>NC_133990.1:8032960-10532960 GCF_047716275.1 Strix uralensis
CAGGCGCTGTGGCTCTGGCTGATTATCCATTGCTTTTATGTAATTTGTGCTCCAAAAGTAACTGTGCTCAATCTTGTCCATGAACTTGATTCCTTTCATGTGGTTTTCTGTGCTAACGAGATTAAATCAGTTTCAATAGGCACCGTTTTAATGGAGATGATAAACTTTTATTGAACTCAAGCACATTAAAATGAAATGTAAGCAATAGGTGACTTTAGCATTAGTCTAGAATCTTTTCCAATCTGGATCAAGCCAGCATACCTTCCCTGTTAAGCAACAGCCAGCACCCCAGCACATTTTATGAGCTTCTAAAAGGGACAAAAAATCCTTCCCCCACCGCGCTTCCACGTTGCAATGCCGCTGGAGGCTGAGGCTGTGCATTAATAGGAGCAGCTCCGTGACCTGGTGGTGCAGCCATGAAACAAGGCATAAACATGGCTAAGTACAGGACTTCACATCTCACAAAAACAGGAAAGCAGGGGATGGGTAATTTGGTGTTTTACAGCAGCTTTGTCTGCTAATCTGTGATCTGTTTGGTCTGCCAGTAGGATTATTATGGTGGGTTTACTGAAGAAGTGCCAAAAATGATGTTAAATAAACTGTTTACACAATGTAACTACAGGCTGAAAAGCTAAACAGAGAGTCCCAAACTCAGCCCTGTTGCAGGTTTGAAGAAAAATAAACTTCTCGACACTTTCAACTGGACACTGCTGCTCTGCAGAGTCTGCTCTGTTTGTTGAATATTAAAACATAAAATTAATGTGTTTCCCCCTCTTTCTGGGGCTCTTTCCAAAGGTCTCATGGTTGGAAACATGATCGGATCATTTTGAGCTCCTTGGCTGTCCTTGGAATTTGCTGTGATCATTTTATCTGTTATAAAATATTCAAGTTTCAGAATGAGTACAAGAAAGACTATCATTCTTTAGAAGTGGGTTGTGTAATATTATTTTTAAGAGGACAGGAAGAGCTAGTGCTTGTTCTTTCCTCCCCAAAGAATTATAAGGGAGACCTAGGGGACAGGAGTTCATGGTGCTCTCCCATGTGGCACATGGGGAGGTTGGTCATACAAAGTGTCATCTTCACCAGCGGGTGGGTGATGCGGGAGAGTTATCCACCAGCTTAAAGCACAACTTGGAGGGACGCAGGAGCTTTCATCCTTTTCCTCTGCTTTTGCCTGTCTTTGACATGGGTGTATTCATTGCTGAGGAAAAAGTTCAAATGGAATTTGGAAAAATTATTGGTGTCAGCTGTTTGGCTAAGGAATTGCAAGCAAACCACTCTTGAATTCTGACTATTTCTGTTAGCCATAGCCTCCCCTGACAACCCAGTTTCTATAGCACATGGGATAAGCATGTAATTTGTGCAGGACCCATCAGTTACAGCTAGTGTTCATCCCAAGTCCTCCTTTTGGTGTCTGAGGGTGTGGATTTGATTTTTGTGAGTATGGTGAGATGAACGGGGCATAATTGGCACTAGCAACAACTTTAGGGCCCCATCCAGGACAGGGCTGTGGTGCTTGTGCAGGCCTTGTGAGTAATAAATTCCGTAGAGATCAAGGAACCACATGTGTGCTGGTCATTGATGATAGAGTAGTAGGACAGCATGTGCCTGGCACCGTTTGCACACAGGTTGTATTAATGTTCTCTGAGCATGTCAAAACAGCAGGCAAAGAAGGGTCACTGACAAAATTTTCATGGACTTTCAAAAGTCCCTCATAAGAGGCCCCTGAAGGAGCTGGATCGTCCGGATCACAGCCAGGGATCAACACCTGGAGGCAGGAAGGGAAGTAAGACCTCTTTGTCCTGATGCAGACCTACAACAGGGCTTCTAGGTTTCCTGCTGGGTTTTGTGCTGTCAGGTATCATTATGGATTTTGTACAAAAATGAAGGGAAATGATATGAAGGTGCAATATAGAAAATTCCATTTGAACCTGCCTGTGCAGTTGAGCTTAGTCTCCTGTGTGTGTGCTTCGTTAGATAGTTTTAGTCATATGAAGAAACAATTTATTTTTTTCTATAGGAACCAGCTTTATTAGTTGCACAATCTTACTTAGCGTTTTCTGAGATCTTGTGATTAGATAAAGAAAAGCTGTGGTGACATTACACATGCAATCACATAGACACTGCAGCATACAATATATTTAAAAGTGGAAAAAAATTTAGTAATTAAATGCAATTTAATTTTTAAAAAAGACAGCAAAACCAACAGATCTGTTCTCATAGTGATGTACAAAAGGTCACTACAGAGTTAGTTTCCCTCCAGCACCCAAACTCAACAGAGCAGAGTGTCACCCACAGTATGGGCCAGCCAGCAAAGCCTTCTCCTGCTGGCTTCTCAGTAGCTTGTTGGCAGCAGAGGAATTTGGAGATGTGCAAGTCAGACATTGCAGTGTCCCAGCACCAAGGGCCCAGGAGAGGCAGGGTCCCCGTTATCCACCCCGGTGGCCAGGGCCAAGGTGGCATCCTGACAGAGGGGCTCAGGAGACAGAGCAGTAAGGCAGTGCCAGGGGCTGGGGCTGCAGCGTGCTCCCTGTTGTAGGTTCATCTGGGCTGAGAGAGACAGTGCAGGCTCAGTGCGCTGCAGTCACAGCAGTTGGCTGGCACAGTGCTATTTCAGAGGTGCTTGAGAAAACATGATTTTCAGGCCCTTATGTAATTGGGTGGATTTGACAGAAGAGACACAAGAGTGCAGACATTGACCTGAGACCAAAGCACCCTCCCCAGGTAATCTTGCAAATCTCTGAAGGACAGGTTTCCCAGGAAAGCCTCCATAAGAACTGGAGCAAACCAAGTATTTACCCCGAGTTTTGCTTTTCAAAAGGACTGAACTTTTTCTTGTTGAAGCTATCCCAAATTCAGCTCAAAGGGTTAAAGTTTGGCAGTGTTGCAAGCAACTAAACAATGGGTCATATCATGGAAACTGTCAGGCAACCTTAAATATAGATGTTATGATCTGCATAGTCTGCAATGTTCTGGAAACCAGGATGAGCAGTAAGGGGAAAAAATTCATAGAGCCCGTAGAGTTGTTTAGGTTAGTCAAGAACAGAAAGGGCTGCAGGGAGCTGAAGAAAGCCAAAGGGCACCCAGGGAAAGGGGTGGGAGGGTAGGAACAGGGTAAGGAGACCACCAGGAGGAAGACAAGGATGAGGCAGACCAGAGGGCCTTCAGGGAAGGGTTATCAGCTGGTGACCCCATCTTTCCCCCAGCCCTTCTTCTCTTCTGGCCTCTCCAGTATGCCCAGACACTAGAGAACTGATTTAGTGTTTGCACAAACCGATCTAGCAATGAGCCAGGAGTCAGGGCTAGGCTCAGCATTGATGTGGAGGTCCCAGATCCTAGCAGGGGAGCTGAAATCCACCCCTTAGCACTCATCAGGGTCTGCAGCATGTGGATGTCTGCTCCTTCCCCAGACAACATCCCAAGTATCCCAACTGAGGCAGCCAGCAAACATGGACTGAACTTGGAGCCCAAAAGCTTCAAAGTGAGTTGGAAACTATTTTATCACAGCAAGATCAGTGCAAGCTGCAGTGCTGGATGTGATCAGGACTGGGGCTGATAAGCCCTCTTACGGGAAATAGCTCTTAATGTGCTGTCTGAGCGCGAGCCTGGCGCAAGGAGGGAGTCGCTGAGGAGCACAGCGCTGTGTAGGAGGTCAGACCCAGCATCCCGTTGGCCTCCAGCTCTACAGGCAGATGCTCAGCTGGAATAGTGTTATAGCCACAGAGCCTGGATGATTTATACCACTAGAGGAGCTTTTTATTTCCCTTCTTCCTCCCCACTGTCCTGGTCTCTCTCCTTCTCCATCAGCACTGATGGGCAGCCGAAGGACAAGGGGAGCATCCAAGTGCCCACCTGCACCAATGCTCCCAGCTCAGACATGTCACAGGGAATGGAGCCTCATGGGACACCACTGCCATGCTGCCCCTATGCAAGCACCAAGGTAGTGGTTTTCTGCTGGTTCATAGCCTGTCATTTGCTGGCCATGTCTTCAGAGTCCCCTGGGGACAAAACACAGATCTGGCCAGTTATAGAGACAGCACAGCAACTTTGGGAGGGGGCTTTGGTTCCTCTCAGTGTCCTGGGTAGCTGCCTGTCCATTCCTCCCAGCATGCCCACGTGTCTTCTATATGAGCTTTGCTCAATGTCCCTATGGGCTCCCATGACATCCCTTCCACCCCGTGACTCACACAGCCTCCCCTAGTACCCTTCTGTTCCCTTCATCTCTAGCTGCTGTCATGGCTATGGCCAGTGCATGCTAGGCAGGGACAGGAGCTGCTCTCGGACAGACTCTCATTTCCAGGGTCACTGGAAGATTTGCTGGAGCGGATTTGGGGCAGGTCCATGCCCATGGAGAGCTCCGAGCTGCAGAGGGATGCCCCCCATGCTATGTGGCACAGCGCTGACCTGAGTATTTCCACTGGCCTTTTCTTGACCATTTTTGGTCCCTTTCATTTGTTTTTGAATCTGTTCCTCCTCTTTGCCCAAGTTCTTTGTGCTAATTGGGAACTGGCTCCTCTCGGGGTGGGAGGTCTGTCAGGACTGCCTATGACAGATTTACTTTGTCTCTCTGTCTCTGCATTTTGGCAGTTTCATTCTTCTGCAATGTTCTGGATTTGGATTTTGCTTCTCAGTGCTGATATCCTAACAATAGGCAGCCTATGGATTGACTAAATTAAAACATAACGAGCTGGAATGCAACTGGCAGCTCTGCAAGATCCCCATCAGCACGCGGTGGCTTGCAAACACACAGCTGAGCTGTGTCTCTGGGTGGACACAAGCTGATGTCTGCAGACCTGTTGCAGATGGTGAGACCAGGGCAGGATGCAGATGCCCCGCTCAGTGTGCCAGGAGCGATGGCACTAATACCTTGGCACAGACACCCTGCTGTGGGCAAGGGCTGCAGGTGCTCGTAGGAGCAGCACGCTGAATTCCAGCAAGGGATTGACAAGTGTGAAGTGTAGCTCAGAGGAGATCAGGGGGTGTAGGTTCAGAAGGAGGTTAAGTCAGTGAGTCGAATGCTGTTGCTAGAAGGCAGGGGATGTTGCTGCTCCTCTTCACCAGTGTTGATCCTTGCACCCTACATGCTCTGGGTGCATTGATCTCCTTCACTCTATGACTGGAGCCTCTTCTCCATCCCATTGCCATGTTATGAATGCCACCAAAACCTTCTGCAGCCGAGTCCCTTCTGCTGCATAGCGACACTGTGTTCATGTCAGCCTTGCACCTTGGAGAGGGGTGTCTGTATCATCTTGCCCGTTGCCTTGCTTCCCCTCACTTTAGCTGTAGAGTGTCTATATAGGAGGTGTATCTCCACCAGCACACCCTTTCCTGCTTCTCCTTCACCTCCAAAATTTCCCCTTTTGTGAGTAGCCAACTCCCCCAGGCTCATTTTCAAGCCAAAGGGGCTTTGCTAACCCGTTGCTAGCTTGGCTCAACCTGCCATGTCAGCAAATGTAATGGCCTCAGAGGAGGAGCCCCATTTCTTGTCCTGTGCGTGGAGGTGACACACAGAATCACTCGGTTTGTGAAGAGCAGCCAACAAATAGAAGAAAAGGAAATCGCGGGTGGCACTGAGTGTGGGAGTCTGTGGCCAGCGTGGGATTGCAAGAATGTTCATCCCAGCTTCAAGGCTTCAGAAAGAGATCCAAACCCAGGGAAGGCCCTTGAGAAATGGATAACATGCAAGCTGGGGCCAGAGCTGAGAGTGGCTGTGATGAGAACCCAGGCAGAGAGCAAACGGGAAATAGCAAAGAACGGTGAGAAAGCTGTTTGCTCTCCCTCCTGAGGATACTGTTGCTCACTGCAAGCTGCCTTAGCACTCTGCGACCTGCCTGCCTGCCAGTTCTGGTAAGGCTCTGCAACCTTCCCGCCTGTTGTGCTTGCCAGCACCTGGCAATTGCAAGTGGGAAAGCACTGTGGAGTGTATGGCATAGGTATTGTTTAGCTTGGGTGAAACACGCCAATCAGCAGCACAACAGGAATACTAATGTGACACATACACGCGTCAGAGATCGCTTACATTTCCTGAGACAGCTCTGACCATCAGCAGGGCTGGCCAGCATGTGCTTGCAATTAGGCCAGAAGTCTTCTCCAGCGCCTGTCTGCAGTCAGTTATAGGAGGAGAAAGACAAGCACATTAGCAAAATCCAGAATGAACCACAGAAGGGGACTGCCTAGGGTCTGGATGGACATGGGCGAGATGAGCAGATAACAACTCTCTCCTGAAAAGGAAACAAGCAGGCTGAGGATGAGGGACAACTTTTATGGAAATGTACTTCCAGGGGGAACAACGGGAGGACATTGGCCTCAGAGCAGTGGGATGAAGAAGCCCCCCCAGAGCAGTTTCTCCGGGTACCCTGAGGTGTGTATCAGGGCATTGTCCTTCTCATTTCTCATAGTCAGTGAGGATCTGTGGTTCTTAGGGATCTGGATAAACTCTACGTCTCCTCTCCCTGAGGTCTGGGTACGCATCTTGCTCATGGGAAGACAATTTCTGCACAGAAACCAGTTCACCTCCAGACACAACCATGCTCCTTTTCCAAGGTAGTAGGACAGTAGTAGGACCACAGGTAAAGTTTCCAAGATTGTTCTCTCATTTTTTGACTGTAGGGTATCTCTAAATCCTAACAGTGAGGCAGGGAACCATCAAATCTCACCAGTATCCATATAATGTATATTAATCACTGAACTAGGTAACTAAGTTACGCCAGAGGGATGATTGGAGAAGGGCCTCAGAGACTCACTGCTGGTTAGTCCAAGAAGGGATGCCATCTGGCTTGTCTTCCTGCACAGAGTAGGCCAGTGTTTCCCCAACTCTCCTAAGTGAGTATTTACTCCCAAGTGAGTACTTTGTAGAGCACGTATTTTCGGCGACTGTTTTGTATTGATTTTTGAGTTGGCAATGGTAGGAGCTCCTCCCAGAGCCCTGGTTGACTTGTTCTAGTGCATCTTATTCTACATCAGATCATCAAATTAACCTAATGATCAACTTGATTAAATTATAGTAAACCAAGTAACAGAACCATGTCAGCTTTCTGGAAGGACATCAGTCTTGTTTAGCTCTGAACTTCCCAAATCAGCTATAATTTGACTAATTATGTCTCTTCCAACCCAATGGGGATTTTGGACTAGACACCCTCCTGAAGTCCCTCCAACCAATGTTTCTTTGCTTCTATTAATAGCTTGTCCTAGGAGAGTCAAACCTTTACAAGAGCTTTAGCTTCTCTAGGGGACTATTCTGCTCAGTTCTGCTGCCAGTTTGACCAGAGCAGCACTAAGGATACAATAGTCTGTCTCTTTCTTTAAACTTAGTGTAATGTACACCAACCCCATCCAACCCAAAAGAGTAGAGTATGTCTTCGTTTAAATGACAGACCTGGATGAAAAAACTGTGATTTCTTATATGCATTAAACATATAATTTGTTACCTACCAACTGTCTATGTGGTAGAGAGAGAAAAACAGAAAGGGAGGGAGACATTTTGGAGAGCAATGCTGTGGTAGGTGACACTGTACTCATGTGTGTTAGCTTACTCCCAGCCAGCTGGACAGGCTAACACAGAGATCAGGACCCAATGCTAAGGTTGAGGCAATGCTGTTTGATGCTAGGGATTAGGAAAATAAATATGACCCCGAAGTTCAAATCTGTGGGTGCTGTGACTCTGTTCAGCCTCTGGAGCCTAGCTTGCTGTTGAGAAGATTAACAGGTGATCTTGAGGACCCTGCTGCTTTGTGTCAGCATGATCACTGACCGTTTGGAGATTACCTGCCCAGGAATGGTGAATCATGTTCTGTAAGCTGAGGGATGCCTTTAGCCTGATGGCCAGTAGTGGATACAAGAATATAAGCACAGATTTGTCAACTGTGTTGGCATGAGGAAGCTGCAAGACTGCAACCAACACCCATTAGAGGACATGAGTTGCCTGCTGGATGCAAGGACTCTTCCTTTGCTCATTCTTGAGCTGTTGTCCTCAGAGATCCCTCCATCAGATGTCCCTCAGTGGCCACAATGGGACACCACTGCACTGAGGCCATGGGCACAACCCAGTGGATCTAATTAAGTCTCATTTCTGCAGTTAGGGACCATATCTATCCAGGATTTTAAGGTCCTTGGACCCCAAAATATCCATAGTGCACAAGACTGTAGGCCGTCTGAGACCCTTCAGGACATGGGACTCAGCCACCTTTAAGAGCCCATTTCAAAAAATAATTAAGGAATGCAAAGTTTGCATGATTTTCTACTATTTCATTGAAACTTTTCACAGCTACACTTGGTCAAACTTTTCAAAGCAACACATTTACTGTAGCCCAGGTGAAGCCCTGTGAGTTCCCCATTTATTTTCCTCTTTGACAGCTTAGCACATGCACAAGCAGCATGTGAACCCATAACTAGCATATACTGAATTCTAACTGCCTGAATATCCATCTCCAACAGCTGTTATGGCAGCCTTTTCAGCTGGAGTAGCTGTCCATGCTGCGGTCTTTACAGACTGTCCTACTTCTCAGCAAAAACATCTTCCCCGAGACCACTCACTTGTGTGGCTATCAGCACATCCAGGGGTTGTGCTGGCTCCTGTACTCCTCATCACTTAGCCAAGTGTCCACCGAGACTTTTGCCAGAGAAGGAGTGGCAAATGGTGATGCTTTGCAGGGTAGAAACGCAGTGGAGCATCTGGCTGGGTGGAAGAGAGTCCAGCTTCCAGGAGTGTTACTCACACGAGCCTTCAGGCTCCCAGCTGATGAGCCCCTGGGGAGCCATGGCATCCAGAGGAACAGAGGTGGGGCCATGACCCGGTGCTTATAGAGAAACTCAGCAGGAATTAGATCTGTTCCATAAAATAAACAGTGCAAGGCTAATTTCCAAACAAGCCCCAATGGCCCCTTTCCCTGAGCAGTTCTGCTGTGACTAATCATATTGGTAGGTGTTGGGTCAAAATCAACAATGGTTCTCCACTAAGGTCACCCACTTTCTCTGTTTACACTGCTAATTTTATCACTGCTCAGAGTGGCTAATGGTATTATTTATACATTTAGCAATGATAAATGTTGATGCTAAATAAAGGCTTCCTGGCGTAGGCAGGTTGAGGGCTGATATGGCACATCCAGAACTTTATCATCAAAGGAATTAGCACTGTGGGTCAGAGCTTTCCTGGTTTTCTGCAAAGCTGAACACTTAAGAATGGGAAACGGCATCAGCAATTAGCCTTGCCTGATAACAAAGCACATCGCTAATGAGCAATGCCTTTAAGAGGCTGGATTTCACACAGCTCCCAGAGAGGGCAAAGGGAAATCCCCAACCTCCTTGCAGTGGTGAAAAGCTGCATCTGAAAGAGCTCGTACCTTCAGCTTTGTCAAACAGGGTCTGTGGGAGAAAAGAGACAGAGTTGCATCACAGCAAACACACAGCCTTCTGTCCAGAAGCCACTGGGAGAAGGGATCCCCATCCAGGCTACCCATGGTCATCCCCCAGGGGTGGGCACCGAAGTTATTGCAATGCTCAGACAAGGCTTCGCATAAATAAGGCTTTTTCTCTGGAAAAATGTTTACTTTCTAGTGAAAAATCACACCCCAGGTTATTTTGGAGGAAAGCTGGCTAAAAGCCAGGCAGTTTGACCCAGGAATGCCACAGGGGTGACTCACTGGACTTGTAGATTTTGAAACTCCTGTCACCATAGTCCTATATGGGACAGCTTCTAAGTTTGGACTACATCACCCATGATGCTCCATGAGGTCTTTCTTACAAGTTGGACTGATGCATGGTGAAAGTCCTTGGCTGTAGCCCAACCTGACTCAAACACCATGAGGCCCTGACATGTCTTTTCTAATTAGAAAACTCACCCTTTTCCAGTGAGAGATGATATTTTAAGAAACCTTTTGTGATATTTGATTCCATTTTGAGAGAAAACTTATGGACTTTTTTCATCTTGGAAAAGGGACATGGAAGCATGAAAGGGGTCTCAAGGCCCGGGAGGCAGGAAGATCTGGTCTGGAGGCATCATGACCATGGGCAGCAGAGAAAAGACTGCAGTTAAAGTAGAGTTTAGAGAGGGGAACAGTGAACCGCTACCCCAGAGCTGCAGAATGGCAGCAAAGTGAACAAAGGAAGAGAACATGAAGGTCCTATGGGCAGGAATTGAGCTGTACAGCAACATGGGGTCCATAGCTGTGGTGGGAAGGCTGGTGGATGTGGTCTCAGATCTTCATTCCTCATAGTGTCCATAATTTTTGTGTTATGATGTCCACAACATCCCAAATCCAAAACTTAGGCATCCTAAGGAGTCCTGAAACATGATTTCCATTCACACTAAAGCTGTCTTGTACAGATGCTGCTCTCCCAGGTTAAATAAGAGTGAGCACAACTCAGTTTCAACCCCTGGTTGAAACCACTGTGCTCTCTGCATATATGCTTTTGTTTCTGCCCTGCATGTCCCTTTCCCAGCTCTTCCTGTGTGGTGAGACAGTGAAGGTGACTCTGCAGGTACATGGGCTGGAAAGGAGGCAGGTATGTGGGCTGGAAAGGAGGCAGAAACCCCATTTATGTCAGTGCATTTTTTCATCTGCCTGGATGCAGCATGTGGTTCTGGGATGTGCTGTAGGGTCATGGTTTGGGGTGATTGCACAGATTAAGGATGTCTCGTGGAGGACCTTGCCTGAGTGGAAGCTGGACAATGTGCAGTGCCTGCAGCAATTTGCTGGTTACTGTGGTGGGTGCAAGCAGGTACAGTTCACACAGCCTACTTTCAGACACAGTCACTTCAGGGCAGATTTGGGTCCAGTGAGGTGAAATGGTGCCAAGGTTACATGCTGTCTGTCTCCGTGCATGAACTCATCAAACCCCAACCCAGTGCACCATGCAGAAATGAGTCTGTGATTCTGCTGCTGTAGCTAAGGGGTGGCCCCTCCGTGGACCAGTTTGGATACATCTTCATCGCTGTGGACTTATTCATGCCTTATACCAGTTTCACCGAGATCAGGATTAGACTGACAAGGATCTGGATTTTGTTCAGGAGATCCCCTGGGCATGGATTTCCTCACACCAGCAGGATCTGGTGCCTGAACCACAGAGCTCATTTTGATGCCACAGTCAGGCTATTTGGGGAAATTTGTCATCTATATCCACTGAGGCCTCCTGTGGCAGTGCTCCTGCCTGGCATCACAGATTTTGGATTTTATGAGAACCAGACAATGGCTTTGGCATTGGACAGCAGGGCACATCCACCTCCTATCAGCCTTTGAGAAGGTAGGACTTTCACAGTCTTTGGAAGTCCTCTGATACTGTCTCACAGCTCTCACAGATGTTCCCATCTATTGCCCTCCCAATGTGGTAGCAGAAAGCAAAAACCCAGGAAAATGATCACCCATGCATTTGACATGCAGTGCCACACGTGCTTAGGGGCCATTCTCAAATGTCTGTAATGTTGCTATTTCAGAGTAAATGATTTGCAGTTATGAGAGGCACCAGAGTTTGCATATGTCAAGCTCGTGGGTTTCAAACAGCTGGCTAACATCAGTTTTTGAGTAGCCTTTCTTCTCTTATCACAATGAAGGCACTAGGACATCCTCCTGAAGATCATCGTTTGATGTCAAAACATTGGATGCTTTGTGACATTGAACCCCAATGACAGTTTTTGGAGGGAATTGGGGTACTTGTGAGTAGGAGAATTAATTACTGTTGTAAACCCAGGTGAAGATGCATCTGTTTTGGATGGTGATGCTTGCTGCTCCTTCTCCTTGTGTGGCACCTGACCAGGCAGAGTGGTGTTGGGTCAGGCAACCTTGGGCAACTTTGGTGTTCACTGACATGGAGTGCAGTTCTGATGGTCCATCAGAAAGCAGAGGTGTGTTTCAGCATGGCTGGGAGGTAGGACTTGTAGATCTTCTTGATTTTGTAAACTGTAATAACTGTTAGCTGCTTTGGGTGATATAAAGGTTTGTGGTAATAATGGAGCCTTCAGAAATGGGTGCTTGATGCTGTACTTGGACCCCCCTTCCCCTTGGAAGTGGTGGCCGTGTTGTTGACCATGTCCTTGCCCTCAATGTGCTGCATCTTGGGAGTGGTGGGGTGCGTGGCAATCTGGAATAATGCTGGTTCAGACCCTGTCTTGGGACTTCATCACATTTAGGAGGTGGAGGTGAAGAGCTTGAGGAATGCCTGTGCCATGGAATGGGAGGTGCTGCTCTATCCAGCTCTTCCTGGACAGCTGATGCCTGCAAGCAGGGCCAGTCTGGGCATGTCTTCTGTCTTACCAAACACCTGAGAGCGTATTCTCTGCCAGGTGGAGCTGCAGTTGCAGGGCAGCCCAAATACCATTTTTTTGTTGAACGCTTCCTCTGGGTAATACGGCACTGTACTCGGTTCCTGTCCTTAGGACTGGAGTCAAGAGCTATACATTCTGTTATGTGAGCTAGCACATTAATGTAAACAGCAGTCTCCAAAACAGTGGCAGGAGAATTAACTGATGCTATATGCTGCTGCTTCATGTTTTCTTTGGAGTTGAGGAATAGGTTATGGAGAGATTTTCCTCCCCATTTTCTACTCATGCCCTTGGACACAGCTCTGTTATCCCCAGCTGACTTGCTTAAGCCTATAATCCCTAGTGCTCAAGAGAGTGAGAAGAAAATAGGATTCAGAGTCCAAATGCTTTATGTGTCGGACTCTAGAAGATTCCTACCATATGCTCTGGCCACCAAGCAAAGGCACTGAGATCATTTTGTACCCTGTCATGTATTGCTGTTGTGCATAAGAAGCTGGAAAAGCCATGGTGAGGTCTGTCCGCCACAAGTTTGGCACGTGGACATGCTGAAGCGTTGGGAATGCAGCACAACCCCACTGTGAGCTGCCCCTCATGCAGTACAATGTCAAATAAGCCCCATAGAAACATGATAGGCAGAAAGATAGGCAGATCCTGTGTACCCGCCTCAGGTAGAGATCTTCTAGTTTGAAAGAATTTCTGCTTGAAACTGAAAGCATACCAGCAATCGCTCTGCTGTTTGAGGACAAGATAACTAATGACCCAATGCATGTACTCAGAGCAACCACTGAAATATGAAGGGGCCTCCAAAATCATATCCAGTCCTCTGCTTCTGGACAGCCAGAGATCAGAAGCATTCTGGTCTGCCAGGGGCACTGTGCTGGCTTCTCCGTGCAATGCCAACTGCTGTCATTCCCTAGAAATGTCCAGCTGGGGAGATCCAGCTGCTCTTCTACCCTGTGTGTTGCCATAGCACTTGAAAGGTGTCAAATTGCAGCAGTAAGGATGGACCCCTATTATTTCTGACAATCTGTGTTGGTTTGGTTTACATTGAGTACAACCTGTAAGCAGCTGTTGGCATGGAAGAAATGTTTATTGTTTGTTGAGAGGAAATTCTCTTTTACATGTCTCTCTTGCCAGTGAAGTCCGTTGCTGCCTTATATTGCAGCATAAGATGAATTCACAGTCTTAATTTAATATGCTGTCACATACCTGGACTCAGTGCAGTCAGTACTTACAATAGGCTGCAAATTCAGTTCTCTGTTTTGTAACCATCACTGCTGGGGTTTAATGCATCAGGGTTATGAATCCTGTGGATGCTTTCCAGAGTCATAGCACAGTTCCGGGGAACAGGCAGCACAACAAGCCTTTGCTTTTCAGAACAGATTCACAGATCCCTGGCTGCAAGTCAAGGGCTACCACAGGGCAGAGATCATGCCCAGAAATGTCCACGTGCAGGTCTCCAGCACTGGTTCAGTGGAAAGTGGGAGCCAGCCACACACTTGGGGGAAAATGAGCAACCACCATATCCCTAAATTGAGATGCTGATTTTGTTGAACTGGACACCTCCATTACAGCTGGCATTGTCTCACTTCCACCAACAGCTAGTAAGCCCTGTTCTTTATTTTTCCACTAAATCAAAGATTCTTCTTGTAGAAGTGTGGATTTATAAACACTGTTCAGTCACTTCATCATCTTTTCTTGGATAAGTTAAATTAATTGACCTACTTTAATCTCTCACTAAAACATGCCCTTTACATACAATGTCTTTTCTGTAGCTCTTTGCTGAACCCTTTTTTTTTTTCATTTTTTAGTATCTTAAAAGAAACTTATAAGGCTAAAAATGGGAAGACTCTTTCAGTACGGTCCTATCAATATCATAAACAGATAACTTTGATACGCTTCTCAGAGTCAGTGTTACCCAGTTTCTGCAGGCAAGATTGCATTCCCACATATAGACAAAGCATCACTTTGGCAATTTGTGCTAATAGTATCAACAGTGACCCCTAGGTCATTTTCAAGGTCATGGCTTTCCAGGGTACAGTATGCTGTCCTGTCAATGACATCTTCATCTTCCTTCTTGAAAGGATAAAATTTATCCGGCTTTAGTGATATTAAAATGCATGGCAAGTAATATGTAGTTAACCAAAACCTCAGTTACCACACTGTTCAAATGCTGAATACACTAAATACTTATTATTTTTCCACTACAACACATTTCCCAAACTCTGAAAACCACAACAGCAATTATTTTTCCCCAACAGCAATTATTTTTCCCCAACAGGAAATATTTTTCCCAGATCACTGATAAAGAGTTTGTGTCAGAGCAGGACACTAACATGGACCCCCCGGAAACTCCTACAGTATCATCAGATGATGGTACCCTGTTAACAGATACATTGCAGGATCTGTATGTTGGGCAGACTTAAATCCACTTAGCAGAGCAAATGTCATTTTTGGTCAATGAGAATCTCAAGAACAAAATATCACTGAGTTTCAGTCTTCAGGGAAGGCCAGCATGTCAGTTGTTACCTTTACAGACCAGACTCCATAAACTTAAGTATTGAATTCATGCTTTAAGAGCAGAAACAGCTTTTAATTCTCTGAGTAGTCTTGTATCAGCTTGCGACAATTTCATCTGAGACTGATGTCAAGTTAAGAAGCTGACATTTTATTCTGTGCTCTGTAAATATTTGTACACTGCTGGCCTCTTCCAGTCCTTTGGAACAATATTCCAACATTTTTAAAAATAAACATTAATGGGGTGGAGCTCAAGGCCCAATTCTTTATAAATTCTTGTGTGCAGATTTTCAGGTTTGTGCCATTTATAAGGGAGAATCTGCTTTCCATGTCTCAGCTTCCCAACCTGCAACCAGTTTGACAGTAGTTGGTGTTTTCAGCATGAAGATGCAGCCTTGGGGTGCGGGTAACAGAAAGCACCCAGCAGATAAAAAGCCTGCTGTTGCTGGGTATACTGTCCCAGGAGACCTCTTCACACTCCCAGGTTACTTTTAAGTCTCAGCTTCCACAAAGAGACTACCAAGAGATGAGAGCTGCAGACTGGGTCAGCATCAGACAAGGGAGAGAATGGATGGGAACCTCCAGTGGGTTGGCCAGAACATAGGCAGGGTTGGAGGAACATCATCTAGCAGTTGGGCATGGGGTCAAGGATGTGTGAGGCCTGGGGTGTCAAATATGTGGGTGGGAGGAAAGCTTGGACTCCAAACCCATCAGCATTCAGGGCTGAGTTTTTCCCAACTTTCTCATTACTGGTTACGATTTCATGCCAAAATTAAGAACTCCAGTTATGCATAAAGGCTGAGCAAGCCTGAGAAGCTAAGGAAGCGTTCCCTCTGTCTGACATAAGGCATCTTCCTCAAGACTAGGCACTGAGTTTTCCAGGGTAGCCAGAAGGTGGAATTGCAGATCTTTTTCCTCCCCGTTGCTTCTGTAAGAACACTTTGATTCCACCAAATGGCCAAGCTTGCTGCAAATCTATTGGAGTAATCCAAAGAAGCAAAAGAGAAAGTGGAATGCTCTAAGAGGTAAGAGGAGTCCTCCCTGCTATGGACACCAGGACAGCAATACTGGCTGAGTAGGGTGAGAGCTGATCCAAAAGTTCAGTGCTTCCATGCAGAGAGCCTGGCACAGCTGCTGGCTTGTGGGGTCAAGGTGCTCAGCTAGCACCTCCATAAGGCACAAACCCTGGCCACAAGAGAATAGGGAACATGGGGGAGCATGGACACCTTGTAGACCCACTGCCCTGAGGCAGGGACATAGCTTGGATGTGGAAGACTCCTCTTGGTTGTTTCTTGGCTTTTGCTATAGACCAAAGCAGAGAAGATGCCATCATTGTCTGTTCTGGCCTCCCCTGTGTGTTTAGCACCTCTGACCTTGGTAAGGCCGTGCAGTGTGAATGTGAGTTGCTGTGCTGCAGCTGAAGGATGTCCTTCTCCTTGTGGCACAGAGCTGCCAACAACATCCCCAGCACAGAGTAGAGAGTACGGGCTCTCTGTCTTGCTGGAAAAGACTGACAGAGAGAATGAGGATAGGAAAGCAAGCATGGGTCAAACCCCAGGGAAACACTGAGCAAATAGTCTAAGAGCCTGGTACTATTATTCATTATGTTTCTAGTATTATATAATGGCATGAGGTTAAAATAACACACTCAAGTAAAGAAAAAAATGACCTACAAGATACCAAAGCAAAACACATAGGAACAACAAATGTCTTTGGCTCTAAATCCTCCAGAGGAGGCTTGATGGGGGAACCCTCCTCAGCTGCATCTCCCCAGCGGTTTGCATGTAGCCCTGCTGTGGCTTTAACATGTGCAAAGTCAGATGCAGGTTAAAACCATGCAGTTTTTCTTGGGGTGGGCAGGGAGGAAGGCGTCTGGACTTGGAGGAGAGGAGGACAGCCGCAGACATTGAGGAAGGAGAAATTTCAGTAAGAGCTGATACTTGGTGCCAGCTGGAGCTGGCACGGTCAGTCATACAGCTCGATGGGTTTTGTCAGGGCTCTGAGATGTGGACCATCAAGCAGACATCCCAAGGTAAGGCTTGCTACAAAGGCTGCTCTTTTCTCCTAGAGTATTCAAATGCTGTGAGCCACAGACCCACTGACTGCCATGTGGGGCAGTACTGCTGGAAGAGTCACAGAGTGCTGGTCAGGATTTATGAGATGTCTGAGGGTTCAACAGACCCCCCACCCTTGGCACTGCAAGGTGTGGACCACGTAGTTTGTGCCATAAATCTGTGCTGTCTTCCCAACCCCAGTACAGCTGGATCCAGTCCCTGGTATGTGTGATCCACATCCAGGACATTTTCAGCAAGAGGCAGATGGAACAGGGGAACAAATGTGCAGTGCGTGATTGCAATTGGTGTGGACAGCTTGTTTGGGGACTGTGGTCATATTTGATCAGAGACAGGAGAGAGTGGCAGGTTCAGCTGCGCTCCCTGCGGCAGGGACGGCTGTGCAGTGCTTGGTGCCTCGGCGGTGCCGGGGAGGCTTTCCCAGGGACACATTCCAGTCTCCCGGGTCACGGCAGCTCGCTTGGATGTTGTTTTGGTAAAGCTCCCAAGTGGATCTCTGACAAAGTGCAGCCTGAAAAACCCTCTCCTTTGAAGCCAAAGGGATTTTTGCCTCAGAGTGCAGTGGGGTGAGGATTTGTCCCAACATCTCCCCACTCCACCCTCGGCTGTGGTGTCAGTAGGCACAGAGCAGTGCCAGCCCTTTGGTGCCACAGGAAGGAAGGGTGCATGCTCTCCATAGAGACGGGATGGAATGGGAAAAAGTGCGTGCAGCCATTCCCCACATGCTCCCTTCTGAAACCAAGAGTGTTGCAAAGGCACAAGCTGTACAGCTAGGAAATGCCAGGGTGCGTCTGCTAGCGCAAAAAGGTTAAGTAATGGAAAAGTTCTCATGGCTGTTGGAGAATCCAGCCCAGAAGGACATGTGGGGTGCAGCCCAGCTGGATGGGAAATCACTGCCTCACAGATTGGAAGGTGGCTTCAATTCCCTTTGGTGCTTTTTCCTCTAGACGTCTCCACCTGCTCCTGGTTTCTGTGATTTTTTGTGGTCAGAGCAGTGTTTAATGGTTGTGCTGCACCCATGATGGTTCCTCCTTGACTTCTCCCAGCGGCTGACCCCAGCACAGCCCTGTCACCTGTCCTACCATGAAGCGCAGCTCAGCTCAGAGACGAGGGTGAGCAGCAGTGTCCCCTCACTGACCTCATCTCACTCCAGAGAAAAATAAGTCTGCCATAGGACCCGAGCACTACCTGTCAGCTCTGTCACGGGTCAGCTCTTTGTATCACATGCAGTATGGTGTTGTCTGCAGAACTTAAATGCTCTCCCTGTCCCCTTTCTCCTTTTCCCCAAGGTAGTCAATAATTTTTCTGTCTCATTCTTGGATGGAAAGTCTTCTCCTAACGTATAAGATGAGGTGTCACCTCTACTAACCCTCCTTTCTTTAGCAGGAAATATCTCCCTGTCTCAAACTCTCCTTAGCTGGACTATCATTTATCTTTGGATTTCCACTGGTTTCATGTTTCCTGTTTTCTTCTTCCAGATTGTGATCCCTAACTGTAGATATTTTACGGCTCTGCTTTGCTTTCCCCATATCACTACAGAGATAATCTCTGAGCAGACAGTTTCTTTTTCCTTGGTAGTTATTGGAAAAAAAAGTAACTGAGCTATCAAAACACAAGTGTGTCTTTGAAACCAAAAAAACTCCCCTCTGACCATGCATCCTCCTGGCCTCAGAACGTTACCCAGTAATTGAGATCTCTGTATTTCCCAAGTGTTTGCTTTCTGTCTGCTTCTCCTTTAAATTCCCAAGATGCTGATGGCAGCACAGGCAGGGCTGATACTGTTTTACCAGTGGAGAATGTCTTGCACTTGGTTTTGTTGATTCCTTTAATCTAAACTAAGTCATTCACCCAGAAAGTTCAAGGCTCTGTAAAGGTGACACTTTGGGCCCTGTCCCAGGTGAAAGTTCCTGTGCCCTGCCAGCTCCCAGAAGGGTAACGACTTTCTAGCTCTCTGCAAGTCCAGCACCACTGGAGTCAACTGTTGTAAACCTGCCATGAGGGATGAGAGCTCATGAAAGAAAAAAGAGCCTCTTTATTGTCTGTCTACTTGTCTGCCTTTGGTGCTGCTTCCCATCACTGCACTTATCTCAGTACTTTCACATAAGATGTACAGCAGCAGCAAAACCATGTGCACACAGAAATGTTCTTAAAGCAGCTGAACCCGACCCAGGTCATTTAGCCCTGTCACTGGTCCCATCTTGGCCATTTCAAGAACCTACTTCCCCTTCCTTTGCTTTCTGAGAAATAAAGTGGTGACAAGTTTTCTAGACTATCTTTCCAGAAGGAAATACACAAGACATGGAAAGCTATAGTCCATGCACTGGAGGAAAGCAGTACATCTGGTGACATTTTTCTAAAAGCTGAACTCAGTTGCTGTGATACTGAGTTCTTTCCACTGTTTTTCCATCTACTGCTGAGGAGATCTTCTCCGAGGGAGCATTTCTTTGGATTTACATTTTTTTTTGCCAGAAGGTACTAGGGTGGGTGGCAGGGGAGGGGGAGAAATCTGGTGTCAGATTATTTTTTCAAAGAAAAAAAAGCAGTGGCTCTTTGCTTGAGATAGTCCTGCTCAAGACATGACTTCTAGTCACGTTTATATCTCTGCTGACATATATGGAGCACCAGGATCCTGGTGTTGAGAGCTAGCTCAGGTGATGCTACTGGCATAGGCAGGACGTAGTGGATTCACATTTTCAGAGAGCTGGGGACCTTTATATGGGGTTGCAAGGCAGCTCACAGCACTTGTCTGAGAACAACCTAAGACATTTTGCAGACCAGACCACCCTTTGGACTGGCTTTCATGGATTCCTGGACTAGAGTCCAGTTCTTGCTCCCACTGACTCAAGATCCATCACCCTCTTCAGAAGGTGTGAAGCCCCAGGACACGCTGACATCCTCTCATTACAGCCTGAGTTGCTTCACAAGTTGTTTACAACCACACTGTTGTGCCAGCCCTGTTCCTCATGTTATATATCTTCCCGCCCACCGAGTCCGATATTGATACTTCTCCTTGTTGGACTCAAAGCTTTGATTTGGAAAGACCTCTTCAGTAGCTTGGGAGATTAGGGCTGGTACTTACCGGGGCTTGGGAAGAGAGGCTGTGCCCATACACGTGTGGGATGTGCCTGTGTAAGATCACCGATATGCTCGTCCAGATTTTTATTGTGAACAATTTGCATACCTGTCAGTCATTTTACACCTTGCATCTCTTCTTGCTGCAAACAGATTAATTTTCCCAGCTGATTAAAAGGACCTCACCGTCATAGACTAGGTTTGCCAGCAAGCCCCCGCACCAGCACTGCCAGCAGCCCTGGGGTCACCTCCCTTCCCCACTCAGCGCTCTTACCCACTGCTGAGCCACCACAGGGAGCATGTCAGTATTTTTTGATGGGGTATAAGTGAGGATGAGTTGCAAGTCTGGCCTTCCTCTTGTGTTAGACACTTTCTCTCCTGCAGGCTAGCCTCAGCCCTGCTCAGGACTCTGACACCACAGCCACATGCTGCCCTGAAATCCCTCTGTTACTATACTGACAGTTTAACAGGGGTCTAATTAATTCATCTATCTAATTAATCAATTAATTTGTTTAATTTCTTTTTGAACTGCTGATAGCACCTGACTTTACAACTCTTATGGCAGCCCAGTACTTAGATATTCATTAGTGGCTGTATAAAGAAGAGCTTTCATATGTTGCAAATTGATTTCCTAACAGTTTCATCCTACACCCTGCTTCTAACGCAGAAGGGATGGGGGAACAACAGTCCTACATTCAGCTTACCCGTCACCTCCATGAGTGTGTAAACCCTCCTGCCTCAGCTTTCTCCTCTACAGAGTCTCCTTGCAGGTATCTGCTCACACAGGAACAGCTTCATGCCCTCTTCATTTCCATCACTCTTCTCCAGACTTTGTGTCCTACTTGACATGCAGAGACTGGGTTCTGGTCACCTTCTGTCTTGTTGTCTGTGATGCTGGAGCTGCCCAGGCTGGGGCATGTGTTGTGGAGGTCTCTGCAGCGTGCCAGCCCACAACAGTCAATTACACATGCAGGACCCGGGATGGGACATCTCCAAGCTCTAAATTCTTCCCATGGCAGCCTCAGTGCCAATAAGCTGGCTGTCCTAATGTACCACCAGGCTGTTGCAGTGTGGCCCAAGTGGCTCTTACAGGCAGTGGCTTGCACCAGTGTACCCCAGTGATCCCCCACCACCTCCTGAACTAGACCCTACAATAATCTGTGTTTATCAGCTGTCCTGCTGCATGGAGGCAGCAGGAGGACAGGGATGCTGGGTGGCTACTCTCCAGTTCTAGCAGGATGGAGAGATGTCACTGCAGTGGTCAGCCCCAAGTTCCCCTCTGCCTGGTGCACTGGGCAGGACGTGCAGTGAGCGTGTCAGTGCTCTGCAGCGGAGCCAGGAGCGCCCCTGACTCGCAGGCACCCTTGGAGCGCACCTCTGAGCTGAGGCACACGTGGGGCAGATCTGGCAGAGGGCACTCTGCATGTGGACACAGCAAATGTGTCTCTGCAGAGCAGAGCCCTGAATTCTTGGCAGGGTTGGCTTACACCTCCTACATGATTATAGCCTGCACTGCAAAACTGGAGCTGAAATTTCCACACATGGTACTTGTCGACTTGTTCTCCAGCGGCTTTGGGGAGCCGTCTCTGCTGCCTGTCACGTAACTGTTTGCCTGGAGGAATGTGCTGGTGTTTCTTTCGGGGGATTACTAGGTCTTTCCTGTCCTGTTTTTCCTTGGAAAAGCCCTTTCTGTCTGCAGGGCCCAGGCAGGATCTCTGGGCTGTGTAAAGCTTTGCACCACACGGCACACACGGGGCTCTTGCCTGTTGCCTATATGTCTGTGTCAGCAGAGACCAGCGCGTGGGGATAAACAGCTCTGCTCTGGAGAGGAGCACCCAGCAGGCTGCTGTCACCTCAAAGCCACCTGCTAGTTGTGCTGAAGCTGCTCGCTTTGTGACCTGCTCCAGGAGGGCTGCTTGTCCAGACTGACCACCCTCTTCCCAGGCTGTCACAGAGCAGCAAGTGGGATGCAGGTGTGGGACAAGCACCCGAGGAAGCACTGGGAGGTTGTTATCCATGCTCTGAGCCCCTCTTCAGGCCTGGGAGATGGGGCACTTGGCTACCACAGTGCTGTGCCCTTCCACAGTCGTCTGCTCCCATTCGCAGTGAGGAGGAGCCCTTTATTCCTCCAGGAACCCAGTGTAAAAAACGGTTTGACTTGGTGTTTGATCTGAACACCATCCATTATGGGATGTCCCCACATCCAATGTATATTGAAATCCTGGTGGCTGGGAATGTATATCTGGCATGCACAAGAAGGATAACCTGGAAATTCAGAGTTTGGCCATCATACAGTGGCTTTAGACCTAATGTTTAAACTCATCTTCTAGAGAATTTTTTTCCTGATGTAAATAGCAGGAAGCAAATGACCCACCTTCTTATCTGGAACTAAGAGATGTTTTCCATGTTCCACCTAATCTGACTGTCATTTCTGTGGTGGTCCACTGGGCTCAGCTGTGCTGCATCGCTGTGTCAGTCTCATGAGTCATTAGGTTCAACCTCAATGAGAAGGAGCAGGATGGGTCAATAATTCAAAGGTCCTGTGAACTTCAGGCTGGACAAGGAGTTCTCTGAAGTTCACTTTTACTTACTTAGCCCTGGGAGAGCTGATGTGGGCCCAGGTGATAGTGCCGCCAGGAGACACCATGAGGCCACCCTCAGAGGAAGGCAGAGCAGTGTGGTGATGAGCAGACAATACCAGGGCTGCTCTACCTTCTTCAGGACAGGGTAGGCTGAACCTCTGCTCATGCTTTCCACAAGTCTCAGTGTCTCTCAAGATTAGTGACATTTCAGAAGCAGCAGTCATGGGTTGTAAAGCCTCCAGCACCCCTAGTGACTGTCCAGCCACAGGCTCGAGACCCTCAGCCTCAATCCTGCTGGAGAGGTCTGCAAGTGTGCTGAGTTACAGAGACCTCCTAGCAAGACCTGCAGGGCTGTCAGAGGTGGCTATGCTGCCTGATGAGGCCATGCTATGCCCAGTGCAGCCTAGCTGGAGGTGTCCCCTGGGTCTGCTTCCACATGTCCGAATGCTGCAATCCCTCTGACAGAGTTGTACACTTCAGGCTTTTGGATTAATCCAAAACAAGCTCCTTATTTGTCATGGGCTTTTATATACTTATCTTCCTATGTGCTGACTGCCAAAAGACCCTTCCAGTCACTCTTTCAAAGGATCCCTAGAAAAAAGTCTTTGTTCACAAGCAGTTGTAAGTCAGGGTCAGAAAATATCTCATGACTTCTGTTTGTCTTACAAGTACAGAGATGAAGTCAGCACTAACTTACTTCTGGATCACAGTGGGTTTCACTGGAGCAAAGGGTCCATATTTGCAGCCCCAGAGATGGAGAGGAAATGCCTTAGTCATTGCACCATTTTGAGGAAGACTGAATCATAGCTTTCCTAGGGGAAACTGCCGCCCTTGAGTCTACTCTGGGCTGTACATTGCCTGTTTAGGAATCTGTACTCTCCCTGGTCCTCCAGTCAATACATGAAATGCTTCTGAAGAGATTTGAAGACATTTCTCAGACTGGCTTGTGAGCAGGATGGAGACCAGTCTCTCTGCTTTGCTTTCTTCAGGCATAGACCCACTGCAGCTGATGTGCCCTTGTGCTATGTGCATAGGAGTGAGCAAGAGACCCAGGAGCACACAAGTCTGCATGTCACGGACACATTTTGGAGTGAATGAGAGCATGCATGGGGAGCAGGGTTTGCCTGGGACACTGCAGGGTGCTGCTGCAGGCCAGAAGGATTGAGAGACACAAGCATTTTCTGAAACAGCATTTCCTCTCATTGATTTCTTCGAGTCTCAAAGGATGGCTCTTCCCAGAAGCAAATCCATTCATCTAAGCTATCACTGCATAAATGACTCTCGAGAGACAGCTGCTATCACTCCATTTATCCAGGCCACTCACTACCAGGACACTTGTAAGTGGATCTGATTTTTGATAGCAGTGCAGAGCTCCTCTCCCCGAAAAGCCCCCACGTGCGGCTGTGATCAGACAGACTGCAGGACAGCACAGCCCTGGCAGGAGTGAAGACTTTCACTGAAGAGGTTAAAGAGTTACCTTGAGCTGGGATCTGTATTTTGTTAAATTATTTGAAAGAATAGCATTTCTGCTGTTTCCTTCTCCAACATGTAGAAGAAAAATGACTGTATTATGGTTGTGTCTAGTGTAGTCTTTGGCACAAAGCCAGTGGGATTTACAATGGCAGGGTGAAAAGTCTAGAGGGAAGGCAGTTCGTTTTGCTGTGGACAGTACTTACAGGGTCTGCAAGAACCAATCTCATAGCAGAGAAGGGGCCCATTGAAGCTCCAGGAGGGAAACCTGCCAGCAGAAAGCTGCTGGAGAAGCCATTTGTTCTGTCCATGAAACATGAGGTCAGCAGGACCTACCACCTCCTGCCAGGAGTGATAAGAGAGGGAAGGCAACAGAGTAAGATGGACTTTGTCTATTCTGGATAAAAGATCAATTTATTGCAGCTTTTTAGCATACAGATTTTTCATGCTGGACTTTTCTAGCTGGAAATATACATCTCTGATTCAGAACCATTTGCAGAAAGAAACACCTGGCCTTGCTCCCTGGAGGAGAGGAAGCAGCTGAATATTGATTTCTAATACTCTGTATTAGATTCACATCTGTTCCTGAATCAGGCAAGTACCACTGCCAGAATGGGCAGGTGTCTGTTCTGCTCTGGTTCCCATCACAGCAGGTACTGAGTATTTTCCTGTTCTGCATGAATGTTGTGTGCTGCCTCTTGTTTGCTCTCCTCTCTTCATGCAAGAAACTCAGGCAATGAGGAGTCTTGTCCTAAACAGAGTCTCATTTTGGAGTTTGGATGTGGGCTGTGGCACTGTATGGATTTGTGTCTTAGCAGGGCACGAGACATTTACTGGATGGAGACTGCAGACACTGGACTGTGTGGGGAGAAGGCCTGTTGCTGCAACAGAGAGGGGATGTGCTGTCCTGTGCCCTGCAGAGCTGCAGGCAGTGCTGCACCAAGCTGTGGGCGTGGGGCCTGAGACCTGAAACCTTGAACTTAACTGGCATGGTTATAAGCATAATGAGTGGTAGATGGGATTGATGTCTCCCTGCAGGACCTCATGTTGCTGAAGGGGCATGCAGCCTTATCTGATATGGACAGTGATTCCCCCATGCTGAAGGCTGTGCCTAGGGACAGTGCATGGCAGTTCAGCAAGGGTCACCAGTGGTGGATGCTGCTGTGAAAGTTCAGGAACTCCACAGTGCTTCTAAACCACCACAAGCTGTGTGAACCTTCTTGACAGGAGCCCCAGCCCAGTCCATAAACCTCTCTGCCTCCATGTTGCTCAGGATGAGTTGAAGCAGCTCTTCAGTGCAGCACTGTGGTGGTAATGTTTGTGCAGTGCCTGACTGGCACTGGCACTGAAGCCCACTCCTTAGCAGTTCACTTTGTGGTTGCAGGCAGTACTGGATGAGACTGGAGAGATGGACTGTTTGCAGACAAAAGAAGGCATAGCCTGGAGGCGGAAGAGGTTATTGATTTGGTTTATTGGTTTGCTCTGATCTAGTATGACAGTGGGTGGAGCTGGAAGAAACCAGTGTGTTCAGGTGGATTTCAGACTTTCAGGGACAGGTGAATGCCTTCTCTGAGGAAGGCACTGGCTTTTGGATCAGGACTGGCTCTGAGTGTTCATAGCCTTAGCTGGTAACCACGGCTGCAGGCATGGATATCCTTGTCGTTCTCAAACTAACAAGCAGTAGGTCTGACTTCGCAGACGCCACTCAGTGCGGCAAGGTGCCCTGTACTCTGAACAGTAGTGCTGGACCTCTGGACATGGGTAGGATCTTGCCTTGGGCTGAGCACATCATCTCTTCGATGGAGTGAGATATGGCTGCCCATATGTCCAACTGAACTGGCTAATCCATCACTGAGGTCCATTAAACTTCTAGCCAAAGTCTTTGGTGTGGTAAGACCTCCAGCTGGACACATGGGTGACTGGGACACACTGGCCTTATGTCCTGGTCACCAGGTTTCACCTGTTGGAGGATATTACAGCCTGGCTTAGGTGTCCCTTCAGGAGGCAGTATGAGCTTGCTTTCTTGGAACAGACTGTAGCAGATCCATACCTGACAGTGGCAGCAGACCCTTGGTTTCCTGTGGTAAGAGTGGCTTAGTAGGCTGTGATGAGCATGGACAAGCCCTGATTTACACAGCCGTATCCTCAGAAAGGTTTTTAGCAGTAGACAGGTGTCTTTTAAACTGATTTACTGGTTAGCAATAAGATATATTTTAAAGACTGAGAGAGAGATTTATTCTGGGAATCTGCTCTAGAAAATGTGTAGTAAAGATGAATCCCCATGAACTGAGTAACACTCAGGATAAAATGTTGCTGCTCCCCCTTGTTAGGCCAAAGTCAGAAGAGTTGTCCTAGATCCACAGGACAGTGACTGGCTTGCAGCCAGGCTCTTTGTCCCTGTCCAACCTGGACAACTCAGGCTTTGTGTCAAGTCTTGGGAAATGAGCTAAAGCTGTCCCATTTTCCTTGCATCGTCTTGAATTCTGATAATATCCTGGCTGGTGTGTGTGAACCTCACACCTATTGTATAAATTGGACATCTCTGACACCAGCTGTTCAGGACAGCCTGCCATTGACCTTGCTATTGACAACCTGAAAGCCTCCGTGCCACAACCACCTGGAACGGACAGTTGTCTCCTAGTCAACCTGACTCCATGGGCCTCTGGGCCAGGCTGGCGAACTTTACTAGTCCATGAAGTCAGGGGCATAGGTCCTGGCTCTGTGAATGAAGAAGTCCCCTGGCCTGGCAGAACCAGGCAATTGTGTATGTGAACCGCTGTCCTGCCTCTCACCCAGGGAAGACAGTTTGGTGAGCTCACCTTGTACCTGGGGTCTTAACTTCATTGATGCTTCCCATCCCCAAGTGCAGGTGGAGGGAATGGGTCAAAGCCAGCTCTGCTGGGGCTTAGCAAAAGGAAAGGGGAGCAGGCATCATGGCTCAGATGTGTTGGTGAGTGTCTGCCTGAGCATGCTGCTGCCTAAATCCCAGAGATTACTCACAGCAACCTCAGCACAAGAGTTACTGCTCAAGAAAAAACTTCAATGTCAAGAGCATGAGTAATAACCAAGCTGGCACTTAACGGTTCAAACAGAAGATAACAGCTAAGGCTGGATTCTCAGAGGGCTCATTTTATCTCTTTTATATATGTCACAACTGAAGAAATGAAGAATATAAAAGTAATTTATTAGTGTTTCATTCCTGCAGTACTTTTATCATGTCGAGTGTGCACTGACCCCACTGTACCACGGAACTGGAGAGGGATTAATGGATTAAGGGAATCCTCTATCTCAGTAGGACCAGATTTGGGGGCGATCTTCACCCTCTGACCCCTTTACAACTCTTCCCCATTTGCTTGTGAAGCTGCAGTGCTACTCCTGCTCAGCTCTGAGCCTTCCCCTGAGGGTGAAGAAGACATTTTGACCCTCTGGACAGGAGGCTGGAAGTGGTCTGGTGTGGGTACTTGCACTGGCCCAGGGGTCAGTTCCTCTGGTTGTTGGAGAGATCATCACCAAGCTGCGCTTTCCCTGCTCCCACAACACCTACTGGAGTGCTCTGTGGTCATACTGAGTGGACATGCTGCAAGCACGAGCTGCAACAGTCTAGTAGTAACGGTGGAGGCACAGAAAGGTGAGAGAACTGGTCAAGGGCTGGAAGAATGAAATTCACACAGGAAAATGTAAGGTACCATCTCTGTGAAAGTACCGTATAGGAAACAAAGGTAGGAAAGAAAATGGGAGACAGGAGGGGGGAAGTGACAAACTTAAATTCAGTAAGTACAAAATATGTCTTAAGTTTCCTTGATTCCATGATACTGATCTTGGTAGTGCTGTGTGTAGTATCCTCGGCTGAAAAATTATCTTCCCTACAGTAACTTTGTTCTAGCTGTGAATGAGGCAGTTCTGAAGTGGTGATCCATGTAGCTGCTGAAAACTATTGAGCTAAATAACAGAGTGGCTGGAGAGAGCTGTTGGTGTTCCAGCCGCTCAGCAGTGCCCGGTGGCTATGGGTGGAGGGCACCGTGGCTTCCTGAACGCAGTGTGAAAAGCTGAATTGTATTCAAACAAGTTTATATTGGTGCAGAAATGCAAACCATTTAGTGGCGGTTTGAAACATTGCATGTCTAGCTGAGCTAAACAGCAATGAAAGGTGCGGCGTTCTCAGTCTACACAGACCATCAGGGTGTTTACGTGGTACAGGCAGAGGGATTGCTCCAGGGGTTCAGGCGTAGAAAAGGTCAATAATTAATTATTGAACAGATGTGACAGTTTTGCCTGCATCTTCCTATAATTTGACTGTGAGCAGGTGGTCACTGTCTTGAATCTGTCTGTGATCTGCAATTAATCTCTGTCACTGAATAATTCTTGACCCTCAAAACATTTGCATGTTGCAAATGTACAGAAATTCAAGCCTGTGCCCTTTGATGGTGCTCCAGGTAGGTCCGTGCACCCAGGTCTTGTCTCACAGATTGGGAGGGAAGCAGAGTATTTCTGGTCTCAGACAGGATGTATGCAATATACCCTCGCAGGGTGAATTTTAAATATTATAGTTCAGTCCACCAGCTGTAGTGTGGGCTATTCAAATATTTAAGCTTGGAGATCACCTTTCTTAATTATTCTTGTAAGTGATGTCCGTGTGCTGGCTCATTTATGGAAACCAAGTAAGAAACAGGTAGGAGTGGGGTGCTGGGGTAGGAGTGGAACTGCCTGAACATCTCAGTGGGCATCAGGGGAGTGCTTAGGAGATTCCTCATGTGCCAAGAACAATCCAAGTACCGTGATGCTCCTGGTCAAAGTCACGAGTGTGTGTTACTCTGTCTATCAGGACAAACCCCAGCTGAAAGACGGAAGAGTCTTCCAGGAAAGAAGCATCATCACAGGGCAAAGGGCTGGCAAATACAATTCTGGCCTGTCTTGAGTGATCTGGCCACACCAAGTGTGCTCTCAGTGGCACTCTAGAGAACTGTGTTTTGACAACTTTAATTCCTCTGATCTCATCTTGCACAAAATGTCCTGGATTTTGGCGTCAGCATCACCCCTTATAAAATGACCGGTACCTCTGAAGTAAACCATATCTGAGTTCAGGGCAATTAATGCTTAAATTTAATATTCAAGATTGAAGTGTGGCTTGTTAATGACAAGCAAGTGAGTAATAACCTTTGCAGTTCAGATCACTCAACATTTCTCATCTCAAGGGTCTATCTTAATTTGTCAATAATGAACACACAGGACCAGGGTTCCTCATGCCATGGCTCTGCCTTGTGCTGGATTTGTTTGAAGCATTGCACTGAAATTAATTAAGTTACATCAGAGAATGATGTTAGAGAAAAACAGTTGATTTTGCCCATTTTCCAAAATCATTACGACTTTTATTTTGAGAAGCTCCAGCACATGCAGACTATGGAGCAGCACATGACCTTTGGCAGAGATGGTGATGTGTATGTCAAGATGTGCCTCTTGCTATCCTAGAGAAAAGATGCCCAAATTTGGGAATGTTAAAAATGTTTGAAAAGACCCAGTTCACATAGCCTCAATGGAAACCAAATAGAGTTTAGCACCTGGAATCTTGCAAGAGTTTGTCTGCACTGGTCATGCTGTAGCCCTGTTCAGTGGGTTATTCTCTATGAGTCCTGATGAGGACAGGCTTGTGAGAGGAGCAGGCTCTGGATACAACCATCCTGAAAAGCAATACAGAGCCTGGAGGGCAGAGGAAGGAGATGTGAGAAGGATGCTGGGATGAAGATGGACTCAGGAGCCCAGGTGGGAGCAACAGAGAAACAGTATGGAGATCCAGGTGGGGAGCAGGTGAAATGGGTGTTGGGGTGAAGGTCAGAGAACAAGTGACATTGGTGGAGAGGTAGAAAGGGGAGCAAGGTGGCATGAGGCAGTGCAGGAGGTTAAGACTGGGATGAAGGCAGCATCAGGGGGTGTTCAGAGTGCCTGATGTGAGGCACACAACAGGAAGGAGCCTAGGCAGGCAGTGTTGAAGGAGTTGTTGTCCCATCCTGTCTTTCAGGGAACACTGTTCCCTGAACTTTCCTACCAGTGACCATGGACTTCCATCAGTGTTAACTGGAGAAAGATATCTGAGGGTGCTTTGTGCCTTCTGGAGTCCTGATGTAAACCGGAGCCCTGATATGGTCGAGAGCAGTTGTCCAAGCCAAATGCATGACCACCCCCTTGTGAACAGAGGAAAGACCACAGCTTTGTAAATAACACAGGTTTTATCTCTAGTTTAATCAAATAGACATTTATTGGGTCATTAACTAACATAATGCTGGGAATGAATGTAGATGGGCTGCAGCCATTCTAGGAGATGATGTCTGGTGTATCTGGTCTGGCTGCAGTCACGCCTGATGCTCTGGCTCTGGGTTGAAGGCACACAAGGCACCACTGCTCAGTTCTCTGTCATGGGTCAAGTTTCCTGCTGAGCCCTTTGGATGTAGCTAGTGCGTAGGATGGAGCCAGAGGTTTGGATTTTGCTTGGATAACTGCAAACTGGTCTCTAGCATTAGAGGAGGGATTGAGCAGACTTAAGGTCAGTTGGCTCTCTCCATCGACTGGTGTGGTCTTCTCTGTACCCCATGAGACATGTAAATGCCTCAAAAGCTGGAAATTCACAATAAAACTGACAGCTTCACAGCAGTGACTGGGACACTGGGATCTTGTGTTTAGCCAGCAGTGCCGGATACAACACACAGAAAAAGGCCCAAAAAACCACAGATAAGTACTGGAGCTCACTTTTATGGGCCATCACCCACAACCTACCTTGCACTTCTGTGTTCCCAGTGCCACACAGAAGGAGGTGGCTCCTGAAACCTGGGGCCTCCTTCCCCATCTCTCCACCGAGATCTCAACCATCTCCCAGAGCAGTCCAGGCAGCAGTAGGGGAGACCTCCAAGTTGGGACTTTGTCCTCCCTGCCATGGAAGCTTCACAGTGTTGGGAGAAGACAGGTTTGTCTTCTGGACTTGGAGTAATACGAAGAAAGGCCTGCCATCCATGCACGCACAGAGAGGAGAAAGCACTCCTGTCTGTGCGCAGACAGCAGGTCTCCAATAGTGAGACTGCACTGTCTTGTCAGGATTGCTTTTCTATCTCTGAGAAACAAAAGACCCACTTGTCCATATTTTCATCCATTTTCATCCATTTTCATCCATTTTCATCCCAGCCACCAGTTCTTTAGCAGCAGCATGGCCAGTCTCAATCCCACCATCATAATCAGGAGGCAGGCTTTGTGCAGTGGCTTTAGTAATGAAAATCTCTAGTCGCGGGGCTATTGGTTCTGAGCCGCTGCATCACTTGTGAAAGAGTCAGGGACCCTGCCAGGATGATGCTCTTGAGACACAAGCAGGCAGCAACTGCTTTGTGCTTGCAGCTCTGGATCACCTCTCTTCAGGCTGAAGTGGGAGTGCAAAAATCCAACAGCCTCTTAGCTGCTGTGCAGCCTTGCCATTCCTAGGAAGCCAGTACCAAATCTGTGCTGAGCAGCAGATTGCGCTTGTAACATACCTGGCCGTGCTGAGCTTTAGCCATGCACACGCCACAGGGTCTGGAAGAGCTCAGCCTGGAGGACAGCTTTTGGCATGGCCAGATTCCTCCTAGCAGCTGAGACAGCTGCCTCTGCAGCTGCTGTAACTCAGAAGAAACTCTGTGTGTGATGCAGAGGGACTCGCTGCAGGCATGGGCGCCCCTGCTAAGGCAGGAGTGATGCAGGCAGGAGTGTGTGACACTCACCACTCTCAGGACTAATGAGAGGAAGAAGGGAAGCATTAGGTCTGGAAACAGGAACATGCTGAATGCACTTGGAGACTGGAAGAGATCCTTATACCTGGTCTCGCCCGTTCCCTGAGCACAGTGTGATACTCAGTTACAGTGTTGTGTGAACAGGTGGGGTAAGACATGGGAGAGGATCATATGTCCCTTCCCTTCCGTGTGGCTGAGCTGTCTGCAAAGACCTGCCATCAAAAGCTTTCAGCCTGCCTGCTCACATACCAAGAAAAGGGCTGAGATGTCAGCCAGTGTATGGCCATATGGTCCCTAGGGGCTTCCCTGGATCTGTCAGGGCTCTAACTCTACACACCACTCTGACAAGAGAGGTGGGATGGGCAGGAGACCGCCTGGATATAAGTCAGGTCAAATAGACATAGCACAGAGACATAAGGGGCTGGGGTTTGGCTGCAAGAAGGTGGTTCTCCCCTCAGGTAAGGATTGGAAGAATTAGAAACCTTGCTGGGTAGAGAAGACACTGCCTCCGGGCATCTCTTGAGCTCCCTGATGAAGACGGGGCTCTCTTGTGAAATCAGCTACCAACAAGGCAAGCTCTGAGGGCACATGGACTGGTTGTGCCAGAAAGGGGAGAGGGACCTCGCTGTAGCACCCACTCTGTCCCAATGCCTTGTGTCCAGGACAGTCTCAGTGAGGCTGACAGGTAAGTGCAGCACAGGTGGCACTCTGCTCAGATAAGCAGCATGTTCCCAACTCCTACCAGCAGAGCTTCAGCACAAAGATCTGAAGATCTTTGGCAATTTCAGCTTGTAGCTCACCCAGATGTGGGTGGCATTTAGGTGACCTGTAAGAGGCCATTCTCTGTTCCCCACACTCACAGCTGGTTTCCTGGTTCAACTTCTAGAGGTGGAGGAAACTGTCAGCTGTTCTTCCATTTAGAAGTGGCTGAGCTGATCTTGCTGAGATTTTAGCAGTTCTAGGAAAACTTAACCCTGACATTTAATTTCCAGCTAAGTTGATAGCAGAGGTTGCTAAAAAAAACCCAACTTATCTTCTTTTAAAGACTGAAACTGCATTATTAGCAGATGTTTGTTTTCTGCTCTGTTTTTTATTTTCATAAAAAATATTTTGCAGAAAATCTTGTTAGGATTTTTTTAGCGTTTTAACCAGTGATACGATTATCCCAGTGCTCAGTGCTTGCAAGTTAGGGCTCTCACGGAAGGTATAGGGCAGCACTAATTAGGGGCTCAGTATGCTTCTCTGCCTAGAGCAGTCATGTTTAATCTTTCCTTATATGTCAGTTTTTCCAGTGTCTCAACCATTCCCACCAGTTCCACACTTTCTAGCCTTTGCCTCAATGCCACCGCGCTCAGCACTGATAGTCCTTCTCCGTGATGCCTGTTGTGATGGAAACGCCATAGTTCTATACCAAACCACTACCAAATTTCTCTGTTTCCCACCCACCTGACACTTATCTAATCTGTGTGTTTGGAATCTACAGTCCCCAGCTTCAGGATCCATCTGTAGCTGGTGACCTTATGTCCAAGCAGGCAGCAGATCTCTTGTTTTCTGTTATCCCCGAGGGGTTGGAGAGTCCACTGCACATCAGGTAGTCACAGGCTTCCTGGAGAGAGAGCTTGGCTGTGCTAGTCCACGCAGCCATGAGGGTGGGAGAGGATAAGAAAGCTGTGCCTTCATAAAAACTGCACCAGATGCAGGACCCAAGAGCATTTCACCATGCTTGGAGGCAGAGACAGACAGGGAACACTCCCACTCCAGTGCTTTGGACAAGAGGTGGTACTGGGAGAAGGCAGGATGCTCAGGAGTCCTGAAGAGCTGCCTGAGAAGTAGGTTCTCATCTGCCTCAGACATAGGGAAGCTCCCTGGAAATGGTGGTCATCTGCACCACTCCTGGCATGGCGCTTGCCCCTGGCTCAGAGCAAGACACCTCCATCCCTTCTGCAGTGGCCCATCTCACTCAGCTGGGGTTGCACAGTCAGGTGAGAAAACCTTCCGTAACCTCCTGTTAACAGCTGTAGCAGCCACAGGAAGCATGTTCTTGTGAGCAACAAAATTTGTGCCTAGGGATTCATGTCTGATCTCCTGCACATGCAGAGGGCTGACATACACCATCCTTCCTGCACAGAAGTTCAGCTGGTATCTCACCAATTCACAACCCCAGTACAAGGTAAGGCTGCTGTCATCTCTGTGTCCTGACTCCATGTGTGATGGTGTTATTCAACAGAAAGGGTACTAGACTAAACTATCCTACTTGTAAAGATAGTGCAATGCACGGTGTGCGTGTGCAGCCACTGTGCCAGCACTCTGCAGGCAGGTTTGCTCTGCTAAGCGTTGTCTGACAGGATATGAGAGTTGGATTATATTTACACTACCCGGGTTGTTATATAATTACAGGCTGGAAGACAGGGAAAAGGGATAGTGGTGGGGGGTAGGGAAGGGAAAAACAAACCTGGAAGAGCTGCAGGTTCAAATTCTAGGAGCCTTTTACAACTTCCAGCCCTCTGCAATCCAGTGAGGGCGAGCAGAGCCACGGGAGCAGCAGCCGGACCTTGGGGTATGTATGGCAATGTGGGACCACCATAGGGAGGGGCGGGTGGAGGGAGCCTGTCCATCACTGTGGTCCCTCCCTCATCTCGCACACCCACTGCACGTTGCCTGGACTTTCCCCAGGAGAAGGTCTCTGCTTTCTTGAGGTAGGGTGCAAGGTTGCCCAGGTGCAGTTTCCTCCTAGTTAGAAAAGGTGCTGGGCTGGTAGTGCAAGGAAGGTCAAGGAAGCAAGCCCTCTGATCAGTGCAAAGGGAAAGTTAACAACAGATGAAATGGTGGGGCTGAAGAATTCAATGCTTTCTCTGCTTCACTTGTTCCTAGAGTGATTAACTTCAATGAAGTGATTAATGCAATTAACTAGCTACAAAAGGGGAGAAATGTAGATTGAATAAGAAAAGAATCAGTTTGAGAGTGCTTAAATAAGTGAAATCCACTTATTTTCACCTCAGCTGGGCCTGCTGAAATTCTGCTGAATTTCTCTAGATCATTTAGGGAACCGAAGCCATCTCACAACTCCTTGCAGCTTTCCTTGAGAATGAGGGCAGGGACAAGATTGTGTCTGTCCTCAGACAGGGAGAAAAAAGGATCCAGATATAAGGGATAATCCATGTTATGCCAATTATACTGTGAAATACTGGAACAAATAATCAAACATGTTATTTGCAGACATCTAGACTAGGATATGATGAGGTGTAGCAGCCAGCTGACATAGATTTGTCAAGAAAAATACAATGCTGAAATACCTCCTTTCCTTTGAGCTAACATACATATTACATGCAGGGAAGCAATAGCTGTCAACTTAATGCTGCAGAGATTTTGCATGCTGTCAGATGACATCGTTGTGTATGTGCAGACAGGAGATGGTCTGGGTGGGATTGCTAAAGGCTGGGTACAAAATAGTTTAGCAAGCATGCTCCATAGTTGTTATCATTCAGTGTCTGTCTGAAAGGCTGCGGTGAATGAGATAACTGGGGTCTGTCCCTGGTGGGACACCCTGAAGACTTCCATAAATTAGTAGGGCAATGGAGCAGAGGCTTTGGTGACTGATCACAGGCTGGGGAGAAAGTTCAGAGCAGGGCAGGATTAGGATTCAGACTGGTTTAGAGCAACTGGAGAAGCAGTCTGAAAGCAATGAGGTCCCATTTCTTAGGATACACATGGAAGGGGGGACATCAATCATGCGTTCAGCCCTGCGGTGGTAGTGGCTCACCCAGGAGGTAGCAAAATCATACTTGTTTTCCAGGACCTGTAGTAGATCTTCACCTCAGGGTACCAGCAGGATTTCTTGCGGCCACTAGCAGTAAAAACCCTCAGGGAGTGGGTTGGTTTCTTCAGCCAGATGCTGCCTCCTGCAGACTGGCTAAGGGGAGGAGAGCTCTGGTGGACTGTCCCTGCAGACAGCTCCCAAATCACTGCCCACAGTCAGACCGAGCCTCCAGAGCACACAGAGCTCTGCTGACACTCATGGATTTTCTTTCAGAATCATTTTCTAATGGAAAAGTATCCTTCTTTTACTATCTTAGTAGATTTTATTTGTCAATCTGAAATGCCATCTCTCTGGCAGCTTCACGTATGCCTGCAGGAAGAAAGCCCAGCTGGCAAGAGCTTTTCAGACAAGAGCCGGGGGGCACCGAGCACCACAGCCATCCATGTGTCCCACTCAGGAGCACTCAGGGAAGGGCACATGGAGAGGTGGTGAAATCCCCATCCCTGGAGGTGTTTGAGTAGGGTCAACATAGCACTTAGGGATATGATGTAGTAGGGAACTGTCAGTGTTAGGTTAATGGTTGGACTGGATGATCTTCAAGGTCTTTTCCAACTGAGATGATTCTGTGATTCTGTGATCTGAGTGCTGAAGACCCAAGGGCTTTGGAGCCAGGAGCCTTCTGGCGTAAACTAAAGTGCCAAGGGCCTTCCCTGAGGGCAGGGATCAGGGTCCCAGTGACCTCTTTTATCCTCCTTCCACCTGCCCTTGGGAATGGCGGATCCCCTGGGGGGGGTTGAAAGAGAGACCCAATCTGAATTGACTTCCTGCAAGGTGTCTCCATCAGTGGAGGTGTTCAAGCCTCAGTTATACAAAGCTGTGATCTGATTTCATGTTGTCATTAGTCCTACTTTGAGCAGAAGTTTGACCTAGAGGTCTCCAGAGGTTCTTTCCACCAACACACCTGTGACTGCACAAGAGTGAGAGGAAACCTTCACTGGGATAGCCCCTATCACGTGTAATCCTCCCAGGCTCGAGTGCCCACTGCCCGGAAGTACTTCCCTGTGCTGTCTGACAAGTGCATTTGCACTCTCTTTCCCTTGTCTCACACCAGGGTTTAAACCTCCTGGAGCCAAAGTGGTTTCAGCACTGACAGTCATAGGCACTGAAGCCAAAATAATCAGCAGTTAAGGTGATTTCCTCTCTGTCCTGGCACACATTGTGATGGGAAGGTCAGACACTTTCATAACCCCTCATTCAAGTGGGGTGACCCAGGACAGGCCACCCCACATCTCCTCTAAGCTGAGCCCACTTTTTAAAAATAAGTAGGAGAAGGATGACAATCTGTTATTTGATTGTAGGTTGGCTGGGAGGAAAAGATGTATCTATGAAAAACAAAGATGCAGTTCTTGCCTTTGTCAGAGATGATATTTTCTGTGAAAGAGAAAGCTGGTGCTGTTGTGGGAGGTCCTAAAGAGGTCTTGCTTGGAAGACCAACATACTTCATGTCACTCACTTCAAAAAAAGCTGAACTCAGATTAATTTAGGTACAGAAACTGGTTCATAGGATGAGCAGGCATCGCGATATGCCTGTGTGCATGTGTAATGTAGTGTGGGAGGAACAGCAACTCATCTGGGAGGAGAGCAGTTCTTGTCTGGGTCAGGGTCTTGTGTGGGGAGAGGAGCTGGGAGAGACAAGAGCTGGGAGTATGTATCTCTCCATTCCAGCCCATGAGAGGATTCCCATGTCTCTCTGTTCCTTGTCTGCCAGGAAGGACCTAAGAAAATTCCCGGCAGAGAGTCCCATGTTCCCTGCTCCCACTGCCAGCTCAGGAGGTGGTAACATGGTACAGGCATATTGCTGCTCCAGCATGTGCTATACTTGTCCCCAGATGCTTCTTCCATTGGGTGCATACAACTAGGTGGACACCACAGATGGGCAGAAGCTGCTTAACGTTTCAGAGCAGCCAGCTAGATGGAGAAGGGTACCTGACCTCCTGTCTTCTCATAAAGTGGCACAGCCCACCACTGTGTTTCAGCAGGACTTGGGGGTGTCTGAGTCTTTTTGCATGTGCCCAGGGATCCTGATGTCTCCTGTCTGACAAGGTCTGTGAGTGGGGAGACAGATCCATTTGCTTCTGGTCCACAGGATGCTGTAAATCTTGGGGAGCTGCTGCTGTGAAGCCCTTCAGAGCACCAAGCCTGCTGTCTATTGAGAAAAGCCAATACCCTTCTGTCTGTCAGATGGCACTTAACCGCTGCTGTTATTCTAGATGAGTGAACACTTGTGTTATATTTTCCAATAGCAAAAACTGGGGTCAGCAGGGTGTCTGCTGTTTTAGCCAAATCCAGATGGGGTTTTCCTATAAACAAGTGCACACAGAATATTTATACAGGCGATGGCACCTGACGCCTTAACACTTAGGCCATCCTATTGAGTAGCCACTCATACTATAAGTCACTTCAGTGCATTAAGTAAATATTTTAATATAGCCATGTCACTGTTTATTATATAATGGCGGAGGCCCAAATCTTGCCTAATGCTTGGTTAAAAAGTCGGTTTACACCATCCTTTACAGTGAATCAAAGAATGCATAAACGGGGCTCTTTTGTTACTCAGAGCTCTGTTTACTTTACTTTTCTGTAAACCTTTCGAAACACTTGCTTATAAGAGCTGATAGAACCCAGATTTTCCCTTGGGACTGAGGTGTTCATGATGTTGGGAAGGTACCTCACCAAGTAATCAATGGAGTTTCCACTGAGCAGCCCCAGGTCATCCCTCACTATCTGTCCCCAGCTCTGGTTTAAACCAGCTGAAGGTGGCACAAAGGCTGTTTGTGCCAGAGAGGGAAGTCTGGTGGCTCCTGCTCCAGCACAGGTAGCTCTGCCTTGTGGAGACAGACCTGGCACTAGGAGCAGATGGCAGCAGTACAGGGGTGCATCTTTGGAAGCATAGGTGCAGACTATATCCGGAAAGGGTGTCTTCAGCTTCTCCAGCTGAAGGACTGCATGATCTGGTGACTAGAGGCATGCATTCATCTCTTTTCTTCATTGCCTTCTTTATTCACTTGACTCTTCACTCTTCTAATGCATCACTACCATCACTGCCTCTCCCAGTGCACAGGCTTTCTCTGCTTCATTCTGCAGTCTGCTGCTGAGATTCTTGTGGTCAGGAGGCACACGGAAATCTTACCTAAAATCAGTGCTCAGATTAAACAAATCCATGATAACACAGACTAGAGATTGGGGATTTCAAAGGTCCATCACAGGTTGTGGCTCAGAAGGATTTGGGATGTTGCAGAGGAGCATGTGGTTCTCTCAGCCCTGCACAGGGGCCTTGCAGTCACCCCTTTGTACCCCACACTTCAGTTCTCTGTGTTTGACCCTAGTTCCTGTTCTGACAGGTGAGAAACTTGCCCTGAGCAGGACGTGCATGATTCTTGGGAGGTATTAACAGGACCGGTACTAAATAGTGCAAGAGAGTCCCCCAGGGCAGTGCCCACTGGTCCCAGCTTGCTCTCAGCTCTTCCTTGCACTTCTCCCAAGGGCATGGATCTCAGTACAGCAGCCAAAGCCTCTGCAGACAGGAGGTAGAGTGAGGCTAGGACACAGAAAAACCCTTCTGTAACCAGCCTGGCTTTACCACATGATGACATGCAGATTGTCCCAGAGAAAGAAAAGGTTGGACAGGAAGATGCCAGGGACATTTAGGAAAGGGTTGTGCCTCCTTGAGCCTAGCTCACCAGTTGTCCATATGTGTGGAAGAGCTCATGGGTGCGCTGAGCTGGCACGCAGCTGTCATGGAGTGGTTTGGGATAGTGGATTCTCCTGTAAAGGTTTTCAGCTGGTTAAGGGGGTTCAGCTGCACAGGGAGTGGGGTGAGCCATGTGCATGCACCTGGAGCTGGTGGCAGCCAAAAAGTACATGGAGTGGCTCTGCAGGGCTTCCCCTTGCAAATAGACCGAGCATGGTTTGTAAAATGATCATGCACCCATCCTGCACATGGTACAGTGCGGGGGCTCAGCCTAGCTGTGAAAAGCAGCTAACTGCTGCCAGGAAGGAGTTGAAAAGGCCCGGGAGAGAAAATGGGTGGCCTGAGAGCTCGTAAGTACTGAGCATACCCTGGTGGCCTCTGTGTCCCCCTCTGAGCTTGTCCCTGGGAGCCCATGGCTAAGGAGCACCACTTTTCCCCACAGAGCTTCATCTGCCCAAGAGTTCATAGGAGCACCAAACCCACCCAAGCCTGGGGAGGAAAGGCCTGCAGAGCATCAGGGAGGATGCAAGATGTGGTCTGTCAGTGGGTCAGTGTGACAGGACAAAGGGACCCTGAAAGAGGGGAGATGACAGGCCCAGTCTGTAGGAGGCAGTGGGACTTGCAGTGGCCCAGGCTGGCTGTCTCTGAACATGGCAGAGAGCTTTAGGTAGCAAGAAAATCCTTCCTCGGGCCGGTTGTTTCTGTGCACTGGGCTGTGTGTACCCATGGGGAGTCCTTACACTTCTCGCTGGCTGCTCCATCCAGCATCTGCTTTTGGTTACTCTACCAAAACAACAAGCCTGTATGTAATTTTAAAGCATTGGTTCTGGATCTGATATGAATCAGAAAATCACCCCTCTGTGAGTTTCCAAGGTAACCGATGTCCATATCCTCCCTTGCGTTGTAGTATTAATAGTTATAGCACTTAGCACCTCAGCTCCCTGGAAAGCAAGATAGGAGGTTTGGGGCTAAGCAGACCCAGAGCTTGAGGCTGCAGGTAGGTCCTTGATCCCTTTTGGATGGGCGAAAGGATGGCAGGGAGGGGAAGGGTCTCAGCACCCCTGGCACCCCTGGCACAGCACAGTGCAATGAGCTACCCCCTCAGCTCAGTGCATGGGCTTTGCTCCTCTCCCCAGGACTCAGCCTGCCTTGTGCTTCTGCCCACAGCACAGACACATCATCACACACTCAGATCCTTCAGCCATCCCCAGAGTAAGCTTTGGGCTCTCAGCTCCCCCTGATGAGAGAAGCTTCTTTCTCAAATGCAAAATTTCCAAAACTTGTGGGTTTGTTGTGACAGAGAAAAGAGACATTTCTGAGATTGTGAGGACCTTTGTGAGTGGGAATAAAGCTCCTGCTCAATTCCTGGGATGAGCAGAGCTCTGTCACTGATACCCAGGGGGAGGAGCACCTACCCTACACCCCATGAGGAAACCACCTCTCTGTCCATTTTGATGGGCAGGCTGAGGAACAGGAGGGCCCCTGCCCACACAGCGAAGTGCAGAGGGGAAGGTATGGCTCCCCTGGCCAATCGTGCAGAGCTGAGCTGACCACAAGACAGGGCACAGGCCCAGAGCCATGCTTAACACAGCCATGCTGCTGCTGGTCTTGAGCCCCAGGGACCTCTGCCTGGCTGTGAACTTGTCCACGGGGCTGCACCAGCTCATGTTGGAGGTGCGTTGGTGGGACCTCTTGACCCCTGTCCAGAGCAGTGCAAGTGATGGACAGCTGTGGCCCTGGGTGCTGTGCCAAGGCTCTGTGCAGGGCTCTGGTGACCGTGGTGCTCCAAAAACTCAGTGTGATGGACAGTCCCTGTCTTGAGGGTTTTTTAACCCCATCACTACCTCAGTGTCTTCACCAAGTCTGGTAAAGCAGTAGTATATTTTAATCTGAACCTGAGACTTCTGAAGATTTTGTCCGGCCCAGGAGTAGTTTTCAAACTCTTTTTAAAGGTCCTCAACTGGTTTCCAGTGTCACTGTCAGGGTGGTCAGGCTCTGGGACGTCCATGACCTGTCCTTTTGCCTACCGCACACTGGCCATCACATTCCCACTCCTCCCCTGCCCTAGACAGGTCCATTTCCCAGATGCTGTGCAACTGCCAACAGGAGATAAGGAGGCAGTGTTTGACACAGGGCACTGCATGCCAGGGAAGGGCTGCAGGATGAGATCCCTGATAGTTTCCCCAACAACACAATCAGGAGCATCAAATGCGCCACAGCTGGTAATCTGCTTTCTCACAGCCCCTGTGTTGTCCAGCACTGTCTCCAGACCTTGGATCCTAGGGCTGAGGGATTATGGGATAGTCATTTATAGACAAATGTCTGTTTCTCTTCTGTGCACAGGGAAAAGTTGGAAAATGCTGGTCTGAGGAAACCCTTGAGTCTGGACATCACCTGGTCCATCAAGGGGAGCCAATGGTTCATTTTCACTGAAGTCATGTATTTGTAAGTCTAGTTTATGGTTTCTCTGAGGTCTAACAAGGTGTCTAATCCATAGATTTCTAAAACTGGCATTCCCAGACATGTCTGCCTTTGAGAGGTGGATCTCAGTCTCAGGGTTCATCTGTAACAGAGAAAACTTTCCTCCATGGGTTGTACATCCACAAGGGTTCTCCTGCAGAAACAAATCCATATTTTACCCACATGTGGGTGACCTTTAGGACCGCTGTGAGAGCAGAGGACATTTACAAGGCCAGAGAGTACCAATGGAGTAAAGAAGTCAGAGAATAGAGTCTCCAGGAATATATATATACATATTAGATGATGGATATCCTGCAGAGCTGCTGCAGCATGCACTGTTTACTGGGGAGCCGCTCAACTCCGTGCTCCCAGGGGATGCATGAATGTGTATCCTGGGTGTGGAGAGCGTAGAAACCCACAGTTCTCTTGCAAAGTTCTTCAGATTTTGTAGTTAAGTTATCCTTGGGTAGTGGAAGACTGTGAGCTACCATCTTTACAGGGAGAATGCTGCAAATGATGCTTCATTAGTGAGGGCCAAAATACAGGCAAGCACACATTGCCAAGAGCCATCCAAGAATGCTGCTCAACACACAAAGCAGTCTGGGCATGAGTACCACCTGAGTTCCCCTCCTGCTGTAGAGGTACCTCACCCTGAATTCAAACCCATGATTTCCCACAGTCTGGGAATTCTGTGGGCAGCAAGATGAGCCTGAGACCCAGGAGCAGCCCAGAGCGTGTTCATGTGGTGTGTGCAGTGCCACCAGCATTTGCCACAGCCCCAGACAGCTTGCTCCATTCTCTCTGTGCACCAGGACAGAGAGCACCCTGCACTTGCAGCTATGCCGGAGAGGACAGTGGTGTTAGTCCTAGTACCTTGCAGTCAGTCAGTAGCCCTTAGCCCAACCCAGATTTCTTGTCACCAGAAGCTGCAAAATCCTTGATATAAGTAAGTGCCCCTCGCTGACCCATTCCCTGGTGTCCTATTGCTTGTGTACTGCTGGGAGAACAGTCCCACCTGCAGCAGCAGGGGGTGGGTGAGGGTGGGCTCTCACCCTGTGGTGTCCCTCCCCCTGCCATGTGTGGATTGCAGCAGGAGTAGTGGAGTGTAAATCCTTAATCTTGTGGGTCTCTGGCCCCTGTAATATATTGTTCTCCATTTCCCCCAGGACAGCCTTGTTCCGTTGGGTAATTGGAAAGTATTTATCTGTGTCATATTAAGAGACATTTGAGATAATTGTGAAATTGGCAGCCCCATCCCTCCTTTGTTTAGACCAGGGTATAATTTGGTTAATTTTAATGTTTTTTTTAACTTTGCCACAAGAAGGCGGAAATTTAGATTCCATTATTTAGCAAGTAGCTTGGAGGAATGTCCTTTGGCAGCAGGGGGATGCGGTGGGGCCATAGGCTCACAGGCTTGAAGCACTCACTGTGCTGGGTGCACTGAGTCTGAGCCAGGCCTCAAGAGCCCTTGCCACAAGTCTCCATCCTTTCCTCATCCATAAGTGTTTCTCCTCCTTGCCTGCACTCCACCATGCTATAAACCAGGTTTGATAGGCAGTCACAGCAGCACGGTCATCTGTGGAAGACAACATAAGAATGGCTTTACTGGGGTTCAAAAGACAGGTCAGTCTAGTTGAGTCTCCAACCATGGGGACATGGCTAGAGGAGAGCACTGAATGCTCAGGGACCCTTCTCACTGTGGGTCTGTTTTCTAACCATCTGTGCCTCAGAGGCTCCTTGAACCAGGCCTAGCATCTCTGTGTTTAATATTTCATGATGGATTTCTCTTTCATGAAGGTGCCTTTTGAACCCATCCATCCTTTTGGCACATGCAGCATCCTGCAGCAAAGAGTTCTACAGTTTAACTATAAGGTGGGGGAGAAAATCCCTGCTTTTGTCCTTTTTAAACCTGGGGCTCGAACACTTCATTGATTTTCTCTAGTTCTTGCAGTGTGCAACCATTTCCTATCAATGCTGTTTGGGCCATTCCTGAAAGGACAGTCTGGGGTTTCCTGCCTCAGTCTTCTCCTTCCAAGCTAAGAGTCCCATCCCATTTCACCTCTCTTTTAGTCATCCTTGTTGCTTTTCTCTGTGGATTGTTTTTCCCAACAGACATTACTTCACATTTGTCTTTTCATCACTCAGCCACACAATATCAGGATATCCTTCTGTAGCTCTCCATATCAGGTTTCTTCTTCATGGCACTGTGTAACTGGGCATTATAAAGAAAACTTCTCTGTCTCTTTATCTAGACCATTATGTTGACCAGCACAAACCCTAGCAAAATTTCCTACCTTTTGCCTTCATTAAAACAAACCTACCCTTTGCTCGTTATTTCTAAACACTCATATTCTATAACAGCTGTTTAGCAGCTTTTGGTGAGCAAAGTTGTTAGAAATGTTCTAAAATGCAGAATCACTCAAGTCACCTCTATCCAGGTTTCTTCAAAGAGCTCCAGTAGACTTGAGGCATGAGGCACTGCAAAAGTCACTTGGATGTGTTTCCCCTGTACCATATACCTTCTAGCTCGTCATCAGCATGTCCAGTGGTGATGCCAGGGTTTGAGCTTTGAGCCACCCAATCTGACACTCCTCTGCCTTGCTGAACCTGGCTACGCTTACTGATGTCTTTGGTGCTGAGAGCCCATTTGTTTGTGGTTAGGGAAAGCTTAAATCTGTTGATGTAAGCTGTGGCTTGAGAATGGATATCCATCGATATAATACTATTGCCTCAGGGGGAGCCATAGTTGATCTTTCTGAGGTGTTTGATGAGACTGGCGAGATTTCTTCTCTGACCCCTAGACACCATTTCCCAGAGGATCTTACTTGCCAAGATACAGACAAAACCATCAATGGAGACACTTCACTGTATCTTGTCTTGTCGCTCTGTGTGTGTCCTGTCCAAGACAGGCTCAGCTCCTCCAGAAATGATATTCTAAAAGAAATCTGGATTCTGCATGGAAACAGTGGGCATCTGTCCTTGTACGACTGTGGGATAATAATTATTTATTTTTCTGGCATCGATGTGATCCATGATGAAAGATGTTTATAATTCTTTTGCAGCTTTACTGTGTCTTCTGATCCCTTCCCACACAGCCAGGGAACTGATTTCTCAGGTGTTTCATGGAGTTGTGAGCCATGGTCACTGGAATAAGAGGGGCCAGTGCTGAGATTAGCCACTGGACCTGGAGTTCCAGTTGATGCCAAGGCTTGCCTCTTACAATAGCCCCACCTGTACATACCTAAACATGGCCGGTTTTGGTCACAGGCCTGGTGCTTTGAGTCTGGGTGATTTTGCAATAAATTTAGACTGGAGGATATATTAAAATTTCTAGCCAGTATAAGAATGACATTCTTGGACAGCCTTCTAAACTGGAAAGTAGGGGCAATGAGCCTATGTTGTTTCTAGATGAAGCTTGATAAGTTAATGGAAGGGATTTTATGACATGACAAGAATGATCCTAGAGTGAAAAATTAAGTCATGGCCTTGAATGTTTCATTTCAGTATCTCAGGAAGACTTCTAAAAAGAGAGGTGTTCTTCAGTTCTTGATATTCTTTATTGCACTATGGTTTATCATCCCCATGCTACAGATCTCAGTTGTCTGAAGGAACCACAAGTTTTCTTTCCCTCTGATGCAGCCTTGGCTTTTGGGATGCAGAAAGGAGCTTGGTTTCTTTCATAGTATTTTGGCTAGAGATGGGATCTGAATCTGATGCATTGCTTCTCTAGTGTCAGAGCACTCCTGTGTGCCTGGGTGAGGTATCTTGCTTACAGTATTATGTTTATTGGACTTGGAGCCACACAGCATTTTGCCCTTAGCTACATTGTCAGGTCTATCTGCATTTTTTCCCTTTCTTTATGGGATGAAGTGTGTGTTCACCTGGGTTCACTTAGGAGTTTCACTTTTAAAAGTCCTGTGGGTGCAGGGAGAACAGATAAATGTTTAGCTACTTTGGTCACTGAGACTATTGTAGGAGATCAGACCCAAAGGCTGATGCTGATCCCCTAGTCCTGCATTCTTCTATAGAGAAATGAGTATGAATCTTGAATATCCTATGATGTCTCTCCTGTAGATACTGGGGCCTCCTGCAGGACTTGGTGTGTGTCCTTTCTTCAGCCCATGAGTGGTTCAGCTGCCATGGGGCAGTGCATGAGTGACCCACCTCAGAGTGCTCTCAAATCTGGGATGGTCATACAACCATCTTTCATTCAAAGTGGGGACCTGTGTCTCCTGCAGCACACTGTAAATCCATGAGATATGACTTTTGCCTCAAGATGGTTTCCATTTGTAAAATCTATTTACAAATAGATCTAGAGAGGGACTGAGAGGGGCTCCCTTCTTGCTAATCCTGGGCTGGTATGACCACAGGATTAGTCTCTTGCATAGTATGCATGCTCATACAGCCCTGAGCAAGTCCAGAGGGAGACTGAAGAACATCCCAGGCTTGGCTACAGTAGATCTGGGAGCAAGGAGGTGAAAGGTGCTTGAAACCTATAGAGTTGAAGCAGAGCCTTACAGCCACTTCCAGCTTGTGACAGTGCCACCCATGTCCCACTGTTGGTTTCCGGTTGCAGTGTCTGTGATCTGAAAGTTGCAGCAATGCATTCCTGGACTTCTCATGGGTGTCGTGGAGAATGTGGTGGCTCTGGAATGAAGTGCTGTGGAGCAGACCTAAAGGTTGAACAGTGCTTTATCCCTGCACATAGGACCCCCTTTCTATTCCTTCTCATTCCCTTTGGACCTGACACGCAGCTGTAAACACTTTCTATTGACTTCTCCATATTAAAGTGTATTTTGACATCATCGATGAACACAACAATACAGGCTATGCACTGGATTCCCTATGGGGGTTTGTTATTAAAATTTCTTACTGGGCAGCTCTGTTAATTTATGCAGTGACAGTGGCTTGCACAAGATGCACACCAAAGCCCAGATGGTTCAGTGAGAGAGACCAGGGCATGGCTGCCCTCTGTGCAGCGGACACATGGTGCTCCAGCTGCTGCCCATGCCAACAGTCAAGGGCAAGAGACAGAGGTCTGTCAAAAGTGCTCCATAGTTTTGCTAAACTTTGAGCAAGGGGATGACAGGGTCTACAGAGATCAGCAGCTGCCCTGCCTTTCCTGGCTTCTTGCTTTCTGGGCTAGCCAAAGGCAGAGAGGTTTCAGGTCGCCAAGCTGAAACACAGAGTTGAACATGCCCCCTGTCACAGCATACATTCTTATTCAATATTCAGACCCACATCCATGGGGCTAAAGAGGCAACACACAGGGCATGACCCACCCAACGCATATATCTGCTCCGGGTCTGGCTCAGGTTAGTCCCTGCTGCAGCGGGAACACACCCCCTGGGCATGAGTTCTCTGCCAGCAGTCTGGGACCTTTCCCAAAGCCCAGCTAGGTCAGCCTGTGGCCTTTCCCACCCACTGAATGCACCCTCTGCCAACTCAAGCTGGCGAGGCCCCCGCGACGGGCAGAGGGACCGTCCAAAGCCAGCAAGCTGGCTCTGCCTCCAGCTGCACTCCTGTTTGAGAACCGCCTTCATCACTTTATTAATAGTGTTTGTCATTGTGGGTTTTGTTTCTTCCCCTCATTCTGGCATCTAATAAAGAGGCATGTGTCCAGTTTGCGCTCATTTTCCATTTCAAATCTCTGCCATGTTTTTTTTCTTTCAGAAAGATTTTGTTTATTACATTTCTAAAATGTAACAAAATAAGAGAGACAAAGATCAGACATAACCGCAAATGCTGCAAAATTAGGACACGGTTAAACGATGCAGCAATAACCAAAGACATTCAAATGACCTTCTACAAGAGAAACCAATGCTTACTTGCAGAAATGTGGGGAGACAGCTGTTGGTAGGGGTGCAAGTGTCCCTGGAAGAGCCTGTTGGGGGTGGCCGATGTCAGCTAGACCTGAGTGGTGGCTGCAGCACCACAGTCCACATGTGGGAAGAACCTGAATTGGGAGCTGGGGTCCACTGGCCTTTAGCAGACGTGCTGGGGAGGGAGCAACCCTGGGATGTGGGCACATTGCTCAAACCCAGTGCAAAGGACATCCACGCTGTGTAATGCCATGTGAGCAGGGTAAGCAGACCGAGGTCTGAGACAGAAGCTGCCCTGACCAGCACTGAGCTGTGGAACTGTGTATGCTGAGGGACCTCAGCCAGTGTCTCATTTTCATGCTGCAGGGACCCTCATAGGCAAACCAGCCTTGCAAGAGACACGACCACCTTTCTGGTGGAAGACTCCAGGTTGCCAAGTACAGGACAGGTCTCCATGTCAGTAAGATTTTTCCTGAATCCAGTGCAATTCTATGAGAAAACTCAGCCTGGATTTTTTGGTCGCTTGCGTTCACGCGGTCAGGAATCTCAGAGTAGGATGGGTAAGCATTCTGCAGGGCCTGGAGTCATGAACCCTCCACACTTCACTGAAATGAGAAACCTGCTCATTACGTAGCTGTCAGAGCCATGACTTGGTAGTAGAAGTAGTATAAGTGTTAATGGCAACAGTGATGCTGGTAATGTTAAATACCAGGGGCACTTCCAGAGACCATGGATTCCGATTTCACCAGAAGAGTTGAAAAAGGTGAGTTTTGGTTGGGGCTGGATTTAAACCAAATTCTGAAAACAATGCTGTTTCCTTCTAATTAGGAGCATGATTTGTCCTTTGTAAACAGTCCAGATTGCATTGCCACTAGCAGAATCAGCTAATTGTTAAACTTTTATAAATAAAATTTAAAAAAAAAAATAGTTTAGAAATAAGTACTAATTCTGTCAAAAGCCTCTTCCTACCTGTGTCCTTAGCCCATCATGGCTGCTGGGGGTGGGGCTGCCCCAGGAGTGCAGGGCCCTGCATCCAGTGTCTCAGAAGTCACCAAGTCACACACTGTGATCCAAGCACCACCAGCCCCAGCACACAGGACTCATGAGTCCAACCTGAACAGTTCACGAGATTAGCCTAAAAGCAGTTTTGCAAACAGAACAAGCAGCAAGAACAAATTTGAGGTTGATAGCCACTTTTTGAGCCTTTTCAGTATACTTAGAACATTGCCACTTATTTTAAGTTTATTTTAAGATTACTTTAGAAACTACAGGCATGGCCCAGTGTTTTATTTAACTCAGAACTATCTGCATGTGTTGTCCAGTGAAGTTATAGTAGTATTTTTAATGGGTTGTTTTACCAGGAAATAGCCTCTGACACATGAACAGGGCTAAGAACTGGTGGCAAATGCCAGATAACATGTGAACTGCAATCCTTAAGCACTTCTAATCTCCAGCCAAATGCAGAAACCACAGCCATGGCTGACAAAACTCAAAGTGCTTGTAGCAGAGGGCAGTAGTAGAGCAGCCTGTGTAATGAGGGCTTGTAGTCCCTGTGCCTGGTCATGGAGAGGATGGAGATGACTGTGTAGGTTTGTGCTGTGGCTCAGCTTCCAAACCAACTTCTCCATGCACTGTACTGCACTTCTGGGAACTGTAGGGAGCAGAGTTGTATTTTTGGCCTTCTGGGTGTTTGCATCTCTTTCTCAGCATGGAAAGAGGTTGTGAACAGGAGAGAAGGCTGGCTTTAGTGGCAAGGGGCCTACTCACAGGAGACAGGGATTAGCACAGCGCATTAGGCAAGAGTGCTGGAGTTTCCACAGGGGTTGTGTCATGTGGCACTAGACAACATGAAGTTTGCAGGACGGCAGCCCTGGGTCTGACATCCGTACCTTCAATGTTGTTGCCATGACCAAACCTGAATAAGCTATGTACAAGAACAGGAGTTGAGACAGATGGAGTGCTCAGGCTGCCTCACGTCAACATGGAGACACATCTTCTGTCTTTGGTATCCGCAAGTGAAATTTTACTCGATGGCTCCTGTAGTCTCACTGCCCAGGCAGACTCTACTCCTTTTTTCAGAGCTTTCATTCTTTTACCCTATGTGGATGTCTCTGGTTTTCCCCCTTTCCTTCTGGATTATTTGCTGTGTGTGTCTGGAGCACAGTGCAATGTCCCAGCATTATCACCACCATCCATCCCTTACACTGCCATCCATCACTGATACCCCTCCTGTGGATGGGTCCTGCTAGCAGTGTTCTGGATGCAGATCTTTCCCTGGACAGTGCCAGGAGCTGTGGTTGCCTCTGTGCCAATACAGAGCCTGTGCGGAGGAGCAGTAGTGTCATAAGAGAAGGCATCAAAACTTGAGGACAGTGTGTGTAAAAGGGGTATCCTCTCCACCCTGTCTCAGCACCTAACTTATCCACACTGGTGGGCTCTCCAAAGAGCCTGTCTCTTTCAACTGCCACCATAGGGACCGCTGGCTTGATGAGACATCTAAGCATGGTGCTGATCAGTCACAGAGCAAGTACTTCGTTTGCACATTTTCCAGAATTCCTAGCTTCTTGGGCAACTTTCACTCCCAGCCACACCAGCGACAATGATGTGCTCCCTCTGTTGTGATGTGTGATGTGGGGAGGCCTTGCTTGCTTGCTTGCTGGCTGTAGAGTGACCAGGGCTGTGTTAAATACCATTTGGAGCAAAGAAATAATTTCTTTTTCAAGCTGCTATGAATGAAGAGACTCCAAGCAGAGATGGGGCTGTGGGTTGAAAACCCTGGAATAACCACTGGAAGTGGTACAGTGTGGCCACTGTCTCAGCTAATGCTAGACCTCTCCATTTGAGTCCATCACACAAGGTCTTTTTACAGCCAGTGACAAGAAATGGGTGCTTTAGAGAGCAGATCATCTCACCTGCTCTTCAGCTCACAGACAGGCACTAGAGATTCCTGTTTCACCCTGGTGAATGCAAAGAGAGCCCAGAGTGCCTGGCTCTAGTGCCTGCACTTGCACCGCGACATTTGGTTAGATGGATGCCAACCAGAGAGAGCTCTGAGAGCTGCACCAGGTCACTGACCCAAGACACACTGTTCTCAAGGCCCTGGATGTTTACTGGAGTCTGTTGGTGCTCTGGGTCCGATCAGAGAGCTGGCAGTGGGCACAACTCTGGATTTTGCACAGATGTCAGCTAAGGGATTTTGTATAGCACAGGCCTCCTCCCAGTTCCCCCGAGAAAGCTTGCTGTTTAGCAAAGATTTCAAGCTGTTACCTTTTAGAAGGTTAATATTGACCTGGTATTTCTCTAAAAATCACAAGGTCTTGCAGGCAGACATAGAACGGGAGGACTGTTTTGCCATTGCTGTTTTCATACAGTTCATCACTCAGAAATGTCCCCGCAGGCTCACTCCAGATCCCATCCATGCTGCAGGCTCTGCCAGGCATGCCCACATGTCCCATGTTCATGGGCAATTTGCTATCAAGGGAAGGAGATAGCAGTTCTGCAGCATGGCAAGCAGGAGGATAAAGAGGGCTGACAGCTCTTTGGGATGTCCTGATGATAGTCAGAGCCAATCAGGTGGGTTACCCTGCAGGGAGACATCTCCTGCCACAGTGTTAGACTCTAGTTACATCACTGTGCCAACCCATTGCCCAGACAGCCTTACCTTCTTGTGATGGTCACCATGTGCTACCATGTCAAACCATAGTCATTCAGCCTCATTTTTAAGGTTCCCCATTCTGACATTTTCTGTGTTTGTCTTTCCTTGCTACCATATGATGACAACACCTGCAGTGCTGTACATGATATGTACTCTCTAGATTAGCTTCTGGGTGTTACTAGAATATAATAAATTACATTACAAAGGTCACACAAGCCTGCCTGTGCTCACAGTGCAGCATGAGGGAGTCCTTGTCCTGGGAAGGGCTCTTGGGTACCAGCAAATGTGCCATGGACATGGATGCACAAGCACGAAAACAGTTCTCAAGGAATTTGCACCAGTGAATCTAATCACTATGAGTTCACATTAATATCAATTATTTCAGAAGCATACAATTTGTCAGTCTGATTTTGTCCCAGATATTTTCAGCCTATTTAGAGGGCTGACAGAGAGCTGGATCTTGGGAGGATCTGGGGTAATAACCTGTTTCATGATCACCACTTCCTGTGCTATTTTTCACCACTTAAAGTTCCATTCTATGAAAAATGAAGAAGAAATCACTCCTTTTCAAACTAGCTTGAAGGGACAGGGCTGAGGCCAGAGCTGAGATGCTCCACTGATAACAGCCCCCATCTCTTATCATCCTCCCCAGGCTGAAGACCAGAAGCTGTCCTGGATGCATACAGCTGCCACTTCCCATCACTGGGCTCTTTGCTGCTGTTTCAGGCCACACGGCCTATAGGCAGCTTGGAGCGGACACCAACGCTGGGAGTTTGGAGGCTGGGAAGGAGATAATATCCTAAAACCCCTGGGGGTGCGAACAGTTGGCAAACCTTGCTGAGCATGGGGATCACAATGTGACCAAATGCTAGGCGAGTTTTCCCTGAGTAAAGATTTCACGGCATCATGTTTGCACAATTCTGTTCACTGGGTCTTGGCACTGACTCCACAGAGGAGTTGCACAAGAAGCTGCATGGAGTAACTTGTCAGTGAAGGGGGGTAGCCAGGCTTGTGGCAGCTTTCCTTGGTTTGTTTTCCGTTCACTGGGGAAGTTCCCTGGCTGCATTTCCAGGCACTCCACCTGAGCTGCAGCTCCTTGCGTGGAGGTTGAAGTGATGAGCAAGTCACTTGTCCAGGGCACGGGAGGAATGTGCAGATCTGTGGGAAACAGCCTGTAGGCTCCATGCCATGCCGCTGCTCTCAGCGCCGTCACAGGATGGGGCTTTCTGTGTCCCTGGGGAGGCATGAGGGAGTTCAGTGAGGGGAATCATCCAACGGGGACATCATCTGTAAGGAAAACAATGAGATAATAGCAGTGGTGCATTCCCTGGCAGCCCCAGGATGGTGTCAAAGGAGCAAAGGTCTCTTGTTCTGAGTGCAGGGGCAAGTGGTCAGAGTTGTCTTCTGCCTTGCCAAACATGACATGGCTCTAAGGAGGACCAGGCAGAATTCCTGCTGGAGCTTGTATGTAGCAGGGTTTGATCAGCATTTGCAACAAGACAGTTCAAATGTCCACAGGACTTTTGCCCACGGGAATCCAGAGCTACTCTTACTGTCTGAGCACTGTAAACATCAGCTAAAACACACAAAGTCCATGTTTAGTGAGATGGTTTTATCAGCAACATTCCTGCAAGCAGAAGCCCAGGGATACAAACAGACCACAACAAACACGTGAAGAATTTGATAAGGCTGAACTGCATCTCTGAACATCTCTCTCCTGGTTTTCCTCTTTGGGTATTTAAAGTTTTATGGTGGGTCATGGTTGCTTAAGAGACGCTGCACATGCATTAGAGCTAAACGTATTTACTTCCACTTCAACCTCCAATAGAGCAAACAGGAAAGCAGGGGATGATTTAGATGAATCCACTATCTGAAGAAGTGTAAGCTATGTTCATTCCCATCTTGGTGCTTGCAGGAGGTGTCACAGGGGAAAAAGTGAGAAGGTAGAAAGTGAAGATTAGATGTATGGGTCCGTGCTGGGCAGGAAATAACTGTGCAGACCATCAAAGTTGCATCCCGGTAACCTAAGCAGGAATCAGCCTTGTGGAAGTGCCATTCATTAAGACATTTTTAAAGGTTAGAGGCAAAGTGCATTTTGAGGTGTTGTGTCTAATCCTATGCCGGCTAAAAGCAGGAGCCAGATGCCTAAACATGGGTGTCTCCAGCCTGTAGAGATGCCTCAGGTCCAGCTGCCATAGGGTCTGCATCCGAGCTGGCCAGTCGAGCAGCGGTATCTCCAATGGTGCTGGAGGTCTCTACTCAGACACTAGGATTAAACCTGGAACTCTGCATGCTTCATGTGACAGAGAGATTCTTCATCTCCTTTTTTTTTCTTTTCGGGTTGCTAAGGTGTATTTGCAGGACAGCAGTGGCACTCAACAGAGGAATAGGTGTCTGTCCCTATGTTAGATCGCAGAGCAGGGCTCAAGAAGGGTCTTGTTTTGCTCCACTGAGTGGCAGATCCTATTTCTGGTGCACACCGTGGCACTCCTGGAAAGCCAGAAAGAAGCTTGATCCAGGCATTTGCTTGACATGTCGAGACCTGAGATGTGGAAGAGGATTGCTGAGACCTGGACAGTGAATTTTTCAGTTCAGGAATTTTCCAGCCAAACAATTTTTTTGTTGGAAGATGAGCTGCTGAAGCTAAAACTGTTTCTCGGGGAGATAAAGTTTTTCCCCACTTCTTAAAATAATTTTTAATTCAATGGTTTAGTTAATTTTTCCTGAGAAAAAGTTAAAAATGTTTAAAAAATAAAATATAGTTATCAAATGAAAAACTATGAGTGACCTGCTACCCTTTTTTTTCTCTTGTTTATTTTGCAATATCTTCCTATCTCAATTTGGGATCTGGGAAAATTGTAAAAATCATGGAAAGTTTTGCCATGTGGAAAAACTGTTTCCTTGTAACTGTGACAAACTCAGAGCAGCCTGCAGAGCCACAGGTGACATGTGTGTGGGTGGGCCGTGTGCTCGAGCTCTTCCTCCAGTTCCTGCTGGGTGATTTCACAACGGCAGCTCTGCAGAACCCAAGTAGCACCAAGCACCCAGGCTGGATGAGGGCAGTGATAGCTCAGGGCTTAGCCCTGATGCTCGGCAGTTTTTGACTGTGACCCTACCTGCAGGTTGCTGGTAGTGGGCTGGGGGCTGCCAGGTGAGTGACACAGCCAGAGCTCAGCAGAAACGGGAAGTGAAGGCTGGAGGAAACAACAGACACACAGCCCGTTGCTGTGATGGGTGGTGGGGACAGGGACCGTGTCTTGCCTCAGCTTTGAGGCAGAGCTGGCCTCGCCAAGCTGCTCTCACGCAGCGGCTGTCTCCTCAGTGGGCTACCCTGGCTGAATGGTGAGGAACGCTGAAGCCCAGTTACCTCCTCCTGCAACGGCAGGAGTGGGAGGAAGGCAGCACCCAAGGGTGTTTGTCCGGAGTGGTCTATCTGCAGGGCAGGGCCAATGCAAACTGACTGTGTCAAGTGTTAGGGACACAACAGGTGACAGGCACTGGAGAGCACATCAGCACTCTATGTTGCTGTGACTCAGTCAAGGAAGGGAATACGTGAGATGGTGCCATGGGTGGCATGACCTGGCCGTACCCAGAAGTGCTCAGGTACCTCACCTGGCCAGTCACTGCCCCAGAGGCAGTCAGGAGAGGAGTCCACCCAACCTGGACCGTGTCGCAGGGACACAGCGCTCACACAAGGCTCAGGCTCACTCAGTGACAAGTTCATCACCCAGCTCCAGGTTTCAAGGACGATGGGGCTTCATGGCCCTTGTGTTTTCTTCCTTTTCTCCTCTCCACTAGAGCTGAAGAGTTGTGTTCCCAAGCCCTCAGCTTTGGCCTGAAGAGCACTGGGAAGTGTCAGTGGGATGCAGGCATTGCATCAGACAGGAAAACCATGTTTTTTTTCCTGAAAGGTCATTCATGAGATGAAATGTCTGAAGATCTTGTGGATCTGCACTGACTTAGCCCAGGAAAAGATCTGTCCAGGCAGGCTGTGGTTGTGGCGCCTCTTCCCTGATCAAATTGACAGAGGCAGCTCTCAGAAGACCCTGGATTTATATGAGTCAAAGACCTTGGGAAAGAGACACAACCAAGTCCCATCTGGGCCTTTTTTTGGTGAATAAGCATGTCTAGGGGGAAGTGAATCTGATCCTCATCCATGCTACATTGTTCTCTGAACAGAAAGCAAGGCTTGTAAACCAAGTATCTGCTCCAGAGGATATCCAGTGTCTTACAAGGAAGTACCCATGAGCTACCATGATAGTGCAGCTTTATGAATCTAATATTTATAGGCAGAGAGAGATGGGACATGGCCTGTACTGTGTATAGCTTTGCAATTTATGTGTTGGCAGCAGTGGTTGATGGGAGATGTGCTCTGAGGCTCAAAAGTGTGCTTAAGCTTTGTAAATACAATCAGTTCAGGCTGAAGTGAGTGAACAATGTGGAATGTTTTGAGGCCAAATTTGACTTCAGAAAAATACACCATTGAGCCAGTGGTACTTGAGTGTGTTGTGAAAGCATGCATCTCTGGGGTCACAGCGTGACCTCCTGGCTCAGACAGTAAGGACCCCAGTACACTCACTGCAAATTAAAACGTTGCATATGCTCTGAGTGCAAAAAGATTGTACACAATGCCTGTAAGAAGCCTTCCTGAAAGACTCTTGCCTCTGCTGGTGGTCTTGCAGCTTCGGCACTGGATGTCTGGCTCACGCCCTCTATTTTTCAAAAACATTAATAATCATAATCCATATAAAACTGTCATATTGGTTCAACATGTACGTCACCAAAGCCCTGACTAATTTATCAAAGATTTAGTGTTCAGTTGAACAAAGTCTCATTTTTGTAAGCAGATGCAGTTTGCTGGATTGTCCTGTCATCACCCACTGTTTCCACTAGAAAGATGCATCATATCAGCAACTTCTAAAAGTTAAAAAAATGTACATTTTTAAAATAGTAATGTAAACACTTATTGCATGTTCCACGTTAGTCATGAGTTAAATAGAGAGCTTAGGGGCTAATTCAGCTTGTGCCAAAGTGGGTCTTCAGCCCTACAGCCACCAGTGGATGGATGTGCAGTAGATCGGTTGCCTATCACAGTGGGGATGGTGCGTTTTGTAGCAGTTGCACCACTGGAAATAAGACTGTGAGCTGCTCAAGGGAGCAAAAATGCTCAAGCAGAGGTGGAAACACATTGCCAGTTCAAAGATGTGGCACGCAACACAGCCGTGGCCTGTCTGGATGCCTGCAGGGCTCTTTCCATGGCTAGTGGTAGCATGTCAGACTTCTTAGGAAAAATTGAGCACAGGAGATGGGGAAAGGGTTGCACAGGTGAGTGGAGAAGGCAGTGGTGGAAAGCACACAGCAGAAGGGAGGGTCTGGTGGTAAGGACAGAGTTTAGCTCAAGAGTGTTTTTGCGTTTTGTTTCAGAGCCCAGACAGCAGGGTTGGGTATGGACACAGTCTGTCCCAGGCGAGGAACATGGGCCCAGTTTTATCTCCCACCTGCAAAGTGATAAAGTGACACAGGCACCTTTGTGACCGCCTCCCTGGCTAGTGCATCCACTGCATGGGCAACCTACATGGAACCTCCCAGCAACGAAGCACAGTGCAAAGCAGGACAGACGGACGCAGGATCTGACCTGCAGCCAGTGGGACACGGCTGTGGGGGAATGGTTAGGGCAGGTGGGGGTGGACACTGAGATGGATGAGAAAGCAGATGGCAAAATCCCTGCTGGTGCAGGGTAGGAAGAGGGGTGTGAGAGTCCTGGCACACACGTAGCATGGAGGAGATGGTATCATATACAATGCACTATTCTTACTTCCTTATACAGTAAATTGGTAACTTTTTTGTATTAAATCAGATTTTATCGCCGAATCAATCTTGCACTTTTCTATTCTTGTTCTCTACAAATGACCTTTTTTAGCTCTCCCCAGCTCTTTCCTGATGGGACTCATTAGGAGCTGGTGCTGATTCTTACAGGCATTCACTTTCACTTAGCATCTGGAGATTTTTTTTGGACACCACTTTGTTGAAACAGTCCTTGCAGCTTTCTTCTGCTGTGCTTAGTATTAGCACCTCCTCTTGGGTCATGTGCCTGCATCCTGCAAATACAGTTGGCATGAGCTTAATCCTTCCCCTCCTTGTTTCTGGTGAGATATGAGTGTCATCAAGGGAAGCACCTCCTTACACAGATGTTTGTAGAAGTACAACCTGAATTTACAGAATTTCCTGAGCATTTTCCTAATGTATTTTGACCATAAACCTCACATAAACCTCAGTGTAGAACAATGTGGTAAACAAGCAAACAACTCCTCCCATCCTTCAAAAACTCTCAAAATTTTTTTACCTAACATGGTTGAATTCTGCATAAAGATTTTAACTCTACCATGTGTGTTAATTACAACTTTGATGTCAAAGAATAGCTTTTGTATGCATGTTTTACTTTGCTGGGTGTTTGTACACTTCCTGGTGTAAAAGCTAGCTGGTGTTTGCTATTCATCATTTGCTATCTGCATCATGTAATTAGCAGTCTGTTCTGTGTTTTGTGGAATTATTTCCATCACCCAATCTTCTCAGCAAACCAGAGCTTTATATAAAGGAAGATTGTTCTCATTTATAGATCTGTTCTGTATTTGTAGCAGTTCAAGAACTCTCATGTGGGTGCCCCATGACTGTGTTTTTTCATAGCACCCCTGGATTTCTGCAGATATTCTGTGCTTATGGGTGGAAATTCTTGCAACAAAGCAGCCAGAGATGACGACCCAGCACACAAGGAGAATAGAATCAAGCAGGCAATAGGGAATCCTGAAGTCTTCCCCTGAAATGTGTCTAACACAGGAGAACAGATGGAGTAATTGTCTGTGGTCTGATTGTTTCACAAATGCCAGTCTTTGTTCACTGTTCCACGGGTTGGTTGGGGACTTCGTCTTTACCTGCTCCTCTTCTCTTCCAGAGGTCACTTTGGTGTCTGCTTCTCTACCCGATCATCCAAAGTGGAGCAGCCAGAATCTGAACCAGTCCCTTCAGGCACGGTGATGAATGGTGTGATCAAACAGGATTGCGTGGACCACAAAAGTGCACTAAGTGGAAATGAAGAAGAAAAGGCACCCAAAGAAACAGCTGCCAACGAAGTGAGAGATGGCACCAAGCTCCAGCCACCACCCTTTGCGGAGCGGAAGAACGGTAAGTTCCTCATCCAGTGGTGTCAAGAGAGAGGAAGTGAGACTAGATAAATGCTGGTTCAGCATCTCTTGCACATGCTGGGTTTGCAGCTCATCATTATTTTTATGTGTGGTGCTTTTGAGGGTGTTTCTGATGGCAACATTTTAATGGAAGTGGCTCCTCAGCTCAGTATTTCTGGGTCAGCCTTAAATACTGTTGTCAGATTTGAGGCACTTACCATGTTCTTTGCAATCCAAGTGTATGGTATAATTTTGGCTGAAACATGGCATTTCAAGGTCTTAGCAAGAGACTGGTGTTCTGATCGTAGTAATGGGATTTGCTGGGAATTAGGGTCATGTGAAGTTGATCTGTGAAGAAGAAACGGAAAGGGTATTTTGTTTGCAAAGGCACTGATAGACATGTTCTGCTGTCACAGAGCACTGGATGCTTCAGATAAAATTGCTTGAGATCAATGTAATAGGGAGCAGAATTTGGCCCAGGCCTCTGCAGAGGTCATTTGCATTTCCTTAGTCATGGGTCCAACAACTAGTTTTGCTGGTAGATATTGATCCGAGTTTCAGTGGAGATCTGTTGGTAGAAAGCTGATGGACAGGCAACCTCACAATTCAGCCTATGCAAAGCATGCTCAGGCTGAGGAGTTGTTTGCCATTTCTTTCAGGCAGCTGTATAATAGATGAAATGAAGAAAATTCCTTTTGTGCACTCTAAGGCTTTCAACATTAAGTCCTCAAAATATCATGCAATGTGAAAGTGCAGCTCAAAGGCACTATTTTTGCTTTGCGTCTTTGATTGTTTGCATTATTGTACAGGACCCAATTTTTCTCAATCACTATAAATCAGAAATAATCCAAATGATGTCATCGTGGCAATGTACTGGTGTCAGACTGGAGTAACGCAGCAGAGAACCAGGCCCAGAGTCTGCCCGTAGTCAGACTAAGTCACACCAGCAAGGGCACTTCTTTTCTACAGTCCCAGATGCCAAAGTAAAATAATATAACAATGGGAAAGATGACATGGACTTGTAAAGGGGCAGACTGGTGATGTAAAAAATCACATTTTCTCTGTAGCTTTCACATCCTTATTTTTTGCATCCGTTTTCCCACATGGTTTTTGTTATGGGAAGGCAAACAAAGAAACATCTCCAGGTGCCCCTAGGCAAAAGGTGCCTCCCAGCACGACCAGCAGACATGCAGATACCGACTGCACTAAGCCCTGCAGCACCACAAGCATCCGCCTTATAGCTGACCCTGTGTCAGGGGTTCATGCTCCCCGGGGCTGTGGGATTGGTGGTTCACCGGGACATGGCTCCACCCCTGCAGCCCCTCTACGCTGGGCTGTTTGCAGAGTCTCAAAGCAAGAAGAGTCCCACAGTCTGGGCAACTCTCCAGCCCTTTGCTCTCCTCCTTTTGCTGCTTTTCCCTTTCTTTCGCACACTTAGACAGCACAGGGGCTCGGCTCTTCCTGCCATCCCTGTTTGGGAACAGCCAGCTCCCTTCATCTCACATCATCTCAGGAGCTGGCAGGCCCACCAAGTGTCACACATGTCGTGTGACACCCGGGCCTGCCTCTGATGTCATGTTTTCTGGTGTGACAGCTCCCGCAGGGCTGGTGGAGCAGCCTGACGAGAGCCCAGCCAGGGAATGAAGAGGGAGGGGGGCATCCCGTGACCCCACCGGCTGCCCTCCACAGCAGTACACAGCTGTCACCTCCCTTGGCCCTGCAGGACACTGTGAAGCAGATTTGTCCCTGACAAGGGCAGAGCCTCCCTGCCCTACTCAGTGCCATTTGTTGGGTTGTCACAGCAGGGACCATCTACCCTGTCCCCCCACCGCAGGGTGGAGGGTCAGTAGGTGGGATTGCCATGGGGAAAAAGCAAGATGTCAGTGTCTTCTGCCATCCCACCCCCATGAAGGGCACTTATACGGCTGTACACCATTCCCACCCTCATCCCTCACCCCACAAATACGTAGGAGCAGGGACCCACCATCCAAAATTATGCCACTGAAGGAGACAACGCGTGGGAATGAGTTGGGTGAAAGGGATCAAAATCTTTAGGGATCGGCCAGGGCATGTAATGAGAAGCAAGTGCAAGGTGTGTGACCCTTGCTCTTCCTCCTGCCCTGTTGCACCCCATCTCCTGAGGGTACAGGGTGCGCACACCTCAGCCAGGAAGGATCTGACCCCTACTCCATGCTCTTTCCAGCTGAGGGCTGGTGATCTGTGGTGGTTCAGTGAGCAGTGGACAGACAGCCATCTGTCAAGGGCACAGCCCCTCAGAGAGGACTAGCTCCTGCCCGAGTCTGAACTTTCAAACTGCAGTCTTTATCTGACTTAACTTTGATTTAATAAAAACAGTCTAGCTAGAATATTTTTAAATAAGAAAATAGTCTTTTTAACTCTAGTATTACTCAAAAATGGCTGAGGGGATTTCATTTAAATTTGTAAAAATAAATCACCTTTGAGCAAGCAGAAAGCCCATTTGGAGGACCTACAAAAACCCAGGACTGGATACATAGGTCCAGGAAAATGGAGACTGTTACCTCTACAACAAGCAGGAATCCTGACATCTGCCTACCCAACTGTACCCTCAACCCCTGGCCCTTTCCTGCCCTGGGATGGCACACTGTCAGGCTGCCTTTTTAGCATGACTGTGCCCAATCCCACAGTCCATGGTGTTTATGTGTTTAATGACACCTTTTCCTCCTAAATTTTGGTCCACCCTGGCCTGAACTGGGCAGAACTGTGAACTGTTGTCTTGGAAGAGCCTGAGGCAGACATGGCTGTGGGTCTTCCTAAAGTCACTAGTGATGCTGGGTTTAGAGATAAGAACTGCTTAGACCCCCCACCCTACCTATTGTGCATGCACCTTGTCTTTCACTTCTGTCTTGCCAGACAGGCACTTGAGCTCAACATGGGAACTGCACACTCTCAACCAATGCTCTACCCAGCCCGTTTCACCTGTCCATGTATTGACACTGTTGAGTTGCAAGGTCAACACGTGGCATCTCTCAGAGTGAGGACACACAATGTTCTGCCCACACCTCTATTCCTCCCAGAGTTGGTTTGGTTGCACACAAAAGCAGTACAAAAAGTAATAAGATAATTCATGATGCAGTGGTCACACAGGATGCTGCCAGCTGCCTCCCTAACATACGGGAGCCTTTCTCCTAGGAATTATGAGGGACAGTGTCTGAACTTCACAATGTGAACCAGAGTCCCATTGTGCAGGTGCCAAAGGCCATCACACTCTGATCCAGAGCTGCTTAGTACGTGCATCCTTCACAGGCTCAGTCATTCATGGGCTCAGTGCTCTCTGAACCCCAGTTTGGCATCAGAGATGGGTTTACAGGGCAACCTGCTCCTCATGCGACCTAATTACTGAGCCAAGGAAAATAAACATGCTCTCTTTAACACCTGTATGAGAGTAATAAACTGAGTTGCCTGCTTGTTGGATAGCTGTTCCTGACAGCACCTTAAGAATCCATGGGATCCATAAGTTGCTTTTCCCTCCAAGGTCCATCTGAAACCCTTTCAGATGTTGACACCAGGGACAGTGGCTACACTCTAAAGCATCAATGCTCCCAGGATAATTTTCTTCATCTGGAAACAGCTTCCATCCCATCTCACCCCATTCCATCTCACCCCGTGTCATCTCACCCCATGTCATCTCACCCAATCCTGTCATGCTGCACACCTGTACTTTATCTCTGGCAGCCGTACAATATTTTGTTTATCTTCTCTGGCTTTCATAAAGACTGCCTTTACTCTGCTCATTCCCTATGTGACTAAAGATAATCATTTTTCTGCACACCTTCCTGGCAGTGGGGAAGGCAGTGAGGATGCAGGCTCTGTGGATGACTTTGGCCCGGCATCTCTCCTAGTGCCAATTTGGCCAGGTGGATTTCAGAAAGAATTTCATGATAACACTTACAATCAGAGGAAAAAGGGTCAGAGGACATTCAGGAGCTACTTATTATCAAACAGCTCTTCCAAAACTGTCTCAGTACATGTGCTCAATGTGTGAGGAGTTAGGCATCCTCTGGTACAGTCCAGAGATAGCAAAGTCCCTGGCTCAGATCTACTGTCTCTTGTTCCCTGCCCTAAGACTCTGGGAGTGAGATATATTTCACTTACAGAGTTATCTAAGTGTGGGACATCCTGTCTGATCTGATGAGGTTTCTCTGACTCAGAAACTCTGCTCAGGATGACCTCAGTCCCCTCTGGAGGGTCCTATTTCTCTCCAGTGACTATTGGAGTTTAGATGACCAGTTCTGACCAAGACACCCTTTAGAGGAGAGACTCATTTTACCCGTTTGTCTCTACATATATGTCTCAAATTTTGGGTGTCAGAGCTCCCACTGCAGGTGATGGATCTAGTTTGCAGGCATGTGGCCAGAGGCTACTGACTGGCTACTGAGTGCTGAAGAGTTCCCCTTCTGCCTACTCCACTTCAGGAGCATGTTTGCTAACGTCTCATGTTTCCACATAGGTTTCCCATTGCTGATTTTGGAAAATAATGTAGTTAAACTCTTCCATTTATTTGTGTAATGAAATTGACCTTCTGACCACCAGTTCCTTTAGCCCCCTGCACAAAGGGGAGGATTTTCAAGTGTCCATCTGGTTTGTGTTTAATTTAATGTGCAGAAAGGTTGCACATTTTCAGGGCCTGTGTTCCTAAGTAGTAGATTGTACAACAGTTTATTACACAAATGGAGGTTTATATTGCTGGGCTTTGTTGAGCTGCCAGTTAGGATAAAAAAAAAAAAAAAAAAAGGTAACGTGCTTCATAGACCCTATCAAGGAAAACTAGGAAACATTAAATTCTGCTTGAACTATCAGCCATTGGTGAGCTGGTAATAAAATCCAGAAAGGCTAGTGGGAGGTCAAGCCTTTCTTGCTCTTGCTGTTTCTGAATCAGTAACTAGTATGAAAGACATGCAATGAAACAAAAAAAAAAAAGAGATGTCTGAGCTGGAAGTCATCACAACATCACAGTGCATAAGCCAGAAGAAGTAAGATACCTGCAGGTTCTGGGGAGAAAAACCCACGTAGTCTTCACTCAGTTCTTGTGGTAAGCATGTGTTTTAGTTTAAATCTGTATTGGAATGGTTATTAAATTACTATCTAGTCCTAAATGAAATCTAGTCCTTGTTCCACATAGCCAGGTAAGAGGTGTATCTACAGGAAGATTTTCCAAATTACCTTTGGATCCAAATCAAATAAATATTGCAAGCATTGTATTGAACCCAGGTGATATCTAATCCGCAATGAAATATCAGCCTGCAGCCTTGAACTGAGCAGCCCAGCTTTAATGCCACTTAAATCAGAATGTAAGAACTAAAAGAATTCCAGGAATCCAATGATATAAACTGTATTTTTAGAGCTGTGAGTGACTTGTGAGAGAGAAACATTGCAGTGACTAAAGATAGCACAAGCAAGGTTTTCCATGATTTATCGCAAGAACGTTCACAGTAAGTTAAAGTCATCGAATGTTGTGATAGCAGCACCTACGTGCTGGCATGTTTTCAAGACAAGTCATTCATAACATATTTGTCACAGAGCAAAATTTCCATAACAGAGCTCTGAGTTGTGTCTCACTTGCACAAGCACCGCACACATCACTTTTCTATTAAGGCACCGAGAGGTTCATTTGTTTCCTAGGATCTATTTTTTTCTTTAAGACTGCATGTTTCAAACCTCTCAGAAGCTCTCAGTCTGGCTGAGCAATCAAAGCAGTGGTAGCAGAGGATGAAGATCCCGCCTTGGACCCAACCAGTCGTGATCCTGCTCCATTCCCTGCTGGCCATCGGGAGTTTAGTTGTTATTTTAATAGCAGTTCACTAAGTGACCCTTTATTCCTCCTTGGGGGTCTGTGTTGCTTTGTGCACCGAGAGATTGGGTAGGACCTTGCTTTGCTGAGCAAAAGGTCTACAGGGGTTATTTTAAGGATAAAGTCATGGCAAACATTTCCTGACACCTCATGATCAGCATTGCTCTTGGCTCCTGGCCCTTGCTAGCTGCAGTTTGCAGGCTAAAGGAACTGGTTTGTTGAGAGAGGGCTACACTGCAGAACTGTTTTCTCTTGGTTTCTAACACACTGGGATGTATGCAGACAGAAATGGCCTACCCTTCAGAGAACTCATCTCACAGGCAGATTGGCCTTTGCCTCCTGCAGCCACCTGCCTGGTAGCCTGAGAGTCACCTCGAGTCTTATTTTGTCATGTGTCAAGTCCCAAGTTCAGCTTCCAGCACAGAAACCCACTGGATGTGCAGGGCCATGGCCACGCTCCCGGGAAGGGTTCCCTTCTCTGCTGGATGAGGACATCACGTGCAGGGTGAGGATGGTGGCTGGGAGGCTGGAGTCAGTTCCCCTCTCCCCATCCCTTGACTAGCCCTGCTCTCAGTCCCTGTGGTGTCCCTGCTGCCTGGTCTCTACCCCATAGCAAGGCTATGCCCAACTCTGTGTAGCCACCTTCACCACCCTCTCACAGTCAGGATATGCGTGAGTCACTCCCAATTCTTTTCCAGGTATCTTTTGAGATGTTTCTAAGAACAATTTCAATCTCATTCTGACTCAAAGCTGCTGCTTTGTTTCCTCTTTCAGAAATCAAACTGAAATGGGGATAGACACTTGTCATGATCCTTCTTGCTTTCCTTCTCCACGTGCTTTGAACTAGGTCCTGCGATGCTTCCACAAGTGACTGCTCATCGCAGCCTGGGCACTGCAAAGCACAGTAGTGCTGAGGTACCGTTATCTTCAGTGAGTCCGTTCTTGGGGTGGGGCTGTGCCTGCCTGGTCAGGACCATTGCTCAGCACCCAGCAGGACTGAGCCCCCAGGAGACTGGGTCTCCTCACTCCGCTGTCAGTCCAGCCCTAGCACTCGATATCCAGGCTCTGCCTGTTGTCCTTCCCTTGTAACCATGCCTGTGACTAAATAAACAAAGCGTGACAGTGATTATAAGCTTTCCTCTCCCTGCTGCCCTGGGGAAAGAGCACCGATGTCTCAGTGCTCATTTTACATTTGTGTTTCATCTCATTTACATTTGTGGTTATTTCTGTGTCGCTTTCATGATTTGCACATTCTTGAGGCCATTGCTCGGAACACCTGCAGTCAGGTTGCACTTAGCATCTCCCTCCTTTTTGTAGCTAATTTTGAGAGCTAGCTGGCTAGTAAAGTTCAATCCAGGACATATTTCTTAGTTCATGATCAAGCCTGATGAATGGCATGTGAATGACATCTGAACCCATGAAACTTGTTTTTGAAACTGTGATCTGTGGTATAAAACTGATAGCCCTGAAATCATAAAAAGAAAACATCCCCTTGCAAGAATAACACCGTGTTTGCTCCATGCGTGTTTAACGTGTGGGACTCAGTAGCATGTTCAGCTCACTGACACCAAAAATCAGCAGGATTCTGCAAAGGATTAGGTATTTCTGGAGGCAATGGTAATATCCACACCATAATGAGCAAGAATGCTCAGGTGAAGAATGTAACAGAGAATGGTAGGGAAAGACACCTATTGCAGTAAGTCCCTAGGTAAGCTGGCCTAATAGAAAAATTGACTAAGAAATGAGGCTTAAATAGTTCTTCAGGGTAATTTGTCTATTAGGCCAGCTTACCTAGGGACTTACTGCAATCTCCAGCACTTCATGTCTTTCAGCAGGGATGTACTGGTTCCTTCCAAAAGACCCATTCTTATGTAAAAGAAAATTATACATTTATGCAGAAACATCTGGAAACTGTCTCTGGCCATTGCTTCATACTCGGTTGCCTCAGTGCTCTCAGCTGGTGAGCAGCAAGCCCAAAGGAGTCACAGAAGGCTGTCACAGGAGACAGAAAGTACTATAGACTTCATTGCAGTCAAACACAAAGACAGCCTTGCTCCACATCAGCAAGTTATGACCGATGCCTCACTGATAGCCTTTAAACCTGTGCTTTTGTAGTATTGGAAAAAAGGGATTAGGTGATGATTTGCTACAGCTTTTAGTAGGAGATCACCAAGTTGAAAAGATCAGGAACATTGAAGAGATGATCATAAATGGCGCCTTCTGTCCTTGAACAGAATGAATATACTGGCACAAAAGATGTTTCCAGTTAATGCACCATCTGTGTTAGATTTGTCCATTCACAAAGAGGAAACATATTTTCACTCTGAATGACTTTTTTAATTAAAAGACAACAAGGAAAGCAAGTACGTAAGTTGTATCTGCGTGTCTGTGTGCGCAAGTGTTTGTGAGCGTGGACGTGCACGTGTGCATGTGTGAACCCCGCAGGCACTTTGCTCGTAGTTGTCTGACCTCTGCACAATTTAGAGGAACGGCGCAGAAACCACACAGCACCACATAATCCTCATGACATTCTCCACGGTGCAGCGCAAGCTCTTTTTTTAACTAACTTCGTGGAAATTGTCATCAGTAGAAGCAGCCCAGGGTGAAATGCCTGGGAAGAGGCCGCTGCTGTGGGAAGGGCGGGTGGACTCAGACCAGGGGTTCCCCTGTGGACTAGGGTCGGGTCCTGGGTGTGGGTCTTCCCCGGGCAGCTGGGAGGGCGCTGCCGCAGGGTGCCAGGCTCCTCCAGGAGCCATGTCCACCCTCAGTGATGAGACAGTATCTGGGGTGAACTGGCGCTGGCCTCCATCTTCCTGCGGAGGGGATGGCCCGGAGCTTTATGTGCCTTCCACTGCAGTGTTCCTCCTGCTTGCAAAGCCCAGAAGAGAGGTCTGACAGTCAGGGTGGGAATGCTGGCTGCTCTGGGGCTGGAAGGAGACAGTGCGGGCGCCCATGCCTGGAAAGCATCATCCATACCACTGCTTGGTCAGGGCTTGTGTGCTGACAGCGCGTCCAGAGTCACGGACCTCACAGAGAACTGGGTGGCACCAGAGAGACTAGAGTGCCAGACGCAGAGCCTGCTCCCGTGGCTCGGCAGCAACCAGGAAGATCTCTGGGTGAGACCTGCTTGGAACTGGTTATATGGGTCTGGCTAGGGCTAGTTCCTCCCTTCCTTTTTCATTCCTGTCACAATAGCTGTCTGCCCTTGTGCTCCTTTGTGTGCCCAGTTGTTCTGTTTGCGCGACAAGCAAAATCTCCCAGGGGGATGGACAGGCTGCGGTCATAGTCCTTGTGCTCCATTCCCATGTTTGTTGTAGATCCTGTTTTCTCAGGGCTGGTTCTGGGCGGGCTTGAAGGGGTGGCATTTCCAGGAATCCATCTCCAGACCCAGTGCTGCATCATCTTCTGGTAACATCTGGCACAATATATTTGCGCAGATGTTTAGCGCTGTGGCTGCTTCCCCGTAGTTTGCTGGTGTGTTTGGAGAACAGCTCCATGGATGGGAAAAGCTGCTTCATACTGGGGTTGTGCAAACCTGCACATATATTTTAAAACGAGAAGAGAGGAAATTCACAGCTGTCTTTGTTATATATGCATTTAGGACCAAACCAGGCCTGTTTCTGGCTTGGACATAGAGAACACTGCAGGGAAAGGGCTGTTCCTTCTGAGACTGCTGAGCAGCAGCAAGATCTCTCTGTAGCTACTGCTGCAATCCTGGGTCTGCACACATGTTGTTTCTCATGCACTGCATCTCCCAGAAGATACAGGAAATCTCTGCTGCCTTGTCCTTGTTCCCACATCCCCCTAAATCCTGCTGCTCAGGGAAGTGGGACTGGGGTAGGACCTGTACTTTCCCTCCTATATTGCTGAGGTTTCTGCTTTACAAACCCTCCCTCCCAGCTCAGCCTCCCACACTATCTTGCTGAGTTCTCCCACGGGAGGGGAACGTTTTGATAGTTGGTGTCTGGGAAACCTCTTGGCTCTACTATGGATTTCCTCATGCCCAGTTGTGTTGTGTTGCTGGTACTCTGTTTCCCTGGATGATGTTTTTGATTTTCACAGTAAGAGATGTAAATCACTGCAATGAACTCTTTTGTAAGACTTGGTAACCAGAGTACTGTCACACCTGTCACAGATGAAGGATCAGAAATCAGATGATGACCCTGGAGATTTTGCAAATAAATCAGCATCGGTACCTGAGTAGCTGTTTAACACTCAGTGGCCTTTTTCCACTATGTCAGAAGGCTCCACTACAAGGCTTCAGAGAGGGATGTGTTTTATGATCAGGGACCTTGTAGCACCGCTGGCTTTCACATCTGGCACCAGGCTCATGAACCTCTCTCCTGGCTGGGCAGGGCAGCAGCTGGTTTTTCTGCCCCCGTGTTTTGCATCTGTTTTGTCTGGGTGAAGGATAAGGAGCTTCCCCCTGCAATGGCAAACAGCCCGTCCAGGCTCTTAGCTCCCAGGGAGGTGCTCAGCTCTGTGTGCCTCTGAGCTGTCATGTTGGCTGGAGAGCTTCTGGACTTTCCAGGTTGGGGCATGCATGGGAAGATGTACAATGGGAGGGACAGGGAAGGAGGGAGGCCAACTCACTGAGACCAAGACTGCTTCCCCCAAATGGGTTTGCTGAGCACCAATGGACAGGGCAGGGCACAGGAGCCTGGCTGAACCTTTCACCGGATGGCAATTGCTGTCTCAGTTAAAACTACCCAAAAGATAAGTCTCGTGGCTAACCACCAACACGACCATGGCTGGAATTCCACACTGGCCAGCTGGCACAGGCACCTGTGAACACAAAGCTAGGCTCTCCCATCATCATTGTGTTCACTGTTCCCATCTTCCTGATGCTGCAGGGCTGACTGTGGTGGTTGCAAGCACTTGTTAGACCCTCTTGGAGGTCAGTAGCACCTATAGAGCTTCAGGGGCTGGAGTTGCAATTGCAGATGGATTTTAGGGGTATGGCACACACTGCTGTTAGCAATGGATATTAAACACTAATCAGCTCAGGATAATGAAGTTCAGTTTGTTCCTTTTATGGGTGCTTCTCCCAAAACCACAGTCCTACAATGTTCATAGCAGATGTGAAGCACTCCTCTGGCCAGCCAGCAGCATGCAGGACAATAGACATTGTCCTCAGTGGTACACAGTTTAGCCAAGGCTGGCTGAACTGGTCAGGATGCAAAAGACTGTTCAGAAATATGAAAGTAAACACTGAGCATCACTGCTTACATTGAAACATAGCTTCCAGCTACTCAGGGAAGTTAAAGAAGAGAAGAAAAAGAAGGACCAGGACATATTAGCACTGTTAATTGTGAGATGGCATCAGGAGGCTGGCCAAAGTTTTAGCACACTCATAAACATCAAGAGGCGAGCCTCTATGTTTGTGAGGGGATTAGGAGCAAGAAGTCCTGGACGACCACAAAGTAAGCCTGGAACAGGGTCCAGGCTGTTCACAACTGGAGGAGCAGTGCCCAAGCAGAAGGAGCACTAGACTGCCAAAGCTGCTGTCGCCTGCAGCTACAAGCAGCCATGGTTTGCTGCATAGTGACAGGCATGGAGACCAAGGTGCTGTGGATTTGTTACAGTATTATTGTCCAAATCGGTTACAGGAGAGACTAATGTGAAGCCAGCAGGAGAAGCACTGCACATTCTGTACTCAGGACTGCATTTGCAAACTGCCAGAGCAGTGCTCAGAAGGAACATGGTTACTAGCAAAGATGTTAGTAAAACAAGAGGAATCGTAACATTAACGTAAACATGACAGATCCCTTCCTGATGGATGCATGTAGTCCATAAACATCATTGTCACATTGGAAATCTTGCCAGAGATTCCTGAAGGTGCTTTCAAGCATGCTGCAGTCTCATCCTGTGGTTCATGGGGCTTCAAAATTATGACCATCTGTTTGCAGTTGAGGGCCATTTGGAAGCAGAGGAGAGTGCTGCCAAGAGACTCCTCTTGGACTGAGTGCCTTCAGTCCTGCTGAGAAGTTCCTACAGGCAGGTACAGCCCAGAAGGGTTCTGCATCATCCCAAGATGTGGTGGTCAAGCTCAGCTAAAATGCCTGTGATGGGTATGAAACCAAGATGACACAAGGGTATCTGAATGTGATGATGACTGGAGGTTTCTCAGATTCAAGGCACAGCCCCGCAAATATCTCCCATCTGCTGCACTGTCCTAGTCACTGCTCAAAGTAAGAATCTCCAAGAGTGAGCATTAAGATGGCTTCCAGAATTTGCAAATGCAGCCTGGCTACTTGAAGCCTTGGTAGCATATTTTAATTCTTACTTTGCAATCTGTTGGGCATAAAGGTCTGTGCAGGTCACCTCAGTTTTCTACAGACCCTAATGTGTGTCGTATAGGAATAATGGTTGGGCATCTCTTTGAAAGTGCTCTGCCACTCTGGTGAGCCGTGCACAGGCACCAAAGAAGGGAGGAAGACATAGACCCTTTCCAGCAGGGACGGGAATCAAAAGGGAGCAGCGATCCTGAGAAGGTGGGAGATTTTGCCAGCCCTTGGATGTTTCTGTTGAAACCATGGAGGGGTTTCACAGAATCTGTCCCTCTGAGTTGTGTGGTTTGCCCAAGCATGGACTGCTGTTATTCAAATATGCACCTGGTAGCTCTAAAACATCCCACTGATAGGTGCCTGCTCCCCTTAGCTCCGTGCAGCCTTGGACTCTCAGTGGGAATGGTCAGTATCTTTGCTGTACACCCAAAGGTCCCCTGAAGGAGGCGTCTTTATTAGCACTGAACCAGGGTTTGAAATGTGGGTTTAAATGTCAACCTGCCTTAAAATCCTCAGGCAGACCCTGACATGTGTGTTGTGATCCTGTTCACTCAGTAGAGATTTGCTCCACTGAAAATGAGCCTGAAAGTTGATAAGAGCCCCTCATTAGTCCTGAAATAGCCCTTTGCAATGTGGGACTGCCTGGAATAGGTATCATTTGAAGAAGAACAGGCACAGCACAGCAGAAAGGAAACTGAGGTCATGCCACAGGTGTGCAGGCTGCTCGGAGGTGTTGCTTTGCTCATGCTATGCATCACCTAGAACAGTGATGTTTTAGTGCTCCCTCTCCCTGAGATGCAATACCAAGGAAATATATAGAAAGAGTTGAGAGACACTGGAGAGAGAACTGCACTGGAAAAGATGCAGTGAGTGCAATCTGGAAACTGGGTAGTGAGACAGGATTCCCATCTCTATGACAGCTGCAGAAAAAGGGCAGAGGTTTTTGTTCAGTTACCTGTAGCTGGCTGAAATGCAGTGTTCCTGATACGAAAGTGTGGCACTACCTCCAAACAGGGAGGAGTGACTATCCTTCATTTCCAACCTCCCCTGGTGCCATGTGTGGGAAACACTGTGGCATCTGGGATTTCATTCTGTCAGGGTTTTGCTCTGTGGTGATAAGACTCCTCCCTCCTTGGTCACTTTGTACGGATGGAAAACATGTCTGGGCATTCAAGCACACTTTATAGTCAGTCAAAACTGTCTGAAAGTATATTTCTCTGCTATAGAACATAAAAATATTATCTTTCTGGCGTGCCTCCATGAGAATATTAAAAATAGCTTACTGAGTTACTCTGTGAAAATCACTAATATAATAAGGCTTTCGCGTCTTATTTCATTAATGAAGGAACTCTAATGCTGTGCTTTAATGTGATACTGCTGTAAATCAATAAAGAATATTTTTGGAAAAACGCAATCCTATTATTCAAAGATATTTTTGTAGGGTGAAGTTAGAAAGAAACATTTATTGCCATGACTTTTGTCCAACTCAATAAGCTATTTGCATCTGAAAACTTTAGTGTTAGTTAAATAAAAGCATGCTTCTGCGCATGGGATGGCGTTTGCTTTGCCAGTTTGCTTTACTGATTTTTGTCCAGCACAGGAGAGAATCTGTTTGGCAGAGAAAGGCTCGGAGCTAAATCCTGTCCTGACCCCTCGCAGCAGAAACCTGTGGCTTACTTAGTGAAGAGTCAGAGCAGGACAAGGCTCCTGGCTTTTCTGAACAGCATCCAGAAAGCAGTAAGTCTGAGATGTGGCCTGACTCCGAGGCACAGGATTTCTGTCCCATTTCCAGCCTCCAATTGTTTGTTAATAAACCCCTGGATCTGTGGCCATCCCAGATGAACGCATTGAGGATGCAGCCGAAGAACACGGGATGGTCCTGGCTAGGTCAGGACAGAGGTTACTCAAGCTCACCCTCCTATCGACAGCACCAGTAGCCAAAAGAAATGTGGAAAAACAGCAATCACACAGAGGCAATTCTCCCACCCAACAATTAGTGATGCAGGGCTTTCCTTAACCAGGAGAAAGTTTAGATTTAATGGCCTCAGTGGATATTTCTTCCATGGATTTGCCTAATTGCCTTTTGAACCCGTGTAAAAGAGGTGATTTGCTGCTTCCTCTGTGGCCTACTGAGGGATATAAATCATGGTGCTGCTGCAATAACCAGAGAAACAGGCAGCATTCCTCCCGCAACTGCTTCTCTGGCTGCTGCACCACTGCTGCCACTGCCTCTGTGCTCTCCAGAGAAAGAGATAGCTCATTTTTTGTTGTTTGCAAAGGCTACTGTGATGGTCTGTGCTTTGAGGCTAGAAAGAGGGTTCTTATAATGCCTGAGTCCCCGACGTGCCTCTTGGTTGGCTCTGCCAAGGTTTCACAGTTGCTTGCATTTAAGCATCTCTGCAGGGTGAGGAATGGCTGATGCAGAAGGTGCACAGATGAGCTGAAGGAAAAGGGTCCTATTGGATGAGAAGCAGTGCTCAGCTGTAAAATCTGAGAGCATGCATCTGGGAGTAAATGATATAAAACATGGAGTGTTGTCATGAGCCTGGAACTAAGCATTACACACCCCCGTTAAATCCACACAACCATATGGGCATGCTAGGTACATCTGGAGGAAACCTCTCCTGTTCAAAGCCAAGATCAGCTTTCCTTTAGTCATTCCTGACAGAATTTTGTCCACCCTGTTCTTAAAAACCTTCTTTGATGGAGATTCCACACTTGCCCAAGCCATCTTCACTCCAGCTCCTTCCTGAAGTGTAAGTCCACAACTTCTAGTCCTACCCAATATGGATATGGAGAATAAAATACTGTTTCTTTCCATGGTAGTCTTCTCTAGATTTAAAAACTATCAGGGTTCCCCTCAGCCCATTTTTCTCCAACTGACTCTTGAATGTTTTATTTTCTAGACTTCTGGTGTCTCTTTCTGTCCTTTGGGTTCTCTTCTGTCATCTCTCATCTTTCTTATTGTGATGCACAGCAGAACATAGTGCTCAAGCCGAGTGCATGCCCATGCTGAGCCGAGCAGGAGGTTTAAGGGATTTGTTTTGTACTCTGCACTGTACCAGCCCAGTGCTCACCCTTCTCACACTTGCGTAGCATCACCAGTGGTCTTGACCTGGCTCATGATTCAGTTCTGTTTCCACAGAACAGCTGCAGAGCATTCTGCTCTGTATATTGTGTATGTGAAATAGGCCATTCCTGACTAATTCTCACTGGATTGGTTTCTGTAAATGTCCTCACATCCTGAGTTCTTTTTAAAAATAATTTGTAGCTGTAATCCTGCTCTGCTGCATGCATGTGTCCCCTTACGACTTCATCTCTTATTAAGTAACTCCACTTTGTAGAAGGACACATAAGAAGACAAGGGGAGTCTGTGGCATTTAGTGACACACTGAGAGCTTTTCTAAGCATTTTGCACCACCTGGAGCAGTTTCATACAGACCATGTTTTCCCAATAAGCTTTTGAGAATGTCATGTCAGACAGTGTCAACAGCCTTGTTAAATGGAAGATAGATGACATGTACTGCTTCTTCCCTCTCCACAACTGTCACAGAAGGATTAGATTTGACACATTCATACTGACTGGTTTTTATTTCTTCTCCCTGATTTTTTTCAGTATTTGTTTGTTGGCTTGATTAGTTGTCCCAGTACTTTCTGGAAATGGAAGTTAAACTAGTTGATCCATAATTTCCCTTTTTCAAAAACAGATATGTTTACCATTTTTGAAAGCCATAAAGAGTGTTCTGTCTCTATTCCAGCCTTCTGTCTTTAAAAATCTGTTTAAGTTTCCAATACCTCTTAGAACATTACAACAGATGTATATCTCCCAGTTATTGCATAGAAGGCAGAAATACGTTCATTTTTACCTTGATTGATTATTTCCAAGACTTACTCCTTCCTGAGTGGTTGGCACAGTGGACATGTGGCAACTGCTTAGGTATGCTTTTTTGCCCAAATGGGTATTATCCTGAAATGAAACACACTGATGAGAGACAGAGTACAGTGCTGGGAATAGCTGCACAGAGGCTGGAAATTCTGCAATTCCCTTTTAATAAAAAAAAAAAAAAAGTCTTCCCACAGTGGAGGTGCCATTGGAAGGGTAGTGTAAGAGTCAGCGCTCTCAGTGTAGGGGAGTTTATAGAACCTAGCTCTGTCCATTGCAAATCCTACTGTTGCTGTGCATGGCATGAGTGTTGCTTTCAAAGAAATACAATAATGATTTATTATAGAATCATTTAGGTTGGAAAAGACGCTTAAGATCATCAAGTCCAACCATAAACCTAACACTACCAAGCTCACCACTAAACCATGTCCCTAGTAGTCAAGTCTACATGTCTTTTAAATACCTCCAGGGATGGTGACCCAAGAACTCCCCTGTACAGCCTGTTCCAGTGCTTGATAACCCTTTCAGTGATTAAATTTTTCCTAATATTCAATCTAGACCTCCCCTGGTGCAACTTGAGGCCATTTCCTCTCATCCTATCACTTGCTACTTGGGAAAAGAGACCAGCACCCACCTCACTACAAGCTCCTTTCAGGTAGTTGTAGAGAGCAATAAGGTCTCCCCTGAGCCTCTTTTTCTCCAGGCTAAACACCCCCAGTTCCCTCAGTCGTTCCTCACAGGACTTGTTCTCTAGACCCTTCACCAGCTCCGTTGCCCTTCTTTGGACACGCTCCAGCCCCTCAACGTCTTTCTTGTAGTGAGGGGCCCAAAACTGAATGCAGTACTCGAGGTGCGGCCTCACCAGTGATGAGTACAGGGGGACAATCACTTCCCTAGTCCTGCTGGCCACACTAGTTCTGACACAAGCCAGAATGCTGCTGGCCTTCTTGGCCACCTGGGCACACTGCTGGCTCATATTCAGGTGGCAGTGTGAAAAAGTCTATCATCTTAAACGGACTGTAAGCAAATGCACCTCACCAAGTGCATAAAGCCACAAACATATTAATTAAAGACAACAGTAGATATATAAATAGAGGCATTTTAAGCAGGAGGAAGGATGTGATTTCATCCCCATGCTCTGCAAGGTCCCACTTCCCCCTCACAGCAAACAAGGAGGCGAGGTGCTCCAGTGCAAAAAGCAAGGTTGGGTGACAGTATCAGGGTAAGAGAAGCAGCAGGTACCCAAAACATCTCTAAGAAAAGCATGAGTATCACTAATTACCCAAGGAAATAAGGGATTCCAGGAATGACATCTCTTTCTCCATCTGACCCAGGAACATGGTCTTGGTTTCTTCTTCTTCCCAGCTGAACATAATTTTCTACTCTTTCTGATGTTGAGTTACAGCTTGGAAAGCATCAAAATGCCCCTTTCAGACCCTGTCCTGGATATACTACATCTCTGGGAAAGATCAAGGCAGAGGAAAATAGAGGTTAACACTGCTCCTTCCTGGCTGCCAAGACCCCCCAGCAATTCCAGAACCAGCCTGGGCTCCTTTCAGGCTGGGAGCAGAAACACCACAGGCACTGAGTGCCCTTCCACGGCATGTGGTTTCCTTCACTCTCAGCCTCGGGCAGCCGCCCACCCACAAGCATTCATCCTGCTGGAGGGAAGAGGGAAAATCCAGAATGCAGTATCAGATGGAAAGCTTACACCTGCACAGACTTGCAACACCCAGCACCATGATCCCATATTGATTGCATCCACAAGCCAGCCCTGATAAAATAATAGAGCATTATGGAAGCTGTGGACGCAGGTCAGTTTGTTAACCATATATAGCATAACCCACTACAGCTGACTGAGAGCATTTTAATAACTGTGAGTTTATTTCTGTAAAAATAGAAGAAATCTAGTGTTTAATCTTTAATGCACTCAGAAAAAAATACAAACTTTTTCTTTGTGCCTTTCCAGCACTTCACAGTTCATCATGTACAATGCATGCAAAACAAAGGGGAATGCTACCTTGCTCAGACCAAATCTTGGTTTCAGGTCTTAATTTCTTTCTTTGTTTTGCTTTATTAAGCTCCCCTCTCCCATAAATTCAGGAATGTTGCCTGGGCAATAATCTCCTGCATCTCCTCACAGATGCTGTTTAGCCACTTACCTCCTTTTGCTCCCCACATTTCCTCCCCTTACTACCTCACTACCTGTGAGGAACTCACAGCTTCAGAAGCTTTTCCCTTTTCTCTTTGTCCACAAGGCTCTGGTAAATCTGTGGTCAGCTTCACTTTTCCTGTGATGCCAGCCACAATTGTTTTAATTTCCCACATCTATGCAATAGGTTTTTTTCTGTGATTTGGAGAATAAATCTATCCCACCCATCTACTCTGGATAGCAGCGCCCAAAGCACGGAGGTAGGGAGCCACCAGCAAGGGAAGAGGGATTCAGAGTGTGATAGTGTGAAGATACCTGAACACAGTGTGGGAGCTACACCTTTCCAGCCTAGGAAAGGGATTAGTCTATAGGATGGACTCACAGGGTAAATTTGGCCCTGAGTTCAGTCCACTCAATTGCGTTTCAGTGTAGATGAATGTTGCCTGCTGTGTTTCGGTGCAGGTCGTGCTGACTGCAGCTCGGTCTCCTTGCAGACAGAGAAGGAGGACAGAATGAGCAAAACTGCCTCAAACTTTGAAATCTGGCAGTGAGGCAAACAGCCTTTATCTTGGAGATCTAGTCATCCTTGCTTTTCATAAGAGAAACTTTTCCTGCACTTTTCACCTTCTCCAGACACTTTGACTTTCACTCGCTCTGGGCTGCAGTGACTTTGTGTGCTGTGCTTTATTTCCTGAATAAAATTCTCTGTTTCTGCTCTGCAAGAAAGCAGCGACTTTAGAAAATCACCAGAGAAATGCAGCTGTATTTGTGATGAATTGTACTGGAGCTTTTGCCCTTCAGGTCCTTCAGCAGGAGAAGGAAGGGACCAGGGGTCATTCATCCTCAGGTGCTGGCATAGTGTTGGCTGGAAGAACAGGGCTGAAAATCTAAATTTTTTTCGTTTTTCCACTTTGGTACAAGGAATTTCACAGGCACCCAATTGCTCACGCAGCTGCAGCCAACGTTGTCCTGCTGTGACTGTGGAGGAGGATACAGGAACAAGAAACCCCATGAACAAGGACCCAGCTGAGTTCCTGAGCATCCACTCAGCCCCATGGGAGCATGTGCTGGCCTTGGGGACACCACTTCTGCTCTCCCAGGGTTTTTTCATACTTCATTTCTGTTTCACCCTGTCAGCCTATGGTATTGCTGTCTCTGTCTCTCAGGATTCCCCATCTCGTAACCATCCCTGTGACATCCCAACACCCAGCTATGGGGTAAAGCAGCTACAGCGCAATACTAAGTACCTACAGCAGCTGCTCTGTGCCCTGTCACTCCTCCTCCCATGGAAAGGTGTCCCTGCATGTTTTATGAGTTGTGGAGGAAATGTTGTCATGAAGGATGTACTCTCATCAGCTCTCCAGAATGACAGTGGTGTCTTCTCACGCATCTCCTCAGCACAGCATTGCTTATTTTGACTGACAAACAGACCATAGTGGCAAAGGTTCACACTGCTCTTTGGGGAGAAGGGTTTTCCCATACTTAGAGCACATATGAGAAGGGCATTTCTTCGTGCAAAAGTGGAATGACTCCATGGCACCTCTCTGGGAGAACAGAGGGGAGTCCTCAGCCAGCCCCACCAGAAACCAAAGTGTCCTGCTCCACAGCAGAGCTTTGTACTCCAAGCTGGCAAATATTTTACTAAATTCATGATACTTTCTGCTCATTCGCCATCCCCAGCTGCTTGGACTTGGCATCATCAGTTCCCTTTCTGCCCACAGACTTATCTGCCTCTTGTCACAGAGCAACCCCAGGTGCCAGGGGGATTTCAGCCTTCCAGTGGTGCTCCAGCTGCAGAAAGGGGCAGGGAAGGGGAACAGGGATGTCTGATTTCTGCATGGTGTCATGTTCTGCTTTGGTAAAACATCCCCAGCTGGGTTGCAGGGAAAAAGCTGTTGTTTGCCACATCCTGGCTCCTGGTCTTGGACCAGGTGAGGCCCGGGAGGGGATGAGGAGAGGAGGGGACCCCATGGAGGAGATACACAGCCAGGTGCTGGAGCAGGCGCGAAATTCCTGAGGAGCAGGAAGTAGACACAAGGGCAGCTGTAGGGTGACAGAAAGAAAGGGATATTTCTCTGGACCCAGAGGAGACCATGCACTGAAGGTTGCTGGACTGAGGGTAGGATGACACCATGACTGCAAAGACACTGTGAACAGTGCATTGTTTGGGTTTTTTTTTTTCAAACTTCTACAATCTCTTTTCTTTGGGAACCTAAGTTTTCTGCATTAAACACATCTCAGCTGAAGTTCATGAAGCTCCCTTCTAGGAGGGGGTAAGATTTGGGTCTTGTAGTCCTTAAAAATCACAGACCAAACTGGTCAGCAGCCATGGGTGGTGTCTAAAGAAAAGGTATAAGGCTATGATGATGGTGATCACATTATTGCCATGCCATGTGGAGCAGGACCCTGGTAGGCTATCCCGCATGGATACAGTCACCTGGAAAGACCAACCAGCAAATTCTCAAGGGTGCCAGCAGCAGCAAGACTCTGACATACAGAATGAGTGGGAGTAGCCTAAAAATCGCACCCAATACAAAGTCTCACCCAATATGAATAGTCTCTGCTGGTGCAAAATTCCGGTGTAGGACTCTGGTTTTCATGGCAGTTCAATACTGCAAAAATATTGTCCTGCAGCACAGGGCTCCTCTGCCCACATGGGGAAGGGCTGCCAAGGACCAGGAGCTTGAGAAGTTGGTGACAGAGTCATTCTGAATAACCTTTGCTCATGGATGGGACATTCCCAGCTGGCCTCAAGGTGGGGCAGTGAGCCAGATGATTGTGTCTGCGACTCACTGCTGTCATGAATTCATGGTATATGGGGGCAAAGCAGGAGGCGTGGAGGCTGCAGGTATGTCTGTTGCACCAGGCTGAGGGGTGCAGCAGGGCTCCTGCTCCAGGAAGGCTCTGAGATGCCAAAGATTGCTTGTCCAGAGTGGGAAAACTGTGCCAGGATACTTGGATTATTGTAATTTTAAAAAATATAATAATTCATCCATATTTCTGGAAAGAGACTAGACAGTTTGCCTTGCTTTCCAAGGTAGTGGCAGTCCACAGTCTTCAAGCACCTGGTGGTCCCCCAGAGCTTTAGTGTATGAAGTCCAAAACCCCCACAGCCCCCCCTCAGCCCCTGAGGTTTAAAGGCTGTCTAGAGCTAGATCAGAGCAAGGCCATCAGAGGCCTTTGCAGCACTCAGGCTCCTGTGTTTGAAACAGCACAGAGGACACAGCTGTCCTGCAAACAGACACACTGGAAGCCATGGGATACCCTGGCAGCCGACCAGTCACTAGTACATCCAAATAATGTCTGGGTTTCCTTGTAAATTAATAAAAACTGGTGCATTTCCATGAAACATTTTGATGTCTATGAATCAGCATTTTCCAATAAAATTGTTTCATCAGAAAATTCCCAGTGAGATCCAGCCCTGATAAGGTCTGGAGCATTGGCTGCAGTCCAGACAACAAGCCTCAGCCATGAGGCAGTCGTGGAGAGTGATCTCTTCAGGCGATGACGATTATGCCTGACCTTTCCTGCAGTGTGACTGTGTGGCCTGGGCATCTGAAATGTTATTTATAGACAGGAGCAGCAAGTGCTGTGGAGACAGTCTCCAGCAGGCCCTCTAGGCAGCAAACTGCAGCTGGATACGCAAGAGCTGCTGGCAATGAGTTTGTCCAGTGGAAAAGCCACTTTACAGAAACATGAATAGAAACAAACTCCCTTTTAGAGATAAATCATTCCTGCTGGGGGCTTTGTTCTGTGCATGTACTTCTACACGGCACGGGGATGCTGCTAGCTGTGTGAAATTACTAATAACAGTGGTTTGCTCTCCTCTCATTCTTCTCTGTTGCCAGAGGAAGATTTGTTACAGTACAGGGAGGCTCTAGTTTCACTGTGTGTCTACAGTTCTGTGTATATGTATTTTCATACATCTCAAACTATAAGAATTGCTGAGGAAAGGTTGCTGGAACGTGACTGTAAGGCCTGTATCTCAAAGAAATGTGCAACTTTAGCTTCACCTGGGACATATGAAACAATGAAATAAAATTACTCCCTCTCAGAGTCATCTGCACAGATTTCTCTGAATTTCCCAGAGCTTCTGAGCTCTCTGAAGGCAATTGCCTGTATTGGCCCAATGTGCAGGAGCTGCCGGAAGGGTCCTGCAGGGCTGAGGACAAAATGGGCAGTGTCAGGACACTCAGTTACTCCAGTTTGCTTCAGAAAAAAAATGAACCCAAACCAGTTTTTCCTAAACAAAGCATTCAAATTTTCTTCCCACTAGGAATTTAGTGCTGGTATTCCCAGATCTCCCATTAATTACCTGCTGCATACTGGAGAAGCCATTTTCTGCTTCTGACCCTGCTTCTTTATTGTAAAATGAGGTCATTCCAATGTCCCTGCAACTCCAAGTTCTTGACACTTGCTGATGGATTTCTCCCCTTGTGTACAATAAAAGGAAGAAATGAAACCGAGGTGCAGTTTCTGCTCAAGTCCCCTTCAGGCACCTGTTCAGAAGCCTCTGTGGACTGATGGGACAACAGGGACATTTTATTGCAAGCTAACACCTTGTTTTGGATTAAGGTCTAACCCAGTGGATATGCTGCTGCTGTGAGTGATGAGGTGGTAAGGAACCCTCAAAAGCTGAAGAAGGAACTCTTCCAGAATTTCTTACTTATCTGAGCAAGCAATCCAAGAGGCTGAAAATGTCTTTCTGAAGAGAAGAGTGTGGGTCTCTGCACCCTTGCTAGAGCCATCACAGTTTCTGTAATATAAGACCATCAGAGGAGACGCCTGCAGAAGCATTCTCTGTTTCAAAGCATGTGCAGGTTTCTCTCTCAACAAGACTGACGTTTGGATCTGGTACATCCCGAGAAGCCAAGGACATAGGATTTGCAGGGTGTCTTTTTTTTTTAAGTTATCATCTGAGACCAAAAGAGAAGGGAGCAGGGGAGGGAGTCAGAGGCTGCTGTGGGTTCTTCTCTGGGACACAGGCAGTGTAACAAAGGTTTAGGACAGAGTGTTTACAGCAACAGTTAGGAAATGCCAGATTACAGTTTTAGGCTGAGGAAAGGACAGATCAGCATGAAAATCTGTTACTTCTGGCTGAATTAGCTCTATGGCTTTTGATAGCTATCCCATGCCGCAGATCACAGCCCTGTAGCAAGGATTGTTCTAAAGAATTTAGTTCAATAGTAAGCGACACTAGTAGTCAGCTATTATTCAAAAGCAGTCCAGAAATCTTCCTGGGAAATGGGCTGAACTGATGATTTTTGAAATAAGAACTTCCTGGTGCTTTTAAGACATAGCCAAAAGTTTCTGAATATCTTCACTTTCTTTTGGCTTCTCCTGGCACACTGAAAAGCAGTTGTGGGCAATTCATAGGTACAGGTATGCAATGTATGAACTTGTGGGAACTTTGGGATCCATAAGTTATCATATCTTATTATATTTTTCATCAGAACGTAGAAGTCAAACACCACTACTTTAAGACTGCATTATTGCATCTCAGAAAATAATAGGATGGGATTTTATGTACTTGAAAGAAAATTCTGCTTATTAACAAACCAGGAACAAATCCTTTATTCCATTTTTTAATGTCAGAGACAGGTTTATATCTGTGGTTTGATGTAATGCTATGACAATATGTATATTAACGGATTTACTTCAGAGAGACATTTGTTTGCATACGTGCACTTTGAGTCCCCTTTCATAGTGAGAAATATTTATTCTGACAGCATTTATTGTGGTTCCAAGATGAACTGATTCAGGTTTTCATTCAGCAGTGGAGAGTTATGGCAAATTATTAGTTTAAACAGTACAAATAGAATTTAATTCTTTAATTTGTACTTCTGCTCATGTAATTCAGCAGTAAGACATGTAAACCAAACTAGTTTCGATTCTTTCAATCTAACAATATTTTTGTTTGATATCTAGAAACCACCTTGAAATACACTGCCATTGCAACAGTGCCTTCTGACAGACACCTTTGAAAAACTCAAGAATAAAATGGTAGAAGTAGGTTGAAAACCATATCATATTCCTGAGCAAAACCTTCCAAGTGAGCAACTGTACATTGAAGAGAAATGGCCGCTTCTTTCACCCAGCTGCCTCTTCCTATTCATACCATTAAACACACATGGCCATTGGGAACCTGCCATGTCTCAGCTAGAAGAGGTCTTTTACTTGGAAAGAATACCTGTGTGCCCCTGTGGAGCAGTTCTGCCTCATTGCTGTTAGGTGCAGCAGTGCACAGGTGATATGGATCTCAGTCATCAGACAAGGTCCAGGACCTCTGGTTGATATTAGGTCTCTTAATTGCAAAGCCTTCACTCCGCAACAGCCCTGCTCTTGCGCCCCTTGAGCAACATGGAACAGAGAAGACCCTTCCATTTTTTTCCCTCCCCTGTTGCACTTGGAAGGGAGACTCTGCTCTAAAGTATCCCCTTGGTACCCTCGAAAGGTGCTGCTGATCACTGCAAATGTACAAGTTGGTTAAGATCAGCATGTAGAGTGAGCAGCAAATCCAAACCTTACTGTGTGCATAGGCGAGCTGAGAGACCAGGGACAGGCAGCTGCCTGCATCTAAGGGCATGGAAGGAGGCCTTTGGGCAGAGCTGGGGCATGAGCAGGAAGAAACAAGTCCCTGGCTGGTACAGGTACAGGGAGATGGCAGCACACCTGTCATGAGTCAAGCACTTCTGTGATTGCTTTTCTCTGGATGAAAAAAACAGCTCCTTCAGTCTCCCCTTAATGACAATAATGCAGCAGAACTGCAAACTGCCCTTGGTGCAACTTATACCATCATTTATGTCATGATTAGTAGCACTTAGCACCTGTGAAAGACAGGATTGGTTACAGCTAAGCTGACATGGCCAATGTATATTAACTCCCTATGTGCATCCTCCCTTGACTGAGAGCCAAAATCTGCTGTATCCAATGACAGAGAGAAAGGAGACTGTGGGAAATATTTTCTACCAATACTGGAATAGGCAACTTCCACTAACTGTTGTTCATCTTTGAGAGATGTGCAATGACTCTTCAGCTTTTTTATTATCTCTGATATTTCTGCTGCTGTTTCTCACTTCCCTCCTTCTTCCCAGCATTTGTTCTTTAAGAAGGAGAAATAACTTCCTCATATTCAAGTTCATAGGCTCCATAATTTCAGAAATGTCACCCTTCTGCAGTGTTCTCTCTCCACCCCACTGGAGTCAGTGATGGGCCCTAGCTATCTGATTCTAGCAAAACAAAACAAATATGCTGGCCCAATGATCTTCTGACCATATATAGGCTTAAATAGCCTTTTGGAAGATATGGTTGATATCTGTGATCAGCACAGGGCAATTAAAAACCATTATGAAACAACTGTTTTACCAGTAATTTATTGGGCAGTCTCAAACTATTTCCTCTGGGGGGGGTGGTGTCAGCTTCAAGACTGTCTCATGCTGAGGAGATGCAATGGATTAATTTTTATGGGAGACCTGATGGGGAGGATACAGAGCTCGGAGCAGTAATTGCATGAACCTGAGCACACAGCTACATCTCAGAAATGCAATATCCCAAAGGAAAGCAGAAAGGAGAGATGTAGCATTGATACAGTTCTCATTGAAGCTGCTTTCTGACAGTACTTTGACAGAGTGATCTTTACTTTTCAATTGCCTCACAAGAACTTCTTTTCTATTGTGCAATAAACAAACACCACCACTAAATGCAGTTCCCCACTTCGCAATAGCAGGAACAGACTGTGGCTCCCTGGGATGGCAGTGCTGCTGCACCACAGTATGCATGTGGCTGTGGGGAACTCACTTCCAGGCTCCTGTTACCTTTATTCATGGAGAAGCTGCATTGCCTTTAGCAGAATTTAGGGCCAAAGCATGGCCAAAGAGGGCATTGGGCTGACCTAGTATATACCAGCAGTGGCACAGCAACATGTACCATTGTACATCACCCTTTGCATCCACAAGTCTAGTTCTGCTGCATTTATCAGGATCTTGCTAAGGCGTATGATTTTGTTTGCCATGGATGTAGTGAAAAGAGGCAGAAAGGGAATTTCCAGGCCCAAACAAGCTGGGTTTGAAGGTATCATCAGCATTTTTTAGTAACTTATGTAAAACACAGAGCAAAGTGGGCAGCTGACAATGGATGCTGGGATGGGAAGGGTCTGGAGGAGAGGCCGGGGGTCAGGTGTGACGAGAGCGATGCAGGCAATAAAAACAAGGGCTGAACTGCAGACCTGGCTTTTCTTTGTAAATTCATTTGCTGCTAAGAATAACCTGCCTGGACAATGTCCTACAGCATACTCCAACCTAAAGGGCATTTTGGTCTGACAAATGAAAACTAATAGAGTAAAGTTATTACCATATGAACATGCAGATTGAAAACATGTGTTGAGTGATTAAAGGCAAAGGCTTGATGACAGGCCCATACCGGAGATGGTACATCTTGGGGAGGAGACTTGCTGTTTGGGAAATGCCATATTTTACCATTGTTCATTAGTATTTGCCATAAGGAAAACAACAAAGGTTGACTCCAGTAAAAAACTCCAACTTAGATCCTATCGCTGCCGACAAGATGTTTGCTTTGGAAACACCTCGCCAGGGTTTCTGTCAGTCTGTTGCTCTGCGTATGCTGTCTCACGGACAGTTTAGGATTTCACTCTGCCTGTGTTTGGACTGTGTCCCAGGAGTGTGCTCGGTGTCAGGAATCCAAGCTGGAAGAAGCGTGCATTCTGGAAGACTAGCCACTGGACGATGTCCCTGCAGTGCCCGTATGCTGGGCAGGTCAGTGCGCACAGGGGCTATGTGGACACTTTGGGAGCCGTGCACCAAGGAGGGACCAAAGGCAGAAAGTACTATTAAATCTGCCAGCAGCTATGCAGATAGAGACAGCAGAGAGAGCTGTGTGGAAGTTTTGGTTCCATGCATGTTTATTATAAATCACTTTCTGCTTGTCTGTTTACAATACTCTCTTTCCTTAATGTTTTTAAGGTAATAACAGACCCTGTATTTTAACTTGACAACAATATTTTTATGTGAAAAAAATAATTATACATCCTTGTTATTCATATTTTTGGATGAGAGGTTAACCAGAACTATGGGGTCAAATGCCTTACCCCAATTATTGCAAACTGAAGAACAAGAACAAACCAGTTACAGTGCAGAAACTTTGCTAAATTTTGTGAAAATAACCAGCATTATCTGTGACTGGGTGCATTGTACCTGCACCAGATTAACATTTGACAGTCCTTAACAGTCACAGTCCTTGCTGGTTTTCTGTATCAACATATTGCGTTGAGAGCTGGTACTTAAAACCCAACTGAATTAAATATTTAGGTCCCTGAAAACACATTAGTATCCAGGCAGCACCACTTTGGCTGTGGGCAGGGACTCAGTGCCACTGTATTTGCAGCACAGCCCAAAGCAACAGAAGTAAAATCAGCAGAGCCTGCAGAAGCACTCGTGCTAGTCAACCCTCAGAAAGTTTTACTGAGGTGAAGCAGTCTGCAGGGAAACGTATAACTGGTATAAATCCTTGCTCCATCACAGATCTTGCCAGACGCTACATTGCTGCCATAATTGTGCCACCACTGCATTGAGGACTGGGTTCAAGTTGGGTGTACTCTCATCATACTTAACATCACAAGAAATTGTAAATGCTAGTTAAGAAGATCTCATTCAGATGTGTGCCACGGTCTATTAATTGCACCTTGTGCAATGTATTAATTGCTATTAATTGGAGTGGGATATCCTGTCTCTCTAGTTTGTTAAGTGTTATCCCAGTCCACTCAGAAATGCCTCTCTTCAGTGAAATTTGATTCTTCAAAGTTTCATAAATCCAAAGACTAGTGAATGATGATGGGGAGAACTAATTTCAGGCTTGAAGGAAATCATGTTACAATATCTATCTGGCTTATATTGTTACACAGATTTAGAGGTTGGAATAAAAAAAACCCTTTTTCTTTTTTTAACCTACACCACTCCCTGACCTCTGTTTTGCCACCTAAGTGGTTGTGCTGGAAGAAGGGAAAAGCAGGCACAGAGGCTGAAAATGACTATTGGCAATGCCTGTGTGGAAGAATAAGAACAAATTTTGTTTTACTTATTTCTGGCAAAGTCAGCATAGCGTGGTTGGAAATCCAGGGAATTAAGAAACCTTTCTACTTCTTGCATTCACCACTTGGTCTTATAAGTCTGTTTCTGGTAAAACAGCCTGTTTAGTTCAATTTGTTCATGAAATGAACTCTGGTTTCCTTTACCCTTCCTTGAGAGCATGAAGGATGTAGCACCGTGTGGACATTTCAGATGGCTTTTGATGTCTATAGATTTTTTCACTCTCCCACTGATCTTTTGGGATTTCACGTTTCTAGCTGTTCCCCACTGGGAGACTCCAGACCAGCATGGGCTGGGCAGACATGGGTGTCCCGCAGATGCGGGAGGAGAACGTGCTGCAGCTGCAGAGTCGCAGGAGGAGATGTGGAGCTCAGTGCCACGCAGTGCCCCAGGTGCCGGGTCAGGGACGGGTCCTGCAGCATCCATTGGAGGGTGACTCTCTCCATGTTGGAACCAGGACTTCAGTGCGCCAGGACGTTTCATTCAGCACGTTGCAAATGTACATTCCAGTTTGGTATTGCCCATGACGTGTAGGAATGTAGTGGTAGAAATACAGAAAGCTGAGACATTTCTCAGGCTTCTCGGTTTGATAAGGACTCTGTGTGCTCTGTACAGCACTCTGCAATAGAGAAAATAAAAATGGGAAGTTTGTTGTGGCTCATGCACCTCCTCTGTTCTTCTCTCTCTCAAGACCCAGATAAAAAACAGTCTACAGAGAAAAACTGCATGTAGATGGCAGCTGGAGGCTCCGGGGCTCCAGGGAATGGTGGGAATGGGGTCAGAGACAGTGACAGGACAGCCAAAAAAATAGCCAATGCTGCCAAACTTCCCCTGCCCTTTTGGAAAGGGCATAGGGCATAGGGGTGGCTGCAGGGAAGGGGGCTCTCCCTGCTAGAGGAGGGGAACCGCTGCGCCCACCCCCAGCAAGCAGGCATGCCTGGGCGCAAAGCAAGTGGCAGCCCCAAGAGGGCAGGTACCCTGAGTGCAGGCAAAGAACAAGGGAGCATCTGCCAGGCAGGCAGAGCTCCCTGTTGCAAGAGGAGAGGATGCTGCTCTCCCACACGCTCCCAGGCAGAGGACATTTGCTGCAGAGGGATCTCCAAAACAGACCTTGAGTCCCTTGTTTGCTTCATGTTGCTGCATCCAAAAGAGCAGCGTGTTGCCTGGGCTGAGGGGAAGCACCAAGCTGTTGCCTCCGCTACAGCCTGCGGAGTCTGTATGGACCAGTACAGGGTTTTGCAGTGTGGCAGTAACATCTGCCCTGCTGCACTCATCCTGCGCTCCCAGAGCAGAATCACTCTGAGGAGCTGTTTGGAAGCAGCAACGTGCCTGATGTGGTGTTGCATCCCCTTTCCCCTCGGCTGGGCCTGCAGAAGGGCTGATAGATCCCACAGGCATGTGCAGGCAGTTACAAGGCAGGTTCCTTCCCCTCAGCGCAGTTCAGGAAGGGCAGCGCTGCCTGCAGTGGCTGCCTGCACACACACCCGCCCATGGCTTAAACATGTAAAGCTCCCTTTGTGCCCAGCTGTGTTGGACTACATAAAACTGGTTTCTGTCTCATGGTATTAATAATCCCTTGGATGTCTTTGTTTAAAGTATTGCAGTGGGAAGCGCTATTTTAAGGCTTCATTGAGTCAGGCGGAATGTGAAACCTCCGCCCCGACACTTCACACTTGGTGCTTATCTGTGTGCATGCTGGTATTTTGTCTAAAACAACGTGGAGATTAGCTCTCCTTGCAATTTCACTTTCACAATTTACATTTCATGTGTTTGCAGCAGCCACAACAGTCTGCATGAGATCGTGTCCATATGTTCCTGGTGCGCGGTATATGCAGTGGCATGGCTCAGTGGTCAGGCTGTGCTGGGGAGATGCCGAGGGTCAGGTCCTGCGAGGTGCTTGCTGGGCAGAAGCTGGAGCTGGCAAGCGGGTGCTGGAGTCATCGAGAAAGTTCAGCTTGCTAACAATTCATCAAGTAGCTACAAACAGTGTTTGGCTCTTTAGCTTGAGATAACACTCAGCTGACTTGGTGCATATTTTTGTTTTTGAAGTGCCTCTGAGTCAAACTCCACCCCACGCTGGGTAAATCCCCACAGGAGAGGTCCTGGTGTGAGCACTCCTGGACTGGACAGGATCTGCTGGGTGGCAGATCTGGACACAGCCTAGACTGGCATAAGATGTACTTTTCTTTACTTTCTTAAACCTGTGCTGGTTTTTTGTGATTGTGGACTGAAACTCAGTTCTGATACCCAGGGAAGGGAATCCCTTTGGCTAAAAAAAGGTGTAAAAGCCGTTGCAGAAAAGGAAATATTTTTATTAAGTTTGCAACAGAAGTTCAGAATGAAAAATCTGTCCAAAGAATGGTCCAGCGTGTAGTTTTTTTTGACTAAATCTTCATGAGATGTAACAAGAAGTGAAGGAGAGGCGGACTATCAGAGTAAGTGCTGTTGTAACTGTAAAATTGTTTGCATAAAATGAATATCAAGTAAAAAACTGTGTTATTAATAAGAAGAAAGAGGAAAACATGGAAGTGCTGCACAAAAACCTCAGAAATTCATGGTTATAGAAATATCACAAATGTTTTAATTCCTTGTTCTGGCTTTGCAGGGAGCGTAGCAGTAATGTAGCATGGCCAGTTCAGGCTTTTCATGGTTGCAAGCCATGGCCAAGACTTAGGAGGCCATGGGAAGTTTCAGCGCTAGTGAATCTTGAGGGGAAGCTTATCACAACCCAGCTCTCTGGACTGGCCTCCTGCCCCATTTGCCCACTTCCTGGGATAGAACTAAGTCAGTAACTAGATCTGAGGAGCTAATCAAGGCTACACAGGGGCAGGCAGGTTCCTCTTCCTTTCTGTTTGTCTGTCTTCTGTCTCAGCCACCTGACACTCCTCCTGTAGGGGAGGATGGAAAGGAATTGTCTCCAGCTCCCACTCCATCAGTAAATATCTGGGACAATCCCTTTTGTCTTCTTGAAACACCAGGCCTCCTGAGGGAATAGACATGTGAATGATTTTTCCAGCCATCGTCTTCTCTTCAACCCTGGAGAAGGGGAGGGAAACTCTGGGGAGGTGAAGAACATCTTTGGAGTAGATCTGATCTGCTCTGGTCCTTGAGATGGTAGGACCTAGGCTTGGGGGTGTCCCAGTTGGCAGGTTCACAGGAGCAATCCCAAATACTTGAGACCCAGACTTCTGGGTCTGAAAAGTCCCACTGACATCAGCAGAGGAACCAGAATAGATGGTGTGAGACTGGGCCAAACTAGACATATAACACTGGCTTGTTACTCTCCTTGTTTCATGCATGGTCCCAGGCCCCTGATTCCTCATTTTGGATTCAGCAGGCTGGGATCACCATGGCTGGGTAATCTTTTTCGGATGGGACCATGCTACGTGATTGTCCCACTAGTTCCAGCCCTCCAGAAGGTTTGGAGAAAAGGACTTTTGTCCAGGCAAGCCTAGGTATTCTGTGTTAGACATCGCTGGACTGGTCTCAAAAACCCTTACACATTTTTTTAACTTACACAAACTATATTAATCCATTGGTGGGATGTTTCTATGGATGCTCTCTCCCACATCAAGTTTGGTTGAAGAGAAGCAGAAAGCATACCCAAGACAGAAAGAAGGGCTCCCACCTACAACCTATGCCTCCAGATTTGAGAGGAGGACCTGGAAGACACATCCTGGTCCTGGTGAGGACAGGCTGCCCAGTCCTTTCTCTGGGGTCCATTCAGGTGGGCAGGAATCAGCCCTCCATTGCAGCAGCATCCAGCATCCTCTGGGCAAGGGGCTGCAAACCCGGAGCCGATCCCTGCTGTGGAGGGTGCCCAGCCGAGGTCATCCCGGCAGCGGAGCAATGACTCTCTGCATAACTGTGCAAAGTGAGGCACAGCCTGGCAGGAGCTCCCCTCTGCAAAGGAAAACCAGCCGGTTTTGGACAGGTGAGGTTTGCTGAGCATAGGCTTCCAGGCTCAGCAGTGCATGTTACTGCTGGATATCAACAAGACATGTTACTGCTTTACCCTTTGCAACCTTGCTTATAAATATCATGATCTCTGTTTTACCCACAACTCTGGAAGAACAAAGTTGATTTATTATTGTTCTTTCAACTGTGGCTAATAATAAAGCGTGAACTCCGTGCAATGCTGATCTCTGTACCAGAGGCTCTGTTGTTACAAGATCACTGAATCCAAATACAGGGGAGATGGGAATACGTTGAAGGTGTTGTTGAGGCATTTCTCACACCCATTACAAGGGCCAGCGTAGGGACCAGCCACAGCTTTGTTTAAAGATTCTGGTCTCCTTTGGCAGGTAACAACTGGTATCTCTTTTTTTTTAAAGTAAGTGGCACAGGGAGCTTGAAATGGTTTACAAGTCAGAAACAACAACATGCCAGCAACACTTTTGAAGCACATTTTTTTCATCTAAATCATTTTCAAGTATTTTTCTGTAGAAGCTGGAGCCCTGCTGAGGCGCACTGGCTCAGGCCTGCATTTCTCCCGTTTATGGTACCCCACGCACAGGCAGTAAATGCCTCCACTCATTGGCCCTGTAGTTCGTTCCCTTGCCATCATAGGACTGCCTTTGGAGAGGTCCAATCCCTGCTTCTGGCCTGGCAGGGTTTCCTAAATCACAGGGCTTCACATCCTGCCCCTCAGCCATCACATACTCACTGCAAACAAGCACTTTCAGTTCTTGCCTGGAAGATCCTTAACTCTGACTCTGCTGGAAAACTCAGCAAGATGGGGAGGACTGTGTTAAAAAAGGTTAAAAACAACCAAATTCTCCTAGGCGTGACATGGAAGAAAAATTAATATTTAAAATGCATGTATGATGTAATGGACTTAAAATAGTCTGTATCCTGGAAAAAAGAGATTAACTGCTTAAGGCAAACTAATGAAAAGGTCACTTGGACAATACTTGCAAAGCACTCCCTGTACTGCATCATGGACTTATCGGTTCTGTTTGACAGGGACTCACACATGATCCCAAGCACTTATCTCTGTTTTATACTTTATGAAAAATTGATTGACTCCTTTTGCCCAAGAATTTGTGTTAAATAAGAAATAAAACATTGTTTATGGGCAACTTTCTCTTCCCCTAATCAGCAGGGGCCAGTTTTATAAGAACAGGACATCAAATCTTAATACTGCAAAGTACCTGCATATTTGACATGGCAAAGTGAACTCTCCTGTTATTATCTCAGCTGGATCAGTTCCTAAAGTTAAACAGAAACAGCAGTGAACATTTTCCATTCTTTCTGCCTTTAACCAGCTTCCCGCACCCTCTGGCACAGACCACATACTGCCTAGGTAGCGCCAGTCCTCGCCATAATGCAGCTTGAAATGGGTGGAGCGGAGATCTCCATCCCTCACTGCCCCAGCACGGTGCTGGCAGTACTGAGATGTCTGAGCTCTTGCGTGCCAGGATGCGGAGAGCAGCAGGCTTCCTATGTGTGTTTTGCTTCCTGCTGATTCCCTGGGGCAGCAATCCTCTTCCCTTTCACTATCAGATGCCTCCTGGTTAAGGAACATTAGTGATGCCCAGTGTGCTGAGATAGTGATTTCACTGTGGTAGGTGTAGAGCATTACCACTAAATTTGGAAGCTGGGTGGGGATCATAGAGGTGAGCCCAAAGGGGGTCTGTTCATCTGCTTAAAATTTCAGCCAGCATCAGTTAGAGTATTCTTGCCTAGTATATCAGACACAACTATTGTATAATAGCATACAAGAGAAACTTAGAGCTCTCGTGAGAGTTCCTGAGCTGCATTGCTGGATGTGAGGACCATAGTCTAGGAAGGTGTCCTTGGTGTTTGCTCTGTTCCCATCTCCTTCCATAGGCATCTGCTACTGACCACTGCCAGAGACTGGATTGTTGGCTAGATGGGCTGTAGTCACCCCGAATGGCTGTCTTTATGTTCCCATTCAGCTGGTCATAACCAGAGTTAAAGTCTCTGACATCTTCCAGAACAAGCAGGGTGCAGAGATATTTCCTGGTCTGGCTGCCTCTTACCTCTAGGAAGACCATGGAAAGGGAGCTCCATCCTGAACAGCGCTTGCTCTGTGGTGCTGTCCTTTACCTTGGCTCTGCAGAGCCAAAAATAGGCTACAAGGAGAGCTTTGCTAACTTCCCTCCGCTGCCCAGGCTCATAACCTGAGCTGAGCAGCAGTCCTGCTGAAAAGGACCTGGACTTGTGGTGGATACCAGGTTGCATATGGCCCTTGTGAACAAGGCAAAGCAACTGTAGGAAGAGCTTGGCCAGCAAATCAAGGGCATTTAGTGCCTCTCTCTACTCCTTACTGATGAGAGCACACCAGGAGGAGCGTGCTCTCTGTTGGGTCTCCTAGCTGATGGTGGATGGGAGAAACTGGGGACTGTACAGAGGAAAGCTCAAGCAGATGGCCTATGAAGTGAGGGGGAAGGAGCTGGGCTTGTTTCATCTGCCAAGAAGGAGGCTCAGAGGTAATATAACAGCAGACTACAACTATTTGAAGCGCAGCTACGAAGGTAACTGCATCAAACTCTTCTCAGTAATGGGAGACAACACAGCAAGTAACAAAAGCCACTCATGGTAGGAAGTTCAGACTGGACTTCAGGAAAAACTCCAGCAAGAGAGTAATGCAGCACTAGAACAGATCCTCTGAAGAGGCTATGGGCTTTCCATCCCTGGAAGTCTTGAAGACTCAGGTAGATAAGCCATGGCTGACCTGACCTGGTTTTGCCGATAACCCCTCTTTGGGGAAAAGCATGGATGACAGGGTCTCACGGTTCCTTCCTGACAACAGACCTGTGGTTCTGTGATTCTTTTCTCTGCTATATTTCAGGGGTGCTGTTACAACAGCCATATGGAGAGGACATCATGTAAGGGCTGCTCCTTTTAAAAATATTTTTATTTCCATAAAGGAAGGGCTTTGCATTTAGCAAGCCTTCCCAACAGAATGTACCTGCTTTTCTCCATTGGAGCTGTATTCTCACAAGATTTCCTTGAGGATTTCTTTGCTTTTCAGCAGTGCCACAGAGATGCAGGGTGGAAATTCTGCTTCACCTCCTTTGGTGCAGAGTGTGTGCTCTGCCTCAGGGAGATGGATTCTGTTTGACTTATCTCAAATTGAACACACACATATTCCCCTGGGTGCTGGGAATACAGCTTCTGAAAGGGATGTTACACAGTTACTCTTCCTAAAGATCGTTTTATTTTCCCAAATAAAGGGTCATAAAGCCTTCAAAAATTTTGCAATATAACTCAAACACTGTGTGGTGCTGCAGCCAGTGCCAGGCAGAAATTGTTAGATCTCACAATCCCAGAAGTTGCAGCTTATAAATTCAGGCAGCCTTTTCAAAGATTTATGGTTTAAACTGTGAGGTATGAGAAATTAAGTTGCTGCTTCAGGGACTTACATAGGAGCAACACCAAAAAACATTGGAGATGTTCAGACATAGGCTCTGTCCCATGTTTGAACTTAAAATTGCTGTTAAAACTTGGTCTGAAGTGTGTTGGGAACTGACTTAAACCCGTGTCTCCTCCCTTAGCCTGGTGCATTTGTAGTTACAAGATGTGGGAGAGCCCACAAAGCTGCAGAGCCTCTCTGCTCCCTCCAGTGGGTCTGCACCTGAGCTACCAGTGGAAAACCCATGTCTGGAAGTGTGGATTTTCACCTCTTTCCACCAGCATCATTGTGATCTGCATGGACAAGCAGCTACAGCACAAGACTGCTCCCAAGCTGTGCACACACTAAGCAGAGCAGGAGGAAACACCAAAAGCATTGGGAAACATGTCACAGATGGTCTTTGAGTAATAAAATATGAATAGTCAGAGGGGGTGTGACAGCGACATGCCCTACCACGAGCACTGCAGGTGAGAGATTTAATACTGCTAGAGCAGAAGATAGTCCTGCATAGAGTTGTGCAGCCTTGATAGGGTAGGACTGTGTTAGGAATGGTAACTCAGAAAGAAAAACACACTCCAGCCTGTAATGAACTCACATTTGATTTGCTGGGCTGCCCCAGGCTCTGCTGGATAAGAACAACTCTGGAGCAAGAAGAGTTGCTCTGGTTTCACCTGCTACCATAGCTTCTGCCTCTTGCATCTTGGGACATCCCACGTTGGGCTGTGGTTGTCCTCTCTGTGCAGGGCTGAGGCAGCCTGGTCAGAGGAGCATGGAGAAGCTGAGCTGTTCCTTGCTCTAACTGCCTTATGACTGCACAGATGATTTCATGTTACGGTGTCATTTCTGCAGCACCTTTCACCAATGATAAATTCCTACAGAAACGGAGAGAAAATGACCCAGAAACATTGTTACACATAAACCCCTCAATTATACAAAGTCCTGCAAACATCAGATAAGACCATAACAGAGAAAAGGTCACAGCAACACCAGCTATGTCATGAATAGCAGCAACAAGTAGCAGCCAGTGCCTGATTCAGTCTAAGGCTAGAAAGATGAAAAGATAGAAATGTTGTTGGCTTTAATCCTTTTGTAGTGCGTTCCAGGCAGCTGTCAACTGCTGAACATTCGAACAACCAGGGCCTCCCAAAGGGAAATAACATCTTCGGAATGGCCAGGATCAAGAAAACACCACATCTTAGATGATGCATTGATGGGGAAAAATAAATTCAGAAGAGAATTTGGTGCTTTGCCGAGCAATGTCCTGCAGATAAGCTTGTACCAGTTCTTCAGTCACGCACTAATGATCTTTGGTTCATTACATGTTATATATCACTCTGATGGATACAGAAAAGGGTAATAAATGAATAAATAAATAGCAAACACTCTGTGGATAGTGCTGGTCATAGAAAGATGGATTAATCATAAACACTGTTTCCAAAGGCTATGACACGAATGAGCATTCCTTTGATATCAGCCATGCTCTTCTTCCCACCAACTTGTTCTCAAATAAACATCCCAGTAAATATTTGTCTCCTTGCTCCGGACTTGCAAATAAAATGAGAAAGGCCACATCCCTTCCTAGCCTGCAGGCAGCCATTCCCTTAGGCTGCTGCTGAATTTCAGGTTGGGATTCACCTCAGATCACTTCAGTTAGATTCTGGCTTGCTATCTCAGTCTGGACGGGTCTCTCTGGGCTCCCTGTGGAGCTGCCCTTTTGACTTGCCACCCTCCAGTACTTGCAGTTTGTCACTGCTTCACTGTCTGATGTCACCCTCTGGTGCTCTCTTCCCTAGAAGGTGCCCTGGGGAAGCTTTGATGCCACACTGCAGCACAGCCCACACTGGGGTCCTTTCTGATGAAGTGCTTTCCACCTGCACGCACCCAGCTTGTGCCACCACAGTCCACCGGCAACCTGAGCCTTGGCTCTGCTTGGTGCACTCCTGCCCAGTTGTGCCACTGCAGAGCACCACAACTGAAGCTGTGGAGGTGGCAGCACAGAGCCGCATTCCCTGGTCCTCTGGGGATGACTGTTCAAGGTTCAAAGTGGGCCATCGGCCATGGAAAGGGGTTACTTTTCTGCGCCCTGCCCTGCTGATCGGGTGGTTCAGGCGATCCCCTGCCCACCACCAGTGCTGTCACACAGGACTGAGTGTGGCAGAGATGAGCCCATCTGGGATGCAGGGATCACTGACTCAGGATGAATCTTTCCAATAGATTCACAGCTGATTTCCTCTTTCTGGTGCCATATGATTGCAAACTCTTATTTCATTCTCTGCCTGATCTTCTTCCTAGGTGAAGCCCATTCATTATTTTAACAGTATGTGTAACTCTTCTTCATCTCTAAACCCTACTGTTCCTCCTGCACAGACTGATTACATGGTTGCACACATTCTGTCTCCCGTTAGCTTGCCTGAGCACAAACCACCTTGCTGCTCCCTGTCTAATGTTTCCAGATCCTCTGAGGAGGCATTTCTGATGCATGGCTCGGAAGCTGGTATCTCATTCCTCAGGCTGCAGAGAGGCCACCAGTGGGGCAGCAGCCTGCCCTACTAACATCCGTATCAAAACATCCCGTTTCCTGCAGCACAGTGTGTGACTTTGGCCATCTCTCACCTGCATTTTTCCTGGTTGACCTGAGAAATACCTTGGCAACTCCAGCCCACAAGTGGCCTGGAGTAGCTACCACACCTCAGCCTCATCTTCAAGCTGGTTCTCCCAGTATCAGCTTCGCCTTTACCAGATTTGAAGCCTGAATTCTCATATGCCAAAGCCAAATGCTGTCTCCGAGTTGTTGAAGCTCCTAGTCAACTATTTTCTTGAAAAAAATAGGGTTCAGGAAATGGGAATGCTGCTACAGATAAATAACGCTCAATGGGTTTGGGATCCTCTACTTGACCCAAAGTGTAAAAACCTGCATGAGCAATGCCTTTTAGCAGAGAACTTGTGATGCTCTACCAGATAAATAGATCTGGTTACCTCCCTATGTGCAACATTCCCTCTGCTTACCCTCCATGTTAGCACTGTTGAGATCACAGAGATGGAGGCTAGCTAATGAGAGAATTTACTGAGTAATCTGAGGCAATCAGCAAGTTCTTAGCTTCCCCTGCTGCTCATTTTCCCTAGACTGGAAATGAAAGGGGCAGCAATAGAACTGGAAGATGTTTTTAAGTGTGGTTCTGGCTTGCACAAATGACTCTATAATGTGGCTATTGCTTCGTATTGTTTCTTAATAGGCCCCTCAATTAGTTCTGCTGAGTACAGCACAGTGGGAGAACTGGTTTTATCTCCCTGCCTCCAGCCTTGATTTTAGCTCAGCCAGAGAGGGCTGTCCACTGCTGTTTCCCAGAACAGGGCTTGGGGAAGCATTGGTAAAGAGAAAGCACAGAGATTAGCACAGCTGCAGGAAGAGAGGATGGAGGAGCAGATACCATACTCAATGGTCTCAGCTGACAAACTCAGCCATGTCTTCTCTAGCTGGCACCACAGCGCTCCAGGCTGTAAGAAACATGCTGGGCTCCTTCCAGATGAGATGCCACCATCAGTAACAACAGACGTGCAGGACTTTGTGATGCTTGGTTTAAATCCCAGCCTCAGAGACGCCTGTACAATCCCCTTGCTTTCGCTGTGACTTATGAGATGCCTGGGCAGGAGTACTTGGTGTAACAGAGCGGCACATTCATGGGTGGATGTGGAAGAAGCCGGTTTTTGCCAGGCGATGAGGTTCTGTTTGGTGAACGCAGAGAAACCTCTAGACTGCAAGCACAGCTCTGCAACTTGCACATTCAGGCCTGGAGAAAACTGGGTGATGTGAATGCACTCATTTGTGCAGAGGACAAAACCGTGCTATAAGAAAGCGGTGCAGCTGGGATTGCCCTTGTCTGTCCAACTTGAAATGGTGCAGTCCAGAATACCTTTCACACCACCTGTCTTCCTGGAAAAGTGTTTCTACAAATCTGCGGGTTATGGTCTGGATTCCAGACTGGACTTGTTGTATTTTCAGATCCTAGAGGCCTGAGTGTCTTTTCTCAAACCATCTTCTCTTCATAACCCACAGTGGTTCAAGAGGGCAAGCACCCTGTACGTGCATGTTAGCACGTGCCTCTTTGTTTTTTGCAGGTTGAAAGACAATAATGAACGAAGAGATGGTTTTATTATTAGTTCATGGGTATATATCCAGGGAACAACAAAGCAAAGTAGGGGAATAAATGGACATTTATGAGAGAGAACCAGCTTTAATGAAATTAGTATTAAATAATACACTAATGGCTTCACACAGAGAAGTGAAAAGTATTGCAGGTATTGGAAAATTATATGATGTCAGTCAAGACTGGAAGGAACCCAGCTAAACTTAGGTCAGTCTGACAAGTGAATTTTTGAGCTGGTAGTGCAACATTTTACATTCAAAGGAATTACATGTGCTGAGTCTGAACAGGAGGTTGGTGCAAAAGCATAGTCAAAAGCATCCAAAACTGGGCTTACTTTTAGTGCTCCTGAGGGTGGAACCTTACCTCCTATAGGCTTGTGTAAAAGCTGGCATGCATTCACCTGGCATGGATCACTCACCTCACCTCAGAGGAGGATGGTGTGAAGACAGAAAAGGTGCAAACAAGACCAGAAAAGATAGAGAGGCAGAAAACATCCTACCTGAGGACAAGGTACGTGGTTGCCATGACAGTATATAGATACAATACCTGAGGGACATCAGAGAAACATCAGAGCATGCCAAGGCTCCCAAAGAATGCTTTGTTGTCATCATTCAAGTACTAAGACACATTCAATGAGTTTAGAAAATAACACATTGAAGGTGGAGGAGAACCTGGATGCTGTAAGTGCAGAAACTGCAAGGATTCTGAGCATGTTATACATTTATGTGGATAAGAAATCTCCTGTCACAAAGCTTCAGATGATAAATTTAAGACTTTGAGGCATTATCCAAAGCTACTTTTCAAGTGCAAAGTAGGGGCTTGAACTATTTGTCTGATTTTCCTCTGGAAGTTTTATGATCTCTGCACAGCATCGAGTACAGCCTGTGTGCGGGACGAGCACTGACTGCGCTTTCTGCTGTGGGCAGGGCTGAGTGGCTGAGCTTCCAAGGAGCTCTCTGTAGATCATAAGCTGATGAGCACTTGGAAGAGCTGATGTAACAGCATGTTTGTGATTTAGGGTGAGGGACAGCGACACCAAGAAATTTGGGAGTTAGTTTAAACCCTCAGTGCTCAGGAGACCGCTGGGTGTATGGGCATATGTGCACGGTTGTGCACAAGGTGACTCTGGGTGGAATTCATCTACCATTATTTGTGGCACTCAGTGATTTCATTTCCCATCCCCTGGAGAGGCAGGACACCTGTCTGATGGGCCTGTTGGTACATGTTGATGTATGTTGGTGGAAGCTGGATTATTCCTGGAATATTTTGCTGCTGGCATGTTGCTGTTCTCATGGCTTGGCAAGTCAGGAGGACCATCTCTTTTCTTCACAACTCTCTGACTTTGCCCCTAGTCCTTCACCTATTAAATTTCCCTTAGGAAACTCCTACTTGCAAAGAGCCCTGTGGGGTCTCTGATCAAGCCCAGAATCACAGTGTTGGAGCCCACAACTCAGACTAGTCAGAGTCAGTAGTGAGTTTCTGAGGTCCTTCATCCAGAACCAGGATGGAACAAACAGCGAGTGTGTTTTTCTTCTTGGTTTTACATTCACCTCAGGGGATAGTGGCTTGTCCAGTCTGCCTCACCCCACCCAGATGCCCTCAAGTTTCTTCTACCAGGTAGATGTGGACTCATTGGCCCCATTCTCTGAGTCTGAGTGTTGGAGCCTGACTAAGGCCCAGGAGAATATTTGTGCTGGGTACAGTTCCAGCCCTGCCCTCTTTGGGACTCTTGACAGTTTTGGTCCCTGGTCAGAGCAGAGCATAAAGGTAAATATGATATCATAGCAGTAAGTGTGAATACAATTCCAAATCAACAGTTAAGGAGGGCATCCATTCTTCCACGTGAGAGATGGCTCCACAGAGTACAGGAGGTCCTGCCAAGAGCTTTTTTTGACTGTTCAGTCAAAACTTCCCTTTGCCTAATTTTCCATTGCTCCTGGGCACAGTGTGTGCCTTCTTGGAGCACCCCAAATAACCCTTGCTTGCTACCATTGAGTTATTGTTTCATTTAAATGATATTGGAAGCTCCTTCAGCCCCAGCCAGGGAGAAAGGCTTTCTCTCCTTGCCAGGGGACTATGTAATAAAAGTGTTTTCTGCCAGTACTGCTCCTCAGGGGCCAGGAGAGAGCAGGAGGGACATAATGTGCTTTCCACGAGGGAAGCCCTTTCTATCAAGGTCTGCTGGGGCTTGCTCTGCCGCTGGCTTGCTTGCCTCTCCCAAGTTGTACAGGACTTGATAAAGTCAGACAGCTGGATGAAAGAGTATAAATACCCTAAACTTAAACATGCTATTGAGAAGCTGAAGGCAGGACATAAATAACTGCACTCTCGCTTTCATGTTTATCATACAATTGCAACAGGACCATATTTGGAATAAATATTCCAATATTTGAATGCAACATGTGATTGGAGTTTATCTGTTGTTATGTTTTGAATAAATATTCAGAAAACTCATTATTTCGGATATCCCCCTCTTCTCACTTTTCCCAAAATGAGGTGGAGTTAGGCAGTTTGGACACTGCTTGAGTTGTCTTTCATATTTTGAAAAGCCCTAAGTCTTTCCCTGGAACTGAGCTCAGCACAGTTCATTCCTGAACCATCCAGGAGGCAGGATCCGTGCAGGGCTGCAGCGAGCCTGCCCCTGCAAGCACTTAGTCGTGCCCTGCACACCAGCCCCGGGTGTCCCCAGACAAATGGCCACTCTGCTGAGCCGTGGCTCCTTCTCTCTGCAGGCCCTTACTAGGTAGGCAACTGTGGCTGCTCACGCTGCAGGAGGGGACAGTGTGGCTTTCCTGTGACAATGACAAGGGACCAAAGCAAGGCCATGGCAGGAAAGGATCACGACAGCTGCTCCGTCCAAAAGGGCAGGGAGGTACAGCACCCTGACTCGCTTTTTTCTCTATGGACAGGCTCCCACCTCTGCCTGTCTGTCATTTCCAGAATTTCACCATTACAGGGGTCAATTCCAGGGCTACCACCTCTTGGGGACATAAGGAAATACTGGTGTCATGTCTCAGGGCTGCCAGAAGTGTTGCCTACTGTCTGTGTTGCCGTGGGACACCAGTGTTCAGATGATGAATGAGACCCTTTGAGAGGCCCTTGCTTCTCTGAGTGTCTGGAAGGTGAAAGATGCCATCACTGGCCTCTTTTCCAAGGACTCTAATCTGTAAAGGGGGACAGGATCTCACTGCCCCTCTGGGCTTTCCATGATGGCAATGGCTGACTCCTGCAGCCTTGGCTGCAGCCACCTCCAGTTCGGCTTGCACTGTGCTCCCCCAGGACTGATGTGAGGAGCTGCAGTATCACCGCTGAGATGCACAGCAGGGTAAAATGGTCCCTGTAGTTCACATCAGTGTTCTTCAGCCTGTTTTGGATCCTCCCTCACAGTCCCAGTCCCCACTGGCAAAACATTCCGTGTGTTTGGGTAGAGCTCCCTTGTAACTGCCTGCCGGTACACATGGGTTCCTGCTACCCCCAAGGGTTTGCTGCACTGGAACCATGACCCTGCAGGAGCTTCAAAGTGAAAGAGGCTGCCCTTCCTCCTGGAGACATTGAACCTGAACAAAGGCATGATTCCTTCATGCCTCTGGACCAGACCAGCAGAACCTTCCTAAGGGAAGACACTTTCACTTAGCCTGGGTTATAGGACAGTCAGGAATTCCCATGGTCCTTAAAGTGTCTTCTGTCAAATTATTCCTTTAGTCGGAACCACGTGAGAGCAGGCATGGTGCAAAGAAACCCAGGGTGGTGACATCAAGCTGCTAGTGAGCTGCAGAAGCCCAGGCAGGTGTCAGCATCTCCAGAAGAAAAGAGAGCTTAATATCAGAACAGCATTTGTGTGTTGGGGATGGGTTCAGTGGGGATGGCAGCACTCTGCTTCTGTGGTAGCACAGATCTTGGATGCTGATATTTTGCAAACCATGATCAACCCGTTGAGGGCACACTGTGGCACTGGGGGCCTACACGGACCCAGGATGAGACAATCGTTGCTCACATGGGATACTAGTGCAAAAATATTTTTCCCTTTGAGTTTTAATAACATCAAGTGCAAGAGGTCCCCAGCACTGCCAGCCATGATCAGGTGAAGCATAAAAACTTGTCCAAAAGCTTTGAGAAGGATGTAACAAGAATGGAAGATCAAGTCAACTACAAGGATACCTTTACCCCCAAAACAGTGTTGTTAACTGAGGTTATGATTATACACATTTCTAAGAAATTAAAATCTTAATGTGTGGAGGATTCACTAGCTGGTCTGCACCAACACTATGAACATATACAGGTGGAGAGCTGATGTCATCACAAAGGCTGCTTAAAGATAGTCTCCAGTTAATACAGCTTCTGTGCATTGTGGTGGGCATCACCAACAGCCAGCCAAAGTGCTTGACCAATGCTGTTAGCCAGTGAAATGGCTCAGGGCTCTACAGACTTGTGCAAGCCAGTTACAAGGTCCTGCGTGACAATGCTGCGGGTGCTTTTACTTTGTTCTGCTGGCTCAGTTTTGTTCCAGTCTTTACAAATGCAGCTGATTCATGCAGCAGTACCTTGTGAAGACAATGTGGATTTGATCAGAGGTTGTATCCAAGGTTATCTTTGTTGGGGAAACGCAGTGTTACAAAGCAGCATTTCCCGTGACATTCCCTTTAATTTTCCTTTCACTCTTACTTCTACTTGATCAGATTTTGGCAGAGAACATTTTGCTTAATTCCATTTACTTTTAAAAACATGAGTTCTGCAATTAATTTTCATCTTTCTATTGTCTCAGAAATGTTGGTCAACAGGGAGAATAATCAGCCTTCTGGACTAGATTTCTAGCATACATTGGGGTACTGCACTGCACTGTGTTGCCAACTGACTCCCAGGCATGGGTTGCCTTAGACAGGAAATGAAATGTAAGGGCATGGCGTGTGGAAATTCATGATGTGTCCCTCGCACATTTACACAATCACTAGCACACATGTGCGCTTACCATTGCCAATGCACTCATGTAAACATTCACACTCTTAGATGGACGCTGTCACTTGCAATAAGACACACACATGTGCAAACACACTGGGGCTCCCAGCACTGTTGACATGGCGTGCTCCTGCGCTCAGCACCCAACACAGGCCTGCTGTCACAGGCTGTCACAATATTTCTTCCTTAATGTTTTGGACTTCATACAGATGGGCCACAGGGTGCTCTGCATTCCTGGGAGCGATGGAAATGCCATCTCTCCAGAGCTTGAAGCATAAATCTTCATTGACCCCGATACTTGCCAAGCTGTCCATGCTGCAAGGAGCACAAGCTATGGATGAACAAACAGTTCACAACCTTTTATTTTGTCCTCCTTTCTGCTGGCTCCGTGGCTACACCCCCACTTGCTTTGTGACTGGGAACACTGGGGTACAGAAATCTGTCGCTCCCTTCTCCCAAGTGTCACTGTCCCCTTACCAGGTGCACACCTCCTTCCATGCAGAAGGCACTGCAGGCATGACACTGCCCCCTCTTGCAAGAGGGTGCTCTTGGGTCTGGGCACAGTCCCCACTCAGTCTCTTCCTTGCTCTGCATGAAGGCTGGAGGGCATTTGGAGCATTCCTCCTCCCTGGGTTCATATCAACATGCAAATGCTCCATTTCTACAAGCTCTTTATTTAGCTGCCCTGTTTTGAAACTCCATTTTTACCTCTCAAGAGAAGCAATATGAAGAGGGGAGCAGCCAGGGTGGACAGAAAGGATTGTCCCCCCCAGTCTGTTTCTTTGCGATCTCCACTGCCCTAGGAAAAGGCACTGTCATACATCTTCTTCCTTTGTGAGGTCCTGCACTGACTCAGCCCCTGCAGATTCGAGCTGCTCCTAAACACAGTGCTCCTTCACTCAGAGCAACTAACGCGGAACAGCGGGTTGAATTTGTTGACACATCTCAGAGAGATCTCACTGATTAATGTGCTGAATCTCAAACACAGGCTAAGAGCATGAAATCCCTAACAGGGGTTTAGATCAGAGATAACATAATAATACACAGAACTCTTGGAAACATTTTCAAACCATGTAATGTCTATATTCTTAGTGTTCCTGACAGTGTTAATGGAACGAGCTAGTTGACAAGATCTCCTCTGTATTCAATTCCCTGATTGCTTTTAAACCCCTTTTCATGTAGACGTGGTTCTTCCAGCGCCATTTAAATCCTCCAAGTCTATAGGAACTGGGATCCCAAGCTTGGCGAGTCACTGTCACTTCTCCCCAGGGTCAGGGGCAAAAGGCTCGAAAGGTTGCCCGCAGGAGATGCCCTTGCAATGGGCAGGGAGGGCTCAGTTTCACTGGTGGAAGGGAAGATGATACAAGTCAAGAGGAGAATGTGAGCTTTGTTTCTCAGCTTTTGTGTCTCTGTTCTGCTTCTCAGCAGTGTGGGGAGGGGAAATGATAAAACGCTGTTTGAGTGTTCGAGGGAGGTTAGGGAATGCTTATCGCTTTGCTTCAACCTGCAGGGAAAGGCATACGAGAGGGCAGACCATGCGGTGATTCATTAAAAAGCTCTGCTTCCCCCTGTCAGAGCCTTACATGGTGTATAGCTTACGCCTGTTGCCTTAATCCTTTGAAGATGCTGGGTCAGTTTTTCCTGTTCATCTGGCTTTAGCTGCACGCGCTCTCGGCGCATTGAGCTGCCGAAGTTCCCTGAGCTCCCCGAAGGGGCAAAACCGAGGTTTTAACTTCTGCTACTTATCTGGTCTGTGTTTGTGCTTTGTTTGTAAAGGGAGCAACCAAAGCGGAGATGGTGCCCCTGCCTTTTCCCACCAAACCCCACATGTGCCCATGCCATCATGTTTACTCTGTTAAGGATTCACAGGAGACAGCTCTGGGATTTCATGCTGAAGCAGTCAGGGATATTTTTTCGGGTCGTGAGGCAGCAAGGGGGAAGGTTCCCAAACCCCCCTCCGAGTTCTGGCACTGGTGCAATTAAATGAGCTGGAAAAAGGCCCTTCCCAGAAAGGGCTGCGCATGTACTCACAATGGCATGTGCTCTCAGGGAGAGGTCCCCATCCAAACCCCACACGCAGCTGGCTCCAGAGCATACTTCACCTTCACCTGACTCATTTGTGGCTCTCCACTCTCACTCTGATTTTATCTGCTTTATTTTGCTTGCTTCCTGCCTTTGGCCCATGATCGCCTTTGCTGATACAGGACAGAGACCTCCTGGCAGTGAACCACATGAAAGCAGAGCAAGATTGCTCTGGGAGCACAGACCCTGAGGAGCAGCCTCCAGAGGGAGATCCCAGCCTGGCTCTGGCAGAAACAGCTTCCCTAACTTGAGCTGTGCTCCCCAGCTGTGCTCTAGCTTGCTGGTGGAAATATGGAGCACGGGTCTCCAGGTCAAGGCACCGACCACCACCAGAATTAGGCAGGGAATCTGAGGCAGCTGCGACCAAGTCCGTGAAGAAGGGAGTGCCAGGACTGAAGCCAACTTCTTAGCTGTGAGGGGAGAGTACCCAAAAGCAAGGGCAGCCATCACCTCCCTGCACAGCACAGAGTGTACTAATGAGAGGCTACTGCCTCACCACAAGCTGTCCACTCACACTATTTGCATCCGGCAGAGGCTGGAGGGTCCTTGCAGGCTTGCTGGGTACCAAGGCAGATCTCTGCCAGTGCTGCTGGGCTCAGGGAGCCACTGGCACCAACTCCAGCCTGGGCTGCCCTCCTCACTTCCCCAGCCCCTGTCCCAGCCCAGCCTCCCTCCAGCACCACTGCGACCCACAGCAGCTGTCAGGGAGGCATTTGTGAGCCCACTGCCAGTTCCAGAGAACACTTCACCCTGCCAGCAGCATCCTCTGGGTTGTGTCCTGTCACACAGCTGTCTGCAAGCAGGTCCAGCACCACTTCACCCACCACAGGGCAGGCTCAGGCCCTGCACCCCCCCAGTGAGAGCTCAGCAGGTCTCAGCACCTCAGTCTCCACCCCAGGAGCACACAGGGGAAAGGGGAAGGGGAAAAACAGGGTGGAGTTTTGAGGATTTTCAGGGATGCCTTGGATCTACCTGAAGGTGTTATATAACAACACAGTTCTTCTGGGGCCAAAGGAAGAAAAACAGTTTACGAATTCTGAGGTTGCACTACCTGCCCATGGACCTCCGATAGCAGCCATTAACCTTTTGTGGTCTCTCATCTCTCTTTCTCTGCCTGGCTTTCCCATAAGCTCTCTGCCACTTTCCATAGTATAACCTCTGGTTTATGCCAAACCTCAAGGTATGATGCTGTTTATTTAACAGCCAGTGATAGGGGGTTGACTTCTGAGGTGGGGTGAGGTTTCTGCATTATTGTCAGAGATCAATTTTTAATTTTTTTTCCAGTCTTTGGAAATTCTTGGGACTGCAGAGAATGGAAACTAAATTTGCTAGACCAAATAATCCTTGTTTTTCCTAACAGAATAAGCACCGTATAAAATATACCAGTGACAGTCTTCCAGCTCCCCGCTTCATGGTTCAGTAGCACTTCAGAACATCAGGTAACAGCCTCACAGCAGGATTTGGCCCTCTTAGCTTCTTCCCGGAGCTCTGAATGCCCTTTAAGACATTGCTGCATGCAGTCAAAGGTACCCTGTACTTCACTGCTGCTCTTGATGGTTCCTTGTCAGCTAGGTATGATGTGATTTTTGAAACATTATTTTAGGGAGAGCAACAATGTCTCAGCAGTCACTGCACTGCAATACTACAGCTATTTTACTGAGTTCAGGCGACATCGAGAGCTGATCCTCAGGCGAGCAGACACAGGTTGGCCAATGTAAGTATTGCTCCCCGATTGCATTTAACTGCAACCCTGTCAGGGCATGAGGGGACTTTCTGCATTTCTGGCTAAAGCCTAGGGTGCTCTTTTCAGTTAAACTAAATGGTGCTGCCAACTACTTCCAGCTAAAAGCAGAGTCCCATTGCACAGGGAGTTGGTCAGCATGGCATGGTGGAAACGCAAGGCTGTTTTTCTTCTTCATAGACACATGCTTCACTAGGTTTGGTAGAAGTTTGTTACTTGCAATTCTCCTGATTACAGAAACAGGAAATCATGTAACAATAAGCACATGTCATATGAGGAGCGGCTGAGGGAACTGGGGTTGTTTAGTTTGGAGAAGAAGATGCTGAGGGGAGACCTCATGGCCCTCTACAACTCCCTGAAAGGAGGGTGCAGAGAGGGGGGATGAGCCTCTGTAACCAAGTAATGAGTGATAAGACAAGAGGGAATGGCCTCAAGTTGCACCAGGAAAGGTTTAGACTGGATATTAGGAAGTATTTCTTTACAGAACGTGTAGTCAGGCGTTGGAATGGGCTGCCCAGGGAGGTGGTGAGTCCCCATCCCTGGAGGGATTTAAGAGTAGGGTCGACATAGTGCTGAGGGATCTGGTGTAGTTGGGATCTGTCAGTGCTGGGTTAACGGTTGGACTGGATGATCTTCAAGGTCCTTTCCAACCTGGATGATTCTGTGATTCTGTAATAATTAATACTTTACCAAACACTGGGTAGTGGAAGCACTACTGTTGCTGCTATGGTCATGGTCTCAGGCATAACAGAAGAGAGCTTTGTAGAAATAACACTTTTGATTAGATGAATCATATTTGATCTTAGTTTTAGTTGATCTTGGAGTACTGGAAATTGGCTGCCACATACCAGCATGAAGCATGGCTTCAGGAAGTGGACTTCTGCTCCAGACTGGGAGTTCAGCAGCTGGAAATTATGGGGAAGACTGGAGTGTACAAGTTTATCATAAAACAAGTATAACCCACCAATGTAATGTCACCATGAAAGAGTCAAATGAATGCCAAGATGCCTCAGGATGGCTCCTCCCAGCAGTGATAGGGAGAAACTGGTGCCAGGGAGCCCTGGAGAGACCATGCAGAGAAAGGTGCTTGCAGTTCTGGTTGCCTGCTTTGAGAGAGACACATTCATTGCTCTCTGCACATAAATCTGGGGTAAATACCAGGGATTAAGAAGTGCTGTTCTTGGCTGTTTAAGTTAAAGATCTTTGCTGGCAAAAGAACAAATGGGTATAAACTGGTCATTATGAATTTAATTTGAAAACTAGGAAATACAATCTGAAGGTCAGGAGTGAGATACAGGAACAGCCTTCCCTATGAACAGTGGAGACTACTCAAATCACTTTAAAATGGAGATAATTCACTGGAGGATAAAGGCACATTACTGACTGTAGGGTCAGGTCCAGTAAAATGCAGCTTGGTGGTTCCTCATTTGCACAAGCTGCCCAGCATCAGGCACAATCTGCCTTGTGCACAGGGGAGTGTCAGGGCACAGGAGCTGAGGAGAGCTGAAGCAGAGGCTCTGCTTATCAGCCTTTCCTCTGAAATTTTCTCATCTCTCCAGAATGGTCTGTTTGTTTTGCTCAGTTTTTCATCTCCCAGGACACACTGAAGTCCCATTTTTTCCAGACTGGGAGTTTCTGGGTTCTGAGAAGAGGCACTGCTGCAGCGTGTGCATGCAGATGGAGAGGGTTTGCTAAATACTCATATTGTAACTCTCTGTGCCTCAAAAATAGGAAATGTTCTCTCAGAAGTTACTCCCAAGCAAATCTCTGTACCACAGAGTCCAACAATGATCTTTTTTAGGGCAGACAACCTATGTCTGCCACATACAGCTCCTGCAGCTGGTCATCCTGGCTCCTCCCTGGGCAGCCCAGCTGTGCACAGCCCCAGGCAATCTCAACTCCAGTTGGAGGTACGGAGAAGGGGATGTGCAGAGGGCTCAGTAGCAGCAGGGTAGGGGAAGAGACAAGCACAACCCATACAGGAACTCAGTAAATCCTTCCTATCACACACGCAGAGCAGAGAAGAGGCAGGACCCTGCTGAGATGTGAGTGGAGGGAAAGAAGGATGTGTTTATTGCACATTGATGCAGGGTAGTGACAGCTTTTCTCATACTGAGGAGCTTTTAACCCCCCTTTCCTGGTGAGACCCAGCAAGTCTCCTCACATAAGCACTTGGCAAGGGGGAGCACAGAGACCCCACAGCCAGCAACCAGGCTGCTCCACCCGAGCTCTGCCAATGTGCCCTTATTCATGAGTAAAGAGAACAACTATCATTCGACTTGGCTATTTGTAGCATTCACATTGTGTGACTGATAGTTTAAATCATCTGCCATTGTTTCTGTTCCCTAACTGGATGGCTTTTAAACAGGAGACCCAAAAATACACTCTGATAAGGAATATCAGATGAATATTCACTTGGGATTGAATTCTCATGCTTCTGCCTTGCAAACACTTGCCCCAGTGTGGAGCTGCTGTGCACGTGCTCACCAGGAACCCCAGCACTCCCAGAAATCCCAGCAAGCTGGATGTCAAGACATGCTGAGCACACATCTTGGCAAAGCTCCTGTTCTTTACTGGGTGACTGGCTCCAGGAGGTACTAAGCAACTGCTCTGAGCACTGGGGGGTGAGGTACTCTCCGAAGCTTGACCTGTTTTATTTGTGAGCTTTGTGATCTCTTCTGCACATCTTCCAGTGGAGGAAGTGTCACTTCAGGTCCTTGCTGTGAACTTTGTACTGGACAACTGCTGCCATGACAACTCATGTCACAGTACTAGTTACAGACTGTCCAGGTCCTCTGACACAGCCTCTCCACCTCCTTCCTCCAGGCTGCCAAGCAGAGGTGGAAATCATAGATGTAGTAAAGCGTTGGTGGTCATGGCTTCTGTCAGGGCTAGTAAGAACCATGGCTAACAGCCCTGCGTAATGTCTAGTGTGTGCCAAAACCCCTTCTCTACAAGCCATCTCTTGGCTGGGCACAGGCATGCACAGCAGGCAGGAGGAATGCAATGCCTCCATGTGCACGGGCTATAATAGTATTTGCAGCTGAGAAGTGACTCAGTACCCTTACCCCTTCCTACTCTGCCCATTGCCTGGAGGGAGCAAAAAGGGTGTGGAAGGAAGGTGCAGCCATGGGGCAGCAACTTGTACCACAAAACGTGTGCCAGGCGCCCTGCTATTCTCACCACACATCATCTCCACTTGAAAATGTCTCAGCCTTTCTCTCCAGGGGCCTTCTGGAAACTGGAGCTGGTACGTCTTGCAGCGCTCTGAGCCCTTGCAGGGAAAACAGGGAGCCAGACACTGCTGCGTAATCTCAAACAGGTGATAAATGCTGCTATTTGTGTGGGATGTGGAGCTTGCCTGGCAGGTGGGCAGTGGTGTGCCACTGGACCAGACACGGTGCAGGGCTCCTCTCCACATGTGGCAAGGAAGCAGCGCGGTGCTGGGCTCGGGCACACTGGCTTTCCAAGGAAGTGCTGTGCAAATTCCCAGGAACTGCTGTGTAACTTCTTTGAGATGGGCTCTGCTTTAAGCAAGGGAGCATGGCTGTCAGGCTGCCAGGGAGTGCAGCGATAGTGACTGACGCTGGCTGGCATGGAAACCACAGGCAGTTCTGCTGGCATATCCAGGGACAGGAAATCCATGTCAGGAGCTTCCTAGAGCAGGATGGGGGTCCTGACCACACATGGTTGTCACCAGTGGAAATATCTCCTAATTCAGGAGCACTTTGACTTCAAGTTGGATTTGGGCCAACGAGAGAGGCTTTGGGTGAGAAGTTGCAGGTGAGAAGGGCAGATAAGCACAGAGCCCATGGCTGAACAGCTCAGTGCTTCACATCTGTCCTCTGCTGCCTGGGAATTAGGAATAATATTTCTACAACAAAGGTTTCTGATCCCCCTGCTTCCCACTAAGGGGCCCAGGCTTGTCTGTGTCAAGGGCTTGGTTGCCGGGGGGTCACTGGCTTAGGGAAAGCCAGCTTGGCCATCAGCCCCTCTGATGCCTGATCATCACTGTGGGTGCCACTGCACAGGGTTACTGCTCCCCCCAGCCTGAATTATTCTTCAGCACCTCTACATCTCAAGAGGAGCTTGACTTTCTTCGCAAGCTAACCTTGCAGAGAAATACTTGGCAGCTAGTAATCCCTTCACCTCTCCACTGGCCACACTGATCCCAGCTCCCTCCTGATGGGCTGGCACCATCAGGAACTCAGGGAGTCATGATTTTTGGCTGAAACAGTCACCTGCCATGGTTTATCCCCAGTCCTGCTGCAGGGCTTCGCTTGACTCATACGTAGCCCAAGGCAGCCACCTCAGCTGCCTGTCCACAAGGGTGTCTGCATGAAAAATGGGGTACCACACAAATCACTGTCAGCTGCACCTCTCAGGGCTGTAGGGATGCTGCTGAGGAAAATCCCACTTTAGCAGGAGCTGCAGGAACAGGCGGGTCTGGGCTGTCTCTGTCAGCGTGGGATGTCACAGGCAGCTGCTGCGCAGAGAGTGCAAACAGGAACACAAATCAGCAAGAGCAGCTGAAAGAGCGGCCGTGGCTCCCGCCTGAGTCACTGCACTACTTTCACTTTGCTCTCTGAGCTGAGAGGGTTCCCAATGCCGGTTTGCACAGCCCAAACATTGCTCAGGGGATCCACGCCTTGCAAATCCTGCCTGCCTGAATATGTACTATTGAAACAAGACTACGTTAATCAGAGCTAACATTCCGATTGCAGACTGCTGCAGTGCTAGTGAAACATTGCTTTTAACAACGACATGAGATTCTCATTGGGGAAAGTGGCACGTACATCCTGCGTTATATGCTGAGGCACATTTCACTTGCTAGGAGGATTCGAGGCAGGTTTTATATCCTGAGTAGTGTTGGGGAGACACTCAGGTAGGTGATTCTGAGCCCCTGATGCATCCACCCTGGTGAGGTGGACCTCTTGACAGAGGCTGAGCATCCCATCTTGGAAATTCAAGGGAAGAGTTTGTAGCAGGACACTGCCAGGTCGCAATTGTTGGATTTTTACTGGGAACACAGGTGAGATCCAGTTCTGGTGTCAAATCACCTCCAAAGGGGATTCAGTCACTTCTTTCCCACAAGTGTATCACTCCCCACTGCTAAGACAGAGGGTCCCACGGACCTTTGATTCTCCATGAGAGGAGATTGGCCCATCTCAGTGCAGGAGAGGACTCACAGCCAAGAGCTTGGAGCCCAGCTACATTTGAAGGACAGGGTCAGGACCTGTCCATTTCCCCAACCTTTCCTGCTGCCAGTATACGTCAGTAAAGAGGACAATATCCAGATAGGTCTCTGCAAGATCGGTTGAAGATGAGTCCTGAGTCACGGGACTCCCCACCGCATATCTGGCATAAGTCCTTCATGGGGTTGAAGGACTGATCTGTGTGGTTCCCAGCCCAACTGAGTACCCTCTCAGATGGCATTGTGAGCAGATGGCAGCTGAGCATGTGGCATGGATCTCAGAAAATCAGGGAAATGCAAATATTTGTGATATTAGAAATAGCCACAAAATTATAGACCAATAAAAGCCATGATTATGATTATAATAAAAAATGCATTCCAGAGCTGCCACTGTGTCTTAGCTTGCTTGGGAAGCTGGCATCTTCAAGGGCTGGTTTTCCCCAGAGGATTGCTTCTTTCCTGTGTCTGTTGTCTGAGACGTCCAACATTATCCTTGGGGATAAAGGAGGGGGGACATGAAATGGAGACTTCTGAGGAACTGTCTCCATCTTCACCTGAGCTTGAACATCCCTTCTTGTTTTCTTCTCCAATGTAAAGGCTCCCCCTTTGGAGAGCAAATCTGAAGAAGAGACCTCCCAGCCAGGGTACAGTGGGTCAAGAGTATCTTGTCTGCAAAACCTGCTGATTTCCACTCTGTCTCACATTGAACTTCCAGCTTTATTTGAAATGATTTGGTGTTTAAAGGCCCTTTGTCTTCATGGGGTACTCATGAAGAAACGGGCAGCTTGTTAGCTCTGTTTCAAAGCTCTGGAAGACTCCTGGCCCCATAACACTATCTGTAGACTTAAACTTGCTTTGCGTGTTGTAGTCACTGGAAATACAGTGGGATGTGTAGACCAGGAATGACATAGCTAGTTGTGAAACTGGAAAAAGGAATCCTAAATTCGCCGGTTCAGGCCCATTTATGTGGCCCAGGGAACTGTGTGCTCCAGAGGTCTGAATGAATTCTCACTGCATCCCTGCTGCTGACATCAGAAGCTGTTAACGGCACTAGTGGAAAGCTGATCTGCAGGCATTCAGATGCTTTAAAAACAAATTACTAACATTTTCAAAGCAGCACACACAGCTGACAGAACAATTAGGGTGGCATGGACGCAACAGGAGATGTCCCTGGATGGGCCTGCCCAGATTCCAGTGCACAGCCTTGAAACTGGGAACAACCCACTGCCACATCCCTGCCTCATGTGCACACAGTGTTCCTGTCATTTTCTGTAGTAGGTGGCAAGCGCAGTCACATGCAAGGTGCTACAAACACAGGTTTATTGTAAGGATTAGAGGTGCTTATCTCTTCCCTGGGCACCAGGTAGCACAGTACACACACTTGTGCCACACACTGGGAAACAGCCGTGCAGCAGCGAGATTGGGCTGTGTTCATCTTCATGTCACAGTCCTGCTGGGAAATGCTGGGCTCTGCAGAACTGCAGTGGGAACATGGTTGAACGGTGCTTTTAAGGGTCTGTCTACAGCAGTCTGGAATAGAGATGCAAAAGAGATGTGATACACAAGCACACAGCTGAACATAGACGCAGCTTAGCCCCAGCCACTGGCCTGGAGCTGATGGCCCCAGCCCAGCAGCCTGCTCAGTCATCACCACCACAGCCCAGTGTGTGGAGATCTGGGAGGTTCACTGATGCCTGACTGGGGTCAACAGCACCTGCAGTGCAGGCGGCTTTTGCAAAATGCGGGTGGGCATCCCTTGCTGACTGCCATTTGCTGTCCTGCCAGAGTGGGTACTGGAAAGCCCAGTTCACACCTCGTCTTGGGGAGGTTTTCCAAAGATACTGACATCTGCAAGAGCAGGTGGTTCTTGTTTCATACTTGTCTGGTTATAGCTGGGGCAAAAGCAAATTAGTGCAATAGCTGCACAGACCAGTTGCCCTTCATGGGAAGCAATGGCAGCAGTGTAGGAGGTGACAACTCTGTATGACTACAGGGCAAGGTTATGCGGGGCCAAATTTGACATTGCATCTAAGGAGCACCATTGTACTTGGTGAGGCTGTCTTCTCCCAGCAGGATTGGTCCCTGCTGCCAGGAGCTGGCTGTTCTCAGACTGTGTCAACAGCCTTGGAGATACTGCTACTGCACCTTTAGATGATGTGAGGTGGCACCTGCTGTGGACCACGGTCTTGAGCTAAAAGCTATAAGATGCTGAGCAAAACCATAAACCTGCAGTTTTAGCTAAAACCAGGTAGAAATCCAGCAGGAATAATGCTAATGGTTTTCATAGACCTTTCCACAGTCCTTGAGGTATTTAATGAAGTCACAAAGTTTTATGTTAGGCCAGAGAGAAATGTCAAAGGGGGAAGAATGAATGGAAATGGTTGAAGGTAAGAAGCTGTATTATCTTCTCTGGGCAGATATTCAGAAACAACCACAGACATGAGGTGGCTGGTTCAGCTAACCAGGCAGTAGCAAAACTACACCAAAGTTGTCTCTAGTCTGTGTGGAAGAAAGATGAGGAAACCTTGCTTGCCATACTTATACTGCAGCAGCTTCTCATTAATACCTGAGGGGTAAGAGAAGTGCCCTGCTCTAGGCAAGATTCCCCAAAAGCAGTTTCTTATCCATGCTGAAGCTCTTACTTTGCAGGTGCAGCCCTGCATTTCACCTCATGAGAAGGTTTTGACCCCTGAAGGCTGCCAGTATGTGCTTGATACCTGAGAGGTAAAACGGGTGCTTGAAGCCTCCTTTCCTTCTGTTGGGCTTCTAAAATTTGTTCTACATGTCCTTCTGCTTTCTGCACTATTTGTGTTGCATTATTCTTTATTTAGTTCCTCCATATACCATCTGCAGTCAAAACCTTTGAAGCAATTGGTTTTCTTTTCTTTTTTTTTCCTGGGGAGGGGCAAGTTCCTTGAATTCCTCTCCATCCCAGCTCATGTCAAGATGCAGACACTTTCACAAGCAGACAAAACCAAATCTCTTTCTTTTCTCCCAGGCTGTAGTACAGATTTTTTTTCTTGGTCATTTGGTGTGCAGCCAAGAAGGGATGGGAACTGTCCACCACAGCAACCTAACAGTTGTAATGCAGTTCTCTGCTTGCTGAAGGCAGCAACTGTATTCACCAACAGGAGGAGAATCAAGCAGAGCTTTGGGTACCATTCAGTTGTTTTCAACAGTTCTGTGCTGCTTTTCATCAGATCTTACTGCTGCCTTCATAATGCCATGGAACTGCCTTCTGGAGGACAATCTCTGTCTGCAGAGACTTAAGAATGTATTCCAACCCTAGCATGCAGGATGGGAGACTGTAGGCACTGGGAGGTAGAAGTGTGTGGATGTACAGGATGTGGAGAAAGGAAAGTCACAGAATCACAGAATCATCTAGGTTGGAAAGGACCTTGAAGATCATCTAGTCCAACCGTTAACCCAGCATTGGCAGTTTCCAACTACACCAGATCCCTAAGCGCTATGTCGACCCTACTCTTAAACACCTCCAGGGATGGGGACTCCACCACCTCCCTGGGCAGCCCATTCCAATGCCTAACAACTCATTCTGTAAAGAAATACTTCCTAATATCCAGTCTAAACCTTTCCTGGTGCAACTTGAGGCCATTCCCTCTTGTCTTATCACTCATTACTTGGTTACAGAGGCTCATCCCCCCTCTCTGCACCCTCCTTTCAGGGAGTTGTAGAGGGCCATGAGGTCTCCCCTCAGCTCCTCTTCTCCACACTAAACCCCCCCAGTTCCCTCAGCCGCTCCCCATCAGACCTGTGCTCCAGACCCTGCACCAGCTCCGTTGCCCTTCTCTGGACACGCTCGAGTCATTCAATGTCCTTTTTGTAGTGAGGGGCCCAAAACTGAACACAGTAATCGAGGTGCAGCCTTACCGCAAGATCCCTTCCCTGTCCCTGCTGGCCACACTATTTCTGATACAGGCCAGGATGCCACTGGCCTTCTTGGCCACCTGGGCACACTGCTGGCTCCTGTTCAGGTGGCTGTCAATCAACCCCCCCAGGTCCCTCTCTGACTGGCAGCTCTCCAGCCACTCCTCCCCAAGCCTGTAGCGCTGCTGGGGGTTGTTGTGGCCCAAGGGCAGCACCCGGCATTTGGCCGTATTGAAACTCCTCCAGCTGGCCTCAGCCCATCGCTCCAGCCTGTCCAGGTCTCTCTGCAGAGCCTCCCTACCCTCAAGCCGATCAACACTCCCACCCAACTTGGTGTCGCCTGCAAACTTACTGAGGGTGCACTCGATCCCCTCGTCCAGATCATCAATAAAGATGTTAAACAGGAGTGGCCCCAAAACCGAGCCCTGTGGGACACCACTCATGACTGGCCACCAACTGGATTTAAGTCAAAGGGGTTGACCATCCAGGACAGAGGAGGTGGGACTGAGGCAGGAAGCAGATGAGGGGAGGGGTTGTGAGACATGCCTGCCATCTTGTGTTCCCAGAATTTGATACTGCCAGGAATGGACATGCAGTCATTCCCATCATGTCTACTGGTTGTCCCCTTCATCACCATGGTAATGGTGAAAACCCTTCAGTAAGTCTGTTGAAAGATACCGCTCTTTCCAAGCTGGAATGGCTTGTCCCCCCAACTCACCCATCCTCCCACAACAGCTCAGATGTGTTTGCCTTTCAGAGACATTAGTGAATCTAATTGAGGGCAACTTTATATAACCCTCTTAGCCAATAGTTTTCCTCTGGAAAAAACAATTCTTTTCTGGAAAATGCTGGAATTAAGCACATACTGCTCCAGTGAGGTTATGAGCAGTCTGCAGCGTGGAAGTGAGGTTTCCCTTGTGAGCACAGCTCTGTTTGCTCGCAGCATACACCAGCGCAACACAGCGATGAGATCCTACCAGTTCCACTGGCAGTTCCTGCCCCTTTTCCTTGGCCCCACGCACCATCCAGAACAGGAGCATGTTTGCTTGCGTCAAGTTTTTTAGCATCCAGTTGAAAGACTGTCTCGTTTTATCTCACCATTCCCCCCATGGATTCACTTATAACATTCTTTAGGTGACAACTTTGTCACTTGCCTGCACCTTGAGCACACACACACACTCAAATGAGAGTTAATAATAAGGAAAACTATTCCTTCCAAACCAGAAACTCATTCTTGTCAAGATTCCCATCTATAAATATCTCTGAAAAGGACAAGAAAGTTTAGCTTGGCATGAAAATGTGGGTACCATGAGGAATGCCATTTTTCAGTGCTACCAGAATGGGCCCCACAATAGATGCATACCATGGGTATGTACGTCCTGCCCAGAATACATACCTCTCCTGTGCCTGACTGCGCACTGCAGCCTATAGGTAGACCTGGTAAGCAAAAGCCTGTAGAAAGATTCAGGGTGCTTCAGGCAATCTGACTGGCCAGGCAACTGTGCACAGATTCCAGAAAAATGCCATCTACAATGAGGTAACAAGAATACAAGGCATTTGGATGTGTACACACATTCGTGACGAGGGACACCCCCCATCCAGAGGAATTTAGCATCTCAGTAAACCCCATGTGCGAGGGGAAACAGGCCAAGAAGTGACTTGCTGGAGAGGGACTTTCCTGAGCTGGCGGGTGACAAAGGCAGGTTCCCTGAGCATCAGTGCCAACCAGTGCTCTGCCTCCTAAACTAGTTTCTCCAACTTGACGTGCACCCACACCACTCCCAGAAACCGGTGGACCTACACATCTGCAATTAACATGTTGCGTTCTTGGCTACTTCTTGATCTTTTCTTGAGCTTTCTGCACAGGATCCTGCCCCATTGTTGGGAGAACCTGCTCTCCACACACTGATTCATCTCTTCCCTTCTGCCCACAGCCATATCCCACATCCTTTGAACTCCACTGCTCACAGGCTGTGCTCCCATGCTCTGCATGCATGTAGGAGCAGGTGGTAGGAGGCTTCAGGGCAGGGCTAACTTTTATGGCTGTGTTTGTGTAGTGGAAGCACCTGTTCCTCTGGCTGATATAGCTTCCATAGCCATGTGGATATCCCCCAAATCAGGTGTCTGCAGCAAGAGTTCACCCAACTTTACTTCTCCAAAGGGATCACCACTTTCCCAAGTGACAGACACTAAACTTGGGTCTGTGGTGTCAGAGCAGCCCCTTGTCCCTGTTATCAGCTAGAGCCCTGTCAGAAAGGACCCCATCTGTGATGACTGTTGGGGCTGCTGATAGTGAGGTCCTTAGGTCAGACCATATCTGAATAAAGCCCCCTATCTCAACTCAAAATCCTTTCCCATTCTGTGTTTTAAAACAATGTCTGGAGACCCTGAGCACTCTCGGCAGGAGATACATTTGGCTAATCTCTGCGGCTGGCTGTTCAAAGCACAGCTGACACCTGTCAAAGTGATAGCAGAGGTGGCTTCCCAAAGAGGCCTCTCCTTGAAATCCTCTGAGGTTCACAGCAAGTAGGAGCCAGTGTTCTTCAGCCTTTATCTCCCAGCTGCGCTGAGAGGAACCTGAGGTGTGTGAAGGTGACTTTATCTCCTCAAGTGACAAAATGCCTCAAGTAAATAAGCTACCAGGTTAGGGAAGGACCCAGATGTGTTTCTGGGGCATGTTTTGAACTGTCACAGCTCACTGCTGAGCAGGAAGGAGCTCTGTGTATTGCCAGCACAAGCTCTCATCACACCCCATGGAGAACAACAGGACCAGGGCATGGAGCAAATGCTCAGACTGCTCATAGCAATCTGCACATCTGACACCCATGGTGAAGAGAGCAGTCAGAGGAGGTGTCTTCCCTCCCTTGGATCTAGGTGAGGGCAGGATGACACAGCCTCATCCAGAAGCAGGTCGCTTGGGAACATGATGTGTGCTGTCACAGAGATGTTGGCCACCTGGAAGATGAGCCAGGTCCCCCTGGGCTGGAGATCTTCACACAGCATCTCTCTGGGTGTCACCAGGAGAACTCTCCCATATTTCCTTTTAGGCCATAACCTGTCTGCCCCTCCTTTTCCAAGCATGAAAACCAGCCAGGTGTCCCATCAGAGGGTATCAGCTCCACCACACATCTCTGGACAGAGATTTGGGTGTTTGCTGACCTGCTGACCAGGTTATGCACTCCAAGGGTGATGAACGTCAGCCCACAGAGGAATACAACTGAGGAGGACGGGCAGTGCCATACCACAGCAGTCATGTCCCTCTTTTAGCTCTCCCCCAGCTGCTTCCCTCCTTCTCCCGTACGAGGGAAACTGGTGACCAGAGCCCCAGGGTCAGGGTTGCACTCAGAGGAGCAGGCAGTCCTGCCATGTCCCGATTATGTCATTGGAAGTCAGAAAGAAAACCAGGTTTTTTACATTTTTTTCCCAAATGTCATTTCCATTAGGTCGTCTGTTTCAGCCAATTTAAGCTCTCAGCAGAATTCCCACCAAATTTTATAACAACTATTTTAGGGAAGGGCTTAAAAAAGTGAAAGAGTTTGACTAATTTTAAACCCAACTTTCCCAAGGGACACTTAACAAAACATACAATGTCTAAAAACCTTTGCCGTTTCAAAGAGTTCAAAATAACATTCCAGAAGAGATCTTTAGAAAAATGTTCCTGCACCGGTCCTGTTCCTGCCGCTGGGCTGGGCCACCTCCCTTTAATGCACCACATTTGTTTTCCATTTAGTTATCAAACCTACATTAAAATGAAATCTCAGAGTAAATGAAATCAAACTAACCTGCCTCCTTTCATTTTCAGAATATTTAAGGCATATTAAAGGAGCAGAGACTGTCTATTTTCATTTCCAACAGGGCCAGGTACCAAGCTCAAGAGCTCATCCCTCCGAGCTGGTGTGATGGGGACAAGGCTGAGCACACCTTTGCTTTCCCTTCTCCCACACCACCATGCTCTGCACCATTAGTCCCAGAGCCACTCCTTTTGGGTTTTGGGCTGTCCCTGCCACCCTTGCTTTGATATGAAGGCGCCTTGGCTGCCACTTGCAGGGAATACAGTAAATCTCATTTTACACTAATCCAAGGGCTCTGCAAAGCTCCCTCTGTAGCTTTTGTCTGGAGAAACTGGACATGTTCAGAGACAATTTTATTAAAAGAGGCTGGGAAGGAGGTATTTAAATCACCCTGCTTGGTAGCCTGATGAAATTACCTGTGCTCAGCCCAAAGAAAAATCACTGAACCACTTGCAGAATCCCCTTCCTTATATAAAAATTAAACTTTTCCCACTTGACTAAAAAAAGATGTGATTTCTTCTTCCTGATGTAATTTGTCACTTTAACATCCTTCTCCCCTCACTCACAACTGCCCCTCTGTCACTGCTTTGCCCAGGTTACCCATGGTCAGGTCCAGGGTGCTGGTCTCCAGCTTAGTGGCAGATTCCTTATTTGGAGTTCAGCCCCTGAAGCTCCAGGTGGGAGCCACACAGGTGGTCTGATCAGCTGGATGGCTCATCCTTGTACCCCATCACATTCATGCACCAGCACCAGCAATCCTGGTGACGGCAGGCATTTGAAAGTCATTTTACATTTGTATTGACCTGTGTGGTGAGGATTGTTAGTGACATTAGATTTTTTGGAATGAAGTTCTATTTAGTCTGGTTTATTCCTAGTTTTCATAGTATGGATACCGCTCAGACTAAAACATCTAATTCTTAACTTCTAATTTTTTTAAAAAGAAATAAAAATTAAGAATAAATGTATATGAGTCAGTATCTGCCCAGAAACCATTTACTAAAGTATTAACTATACAAGTAACTCAATACAATGATTACCTTCTTTTCATTAACAGCAGATGACATTTCTTTTTGTCAACAGATATTTCAGATTTAATGAAGCATAGTGGGATACGTCTAGGTCCTAAGCATACAAACAAAACTATAAATAGAAAAGATAAGAAAAGTATCTTGCGTAAATGCTCAGCCTAAAATGAATACAGAACCCAGGAATCCTTCCTTGCTCCCCAGTATATTTAACATTCCCAGATGTGTCTGGATGACCAGTTTGGGATTAGAGATCTGAAGTTGTGTGACGTGAGGCCCTCTCTTCAGACAGAATAAGTCAGAATAAATGTTCTACAGCACATCCACTTTTCTACGGTTCTTCCTGACCTGAACAAGTACTTTGATATTTCATGAAAGAGACATCTTTCACTTGATTTTTTCTGTCCTGCAGATCACTGTCAGGCAGTTTCTTTTTCTTACTGTGGCTTCAAACTCCTTTATCCCTTTGAGTCATCTGGGCCTGTGGTCATCAGCACTGAAAGGACTTAGATGTTGCAGTGGACCAAGAACCTTACAGTGCTCAGTGATCTTCGTGTTATTTTGCTTGTGAGTTTGGTGAAGAAAAAATGACCTGTTTCATTTTCCCGGAGGAGGCCTCTGACTGTACCTGGATGTGTTGTACAAAAGCTTGTCATACCTTGGATGTGAACAGCCCCAATGTGTGTGTATCGGGTCTGGCTGAGCCAGAATTGGTTTTCCCCTGTAGCAGCCCTCATGGTGCTGTGTTTTATGTTGGGAGCTGGCAGGGTGTTGATAGCACACTGGTGGTGTGGCTACTGCTGAGTAGTGCTTACACAACACCAAGGCTCCTTCTGACATTTCCCCCCCACAGTGGGACGGGGTGGGCAAGATCTTGGGAGGGGACACAACCAGGACAGCTGACCCGAACTGACCAAAGGGATATTCCAGACCATATGACGTCTGCTCAGTATAAAGCTGGGAGAAAGGAGGAAGGGGGTGGGGTCACCCTTGGTCCTCCGAGACAACCCCTACGCGTATGGGAGCCCTGCTTCCTGAGAAGGCCCGACATCACCTGTTAATGGGAAGTAGAGAATAAATCTGTTTTCTTTTTTTTGCTTCCGCACGCGGACCTTTGCTTCGCTTTGCTTATATTAAAACTGCTGTTGTTTTACCCACAAGGGTTGTTTTGTTTTCCTATCTTATTTTCTTTCCCTTCTTTGCCCTATTGAGAAAAAAAGGGGAAAGGGGGGGAAGTGATAGAGCGACTTGGTGGGTACCTAGCATTTAGCCAAGGTCAAACCACCACAGTGTGTTATTGGTATTAGCCCATGCAAAGAGCCCCGGGGATCACTTTCCAAGGCCTTTTCCAAGGAGACCCAGATTCATCAGACAGACTGACAGAGTGTTACTTGCTGCAAGACACTCCTGATTGATTGTACAGTGGCTAAAACTGGCACACACTCTAGCAGAGCCTCACCATCCCACTGACATCTAGCACACATGCCAGACTGATGGAGATGTGCTGGGCCCACAACACCACATAGGACAAGAGAGACATCTGAGATAGAGTTAGGCATTTGAGGGAAGCCACTTTGGTCTGTTTTCAATGACCTGTTAGACATTCATCAAGCTCACATGAACTTAAACCGTCCCACTGCCACATAAAGACCTCTAATGTTGCCCTGTCTGTGCCAGGCCCACAAGGGGACACTGATGCTAAATTACACAATTTAGGTTGTAATTGTACAGTAAATATTAAACGCTTCTGCCAGTAATAAGATCAGGCTGCACCACAACCAGGAATCCATCCCTCACACAGCCATAAAAAGATGACATTTGCCATGTTGTCCCAGCTAACAGGGTACAAGCTGGCAGTAGCTCCACATCTGAAGGTCTTGTTAAACCATGTCCTAAGACTGGCAGATATCATACTTCTACCATAAAGACCATAACTCCTTAATATACCTACACAGATCTGGCTGGCCAGCTGGGGAGGCGTTTTGAAGAGGACTGGAGAGAAGTTAAGTGCAGGGCACAACAGGGCTTGCTCCAGTGTTCAGCCCAAGTGCTTGTTAAGTTGCTTTGTACCACCAGGTTTTCCTGGCCCATTTTGCATGCTCGTTAATTCAGTACTGTTTGCATCTCTGTCTCCCACGAATTCAGATCTGCTCTTTTCCTACCATGCTACTGCACTGCTCTCACTTCACCAGGAATCTCTTTGGCAAGAAGTCCATTCCATCTACACTCGTCTTTCTGTGCTGTCCAGTGATCAACTGTCCTCTATGTCCTTTGGTCTCAGCCATGTCTGGTGGGATTCATCTCCTCTCACGTCAGTTATCTGAAAGTTAGAATCTAGTCTTAGCTGTCATCTAGGCCTCCTCTCTGCTTGATGAAAAGTGAGCGTTTCCTCTGAAGACCGGCTCCTCCCAGTCTGAGCTCAGGGTGGAAGATAAGCAGAGCAGATGGCCCTCTGCCAGCACCTGCTTTTGTCCTTTGCCTGTGCAGGAGACCTAAAAGCTGAACTCTGCATCTAATTTTTAAACAGTCAAGTTGGGAAGGATGTATGTGGCTCTCACAGAACAGCAGCCTTGCTACTTACAACAGAGCAGGGGGGTAAAGGCAGCCCCTGCTCGTGCCAGGACTGCCACCTCCCACCAGCACGGGGAGGAATCACCTCTCACAGTCAGCACCGTCAGGTGTGGGGTTCTCACAGAGTCTCTCCCTTCTCATCCAGAGATGGGAGGCTCTGAAAAATCCCTCAATACTTTCAAAGAAGAAAAAAAAAAAAAAATTTCTTAAAACAGATTTGTAAGAGATAGAATATTGTAAAAAACAAGGACACCTCCTTTTGGTTCATTTTCCCTCAGAATGGACAGGAAAAGACTTTTTAGAACAGTGTGTGAAATGATTTTATTTCCAAGAGTTTCCTCTTCATCTGCATTATAGCATTAGGTCTGTGTTTACACAGAGTTCCAGAGCCCCGTCCAAATAACTTTCCTGTTTGTTTACAAGTCAACAGCACTAAGGTCCCTATTACCATTGCTTTAATATTTTCTCATTGTAGAGGTGTGACTACAGGGACATACCCTACGGGTTTAAAGTACGATGCTGCTCTGTCTCTAGCAGCGGGTCTATTTCTCATCATTCAGAAAAACCAAACATATACTTAAATGTTAAAAGGTTATACCTAGCATTGATTTCTGTTTTGATAATCTTTAAAATAGTAGGTAAGTCCCGTGGTTATACCAAACTTGCCCCAATTTCTCTTTTTGTTTAGTTGGGTTTTATTATCTTGCAAGAAATTTTCTCAAAATTTTGCATCTCTGTTGCAGCTTTGCTCAGGTTATTCAGCTCCAAATCTGTGTTTTGCAAACCTTGACACCTCCATATCCCTTCCCAACTGGGAGAATTTAAAAGTCTCTCCTTTCTTTCCTGCTCGAGTAGCCTAAACTGATTGAAGCGGGAGACTCAGGGAGGCTGCTGTAAGCAGGATTAACCACCAGTCCTCCCAGCTCCACAGCAACACAGCTCCCATTTCTGATTAAACGGTGACTGGTGGAGGAAGACGTCTCAGATACCCCAGGTGAAATGCCGGTGGGGGGTGATTTTTGGAACAGAAACACAGCTGCCCTGTGGAGGCTGCAGGGGGAATCAGTATTCGTGGGGAGCTGGCAGCTCACACTCTGCAAACGGCGCGGTCTCTGCTGTGGATGATGAACAGATACGTGCATGAATGGAGAACTCCCTGCAGACCTGGTGCGTAAGCAGTGAGCAGTGAGCCAAGGTGCAAGACAGTAGCAGCCTGAAATCTTATAAATAAACAATGCGGGCAGATCGCAACAAGCAGATTTCTGCTCTCGCCTCAGGTCTGTGGGGCAGTGCAGGACTTGGTGCTTCCCGAAGGCTGCTGTGTGCGAGTGGGAGGCTGCAGGGCCCCCAGGGTGTGCTGATGGGTACCAGCCCTCAGGGACCCCGACAATGTCCATCTCCCCAGCATCTCTGCTGGGTGCAGACCATGCCCTCACCACATCTCGTGGTGCTTTGGAGGAGGCAGAGCCCTGCAGATGTTGCAGATGCTCTGTTTTTAAGCGTTGTCTGATCTCAGGAACAGAGGTGAGAGAATTGGGCTGGAGAAGGTCCATGTGTGAGGGAGCTGGGGTAAATGATGCCTGGGAGGTGGGGCTTTCCCTCCTTCCTGAGAAGGTGAGTTTGCTCAGAGGGCTTGGAATAGGGTGCTGGGCACTGGAGACAAATGCCATCACCCACAGACTCCTGTTCTGCCCCAAACCACCGTGGCCACACTCATCTCTTCCTGATATATACTTTGGTCTGAGGAGACATTGAGAAACCTCTCCTACACCAGTGAAAGGACCAGGCTCAGGTGTGAGGGGTAAGCAGCGACAGGGCAAGACACTTGAAGCATCTGTGATGGGGCTGGCATCTCCATGAGGGCAAGGACTGTTAGCCCAGGGAGACCAGAGGAAAGTCCTGTCCTGAGAGGCTCATGTGGGATCAGTGTCTGTGCATCCCTGTGCCTGAGGAACCCATCTGAGCCCAGAGGTCACCTGGGTGAGGAGGGCTGGCAATACCACAGGCATGGTCCTCCAGGAATCTGACAATTTGAGTGAAATTTGGGATCCATCTGCATCATCTTCCATGGCCAAGGCAGGCAAGCAATGGCACAAGCTTCAGTGAAATAATGCATCTAATCCGCCTGAGTAATGCTAATGCAAGCCTCTTGATTAGTGTTTAGAAACCAGGCAAACAATTGATTTAAAATAATTGGTAAATTATGATTAAATAAAAACATTTATACAAAAGAGTTTGTCATTGATATGGTTAAATAAATATTTGTAGAAGTAACTTATACTTGGCCCCGTGCCTGGGCGATGAGCTCTCTTGGGCTGGCTGTGGTTTCATTTTAATAAAGACCAGAAGGCATTCCAGAAATACATAATGCTCCCAGCCCATCCGATGTATATCTTGGGCTTTAGCTCTGCTCGCCACTAACCCAGGCCCAGCTTTGCTTCATACTGCTCGCTAGTGCCTGTCACACCCCCTCCCCAAAAACACACTCCTTATTTAGGGCTGAACCACAAAACAAGTGGCTATGTGAAGATAGTTTAGTGAGCAGGAGAGAGGGAGTGGATTAAAATGTCCAATTTGTTGCCACTCTCCTGCATCGTCGGAGCAGAGGTAGGGCTGGGTAGGCTGATTTGTAGCAAAACCTCAAGCTTTGGAGCTGCTGCAGCGCTTCCAATACAGCCCTTATCTGGCCCTGCTTGGTGGGAGATTTCCAAAAGCTTTCCGAGAGGGTTAGCCTCATTACTGCCGTTTAGAGATAAGGAAACTGAAAGGAGACGTGACTTGCCCAAAGTCCCGCTGCAGATGGAACAGAAGCCAGGTCACTCCACCAGCCAGGGCCCTTCGGATCCTCCGTAGCTCCTAGGGTGCGCTGCCCTGTTCAGGCACGTCCTCCTGAGGTCTGTTAGCCTGTCGGTTTCTGCGCTGCCTGGCTACCGAGCCACTCCCGTGGACTAATGGGACCTGTGCAGCCCCTCCAGACACCTGAGTGCTGCCGAGTATCTCTCTGCAAACACTCAGTGAGTGGAGGGGGAGGCAGGGATGACACAAACCAGCAAAGTGTGTAATCTGGGGGCTCTGGAGGTGCTGCTGGCACTGCAGCTTCTCTCCCTTATTTCCAGCCAGACCCCAAGCCACCAGAGCTTGGAGCAGCCAGGCCAGGCACAAAAGACCTTTCCTGCCTGCACCGGCCATCCAGCACGCAGTCAAAGGCTCACCATTGCCACAAACTGCACCAGCTCAGGCTGGAGGCTCACATGATCCTTATTGCTCTCAATATTGGTCCCGCAGCTGCTTGCACAAGACTGGCTGGCTGAGAAGCCCTGCCTGTAGAGATATGACACTGGCCTCAGCTTCCCCCTCTCACACTTTTATAGAGGCTCCTCAGCACTAATGCTGCTACAACGTGTGCTGCCCAAGCTGCAACAGGATGAGGGTTTCCCAAAGAGGGTGCGCATTTGACTGGCATTACAGGCAGGAGAGCCAAGCAGTTACTGCATGCAACGACTGTCTCGCTCACCATGACATCCCTTCAGGAACACGTAGTCAACCTGCAGTCTAGATAACACACAGAGTATATCTAGCAGCACGGTCTGGGGATGTGAAGGCATGCTTGAACTCTTGCTTGGGATGACCTGTGTGGCTGACTGCTCAAGGGAGGAGGAAAAAGAGGAGAAGTGTGAGGGACACAGCAGGAAGGACATGGGCAGCCAACTGTAGGCTTGGTTTGCACCGTGCACGAGGCACTCATGGAATGGGGGAAGTAAGTCCCTGCTTTCCTGGGGGGCAGTATTTGAGGCTTACCCAAGGCACCGCTGCAAGGGGAGCTCATCACCTGCAAGCACCCTGCTTGTGGCCCAAGATGTCAGAGCAGCCATGGGTGCTAGAGAAGTCCCCTGAGGGTAGCAAGTCACCAGACTCTGTCTTCCCTGCCTAGCTCCACTGGGAAACCATCCGAATAAAACATCTCCAGTGGGTTAAAATAGAAATTCGCCTACCCCAGCTGTGAGACACAGAAATACGCAGTCCCACTCAGCATACGTCTCCCTCAGTTATACCCACAGGGAATCAACAAAGACCGTCGACAGTCCTCCTCCCCACCACCTCCCCACAGGGACATGGGGGATAAGACCCTCTGTCACCCATGGGTCTGTACCAGGGGTGTGCTCAGGGCACACAGTGCTGCTGTGCTGGCCCTCCTGTCGAGGGCAGTGCCCTGACCTTGGTGTCCCCCCACAAACATGAGTCAAGAGGCAACGTTTAGCATCTTCCATCCCACAGACGAAACCACTTCTGCCTCTGGACAACATGGGCCATGTCTAGCTGGGCCCTTCCCCCTGCTCTGCATGGACAGAGGAGGTCCCCAAGTGCCTTGAACTCCTGCCAGTGCAACCCGTTTGACCTGAGAGCTGTGCTCAAGTCAGTGTCCCCATAGAGAACATCACCCCTCCCGCTGATCTCCCTGGCCTCAAACCAGGCTGAGACTGTGAGCCTTTAACTCTTCCTTCACCCCCTCTGATCCACCCCGCCCTGAGACTCCTGGAGATGATGAAGTGGCTGCAGCCACCACTGCTGAAGGACCAGTCGGTGTGTCAGGAGTGAGCCCCCCGCTCTGCCTGCTGTCCAGAGCCAGCGAGATGGGGATGACTGTCAGTGCATCCACTGTCCCAGCAGCCTGGACCATATGGGAAGGGACAGACAGGGACATGGGGCAGCCTCCACCACAGTGCCCGGCTGCTCCAGCTCTATGCACTCCCTGCGCATCCCTGCTCAGTAAACACAACAGGCAGAGTTTTACAATCAAATATTTATGCTAGTAAAAAACATTTTACATAATCTTTAAACAGCTATGTCATCTCCTTATTTTGATTCTCTGATCTCTCTGTTTTGAACTGGGATTGGAGAATTTAACATATTTATAAAGAAGTAAATATTATGGTGAAAACATCAGACAGCTTAATAGTGGCTTTAGTAAAGTGCAGAAGTATTTTTTTGTTCGTGTTGTCAATTGCATAATATCTTCTGGACCTTCATAAATTAAGGGACTTTGCTTGGATGCTTGCAGCACTGTGATAAATAGTTCACAGCTTGAATTCAAGCAAGTCCTGTCTGCTGTCAGAACAGGAAGAACGCATGACATCTCCACCATAAATTCCTGCCCTCAAGCTCTATGAGGAGATAGGGAGGTGACAGACCAGTTAAATGCCTGGCAGTCAGTGGCAAATTCAGGGTATGCAAATGCCGCTGTGGTGGCGCTTACTGGGGACTGATGCAATCAGAAGGTAAGGACTGGGTTGTGTTGGACCATTCACGTTCACAGCTTCCTGACCAAAGAGATACCATGCTCTGGGCTAAGTCCTGAGCTAGGACCAAGCTAGGATCATTCTGAGCTATTCCCCAGGGACCACCTCTGGTGAACAGTGACAGAGACACTGCTGCTTTGCTAACTCCAGCTCAGAAAAGCTCTGTCTGTCCCAGGTCATGGAAAGCAATATCCTGAGGCTGAGGGGAGACCTCATCACCCTCTACAGCTCCCTGAAAGGAGGGTGCAGAGAGGGGGGATGAGTCTCTTTAACCAAGTAATAAGCGATAGGACAAGAGGTAATGGCCTCAAGTTGTGCCAGGGAAGGTTTAGACTGAATATTAGGAAGCATTTCTTTACAGAAGGGGTTGTTAGGTGTTGGAATGGGCTGCCCAGGGAGGTGGTGAGTCCCCATCCCTGGAGGTGTTTAAGAGTAGGGTCAACATAGCGCTTAGGGATCTGGTGTAGTTGGGATCTGTCAGTGCTAGGTTAACGGTTGGACTAGATGATCTTCAAGGTCCTTTCCAAGCTGGATGATTCTGTGAGTCTTTGCCATGTGAGAGCCAGAGGACCTCTTTCTGTGCGATTCACCCCTGGGCTGAGTCTCAGGCATGCAAAGAGAAGCTCATTTCTTTGCAGGCTCCTAAAGACCATGACCAACAGCACAGCTGGAGCTCTGCTGAGGCACTCTCAGAGCAGGAGATTCATATCTGCCCTAACTTCAGGTGACTGCAGTGATCCGTGTCTCCATCATTGGGACACCGCTAACGGGCAGTTCACATGGCCCACTGTAAAAGTCTCCCTCAGGGAAAGATGGCTTCTTCCACTCTCCACCAAGGTGGTGACACCCTGGCAGTAGGTATCTTCAGAGGATGTCCAGAGTTCCTTGTGATCCCTGGCTACTGGTTTCCCTGTAATGCCGACCCTACACTCAGTTTATCACAGCTGTATTGGTTATGAATGGAAGAATGCGCTCCTCCTGAGCAACATATTTGAAAAGTCAAATCTCTCTCCAGCCTTCCTCCTCCTTCAGGATTCAGAGTTATACCAGCCTGGGGACATGCAGCACAGAACTCTGTGCCAGTACAGCTGTATCTCCCCATGGGACCTTTGCCAGCACAGCTTCACAAGCATGCAGCAAATTATCACTAGCCTACACATGGGATGGGGAGAGTCAGGGTCATGACTTCATCCCATCAGATTTGTCTTCCCAGAGCATGCTGTGGAGATTCAACAAATAAGGCCATGGCAGGAGGGGTCTTCTCCAAATGGAGCTGCCAGGTGATAGAGAGAAGAAGCTAAAGGTAAACTGGGCTCATTCCTACAGGAGAGGATGGTCTGAGCAGATGTGACAGGCAGGATACCAGGTTTGGGCAAAAACTGTTTGCTTGGACAGTTGCAAAGTGTTTATGAGCCCTTTTACTTGGCATTACATCCAACCCTCAGTCTTGCAGTGAATTTGGTTTGCTGAATTGAGGGGTTTTCTGTTGACAATGTCAATAAATACACTCTGTGCTGGCATCAACACCAGCAGTAGCTGGAGTACACAGGTAAAATGTCAGGTCTTCTCTGGTGCATAGCTGGATCTTCTGTGCAACGAGAAACCAAATGGCAGAGCAGTGGGCCAGGCAAAGTGAATCCCCTTCACAAGGCTGAGAGGACAGGAGACAGACCGCAGCTTCACCTGGCAGCGCAGCCCTGGGGCAGTTCTGGACTCCCTCCCTAGGGCTGCAGCTCCACAGCCCTGAAACCTGTTGGAGTCCGGCCTCTGTGGCACAAACACTGTGTCACACACTGACCCCTCCAAGTCCCCAGAGGGTTCTCATAGAAACAGCAGCTCATTTGGGTCTTTTTCCCACAGATGCAAATCTACACAGAAACAAACAATCTGCTTTAAAATAAATCAGTACCATAAACAATAGGGTGTGCTGCAAGATTAGAAGGGACTGCTTCCTGGTATCTGGTGAGTAACACAGAGCTGATATCCTTATGGCTCTGGGGTGTGACTTCTCCGTTCAAAGGAATTCCCACCATGACTAATTTATTTTGGTATTTAAGGCTCACTCCTTCACTCACTGCAGTCAATATATGACCCTGTTTACAGCAGAGATGCCTATAGCAGTGATGGAAACAGGACAATGGGAGCAATACTAATCTTTTCAGTCTTTGGTACCTACATGCCTGTTTCACCTTCCAAAGAAAGGTGGCAACTGGTGGTGATGCCTGTCCTTTTCAGAGCTGAACAGTGACTGTGGTGCAGCACAGTGCCTGGTGGCAGATATGCCCAAGACACATGAGTGGTGGGCAGTGTGAACTCTGGAAACACATGAAGACCTTGTGAGTGTTTTACTATTTCTGGGCTAAGGCAGATAGCCTCCAGGCAAATGGCTCAGTATCTGTGGTGTGATCTCAGTGCCTGTCCTTACCTCTAGTCTGAGGTTTAGAGGAGAGAACTTACCTCTGCTTCCTGAGGACATCAAGAATACATGTGGCCAGGGCTGACTCTCATATAATGACCAACACAGGGAAACACCAGCTCTGGACTGTGAATTCAGCAGTTGAGTCAGCTGTGGAGATGAGTCCTCCCTTAGAAGTTGTGTCACCTCATAAGAAACAAGCTTGGACAGTGAACTGAGAGTTTGCAAGGTTTGGACACTGGTATTCGCTGGAGAAGGAAAGGAAGAGAGGGAGGGGAGGGGAGGGGAGGGGAGGGGAGGGGAGGGGAGGGGAGGGGAGGGGAGGGGAGGGGAGGGGAGGAGAGGAGAGGAGAGGAGAGGAGAGGAGAGGAGAGGAGAGGAGAGGAGAGGAGAGGAGAGGAGAGGAGAGGAGAGGAGAGGAGAGGAGAGGAGAGGAGAGGAGAGGAGAGGAGAGGAGAGGAGAGGAGAGGAGAGGAGAGGAGAGGAGAGGAGAGGAGAGGAGAGGAGAGGAGAGGAGAGGAGAGGAGAGGAGAGGAGAGGAGAGGAGAGGAGAGGAGAGGAGAGGAGAGGAGAGGAGAGGAGAGGAGAGGAGAGGAGAGGAGAGGAGAGGAGAGGAGAGGAGAGGAGAGGAGAGGAGAGGAGAGGAAGGAAATGTCTTTAAACTCTTCTGAACTCTCAGTCTTTGCCAGTGGCATAGTTTTACAGAGCATAGTTTGCGGCTGTTCAGTTTTGGAGAAGGGAGAAAGGATTTCTAAGAGCAGGTCCTGGAATCAGCACCACGGGACTTTGAATCTTCACCATCTCAGAAGTCTGGAGTCAACTAATACCATGGCCTCCCACCAGGGCCCATGTGTGCCTGATTCCTTCCCATACCTGTCTGAGAAGGGAGAGGCAGCAGTTTGCAAGACCCAGGCCAGACCTGTGGCATTGCTCCCTATAGAGGTACCTCTGTGGGTACAGCATGTGTAGAGTGTTCACAGGGTGGCAGGAGAAATTTCTCCTGGCCCTGTCAGACTCCATTCAACATCTGACTAACTGGCTTTCTTCATTATCACTTAATTCCATTACAGGGTTATCTCTGCATTAAACAGAGTGGTAAATAGCACACTGGGTTTTAGTTAATTCTCTGAACCTAAGTAGGGTGCCTAGTGGAGCTCATGAACTGACTTGCTTCTCCCCTAAGCACCCCAACTCACCTCACCTTACTTACCTGGCTTTGTAAGGACAAGGCATAGCCCTCATTCAGGATAAACAATTGACACACAATGTGAAACATCTCAGGGACAGAGGAACAGCCATTGCAAGCACCAGCAGAAGAGCAAGAGGTGGAAAGGATGGTGACCAGGTAGTAACAACTCTGGAGCCATTAGTATTCTGGGGTCTGTCTTTCCTACAAATGTGATTAAGGAGCTGTTGAAGTAGCGTCAGAAGTGATTTTAGAAGAAACTTCTCAAATGAGTAATAACAAACCTCTGGGACCCAGTAGTCCCAGAGGACTGAAGAACTCTGAAATAGTCAAAGGAACACGTCTCTGCTGCTAAGCACGGTGTGAGACCCAGCATCCTTCACTGCCTTGGGTGAAGGAAAATGGCAAATATGATGGTCATTTTTAAAGAAGACTCTGGTGAAGACCCAAGTAACTATAGATGTTCATTCCAGTTTGTGAATTTGTTGAATAGATTTAGCAGAAATATAGAGGAATTCTATGTATGAGGGTTATCATGCGCACCAATTGCTCAAAAGTCTTTGAAGTATTCACTGATAGTACAAGTAAGAGTGGGCCAAAAAATACAGTGGCTGTGGGTTGCCACCAACCTTTCAATGAGATTCCTCCTCGGACATCTCTAGTTATAAGCTTGTAGGTGTGAAGAGGAAGAGCCTTCCAGGGATGAATGACTTGTTAAAAATAGGAATAAATGGCCATTTTTCACATCTGAGTGAGGTAGTTTGTGGAGTGACAAAGGAGCATGTGCTGGGAGAGGGCTCCTCAGCAGAAACGTTAGGGAAAAGGGCTGATGATTCAAAAAGGCTAAAGCAGTTAGAAGTAAAAGTTTCTGCAAACAGTTGCAGAATGCTCTCTCCATGCTGAATTCCTGAAAGATGAATCATCAGATGAGATTCAACATCAATAAATGTAAATGGCACACAGAATGGGGAAGAGAAATGATCATTCTATGCACCTCCAGAGTTAAGAGCCCAGCATTAGCAATTACCACTCAAGGAAGAGAGACTGAAGTCACTTCAGACTTGAGAAGTGACAGTCCTGTGTCTAGTGGCTGCCAGAGTGACCAGCACAGTTTCTACCGCCTTCTCAGAAGAGCACCTCAGTGCTCTCAGAGTGGTAGCTCCAACGCCACCTGGACAGGGAGCTGCATGGAGAGAAGTTCCAAATAAGCAAGATCATCTTGAAATGTTGTTTGTGCTGACACAGAGATTCTCCTCAGTCTCCCTAAAAAAATTCTGTTTTAACCAGGAAGTGAGTTTTTAGATGAGATTGTATGCAGCAGTTTGAGCCCCTTGGTTGACTTCAATCTTCCTGCTCTTCACTTTCATTTTTGGTGTCATTTAGCAGAGTGCCAATGCTGATTGTTGGGATCTGGGCATTCAGGGGAAGGACTATCAGTGGCCAACAGACTGTAGCTGAGAAGAAAAAGGAATTAAAGAAAGCTGCAACAGTCTCATCCATTCTCTCATGGGCTTGTAATGCCAGGAAAGAGGGAGCAAAGCATACCACCAGTAATCCTGCACAGGCACTGCGAAAATCCCACTGTGTGAGGGGATGCTCAGGGACCTCACACAGCTAAATACCTGGTGGAAATGCGCTCAGATAGAAGCAGGCTCACTCTTTCAGCTAGCGGAGAACTACCTACACACCCTAGTATACATGACCAGTACAACCTCCCATATGCAGTGCTGCTCTGACAGGTGCCCTTCAGGGGAACTGCTCAGGAACTGTCTGCAGGTTAATAAAAAGTCCTGAGAAAAGAGTAGGGAGGAACAAAGGCATTCCATTAAAATAGAGGTCAGGTCAGCCAGGTGGGACACCACATACATCCCTAGAAAATTACCCACCAGAATGATGCACCTGCTAAATCACACCACACTTTGTATCAATCTGAGTGAACAGTCACCAAACAAGTAGGAAGATCTATTCTGAATCATAGACACCACCTCGTCCACTTAGCCTCTGTAGACACTCACAGTGACTCAAGCTCAAAGAACCTGTGATCCTTACATGAGTCCATCTCCCAGGCTTCTGTGCTTGGGGAGTTTGCAGGGTTCATCCTCCATTCTGACATGAAAGTAAGGAATTTATCCACATCAGATGGGCTCCATCTGCCACTGTCTGGCCATCCTCCCCAGTTGAGGCAGGCCACACACCACTTTCTTGATCATTCTGGGATTTTACTAACCTGTTTGCTTTTTCAGCTGCACATTTTGCACCCCTACCCCATCTAAAAAAATAATAAATACAGTGCTTGCCCTTTTTCCCTGTTGATCATTGCCCAACCTTTCTGCGTCCTTTTCTTGTGTATTCCTGATTTTAACTCATCACAATACTTTGCTTCCTGCCTTGGAACAATTCTGATTTTTCACCACATTTGTGTGGGACCATGTGAAAAATTTTCTGAAAGTCAAAAACTGAATTTTTTAATTGGTCTGTTTTATTCACTGCTTTAGAGGCACCTCCAGACTGCTCTGAAAAATTAGGAGACCACATCCTATATCCATCTCACCCACTAATCATTGTAGTAATCCATGCTGGAAAAAAAAGTCCTTTGTCTTCATCTATCATTTAGGTGGGTAATGCATCTCCGTGAAAGAGGGAAGACTATGATACTCAAGGGCTTTAGGGGCCCAGAAGTCTCCTGCACTGTCTACATCCTTGATGTGGGGTCTTTTGAAAAGTCCTCTTCTGTGCACGAGTCTCAGCAGAGACAAGGTGCTGCTGGTGGTGGTGATGGGAGAAGCCCCCCAACAGAGTGCACTGCATCAGGGACCAGGCCACTCCTGCCAGCCTCCTTCAAGTATTTGGTATCAGGCCTGGAGCTCACGTGCCCATCCACCACATCTGCAGATAGTTCTGAAGGGGTAGAGGGACAGATCCAGGGTGAGATCAGCACATGAGGCGCTGTATGGCCCAAGCCTGCTCAGGCAGGTCCAGCTAATGCACAATGGGGAAGACATTAGGAACTGGCAGGCTCCAAAGGCAGCAGGGATACCTGAGCAGGGCTTTGGCCAGCAGGAGCAGTAAATCATACAGGCATTTGCAATGCAAGAAAGTACGAGAAACTGCAATTTGAGACTGTGGCTGCCACTGAGTCCTGTCTTGTCCTTGAGCTGCTCATAGTGTGGTTCTGCTAAATGGTGGCATTAGTTTCAGGACAGCACTACTTATGAGGAGAAGTCCATTAGATGAGACATTTCAAACATTGTGGACTAAACATTGCAATAAATTCCTAAGGAACAACCCTCCTGGCCACCTTGCTGGATACTGCAGCAGGGCTCTGTTACCGACTCAGGTCAATGCTTGGAGGTGAATTTATTTCAATAATCTCTTCCCCATCAGATATTAAGGAATATCAGATGTAGTATGACCAGGAAATCACATGTCCAGCCCATGACAGGTAGAGGGCTCAGCTCAGGACAGCCTCATCACATGGACTACATGAGGGTGAGGAACGCCAGCACTTCTCAGCTCTAAGTGGGGCACTGCTGGAATCAGAGCTTCTGGGGGGGCTAGCTTTCTAAGGTCTCTGGTACCACGGGTCTACAAGTCTGGAAGCCCTGAAATTCCTATCACCAAGCCAAAATGTTTAAGAGGACTTCCCAGAAACCACAGGATTAATAAAAAAACCCAAACAAACAAAACCAAAACCCCAACAAACTCCCAAACCAGGTCTGAGGGAGTTTTCAGGTGGATGTTTATGTTCTATTGGGAATTTAAGCAGCTTCCCAGGTGAGACCCATATGTCAGGGAAGCTGAGACCTGTCCTTGACTTAGCTTGGCTTGTATCACTCATGTTAGAGGGTAAAAGATGCCATCAGTTCATATCCTTCCACTTACCTCAAGTGAACCAGATGTGGGCTGGGGGAGGGAGAGCCTCAAAAGATCTGTATCTCTTTACTTTGCATGTTTGCAAAAAGTTTTTCTTCTCTAAGAGAATGTTTGGTAGGTGGAGAAGCATCCTCCATTGTGGCTATGCCCAGCACATGGCTGTGCCTAGCTTCCTTGGGATTACTGTGCTCATTTGTAGCACAGGAAACTTTAAATTAAAATTTAGCCCTGTCTCATGTATTTGGTATTATTCTGAGTGTCTGGGTGTAACAAACAAGAGGACATGTTCTGAGTGCCTGCAGCACATGCTACCTGAGCCACGGTGTATGTGAGCATCTCAAGTGGGTAATCCTATGTATGCAGTCACGTTCTGAAGGGGTGCCCCACGCAGCACAGCTTTGGGCATGCCTACACTGCGGGAGGGAAGCGCAGAGGAAATACCTGAGCACAGGCGCAGCCTGCTCTGTGCATCAGCACCCAAACAAGCCAGACGAGGGGCAGCAACTGTCGGAGTCACAGCTCCGTTTGCCGAGTAGCCACGTCCTTTGGCTCCCTAACGGGAAGGGCATCCAACACGGCACTCGCGCGGAAGGGCTGCACCCAGCCGTCCCCTCGCCCGGGATGCTTGCCCTAACCTCAGCCCTTCCTTCGTCTTAAGGAGCCCACAAACCCCAAAACTGCCCTGGCATGGGAGCCAGAGACTGCAGGGCCTACCTCGCACCACACTGCAAAGGGTTAAGCCTTCGCTCTGTTGATATTTCCTAGCGGCTCCCGAAGTCAGCCCAGATGGGGAGCGCCCTGATTGGCTGCGTACCGGGCCGGTAGTAATTAGTATCAGATATCAAACTTCTGTCTTTGCTAAGACCCTTTCCGATAGTCTCTGCTCCCCGCTAGACGATGACATCAGCCAGGACACCCAGCTGCTGGTAGTAAACTCCGAGCGGGAGGAGGCTCCTGCCAGCTCCACGTTAATTAGTTCAACACAGCACAAGGGGAGCAGTTGGTGTCTGTGGAGGGTCAGTGCTGGATGGGACCAAATCTTTCAAAGCCACTTGCTGCTTCTTGCCAGCCAGCTGTAAAAGCACCCAGAAAGTCCAGGAGAGCTGGATGAATCCTGAGCACTAGCCGTGGTCTGGTCAGCTTTTATCTGTGGAAGACGTTAATGGTTTAATTGAGGGGCATCTGGATCTGGTCCCCGAGTCACCATGACACTCCTGGGGTCTGAGCACTCCTTGCTGATTCGGAGCAAGTTCAGATCAGGTAGGGGAAACCTTGAGATTTCTTTTAAAACTTCTCTCTCCGGCAAGCCATAGCCACAGACTGTTTTGCATTAAATGTTTGGAAGCAGCATGCGAACAAAATATTCAAGGGGTCGTAGAGCTGTCACGGCTTTGCTCTTACAGAGGCTATTCCGCAAGTGGAGAAACACATCTTCCTTCCTCTCTGTTGCACGCTTTTTTTTTTTTTTTTCTGTTTTTTCATTGTCTTCGATTTATGTCTGTGGTTTATTTTGGTAAAACTGCAGTTCCTGGGTCTCCTGCCCCAGCCCTGCTGCAAAGGATATGGGCAGGAAGCCAAAAGGGCATCTGGGATAAACAAGGTACCTAACATCGTCCGTATATTCCAGGTGCTCTTGCGGGTCCGTCTGTGATAATCGCAGTGAGGATGGGCCTGACACTCTCTCTGACATGCAGGCAGCTGACTTTGTTCCATTAAGTTGTGACTAATTGGAAAAAAATGAATTTGAAGAAATGCGTCATTTTTAGAAGTAAAAATAACAAATGGAACATGAAAAGTATTTAAAGTGACATCATCAGAGAAATAAAACCAGAGCCACACAATTGATTGCCACTCGCGGAGGGTTTTGCAAGTAAAACATGCCTCCGTCTCATAAGTTAGGGGAAGCACCGGTAAGGGGCTTCTCAGAGGACATTCAGCGTGAGTGAAGGTGAGTGAAGGTGAACTATGGGACAGTCACTTCTAAATCAGACCTTCTGCTGGATATTCATGCCTTTATTCACTGGCTTTATTTATTGTAAGTATGCCATGTTCGTGAGTGGGTATCTTTGCTTGTAATTTTTTTTAATACTGCAATAATAATCGTAATGTCAAAAAATGTTCACGGGGAGCATTCTCTGACCTTCCCAGAGGTGACGTTCTCCCTGGGAATATTATCTGTGAGGATGTTCAGACAAACCAGCTGCATGTGCCATATGGGACTCTGTAAAACCGGACGGTGTAGTCACGTTGGAGCATGCATCCAGTCTGGCATGTCACCCACACCGTGTGTGTTTTTGCCTCCTTGTGCATTGTAGATAATGAAATTAGAGATTTATGATACTAATGGTAGACATGAGTGGTGTTATCAGGATCTCTTAGATAGCTGGGTGGTCAACTTAAACTTTGTTTTCTCAGCAAATACAAAGTTGGCAGTTGGTTGAAAACCCAAGAGTGTGTGTGCAAGCACAAGTGTCCTAGTCTGGCTGAATTATACAAAACTTGGGTCCAGGGCTTTGGTGTGGTTTCTGTATCACTCTGATCTTACATTTCATTAGATTAAGTCATTCCTTAGATTTTGTTGGTATATTATGGTACATTGCTGTTCATTTGAAAAAAATCTGTCTATAACAATTCTTCCAGCAACTACAAAGCAACACTGCCACCTTTCTGACAAGAGGAGGATGGGCTGTGTTACATGTCTCTGCATTCTTTTCAAATGAACCAGTATTATTTTTAAGGCTCATTTCTGGTTTATTTGTAAGCTGGCTTTATTATGGAACCAACAATAGGATCTCTAAACATATTTTTCAAATGATTCTCCAGTAAAAGTAAACTTTGTGGGTCTCTGTGTCCATAAATTCTTGTGCCTTTCAGCATTTCTAGGGCAGCCAATTTGTTGGGCATTCTTTGGTTCATGACTTATTCCCACAACTGCCATCCCTCACTATTGCCTGGTGAAAGACAGATTTCCTATTTGACAGGATTTCTCTGCCTATTTATTTTGCTTGAGTTGGGCTTTCCAAAATCCCAAATGCATGTCTGCGCCTCGCTTTCCCCACTGCTGGCACCGCCACAGGTAATGCAGGACACGGCCACAGCACAACCCTGGTCATTGCAGTCCTGTGAGACAGGGGAGGAGAACAGGATGCTAAGGAATACAGATAAATCAATAATGCTGCTTTCAGTTTGTGCTAGATTTTTAGTAATATGGGGAACAGAGAAGAAAAGCTAACATTTAATGGTTGAAGTGGTCGAATCTCTTTTCTGTACAAAGTCTCCATGGGACAGAGTTTGCTCTGGTGTCCCTACTCCGTGTGCAGACTTTGGTGGCTGTAAAGACCCACAAAGATGGCAGGAGGTGCAGTGCCCAGATTTACTGTCCTCCATTCACTTGGAAGAGGAATGAACATCTCAAACAACCCATCGCCCTGCACCACTCCCCCCTGCATGGCTCAGGGGCTATAATACACTACGGGAGAACAGCACAGAGAGCTGTGTAGCTTGCACGGAGCAGGCGAAGGACAAGCCAGAAGGGATCAGACCCTGACATGAGAAGCCAGAAGAAGCCACACTTCATGATGCACCATTGCTTGGGAAATGGTCTTGCGCAGGCAGGTGTGAGGATTTGCTTGCTCCCCAGGTTTGGGAAGGATTAGCTGTGCTCAGTGACTCATGATGAGTCTGAATTCCTTTTGAAGGATTCCAGGCCAATGTTAATGAGAGCTGAAGTAAATCTTAATAACTAAACTTTTGCTGTGTCTCCATGGCCTGCACACACTGAGCAGCTGAAAGAGCTACATCTGTGTTAAAGGGTGCTAGAGATTATTACTGGCTTGTTGTTTCCTCATTCCAGAATCCCTTTAATCTCTGTGGCACACAGCAGGCAGAAAGTGGAGCAAGGAAGTGGCAGCTAGAAGATGGTGGCACATAGGTGTCCCTCCTGGAGTGGCTCAAGGGTCAGCTTTGCAGTGTCTTGTTTCCATCTGGTAGCATCAGTAGCAAGAAAAAGAAAGCGCTTGTCCAGAAAAGGCTGATCTGATGGAGGCAGTGGCTTTTTCACAGTGCCCAGCAATCCTTCCTCGAGTTCCATAGTGTTTTCTCCTGCTCTTCTCTCTCCAGTGGTCCGCAGTGAAGGACCAGCATAGCCAAGCATTGTGGAAAGTCGGTAGCTACTCCATGCAGGGCACCAGGAACCGCTCCAGAGGGGATAGATCAAATCACCAACATGCTGCAGGCCTTCAGGTTTCCCCTCCCCTTCCTCATGGATTTGTGTGCGTGTTTATTTTGTCTGTTTTGCCAAAGATAAATATACTGATCTGAGGTCATCCTGACAAATTTTGCAGGAATGATGATTCTTCAAGCCTGCCATGCTATTCTGTGTGCTCCAATTATCAATGGGATTGCACTAAATCAACTAGGACATCTAAGGGCTGTTCCAGAAACATATTTAACTCTTCCCAGAGACAATCATTTATGTGAAGTGATCTCCCGCTTTGAATGCAAACCAAGTGTACTCCAGCAGTGGAGAAGTGTTGTCATCGGACAGAGCAAACCAAGCTGGCAAACGCAGACTTAACCTTAGCTGGCAAATGCAGACTTAACCTTAACTCTGACCTTTTCTGTCCAGTGATATGGAAAGAAAATTTACAAGGCCAACATCTGCATAACATCAGTGGTAGTTCAGATAATTGGTGAGAAATGAAAGTTTAGCACTCTAAATATGGCTCGGCATGGCTTGGCATGGGGTAATATCCAGGCCTAATTGTGGACACATGGGTGTGAATTTGAAAAGGAGACTTGCCTGGCTCCATGGAGGAAAGGATTCATGCTTACACATAAGGCTTGAATGGAGCTGGTTGAGATGAGAACGGAGTTTATCCTGTCTGCCTCTGGTGGAGAGAGTGATTTGGACCAAAATCAGCAGGTTAATAAAGGCAGAAGAGAGTAGGTCTTGGTAGGGTGTTGGGCCAGGCATTTTGGCAGAACCTTTATTTTCATTTTCCCAGTGTCTAAAGATAAAGCATGTGCATGTGTTTCCTCTCAGATGATGAACTCATACAGTTCACAATCAGCATGTGTGTTCAAACCATGGCCTCTCTGTAACTGATGATACCGTTTTGCAATTTCATGAAGTTTTTAGAAAACACTGACTTCATGTACATCAGTTAGTGCTTGGTTTTGTTTTTCCAGCATCTTATACCTTGGTGTTTTAGCTGACAGACGTATGTTCCTCTGTCAGTCAGGCATGTGTTATAGCACAGCTTGAAACATGCCTCACTGCTGAGGAAAAGGACTTATGGAGTGCTCACAAGGATGCTGAAGGGATGACTCCATGGAGGACTGGTGACCGCCTGTTCTCAGGACCATGGTGAGGTTGAGGTTGCATGTGATGATGGACACAGACTTCAGAGGGATTTCACAGCTGGTTGTTCTTTAGTGCTGACCTGTGCCCATTCGGTGGTCTGGGCTCCTTGCTAGCCAGGTGTGGTCTTATGGCTCTTCCAAGGCATTTGCAGGCCCAAATATTGGTTTAGAGATGTTCTCTCACCAATGTAGATGAGATTTTCAGTGCAGTGCAGCCTCCTGGGTAACACACAAATTTGTAGCACATCTGACTGGGAGAAGGTAAAATGCTCTCACCTCTGAAGTGAGGACCAGGAGAGGACTGACCAGGGCCTTCCACGGCTGTCCAGTCTGAGCAGTGTCATTTTCAGCTGGGCTGTGAGTGGCTGCGCTTCATCTCTTTTCACCCTAGTCCCACACAGGTGGAGAATAACACAGGCTTGGAGTCACAGCTCTACAGAGAAATCACTTTGTGGCACCTGGCTGTCAGCCGAGCAGATGGGCCGAGAGCCATGGAGGGGCTCAGGACAGAGCCCAGCCAAGGTGTTTTTGCAAAACAACATCTCCAGAAAAGCAGGCCCTATGATGCTCTGCTGGACCACTGCTTCACCCTGCCAGTGGTGGCACCTAGGATATTGACTGGCTTGTCACCCATCTCAGGGTGACTCTGCATTCTAAGTACAGTCCTCATGTCAGGAGCTTGTTGTTAGCCTGTTGCTCAGCCAGGACGGAGCACCACCGCTCCCAGCTGCCCTGCCTGTTTGGATGTCCTGCTTTGAATACAGGTTTCTGCTCCTGATGCACCTGTGAGAAACAGTCACAGCCCCAAGAAGGCCACAAGCAACATGACTGCACTCTGCCACCAAGCCAGCCTGTTCCTGCCCTGCCAGGACCTTGGGACAGCCAAAGGATCCCACATGCATCTCCCACTGGGCAGCTTCTCTCCCCCTGGCATGTTCACATGAGAAAGCCTCAGACACCATCTGTAAAGAGAGTCTCAAAGCCAGCAGCAATCCTGCCTTTCAAGGGAGGCTGGGTCCAAAACATCACTGATTTTTGACAGCCAGTGTGTGAGCAGAGGAAGGTCACCAGGTTCCTTTGATACAAACCATGACCATGGACAAACACGTTTCACATTTGCTCAGCTGCTGTTTGACATCCAAAAAAGCTGCTGGTGATGAAAACAGGAGTCCCTCCTCCCCATCACCCCATTCCCAATTTGCTGTCAACTCCCCCCTGGCCCCAGCGGAGCAGTCCTGTGCACCACTGAGCTGCACTCATGCTCTCAAACCCCAGCTCTGGGCCACGAAGGGCAGGAATGAGCTGCTGGGGTGGCTGGCAGAGGGGACAGTGACTTGCTGCTGCTTTTTTCAGTAGCAATGCCAGCTTCAGTTTTTTGTCAAACTGCTGACTTCCATCATGGTCACCCTCTTGGGTCAAACTGGCATAAGGTGGTGCTTCTGATGGTCCCTTTTAGTGCAAAGCCCAGGAGCACCAACTGGTGCAGGGATCAGCAGGCAACTTCCCAACCATCAGTTCTGGTAGCAGCAGTGACTTTATTTCAGAGGAAAATGAGAGTACAGCAGTTGTACTGGTTGTGAATGTGATTGCAAAACAGAGAAGGTTCCAAATCAGAGCGTAGCCCAGGCAGGGAAGAAACCACCAATTATTGGGATTTCACCTGAAACCACATAAGAGAGGTGGGAAGAAGTGAAGCAGTAGTGACTCTGCCTCAGCCCCTCCCATTCCCAGAGGGTCTGCCAGAGATAGGGACAGATGCTGGGTCAGAAGTCAAGAAGCAGCAATAGACCTGCAGCTTCACCTGGGCAGTTCACCTCAGCTGCAAGGTTGAGCTGAATACTGAGAAAGCCTCGTGAAGCCTCAGAGTTCCCAGGGAACCTGCTCTGGCCAGGACGGGCTCTGATCCAGCCTCCTTCTAGGAGACAGACCATCACCAACATTAGGTCATTTCAGCCGTGGCTTTGCCTGCCCGTTCTAGTCCTGAACCCTGTGAGAGGTGCAGTTTCCCCACCTCCCTGGGCAATTTGCCTCAGTGCTGTTCAACCTCCTGTGCTGTTAAAGCTAATGCCCCAAAGAGAGGATGGTGCTATGAGTGCTTTATCATTGACAAATGTATGCAGGATGCTCTGATGCAGGTGACAAAAGTCCCACCCTGATGGTCTGCTGAGCACTGGACTCAAAGTGTTCCCACAGACTGAAGCAGAAGGCTTCCTGGGATGGAGGGAGGAATTGAACACATCTTTTCCAGTGCATCACCAGGCCAAACAAGGCCCAAGCTGTCCTCTTAGCTTCCTCAAGCTCTGAGGTCAACTCCTAGGGAGGACAATGACTCACGACTGTGAGTCATGGGCAGTGGTCAGAGTTTGGGCCACCAGAGCCAGCTTTGACTGATGCCAGGAGGTCTTCTCTGCACAGATGACACAGCCCCACTGCAGAGAATGTTTCTGGAATCTGTATCACTAAATGGGACTTGGTGCTAGCATAGAAGAGAGGAGTATTTCTAACAGTTCACTAGCAAAGTCACTGGAACAGCTCTGACATGCCTCACATCATCTAGGGAGGCATTTCTCATCATGGGGTACCATAGGAGGGAGCAGGATTGCTGAAAGCAAGGTTGTCTCTCAGCTGATGATAGCTGATGGTGCCAGCACAGCTTTGTACCCCAGGGTGACCAGTGTGCATGACTGCTTCCTTGGGTGTACTTCTTGCCGCCCAAGCTGGTGCAGGCAGGCAACAAGGATGCTGAGGTTATGGGACCAAGATTGGCTCATCAGTACTCCAGCCATCACTCCCTGCAACATAAATGTTCCTCTGAAATGTTAGCAAACAGTTTCCTTGAAAATTAAGAATATTCAGGAAAAAAATAATTCCCAAAAGTGAAAGGCGACAGAATCCTCAAAGTGAGTCACAGGCAGCACTCAGAGCTCAGGCCTCCAGACACGTAGCAAATGAAGAGGACAGGAATGCAGCTTGGGTCAGACACAGTTTCAACAGATCTCAAGCCCCCTTCAAGAAGCAGCCAAGTGGTGGTTGTTTAGATGGCGCCAGGGGTTACTCCAGCCCTGTTTTTAAGCATCGTTGGTTGTAAGGGAAAGGTGCAAGCCTTGACCCGGCAACCGCCAAGATGCAAGCTGCAGCATTGACTCTTAGGCTGCTGAAATAATGACACCAAGCTGTGTGGTGTGGTTGATATGCTGGAGGGAAGAGATGCCATTGAGAGGGACATGGACAGGCTTGAGAGGTGGGCCTGTGCAAACCTCATGAAATTCAGCAAGGCTAAGTGCATCTGCACATGGGTTGAGGCTATCCCAAGCACAAATACAGGCTGGGCGATGAGTGGATTGAGAGCAGCCCTGTGGAGAAAGACTTGGGAGTAATAATAGACGGAAAACTGACTATGAGCCAGCAATGTGCGCTCACAGTTCAGAAAGCCAACTGTGTCCTGGGCTGCATCAAGAGCAGTGTGGGCAGCAGGTCAAGGGAGGGGTCTCTCCCCCTCTACTCTGCTCTTTTGAGACCCCCCCTGCAGTGCTCTGTCCACCTCTGGGGCCCCCAATATAAGAAGGACATCAACCTGCTCGAGCGGGTCCAGAGGAGGCCACAAAGATGCTCAGGGGCTGGAGCACCTCCCCTGTGAGGACAGGCTGAGAGAGTTGGGGGGGTTCAGCTGGAGAAGAGAAGGCTCCAGGGAGACCTTAGAGCGGCCTCCCAGTACTTAAAGGGGGCTACAGGAAAGGGGGGAGGGACTCTTTATCAGGTGGTATAGGGATAGGACAAGGGGTAATGGTTTTAAACTGAAAGAGGGTTGATTTAAATTAGATATAAGGAACAAATTATTTATTGTGAGGATGGTGAGGCCCTGGAACAGGTTGTCCAGAGCAGTTGTGGATGTCCCCTCCCTGGAATTGTTCAAACCCAGGTTGGATGAGGCTCTGAGCAACCTGATCTAGTGGAAGTGTCCCTGCCCATGCAGGGGAGTTGGAACTAGATGATCTTTAAGGTGCTTTCCAACCCAAACCATTCTATGATTCTATGAAAGTAGTGGCTGCTTTACCTCTTCCTGCAGAGAAGTGTTATTTTCTGACACTCTCCACAGCTACGTTCCTTTGGATGGTTTGCAACGGGCTTTGGAAGTTCATAGACATCATATCTGGGAGTCAAGGCATGCATCCTACTGCATGAGGAGGTCCAGATCTGGATGAATATTCAGTGGCTGAAATAACTGTTTCAGCTGTCAAGCTTGGGCTGCTCCTGGAAATGGCCAGCATTTGCACATGGCAGTCCTCACATTTTCTGTCGGCATGCCCTGAACAGACAAGTCTGGATAAACTTTTTCCTCCTTGCCCTCTGGCTTAATAATGGGCCAGGAACTTTGTAAGCTCAGCATGACCCATGTGTCTGGGGGAGGTTGCATGGCCTGCCCATAGCCACTCATCCATGGAAGAGATTAGCTCTTGCGCTCAGCTTGTGTCATTGTTAGGTCACAGCCTTTATGCCTGTCAACATGAAACACAATTTGGAGACCTTTTCTCCCTGTGCAAAATTATCATTGAATAGTATCAGGTCCCCTCTGTGATGGTCTATCTGCAGTGCTTAGCACAGGAGACAAAGGAGAGGCTGTTAGCTGGAGCATGGACCAGCTGCAGTAGGGTAGGCTGCCCTGGATTGTGCACTGATTGCTGGAAGACAGTAGGATCTGGGAAATCTGGGTTCCTGGGTGCTGCTCCTGCAGCAGAAAGAAAAGGGGGAGCTATGACAGTGAAACCAACACATGCTTTCAGCATTCCTTGCATCAAGGCAGATGTGGAATCTTATAGCCACCACACTGGAAATCATCATGACCCTCCAAGCTATGGTTCAAGGGAATTTGTAACATCTCCTTTTTCTCTAAACAGGCCTGTCTGACTGCACCCCGAGGCTGTTAAATTATTTGTCTGCTAGGAAGGGCTTTGAAATAAGCAGAAGCAGCAGAGAATGTAGGCTCTGAATGCATGGTCCTCTGATTGATAGCAACCCCCTTGCTCATGTGGATATGGTATATCACTTGGTCTGGCTGTGTCAGAAGTCAGAGGGAAATGGTGCAAATGATTTAACACATGGGAGCTGTGAAGGGAGGTGATGGAACATCCTCACTTGGGATATTTTACAGCTAGATGGGGCAGTCTTTGCTATCTCTGATTCCTGTTTGATGATGATTTGATGTGCAAATTGCCTCAGTTTAAGGCAAGATGCTCTAATGCCAGAACCTAGTAGAGCAGAGAAATATTCTTGGGTGAGCTACAAATCTTTGTTACTCTTGGGCAGTGTCTGACCTTCCTTAGCTCATCTATTCTATAAAGATACATCTCTTCCTTTGGGCAGTACAAAGCTCTGCATGGTTTTTCAATGTTGTGGCCAGTCACAGAGAAGGTTCTACACAGAGAAACTGGGGTCCACCTCACCCTGTGTAAGATACCTACCATGAGCTAGTTACCATTAAACTGCCTCTATATTCAAGGAAGAAAGACAGGCATTCCTAAAGCATGAACTATCTAATTTGGTTTTGAGGTCCCCTGAGCGGGATGACTCCTGCAAAGGGGATGCAGACAACTGGGTCTGATGTAGATACCTAGAGTGCAAGGCTCTCAATCCATGTCCATGGGCAGAACCAGCACCAACTGGGGGTGGTGCTGTGGGGCAGTGGAGGGCTACACGCTTCCCTGGCAGCAAGGTTTGCCAGTGACTTCTAGCCACCAGCTTCACTCTGGCGTAAGGGGAACAGCATGCATGTAGACTTTACCAGGTACTAAATGCTACATTTTTCCCTCGCAGCAAGGTGAGGGTCCTTGGCAGGAGATCATTGTCCCATGTGAGGTCTTCACTAAACATTTGCTCTGAATGTAAGACATGGTTTGTACAGAGGACATGGAAAAGTCACAAGGAAGGAATAGCATCTCAAAGAACCTTGTGCTTTGGGACTCCTATGAAAAGGATTATTATTCAACTTCATCCCACACCCCAGGGAAGCCACACTGCAGACATGAGCTGTTGGCAGAGCTCAGCAGGTTTCTCCAGAGAACAAAAAAGCTGATCTTCCCCTTCCCTCCTCTCTTCCCCTTCCAATACCAGCTCTCTCCAGACATCTAAAGGGATGCAGTCTGGGGCTGTGCTGATAGGCAGGGGGTATGCATACAGTTATATTGTGACCACAGAAAGATATATGTCCTTGTGGCAAGCTGTATTGAGTTTCCAGTAGGAAAATATGGAAGTGAGTTTTATATTTTACCTTTTGATACAAGTGTCTATCTTCCTGAAGACAAATTTGCAAAAACAAAGGTGTAGAATATGCTACTAATTCAAAGTACAGTCAGGGTTACCTGAGTGATGGGATGAACTAACTTTTACAGTTCTGGGTGACACAGAGGTCTGTAGCCTTGCACAAGGCAGCCTGCAGGTGCATGGTGGGCTGTAGTTACATGCTGTAAATATTGAGAGGTCCTTCTTTGTTAGATGCCTGATCAATACTCTGTAGCTGAGGCCATGTCACTAAACTAGTTAGTGACCCTGATCAGGGGTTCATTCCCATCTGTCAGTGCATTGTTTCCAAAAAGAAGTTATACTGGAGATTACAAGTCCTTGGAACAATGGGTTTGTACAGAGATGACACTAATTTGTCCTCACCACATTATCTACATCCCCCTCGGTGCAGTAAGCATATCTGCATCCAGTGCCAAGGCTTGCAGGGCTGGAAATGTGCTGCCAGGCCCTCAGGAGAATGATGGAATTGGAAAGCTCTACTCAACCCACAGTGCTGGGGTGAGGGAGGACATCCCAGCTTCAGAGTTCAGAGCTGAGCATCTATTTGAGCTGAAGCCATGGTCACCTGAGGCTGCTGTTGCAGGTGCCAGGCAGGGATCATTCTGTCCGAGGCACCAGGGTACTGCCTGCCCCAGAAGCAGCCCTACCCTGATCACCTGTCTGCAAACGTGAGGACTGGGTAAGTGCAGGCTAGGCAGCTCCTCCCTGACAGTCCTCCTTGGCCTGGAGCTTTCTGCCACACCAAGGCTGGTTCAGCAGCAGCAGGGATCAGTGCCAGACCTCTGTGCCACACACAGACCCCCTGACACCCTGTAGTCAGATGTATTAGTGCCTCAGTAAAAAATCAACATCTTTTCCTCATACTCTCTCTCCCACAGTTTTACAGCTACGCCTTCAGCAGAGAAGGACCCGTGAGCAGCTGGCAGACCAAGGCATCATGCCACGTGAGTATCTTTTTCTTCCTTTTTCACCCACCCCTGGCTCAGAGGGGCTGTGTTTATCTTGGGCACTGCTGGGCATCACTGTGTGGCATCAGCTGCCTGCTCAGATCCCCGCAGCTCTGAACAGATTGCTACCAGGGGGAACTTGGTTTCCTGTCCTGTAGAAATATTATGGTCCCTGGTGCTGTACAACAGTGTCCAGCATTTGCCACACAGATTATAATGCTGCTGCTCAAACTGAAATCAGGAGAGATGCCTAGCTTACACCATCCAAAAATTCAACTGCATAACTCCCTGTCCCAGAGGTCACTGTAGCAGGGCAAGCATATCCAACTCCAAGCAGAAAACTCACAAAGCTCTTACTGTAGGCAAGGGCAGAGAATCTCATGTCCTCCTGTAAAAGCCAGGAACCTTAGACCCTCAGAATGAGGAAGAGGTAGAGAGGGCCCATTCCAGGAGGCTGTGGAAGAAGGAAGCAGTGCGTGACTGCCTTGGCCTCAGTGCAGAGACGCAGCCCTTGGATGAGTGAGACATATCCAGATCTGTGCCTGTGCCCAGCCAGGATCCCACAGGGCAGAGCTGTCAGTGTACACTTGAGGCCAGTGAAACCCCACCTGGGCCTGCTTGTGGAGAGTAACGAATGATGTCCATGCTTACCCCTCTCTGACCACATTCACCCTTGCTAACCTGGCATTCAAGCCTGAAAGACAAGCTCCAGGCCAGCGTTATAGTGTAATCATTCAGCATTAGAAAGCCAATTGCTAGAGCCCAAAAAGTAAGTGAATGAAATGATCCCCTTCTGCACCTGCAGGTGCATCATGAAGCATTGCTGGAGAAATGATGTTGGGAGCTCAGCCCTGCTCGATGGATAACTCCATCCTGATCTAGCTGAGGCTCCATGTGCATGAATCTGTGATTATCTGGGACCCAGGTAGTGGATTATCGTTTCTGTCTCATCAAGAGCCCCTTAGGTTCACTGCTAAAGATTACAGCTTTCCAAAGGCTGTGTCACTTTTGTCTCTCCTGGGTAACCTTGAAGGCTGTGATGCAGCTCTTGTCTAAACATCAGAACAACAACTCACAAAGAGCATGGCTCTAACACTGCTTGCTTCCCCCTGCCCATCTCTCTGCCCTTCTCATGCAGCTGCCTTCCTGAAGGATCGTGTCAAGGTAGCCAGCAACAGATACCTTCTCAGTACAGTATTGCCAGCATTAAGAATTAAGAAAACTTGAGCAGGATGTTAACAACCATGACTGTCAAAATAATCACACTCTTTTAAGACTGATAAATGTATGTTCTTTCCATTTGTCTTCTGTTTAAATGTTCAAATTTTATGCTGCCTGCCACCAAAGGGCAAGCATTTTAATCACAGGAGTCCAGGAGCTGGAGCTTTAAGCCAAATACTGTGATATTTGTTGTAATATTGCAAGCAATGGCAATACAGTGGACAGAAATATGTCTAACATCTCCTGAACTGCTAAGTCCACTCTGTACTAGAGGGCACGCTCAGCTAAGGTGCAGGACACCCCATTGCACACGTATGGAGCAGTAGTGCCCAGTGAGAGGCTTGTGTACCCGATGCTGCTCTGCAAGGCTGAGGGCATGGGACTGCACTTTTACAAACGGCACCTGACATTTAAAACCTTACACATTACAAACCACATACTAAGCCAAATTCATTCGATGGCAACTGAAGGGTATTTTCCTGTTACTTATCGCTTCTTTGCACTTCCAACTTCCAGGCTGACATTTTGCAGTCTAGTTTCTGTCCAGGAAGGCCATTTTGGGAAGCTTGATTATCGTTCACTCGGTGAAAGTAATAGAAGAAAAGTCACTTTTGCCATCATAAAAACAAACATGCAGAATTTAACTGCTGAATTTGACCTCAGGGGGAAGTGTTTACCTGTATCTTCCTATGCCGTGTTGGCTCTGAGGTCCAGCAGGTGAGGTGGGCTCTGGGAGGTGCACCAGGAGAGGATCTCAGTTCACACGCATTGCAGGAGGGCAAGAAATGAACCCATATGGCTGTGACCCACAGTGGTTGAGAATAGCCCTTCTGGAAAGAGGAAAGATGGGCATTGCTGCTCTCCATGTGATAGTCAGGTGTGGTACCAGGCTTGGAGCATGCACTTGATCCCACATTGCACATTAGATTTGCACAAGGATTGCTTTCCACCCATTGAACACGTTTTCTGCTGACACAATCTCAGGGCAGAGAAACTGTTTTTCTAACTGACCCATTTCATACAGAGACCAGAAAGAGAAGGAAGGTCAGAGTACAAAATAGCATTGGATAAAAGATTTGAGGGCTTGTAGAAACCCTTGCAGGAAGGGGAGTTGATGGCTATACGCAGCCTGCTGAGTTGTTCAGCAGTGCAACTATAGCACAGTAAGCATGAAACATTGGAATAAGTCCTAGGAACTGGCTGGTTTTTGGTATCCAAAAGAACAGTGCAGGAAGAAGTATCAGTGTGACCTGAGCATAGCACAGTGAGATGAATATCCTTACCAAAGCCCAGTCTGTGTTTGGTCTGACTGGAAAAGATTAATGCCATTGCATACCTGAGCTCTGTTCACACTCCCTTGGATGTTCTTCTAAGAAATGTGAAACCTTCAGGTGGCCCCATCACTAGAGAAGGAAGGAAAGTGCCTAAAGGAGGATGCTCAGGAGCAGTAGCATTGCACAAGACTTCACGTTCAAAGCTGGACTCTGACTGTGAGATGTTTTCATGTTTTAAATTGAACAGCTGGCTGGCAAAACAATGAACGCTATTGGAAAAGGCTTTACAAATAAAGACAGATGCAGACTGGTAGGCAAGAGCAGCCTCTGAGTTCCTTCAGCCCTGTGACTCTGAGAGCAAGGGGAGATCCAGGTTCATTGAGACAGATCTGTAGGAGTGCAGGTGAGAGCAGAACCTGCCCCATTCTTCAGGCTCCCTGAGTAGGAAGTTTCCAGTTCATGCAGCTACACATGCAGTTTTATTGTCCTAGTGAAACCGGTACAGACCCAGCAAAACCATTTTAAATGAGGAGTGTGAGGGGTCACTTGCAGAAAGGCAGGCTGTAGGGCTGAGCATGGACGAACTCTCTCTCTAGACCTGCACAGACGCCTGCCCTGGACCCCAGCCAGATCCTGCTCACCTACCCAAAAGGAAGGGGAGGCAGCTTGCAGAATCAAGGATTCCTCGAGGCAAGGTTCCCTCGAATGTGATGGGCTGCAGAAATAGCTGTGCTTGAAGTAAAGACCCTCTTGCTGTATGCAACCACCACCTCATCCTCTAACTGAAACCTGAGAGGCAGTAGTCCCAAGATTATCAACACCAAGCACAGCAGCTCTGCCTTGTTGCCTCCAGACCCTCAGCCATTTCAAGCTGACATGTCGTCCCCTGACAAGTCTGAATAACCAGTGCTAGCAATGTCTTTATTTGTTTTGCAGACTAATACAAGCTGCAGCATCCACATAATTCCTCCAAAAATCTTGGTAAATGACTAAATTCTGCAACATCTTCCTCTTGAATAGCACAGTGTTTGGTCAATGCCCGTAGCACACTCCCAATGTTAGTACTTCACAGTGAGCAGGGCGGTAAAATCATTCCTCTTGCTAACTTCATTTTCTCGTGTGCACCATTTTATTTTGCTTCTGATTAAACCAGCTGTCACAAGTCCTCACGGCTGCTCACCGGAGCATGGCACAGTACTGCTAGCTTGTCTGTATGTCCGCTTTCCAAACGTTAGGAGCAGGAATGTGCCTTCTGTGTTTTACCATGATTGACTGGAGGTTACAGGGGTTGTTCTGGGTGTTGCCTCCCAAAAGCCAATTCAGAGGGCCCCCAGATATTTCTTGGCTGCCCCCAGTCTTGTCTTCATCCTCCTCTAGGCTGATGGAGGATAACATGTCCTCTGTGAAAATAATTTCTGTCCTTACTGGATCCTTACTGGATGGAAAGGGAATTCAAACAAAGAGTTGTAGCAGACTGTTTTTGTGGATCAGGACACCTTCCCCTTCCCTGCTGCAATGGGAACAGTTGATTTTTCCTGCTTACACAGACAGAGAAATATTAACCCCTTCACCATGCAAATTCTGCTCCTGTTCCTAATGAACCAGAGTAAACAAGGAAATGTGCAAGGTTCTCCATGACTCCAGTACAGACAGCTCCATGGGACTGGTATTCACTGGTCCAAGAGCCAGGGATCATTGGCCTTTTTTCAGGAGCCTCTCGGGGTTAATCCTCCTTAGTGTCAGGAGATGCTGAGGGCATGGTCTGCTGCCTGGTACCTGGTCAGGCAGCTGCCTGCCCAGGGAGGCCCCATGTCACACAGATGCTTCTGGGCTGGGACAGGACAAATGTCCAGTGAGAGATGGAGGGGTAGTCAGTAATGGAAGAGGGACAAAGGACCACAGTTCTGGGGCCTTGCCTTGAAATACCCTCACTGGAGGCTGTGCCCACATGACCCCAAGAGGAGAGGAAGGTATTTTAAGTTTTTCTGCTGGCCTCAAGCCTCGGTCACCTGCAGGTTTGACTTGCAGGCGAGGTCCTCGCTCAGGTTGGTGCTCTTCCCAGATCTGTCTGCTGGGACTGTGGTGCCTTCCATGACCCACAGGAAACACTCCAGGGAAAAGCTGCATCTGCTCTCTGACGTGTCCCACAGAGCACTACGTTTCAAAGCCTGCACCCCCTCCCTGCCCATGTCCCTCCTGCATTCCCCGTGCTCTCCGTCCCCCCTGCTCTCTTGCCATGGACTGGCTGAGAGCATGGGATTTCCCAGAGCTTTCCTGAGTTATTTTTAGCCAGCGCAATAAAGAGAACAGCTAGTTTGTGTTGCTATTTTTATAGCACTTATTAAAATGCTGTTGCTGAATATCCTGATAGCTGCTTGCTTCCGCTCCTGTGCTGATTGCTCCTCTTTCTTTCCTGTTGCAGCACTGAAAAGCCCATCCGCATTCCATGAGCAGCGAAAAAGTCTGGAGCGAGCCAAGGTAACTCCTGCAGCCATCCCAATGCGGGAACACGTGGGCTCGCTTTGCATGAATTGAGGGGTTTGACAGCACCTTCCACCACTGTCCACTCCTCTGGCATCCTCCTTCAGGCCTTGTGGCCAAGGATGAGGGTCAGGGTGTCTCCCCTGCTTCCACACATGGTGGGGCCAAGCCAGGGTTCACAAATGCTCTGGAGCACCCTTGTCCAAGCAGGGGAAGTTTGAAAGGGCAGAGGGGCCATCTGTGCCCTGAGCTATGGGGTTTTACAACAGCCCCCGGGTTTTACAAGAGGCTGTAGGCAGGGCGTGTTCAGCATGGCATTGGCAGTTCTTCCAGTGGATGTCCAACCAGCTGAAGCACTGTTTTTCCCCCCAGGCCATGCTCACAGCCTGCTCCTCACTGTGCTAGCTGCTCTCCACTGCTGCTCAAGTCAGCGGGCTTAGATCAGGGCCAGCAGCGAGCAGGACTGAGGAAGCCTAACTATTTAGCAAGTGTGCAGGAGGAATGCAGATGCCCTTTGTCACCTGAAGCAAGTCCCCAGGGAGCTTACACTTGTCAGATAGGAGCCTGGCTTTTAGCTTGGCAGTGCAGCTTGGCCATTACTACACACAACATCCAAGGGGCTAAGTGGGCCAGACTCCCACCGTCACCATTATCTGACTGCACTCAGGCTTCCCTAAATATTGCTGAAGGCAGAGATAAGATAAGCAGCCATTTCCAGAACACATTGCAACTCTGTGATGCAATCACTTTTTGGGAAATCACACTGGCTTTCCAAGCACCCACCATTCAGCCTTGACCAAGCTGGAGGGATGTCCACAGAAAACAGAAAAATCAGGCATGAAGGTTTTGCCTGAACACAAGAGTTTGTCCCATTAATCTGCAAAACATGCTTGCAGTCACATGGAAAAGGACCTTTGCAAGGAAGAATGATTGTGAAATATGGAGAAGTGCTCTTCTGAACTTAAACACACTCCAAATCACTTGTCCCAAGTCTCCAGCAGTAATAAACGGCTAACATAAGAAACACAGTATGACTCTGAAAAATTAGTATGCTTACAAAACTTCAAGCAATCCAAAGTATCCTTGAAGTGTCATACATTTTACAATTTAAGTATACATTTGTGTCTCTTTGTCTTTCTCTTCAAAAGTTTTCACTGGCTAGTTGCCTGGGGAAAAAGGAAGGATGGTCTAGTCTATCCCAAATTGCATGCATTTTTAGAGCATGCTAATGAAGATACTAATGAGCACAGCCCATAACAAACATATATTCTTTGCAGGGATGCCCTGCTTAGAGCTGTGACAAGGAAGGAGCAGTGGCTCCTTCAATTATGTTTCCAGATAATTACTCAGTGGCATTTGTTGTTTAGCTGATATTCCTCCAAACTGATGTTCTGCAAACAGAAAGCAGATAACAATAACTGCTTTCATGTGTTTTGAAAGCTCTTCTGCTTCAGCTGATGTTAAAAAAAAAGAACACATCTGAAGTTTTTCTCCACCATTTGCACCCCAGTGACAAATGTAGCTTATAAACAGCAAAGGTCAAAAGGGATTGAAGTCATGGCAGAAAGTCAAGCTAACGCAGTGTGAATGCTGAGCTCAACATGAGCAATACCACATCTGTAGGACAGCAATTCAAGTTTAGCCCAAGTCAGGACCTGACCTGAGGATTAACTGGAAATGCATTAGGTGAATTTAATTGCACTCAGGTGTAGATACCAGCTTGCTGTGACCTGACACAGGAACCAGGCAAACCTACACATGGTTCAAGCAAGCATTTGTATTAGTGAAAACAAGCTGGGGGAAAAATATGGGAGGAGGGTAAGGAATTGTAAAGACTTCAGTAAATAAAATGTCTATTATTTGTTTAAACATATCACTGGCTATGTTAAAGGCTGGCACTAGGCCAGTGTAGCAGACTTTGAAGTCAGTGTCCTATAATAGATTGCTGTATTGGAGGACAGAGAACAGTCTGACTTTCCTGAGACAGTCTGGCTCAGCAGGGCTTTAGCACTTATTCCCAGCCCCCCAGCCAGCACGACAAGGAGGGACTGCGGGGGGATTGTCGTGCCTCTGCCCCAGAGCAGAACAGCCCCATCTGGATCATTCCTGACAGATGTGTGACCACCGACAGACATCCCACCCCCCAGAATCCTGCTCCAGTGCTCTCTAACCTGTGCTGTTAGCACGTGTCCCTGATGCCCAGCCCAAGCTGTTCTGTTGAAGTTTAAGCCCATTACTTTTTCACCTATATGCATGTACATGCAGAACTGTTTACGTTTTTTCTTGTAACACTTCTAAGCAGTATTTTGCATCATGTTTCCCTATAGCCACCTCACCTCTGGACTGACCAACCTCCCCTCTCAGCCTCTCCTCATTGATCCCATCTCTGGCTCAATAATCATTTCTGTAGCTGTTGTCCAGACCCTTCCCACGGACGCTCTCGGATGCAGGGCACACAACAGGGTCTTGCTATTCCTGGGACCCATCTGACATCCTTTGTTGTGTCTCCTAGAAAGCTGCCTGCTTGTCCAGGGATGTGGTTCAGCTGCTGATCTCTAGATTCTCCAGAATCTTTTATATTTTTTTTTCTCTATTTACGAAGTAACTAATTTCTGCCTAAGGCCACTGTCCAATGACCACTACAGAAGCATCTGTGGTGGATTAAGTCTTCATCCACCCCAGTGCTTAATCAGCTGACTTAGCTGTGGCTGTGACCTGAATGCAGTCCTTTCCAAATGTCCTTCTTGAAATTGTATCAAATGTATTTCAGATCATTTCTTCAGTTACTCCAAATCATGTTGCATCTTAATCCGTTAGCCTTGAATGATTCAGGGTTAAGGAGTATGTCTACTCTCATCCAAGACATTAATGAATATATTGACTAGTAGGAAAAATTGCTGCGTAACATGATTTGATACATTCTTCTGTTTAGACTGTGAACCATTCCTAATTCCTCTGGTGACCCACAGCTATGCTCCTTTTTTATGTTAGTCTTATCCAGACCAAATTTCTCTGGCTTGCATATGTGAGATAATGTCAAAACATGCATAAAGTCAAGCGACATGACATCCATTGTTTATTCCTGTAACAGAAACCTATCATCTCTCCATAGAAGGAAGTTAGGTTGGTGTGATGTGGCTTGTTCTTGATGAATCCATCCTGGCTGTTACTCATCTCCTTGCTATCTTCAAAATCCCTGTATATAGACTGTTTGATTACTTGGTCCAATATCTTGCTGACTGGTTTATAATTTCCTGGTTTCTTCTCTCCATCTCTTTTAAAGGTCTCCCTTGCCCAGCTTCCTGGAGACCCACAGATAGTTGTTATTACTCTAGCCTTGTGTATCTCAAACTGAGAACATTGAACTCATCTGAGTATTCTTCAACCTGTTCTCCAACCTGATAACTGGAGATTCTTCCTTTTTGTTGCTGAAGGTTCTTGGCTTAGTCATCTTGATTGATAAATAGCCATTTATCTTTTTAGTGAGGATGGTTTAAAAAGGCATTAAATCTTGTAGCCATCTCAGCAGCATGCACAATTATTTCCCCTGTTTATGGAACACAGACAGCACTTTCCATTGCCTTGTCCTGGCTACAGAAGCCATTACAAAATCTTTTTCTTATGATCCTGTACATTTTGTACTGTGGGTTTTCCAGTTTTGCTCCAGCTGCTTGTACTGTTCTTTAATATTTATCCTTAAGATTTTAACCTCTTTGAACTATGTACATTTTTTGTGCTATTTTTTCATGCATCTCAACTTAACAAACAGCTAATAATTTGTCCAAGTTGTGCTCTAGCTTTTCTTCACAAGGGGTTAAGTATATATTTGTATTCTTGAGGTCAGTTGCCCTCAAAACTGACTTCCTAATGGACAGCATTAATGTACCTCTGTGTGCCTTTCTGTTCCTAAATCCATGAGGAAGTTGACACAAGGCTCCAGGACCATGTTCACCATAAGCTCAGCTGCAGTGATCTGCAAAGTGGATTTTCCTAACTCCTCATCATAGCTGGGGCGAGGAACCACAGAGCACAGGAGCTGCAGGACTGCAGAAAGGCTAAGCCTCGTGGCTGACCTGGGTAGAGAGGCTGGGTATCTTCATGACTTGCTCAACCTTATATCTGACCCCAGAGTGCCAGGCTTCCCACAGAAGCCTTTGGTACAATACACTCTGGAGCTGCCTTGGTTTGGCTCTTACAGGTGATATGGTATGCTGAGCTAGGAGCAGATCCGTCACTCCCAGTGAATAGGTCTCATCCTTCCCATGAGCTCTTGTAATACTTCAGGCATCAGCAGGCTAAGGGAAACTGGAAAGGACACTGCTTAGGAGTGGGTACAGTGAACAGTCAGCAGCTCCATGTACATTGTTCCCTTTCTGAAGAACTTCTGCCCAAGAACAAGCCAGTGTTTGAGTGAAAAAAAGTGTCATTTAGGAGGTCACTCAACCCAGCTTGTAATAAATCTAAAAGAACCATGGGATGGCACAGGAGCAGATGCTCTCTGTACCTTAGTGCTGCTCTAGCCAGATAACTCTCTGCATTTGTGTCCTTCAGACTGAAGATTATCTCAAGCACAAGATCAGAAGCAGGCCTGAGCGATCAGACCTGGTCAATATGCACATTTTACAAGGTAAGACTGCCTGATCTTCTCCCACATACTCCTTGTGTCTCCTGCCTTGTGACTCATATCTCTCCTGTCCCACTTGGGTTCCCTTCAAGACTCTCATCACAATTAACTTTGTCCCAGCTGCTCACGAGAGGCAGATTCAAATGGGACACATGTTGTACGGAATTCAGTCCAGACCTGGTCTTCAGGAGGCAGGACACACATCTATTCCCTGACAGAAGCAAACCCAATGTTGTCTAATCTTTCTCATCTCTGGCAGGGACCAGTATAAGATGCTCTAGAGGACAGTGGAGTAGAGAACAGCTGTGAGGGAGGACTCGGTTAGACAGAGGTGCATACCCTGGGCATTTGTTGTCCAGGGCACTGAAATCCCTGTAGCAAGTGGTTGCAATACCCTCCCAAAGCTGGGCGTCTTTTGTTCTGCCATAATTCTGGATATTCTATGTGACAATTCACAGCAATGCAGTCAATGACCCAAGCACAGCCATACGACAAGGGTGAGCCCTGCTATCAGTCAGTGAGCCACAGCAGCTCTCCCCTCTCCCATCCTGGTGTCCCCTCCCCGCCAGAGAGCTGGCACGGCTCTGCTGCACCCCATCACAGACAGCAGAACACTGCAGTGTCCCTTGTTATCTCCAGAGATAATGAGCTCCTTAGAGGCACGGAGGATGTGTAGCCTCTCTCCTTGAGTCCTGTCAGTCACCTGGAAGAAGCAGATCACTCTCTGGCAACTGTAAATGCTAGCCTCTGCTCTCAGCATGGATGAAGTCCATATTCCTTTTTCCTCTGGCATGCAGGAGGTCTGAGCCAGGGGCCCATACCAGATCAGTGTCACTGCTTTGCTTTTCCCTTGGGTCTCCATCCCTTGAATGAGCTAGCACCATGGCTTGCTTAGCAGGTGGAAAGTGTCTTTCTCTTAGGTTAAATAATAGAACTGATACAGGCTGGAGTTGGGGCCTGGGGGCTGTAAATCAGATGTGAAGGCAGCTGCAGTCACTGGACATGGACAGGGCCAGCAGAGACTGCCTGGTTGTGTATTGAGCAAGCTGGTTGTGCTGCCCCACACACACCACTTGGCCAGAGCCTCTGCTCACACTTCTGTCCATCATTGCACCTCTGCATTTCATGGAGGTGTGTCCTGAGGTGTCATGGACTTAGGTGTCCATTTGGTTCATAACAGGACCTAGAGGTGATTGAAATTAGCCAGCTGAGACACTCTGAATCATCTAAATGACTCACAGGCATACCTTCTGTTACTGTTCACCTCGAGGAGCTCATGGGTGTTCACTGCCCTACATGGTCTGGGGCCAGAAGTGACCCTCGATCAGCTCTCCTGACCTCCTGCAGAGAATTTTTCCCCGGTATCAAGCCCTGTAGCTTGCGTTGCCTATAGTATTTCTTCTAGAAGAGTGTCCAGTCTCTGAAGGTAGCACAACCTAGATGCAGCCCTTCTTATTTTAGATCCCTGGGGGTATAGACATGGTCTAGTTTAGAATCCCACTCCCTCACTACTCAAGCCTGTGCCACCAGAAAAGTCAGATCACCTTTGTTCAGGAAATCTTTCTGTTTCATTGGCTACTCTTCTGTCACCACTTGATAACTGGGGACTTCTCAGAGGGTCTGTAGCTTCCAGATCTAGCTCCTTTGTTATGCTCCTCTCTGGCTCCTTTCTCCCCTGAAGGCCTGGAGCACTGTAGTTACGCTGCCTCCAAATGTCCACTCCCAGAGACTCACCTTTTGATCTTCTAGTGTAAGCCATTTACTCCAGTTGTCAAACACTGTTAATGGTTCTTTTCTCCAGCTGTTGCCTAGTAGGGACCTATCTGCATTAGCCCACAAGGGTCAATGGGCTCCTGGCAGGCAGGAGCTGGAGTCCACTTTGGCCCTCATGTTAGTCACAGCTTGTTAATGAAGTTTCCATTGCAGATTATTCCTGGGCCCTGGGGAGGATGCTCCAGCTGCAGGCTGAATTTGCAAGCCTAGGCTAGTAGACAGAGGTTTTTGCCTGGGAATGGAGAAGCTGGACCTAAGGCTCAGAGTAGGACCCATGTATCAAACCCCACCAGCCCAATCCAGTCCAGCATCCTGCCCTCCAATCTCAGAGCAGCTCCTGCTGTGTACTGAGCCCTGCTTAGGTTTGACCACAGCCCAGAAGGGTTGTGCTGAAGGGGAAGCACATTCTTGCTTAGCACTGTGCTTACAGATGCCCCAGGTCCTGAACTGATGCCTTTCGTTTGGCCTTTTAGACTCAGCTGCAGAGGGGTCCATTCAGTCTACTCAAATGAAGCTGAAAAGAGCCCGACTGGCAGATGATCTCAATGAAAAGATTGCTCTCAGGCCTGGTCCTTTGGAGCTGGTGGAGAAGAATATTATTCCCGTCGACTCAGCTGTGAAAGAGGCCATAAAAGGTAGTGGAAGTGAACGTTGTGTGTTGTGTTGTGTGCATGGCACGGGGCAGGGGCTGGCAAGGTTATGAGAATGTACCACAGTGACTGCAGGAAGTGACTGGCCCAGATGTAAGAGCTGAATTTATTGCTTAAATTTCATTATTTTCACAATAAGCAGCCCAGTGCAGCACAGCCTGTGCTACCTTGTCCAGACCTATGAAAGAGACCTCTCTTCTTCTTAGGGCAATGACCACTGAAACATGCACAATTGCTCAGCCATGTCTCCTCAGAAACAACCTTCCTTCTAAAACTCCTTCCCTCCCCAAGGCTTTGAGTGTGTAAATGATACTGCTGCAAGCAGGACAGTCCTTCCTCCCTCGTGTGGGAGAGGACCTGGGTGCACACATCTGGTTGTGAGGCCAACCTGGATTCTCCCACTTGTGCCCTGCCAAGATTTTACATCCCAGTAGGTGGGGGTGAAGTGTCCCCAGTTCAGCGAGGCTGTGGTTCTTTTTTACCACTGGTGTAGTGGTACGCAAGCCCCAACAGAGTAGTACGTTGCGTCGCTGGGGTGGGGAAGCATCCCTGGGGTGCTAGACTGCTGGGGAATACGAGAAGCAGCCTGCACCCCAAAGCAGGGTACACTCCTACCCACCTGTACCCAGCACTTGACTTATGCCTAAACTTGGTTTTCCTCCATCACTTACCCCCCAGTCAGAGGAGGGAGGCAGAATCCTCCACAATTATTTTCCCCATGCTGCTGCAGGGAGGCTGGTGTGGGAGCCGACACAAAGCAAAAGGTGACTCAAATTTCACAAGGGCCCAGTGCCAGGACAGGGAGGTCCAAAAGCAGAGAAAGGAGCAGGGAAGCCAGCAGGGTCCTGCAGTGCCAGGACAGCAGCCCATATTTTTGAAGCCTGGGGCCATCTCCGCATGTCCAAATTGGCCCTTGGGTCTCTACTGAGGCACTGAGAGATGCCCTCATCCCTGGGAACCGTTTGTTTGTTGCTCTTGGTTCCGCAATTTATGGGATTATGTCCATTGGCCTAATCCCATGTTAAGTGCCTGTTCTGGGGCTCAGAGCAAGCTGGGGACAGTGGCAGGGCTCTGGGACAAGAGGGGTCTTTGAACAACAGAAGCAATGTCAAAAATGGGAGTTGAAACAGGAATTACTTTGACTTTCATTTCATCTCAGAAACCAGCATAAATGACATGAAACATTCCAGGCTCAGACACCTCTGTCCTGCTGTGTAGTTGTTCCTGCTCTTGGTTTTCCCACTGTGAAGTGCACACAGTGTACGGACGGCAGCTTCTCCAGCCCAGCCCTTGAGCTGCTCCATTTCCAGTGTTTCACAGCTCTCGACTGAAGGTGAAATGTTCCAGGACTCTGCCTGAAGAGGAATTTTTAAGGAGAGTTCAAGTGAAATCTCCCCAGCCACTTATCGAAGGAGAGAACAGTAGAGGGGAAAAAAAAAAAAAAAAAAAAAAGTTTAAAAAAATCCCCACTTTATAAACATTTAAGGCTGTTTGAGCATGACTTTAATGCACTGGAGCTGAGGCTTGGAGGCTGGGCAAGTGTGCTTGAAGTTTGAACAGAGTTTCTCTCCAGCTGCCTTGTCAGGAGCTTGTGGTAAACAGAGATTTACAGGACAAAATTGTTCAAAACAAAAAGTCTGTCTTAAAACAATTTGCTCAATTTTGAATTGCTCCCTTTTGCAATGCCCTTCTACCACATTGCTGGGGAAAATTTGTGTCCTATATGCCAGTTTTATCCCTAGAGTCAAACATGAAGTTACTTGGTACTGTTGGGTGCCATGAGAAGGAAGTGGTCCAACTACAGCAGGACCACTATCCCAGCCCTCAGGTTTCTGCAGAAGAAAGCCCCGGGCAGAAGCATCCTCAAGCTGATTTTTGGAGTTAGAGGTGCCTTGTGGTGCTCACAGTTTGGGGCGAAGGGCTCAACACAGAGCAGAGATGAGCCCTGGCACTTCTGAACGTTAAGCCTTTTGTTTTTGCAATACCAAAAAGATGACAGGATTTGAAATCATTTTACTTTAACCTTGGAATCTCAACTGTTTATACAGTGGAAAGTTCAGCTGACGTGTTCCTCTAATCACCTCCGTCAGGGTGAGCAGAAAGTGCCAGACCCCAATGAAAGCCCTAACGTCCCAGTGACAGGAGGCCGCCAGTGCCCTACATAGCTGAGCAGTGATATAAGAATCCTTTTTTTACCAGGTCCTTGTCATCACATTGTCCAATATGCTTGAGAGGACAATACCCAGTGCATTAGAAACAGCCCCGAGCAAACACCATTCTGCCTGAGATTACAGCAGAGACATGGGATCACAAAACAATACGGTCAGCCCTGAGCTGGGTGAGAGCAGGACAGATAAGGGCAGCATTCCCCACCCGGCACAGGCCTGTGGTATCAAGCAGCAGGATGCAGCACATTCCTGTCATGCTCCTGTGTCCTGACAAGCTGCTGCTGTGGCCCGAAGGTCCCTCGGGCTCCAGGCTTTGGCACCACTTCTCATCCCATGCTTATAAAGTGCCAGCCCAGTGGGAGTCTTGCAGACCCACAAGTCCCCCTCGCTTGGTGTCATTCTTCCTGAGGGAGGATGTCCACGCTTGTCTGCAGGTGTGGGGAGTGGCTCCCACCCAGCCAGGTGGTAAACCAGGCAGAGTTGCAGATCCTCAGGGAAGACCCTGTTTGGGTGATGCCTCTGATGGAGCGGGGACAGGCCCGATTTCCAGGGACATATGAGGAGCCCCGTGCCCTGGGGAGCAGGGAGGAGAGGCTCGACACAGGACGCCGTGATCTCATATCCCCACTCCATATGGTGACTGGGCAGCAGCTCAGGGCAGGGAGCCAGGACTCTCTGCTTCCTCACCCACCCTGGCACCATGAGCTGGGGCAAGCAGAGATAACCTTTATCTCTCAGATAGGGGCAGGGGTCAGAGCAGGAGGGTGCATGTCAGTGAGAAGGCGCACATTGCTAGACCGGCAGCAGGGACAGGTGGAAGCTTGTCCCTGGGCCCTTCCTATTTTCCCATTTGTCACCTCACTATCAATGTGCCAAGCTGCCTGACAAATGCCAGACATGAGCACGAGGAGATTAGGAGCGTGGCCACACTGCTCCTTCCTCTGCCCCCACCTGCAGCCCTCCGAGGCTCACATGAGACCTTTTTTTTTCAGCACTTTATTTATCAGCAAAAGCTGGGGGTCAAGAGCTCTTGCCCATCTGACTAGGAGATAGCGTGCTGGGAGCTTTGCAGGGGGGGAGAAATGTCTGGGGCTTTCAGGGAGGCAACAGTAGTGGTTTGAAGTATGTCATGGTGGTGAAGCCTGTGACAGAGATAGGATCTGGAAGCCTCTGTTCAGCTGCAGCCAGGGCCACCCGTGTTGGCTCTTGTGCCATGAACTGATGGGTCACCCCGCAGGTGGATTTCAACCTCAGTTCTGCTGAAGTCAGGTTCCCACGCGTGCTGTGGGCTTGCGGTCAGGGTGCTCAGCTGATAGAAAGTGACTCTAATGCCCCTCTCCCCATCTCAGCCCAACAGGGCAGGACAGCAGAGCCACTCGTGTGCCAGCCCCACCTGCAAAAAGCCTCCTGCCCCCGGCGGGCCAGGCTCCTCGGACACCTCCTTTCTCCCTCTCCAGAGTAACATGGTCTATGGCATGAACCAGGAGCTGGAGCCATCTCCTCTCCCTCCAGCCTCAGCCATGGGCGCACACCCAGGTGCTGCCCCTGTGCATGGCTGGGGACGGGAGGAGGTGTCCGAGCTCTCTGGGCACCACACCTGCCAGGTCTGGAGGAGGTGGGCACAGGCACAGAGGCATCCCACGAGACTCACCCTGTACCTCCTGCCATCACGCTCGTCCCCCTTGGCCATTGCCCCTTCTCCTCTGGCAGGCACCCAGGTCAGCTTCCCCAAGCCAGCTGACGCCTTCACCTTCGAGGAGGACAGCAGCAACGACGGGCTGTCCCCGGAGCAGGCCAGGAGCGAGGACTCCCCGGGCTCCACCGAGTTGGCAGCAGGCACCAAGGCGCCAGAGCCAGCTCTCGCCACTCCCACCGGCGCGCCCCAGGTAGGGCCCACGGCACCCGCCTCCCTGGGCGACCCCGGGGGAACCCACAGCACCTGCCTCCCTGGGGGACGCCGGGGGACCCCACGACACCCCACCTCCCTGGGGGGCCCACGGCACCCACCTCCCTGGGGGACCCCGGGGGGACCCACGGCACCCGCCTCCCTGGGGACCCCGGCCAGGGAACTCGCCTCGTGGGCGCGGGGGCCCCACGGCCCCGAGTGGCCAGAGCCGGGGGGGCTGCACGGGGCCGCCGCGTCCCCTGCTGACCGGAGCGGGAACTGCATCCCCGGGGCGGGGAGGGGGGGGCGGGATGGGGTGAGGGACTGGGGGGGCTGGAGAGACTGGAAAGGAATGGAGGGACTGGGATGGACTGGGAGGAACTGAAGTAGACTGGGGTGGGGAGAGGACCGGAGGGACTGGGGCCAGCCAGAGATGGACTGGGGGGACTGGGCTAGTCTGGGGGACACCGAGGGGCCAGTGGTGTACTGGGGGGGGAACAAGGATAGAGGGCTGAGGTGGAATGAGGAGGGCTTGGAGACTAGGGTGGACTGGGATGGACTGGGGAGACAGAGGACTGGCATAGCCTGGGGGAGCTGAGATAGTGGGCTGGGATAGACATGGGGGGACTGGGATGCACTGAGACATCTGGGATGGACTGGGGACAACATGGGGCAGCGGGAATGGTTGTACCAGGTGCCCCTTGCAGTCAGAGGCTGTGCAGGCACCAGCCCCACATCCCTCTCCCATGGCACAGCTCGCCTCTCCCTTGCAGGATCACCCCCAGAGTGCCGATGGCCGTGCGCCGGACCCAGCCTCGGGGCAGGGCAGCCAGTGTGACAGCCCCAAGCAGACAGCAGGGCAGGAGAGCCCAACTCTCCCTGTACCCTCCACCGTGAAGGTAATGCCTGTGCCTCCAGGCTGCCCAGGAGAGTGAACAAGCCCAGGGCACCTGGCTGCATCAAGCCTGAAGTGCCTGCGTGCTGCACCCCACGTGTGTGGGAGGTCTGGGGTGGGGGGTGGCCTTAAAGCCTGAGAATAATGGAGGGAGACAAACCTTGTTGTCAGAAACTGCAGTGTGATACAGGTTCTGCACTGGAAACATCCCCTGAAGCCAGGAGCAGGAGATACAAGGCAACACTGCAATACCTTCCAGAAAAGGAGGGGCATTCTCCATCTCCTGTGCTCTTCAGCACAACTGAGATGGGACATGGCCCTGAGGGACTCCCCCAGATGCAGGCTCAGCAGCTCTTGGAGCTGGAGGGTCAAGGTGCCGGCAGGACCTGCCCTTGCTCTGTCCCAAGCTTCTGAGTTCCCACAGGGGTGGCAGGAGCTCTTCTCCCAGCTAAAATTCCTTTCCTTCTGGACCAACAGTCCAAATCATCCAGTGATATCAAGAACCGTCACAAAAAGCCCAAGGACACCAAGCCCAAGGTGAAGAAGCTGAAGTATCACCAGTACATCCCTCCGGACCAGAAGGCAGAGAAGTCCCCTCCACCCATGGACTCTGCATATGCCAGACTCCTCCAGCAGCAGCAGCTCTTTCTGCAGCTCCAGATTCTCAGCCAGCAGCAGCAGCAGCAGCAACAGCAGCAGCACTTCAGCTACCCAGGGATGCACCAAGGCCAGCTAAAGTGAGTGGCAATGTGCCAACATCAGAGTTTAGTCCTGTCTCTCTCCAAACTTTCCACTGCTGTACCCATTTGTGCCAGTGCAAGGGGGATAGATGCATGCAAGTGAAGCATAAAAGCTTGGGAACATCAGTCTCCTGCAAAGCCGTTCTGGCTTTGTGCACTGGTTGGGGCATCTGTGACCTGCTGGTGGGTCACGAGCAATCTCCTTACAGCCCAACCTGGTTTTCCTTGGGGTTGGCAATCCTTCAGGTCTCACACAGGAGATAGCAGTCCCAAGGGAGCAGTCCCAAGTGGGCACAGAAATGCCAGGGGGACAGAGAAGTTACCCCAAATCTCCTTTGTTATTTCAGTCAATCAAATACAAGTTACCCCAAATCTCCTTTGTTATTTCAGGCAATCAAATGAGCAAATGGTCAAAAGTTCAAATTCTTCATCAACTTCTGTCAACAACAACCCACTTTCCCCTGTGAAAACCACCTTTTCAGGCCAGACTTGTGTCTCATCTATCAAGCCAGGCCCTCTGCCATCTAACCTGGACGATCTGAAAGTGAGTGCAAATTTTGTCACTGCAGGAGCAGAATCTTACAGCCTGAATGTGTTTTGCTACCCCTGAATCATGCAGCGTAGTGCCACAGGCTGAGCTGGTGCTACAGAACCCCCGTGCTGTGAGCAAACCCAGGAGTACATTGCGCTGGGTCAGGAACTGGTCACTGCGACGGTAACTGAAAACATGGGTTTGCTCCTCCGCAGGTGGCGGGTGGGTACATTGCTCCAGAGCATGTATCAGCAGACCTTAGGTAGAACTTGAGATGGCTGCAGGTCAGGCCATCAGGTCAAGGACTAAAGGACAATCTGCGCTGCTGCTCCTGCAGCTCATGGCTCCATAGCTTCTGTGGTTTTATGGTGGACATCATGGACGCTGCTAGCACACCAGCCAGAGCTAGGAGGTCAGCATGGCCTCCACTGAGCGACTCAGCTTCTCAGTGGTCATTGCAGCCAGGCCAGCTCAGCTCTGCACAAGCAGGTGTCCTGGAGTCTGCAGCTATGAGCACTGCTTTAAACAATGCCTAAATCTCTCATGTGAGCAGGACAGGCAGGGCATAAGGGAGAATCACTCACATCAGCAGATGTTTTACACTTTGCTAATGGAGCCTCAGCCATGGGAAAGGCTTCTTTTAGGAGCAGAGGCCTGGGGCAATACTTACTATTAGAGAAAGAAATAAGGTGAGGTAGAAATAACATGAGTTTGGCCATAGCAATGCCCCTGCTCAGACGCCTGAAACATGTACTGATGCCTGAACGTGGAGTATCTGGCTCCAAGGTAAGTGGTCACATTCTTTGGGCTAAAGGATGCCATCAGCTAGTTCCTGGTCTGTGTGGAAGTCCCCTGCTCATGTAGGAACCTACTGCTGGGAAGGGAATCTTGGGTTACCTCCATGATTCATGGAGAGCAGTCACAGTTCCTGGAGGAAGAAGGAAGAATTTTCCTGTTAGGAAAGGTTGAGATCCTGCAGGACATGCAGTGGTCAGGGCTGTGCGTAGTGGCTCTGGTGACTGCAGGTGAGACAGCGAGCACCTGGGGGGTCACAGCTCTAAAACAGAAAGCCTGTGATCTGAGACTCCTTGTTAGAAATGTTGCATTTCTAAAGGGTCCATCTGCCATTGGGACTGATCATTGGTGACTTTCTTTCCAGGTATCAGAACTGAGACAGCAGCTCCGAATACGAGGCTTGCCTGTGTCGGGAACCAAAACAGCACTGATGGAACGGCTGCGGCCCTTCCAGGAGTGTGGCAGCAATGCAGTGCCAAACTTCAGTGAGATCACCACCGTCACCTTCCCAGTCACTCCAACAAGCACCCTGTCGAGTTACCAGTCGCAGTCCTCCACCAGCATGTTATCGAATGGCTTCTACCACTTTGGCAGCACCAGCTCCACACCACCCATCTCTCCAGCCTCCTCCGACCTCTCTGTGAGTGGCTCTTTGCCAGACACATTCAACGATGGGCCCATGTCTTCTCCACAGTTTGGTCTCCAGCCATCCCCAGTTCATGGCAGTGCTGAAGAAAGCCTCATGAGTAGCATGAATGGAGGGAGCATCCAGCTGGAGCTGGAAGGGATTGACACAGAGAAAGACAAGATGCTGGTGGAGAAGCAGAAGGTCATCAATGAGCTCACGTGGAAGCTGCAGCAAGAGCAGAGGCAGGTGGAAGAGCTACGGATGCAGCTCCAGAAGCGGAAAAGAAGCAATGGCCTTGAGGAGAAGCAGCAGCCCACTCAGCATTTCTTTGGTGTCCCCATCAAGCAGGAAAATGCAGTGTCCAGCTGTCCATTTGCATCCAAACAAACTGCCTTGAAAGGCCAAGCCAGCAGCTCAGATAAGTTAAGTAACTGTGGGGTGCCGCAGCTGCCTCACATTGTAAATAGCCACTGCTTGGAGCCTGCAGGGCAAAGCACCATCACCTCCTCGACATTCCTGAGCCCTCAGTGCTCCCCCCAGCACTCTCCACTCGGGGCTGCAAAGAGCCCCCAGCACATCAGCCTGCCACCGTCCCCCAACAGCCACTATCTCCTCTCAGTGTCCCCCGGCTCACAGGCAGAAGGGCGCAGCGGGTCCCCGCAGACCAACAGTTGCCTTCGTACTGCGTCGGTAAGTGGAGAGTACCCCAGATGGCATTGCGGTGGTGAAGGCGCTGGTGTCTGTGGGCTGTCAGTCAAACATCCCAGTTTGAGTCCTTTCCTATCAGATCAGGCTGCTGGCACCCCGGGTGGGTACCTCAGGGGCCGTGGCAGCACATGGGGCTGCCTGGAGCGACAGAGAGTATCCCAGAGGGACAGCGGGTTGGAAGCTGATTGCACCGCAGGGTCCTTTGCAGGGCATCTTCTGGGGACCCCTGCTACCACCGGGCCCAGTTGCCCTGGGGGGGCCACAGCCCAGCTGCCCTGCCCCACGGAGCTCCTTCTGCCTTGGGGGAGCCCTGGCACAGCTTCCGTCTTCCCCAGGGGACCCCAGCACAGCTCTCTCTGCCCCTGGGTGAGCATTGGCAAAGCTCCCTGTGTCCTGGGAGAGTCCTGGCAGAGCATCCTCTGCCCCATGGAGCCCTGGCACAGCTCCCTCTGCCCTGGGGAGACCTGGCACATCTCCCTCTGCTCCTGGTTAAGCACTGGCACATCCCTCTCTGCAGCTGGAGGAGTCCTGGCACGTGTCCCTCTGCCCTGGGGGAGCATTGGCACAGCTGCTTCTGCCCTAAAAGAGCCCTCAGCTGCCTCTCCTCTCAGGGGGAGGCCTGGAACAGCTTGCTGTGCCCCTGGAGGAGTCCTGGCACAGCTTCCCCTGCCCCATGGAGCATTGGCATGGCTCTCTCCACCCTGGGGAAGCCCTGGCACAGTTCCCCCTGCCCCATGGAGCCCTGGCACAGCTCTATCCACAGTGGGGAAGCTCCGGCATGGATCCCTCAGCCCCTGGGATAGTCCTGGCACAGTTCCTACACCCCTAGGAGAGCCCCGCTGCAGTGTTGCAGGGCTTTTCAGCATCTTGCTGAGCCATTGTGGCTCCTAGCAGTGTGTGAGGGATTTTGACCACTGGATTGAAAGAGGGCAGTTACCCTGGTCATACAGGAAGCTTTTTCTTGGGAAGATAGAACAGGGCTTGCAGTCAGGGTCTGCAGTCAGATAGAGCTTATGCTTCCCCACCAGAAAGTTGTCGCTTCAGCATCCACCACTCCTCACTCAGTCCTCTGGACAGGTACAAAAGCTTGGAGAGGGGCGCACATTGCCAACTCACAAAAGCAGCACAAGGTGCTGCTGATCACAGCCTCAGTTCATCCCAACATCCTACCAGGGTTTCCCAGGCAGCAGTAACACGTGTCATACAGTCTGTAAACCACACACGATGGTGCAAGGCATGCACACTGCCTTCAGGGAAGATGTACAGCCAGTGCACACTGAGTGCACAACAGCTGCACAGTAGAGCGAGAGCCACTGCAAACCACCCAGGGCATGGGCAGGGCAGCTAATGGCCTGCAGTTGGCACACAGAAGTGTGCAGCAGGAGCTGGGCAGTGGCGTGCAGTGCTGCGAGGTGGCAGAAAGTGGGACACAGTGTTGTCTCTAAGCCATTCAGAGAAGGGTCAGATAGGTGACAGGGGCAGCTGGCACACAGCACCGCCACCGAGGTGGGCACTGAAGAGCAATCTAGGGTGAGAGCGGCGGAGAGACAAAGCGCTGCCAGTGGCATGGGCACTGGAATGCAGTGCTGTCGGGGTGAGGTAGGCAGTGGGGCTTGCTGCTGGAGTGAAATGGGCAATGGGGAGCATTGCTTTGGGTGAGCTGGGCAATGGGACCAGTGCTGAGGCTAAGCTGGGCAGCGGGGCAGAGAGCAGGGGATGCAGTGGGCAGTAGGATGCAGTGGTTGACCTCAGCAGAGGGGCATGAAGCTGTAGAGGTGAGCTGAGCAGTGGGGCAGAGCTGCAGGTGCAGTAGGCAGTGGGACAGAGTGCTGCGAGGTGATACTCTGAGGGGGGCAGCGGAGATACACTGGGTGACTGGGCAGCGGGCAGCGAGCATCAGCAGGGAGCAGCAACACCTCCGGGGCATCTCCAGCTCCTTCCTCACTGCCCGAGTGCAAGGGGCATAGGGAGGGGACGGTCCCATGGTGTCCTGCAGCTCATCCTGGCTGTGACACCACCCACCCTGGGCATTTCTCTGCTGCCTGCAAGGGGCCCCCAGAGGTGAGGGTACCTTTTCAGCTACAGCTCCCTCTCTGTGCCCAGCACTGGAGTACTGTCCCCCACAAGCCAGGGGTACTGTTCTTCCCAGCCACCCTCCACAAAAGTGGCCAGAATATGCACATCCAGACTGAGTGGCCTCATTCCTGCCTTGGATCCACTTCTGGATCCAACCTGCCTGACAGGTCTGTGCTGCATCCCCTGGCACTGGCTCTCATGGTGGGGAAGGGCACACAAGAGGCTAGAGGCAATGGAGACAGCAGCTGTCAGGCACTGGACTTTCAAATGAGGTCCCTCCTGCAAGGGGGGGCTGGCAAAAAACTGGCACTGATATGCAGGTGTTTGGCACAGGCACAGGGAAAGTCTGGGTTCGGACCTGGCGGTGTCCCTTTTGACTGGCCTTCCGTGGCCTGGTCTCTGTGAGATGCCCCTGGGCAAGCGCTGATGGAGAGGGTCCCTCGCAGAGGGGCTGAGAGGCAGCTGGCAGCCAGGGAAGCACTGCATCACTGGCTGGGTGAAGCCCAGCGCCAGCAGCCCATTGCTCTCCCCCTTGCTCTGCACATTCCCAGCTGCACTGAGGATGCTCTGTGGCACCATGTCTGTGCTCCGGCAGTGATCGAAGGTCAGCCTGGCCCTGGATCTCAGAGCTAGCCTGACGGAGCTAGTTTACCTCCCTCTCTCCTGCCCAAAGGCCAGTCACTTTGAGCTGATGTGAGCCACAAAATTGTGAGTTTCCCTGGCACCACACTGGCTTCAACAGAGGAGAAAGAGATCTGGGCCTCCCTCCGTGCTTCCCTGTGCATTGACTCCATTTCCCTGTATTTCCCCCACGCAGATGGCTACACAGGCAGGTCAAAAGTTTTCTATTCCATCCCCAAGTTTTTGTAAGTCAAGCCCAGCCCTCTCAGAGGTAAAGCAGCCTCCACCCTATGAGGATGCAGTAAAGCAGGTAACTGCATGATTTTTATTTTCTACAGGGATAGGGCTGCACAGGGTTTTCTTTTGCAGTTAATATAATTCATTTGCAGGAGTTACAACCCATTATGGGGTCTCTGGGTAGGACAAGCCTGTTTCCATAAGGAACGGGCTTTTCTTGAAGAGTTAATTGCTGAATGACTGCCACAAAGCAGTCAGAAACCACGTCGGATGGGATAGCACCTTCTGTGCTGGTAAAAGGCGCCAGTCCACGATGGGGTCCTGGCATCCCACACAAATATCCCAGGACTTCGGTGTACTCTTCTTTGGGGTGTTCAGTGCTATGTGAGAAACAGACTCTTGAGCATTCCCAAGTCACCAGGAAGCCTCACCTTCCCTCTTTAGCCCATTAGCAAAGTGCCCACTCCATGCCGTCTGCCTCCCTTAGCCTTACCCTGGAGCTCCGTTCCCATGCAGAGGACTGTCTCCATCGCCCATGAACCCCTTCTTGTGAGAGTCTGTCAGCAGCCTCAGTGCCAGCCATGATGGTGCCTTGAGGAAAACGGAGGGATGCTGCTGGCAGTGATAAAAATGGGTTTATGCTGGCTGGCAGAAAGTCCTTCCAGTCTCCAGTCAGGGAGAGGAGGAGGAGGATGCGTTGCCCCCAGGGAGCTGCAGGGAGAGTAAAGAGGCATATGCCAGTGTGAGGTGCTGGGTCCAAAAAGTTGGTGTGTCCTGGTGGCCCTGGGAAGAGGCAGTCTGTGGTGGCCACTGGTCAGCAGCAGGGCGGGGGGAACCTGGCGCTGTGCTCCCCAGATCCACCGTGCTTGTCCCAGGTCCCTGTAGTGCTCACCTGAACGCTGCTGCCAGCCCCGTGTTGGAGTGGCATCTCTCCTGCATGGGAGAAAGCCGTTTGTGGGCTCTAGAGCCACCTACCCAGCTTGTGGCCAGAGAGAGTCTCCTCCTAACGTCCTCTACTCTCCTCTTTGTCGTTTGCTGCAGCAGATGACACGAAGTCAGCAGATGGATGAGCTTCTGGACGTGCTGATTGAGAGCGGAGGTACGCACTGCTTCCCTGTTCCCATCCAGGGCTTTCCCTCCAAGCCAGTGTTGGTCATGGGGCTCAGTGCACTCTGTGCACCCCAGCAGAGCTGCCCGAGTTAAGTAAAGCTTTCATTTGCCCTCCCTGTGCCAGCAGCCACTGAGATTGAATCCAAAAGCATATTGGCCCTCGCAGAGCCTGCTTCTGCACATGCAGACCTGGTGGAGTGGTCTGAGCTTGGTCATCACCTCTGCAGACTGCGCAGAGAGAAGGGACGGCAGGGAGGCAGCCCCATGCACAGCACTGCCAGCATTCTCCCCACACAGAGCCCCCAGTGTCTCCCACCATTCCCAGTGCTGCCAGTGCCATCTCCCACATAGAGTACTGCCAGTGCCCTCCCCTGTGCAAAGTGCTGCCTGTGCCCTTTCCCATGCCCAACCCATGCCCAGCCCCATGGGGACAGCTGCCAGTGCTCATGCCCCAGGGACTGTGTCCAAAACCAGGGGAGTCATGGTCAGAAAGCAGGAACGTGAGAAGCTTCCCATGGGGAGGGTGGGCGAGCAATGTCAAGGGGTTGAGCGGGGAGCGGGTCTCCGTAGGCATGCCCAGGAGCCCAGCTGGGGAGCTGTGGTCATGCCCCTGTGCCCAGCAGTGGTGGGCACTGCCAGAGCACCTCAAATCCCTCTCATTTGTTGACAGAAATGCCAGCCAATGCCAAAGAAGATCGGTCCTGTCTCCAGAAAGTACCTCAGATAACGGTGTCTACAGGGAACTCCAGTGCTTCACTCCCAAAGTCTTCTGCCCCGTTCGAGCAGGTGCCCTCAGCCCAGCTCCCCTTTGATCACTGTCCGGGCAGCAGTGACACTCACCTCGAGGTCCTGCTGAATGCCCACAGCCCCCTGGGGAGGGTCAGTGAAATTGCCCTGCTGAAGATGGGGGGAGAAGAGTCCCACTTCGAAGGGATGATGGAGGGGTTCTCTGGAAAAGCCGCAGATGAACTGCTCACCTCCCAGGAAATTTTACAGACTCCCCTTTCGCCTATGGAAACCCAGCTCTCCCCTTCCCCTGCCGACGGCTCCGGTTTACAAATGAGTTTCACTGAGTCTCCATGGGAAACGATGGAGTGGCTGGACCTCACTCCCCCCAGCTCCGCCACTGGCTTTGGCTCGCTCACCGCCGCAGGTCCCAGCATCTTCAACATTGATTTCTTAGATGTTACCGATCTCAATCTAAACACCAGCATGGACCTGCACCTGCAGCAGTGGTGAAAGGGAGGATGGTGGAGGCAGGATACTGTAAACCTGCAACAACCAGCACAGTGTTTCTGTCACACCAGAGAACACGCAGGGCTAACATGCCACATCCAGGGGAAACTGGAGTCATTTTCCCAGCATATAAACTTGTCTGAATTTCCAGTTACTGCAAATTGACAGCACAACAGTTCTGGTACTTCGGTTTTCTTCCATTGACACGTCCCCGCAGAGGACACCAGTGCCTCTAACAACACTTCTTTAGATTGACAAGAACTTCAGTTTTGTTTCTTTTATCTTTTTCCCCCCAGTTTTAGCAGTCACTCGTGAGAACTGGAGCAGCTCATGACAAAACTATGTGGTGAGGAGACCTCACCTGGGCAGCAATGGGGAATCATGGAGAGGCAAGTCCGTTGCTGCCCTCTTCTCTACTCTCCCACTGCCTGCCCAGCCCTTTAGGCAATCCTGCTGGGCTCATCTTGGCCATGCCCAGGCCAGGGGGTGTGGGAGCAGGGAGGCTCTGCCCAGCCAGAGAAACAAACACACTTCTCCGCACTGCCAGGCTCACCTTGCTTCCTTCCTCCTGCCCACGAAGCTGCATCGCCCAGTCCCCTGCGCAGCTCTGCTCCAGCTGGATGAGAGATGGAGACCACCGTGTTCGTGGTGACACCTTGTCGTGTCCCTGTGGTGCCTGGTGGGGTTGAAAGCCCAGGAGCTGTCCTGGCTGCAGTCTGAACTGGAGCAGGCTGAAGCCTGTGACCTTGGAGCGGCGAGCTCTGGGTGCTGGAGGCAGCTGCTCAGGCTGCAGGTGCAGGTATCGAAGGGACATGGCAGCCCGGTGGAGCTGCTTCGTCCCAGCTGGTGTGGTACAGACTGAGATGTGTGATGTGCTTCGGTCCAAGGCAGGAGCAAGTTGTATGGAGAATACAGCCAGGGTTTGGAGGGGCTGACCTCTGCACAGGCAGAAGTCGGGATGGATCTCCACCACCTTGCATGCCCTGGGAGCAGGGGGAGCCAGAAACGGACACTTGGCAACCGGCACATGGGGCAGGACTGAGCGGGCCCTTGCATGGCTGCAGTTTTGTGTGAGTGTCTGCTTTTGTTGCCTTCACTCCTCTGCCATCCATCCCTCCACCCTTCTTCCCGTTCCTCCCTGACCCCCAGCAGTCATCCCTTCCTCCCAAATTTACTCCAGCGTCACTGCTCACTCAGCCCAGAGCGGGGCCATCCGGAGAACAGCTGTGAATCCCTGAGCCTAGAGGAGCTAGTTCTCCCGAAGCCAGCAGAGATGGATGCTCTCCTGCAGTGATGCCTCCTGTTTGAAGTCACCAGCATTTCTCCTATGAGTCTCTGTGCAATATACTTCCTCAGGCTCTAGCGAGAAGGAGCCTTTGCTTTACTTCTTGGCTTCCACCAAAGAACTTGCTGCAGACTGTTTGATGGACACGTCTACTTCTTTGCAATTCTGGTTTTGCCAAAGTAAATATTGTTGCTGACAAAGATTGTTAAACTATTTACAGACTGAGTGTATTTAATATTTGTGTTACTGGAAGGACAGCACATTGGAGGTGCAGCAGATGGGGAGGAGGTCTGGCATGAGGGGCCCACGGGCAGTCTGGCCGTGGCTCCCGTGGGGCACTCCCCCCGGGGGTGCTGGAGCTGGTGGAGGAGGCTCTGCCGCCCCTGCTGTGTCTCCAGTTCGTGGCGTTGTTGCATGCTGTATAAAGCACGTGGCAGTAGCTTTCAAGTCACTATTTAAAGCATCACTTTTCTATTGTACAACTGGTCACAGTGCACGGCTAGGATAGACAACCACAGGTTGCATTTTTTAAAAATAATTTCTTTTTCTAAGTGAGAGATTTTTTTCAAAGCCGGTCCATGGAGAATATTAATAGCACTTGAAACAGCGTAGCGTTGGCTGCTACACTGCATCATTGTACAGGGCTTTCCAGATAACTTTCTCTTCTCAGCAAATGTATTTCCTTATTTAAAGGGATGCTGTCAGCTTCAAACTTGTAAGCAAGCACATTTTCTTACCTATGTTACCAGCAACACCTTCATTATTAAAAACCCCTTTGTCTTGCCACTCCGTCTCCTCGCAGTTTGCTGTTCGATTTTGCCGGCTGGCGCAGCCACAGCCATCCCAGCTGGTATCAGCTCTGTGCCCTGCAACAACTACGGACCTTGCAGGAGCAGAAGTATTTCTTTCACAGCAGCGGTTTTTCCTGGAAGATTTCTAAACAAGCTAGCTGGAGTTTGCTGTTTCTGAAGGCTTTTTCTTCTGTTGGCTTTTGTTTCGCCTTGTTCTCCTGCAAACCCCGCTCCTCAGCTCTGTGTCCCCTTCTAAGGCAGTGGTCAGCACCTGCCCCAGCCCTTTGCATTTTCCAGCAGCCGAGCTGCCAGTGGCAGTGGGCTGCTGGCCACAGGGCATGCCGGAGCCACGGTCAGAGCCCTCCCCAGAGCTGAACCTCCCACAGCCCACAGGTGAGCGGCAGAGAGGGCTGGAGACCCCTCCCCAGGGACACCCTGGCTCCTTCTACCCAGCACCCATTAGTTGCAGTTTCTAGATCCTTTGCATCTTTCCTTTGATTAAAAAAGTGTTCCCAGGACATTTGCCCACCTGTTTGCAGGGAGGGACTGCCTGTGTGTCCACGTATCAGCTTAAAAGGTGAAATGATCCTGAGACACTGCAGAAGGGAATCTGAAAAGATGTAGATGAAAAAAGTGACTAGTTCCTATGAACATCTTTTAATCTCTAAACCACACCCTGCAACCAAGTGGGCTGTGATAGATTGCCTGGGCTGAGCCAAATTATGGTTATTCAGAGAATGAGAAGACAAGCCTCAGTCTAGGATTGTTTTGGGAATACTGATGGACCAGAGCACTCACCTGTCCCACCTGCCCGTTGAGGAAACCCTGCCTGTGTTGTTCAACCTGCAGAAGAGGAGCTGGGAGGATGTGCTGCCAGTCTCTCATTGTAAAAGGCAAAGAGCAGGGCGAGTGGTACAGGCAGTCACAGCTTTAAAGTGCAGGGAAGATGCTTCTCAGGTGCCAAAGTTTGGAGCAGAGCATCTGGGGAGGCTGAGTCCAGACTAAGGTCCTGCTGTGGGGCAGAGGGAGGCATCAGAGGGTCCCTGAGGTCTCCTTCCAGGCACCGAGGGATACCTGCAGCAGAGATCCTCCACTGCCTGGAGAAGAACTCAGTTCAGCTCTGCCCCAGCCATGGGTTGTCCAGTCCCACCAGAGCAGCCTCCTGGGAAAGCATGGGCCATGCTGTCAGGACAGGACACGCTCTCACCTCCCATCGCCTTGGGACAGTCCACACTCAGCCTTCGATGTGTGGGTGATTGTCCCACACAGGCTGTCCCAAGGGATTTAGGGTCCTGGGGTTTTCCTTCCTGTTGACACCAAGCTGGAGGATCCCAGTGATGCCCACTCTCCCTGGGTCTTCCTGCCTAAAAAACACAGGAAATACAAAGCCAAAAATAATTCCAAGAGTCCAATTTTGCCTTTGGCAAGTTTTTTAAACGCGAGATGCCTAGCTCAGTGCACCATCCAGTGTTTCGTTCATGAGAGGCACTGAGATGTCAACAGCATCTTTCCACCAGCTCCCAGGTCAAGGCAGACCATGTTTTAGGCAGTTTCCCTCCCCAGTGACATGGGGAAACATCTGTTTCTCTGCCCTGGAGGTGTGTGGGATGAGGAGGTAGCAGAGGTAGGAACTTGCATGTGTCCATCACAGACCCCTGAAACATGGAGGGGACCAAAAGACCCAGAGCCCAGCACCACAGCTGCCAGTGCCTTCCCCGTCACCAACACCCTGTCACCCTGTGACAGCACCCCCATCACCCCTTGCTGCACCCCAGTGCCACCCCTGTACCCACAGCAGCCCCCAGCCCTCTGCAGCTGCCCGCTGACCAAGGGCCCCTTGGGCTCCTCCTGTGCACAGGCAGCTCTGGCTCCTCCTCACCCACGCAGAGCCCCCACTGGCCCCACACCACCACGTACAGCCCCCTTGTACCTGCTCACCAGCACAGGACCCTCTCTCACCCCACTCCGAGCACACTGCCACCCACCAAACATCCAGATCACTCTGCTCATCCCTGGCCAGTTCCCCCAAAGCCTCTGCCTGCTTCTCACCCCAAATCACTCAGGGGGGGACCAGGGCCACTCCTTACCCATGCACAGACCCTCTGCACCACCTTGACCTACTGTGAGGTTCTGAGGTTCTCAGAGGGCTTCAGCACAGTTGACATCTGGTTTTAAAGCCCAGACACTTGTTCACTCTGGAGCATTGGTAGTGATGCAGCTGTATGGCCGGGCTGTTTTGAGAGCACCAAAGCAATCTGCACGTCTTGGCTTACCCACAGGACAAGATGACCTTCATAGACGACAGCACTCCCACCCTCAAATTTCTACCAACTCATTGTATGCAAGTTAGGGACTAAGTTCCTTGTATTCCTACAAATTTCTTATACTCAAAAGTTTGTTGCATGCAAAAGGAAACATACTTTTATACAAAGTCATTAATTTACTGCTAGTTTCATTAGCATCTTAAAAGTTGAATCAGAAAAATAGTTTTAGTCCAGTTACAATGACACTAATAATTTGTGTTACATACGATTAAAATCAATGCTGACAGACCTCCTTGTACCCACTCACCTTTCCCGGGGGCTCTGCTCACCTTTTGCTACTTCTCCGGGGCTTTCAGCCTGGAGGAGAAGGGTGCAGGGTGCCATGGCGTGTGTCAGCATCCTCACTCTGCCAGGAGAAGCAAAGATACTGATGTTGATGGGTTTTTCCTCCTTAACCTACAATCGGCTGTAGGAAACCAGGGTAATTTTTACACTTTGCTAACATGCTCATTCTTCCTTGGTATATAACTCCACATTACCTCTGAATTTCCTGTACTTTGTGTGATTTATGGACGTCAGAGGCTTGTTCTTTGTTCTTTTTGTTTAAGACTGGTTTTACCCAACCCCCCCAAATTACATTCCTTTGATGACCACTGGGCACTGATGAGGTGCTTATAGCCCTGGGGTCTCTGGCATCATCCTGTGCCTGTTCCTTCAGGCCCCTGGTGTCACCTGTAGTCCTCTGCAGTGCATTTTACTGTAGAGCCATTGATAGTTATTTATACACAGAACTACTTGGTATTACCAGCTATTAGCTACAAAACACATACAAAACAATGTGTTACATCGCCCAATTGTAGGAGAGCTAAAGCAAAGCAAGTAATGACCATCTTGTCATTAGATAATTGCTGTTACAGCTAAACAAGCTAAAGCTCAGGCAGGCTAAGACTAGTTCAGACAAGGTCTGACAAGTCCTGAGACCCCTTTAGTTTAACCACAAGGCCGTGGCCTCATACAAGCAGCAGCACTGCATTTAGTGGGCTTCAAAGCTACAAAAGCATGAGACCTCAAGAGACGCCACGGAGCACCTCCTGCATTGCTCATCTGGTAAAACATGTTATCCAGGGACACTCTGAACCTCTCCCATGCGAGTAAGCCCCCCTTGCTGGTGCCAACCTCAGTCAGCACCATGCAAAGTGGCTCTGGCCCCCCTTGCTGGAAATGCCCCTACATTCAGATCACACACTGGTGGCAGTGATCCCATCCAAAAGGTGGCTTCAGCTGCACTGACTTTTCTGCAGGAAGCAGGAGCTGACTGGATTTCAAGGTGGTTTCTCCCAGCCTCTTGAAATTAGGATCAGATTCAAATGTCTTCAAGAAATCACTGTGATGTGGAACCCCAGGATCTGAATCTTTCTTTCCTCCTTCCTTATTTGCTTCCCTTGTGCTTTTCCAGCTCAAACAAGAGGGTGAAAGAGAAAGAAACACAGGGTTTTGGTGCAGGGAACCAGAGGAATGGGGTGGTCTGCACTATGTAGAAGGCTGAGCTACAACTTCCCATTCTGCACCCGTCACTGTTTTCTCCATGTTTTGGTATTTTTTCTCTTAAAGCATCTTCAGCTGCACAGGATGTGCTTGATCGCATGGAGCAGCACTCCCAGGTCATGTTTCTGTGAGCACTGAGGTTTCAGTGTGTCTCCTGTGTCAGTGGTGGTGAGGTGGTCACAAACTGGAGGGCTCACGAGCCAGTTCTGCAAAGCCTGGTGGGCCTCATAATGAAGCTCTTTCTTCTCATCTCAGAAACCTGCAACAGGCTCTCAAGACAAATCACTTGTAATCAGTCCATCATGAAGCTGTCAGTGTGCTGCAGCAGATGCATCCTCAGTCTGTTCTGAATCTGGTGAGAAACTTGTTTTCCTTGGAAGGTCAGGCAGGTTCTCCCCCTCTTCTCAAAATAATCCGACTGACTATAATCTGGATTGCTGCAGCGTTGGCTGGTTCCATCTCTATCCAATAAGGTGCACTCCTGTCTGGCCAAGGGAGAGAGCTGCCTCCATGGTCAACCACTGAAGGAAATTTTCTTCCCAGAGGCATCTGATTTTTTGCTGCCCCTCATTTTCTTCTTATCTTTCTATCTGAGATGGCTGATTTACATCAAGCATGGACCAAATTCGGGAAAAGAAGGGACAGAGCAGAAATGCTCTAGGCAGGACAACGGGACATGACTGCCAATGAGCCAGAGCAGGTGTCTGGTGTCTAACGAGACATTAGGGTCACACAAAGTCCCTTCTCTGATGGTTTTTGGTGTAGCTCTGAGGTCTGCACCCACACAAGCACAAGCATGGACACCCACACAGATACCACAGGTTTTACACACAACCTTGCAAGCAAGCACATGTTCTCTAGTGCGAGTAGGTGGCCTTTCTATACACATCAAACCCTTTCAGCCTTCCCACTTTCTGAGCCTGCGTGTGCTTTTGCAACTGTTCCACAGCTACACCTGCAGAGTAACATCTCTGCACCCAGCTCTTCTGATGCAGCTGAACAGAGATTTGTTGTTTGGAGATGCTGTTTTCTTCTGACAGTAGGGCCTGCCCAGCCCTTCCATCTGGGATTCATGCAAAGATAATGGCTTCTAGTCACAAACTGTCTGGCAGATACCCCACAGTCCAGCCAGGCAGCCTGCTCTGCTATTTTATTCCCAATAAAACAATGGCACTGTGTATCTCCAGAAGAGGGAGTTTGTGCTTCATCCTGTTCTCCAAGTGTTTGCACAGCTTTAAACATAATGGAAATATTCAAGAGATGCTTTCTTTTCTTATTCATCAGAGCAGCCACTCCTTCTTTCCCTGGACCCTTAACATGTTCAAAGCAATGACCACGCTTGTGATTTGTATCAGGAGTCAAAGTGAAAATGGAGCTTTTTTTTCTAAGCAGCACCTATGGCATTAACGCAGGCCCAAACACTTCATTTATACCTACTGGGCACCAAAGGAGACAAGAGGCTGGGATGAAGGCTAGGGGAAGGAAGCCAAGCAGAAGATTAGTGGAAATACAGACCATGTAACTCAAAGTGTTCCTGACTGGAATAGGTGGTGGTGCACATCTGCATTCATACTGCTTGGCTCCAGGCAGGGACATGTTTGAACTCATCCAAACCTCAAAGCTGGTCTTGGAGTTCCACAGACACATAATAATCATAACAGGGCACAGTATGCTTTTTTGGATGCTATATAATCCTTGGTGAAGATCTGAGAAGCACCTCAGCCATGCAAGTGGGCATAAAGGTGTGAGGAATTAGCGTGAGGTGCCAGTCTGGACCACCAGGCACAAAGAGAGTTGTCAATGGCTCAAAGTGCACCTGGAGGCTGGCTCAAACATCTGCTCCTCAGCCTTGGCACCAAGTGCAGAAACCAGGGCAGCCTCAGAGCCCATGTGGTGGCACAAAGGGAGAAGCCAGATTTGACCATGGACCTGGTCATGAAGCCGATAGAAGGACTGCCAGCCCCAGGGCTGGAGAAAGCCATCATATGTCACTCAAGCAAGGAACGCTGGAACTGCCCAAGGGCTCAAAGGAGCAGCAACAGTGGCACTGCACAGGCGTGGGTCCTGTCTGAGACACTAGCAGCATCTGTACTGCCTTCAGCAGTGACATAATGACAACAGGGTCCTCAGCAAAGGCAGTGAAGTCCAGAGGGGCAAGGAAGAGTCCACAGGAGGAAAAACTGAGCCTGAGTTCAACAAGAGGCAACTGAAAGGAACTGAAATGGCTGCAAATACAGTCCCTTCTGCATGCCACAGTCACAGGGGAAAAGAGCCGAGAGGGATCCGCTCCCTCCTGCAGAACATGGGAACACCCAGTGCAGGGATGTGCAGGTGGACTCGCATCCAGCCCCCGGCTTCTTTCAGCTCCTTGAGCTTCCTCAAGAACAAATCTGAGGAAGCAAAGGTAGGTTGCAGTGCAAAAGGAACAGAATCCCGGAGCAGCTCCAATTCATGGAAAAAGGAGCTGCAAGGTGAGGAGCTGGGTCCTCCAGCAGCTGCCCAGGACTCTCCCTGCTGTGTGGTCAGAGTTTGTCTTCTACTGGGAGACCACCAAATCAGGGATCTTGGATGCTGGCTGAAGAGTGAGGACAGCAGGTGGTCCAAAAATGTCCAAAGTATTGTGCTGGCAACAAGAACCTTCCAGAAAAAGGCTTGTTGTGGTGGAAACACTGAATATATGCAAACTGACAGACTTCAACTACCATGAACCTTTCACACTGTGTATCAGGATGCAGCAAGACTTTCTTCAGCTCCGTTACCTGCTTTCCCTTCTCTGACAAAACTGTCACACTCCAAGTGAAGAGACACCACAAGAGCCAATGCCAGGTTACTCCACCGGGTTGTAAGCACCTCTGGTCGTGAGCTGTGGTATGACCAGTGATCCCTGCCGGTACGCTCTGGCTCTCCCCTCACAGAGCTGGCACTCCTGGGACAGGCCCATCAAACCAGTCCGAGCACTACAGGCACTCACGGCCGGTCCCTCTCCCCCAACACCGTCTGCTTTCCCAGTGCTGCTGCTGGGGCCCAGTTCTGCTGCTTGCCTGGACAGTCTCCAAGCCCTCCGTGGCCTCCAGGCAGGAGAGACACTTACCCCAGCACCAGGAGGTTTGGCAGGAGGAACTACCCAGGACTTGGTACTCTCAGACCATCTGGACTTTGCAAAAATAAAGGAAGTCTGTAAGGCTGTGAGCATCAGCTGCCCTTTCCCCAGACGGTGGGCACAGCCATCTGCCCTCCTCGCAGGGACAAGGCGTCCTAAGCCAGCAGAACACCCCTGTGCAGCAATCAGGGCTCACCTGAGACGCCCCAACAGCACAGAGAGCTCAGCAGTCTTCCAGAGAAAGAAAATACATACAGGTCTCCCTACACCTTTTTTTTTTTTTCTTCCACCTGGAGAAAAGGCCTGGAAGCCAGATATTTCAACAGCTTTTAATGAATCTTGCCATTCACGTCTGACCTTACAAAATGAAAATAACAAGGTCACAGTCGCATCCTAGTTTTATTACAACTGACCTGCAGGCAAAAGGATAGAACTATTACATAAACACTCTGATCCATGTATAATATCTTAAATAGAAGAGGAAGTCAAACCAGGATACCGGATAAAATATTCTGAAGCTCTTTGAAGCAGTTATGTTCCTGAGCTCCGTTTTACAGACAATAAGGCAACATCCCTGCACATCAGCTTTTTGATAATTTTTATACATTTTTCTATGGTACAAGAGAAAAAAAACAGAGTTCACAATGTACAGTTCTTACACTATTTTCACAGCTTCTGAACACTATACACCTTTTTTTTCTTTTTTAATACATTGTAATAAATGGTGCACCCTTAATAGTTTATAATAATCTATGCTTAATATGCTAAACCTGTCCTTCTGTACAGCCACCCATGCCACAGCACCTCAATCCTGACTTTGTCACTGGCAGCTCAAAGCTTCGCATTTCCATTTCCCATCCGCCAAAAGCAAACTGGTCGTGCTGCCAGCGGGGAGCTCCAGACGGGGTGGGCACCAGAGACGGGAGCCCAGCCTTTCCGGAAGAGCAGAGCAAGGCAGTCGTTTGCGTTAGAGGGAAACTGATTTTGGGGAGGCTCCATCTCAGTGTTACCTGTCTGAAAGGTTTTTGGGCTCCCTGTCACTGGGGAGATGTGAATCTGACCTTAAGGTCTGAAAGGTGGGGGCAGCAGCAGAGCACTTCTGCACACACCTATCTTCACTGGATCTGTGTCTCTTCAGGGCCCCGCAGCCAGCACGCCACGAGACCCGGCATGCCCGAGGTCCTGTTACAGGTGGCTGAAGGCTGGTGAGATGAATCACAGCTGTGGGGATTTGCCAAGTCTGAGGAAAGCCGAGTTTTCTGAGGCTACAGGGCTGGGGGGAGAATTACCGCTTTAGATACGCTACATATCCTGTTCGACATCTTCCACATGATTCATCAGAGCTGTTGGGAATGACTAGTTACTTCAGACACCTCTGCCTTGTCCATTTTGGGAAGACTTTAGAGACTGCCTCACCTGAGGAGCAGCCCTGGAGGAACACGCTGCAGGCAGGGCAGGAGCACTGCACCTCCCGGCCCGGCTGGGCACACTGTGCCCCACGGGTGTCACCTCTGCGGCTGGAGAGAGCTGTGCCCGGCGGTCACAGGAGCACGGCCTCAGCTCTCCTTCCCCAACCGAGCAGCTGGGGCAGGGATGTGCTGGTCTGCAGGGCTCCCACATCAGCCCAGTTGCACTTGCTAGCGTTGGTTTGACACGGGAAGCCCTTCCTTGGGAATCCTGCCAGTACCGCTGCATTTTCACTCCCATCACGTCTCTGGCCCTCTGCGTCCTGTTGTTGGTTTTGCCGCAGAGCTTTGACAGTAGGTTGCTCTAACATTGATGAAGTCCTACCAAGTGCCTAAACTAGACAACTCAAAATGGAAATCAGAGACCCTGCAGTCTCCATTTCATCCCTGGTAAGCTACTAAATGCCTGAAAACTGCAATGTTTTGAACAAAAAAAATGTTTTCTGGAAAAATTAATCTTTGAAAAATATGCCAATTTTTAAAAAAATGACTAACACCCTGTTTTCCTCAGCAACGGGCCAGACAATGACAGCTTGCCTGGCCTTGCTGGGTCAGCTAAAAGCCCACAAGGCATTAGATGCTCCCTCATCTCCACCTCATCCCTACCTGCACCAAACAAACTCAGTGAGGTTCGCTCTAGGGTGCAGAAACAAGAGCTATGGAGGGTCACATAAGAGGTTAAATACTCCCAGAAGGTGGTGAACAAAGTCTCCAGCAAGCTAAGCAGAGCGACACTCGCAGCAGTGGGGCGGAGGGGGCAGCCCCAGCGTCCTGCTCGCAGCGCTGAGGTTTGGTCTTGTGAGGGACACCGGGCTGGGAGGCGGCAGCGCTGCTGGGCTGGTCTCAGGGTCAGTGAAAGGCACTAGCATCAGGGCTGGGGACAGTGAAGAACATGAGAAATATTGGCTAGAAATCACAGACATTCGTTTGTGGCTCATTAAAACAGCTGCAGACTTTGTGAGTGGCACTTGTCGAGGTCAAAGCAAAGCCAGCTGGTGGTGAGCACTGTGCAGCTATAAATCAGGTCACAAGCAGGTTAAATTCAATTGAGTAGTTTAATAATTCTTCAGGTCAAAGGTCTTATCTTACCAGGAAACAATTTACAGGACACCTAGTTAAGAGTGGCTGGCTTGGTAAAAGGAGAAAGAATACATTATGTCCCATCTCTGAATAGTTTAATGTTAGCCTCTTTCAACGCAACATATTTTTGGTAAAGACATATTCACTATATTTAACATGATCTCTCTTTAACAGGAAGTTCAGCTGAGCACGCTGTCCCCAGAAAGTACACTGCGACTGTAAAGCAACAGAATTTCATAGCAGTAAATCTATTGCACTTTGTGAAGAATAAAATTCTCCTTTGCCTTTCTAGCTCCAGAAGGCAAAGCATCTCGTTGATTAAGCAAGTTCTTCTCCCTCCAGGCAAAGTCTCTTTAATGTTCAGACAGACAACGCCTAACTTTTGTTTGTTTGCTTTTTATTATTACTTGAAACAACAATTGGAAGAGTTTGAGAGAAAAATCTTTCCAGTAGCTGCTGAGAAGTCTCCAAGTTTTGAGTCTAGAAATGAATTTTAGGTGCTATCCAATCACGGTCAACAAATAAATGTACTTATTTCCACATTTCATGAATATGTCCACAAAAGAGCAAGATGAGGTCTCTCTTTGACCAACACTAACACTGTGTGATCAGGTATTACAGGGATGCACTTTATATGTGACAACAGTATACAGACAGGATGGAAATAACACCAATATTATTGCACATGGTGTCTGGGCGAGCATTAAAAACACTGCAATATGTGATGAAAATTCTTTACAGCTTGTTTTCTCTCAGCCCTTTTTCTAGAGTTTGATGTAGCAGCAATATCAATCGACGTACATTGGAGAGCTGGGAGTTGCTGGCATTTGATCCAGGATTTTACAAACATAGCATGCAACATCCACTGTGCGTTCCTCATACATCAGGATGAAAGGATGTTTCTGGAATCAGATAAAAAAAACAACAAAGTTACAGTCGCTCTTCTGACACATGCTGGCTACCCCAGAAAACAGCTCAGTGTATGGATTTGCCTGATGCAGGAACACAGGGCTTGGTGGTGGCTGTAGGACAGCAGGACATACAGCCTGGTCCGTGGTTGTTACATACAGGGCATCAGTATCTTAAATACACAGCACGGAGGTGGGGCAGGACTCCAGGAGTGCCAGGAACTGCTGGGCAGGAGGCAGGGAGGGTGCAGTATTAGCAGTACCTGGCTCCTTTGTGAATGGACCTGTACTGAAATACTTTCAAGAGAGGTTCCATCATCAGCCTTCTCAGCAATGGGGAGACAGGAGTGACAGGCAGACATGGCTTCTGGTGGTCAAACTGGAGATCAGGACCCAAACCCAGTTCTGAACCCTGTCCCTCTGCCCAGGAGGCTGTACTGGCCAGACCCGCCTCAGAGCAGCTGGAAAGTAACACCACAGTGACCCTCTCGGCCAGGACACCAGATAAACTCCTTTTGTATCACACCACCACCATCAGGGACCCAGGGCATGGTTTCACACATCCCTGAAGAGGTGGTTTCCAGATGCCCAGAGCTCCTTGAAGGTGCATGGGTGCTAAGTGTGACTTATCCAACCCAGAAGCATCACTGCATCTCATCTTTTTGGGCCCCCCATCACAGACAGACTCTGCCAGTGTCCTACTCCAGAGGAGTCCTACTCTACAGTGTCCTACTCTTTCAGGTCTCACTTTTGACTGAGCACTCCCCACCTCGCTGTGTGACCTGTGTGTTGGAGCAGTAACACGTGACAGTGCTGGCCAGCAATCCGACAGGGCTCCTGCACAGTACCAGCACCTCAAGCAAAGGCATCATTCACAGGACACACCCAGCTCCTGCCCAAGCCTGCCCGCTTCAGGGATCACTGATCCGCTGCAGCTGGGCGTCTCCCCCATGCTGATCTCCCGTGTTTGTGTACAGACACTAATGATCTCGGCCATCGCCATGACCACAGGCCAGGGACAGCAGCAGGGAGCTGGTGCTCTTCCTCGGGCTGTGGAGCTGAACACCCCGCCTCGATGGCCCGAGAAGACAAGGAGGGACCTTGGACTTGTGACCCAGCCCCGCTGCGTGACCGGCAGAGCTGCGACAGCCAGCGCAGGCAGCCACGCTTTGCACTCACCAGAAGCTCTTTATACTTTGGCCTTTTGGACTCGTCCTTTGTAAGGCTAAAGAAAGCAGAAAGAGAATTAGGAGAAGGTGAGACTGGGCAAATTGTCACAGACATCAAATGCAGATTTTTTACGCACACAATGTTGAATCCTGCTGTCGCAGTGGGACTCACAAGCTTTTCTCTTCTGGAAAAAACATCCTTGTGCTGTGAGTGACAACAGAGACTCTCTCCCTCCCTCCCCACAGGGGTGAACAACAAGTGTGGCCACCAACAAACCCTGTTGGGGACGGAGCCCAAGGGAGATGCCGGCGGAATGCCATCCCCACTGCTGCCGCCTCCAGACAGAAATGGGTTTGACTGCAGCACCAGTTTCGGGCAGCAGCACCAGCCCATCCTCCATGCAGCGGGGCTCAGAGGCAGAGAGGAGCCAGCGCTGCCTGCCAGGGCACCGCATCACCCCCTCCGCATGCGCGGGCAGGGGCCAGGCCGTAGCAGACAGCAGATGGACAAACCACCCTGTGGGGCCCGGTCTGGGCTCCCAGGCCCTTCTGGCTCATCCCCAGCACTGGTGGCACATCTGATGCTGAGCAGGCCACCAGTGCTGGGAAGGGACAGGAGAGGTGACGCGGCTGCCCAGGGGCAGCTGGGGGACAGGGGGGCTGGCTGGAAAGCGTCCCCTCCCACAGGGCTCCACTGGCCCCAGGACCACCTGCTGGCCACCCAGCCCCAGCACAGCGCAGGGGGACAGCAAGCGGCAGCAAAGGCCACCAAAATCCCCGCAGCGGGGGGGCACGGTGGTGGGGTGCAGGAGAGGGGCTGGGGACCAGAGGCAGAGGGCTGTGGAATGGGGCTGGGCAGCACCGGCAGCCCCTGCCCTGGGAGCCAGAGCTGCACCACTGGGAAGACAAAGGGCGGATGCAGCGTCTTGTGCAAACCAGGGGAGTTCAGTCTAACTCCCAACAGCTGCATTTCCATCCCCACGGGCTCTGGCTGGACCTTTCTCGAGCTCCAGCACTACTACAGTGTGGCCTCAAATTATTCGGAGCAGCAGAGGGTAATTACCGCTGCAGGCCGGTGCTGCTCTGCCCTGTGACCTGCCTGTGGAGCTGCGCAGGGGCAGAGGGGCAGGAAATCCCGCGGCTGCTGCACAAACATCCTCGCTTCAGGCTTTTGCTACCCAACAGCGATTCATTTCCTGACCTCAGCGAGTCCAGGAGCTCGAATACACTCCTCCCAAGACCTTTAAGTCAGAACTTCAGCTCGCTAACCAAGTTTTGCTCTGAAATTTCCATGCACGCTTTCATAAAGCAGTCCTAGAAATCTTTCATTTCTTTTCCAGCTTGACATGAAGCTGCGTGTCTGGAGTGGCCGTTTGCAGCACCAGGGGCCGGAACATCTGATCTCCTCCGCAGGCAGCCCAGAGCTCAGGAGCTCATGGCCCTGCCCGTGAGCACGGTACCTCTGCCAGCACCAGGCTCCCGAAGGCCAGACCCAGAGCTCGGATACTCTGAGAGTTCTGGAGCAGAAAGCTGAATTGCTGTAAGCAGTTACAAGAGGAATGTGACTTCAGATAAGCATCTAACACAGGGAGGTAGACTGAAGGGGAAAATGTTCCACCCAGGCATTCACAGCACTGTTGGAATCCAAAGGAAATTGGAAAAAAAAAAAAAAAAATCCCAGAAAGTTTTTAACATTATTGAAAGTATCCTTTCCTCACTGATCTATCACAGTGAGCAGGCAGCAACACTGCAGGACTCAACAACATTCTTCCTGATCCTTGAATGCACAAAAATAGAAGATTCACATCTGCAGGGATGCCCAGATTTATGCCATCACCTAAAAGCACAGCCTTTTCGAGACTCACCTGCCTGCTTAGTAACACCAAAGATTACTGTTTGCACTTAACTAAAGGTTATTAAGAGAAATATTTATTACAGTGTTGCTATGAAGACATCATAAATATTCCAGGCAGAATTCAGATTATTTACAAAACGAGATTAAACAAAAAACAGAATTAGGCTGAAAACTGTCCTGTGCGTTATGGCTGTTCCAGAGCAGCAGGCCCTGGAAGGGGTGAATGGGCTGGAAATATGAACTGACCCAATCTGACCCATGGGCCAAAGATCCCGCTGTTCAGCAGAGATGCCACGCAGACTCCTTTGTTGGGTGATCTGAAGCCAAGCTCACCACTGCATGCAAGGCAGGAGAGCACGCTCCTGGCTTTGCAAACTCTGTAATGATATGGCATCTCTACAGAGAACTATGTGGGAAATAAACTATTGCTCGTACTGTACATGGGGAAAGCAACTCTGACTTTCTAACCAAATGCTACACTGCTTCTGACTGAAAAGTGGAAACTTCTTTTGAGCAGCAAACCGTTCCGATGCTCTATTTTCTGCAGCCCAAAGACAATAACCAGGCCTTCCTTACAGCCAGCTGGAAAGTGGAACCTGGCCTCCGTAAAAATACATCATTCCGAAAGAAAGTAAAATCCAAATGCAAAAAACATCTCCAGCAGATGGAAAACCTCTTGAAAGTTAAAATTGTCTAGAGTCGAGTCTTCCTCGAGCTCCGAGATTGACACCCCTGTGCTGGGGATGTCCATCACCTGGGTCTGCCCAGGGCAGAAAGTCCCAGAAGACAAACACGGGTCACACTGATGGATCTGTGTGCTTCAGTATTATGTTAACAAAATTATGCTGACCACCTTTCACATTTTGATAGAAAAATGCTTCATCAGAAAATTCATAATCTGCCCTTGACCTAAGCAGGACCCCACACACGTGGCAGGCAGACTGACTGCCCCTAGCCCCTCCTGCGCCAACACCGCACATTCTCCATCCAAGGCTGACTGCACTGAAGAGGCCCTGCCCTACAGAAAACCATCTCCAGCCTTGATCTTGACATGTGATTGACACGAGACATGAAGCCAACAACCACGCAAGCCACCCGCTACAGGTCCTGGGAGTCACTGCGCTGAGCAGAACTGGGCCAGAAGGCTCCTGGACTTGCCAGACAAAAGGCAGGACCAGTACAGATCCTCTGCTCAACCACAAGACAATACTGCCAGGTGTCTCGGGCTTCTGCCTGCAGAAGGGAAAGAGCAGGTTTGTCCCAAGGCTGTGTCACACCAAGGAACAGGATGAACAGGCCAGGCCCTTACCTGGTCATGCAAACCTCCTGCCACGGATCTTATCCTGCCTCCCCTGAGCAGACTCTCAGAGGTTTTCTCCTCATCCCTTCCCTGATGAGCAGTTTCCAAAGGTGAGCCTTTCAGCTCCCAACCAGACAAGTCTCCCATCACCTCCAAACCAGGGTCCTCACCCTCCCATTGGTGCAGGAAGTGAAACTAAGCTAGCAAGTGCTTGGCATGTGACCGCTGCCAAATACGTAGCAATGACAAAACAAGTCAACTTCAGGTGCTTTCAGTAAGAAACACTTACCACAAGTTGACGAAGTTGATGAAACTTGGGGAGAACTCCCTTTCCTCTGAGTTACTCAGCTGCGGTGGGTCTCCTTTTACTACTTGTGTCAACTGGTCAAACACACTGTTCCACTTGGGGTAGGGGAATCGCCCTGTGGCCAGCTCATACTGCAGAGAGACAGCAGCAGCACCAGGCAGGTTACACAAGGTAAGTTCAATCAGGGTAAGAAAATGTCTGCAAGGACCCTGAACCCCCTAAAAGGAAGACTAAAATGAGATTCTTCATCCCACTCCCTGTATGAAGCTCAGCTGAGAGGAGGGAAAGTTTTACCCAATATTAAGTTTTGCTGCCTACATGAGAAGCACCTCCAGATTTAACCCAGCTATGCCATGCTTTCATGTTGACAACATCCTCTCCTGCACTGACTAAAAAAAGAACCAGTGCTCTTACTAAGGTGTTCAAAAGTAGGAGAGTAAAGTCCTCCAGTCCCTTTCCAAGCATCCTAACAGCCACAAGAGAAAACGGATCATGACAATCACACAATTACAGAATATCTCAGGTTGGAAGGATCATTGAGTCCAATGCCCTGCTCCTCGCAGGACAATGAAAATGAGCATTTTAGAACCCCAGTGGGGAAGACAGAAGCTGCTGGTTCGTACTTATTGCTTCTGCTTCCTCTTAACCACCTCGAGAAGTGAAGATCTTTTCAATTTATCAGTGTGTGCACCCAGCAGTGCTGTGGTTAAGCCACAGAGGAATCAGCAACCAGGACCCAGGATTAACTGAAGTCTTCTGCACAGCCCAAGTACACCAGATGCCAGGGCTGCCAGAGGCCTATTTACACAGGTTGGATGCTCTGTTCTGCACCACCACACTCACCATCCCTTCTCATCTGAGATTTTGAAGACAAAATTCATTTATGATCCATAACATCTTCCCTGTTCACACCTTTTTCTCTGCAAAACATAGTGGCAGCTAAAGGTATCCTCAGGGGTGCAGGCGAGCCATCTGCCTCGAAGGGATTTCTGTTGTTTCTGAGGCAGGAGGTGCCCACTGCAATCACAACATGCAGCAGAGCTGGGCTTTGCTTCAAGCATGTGTTTGACCCCAACCATCGCACTGCAAAGCCACCAAGGCTACCCACCAGGAAAGTACCACGCAGCAGAGGGTTTAAACCCCACTCACTCACCAATGTAATTCCCAAGCTCCAGACATCTGAGCGGACGTCATAGCCTTGCCTGGACGCGCTGGGATCTATCCTTTCAGGCTGAAACAGAGAGAAGGACCAGTCAAACACTGTGCCATGCGGGAAGGTATGAGAAGCATCTGCAAACTTAGAAAAAAACTCTAAGCTCGTCCCACCAGGCAGAGCCTGGCGCAGCTCTCGAGGCAAACTCGTTGCTAAGGGCAGACATCCAACCCCAGCAGAGAAACATCTTAAGGAATCAAACACTGATTTTATGGAGGTATAGGGTAAAAGGTGATCTGTAATGGCAACTCAGCACAGTCCAATCCTTTTTTATTTTTTCCTTCTGTACAAGCAGCTTGAATAATTGTTACTGTCTGTCTAGTTTTGTTTAACTTTGGGAAGTCTTTAACACGAAGTCTTGCTTTCTCTGTTTTTACAGAGAAGTTGTCCCTAGGGTATCATAAGAACTGGAATAAACATCTTCTTATCCACCAGCCTGGGAAACTGATGTTCAGCAGCGTCTGTCTGAACTCTTCTTCCCAACTGTCTGCTGGTTGCTAAACCTTAGGAGGCATTAAAAACAACGCCTTTTAAGAACAGCTCTTCTTTACGAGGTTTTGGGCATCCCTTGAAGGCACCTATGATGTTACAAGGTCTTCAGACATTCAAAAAGTTTTCCACAGAAAACAGAATCAAGCCAGACATAGGTGATTTGCACCTAAGAGCGAGTTATCCAGAGAGGTGAACCAGCACTAAACATCTTTATGTTCTGCATGTCATCTTTATGAGAAACTTCAATTCTGTCTTCTTTTGTTAAAAACGCAATCATTAAAATGTCAAAAGAAACAGGGTCTCATGCAGTTTTGACTACAACAATAATAGAAACCTGAACGACAATAAAATACTAAATTATCAGGTACAGGAAATACTATGAAAGCCCTGGTTGCTTTGTGAGCTACATTTTAATACAATTTCATGGCAGCTGCCAGCTGAAGAGTGACACGCCATGAACAAAGTCCCTTAGTGCAACCTCAACCCTCCAGCGGACACCGCACAAGAAGACTACCATGCTCCTACAATCCCTCCCAGCTCCTCGTGGCATTTCTGCTTGCTCTGCCATGCTGCTAGCTCTCCTCTTTGCAGCCCACCACTTACAGGCGGCTGCCCCAGCTGTGACTGCTTCCAGACCTATCCCATTCCCTCAGTCACCAGGATCTTCTCCAACAAGGAAACTTGCCCAGGCCACCACCCACACAGAGAAGGGAGACGTTTCCACCAAGCTTCAGTGGTTCTACACAGGGATTTTCCTACAACCGTCGCGTGTCCACTGCTCCTCAGTACATAGCATATTGCCTTCCCAGAGCCACTGATGTGTTTTATCACCCTTACTTGTAGTTACAGTATCTGCTTTGAAACAGGCTGGCTTCAAAGGCCAGCCCCTGACCACGCTGCCTTTTCCACCCTCCTAGGTCTGCCCTTTGCTTTCTTATCCTTCGGTTATGGTTTCCATTCATCTTAAACTCAGGTATTAGTTATTCCTCTCATGACTTGGATGGACTTTTCAACAAGTCTGGTGGAAGAACATGCAAAATAATAAAATTACTAAAATTCAACTCTCTTAAACGTAGCATGCTCATCTTGTATCGCATTTATATTGCAGGTAAACCTGTGCTTCTAACTGCTCATAGCTCAGCACCCTGCCTTTGCATGGATGAGTTCAGTCTTTCATCATTGGGTATACCATATCTACAGACTACCAATTAGCTGATAAGGAATTAATAGCAAATATAAGCATCTATTTCTTTAAATGTGGAGAACAGAAACGTAATGACAATTTAACCCCGATTTTGTAGCTGAGACAGTGGGCAAAGTACGTGAAAACAGCAAACGGGATGAAGATCTGAATGGAAAATGTGTATTCCCAGTCCCTGCTACTTGCTTATTTGAGGGGAAGTTTGACAAGCATTGACCATCCAGGATGTGGATGCTCTTAGATGTTTCCAGGAACTTACTGGACATTTCAGTAAGAAGCAAAATGTCTCAAGGAGAAGCTTGTGGGTGAGCACTGGCTCACACTCAGGCTCAGAAACGACAAGAGGAGCTCAGACTTATAAATTGAAGCTGTTCTCTGCTCAGAAGTAGTACCTGGAATAACATCACCTAATGGGTACAAAAAAGGTCAAAATGCTCTCAGTGCTACATTTCTGTGGACAGTCCAAAATATTCATGAGACAGCAAACAGAAAATGCCAGCAGCAGGAATGCAGACAGAAGAATATAGCATCAACAACGGACCAGGCGGCAGGCACCTCCTCTGTGCCCTCGTACAGAAGGTTACAGGCTGAAAAGAAGTTTCCAGGGACTCTCATCAGTCACGCTCATGAGTGATGCTGCACCTACCCTGCCCTGTCTCAATGCCACGGGCAGCGTGACAGACCTGCCCCTCCCCAAAAGCCTTCTCTGCCTACAGCCCCCACACAGCCCCTCCAGCACTCCCAGGTCTCGGGCCCCAGAAGAGCCAGACTTGATCAGCCCAGCAGCACCCCGCTGCTGCGACCGCAGCCCTGCCTCCAGTCCTGCCTCCCCTCTGCGCAAGGCTCTCACTGCATCCTCTTCCCTCCAGCCCCTCCTGCCAGACGCTGGTGGCTGCTCCTGCCTGCTTGGTTCCAGCAGGCAGAGATGGTGTGAAGCACATCAAGATATTATCCCTTCCCTGTCCCTCAGGCACAACAGCACTGTGGCCAGCAGGTTAAGGGAGGTAAATCTCCCCCTCTACTCTGCCCTGGTCAGACCCCACCTGCACCACTGCAGCCAGCTCTGGGGTCCCCAGCACAACACAGACATGGACCTGTTAGAGTGGGTCCAGAAGAGGGACACCAAAATGATCTGAGGGCTGGAACACCTCTCCTGTGAGGACAGGCTGAGAGAGTTGGGGCTCTTCAGCCTGGAGAAGATGGGAAGACCTTGTTGCAGCCTTTCAGTATTTAAAGGGGGCTCATAAGAAAGATAAAGACTTTTTATCAGGGTCTGTGGTGACAGGACAAGGGGCGATGGTTTTAAACTGAAAAGTAGATCTAGATTGAGCATAAGACTGACATTGTTTACAGTGATGGTGGTAAGACACTGGAACAGGTTGCCCAGAGAAGTTGTGGATTCCCAATCACTGGAATTGATTGAAGTCAGGTTGGATGGCACTTTGAATGACCTGATCTAGTGAGTAGCGGCAGGGGCTGGACTAGATAATCTTTGAAGGTCCCTTCCAACCCAAAGCATTCTGAGGTTCTACAGTTCTATGATTCTATCAGTGCTACCTGTGCTGCAGGCTGCTATGGACCCCTGCCCCACAGTGAGGCAGCTCTCCAGGGGCATGGCTGCTATCCATGCCAGACCATAGGTGTTTTGGCAGCAGAAGATGGATTCCACAGGTGGCACGTACCTTCCCACCATGAATATCAGTCACTTCACAGGAACAAAGACCACCCTGTGCCAAGAGACTGTCTCTCGCCCCACACACACTGCCGTGGGACATGGTGCCCGTGTGACAGATGCTGGTGTGCAGCAACGGTGGCAACGGCCCAGCCCTGCACACTGCTGGGGACACATCAGGACTTCTGGAGGCTGCCACCAGGCACCAGCCAGCACAGGGCCACACAAAATTATGGCGATGGTGGCCTTGCCAGAGATGGGACTCCCACGCTGCAGATCCACAGGAATGTGCCGCAGCAGAGTGAAGCAGTTCAGAGACTGCAGAAGGAGGACTCACCTTCCATGCAGTGAATTACAGGACAGCGTGGAGAGCAGGTATTTTGGGCAGGGCATGAAATAGTAGAAGGCTGTGTGTTACAGGGACTGGTGAGGTAGGTGGCACTGGTGAGACAGGGCTCCTCAGCTGAAGCACCCACGCAGGGGCAGCCTGCAACCACAACTGAGCAGAGCACAGACAGAGCCTTGGCCCTAGACCATGGTGGCACAGTTAAAGGCAAAGCAGGATGGACCAAAATAAATCCCGTCTAAATACAGAGCAGAAAGAATCCTGGGAATTTTCCACATAGATGACATGGGAGCAATTATGACCAATGAAGGAAGAGCCAGTGTGTCACACCCTGGGGACTCGGAACAAGGGCTGCAGACAAAGCCCGGCTCATACCAGGTGCCCTTATAACGCCAAGCACAAGCGAGTAAAAGAATTGGCCATGATGGAGACCCACCACTGGATGTGCTGACAGTGTGAAGAGGCAGGGTGTGAATGCATCAAAGGAGGGTGCAGGCTGCCATGGCACTTCTCCTATTTCGGTGTCCAGCTAAGCACCAGCACCTTGATTGAATGAGCAGGAATGGGCAGCACTGATCCTCCCTCTCCTCCAAACCCTGGCTAAGCAAACACGCACAATTTGGGGTATGACACAAGGACAGATGCACACATGATTCCCAGTAGTTTTCAGCTGTTTCATGTTGTTAAAGAGCAAAGTAGCATTTCTGGAAAAAAAGCAATTCTTGAAACTGAGATTTGGGGTTTCACTGGTTATATAATCAGGGAATTTTATCCCACATGTACTGCTAATTCAAAATTGCCTATATGGCATTAAAATGTACATAACAAACTCCAATTTGCTACTTAGGCCAATATATCCCTGAACTAAAAGAAAATAAAAGGTTACCAGGAGCAAAGAACGACCAGAAAGAGCTAAATTTTTGCAAAACAAAAAGCAGAACAAAACCTAAACGATACAAATTTTCCCTCTGCTCCAAGCACAGGAACAGACAGATGCGAGAAGGAAGCTGCCAGCCTCTGTTGGAGGCTATCTTCTCACACTGAAACACATGTGAAATGAAGTCCGGGGACCTCCCTGGCTTTGGCTGACGGTGGGAGCAAGGTAAAGCACTGCACATCTGGAAGCAAGGCTCTGCGGGCTGCAGCTGCAGCGTCATCTGCAGGAAATTCAGCTGCAAACCCCACGGTGAGCTACAACGAGGGACAGGCAGAGTTAACGGACCTTCGCTGCTCTGACACGAACTGGACACACAAGCCGCAGCTCCCCAGCACACTGTTCTGCTGCTGTTAACCAAAACACCACGTGGGTTTGTGTAGGGACGCTCAAGACGAAAATGCCGCCTCCTCGGCAGAGGTGCCCCGTAACCATGACCTTGTTGGGATGCAGTGCCCTATGAGGGGCTCAGCAAGTGCTCGCAGAGAGAAGTGACTCATCTCTCAGGGCCACCTCCAAACTGGAGGCACAGCAAGGAGGGGAGACGTGTCTCTGAACAGCTGCCTGCAGGGTTGAGCAACAGCAATGGAAACCACCTTTAGGACCATAAATAACTAGTTTGGGAAATTCTTCTGCTGTTCAATAAAGGAAAATGGTGTCACTCACTTTTTGTACTCCTGTATTTCTCAGTATTGCTTTGGTGAAAAGCAAGTTGTTCGTCTTTCAGGGCTCTCCCCTGCACAGGCCTCTCGCACACCCGACCAGAGCACGGAGCGATGGCCAGCGTTAGTGTCACAGCACGGCCCGGGCCGGGACGTACGTGATGGGCACAAAGCAGGGCAGGCCAGGAGGCACTAACTCGCTGGGCTCTCGGACCTGCTCCTCCTGTCTCCTCCTCCTCCTCCAGAGCACCAGGACGCTGCATGCAGCTCCCTTTCATCTGCTCACTGAGACCTCCAAACATTTTATTCCTGCAAGTCCCTTCCCTGACTTCGCTACAGGGCTGAGCTGGCAGTTCAAACCCTGTAAGGCTGTGGAAGAGCCTGACCACTCAAATCACCAGGAGATGCTCACCACCAGCCCTGTGGACACGACCACCATCTCCCAGAAAAGGCAGTCCTGGTCTGTGAAGTGACTGTCCTCAGGAGGACTTGCTGTGCTGTAAACCTTGGTGCCCAAGATGCAGCACTACAGAAGGTGCTGGAGCTTCAAATGTGAACATCCAGTCCCTCCTCTTGGCCAGTGTTACTGCTCTGCTCTATGGGAAGTTTCGGAGGCTCTCCCTTAGGTAACACCAATCTCCCTCTGGTGACCCCGAATTCTTCTACTGGCTGCTAAAGAGGTGACGTGTCTAATTTCATGTGGATCTTGATTTTTATGTGCAGTGAAGCCTAATAATCTTTCTGGATCTCCTCCTGGGCACATAGGAGCTTACAGAAGGTGACCTCAGTGCTGCAAAAGCCTCGGTCTAAGAGCACCGATGTGAGTCATTCACATGAGCAAGTGAGGCATCACAGTCACACTGTGCTGGGTAAAGTCTTTTCTAAGGTTATACTCCTCCTCTCTAGTGAAAGGTGACTGATGAAAAACCTATTAACACTTTGTTTTCTCTGGGCCTGTATCTCAACACCAATTGCTACAGGAGTCGTGCAGCATCCTATGCAGCAGCCTACCCTGGCTGCAGGAGGAGACACCGCTCCTCGGCCAGATGTTACATGGCAGAGCAAGGGCCACACAGCATGATGGGTGGAAGAGCTGACAGGGAAGTGGAAAACATGGTTGGTCTGTCTTTGCTGACTAGATGGACCTGCTGCTTCCCCCTGCTCCTCAGTCCACCACCTCTGGGACAGCAGCAATAATGCCTCTGTGTGCATCATTACTACAGCTACATAGGAGATGAGTAGTACTGTCAAAAAATACTTCAGCCAGAATATTCATCCCTGCCTGGACTTTTGGGTTCAGACATTCCTGCCCAAATCCCCTCTGTTCTTTGATTTCCTGTCCCTCCCCCTTGCCCACGTCAGCCACGAAGCCCGTGGCTGCACAGAGACTACCAGCAGAGATCACGTTTCTAGAGAATGGCCTTTCCTCCCCTTCTATTTCCTTTACATATTTACTCTGAGAGAATGTTTTATTTCAAAACTTCTCCAACAGCATTTTCCAGGTGGAGACACTGGATTCCATTTGCATGGGATTATCATCACCTCCCAGCTGGCTTTCCCAACAGCGTTTGAATTCCTCGATCTCAACAGCAGGAAGATGGCAGGAAGCGATGTACTGCTGGACAGGGGACACTTGCTAGGCACAGAAAGACTGGCAGAAACATTAATGAAGGCAGTGAGGTCCCATTAGGCTTGGCACAGCATATTCTCAATGACCTTATTCATCTTGTTAAAAAAGGTAAGTGTGTGGCCGTAATAAACTTGGACTAGTGCAGTGCATTGTCTGGACTGCAATTAAACCAAGCACCAACAATCTGCATTAGTAAATGACTTCACTGGTAGAGTTCAGAGTGTAACTGTTGTTAAAAGGACTCTATGGAGTGGGAAGAAGGATTTGTAACGGGACCTCAAAGGTGATCTCTCTTGGCCTACCTCTAATAATATCCAAGAAAATATAAAATCAGTGTTGCTAAATTCTGCATATTAGAAAAATATTGTTAGTGTGATAAACAAGGGTTCCTGAAGAACTAGTGTGATTTGAATGTTTGGTAAAATGGGCTCTGGCTGCATGCTGACTCACTCAACCACAGAAAAAGCAGCACTCTGGGGTGACAGACAGGCTCCTAGAACAGTACAGGAGAGCATGAAACCCCAGAGGAGCATCACGATTAAAGGCACGTAGCTGGGGCAGCACGCTAGGAACTGCTACTTTTATATACTCCGCAAGCGAGACAAACACTGGAAGTTTGCTCAATTTCAGGGTGTACGTTTGTAAAAGGATGCTAAAAAAATTGAGTGTTTGTAGTGCAGCCATAAAACACAATCCAATCTGCCTTAAGGGCATAAGATGCTCAGTCCCTAATCTCCTCAAAGAAAAGCTTAAGAGGTGACTACATCAGAGTCAGAAAGTACCTACTGAGGAAAGAGGCAGTAGCAAGTAGAGGAGTCCCTAATTCTGCAAAGTAGAAACAAGAACCCCCAGCCATCCATTGAAAGAAGACCTACTCGTGTTAAATAGATGGCATTAGGAGCATAATTCATGACGAGGACAACTTCATGGGCACTACGGTAGATTCTCCAGCACCTGAAGAGGCATCTTGAATGCAAGACTGCAGAGGTCTTCTTCTGGCACTGTTTTGGGAGGCCACCTTCCAGTACCTCACAGCTTGATGCATCCCCTCAATGCCATCCCCACTGCTGCTTCCAAGAACTGTCTTAGTTGAATGAGGCCAAGCTCTGGAGAGGCCACAGTTTTGGAGGGCTGCAAGGGGTCATTTCAAACTCACTAAGAAACTTTGTCATGGAACCTCACTCACGGCCTGCAATTTTGGTGGGGATGCTCTAGAAGTCCTTGAAGTGGTTAGTTACAAAAGACTAAATTGCAGGGAGCCCAGTTATCTAATAATGTTAGGCCATAATGCCTAACCCAAGCTTTCAAACACATACTGAAAAGGAGTATAGCAGGAAGCAACGCAAGGGGACAAATTCTGATCCTGGAGGACTCTATGATGCAGCAGAGAAAGGGAACCAAGAACTACAGGTGAAGTTACACACATCCTAACCAGAACTCAAGCATAACAAAATGCAGATGATCATCAGCAAAGGTGAGTCAATTGTGTGGCAGCTCAGATAGTGTCAGGCTGGAGTCACTAGCAGCTCAAACCTTAAAATCTGGTTCCTCTTTCTTCAAGAACTCTTCCATTCAACCAGAAGCTGTTGGTCTGGGCACAGGATCAGGAGGCTTCCCTGGCTGTGTTTGATCAGTTGGCTTGGCCTCATCACCCATGAAAGTTTGCACCTGTAAAGCACAGCCTTCACCCCCCAGGTCCAGTCCTGACCCCGATCTTTCCCATGTTATGCGAAATAGGAGCTTTTGCAGTCCACAAGCACTTGAAAACCTGGTCCTGAACAAGGTGGTGTGCCCTGCTCCTGCCATGGCCCTCGTGCCCTGCCTGCTCCACCCTTCACAACCCTTCACCTCCTCTCCCCGCACCTGACCCTGCCCTAAGGAACCTTGCCCATCCCTCTCTGCACCTTCACTGCCCTGATGATCACGTTCTGCTATCTGTGGCTCCCAATTAGCCTTCCTGTAGCTAACCGTGGCGGCAGGGGCTATCCTGGGCTGCCCCAGCATAGACAGTCATGTCCCACGCAGAGCAAACCCACAGCAAGCAGGAGCTGCCTGCTGTTTCCACCTCCAATGCCTCCGAAGGGCAGCTATCTCCCACACCTGACTTTTTGGCACTTCCCATGTAAAGAGGGACCTGGGGGTGTTGATTGCCAGACCCCTGAACAGGAGCCAGCAGTGTGCCCAGGTGGCCAAGAAGCCCAATGGCATCCTGACTTGTATCAGCCATAGTGTGGCCAGCAGGGACAGGGAAGGGATCTTACCCCTGTGCTCGGCACTGGTGAGGCTGCCCCTCGATGAGTGGGTTCAGTTTTGGGCCCCTCACTCCAAAAAGGCCATTGAATGACTCGAGCGTGTCCAGAGAAGGGCAACAGAGCTGGTGCAGGGTCTGGAGCACAGGTCTGATGGGGAGCGGCTGAGGGAACTGGGGGGGTTTAGTGTGGAGAAGAGGAGGCTGAGGGGAGACCTCATGGCCCTCTACAACTCCCTGAAAGGAGGGTACAGAGAGGGGGGATGAGTCTCTTGAGCCAAGGAACCAGCACCAGGACAAGAGGGAATGGCCTCAAGCTGCGCCAGGGCAGGGTCAGACTGGCTCTTAGGAAGGATTTCTTTGCAGAAGGGGTTGTTGGGCGTTGGAATGGGCTGCCCAGGGCAGGGGGGGAGTCCCCATCCCTGGAGGGGTTGAAGAGTCGGGTTGACCCAGCACTGAGGGATCTGGTGGAGCTGGGAACGGTCAGTGAGAGGTTCATGGTTGGACTAGAAGATCTTCAAGGTCTTCTCCAACCTAGACGATTCTGTGAAATCCTAGTGGCCAAAATTACTTCCCCCCGCCTCTCCTCTACAAAACTCATTTCCTGCCCACAATACCTCTGGCCAAAGATGGGTGGTTACACAGGTGGCTGCTGACATATTTCCCCAGGTTTATATAAACTGCCTGTGCAGACGAACATCTAAACGGGCGAGGAGGAAAATCCCATCCTGCCACGGGGGTGGAAGCGCCAGCACAGAGACACGAGCTCAGCGCTGCAGCAGAGCTGCTCGGCACGGGCTCTGCGCTGCCTCATGTAAGGAGCCAAGCCTGGACGGGAGAAGTCCCACACTGGGCAAGCCTCATGGATGATTTTAGCCACTGAGTAAGCGGAGGTTATGTTCTCAGTCGAAACCCCTGAAGCATGTGGGTGACAGCAGCAGCACGTGAGCAGGGAAGGCTGTGCTCAGGGGTCAGGCATCTTCCCTGGCATTCGCCACGCTGCGGGCGGTGGAGCCTGGATCCAGTCCATGCTGCTCACAGAGGGACAGTGCCACATGTCTCCCAGTCTCCTCCCAAATTTGTTTTCTCACTCATAAAAATTATGGCCGGGTGCCAAGTTTCAGAGGAAAAAAAAAAAAAAAAGTCCAACACAGCAATATTCAGGAGCATCCAAGAGGATTTTAGCTGCATGAATTCAAATCAACAGCCTGCCTGTTCAGATAAATGAATGACTGAGCCCGATGAAAACCCAGGCACTGGGTCAGGAATGCAAAGCTGAAACAAGAGGCTCCTGCTGCAGCTCTGCTTGGGTAAAGGATTCAGAGAGCTCCTGCATCCCTGCAGCGTCTCCCTCCATGTGCGCAGGGATGTCAGGAAAACAGGGCTCAGTCATCACTATCACCTGCCTCGGGAATTTTTCTGTTTCTGTGCACGGCCTGAATTCTGCGTGAGCCACCTGAGTGCAGGGACACAGCCTCCACCCAGCCCTGGACACCAATGCCAGCAGCACCTGCCCATCTTCACCAGGGGGAAATGAGGAGCACGAAACACATCCCGAGCACCAGTCTGCAGCGGCACTATGGTGACAGGGCCTGAGCTGGCTCTCTGTGTGCACAGGCAGGGACGAGCAGAAGGGTGTTTGCTGGGACACGGGTCATGCACTGCACCACAAAGGCTGCTCAGTACCTGGGCTGCTGCCTAGGGCAGCCACGGGGCTTGGTCTTTCCTTTTCTTTTAGAGAACACAAGGCACCAACATGTACGCCTTTACTTCAGTATAATGATTGCAGGGGAATTAAAAGCCAAAAGCAAAACAACTTCTCGAGCACTGGCACCTCGAAGGCTGACACGCTGCTTTCTGTGACAGCTCTAACAATTTTGGTTAAAGCACACAGCACTTGCTTAGCAGCTGGACATGGCTTCTGCTGCCTGATCAGACTGCTCCCAGTCAAACTGGCCGACATCCAATGTTATTGTTATCAACAGCTATTTGGGGACCCATCCCCAGTGAACACGGTGTTATCAGGTTTCTTCAGTGGGCAAGTGCTCATGCTACAAGAATTACTGCAAGTGCCATGGGCCAAGTGGGCCTTGCAGAGCAATACACCCTCATCGTCAGAGAGCATCATCCAGCAGCCCTTACCAGCCCTCCCTAGCCGAACACAGCTAATGCCCTTTGCCTATTTGTCACTAACAAAAAAATTACTATTTTCCTTTTGAAAGGAGTGTGACTGGCCTGACTCCTTCCCAGGTATATTCAGGTTTGATTTCAGCATCACTACAGACACCAGCCTCTGCTGGCTTGGACAAAGAGCTGGCAGATGTGCCTGCATGCTGGGCACATCTCCCCATTTCCCAGGCTTCCCAGTACATGGAAATGCTCATGTACTTGGAGAGGAGTCACCGAGTCCGGAGAGCAGAAGGGAAGAGGCCATTCGTCTCCCACACTGCTTGCCAGCTGCTGGCTTGTCCCACAAACTGTGTACCATGCCAAGGCTCTTAAAAACACAAACCGAATTGAAACACTTTTGCTCACTTAAATATCCAGCAGTCTGCATGATGGAGATGCACAAAGAGAAGAGTGCATATGCACAGACAGGGAGGAAAACCAAGGGGCTATCGGAAGCTCTCACCCACCCAAGTCCCAGGGGAAGTGAAGCAGCACAGTTATTTACAGACATGCCAGTAACTGTCACGCTGTAACTAAACCAACAGCCTGAGCAAAGCTAACCATCTACCCACGGTTCTAAGAAAAACTGGGAACATCAATTCCTGTAATTATAGCCCCCTGAACTTGGAAGGGGGAAAGGAGAGAGCAATTTTTCAAGAGCCATATTTACAGACCCGATACACACCTCAGGGAATAGAGAAAAGTCAACAACAGTCCTAACTCCACAGAGCGACACTATCAGAAGTGCCTGTAGTCCGAGGTACAACTAGCCAGCCCTGGCTCAGACTGCGTTGGCTCCCATCCCCTGCTGGGGCACCTCTCCCTGCTGCTGCCCTCAGCACCCTGGGCCCCACCAACACAACGAACTGGGCAGCTCTGACCGATCCTCTTCTCTGAGGAGAGCTCCACGCGCTTGCCAGAAGTGCTCAGAGCAGAGACACACCTCTGCCCTCCCTTCAGCCTCACAAGGGCTTTATTTAAACAAACTGCCCCGCTGCACCACGTTACACAGCGGAGCTTGCACAGACTTTGCTGTACCACAACAGTGGTCTCCAGTAACAGATCTCATCCCTACTATTCTCTCCAGACCTCTGAGTAACTAGCTCTGCTATGAGGGCAGTGAAAAGAAAAGGTCAAACGCTCCAAAATTCAGACTCTGTGCTTGCAGAGATCAGAATCGGGGCAGATTTTTGCCTTGGACACCACAGTCAGATAAAAGCCATGCGAGACTCGGTACCTAGACCAGATGGGCACTATTTTAAAAGAGAGAGATTTTCTTTTTTTGTTTCCTTGGTGGTAGATAAAAGAGTTCAGAAAACAGTATTTTTCAGCATATAGAGCCATAAGATAAGTAATGACCGTTAAATACAGCCACTGAAATTAAAGTTACATTGACAGCAGCAGACACACAGCTCTCCACAAAAGGTACCCTCAGCTCACGTGAAACCAAGAGATGCATTTTCAAAGCAGCCTGATGCACAGAAGTGTTTAAAATCCTCAGACAGCTTCAAAAAATCACCACCACAGCTTTTATCTCTGGGAGAGGGGAGGGAACCAAACAAGCAGGACAGACTCCCAGGAGCCACGGCTCAGCCCGAGCGATTTCCACGCAGCTGCTCTGCTACCACTGCTCTCCAAAATCACATTCTCCTGGAATTAAGTTATGGCATACTTCAGAATTAAAGTGGTTTGCAAAAATCACTGTAATTCTGCTCTGCAATAGCTCCTGTAACATAATCTTACCGTAGCAAATGGATTTCTTGCAGACCAAGAAAACCCTGCACCCCGACGGCACCACCTCCCCCACACGCTGTTTGTTTTGGAGCGCGAGCGGGCGCTGCTGGAAGGCACAGAGCAGCTCTCCGCTCCAGCGCCACAGCACTGGCACCCAGCTAAAAAAAAGGGAATTTGGTCACTTTGCCACAGACTGGATGCCTCTGCTGAGGCTGCCAGCAGCAGCGCTCCATCCAGAGCTCAGTTTCATCTGGGAAGGGGGTGCTCATCCCACGGGAAACTGGCTGAGGCTTCAGTCAGACAAGAGGCACGGCCACGCCGAGCCAGGCGGGCAGGAGCAGGGTGAGACCCTGCACCGCCCGCGGGCACCTCCCCAGCTCACCCCCACTCACCGCCATGTACGGCCGGCACCCCGCATCCCGCGTCTTGGCGATGGAGTCCACAAGCTGTCCACTAATGCCGAAGTCACAGAGTTTAATATTTCCGTTTCTATCCAGAAGAATATTGGAAGGTTTGATGTCTGGAAGGGAAAGAAATTTAAACCAGTAAGTCACGGCTGGAGGTTTCAATTTCAAGAAGAGCAGCTGCAGAGAATCGACACCGGCAGTGCCACGCTGTCGCCGTCGCCCCTCAGCATGGGGCGGGCAGACAGCGACTGGGTGCGCTCGCTGCCTCTGAGGATCCCGACCTCAAGAGGAGATGGAGCCAGGCCCAAAGATGCCCAGAGGCGGACACACAACCACACTGAAATCACGCTTTTATGGAAAAGCACCAACCGAAGGGGCAATGAAACAGCCACCTGTACTCACACTCGCGGTAGTACGAATGCTAATGACACTTTGACTTGAAGCAGAGGTTGTTAAAGTTCTTGTGATTATTTTTATAGGCAAGAAGAAAAGACACGAACTCACCTCTGTGAATGATTTTCAAGTTTTCTTTTAAGTGGTTTAGTGCTTTCACAGTCTAGGAAAGACAAACAGATGAAAAATAAGCAAATATCACCAGATTCCTGGGATTAAACTTTTGGAGCCCCAAGAACAGGGGGAAAAAAACTTTTAATATGTTGAGATATCAACGCTGTAATATGCCATGCAATAAAAGCACTTTTCTCCTGGCAAACAGAAGGTGACATAAGAGAGGCCATGTGCTTGTAACCTGGAAAGATCACACTCTGGGAGAGGGGAGCAAGGGTGGAAGTCAAGCAATTTCTGATGTTAATTATTTTGAGTAATAATTTATTTGAAGCCCTATGCTGTATTTTTTAAGGAGGTAACAACTGCTCCCATTCCACTGGCTGAGCAGCAACAGTGTGGGGAGCAGCAGAGGCTGTTCTGATTTAACCACTCATCATCAAACGGAAGAGACACTTAGGGAGCCGCATTTCACAGGACGATTTAGAAAAACCCTGGAAGTTCACCATTTTAATCCATTTTTCTTCTGCTGAAAAGATTGGCAAAACCTGTGACCAAAAGACTGCCTTGAAGATGATGGCAAGAAGGTGCTCAATTGTGCTGCAAAGCTCTCTGAAGCTGTGCTAGTGTAAGGATGATGTCTGGCACCAGGGAACAACTCCCAAAGACTGGCCCTTCCTGCTTGCCCAACCCTGTGTTCAAGTGTTTAGGTAATTAAAAGCTCCGGCAGGCTCTGCAGCAGCTGAAGTGCTGTCTCCTACTAGCCACCAACCTTGCTCCTCCTGGGCAGGTTTCTCTGAATAACATCGCATCAGCTGATTTTTAGGCAGGCCCATGGCGGAACGAGACTGGATGGCCTCCTTGGACTTGAGCTTCATCAGCAGGAGAAAGCCTGCTGGAAGTCGTGACTAAATGTTGGTTTAAATCCCAGCTGACCTTGCCAGAAGCTTCTGCTCAGCTGCTCACAACTCTTCAACCTGGGGTAAAAGAGCTCTAACATGAAATAAGAGTGGTTGGTGGAGCACACCAAGCTGTGAGCTGCAGCACATACCCACCTGCACATGATGGGGCTAGCAGGGCAGTGCACACCTTTCGGACCTGGATGCCGTCAAGGTCTAAGATACTCAGGGCCAGTATTGTCATATTACAGTTATTAAATGACGTTCCTCATTTGCTTTCTAGAAAAAGGTGGACAGAAACTAAACCCGGACCTAGTCAGAACCTCCTAAAGCCAGTCTGTGCAGAGGACCTCCCTCAGGAGCTGCTGGAGCTGCGCTGCCTTCAGGTGCAGCATGAAGGAAGGAGAGCCATGCTCAACAAGCACCCCACGACTTCCCACACAGCACAGCTGGGCTTCACATCCTCAGATCTGTTCTGAGTATCAGGTATGGAAAATCTTAAATTACTCAAAGTCCATTCATCACTTTCTTCCAGGTCAAAACCAACCAAGGTGGCCATTTCCCTGGTTAGGAGCTTTGGTGAGCTTCCATAGCATGCTGTCTGCACAGGGTAAGTAGAGAAACTCCATCTGAGAGCTTCAAAACTCATCTCAGCTCTCTGTCCAAGTTGCCTTTGTTGGGCTAAGGTCTGTCTGAGCCAAAACATGGGCCAGCATGTCTCTAATACCCTGCAAACCCTAAAAGGATCTCCTCCTCTTTCCTCACAGAATTACATACAACTCCAAGCACACTACTCTGGAAGGACAGACCTTATCCAGCCATCTCTTGTCTATGCCTCAAGCCTTGCTTTGGACAGTAATACATTTAGTTGGTTGGTGGTAAGACAATGCGTCCCATGGGCTGTGGAACAGCCATCAGCTGCCTTTGATAGCATTTTTAGTCTTGGCTATAAACATCTAAACACGTGACAGTGCATGAGCCGTCAAGGCAGCCTGTTAGCTGTATGAAGTAGCAGCAGGTCCAGGTAGGCTCAACATTTTATAAAGATGCCCTGAAAAGAGTGAAGATGGCTTTCTCCAAAGATGTGTCTCTGAGCAGAATTTGCCTGTATACCTTCAAGAGGTCATGGTTTGCAACTTGCTGAGCACCTTCCCATCACTCTGACAGCTCAGGACACCAGCTTACTGTGGCATTCACGTGCTGGAGCTGATACAGAGGCAGTTTGTCCATCTGTCACAAACACAGCATGGCTCCAGCATTTGCTCACATTTTCCCCCATTACTCCTGAACAGTGTTCCATTTCTGCGGTGCTTCATCTTCCAGCCTTGAACTACTTTGTTTGGCTTGGCCTTGACTTTTTATTCAGTCAGTACTTCCAGGTTAAGTGAAGAAAACATCAGCCAGAATCTCCACCTGCTGAAGACTCACTTGCACTTTTGGGAGCCTTTGCACAAGGCTACCAGAGGATTCTCTGGACTGGAGTGGCCCAGCATCCCCTGCAGAAATCCAATGGTCCTGACAGATTCTTACAGGCAGCAGCAGGACAGAGGTTTCGGATACATTTCAACTCCTCGTCCTCCACAGTCCAAAACCAAGTTTGTTTTGCAGGGCCAGACCTTGCTCTCGTGTTTAGACAACTAAGGGTTCATTTTGTCACAGCCAAGGATAATTTTACAGGGCTCCTTAAAGGGAGACAGCGGGCTCTGTGTAGCAGGGCTGCACTCAGATACCCTGGGTGGGATTCATCTCGCTTCACTTCACCACCTAAAGCTTCCACCCAGAGGCACCAACCTCTCCCCACTGACGAGAGAGAGAGAGGGTGGGCAACTCACTAAGACCAGACCTTACTCTCAAACAGTTTGGTGGGGTTCACATGTCCTGGCTATAAATGCCCAATCCCCTGTTCCCTTTACAAACAAGGGAAGGTGAGGCAGCTCACCTATTTTGGGCACCTTCCCTGGGATGAGATAACCTGTGCCCAGCTTCCACTGATGCCACCACCGGCGCACACGAAGCGATCCCTGAGGCAGTGGCTGGTGCCTATGCTGTTGGTGCCGATGTTCAAGCAGACAGAGCAGGAAGCTGGTCCTGGGGTCTCTTTATGAATTGATTACAGACCTCAGAACCTGCTTTTCTGCCATGCAATATGCTGTGGAAAAATCAAGAGTATACTCAAGGATCATTAGAAGTGTGGTGAAGTACAACAGCAGCAGTTCTGCTGCATGCAGATGAACCAGCCTTCTGACATGTGAGTGAAAGAGATCTGAATTTTTCACATTAGCTTCAAACACATACACAAAAAGGTTTAACAAAATACTCACAGCTAAAGTGATTTTGCCTAGGATTTCTTCTGGAATAACATCATCTAATACACTATATACATATTTGTAAAACTTATCAAACGAGGTAGACATGAGCTCCATACAGATCCAACAGTCACCCTGGAAAGAGAAAAGAATCTGTGTTACTTTCAACATAAAAATGAGAAACAAAAATCCAGAGAGCATAAAGAGATCCCTTGAATCCAATAAAATACATTAACAGCAACATGCATTTGACAGGGAGGATAGAATTCATCTTGATTAATTTTAGCAACGGAAGACTCGCCCCTATATGCACCTCCTCCCCCACTCCATTCCCCAGCAGAGGCATTAGCTAACCAGCTCAGACCTGATATTACATTTTAGATGCCTGAACCTAGATGAATCCAAGTCTCAAAAACTGTTTGGCTCTCCAGAAGGCTGCAGGCACAGTGAAACACCAGCATGCACAGAAAGACTAAAAAAATCCCTTCAGTTTATGACTGCCCTGCAGAGAACAGAAGACATTTCACACAACGATCAGAGACATCATCTAAGCAAGAGAAAATGAAAATAAACTCAAGTGGGGGGGGGGGGGGGGGTGGTGGTGTTGATTTGCATTTTACAGTTAAACAATTTAAATGTAGAAAACTGTAAAACATACTAGTATCTGTGTTAAACCAAGCTGAGCTTAACTACCATAGGAGAATATATGTCTTTTTATCAAACTCTCTCCTGAGATCTGTAAATCAACCTGCTCACAACGGACTCACTGGGGATGAGAAATGGATCCCCACAACACAGAAGGACTTCATCTTTTGGTTTAGTATCTATGCACCATATGGTGATGGACAGCTTAGCCATGGATTGATCTTGGTTATGGCAATTTTCTTGAACATTTTAGCTCCAGTTGAGGATGATAGAAGGCTTTGTATGAGCTATTTCTGTAGACTGTCATGCACTTCAAGCAACTGTTCATCGCTAGAAATACTAAAACACTAGAACTAGACCTGTCCTCACCAGAAGCGACATACTCATCTTCTACAGGCTGTATCACAACGACTGTTAAAACTGCATTAGCTGTCAAAAGCTGTATGCAGTTGATTAGTTTGGTTGTTTCATCCTGGCTAAATGCCACCTAAAACACTTGTGTAAGGAGCAGCAGCTTGTGCAGGTAGTGGTGCCCTGGGCTCCCTGTCTGCTTATGACTAAGCTGCACACTCCTGGGATATAACGAGCAACAAATAGAGGAGAAACTTCCCCAAGTAATTACCCTACAGAAGGCAGACTTCTCCCAACCAGACAAAACACAAACCAACCAAACTCTATCTTAACACATGGAAATGAAAGTAGGAAAAAACTCTAGAGCATGGACATGCTGGAGGTGTGGCAAAGCCCCCTACCCCCACCCTGCACAGCCAAGTCACTTCTGTTTGAAGCAATCTCCAGGTGCTCATGACAGCAGCAATTCTCAAATTATATTTAGTTGATGGAAAGGCTTGTAGAGCCACAGGTTTTGAGGCCAAAAAGGGCTTTTCTACCACCCAGAATGAACTCCTGTGAAACAGAAGCCAAGGAACTGCATCCACCAAGATGCCTCCAGTCCAAATGCTTGGTTTAGTGGGAACAGAGTGCCCAGAAAGGTGGTGTCAAACCCTGCACGCTGGTATCAGCAGAGGCAGCAGTGCCACCCAGCTTGCTCTTGGGCTGCTCACACATATGCAAGGCTGTTTTCAGCAATGCAGACAGCAAACTGCCAGGAAGCATCCCACGTGCCACCAACATTATGGATGATGCTGCTTCAGCAACAGCGAAGCCACCACCGCCTCCTGCCAAAAGAGGGATGCTGCCTCCAAGAGAAGAGCCTCCCCCTTCTGAGAAGAGGGGATCTGCTTTCCTAGGAAGGGCTGAGCTGCTGGTGGGCTGGCTGGGGGGGAAGAATGTGAGTTCAGAGCAATGGGCAGCCCCATTTTACAGTGCTCATTTAGCACCAGGCTTTTTACATCAGCACAGTGTAGAGCGGCAGCTCATGTCATACACCCAAGGGAAATGGCTGCTACAAGCCTGAGCCCGGAAAACACACATTTCACCCAAAACAAATTAGAAGAGACTGATCGAAAAGGTACTGTGCTGGACACAGCAGCAGAGACACCACGGTGAACGAGGCAAGTGCAGCGCAGCGGGAAGAGGGCATGACCAGTGTTTCAGAAAACGTGGGAGAAAGGTGAGTTCAGGTTGCTAGAGAACAAAAGATTAGCTATGGATGAATTTGGCTGAGGACCTATTCAGATTTAAACTGCAGAAATGAAATTAGGCAATACATGTTGAAAATTTCCCTTTTCAACAGTGGCAACAAATGCAATAAAGTTGATGCACTTCCCTATTACTGAGAGTGGCTCAGAGAAAGCAGCGTGGATCCAGTGCTAGTGATGTGCGTAAATAAAGTGAAACTGGAACGGCACGAGACACTTATAAGCTATCTGTAGTGAAAGCAAACACGGACTTGTTCTACTGGCTGCAGGATCATTCAAAACACTGCTTCTGCTTTGACCAGCTTTATGTAAGAAATTGGTACTGCACTATATTCCCGTGCTATTGCACTTAGGCTGCAAGGGACTGCATTTATTCAAGAATGCCAGATTAAAACTGACCACCTGCAGCCTTGTATCCAACCACACCAATACTGTGAGTGTCTTCAGTCACCCAGGTTGCAACGGCTGGTGTTTGCACAGCAAAAGCAAACTGAAGTGAAACAACAGGCAACCTTATTAGAGACATTATCCTAACAAAAGCTTCACAATATACTTCTGCACCTGCGGGGCTGGGGGGTGTGTGTTACCAAAAACTCAAACAAGTACAATAAATTGTTATCCAACGTTAGTTTAAGCATAAAAAACCTGTACATGATCAAAAGCACCAAAGGGAAGACCTGCTTTACTTGGTCTCCTGAAGTATATGCCATACAGAAATCCTGGATGTGGGCATTTATATAATATAAAAATCTACCTGACCAACATGAATTCACGTCAGCAAGATCAATGAGAAAAGATGACAGACAGGTTCAATTATGCGGCTTAAGGCTGGTGGCAAGATTCAAAACCCTTAACCCTTCCTGGGCCTTGAAAGGACTTACCTATTGGCAAAGCTGATGAATTTTACTGAGAACAAAAAGGAAGACTGGCAGGGATGACTGGTCACCCAGTCCCCTTTCTGATCAAATACAAAAAAGTGCTAATGTGCATGGGAAAGTTCCGCTTCACTGGGAATTGAGAGGTGAAAACCACCTTAATGAAAGTTTCTCTTTAGTTTATCCTCTTAGGACAGGTTGATTTCCAATTATAAAATAATAAAAGCATTTTAGTTTTCTCTTCCCATTATTCTTCCGAAGAATATATTTTAGTCCCTACTGATTGACAGCCGGCTGAACATGAGCCAGCAGTGTGCCCAGGTGGCCAAGAAGCCCAATGGCATCCTGGCTTGTATCAGCCATAGCGTGGCCAGCAGGGACAGGGAAGGGATCTTGCCCCTGTGCTCGGCACTGGTGAGGCCGCCCCTCGATGAATGGGTTCAGTTTTGGGCCCCTCACTCCAAAAAGGCCATTGAATGACTCGAGCGTGTCCAGAGAAGGGCAACGGAGCTGGTGCAGGGTCTGGAGCACAGGTCTGATGGGGAGCGGCTGAGGGAACTGGGGGGGTTTAGTGTGGAGAAGAGAAGGCTGAGGGGAGCCAAGGAACCAGCACCAGGACAAGAGGGAATGGCCTCAAGCTGCGCCAGGGCAGGGTCAGTCTGGCTCTTAGGAAGGATTTCTTTGCAGAAGGGGTTGTTGGGCGTTGGAATGGGCTGCCCAGGGCAGGGGGGGGAGTCCCCATCCCTGGAGGTGTTCAAGAGGCGGGTTGACATAGTACTTAGGGATCTGGTGTAGTTGGGATCTGTCAGTGCTGGGTTAATGGTTGGACTGGAAGATCTTCAAGGTCCCTTCCAACCTAGATGATTCTGTGATTCTGTGGGTATTGAATGACCAGATGCTAATGCACATCTTGTAGGCATTCCAAAAAATGTCCAGGAACACCCTGCACATTTAATTCAAAATATCGCTGCCCATCTTCAGGACATACAGAAAAACTGCTTAACCAGCAACTGGGATGCTTCAACTTCCCAGTGCAGAGTCCTGAGTTCCCAGCCGACATCTGAGCATGTCACAACGATGCCACCCAGCTGGAACACAGCTTGGCAGAATAGGAGTCCTGGTGGACACCAGGTTGAACATTGAGTGAACATGCCCTTGCTGCGAGGAAGGGTAACGGTGTCCTGGGCTGCATTAGGCAAAGCACTGCCAGAAGACAGGGAGGTTCACCCTCCCCCTGGCTCAGCACTGGTGAGGCCATACCTGGAGTGCTGTGGCCAGTGCTGGGTTCCCCAGTACAAGAGAGACATGGCCATACTGGAGAGACTCCAGTAAAGGGTCACTAAGATGACTGAGGCACTGGAGCATCTCTGCTACAAGAAAAGGCTGAGAGAGCTGGAACTGAGGGAGCCTGGAGAAGAGAGGGCTCAGGGGGAGCTCACCAATGTACATAAATACCCGAAGGGAGGGTGCACAGAGGACGAAGCCAGGCTCTTTCCAGTGGTGCCCAGCAACAGGACCAGAGGCAATGGGCACAAACTGACACACAGGAGGTTCCCTCTGAACATGAGGAAACTGTTTTTCACTGTGAGGGTGACTGAAAACTGACACAGGTTGCCCTGGGAGGCTGAGTAATCTCCATCCCTGGAGATATTCAAAAGCTGTTTGGACATGATCCTGGGCAAGCAGCCCTGGGTGGCCCTGCCTGAGCACTGGAGCTGGACAAGGTGACCTCCAGAGGTCCCTTCCAACACCCACTGTTCTGTGATACCAACACTGAAGGCATTAGTGCACTGCAGGGAGTGGCCAACTTCTTATGCAAGTTGCATCTACACTGGTGAGAGAGAATGAAGAATGTCATCACCCTCACATACCCTTATGTGACACAGAAGACACTTCTCCTATGGACCAGGGACTGATCGCAGGGACAGATGCCTTCAGTAATGCCAAAACAGCTTAAGATCTCCATAGAAATAGAGTGCTGTGCATCAGAGCAAAGAGAACAAACACCTTGTACCAACTGACCGAGGATACGTCCACAATTCACACCTCCACCAGCACTGTGCTACTGACACATCCACATGAGCTCTTCTCTCCTGCCAGCAGAAGTTCCCCGTGGGCTAATTCACCTGGCTTCCTGGGCACGTCTTGCAACTTGCAATAAATTTTTCATCGACTAATTTTATCAACTATTAAGCTTGTTGGTTTAAACTTGGCTCAGCTACATTCACATCCTATGTAGGAGCCCAGGTCAGACAAGGCTTTTGTCCTCTTCCCTTCTTGAGAAGAAAAGTAACAAGAACAGTTACTTTGAAAGAGCAATTAGCACAGTTATGATTATTAACCAACCATTTCCAGCCTTACAGGTACTATCTCACACTAGATTAGCTGTAAAGCTTCCAGCAGACATGCAAGAAAAGACTATTGGGGTTTTTTTCAGACCTAAAAACCCTCTAAACAGCAACACTAAGGGCAAAAGTCTCAGGATTGCCCAGTGCAGTCCTACAGCTCAGCCCAACACTCCTCTCGTCTCACTAGAAGAAAGCAACTTAACTGAAATCTTTGCAAAAACCCTAGGAATCACCTTTTTTTCTCCCCCAACTAGCAAGTACTGCTTTGAGAGGTAACAAATGGACACGAGTAACCAGATCATCTTCAATACAGCATCTCTGATGACTGGCGTGGAAAGCTCTGTGTGCGTGTGCAGCAGTCAGGGCTCTCACCGGTGCAGTGTGGAGAAACCAGCTGGATTCCTGGGGCCAGTGTGAACCTCACAAAGTTAACAATGCAACTGCAAGATCCTGCACCTGGATTGGGGCACTCACCAGTGTAAGGACTGGGGGATGAAAGGATTGAGAGCAGCCCTGTAGAGGACGACTTGGGGATACTGGTGGAGGAAAAATTGGACATGATCCAGCAACGTATGCTTGCAGCCCAGAAAGCCAATCGTATCCTGGGCTGCATAAAAAGAAGCGTGGCCAGCAGGTTAAGGGAGGTAAATCTCCCCCTCTACTCTGCCCTGGTCAGACCCCACCTGCACCACTGCAGCCAGCTCTGGGGTCCCCAGCACAACACAGACATGGACCTGTTAGAGTGGGTCCAGAAGAGGGACACCAAAATGATCTGAGGGCTGGAACACCTCTCCTGTGAGGACAGGCTGAGAGAGTTGGGGCTCTTCAGCCTGGAGAAGGCTCCAGGGAAACCCTACTGTGACCTTTCAATATTTAAAGGGAACTTATAAGAATGATGGGGACAGACTTTTTACCAGAACCTGCAGTGACAGGACAAAGGGCAATAAACTGAAAGAGGGTAGATTTATCTCAGACATATAAACAGACATCTTTTACACTGAGGGTGGTGGGACACTGGAACAAGTTGCCCAGAGAAGTTGTGGATGCCCCCCACTGCCGGAAGGGTTCAAGGCCAGGTTGGACGGGGCTTTGGGCAACCTCATCTAGTGAAAGCTGTCCCTGCCCATGGCAGGGGGGTTGGACTCTATGATCTTCAAAGGTCCCTTCCAACCCAAACCATTCTACGATTCGATGACTTTATAATTCATCAGTTAACAAATCCCTTCTGTAGTCAGTGTAACCAGGAATATAGCCAGTGGTGTAACTACCCCTTCTGCACTTTCTCCAGGCTTTTCTTTTTCTGACTCTCTTCATTCTCCGGCCTTTACTAGATGCAACTTTCTTCTTCTCTCTTCTGTTAAAAGTCAGGCTGTGGACATAAAAACCATTTCAACTGCCACACATTACAACATCAGTGCTCAGGGATTCTTTCTGTTATTGAAAACAAAGTTTGATTTTTTCCTACCTGGGATTGTTAGAGAACCAAGTAATAGAGCAGACCACTCAACAGCTGCACTAGAAGAATGAAGGATGCTGTAACATCACGGGGAGGTGCAACACGGTGATGTGTAGGTCACAGCATCATCACAAGAGCAGGAGCAAGCAGAGTGCTGTCCCATGGAGGACCTGACTGGCATGTGCACTGTCTGGCATCAGCACAGTGAAGCCTCTGACTCCATGCAAAGGCAGAAATGCTGTCTTCTACTTTTTCAGCTTTGCTCCTGTTTCATTAAACAGGCAATTTAACCTCATCTAATGGGTGCCGATAAACTCAAGCAAAGTCCCATACCCAGCAATCGACTTGTAGTTTTTGCATTGTTACACACTACATTATACACAGACATACGTAATAACAGAAGGACGTCCCGTATGATTGAAGAACAAGAAGCAAACACTATGTGTTAAAATGCTGCCTGCTGAGGGACAAGCAGGCCCAGATCCCAAAGACCTTCCCTATCAGAAAATGCTGCCAAACAAGTGAAACAGAATACAACCAGGGAGAAATATTTGTGTAGTATTTTTTGCCTTTCCAAATCAAACTTTTCATACTCATAGAGGCTGCCACAGTAACTTGCCTGTTTAGTTATTCTCCTGACTGCAAGCTGGGTTACTTCTCTGTCTTCAAAATAAGACCTTGAACTGTTTTGTCCAATTTGGTTTAGTAATCCCACTCCCCAAACTGTCAGGATTCGATAGCTTAGCTCTGCTTCTCTGCATCAACAGCTCACTCTTCTGGAGAGGCTACCTGCCTTTCAAATGAGCCCAGCTGCCCTGCTGCTGTTGCTGAAGCTGCTATAATCTTCTTGCCAATCATCTGATTGTGCGAGCTGCCTACTCAACATTTAAGCTCCTCTAAAGGGACTCAAATTGAAGTCTTTCATCTTTTAGGAGCAGGCAGAGGAAGACTTCCCATCTGTAGCTCCATCCATCCCTGGAGGATCTGAATCCTGACTCAGAGCAGGCAGTCCCAAGAGGATTTGCCTTTTAGAACTTATTTCCTTACTTTTCACCTCAAAATGCTGGAAGAAAGAGCTTTGTTTATACATGCTTTGCTGCAGGACTTCCTGAGAGAGGTTCAGTCTTTAGCAATGTCCCATCAGCTCTTATACTACAGGGGATGGTACAGCAAGACAGGTTCAAACATACTGGTGAAATTCTTTTTTTCCCTTTCTGTGCTTCTCTGCTGTCATAGTTTCCTAGCTTTAAAAGATGTAATTAATATTAGAACATGTAATTAATATGACAAGACAGAAAACCTTATCCAAGAATACCAGCTCACCCTGTGTACCTCTGGGGTATGTGACTTGGAACATCACCTTGGCAGTAGGGGACTGAGGAGAGGGAAAGGTTGCTTTCATCTCAGAAGCCAATACCACTGATGCTGAGGGTTGGGGGAAAAGAGGATGCCAGGGACCAACATGATATAAGCCAGAGTGACCTTACTGAAAAAAACATTTCCCAGACAGAGCACACAGGGAGCCCTGCCTGGCTGCAGAAGGACAGGATTTCTCGACAAGATTTTTGAGTGCAGTAGAAGCCAGGCTGACATTTGGGTGCTGATCAAGGTAGGTTTTTATACTATTTCTGTATTTATACTTACATCCTGGGATGTGCCTAGAGCTGCAGGAAGGTGACAGGCTTGCACAGCTCTGAACATGTTGCTCATCAGCATCTGGCAAGATACTGTCTTGCCCAGAGACTTTTCTTTACACCAGCTGACAGCCTTATCATTTGTATTTCAGCAAAGCTGGAAATTTTCAGCCAAGACTGAGGCTCCATGCTTGGTAGGAACTTGTACTGTGTGAACATGGACAACGCCTCCTGGCCCAAAATGGCTTCATGTTTAAACAGATAAGAAAAAGCAGAGCATGGGAAAAGGATTATTATCCTTATTTTAGAGACTGAGATTTAAAGCCAGAGGAGTGACCTGGCAAAATTAGAGGCAGACTCACTAGAAGCAGGAATTGAATACTGAGTCCCAGTTTTGGGCTTTAACTACAACACTGACCTTCTTTCTCTAACAGTTCCCCAGTAAAGCCCTACAAAACTCTACATAGGCTGCTATGCTAATAGGATGCTAAGATGACTAGTGGCCAGTAGGTCTCTATTTTCCTTCTTCCCTTAAGTAGATGTACTGGATTAGTGCTGAAGTAGTAGAAAACAGGCAAGACTTCATGTCTAACCCCCTATACTGTGCCAGCTTCAACACCAGCACAATTACAGGAGTCAGAATAGCCCACACCTGCAGGAGAGCTGCAGGAGCTGCTGCTCTCTGGAGGGAGGGGATGCAGTAGTCAGGTTCTGACATTCATCTTCTCCAAAACTCTTGTTCTTGCAAACGGACCAAATGTTTGAAATCCAGTGCTGCTCCTCAGTGCTGTATTCCTCTTTTTGTGCCTGTATTGAACAGACTCAGCTCAGTCTGACAACTGGCCTCCAACCATGGCATAAGACTGTCTGTGCTGCATGGAGAAGGCCAGCTTCCCAACTGTTTTTACTGGTCATTTGAAACTAGATAGCAATGGGAGTGCCTGAGCAAAGCACAAGGAGATAGAAGGATACCTTCTGTGGCCCTGAAGCATAGTATCTACCTTAAATTACAATAAGTAGATGTTGAAACAGTCACAAATATGCAGTGATTAACATCATATTCATGGCCATGAACAGCTGAAGTACATCAGGATTAATGGTGGTCAGCTGACATAGCTTTCAATGCTCTAATTCTGTTCTTCACTTGGAAGCACTTGTGGAAGCATCACGTTGAATAACCACAGCACACGTTCTCTATGTGCATAAAAGGGCCAATAAATTACAGCCCCTACACTAGCTGTTGCAGATATTGCTCCTTTCAAGAACAGTCATGCAATTTTGGTCTCTGTCCCAAAAGGACAGAGCAGAACTGGAAAAGATGCAGAGAACAGCAAGAAAGATGATCAAAGGTCTGGAAGGGGTTCTGTGTATGACACAGGTTGGCACTCACCAGGCTGAGTAAGACATGACAGAGGGGGAATATGGCAACTGTCCATAAAATCCTCAGTGGCCTGGAGAGGGTGGATAAAGATCAACTGTTTACTGCCTCTTCAAATACAAAAACTAGGGAAAGCACTAGGGGCACCACTCAAAACAGCAGGATGAGATGGGCCTTCAAACCAAGGACAATGTGGCCAACCAAGGGAAGTGCCTCTCAGAAAGCACCATGGATGCAAAAAATGTACATGTATTCCAGGGGAAACTGAACACTTTCATGGAAAAGAAATCCAGTGAGAGTCACTGAGCACAAAGACTGCACACCTAGCTCAGACACTCAGCTGAGTATGACTGAAGGCAAAGTATCACACATGCTTCTACAAGCAGATGCTGTGGGCCATTGCCAGAGACGTAACACCCCACTAGGAGTTCTGGTCTGACCCAGCACGGTTGCCCTTGTTTTTTACGTATCTGCAGGTACAAACTGCTTCAAGGCAGATGCATGTCAATGAGGAGTCCCTGACACAGTCTGGCTACGTACATACGTACATCAGATAGCCTTATGGGCAGCTGTGACTACTATCACAGCAGCCACCTTCATTACAGGGATACAGGTTCTCTACACGGTCGCATCTCACAGCCACTGACATACACCACGTTTGTGTCCAAGCACTGTGCTGCAGAGCTGCGCCCAGCTGGCAGCACACACTCTGCCTGGGGGAGCCACAGGCCTGGAGCTCAGCAAGGGAGAAGAAAAGCAGGAAAGAAGGAGAAACCAAAATATGCAGAGAGACACAACAATGAACGGGAATAGCGTGTATGTGCTCAGCAGCACTCAGATGTCTGGGTCTCCTGATTAAATACCCTTGATTAAAAGTGGAGAGCTAAGAAACCTAACATAAATTTTCTCCTCCTTATTGCAAGTTGGAAACTGCAAATAAAAAAAGAAGATAAAAACCAAACTCTGTTATGAATGAAGCAAGTTTGGAGTGCCCACCTCTCTGAAGAGCGCGCCATAAAACTGAACAATATACGGGCAGTCACTGCTTCGCATTACTACATCAAGGTCCATCAGAAGCTGCTTCTGTTCTTTTTCATCCACTGTCGACCGAATTCTCTGAAAGAGGAAGAGTGGCAGAGACTTTATCACTTACATGCCATTACTGTATCCTCAGACCCGCTTCTGGAGAAACATGTCAAGGACCTCAAACCCAAGGCTGAGCAGGCAATCCCCAAGGCATGTTCAAACACACTCTAGAGAGTTAAGCTGTGTTCTCAAATAAGAAATATAACTGAAAACCCCTAAAGACATTTAATTCAGACTATAAAATCCCCAGTCTTCTCATGAGCATCAACATTTTCAGAAGAAATACCAGAATGAAATTAAAGACCAGAGATTTCATTGAAAACTACAGTAAAACAATTTCAGACTTTGATTTCAAAACAAATTCTCACACAGTTCTTAGCCATGTCAGATGGGATTTGAAGGCTGTTTTGAAATTTAACAAGGAACATTATGTTTAAAATTTCTAGGACAAGCACAGAAGACAAAAAGGGCCCTCCCACCAGGCCTTCAGCGTGGCTGGCATGGTGAAAAGGGACTATCACATAAGCGGGGGAACACATTGCTCTGGTAACGCTAATGGTAGGCAACAGTCCTGTGAGCTGATCTCATAAAACTAACAATTCTTTACCTAGTACTGGCCTAGTGAACATTTACACTATATAAAAGATACTTCATATATATACTATGTGTATATAAAGATATATATATGTATACACACACTACATCTTATATATACACTATATATAAAGAAAAGTCTTATTTGGCCTTAAAAGAACAATGCAAGTTTGAAAATAGAAAATTGTACATGTTCAAACATGAAACTAGTTAAATGAAGGATGGAGAAGACCATCCGCAGTTTTTCATGTGATTTTATAGACATATTCAACATCTTACACTAATTAATGTGTTCTCTGAATCACAGGTGAGGAAATTGTGATCCTGAAGGTGTGACTCATGTTGAAAAATCATTTAAAAAAAAAAAAAAAAATATTTGTCAAGAAGTCCAAAGCCACAGATGTAGCCTGGACCCTCCTTGAGGAGAAAAACTACTTGGCTACCCAAGAAAGAAAGGTTATTCAAGGTTGTGGGAAAAATCTGCAAGATACCAGCACCCACTCCCACCGACACTACTGCCCTGTGAGCAGCTGCTGGTGGCATCAAGACCACACACATTAGCAAGCACAAGGCTAAGTAGATGAAGGTACTTTCAAGGTTGGCCATTCATACAGCACCATTTGAGAAACAGTGCAGGATTATGTACCCTCTTTTGTAATGACCCACACAAAACGAGGAAAGTATTGACACTATGATTTTCCTTACCTTTGGTGTATCCTGATATTTTGGTATTTCACCACTCGTTCTTAACGTTCTAGTAGCTCTGGTTTGGCCTAGACCAGTAATTGTCATGTTCATATTGCCCTTTTCCCTCCCAGTGAATTCTAGAGTACTTGGGAAATCTGGCAAGAAACTTGCCCAGCACACCCACAATCTGTAACATCCACACCCTGCGATGCCACTGAGCGGGTGGGATTTTGTAGTCACAAGAAGATGGCTCAACAGACTAGTAATGCTTCACCTCTAGGTCACTGGTTCAAGTCTGTTTCACAGAAGTTCAGACGTGTCACTGAAGAAAGCCTGATAAGGATTATTTCTTTGTCTTGTGTCTACACCATAAAATGCTCTACAACCCCCTACTGAGGTATCAAGGGCTGAGCAGACTGAATGTCTCTTTCTAGGTGGCACACCATCAGCACTGTGTGAAACGATAATGCCACTGCTCTGACCTCAACAGAAGACGATGGATGCCAAAGCCATCATGGTGGGACCTATAAGGAATAGTTTAGTCTCTCACTGAGATGCTACCCACTTCTCTAAATAGTTCACCTCCTTGGTGTGGAGCAAAACCAAAAGAAGCTTTTCTCCATATCGTAATTCACATCTCCCTTCTGTGCCAACTCCATATCTGTCTCCAAAAGGCCTCTTTCCTGGTCATCCGGGAATCTTCCCAGCCCGCCTCTACATTTCCCTTGCATCTACACAATCCTGTCCCAGCCATTCCCACGGCATGCTCCTCAAACTCCACAACTTCCCCTGAACACAGCTCCTCCCACCTCTGATATCTCCTTCTGTGCTGTTACTTCTCCATCTCTGGAAAGCATGTGAAATATATTTTGTATGGAGGAGGCAATTTTAATGGCACCCCAGAACAACACCAAACTTAAAGATTCCTCGTTTTCCCAAACACAATCTCCCCAGGGAAAAAAAGAAAGGGCAGGCAGAGGACCCAGAGGATGGACACTGGATCAGCTATAGGGCAGAGCATCCAGTGAGACATGGAGCCAAAGGACACCTTGAGAAGCCAGCAGGAACTCCCCAACAAACACTGCTTCAGGGAGAGAAGTAATGACTTGAAGCAAGACTAGAAAGTCTCATACACAAGAGTGCTGGAGACTGGCAAATTCAAGAGATTATCAGGAGATTATCAGGAGCAGCATGCAGCACAGCACTGAGCTGGGGTCAGTCCAGGCTGGAAAAGATGGCTTTGTTTAGCTGGAGCGCACCAGGGAGTCTGCTGCAGGCCTGAGGTCCAAATTCACCAGCTAAGGAATGAGTGTTCACCAGCAAAACAAGGAAGAAACAGCAAAAGGTGACTGAAGTCAACAGGAGCCCCTACCCGAATAGCCCACGAGCCATGCTGATGATCTGCTCCCTAACCTCAAGGCAGAGTGCGAAACGCTGCAGCAGCTACCACAGACTCACCCAAGAACACGGGAGATGGCAAGGAAGGAAGACACAAGGTGAGGCAACAGCCTGAAGGCACCATTTAAGACAGGGATGGACAGCCCTGACTTAGTTTCAGGTCCTACACCTCTCAGCCTGGTCACTCTACTGTGTGTAGTCACTGACGTGGCCAAACAAGCCACATATGGAAAAAGTGTGTTTTGTAGCAGAGGCTTACGGAGAATCTCTTTTTTAATGGTTCCTTGTTGGCCTCAAACTTAAACTGCATCAAAGCCTCCAGGAGAAAATTCTCCAGCCCTTTTAATACAAACACAGGTTAGGACAAAGCCTTCTGGCATCAGGAACAAGAGCTCTGAAAGCTATACCCTGGGCAGCATCAGCAGCATCAACAGCAAAAGGATAAGCTATGCTGTGGATTGGACCACTCTCAAACTAAACCACACAGATCCCAGAAACTGGACCCAAAACAGAAGAGACATCACCCAGCCCCATTACGCACATAAAAAGATTCAGGTGCAGTGGGAAGCAACCAGTTAAAAAAAGAAAAGGAAAGGAAAGAAAAAAGCCATAAACACCAAACTGAAAACCAGCTCCTTGAGTTGTGAGACAGCACGGTGTCGTCCTGCGAACAGGGCTCATGCGTGTCCTCAGCAGAAAGCAGAGCACAGCAGTGCTTGGCAGTACCACCAGAGCACTGGTGCTCCCAGGGAACACCAAACCAGCAGGAAAAAGTCTCATCCTCACTGCCGAGGATGAGAATATTTGTCTACCTGCCTGCAACACATTTACTGCTGACAGAAGTATGTCAGGTCTTCCACTGATCACAACTCGTTTCCCACCTCCTAGAACAAGGTTCTCGCTCTCTCATGTTTCCATTTAGCCCTCACCCATTTGCTCCTTTCGCAGTGTACTACCGGCAGGGCTGGAGCACTGGTTTCCCCAGCTCTCAGCCAGCTACCCAAACAGACGAGTGAAACAGAAAATTCTCTTCAATAAACCATAAGGAGTCAACTTGGGAGAGGGTATCTAATTGTGCAAAGAATGGAAATGACCATTTGCAATAAAGCCAGCTTGCAAAAAGCCCCAAGCCCTCTCTTCAGAAGTCATATAGGAAATCAGAAGGACAGAGAAATTTGCTCCTTGACTGAGCTTAATACACTCATGTGTCATTTTGGTGGGCTTGTATGGGCTATCAGGCATCCAGGTAAGGATGGAGAGATTAGGGAGGTATAAAGAAATGTTAAATTTCTCCTCTCAGGGATACCTGATACTTAGCAACATATTTCAGCTGTGAGACTGCCATCAGTGAAAACCTGCGAAAGGCAAAGACATGAACATCTGTTCTAAAGCTATAGATGAGAGTAAGCACTGACTACAAGGCAAAATGATGTAAAAGAGGCACTGTGGTCTGGACAAGAAACGGCTCCACGGCTTGCTGGCTTCTCCAGGAAGAACAGGGATCTTTGATGGACACCTCACGGGCTTGACATCCTGCTGAGTTTTATCTCTCTCTAAACAGCACCTTGGCCAGTTTCTCCAGTTACCCAACTGATCTCGAAATTGCTTCTGATTTTCTTAGAAGTTTAGAGCAGAAGTGGAAGACCACCTGTAGTCTGGTCAAAAATACTTCTAGACTAAAGAAAAAAAAAGAAACCAGCAACAATATCTGAGGACGTTGTCTGGAACTGGCAATACTGCAGAGCAGGACTAAATCAGCTAGGCTGGCTTATACAACAGATACTGGAAGACACAGAAAATTCTGGCATTACAGCTGAAAATCACTATGCCTTTTGGGGTGGGGGAAAACTGAACACAAGGATTGTGGACAAAAATGCCCTCTCCCCAGCTGACCTACTCTCCTAGCTGTAACTATTTCTGACAGAAAAAGAATTCAACTAAAAAGAGGTGCGAGATGTTTCCTTGTTGTGGCCCCATGAAGCTTGAAGGTCAATCGAAGCACAAACCACTGTACTCATCTCTTGGTGTATTTTTCAGCCAGGTGAACTGGCTGAAAAGAAATCGTCAGAAGCTGCTAATACTGAACCCCAAATATCGGAGGCACTTCCTGCTGCACAGCAGAAAGGGCCTGCCTGGCCCCCAGGGCGAGGGGGGCCAGAGGGGAGAGGAGCGGGAAGGGGGGGGTCTCCTGACAGCAGGCTCAGGCACCGCTGCCATGCTTGGGTCCTGGCCCACAGACGTGCCACCTAACAGATTAAAGGTTGGCTGTTTTAAATGTTTGTTTAATCTTGTGAACTCTTCAAACAAGAAACTTTCCCAGCCTTCAAGAGGCCTGGCTAACAAAACACACACCACTACAGTATTTAAGTTAAATGCAAAGTGTCCTGCTCCAAGAGGGAGAACACTCCCCAGCTTTCATTCCAGTTTGGGCTTTTTTTCTTTTATGTATTTTTATACCAGTTTGGAAAAAACAAGTATGCCAAAGATCTTTTAAAGCACTTTTTTTGTTTGAACACCATCAGTGCTAGAGAGAAACCTCAGGACAGAAAGAAAACCCCCAGGTGCTGGGTGAGCTTCCTAAGAAAACAATTCCACCCAAATAAACTGGGGCTTTTCTACGGTTCCTCTGATGTGCCAAAGACAGTCCCTGTTCCTCAAATTTGTGGTAGCCTCATGAAACAAGATGCACAACCTCCTGGAGCAGCTGGGACACCACCACATGGTGACACTGGAGAGGAAATACAAATGGGGCTGGAGAATTGCACATATTGTGAAGCCTCTGGGATAAAACCAGGAGTGATGGCATTGGAGCAGATCCCAAGAAGGGAGCAGGGCTCCCCACGGAGCAAAGAAGCCCGGGAGATTATTCACAAGTCACTTATGAACTGCCACAGACTGGGCAAAAACAGACTAAATAGAAAACAAGAAACCAGAAGCAAAGTCAGAGGACACTGGGTAGAATTGGAAGCCGGACCAGGCAACACCACAGAGAGCTTGTGCTGGTGTCGCAGGCAAATGCCAGCCAGGGCAGGGACTTCTTCAAGGAAAATGAGGAGTCCAGAAGAGAAACCTGCCATGGAAGTGAGGAGTCTACAAACTGACCTTGCAACTGTGAATTTGCAGAGAGAGCTGGCACTGGACAAAATTAGGCTGCTCTCTTTCTCACCTGCAAGACTCTTGACCTAATATGTCAATAAATCCTCAAGAAAATTAATAGGGTTTTTTTTCAGTGAGAGGAAGACCACAGTGCCAGCTGAGCCAGAGCAAACAGGGACTTTGCATCTCCAGGAGGCTCTCAGAGAGGAAGGGACCTAATGAGTAAAAGTATTGTCTTTTATTAAGATTTGGAAAATATAATACAACATTTTCCAGGGGCAAAAATGAGAAAGGTTTGAATATAAAACCTCTGAGTAGGATTCTTCTTTCCTTTACCCTCTCCCACTCTTCCTGATGGCTCTAGGAAGAGGCTCTCTATGGCACAAAGGGAAAGGGATGCAAAAGCATCTTGCCAAAGACTGCCACTGTCTGCCTCTGAAACCAACGCGCTGCAGCCGTCAGCCTCACAAGCATCTCTGTAGGGACAAGAGGTCCCCGCTCCTGCAGTCTGCTCCAGCCTGCTCCTGAAGAGGCACACAGTATCTTTTTGTTTAAATAGGTATTCATAGAGGTACAGAACCACAAAGGCTGAAGGAGAGGGAGGAGCAGAACTGGGGACAAGAGCTCATCATCCCAGCCTCTCCCCAGCACTGCTCCTCCATCTGGAGCTCTGCTGCAGTGGTTTCACGCCAGTGACACAACGAGGCTGATTTTCCTCCTTTGCAGCTGAGGCTGGAATGAAGATGAAAGCTTCTGACTCATCCAGGGGCCTGGCAGCCCTGCCCCTGCCAGCATCCCTACACGGGCTGATGAGGCCAAAACGCACAAAAGGGAAAAATGAAAGAAAATGGCACCTCCACCTGCAGATCTCAAGTTATTTTGGTGATATTTCAGCACTCAGGAATTATTTTCCTGCAGTGGTAAGAAATACAGAGAGGAAGCGTAGCGAAAAGGCTGTGCTGGGGGAGGCAGCAGGAGGCAGCGTGCTCTGCGGTGCTGCCACGTGCACCGAGCGGGGAGAAAGCAGAAAGCCAAGCTAAATCACGCTTTCAAGAAACCAAAGACTGTTCTTTGTGCAAAGACATGACAGGCTAGAAAAAGCCAGAGGAAGGAGCTGGAGACAGGATTTGAGGGTACGCTCCAGCAGCTGCGTCTGCGTCGACAGAGAGATGAGCAGGATGAGTGCCCAAGGCACCAGGGTGCCTGGCCCAGCAGGAGCTGCCATCAGACCCACAGAGACAGGGGAAAGAGCAACGTCTCCCATTGCACACTTGTAGAACACGGAGGATTTGAATCTGTCTGCAGCAGAAGGGGCTGACAAGCCACAAGGGATGCAGCCTGGTCACGGTAGCTGCAAACAGGACTTGCCCTTCTGGAAGTGGGGCAGGAAGATGCCTGACTGGGCTGGAAATTTGCAGCAGTGGTGAAGAGGATGGAAGAACAGGTGGGGGAGGCCCTCATACAAATTTTCTCTGCATCTAATTAGCAGCTTCTGCAGCCATCTCTGTGTTTCACTCGGTACAGAACAGCCAACAACTTTTGGCTTGCAGCATCCATAAAACTATTTCCTACTGCTGAATGTCCTTCTAAGGATTATTTGCCTGCTGCACTGATGTTGCCCTTGGGAAAGCAGCACCACCAAATAACCACAGACACCAGCTCCACAGCCAGCTAGTTGCAGAGCAGTGTTCCTGACGCCCTGCACACAGCATGGTGCCACACCACAGAGTTGCAAGCAGGTGTCACTGAGATCGTAGCAAAGACCTCAAATAACTACACTGACACGTTTTCTTCTCAAACCACCATCCCCCTTCTAAAACTTCTCAGCCTTCTCTTACAGAAGGGCATTACGCTGAAGGAGAAGAAAACAAGTTCCTGCCTGTAGAGCAAGGAGAGACTGTGGAGAGCAGCTGGTTTCCCTGAACACAGGTGGGGAGCTCGGGCTTCAGAGAGCAACAGCTCCGCAAGCTGTCAGGACACCGCAGGCTTGAGGGAGACAGAGAGAGGAGGTGGACAGCCCAAAGTATGGATGGCCCACAGGGCAGATTTACATAGAGCTGAGTAGCTTGGGATGAGCTACTCACTAGTTCAAGCTTAGCCCTGTCCTGAAACCTCATCTCAAACAACTGCACCATCCAAGCTGTGGAATAGATGTTGCTGCCTTGGAGACCTTGCTTACTGTTCCACCCACAGGTCTTCCTTTTCTCAATTTCATGTTTTATCCTCTCTGGGACAAACAGAACAGTTCCTTGTGGCTAACATTTTAGAAATTATGCAGTTGCCCAGACCTTCCAACCTTCCTTCTCCTACAGGCCTAGCCATGCCCACCCAAAAGGAATGGGTTCAGAGAAAAGAAAGTGGCACCATCCCAGCCCACAACTTTGGCATTTTGAAGTTTAGACACTGCAAACCTACCAGATTTTATTTGTTGAAAAGTGAGCCCCCAAGCCCAGCACTCCCGAGGCTCAGACCACCTCTCTTCCCTTGGGAAAACCAGCCCTCCCAACATGCTGTGCAATGTCATCTCCAACTGTGTGCTTCCAGAACATGACACTGGTGCCTCCTGCCTCCAAGATGGAAGCTGCATCCACATTAGACCCCTGATGCTGACAAAATTATCCTACGATGCTGAACACCCCTTGTGCACACGAAGTCTGGGACAATAGAATTTCTGTGCCAGAAGACACATCTCCTTCTCAATGACGCTAGTTAATCCAACAAAGTGCTCTTCTCAGCACAGCTGTACCCACTGCAGAGCTTCAGATAACAAAGCCACTCAGCTATAGGTATGCCTTGCTCTTACCCATGGCTGTCATGATTATAGTAGCAAAACTACAGTTACCCAGGTCACACGCTCTGGGTTTGAGAAGCTGGAGATGTCCAGGCATCGTTTCACTACATGAGTTTTCAACCCATCATCTGCAAACTCCACCTACAAGTTCCACTAAAGGCAATTAAGAGAAATAAGCCTTTAGCTACAGGCAGCCTCTAGCTCCACTGGAGACTTTTAGGGATTCAAAACCAGGTTGAAGCACCACTGCATGGTGATCCAAAACACTTATAGACCTGGCCAGTGATCCCAATGCTGTGAGGAAGTCAATATTTACTGGAGAAAATCAAAGGATGGTGGTTACTCCAGCAACCTGACACGCTAGAGACAAGTATGAATTCTGTTCACAGCAGCTAGAGCTGGGGCTGAGACATGTCTACCTGGCACATGAGACCAGCAGGAGTGAATGTTTCCAGATCAGATCAGGGAGTATTCCAAAGAAGACAGAGACAGTTGAAAAAGAGAGCAACACACACTCCTACATAGCTCACTTCTACTCTTTCATGGGAGCCATGGGAGCACTTACATCAACAGAGTTAAAAGCCTGATGTCATTACCTACCAGCCAGCGGCAAGCAAAGAGGACAAGAGAGAGAGAATGGCTGCTGCCCACCTCCCCCAGCTTAATGGACAAGCAGCTCCTCAAAGATGCCCAGTGAGCAGCACTGCTGCGACAAGCAAAGATTACTCCATATGGCCCAGCTGGGAAATGAGATTGGATATTGTTTCTGGTTTTAAGGTGAGTTTTTGGGTAGCATAAGGTAGAAAATGGACAGTGTACAAAACTGCTACCCCTCCCACTTCCAGAGCAGGTCTGGCATGGTAAGCAGAAAGCAAAGACTCCATCATACATCATCAAGAACAAAACACCCCCTGGAGGATGTCCACTCCACTCCAGCTCCTCCTGGGCACATGCTTACAGAAAAAGCAAATTTCAACTCACTACCTTATTTCACAAAAGACACCGAGAAGCTGTTAGATGTCAACTTGTGCCTACCACCAAGCTAGGCTGTATCTGAACCAGTGACCCAGAGGTGAAAGGCCCATGCCCCATTATCAGTCTCCAGAGACATGTGATCCCCTCAAAACACAGGTTCCTGACAGGCATTTTCAAAAGGGCACAAGCAATAATAAGAGCTTCACAAATCACTTGACAATATGCCCATTATACAACATATTTTCAGCAATAGCAGCCTTTACACTGGAAATAAATAGGAAAGAGCAGTAGATGGATGCTAGATGGAAGAACATTAATTCTCCATCACATTTCATCCCTAATGGACTGAAGTACAAATGTAAGTATGGGCATCACCTACTTTAACTGCCATAATTTGCCCACTGGGTTTGTGGACCATTTTGTTGACAGAACCATAAGCGCCTCGTCCAATTTCTCCAAGGTCTTTCAAGTCCTCTGCTGTAAAATCCCAATGTTGTTCAGGGGAAATCTTCAATTTTCCTGATGATTCAATGCTGTGTGTTCTCAGTCTCTCTCTGTCAAAAATATTGGGAAGCAATTTTTCCACATTTTAAATAGTCTGTAAATTTCTCTTTTCAGCACTTGATTAAACATTAGAAGAGAGGGGTTCACAAAGGCTACAGCAACAATCTGATTCCACAGAGGATTCTGGTTGGGGTAGGGGGTGGCAGGGGTGAGGGAAAATGTTAAATCAAAAATGACATACACTTGCCCACAGCTTCAATTAAGGGTAAGTTTCTCCAGCTGTGGCATAAAATTCAATGTGTCTCATATAGTAGAGTCATTCTAATCACTCATTTACACAGTTCTTTCTACTTTGCACAAAATAGACCAGGCTTCAAGCAGGATCTGGTAACATGCAGAACCAAGAGCCTGAAGAGCACTCCCAGCCCCATCGCCCCAAAGCTTCCGCTGCTCTACACCACCACACTCCCAGCAACTGTTTCCCTTCTATTTGGGTTTCTATGCAACACAGGCAAGCTCTTCTGTGGGAATCAAGGGGATTTTAGAAACAGTTTGCTCTTAATGGAAAACTGCAATTAATTAGGGAAAAAAACCAAACAACCACATTTTAGGTAATAATTTAATTTCTTCAAAAACAAATAAAGAGCCAATAATTTATATATAAAAAACAAGTTGTTTGTGATATATGACAATAAAAACTGCCTGCTCAAGTGTGTCTTTACCAAACACATAAATTAACGTTCTCAGGCAAACATTGCTACTGAAGCCACCAGGATTTGTCCAGGTAAGGAGTGGACCAATACCCAAAATTTGTAGGACAGAAGAGTTCAACAGTTGTTTTAAGGTGCCCCCAATTACTCCTTCAAATGTAGCAATACTATCACTGAATTAGTAGGAAATGCATAAGTATTTTCAACACTTTTAATCTTAAAATGCCATGTAAATTTTCAGTTTTTCATTAATTAATTAGCCAATTCATACTTCTTGGCTCATGAAGTAAGCCAAAAGCTTGAGTTTCCCACTTTCAAGTAGCAATAGTTCCCTCTGCAGGGCACACGGATCTCACACAGATATTAAAGTACACAGGTACGTCTGACAACCTTGTGTACAAGGGAGAATCTGTCAAACTCATCCCTCAGACTCCGATCGCTTCTCTTGAGCATTTGATCAAGCCACCACTTGCTCATCCAGGGTCCAGACCAACAAGCAGAACATACATGAAGTATTCGACCAAACGCGTAAAGCTCATCGAGTTTATCAGCCAGAGGAATAAACACATCATGGCCAATTCCACGCTGATAAATGCAATCGTTTATCAACCAGCAGTTGCAAACACCACCCAGCTGGATGCAGTGGTGGACCCAACCACGACCTCCACTGGGTTTTATTTGGAACCTGGGTTTTGCAAGGGCAGTGAGGTCAGGTCTAAAGGTCAGTTGACTGGAGCAGCTATGGTTCAAATGGCTTCATCTGCTGCACTTCACCTTTCCTGGGACACTTTGGTTTACACTTCCTGGGCTTTGAGCAGCTGCATGTCCTGAACCCTTGACCCGTTCCAACCCTTGCTGAACAGCTCCTCTCACCACTTCTGTGCTGTGCCTGCCCTGATCCTTCCTGCTCTCTAATCTGCCTATTTTGAGATTTTCAATCTCCCTCTCCCTACAGCATCCCTCCACTGCCCTTAGGAATAATCTGGGAAACCTGACAGTGCTACAATACAGCACAGATGTGATGGACACAGCAGCCATGGAGAAGTGGCACCCCTTCAGTAGCACCATTTACATATCCTGGAGTTTCTGTGCATAATAAAACACTGCATTGAGTGGGGTTCTCCATGGGATTTGCTTACTAAAAAGCAAGGAGTGAAAATAAGGCAGTAAAATGACCAAAAAAAAGAACAGAGAAAAAAAGAAAAGAAAAAATGAAAAGAAAAGAAACATGACCTCCGGACTTGCCAGCTGTCTTGCAGACAGCTTATGTTACAAGCTGCGTGGATCAGTTACTATCTAACTGTTCGACCAGCCTATTTTGTCAGTACCATAAAAATAGTTCTTTTCTGATGGAAGAAGGTAGGGCGAGAAGCATCATGCTGAGGAGGCACCAGCAAACGGGCATTTCCTGCCCACCTCTTGCCAGCTGGTGGGCAGGAAGAAGCACAACCATTAAGAGCTAAATCCAGGGGGGAAAAAAGGCAGAGAGGTGTTACCAGGAGGCTGAAATGTGAGATTTGATTTTCTGAGCAAACTCTTTCCACCTCTTGTTTCAAAACAACGTTTCATATTGAAGTTGTCATAGAGTTAAATAATCTAAATGTTGACATGGTTTATTCAAACAAAGCACTTAAACCCATCTACACTCTTCCCTCTGTCTTTCTGCCCAGGAAACTTTGCTCTTCTTACCCTAGATCAGAAGAGAAAGCAGATTTGAATTCATTATTTCCTTGTTACACAAGAAGCCTGTTTCCCCCCAGCTGTAGCCTGAAAGCAGATCTGTGCCATTGTTCCCACAGCTGCAGGATGGGTGGTTCGAGCAGCCACGAAGATGTGAGCTAGGAAATACCCCTCCACGGGTCTGCACCAAGTGCCCTCTGCAGCTGTATTCTGGTGCAGAGCAGCGGAGCTCCGTGGGTCTGGATCAAGATGTACCATCACCACCCACCCACAAAACCTCACGTGTTGGAGCTTGGCTTAATTTCCATTATGTATTTATGATGTCATCTGCCTTGTATTGCAATCACAGCTCCTACTTATCTTTTTTCAAATACCCAGGGAAACTGTCAAATAACCAAATGACAAGTTTGACAGAGAGACAGACACTTTAATATAGATTTTGTTCATGTAGCTGATCTGTCACATGTAAACAATGCAGTTTTCCTTTAAGCAGCATGGTGTATCTTAAAGAGTCAGTAACTAGAATGCAATGATTACTTTTAGCATTAAATCTATGCTTTATAGCAACAATTTTTCCGTGCAAATCAAAATCCCAAGGGATTCTCATGCCAAGAAAGCAGTTAAAAAATGCAAATCTAGAACACAGACTCTCTTCATTAATATAAAATGAGATTTTTCTGATGTAAAACTGAGTGAGGCAATATGAACAAATAAATCATCCACGCAGTACATCTATTACTAGATTTGCACTGCTGCAGATACCTCAGGAGATAAATGCACAGGGCAGACACGCCCCTAAAATACAAAAAAGCCTGCCTAAACCCTGCACTACACCCTAGCACACTGGCTACTACAACAGTTTACTTCAGAAAACAGAAGCATAACCACACAGAACAGTGCCTAGTGAAGGTGAAAACTAACTAATGCCTAGTCCCTGCTTCTACGACTGATCTGATTCCAGTCCCTGTGTTTAGTGCTCGTTCAAGTTTGCACAGATGTGATCAGACACGTGCCTCCTCTTACCATTTTGTTTTTAAACTGTGCAATCCAAACCTCTCTAAGGCTGGGAATGTTGAGCAAAATTAGACATGTATATGCTCAAAATGATCAGGATGTGAGAGATGGACTTGTGGGGCTTAACGTACAATTTAAAAAATTAAAAAAGCTAAAGAGGGCTAGGTACTCCTTGAATAGTTAGAAGTAGTGTTTTCAAATGCACCTTTGGGACTGTAACTCCTGACGACTTGTCCAAGTGTTGAGCTTCCAATCCCCCATCTTGCTTTTGAAAAGTTTTAAAAGAAAAAAAAAAAGTTATAGGCTCAGGAGATCATTGCAATTACTGTGCTTGAAAGGCACCAATATATCGGTCTTACTGCAGATGGTTACTATGCTTGTCACAGCAGTTATTCTAGGGATTAGGAACACCAAGCAGGACAACAACTCCTCCAAACAGTTGCCCTTTGTCAGAAATGAAAACGTTTGTGGGTCCAGCTTGGCAGGAGGCAGGCGGAGGGCTGGCGCCAGGCATTGCAGCCGGGCCAAGGACAGGGTCACACACATTTGGGACAGGAGGCTGCTCACTGCAAGCTTGCGAGCTAGACCTGGGCGAGAAGGTCTACCACAGCTAGAGGCCCACAAAACCTCCTGGGGAGAACCACAGAGACATCGGGAAGCTCTTGGACAGGCTGTGTTAGTTCCCCAAGCCCTGCTGTTAGCACCGAACTGCAGGGATGCCAAAACTTTTTAAAACAAGCATTTCCTTGGCATGAAAAAGAAGGACCATGGGGAGAAGCAGAGAAAAGTTGGTGGATTTTTTTAAGCAAAACTGAAAGTTATCAGACACGAAGCAAGGCCAGAAAGATGCTGTAGGTAGCTACCTATCTCCTCTTTGTTTTACTTCATTAAGAGTTCTGCAGGACTCACAGAAGCACAGAAGTTGAGGTATTCAACATTACAGTTGATGTGAATAAAACAAGTCTGCAGAGTCAAAAAGATCCAAGCTGTGCTTCACAAGCCTGCCTAGTGCTGTGGATTCTTTCAGGAAGTCTCTCATTAAAGCTCCTATTTACATCATGGTTAACGAGAATATATTCTACTTCTCTATAAATTCAGTAAAAAAGCTGCTGAACACAATGGGATTTTAGAAACGGATTTGTGGTCAATCAGCCACAGGAATGCTAAAACATAAATCCTAACAAAAAAACTTCCATGCAAACTGCAGGGTTTTAGTAACGCTGTGCAGTGTTGTAAACTCCAGAGTAAAAACACAGCTTCTGACTTTGGCTAACACATTCCTACCAAGTCTTTCAAACAGCCTAGAGAGGTTGTAATACTTCTATCTCAATGTCTGTGTTACCTAGAAAACAGTTTTCAGACCCTGCAGGCTAAGACTAATAAAATAGTAACCCTAGTTTAAATTTCACTGGAAAAAGTCTCCAAAACAAATGTCCCATTTTTTTCCTTGAGGGTTGAAAACATTGGCGCTTTCACAAATCTTTCAGATTCTTGTGAGAAGAAATTTCTGCTTCCAATAAGCTGATGAGCAATGGTGTCCTTGCAAGACAGGCAGAACTAAATTAGTTTTGCTCTGACCCATGTAAGCTGTCCTGAGGCTTAGTTATATTTAATAACAGATTCCTAGACGTGAAGAAGAAATACAGAAAACGTGTCAAAGGAAGGAAATTATTTACTTTTGCATCTCTTACCTACTCAGACTAAAAGCAAAAGCACACTTGCTCCCTTTCATCATGACCAAGTGGCAGAAATTCTCCCTAGCATTGCTCTGGCTGTCTATGCTCCTCCAAAACTGTAGAATAAAGACATTAACAAAGTGTGGACGATTGCACAGCCACTTCCACAGCCCTCAAGACTCGGGTGCAAAGAGTCTTCCTGACTTCAGTGGGGTTTGGCTGAGGCTTTTAGAATGTCAATATTTTGTATTAAGCTCCCCTGGTAAACTACTAATTGATTAACTCTGCCCTTGACACTGAGGAAACCTCTCAATTCATCATGGTGAGGCCTGTACCGAATTTAACTGAGCACATTCATCTCAAACTCATTTTGATTTGGACATGAGCCAGACTGCAGCACATTCACTGAACCCACTACAGCTGGGCATTCAGAACTCACCCTGGATTCAAGCACTTCAGCGTAATAGCAGAAAAACCTGAGTTAATTAATTTAAATAACCCCTCTAAGAACGCTGACTTTTTTCCTGAAACATTATGTCACCTGAGCCACGGTCAGCCGCCCAAGAACAGGAAACAGAGACATGAGCACATCCATACGAATCAACAAAAGAACCGGAATATATACTTTAAATAATTTGCAAAATGATACTGAGATGCAATATAATTACCATTACACAAAAATCGCTCAATGGAATGACACTATTTCTGAGACAAATTCCATTACTTTAATAGATGCCATTTTTGCAAGTATGGAAAATATTTGACAATGGCTAACAGATAGTTAAGCTTACTGTAGCCTGCTGGAAAGTTTCTGGATGAGGTCCGCTTCTCTCCTTTTGAAACTGAACGGGACAATGTGATTACTACCAAGGGTTGCTTGTGTATCACTTCAGCCAGGAAAAGTTGTGAAAATGACAGGAAAACATGGTGCTGTTATCACATGGCACAATAAGGTATAACAATACTCAGCTAGTCACACTACCCATGGAGTGCTTAGCATAAGAAATTAGTGAGCTATGTATTTTTCTTCCAAATTTCACCTAAGCAACCTCCCCTGATTGGGAGCAACGCAGCACCTGATAATTTGAACTGTATTTTAACATATTAAATTGTAAGCAATTTGTTTTCTTACAGCAGTGGCAATTATTATTTCCAACTGTATTATTATTATTATGATTAGAAACATGAATAATTGCATTCAACTTACTAACCAAATACCTCTACATTAGTGACATGCTGTTTCCTCAAGGCACACTGACCATCACTGCTCTGTTTTTCTTGTGGTCTATGAGGCAGAACTTACTAAAAAAATTTTAAAAAAAAAAAATCTGGCTTCCATCCTGAATCCACCGATCTAGGACTGGTGGTCTCTCCCAGATAAGCTTGTCATTCATCTCATCCCCTCTCTTAATGAATAAGTTTGCATGATTTGAACAACTGTGTCCTGTCTTCTTACCTCCAGAGCCACACAACTGACAGATAAACAAAGGTGATACCGCTCTGTATCACAAGACTTCTCTAAGAACAAAAATCAGGTTCTGGATCCCCGAGCCCCTCAAGCTGTCCAGTTTTGGAAATCTCCTTTCCCGATACGAAGACTCGTTATCTCAGAACGATTTGAGTAGGTCAGGCAAGACGGGCTCCTGCTAAGCACTTTGTGGAGGGCATATGGAAAACAAGCACTCAAGTACTGGTACAAATGACCAGTGGAGCTACCTACAAACAGTCAGCAATGAAAACATGGCTTTGCTCAGCTCCTTGCTGGGAACACTTGGGAGAGGTAGATAATGAGCACTGTTATTTCAACTACATGAAACGTTTTTGTTTCAACAGCTCTAACAGGCGATTTTTCTAATTTAAGCTTCTGTATGTCATAAAATTCCAAACCTAGTCCAGGAAAGCTAAAAGCTCTCCAACTTCTCCTTTGGGATTTATTTTCTATTTGGGATTAACAAAAAAAACCTTTGGGCTGCATCACAGACTGAAATAACCTGCAATTCTGTGCCAAAAATGTACCTGGCAGTATTTTTCTTTGTGGCAGACAAGGACAGATGGGAGACAAAGAAATCGCTTAACTGCAAGAGAGAGATTGCTTTTTCAGAGAGATGAAGCTATCGTAAATGTGGTGACCAAAAGAGAGCTCACAACAAGACTAACCAGACCAAATGTAACTTGTATTTTTAAAGTTCTCCTTCTCTAAGACGTAAGACTCCTACAGGACAGCGAAAGCAGCTGCCTGTTGAAGGTCCCCATGCTTCACAGTCTAGTAGTATGGTGAGATTTTAAACGTTGGTCTCCTCTGAGATGGCTGCATGGGGCAGAGTTTTCTCCACTGACTCTTGGGAGCCAAGAGGTGATTTTCTGTAAGCTGTGTAAAGATGCTTACAGAAAATTAAGGATGCTGTAAGGAACTAGGCTAACAGTGCCATAAAACCACCTTTTCCCATCTTTCACTGGTATGAAGTACCCACCTAGAACATCAGAAAGACAAAACAAACCCAGCTGGATTACAGAGAAGCCCCCACACTCCTCAAAGATGACAACTGCCTTCACACTGCAGCAGCAAGAGATATTTGAAACAATCACTTTCAACTGACCCACACTTGTCTCTGCAAAGGCATCAGTTACATTGGACATGAAGGACAAATTGCTCATCCAGATTTACTCCCAAGCATATTTTACAAAGGAGGGAATTAAAACAGGCTCAAAGAGAAGACCGTTTAGAGTCGCCATAATCCGCTGTAGACTGGCTTGGCCATTTGCTCTCTCTTTTCTGACGTTTCACAAAATGGAGGGACCTTCATGATGGGAGGCAAGAACATCCACCTGAATCTCAAACATGATGTCTGCAGTTTTCACTGATATAATGTGCCACAAACCCAGTCCTTTCCAGAAGTCAGTTCCTCAAACGAGCAGAATGGCAAAACCAACTCAGCTCTGCAGGCCAACCCCCACCTCCATCACGTCCATCCAATCCACCACAATGTCCTTTCCATGAGCTCTTTGTACAGCAGCTGTTTTTCCTGGGTGCACCCTGCTCATTCAGTCCAGCTGTCCTCCACGGTACATGCTGAAAGTCACTTATTCATGCAAAGGATGAAAACAGGAGCTGTTGATGATGATGTGTGGGATCGAAGAAGTCTGAATCTGCAGACTCTCCTCTTTATTCTCCATTTCTTGACATGTACAGAAGACAAAACGGATGATTGATTCCTTCAGTTTGAACACACAAAGCAGAACAGTTGGCTCACTTCTCCATAGCCAGAGTAAAATGCAAGATATTTTACTACGAGGTGGTGATTAATGTCTGAAGAGATAAAGGAAGATACTCATGCTTTGATGAAACACTGTGTGATTTGGAGTACACAACATAGCAGTGAGCAAAGTTTATTCCTACAGCTAGCAACAGCAGTTGTTTATTGGGGTTTCCTGCAGGAATGTGGTTTGCAAGGTTCCCATCTGGAAACGTAGGGTACGAGTCGAACTTAAATCACAGGTATGAATAGTGGCAGTCCATATATAAAATCCTTTCTGACATTTCTGTATGTCACACAACCAGAAAAAAAAAGTCTGTGCCTGACCAGCTCAGATTAGTTGGAGACCAACAGACCAACAGCCATTTAGGGTCAGAAACCAGATACACCAACTGTACAATACAGTAGAGACCACTCTTACACACAGGCATGAAGCTCAGACCAAAGCATAAGCAGTGTCCTACTTTGTTACTTGTAAAAAACTACTGAACAATGTATTTATCCAAGAAATGGGTAAAGAACAAACGCGTGTGTGCACCCATATATACATATACATTCAGAGACATTACATATAATAATCTGCTTCATCCCATTTTCCTCTCCAGGCACCAGCAGGTTTTGCATATTAAGCTAAAAGATGCTGTATTTGCCCAAAGAGGAGTGAACATGGGGATACAGGCTCTCTTCAGCCTCAGGACTTCATGCATGTTCCAGGACACCGGTCCCTAAGACATACAGGACGGGACAGCTATTTCCCCTGTTCACCTTGGATCGGTCTCCAGCTCAGAAAGCCAGATTCATGGGTCTAGAAGAAAAGAAGCTAAAGGAGGAAGGGCAAGCAGGCACTCCATGCTCTCAGATGTTACATAAACATGAGCAACAGCATCTCCTGCTCCCTGAATAAATTTTAACTGAAATCAGTACCGTCTCATATGTTTTCAGAGTATGCCTTACCAACTGCTGAGTTAAGATATGGGGATGGCTCAATCTCCCCTCTTTGGCAGGACAGCAGCGATGTGCACAGCTCAACAGATCCCTGGGGCACCTTGGGACACATAACACACATGTGCCACGGGATATTTTTGATGAAAAACCTCAGGTCCCAAAGACTGCTCATTGCTGGAGGGAGGAAGTGAGAAATTTTGGCAACTCCTTGTTCCCAAATGGAATTCCAGATCTCACCTGTACTTCTTAATCATAAAAAGTTACTTACTGTTGAATGTAGACAATCAGACTGTCTGAAGGCTCAGATGGCAACGCATCACACCTTCTCTATAAAGTATGCAATATGTGTTTTAGAACAGCTTACAGAATTTACAAGATAAAATGGTAAAACATAGGTACATGGGTCTTAAAATACTCTGAAAAATACACTGACAGATTCAAATGTTACTGAAAAGTCCAACAGGAATGGAGCTGTGGTCTCCCACTTTCTCTCTAACCCTCCAGAGAAGCTTAGGGTATTTTGGTGTCCTGAATCCTTTTAAAATACACACACATTAAGATTTACAGCCAGCTTGCATATAAGCACGCACACTGCTGTCCTTGCTAGGGGATGCAACACCTAGAAATAAAGGAAAGGAAAAAAGGAGAGAAAATCGTGCTTCTGTTATCACAACGGTATGAAGGGAACAGAAGAGCCAATATCAACTCTGAACCTACTTGACCTACTTTCACTTCTCTTAAATAAGCACTGCAGTAGTTACATCTTCATGTGAATTATGCAGCTACGCCAGGACCAGCTGTGTCCCTCCTGATGTGTGAAGAGGGCTGTAACTCAGGAATCCCTGGGGTCTACTGAACACTAATGCGACAGCTCTGCTCCTGCCAGACCCAGCGCCGACGAAGCATTGGGACACAAGCAGCAGAATTAAATAAAACTGAAATTCTTAAACCACACTGAACCCTCCATAGCCTGAAGCCCTGAACTGCTTTCAAACAGAAGCAGTACCATCCCCCATCTCAAAGACAGCCAGGAGACTGGGGGAAATTTTCAACTCTCCAATGGTCAGGATTACAGACGTTTCTCAAACTGGCTTCCTTATTAGGCCATGCAAATTATTACTGAAGTGCTGACCTCATACTCAGGTTTATAAACCTGGGCTTTTTAAGCCAAGCTGCCTAAGCAAGGAACACAGTCACCTCCTGACCCTTCTCCAGGCTCTGGAGCATGACAGGTACCTCCAAAGCAGGAGCTTGGTCCTGAGCAGGCTGCAGGCCCCTGGCTTCTGCCATGAGTGCAGATGGAGTCAAGGATGATGCCTCTGCACGTACGTGTCTCAGGGAAGGATCTGGCCAGCCACAGGTGACCATGGAGCCGTGTCACTAGATAAAGGTTAGGCAGCACACGTCACTAAAAGCCAGGCACTAGGAAGTCAGTCTATAGGATACTCCTATCCAAGGAAGACACCGCCAAGCTCTGCTCTTCTGTACAGACTCTCCATGTTCCAACCACAGCCACACTGATGCAGACTCAACAGCAAATGAAGCTGGGTTCAGTTTGAAAATGAGTATTTCCACCTCACTGCTCTACCTGATAATTTTCCAATTTCCATTGAACCAGCAAATGCTTCACCTCCCTCCACACGCCATTCAGTCGACTAGTCAACTCAAAACTGCTGCTCTTCAGAGACTCTCCTCAGACACCATCTCGGTGCCCCTGGAGGAGGAAGACTGCGGACAGTATCACTGAGAACACCTTCACAGGCCACACAGGATTGCAGCTCTGCCTCTACCCCATTCCACCTTCCCTCGCCTGGCGTGCCAGTGAAAACAGGCCCGAGGAAGCAGCATGAGCATCAGACATCATGCCTTGGATTAGGACATGTTGCACGTTCATGCTTCGGTGTGTCTCAGACAGCTGTGTGCCAACGGCCAGTTCCTGTGAGTGACCATCCCCCCAGGGGCTCGCAGAGGCAGTGGGGGTGCCCCAGGCAGTGTTGGGCAGGTGCAGAAGCCTCTGGATAATCGCTGCTGCCATCACAGGCTCATCCTCTGCTCCCACCACCCCGGCTGTTGTCCCTGTCTGGGCAGGATGGGCCAGATCTTGCTGCTTTGAAAGGTAACTGCCACTACTGCCATCTTCTTACAGCCTCTTACCCCTGGTCACTCCTCCCCACCGTGGAAGGGACGAGACTCCCTCGCGCACCAGGAAGGGGACCCGTTATACACCGCACAGCACACCAAGAGGGTCATGACAAGGTCAAAATGCTGCTCCCAGATGAGCAGCTCTGACCACGGCTGCATGCACAAAAGAGCCAGGACTACAGGTCCTAACTGCACCGGCAATGGGATGGGTAACAGAGCTAACTTGAGGACCACAGACTATCAGGAGATCCCTGTTGAACTCTCTACCCCACCGCAAGCTTCTGGCCTAATCTTTACCTCTTCCAAATCACAGCATGCCCCAGCTTCCCATCTGTAAAATGTGGAACCCAAAGTTCTGTGCAACCATTTAGGTTTGCAGAGCTCAATCACTCAGCATGTGTGAAGCACTCAGAACCCATGGGAGCCAGATTAGGATATAACGTCGGGTTGTATTTGATTTAGACACCCAAAGGTCTAAATGGTAATTAGGTCTAAATGGTCAAATGGTGATTAGGTTCACAGGAGTTCTGAGAAGCCCAGGTCCCAACAGTGTGGCCACGAGCTAGGTGCTCAGCACCTATGAAAATTCACTATGCATTAGCTTAATGGAGATATATGAGCTGCAAATTTTGGTTCCAGACATGGAAGGTCTAAATTCAGAAGCGGAGTGCTGAGGTATCAAAACTCTTGCAGAAAGAACAGCCCTACTAAGGCACTGATGGTCCAAGGGACATGGAAGTTGCTAGAGAAATTTATTTTGGAAGCAGCTGATACCAAAAAGCTCCTCCGCAGAGCAGGATTAGCACCTTAGAGAAATACCAAAACTTAGAAGGAAAAAAAAAAAAAAAAAAAGACCTTAATGCAGCATGTTCAGCCAAAATCTCACACTAATGCTGGTAGCACCTTTCTCTGAAGAGAAGGTCTACTTGGAAGCCCAAGATACTGAGCATGGTGTTTTACAAACCATTATCACCTCTTTTGACATCTAGGCCACAGAGATCACTGGGAAGATTAAATACAAGACAAAACTCATCAATTTGCCAAGAAAGCTCCTAAAAAAAATGCGTCAGAAACATCAATCTAGCACTTAAACAACGGTGATGTTTGTATTAAAAGTGAAAGCCTGCTTTCCATCCATTTAAATGTATTTGCTGAGTCCTTAGACGTATCCATTTTACTTGTGCTTACTGAAAATACAAGCAAATTTTCCAGTGATTACATTCAGGTACTGCAACTTTCAGGAAATGTTGCAGAACAGTCACAGAAAAAAAATCAATTTCTTAACTGGTACCTTTCATACTGAAACCTATTTCTAAGGCTTCTAGGCATCACACCCTGCAATGGGAAAGTATCATGCAGCAGAAAGGTATCAGAAATCAGTAACAATAAAGATGTGAAATGACTGTGATAGAAATGGGGAACAGACAGAGAAATATTTACAGGAAACTTCACACAAGTAATTGTGAACATGACAATTTGGGATATTTCACTTTGGTTTTTAATATTTTTTAGACAAATGGTAGTAACTCTCACAGGTTATTTCCTGATAAACTCAGCCAGCTGTAGGCTATGCAGCTAGAGAGACTGAGACCACATGCCAGAAAGGTTTGGAAAAGTGTAAGAGGAGATCAAAAGAGAAGTAGACACTTCAGAGAGACTTTGGGACAGCCAGAAAAATCCTTTCCAGGAATAATGACAGTCCCTGATCTATAGAGGAAAAAAAGGAAGCAGCAGAGCCTGACATGCAACTGGACCTCCCTCTGCTTCTGGGGAATCCAACCCCAAAGGTCTGTTAAACAAACACCTGCCAACACACTCTTGGGGTGTCTACATGGAAAGTGTGTGACTCTGTCAGGTGTCGCAAGGAGAAGGTGGTCACACGGGGCACCTCTAGAAGCTTAAGTCACAATGAATCCATGAAGACACCCACATGCTACAGGGAGGCTACAGAGTCCAACAGGCCACCAGTCAATTCAGAAACTGGGTTTGTGAGCATTAAAAGAGGTCATTTCATTCTGTCACCTTTCCATGAGACCGCAATGCTCTGGTGTTCAAGTTCTAGAAGGTGGCACCTCTGACAGTCAAGAGGCTTCCCAGCCAGCAGACATGATACCTGAGCAGCAAGATACTGTGAATCAGATGCCAAACAAAATTCTTTGTATGTGCTCATTTCTTAGCAGGTAGATCTAAATTCTGTAGGTCTGAGGTCAAGATCAAGGCACTGTTGCACCAGAAGAGTATAACACTTTCCAGAAAACCAAAACCACTCACCTACAGCCAACCAAAGGACTTGGTTTAACAGATGCTAGCGAAGGCCAGCACAACACAGACAGCTGCCAGACAAACCTGCCGTGCAGAGTTATACAGTCACATCTCACCGCATCGTTCCCATGTCAGTGTTATTTCAACCTTCTTCAGCAAAAGCCACCAGCTGCAAGTAGCTCTGTAGAGCTTACACATATATAATTGAGTAACCTAATTTTGTTTGTGACCTAAATCCCACTCGGACACAGAACAGATGAGGTAAAAGGTGGGATGCTTTTCAGTCGGTTGGAAATAGCAATTGAAAAACAATGGATCAGAAGTTTAAGAGCTCACCCTAATCATGGCTTGTGTCCTCCAGCCTCTGCAATGTCTGCTGCAGGGAAAACAAAGTTAGCATTTGTTAATCTGATCTATCAGACATACACATCTGCACTAATGAGAACTATGGTCTCAATGGACAGCTCTCCATAGCCTCCACTCTTGCCCAGCCTGCAGAGCACGGCAATCGCACACAGCCTCGCTGACTGAGCAGGCGCAAGCAGGAGCGTACACTGCCCTGGGCTGGGGCATCAGCTGTCAGTAAAACACTCAGAGCTTCTCCAGACTGCACCCTTTCACGTAAGAATTTTACTCCCCAACTACTCTCTGTAATTCAGGCTCTATTCTGCCTTTACCCTGCATAGGGCACATGTAAAATTATGTGTATCAGTGTGCTACATACCCTACGGACAGGCCAGGTAGCATGCCATACCTAGACAAAAGCTCTCTTTGCACTTATAAAGTAGATTTGGTGGTAACAGTCACGGCTGAACCAAACAACATGCACATCCTCCATAGCTCCATCAGTCACAGAACCGGAACAGACCTTTCTTCCAATCCCCTGCCTTGCTCCCTGCTGCTCAACATGTCATCCCAGGGCTCTGCCCACCTGCCCCACAGGATCTGCACAAGAAAGCGATTCACAGTTCCTCTTAGTTGCAAAATGGATGTGTCAGCCCTCAGCATCACCAAGAGGGGATATTTCAGGGAGCCATAGCACCAGTTCTAGCAACTTGAAAAGTACCTCCAGTTTCTGATCTCATTCAAAGCCACCCTGAGTCAGTCTCCTATTTAAAGGTCACTTCAAAGCCTGCTGATTTTAACACATGTTCTAATTCAGAAAATATTTAGGGCAAAACCCTAGCAGCACTAGAGATGTAAGGGGTTTGGCTGTTGACTCCAGCCTGACCAGTTGCAGCCTCTGCTCTGCTAATCTCCTCCTTGCTGGATTTCCTGGTCATCTGTGACAAAGGTGACCTCCTTCAAAACTCCGCTGGTAGCAGCTCTACTGGGAAGGGTGAAGAAGGGGGGTGTCCTGGGCAGGGACTCGGGGTGCCATGGGCTGGGCAGGGACGGGACAGGAGCAGCAGGGCCATGCCACCCGCTGCCACTGAAGTCCTCACCAGCTCTCAGCTTCAACGCCATCACGGAGATGGCACAGCAAAGCTCAGAGGTCCCCACCACTCTCCGTCTCCTCCTGCTCCTGCATGTGGTCTCACGTTCCTACACCTTGCTCTGTATCCTGCCCTGGCACCCACCTCCTGCGCTCCCCACACACCCATGGCAGTACACTCGGACATCCTGGAGTGATGCAGCCCCATCCTGAGACACAAACCATAAGACATGGCTGAAAACCACCACAGATGGGAAAGAAAAGACAAGGAGGAGCAGGAAAAAGATTTGGGAACCCATGTCCCAACTTTCTATATTCAGTAGTGTTTAATCTATGCTCTCTGCCCCTGAAAACAATATTCCAGGGCATAGACTATATATTAACAAAAAGCTTCTACCCAAGCTCTGGGAACAGCCTCCAGGCAGGAGCACAGTAGGCGAGATGCTCACCAGGCTACTCAGGGTACTCTGTGTCACGGCACGTAAGGCAACTGGGAAGCACTGGTCAGAGTCTTAATAATGTCACATTTTGCAATTGAGATTCTATGGCCTTTGAAATTGTTCCTCCACATAACATGCTATTAAAACCAAGGAACTGGCATGAATGGAGTCAGAAATCATCCACAGATCACCTGGGAAACATCCCAGTGGAAACCACACCAAGTCCCCTCAAGCCCACATGTACATCACCCCTGCTCATTGGAGCTAAACTCCACCCCTGGCTTACAGTGATTCCCAAAATGGTTTCTCCTCTACGCTCCCCAACTTATTTTCTAACACTTCTGAGATCTCTCAGACAGAGAAACAAACCCTAAAAAGAAAGCCGAACTCACACCTTGATGGTGTATGTGGGGTCTGTACCCATTTTACCAGGGTACAGAGCCTCGGCACTGAGGAGGAACATGGCTACACCCAATACCCTGACATTTCCAAGGCCACCTCTGGCACGATGTGCCTTCCCTCCTTGGCAGCACTCTCTTTGCTCCAGTGATGCAGTTTATGGAGAGGTTTCCTCCCTCCTAACACACATACGGGCACAAGGAGCCCCATTTACTCCTTTGCTTTCTGTCTACGTAGTAAGAAACCACACTCTTACCTGAACATCCACCAATCCAGCCTGATCAGTTCCCCAACCAAACCTGTTAATCAAGCAAAATACAGCTAATAGGCAATTTATATCTCATGGCAGCTGCAGGTCACTGCCCCAGCCAGAGCTCAGCACAGGCAACACGCATTTGACGACCGGACCCGCTGCCCTCCTGGAGGCAGGAGCAATGGGACACCTCCAGATCGGTGGATCCAAGTCACAGAAACCCAAATTTCATGTAAGAAATTGACCTCTCTGTATCTTCAGATCCACCCATCTGGACCAAGAGGGTCTGCACAGGGAAATCCCCAGCAGGGTCGAGCCAGCATTCACCTCGGGAGGGCATCAAGGCCACTCTGTTCCATCAGGCTGGGGAAGAGAAGAGACTCAGTGAACAGAAACACACCTTGCATCAGGAATGCATCCGGGCCAGGAGGTCTGGAATATCCAATTCAAATCTGAAGTCTAGAAAGGTTTCTAGACAACAGAGGAAAAAACATTCCAGCCTCTCTGGGAAGCAGGCAGGAGATGCAGATACACCACCATGATCAGCTGCAAGACAAACACTTGAGAGAAGCGTGTGACCAGGAGATGTGAACATTGATTCTGAGGAACAGCACCCACTACAGACAACAAAGGACATGAGGATGAATTAGCTGTATCCAGGCTTAGTCAGCCTCAACACAGAGAAAGCAATCCAACCAACAGCATCCACCTCTTTCAAACAAAAATGGCTATCACAGCTTACAGATCCCAAGAAAGCTTTAGCACATCACCATCGGTTTTGACCCTTGAACAGCTATTATATCCGACCCGTAACACTTCCAAGCCCTCAGAACCAGTTACACCATTTACACCAGCCCAGGGTCCAACCCCTGCCAACAACTGCAACTCCTACAGAGACAGAGCAGCACCTTCTTAATGGACAATGCTGACAGCCACTTGCACAAACACGGAACTTAAGATGTCACTGACTAACAATGAAAACTCTTCTGTGCTAAACAGGAGCCACTGCGAATTCCAGTGAATCCGAGACAGATATCTGTGTAGATAAGTCAAACCCCTATAAATGGCTGATGGTGGGAACTCACTAGCTGAGACTAAGTCCTTTATTTAATAGACTAGAGAGGTTTGAGAGAGGAAAGAGCCCCAGATGGGGTTCTACAGAAAATTGTTACAAGGGTTTGATGATGTGACAAGATGCTAGCTCTACCACTAGTAAGAATATTTTGGAGAGGAAAAGAAAGAGAAGGAGAGGGGGGGACCTGCTGGAAAGGTCACTTGGGATTGTAAGAAGAATCATCTGAAGTACTCTATAAAATTTCTAGATGATGTAATTACCATTGATAACTCATCGGAAATATGTTTCTAACTCAGTAAAGGCTTGCTTGAAAATCCCCAGCATAAAGAAGCTACCAGAAATAGGAACAGACCCCAGAGGGTATACCCTGGGGAAGCAGAAGGCACTGAGCTCAAGGAGAGAGGCAGCGACATGCAGAGCCAAGCAGAAGCAACCTATAACCAGGGACACCCTGGAGAGCCCGGGCAGCGAGGGAAGCTGCAGGTGCAGTTTCTGAGACTTGCCACTGACAAAACTCTTGAGACCTGCGGGGGAACTCAGAGGGGAAAAATTTGGGACATCTTTGCATGCTAGCTGCACTCTGCCACATGTACAGGCTGTAGGTGCATCACCTATCCATCTAGATTGGTGGATCTGAGGATACAAAGCTAGTATTTGCTGTGATGATGTACTATCGTTATTTACTAGCATCAGGAACAGCTCTGTGCCACACCTGCCTTCAAGCTTCGGATAGGGATATCCTGTAGCTAGCTGTCTAGAACACTCAGTGAGAGCTAATCACTGCATAACTCCCTCACATACGCATGTTGACAGAATGATAACCCTCAAACCTTTGTTCACTTTAGTGCTGGGAAAAAAAAAATAATCACAGTTATGTCTTTCACAAGTAACACAGAAACAAGAACTTCTCTCTAACAAAGAGTAATAAGCATTGAATAAAGAGACAGGAAAATGACAGTGAATAGATCTGAAAATTAATTATAGGTATATCTTGCATTATCAGCTACAATTTATCTCAGTTTAATCAATTCTGGAAGGCAGTAGCTCCAGCATAAAACAGGAAGATCCCAAATTTAACCTTTTTTTAATTCAGGGGGAAGGGGGAAATATCTTCTACAGTGACTCAGACTGACAGATTTGAACAACCTACAAATAGCTGAAGTAATCGAACTGCATTTAACATAACACTGCTTGTTGGCTAAATAATTTCAAAGTTGTTCCGCTAGTTGTGCCTTTGGCTTTATACTCACATGTGTGGATTTTGGAAAGGAACTCCAGAAGTGTTTAGAGTAAATCTTGCTGTGGACTTGAAAGGTGGATTTGCAAAATTTAACTTCAGCGCTTTGCGTTTACCTGGGAGACAATGAACATAAAGTAAACTTTTTGTCAGCAACAAAATATTAAGAGCATCTGGAAATAAACATAAAAACCCAACATGTTGTAAGAAAAGGAAAACACATTTCACAACAACATTAGCAAATCACAGCTTGTGTTAGGGACACAGGGATGGAGAAATGGAGTCAGCTCTCACCCCGAGGTCTTACCCCATCTCATACCAAGTCAGATGACACCTCCTGTGACACCTGGAGTACCAGCATTGGCTGCCAGGGCTACCAGCAGCCACTGGGCACCCCCGCATCAGGGTCCTGAGCACCCTCCATGCATAACCACTCCTTTAAACAGATCCGTGCTGGCGGGCTCGACCTCAGCCACAGGGGCAAAGGGGCCCAACCTGTCAGCACAGCCTGGGCGTGCCATCAGACCCAGGGTGGGCGGCGCTGAGGAGGGGAGAGGGCACCTTGGGATGTCGTTTATGTAAGACCCCAATTGCAGGAGGGCTGACAGGGTTCCTGACCCTCCTCAGCCTAACAGAAAATGGGGATAACCAGGCTTGAGCAAGGATGGAGGAGATGTGCTGTGCGCTCCTTCTGCCAAGGGGGTTGCCAAGCAGAGGGCAAATTTCAGCCCATAAGAGGGGTGACCAGGAAAGAGAAAGCTTTGCTCTGCAGCCAACTAAGAAAGCATAGGGAAAAAAACAAATAAATAGTAGGGTAGGAAGGGTCCTGGTCACCACTCCAGCCACTGGCTATGTATTTTTCATTGAAGCTGAGATGACCTGGCTCAAGCAACAGGAGGATCAGGGACTACAAAGGGAAAGGTCCCTTCCCAGCCTTCCCACTGGGCTGCAGAAGACCCTGTCTCATTCCCATTTGGACACAGGAAATCTGTGCTCCTCTCCACCAAAACACACCGAGACGAGGGCCTCTTTGAACCCACTTTCCCAGGAGCCTGCGACTGAACCCTCCCAGGCTTCTTGCTGCCTGGGCGATGTCTTCACAACTCACTGCTGCTCATCCCAGGAGGCACCAGCCACCCGCAGCTGGCACGACACCTGGATTCCTCCAACAACCTCCCTTTGCCTGCACCCTAGAATAGGTGCTGTATTCCCAACCACCTCACAGCCCTCCTGGGAAAAGCCAGGAGGCACCATCCTGCTCTGCAGCCTTTCTCTACCTTGCACGAAGAGGTGTTTTGGGTAATGCCAAGACCAAAAAAAAGAGAAAAGACTAGTAACAGGTTAAAGCACTTTACAGCAATTTCAGGGTATGAAATATTACAAGGATCATAGAATCACAGAATCATTTAGGTTGGAAAGGACCTTTAAGACCATCGTGGCAACATATATCTAAAACCAGCTTGAAAAACCCAACAAAGCTCAGAATTAAGGATCTCAAAAGAAATACACACCCCTTGCAGTCTGGAAGGTACAGGAGAGCTTGTGGCCAGCAAACACCCACCTTGCACTGAGCTGAGGCTCCTCAACACCTGACATCCCAGACAAGCTCAGCTGGATGCCACATGACAGGTTCAGATATATTTGCATGAAATTCTGCCTCGAAGTCTCGCTGCAGGACTCGGGTGCTGCTGCTGGCATTACCCCGCCTACAGCACATGGAGCTCTGCAGCGCGACTCCAAACGCTGCCTGTTTGAGGTGGTCACCTCTTTGTGGAAATCTATTTCCTCTATCATACCTTTAACTTTTAAATTACTGGTACATACTTTCAGTTTTGATTCTGCTGCAATACAATAATCTGGAAATATCATTTTCTAAAACTCACCTAATTTCTTACATGTAAACACCACACAAGAAACTTGCACAAAATCCAACAGTGTGAAACTACTTATCCAAAACTTTGCATCAACCACCTTAAATAAACAACATCACCACTTTTTTGGTGACAACTGACCAGCAGGTTTCCATAAGGTCCCAGTCAGTGATACTGGGCCTTTCATCACTAAAAATTGGTGGAGAAGAGGGAAAGTGAGGATGCCCAGTCTGGATACAACTGGTTGGGGTGAGGACTGCTGCAGCACAGAGCTCAACACTCCAAATGCGTCTTTCTTGAGTATGTTACCCAAAAAGAGATCACAGAATCATCTCGGTTGGAAAAGACCTTGAAGATCACCTAGTCCAACCCTTAACCTAACATTGACAGTTCCCAACTCCACCATATCCCTCAGCGCTGGGTCAGCCCAAATGGGTTGTGAGATGTGAGATGGCACAGTAGGGTCTAGGCTGCAGCACTACAAGGAGACAAACAATAAAATACTTGGTTTTAAAAATGCTAAGCACACTGCAACAAGGTAAGAAATGAATGGCTTGCTTCTTTCAAGAGTAAAAGTATAGATCTGTTCATCAGAATATGGAGAAACACCACTGCTGGTGCTGAGAGCTGCTTTGGTGTACATTCCCTTCAGTATCATCCTCTTACTTGGTCTTGTGGGAAAAAAAAAATAATTAAAGAAATAATGTAGTTTAACAAATGAAAGAATGCCGAAATATCCGTTAACCATCTTGTCTGACAAACTGACTTCTCAGTACGAGGTTCCACCTTTGAACACTAGCATTTTCAAAACTTTCATCTTTTTCCTATAGAAACACTTTTTTCCACATTTATTACACATCATTTATTCTTCTGAAAAGGATCTAACTGGAGCCGCAGTGTCCCTCCCCAGGCTCAGTGGAAGGGCCTGGTATCTCTAAATTCTGAGTGACCTCCATTCCTGCCCTTCACTGAGGCTGTTCAGTGCTCTGTAGCATGAGAAGTATCTTATTTATGTTACTTACATGTATGCAAAAATTTACTCACCATGGGCAGGTCTGCCACCATGGAGGAATGGGAGGGTTTCTGGCAGGACCCTCTGCAAAGGCACAACCCGTCAGACGGCCACAACACCACAGCATCACCTGACCGACCCACGAGAAGCCTTCTGCCTACATCCCCTATGGCACCTCCCTTCTCACACCGAGCAAAACCAGACTGAGCTCACAATCACCAAGGATCTGGCGGGTGCCCACACTTACCAGCCACGTGCCTACGCCTGAAGCCTCCCCCTGCCCGTCCGCCCCCCCAGGCCTGGACAGGCAGTGGTGGTGCTGGGCAGGTACCTGCAGGTAACACCACACAGCCCCTCGCTCACTTGTCCTGTTATGGCAGCATGAACTCCACCCTCCGACTGGGTCCAGGGATTGACAACGATCACCATTCTTCTAGTTTTGTTCTATTCACATCCCTGAAACACTACCCCTCTTTGAAAGGCAATAATACAGTGTCACAAGAGTTCCCCTTTCTAACAGCAATGTGTATACAACTTAGAAGAGCGCTTGTCTTTGAAGTGGCCCAACAGTGAAAACGACACAATTAACTACAAACTCCTATCAGAAAATCTCTTCTCAAAGCCTGCTCCCTATTCTTACTACTTGCAAATGTTATACATCATTTCCTCCTGTTTTCACTGCTACAGAACATTTATCATCCCTGTTAAACAGCAGTCTACTGATTTCTACCTCAGTACATTCCTAAGAATAGTTTCAATGATGTCAATCCACCACCTAGGGCTGGATTTTCTACAAATCCAACAAATACAAAAGCATAACTTGTCCCTGGGAAGCAAACAGGATGGTTTGCTTTTGCTCAGGTGATGAACAAGAAACATGACCAGGGAGAACTGGACATGCTGAGAAATGCTGGGAATTTCCATTCAGCACAAGTCACATGGAAACACGTACTGTAAACAACACAACACACTAAAATGAACTAGAAGTCTGATGAGAGTGAAAGCAAGCTGTTTTCTTCAGTAGTCTTTCAAAAATCAAGTACTTCAGCTATGTACTCTGCGAGTTTTGAGTTTCATCCCAAAACAGACTTTTGACAGCTCCACACCCCTATTCCTTGCAGAAACGCCACTCAGAACTAACTGGAGGCAACAGAGACTCTAGATGCAAGAGCTTTGCTGGTGATTCTCCTATGCACATATTTAATTCAGACCACCCTGTTCCGCTATAAGAAAGAGGCCTGGTGTTAATTAACATTGCTTCTGAGATTCACTAATGTCCCTATCACCACCAAGGCTGTGTGTTCCAAAGTGTCCTAAAACGTACTGCAGAAATATCTACCTTATGTAAATAAAATGTCCTTTCAGAGTTTTTCTAACTTAATACGTAATTCTAATCATCGACCACTATATCATCTACTTCTCTGCAGAAGTAAAGATTACTGGAGAAGGAATGATTTGGAGGAAACAAAACTAACTTTGGAACATAGTGTTTTTTCATAAGTTAGGTAATCCTCAAAACCCAACCTGAAACTATGAGGTGTCTTGACTTAGGGTCTTCCCAATTTTGACTAGTGGATTTGGTCGGCTGTATGTTAATGGTTATACTAAATCCAGACTATAACCTGAATGCAGGATGGCCTTGGCTTTGGCTGAGCTGAAGTGGTAAGGGAAGTATTTCCTTATGTTTTGAGGGAATCTAAGCAGGACTGTATCCTACTTTATGCTGCTCTCAGAGAAGAAAGACAGCCAAAATAGCTTTTTCTGATTGCAAATAAGTTAATCTTCTACCTATAAGGATAGCAATCCTTATTTCAAATCACTGCAGCCTTAAAATGATGGTATTCTCGTTCTCAAACCCATTTTTAAAAAGATGTTGTTTTAGCAACAAGTCACCGTGTGGAACTGAGGTAAGGGAGGACGTGATGCCTTGTGTCCTGCTACTCCACCAATGCACATCCCTTGGCATTTCATAGGCAGTAGCCAAAACAGACACACTGGAAAGCAGCTGGGAAGTTGTGCCAAGCCCGCCCTGGAGACCCACCTGCACAATGGCCACAGAAGAAGAAGAATTCAGGCTCACAGCACGCATTTGTTCCTTGCTGCGCTGGTGAATGGATGCTAGGTTAAGTATATAATTATTTATGTGCTGCTATCCATCACTAGGATTAATCCAAGCACTTGGCTTTGCAATTAGGTTCTCGTCACTATTTTTGAAGCCCCTTTACCACAACCACAGTCAACCAGTCTTCAAACAAGAAGAAATAGCTATCTAGCAGATAACATGCAGTCCAGAGGTATTCCTCTAGAGTTATATTCTCTATTACTATTTTTACCTCACCTAGGACATCTATGATTTTTTCAAGCCTCTAAATCACCTCCTATTGGAGAAAGCAATCCTAATTTCTTCCTCGCTCCCATTCCTGCATGCCACAGCTCAACAACACCGCTAACGATGTTCAAGTTACACTTAAGAAAATGCTCATTTTCCAAGCAGTAGGATTTTCAAAACGGAAGTAGCTTACTGGATTTTTTCCAAGGTTTCTGTCTTGCAGGAATGCAAATTGATCCCTGTCAAAATGCTTCCCACTTGATTCAAATCCGCAGTATCAACCTCTTGTTGTCTCAGTGGGGGAGCGTGACTCTGTCATAGTGCAAAGGTGAATATTCTCTCTGGTGAGATGCTGGTGTCTCTCTGCTGTTTGTGGAGCAGTAATACACCAGGAACCAAGTCCGCACTCTATTGCCCTACCACGGCATAACCAGAAAAAAGTAAATGCAACCACAGTTGTGGCAGCAAACAGCAGGAAGGATGACCAAAGGATTTGCAATGAACTATGCAACCTTTTTACAGCTCCCTTGTAAAATTAAAGCATGTCAACAAAACGATAGGAAAATGGGGAGGAAGGGATGTCAGGGGGCCTGATGGGTTGGGTGATTTGCTTCTGTTTGGAAAGGGAGTTGAATGTTTGAGGTTATTTAAGAGAAAACTATCAGGTCTGATCTCTTCCAGGGCATCTCAAAGCAAAGCTAGTGCCAGCTCTCACCCGAGATGGAAAAAAACCCCAACAACACAGATCTCTGCTCTTCCAACAGCTTTTACTATCCAAATTGTTAGATCTTGTCTGCTAACAAAACGCTTGCTTTGATGTAGACAGCAAAGGAACGTTCACCCGCGTTCAGAGCTGCAGCCCTGCAGCTGCTGATGTCCTGAACGCACCCAGGATTCACATTTCATTATCTCTATTGCTGCGAGCACAGCGCTGCCTCCCCACAGACCCTTCCAACCTACAATCTTGCAGTTATATTTCCTTCCTTTCCAGTTGTGCTCATGGATGTACTCCAAGATCAGCACAACTAATTTAGAAGTAAAGTAGGTTTCCAGCCTTGCCCTCAAGACAAAACATTTTTCAAGAAAAAACTAGTCAAATTTTGAAACAAAACATGAAGAACTTCAGCACATAGTGCAGTTATATTCAGGGAGTCTGAACGAAAGACGAGGCCTAGGGTTTGAGTTATTAGTTTTAAGAACTGTAACTACAGAAACTCACTTTCAAGAGTAGAAGTCTTTTCAGTACATCTGTCTGTTACTGATATTTACTGCCCTCCAATGAAAGCTTCAATTTAGTATAATCCAAGAGTGAGCATTCAAATCCGAGATGACAATTTTGCATTGCAGGAATGTGCTCAGTATGCTCATTTTTAGAATTTATCCCATTAGAAAGAGTATTTATCCATAATTCACCTAAAGCCCCAAGTGTGCTTCCACTTAAGAGTACAAAAACACACAAGCCCAGATCAGCCAGGACTCTGGAAGGGTTACTGGCCATTACCTTCATGAAACCCCTACCCAGCAAAACATCTGCACTAAACAAAATGTTAGCGAGCCATCTCGGTGATTGAAGGCTGGGAGGTGGCTCAGGGTTGCACAGATGCTCCCTGCACCAGCAGACACGCACCTCTGCAACTTGCAATACATGATTTATGCTACATCCAACAGCACTTGCAACAGCTTCTATAAATACCTCCACGATGAAGTTAGGCTAAAGTAGGTTAGGCTTCAAGTGCAAGAAATTGCAATCAGATTAAGATTAGTTCCCTCAGACTGGAAGCTCCCAGCAATAAAGACCTGAGAATGAAGTCTCTGAAACCTCCAAAATCCACCATCCACCTTTAATATTTATTATCCCTGATGCTACCCTACATGGAAATACCATTTGTATGAATAGCCATAAACAGAGTTAAAACTACCCAAGTCTTGGGACCAGCTCAGCTACAGTAAACAGGTTTAAATCCGTGCCTGGGCAAGCATTGCGTGCTGAATCTAACAGCACACGGCCGCACATGCGCAGCGAGGGGCACAACAGTGCTCGTGCCAGGCTGTGACGGGCAGCTCTGCCGAGAGAGGAGAACATAACACTAGTGTTAGACAGCAGCTTCCCTCCCAAACTGAGGTTCAGACAATTTCTCACTGGAGAGCATTATTTAACACATCACTCACAGTCGCACTCAAATGCCAAGCCTGGTGAAACGTCAATGGAGAGAATCCGGAGGGTCCAGTTGCCCCAAGCACCTTCAAGTGGCTGGCACACGGGACGTGCCACCAGACCAGATGTCTGTGGAAATGGGACTGCTCTCAAAGTAGCACTTAGTTTCAGCCACTGCAAAACATTCGTGCTACCTGTGTTTAAGGCAGCTGTGGTATAATCCTGTGGAGATTGGACTGGAGCAGTTGTCAGAAGGAAATGGTGACACTGTCCTGGGAAATTTATTGCGAGGCACCTGGAGCTCTTCCTGATGTAAAACAATAATAAATTATGCAAAGGGCCATGCCAGGTACTTTTTCATTATGAAACAGCACAGGAAGAATTATAAAATGTACTGTGGGGAGGAGGACTGGGAGAGGTTTGGTTAATTTTTTTTTTCTTTTTAATTTTAGGAGCCTGTACTTAGACTAAAAGCAAGGAAAAAAATTTGCCCTTGAGGCCTCTGCTTAAGGTCAATGGAAAGGATTTAGTTTCTTTGGATAAAGCAACAAGTATGTTTCCATCACCCCTCTAGCTACCTTATGCCAGAAAACTGGCAACGTCAATCACAGCCTGCATCCCACCAGCTCTGGTAAACACCTCGGACGCAGTCACCAAGACTCCTACAGCCAAGGACTGGGAAAAAAGCAGGAACCAGAGGACTAGGGGGGGCTTTTTCCATTTTAAGGCACAATTATTTGGGGGGGAGCAACCAATTCTGCCCACGTTAGCATTAGTAGATCACGTTTTTTTTAATTCTGAAGACAAAAGAGACCACAAGTGGATCCTGCTAAAAGCAAGAAACAGCACTGGGAGTTCGGAATCGCTGTCCTGATGTCTATAGGGAAGAATGAGGAAAGCCCTCAGCCACCAGGCCAGGAGGCATCTCCTAACACAGCAGTTCTGGATTTCCTAAGTGTAACTGCTGAGAACTCCCTAACAGAAAAGAGGTCCACAGGGCAGTGACTCACTGATGTCTCACGTGGCATCAACAGAGCAAATCTGGACTCACTCATTTAAGCAAAATGTTCCCCAAGATGTCAGCAGAAACAAGGGAAGTGTCTCCCTCTCTTGCCTCTTGCTTTTCTCCCAAGGGCTGTCGCTCAGGAGGTTTCCAGCCCTTTGCTCATCTGGTTGTCATTTGTTACCTCTCAGAAAGCAGCAAGCTGTGAAAGGGACTTCAGCATCCCTGTCCCTGCCTTCCCCTTCCCCAGTTCCCTCCCTGTCCCAGTGCTGCTCTCCCCCACCACAGAACATTTTGCTCCACATCCCCGTGGCACAGGAGGCTTCATTTTTGTCTCTCTCCACCAAGTCTGTTAAATCAAGTGGGTATTTTTTGAGCCTTGTATCATCTATGTGGAGGACGCTGCCTGACAAAGCACTGCTTTTCTGAGTGGTTTTGGCACAGGGTCAGTCAGGCAACACTGACCCAGAAAGATATTGCTCCCAGTGCAACTCTCACATCCACATCTCCCCTTGAAACGAGCCCTTGGCAGCCTCCATGCGGCGTGTGGAGGTACCAAAGCAGTACTGGGGGAGGCAAAGACAGGCCGTGAGCTGGGACAGGAGCTCAGACAGCACAGGACACAACCTCCCAGTGAGCAGAGGTACAGGGAACCCGAAACGCAGCTCGGCAGCACAGGACGAGCCAACAAGGCAGGCAGTGAAGAAGCTGGCAACACCAGGACTGCACGCCCAGCCAGACCTCAGCCTAAGGACCACCTAAGGATGCCACCACTGCAGCCCTGTCTCCTTGCTTCACCTTTAAGCCACGAGAGCGGTGCACGCTGCACACACACACCCCTGCCCCCACTGCCACGCTGTCACCTTGTTTTACTGTTAAGCCACACGCAGCACACACACATAGAGCATATTTAAGAAAATGGTTTAAGTTGTTTTGAAGCTACAACCAGTCAGACTGGGCAGGGGAAGGAACATCTCAAGAACCCTTCAGAGTCAGGGGAAGAATAACGGTTACCAGCACGTGCTACCTGTCACCTACTGGTTGAATAAAGCAGAGAAAGTGTATGTGCATGAAAACATTCAAGCTGCATTAACATGCACAAATAAAACATTGGAAACAAGTTGTGCTACGGTGAAGAGACTCATACTGGAGCAAGCTTTTAACTCACTCCAGACCCCGCTGGGCAGGGGTAACACTTTGATCCCAGCACCAGGCTGCCTCTCCACTTGACCACTGTTTGCACAAGAAATAATCCTTTGCAATGCAAGGGCAGCAGGTTTCCATTCCAAAACTTTGCAATATATACTTATTTTTCCAAATACTATCACCTGATATCTATGCATAGCTGAAAATACACCAAGCCAAATTTTCAAGTTAGGATCTGCTTCACATAAGCTGGTTTCCTCGTTTGTGAGCTTCTGGGTATCCTGTTCTTTCGAACATCTAATCATTGTGTTTCAGACTTAAAGAGGAGCTGAGCCTTTCTGAAAGTCTGGCCTCAGCTGCAAGGTTATTTAAAATATATTTATCTATCTGCATTGTTACATCATGAAAGATTTTTGTCTGGATCTTAAAAACACCTAGGAACATGTGGTCCCAAAAAGCATTTTCACTTAGTTCTGCTGAATTATAATGGAGGTACGTACAACTGTTAAGCAAGAAATCAAAACACAAGTCTACAGAACATATAAAGCTTTTAGTTGTCTTAGAAAGTACTTTTATTAAATTATTTTAAACTCCTCCTTCAAAGAACTTTTAGACACTAAATCCAAGGCAATTTTATGCTGATCTTCAAAAGCAGTGTCTGTAGATAGGCAATGACCTGGTTTTGTACTTCTTTCATTTGGAAGTTCAGAAAAAGATGTTCTAACTCAATATGTAAGGGCTAGACCCAAAGACACAGAGCATAAGAACACCTGCAGTGGCCCATCTAGCACCGCATCCTGCACTCAACATGCCTCTGAGAAGCTGCTGGTGAAGAGAGCGATAGTCAACCCCATGACATCCATCCTTCAGATACTCTCTCAGCCTCCACCCACTTTCAGCTCAAGGACCTCCTTAGCCAACCATAGCATCCCTGTATTTAACAATCATCACTGGGTTTCACTTCCCTGATCGTATCCCATCCTCTTGTCTCCTTGTGAGCTGTCAGACTCCGCCATGCCAGGCTGGCAGGAGTTCACACAACTCACCCCAACACTTGGCTCTCCAGCCCTCAGACATGAAGGCAGTTTGCGCAACACAAACCTAACCCAGCAGCTCAGGAGGCTGTCAGAGACAGGAGCTGCCACCCATGTCCAACACTTGTCACCTTCCACCCTTTCTCCTTGTCACGCAGGTCCTTCACTGGATTTACATTTGAGAAACAACCTGAGCTTGTTGAACTTCCACGGCCCCATCCAGCGCAGCAGCAGCACAGACCTCACTGTGGCCACGCCAACGGGTCCGGTTGTCGCCACCCGGTCCACATGCACCCCGGCCCTGTTTTGCAGGACAGCAGATCCTCAATGCTGCCACGGACAGACACAAGCCAGCACATCTTCACCACGGCCACAAGTCCCCTGCTATCACATCATAGCTCATCTCTGAGCACTGTAATTACTCTGCTTTTCAAGGAACGGGAGAGGGAAAAATGAAGGAAAATTCACACCGCCAGGAACTAAAAAAAAGGCAAAAAACCTATAAAAACTTAAACTTCGGTTTTACATTACTTTGTTCCAACTCTTCTTTGTGCTGAAATCCGGAAACAACCAAACACATCTGTAAGTCCAGTTATTTCTCAGCACCAACGTAACTCAGCACCAAAGTAACACATCACTGCAAACACCAATTTTTGGGTTCACATTTTTCTTACAAAAAAAAATATAACATCCTGCGTGCTCATAAAAATTCAAGCTTTATGTTGACTTCTGAAGCCTTCAATATGAATTAGTAACATGCTGTAGCACAAAGAGGAGCATAGGAAGGAGCCCCCATTTCACACTGCTGAGACACACAGGAAATGCCCAGCAGTTGGTGTTTCCAACAGAATTTGCAGCTTTAATAGCCTGGCAGAATCAAAACCTCTTCAGAAAGACACACGGTGATGACACTCTTGCCCAACTTTTTCATTCAACTGCCAAACCACTGAAACGCCAGGGGTGAACCTTGCTGCCGTGCTGGGAGGACAGAAGGCAGCTGGTACCAAACCTCTCCCACACCTCAACTGATGGCTGGATGCACAAAGGGCTCGGGCGCAGTGCTGCTGCCTTCGAGAGCCTGGCACATCACCGAAACTGCCTCTAACACGCCAACAGCTGGCTGCTCTCAGAATTTTTGTAGGTATTTACCTACGTGGCAAAAATCTACATTTTTGTTAGCAAAGATAATACAGATAGAAGTGTTGCAACATTTGAACTTCTTCCAAAAGAACTGGATAGCTGCACACAACCAACTCCAACTCTGGACCAACAGCCAAGGTATCTGCAGCAATAAACTACAAAGGCTACGGCTTTGGTATATCAGTTGATGCAACTCTAAACAAAGAACTCATGTCTGGTTAGTGTAGAGAGGATGCATCTAAGAGGATATAAAAACAATGTAACTCCTGATCTTAATATAGACATTCCTAATGAGAGCAAACGTGCAGAAAGTAAGAGTATAAAGAAATGAAGAGCTGCATCACATTAACCTGCAAAGCAGGAAGCTGAGGGTTTTGTGGTTTGCCTTTTCTCTGTGGTTCCAGATGAGTAAAACTCCAGTGTTTCCAGCTAGGACAAAACTGAGCCTCTGAAGAGCTTGGCTCCAGCACATGAACCACAGTCAGGAGGTGTAACTTCCATCAAGAGCTCTGGTCGTCTCCTACCACCCAGTTCAAAGCTGCCTGCTCCTTGACACACACTCACCTGAAGGACACGCAAACCCCCTCCCTCCCCAGTGCACGAACTCCAATGACAAGAAGTTGCCTTTTTATTACTACAAAAAAGTGCTGTTTAATACCATGCATTTATTCTGCAGCATTATTAACAGGCCCTGACCCTAGGACTTGGGTCTCACTGTGCTCAGCACTTTAATGTCACACCAAAGGAAGACCTGCCACTGCAAAGAACCAGCAGAGCAGGATCTCCAGTTGCTCCACACCTGCATCACCCCCAGAAGCAGCAGCCCTGCCTTTTCCCACAGGTGCTCAACCCTGACTTTTTTCCCCCCCAGGTTAGTTTTAACCCAGACTGCTACCCCCAGCACCCCCACTGCCAGCTGCTCGCACTATGGGCTAGCACAGGGAAGGGTGAGAACAGCAACACTGCCTCCTTCAACCACGTCACTATTTTCCAGTTACCCTAGAACCACAGCATTAAATCAGACACACAAACCAGATGGCTGTAACCCACCAATGCAAAAAATTTCACTTTGCCATCCCTCTAAGACCACTGTTTCTTACTTTTTTTTTTTCCTTTGCATTTCCCTATGGCTGGACTGCTCTGGGCACAGGAGCACTTGGAGATCACACAGTCCATGGCCTTGAAAGCTCATTGCTACACAGACTGCTCAGCACGAACATGGAAAATCACTCTGTGTAGCTCATCAAAACCTAGCTGACATAGCCACCATCTCCTGGACTGTCCTGAAATGGGCAGGACGTCACTTTGACCCTCAAGACCCCTGACAGACGTAGGGCAGCAGGTACTGCAAGGGGCACACTAATACTGCTGCTCAGCACCCCTAACTCCCAACTGCTTAGGAGATGCGAGGGTTCAGCATCCCTGGAGAAACAAAATGGTTCTGAAGCACTTGGCCCATGATTTACAGCTCCCTCTGGCTGGTAATTTCTGAATACTCCCCGTGGCTTCCCTCTCCCATACAGAAACACTTTCCAGGCATGTTATAAATCCAGCCCAGAGGGAGCAAACCATGGCCACACACTATTTTGAATTTGTATTTACCTAAAAGTCCTATGTCTGTGAACGATGCCAGGCAGGATTAAACTGCCATTCTTCTCTTCCTAGTATAATTAGGTTTTTATGCTCCGGGGAGGGGCAAGGGGCTGTCTGGAGATGCAGATCCACTCTGATTCTCATTACCTTCTTTTGAACATTCAAGTGAAGCAGGCAGTGCCTGTGAGAAGTAACATTTATTTGTGCAAGTTATGGACACTTCTAGCCATCCCTTTCTCTATGGAAACTTTCTTCTTCCAAGGCTCAAGGCCAAGGAAACACAGTCTGAACAAGCAGGGCTATAAATTACAGCAAATAATTCAAAATCCTAACTTACGGACAAAAGCTACTAAGAATCACATCAGCTTTATTCTGCTGCTGCTTGAGAAACCCCAGGACACTTCTACAATGTTTCTAACTTTTAAGTGGTCCTCTTGCCATAAGACATCCAGCAGATATTTTTCATGCTTCACCTCTAGCTAACTGTCAGCTTTAGTCTGTCACATCTATAAACGAACCATGTTATATTGCAAAATGTTGTTTTCCCTCCAAAATATATATTCCTCTTTAGTGTTGACACTTTGGAACATTAAGTGAAAGAAGCTATTTAACTAAAAGAACCCAATACAGCTGCATGTACGAATTACAATAAATAATAAATTTAATCTCACTGAGGAACACAATTGCACCAGAGTTCCTAGACATAGACTCTATCATTTTGTGTTTAGGTTAAAAATATTAAAATCAATTCAGAACTGAAATGAAAGTGTATATTCACTAATGGAAAGCAGAATTTAGTATGCCATCCACCACTCAAGCTTTTCAGCATCATCCTTTTACTAATACAGCCATTAGGAACTGCCTAAAAAAAAAATAATCTAGTAATCATTGAAGGACTTGCTTCCATCCATCAACAGCATCCCAGCTAGCAGCCTTCAAGACAGGCACACCCTGATCAACATCAGGATTTCATCTCACCCCACCCCATCAGAAGGTGGTACCTCATTTGGGGTGTGCCTTCTTACTTGGCTCGACACCAAGGGGCAGGTGGCTTATACCCCATTTTGCAGGTATGTCTCTGCCTTCCTTTCCTGAAATGATGTGGGGTGGGGAGCGCCTTCTCCACTCAACACAGGACCAGCTGTACTTGCCAGAGCAAACGTCCCACCTCACTACCAAGTCTCCCCATGGCCTGCGTGAGGGTTTAGGGCACTGCACGTGATCAGGCAAAGCGTACACCCCACTTCTCAGCACCCTCGCAGCCGTGCACCCACCAACCGCCTCGCCTAGAGGTGCTCCCGGTATGCAGCAGGCTGGACCATTCCCTGAAGAACTTGTCCATGCTCCTCCTCTTCACCTCTACATTTTTAACACTCACAACACTGTGTACCACAGTTTCCACAGCTCAACTACCCAGCTGAGTTTTTCTTTTAACCCACCGCCTTGCTAGTTTAACCTGATGAGTATCAAATCTTGCATCAGCAGATGCAATGAACAATACCATTGAACTGTTCCCCACATTCAAATATTCACATATTCTTATATTCAAATGTTCCACATACTCTCCTATTCAAATGTCCAAAGCATTTTGAAACTTCACTGGGTCTCAATTTATCCGCTTTGTCCTTTCTTCTGGGCTATAGCAGACAGCACTGTAATCCAAATTGCTTACTTTACAAGACGAAGAAAAATACTGCTTTTTTTAAAAAAATAGATTAAGTTTCAAAAAATGTGTTATTCTGTTTTTAAACACAGTCCCAAAATTTAATAAGGTCAGTTTAGCAAATTTAGCAAAACCAGTCTTTTTAGAGTAGGCAACAAGTATAAAATATGTGTTGAAAAGGATATTAGATTCAAATAAGCCAGTTTTAACAGTGTTTACGAAGCTTATTAGATAAAACTGTCCTTTCAGTTGTTCTTAGTTTTTGGAAATTTTTTTTTTTTTTTACTTCCTCATACCTGATAGTTGGACTGCTTCTATTTCTTATTTTGCCCAACTTTATTCAATCAGAAAGATATAATAATTTCCCCAGCAATTAAAAACATAAAGCAGACTTTTTTTTGAACACCACAGCTTTAGCTTTACATATTGGTTACAAAAGAAGAAAAATCATATGCACAATAATTTCTGGTCCTATGATTAAGAATCATGGTATAAAAGGGAATTATTGACATAAAAAACCCAAGGTCAGTATCCTGAGAAGTCTGTTCTGATATACGCTAGTAAAGAAAATATGCATGAGGAGTATCTTCTGACAAAAGTCTCTGTTAAAGCTGTAACTGTCCTCATTTATAAGTCATACGAAAATTGCTACTGAGATGATTAAATCTGAGTTCTGGTTTCTCACCAGCGAAGGGGCCAGCGATGCACACCTAACCCTGCTCTGGACTAGGGTGCAGCTGGGAGCTCAGCACCCAGCCCCCCACCTGCGGTCCCAGTGCCAGAGCACGTCTCACCCGCAAAAGGAAGAAGTGGCCCCTTGGAAAATGCCCCCTTACTGACCTGCTCGCCTGGCCTGCCCCAGGGTCCTCTCCTCCACCCTTCTCCATTTCCAGCCAGCACACTACCCTCCTCTTTTATTCAGAAGACTCTTGAATAACACACATAGCACCCATTAAACACCCTAAATATGACCTGTCAACTACAGGACAGGCAGTAAACTGTATAACGTGCATGCTTTTGTTGCTTTTACATAACATGACATTTTATTCCACATTTAAGTCTCATGTGTCCCTTGAAGGTCACTTCTCACCTAACACGCGATTTGTTAAATACTGGTTCAGAAAGATTAGCAAGCTGATGCTCTTGAGCACAAAAAGTTACACAAAGTTGATTAGTTATCAAAACAAAACCAGAGAAAGTGGCTGAAGTGAAGCCTAATAAAAGCACAATTCTTGCTGCCACGGAAATACAACAGCTGTCACTCTAAAAAGTGTCATTGCACACACTCACAGTGTTTTTTTTAAAAAGTAGCTGAAGCACCGAAACAGCTAACTATGAAAATGTACTTGTTCATGGCATTCCTTTAGTGCTACACAGCTGCTTAGGAGGAGAAATAAAATTACACTAGGAAGTGATCTTAATATCAAACCCTGGGAAATGCACTTCAAACAGTTTTAAGGTTTGCAACCCTGAAAGAAACAGAAAAAAAATACAATAGGCCCTGACCCTTTGCTTTTTTACTATACGGCCTCATCAGCAAAAAATAAATGGGAAAGAAGTACCTCGGGACCAGCACTCTCCCAGAAGAGGGCAGATGCAGGATGCAGGCAGGAGCCCAACTATGCTGAAACAGAGAATCGCTTGGGCTGTCACCCCAGCAAGAAATGCCATGGGAAAGGAATGGGGATTGAAGCCCGGGGCAAGGGACGGGGGTTTAAACCATGGGAGGCGCAGCACTGCGTCCAGCTGCCTCGCAGAGCTGCACCCCACCGCACACAGCAGAAGCTGCTTAGCAAAAAGCTGCTCTTTTTAGGACAGTGGGAAGTTGGTCACATTGCAACCTTTCCCCCTCATTTCATAGTTTATTAATAAACTGCTTACTGCCATGGTCTCACACACACAGCTGAACAGAAAGATCAACACACCTCACGCCTCACCTGACAGCACGCAGCTTTGTCGAATTCTTCAATAAGGCAAAGCGGCCACCCTGAACTATGATACTTGTTGCTGGTTTTCCATGAAAGAGCCGGAGAGAGTTGGGAATCAAATCCTGCCACTTGTCAACGCTTACAAGAGAAATTCACACATCTGTGTACATTCCTTTTATTTACAACAAACGGGACCTGCAAAGCATCCCCCTCCACTGCACAGCTTCCATCTTCCTGCATGGAGAACAGCAACAGCCTTTTCCCTTCTCAGCACAAAAAAAACACCTTCACATTAAAGGCTAGATGGTGTTGGTTTGACAAAAAAGTGGATCCACAGAAGAAACCATCACTTACCAGGAGAGGGCAACAGGCAGGAGCCATCCAGTGCCAGATCCAGCCACACCCCTCCTGCCCACTGCAAGATCACCAGTTTCACCACCAACAGTTACCAAGCACTGACTACGGACTTGCAAAACTAAATTAAATAAAAAACAATGGCTCCTGTCATTCTCATTAATAGCTGGTAAACACAACCTACAAAATTTGCCTGTGAAACAGAAAGCCTTTAAGTGGATAAGAGTTCACAAATGCATTAATGCTTCCATCATCCTTTCCTTCAAAATAAATGTGACACTTGCACGTAACATGCACAAAGGCAGCTAATACACTCCTAACACTTTAAAACGTGGTTTAAAGAGAAAACTACAATTAAAATAATAATCTAGGGGGTAATTCAAGCAAACACACTGTCACTATATAACAGTCAACAGTATTTTTAATGGAAAATACTCAACATCAAAATCTGTCTTTGCTGTAAACTATTTTTGCGAGGAAGAAATGGGGTGTTTTCTCTGTCAAAAGCCTCTTGGATACTTTCCCAACAGCTCACTTCTCAACTCAGCCAGTTAAAATCTACAGGGAAAAAGCCACCATCACCTCTCAGGAGCTCTCGGGGCTGACACACACTGCTGGCCCTGCGGCAGCTCTGCCAATCGGAGGGTCCCTGGATCCGGCCGCCGGCCCCGCTGCTCCGCGCAAGCTCCCCCCAGTCCTGCCCAGGTGGGCTGCACAAAGCTCTCCCAGGACCCCACCACACCGGGTTAAACTTCCTGCTGACAAAACGTAGAGCTTTCATCTATACCTTATATGGTTTTAAACTGAAAGAAGGCAGGTTTAGATTGCTAAAAAAACAATCTAAGGTTTAGGTTAAGGTTTTAGGTTAAGTTAGAAATGTTTTTCCATGCAGGTGGTGAGACACTGGCACAGGTTGCCCAGAGAAGCTGTGGCTGCCCCCTCCCTGGAAGGGTTCAAGGCCAGGTTGGACGGGGCTTTGGGCAACCTGGGCTAGTGGAAGGTGTCCCTGCCCCTGGTAGGGGGGTTGGAATAGACAGTCTTTGAAGGTCCCTTCCAACCCAAACCATGCTGTGATTCAATGACTAACTCTGGGGAACAGCTGATTGACCATGTTTTACGCTGATTTCCAAAGCAGCAAGGAAACCAGGCCAACAACCCCACAGCGTGCAAGGAGACACTCGCTCTTCTCCCTCAGCAGCACATGAAACCCTCCCTGGAATAAAACTCGGGCCACGAACAACTTTGGGTGTTCAAACCAAAATGACCTACCCTCAGATACACAACAGCTTCTGCTCCTATAGAAACACGTGTCATTTCCACCACAACACCTCTTGGGGATAAAGACCTCCACTACACAACACAGAATCTCAGAATCATCTAGGTTGGAAAAGACCTTGAAGATCATCCAGTCCAACCATTAACCTAACATTGACAGTTCCCAACTCCACCAGATCCCTCAGTGCTAAGTCAATCCTACTCTTAAACACCTCCAGGGATGGGGACTCCACCACCTCCCTGGGCAGCCCATTCCAATGCCTAACAACCTGTTCTGTAAAGAAATACTTCCTAATATCCAGTCTAAACCTTTCCTGGCGCAACTTGAGGCCATTCCCTCTTGTCCTATCGCTTACTACTTGGTTAAAGAGACTCATCCCCTCTCTCTGCACCCTCCTTTCAGGTAGCTGTAGAGGGCCATGAGGTCTCCCCTCAGCTCCTCTTCTCCACACTAAACCCCCCCAGTTCCCTCAGCCGCTCCCCATCAGACCTGTGCTCCAGACCCTGCACCAGCTCCGTTGCCCTTCTCTGGACATGCTCGAGTCATTCAATGGCCTTTTTGGAGTGAGGGGCCCAAAACTGAACCCATTCATCGAGGGGCAGCCTCACCAGTGCCGAGCACAGGGGTAAGATCCCTTCCCTGTCCCTGCTGGCCACGCTATGGCTGATACAAGCCAGGATGCCACTGGCCTTCTTGGCCACCTGGGCACACTGCTGGCTCCTGTTCAGGTGGCTGTCAATCAACCCCCCCAGGTCCCTCTCTGACTGGCAGCTCTCCAGCCACTCCTCCCCAAGCCTGTAGCGCTGCTGGGGGTTGTTGTGGCCCAAGGGCAGCACCCGGCATTTGGCCTTAGTGAAGCTCATACAGGTGGCCTCAGCCCATCGCTCCAGCCTGTCCAGGTCTCTCTGCAGAGCCTCCCTACCCTCGAGCAGATCAACACTCCCACCCAACTTGGTGTCGCCTGCAAACTGACTGAGGGGGCACTCGATCCCCTCATCTAGATCATCAATGAAGACATTAAACAGGAGTGGCCCCAAAACCGAGCCCTGGGGAGGACACTTCAGGAGCTCCCCAGCAGCAAAAGCACCCTGTGCACTATCCCATTTTTTCAACCACTCTTAGGTATCTTCCCCATTTTTAAGGCAAACTGCAGTGCTCTGGCAGGCAGGTACTAAAGTATTGGTTTAGAGGTTTTTTAATGCTTTTCAGCCTCCTGGGTCTGACCTACCTGCATTCCTACCTCCAGGCATAGGAGTCAGGTAAGGGATTTTAATGGAAGTATTTTATAGCCTTACCCACCGTGAGCACCTGCACAGGGTCCGTGACTGACCACACAGCCGCGGGGAGCCTCCAGCACGTACCTCCCTGCTGTCACTGCAGAACCACCGCTGGGAAACCACCACCCCATCTCCTCAGGCTGCAGCACACTGTTGCTCACAGGATAAACCGCGCTACAGATTCAGAAGCTGGAAACGCTAACAAATTTTCACTTCAAAACTACCAACATCAGAAATCCATGGTGATGCTGGAGGGTTTTTTGTCATCTGCCCTCTTGAAGTCCTTACAGCAGCAGCCCCAGCGCTGTGCTAGCAGGTGTGCTGTGCAGTCTTCTGACATCAGCAAAGAGGTTCACATGTTTTTCCTGTGCTTTTAGATCACCACAGGCACTCGAGCTGTTCAGAAAGGTTATCTGGTGCTCAGCTTATGGCAGCCCCAGAGCCCATCCACTCCTGCAACGGGAAAACCACAAATTCCCTTTCCTAAGACCCCACTCATTACCAGTTTGCTCCAAGAGCTACCTACCATCATACCCAGTTGCCAAGCTCCAGAAAACCTCATTATTTTGCAAAACCCTCTGATGACAAAGCCTTAGCCTTTTTTTTTTCCCTGAAATATCATTTATTAAGGATTTTTTGGTTTGTAGCAAATTTCAACCCCTCCAACACACACAGACTGTCTATGCCTGACAGAAGATCCCAGCTTCAAATGAAAAGCACTGCTGGGGAAGTAACTAAAACTCTGCAGAAGCACTTAACAGCCCTCTTAATGTGCCAGACAACTGGGCATTGGCAAAAAGACTGACACAAAAGCAAGCCATTGTCCTCAATAAGTATTAATCAACCTTCTTAAGCTGCCAAGGTTCATGTGAAACATGGCATGCCAGCTGTTCCCAGCAGCAAGTCCCATCTCTAACTCAGTCCCACCTGCAGAGCCCTTAACACAGCTCCACCATCCATCAGACCACCACTTCATCTTGGCAGATGCTTTTCTTACACCTCTTTTCACATTTCAGTCACTGTAGTCTCAGGGATTTTCCAGAAAGGTCTATAAATTTAACTCCAATCCTGCCACACAGTTCTAGCTTGCAAAAGAGATTTGAAATTCCTGCTTCAAACATCAAGTTTCCTAAAGATTTGTATACCCTGTGCTAGAAAATTATTAAAGAACAAATACACATTTTCCAACCCTGTTCTAGGGGGGGCAATTCTGATGTGCAGGCTTGCTCTGCGCTGTAACACTGCAGCATACGTCCTTCTCAGCTCTTCCAAGACAGAAAAGCATCAGTCCATGAAAACCTACATACGACACAGGATTTTATTCTATATAATATCTCAGAAGAAATATGTTTGAACAGTGGTCACAAAATACACTGAGATAAAACCCAAAGACACCAACTGTTTAAAAAACATTAGCAATTATGTCCAAATATTAGAATCATTGTAACAAATATTGAGTTGAAACAAAAAAAAATCTAAATGCAAATTAAAAGACATACAGAGTCACAAGATTTCTACAATTCAGATTTTAAAAAACAAAAAAAAACCCCATGCAGAGACTTGGTTTCTAATAAAGCTCCCATCTTACTGCAGAAGGTACTTTGACTGGATGTCTGAGCAATGTACAGCCTAAGTCAATGACAGAAAACAAAAAGATGAATACTACAGAGTCCAAGTCCCAGGGGCTGCTCGGCAGCACTGGGCACCCTCAGCGCTGCCTGTGGGAATGACATCCTGGACCCCTCTGCCTGTTCTTGCCTCTCATGAAGAAGCATGACTAGAAGCCACCCCCAAGAGGATCTGGTGCCCAGGCAGCCCACGCTCAGATAGAAATTTGAGGTATTCACCTGTAAGCTGATGATAAGGTACCCTTCACCGTCACATAAAAGAACCTAAGAAGTCAGGTCTTTGTTCAGCAGAAGTTTTAACAAGCGCAAAGCAAACCGCCCAATCCCACCCCGCTGGTATTTCGTAGCAATTTAGCAGGCAACAAGTCCCCACTGCTGCATACACTCCATCTACAATTAGCGTATGTTGTCAGAGTGCTGCTCTTCTGTTACAAGGAAAGCAGAAGGCATAAAGCCTTCAACAGTTAGTGACCTTTTCAAAAGCCTTAACTGAGTTCTTACTTCACTAGCACTGCAAAGCAAGGAGGTTCTCTTCAGAAGAGGAATGCTGCAGCTGATTGGTTAGTTGAAAGAAAACACAAATTCCCAGTACCAAGACTGATAAAAAAAGCAGGATAATACTAAAAAATGCGTAGCTTACTTCGTGTCTTTTCAGAGAAGTTGATCTGAAAGCCTAGAGCAAGAGACCAGTTCTCATTCATTAGCTGAAAGTCAAAGCAGCGCATCACTGTTAAGAATCACCTTTTACATTTCAATATGGACTCTATAATCATAAATAAAACTAATTTTTTAGATTAAACTTCAGACTACGTTGCTTTGAATATAGAGCAATCCCATCATGTCAAGATCCAGCATTTTATAAATCAATCTCAAGAGATGGCATGGCTCAACTGACCAGCAAGGGAACCAGCACTGGTACTTGGCAGTCAAAGAGGAGATCCGGGGACCATAAAGAGTATTAGCTTCCTCCAGCTGTTAATAAAACTACAACTATTTGGGTATTTCTTGCCAACTGTTATAAAAAGCCTACTTGAACAGAACAGCTCTATCATGAGAGTTTAGTGGCAATAAGTAACACTCTAAGACTGAAGAGGCTGTTTTGTCTCCAGAAAGTTGAAGGTTTGCATTAAATCTGCTCATATTAAGTAGTATTTTAAAATACACAGTCCAGCTGCATGTGCCCAGGCAACTTCCACAAGGGACCAGCTCTCCGGCACTGCCACCACAGCAAAAGGCCAGAGCTGGTAAAGCAAGCAGCGTTACACACCGACAGCAAGCAAGCCTGCCTGGAGCTGGGGAGGGCACGTACGATGAGTTATTGCAGTATCCCAACACGGGCACTGCTAACGTCAGCTCACGCTGAGCAACAGCAACCTGAGCAAGCAGCATTGCCCGCAGCCCCTCGTCTCTCTGTGCACAACTGCTGCCCCTCCTTGCCCCTGCTCACAGCAAGCCCTTGGTCACAACGGGAGTACCTACACTTCAGATCTGGGTACAGATCCATTGTTTGATACAAGAGGCAGATGATGGCAAAGCTCCAACTCCTTAAGCAGTGAAGATGACCCACCACCACTCGTAAGAGGCATGTGCAGTCTAGCAGCCTCCAGTGATGCAGGCACTAAAGCAATGTGCACAGGGAATTTAGCACCATCATGCTCTTGGGAAGCTGCAGGCTTGCTGCTTCTGACCATTTTACCTTCAAAGTTGACAAATGAAGGGCAGGGAAAACCAAGCGTTGCTCAAGGAGGATTTGACACCACACTAGCCATGGGTAGCACCTGGGGCTCCCTGCCACGGGTGAGCACCTGGAGCAGAGCCTGCAAACAGCATCTCCCTCCAGCACAGTGGCCACCCAGTGATGGGCAGCAGGTGCCCGGCCAGCAGCAGAGCTGAGAGCAGTACTGTCCCCTTCCACCACTGCTGACCCAGCCAATGCAGGCAGGTATTGCTACCTCTGATGATATCTAGGATGTTTACATCTGAACCAGTACTGTCACCCCAGGATCAGTATGACCCACATTAAGTCCACACAACACATTATGGTCATATGGGAGGTGGCTGTATTCATACCAGAGCAAACACCAACTTCTCAGAGCCTCGCCTTATCGATGGCAAGGAAAGCTTTAAAGGACCCAGAGAGAGGGGGCCTGGCTGGAGCTAACCTGCTTCCCCATAGCCACTCAGAAGTGCACAGAGACAGATTTCTGGGAGGCATCTGGCACACTGAAGGTGAGCACACCAATGGCTCAGCACATGCACATGTGCCAGGCATGCAGCAAAAAACCCATGAGCACACCACAACACCCCAGCCACCAGAATAAGAACCATCATCCACCAGACAGGAAACCCTAGGTGTTCACCGTCCAGCCTAAGGGCTTGGGCCAGGTGACTATTTTAGCTCTCAAAAACCACACTCTGTGCTACAGGCACATTTCAACTTAAGGTAACCTCAGATACAAAAAAATATGGGACATTTTAGAATCTGAGTAAGGAGTGCACAAAAACTACGTAAACCAACACGGTGGAGACAAAAGAGAAACAAAAAATCCAGCCTTACTCTCTCCCTCTGCAGGTCCCACCAAGCAGCACTGTGTGTTCCCCATGGACACTGCTGCCAGCTCTGGACTTCACCATGAGTCTCACCGGCCCTGGTGTCCCCTCACACCAGCAGCTACAACTTACACAATCTCCTGAATAAGACTTTTTTTTTTTTAATTGGTTTTCTCTCGACAGTATCATACAAAAACCTAAAAAATAACCAAAAAGCCACACACAGCAGGCTTGCAATATGTTCAGAGGACAAGAATAAGCAAGTGAAATTATCCACAGAAGTCTAGTAATGTCAATTTTAAGGCTCTGAAATCTTATTAATAACATTGATTAGTGAAAATAAGAAATGCATCAGGTAACCCCCTGACTGGTAGAAAAACATGAAAATTTAAAAGAAAGGGAAAAAATCCTTGTGTCATTCTGCAAGGAAAGTTCCTTTTACCCCTAATAAAACCAGCTCAGCTTTCTTGATGAGCTTGCAAGTTCACTATCTTGTGTTAAAACTTCTTGCTATTCCTTTGGCCCAGCTCTGCATCTGTCACCTCTGCTCTCCCACTGAAGTATTTCTTTCTCAGCTCCAGGTTGAGGGACACGCGTGCACGCTGCCACACTGTTCAGCTGCACTGCAGTTCTTAAAACAGGTTTTGAAGTCCAATCAGATACTCTGAATACATTTACATTTTCAAACATGGTGAATGCCATTTTTATCTACTCTTAGTTTGCTTTCTGATCGTCTCCTTACTTTCCTTTTTAGTCATGTTATTATAAGCTATATGGTGTACCAGACATGATTCTTTTTGGGGTTATACAAGTTTTTTCAAAGTCCCAGAACTAGGGGCAAACACAAAGTTTCTCTGCAAGAAATAAGCACCATAGAGTCTTCCAACAAAAATTCCCCAAGTCCGCTGGATTTTGAATAGTCTGTGGAAATAAGCTCTACTGCTGTGCAGAGGGCAGGCGGGTCTTCAGTACGGAAGGAGCCTCAGAGTCTGCCTGGCTAATCCCCACGGTCTCACGCTGGGTAACAGAAGACTGTTGCAAAAATATCAGCCAGTAGCCCCAATACAGATCCAGCTATCCTCTTCCCTTGCCCTCGTCCCCATTAACTCCTTCTCCCTTGGAGCTCCCAGAAAAAGGAACCCGTGCACCAGTTCTGCATACAAAAACCTGACTGTCCCACACAAAAACACCAACGGGTCCTCCTGGCTCTTTCAAGGTGTCAGAGCACCACAAGTTTTCCACCCTCACAGCCACCTACACACAGCCTATGGCCAGAGACAATGCTGCTCGCTGTCTGCCTTAAGTCTCACCCCAGAGAAAACTGACCTGCAATGCCTCGGGGTTTAAGATGCCACAATTTCTCCACTACAGCAAGACTCACGACTTTTTGCTGAGAAGGTGGGAGCTGCTTAATGCCGCCCTTGTATCAGTGGTGCAAAGCTCATCTCTGTTCGAGGCTGATGGAAGGCTGCACCAGCACAGCTTGGGTCTGCACCCCAGGGCAAGGGGTGGAGGCATCAGCCTGGGCTTGCTGCCCCCATGCAGGGCTGTCAGCAAACTCAAGAGACAAGGTGAGCTCCAAAGTCACCGCAAAGAGCTTCCCATCACCAGGAACAGAGCATCCATTTCCTCGAAAGGGTAACAGAGGCTGGTTCCTTGCCTAGCCTGAGGCACGCCCAGGCAGGAATACCATCACCTGAAACACCTCCAAGAAACAGACGTTATGAGGGAGTAGCAGCACATATGTTGAAGATGACAGATCAACAGCTACACAGTTGTCATGAAATCACTGCGGTCTGGCAACTGAAAGAACATCTCCAGCTAATGACTGAAATTGTCTTTTTGAAAGCAAAGAGTCCAAACTGCTTTTAAAAAGGAGCTTGATATGCTCACATGTGAGGTAGAAAGGGGGACCTACTGGAGACAAAATATTAAACTTGTGGTAAGATTTCTTGGGCATCCAGCTTTCTAGTATCTCTAAGGGGAGAGGGAAGGGCTTATCCCATTAGCTGGGCTCTGGCTGATCCTGGCAGAGTGAGTGTGAGTGTGTGCACACGTAGAGGGGAGTGCCAGACAGAATCCTCGCATCGCATTTCCATTCTGTGATTATTTTTATTTTATTTTTAAAGAGATTTCCAAGGGTCTTTGTCTTTCTTTGAGTGCTAACATGGACCAGAGCATATCAAACTCGCAGTCTTCTAAAGCAACTGTCATACTTGGGACTGAGGGAACTTTTCTTCTAGCATATACTGGTTACCTTGTTCCTCTGAAGAACTGCGCAAAATTACTTCACAGGATCACCTGCAAGTTCTGTTCACAATTACCATTTCTACAATATCCAAAGTACCAGGAATAGCCTGTCCTCCAGCACATCACAAGGGCAGCTTTTGGACTCTAACTACGGGTGAATACTGGGAAGAAACTATTGCTGAGAGACTGCTGCAAAAGTAGAGAACGCTTTAGCCGACAATGAATGGGGACACTTGGCTTAGTTATCCCGTGGACCCCTCTGGATGTAACACTGACCAGCCACTTCTTCTGGCACAGCAGTCAGTGTTCCTGCTGGGCAGTAAAGCAGCAACAGCTCTGGCCAGCTTGGACAGGGACAACCCAACCTTCACCTTCAGCAGCTCAGCTGCCATGGAGCAACTAACACTGGTTGCTAAAGCCACATCTCTTGAATGCAATGCCTGAAGGGATAGCAAGATTTTGACCCCAGTATTATTACATCTGCAGTTAGGTGCACTGCTCCACAGTATGAACAATCAACCAGCTGAAGAACGTCACCACAGAGCATTTGTTGGGTTTGGTTTGGGTCTCAAAGACTCATGACACACCCGCACACATGACACACACTGCGAGGACATGAATGCTGGGCAGTCAGAGCTTCACTGGCAAAGTCAGAGTATTAATCAGACTTGAGAGGGAAACCCAACACAAACCTTCCCAGAAAGCTTCTATTTACTAAATGGAAATAGCACCATGGACAAGCAGCTCCTGGACTCCGTCCCAGGTACTGTGAGAGCAGCACAGTGCCCTGGCACAAAGCAGGGTGCAGCTCAGACCTTTGGCAGCTCAGCAATGAAGCAGGTTCCCTTCTGCCAGTTCAGTTACAGGCTCCCGTTCAAGTCAGTCCTGACTAAGACCCATATATATTAAAGCAAATGACCAGCCCCAGAAACATTTCATGTCTTTGCTGAAATAAACCCTGCATTCACACATTCTTCATTTACAGTTTATTTTTGTAGGGCAGGGAAAAAAAGCAGCCATACTGACAAATCAGACTTGGAATTTCCAGTTCAAGTCACAGAAGATCCCAAATCATGTCCCTGATGGAGAAGCCAGCTGAGCCCTCCCACACATGTGCACAGACAGGCACATATAGGCCACAGACACCAGCTCCCACTGCTCCTGTCTTGACCTTTGTCACTTCCACACTTTCTGAGAAGATTGTTCTCCCACTTGCTCAGCTGCAGTCCTCATCAGGGAAGCCTAAGCCATGGGAACAGGCCAGAGAGTAAATTCTTGTCTCAGCCCCAAGGATGTCTAGCACTGATGCACAGCAGCAAAGCTTAACCTGTAGGAAGCATATTTCGCCATGACTGGCATAACCAGCTGGGCAGATAAGCTCCAGGATGTTACTTCAACTCTTCACAAAAAGAAATAAACTAATTAGAAACATATTTTAAAATAAATTTTGCATTTCCAGCAGAACCCTGGCAAGCTTGTTCCAATGTTCAACAACATGTGCCCCCAGGGAAGCAAGAACTCAACTGCCAAGCTGCAGCCTAAAGCAGCACATCACCAAGTCTTTACATCCAACCCCTTCTTCTTCCAATAGAAGCCCAAGCTCATTCACAACTCCTTTGCACAAACCTGCATACATACTTACACCATACAGTCATACTTTCTAGTTATGACAGCTGGGCTACGACAGCTCAGAAAGACGACAGTTGACCTCTACTTTTCCCCAAATCAGTAAGGAAACCAGATTTAAAAGCAGACATCCAAACACTCCAGTTTTCTCGTGTTGATTGTTCCTGCTACCTCAAGGCAAAAAGTACCTTGAAGAAAGGACGAAATTCCCATGACTATCCTTCACTCCGGGCTGCCCGTCTTGGCCAGCCCTAGACAAAGTGGTTCTGATCACCCTTCCCCTTGCTACCCTCTACCTACCCACATTTCTGAGTGGGACAGGAGGAAAGACATTAAAGGTAGGGAGAGGTTTCCAGTCTTTGGCATGAGACCAGGTCTTGAACTGACACTGTTCAGGAGGGGAACTGGTCTTTACAGGAACACTCAGACATGGTCCCATCACTCCCAAGAAGGGATTTCCAAATGTAATGCTTTTATCTTAGTCCATAACCCCTCCCAGGTCAAAGCAACACAGCCGTGTGTTTTTAAAGGAAACTGTTTTATCTCTGTCCACAAACCTCTTCAAAGTACAAACACTTTGCGCTCTGGTCCAAAAGCAAAGTGATGGCTAATTCAGTTCAGGGAACTGCTTCCAGAGGATTAGGTCCAAAGCAAACCATGAAACCCTTTTAGTCCACAGAAAAAAATAAGCCTAGACAAAAACTGATAAAAGGACCAACTCCCTTTCGGCTCAGCAATGTCTGCTCCCAACAGCTGTCCTCCTTACGCCACAGGGCATCTCCTGGAGCACCTCAGAAAGATCAGATGAATTATTCAAAACACAGACTAATTCCCGGCCCTCCGACTCTTTGTTCACTCCAGGATCAGTGTGAGCCGTCTGCTTCCTGGAGGGCTCGTTCTGCCTCCAGTAAAGGGCAAACACAAAGGCTTCGATTTGCAGAAGAGGAAATCAATTTAACAGCTAATAAATACACAATTTGTGCAATATACATACTCTCTGTCTCCCCTGAAGCTCATACAAAAGTTAATGGAGCGTACTCTGCTAAGCACAAAGTTATTGCACACCAAGGGCAGTTCAGCTTGGTTTGAGAGCAGAACGGGGAGGAGACAGGAGAGGATGCTTGGCAACACCATGTTGTATTTCCTCACAAACAGCAATAGCAGAGAACCCTCCACGGAGGGCTACAGCCTGAGGAGTCAAGGTCACACACATTTTGGAAGATCCTCTGCAGCATCACATGACGGTCCTGATGCAAATCCAGGCCAAGGTCAGCTCACACGCCCCGCGCTGGCTCTGTGCAGGCGTGGAGCAGGAGAGCTCCACAGGACCTTTGCTCACTGATAGTCCAGTCTCCTCAAAAATCCACAGCCTCTGCACACAGGAACTTAAATAAAACCCATGACATCTGATAAAAGTCATGCTTGCACCTTTCCACCTAACCATGGGGGGGTACAAACATGCTGCAGCTGCACAAACTGCAAAACTTATCTTGAAGCAATGGCCACCTACGTAGACCAAGAAATGCACACCATGGGTATCTTCAAGATTTAAAGCCTCCCCTCAAGCAAAAGGAATGCCTGTAAGATTGCAGGTGCCTGTAAGAGCTCAACCTAACTTAAAATAAAGCAGAGTGAAGAGTTTAAAACCAAAGTCAGCAGTGCAGCCTGTCCAGAACACTCTCCTGAACGCAGACGCTCAGGTCAACACGAAGCCTTGTTGCTGTGGCCAAGGCACACTCACTGAGGCAGAGCAAGTTTTCAATTCTCCCTTCTCCCCTTATTGTCATTTCCAAATTTATTTGGCTGCCAAAGTTTATCAGTTTTCTTTTACATCTTTTGGTTTAAAATTAATCCCTCCCGTCCTCTGGATGCTCCGAGTTTACCCTATTAAATCACACAAATCAGTTCAAGTCTGTCCCACTGCAAATCTCCCTGCAGTCTATCCTTCCCTTCAAGAAGTGTCTCAGAAAAAAGACCAATCCAGTCAGGCACTAAGTAAAAAACACCGGGATTAAAGGCAGACAGGAAGCTAATTAGCTCCAACACTGTGCTCTTCTAACTCACAAGGTTACTCTACACTATAGCACTGATTTCTTACGCTTGCAGCTTGCCAGTGTCATGCAGCTGTGGAAATTTGCTTGATTCCTGACAAGCAAAAAGATACACACGCACACCCAAAAAAACCCCCAAAACCAGCAAACAGAAAAATAGGAGCAAGATGAACTAATCAAGCCCACCGCCCACACCAAGCCAGGAAAGACAGCGGCTGGGGAGGCCGCACAAATTATTCTGGCAGCGGTGCAGCCTGGAAGCAGAGAAGCTCCTGGGTGAGTCAGAAGCATCAGGCTGTCCCGGGGACAGCACACACCTCTGCCCTGCCAGCTACGCCAGCTATGAGGGCTCTCTGCCCTTAGATACTGACACAGTGTCAGCACCCGACGGGAGCTTGCGAGGGGACCCGCTTCCCGATGTGAACAACTGACTTAGGCTTAGATTAGTTTAGCGGGCAGGAGTTAGGCTAAGCATGCGCCCGGTGTGCTGTACAGGCACAGTCTGACAAGCCATGGAGCCGAGCCACCATGCTCCCACCTGCCTCTGGGAAGAAGGATTTCCTCCCTCCTGCCACCCCCAGCAGTATCGCCCTACCCCTCACGGCAGTGCCGCTGCGGAGCTCTGTGCCCGCCGAGGGGAAGGCCAGCTCCCAGGCTGGGGCTGCTCACAGGGCGAGGAGACCCGCACGGCCTCAGCAAGGGAGATGCCTACAAGGTGAACAGAGGGGCTGTGCAGACCTGTACCAGCACTGCCAGCCAATACAAAGCTCGTAACACAGGAATATGCCTTTGAGAGGACGTCACACATGGTGCCAGCAGCAGTTTTCCAAGCATCTTACATACAGTTTATAGAAGTCCACCTAGCAAACCTCAGCACGAGATCTGTAACAGAGATAACTTTTCCAACAACTCAACAATGGTACAAGGAGGTGAGGTGGAGAGAGAAAACGGGGTGCAAAGTCAGAGCAAAAATTACTTTGTCTTGTTCGGACAACCAGAAGAACCGTGAGTAAAAACCAAAGAGGCTTCAAGGCTGTGCAACTCCTTCCTGCAATCCCATCCCAGGAGAATGAGATAAAACACCCTCCCTGCAATTTCATGCTTTATGGACAACGACTTAACCCCTAGGCACCTTCAGAATAACTTACAGCACTTTCTCATTGATTTTGATAATCAAATATTTTGATACTTTAACAGTCACCCTAAACATCCAAGTCAGTTGCCTACTGAGAGGGGTGAGCCTCACTGCTTTTGTTTCAGATACCCTCCAAACAGAAGTGCTGTCACCAGAGAGCAGCACGTGCATTCGGAGGGATGACTACCACGCATTGGCTATTCCATTGTCAAAGCCTAGCAGAGACACAGTATTCAAGTTATCTACAAGTTGAACTGAAGAAGCACAGGTGAAGAGTCTCTCATCAGGGATTTACTGTGAGTTTACTGAACATTAATTAATCCAGCCATAGCAACACACCTTTTTCAACAGAAGAAATTTTTCAGTGCTCAACAGGCACTGCACTATCATTTACCCACTGCTCACACGTTTCTTCTGCAATCAAACAAGCCTGCAACGTAGAAATCAGAGGATCTAGAAGACAAACAAAAGCCCTTTGCAGGGAACGCCAGCAGACTTGAGTAACAGTGCAGGATTCTCATTACTGAAGCCACCGGCCAAGTGAGCAGCACAGTGACAGCACAGGGAGATTGCTGGAGGAGGGCTCCTCTGCCAGCAACCAAAAAATCAGAAATCGACCAAACAGATATACCAAAAAAAAAAAAAAAAGCCAGCTTAAAAATGCAAGAACTACCAGACCAATTGATTCAAAGACACAGATTCTCCTGAACTGGCGCCTTTACAGGGACTGGGTTTCTCATTGTAAAAAAGATATCACAACCCAACCATAAACGACAAGAATCAACATAGGAATCCCCAAAACATTTGTTCATCCTTCCAAAGCAGGAGGGCAGACTGTACAATAACAATAATCCATCCTGACCGGAATATCCATGGATGAGCCCACATCCCAAGGTGACAACCCCTGAACCACGATGAAAAGGTTCAACTGCCAAAACCAGCCAGGTTTTCGTCATCACGCTGCTGCAGCGCAGCAACTCCCACCTCCCCGAGCAGGATGCTGTTATCCCAGCACGCAGAAGGGCAACAAAAACATACACATCTAAGGAGGCATTTATAGCTTTGGTGAATACAATGCAGTCCATTTTAAATAAAGTACATGAGATCTGGGAACATAACCAGCACCTTTTGAAAGCTGGTCCAGATCAGCGCACTCCAGCCTTTGAGAGGATGCCAGAAGCCTCACATCCATTCAGAGATTTCTGTACCTTCTTTATAAACATCACTTCAGTGAAACTTGGATGGACATCTGCTGCCGGTTCCTGCCCTGCAGGGCAGAGCGCTACACAAACACCTCGTGCAGCTCTTCTCTCATGCAGTTTTTCTTTCCAGCCTCCACAGGCTACAGCAGCTATTCCTCCCATTGGGAAGCAGACCTCCATTTTTTCTTTTAACTCACCTAAAATCTTATCAAACCTAAATCCAGCACAAGACATCAGACTTCAAAGGCAGCAATTGTGTCCCAGCTGTATGATGCTAACAAGGTGTTTATGTTTATTTGATACATGCAGCGCTTGATGTGGTTACACAAGACTCCTGTAATTAATGCTTCACTGCATACACACCGGGACTATGAATAAAATTAATTTGGGTGACTCCTCAACAAAACCAAGTTTGAAAAGTACACGTTTTCTTTTTTTTTTTTTTCTTCCTCACAAAACTCATCTTTCTCTCACTGGATGGACCTCATTTTGACAGGCAACGGTGTGATTTCCACTGCTGCTGGCTCCATCAAATCAGCATAAAAACTGCAAAAGCCTCCCAGCATCTGGTGAGACTAATTAGTATTTTTGGGCTGCCCCTTTACCAGGAAAACAGACATATTAAGAATGTCAGTTGATTACACGTAAACCAAAATGGAAAACTGAAATGCAAAAGCACATGCTTACATATAAATACAGTCCTACACACACAGGTGTACACTAAGACTCAAACACAAAGCAGATACGGTCAGCCATATCCTGGCAGAGCTACCATACAGGAATAAACTGGGAGGCACAAACAAACTGAAACACACTGGTTTGCTCACCGCACTACTATCTTTACCTTCTGTAATAAATGCACACATGCCCAAGTAGACATACACCCATCGATCTCACAAATCTGCCAGTGTCAGCTTGAACCAGCAGCGTACGTTAACACACACCAGTTTTATAATTCCACTGTGGGCAAGAATAAGTGCAGTCACCTTCTGATTTTATTAATCAGTTCCCACCTGCTAAAGACACACCTCACTTTTCCTGCGTTAGAATAAGAACAAGTAATTAATACACAGTGACATATAACACTTATTTTACTACCTACCGAAGACAAGGATTAATTCTCCAGTTCCCTCTCTTTTCTTACCACGGTCTTTTCTGTTTTCCTTGTCTTCTTATCTACATCATATGTTTCATTTTACCTGGCCATTCACACACTGCTTCCTACCTAATCTGCTGCTCGCTTGCTGCTCCTTTTGCTTCACAACACCCTCACCTCCCCACTGTCTTCTTGTTCGCCAAATTCCCCTCTCTGAGGTTCCCTAAGTAAACTGCTGTTTACTGGGGCTCCTCCTACTTTCTCCATCCATTATGCCCCACTGCTCAGAGAGGTAAGTCTACCCACCAGCCTTTTGACAGTGTACATATTGTGCCCCAGCATTCCACATCTCAACATCAAGGCATCAACATCTCGTCCCTCTCCTCCTGCCGGGCCTGGGTCCAGGAGCACCTTCAGCAGTGGGGAGAAAAGGTGCTCCAGTCACTCCTTGCACTCACAAAGGCAGCAACACAAAGAGGAGGAGGATACAGGAGTCACAGCATCTCTTACTGAACTCCCGTACCGAGGATTGTACTGGTCACAGTGATGCCCACAAATGATGCCCACTGTCTGAAGTAACTATGATTACCCCAAAGAGACAGTGTAGATTACACACTGACACCAAATTCATCTTACCACAGTGACTGACAAAGTCCATCACAGTGCTCACCAATTCTGTCATCTGCCAAACACAAACAACTCTCAAAAAGCCTCCCAGAAGCTCTTTTCTGCCAGGCAGAGAAAGGTGCAGGGCAGAGCTTCCTCATACATCAGCAGAAACCCATCTCTCAACTCCAGTACAACACTGATGCTCTGAATGGCATCCAAGGGTGAGAGCAGGACTCCAGCTGGTCTCTTGATGCACTCAGACAGATACCCCTTGGCAACCTCCCTGCCCAGGTTCCTTGCCTCATATCCACAGAGGACTCTAACCAGATATGGATGTTCTCTGATTTTTGCTAAAAACGGAAAGGTTATGGCTGCAGTGGGGTAGAGGGGGCAAAGGCCTCCGTGGAGGAGCAGACAGGACCACACATGTGAAGGGAACCATGAATGCCAAATTTCAGCTGAACAGGTTGATAATTCCTACCCAACTCATCCGAACCACGACGTACACTCTGAAAAGACATATACAGTACATATGCTTTGCTTTTGAAAGACACCAGAGCATACCAAGCAGCAAGTACTTTGAGAAGTCCCAGCTGTCTCCAGCCTTCCTGAACGCCGAACGCAGGAGCTGAATCCATAACAGCCAGTTATAAGCGGTTCAAGCTCCTGCTTGGCACTGGAGGTAGGACGAGAAGACTCCACAGGTTGCAACTAGGATCAAAATTCTTCCTATGCCATGGAATTAATTACATTTCTAAATTTCACACCACCATTCTTCAAATTATAGTTTTCCACTTAATGCCAGCAGTAGAGACTATTACTAATTTTGGCAATGAGAAACACAAAATTGCTCCAATTACAGTTTGGGTGTCGTTTTTTTCTTAGATCACTGTCAAAGTGGGATATCCTATTTCTAATAGAATCTCTGTTCTCTCCACAAAAGATCCAGGATGCTAAATATGCAGGACTGCTGCTGAACTTTTAACATTACACATAACTAAGAAGGACAACAATTCTTCACATCAGCAGTCACTGGTATCCAGACAGACTTCAGTTTGCACACAACAAAAATTTCAAAAACTATAAAATAGGATCTATTTTCAATACTTATAATTCCAGTTCTCCTTTGTCTCTGAGCTGTCAACCGTGCCTTGAACACAGCACTGCACTGGCCAGAGGGACCCTTTGGGAAGAAACGACGCTCCCAGATTCATGGGCACGAACAGCTGAAACAGCCAGGAGGAGACACAAGCACGAAGCTGGGGCACGCAGAACGCTAAGGGTGAGAAGATCTGAAGCAACCCCTTGCTTGATGGCGAGGCTTGAGGGTCACAGCTGCACAGTAAGCCCAGCATGAGTACAGCTAGGTCCCTTCGTCTCAGTATTGTCACCTGAAGAGCTTTAGCCTGTGCATATCAAAAACACTGCAGGACATCGAATTAAAAACAAAACAGGGTGGCCTGTAGAGTCCTTCTGGATCTGCTGCCCCAGCTCCAGACATCAACATGATGGGCCTCAATTTCCATGAAGACTTCTCCCCTGCACCATCCCCACCCCCAAGCCCCTGTTGAACTCCCCAACAGCGGATACCCCCTACAAAACCACCGGCCCTCGCACCAAAACAGAAAGCCCCTGCAAGAGGCTCTCACCTCAGGCCAGCCTGCCCAAGCACACACCCTCTGGGCATCTCCAAAAGCAATGGCTGGCTGTCCGAGGAGAGCTGCCATGGTCCCTTAACAGCGGGTGCAGGCCAAAGCTGTGGGAATTGTCCCACCTTCTCCCGCTCCCACCGCCTCCCTCGCAGCAGCAGTTGCACAAGACAGGTCAGAGAGTGCTTCTGGCTGAAAATTAACTGAGCAAAACCTTTTTTTTTTTTTCTTAATATAATTACTTGTTTCCAGCTTAATGACTTCCCGGCTACACCTCGCCATACCGTTTAAGCCAATTAAATCAACACTGACACAGTCCTACCTACTTTTCTCCCCACCCAGCAACGCATTCCTGCACCTGCCTTGTGCCAGGGCTTGCCCAACCCCACCACGAGCAAGCGGTGGGCATCCAAACTCACCACTTCTTGGTGGGTTTGCTTTGCAACAGCTCAGCTTGCTCTGGCATCAGCAGGGAGCCACGCCAGCAGGACACATGGTGAGTGCGAGGCCACGGCGCACCTCTGAGAGCAGCCAGACCTGCCCCGGCAGACTGCCAACACGTCCAGCCCCTTCCCAGCCCACCCACAGGCTCCCCCCGGCTTCGCCCACGTGGCAGCAGAAGGATCCCGGCAAAGGGCTGCCCTCCTGGGATGGAGGTTCTGGTTGGTTCTAGGAATCACTGCCACAGCAACCTGCTCCTCCAGAGCCCACCCCGGATCCTACACTCAGCTCCTCCCAGGGCACCCAAACACTCATCTGTTACCTTAAAAGACAAACACCCTAACACCAGCTTTCACCACAAGCACTCGTATCATCAAACTGGTCCTGTTGTCCCAAATTCATGTTTAAATCGCCACTTTAAACCAACTACAACAGAAACAACTGTCCGTCCCCCACCTGGAGAAAGGATGCACATGCTACGTTATTACAAGCTCACACAGCATCACAGGTTCTGGAGTCAGGGTGCAAAACCAACTCTCAGCCCTGAAGACACACAGGATTCAGGGGAACGATTCATAAATATGAAAAACGGGGCCTGGTGGAAATACAAGGGGCAACACGGAGAGTTGTAACTGCACTGCAACGAGGCTGGTTTTTGTTTTATCACAACCACTTTGGTACATCGCAGTCAAGATTTTAATCCATGAATTTAATTTACAAGGTTTAGGATTATGGTTTTTGAAAGGTGTTGTAAACATGGATAACAACACCCTTCCAGGGCCCCAACATGTACCCTCTCCTTCATCTGGCAAGCACAAGAGCTTCACACAGGGGAAGCTACAAAGAGCGAAAATTCACCTTCTTATTCCACGTATACCAAACTCTTTAGTTTATATCATCAGTTCTCTGCTCAAACAGGTCCCCATCAGTCTCCGTGCAGTCTGTCCTAGTGGGACAGAACACAGACCATCACAAACAACCATGACAAACATTATTTGCTGAGAACAGCTGCACCTCTCTCACAGAGAGCACAACCTTTCCTTCTCCTATTAAAAAACAGAGTTCCCAAAACAAGGCAAATAGCTTCTTTAGTATCACCATCGCTGTATTAAATTTAAAAAAAGAATAAACCAGCACTGCAGCACCTCAGCCTAATGAAGCCTAAAACGTTGCTCAAGCAGGGTATTTTTCAGTGGTCTAACTTTAAAGGAAAACCTCAAAAGGTGTTTGCTGTGGCTTTTCTGAAAAATAAATACCTCGTTTTCGCAAGACTGCTCAATCATCAACAAGTGCAGGCGGGAACCCTGGCAACATGACCCTACTAAAGCACTGTAAATTTCCATCAGAATAAAAGAAAACCGAACCAAAAGTTCACCGTGGAACTGCTCGCTCTTAAACACGGGAACGGACGCAGAGGGACGGGGCACACGGCGCACCGGGGCTGGCCGGGGGCAGGGCCGGGGGGCACCGGGGCCGGGCCGGGGGGCACCGGGACAGGGCCGGGTCGTCCCGCCGCAGGCCGAGCACTGCAGAAGCACCGGCCCGGCCCGGCCGCCCGGCCGCCCGCCTGCCCCCCCCGCACCCGGGGCCGCCTCCCGGGCAGCGCAGCGGGGCTCCCAGCGAGGGGACGGGCCCCTGGCAGCGCCCTGCGCCCCGGCCGGGCCCCCCCCCCGAACCGCGCCCGCGATGCTGCCGCCCGCGCGGTTTCCCCCCGGCAGGCCGCGGAATCGTCCCCGGCTGGAAGAAGCGGGAGCCGCGGCCTTTGTCCCGCCCCGTGGCTCGCTGCTGCCGCCCGGGGCAGCGCGGCCCCCGCCGCGGGCAGGGCTCCGGGGCCGGCTCCGCGCCCCCCGGCAGCCCCCGAGCCGCAGCGCGGCGGCGGCGGGCAAGGCCGCCCTTCCTGCCGGGGAGCCCAGCGGGCGCGGCCGGGCCGCCGAGCGGGGGCCGGGCGCGGCGGGAGGCGGCAGCGGCGGGGTAGGCCCGGAGCGGGGCCTGCCGGGGCCCGGCTGAGCGCCCCCCCCGCCCCTTCCCGCGCCGGCACCCCCCGGCCACCCCAGGCCGCGCCGCGGGGCTCCCGCGGGCAGCGCCGCTCCGGCCGGCGGGCACGGCCGCGCCCCAGCCCCGGCGGGGCTCCCCACGGCTGCGGCCCTTGCCCGGGCCGGGGCCCAGCACGGGGCGGGGGGGCGGCGCCGCCAGCCGCCCCCTGCGCGGGGCTGCGCCCTCGGCAGCGCCCGCCCGGCCCGCGCAGGGCGAGACCCGCGGCGGCACCGCGCTCCCGGGGCCCGGCCCGGGCCGCCGAGGCCTAGAGTGGGGGACGCGCTGCCCGGCCCGGAAGCGGCGGCCGGGCCGCGGCCTAGCGCGGTGCTTACCCTGCATGCTGCCGGCCGCCGCGTGCGCCTGCGGGCCGCCCGCGCCCGGCCCGCTCCCGCCGCCCGCGCCAGAGCCGCTGCTGGGGCTGGGAGTCGCCATTGTGTGCGCGGAGAGGCAGCAGCGCGGCGGCTGCAATGCAGCAGGGACCCTCCCAGGCAGGACACCTAGAGCCCCGCCGCCGTATAGCAGCCGCCGCCGCAGCCGCCCCGTCCGCCCCCGGGCTGGGGCCGCCGCTTAACCCCTCCCAGGCGGGGCGCCCGCAGCCCCGGCGCCTTGCGGCAGCCGCTGCGGCGGGGCGGGAGCGGGCGCTGCCTCCCCCGGGGAGGGGGGAGGAAGCCCCTGCCGCCCCCTGGGGCCGCACCCCCCCCGCCCTGCCCCGGCAGCCGCGTGTTCCCGCTACCTCGGGCAGGAGGAGCCTCGCCCCCTCCCTTCGCCCTCGGCCCCCCTGGGCCCACGGCTCTCCCCGGTAGCCCTGCACCGGGTCGGGGTGTCCGCAGGTGTTGCCCCCCCGGCTGGGGGTGCCCGGCCACCTGCTCCCCCGCCTCCGTGTGCCCGAGGAAGCCCCTTGAGAGCCGCCGGTCGATCAGAGCGTTTGAACCGGATTTCTCACCTTCCCCCATGACTTCGCCTCCCACACAAGCAGCTACTTGCAAACTTCTCTTGTGTTCCCTGGCCACCACGGGGCATAACTTCCTCCTGCCTTGTCCACAATACCCAGGGCACCCTCCCCTTTCCACCACCATCAGTCTCCACCACTTTTTCTTTCCTCCCTGTTCATTCCAGCATGTTGTTTCTGATCCTACCTCTGACTCCAGGAATTAGAGCAGCAAAATAGGTCCCCCAGAGATGTGGGCTCTCTTTCCCCAGCCCCCTGCACGACTTGGGCACAGCCCTTCACCTACAGGAGTCCTTGTTTCCTCACCTGTGTGAGCAATAACACCGACCTCCCTTGCGAAGGGAGATCCGCTGACGAAAGAGCTGCACACCCAGCAGCACGCAGACTCTTTCCCTGCTCCTCCATTGTCCAGGCTTCTCCATGCTCCTCACGAAGGTGGTGATGGAGCAAACGCCTCAAGTCCTGAACACGTGCTGGATGTGCCTCCAAAAGCTGCCAACCACGACCCTTTGTGCAACGGGGGAAAGAGGTTGGGGCAGGAGCTGCCTTCCCTTCTGACCTTTATTTTTTCTTCTTTCTCCCCCAGCTCAGCTCATATTTATTTATCCCATCTCATGTTAAGGTCATGTGTTTTGAGCTTGGAAAAGCATCTTCTCCCATCCTAGAGTCTTCTGGTTTCCCTGCTCAGCTGCATGTGGGATCAGGGAGATGGGCTGAGGGAACCCAGCCTTCTGCCCGAACCCTGCTCTCCAGTGAGGACCTCACGCTCTGCAGAGCTCACCTTCCTCAGGAGGTGGGAGAAGGGAGTAGAGCTGGTCCTGACCATTTCCCTCTTTCTGCTCTGTCCTCCCAACTCCCGCTAGTCCATCAAAGTCATCTTCCTCCCTGCCAGGGATGCAGCTTTCCTTTGCCTCGGGGAACACTGTCAACTCTTCACATACTCAGGCCAAAATCCCAGTAACCAACTTCGGCTGCTCCCACCTGGCCTCTGCTCTCTCTTGGGATACTGCTGACTCTTCCACGGCTGCACACAGCCTGTCCTCTTTGAATGTGTCGGGCATGAACAGCTGGTGATGCCCGCGTTGGTCGGAGAGGAGCAGGAAGAACTCCCATGCAGAGCTTCCCACAAGAACAGCCCTTTCTGAATGGGGTTTCTGCAGGCACCAGGAGCGGTTACCGCCAGTGCCAGTGCCTGGCGGAGCCTGTAACAAAGACTACAGGCCCACGGCATGCAGCAGCACAAGCATACGTGTCCAGGTGAAGGTGTGCCCTTATCCTCTCCTCCCGCATTCCCATACGGAACACCTCACACCTAGCACAAAGCGGGATCTCCACCCTATATCTTCACTGACCTAACGCCAGGGAACACCAAGGACAGAGTCACAGGAGTGGAGCATAACACGGTGGACAGGCTGTGGCCTCAGCAGCAAGATCCCAGACCTGAGTGAGGCAAGCAGGGCAGGTCACACGGCAGTAACCGGGTTCAGCCTGCACTCCAGAGAAGCATACTGCAATGAGGCAGGTCTGAGGTTAAGTCCCCAGGTCAGGATCTGTCTCACAGCCCCAAGACACGGCCAGGCACAGCAGCAACACAGCTATAACATAGCTTAGGTAGGAACCAAAGTAAAAGCTTTGGCTAAAAAAAGCTCCCAAGGGAAAGAGCGAAGATTGGTTTCTCCACCACTCCAGACTTCTTCCAGCTTTTTTTCAAAGGCCTCTAAAGCCACCTGATGCTTATGAAACGGCTTGCTCTCACCAGCAAACTGGCCTTAAATACTGAGAGTTAAACTTCTGGGGAGGAGGGTGTAGTCCGGGTCATGACACAGAAGACATTCACCTGCCTAGTTCCACAACTTCCCTTGCTCTTCCCTGTCTTGCTTAAGCCTTGTCTTCTGCTTTAACCAAGAGTGCAGGTCCAAAGTTGGCATCTCGCAGGGTGTGATACAGAAACCCAGTGCCTGCTGGCGAACACTAGCAGAAGCTGACAGCTGGCTCCCACCTCCTATTTTGTGCCACCTGCATGTGGTTTGCTTACAATTAGGTAAAATCATACCGTTTATCCTTCCCCCCCTGCAAATCTGGGAGGATCAACAATACCTGCCCTGACAGATGTTTGCAAAACCTGTTCTTAAAGACCTCCAGTGATGGAGATTTCACCATCCCCCAGCAATCTGGTCTGGCACACTTCTATCCTGACATTATCTGAAAGACTAACTTAAGCTTTTTGTCTGAGCTGAAATCCTTTCTATCCTGTCCTGTTTGTTATGGCCGTGCCTGCCTTTGAAATGACCTCTTAGGCACTTGATGACTCCAGTGTTTCCCACCTCCTCCTTACTCTGGCTTTCCCTGCTACAGAGTACATCAACTCAAGTCTTTCAGCCTTTCTTCATGTTTTCTGTGCCTCTCAGCACCCTCATTCACCTCCTTTGACTTTTTTTTGTGTTGACCTGCATTTTTGGAAGTAGTGTCCCTGGATAGGCATATTACTATGGCTTGTTTTGGAGGCTATGCTCCTGGCTCACACACTCCAGGGTGGTGGTTGCTTCTTTTGTTGCTAGTGTTCAGTTTGCTCTGCATTATACCTTGGACTTTTATTTGAAAAACTACACCCACCCAGTTCCCTCACTTAAATTTATATTCATAAAGGTAATGCTCAAAGTTGTACCTGTTGAATTTTGCCCTATAGGTTTCAGCCCATTTCTCCCATTTGTCACTCTAGTGCTGAACTCTGTTGTCTCTGCTATCCTTCACAGCCTGGAGTAATTTGCAGGTTTAATAGGACATTCATGGGTGTTAATCATCATGGCTGTTAACTGAAGTAATTAAAAAGATCTGGTGTCAGAATAGACCCATGCAAAAATCCCTTCAATATGTCCTTCCGTTGGTCAACCACTGATAATTAGCACTTGAGGTACAATTATCTCACCAGTTTTGCACGCACCATGTGGTCATATCTTCTTAAGAGAGGGTCAGTACAGCCAGTGTTAAAAACCTTCCTAAAGTCAACATATATGATATCTGCTACTTTTCCCTTTATGCCTGAAAAACTGTGCCGTACCAGGACATCTGTAGACTGATAGTCAGCATTTGTTCCTTACAAGTTCACAGTGGCTGTTGTCCATCCCCTTGTACTCTAGGTGCATACAAGTGCCTTGTTTAATGAGCTGTTCCAGAATTTTTCTGGGAATTGAGGGTTTCAGATTAAGATTAAAGAAAGTAGCTGACAAAGCATAAACAAGATCAATTTGTGAATTTGAGTGAGTTCTATAAAACTAATGAGGTAGGAAGAAGGTTGTTAATATAGGATTACAATGAGGATGAGAAGGAAGTCAGTCTGAACACTTCAGACACGTATCCCCTGAAGTTGGTCAGTCAGTGAATGCAGGGCTCCCTTCTCAGTAAGGTGGGCTCCACCTTTCCGGCTCATGGCACCTGACCCACCAGTTAAGGCAACTAAAACCAAAGCCCTTTTGGCAATATTACCTGTGGAACCATGCATTTATCTCCAGATGTCCCTATTTGAATTGCAGTCCTGGGGCCAGGAACACACCAAAGCCCCCGAGCCCTTCACCTGGCCACCTGGAGCCTCTTAACCAGTTTTGCCAGATCAAAACCAGTCTGTGGTCGTTCATGGCAGCGTCATCGGTGTCCGTAGGTATGAGCACTGTTATGGAGTGGGTCACCGGGATGGGTGACTATGGCAGTGTTTCAGTAACATCTCTGGTACAGGCTCTTGGGAAACAGCCCAGTTCTCCCAGTATCACAGCTCGGCTGCTGGGTCCATCCCTGCAGCACCCTCATTTCAAAGCCTCTGTTCTTCACAGGTGGAGCTGCCAAACTGAAGATAAGCTTGAACTTCTATGGGCTAAGTAGCAGACTCCAGAGAGGCATAAGGAGGTAAAATGTTTTATCTAATGTTGAGGAACTCATTTTCAAATAGTTCAGATTATACTCAAGGGTACTCAATGTGCTCGGCCTCCCTCTTATGGGAGAAAGCAGCATTGCTGGAGACTCCTCAGACAGAGAAAGTCTGTCTGTGGAGGGGGGGTGGTTATAGGAAGCGCTCCTGATAGTTGGTAAAGCTTTAAAGTGAACAGCTTCGACCTTTTCTTTGCAGTAAGCACAGCAAACACTAAAAATCCTTTATAGTTCTAAAACACACTACACCCCGGTTGCTTTTGAATTAGAGCAGCAAAGAACAGGACAGATTCAGACGCCGCAGTTGGTGAACCAGTTCCCTCCTTCCCACCCCAGCCTCACGGGAGACAGACAGGCCTTTTGCCCTCTCTTATTCTTGTGTCACTGAACTTTGCTCGCTTACAGGGTTGCCAAACCCTTCACACTGTCCCTCCCAAGTGCCCAGGAAAAGCTGCTTTCTGCCAGCCCAGCAGCCCCTTCCCCTCAGCAGAAGTCCTGTCCCACCCCACGCAGGGCCCTGGATGTGCCTGTCCGGCTGTTTCTCTGCCTCTCTCCCCGTCTCCACCAGTTTCTCCCAGCTGCTCTCCAGAAGCCACAGTCTTCACTCCGGACCTGTGGCCCAGCCCCTGTGATGTGGCAAACAGCAGCCCAGCCATGGCACAGAAACCAGGTGGGCTGTGGAGGTTTGCGCAATAACTTGTGACCAGACAAATGAAAGAGTCACAGAGTTCACCACAGCTGAATTTTCTTTTTGCAAGATCAGCTGATATGGTTGGAAAAAACGGACAGTAATTCATAATTTTGTTTCCTACACAAAGAAGAGCTGGTGTGCCTGAAAAGCTTCTCTGCTTTTATTTTTCTATCGTATAAATTACTCTAAGGAAAGACACACTGTCTCTTGTGTTCTTCTCCCTTATTAACACCCCTGTTACTTTTTAATCCTTGATATTTCCATTTCCTAACCAGAGATATCTCTCCTGCCTTAGAAAATACATTCAAAAACCTGTCCTGGAGCTGGAAACAAAGGATGAAGGTGATTCATTCCTAGAGCACATTAGTAGGTTCATTACTAGAGCACTGCTCCTTCTGAGGTGAGAGGATGGGACTGAGGATCTGGGGACTGAGGTTACACCACAAAGACAAACGTCGCTGAGCGCTCTCCAGTGAGGTCCTGCCTCCTTAAAAAACCTGAGCCAGGAGTATGGTGTAGTTCACCGTGCCTCGGTGAGGGCGTGCAGCTCCATAGGGACCCACTGAGAAATTGCAGGGATGTTTAGACTGTTCCTCCTGCTAATCCATGTGTCAAGCTGGGTTTGGTAAGAGGAGAACAAAATGTGTAGTTCCTCAGCTTTCTTTTAAGCATTTGTAGTCCCTTCCTGGAGTGCTAGTCAATAGGAAAGTTGTACCCTCAAGGGCACCTGTAGAGAGTGGTTTAATTTTCCTGGGCTTCAGAACGGGGATGTGAATCAATTTAAATGTCAGGAGGGATTTAGTTATAGTGAACATGCCCTGCTGTTCTGCCTGCAGCTGCCAGCATGTGTTTAATGTACAGAATAACACAAGTATTATGAACCATAAAGCCTACTCAGTGGAGCTGTAACAATGGCAGCCATTTACAAAGACAGCTCTTACTTTTCTGTGACTTTCTCTTAGTAATTTCATCTCTCATAACCTGCTCAAGGAAAGACTCAGTTAAAAATAACAGGAGAAGATAAGCATTAATCCTCTCTACAAATGTAGACACATTCACATGTCCTCTGCATAACGGTTCAGCAAGACCTAACTCTGTTGGGGGCTAAGGGGGCTGTATTTTGCGGTTACTGAAATCAGAGGGGGGAATGATCTGACAGGTCTGGTGGATGGATAGAATAGATAAAACATTTCTGAAGGGCCCATTTTCAATTCATCACTAATTATCGCTTTTTGTCATAAATCATCAGTGAATGATGAGGCAGTACTATTCTTCTGAGCAATATCCATTTTGTTCTTCAGACAACACAAAAAGACCAAGTCCCTTCTTAAATACAAAGCTAATCCTAGACCATTGAGTCATTACAAAAATTTCCATTTAAATCCCAATCTCTTGGCAAGGAAAAGAAAGAAGTCTCCTCTTATCCCTGACTCGCTATTCTTCCCCTACACCCATGGTTCTTCAACATCACCACATTTCCAAGCCCAGGCATGGCTGTGACACCCATTGCCACATCTGGTCATAGGCCCTGGGAGACAGAAGACGCTTGTGACAAGCTCACTGGAGATACTTGGAGCTGGTGCTCACTCTTGCTGTGCAACCGGAGGCCTTTCTGGAGACGGTTCCTTCTCTTTCACCATGTCAGCTCTCAGTCAGCTCAGTTATTTCTACGGTAGAGAAAAAAAACCTTTCAGATGCCTACCACCCAAGTTAACTATAAAAAACATGAATCTATCTCACATGTAGGTTGGATGTAGGTGTGGGCTCACAATGTCCTTTGAAACTAAACAGGATGGTTCTTGCCTATGAGGACAGACTTGACAGAAACTCAGTGGGAACCTCACTGTTCGTAGTTTTGACACAGACTGCAGAATTTGCTTATTTTGCCTTGTCTATGCTGAAAACTGAATATCTAGTCTTGCACAGTCCTGCTTGACCTCGGAGGTGTCTCTCAAACAGCAGTAATAGTCAGTCCCAGGCCGGCAGTGTCACCAGCAGAGGTTTGCCCTGCAGCTGTACTGCCAGCCACAGGTGCTCCCAGCCTCTCCCCAGCACCCTCTGAGCTCAGCCATGCCCCAGAACCCATCAGCCCACTGTGCTCCACAGCCCCCTCAACCTCAGCTGGTCTGTGCCAGGGGTCTGCACTCCAGCGCTCCCCTGCCACCCTGAGAGCACCTCCCTGTCCTCGCCGGCCACCGCCACACACACACTGACCTGCTGACGGAGCTGGTCAGGGAGCAGGAAGGGCCAGCTGCTCCCTGGGGCTGGGTGCTGCAGGGGCGCCACAGCCAACGGGTCCGTCCCAGTGTCCTGGCGTGGGGCAAGCAGGGCAGACCAGGGCCTGCAGCCAGACCCAAATGAGAGCCCCAGTCACCAGCCAAATTCATGGAGACAAGGCAAGCCTGAGGACAAGCTGGGAGGTCAGCCCATGGGCCAAGGACTGGATCAACAGGCTCCACGGGCAAACATGGGCTGTGGCTGAGCTGAGGTGGGCGCTCCTACAACAGCTCAGGCAGGGACTGCAGGGCCCCTCTCAAGGGGTTTGTACTTTTGCACAACTACTTGCCAGTTTTACTGTAGAAGTTTGTTCCTGTGTATTCACTGAGACACGTCTCTCTCAGTACATGAGTTATCACAGAAACAGGCAGATGTTGCTACGAAGGCAGGGCTGGAGGTCTCAAATCCAATGGCCCAATTGAAGCAAGATTGTCACAGCATCCGAGCAGGTGGCTTTGTCTAGGTAAGCCTTGGAAATCTCCAAGGGTGGAGATCACACAGTCTGCCTGGCTCACCTATTGTAGGCTGCACAACCTTCCTGATGAGGACATTTCCCTAATGTCCAGTCAAAATCTTCCAAGCCACCATTTGTGGCCACTGTCCCTTGGTATATCATCTGATGTCAGCAAGGAAAATATGGCTTTGTCATCTGTGCAGACACCCACACGTTAGCACTGGATTTTGCTTCCTCTTTGCCCACTTGTGCCCAAAGGCCATGTTCTCTGGCCTGCTGACCACACTGGCCATCATCTGCAGAAGCCCAGTCCAGCCTTCCTCACTGAGGACCCTGGAGAGGACCGAAAGTTGCAGGTACACCAGCAGTGGGTCGAAGAGGGAATAACAACTCCCTGCAATGTGCTGGTCACACTTCATGGAGCCCAGGGTGTACCTGGACCCTTTTGCCACAGGATCTCGCTGATGGGTGACCCGTCTCTGTGCAGACTGCCTGGTGTTCGGGGGTACAACGGGGACAGAGAGGACAGCCCCTGCTTCCCTGTAATTCCGGGAACAGGCTTATTGTAACTAATGCTGCACCACGCTGGATTGCGGCTCGATTTTGAAAACATGCATCTTTCAAAACTCTCTAAAAAACAAGTAACTCTGAGCAAGCCACGCTGACCGCCCCTGGCATCCTCGCCGCACCCCTGTGTCACCGGCCCCCGGACCCCCGCAGGGGCGGCCGAACCCGGACCCTGACCCGGACCCGGCGGGGGGCGGGCGCTGCGCGGGGGGCGGGCACCGGGCGGTGTGTCCGTCCCCCCCCCCGTGGGCCCGCCCCCCCGTGGCCGCGTCCCTCCCAGGCAGGGGCGGAGGCGGTACCGGCCATGGCGGGGCGGCTGTGGCGGCTCTGTAACCTCCTCATGGCCGCCTTCTTCGGGCTGGCAGCCGCCGTGCAGGTGAGGGCGGGGCGGCCCGGGCGGGGGGGGGCCGGCGGTCCCTCTCTGCTGCCCTGCCCTCCCCCTCCCCTCCCCTCCCTTCCCTCCCCTCCCCTCCCTTCCCCTCCCTCCCCTCCCCTCCTCTCCTCTCCTCTCCCGCAGGGTCTCAGTCCCGTCTCCTCGCTCAGGTGAACGATCCCGACGCCGGGCTCTGGACAGTGAGTAACGGGCTCTGCCCCCCCCGCCGGGTGGCTGGAGCGGGGCGGGCGCCGGGGGCGACCCCGCTGCCGCCGCTTCCCCCAGGGGCCCCCGGTGGCCCCGGCCGCTCTCCGCTGGCCCATGCGCCCGGGGCCGAGCCGGGGGAAGCCGCCTGCCGCTTCCAGCCGAAGAGCACGACGGCGCCGGGAGGGGGACAACAACGCCTCTACTGCGGCGACGGCTGAGATCCGACCGTGCTCCCGGGATCCTCCTTATTTCGCCCCAGATTCACGCCCGCCCCCCGCAGAGCGTTGGCTCCTGGTGCAGAACACGCCACCCTGCCCGCGATCCTCCCGCCCCACGCCCGACCCCCCCTGAGCGGGCGACCCCCTCATCGCCACCTCCGCTCGCCTCGAATCCCCCGCGCGGCTGCTGCCGCCGCTCGGCCCGGCGGGGCCCTCGGTCCGGGGGGGGATCTAGAGAGGAGCCCTCTGCCCCGCCCGCTCTGCCAGCCCTGTCCCGGGCACACGGACAGCCCGCGGGCCCGGCGTCCCCGGCGTGCCCGGTGTCCCCCATGTCCCCGGTGTGCCCGGTGTCCCCAGCGTGCCTGGTGTCCCCCGTGTCCCCCATGTCCCCGGTGTCCCCGGCGTGCCCGGTGTCACCGGTGTGCCAGCGCGCCCGGGGCTCAGAGCCCAGGCGCGAGGGGAATGTCCCTACGTGTGGCAGGAGGTGCCGTGCGGGCAGGGGCAGCAAAGGGGCTCCTGCCCCCGGGGAAGCCGCCCAGCACCCCCCGGTCTGGGGTCTGGGGAGCCCGAGGGGGGGATCTCCCCGTAGGGGCTTCTCTGGAGGATCAAGGTGCGGCGCAAGGGGCCCTGCGGTGGGCTGGGGGGGCAGCGAGGCCTCGGGAACCCGGCAGCTGAGGAGCGGGGGGTGGCACTCAGAGGACCCCGGGTTTTGGGGGTGACGGTGAAGATGCGCAGCAGCAGCAGCAGTGCCAGGGCGCGCCAGAGGCACCGGCACCTGCTGTGCGCCCCCGGGAGAAGCCCTGGGGTGGATGAAGCTTCTGCTTCCTGATCTGCTAAAGTTTGCTATAGAGTAGGTCTCTGTTTCATTAACAGGTCGTTTACTTAGTGCCAGCTGCCCTGACGCTGCTTGTCAGCATTAACCCTTCAGTAACAGGTATGATATTGGCGTGCGAAACAGTCTCTGCTCAAACTTGGCCCCAAAAGGGTTGGTTTTTTTTTTTTCTTGAATCACAGATTAAGATCAGGCCACATGGAAATATGTCCTACTACCTATTGAGAGGAAAAAGCTGTGGGACCTGAACAGAGGAGCCCTGCATGAAGGCCTGCTGCTGGGACAGTCCAACCTGGGCACTCCAGTGCCAGTGCTCAGAGCCTGAGTGCAGCACAAGCCTGGAGCATGCTCTGAACCTCGCTCTGGTTGACCTTAGCAAATTAATTCACTTTGTTTCCTTGTTGCAAATCTGCGTTTTTCCTCATCTACCTCACAGAAGAGCAGTTGAGCTCAGTATCAGGTGTTGCAGGTACCCACAAAGCGCGTGGGCAGCGATGGGCGCGTTCAGAAGCAGTGGATGAATTTCCAGGGGTGTATGCTGAGGGGGCTAATGCCACATCACGTGTTGAGAGAATCAGTCAGATTAGATTTGGCCCAGGACTCCAGAAGATAGTTACTTTTTTATATTTTCATCCAGTAGAAGTAATTTTAAAATAAGGACATTTTATATACACAAAGTGACTGTATCTTTTCTGGATGAATACTTACTCTGAATACACTGAAACCACACTTATGCCAGAAAATAAAATCTTCAAGAGTGCATGCTGTTGTCACAAAACACACTGTTGCATTCTGGCTACTTTAGGGATATAAAGTGGCAGCATTCATAAAGCCAAAACCCTTGAGCGGGTTGCCTGTGGTTTTGAACATTTCAGGGGAGGTTTATCTGTGTGACAAGTGTAGCTTCAACATAACGGTGTTTGGCTGGTCAAGAGAATCTGCATGTTAAACTTACAAGTAGGTTTTTGTACTTGTGCCAAGATCTGTGGAAAATAAAGATTAAAATAGCACAACTATTGTATAACTGGACATTTATGTAAATTCACCGAGGCATATTTGCTGTTCAGGTCTGGAGAACCCAGATTCTAAGTTCAGTCAAATGGGGAATCGATTACAGCTTGGGTCACACTGAGCTCTTAAATTTTGGCAGCTCATCATCTTTAATGCTTGCCTGGAGGGGTGAGTGCCCAGAAAAGACTGCTTTTAACTTTACAGTTTTCTGAGATCAGCGAGAACTGCCTCTGCTGTTTGCTCACCTCTCCCCAGTGAGCCCCTGGGAATGGACATGGAAAACCACAAGAATCTGTGGGCCCATTCAGATATTTCACATCATCTGTATTTCTCTGTTTAAAAACATTAGTCCCCAGGCAGAGATGCCATCAGTATTGCTGATCATCACAGGTAAAACCTCAGGCAGAGGCTTATCAGGGAGTGTGAGGGAAGAAGCTCCCTGAGGTGTGGTGGTCTCGGCATCCCTGACGGCTGCTGGGAGCTGGGGTCGCGCCCATGGACTGTGGTGGTCCTCCGTGGTCATGCTGAGCATCTGGTGACAGCTGGGAGCTCCGGAAAGACTGTTCCTCCTGCTTAAGGGAACTTCAATTTGTAATCCACCTTATGATTTTTTTTGCCATGCACGTTGAATGCTGGAGCCTATTTTGTTTGCTGGAGAGAACAGAAACCATTTCCATTGAGGTGCTGCTGCCAGTAAGTTGCATTCCTAGCAAAGCAAGCCCCGAGCCCACTAGTGTTTATTTTCAACAGCACTTTTTAGCAGATCTCCCCGGTCATAAAGATGCTGGTATTAATTCCATCTCCCTGCCTAAGATGTGTGTTTTTGCTGGAGGCATCTTTTTTAGCAACTCAGTTGTCTTTTGATTTATGGTGTTTACCTCATGCTACATTGCATGCAGCATAAATTGCTGGCAATCTATTTTTTTCCTCAGATAATGGTGTTTGGAGGAGTCTTTGTGACCTTCATTCTGCTGGTTGTATTGTTGGGACCATTGCCTTGGCTCGCTCTTTGTTTGCTTATGCTCAAGGAAACATTTTGCACGAAGAGGAAGGCAGGTAAGCAGTGGCAGTGATTTTTATTTTCCTGTGCATAAATTCAGCGTGCCAGGCCATCTCCTTCTGGTGCTCACCTTGCTAAACTTTATTTGCTGGGCTGTTGCAATGAGGGCTGCAGTCCAGGGGAATTAATCCGAGGAGGGACCACAGTGCTGCAAACCAGCGATTTGTTGAACAAAAGAGCTAAAGGGAGAGTGAAAAGTCAAGATTGCTTGCCAGACTGTGGCAGTCAGATTTAATTGGGGTCAGTTCTGGCTTTCAAAGCCCAGGGCACTAGCACAGCGAAACAGCTTTGTGTTCTCTTGCTGGAGCTGTAGGAATAGGAATGAAAGTTTTAAAAAAACTCCTGAGGTGATACCATATGCATGTTTATGTGGCACAGACTGGGAGTCCTCTGAACTGCCAGGGGTTGGGGGGGAGTGGGAGGAATTCTCACCTGGACATTCGGTTGTTGCCTACAGTAGGTGCTTGCACAGTGTTGAGGTGAAGCACTGGCACTACTGTGTCTGTTTATGGTCTGGAATACTGGGTTGGTGCTTTGCTCTGTGTTAAGGAGAGAAATGAGCTGTGGAACGTAAGTTTAGCAGCAGAACAAAAAGTGGAAGCAGGAATTTCTGCAGCTGTATAGCTGGGTCATGTGTGTTTGTAGGTTTGTGGTGGGAAGCACAGGCTTTATAATTATAATCCTAGTCAAAGATATTGAACTTCTCCAAAGGAGCAGACACTACTGTTTTGGAGGCAAAATTTGTATTTTTTAAAGGTAAACATCTTGCTTCTATTATTTTCTGATCTGATTTTTGTTTGGCTTTATAGAGAGTTGTTTGGTCTGGTGATTATTACAATATGGATGAGTCTTTGTCGCAGTTCAGCAAAGTAAGTTTTGTTGTTTTGTTTTTTTTTTTAAATCTGTTCATATGTTCACATTTAGTGACTTGCTTCTTGAAAACACAGTTGATTTTGGCTCCTTGTTTTTCTGCTTCATGCCGCTGTCTGAGCCTTCTCAGATACCTAAGCAGTACTAGCTGGTGCTATGGCCTATATGATCTTGCACAGATAAAGTCTGTGAGGGGAAAGCTGCACTAATCATGTTTTCTGCTCCCCCTGCCATAATGGGCAGGGGACATTCTCCCTTTGCATAAGGACAGCGCACCCCTTCTGCAGAACAGGCTAGTGAGCATTGGCCACAGCTGCTAATGAACTGCAAAACCTTTTCTGCCATTGCTCCCAATTTACAGAACTTTCCAGTGAGGTTCTCTGTACTGGTGTCCGCTGCGTCCACTGGAGCAGGGGGTGATGCACGCAGAGCTGGCAGAAGGCTCTGGGTGGCTGCCTGCCTGCAGCGGCTCCACATTTTTCCCCTCCAGCCTCTTCAGAGGACTATGCTACAGCAGTTTTGCTAAATTCCTGTTAGCTGTGAGCATGAAAAATCCCAGTCTGCCAAAAAGTACCTTTCTGCTGGGAAAACGTCACAGATGCTCTGGGCAAACAGGGTGCGCTTTTTTTTTTTTCACTGCCTGAGGTGGCAGAAAAACTTCTTCTGCTGGCATGTAAAGGACTCCCCAGTGAAGGACTCTGCTGGTGCATCCACAGGATCTACATTAAAGTGGCCAAAGGCCCTCTGCTGTCCTTCCAACTGCAGCCAGGTGTGAATGTTTCACAGCAGTCTGATTTGGAGCAGCTCTGTTGCATTTGCTTCTTTATAGGAGTCCGCTGGGTGGAGTTCGCTTGATTACTGCACTCTTGGTGGCTCTCTTCCCCTTTGTTTCGTGGCTGTACATTTATGTGAACAAACAGATGCGAGCATCTTGGCCAACACACTGTAAAACAGTGATTTAAGTGGGTGGGAGAAAGTATAGAATAAATATTCTGACCTTACTTGCCTTTGCTTTTGGTTCTTAATGAAAGGTTGGTATCAGTTTGATAGGACCCAAGAATGCCTGGCTGCTTCCAGCAGTGCAGTTTGAGATTTGTTAAAAAAATTGAGGAACACTGTCAAATCTGAGTAGAGAATTTTTCTATGGAAACTGTTGTTCAGCTGGCTTCTTCATACATTTTCAAAGCACTGTTGATCTGTGTTCTAATGGTATATTCAAGAAATCCTGGCACCCTTGGATCACTCTCCAACCACCTCGTACTTTGGGAAATCTACTGTTCTGTAACATAAGGGAAAAGTAAAGCAAACACTTTGTTTCAATAAATGACTATTTACAGCCAGGAAACTTGCAGATATCTGCTCGGATAGTCCATTGAGACTAACTGAAAACTTGAGCAGTCTGTATTTCTGTTTGTCCTGGTTTAGCCAGGATAGGGTTAAGTTTCCCCAGCAGTGGGGGACCACTACACTGTTCTTGTTACATCTTAATTGATAAAACAACCAAAAGAGGATTGTGAAAGAATGCCAGGAACTGATAAAGGCACTGGTAAAGCTGACAAGAGTGACCCTGAAGAAGCAACACTGTAATTAAGACAAGGAAATACCGAGATAGGCATAAGGGATATAAGGCCATCAAGCAAGGAAGTAGCGAGATAAATGCCTAGGAACAAAAGCTGCTGCTAAAACCAAGGAGGGAACTACTTGAACTATGAGTAAGCTTTCCTCATTAACATAGAAAAAACCTTTGCTCGAGTAGGAAAAAGCTGCCTACCAAGAAAAGCCCCTTCCTCACTGAATGTGTGGTTAAAAAAAGAGACTGCTGCAAGTTTAAATGGAGACGAGACCTCGCAAGGACCACTGAGGGTGGCCAAACTTACCAGTAACAAGGACAGATAACTGTCGCTCAGGATGTATAAATGTGTTAACCAAGGGGTGCTGGCTTTGTGGAATTACCACCTGGCACCCATCTCTGCGCAGATATGGATTAAACAAGTATCTCGACTCTGTGGGTTTTGGCTCATTGCACATCGGGTAAAAGAACCCAGATTTTTGGGACAACGTTGTGGTTGCTATCACAATTTTGCTTCTCACAGAATTTGTGTTCCTGGAGAGCAGAACCCAGGCAGCAGCCCAGTGACACACAAGGTGGCTGGGAGAGAGCCAGAACAGGTCCAGATGCAGCACAGCAATGAGCTTCAGACCCCTCCACATCAGCAGCTCAGCACCACTGCAGGCTAATACAGCTGCGCACACGTAGATCCCAGCGGGTGTATCTGCAGCGACACATGATGCAGCATAGATGGTCTCCATTTTCCTTGGGCTTAACTTTTTCTGAAGATTACTTTAGTTTTTTAAAGCAATGTTAAGAAAACTGCATTAGGCTACAGGGTGGACTAATTCTGCCAGACATGGGACATTACTGACTATGATGTTCAAAAAAAATTTAAAAAATTGAAATGCAGCTGGGCAGGTACAATTCTGCATGCTTTAATTCTGACTGATATAAAAAAGTGGCGTTTTTTGACAACATTCATAACATGGTTTGCATTTTTTCACAGTAAGTAACAATCCGGTCAGGATTGGGTGTTTCAAGTCAACATTCTGCATTCAAGTATATTTATTTCAAAGATGGTTACTGGCCTTTGCTATCCTCCATGAAGAAACCAGGTCTGTTTTCTTACAGAAACATAATATCTAAAATTCTGTATCCAAGAGAAAATTTTTGGAGTTAAAGCTGTAAGGATCAGCCATGCACATTTTTCTACAAGCAAATAATAAGCTAAATCCCCTGCTTTTTTGTCAGAATTATTCCTGAAGAGCAATTTCTATTTGCTTACCATTTTCAGAAATGCATAACTCTGTCTGAAATTCTGCCCCTTCCCTTTAGTACCATTTTATCTTCATAGACATAAATAGTTCCAAAGGCACTGCTTTCTGGTGGAGTTTCAATAACCCCCTCCAAAGTCAGATGATGAACTCCGTGAGAGTCTAAACAATAGCCACCGTCGTGCAGGTGCCCTGCAAGAAAGCAGACCACGCACTGATGGGAGTGTATGACTGAAAGGGCATCTTCATAATTCCAGGCTAGGCAAACTCTGTCTGAAGCATCTGGATGAATGGGCAGATGACCTGCAGTTGAGAGGGAAAGAAGCAAGAGAGTTACTTCAAGTGTAACCAGACTCTGCCTTCATTGCTGGGAAGTTCAGACATCTAACTTTATACAGGAAACTCATCTGACCGTGAGACATGGTTGCTGTTCTCTTACTTCACAGGTTACATGTGTACCTCAGTGGAGCTACAAAGCTGCTACGTGTTTTCCTCAGCTACCATACATTGGCTACATAACTTTTTTTGCATACATCCCCATATATCCCCCATATCCACCTACCCATAACGACAACTTTTTCTTGGTTTTCATCAGATAACTTGAGGACTTCATTGAACCAGTCTAGCTGGGCTTGGCTAAATCCTCCGTTAAACTCTACAAAACGAGGTTCTTTGAGTCCTGCAATGAAGAAGAAGGTTAGGCACAGGTGCATACACCTCTTGCAGCTCCCCTATTTGCTTGCCTTATGTAAGTCTGCTTACGATAAGATGGTTTACTTTTATAACTTTTTTTTTCTTTCCATCTCTTGGATGAAAACTGCAGCCTCCTTGGACAAACAAGAAAAAATTATTTGTTAGTGTTTTCAGGGGTTTTGGTCACGCTGCACGCACAGGATTTCCACTCTTGGGTGCCCCCCTGGCATGGGATAGGGTGTGCATCACTCGACGCTCTGCAATAGCAGCTGCACCAGCAGCTGCCTTTTGTTGTGATACTGCAGGGCACGCAGCACAACACCAACCCATCCCGGGAGCACCCCAGCAGTACGACGGGTATGGGGGAGCATCTCCAGTGCCCGCCTAGAGACCTGCTGGCTGGCTCTCAGCGACGGAGGAGGTCGGCAGAAACAGGGCACATGCCTCAGCCCCCCCGGCAACCAGATGTCAGCTCCAGGAGCTGCCTTATTGCTCCGGGAAGCAGAGGCTCAGCCCCCTGCGCTCGCTGCTAAAGGGCCGAGTCGGGGGTACCTGCGGGGCTGTTAAGGTTGTCGTTGGGGTTCTTCTCCCGCAGCAGCCGCAGGGATTCCTGGTAGCGGGGGCTGTCCGGGTCCCTGCCCAGGATGCTCAGGTCGTAGGCGTCGAGCACGACGAGGCGGAAGCGCGGCACCGGGCTGCAGTGGTAGGCCTGGCAGTCCCGGGCTGGCGGGCCGGCCGCGGCGGGGCGGCTGTTGAGGCCGGTGTGCGCCAGGCGGGCCCGGCTGAAGTTATAGAACTCGTGGTTGCCCCACGCGTGATGCACCGGCACCGGCAGCTGCCCCAGCGCTGCCAGCACCTGCTCCAAGGCGCCCTCGGCCCCGCCGCTGCGGGCGTTGAGGCCGTCGATGCAGTCCCCCAGCTGCAGCACAAAGGCGAGCGGCGGCCTGGCGGTGGCCCACTCCTCCACCGCGCCCCGCAGCAGGCCGAGGCTGTGCCGGTAGTACCGCCGCCGGCACCCGCCGAAGTCGTAGCCGTCCTCCGCGTCCGCGTACTGGATGTCTGCGATGACCCCGAAGGAGAAGAGCGGCGCCGCCTCCATGGCCGCGCCCGGCCGCGGGGGCCGGAAGGGGCGGGCCCGGAAGCGCGGGGGGACACAAGATGGCGGCGGCCGCGCTGCGCTGCTGGCGGCCGCGGCTGTGCTGGCGGCTGCCGGGGGCCGCGCTGAGGGGCTGGGCTGTGCTGCCCGCGCCCGCCAGCCGTCCGCTGTCCCGCCTGCCGCCGGGCAGCGGCCCTAGGACGGGCGCGCAGAGGAGGGTGAGTGAAGGAGGGAGGGAACCGCGTCCCTCCTTAGCGGCGGGGCCTGGCGCGGCGGCACGGGCCGCGCCGTCCTCCGCTTTCAGTCACTAAACAGCTTCTTCTCGGCAGCTGGTGTCGTGGCGGTCGCTGGCGGCCACCGTCGTGCTGTGCGGGGGGCTGCTGGCCGCCATGAAGAAGGTGAAACAGCGGAAGGAGGAGGGTGAGTGCGGCGGGGAGGGGCCGGACCCTGCCCCCCTCGGGGGAGGCCGCGCTGCGGCGGCGGGGCCCGGCCTGGGCTGCCGGCGTGCGACCGGACGGGAGAGGCCTCAGGAGTGTCGTGTTTTGTATTCGGATGATGTACTTTTTGTGTTCAGATGTATTTTACCTACTGCGGTGTCCCACTGAATCACGTCATGCTTTGCACAGTGCCACTTCGTGCCTACGTGTATATACGTGCCACAGAAAACTTTCAGAAATTCAAAAAAACCTTCCAGGTTAAGCGTTTTCAAATTTTTAAATGCACTTTTGCTGTCGGAGTAGTTGGGTTTCGTCACCACGCTGCAGCCAGTCGCTGCAGCACACAGGGACGTGGGGCTTTCTGCTGGTGTCCCTCTGGGTACCGTGTGTCCATTTTGCTCACCTGGAGGAACTGCCCGTGGGTTTCATTTTCATGGTTTTAGTGTTGAAAATCAGAGCTATTACAGCTTTTGCGATATGGTCAGTTTGCAAAGGATGATAATTTTTCTGTTTCATACCAAGCCAGGTACCTGGCTTTCTCCTTTTTGTCTTTCTTTTTTTTAAAAAAATAAAAATACTCTCAGATGACAATGAAAGAGATTATTGTGTTTCAAAGGAGTTTAGTGATATATATGATTTTGACCAAAATGGAATGCTTTTTGCAAGTCTTGTCCACATTGAGCTTCCACACAATGGTTGTTGGTAGATCTTCACATTTCAACATCCCGGGCCGTGACTCGGAGAGGTTTCCTGAATCTCAGCTGCTTCAGAGGCTCTCTTGGGAAGCAGCGTGGGTTGTGACATGGATGTGTTTGATCCCCTCTTGGTTTTTGTAGAGCTGGAGAAGGAACAGAACCGAGGCATTGGGAAGCCACTTCTAGGAGGTCCCTTCTCACTCGTTAACCATGAGGGACAGCCCAAGACCAGCAAGGACTACATCGGCCAATGGGTGCTGATCTACTTCGGCTTCACGCACTGCCCTGACATCTGTCCTGATGAACTGGAGAAGATGATCGAAGTGGTAGATGAAATTGGTATGGGAATTTGGTTGGAATAGTGGTGCTTTTTATGGGAGCTTCAGGTTTATTGTGGTAAAATACCTCAAACGATAATAACTGATGATTTTTTTTTTTTTTTTTAAAGCTGTTGACTACTACTCAGTAGTTGAATTAATTGCTAAGTGATATTTACGTCCATCTGCCTGTCACTAGGATCTGGTATTTAGAGAATGACAGCACTGATCTTTCTGCAACAGGGGACTTGTAATAAAACGTGATGGTGACAGGTTACAGGGAACGGTGCCATTGCATTGTAGTTTTGCCAAGAAGTGGTTGTGGGGTGTATTAGGGTTTTTTCTCTATATCTTATTCATTTTGAGAACAAATCTCTGAGAGTCCCTTCTGAGAATGTGCTGAGGAATGGAGGCTGGGGGAAGGCTGTGCAATAGAAGTGGTTTTCTCAGCCTGCAGGCCCTGAAGAGTTATGGAGTGGGGATAATAGTAACCAGGCAAGTGGGAGGGTGGACTAACGTGAAGAACGTACAGTGAAAGCTATGGCTGGAACATGAGGGAAAGAGCCTGAATTGTGTCTTCACCCTCCCACTCCATCATCACAAGGTACTTTCATTGTATTGAAATGATAAATGCATCGTATTTTCTCCATCAGAGCCAGTTTGTCAACTCCTAAGCACGGCAGGGTCTCCAGCTGAGAGGCTGGAAGTGTAGCTGCAGCCAGCACGAGCACAGACCGTTGGCTTTCACAGCATTTGCTTCATTCACAAATTACATAAATTAAGCTGCACAAAATGGCCTTAGGGTGAGCTTGGATTGATGTTATGGTAGCTTGGCTGTGAGCTTGTTTAAAGGGAGGTGACAAACGATTTTTAGTTTTCTAAGGAAAATAATAATTGTTAATGTCACAGATAGAATTCCATCTTTGCCTAATCTGACCCCACTCTTCATCACCATTGATCCTGAGAGGGACAACGAAGAAGCCATTGCCAGATATGTTAAAGGTATTACTGTTTTCTTCCTTGATGTCTTATTGCATGTAATATAGAGCACTGAAAAGGAGGCTCTTGATGGGATTCTTTTCACTAAAACGTGTAAATCTCTTCTTTCTATCTAGAATTTTCTCCGAAGCTGATAGGATTGACTGGTACCAGGGCACAGATTGACCAAGTGGCCAAAGCTTACCGTGTGTATTACAGTGAAGGTCCCAAAGATGAAGACAATGATTACATAGTAAGTAAATATAGAGCCTTTGCCTAATGAAGGACTTTGGATAAGAGCAACATATAGATATTAAAATCAGAAGACAGCTGTTGCAATCTGTGCTGAAGTCCTGCATGGTAGAACCCTGTTGCACTGATGTGTTAAGCTGTATTTTAGAGCTCTCGGTCAGAATTGAGGTGCCTTCTTACAAGCTCAGAACCTCACTGAAACATGTTCTAAAAATGTGCAATCCCAGGCCTGCATACAGAATAGCATATGAGCTAGCAAGCCTGGCAGTAGTTTGAACTTTTTTCTGTTGTGTAATGTTTTTGTCCGGCTCTTTTCCTCTGTGCTCCAAAGTAAAAACAGAACTGGGAAATTAAGGCAATAGGAAGAGGGAGAAATGAGAGGCAAAAGCGGGTCACAACTCATTCCCTGCCAAACATACCAAGGAGCAGGGTCTTCTTGGCAAGAGACTTGGGTGATGCAAAGTCTGCCTGCAGATGCTGTGGAGATCTTTCTCCTGTGTCAAATGACCTCGAAGAGAGAGAGTGTTAATGCTAAATTAAGTTAGCATAAAGTACGTGGAGTAATAGTGTGAAAGGGGAAACTGAGGTTTAAGTGAGGCTAAACTGGGTAGTCAAAATCTTACCCTCTGGCAGTGAATAGGACTCGTTATAGGGCTCAGAGCTGCTGCCAAGGCCTTCTGGACTTGCCACATCCTGAGCAGACTGGAAGAGTAAAGTAGGTACAAGTGATACAGCGAGTGAGGATACACGTTATCTGATCTTCTTTTTTTTTCTTCATTACAAGAACTAAGTGCATCAGAGAAAACTAAAAACGGGTTCAAAAGTGAACAGGTGATGGTTCTTGTTGCAGTGGCCATGTGAGAAGTGGCATCCCTCACTATGGATGCCCACGGTAGAAGTTTGTGGGAGTCCACAGGGACACCTGTTGTTAGTCTTTGGAAAAAAACAGTCTGTTGAGGATTATGTACACAGAAATCTTTGCCTAGTTCAGGAAGCCTGTGGGCTAAAAGTGTTTGGAAACTCGGAACAGAGGAGGATAGCATATTTTTGGTGCTGGTTTTATACTCATCTTTAAAGCAACCATTGTTGGCCACTATTTGAGGTAGGATGCTGAGGAAGATTGGTTTAGGTCTAATCCAGTGTTGTCTGTTCTTAATCTGTTTTTGAAAACCACCTGACTGCAGCAAATAAATTATCCACGTGGAACAAAAAGGTGGTGCATAGAAAGAAAGAGCAAGAGCAGCACATGATCTCAGTAAAGAGAAGATGGAATCACACTGGTGATGTGCAGTGCTCTACATTACTGAAAGGGGTGTGAATTGGGAGATCAAGAACCTGTTTTGGCTTAAAGTAGCAAGTCAGTAGCTACAGAAGTCTGTGTCTAAGATGCTATATTTGAATGGAGGAGAGAAGCTTGCTGGAGAAATTCAACACCAATTTAAATCAATCTAGCATCAATCTGAAATCAATCTAAAAGTACTACTTAAAATCAGATTTATAAAAGGGAGCTGGTGGAAATGCAAGAATACATTATAGGAACAGGATTGGCAAAGGATACCTGCTCAGGAGAGGGGAAAAAGTCAGTAGAATCTGACACTAAATGAGTGAACTGAAGTTTATGAGAGGTGATGGAAAGAGACTGGAAAAGCTGAAGGAGTGCTGCTTCTTAGGGAGTAAACCATGCATGGATTCTGGCAAACCACACGTGGATTCTGGCATGGCCATGAAGGGAAAGTACGGGGGCTCAGCCACGGAAAATAACTCTGTAGATGACAGCAGCTTCAAGGGAGGCTGGAGAGAGAAACCGAACTGCAGAATGTGACTACAGGTGTAATGAAGTAGGAGAAGGGGTTCGGGATCCAGGGAGAATACTGCTGGTCTGTGCTAGGGTTGTGAGTCTGAGAAGGGAAGGGCAGCAGGGAAGGCAGGCCAGGGAATTGGGAGCAGGAGAGCAGCCTGGGAGCCCCAGCCGTGGTACCTGCACCTCTCAGGATTTGTCATAGGCTCCTGGTTTTGAGAGGCGGTGAGCTCTATGTGTTCAAGGCAGGAAGGCCAGAGGACGTAGATCTCTGAAACAAGATGGAAAGAGGATACCAGCAGCAGACCTGGGAGGGAGAGCTTGAGCCTGGGTCTGTGCCTGCCTGAGACTTATCCAGGTAATTACTACTCTGTCAGTAGTGGGGAAGAGGAAGAGGTCCACTACAGCATTAAACTTCACTGCTTGTTTTGCTTTCAAAAGAGCATTGAGATGACCATTTAGAAATTATAATTTCTAAACATCTGAATTTTTCAAGTATTACTTGAATATTACTAGTTCCTATTTAATAATCTCAATTTTATATCTCAATACCAGAATATCCAATTTACTTGTTTTATTCTGTGGTTTACAAGAATGCATTGACACTCAAATGATGATCTTATACAGTGGGAACAGCGCAGACTTGAGACACACCTTGAGAAACAGTGGCTTCTGCACACAAACTGCACTCCATCCTGACTGTATTTAATCTTCCATGGGCTGGGGAGTTAATCAGGTAGCCTGCTCAGAGCATCTCTTTTTTTGATAGTTTCCAGTTGAAGGATCTAAATTGTGATTCGACTTCCTTAAAAAAAAATGTCTCTTACAACTTGATGTTGTGATCTTATCTTGAAAATTTGAAACTGGAGTAAAATATTTGGGTTAAACCTGCTTCAGTAAAATTTTGAGAAACATTCTTTCACAGACAGAAGCACCATTAACTGAATGCATCCTTTTAGCTTGTGGAAATGTTTATGTGGTTTTTTTTAAATTTCAAACACAGTTGTACTCTCAGTGCATAAGTACATTTCAGTTCTTTTTCTCCAGTGGCAGTGAGATGATGTAGGCACTTGAGAAATCACAGATTCATGCCCTCCATTTTTAGTATTTTGTCTCTTTGCTCATAAAGATGTTGTCACAGTTAGATGCAGACAGTACTTGCAGTGGCATTTTAAATAAATTCACAGTGGAGTTAATCGTTACTTTGAACCTTTTTTAAGGTTATTTCAGTTCGGACAGTAGAGGGAGCCCCCTCCCAGCACAGGTATTTCCCTCTGCACCAGGTCCTCTATGTGCAACTCCTGTATCCCAGTGATGCTCTTGGTCCCATTGTTTGCACTGACAGTGAACTTGATTTAATGAATTACCTCTTCTTATATTGGATTTACATCATATTAGCAGCAGGAGCTTGAAGACCTTGTGGGGGCCATGGAGCATCATGAGAAGTAGAGGGAAACTGGGAAAAGTGAGGGGGAAAGACTACTACCCTGCAAGTTTGCCCCAGCCTTGTCTGTGCTGCAGGAAGGGTGCTTGCAGCTTAGGGAAGACTTGTCTGCTTAAAGTATTCCTTCTCACATTCTGAGTATGCAGTTAGCTTTCTCTATTTATTTTCCTGGGTAAAACAAGAAGAGATCCCTGAGGTGATGCTGAGGTTTTCCTTATCTTGCTTTAGCTTTTTGGTGAGAAGTCTTGTCAGACAGCTGAACCAAAGGCTGAGTGGGACGCTGTGCTGCTGACTGAGACATGTGCAGGGTGTTCTAGTATTTAAAGGGTGGCTACAAAGAAGACGGATACTCCCTTTTTTACAAGGGGTGACATGGAAAAGATGAGAAGTAATGGGTACAAGTTACTCCTGGGGAGATTTCAGTTGGACACGAAAAAATTTTTCGTAATGTGAGCAATCAGCCGTTGGAATAATCTGCCCAGGGAAGCGATGGATTCCCTAACGTTGGACACTTAGAAGATCTGGCTGGATGGGGTGCTGGGCCGTCTTGTCTAGACCAGGCTTTTGCCAAGAAAGGTTGAACCAGATGATCCTGAGGTCCCTTTCAGCCTGGTATTCTGTGATTCTGTGATCTTTTTTATCAAGCTACAATGTGCTTTCTTGCAGGTGGATCACACAATAATAATGTACCTCCTGGGGCCGGATGGTGACTTTGTGGACTATTATGGCCAGAATAAGAGGAGCACTGAGATTTCTGCTTCTATTGCTGCACACATGAGAAAATACAGATCCTAAAACACAAAGTCTTCAAAGATTGATGTGAACATCACCTGTAGGTTTGGCTGTAATTGGGCATTGGAGTTAAAGCAGAAGCATAAAGTGTAACATCCTGTCACCACATGCTTCCTTTCTTCCAGATAAGAAAGGCAACCATACTTCTGCAAAATACCATTATCAAAAATCTCTATAGAGCCTTCCCGATGGATATTATGTGCATCAATGGCTAGGCTACAGAATGAAATTTGGGACTTCTCTGAAACATTGTTGGGAGCAAAAAATGGAAAACGCTTTTCATTTGGGAAGGATGTGTGTATCGGTGGTAAAATTAATTGGTATCTCTTGGCAAGACATCAGCGAAGGACAGTCACTGCAGGAGGATGATTACTTGATGAAAAGCCATGTGGGCCATGGCATTCTTAGAGGACCCCTGCCCTCTTTTTTCTGCACTGTTTTGCCTTCTGGGAGAGGCAGTTACAATATTATAAGAAGGAGAGCCTTAAGAGGACTTCTTTATCAACTTTAAGAAGGTGAAGAGCACTGAAAGTGTCAGCAGCTTCCACACATAGGACCAGTCCTGTGATGTGCCTGATCTCTTCCTCATTTGAATACAGAAATGAAATGTTGTTTTTCTTGGTGATTTTTCCAGGTGAATGCTGTTAACTTATAAGGAAGTGAATAATGGGTTGCAAATAGATTTTTCTTCTGGTCTAAATGATTTTATGCATAGTCGGCCTGGTTGTGTTATGGTGAGTAGTGAAGTGGGGCGGATAAAGGGGGTCTGTGTCCATGCACAGGGCTGTCAGATAAATTCTATGCAGTGCAGCATTTGAAAACAAAGATTGCTTTGTATAAGCAATATATTTTTTTTTCCTTAGTTAGATTTAACTAGAATATCATCAGAACTTTGTATACTGGTCAAGCTTCATATTCCTGCTCTGGTTTATCTCTTTCTAAAAAGCAGTGTTTATCTAGAGCAGTGCAAACCATAAGCTGAATGTGCATTTTTAGGGTAGCTGAATCCCAGAGAATGGCCCACAGGAGACAGACCAGGAAAGTTCTTGGTGCAAGTCCCAGAGTGTTTCAGACTGAATGCAAGTGTTCCTGCACTGGTGGTGTTCTGAGTGTGGGGGTTGGAAGAGAACGTTCCTGTCTGAGGGAAGGTGCAATGTCTATGGTAAAACTCCCTCTTTTCAAAATCCTGAAAAACAGTAAACTTAACCTGCTTCAGAGCAGTTATGATAAAGTAGTGTGTAGGTCCGCATCAGCTGCCCTATACTGCTACAGTGACCTCCTGAGCGTATCATAGGTCACATACTGTGAGTATGTCTAAGACTGCACTCTTCTGATAAAGCTCTTTGAAGGAAGACAATATCAGTTTACAGTGGGAATTCTAAAAAGTGTCTTAGAATTGAACTAAACAGCTGAAAAGGAAGTTAGGTGATTTTTTTCTCCTCGTGCTGGCTGGCTTGATTGCGGTAGGCAATAGGAGTGGCTTTGAAAGGAAATGTCACACTTTAAGTCCTCTATTAGAGGCTGTGTCAAATCCAAGGTGTTATCAATAATATTGGTGTCTGTGATAACTGGCACCCTGGCAATAACGATTTTATTTTCATGGAGTGGTTGCAAGTGTCAGCACTGTTTCTAAAGAGCCTTTTTTTGCCTTTTATTCTTCCCCACAATCCCGGAGGTAATTTATTTCCAAAACTTTCATTACAGAGCTGACTTTTGGCACCTATTAGCTCTGCATTTCTTTGTCTGGGTGGCTGCGCACCAGTTCATTTTGCAACAAGACAGGCCATGGCTTGACTTGCCGGTGATAGTCCTGTGGGAAGCTGGACTGGAAACCTTTGGAGCTCCCTTCCAACCAGCACTTCAGTGTTTCTATGAAATTTGCCTTGTCGAGACTACTCGGTGCTGAGCGTCCCTGCTCCAGATCAGGGTGTGTCTGTGCCCTTTTCTCATCATGACCTTTACCAGGTGTCCTGGTTTTGGCTGGGATGGAGTTAATTTTCTTGAGCTGGGAGGGGGCACAGCCGGAGTGCTGCATCAGGTAGGAGGTTGAAGTAGTCCATCTCCTGTGACGTTATTGTGGGGATCGGAAGGAGACGGGTTCTCTCTCGATTCCGGTGGGTGCGGCGGGATCGTCCTTCTGTCGTCGGGATCGCTGCCAGGGGCAGGCTGGGTGTCGGTCAGCGGGTGGTGAGCGATCACATTGTGCATCACCCGTTGGTACTGCCAATTATTGTTTTGTTACCATCACTAAACTTTTTATTTCAACCTATGAGTTTTTCCTCTTTGTCCCTCCCCTGTTTTCCTGGGCGGGGGAAAGGCTGCGTGGTGTTTGACTGCCGGCTGAGTTCAAACCACGACATCAGGGAAAATCACCTCTTTTTGAACTTCTGATGCAGTTGTTTGAGGGTGACTTGTGCAATACAGTGCATTAGGATAGAGGAGGTGGTAAATTACATTTATCCACTCTTGTGATAAAAGCAACATGGAAATGCCACCTCCGTATCTGTGTCAGTGGCCCAACACTGGCCATTCACTAGGGTCAGTCTGTAGTGGACAAGTGCATGTTAATTGGTAACGAGCAGTGAGAACTGCTAGTGGGGACAGTGTTTAGAAGTGTCAACCTGTCCAGCTTTTTCTAAAGCCCTCTCGTGCGCTGTAAGTCCCCAGGTTCTTATTTACCTTACTTGCATTGGGGAAATAGTTTTCTTCCTTTTTGAAAAAGTCAGAAATAATCTGAATATTTTTCCCTAGGGGGCGGGGTGTGTTGGAGTTGTCCTGACTGTCTCGCTGCTTCTTCTGTATTAGAGAGTCCATTCCTCCCTGTTCTGTGTTTCTTGAAAATACTGATGTAGAAGACCTGCTGGGAGTGTGACTAAGAAATGGAGCAGCTGATCTGGGAGGATACTTGCCTCTTTAAAGTCTATTTGTGCTTCTCTTGGTTACTCCCAAGCGTTTAAGATACCCTGTGGAGAAAAGATGAATTTTAATACTGTAATTTGAATCTTTCAGGACTGAGAAGACATAATACATGTTTTTCAGCCATATCCTGTCTTCCAAGAGGAATGGGAAAGAGACAGTATTTCAAAGCTGAAAATGCGGCAAGTTGATCATGGGGCTAAGGGAGAGAGAGAGTATTTATTTAAACCCCATTTTACTTAAGGGACCACTGAGCAGAGGAGTGGTTTGAAACTGATGTCTGCGGTAGCTTCTGCAAGGAACAGGGCTTGGCCTGGGGACCTGTCTGTTCTGGTGTGTGTGGGATCTCTGTCAGCAGCAGGCACAGAAATGCAGGATTGCGTATGGTGCCATGCCAGTGTGCAGCCTCCTGGGACTGAGGCCTCCCTTTGTGTTTGGGGTCTCTTACTGCCCCTTCCCTTTTTTCACAGGGGAGCATGCGCGAAAAGCGTGGCAGTTGCCTTGAGTCTTCACCTAAATCACTGTGCTGGTGGTGTTTTGCATGTGATGGAAGCTCTGTGCTTCTGTATGCCTTCTACAGGGGCATGTGCACGCCCTGCAGCAGGAGGTGGTTTAAAGGGAGGGGATTTAACTGATGTAAAGGAGGCGCTTGTGCAAAAATGTCATGTGAGGGCCTAGGCAGATGGGTTCCTTGCCACAGTGATCTTCAGTAGGTTCTGGTCAGTTGTTACTGGCAGCAGGAAAGAAATAATGAAAAATTGACTCCTGTTCATGAAGGATTCCTGGATAACAGTAAACTGCTGTTTGCCGATGTCCTTACTTCTCCATGTGGGAACAGGAATGACACAACACCAATATGATGATCAGATCATCCACCTTTATTTCCCAATCCTGGTTACATTTATATTCTACTAAGTTCCGTACACGCGCTCATCTATCTTCTAATAGGCTACAGGTTATCTGCACGCGCTGCTCATGCGCCTCTACAAGCATTTGCATTGGTTAATTGCAATTAGTACGTAAAGCCCAAAACTTGCCAAAAACTCCCTTATCTCATACCCTGTTTTGCTCAGACTTGTGTGCTTTTGCTGACCACAGATGTTTCTCACTTATCTGCTATCTTGTGTGTTTTTGCCAGCCTTATTTTGCTGGCCTTGTCTTCGTCCTTGCATTCTTCTGTCTGCACTAACTTCCCTCCAGTGCGGCCCAGACTCCTACAGCTGTTAATCACCTACTGCTCACCTCTCATATCTGTGCAACAAAAACTGGCTCTAATGAAGTCAGTCATACCACAGATGCCCCCTTTTTTCCATTGTGTGACTCCACATTGCGTCCCTCATGCGTTTTAACATACATTGGATACTTGGTCTCTGGACAAAACTGATTTTCATAGGTGACACCTTCAGATCTGTATTTCTTTGACTACCCAGGAGTTGTTTGTAGCTGTGGAACCTCCAGGGCCAAGTCTCTGCCCTGTCTCATCATCCTGTGGCTGTACTTCTCTACACAGCATCCTTTGTTGGCGCTTCTCAAGGTTTTCGCTGTCACATCAGGCTTGTATTTCTTTATATTGCATCAGTATGTTAGTGACAAATACCTTATTCTGCACAGAGTACAATCTGTGTAAAACTAGGCTTGTATGAAGCAATGATAAGTAAAAATAAACCAAATTAGCCAGAACCACCTGCTCAGAAGAAAATATTGGTATTACAGTTAAGCCGAGTTAAAACAAAGTAGAAGTCAGTAGAAATTTGGACGAGGCAAGCCTGCCAAGTCTCTGTCCCAAGGCTCTGCAAACTCGGTACAAAGCCTGTGGGCTGCAGCCTGTCAAGGATCACCCAATCTACATTTATTTCCCTAAAGCGAATTTGCAGCTGACTCCTGCTACAGAGACAAATGTAAGATTTCTGTCTTCTCCCAAATGTTTTGGCGTAAGTGTCATGTTTAACTTGTTTTTATGTGCCCTAAAAGGCAGAGCCACTGATGCAGGAAGCTTGTGACTGACTGGGGGCCCTCTGGGAAGGGCACAGAAAGATACTGAATGGAGGGACCAGCCCGGGGCCCATGTCACAGCATTTGAGCATGTGTCTTGCCTCCTAGCAGCGGGAGCAGCTGATGTCCTGCTTCTTTCTGCCTCTCAAATTGATCCTGCCCATCTCTTTTTCCATTGGCCTTTTCCAGGAGGGAAACTTTCTTTGGAAGTGAGGGCGTTTTTTTATGGGTTGTTTGGCTTTGTTTTTTTTTTAAAATCTGTTGTTTAGGCAACTGTTAGGCTTTCACCACCCTGCCTTGGTGACAGCAAGGAGCACAGCTCAGATCCCTGCATGTTTAGGAGGACCAAGGGCTGTGCTGAATGCTCACCAGGAGGAGGCAGAGCTGTTCAAGGGGTGGATATGTAGTGGGGGAAAGGGAATATGCTGGGGTGGGGCTTGGAGACCCTTTGTCAGTGATGTCCAGTATTTCTTCAGTATTAGAAGTAGAGCAAACTCTGCCTGTACTCATTGTACCCAAATGCCCTGTAGCCCAGCGTGCAGTGTGCAGCCCAAAAAGAGGGAGCTCAGGTCTGGCAGGGGAAAGTTTTATCACAGGGCTCCTTGCCTGTGACTGTGCTGAGCACTGGACTGGGGCCGAGGAGTGCCTGGCTTCTTAAGTGGGTCTCCCCTGTGGAAACTTTACTGGGCTACAGGTTTCACTTGGGAACCAAATTTGTTGGAGTCTGGTGCTGTGAGGGTGAGCCTCTGTTACCTTGGGCAAATGGGGACTCCTGGGTACCCTGCGGGCACATGGATGATACACAGAGTCCAATCCACAGCATTGCTGTGTGAGCCCCCACCACACCCAGCCCCAGCCTACTTGTCCTGTAAAATACGAAGCAGAAAGTAGCATCTCTTCAGAGTGGCTGGCACCTCTAATACCGACTGCAGAGCTGATGCCATCCCAGGCTGGGGACTAGTGACAAGGTGTCTGAGGAATGAGGGACAGCTCTGTTGGTTTACCCAAGGAAGGCAGCACATTCCTTGTGTGCTGTGCCCATGGAGGAGCTGAACTAGTGAGTCCTTCTTAAGCCACATGGGTGAAGCTGGCAGCTTTAGGAATGTTCTTGCCACCAGCATGGGCAGAGCCAGGGACTGAAGAGGTGCAGAGATCGTGGCTTTAAATGTGTGCAAAGCTTGATGTTGCATATGCAGTCCAGATCATGGAATAACTCAGATGGGAAGGAGCTTTGGGAGGTGTGTAGTCTAACTTCCTGCTCAAAGCAGGGGCAGACCAGGTTGCTCAAGGTTTTAAACAGCTAGGGCTTGAAAACCTCTAAGGATGGAGGCTGCACAACCTCTCTAAATGGGTAAAAACATGTTTTCCACTGGAGCAAATCTTTTTCTTTCTATCCAGTCTGGATTTCTCATTTTAACTCCTGTTCTTTCATCAGGCAGCAGGGTGAAGAGCCTGACTCCATCTTCCTCATAACCTCCTCATAGGTATTGGAAGGCTGCTGTTAGGTCCTCCTTCAGCCTCCTTCCCAGGCTGAACAAGCCTTCTTCCCTCAGCCTCTCCCCATGTTGTATGTGATGGCTGGCTCCAGACCCCTGACCATCTTGACCTCAGATTCTTCTTCCCCGGCTGCTCCCTGGCCAGTCAGCTCCCAGCACATGTTTTTGCAAGGACGTTACCGGCCGCACGACTTTGCATTAGTCCTTGTTGAACTTAAGGTTCCTGTCAGCCCATCCCTCCAGCCTGTCTGGGTCCCTCAGGATGGCAGCTCTGACCTAGCCCTAGGGTATCAGCTGCTCCCCCTCCTATGTTGCCATCTTCAGACTTTGTAAGTGTGTGTGTTGTTGCCTCTGCCAGGTCATTGATAAAGGTGTCAAACAGGAAAACTCCCAGGACAGACCCATGAATGTGACCCACTAACAACTGTCCTCTGAGTCTTATTGCCCAGCCAGGTTCTTTACCCATCCAGTTGCCCACCCATCCAGACCATAAACTCCTAGCTTGGATACAAGAATATTGTGGCAGATAGTTTTGGGAGCTGAGGCTGGGCAGCATCCACTGTTGTCCCCACACCCATGGATCTGGTCATTTTATCATAAAAAACAATCAGGATGGTCAGGTGTGATTCACCTGTTAGTAAATCCACACTGACTGTTCCCAGTCACCTTCTTTTTTTATGTGCCCAGTATTGTGCTCCAAACACATTTCTGTGGGATTTTTCCCTCTTCATTAATTTTTTTTATTCTGCACTTAGAAAAGAAACCTATCAGGAAAGCAAGCCCTTATCTTGGCTCATGTGGGAGTCAGACTGGGCATCAGTCCACAGTCATCAGGGCAAAATCCAAATCATGATTTATTTTTCCATACTCTGTCACGTGTACTGCCAGTGTGAAAATACTCCTTGTGCCTGCCTTGACAGCCAAAAGGGCTCAGTCCAAATCCAGTTTTGATCTTAAGGAGAACTGACCTGGATCAAATGGCCTGTGACATGAGAGTTTATCTGCTCCCAGCTCTGAAACCACGTGCGCTGCAGCTGACGAGCTTGCTTGTGTCTAGAGCAGGTGAGTGCAGCAGAGAGGATGTGGCTCCCTGGCCTGATCCAGGCACTGCCTTGTCCTCAGCGTTCATTTCGAAGAAGCTTGTTTTGACCAGGAGCTGCTGAGCAGCTCTGCTCTTCACTTGCATTCAGCTTGAGCTGTGCCCCAGCATGGGGCCAGGGGCTTTTGGAGTGGATCTCCTGCTCCAGGCCATGCCTTGTGCTTGGGTGGTGAGGACTGCTCAGGTCATGTGTGTTCATACAGGGCTTTGCCTGCAGTCCCATGGTGTGTCTGAATGATGGTAGAGTCTTTAATCACTCATGACTGTCCCTAACCAGAGCAGTTGGCTGTGCCCTGGAGGGACTCTCCGGAACAATTCACAGAATCACAGAATCATTCAGGTTGGAAAAGACCCTTGGGATCATCGAGTCCAACCATCAGCCCTACTCTACAAAGTTCTCCCCTACACCACATCCCCAACATCTCATCCAAACGACCCTTAAACACACCCAGGGATGGTGACTCCACCCCCTCCCTGGGCAGCCTATTCTACTCTCTGACCACTCTTTCTGGGAAACATTTTTTCCTCATGTCCAGTCTGAACCTCCCCTGTTGCAGTTTAAAGCCGTTCCCTCTTGTTCTGTCACTAATCACCTGTGAGGAGAGACCAGCACCAACCTCTCCACAATGTCCTTTCAGGGAGCTGTAGAGAGTGATGAGGTCTCCCCTCAGCCTTCTCCTCCTCACACTGAACAGTCCCAGCTCTTTCAATTGCTCCTCATAGGATTTGTTCTCCAGGCCCTTCACCAGCTTTGTTGTCCTCCTCTGCACTCGCTCCAGTGCAGATATTTCCCAGAGTACTGGATTTACCTGCTGTCTTCAAATAAACGCCCCTTCTGATGGAGTAACTCACAAAGGGAGGAAAAATAGACATTTCTACTGTCTGGAAACAAGGTACAGTGTCCTGGTAGGCTCTAGATCCACAGACATCAGTTGTCTTCCTTGACCACTTATATTCAGCAAAGACTTCCAGATGGTGCCGACTGGGCCTCTATGCTTCCAGGGCTTGATGAGTCTTGACAAGGAGCTTGCTGGCTGTGGGGCGCTCCTGGGTTGCTGGCTGAGCAGTCACTGGGCATGCTCTGCTCAGCACAGGTTTGTACCAGCACCTTCTCTGAGTCGGAGACAACTTCAGGAGCACTCCCAAGACACTCCAAAGCACGAACCAGCCAGCTTGACCCAGGCAAGCTGCAATGACTGAGAGAGGGCAGGGAAGAGGCCTGCAGAGTTCAGGACAGCTCTTCTGTGCTTGTTGCAGTGGCTCCTTCATTGGAAGGTGCCTTTGTGCATCTGGTCCCTCTTCCCAGGTGTTGGGGGTGCAGGGATGGAGCAGGGAGTGTACTGCAGGCACAGCAGGCTTAAGTACAGGCTAGAGCAGGTTGTGCAGAAGGCACCAAAAAATGCTAGCATTGAAACCAAGAGCTTCACTCAGTCAGGATTGAGTATAACTGTTCAGCAGGGATTCTTTATTCGCAGCGCTGGGCAGCACTGGGGATCGCTCCACCATGAGTGCCATGCTTACTAACAAAACACTCTGACTAATATACACAAAAAGCATACATGTGCATCAGATTCCCTGGAAAAGGCAGTCTTATGCTAATAGATTCTCAGAATTAATTTACATAGTCTGAGTATGCGTAGTAAAAATAGAGTGAGGGTCTTCTCCCCTCCTTAGGGGTCCCCACAGCCTTTCTCACACTGTCTGTTAGTGAACTTTAGGTTTCCCGTGTCCATCTATGGACATCTGTCCTCAGCTGCTGTTTGTTCCAAGGAGGTTTAGACCAGCTTCCAGTCACCTATCTTGACACTGGCATCTTCTTAGACACTTGTTTTTTAGGTTGATGCTATTAGGGATGTACTCAGGGAGTTTTTCAGACTGTCCAAGGTCTGTCTTATCTTTACTAGGCAAGGAGTTACAGGTTTCAAAACATCTTACAAGTGGGTAATGACTACAGAGGGTAGTTGGGAAAAACTATAAATGAAATTATATACATAAGTAAAATACGGGAAAAATAAAAGCTAGTAAAACACAACTGATGTCTAGTGTTAAAACTAAATGTAGCAATTTCCCTTCAGCGTGAGGCCAAGGGAGGGGACAGACTTGGGGGCAACATTGGGGAGCATGGAAGACCAAGGTGTACACCTGAGCTGACAGCAACCCATGCGACTTGTGTCTCCTCCACTCTGGCTGCCCCATGCCCTACATCTCTCTGGGTTCTTCTCGGCCCTATTGTTTTTCCCTGACCCCCTCTGCTGGGGTGAGCAGTGTTGTGCTGCTCACACAGGGGTTCAGCTGATGGAGGCGCAGGCTGCTGAAGCACTCCAGGTTCAGGCTCCTTAGTACTGATGGAAACACCACAGCCAGCCCTGCTTGGCTGCATTTTAGCAATGATAGACTGAGCAGCACTGTTTGCCAGCACCACAGAGCACTGCAGGCTGTGGTACCATGAGGCTGTTGTAGTGGCAGTCCTTCGGAAACTGCAGCTGGTGGCCCTGAGCTTCAGAGGCAAAGATGCCTGGCCATTTAAGGAAGCTGGCTGAAGCTTAGCATCCTCCTGCAGCCACCCAGAATCATTTAATCTTTGCTGCTTGTTAGCTATTAGCAGCTTGAGGAAGAAAGCAGGTCTTCCTCATCCCAATCTTGGGTCAAGGCTATTGTGGTTTGAGATACTGTAGCTCTTTCTCCCTTTCTCCAGTAACTGCAGATATCTACATTTTCTGAGCCTTTTGTCACTTCATCAGACTTGTGTGGTCCAAGCACTGACCCTGTGTTACGAAGCTGCACTCCCATCAGCCCATGGCCAGGACTGTGGCATGAATGGGGGGGCCTTGCGTGCTCTTTGTGAACTACAGGATGGAGCTGAAGGCTGAGCACCGAGTTGAGCTCTTTACCACCTAGCTGCAAACTCGTACGTATCCTCAGTCAGGTAAAACAAAGTGCAGACTGCTGAGGAGTCAAACAGAGCTATGAACAGCCTGCCATGATGCACTGAGGTTGCTGGTTGCAGCCAAGGCTTTTCAGTCCCTGCTGCTGGTGTAGGGTGCTCACCTGGAAGACCCGGGAGCTGTGGCTCTGGGACAGGGTGTGCTGGGGCTGTTCAGGAGCTCCCCAGCCTTGGGGCAGCGAGCGTGTACTTAGGGAAGCAGATATAAGGCTGTGCTATGGGGGGAATGGCCACAGTCCTTGCTGTTAGATGTGAACTGATAAGCAGGTGAGTTTTACTGGATTGCTCTTAGGTTTGGTGGTCTAAAAAGAAAAGCAAAAAGGTAACTATTTCCCCCCCAGAAGAGAATTTAAAAGGTTTGGTTTGGTTCGGTTCAAACGGAAACTGATTTTTTTTTAAAGCAAGCTATGCTGCTCATGGAGTATCTAGCTCCTGACTTCTAGCAGCTCAGTTGTATGTGTTCCTGGGAGTATGAGGATCTGTGCTGGGGAGGCCTGGGCAGGAATGATGGCACCTGTCTCTGCAAGAACCAGCTCATTCTGTGTTTTAAGCTGTGTATTACTACTGTAATAAAGTAGGTTCCTTCAGCGTTCCAGGGAACTTACTCAGCTACAGCTTACAAAACCTCCTTGTTCTCCTCAAGTTCTTTATGCAAAAGTAGACAGACACCAACCAGTAAATCCACCTTTCATTTGGGGGGGTATATTGAGCCATGAGTGCCCTTATCTGAATGAAGGGCAGTAATAAAAGCTTCCTGGCAACACTGGGGCTAGAGAGCCTTGCAAGGCAATGCAGCTCGCTGTGATAGCACCCTTGTGGTCTTTACCTCAGTGCTACAGGGAAATGATCACCTGCTTTGCAACTTACTTATAGCAATTTACAGCAACTTATAATGATTTCTGAATATTGCTTAATAATCCTGCCTGCCCTGGCTGTTCTGTGAAAGCTTACCAAGGGCTACTGTGTTCATCAAAACAAAGCAGTTTTCTGTGGAAACTTACCAAGAATTACTGTGTTTGGCAAAAATAAGAGATGTGTCCTTGGAAAGCAGATGTGTTCTAACTAGTTTAGTCTTTGTAGTGGATAGATAGCCATGTATGGGTGGTAGAAACTAATATCCTAGTGCTTTTAGATAAGATAGAGGTGGTAAACCAGCTGGAACAACTCTTGTTGTTCAAGAAATTGGCTGGGAGAATCTGCACATGCTCCAAGGAAAAGTACAAGGTGAGGAGGACTGTGAGCCTTCCTCCAACAGACCCCCGGAGACGCCCCCCAGGAGGCAATGCGCAGGTGCAAAGAGAACATAAACTGCTGACACCAGCCTCTAGAGCTAACCCAGCCTCACTTATGCATATGGATATTTGTGTTATGTAATACAATGAATATGTATATCCACACTCTATAAGTTTTTGATAAAATGTGCTGTTGGGGTGCAAGCTTTGTGGAGAAATCCCCTTGCACCCCAGCGCCAAAGTAAACATACCTGCTGTATAACTCTCTCTGAGTTGTAGAGTCTTTTTCCGTGAATCAGAACCAAATCAGAGAGAAGGGCTTTGCAGGGAGCTCAGTGTGGCACAGCCTGGTATTGGCACTGAGTCTGTGGTCTTCATTTTGGTTTTGGGTCTGTTTTCCCCTGTTGAAAAGATCCTGGCCTGCTCTCAACTGTGCATGTGTGCAGTGTGCTCACTGCAGCTCCCTGCAGTACACACGCTCCGAGACTTGGTCCCAGAAATCATGGATGCATTTTGCTGATGTCTTCATGAAAACTTTCACCGTAGACATCCGGCAGGGAAAAGGGTCAGCCTAGTCCTTTTATATTAAAGAAAACTGAAAGTAATTGAAACCAGAAGCTGGTGAACACTAGGAGGAATGCAGCAATGAGCACCATTCCTTGTCTCAGAAAACAGCTGCAGTGACAATTTAGCTTGGTTGCAATTTGATGCACATATAATCTGTATGCTTTATTCCAGGTGTTTTTATTACCTGGGACTTTTGAAATAGCAGCTGTAATGCAGAGCTGCAGTGCAGAAGAGGGTGTGACACTAGCCTCTGGCTTTCTTAGAGGGCTCATTTCTAGATGATTTATATTTCTGAGAAAAAAACCATCAAATTTACTTATAAGCTTTGTAATCAGACCTTTGTCTTCACTAGAGTAATTTGCAGTGCCCTGTAAGACCAGACTGGTTTTAGAAAGGCTCAGTAGCCCCATCCCTACTGGTGCTGCGTCCATGAACCAGTCAGGCATTGATGGGCTTAAAAACACCCCCCACCCCCTGGGACTAATTGCATTTGCAGGATTTGGCCCAGCTGGGGCTGAGCCCTTTGGTGCTTGTGTGTGTGTGTGTGTCCCCAGCTCACCCCCTCTCCCACCCACTGTCCCACTTGCTGCTGCTGGGACCCAGCTGCACCCTATAAACAAACACACACACACCCCCCCCCACCATGAGCACCCAGCCCCATGTCCCTTTTTGGGTGCTGCCTGCGCTGCTGGAGCAGGTGAGTAGCCCCAGCTGGGGCATTTTTTTCCCTTTTTTCCTTTTTCCTTCTGGGGGTCTCCCTGTTCCCTGGGGGATGATTTGCTGTTGTGCTTTGAGCCCCCCCCAGCCCTTGCTGCCATCTCTGGAGCTGCTGTGTTGCCATTTTGGCCTTTTTTTTACCCCAGTTGCTTGGTGTGTGAGCAGCGTGGCGGGGGGGGGGGGTGTGCCGTGTTCTTCTTCAATTTTAATTGAGTTTGGATATTTAAGCACAAAGCCAGGGGCTGGTGCGTTGTTTGGAGTCGTTAGAAGGGGGGTGGCACAGCAAGTGGCTTGTGAGGTCAGGGCCTGGGGCTGAGCAGTGTCCTGGGCCTGGGGGGAAAGGAGTTGGTGGCCAGCGAGCCCCCACCCATGGCCCTCCTGCAGTGGGGGACACTGAAAAGGCATCACCCCCCCCCACCTCAGAGCAGGGTTTGCCTAAAAGCCTGGCAGCCCTGAGTATCGCAGGGCTCCCTGCAGGGCTGAGGCCTGGGGGGCTCATCACATGGGTGGGTGATGGCGCTGGGGAGGGGGCCACAAGCTGCCGGGGGGTGGGTTGCAAACCGCAGTATTTTGTGAGGGTGCAGGATGGGGTTTGGGCTGCACCCCAGGACACGGGGGTCCTCGTTGTGCTCACATGGCCCCCCCACGGCTCCGGGGTCCCCCCTTCCCTCTGCTCCCCCCTTCGGGGATGGCAGCGGCGGCTTCTGCAGGCAGAGCGCAGGCAGAGCGCGGGCAGCACGTGGGACTCGGCGCAGCCTCCTGGGGGGGGCCTGTCCCCACTGGTAATGCCGCGGCTTGGGGGGGGGCTCACGCCCGTTCTCGGTGCCCTTGCAGGGATGTGCTCCCAGCAAAGAGAAAAGGCAGGGACTGTGATCAGAGACATAGAGTATTTGTTGATCAGATAAAGGGTGAGGTGACAAGAGACATGTGGTATTTGTCAATCAGATAAAGGGTGGGAGCCTGGGTATGTGCCTGTCTGTCTGATGGGATTTACGACTGCGATCAGAGGCAAATGGCATTTGGTGGTCAGGTAGTTCACAAAGGGTGAAGGCCTGAGTGTGGGCACGTCTGTCTGATGGGATTTACGCCAAGTCTGCAATTAGCGATATCCTGTGAAGTAGGCACAGAGATGAGCTATGCCATGTAAGGGCCAAACCCGAGAGGGTCAGCAGAAGATAATGCAGAGGAAGACGACGACCCCCCTAGCAACAAAAGGCGCAGCCGCAGCCGAAACCAAAAAGGCCCCATCAGCCCAGAACCTGAAGATTCTAACAAGAGACTGCCAAAGAGGAGGGGCGCGTGCCGTTGGCGGAGCAGCGACTCCCCGGCCGCCCAGCGCTGCTTTACTTGCTCAAGCGCTTGCTGAATTAATAAACTTTATAAGTCACTTGATTTGGCTTCTGAAAGTGATTTTCCCCAATTTATAACAGCTTAATTAAAGCAGCAGGTTTCTGCACCTGGGAATGCTGTTTCTTCCTGCCAGTGATCATCTCGCCTTCACCATGTGGTACTCGCAGCGACGTAAAAGTGCAGGACAGACTGTTTGGCTGATGAACTTACTTCCCCCCCACTCCTCAGTGTTCTTTGATAGTCTTGTTTTATAAAAATTGTGGTTGGTCTGGTTTTTTTCTCTTTTTTCTTTATTCCCCCCCCCCAAGCTACAGATACTACAAACATCTTCTCTGACTCTTCAGAAAAAAACCCAGCAATTCTTTTAACCTAAACTCGTACGTAATCCCAGGGGTTACGCCAGGCAGAAGTGCAGCTGTGGTTTACTTCTGTTGCCCTCTTTTGTCTACATACAAATAGAGGGTTTGTGTCTGGGAGGAAAATGTTCTTTATTATTTGAATAATTTTTCAAGGTCCCTTCTCGTAGCAGTTCTGACTTGCACATCTTGCTATGGCCAAATATTTTGAAGAAAAAGAACCTGGCTGCAGTAACCCTTGCATAAGCTCTCATCGCATCGGAGCAGTTCTCTTGAGATTTAATGTGGTTGTGGGTAGATCTTTGGCTTGCAATTTTTTTCTTTTCTTTGCAGAGAAAATTGAACAAGGGAGAACATCTCTTTAGGATCCGGGTAGGTCGAAGTGTTGCCTACCATACTTTAAAAATAAAGGAAAATATAAATACAGCATTTAAGACAGAGATGTGAAGCACTGCTGATGTTGCTAGCTGCTGTGTTAGCCTTTAAGCACAGCAAGGAATGTGTCTGCTTCCTTTGTGGAATAGAAGGATACTGATTTGCTGAAACTTCATGTGTTTGCAAGTAAAATAGTACTGGATTTCAGCTCCCTCGGCCTGTTCACCATTTGCTTAGAAAAGAATTTTCCCTAGCCTGGCTGTTGTAAACAGAAATGGTACTGGTCTGAGGAGGCACAGAAGGGTGGGATGGCAGCCCATTTCACAGGCATTTCACAGCTCCTGCCAGGAGTTTTGTTACTGTCCAAACTAGATAATAAACTAATAACTAATCTAATCAGGTAGGTAGTGCCTGTAATTGAAATTTATGGTCGTTATCTGTTGTGATAATTAATCTTAGTTTATCACAAATACTCTTCCTTCTCGTAAGAACAGTTTCCCTTCAGGATTTAGACGTGACTTTGCATTTCATAGGAGTCTCAGAAGTAACAATGCAAGGGAGGCTGGGGAATCTGTGTTCCAGAGAGCAATTAACTCTTTAAGTCCAAGGTAGCTGTGACTTTAACTGCAAAACCTAGCAGTGAGTAATGTTACTTTGGTCAAAGCAGAACTGTTTTGCCAGTCTGCGGAGTAGGTCGTGTATATGAAGAACAGCTCTACACACGAATCTTCTTCGGAGCTGTGGTCCTTATAATTGCTTCCATCACACCCCTCAGCCTGACTCACTCACCCAGCTGTGCTTGCACTCCAGGCATTCCCAGTCACTGAGCTCTGGGAATGCTACTGGATCAGCCTGCTGTGCAGGATGGGGAGTTTCGTGTAGGACTTCTCTGACCCAGGAGGGCAGAAATCAATATTCAGACAGGCGAGGGCTTGTGTTCTCGTGCTGCTCAAGTAGGATATTGAAGTAGGTTATCTTAAAGGGGAGAAGTCTTGCTAGCCAGGGTGTCCAAAACTTGGCGCTTGAGAAGCCTCTGCGGCTAGAATCCTGGCAAGACCTGAGCTTACAAAGAGGAGAGGCACAAAGTGCGTTGGTAGGACACTTTGCTGCACTCCCCGTAGAGAGCATAAAATCTGGGGGGTGCAGGTGGGCCAGGGAAGTGTTACAAAATGCTGGATGTTCCTCTTTGCTTCAGTGGTTGGATCTGCCCAGATTATCACCGAATGACACGTGCGTGCCCATCACCGTGTCCTGTCCGTGCTGGAGGTTTTGTACCGCATTCCCTGTATAAACCAGCACCTCTGGCAGGCGAGAGGTTTGGCTTATGGACAGCAAGTCCCTGGCCCGTATCAGAGGCTGGTTGCTGTTCGGTGCAAGTCTGAAGACTGTGTTATGTCTGGACACTCTCAGTGCATCCTAGTTCATCTCTCTGTTATTTTTTATAGTGCTGCTGGAAGTCTTTCAGGATAAAGGACAAAGCCTGCTACACATGTAGTTTTTCCATGAACCATGTCAGTGCAAAAGTAGAGTCAGGAGGGAGTGGAACCTTATTTCCCAGTACATCTCTTCACTGTGTGTCGGATAGCACAGCTCATCCATGCATCCTTTTGCTTCAAACTGCTGATTGCACTGAGCTTGTAGAACTGAGTTTGAACTGAATTTTGTCCTGCTCTTTCCATTAATCCACTTAAAAAAAAACCACCAGCAAATTTGCTCCTGCAAATTTCCTTAAGCTTTCTTTGCCTGAGCAGATATTCTTAAGGTGCTTATGCCCTCTGAAAGAGCCTTGTGTGTTTGGTGATACGAGAGAAAGCAAGCAAGCTGCAGTGAGAGTCACAAATCCTTCAGATGAATTAGTGAGTCCAGCAGGTGAAAAATTGCACCTGTTAAAGCATGTGCCCTTTGAGAGGTGTTGCTCAGAGAAGTCCCTATGTTGTTCCCAGTCATGAAATGAAATACCCTTTTTTTTTTAATTCCAAGTCCTGTTCTGGAGCACAAAGAAAGTCACTGACGTTTCCCATAAACTAGGTGCTGCTTTGTAGCTCTCCTTGCACAGGGATCTGTGAACTATTTGGATTTGCTTACTGTCTCTGAGGTCAGTACGAGGTGCCCACAGAAACTGAGAGTTTCATCTTTACGCAGCAGTGCTATTCATTTAAGGAGGAAAACAATGGTTAAACGAGTGGTTCCCCACTGAGGTGGGTGTCAGGATAATGTAAAGCACGTGCCTGTATCTGTGCACCAGTAAGACACAGTTAAGGGCCTCTTGTGTGGTGGAGCTGTTGCGGTTTGACTCAAGGCTAACTGACCTGGGCTTTTATTTTTCTTCTTTAGTGATGATGGCCAAGGAGAAACCGCCAATAACTGTGGTTGGAGACGTTGGAGGAAGAATTGCCATCATTGTGGTATGAGTGTGATGGAGAGGAGCGGGGGGGTGGCTTCCTCCCAGCATCTTTTCTTGAGCTGCTTTATCCCAGAGGGTAGGAGAGACTGCTGGTGTAGGGGTGGGAACAGGATTGTTACCACTGTTTTCTCCAGTTTTGCTGGTGGCTTTGGTTATTTCAGTTTTCTGCTGAAAACCCTTCGTATTTCAGTGCTTTAAGTCCTGAAATCTCCTTGCTCCCTTGAATCTACAAATATCAGATGTGTACAAATACTCAACAAATCCAGGACATGCAGAGAAATCTCCTGAAGTATTTAAAAAAAAAAAAACAAACCAAACCAACCAACCATAAAAAAAGCTCGCTGAGCTTTTCTTACATGCTGTGCCATGCTGCAGTGTAACTAATCAACATGCAGCTACTATCGCTGTGAAAAAAAATACCTTGCTGAAGATAAACTCTGTTTGCCTGTGAGCATGTGCAGGGACTAGTTTGTTTCCAAGACACAATATTTGTTCTGCACACTAGCAAAAGGGTCTGTAAATTAGGGAAATGGTGTCCACAGATTTAAGTTGTGCACGTGGCTGTGCTTGAATCTCAACAGCAGCTGAAGTAGCCAGGGATTATATTCTTTTTGGCTATGTTTGTGGCCAAAGCTGCAGTACCTTGCAGATCCACTCCTGCCCTGCAGGCATGGTAAACTTCTGGTTTTGGTGTTATTTCTGTCTCTTCTCAGGATGACATCATCGATGATGTGGAAAGCTTTGTAGCTGCTGCAGAGATCCTGAAAGAGCGTGGAGCCTACAAGATTTTTGTGATGGCTACTCACGGGCTCCTGTCAGCAGATGCCCCCCGTCTCATAGAGGAATCCTCCATCGATGAGGTGCGTCTGCTTTCTGGGCTTGTGTCTTGAGATGGTGCCACCATGGTGGGTGGGGGATGCTGAGCTTGTGCCTGTGGGTCCCCAAAAGGGGCAGGAGCAGCCTTGTGTGGCAGAGAAGAGGCAGAGCAGGCTGGCAAGGCTGTGTGAGGAGGACCAGCCCTGCCTGCGGGAGAAACCCATCTGCTGCTGTGTCCCCAACAGAGAGGAGGTCTGGCCAGCCCGCGCCAAGCTGGATGAGTTGCTGGGACGAGGCTCCATGACCAGAACCCTGGAAGAGCCAGACCTGGGAGAGCGCCGGGAGGTCAAACTGGCGAAGGAGTACCAAAAGCAGCTGGGTGAGCACAGCCAGGGACGCTGGGAAGGGCTGCAGAGGTGGCAGCGTTGGCCTGGGCGAGCGAGATTGATTTCTACTGCCCTTACAGGGGAAATGCCCTTCTGCCCTCGCGGCAGCCTGGCAGCATTTGCACAGGAGCTGTAACTCGGCTGCCTTTGGCCGTGGGTTGATTCCCAACAAAAGTTTTTCAGCCACTCTGAGGAGGCCCCTTGCTCGCCGGTTTCTGGGCAAGACGTTTCCAGCTGTGTTTTCCCAGAGGCAGCACTGTCAGTGGGAATTGCAGGGGGGGAGGAGGAGGAGGGCTGGAGTCTTTGCCGTTGGCTGCTCCTCTGGGCGCTGACTCAAGGCCGCTTGTCTGAACAGAGAAGGAAGAGGGTCGGCACAAGGACGATTTTGTGTTTGGAGCATACCAGCCCACGGTGGCCTCCATAGCCAAGGGCCGGCCGGCGAGGAGGCAGCCTCTGAGGTATTGTGCTCTCTGTGTGTCTGTAGCTGCAGCCAGCGGGCACGCTGCCCCTGCAGCAGAGCGGGCAGGGTCCCCGGTGTCCCTTCGCAGACAGGGATGTGACTGCTGCTCCTCACAGCAGGTTTTCAGCCGAGAAGAACAGCGAACTTAAAGCAGAGCCCCTCTCCAAAGCTCCTCTGTCAGCCAGCCAGAGCCCCGCATGGGGCTGCAGAAATAGAAGTGGCTGGCTGGGCTTGAAACGTGAAGAATTTTTTGATTTGGAGCTGTCGTCTCCAGCAAAGGCCAGTCCTGCAGGGAGCTCCCGCAGCCCTGCCGCAGCTGGGCAGCCCGGCCCCGCCAGACAGCTCCTGGCTGCAGAGGAGGCAGCCGCTAAAACTGACCCGGTGGAGGAGGAGGAGGACTGGCTGAGTGCTGCCTTGGCTCGGAAAAAAGCCCAAGCGCAGGCGAAGGCCCAGGAGAGGACCGCCAAGCCCTCCGAAGTCCCAGGCGAAGGGCTGAATCCCGGCTCTCCTGTCAGGTAAAGGCGTGGTTGATGGCCGCAGCGCTCCCGTCTGCTCCGCGTGTAGCTGCTCCAGCAGGAGCTCTCAGAAACCCTGGGCTCGGATCTGAGAAATGAATTTTAAGCACTGTCTTGTCTCGGGTTGGGGTAATAACGTGGGGCTGTGTCCCAGTGATCCAGCGCACAGTCCCCTCCCACTTCTGGGCTCTCCTGCCAGTTGTAGCCAAGAGGGCACACAGTGCCGTGGGTCCCGCGGAGCTGTCCTGGATCAGCACACCCCTGCGAGCTCCTCCCTGTGCTCCTCGTTGCTGCCTTCATTCCCTTTCCTTCCTCCCAGTTGAGGCAAAGCACCTCCTCCAGCTGAGTCGACACGGAGCCAGGTCACCTGGGCAGCAGTGGGGTTGGGCTGGAGATGTGTAGAGGAGGGACTGCAGGAGGCTGGGGCTGGATGGCCGTTCCCGGGCTGGGAGGAGATGATCTCCTCAGGGCTTTACCTCCCCGAGAGCGTCCCTGTGTGTGCGCAGGTTAGCACAGCCAGGGCACAGCTGCGGGCGAGGCACGTGCCTGCCTTTGGGGGCTGAGGGTCCCACCAGAAAGCCCCCGAAGATGAAGGGCCTGGGTCTTTTCTCTCTGTCCCTGTAGGCTGAGTCCCCAGCCCTGGGCTTGCTGCATGAGAGGAGGCTGGGGGCTCCCGCTGCCCAGCCCCACGAGGATGCAACGGGCTGTCAGGCAAGGCAGCAGCCATGGCCCCACTCAGCCTGTCCCAGCTGCTGGACATCGCCATTGGGACGCCCCAGGTCGGGGCCGTCAACTTCACGGCGCTGTACAGCCTGCTGCAGGCCATGCTCAGGCACCTGGGCCTGCAGGACCTGCCTGCCCTGGGCCAAGGGCACAGCCCGACCCCCCCTCCTGGGGCGGGACCAGCCCCCCGAGGCACCCCCGAGAGAGGAAGGGGGACAGGGCGGAGGCCCAGGCACAGAGTCGCTCACCCCCGCGAAGGACCCGCTGCAGGGGACCGTGAGCACCCCCCAGGATGCCTCCGTGGCTGCTGACGCGGGGCGGATGAAGGCAAAGATTGAAGAGAAGGAGAGCAGCATCTCCAAGGTAGAGGCTCTTCCCCGTTCCCTGGGTGCCCCCCCCGTGAGACACCCCCTCCTCTGGGGTCTGCACCACCATTGTGGTGCCCTTAGGTCTGGTTTAAGCCTGAGCTCGAGGTGGTATGTGGGGCTTCACTGTGGGAAAGGGATGGAGATTTGGGGAGAAAGAGCTGGGGCTGAAATGCTGCTCCAGTTGCTCTGGGTTCTCCCCAAGTTGCCATCAGCAAGTCGTGGGTCCAGTACAGCACCCGGTGCCCTCGGCTCCAGCAGCCAGAGGCTCAGCACCTGTGGAGATCCAGCCCTACCACTCTCCATCCCTCCCTTCCCCACTCCTGAGCCACAGCCAGGTACGGCACCCACTCCTCGGGCAGCTGAGAGGCTCCATCAGCACCTCATGGGCCTCATCTCCCAGCCCAAATCCCCTTGGCTTGCCCAAGGGCTAGACCCAGCACTGGTGGGGACTGGAGAGGGGCCTCATCCTGCACAATGCTGAGCCGTTTGGGGCTGCGAGCATCCCCAGTGGGAAGAAATAAGCTCAGGTTCAAGGAAACGGTCACCTTGGGTGCTGCAGGGCCGGATCCTGCTGGGGCTGGGACATGTAGGGAGAAGGCAGCAGGGAGAGTTTCCCCGGGTGGCTGAGCTCACCCTCCTCGGGGCAGGCCCCTGCTTGATCGCTCCCCGCTTCGTTAGCCGCGGTTGCCGCTGCCCTCGCGGGCCAGCTGTGGTTGAGAGGGTGGCAGCAGCTCTTTGCCCTTTGGATCGGCTTCAGTAGTCTTGCACAGAGCCCGGTGTGGGGAGGCAGGGCTGGATCTGTCCCCACTTACTTGGGCTGTGCAGTGGGCCCCCCCCGGGGCAGGGTTGGGGGGGGGGGGTCTCTGGGGAGCTGCTGCCCCTTCTTGGCTGCTGAAGGTGTGATGAATGGTAAGTGCTGCCCGCAGTGCCCCCGGGACTCACCCCCGCCACTCCCCTCTCTCAGGCCGTGGCTCTCTCCCAGGATCTCCTCGAGGAGATCGGCGGGATGAAGGCGGCGCAGTCCCGCATGGAGGAGGACATTCGGATGATCCGCGAGACGCTTGGCATGGTGAGCTGCTGCCGGTGTCCCCAGGAGGCAGCTGGGCCCTCACCCCCCTCCCTGCCTCTGTGTCACCCTGCCACCCCTGCCCCACGGCCCTGGGTGTCACCCGGCGTGAAGGGTGCCAGGAGGGAAGAGCAGGAAGGGTGTCCCAAGGCTGAAGAGGTAACTGCATGCACCAACCAAAGTGACGCTAAGACATTTTTTAACTAAACAGCTGTAAAGAAAGAAACATGGGTGCTAAGAAGGAGAGGAGATAAAGATCTACCCATGCAACACAGCCACAACCCTGCCTGGCATCCCTCTGTCCTGTGCCCAAGTTAATTTTTGGATGCTCCTTTTCAATCCTGCTCCTGTGTCTGGGCTGCCATCCCTCTCCTTGTCCCGCTCCAGGGGAATCTCCAGGACGCTGCCGGCCAGCTGCCGGCCCTCCGTGACCAGACGGCGTTGGACAGTGACATGGTACGGCCGCGCGCACGCCCGGATCCTGCTCCGGGACGGAGGCGGCTGCGTGCCCGGGGCACCGGTGCACCCAGTCCCTCGGTGTCAGGGCACGGTCCCAGCAGGGCTGGGCAGCGATGCTGGAGGGGGTCAGTGCTCCTGTGGGTGCCATCTCACCCGGCTACGTGGCCAGGGTTGACCCCCTAATCCCTTTTTTCCCCAGAAAAAGCTGAAGGAAAGGCTGAGCCTCTACCCAGCCCCGGAGCAGGTAAGCAACTTGGTGCGCTGGGAGGTGCTGGAGGATTGCCTGGTGGGCAGCAAAGCAGGAGGACGAGAAGGAGGAGGAGTAGGAGGACGAGAAGGCCGTGGTCTGTCCGTGGTGAGTGCTGGGGCATCCCAGCTATGGGAGTGGGACTCAGCAGGACCGCAGCCTCCCGGGGCCTCGGCGGAGGTTTGCTCAGCACTTCTCTTCCCTGTGCATCCCGCCGGGAGGCAGGACCTGGCACCAGCAGAGCCAGGGCAGCTCCTCGGCTGCCCCAGCAGAGACCTCCTCATCGTCCTCATCGTCTGTGCCACCGACAGCCCCCAACAGCCCCTCCGTGGGGCAAGGGAGCGCCCGAAACCCTTGGGGTGACCGCGCAGCCCCCTGTCCTTGCTCAACGTTGGGCAGGATCACGGCTCCCTGCCCTCCTGGTCTCTCTGGGGCTGGGAGGTGGGAGCCGGGGACAGCGGAGGGACATTTTGGGGCAAACCCCAGCATTCTGCACCATGAGATGGTTTCCAAATCCTACCTGGGGCTGCTGCTCCTGAAATGAAGGCGCAGCCCATTAGGCTGGGAAGCGGGTCTGGTCCAGCAGCTCTGGAGTACAGAATCCCATTGCTGGAGAGAAGAATGCCTTGCTGTTGTGTCAGGTGGCATCAGCAGGGGGTTTGCTGATCTCCAGGATCGGCTGCTGAAATGACTCTGCAGGCACAGAGGTGGCCAAAGGACTAAAGGGACTGGGGAGGGGCCGTGCGGCTGGGGCGCCCGGGGGTCCCTGTGGGTTGGGCAGTCTCTGCCTTTGGGGTACTTGAGTTTGGCTCCGTGAGCTGGGGGGTTTGAGGACAGGGCGGGTGGCCCTTGCTGCTGCACTTCCGCCCATAAACCTGCTCCCCTTTGCCTCCTCTTCGCAGGATGGCAGTGAGGGCCAGGCTGCCCCCGCCGAGCCCCCCACTGCAGACATGGACGCCCCGCATGGGGCAAGCTCAGCGCTGGGACTGAAGGGACCAGGGACACAGCCTGCACCCAGGACCAGCAAAGGGACCAGCAAGGGGACTCCACAGGGGCAGCCTGGCTCCCTGGGGACGCAGAGAGCACCAGTGGCCCCTGAGAAGGGGGCAGGTGCTTCGTCAGATAAGACAAAGACTTCTGATGCCCGTGCCACCACCCTGGGGACACAGGCAGGATCCCCTGGCATCAAGACCCCTACGCTGGGGACAGAGTCAGGGGCCCCTGACACCCAAACCTCCACCCCAGGGGCACAGCCAGGGTCCTCTGACACCCAGAGCACTACCCCAGGGGTGCAGCCAGGGATCCCCAGCACCCAAACCACCACCCCAGGGGTGCAGCCAGGGATCCCCAGCACCCAAACCACCACCCCAGGGGTGCAGCCAGGGGCCCCCAGCACCCAAACCACCACCGCAGGGGTGCAGCCAGGATCCCCTGGCATCCAAACCACCACCCCAGGGGTGCAGCCAGGGATCCCCAGCACCCAAACCACCACTCCAGGGGTGCAGCCAGGGATCCCCAGCACCCAAACCACAACCCCAGGGGTGCAGCCAGGGGCCCCCAGCACCCAAACCACCACCCCAGGGGTGCAGCCAGGGTCCTCTGACACCCAGAGCACTACCCCAGGGGTGCAGCCAACACCTCCAGGGACCCAAGGAGGAGGAGCAGGGGTTAGAGATCCCCCTTGACACTGATCCCAGGGCCACATCCCCTTTGCAAGAGCCGCCCGTGCCCTGGCGATCCTCAGGTTCCTGCAGTGTCTCCGATCGCTACGCAGAGACGGTGGAGGCTCTCCGCCAGATCGGGCAGCTCAGCCACCCCTGTGCCAGCCTGAAGGAGCAGGTGGCCCAGCTGGAAGCCAGCAAGTCAGAGCACGCCGAGCTTGAGAAGCTGCGCCTGCTCTTCTCGGAGGGAGGTAGGAGCCCCTGGGGGGGCTGGCAGGGGGGTGTTTGGCATGGGGACACCCTGGGCTGGGGGCTCATTGTGCTCAGAGCCTGGCCTCAAAGGCGAGACCCCCTCACTGACAGCATGTCCCCTCAGACCACATCTAGACAAGGAGAGCATCACCAGCGTCCTGGCCGACCTCCAGGGCCAGGTGTCCTCGCTGCAGGGCCTGACCAGTGACCTGCAGGGCGAGAATGGGAAGGTGAGCTGGCAGCAGTCCCTGGGGGGGCTGCGGGGATGCCAGGGGGGAGTTGGGCAGGGAGGAGCGGAGGACATGGAGTTGTTGGAGGCAGAGACATAACTCGGGGTGGTGAGAATCAGGCTGTTCCGGGAGCAGCCCAAGGCTGGGTGGGTGAGGGTGCTGCTGGAGTTGGTGTTGCTCTGCACCCCAGACTGGCACACACGAGAAGCTCAGCAGGGGCAGGTCTTTGCCATCTCTTGGGAAGACATGAGAGAGTGTCCAGGACAGCAGGTCATACGTTGGTTTCCCCTGTGCCCATCCTAGGAGCGGGCAGAGGTGAAGATACGGGTCTGCGCACTGAGAGCCCAGAGGAGCAGCTGGCGAGAGAGAAAGAGCTGCTGGATGAGGCCTGGCAGGAGCTGAAGGCGGACAGGGAGGAGGTGAATGGGGCTGCACTGCGCGTCCGGCAGCAGGAGGAGGAGCTGAAAAGCGTGACCAAGGTAAGCGGAGCATCTGCGCTTCCGTTCCCAGCTGCACACGGGCTGGCAGCAAAGCTGGGCTTTCACAGCCCTGCCAAAGCAGGGACAGAAAGCCTGTCCTGGAAGGGGAAGGAGGGGATGCCCAAAGGAGTCGTGCCCCAGGGCAGCGCGGGTCCCTGTCCCCAGCCTCCCCAGCTGCTCTGCCTTGCAGCTCTCCTCCCAGAAGTATGAGGAAGGGCAGCGAGCCCTGCAGGAGGCACACAGGGTCGAGTCGCAGGACCAGTCGAGGCTGCAGTCCCTGCAGTGGCAGTTGGAGCAGGTCAAGCAGCAGCAGGAGCGTCCGCACCAGGCAAATACCCCCTCGCCTTCCCTTGTGGGCCTGGGGCCGCCGTGCCAAGGGCCTGAACCTTTGCCAACAGCTTCTCTCTCTCCCTTTCTCCCCGGGATGGGGCAGGACCAGTCTAGCATGGCTCAGCAGAGGAGCCAGCTCCAACAGCTGCGCCAGGAGCTGTCCAAGAGCCCCATGATGCTGCGGACCACAGGCTGGGACTCCAGTGCCCCTGAGAGTGGCTTCTCCAGCATGCTGTGTAAGGCTTTGTGCTTGCTGCTGGTGGGGAGGGACGTGCTGGGGGGCAGCTGCACTTGTATTCCACTTCTCAGGAGGCTTGGTCCGTTCCTGGGGGCTGTTTTAGTTCCCCTGTATATAAACCTCAGATGGGTGTTGGCCGCCTTGTCCTCTGAAGGAGCTCAGCGAAGCTCTGAGCCAGGGCAGTGCCAGGAGAGGGCAGGGAGGCCAGGAAGGGAGAGGCCGGTGGGTTGAAGCCCATTTGCACTGGGAGCGTGGGGAGGATCCTGCTGCAGGGACACGCAGGCAGCACCCAAAGGGATGCTGTGTCGTCTCCATCTGCGGTTCCTCTGACGGCGGCAGCACCACACAACTGGGCTTCTGTTCCAGGCTTTCCACCTCCCATCGGCAGCCCAGGAGGTATCCAAGAACTCCTGGCCAGGGCCAGCTCCGCCGAGCTCAGTGCCACCCTGGCGATGATGAAGTTCCGAGCCCTGCAGGTGAGTTGGTGGGAGACAGGGGTGGGAAGGGGCTTCAAACCCGCTGGGTGGGAGCAGGGCTGGGTGAAGCCTGATCTGAGCCTGGTAGGAGACAGCCCAGGCTGTGGCTCAGATCATTACTGAGCTGTGGGGCTGGGTGGGCTTGGAGAAGCCCCGGGCACCTAGAGGAGTGATGGCAGAAGCAAGGACGGGTGGATCCTCCTCACAGCTGGTCTCAGGCTGATGGAGAACGTCCTCCATGGGGTTGCCCTTGTCCTCGCCCTGTCCGTGGATGGGAGAAGCCAACTCTGTTGGCCTCTGGCGTCATGATGTCCCCGTCTCTCCCGTCAGCCCGCCGATTCCCTGCTGGGCCCTTCCCCAGGTGGGGCTGCTCTTTGAGGCTTCCGCTGTGGGTCTTGCTGAGAGTGTGAGGTTGTGGTCTCGGGGCGGGGGGAGCCCCCACACCCCAGGGGGTACCACGGATGGTAGCTGCCCCCTGCTGACTGCAGGAAGGAGGGTTTGGGATGCTTCCCTCCCTCATGAGTGACACCCGGGACTGTCAGCCCCCTTCTGTGGCACTCTCTGATACCCCTTCCATCCATCCCTCTCTTCTCAGGACCACGCTTACTTAGATAATGAGCAGCTCTTCCTGGAGTCCCTGAAGAAAAGCGTCCTACAATGCTCCTTTTGTGCCAGGCTGAAGGGGTGGCGTCCCCAGGCCGTGCTCAAGGGATGGCTGAGCAATAAACCGATCTTCACACGATCACCAGAGTTACTGTACTTATTGAGGCCTGGGTGCTCGGTGGACCTTTCCACAAATCAAGCACAGCAACAGCAGGTTTTTGTGCTGCTTTTATACACAAAAATCAGAGGCTTTTCCAAATACGCCTATTGGATACGGATTGGTTAGTGATTAACATCCTGCATGCTTCTGCTACTGCGTGTGCTCAGGGAAAGGGTCTCACACCGGGCAGCGTCTTCTGAACCTCTGTGTGTGTGTGTGTGTGGTTTTTAGTATTATAACGAAGGTAGTTCACTTCCAGGACACTCAAAAGTTAGTTTTATTGCCACGTTAATTTAATCGGTTGTTCACTGTGCTAGGTTGTCCAATATTTCATCCCCAGCACAATCCCAGACCTTCTCTTTATGTTCCAGGGTGTTCCACTTGTTTCCTAGGGTTTGGAGATCACAGTCTATCCTGTATGAATTTCTCATCACTAGCGCAGGTTTTCTTGACCACGCTTCAAAGTCCCACTTGCCCGAGCTTCAACCCCTTGGGTGCGGTACCTGTAGCCCCTGGCGCGATCCTTAACCACGGCTACGAGCAGATGTGGAGTGTGCCAAGAGCCACGGTGTGTGTGGCCTCCATCTCTGGGGGTGGCAGCAAGGGCCGCTCTGGGCGTGGGGCAGAGGGGCAAGGGCGGAGGGAAGAGCGGGTCCCTGCGGGGCTGTGGGGGCGTTTGTAGTCAGGCGCGGTGCCAGGCAGCCCCGTTGCTCTGGCAGCGGGGGCCTTGCAGGGCCGGCGGTGCGCGGCGCAGCCCCTGTCGCCATGGGAACGGGGGCCTTGGACTGCTGGCGGCGCGCAGCATGGCGGCGCCTTTGCTGAGCGCGGCGCTGCGGGGCGGGCGGGCGTTCGGCACGGTCGGTGAGGCGCGGGCCGGGGAGCTCCGGTTCCCCGTGAGCGGGCAGTGGGAGGCGTTTGGAGTGTGTGTGTGGCGGGGCGGGGAGCCCTCGGCCGCCTGGGTTCCGCAAGAGTGCTGGCGGGGCCGGCTCCGGGAGGGGTGGGTGGCAGCGGCCAGGGACCGCGCTCCCGCTCTCTCGCTCTCCCGCTCTCCGCCCGCCCCGGGCGCTCTTGGTCTTGTTTCTCGCTTTCTGTCTAAAGCGGGAACTCTGTCCTCTTCCAGCTGCGCTCTGCAAGCGGGCGGCCCCGCTGGGGCCGATGCCCAGCGAGGAGATTGACGTGGACAACTTGGAAGCGCTGGAAAAATACCGCAGTTTCACTCGCTACTTCAGGCTGGCGGAGAAGGAGAGCAGGAAGCCCCGCTGGTGGAAGACGTACCGGCAGCACACCTGCCCCCCGCCAGGTACTGGTGGGAGGAGCTGCTCCGCGCGAGGTTTTGCTGCTGAAGGTCGGGGCAGCTGTGGTTGGGTTTGCCCCAAAGCCTGCCCTGTAAGGAGCTGATGAGGTGCTTTGGCATGAGGTTGGCCCTTACCCGGTGCAGAAGTTTGCAGAGTGCAAATGTCTTCAGGGGAAATGGATGTTAGTTTTTTGGAAGGAGGGCGGCTGGCCGGGACCTGCTAAAAGACGTGGAGCAAAGTAAAGTCGTGAGTCCTTGGAACCCCAGTAGTATCAGAGAAAGCAGATGAGGACCCAGAGCTTTAGAGCTGCAGCAAATAATAGCAAATTTGGCTGCTCTGCTGAGCAGGCTCAGAGACCAGAGCTGCTCCCCAGCTGGCAAACCTGTGGGCCTGGGAGTGTGATGGTTGGGGAGGGAGGAGGGAGCAGAAGGGTGGAGGTGCAGAGGGAGGGCAGAGGTGGTAGAATCGAGTCTCTGACATCTCGGAGTTTGTGTCTCTTTCACGTGCTCCCTACCGTTTGGCAGGGGTTTTGTGTTTGGGTATTTGGAGATTCATGTTTTTCCCATACATGATTTTTTCACCCCTCTCTGAAGAGCCAAAGACCAACATCAGCTTGCCGCGTGCTAAGCTGCTGCGGGCACAGGAGAGGAAGGAAAGAAAAAAGATCCTGAGGGAGAACCGCCAGAGTGCCGAGATGGAAAGAGCAGCGCGGCTCCGGACTGGTCTGTGCCGCACCACCTCCCTCCCTGCCCCGGCCGCTCTGGGCGCCCAGCTGCCTCCTGCAGCGTTTCTCTCTCCTTGCGGTGCTGACTCCCCTCGACGAAGTCAGAGCTGAGTGGGAGAACACCAGCGGCCCTTTCCACAAGCAGCGTGTGGCGGAGCACTGCGGGATATTTCGTGACTTGTTCAAGGGGGCCACGTTCACCCCCTGGGTTCCCTTGAGGGTGGAGTACAGCCCAGAGGACGAGTACCTCATGCCGGTCTGCTATGGGAACGTGGTGACGCCGTCAGAGGTGTGTGAGGGGAGCTGGGAGCAGCCTCGAGCCCATGTGTGTTTCTGTCAGATGCTTCTAACAGGCGTTGCTTGTTCTGGGGATTTCTTTTGCAAGGGTATTTCCCCTGTGATGAAGGAAATATGTTTCTTGGACACGACAAGGACAGAGCTTTGCAACAGGGTCGTTGTCTGTCAGCAGGCTGGTGTTTGTTAAAGCCCCCTGGGGGCTCTCCGGGTGGAGCTGGCTTACTGGGTGGTGGTGTGGCTGTGCCCAGTCTCCTGGCCATGCCCGTGACAAGTGCACGTTCTTTGCCTTGGAAATTGTGATCTGGTCTGAATGGAAGCTGTTGTTTGAGCGATTTACATTCCCTTTCTGTTGCTCTTTTAGGCTTCCAGTCCCCCTGCAGTGTCATACGAGGCAGATAAAGGCTCCCTCTGGACTTTGTTGCTGACAAATCCAGGTGAGTAGCGGGTTCTTTAAAAAAAAATCTTTGAGCTGGGTTGTTTCACTCTGCTTTTGGTCAGCTCCTGTTTCTTTTGGCTGCACAAGCTGACGTGAGGTGATATCTGGAAAGCAGGGACATCTTACGTATGCAGGAGAGATTGTAGCCTCCCCAAATTTCTGGCGGTTGAGAGATGGAACAGTGATGCAACGGGACCTGTGTCAGAGTGTAGAGGGAAGAATTCCCTGACTCCCGTCTTTTGTTTACCCCCCAGAGCCCTCTCTCCCTTGGCAGTCTGCCTGGGGGGTAGGTTAGCTGACACTGTTTGCCCTGAGAAACCAAAGCACAGTGACGTGAAGCAGCTGAGCAAGAAGTCCTTTTAGGCTTGGAATTCCATGTGTAGAGTTCTTTGCTCCTCCTTTTAAGCTCAATCCTATAAGGTTGAGTTACTTTTCTGGTAGGAAAGGAGTGCTGGGAGGTCTCGAGCTGCCCCCTCCCTTCAGAGCGGATCCGGGCATGGGGTTGGTGCAAACATCAGGGTGTCCCTAAGTCACCTTTCCCTGTTGTGTGCGTTTGCAGATGGACATTGAAGAGATGCGGACTCGGAGCACCTGCGCTGGCTGGCGTGAGTACGGCACCTCGCAGCCGCACGCTGCTTGGCTCAGGGAAGTCCCAGGCGGAGCAGGCAGAAACTCCTCCAGCAGAGCTCGGGAAAAAGGATGCCTGTGAGAACAAACAGCCTGAGAGAGAGAAGGGATGGGGGGAGTGGAGGCCCTCCCAGCCGGGGAACGTCTCAAGCACTTGCGAGTAGCGGAACTGTGGTTGTGGGGTGCAGAGTGTGGAGCTGATGAGGCTGCCTGGGCAGCACAGGGTGGGCTGGAGGAGGGAGCCCTGTGGAGCCGGGGCGGTTCTGGTGGCAGAGGGGAGGACACCAGGAAGTTCCCTCAAAGGGCAAGAAAGGAGCGAAATCAAATCCCCGATGGTGGGTGTCCCCCTGCAAACCCCTTCCCGGGCACAGACGTTGCTCTGAGCCCCGCCAGCCTCTCGCGTGTGTCTCCCTGCGGCGCCGCTGCAGCGTCTCCTGCCGCGCTCCTCGGCCCGCGGCTGGGGGGGGTCTGTCTCGTGAAGAGCCGCGCGGGCGGGCAGCGCGCGCCGTGCAGCGGGTGCGGAGAGGCGGCGGTTGGGCCGTTGGGCGCCCGGCGGCGGAGAGGTGGGGGCTCCCCGGGGCGGCGGCAGGCGGTGTAATAAAACATATATGGTATTTGTTATTCAAATCTCAAGGGGAAAAAGAAGTTGTAGTCAGGATGTTGTGGCCGAACAGTTTTGTAATTCTCTTCTGTAAATAAGAAATAAGATATATGTATATAGTTTCTATTGTTAAAATCAGTTGTTAGAAGGGAGCTAAAATGGCCCCCATCTTCAAGCCACTACAAAAACACCTGTGCTGAGTCATCCCCCCTTCTCTGATGGAAACCTGAGAAAAGCCCGCGAAAACCGGAGAAAAGCCCGCGAACCTTGTTTACACCTTTGCAGCCCCCTCAGGGTACGCCCATCATGAATATGGATGAAGCCTACACTGTAGAGGGACTCAGTTCTGTCCTGTGAGGTGTGTGTGCTGGTAGAGCAGAGACTCCCGGCACACCCAGCGCTGTTTTGCTCACTCGCCGCTTGCTAATAAATTTTTATTGATCACTAAAACTTGAGAAGTGGTTATTTCCCACTAAATTACAAGTAATCAATAACAAATTTGGTGCTGTGACTCGGATCCAGATCTTTTGGTGCGAAACCCCGGATAGGGGAGGCGCCCTATCTTCGGATAGCCTCAGTCTGAGGATCTCGTGGCCAAAATGCTGGATATCCGAACCCCTTTTAATTCGGACTCGGGAGTGAGCAAAAGAATCTGCAGAACCCCTTAAATTTTGTGCATGAAGACCGATCGAAGACTCCGGGGAGGAGTAAGTATTTGCGTTTGTGCGGTTATCCGTTCGGTTGGGGTTGGTAATCCCAGAGTGCGAGTGAGTGAGAGGTCTCGAAGAGATCACCCGAGTGCGGACCCTTTAGTCGTGCAATTCTCGTAGCCCGCGAGGGAGCGAGTCACGAATAAGGGGAGCGCGTGTGTGTGTGTGAAAGAAGGCACTCTGGAAGATGGGACAGAGGGAAAGCAAGCCCTCTGGATCCATGGGTGGGGGCAAGGAAGAATTGCCGGATATCCCACTAGATAGTCCTTTAGGAGTTATGTTAGAGAATTGGAAAAATTCCCCAAGAAGTCATGACATCCACCTCCCCCCCGCCCCCCCCAACTCCCCGGGGCTGAGGAGCTTCCCCCGCCCCGGGGCAGCGTTGCCTTCGGGGTGGAGGCAGCTGAACTCCTCCCGCTGCTGGCTCCAGCTGGGAGAGGGCTTGTTCCCGGGGCGCCACCGGCCCGACCCGAGCAGTGTGCCCAAGCCGAGCCCTGGAGCAGTGTCGCGGAGCCTGGCCCAGCGTGGGGGAGCGGGGGGGGGGCAGAGCTGCCCCCTCCCCAGCCGGGAGGGCCCGTCCCGAGCACCCAGCTGCCCTGGGGGGGGTGGGGCTGGGGCAGGGGGCACCGAGCGGCCCTAGTGAGGCTCCGTAATGCCAAATTAGCGTTTAGGTTTCTGCTCAGAGACAGGCTGCAGTAAACTGTCTCAAGGGGGCTCTGTGCTGAGCCCCCCCCTTTCTAACGCGCTCATACTTGTAACCAATGATTCTGACCCCAAATCTCCCAGACCCCCTCAGCGGGTTACCCGAAGCAAAGTTAAGGAAGGGAGGTTATACCCCCTTAGAGAAATGCTTGTGCCAGGAGTGGGGGCACAAGGGGAACCGGGAGCGGGGTATGTTGCTGTTCCCCTCAACACTGGAGATGTGAGAGATTTTAAAAAAGAAATGGGGAACCTATTAGAGGACCCGCTTGGCGTAGCCGAACGGGTGGACCAGTTTCTTGGCCCAAATTTATATACCTGAGATGAATTACAATCTATCCTAGGAATTCTATTTACTATGGAGGAACGAGATATGATCAGGAGGGCAGATATGAGACTTTGGGACCAGCAACATCAAGTGGGTCCCACAGCAGATCAGAAGTGGCTGTTGGTAAAACCCAACTGGAATAATCAAGACCCAGGCCACCGAACCCACATGGCAGATTTAAGAATGATCATAATTCAAGGAATTAGAGAGTCAGTTCCCCGAGGGCAGAATATTAATAAGGCTCTTAGTGAACAACAGAAGAAGGACGAGAAAAAGTTTACAGTTGTACTCGGGAGTAGATCCTGCCACCCCTGTGGGGCAGGCATTATTAAAGACTCAGTTTGTGGCTAAGTCTTGGGCAGATATTAGGAAGAAGCTAGAAAAGATCGAAGATTGGCAAGGGAGAGGAATAGATTAATTGCTGAGAGAAGCTCAGAAAGTTTAGGTGGATTCCTACTTGAAGTGGTGGTATTGTTCTCGTTATCAATTTGAATACCCAGATAATGATCTTTTTAAATGTTGTTTCACTTCTTCCTGACTCGTTTATTATTCAGTATACCTTTGCCTGCTTGACTTGGTGATCAGAAGGTGACAGCTTATAACTTTCTGTCCTCTTGGTATTTTGAGGACTGTAGACAAGGATCAACAGATCACTGTGATAGATACAAGCCCTTGGCTAGCTTCAGCAGCTTTCTTCTTAGCAGTGATGAATCAATTTAAATAAAGAAAATCGGAGTAAAATATTATCAGAGTGAAAGCAATAGTCCAAGAGGGAAAGAAGTGAGCAGATCTGCAGCTTAATCTAGCTGCCTGTTCTTCAAGCAGGCAGCTCTCTTACATCATTGACAGGATTTGGGGGAAAAAAAAAAAAAAAAAAAAAAAAACACAACAGAATCAGGGTTCTAGCATACAGGCAGGTATATGGGCTGGGGAGCCAAGTTCCAGCTAATTTGCCCCCGGACCACATTCTTTTGGAGCTGCTAATCTGGTTTGTACTTCTTAGCCAAAAGACGGGGAACTAACATAATTGTAGCACACTGACTAGGCAGCTCATAAATGTTGTGTCTTTTCCAAAGGAGGAGGATGCTGCTGTGCCCTTTGCAGACTTTCTCCTCAACAGGCCGTGGCCTAGAGCTTGCCAGTTTTGTAATTTGTGATGTGCTACATAAACACCGCGCAGCACGTGTGTGGTATAGCTGCCCAGATGCTTTATTTGATTGCATCTGGAAGTACATGTGCAACAGTCTAGGTAGATTTAAACTACCCTTGCTCTAAATGTCTAGACCCAGTAGGAGTTTCAGGTTGAGAGGAGGCAATGCAGAGTGTGTAACAGCTCAAACATGCAGCAAACTGCATTATTTTAGCCTGAAAACTGTTCTGTGCATTCCCCAGTGCCTGCATGTAATAAAGCTGTGCAGAACATGGATGTTTTATGTGATGTTTACCTGGAGGCCATGGTTTCTTTGGGATCAGAGATTTTCATTCATTGAATGGTTCTGCCTACTTTAATATGAAGGAAGTGGAATGTTTTTATTGCAAAAGGAAGGGGCATGTGAAGAAGGTTTGCCAGAGGAGAATCCAAGATGAGAAAATGTTTTCTGAAGATTAGTGGGGTCAGGAACTCTATGTGCTTGGGGACCCAAAGAACAAAGAGCCCTTGATAAAACTTAAAGTGGGTCCTCAGCGACAAGAGATAGAGTTCCTTGTGGACTCAGGAGCCGAAAGATCTACCATTCAGGCTCTGCCTCCAGGCTGTAAAGTATCATCAGAAAAAATCAGTGTAATAGGGGCTAAAGGTGAACCATTTGAGGCCCCGGTTCTTCATGATGTGATTGTTGAATCAAAATGCAAATAAGTGATTAGAACATTTTTATTAATTACCAGAAGCAGATTATAATTTACTTGGACGGGATCTGATTATAGAATTGAGAATTAATCTGAAAGTAGAAGAAAAAGAACTCAAAGTCATATTATGCCCCCTCACAGTGGCGGATGAAGAAAAGATTAACCCAGAAGTATGGTATACCCCAGAGACAGTGGGTAGATTGGATATCACCCCCTTCGAAGTCACCATTAGGAACCCAGAGATCCCGACTAGAATCAAACAGTATCCCTTGCCGCAAGAAGACAGGAGAGGCTTAAAGCCTGAAATAGAGAGACTCCTTAATCAGGGGAATACTGCAATATTGCCTGTTAAGAAGGCAGATGGGAATTATAGATTAGTGCAAGAAATCAACAAAAGAACTGTAACCAGATTTCCTGTAGTAACAAACCCCCATACTACTCACTGGGGAGTACAAGCGTTGGTAAAATACATGTGCATAGGGATTTATAATGTTGCTAAGGGAATAATAAAAAGCTGTTTAACGTGCCAGAAAATTAATAAACACCAATTAAGAGAAAAGATTCAAGGGGGATGAGATTTGGCATACAGACCATTTGGAAGAATTCAAATCAATTTTACAGAACTACCAAAAGTAGGACGGTACAAATACCTCCTAGTATTGGTAGATCATCTCACTCATTATGTGGAGGCCTTTCCCACCACTCGAGCTACGGCAAATACTGTGGTAAAAATACTCTTAGAAAACATCATCCCTAGGTATGGAAATACAGAAGCAATCGATTCGGACAGGGGTCCCCACTTTGTGTCTAAAGTAATCAGAGAGACATTGACTTCCCTGGGGACCAAGTGGGAATTCCACACTCCCTGGCATCCACAAAGCTCAGGAAAAGTAGGAAGAATGAATGGGGAATTCAAGAAACAACTTACCAAATTGATGTTAGAAACAAAGATGTCTTGGGTTAAGTGCTTACCCCTAGCACTTCTGAATATCCAGACCCAGCCCCGAACTGATACTGGAATATCCCCGTTTGAAATGCTATATGGTATGTCCTATGATATGGAATTTCCCACTGATCACCCAGTATTGGAAAAAGACAATTTGCAACCATACTTAATAAACCTCATGAATAGGAGAAAAGAACTGTGAAGAATATGGTGGTGATTTGTGTTAAAATATGATGACTTTGTTAAGAGTTTACCATGTACATAAGTTAAAGGAGATTTGTCATAGTTTGATTGTTAAAAGGAGTTTGGAGGTTTTTTCCCCTCAGTGACAGATGCTAAGCAGGTGGAAAATCACTGGCGGGACCCCTGTCAGAAGTCCCCAGCAACACCGGATTGCGCAGGTGAAATATGATTGGAGGAATCCCTGCCAGGAGCCCCGGCGACACCAGAAAGCCCGGGAAAGTTTGAGGGACCCTGCTGCGTGTGTGAAGAAAGGACTATAAAAGAGAGTGACGTAGCACCACCCGGTGCTACCCGGAGCAGGAAGCCCCCCCCTGCCCCCCGGCGTGCCAATTTTTTTTTACTTGTTCTTATTGCAAATAAATTTATAAAAGATATTTTTGGCTCTGCCTCGGCATTTATAACAATTTGGTGACCTCGACGTGATACTTCGGGACCCGTGGAGTATTGGTTTCCAGGGGAGGCGCGCCCCACCTTTTAGGTGGCTCCCGAATTCCTTTGCTTCCTCGGACCGACACTATCACGAACAGAAGGCAATAAGAACAAGCAAAAGAAAAGCGAAATCCCCAGACAACGCTCCCCGGAGATTTCCCGCGGAGGATCCAGGCGAAGACCTCGGACTGTGAGCGACGCTTGGTGCAGGAGGGGTGATTTTCTGCCTGAGTGAGTGCGGTGTGACTGAGACGTGACAGTGTCACGAAGCGAGTGCGGAGCCCTTCTAGCCGCGATTCCAGAGTCTCGCAAGAGGCCTGGCCGGCGAAGGGGCGAAGCGAAAGAAAAAAAAAGGTTTGAAAGGACTCAGGCAAGGGTTTTCAGGATAGGCATTATCCTAGGGTTGATACGGGATTAGTTTTATCCCAGGGTTGCCGGCAAGAGATTTGGGATAGGTTTTATCCCAGGGTTATGGGCCAGAAAGGGAGTAAATCCCGCGGCTCGGGGAACCCACGGAGAGGTTCCCAGAGAGGGAGCGATTTGCCTGACACTTCTCAGGACAGTCTCCTGGGTTGTATGCTAAGAAATTGGGCTAATTGGTCAGAAACAAAACGGAAAAGTAAAGAAAAAATGATTCAGTATCGCATGGTCGAATGGACCGAAGAACCTATCAAATCTGATGATTTATTTTGGCCAAAATTTGGAACTACTGACCATTGGACATGTCAGGCGTTAAATTCATACCTAAGTAATAAAAAACCCTATAATCAAGAAGAATGTAACTATGCTCAGGTGTGGAGAGGTTCCCGAATAACATCAAAAATGTTATTACTAAAAAAATAAAAACACTAATAAGAAAACTTTCAAAGAAAAAGAATGGGAACCTTTAGAAAATCTTCCTCCTCCTCATGAGGGAAGCTCAGAGGATGAGGAACCAAAGCTTACCGCTCCTTCCCCTCCATCAACTAGCAGAACCAGCAACCAAGAAAAACAGAAACAAACAACAAATAGTGGGGCAGAGGTTTGGGAAGGCGTTGGCGGCGGCAGGCGGCCCCTAGGACCGCGGCACGACCCCGCACCAGGACCCGGCCCCCCCGCGGCACCGCAGGGAGGGGGCCCGACGGCGGCTGCACCCCCGCGGGGGCTGCGCCGAGCGCTGCGGTCTGACCGCGGTGCTAGAGGAGCCCGGCCGGGGAATAAAGCAGAGAGCGAGCAACAGATTTTACAAATACGTTCGGGGGTAGACCCGACCTCCCCGGTGGGAGAGGCTTTGCTGAAAACTCAGTTCGTGGCCAAATCGTGGGGTGATACCAGAGAGAAATTAAAAAAGTTAGATGACTGGCAAGATCAGGGTCTGCAGGAGCTGTTGAGAGAAGCACAGAAGGTATATGGTAGAAGGGACGAAGAAAAGCAGAGAGTGAATGCAAAAATATTTGTTGCAGCAGTCAGAGAAACTCAGCGGAGAGAGGAGAAGCCTCCGAGATCTCGCCCTAATGAATCACCTGGAGCATTAGGTGGTGAAAAGAGAGGGACAGTAATTAGGGAAAACACATCAGCCTGCTATTATTGTGGAAAGAAGGGACATTTACAACGGAATTGTAGAAAGCGAGAGCGGGATGAAAGGATGTTTAAAGAAGAATAGGGGTGTCAGGGGCTCTATTTCCTGGGGACAAAGACATCAGAGGAGCCCTTGATGAAATTAGGTCCCCAGGGAGAGGAGTTTGAGTTTTTAGTAGATGTGGGTGCCGAAAAATCAACTGTGAAAAACATTCTGAGGGGATGTAAAGTGAAAAAAGAAACTGCTCTAGTAACAGGAGCTAAAGAGGAACCATTTAAAGTACCAATTGTCGGGGATGTAGAAATAGAATCCCAACACCGCATCGTTATAGGGGATTTATTGTTGCTACCAGAGGCTGAAAATAACCTTCTGGGAAGAGATTTAATTACGGAGTTAAAATTAATAATAATACAAGAAAACTAAAAATTTATACATTAGCGGAAAAAGATGAACAAACAGATAGATCCCAAAGTTTGGTATACAAAAGGAGAGACTGAAAAACTTGAAATAAAACCTATTAAAATTAATTTAATTGATCCGGAGACACCAATTCGGATAAAACAATACCCCATTCCCCTAAAGGGTCGAGAGGGGTTGGAACCAATAATAGACGAATTACTAAGTAAAGGCACATTGGAACCTTGCATGTCTCCACATAATAATACACCTATTTTACCAGTTCTAAAATCAGACGGATCTTACAGATTGGTGCAAGATTTAAGGGCTGTGAATCAGTGAACTGTGGCTCGTCTCCCTGTGGTAGCAAACCCCTATATGCTACTTAACCAACTATCCCCTGACTATATTTGGTAAAGTAATGATTAAAACCTGGAAGGAGGAAAGCTTATCTCCTAGATGGGAAGGACCATTCCTGGTATTGTTGACTACGGAGACAGCTGTAAGAACTGCTGAAAGAGGATGGACTCATATTTCCAGGGTGAAAGGACCAGTCACAGGTGAATCAAATTGGAAGATCAAGTCAACGCCTGGAGATTTGAAGCTCCGAATGCGACGGAGTTAAAATAGGACTGGACTTACCGAGGCAGACAGAGCGACATCAACAGTAGTAAAGATCTTGAATCATCCACATGAACCCTGCGTGTATGTATATATGTTAAAAGGTTGTAACATTCACAGGGTTTTTTTCGGTTTTAGACTGTTTTGCATGAAAACATAAGTCAGTTTGTATAGTTGGACAAAGAAACCGAAAGAAAAGGGAAGTAAGAGAGTGAGGGAAAAGCTGAGAGTAAGTCCAAGTGAGGGCAAGACCGGGTTGGCCTCCATTTTTGCTGTTAAGAAGACACAAACCCGACCGTTGGCAGCAACCCAATGGGTCCAGGGATAAACAGAAAAACGTGCCATACCGGACCTCACGATGGCGACTGGCTTTTTCCCCTCATTTTGTGTGTTGGCCTCGTGATGGCTAAAAAGGGTCAAAACGCTACCAGCTTATATGACCCCTTTGAAGAGAATGAGTTTGTTCTGTTAGCAAAAACTATAAGTAAAACTTTCAATTTAAGTCATTGCTGGGTTTGTGGGGGACCTTTGGGATTGTCAAGTTGGCCGTGGGTTTCTGTGCCGCTTTCCCCATCACAAATTGTAAGTAACTATAGTGATGTTAATAATACTACCTGGGAAGATAGTGAAAAATGGCCAGTTCAATTTCCTAACAAGGGTAAATTTTGTCTGAACCGAACTCAGAAAGGAGGAGTTAATGTGGGAGAGAGTAAGTGTCAATGGACGCTTACACATAAATTAATTAACAAAGATAGAGGTATCTATATATGGTTGTGGCTTAATGAACAAGGACGCAGCAAAGGATTCAAGGGGTTCTGGTCAGACAAAAATGAAACTGAATATGCCAAACTACGAGGAAACAATTTTTATAATCGAACTTGCGAATGGAAAAATGACACTGGGTCCTGGTATTGTACTATACGGATAAATAATAATTTAAACGAGGTTTTCAGCGCTTTGGGTGACAAAAATACGACTTATTTTCAAACCCCAAGGACTGCAGAGGGACCATTTGCCAAAGGTACAAAGGTCAAAAAAGGCCACTATTGGATATGCGGACATACTGCCTACAAACAATTACCAATGAACTGGTCAGGAATTTGCTATGTAGGGATTATCTGACCTCTATTTTTCCTTCTTCCAGAGGCGGATGGCCCCCAGTTAGGAATAAAATTATATGATAAATTAGGAAATAAGAGTATTACCCGTCGAAAGCGATCCATTGATTTCAAAATAGGTGGAACACAAAAGTGGGGGGAAAATGAGTGGCCTCCTGAGAGAATAATTAAACACTATGGACCTGCCTCCTGGAACCCTAATGAACCAATATCAGGGGCAAGAGAACCAATTTATAATTTAAATCGTATAATTAGACTGCAAGCAGTTTTAGAAATCATTACGAATAAAACTGCTAATGCCATAGATCTTTTAGCTCAACAGATGCGCACTGCGATCCTCCAACATCGCATGGTCCTGGACTACCTGCTCGCTGAAGAGGGAGGGGTATGTGGAAAATCAAATGTCTCCAATTGTTGCCTAGAAATAGATGATGTAGGAGAAGTGGTCCTTCAATTGACCACAGATATCAGAAAACTGGCTCATGTCCCTGTCCAAACATGGAGTGGCTGGAATGGCGATCTATGGTCCTGGTTACCTGGAGCCCCGTGGGTAAAACAGCTTTTATTTTACCTGTTGTGTGCATTTGCTGCCCTAATGTTTATACCATGTATGATACCATGTTTTATTAGATTGATTCATTCAGTCGTTCAAGGGATGCAAATCTCTGCAATACCAATGGATCCTGAATTAGCCAAAGGAGGAAAGATACACCCACTAATGATAGTTAAAATCAAGAAAACAGAACACCCAAATCCCATACAACAGACCCTAGCACGTTTTGAAACCGAAACACGAATCAATTTAATAAAACAAAAGGTGAGGGATTGTGAAGAATATGGTGGTGATTCGTGTTAAAATATGATGACTTTGTTAAGAGTTTACCATGTACATAAGTTAAAGGAGATTTGTCATAGTTTGATTGTTAAAAGGGGTTTGGAGGTTTTTTTTCCTCAGTGACAGATGCTAAGCAGGTGGAAAATTACTGGCGGGACCCCTGTCAGAAGTCCCCAGCAACACCGGATTGTGCAGGTGAAATATGATTGGAGGAATCCCTGCCAGGAGCCCCGGCGACACCAGAAAGCCCGGGAAAGTTTGAGGGACCCTGCTGCGCATGTGAAGATGGGACTATAAAAGAGAGTGACGTAGCCCCACCCGGTGCTACCCGGAGCAGGAAGCCCCCCCTGCCCCCCAGCGTGCCAATTTTTTTTTACTTGTTCTTATTGCAAATAAATTTATAAAAGATATTTTCGGCTCTGCCTCAGCATTTATAACAGAACTACGCAAAAAAGGGATGGTATGTTTTGCTGATCAGGGATATCAATTAAACTCAGACACCAGAGTGAAAAGAGCAGGCATATTTTACTAGAAATAACTAAATAATGTAACAGAATAATACAGAAAACACACAGTAAGAAAAGACAGAACAGTGCACTTAAACAAATAGGAAAATACAGGGTAATGCACCAAATCATTACTACTTGAGAGAGAGAGAGAATAGTGATTAAGAAAGATACATCACCACTTGCATACTTTACCATCATCCAGATCCGCAGTCGCTGGGGAGCCCCGGTTACAGCGAGGATTTGGAGAACCTTTCCCTGCAAGTGGGAAATCCTACGCGGTGCGTCCACCCGTAGGTGAGGCTTCCAAAGTCGCTGTGAGCGGGCCCAGCCTTATATACCTAAAAATCAGTAAGCCAGAATAGCTGACACCTTTGTTTTAAGCGGAAATGTCTGGTTTTCATCTCACGTTAGGTTCCCCCCAGAGCCTGGCCAGGGCTTAAGGGAGAAGCTAAGGGAGTTTCCCTGCTTATCTAGTTAATTTATGAGCAAGGTCACAAGGCCAGACAACTGTTTCTGTGGCCTTGTTATCTTGCTCACACATAAAGAAATATAAGGATACATTCAGGATAGACATGTTTTATGATGTTTAAGCTACATCTTCTATGCATATTTCACTAATGACTACACACTGGGTTAGCAGTTTCAGTTCAGGGCCTGTTGCTCAGGCTTCAGTATTCCCACCTTTTACATCAGAACAGTTGGTTTGCTATAACTTAGTATAATACCTATTAGCACAATGGTTATCAGTTATAAAATGTACAGGATTCATCTATAGGTCAACTCTGGCTTGGGCTTATTGTCCAAGCCTTAGCACTTCATTCGGTCCTTTGACCTATAGGTGAATCATGGCTCTCAAACCATCTCTATGGTTAGTGACATTAGTTTTCGTTCATCAGTTGATGATGTTTTGTCAGGCATGTCCCGATCCAATATCAGGGAGGGTTCTTAAATGATCTTAGTAGTGATCTTAAGACACAAACGAGGTTAGATACCATGCAACCTTGTAAACTCTATTTCCTGTAACAAGCAATAACAGCAATAGGACAGAGGAAAGAAGAAAGAAAGTCAGAATACCTAAGCAAGCAAACAGAAGAGATGCAGCAAAATCAGTCACCACCACGAATCCAGTGATGTCCTGTTGGTTCAGTCTCTCCTGAAATCTCAGCTCTGAGCCCTGAGAGAGGAGTACGCAGTCTTTTTATTGTCCAAGTCCCCACAATTTCTCCAAAGAGTCCGCCCATTTCCACGGAGCTCATTGTCATACGTGCCGCCCCGTGCTCCTCCAGGTGCGCATGTCCAGGTGTTCTCAGTGGTCATGCTGGAGAAGGGGTGTTGGCCTGTGGTGTCTTCAGCTTCTGCACGCCTTCCTCACCCTGATTTTTCCTCCACCTGGCTCGTGCACAAGCGCAGCTTGGCAGGCACTGCCAAGGATGATGTTGTTCTGGCTTCAGGCAGATATAGTGGTTTCTTCGGGGACAATTCATCTCCTTCAGAGCGTACTCCTTCACGGGACAGGATGTTGAGGCCAGGTAGTGGTAGTGGTGCAGCAGCAATGTCGAGGCAATACAGTCTCTCACACTGCCCCATGGCTTGACATTGCTGTCCTCGTGGTGGCACAAAGGATAGAGATATAAAGAGAGAGAGAAAGAAAGGACAGAAATAGCGTGCAACATGACAACTAACGATATTTCTGACTAACATATAACTAATAACATCTTTAACAGATATATAAATTTTCTGTTAATAAACATGTAACTAACAATATATTTAACAAATATGAATATCTTCAGTTAACAAGCATATAGCTAACAACATCTCTAACAAACATGTCATGCTCAAAATTAACTAACTCTACAAAACCAAAACATTCTACAAACCAATTTTAAGGTTGCAAGGAATCAGTAGAAGAACACAACGGCAGTTTACATGATTGACATTCACAGGGACAAAAAAAAAATGTATTATAAGAACAAATAAGAAAATGATTATCAAGGCTAAGGCTATAAAGTGAATTGAAATTATTGCTAACATATTATCCATTATTTTTCTATGGTTCTGGTAATATATCACTGAGTGTTTGTGGCTCTGGTAGCCCACGCAGTCTGTTGCCCTGCTCTGCCGAAGTTGGGGTCAGCATACGCAGCAGGAAAATCGCTTTCCACGCCCCTTTATCCTAAAGCGCATGTGTCATCTGGGCCTAGAAACTTCTATCCCAGATTTAAACAAAGGTAAATGAGCAATAACACTACAAATAACAAATAAAACAATATTGACACTGACAATGGTTAACAACATCCTAACCAAACATATAATAAAGGTAACAGTGACAATAACAATGTCAATTAACAATATTTTAACCAAACATATTTAACTAAAATGTGTCCCACGCTGGGCCTAATGGATGTACTCCCGGTCCTTGGGGATTGGGGGGGGGAGAAAGGTGGTTGTCTACATGAACAAGTACAATTACAGGATGTTTTACATGAACACTTATAAGACTAACACATACATATCACAAGGGAAAATATTCTGGTTGTTGCTGTCAATTGTGGAGCTGAAGATGGTCTGGCTCGCTGGAGCTGGGGTCTGCCTTTGCAGCAGGAAGATGGATTTCCATGCCCCCCAGCCCAGAGTGCATGTGTGGTTTAGGTCTTGGTATTTCCATCTTGCCTTCATGGGCCCAGTAATGACTTTTTAAAGGCCAGGCCCCGTTAGCAAAGGGACCTTCCCCTGATTTGGTGTCTGTTGTTTGCTCATAATACTCGTAACAGAATGACTTAAACTCACAAATTCGTTTTCCTCCCATTCTTGGTTAATACTTAGGAAGCCGGTGCTTCCCCCAGAACCAAGGGAGAGGGGAACAGTCACCCAAAGCAATTTTTGCAATAATAGACAATACATCCTAGAAATATTAATAAGACAATGAACATCAACACTGTATAAAAAAAAAAAAAAAAAAAACAACCCATTATATAAGGATCCCCCGTCGTGACTCAGGATATCTTTCTCCGGGGGGTTTACCTGCAAGAAAAAGGAAAGAAAAGCTTCTCGGTTCATTTTGAGAACCGGAAGTGGGTTATAATTAGAAAGATGGGATAATCCACCTTGTATTAATTTTGTGCTCCTTTCCATGAGCATCTTTGCTTTCCAGGTATACTTGTTTATTTGGGTATCCAATACTAATAGTACTGTTCCCACCATGGGGAGTTTGACTAAGACAGGTTGTCCTGGAAAATGAGATGGATTTCTGGGGTGGTCAGGGCCATGTGGGGCTGGCTTGATGCCCGCAATGCCATTGAATTCCCAGAAATTTCACTGTCTCAGACGGTCCTTGGATTTTTGCAGAGTTAATTTCCCAACCCTTCTGTTTCATATGATCTACCACTAATTCAAGAACTTGTTGTATTTCCTCCTCATCATTTCCTTGAATCAAAATATCATCTATATAGTGGCTTAATTGTGTGTGAGGAGGCAGCTGTATTTCATCTAAGTGTTCAGCTACAATTCTATAACAGATAGTGGGGCTCTGCAGCCACCCTTGTGCAAGCACATGCTTTTCTGCAATTGGGATAGTAAAAAAAAAAAATAAAAATGCACTAGTTAAATTTATTACAGCGTACCAAGTTCCTGGATGTTTCTGAACTTCTTCTATTAAAGTGACAGTGTCTGTCACAGCTGCTGCAAGCGGTGCAGTATGTTTGTTTACTTCTCTAAAATCCACTGTCATTCTCTAGGATCCATCACTTTTCTTGACAGGCCACACCGGACTGCCACCTCAAAACTTCTACATCTAATAAATTTCTAATTGTCTGTGATATCTCTTCATGTCCTCCCAGAATTCTATATTGCCTCATTGTAACTAACTTAGTTGCAGCCAGGATCTGCTCAGGAGGCATTTTTTTTTTTTTTTTTTTTTTTTTTTTTTTACTTTGCTGACCATAACAGGTCTGGTACTAATACAGGGTTTAACTCCAAACTGATACTGACTATCAGAAAGATTTAAAGTTAGTCTTTTTAGAATGTCTATATTGATTTTATATTCAGGAATGGGGACAATCATGACTGAATATAATAATTTTGGGAGGTTTCCTGTTTTCATTTCCATTTGTGTTTGTACAGTTTTAATTTATTTTTCTCCCAAACCTGTAATAATTACAGGTTGTCTTTTAGATTTCCTGGGATTCCCATATATTAAGGAGGCCTCTGCTCCAGCCTCAATTAGGGTATTTACAGTTTGTGGGGACTGGTTGTTCTAGATAAAAAACAAACAACAACAAAAGAAAAAAAAAAAAAACCAAAAAAAAAACCAAACCAAAACTTTAAGTTCTACATGGGGCCATCGGTCCTTCTGCACTCACTGCCCTGGAACTTGGCCATTAATTCATATGTGCTGATTATAATATTGATTCCCCTCCCTTGCCTCCTGCAAAGGGTACAAGTCAGAAAATGCTGCCCAATCCTCTTTCACCCCCGGAACCAGTGATCCACTCATGGGGGACCCTCCGTGGGCAGATGGAGGGTCCCGTTGAGGTTCGAGAAGGGGTGCCATAGGCTGAGTTGTCCCTGGATCCTTAGTTTTAGCACTCTGCACTCTCTTGCTAGGTTTATTCAGCCCTCTCTGTGTATATATTCGCCACGGCTCGTTAGTTGGAACACCATAAATTTTTTCATGAGACATGCTGTCTTTTAACAAAGCCGTAAACATTTCCTTACGAGAAATCCTGTTTTCACTGCGTTTAGGGCTGTCTCGAGTATCTCGATTCCCTGCACTCCCTCGGGGGCTCCACTCTTCAAGGTCACGTAACTGTTGCACTTTTTCTATTACTTCATCGAGGGGATCCCCCATTTCATTAATGCGAAGGGGCATAATTACATTTTTATATGTCAGTGGAACGGTTTGAATCACTCTGTTTCTCATAGTGACCGACAAAGGATGCCACATCATAAAGTCAGCGTCTCCTACAGAAACAGCTGCTTTCATCCCTTCCTCTTTCATTCGCTGTATACAATCTCGCAAAGTATACCACTGACGGTCAGATGCCAGCCAATCATTCTCTGTAGGATATTTGGTATTACATCCCAGAGCAGCCAGTGCTAACAAATTAATATCCTGAGTGTTGTTTTGAAATGCATCCTGCACAAAAGCATTTGAACTTAAAATCAAAAACCTTTTAGAATCTCCTGCGTTTAGGGTTACCCCTGCCACTCCCTGATCCTGCAAATGCACCATCCAAGAGAGCAAGGATTCCCCCGGTCTCTGCTTAAATCTTTCAATTATATCATTTACTTCATACTGTGTATGATCCTCTATCATATCCTTCCTCACAGCTTGCCCACTATTAGGATCTCTACCAGGATCCCACTGCACACCCGCTTCTGCAATCACTGCATGCACTTTCTTACACTTTCTCCTTTTCCTATACTTATATTGTGCTACTCGCACCGCAGCTTTCTCTGCCACTGTCTGATAAGTATCCACCTTATCAGCAAACAACTTATTCTGGCATTGCAACATCACTATTTGACTCTGCAAATCACATCTCTGTCGCTCCATCTGGGAGCGCTCTAACAACAGCCTCTCTTTACTCTGGTGTTGTTTTCTACATGCAGTTAACAAAATCCACCCTCGTTTACCTGAATTTGTAGTTTCTTTTCCTTTTTCAATAGGTACCTTTTCATACAATTTAAAACATCCAATGGTTACTTTAAATAATGGCATTTTTGTCGGATCCCACTTCTGACTCCAATTTATGTTTTGCTGATCAGGGATATCAATTAAACTCAGACACCAGAGTGAAAAGAGCAGGCATATTTTACTAGAAATAACTAAATAATGTAACAGAATAATACAGAAAACACACAGTAAGAAAAGACAGAACAGTGCACTTAAACAAATAGGAAAATACAGGGTAATGCACCAAATCATTACTACTTGAGAGAGAGAGAGAATAGTGATTAAGAAAGATACATCACCACTTGCATACTTTACCATCATCCAGATCCGCAGTCGCTGGGGAGCCCCGGTTACAGCGAGGATTTGGAGAACCTTTCCCTGCAAGTGGGAAATCCTACGCGGTGCGTCCACCCGTAGGTGAGGCTTCCAAAGTCGCTGTGAGCGGGCCCAGCCTTATATACCTAAAAATCAGTAAGCCAGAATAGCTGACACCTTTGTTTTAAGCGGAAATGTCTGGTTTTCATCTCACGTTAGGTTCCCCCCAGAGCCTGGCCAGGGCTTAAGGGAGAAGCTAAGGGAGTTTCCCTGCTTATCTAGTTAATTTATGAGCAAGGTCACAAGGCCAGACAACTGTTTCTGTGGCCTTGTTATCTTGCTCACACATAAAGAAATATAAGGATACATTCAGGATAGACATGTTTTATGATGTTTAAGCTACATCTTCTATGCATATTTCACTAATGACTACACACTGGGTTAGCAGTTTCAGTTCAGGGCCTGTTGCTCAGGCTTCAGTATTCCCACCTTTTACATCAGAACAGTTGGTTTGCTATAACTTAGTATAATACCTATTAGCACAATGGTTATCAGTTATAAAATGTACAGGATTCATCTATAGGTCAACTCTGGCTTGGGCTTATTGTCCAAGCCTTAGCACTTCATGGTAGTACAGAGACCTCCATTAGAAATTTGTATGCACTCCATAAGACCCGGAGACAAGCTGTTAATAAAAACTTGGAAAGAATCCTCTCTTACCCCTCGTTGGGAGGGACCGTTCCTTGTTATACTCACAACAGAGACTGCTGTCCGGACTGCTGAAAAGGGATGGACTCATGCTACCAGAGTGAAAGGACCCTTAACGCCTGATCACTGGGAAGTAGCTGAAACATCAGGAGATCTGAAGCTAGTGTTGCGAAAGAAGAAGGACTAAATGAGTTTTGTAAAACCCCCAACTGTGTTTGTTACCCTTTTGTGAGTTTTAAATGCACTATTGGTGAGGAAAGTTGGTGGGCGCACTGCGTCCACGGCTATTCCCCAGAGGAATACTGTGACCAGTGCTATATAAGAGAAAGAAAATTAACCAGTCAAACCTTACGAGTGGGGGTATCAACAGGAAAAATTGTAAAGGAGTCCCATGAATGGTGGACTATATTTATAAAAGGGATAAATCCTGAAAAAGGGTGTGTGCATACCAATGAACCTAAGCCCCATAACGTGAATATAGTACAAACTCTTTGCAAATTCCAAATACTCCAAGTGCCCCGTACGATCCCACAAGTGAAAGCCCGGAACTGGGAGGCGTTTAGGTGTCGACAACGAGACCCTAACCCCAAAGAATACGACTGCTGCCGAGAAGATGGAAAGCCCCGCTGCTCTAAGGAATAGAGTAGGCGGAGGAGGCAGAGACGTATGGAGAGGGGAAAATAAGAAAGGCCTCGAAGCAACCAGTTCAGGTGATTGTTGTGGCAAGGAGAACTGGAAAGTATGGGGAAGGAAAAGATCTGAGCATGCAAATCCTGTCGCAAGACAGAAAGGGGACACGTTTGTACAATTAGCTAGTAATTGGAAGATGAACCCACCAACTCTCCTCACTATAGTAGTCATTTGGGCTGTGGGAGGAATCGCAATTTTGATGTTAAGCCCCCATTTTATGAGGCCCCTAGTGTTATTATTAATTGGGTTAACTTTCGAACCATGTATATTTAACAAGTTTCTGATGTGTTAAGGAGATTTGAAAAACAAAATTAGTTAAAAGGGGGGAATTATAATAAAACATATATGGTATTTGTTATTCAAATCTCAAGGGGAAAAAGAAGTTGTAGTCAGGATGTTGTGGCCGAACAGTTTTGTAATTCTCTTCTGTAAATAAGAAATAAGATATATGTATATAGTTTCTATTGTTAAAATCAGTTGTTAGAAGGGAGCTAAAATGGCCCCCATCTTCAAGCCACTACAAAAACACCTGTGCTGAGTCATCCCCCCTTCTCTGATGGAAACCTGAGAAAAGCCCGCGAAAACCGGAGAAAAGCCCGCGAAAACCGGAGAAAAGCCCGCGAACCTTGTTTACACCTTTGCAGCCCCCTCAGGGTACGCCCATCATGAATATGGATGAAGCCTACACTATAAAAGGACTCAGCTCTGTCCTGTGAGGTGTGTGTGCTGGTAGAGCAGAGACTCCCGGCACACCCAGCGCTGTTTTGCTCACTCGCCGCTTGCTATTAAGTTTTTATTGACCACTAAAACTTGAGAAGTGGTTATTTCCCACTAAATTACAAGTAATCAGTAACAGGCGGGACTCGCGCCCTGCGGGGCTCTTTTGCAGCGCCGGAGCCTTGTTCCGAGCGGCCGGGCGAGGCGGAGCAGCGCGGAGGCGGAGAGGGGCCCCGGCAGGAGCAGGCGATCGCGTGGGCCAGAGGTAACGGGGGGTGCCGCGGGCCGGGCCGGCCGCTGAGGAGACCCTTGTGTCCCTGCGGGGAGCGGCGGAGAGCGGGAGGAGCCGGGAAGGCGGCGGGAGAGCAGGGGAAGGCCGGGGCGCCGCGGTGGTGAGTGCGGGGGGTGCCGAGGCGGGCCCGGGCAATGCGGCTGTGCTGCTCCGGCCCCTCTGGGGGGGGCAGGAGGGACCCCGCGGGGGGCGGGCGGGGCTGTGCTCGCCGCTGCCGCTGCAGTTGGGAATGTCTCGGGGTTCCGGCGGTTCAGGGGCCGTTTCCCGAGCGGCGGGGCCGGGAGGGGGGCGGGGGGGCTTCGGTGTTGCTTGCGGGGTGCTCTGGAGAACCGTGCCCCTGGCTCCGGCGGGGTTGGAGCAGGACCCGGCCAGCCCCGCGCCCTTTTCTCATGAGGGAATTTGTCTCTCTCCGTAGGCTACAAAACCCCGGAGAAGTTTCGGCGGTACGTAGCCTGGGGCGCGTTCCCTTCGCTGTCCGTAGGCGCTTTGTTCTGCGGGAACGCGGGGCCGGAGGCGGGGGGCAGCGGGATCAGGTGGGGGTCCTGGCTGCGGCGGTGGTTCCTGGTCCTTGGCTGAGAGCTGCAGTTGGGTGCGTCGTCTCATCCCTGAAGCAGAGACGTTGACCTGCCTCTGCCATCCGAGGGGCTTTGCTTACCGGGGTGCTACAGCCCTTTCCTGCGGGCTTTCCCCAGTCCAGAGCAGAATAGATGTCGTTAGTTCAGTTCTCCGCCTCACCTGACGCCCAGGTGCCTGTTTGGGGGCCTCTTGCAGCCCCTGGTAATTGAAGCGGCGCTTTTGGGGTTGCCCAGGGCCTCTGAGCCACTGTGGGGCGAGAGCTCCCAGAGGAAGGGCTGCTTGTGGCCAGAGACTGAACAGGAAGCCGCTGGCTCCTCGGTAGAGAGATCTCCTTTGTGGCTAGGTGAAGCGCAATCTTTTCTCCGCCCAGTACTGGGTCAGGTCCTGGCAGTTCTCTCTAGGAAGGCCTTACGCTGGTGGTGCTTGAGCCCAAACCTGTATGCTTGGGGGCTTTCAAAAGAGCAAGGCATACTGAAACTGGGAGCTTTTCTGCACCTGCGTGGTGAGCTCCCCTGCCTCAACACCTTTAGTTTGTCTGGTTTCAGAGTCTGTCGATGATCTGCTTAGTGACCTCCTGGGATTCGAGGACGGTAAAAGGAACCTTTTCTGCAGCTGAAAGGGCAGCATCCTTGTGCTCTTAGTCCCCTGCTGGGAGCAGGAGGTGCTGGTGCAACAGCCAGTGATCTCTGAGGGGGAGGAAGCAGCAAGCAGGGTTTCCCAGAGTCAGAGGCCATTGAATAGGCTGGACGTCAGCTTGGGGAGGCCCAGTGAAGTTCGCCTCTGATTGAAAGCCTCTGTGTCCCTTGGGGAGACAGCAAATCCCCCTTTGGGGTGCCCAGGTCAGGAATATGCCCGTGTCCATCATCCTCACGTCTCCCTGTCTTGTTTCCAGACGAAAGCCCCGTGAATTCTACAAGAACTTCCTGGCTGGCCAAGGGCCGCAGTGGGAGAGCCCGGGGCACCAGCTCACCGGCCAGCCAGAAGTGAGTGCCTTTCAGACACAGCCTCTTGCTCTTGGAGATCTCCCTGTGCTCCCCAGGTCCTTGTGACCTGCCCCAGGTCCTCGGCTTCTCCCCCTCGCTCCCTGCCCCGACAGCGAGTGCCCGGGAAGGCGAGTTACTGGCGATGCCTTTGGGAACTGGGAGCCCAGAGCCTGCAGCTTTCCAGCGAGAGCTGGGTGCGCCCAGCCCGGTACATCTCCTGTACATCTGCCTTAGGAGAGTTGCTCGCTTAACTGCAGCAGTCCCAGCACTCCCATCTTTTATGCGGGTGCTATGTTCGCCTCCTTTTCTGTCGCACGACGTGGCTGCCGCGGTGTGCCCACGTGGTCCCCTCCGCCTGCTGCCACCTGGCCTGGCTGTCCCCAACGCTCCCGGGTGCTGTTGCTGACCCCCGGGCTTGTGTCACAGGTCCCGTGTAGCGGAGGATTTCTTTGACAGATTACCTGCAGAGGGCGTGGAAGCTGCAGAGGTGAGCCCGAATTTTGGGAGAGAGCCTGGGTATCCTGAGGGCTGGGACTGAGCTGGGCCAGGCTTGCCCCTGGTGTCACCCCAGGCAAGTCAGCAGTGGGATATCGGGGGGAACCGTGAGGTCTGGCTGAAGAGGTGACCCCTCTGTGGTGTGGCTGTGGGGGAGCTGGGCCGGGGGAGCGGGTGGCTGGTGGGAGAAGGGCTTGAGGGTGCCCTGGGTGGGCTGGAGCAAAGCCAGGGGGGCACGTCGTGCTGCAGCCCAGCCCTGCTGTGGGTGCTCTTGGGAGGAAGCGTCACAGGAAGGACCCTCACCCAAAGCACCAGCCTGGGTGTTGCTGACGCTTCTCCCAGAGGCAGTAGGATGTCAGCAAAGGAATCAAGGCACGGGGGGTTTCCAGTGAGGGGCACACCAGGAGGAGCTGGGCGTGTATTCTCCCAATCCAAACAATGAGGAAAACCGGGGGGTGGAGCATGGAAGCGAGGGGTGAGGAGTTTCCAAAGTCTGCTTGTCTCTGATCTCTGCCCTCCTTGGCGTGCAGGGCTCCAGTGCCTCCGGCGGAGAGCCCCAAGGTCTGCTGCAGAGCCTGAAGGTCAGTGCAGAAATACCCTTGGTCTGAGCCCCGCGTGGGCTGCAGCCGTGGCCTCCAGCACCAACCTCCGAAGGGAGAAGCAGCGCTGAGGCAGGAGTAGCACTCGCCCTGCTCCCGTCGCCGTCCTGTTGCTTTCCAGGGTTTGGACGACCTGGAAGCGGATCTGCTGGGAGCGTCGAGACCCGGTTCTGGGCCAGGGAAGACAACTGTGAAAGGTGCTACAGGTTACAGAACTGACCTTTCCTTTCTGGGAATGGAGCCTCAGCTCTTCCCTTGGACCTCATCCAGCCTGTTCTGCACACGGCCAGGTGAGAACCGGTGTTCTGGGTCAGGATTTGGGTGGCTGAGGGCGTCGCTGGTCCACCCCAAAGCACAGTTGCACCTCTGGGTGGGATCCAGCTGCACTGTGACCATGTTACAGGCACTCGTCTCTCTTGTTGCTGCAGCAGGGATGCCAGTGGGTCTGGTAGTCCCCTCAAATCTCCTTTCACCCTGAAAAATCCCCTCTGGACACGAGTAGCAGCTGGTGGGTTGGGGCAAGGACTAAGGTGCGTTGGTGGAAGAGGGACTTTGGGCGAAGGTGGGGAGCAATTGTCTGAATGGAAACTTGCAAAGCTGAAGAAGCTGCTCGTGTCCGCCAGAGCTGGAAACCCCAGTGTCAGTGACACCCAGCAATGTCCCATCAGTGGCCACGGACCAGGCAGTAGCACGTTGCCACTTTGTCACTTGCTGTGAGATTTGGTCACTGAAAAGAGCTATTTAAAAGTGGCTCTGTAAACGGTCCTGAGAGATAAGAGCAGGCAGGGCTGCTCTGATCTCTTGTTGGGAGGAAGGAAAAGAAAAAAAAAAAGAGACAAGCCCCAAGCCCAGCTCAAACCTCGTACCATGTGTGATCCCACCCACAGAGCCACCTGCAGCCCAGACGCCCCTGTGCACCGCGACCCCAGTGTGGAAGCGGAAGGAGCTCACCTTTGAAGAGGACAGTGACGACCTGATGGCTGCCCTGGGACTTGGCAGTGGCCCAGGAAGAGCTGGCAGGCAGGGCAAGAAGGCAGAAGAGTAAGGGCGGTGAAGGGGCGGGGGGAGTAAAGGAGGGGGATGGCTTGTGTCTTGAGATGGTGCCACCATGGTGGGTGGGGGATGCTGAGCTTGTGCCTGTGGGTCCCCAAAAGGGGCAGGAGCAGCCTTGTGTGGCAGAGAAGAGGCAGAGCAGGCTGGCAAGGCTGTGTGAGGAGGACCAGCCCTGCCTGCGGGAGAAACCCATCTGCCGCTGTGTCCCCAACAGAGAGGAGGTCCGGCCAGCCCGCGCCAAGCTGGATGAGTTTCTGGGACGAGGCTCCATGACCAGAACCCTGGAAGAGCCAGACCTGGGAGAGCGCCGGGAGGTCAAACTGGCGAAGGAGTACCAAAAGCAGCTGGGTGAGCACAGCCAGGGATGCTGGGAAGGGCTGCAGAGGTGGCAGCGTTGGCCTGGGCGAGCGAGATTGATTTCTACTGCCCTTACAGGGGAAATGCCCTTCTGCCCTCGCGGCAGCCTGGCAGCATTTGCACAGGAGCTGTAACTCGGCTGCCTGTGGCCGTGGGCTGATTCCCAACAAAAGTTTTTCACAGCCACTCCGAGGAGGCCCCTTGCTCGCCGGTTTCTGGGCAAGACGTTTCCAGCTGTGTTTTCCCAGAGGCAGCACTGTCAGTGGGAATTGCAGGGGGGGAGGAGGAGGAGGGCTGGAGTCTTTGCCGTTGGCTGCTCCTCTGGGCGCTGACTCAAGGCCGCTTGTCTGAACAGAGAAGGAAGAGGGTCGGCACAAGGACGATTTTGTGTTTGGAGCATACCAGCCCACGGTGGCCTCCATAGCCAAGGGCCGGCCGGCGAGAAGGCAGCCTCTGAGGTATTGTGCTCTCTGTGTGTCTGTAGCTGCAGCCAGCGGGCACGCTGCCCCTGCAGCAGAGCGGGCAGGGTCCCCGGTGTCCCTTCGCAGACAGGGATGTGACTGCTGCTCCTCACAGCAGGTTTTCAGCCGAGAAGAACAGCGAACTTAAAGCAGAGCGCCTCTCCAAAGCTCCTCTGTCAGCCAGCCAGAGCCCCGCATGGGGCTGCAGAAATAGAAGTGGCTGGCTGGGCTTGAAACGTGAAGAATTTTTTGATTTGGAGCTGTCGTCTCCAGCAAAGGCCAGTCCTGCAGGGAGCTCCCGCAGCCCTGCCGCAGCTGGGCAGCCCGGCCCTGCCAGACAGCTCCTGGCTGCAGAGGAGGCAGCCGCTAAAACTGACCCGGTGGAGGAGGAGGAGGACTGGCTGAGTGCTGCCTTGGCTCGGAAAAAAGCCCAAGCGCAGGCGAAGGCCCAAGAGAGGACCGCCAAGCCCTCCGAAGTCCCAGGCGAAGGGCTGAATCCCGGCTCTCCTGTCAGGTAAAGGCGTGGTTGATGGCCGCAGCGCTCCCGTCTGCTCCGCGTGTAGCTGCTCCAGCAGGAGCTCTCAGAAACCCTGGGCTCGGATGTGAGAAATGAATTTTAAGCACTGTCTTGTCTCGGGTTGGGGTAATAACGTGGGGCTGTGTCCCAGTGATCCAGCGCACAGTCCCCTCCCACCTCTGGGCTCTCCTGCCGGTTGTAGCCAAGAGGACACACAGTGCCGTGGGTCCCGCGGAGCTGTCCTGGATCAGCACACCCCCACGAGCTCCTCCCTGTGCTCCTCGTTGCTGCCTTCATTCCCTTTCCTTCCTCCTAGTTGAGGCAAAGCACCTCCTCCAGCTGAGTCGACACGGAGCCAGGTCCAGACTTGTGCCACTGAAGGGGACTCTGAAGCGAATTGCAGACAGAGAGCCCTGTGGCGTGGGCAGGGCTGTGTTGCCTGGGGCTGGTGCTGCCCAGGGGAAGGGGTGGATGCAGCAAGGAGAAACAGCGGTGAGGGAGGTTTTGAGGTGTCTTTGCTCCCCCTGCAGCCCAAAGGCTGAATCCTGCCACAGCTGAGTGGGACAGAGGCTTTCCCCTGCCAGGCAGGAACTGGTGTTGGGGGAGAGGATCTTGTCTTGCCTCCTTGGCTCTCCCACATCGGATGCTTTTTGGTTGCAGCCCGCCAGCAGCCTCCCCAGGAGCACAGCCACAGGCAGCCGCCGTGCCGGACAAGGCAGCGAGCACACGCAGCTCCAGGTAAGGCCGCCTTCGCGTTTCAGGCGTACTCCACGGGAGGGGTGTCACAGTGGGACGGCCAAGCTTTAAACTCCCTGAAATGCCGAGCAGGAGAATGTCTGCGCGCTTCTCCCTGAGCTGCGGCGCTGCTGTGCATCACTCGTGTCTCTGTGCCCACGCAGGCCACCACTCCCCTGGCTCAGCACCGCGGAACAAGCCTCAGCTCCCCCCTTGGGAGGCTGCGCAGGGGGATCCCTCCAGAGACGCCAGTGCCTTGGGTGAGTTTCGTGTGGTTGTACGGTTTGGGCAGCAGGAGACAGAGAGGGTGCCCCGGCCCTGCAAAAACAAGCAGCCACAGAAAGGCAGGAGCCGCAGCATCGCCCTTGTCCATGTGAACGCTGCCCGGGCTTTGCCCAGCCGTTGCTGGAGGGGGTTGCCAGGCTGCAGGATCCCACCATGCCCATGTCGTGGTGTGGTGGGGACGCGGTGCTGGGGCGCACTGAGCTCCGCAGCGCTGCCTGTGGGGTTTGAGAGGGCTGCCGGGGACTTGCTCTCTCTGAGCAATGGGTGGGCCTAAGTTCGTGCTGCCCCAACACTCGTGCCACTAGTGCTGTGTGCAGGCAGACCCCCTCCTGCCCTCGGCTGAGGCTGAGCATCGCTTCAGAGGCCACTGCAAGTGGCTGAGGGGACCCAGCCTCCTCCCTAGTTGAGGGAGGTGGAGGAGGAGCCGTGCTTTGCCCCCAGACTTACTCTGCAGAGCAGAGTCCCTGCCACTGTGCGTGGGGTGGGGTAGGGGTGTGGGTCTGGACAAGCCTGTCTGAGCCTCCGTCCCCATCCCCAGCTGCCAGAGCGGGGCAGGACCCTTCTCGTTCTGCTGAGGAGACCCAGGCCCTCATCCCTCTGGGAGGGAATGGTTCCCCTTGGCCTGTCTGAATCACAGACTTGTTGACTTTCAGTCCCCGCAGCCTTGTTCCCAGGAGAGCAGGAGACGCAGCGCCCTGCCCCGCTGGCTCAGGTAGGTCTGCTGGGCCTGTGCCCCCAAGAGGTGCAGGATCAGGGTGGTGATCGTGAGCCCTCCCCTGCCAACTCATCGTCACCCAGCTCTGCCCATGCTCCCTGGGCAGGAGGATGGCTGTGCCCCGCTTTGCAGCCCTGGGAGCCTGTGTTCATGGAGGCAAAGGCTTTGGAGAGCCCTGAGATGCCACCAGTTGTATTTGTCAGGCCAAAGCGTGTGTGCTGTGGCTGCTTTGTAAATCGTGTGCATTGACAAGCCTGCATTGCCTGAGCAGTGTTGACAGAGTTCCCCAGGCATCTCTGTCTCCTATTAATGAGACATCAGAGGCTGCAGCTGACGAAGGGCTTTCTCTTCAGCTGGTTTTCCCCAGTTCTGGTGGTGAAGATGCTCTGAGCTTGTTTCTAGACAAGTGAAGGGGAATCGTAGACTGTGACAGGGAGGGCAGCTCTTGCTTGGACTTCGAAGCCTCCATTTCTGATGAAGCTGGACCTCCCGGCCCGGCCCTGGTGGCAGGACACACGCTGTCTCCCAGAGGCCTCGCAAGGTCTTCTCCTCAAGTCTGTCTGCAGAGAAGGAAGAGCCCAGCGTGCTTGTGTCTGGGGTAGGGGCTGCCGAGTGTCACCTGGGCAGCAGTGGGGTTGGGCTGGAGATGTGTAGAGGAGGGACTGCAGGAGGCTGGGGCTGGGTGGCCGTTCCCGGGCTGGGAGGAGATGCTCTCCTCAGGGCTTTACCTCCCCGAGAGCGTTCCTGTGTGTGCGCAAGTTAGCACAGCCGGGGCACAGCTGCGGGCGAGACACGTGCCTGCCTTTGGGGGCTGAGGGTCCCACCAGAAAGCCCCCGAAGCTGAAGGGCCTGGGTCTTTTCTCTCTGTCCCTGTAGGCTGAGTCCCCAGCCCTGGGCTTGCTGCTATGAGAGGAGGCTGGGGGCTCCCGCTGCCCAGCCCCATGAGGATGCAACGGACTGTCAGGCAAGGCAGCAGCCATGACCCCACTCAGCCTGTCCCAGCTGCTGGACATCGCCATTGGGACGCCCCAGGTCGGGGCCGTCAACTTCACGGCGCTGCACAGCCTGCTGCAGGCCATGCTCAGGCACCTGGGCCTGCAGGACCTGCCTGCCCTGGGCCAAGGGCACAGCCCGACCCCCCCTCCTGGGGCGGGACCAGCCCCCCGAGGCACCCCCGAGAGAGGAAGGGGGACAGGGCGGAGGCCCAGGCACAGAGTCGCTCACGCCCGCGAAGGACCCGCTGCAGGGGACCGTGAGCACTCCCCAGGACGCCTCCGTGGCTGCTGACGCGGGGCAGATGAAGGCAAAGATTGAAGAGAACGAGAGCAGCACCTCCAAGGTAGAGGCTCTTCCCCGTTCCCTGGGTGCCCCCCCGTGAGACACCCCCTCCTCTGGGGTCTGCACCACCATTGTGGTGCCCTTAGGTCTGGTTTAAGCCTGAGCTCGAGGTGGTATGTGGGGCTTCACTGTGGGAAAGGGATGGAGTTTTGGGGAGAAAGAGCTGGGGCTGAAATGCTGCTCCAGTTGCTCTGGGTTCTCCCCAAGTTGCCATCAGCAAGTCGTGGGTCCGGTACAGCACCCGGTGCCCTCGGCTCCACCAGCCAGAGGCTCAGCACCTGTGGAGATCCAGCCCTACCACTCTCCATCCCTCCCTTCCCCACTCCTGAGCCACAGCCAGGTACGGCACCCACTCCTCGGGCAGCTGAGAGGCTCCATCAGCACCTCATGGGCCTCATCTCCCAGCCCAAATCCCCTTGGCTTGCCCAAGGGCTAGACCCAGTACTGGTGGGGACTGGAGAGGGGCCTCATCCTGCACAGCGCTGAGCCGTCTGGGGCTGCGAGCATCCCCAGTGGGAAGAAATAAGCTCAGGTTCAAGGAAATGGTCACCTTGGGTGCTGCAGGGCCGGATCCTGCTGGGGCTGGGACATGTAGGGAGAAGGCAGCAGGGAGGGTTTCCCCGGGTGGCTGAGCTCACCCTCCTCGGGGCAGGCCCCTGCTTGATCGCTCCCCGCTTCGTTAGCCGCGGTTGCCGCTGCCCTCGCGGGCCAGGCTGTGGTTGAGAGGGTGGCAGCAGCTCTTTGCCCTTTGGATCGGCTTCAGTAGTCTTGCACAGAGCCTGGTGTGGGGGGGGCAGGGCTGGATCTGTCCCCGCTTACTTGGGCTGTGCAGTGGGCCCCCCCCGGGGCAGGGTTGGGGGGGGTCTCTGGGGAGCTGCTGCCCCTTCTTGGCTGCTGAAGGTGTGATGAATGGTAAGTGCTGCCCGCAGTGCCCCCGGGACTCACCCCCGCCACTCCCCTCTCTCAGGCCGTGGCGCTCTCCCAGGATCTCCTCGAGGAGATGGGCAGGATGAAGGCGGCGCAGTCCCGCATGGAGGAGAACATTCGGATGATCCGGGAGACGCTTGGCATGGTGAGCTGCTGCCGGTGTCCCCAGGAGGCAGCTGGGCCCTCACCCCGCTCCCTGCCTCTGTGTCACCCTGCCACCCCTGCCCCACGGCCCTGGGTGTCACCCGGCGTGAAGGGTGCCAGGAGGGAAGAGCAGGAAGGGTGTCCCAAGGCTGAAGAGGTAACTGCATGCACCAACCAAGGTGATGTTAAGACATTTTTTAACTAAACAGCTGTAAAGAAAGAAACATGGGTGCTAAGAAGGAGAGGAGATAAAGATCTACCCATGCAACACAGCCACAACCCTGCCTGGCATCCCTCTGTCCTGTGCCCAAGTTAATTTTTGGATGCTCCTTTTCAATCCTGCTCCTGTGTCTGGGCTGCCATCCCTCTCCTTGTCCCGCTCCAGGGGAATCTCCAGGACGCTGCCAGCCAGCTGCCGGCCCTCCGTGACCAGACGGCGTCGGACAGTGACATGGTACGGCCGCGCGCACGCCCGGATCCTGCTCCGGGACGGAGGCGGCTGCGTGCCCGGGGCACCGGTGCACCCAGTCCCTCGGTGTCAGGGCACGGTCCCAGCAGGGCTGGGCAGCGATGCTGGAGGGGGTCAGTGCTCCTGTGGGTGCCATCTCACCCGGCTACGTGGCCAGGGTTGACCCCCTAATCCCCTTTTTCCCCAGAAAAAGCTGAAGGAAAGGCTGAGCCTCTACCCAGCCCCAGAGGAGGTGAGCAACATGGTGCGCTGGGAGGTGCTGGAGGATTGCCTGGTGGGCAGTCTCTGCCTTTGGGGTACTTGAGTTTGGCTCCGTGAGCTGGGGGGTTTGAGGACAGGGCGGGCGGCCCTTGCCGCTGCACTTCCGCCCATAAACCTGCTCCCCTTTGCCTCCTCTTCGCAGGATGGCAGTGAGGGCCAGGCTGCCCCCGCCGAGCCCCCCACTGCAGACATGGACACCCCGCATGGGGCAAGCTCAGCGCTGGGACTGAAGGGACCAGGGACACAGCCTGCACCCAGGACCAGCAAGGGGACTCCACAGGGGCAGCCTGGCTCCCTGGGGCCGCAGAGAGCACCAGTGGCCCCTGAGAAGGGGTCAGGTGCTTTCTCAGATAAGGCAAAGACCTCTGATGCCCGTGCCACCACCCTGGGGACACAGGCAGGATCCCCTGGCATCAAGACCCCTATGCTGGGGAAAGAGTCAGGGGCCCCTGACACCCAGACGTCCACTCCAGGTGCACAGCCAGGGTACTCTTGACACCCAGAGCCTTGCCCCAGGGGTGCAGCCAAGTACCTCCAGCACCCAAACCACCACCCCAGGGGTGCAGCCAACACCTCCAGGGACCCAGGGAGGAGGAGCAGGGGTTCACCCAAGCCCCTCCCGCATGGACTCCAGCCGTTCCGGAACTGAGAAAGTCCCTGCTTTCTCAGGGAAGGCGAGCTGGCAGCAGTCCCTGGGGGGGGGCTGCGGGGATGCCAGGGGTGGTTTGGGTGGGGAGGAGGCAGCTGAAGGGCCCCTGGGCTGGGACAACAGAGGAGGCTGTGCCCTGACTCATCCACCACTGCCAGGTGCATTGTTTGGAGTCGATAGAAAGGGGGGTGGGTGGCACAGCAAGTGGCTTGGGAGGTCAGGGCCTGGGGCTGAGCAGTGTCCTGGGCCTGGGGGGAAAGGAGTTGGTGGCCAGCGAGCCCCCACCCATGGCCCTCCTGCAGTGGGGGACACTGAAAAGTCATCACCCCCCCCCCACCTCAGAGCAGGGTTTGCCTAAAAGCCTGGCAGCCCTGCTATCGAAGGGGTCCCTGCAGGGCTGAGGCCTGGGGGCCTCATCACATGGGTGGGTGATGGCGCTGGGGAGGGGGCCACAAGCTGCCGGGGGGTGGGTTGCAAACCGCAGTATTTTGTGAGGGTGCAGGATGGGGTTTGGGCTGCACCCCAGGACATGGGGGTCCTCGTTGTGCTCACGTGGCCCCCCCATGGCTCTGGGGTCTCCCCTTCCCTCTGCTGCCCCCTTCGGGGATGGCAGCAGGAGCTTCTGCAGGCAGAGCGCGGGCAGCACGTGGGACTCGGCGCAGCCTCCTGGGGGGGGCCTGTCCCCACTGGTAATGCTGCAGCTTGGGGGGGGGCTCACGCCCATTCTTGGTGCCCCTGCAGGGATGTGCTGCCAGCAAAGAGAGAAGGCAGGGACAGCTGGTGTTAAAAAAGTGATTTTTTTTAATTATTTTTAAATTAATAAAAAACCTTCACCCTGTTTTTTGTTGGGTTTTGTGTGTGGTTTTTTTTTTTTAGCAAGGTTGATTTAAAAACTAAAAAACCTCCCCCCAGCTCCCCCCTCTCTGGGGAAGGGCCATGATTGGCAGTTGCAGGGACAGGAGGGGCATCGCCTTGATAAATCCCCCTATGCCCTGGGGGTGCCGAGGGAGGGAGGATGGGGTTGGGGGGGGTCCGGGGGGGTCTGTGCAAGAAGCCAGGCTGAATTTCCGAAGCCAGAGAAGAGGCGTGTTTGCTCTGGGCGCTGCAACAAGCGTCCAGGAAATCCAGAGCCAGGGATGGGGGGGCCAGTGGCTCTGTGTCTGTGGCCACGATCCGGGGTGCCAACAGCTGCCTCCATTTATTTTTCGTTATTTCCCCCCCACCCTTCCTTCTCCTGCCCTGCTGCAGGGATGCTGGGGGGGGAGCCACAGGGAAACCCCCCCACCCACCCCGTGCTGCTTCCCCTTCTCTCTGGATTTATATACATTAGATATATTTATATATTATAGTTATATATTTAAAAAAAAAAAAAATGGGGGGAGAAAAGACCAGCTAGTGACTCTTGCAGAGGCTCTCATGGGCCGGTGGCCTCCCCGGCAGCATGTCCCGTCTCCCCCCCCTAAAAATAATAATAAAACCACAGGGGTGGCGGGGGGATGGTGCGTTGGGGACACGGCATCTGCCCGACCTGACCAACCCAGACCTAGGTTGCCATCCCGTCAGCATCAAACCTCAGCGTTTTCTCTCCAGCCCCAAGACCCTCCCCTTGCTGTTGCTGCACCACTGTGCTGATGGGGCCTGTGCTATTTTAGGGAGTCTTACAGCTTTTCCTGCCGGTCCCGAGTGCTGTCTAGACAGCTTGAGCAGCCCCTGGGCGTAGCTTTAGCACTCCTGAGCCCCCCGCTCTGCCGCTGACTTGGAGGTAAGACTTAGGGGCACTCCAAGGAGGGTTTAGCTTCTTGCCTCAGTGCATCTTGTTCCCATCTCTTAATCTCTCTGCTCCCTCTTTGAATTCAGTCCTCCCAGTTTGGAAGAGAAGAATACAGACTAGAGGCTTTGGTTTTAATGCCTGAGAACAGGTATCTGGTGTCATTTAGAAGAGCGAGTTCTGCTTCCTGCTTGCCCACCCTCATCCTTTCTTGGAAATGGTCTTTGAGTGCCTCACCCAAGGGGGTGCTCTGACCGTGTGACGGCCCGACCTGGAGGTTTCTAAGGGAAAAGAAATGCTTGTCGATTATTTTTGTAAGTACTTTGATGGATCCCTCGGGCTCGAAGATTTTTCCCAGTGTTTGAATACTTCCTGGGGCTGTCTGGATGCCTGTGTTTAGCTGCGTTTCTTTTTTCCCCGCTCTCACGGCTCCTTTGCTTCGGTGCAAGGTGCGAGAAATCTGTGTGTTGATGCAGTCAGCAGCAGCCTTCCACCATTGCCACGTCTGAGGGAGAGGGTAAAATCTGTCACGCTTTTGACACCTCAGCCAATAAATCAATGGAGGTGCTTCCTTGCCGGGACTGGGCTTGTCTGGGAGAGTTTCAGGGGGGAGCAGGGTGCCGGACGGGCAGGATGGTCTCTGTGCGCGGCGCAGCCACGGGCTGCAGGGAGCTGCGTCAAAATATTCGACGTCACCAGTTGTATTTTGTGTCGTCACAGTGGAAAAGGCAGCGGGGAGCCCGGGCCCTGCCCGCCGCCGGGGCCGCCGCGTCGCCTGGCAACGGGAGGCGCTGCGTTATCCCGCCCTGTAAACACGGGCACGTGGGCAGCGGGCTCGGCCAATGGGCAGCGGGCAGCGGCGGGTGGTGGCCAATGAGGAAAGGGAAGGGGTGGGCTCAGGGTGAGGGGCGGGGCTAGGGGAGAGCAGAGCGGCGGCGGGGACGGACGAGTAAGGTTGGGGGTGCGCGGTCGGGAGGGGGGGACTGGGGGGCCCGGGGGGCTGGCGAGAAAGTGAGGCGGGGGGCAGGGGCAGGCAGAGCTGGGTATGAGGCTGGGGGTGGCCGGGGAAGGAGACACCCCTCCCTCTCCCCCAGACAGCCCTGCCCTCGGGGGGTCACCGTGTCACCCGCCCCCCCGCCGCTTCGACCACTTTCTGTGGTGAGGAGGAGGAGGGCGGCTGCCCATCCCTCCCACCCGCCCAGGTCCCCTCCAGGCACAAGGGGTGCTGTCGTGTCCCCCCCGCTCAGGCTCTGTGTTTTCGGGCAGGGCAGCAGCCATGGACCCGCTCAGCCTGTCCCAGCTGCTGGACGTCGCCATCGGGCCGCCCCAGGTCGGGACCGTGAACTTCACGGCACTGCACAGCCTGCTGCAGGCCATGCTCAGGCACCTGGGCCTACAGGACCTGCCTGCCCTGGGCCAAGGGCACAGCCCGACCCCCCTCCTGGGGCGGGACCAGCCCCCCGAGTCACCCCCGAGAGAAGAAGGGGGACAGGGCGGAGGCCCAGGCACAGAGTCGCTCACGCCCGCGAAGGACCCGCTGCAGGGGACCGTGAGCACTCCCCAGGACGCCTCCGTGGCTGCTGACAGGGGGCAGATGACGACAAAGATTGAAGAGAACGAGAGCAGCATCTCCAAGGTAGAGGCTCTTCCCTGTTCCCTGGGTGCCCCCCCCGTGAGACACCCCCTCCTCTGGGGTCTGCACCACCATTGTGGTGCCCTTAGGTCTGGTTTAAGCCTGAGCTCGAGGTGGTATGTGGGGCTTCACTGTGGGAAAGGGATGGAGTTTTGGGGAGAAAGAGCTGGGGCTGAAATGCTGCTCCAGTTGCTCTGGGTTCTCCCCAAGTTGCCATCAGCAAGTCGTGGGTCCGGTACAGCAGCCGGTGCCCTCGGCTCCACCAGCCAGAGGCTCAGCACCTGTGGAGATCCAGCCCTACCACTCTCCATCCCTCCCTTCCCCACTCCTGACCCACAGCCAGGTACAGCACCCGCTCCTCAGGCAGCTGAGAGGCTCCATCAGCATCTCATGAGCCTCGTCTCCCAGCCCAAATCCCCTTGGCTTGCCCAAGGGCTAGACCCAGCACTGGTGGGGACTGGAGAGGGGCCTCATCCTGCACAACGCTGAGCCATTTGGGGCTGCGAGCATCCCCAGTGGGAAGAAATAAGCTCACGTTCAAGGAAATGGTCACCTTCAGTGCTGCAGGGCCGGATCCTGCTGGGGCTGGGACATGTAGGGAGAAGGCAGCAGGGAGGGTTTCCCCGGGTGGCTGAGCTCACCCTCCTCGGGGCAGGCCCCTGCTTGATCGCTCCCCGCTTCCCCGCTTCGTTAGCCGCGGTTGCCGCTGCCCTCGCGGGCCAGGCTGTGGTTGAGAGGGTGGCAGCAGCTCTTTGCCCTTTGGATCGGCTTCAGTAGTCTTGCCCAGAGCCCGGTGTGGGGAGGCAGGGCTGGATCTGTCCCCACTTACTTGGGCTGTGCAGTGGGCCCCACCCAGGGCAGGGTTGGGGGGGGTCTCTGGGGAGCTGCTGCCGCTTCTTGGCTGCTGAAGGTGTGATGAATGGTAAGTGCTGCCCGCAGTGCCCCCGGGACTCACCCCCGCCACTCCCCTCTCTCAGACCGTGGCGCTCTCCCAGGATCTCCTCGAGGAGATGGGCAGGATGAAGGCGGCGCAGTCCCGCATGGAGGAGAACATTCGGATGATCCGGGAGACGCTTGGCATGGTGAGCTGCTGCCGGTGTCCCCAGGAGGCAGCTGGGCCCTCACCCCCCTCCCTGCCTCTGTGTCACCCTGCTACCCCTGCCCCACGGCCCTGGGTGTCACCCGGCGTGAAGGGTGCCAGGAGGGAAGAGCAGGAAGCGTGTCCCAAGGCTGAAGAGGTAACTGCATGCACCAACCAAAGTGATGCTAAGACATTTTTTAACTAAGCAGCTGTAAAGAAAGAAACATGGGTGCTAAGAAGGAGAGGAGATAAAGATCTACCCATGCAACACAGCCACAACCCTGCCTGGCATCCCTCTGTCCTGTGCCCAAGTTAATTTTTGGATGCTCCTTTTCAATCCTGCTCCTGTGTCTGGGCTGCCATCCCTCTCCTTGTCCCGCTCCAGGGGAATCTCCAGGACGCTGCCAGCCAGCTGCCGGCCCTCCGTGACCAGACGGCGTCGGACAGTGACATGGTACGGCCGCGCGCACGCCCGGATCCTGCTCCGGGACGGAGGCGGCTGCGTGCCCGGGGCACCGGTGCACCCAGTCCCTCGGTGTCAGGGCACGGTCCCAGCAGGGCTGGGCAGCGATGCTGGAGGGGGTCAGTGCTCCTGTGGGTGCCATCTCACCCGGCTACGTGGCCAGGGTTGACCCCCTAATCCCCTTTTTCCCCAGAAAAAAGCTGAAGGAAAGGCTGAGCCTCTCCCCAGCCCCGGAGCAGGTAAGCAACTTGGTGCGCTGGGAGGTGCTGGAGGATTGCCTGGTGGGCAGCAAAGCGGGAGGAGGAGAAGGAGGAGGAGAAGGCCGAGCTCTGTCAGTGGTGAGTGCTGGGGCATCCCAGCTATGGGAGTGGGACTCAGCAGGACCGCAGCCCCCGGGGCCTCGGCGGAGGTTTGCTCAGCACTTCTCTTCCCTGTGCATCCCGCCGGGAGGCAGGACCTGGCACCAGCAGAGCCAGGGCAGCTCCTCGGCTGCCCCAACAGAGACCTCCTCATCGTCCTCATCGTCTGTGCCACTGACAGCCCCCAACAGCCCCTCCGTGGGGCAAGGGAGCGCCCGAAACCCTTGGGGTGACCGCGCAGCCCCCTGTCCTTGCTCAGCGTTGGGCAGGACCACGGCTCCCTGCCCTCCTGGTCTCTCTGGGGCTGGTAGGTGGGAGCCGGGGACAGCGGAGGGACATTTTGGGGCAAACCCCAGCATTCTGCACCATGAGATGGTTTCCAAATCCTACCTGGGGCTGCTGCTCCTGAAATGAAGGCGCAGCCCATTAGGCTGGGAAGCGGGTCTGGTCCAGCAGCTCTGGAGTACAGAATCCCATTGCTGGAGAGAAGAATGCCTTGCTGTTGTGTCAGGTGGCATCAGCAGGGGGTTTGCTGATCTCCAGGATCGGCTGCTGAAATGACTCTGCAGGCACAGAGGTGGCCAAAGGACTAAGGGGACTGGGGAGGGGCCGTGCGGCTGGGGCGCCCGGGGGTCCCTGTGGGTTGGGCAGTCTCTGCCTTTGGGGTACTTGAGTTTGGCTCCGTGAGCTGGGGGGTTTGAGGACAGGGCGGGCGGCCCTTGCCGCTGCACTTCCGCCCATAAACCTGCTCCCCTTTGCCTCCTCTTCGCAGGATGGCAGTGAGGGCCAGGCTGCCCCCGCCGAGCCCCCCACTGCAGACATGGACACCCCGCATGGGGCAAGCTCAGCGCTGGGACTGAAGGGACCAGGGACACAGCCTGCACCCAGGACCAGCAAAGGGACCAGCAAGGGGACTCCGCGGACACAGCCTGGCTCCCCGGGGACGCAGAGAGCACCAGTGGCCCCTGAGAAGGGGGCAGGTGCTTCCTTGCCGACGCAGAAGTCTCGGACACAACTTAGACGACCAACGTGATCAAGTTGATGCCACTTTATTAAAGGCTACGCAGCAATTTATACTCTATCACAAGCTTCACGCGCCGCTATCTTATTGCTAATAGGCTAAAGCTACTTGTTCACGCGCCCTTCTGCCCTCTATGATTGGTCCCAGTGTGGTGTCCACGCGCTGCTCTCCCCCCAGGTAGACCCCCTGTTTTCGACATTCCAACATCTTTATCTCTTGGCCAGGAATGTAGTTTCTCAGGCCGTCTCGGCCTTTTTTATGTCCTTGAACACAGCTGCAGCTTGCTGTTACAGTGAGGCCCCTTGGTCTGGATCGCTCACAACATATCCGTTGTTCTCCAGCGATGCCACACTTCCTCAGTTGAGACAAAGACTTCTGATGCCCGTGCCACCACCCTGGGGACACAGACAGGATCCCCTGGCATCAAGACCACTACGCTGGGGACAGAGTCAGGGGCCCCTGACACCCAGACCTCCACCCCAGGGGCACAGCCAGGGGCCTCTGACACCCAGAGCACTACCCCAGGGGTGCAGCCAAGTACCTCCAGCACCCAAACCACCACCCCAGGGGTGCAGCCAGGATCCCCTGGCATCCAAACCACCACCCCAGGGGTGCAGCCAACACCTCCAGGGACCCAAGGAGGAGGAGCAGGGGTTCAGCCAAGCCCCTCCCGCATGGACTCCAGGCTTTCTGGCACTGAGAAAGTCCCTGCTGAAGCTATCCCTGATGCTCTGGGGACACATATGGATGTCACAAGTCCCAAGGAGGGAGGCAAGGCTTTACCCAGCACACAGCTTGCCTGGGCAGGCCAGCCGGCAGTGAGGACCCTCTCGCCGACAGCCCAGGGGTTAGAGATCCCCCTTGACACTGATCCCAGGGCCACATCCCCTATGCAAGAGCCGCCCGTGCCCTGGGGATCCTCAGGCTCCAGCAGTGTCTCCGACCGCTGCGCAGAGACGGTGGAGGCTCTCCGCCAGATCGGGCAGCTCAGCCACCTCTGTGCCAGCCTGAAGGAGCAGGTGGCCCAGCTGGAAGCCACCAAGTCAGACCACGCCGAGCTTGAGAAGCTGCGCCTGCTCTTCTCAGAGGGAGGTAGGAGCCCCTGGGGGGGCTGGCAGGGGGGTGTTTGGCATGGGGACACCCTGGGCTGGGGGCTCATTGTGCTCAGAGCCTGGCCTCAAGGCCGAGACCCCCTCACTGACAGCATGTCCCCTCGGACCACATCTAGACAAGGAGAGCATCGCCAGCATCCTGGCCGACCTCCAGGGCCAGGTGTCCTCGCTGCAGGGCCTGACCAGTGGCCTGCAGGGCGAGAATGGGAAGGTGAGCTGGCAGCAGTCCCTGGGGGGGCTGCGGGGATGCCAGGGGGGAGTTGGGCAGGGAGGAGGCAGCTGAAGGGCCCCTGGGCTGGGACAACAGAGGGGGCTGTGCCCTGACTCATCCACCACTGCCTTTCCCAGATCAGGCAGCTGGAAGATGCCCTCGGAAAGCTGGAGGTAGCTGGAGCCAACTGGAAAGGGGATGTCAGCGACCAGATCACCCTGCAACTGGCGTAAAAGGACGGGACAGGGTTTCCTACCCTGCAGGAGGAGCCCGGGGGGACAAGGGACACCCCCTGAGCGGCCCTGTGGAGGCTAAGCCTGCCTGTGCCCCTGTCTCACTGACCAGGTCCACACTGCAGGAGATGAGGTGTAAGCTGAAGGAGCTGGAAGAGCAGCAGGAGATGACCAAGGCCCCGCTGGAGCGGTTGGTGGCCAAGACGGCTGACGAGCTGCAGGAGCAGGTGAGGTCCAGGGTCAGCGCTCCCACCGCCACAGCATGGTGGGGTGGTCCTGGAGGGGTTCCCAGCCACATCCCCAGCCATGTGGTATGGCCTTGGGGGGTGCTGGCACCTCCCAAGGGGATGCTGGGCAGGGTGACAAACACCCCTTGTGCATTGGGGCTCAGTGGTAGAACTCGGGCACCACCCAAGGGGGTGCTGGGCAGGGTGACAAACACCCCTTGTGCATTGGGGCTCAGTGGTAGAACTCGGGCACCACCCAAGGGGGTGCTGGGCAGGGTGACAAACACCCCTTGTGCATTGGGGATCAGTGGTAGAACTGGCCTGGGGGAGGGAGGATTTCCAGACTGGCTGGTGCCACAGCACCCGGATTTGTTGCCTGCCTCCACCTCATCTCGGAGCCTACTCCTTCTCCCCTTCCTGCAGCTGGGCGAGCCGAGGGCAATGGTGGGGAGCACAGGGCAGGAGCAGGCAGAGGCGCAGGCAGCGTGCCCCGTCTGCAGCACGGACATCAGCAAGCAGGCGGGGCAGCTCCTCCAGCGCTACGAGAAGCTCCAGGAGGTGGTGGACGATTTCACGTCGCGGCAGGCAGTGGGCAACGTGGTAAGGCAGCTGCCACGGAGGAGCCAGGTAAGGAGATGCCAGCATGGGGGGCTTGGGAGGGGGTTGCCAGCACCCCCCCAGCTGGTTGTGCTTCACTGTAATGTGGGGGCGCCCCTCACCGCCTCCCAGATTGGTTCGTACAAGCGAGCCGCATGGAAGGAAATTAAAGCTTTGATGCAAATGTCCTGTTGGCACTGAGAGCCCATGGCCACCGGGCAAGTAACCCGGGTCTGTCCCCACGGGGGCAGCCAGCCCCGCCTTGCACAGCACCACCTTGTCATCTTCCTCCCTGAAGCAGGACGAGGAGCTGCTGAAGCGCATCCAGGCCACCGTCACGCAGGTGCAAGGCGACTACGAGAAGCTCAATTCTGTCACCACGAACCTCCTGAATGACCGTCACCAGAAGGAGAAAGATATGGAGGTAGGTGGCTGAAACCCCCTCGGGGTCAGAGCATCCTCCAGGCAGACCCCAGGCTGGGGACCACAAGGGATTTGTCTGCACCCCCCCAAACCTTGCAGCCCTGTGGAGGTTCAATGTACCTTTCCTGGAGGTTTGGGTGAGGTGGGGGGAGCGGGGGTTGCTCAGCTGGCCAGGAGGCAGCTCCAACCCTGCCGCGGTGTCATGGGATGCTTTTCTGTGTTGGAAGGCTCTGTTCCGGTCCCTGGAGAGGCTGGAGAAGGAGAAAGCGAACAAGGAAGACCTGGTGCTGGGAATTGATGCGGTATGGCCTTGGGGGGTCCTGGCACCACCCAAGGGGGCGCTGGGCAGGGTGACAAACACCCCTTGTGCCTTGGGGGCTCAGTGGCAGAACTGGCCTGGGGGAGGGAGGATTTCCAGACGGGCTGTGGCTCCTTCCCCACGTGCCTCTGTCTTCCCCTGGGTCCCTTCAGCTGGTGTGACCAACCCCACGGGGGTGATGGGGCGAGTGGGGCCACGTAGCCACTTCTCCCTGTCCTCCTGCCACGAGCTGGCCCTGCCCGTCATCCCTCCATCCTTTCCTCACTGCTCTCCTGCCTTTCCCCGCTGCTAGAAAGCAGACAAAACCGCCCTGGCCGGCAAAGTGAGTCGCACCCAGTTTGAGGCGAGCATGGAGCGGCTGAATGAGAGGATGCAGGAGACGCTGAGCCGGGTGGCGGGGCAGGAGCAGGGCTGGCACCAGGTCCAGCGGCAGCTCAGTGAAGAGATGGACTCCAAGGTGAGGGGTGACACGTCCCCGCTGCGCAAAACTGGCACCTTCGGGGCTTGGCAGCCTAAGGCAGCATCCCTCTGAGGATCCCCCCTCCTGGCTTTTCATGGGGAACATGATGTCCCAGCCCGGGGCAGCTGGCTGAGGGTGTGTGTCTGTCCGTAGCTGGACCGCCTGGAGCTGGGGCCTTTCCGGCAGCAGCTGGAGGGGCACTGGAGGAGCATCCTGGAGCAGCTCAAGGAGAAGGAGCCGCTGACGGAGGCTGACGATGCAGCTGGGATGAAGAAGTGAGTGCGATGGGGGTGGCGATGGCTTCTCCTCCCACCGGTAGCAGGTTCCCGATGTTAAAGGAGGCACGAGGAGGGGGACGTGCAGGATGGAGCCCTCCCGAACCAAAAGTGGGATGTGGGTGCAAAGGTTTTCTGGAGCAAGGGTGGGGAACGGCGACTTGTCCCCCTGGGCAGGGGTGTGACACGCGGCGCCGCAGAGCTGGGTTGTGACCTGCCCTCCTGGCGAGGGGCAGGGGGGTAATTAGCGCTGACGAAGTGATGAAACCGGTGTGAGGGCTGGTTGGGATGGCAGCTACGGGTGCCTGCGCCCTTCACCTCCCATCCCTGCCTGCCCTGGGCAGCCACAGGCAGCTGCCAGGTTTCGGAGGTGCCCGCAGGGCCGAGGCGAGCGTGTCCCTGTCCTCGGGGCAGCTGTGACAAAACTCATCCTGAAAAATATGGGAATCCTGCATCCCCCAGGCCCGGCGTTTGTACCCCAGCAAGAGGTACAGGAACACCCCCATTCTGTCCTTGCTGGTACCCCCAGTTCCCATGGGACTGGGGTGCTGTGCGTGCCTGTGGGCGTAGTTCCCATAATGGTGGTTTTTGGGTGCTCCCCTCAGTGGATTCTCCGGTGCCTAATATGAGGTGGAGCTTTTTCCCAAGCGGGAGCCCACAACCAACTGCTCTCCCCCATCGTAGCCCCTTGATTTTGTAGTCAGCTGGTGGGTTGTGACCTTGTTGGGGTGGGGTGGGGGGTAAGCCAGGCTCAAATTCCTGCGGTTCCCCCCGCAAATACCATAACCCATTACAATGAAGTGCCCAGCACCTTGCTGCTGCCTGCCAGCTGCCTGCCTGTGTGCAGGCAGGGCTGTATCCCCCCCAGGAACTCACCCAGCCCTTTCCCCCCCCCCCCACAGGCAGCTGCTGGCCCATTTTCACTGCCTGTCCTGCGACCGGCCCCTCAGCATGCTGGTGCCTGGCCCGTGAGTACCGTCCGGCACCGGTGCATCGGGGGGTGCGTGGGTGATTCGGAGGGGAGATGGATGCTAGCAGTGCCCCGCTGTGCCTGGCACGGGGGTTAGTTAGGGTGTCTGCCTGGGGGGGTGCAGCCCTCCTGAGCCCCTCCCTGGGGGCAGTGGGATGCCAATGGGGTACAAGCCTGTGGGTTTTGGGGCACTGCCCCGAGCTGGGGTGGGTCGTGTGTCTCCTGTCACCCACCCACGGCTCCTGCCCTCCCCAGGCACATCGCGGCCATCCCGTCCAGGCCACCGCTCCCCCTCCGCCTTGCCAGGCGCTCCCATACTGTCGTGGAGCTGGAGCAAACACGGCAGCACAGCCACAGGTAGGGGACACGGGGACCCGGCCCCTGGGGTGCAGGTTGGCCCTGCCCTGGAGAGGGAGAACTCTTCCCAGGGTGGGGGTGAAGGGATGCAGGGGGGGCCTGGGCAGGGCAGGGGAGCAGAGATGTGCTGCAGAGGGGTCAGCTGTGCTTGTCCCCGGTCTGTGGCGTTTTACAGCCCTCCCTGCGCTGCCCTGTCTAGCCCAGGTCTGTGTCTCAGTGGTGCTGAAGCCACATGTGATGAGCTGTGTCTGGTCTCAGCCTGACCTCAGGCTTCACGGGGGAGTCAGCTGCCTCCTGTGAAACAAGTCACCGAAATTAAACACTGCAGCTGGGACAGCCCAGCTCCTGCCTCCCGGTGTCCCTTGCGTAGGGTGCAGGGACCTGCCATGGCCGTGACCAGCTCACCAGGGCCACGGGGAAAGAGCAGATCCAGCACAGCTGGACAGGCGTGGGTCTCCTTCAGCAGTCGGAGGGCACCCGGGAGGGACATACCCCACCGGGGAGCACCCGCAGCCCCCTCCCTGGCATAGTAGGGTGAAGCACGGGGTGCCACGGTGCTGGGTGCTGAGCATCCCTGTGCTCCGTCCCACAGGGAGCGGGTGGCCGAGTGCAGGTACCCCCGCGTGCCACGGCTCTGCGGGGGCCGGCACACCCTCACCCACCCGCTGCAGCGCTGCCCGCACCCCCAGCCCCACCCACCCAGCGCCCCGCGGCCGCTCCAGCCCCGCACCCTGCTCCCCATCAAGGTAAGGATGACGAAGGTAGGGATACAGCGGGGGCAAGCGAGGCTGGGAGGGTGATGCTGAGCATCCAGGGTGGGGGTGGGGGGGATCCGTGCCTCGGTTTCCCCAGGGGGAGCTGGGTGGGGGGGTTTGCCTGGGAATGCTGATTTGGGCCCCGTGTTTCAGCCAACCCCCTCTCTCCTTCCCAGCACGACGAGACGGAGCTGTTGGGCCAGGATGGCCACATCTACAGGGGCCGGCGGGGCAGGCAGCTGCCTGTGCTCGTGGGCAAGGAGGGTACGGCTGGGCCACGCTTGGGGAGCGGATCTGGCGGGGGTGAACTGGGCAGTGGAGTGGGCAGGGTGCCCGCGGGGTGCCAGGTTTTCCCCCTTTCCCCCCCGTGTGTTCTCCCTGGCTCCCCCCAGCCCAGCTCCCTCTGCTCCCTCCTGCCAGACTTCCCCAGGGCCAAGCCCAAGCTGTCCCCGAGGCAGTGGGATGCCAGGGACACCAGCCGCCTGCTCTCCCGGCCCCAGAGCACTGCGTCCTCGCTCAGCCAGCCAGGTACGGCCCTGCCAGGGCACCGGGGTGGGGGGAGAGGGCACCCTGCTGTGTCCTGGTGGGTGGGGGCAAGCAGGGTGGGATGGGGGTTTGGGGTGGAGTGGGGTGGGAGCAGGATGGAGGGGGAGGACTGGAAGATGGGGCAATCGATCCCCGTGTTGGAGCCAGAGCAAGGTGGAGGGGTGTGGCGGGGTGGTCCTGGCCACTGTGGGACAACAGCCTGTCTGCTTCAGGGTGGGGGCCAGGACCCCGTTTCTGGGTGTCTCTGGCCAGGCAGGTGCCCATGGGCGGTGCCTGCCCCAGGGGCTGCAGGGGGGCTAACCCCTGCCCCTCGCCCCCAGGCATCCCCACCTCGCCAGAGCACAGGCCAGCCTCCTCCCACGGCCGCCTCTCCCAGGCACGGGGGCTCCTCCTGCCCCCCCAGCCCTCGTGGGACGGATCCAGCACCCCGGAAGCCAGGCAGGACTGGGGGTCCCCGACTGAACCCCCACCACCCCGGCCACCGAGCAGGCGAGCAAGCATCTCTGGCCAGCAGCAATAAAGGGCCATGGGCAGCCAAGCACCTGCGTGGCCTGAGTGGGGTGGCCCTGGGCTGGGATCTTCCCATCATGCATAAGGAGGGGTCGCAGCATCCCTTGTCCTGCGGCCACGTGTGGCCAGAGGAGCTGAAACCAGCCCCTGTCCAACCCCCCTCCCAGGGTCTGTGCCGGCCCCGTGCTGCCACGCTCTCCCTGACACCCCCTGGCCTCCATGAACCCCTTTTCGGCCCCGATGGCTCCTGACAGGGAGCTTGTGGCCCCCAAAAGGCTCTGGGGGAGCCCACACTAAAGCAGGAGGATGATGACGCTCCGTTGCTGCTGAAGGTGGTGGGAGATGGGGACTGTGGTGGGAGATGGGGACCGCGGTGGGAAGGGTGGCAGCAGGACATGGCTTTAACGCCAAAAGCGAATCCCCCCCCAAGCCCGCTGGTTGGCTATCGCTTATCCCGCGGGATGAGCATCACTGAGCAGGTTTCCTTATCTGCTCATGGATTGTCACCCCCTTGTCCCTCTTCCAACGCGGCCATTGATGGAAAGAGGAAGGCACTGACCCCACTGCTGCCGGGCTCGGGGCAGCTGATGATTCCCCCCTCCGGAGCGAAGCACCATAACCCCTTCTCTGCCCCCAGCCCTGGGGACACACATCCCCTCCTTTCTCTTACGCCACCCCCATTGCTTGGGGGTGCTTTTCCCCAGCCCCCTTCTGCCACCCCTCACCATCAGATGGGAGAAAGGTATGCTGAGACCTGGCATAAGTCGTGTCACGAATGGAGAGGTACTGGGCAGGGAAACTGCAGTCCCTAGAAGCGACATGGCGGGGGGACCTGGGGGTGTCACGGCTGGGGACATGTGGCCGTGTGTATGGGGGAGCCGGGGCTGTCCCAGCACAACGTGCAAAGCACCGGGGACAGCCCCAACTCCCCTGGGGGAACGGGGACGGACACACCAAGCTGGTGGCACCTCTCGGGAGGGTGAGAAACCCTGAGGGGAACCCCAGAGGCAGCCGGGGGGGACCCAGGCACGTGGGGAAGCATCCCCTCACCCTGCCATGGTGCGTGCTTGGGGGCTGCCCTGTGGAAAAACTGCTCCCCTGGTAGATCTTCTCCCCAGATTCGGGCGAGGGGGGGAGCACCCAAACCTGCCCCCCACAATGGCAGACCCCAACCCTGCCCACCCCACTGCAGTCTCCAGGCACCTTGGCCCCCAGGGAGCCCCCCCTGCCGGGGATGTTTGGTTTTTTCAGGGGAAAAATAGGTGCTAAATACCCGCCTTGGGGGTGCCCAGGTGGCTCCAGCAGGATCTGGGATTCCCTCAGTGCCACCTCCAGTGGGATAACTGGGAGCACTCAGAGCAAACTGGTGACCACTAGAATAGAGCCAGCAGAGGACCATCTTGTCCCCCAGGAGGGGGGTCAGGCATTGATGGGCTTAAAAACACCCCCCACCCCCTGGGACTAATTGCATTTGCAGGATTTGGCCCAGCTGGGGCTGAGCCCTTTGGGGTGTGTGTGTGTGTGTCCCCAGCTCACCCCCTCTCCCACCCACTGTCCCATTTGCTGCTGCTGGGACCCAGCTGCACCCTATAAACAAACACCCCCACCCCCCCAAACATGAGCACCCAGCCCCACATCCCTTTTTGGGTGCTGCCTGCGCTGCTGGAGCAGGTGAGTAGCCCCAGCTGGGGCATTTTTTCCCCTTTTTTCCTTTTTCCTTCTGAGGTTGGGCTGTGCTGGGGGTCTCCCTGTTCCCTGGGGGATGACTTGCTGTTGTGCTTTGAGCCCCCCCAGCCCTTGCTGCCATCTCTGGAGCTGCTGCGTTCCCATTTTGGGCTTTTTTTACCCCAGTTGCTTGGTGTGTGAGCAGTGTGGCAAGGGGGGGGGGGGGTGTGTGTGCCGTGTTCTTATTCAATTTTAATTTAGTTTGGATATTTAAGCACAAAGCCAGGGGCTGGTGCGTTGTTTGGAGTCGTTAGAAGGGGGGTGGCACAGCAAGTGGCTTGTGAGGTCAGGGCCTGGGGCTGAGCAGTGTCCTGGGCCTGGGGGGAAAGGAGTTGGTGGCCAGCGAGCCCCCACCCATGGCCCTCCTGCAGTGGGGGACACTGAAAAGGCATCACCGCCCCCCCACCTCAGAGCAGGCTTTGCCTAAAAGCCTGGCAGCCCTGAGTATCGCAGGGCTCCCTGCAGGGCTGAGGCCTGGGGGGCTCATCACATGGGTGGGTGATGGGGCTGGGGAGGGGGACACAAGCTGCCGGGGGGTGGGTTGCAAACCGCAGTATTTTGTGAGGGTGCAGGATGGGGTTCGGGCTGCACCCCAGGACATGGGGGTCCTCGCTGTGCTCACATGGCCCCCCCACGGCTCCGGGGTCCCCCCTTCCCTCTGCTCCCCCCTTCGGGGATGGCAGCGGCGGCTTCTGCAGGCAGAGCGCAGGCAGAGCGCGGGCAGCACGTGGGACTCGGCGCAGCCTCCTGGGGGGGGCCTGTCCCCACTGGTAATGCTGCGGCTTGGGGGGGGGCTCACGCCCGTTCTCGGTGCCCTTGCAGGGATGTGCTGCCAGCAAAGAGAGAAGGCAGGGACAGCTGGTGTTAAAAAAGTGATTTTTTTTTTTTTATTATTTTTAAATTAATAAAAAACCTTCAACCTGTTTTTTGTTGGGGTTTTTTTTGTTTTTGTTTTTGTTTTTTTTTTAGCAAGATTGATTTGAAAACTAAAAAACCTCCCCCCAGCTCCCCCCTCTCTGGGGAAGGGCCATGATTGGCAGTTGCAGGGACAGGAGGGGCATCGCCTTGATAAATCCCCCTATGCCCTGGGGGTGCCGAGGGAGGGAGGATGGGGTTGGGGGGGGTCCGGGGGGGTCTGTGCAAGAAGCCAGGCTGAATTTCCGAAGCCAGAGAAGAGGCGTGTTTGCTCTGGGCGCTGCAACAAGCGTCCAGGAAATCCAGAGCCAGGGATGGGGGGGCCAGTGGCTCTGTGTCTGTGGCCACGATCCGGGGTGCCAACAGCTGCCTCCATTTATTTTTCGTTATTTCCCCCCCACCCTTCCTTCTCCTGCCCTGCTGCAGGGATGCTGGGGGGGGAGCCACAGGGAAACCCCCCCACCCACCCCGTGCTGCTGCTCCTTCTCTCTGGATTTATATACATTAGATATATTTATATATTATAGTTATATATTTAAAAAAAAAAAAATGGGGGGAGAAAAGACCAGCTAGTGACTCTTGCAGAGGCTCTCATGGGCCGGTGGCCTCCCCGGCAGCATGTCCCGTTCCCCCCCCTAAAAATAATAATAAAACCACAGGGGTGGCGGGGGGATGGTGCGTTGGGGACACGGCATCTGCCCGACCTGACCAACCCAGACCTAGGTTGCCATCCCGTCAGCATCAAACCTCAGCGTTTTCTCTCCAGCCCCAAGACCCTCCCCTTGCTGTTGCTGCACCACTGTGCTGATGGGGCCTGTGCTATTTTAGGGAGTCTTACAGCTTTTCCTGCCGGTCCCGAGTGCTGTCTAGACAGCTTGAGCAGCCCCTGGGCGTAGCTTTAGCACTCCTGAGCCCCCCGCTCTGCCGCTGACTTGGAGGTAAGACTTAGGGGCACTCCAAGGAGGGTTTAGCTTCTTGCCTCAGTGCATCTTGTTCCCATCTCTTAATCTCTCTGCTCCCTCTTTGAATTCAGTCCTCCCAGTTTGGAAGAGAAGAATACAGACTAGAGGCTTTGGTTTTAATGCCTGAGAACAGGTATCTGGTGTCATTTAGAAGAGCGAGTTCTGCTTCCTGCTTGCCCACCCTCATCCTTTCTTGGAAATGGTCTTTGAGTGCCTCACCCAAGGGGGTGCTCTGACCGTGTGACGGCCCGACCTGGAGGTTTCTAAGGGAAAAGAAATGCTTGTCGATTATTTTTGTAAGTACTTTGATGGATCCCTCGGGCTCGAAGATTTTTCCCAGTGTTTGAATACTTCCTGGGGCTGTCTGGATGCCTGTGTTTAGCTGCGTTTCTTTTTTCCCCGCTCTCACGGCTCCTTTGCTTCGGTGCAAGGTGCGAGAAATCTGTGTGTTGATGCAGTCAGCAGCAGCCTTCCACCATTGCCACGTCTGAGGGAGAGGGTAAAATCTGTCACGCTTTTGACACCTCAGCCAATAAATCAATGGAGGTGCTTCCTTGCCGGGACTGGGCTTGTCTGGGAGAGTTTCAGGGGGGAGCAGGGTGCCGGACGGGCAGGATGGTCTCTGTGCGCGGCGCAGCCACGGGCTGCAGGGAGCTGCGTCAAAATATTCGACGTCACCAGTTGTATTTTGTGTCGTCACAGTGGAAAAGGCAGCGGGGAGCCCGGGCCCTGCCCGCCGCCGGGGCCGCCGCGTCGCCTGGCAACGGGAGGCGCTGCGTTATCCCGCCCTGTAAACACGGGCACGTGGGCAGCGGGCTCGGCCAATGGGCAGCGGGCAGCGGCGGGTGGTGGCCAATGAGGAAAGGGAAGGGGTGGGCTCAGGGTGAGGGGCGGGGCTAGGGGAGAGCAGAGCGGCGGCGGGGACGGACGAGTAAGGTTGGGGGTGCGCGGTCGGGAGGGGGGGACTGGGGGGACTGGGGGGCCCGGGGGGCTGGCGAGAAAGTGAGGCGGGGGGCAGGGGCAGGCAGAGCTGGGTATGAGGCTGGGGGTGGCCGGGGAAGGAGACACCCCTCCCTCTCCCCCAGACAGCCCTGCCCTCGGGGGGTCACCGTGTCACCCGCCCCCCCGCCGCTTCGACCACTTCCTGTGGTGAGGAGGAGGAGGAGGAGGAGGGCGGCTGCCCATCCCTCCCACCCGCCCAGGTCCCCTCGAGGCAAAAGGGGTGCTGTCGTGTCCCCCCCGGTCAGGCTCTGTGTTTTCGGGCAGGGCAGCAGCCATGGACCCGCTCAGCCTGTCCCAGCTGCTGGACGTCGCCATCGGGACGCCCCAGGTCGGGGCCGTCAACTTCCCGGCGCTGCACAGCCTGCTGCAGGCCATGCTCAGGCACCTGGGCCTGCAGGACCTGCCTGCCCTGGGGCGAGGGCACAGCCCGACCCCCCTCCTGGGGCGGGACCAGCCCCCCGAGGCACCCCCGAGAGAAGAAGGGGGACAGGGCGGAGGCCCAGGCACAGAGTCGCTCACGCCCGCGAAGGACCCGCTGCAGGGGACCGTGAGCACTCCCCAGGACGCCTCCGTGGCCGCTGACGCGGGGCAGATGAAGGCAAAGATTGAAGAGAACGAGAGCAGCACCTCCAAGGTAGAGGCTCTTCCCCGTTCCCTGGGTGCCCCCCCGTGAGACACCCCCTCCTCTGGGGTCTGCACCACCATTGTGGTGCCCTTAGGTCTGGTTTAAGCCTGAGCTCGAGGTGGTATGTGGGGCTTCACTGTGGGAAAGGGATGGAGTTTTGGGGAGAAAGAGCTGGGGCTGAAATGCTGCTCCAGTTGCTCTGGGTTCTCCCCAAGTTGCCATCAGCAAGTCGTGGGTCCGGTACAGCAGCCGGTGCCCTCGGCTCCAGCAGCCAGAGGCTCAGCACCTGTGGAGATCCAGCCCTACCACTCTCCATCCCTCCCTTCCCCACTCCTGACCCACAGCCAGGTACGGCACCCGCTCCTCAGGCAGCTGAGAGGCTCCATCAGCATCTCATGAGCCTCGTCTCCCAGCCCAAATCCCCTTGGCTTGCCCAAGGGCTAGACCCAGCACTGGTGGGGACTGGAGAGGGGCCTCATCCTGCACAACGCTGAGCCATTTGGGGCTGCGAGCATCCCCAGTGGGAAGAAATAAGCTCAGGTTCAAGGAAACGGTCACCTTCAGTGCTGCAGGGCCGGATCCTGCTGGGGCTGGGACATGTAGGGAGAAGGCAGCAGGGAGGGTTTCCCCGGGTGGCTGAGCTCACCCTCCTCGGGGCAGGCCCCTGCTTGATCGCTCCCCGCTTCCCCGCTTCGTTAGCCGCGGTTGCCGCTGCCCTCGCGGGCCAGGCTGTGGTTGAGAGGGTGGCAGCAGCTCTTTGCCCTTTGGATCGGCTTCAGTAGTCTTGCCCAGAGCCCGGTGTGGGGAGGCAGGGCTGGATCTGTCCCCACTTACTTGGGCTGTGCAGTGGGCCCCCCCCAGGGCAGGGTTGGGGGGGGTCTCTGGGGAGCTGCTGCCGCTTCTTGGCTGCTGAAGGTGTGATGAATGGTAAGTGCTGCCCGCAGTGCCCCCGGGACTCACCCCCGCCACTCCCCTCTCTCAGACCGTGGCGCTCTCCCAGGATCTCCTCGAGGAGATGGGCAGGATGAAGGCGGCGCAGTCCCGCATGGAGGAGAACATTCGGATGATCCGGGAGACGCTTGGCATGGTGAGCTGCTGCCGGTGTCCCCAGGAGGCAGCTGGGCCCTCACCCCCCTCCCTGCCTCTGTGTCACCCTGCTACCCCTGCCCCACGGCCCTGGGTGTCACCCGGCGTGAAGGGTGCCAGGAGGGAAGAGCAGGAAGCGTGTCCCAAGGCTGAAGAGGTAACTGCATGCACCAACCAAGGTGATGCTAAGACATTTTTTAACTAAGCAGCTGTAAAGAAAGAAACATGGGTGCTAAGAAGGAGAGGAGATAAAGATCTACCCATGCAACACAGCCACAACCCTGCCTGGCATCCCTCTGTCCTGTGCCCAAGTTAATTTTTGGATGCTCCTTTTCAATCCTGCTCCTGTGTCTGGGCTGCCATCCCTCTCCTTGTCCCGCTCCAGGGGAATCTCCAGGACGCTGCCAGCCAGCTGCCGGCCCTCCGTGACCAGACGGCGTTGGACAGTGACATGGTACGGCCGCGCGCACGCCCGGATCCTGCTCCGGGACGGAGGCGGCTGCGTGCCCGGGGCACCGGTGCACCCAGTCCCTCGGTGTCAGGGCACGGTCCCAGCAGGGCTGGGCAGCGATGCTGGAGGGGGTCAGTGCTCCTGTGGGTGCCATCTCACCCGGCTACGTGGCCAGGGTTGACCCCCTAATCCCTTTTTTCCCCAGAAAAAGCTGAAGGAAAGGCTGAGCCTCTCCCCAGCCCCGGAGCAGGTAAGCAACTTGGTGCGCTGGGAGGTGCTGGAGGATTGCCTGGTGGGCAGCAAAGCAGGAGGAGGAGAAGGAGGAGGAGAAGGCCGAGGTCTGTCGGTGGTGAGTGCTGGGGCATCCCAGCTATGGGAGTGGGACTCAGCAGGACCGCAGCCCCCGGGGCCTCGGCGGAGGTTTGCTCAGCACTTCTCTTCCCTGTGCATCCCGCCGGGAGGCAGGACCTGGCACCAGCAGAGCCAGGGCAGCTCCTCGGCTGCCCCAACAGAGACCTCCTCATCGTCCTCATCGTCTGTGCCACTGACAGCTCCCAACAGCCCCTCCGTGGGGCAAGGGAGCGCCCGAAACCCTTGGGGTGACCGCGCAGCCCCCTGTCCTTGCTCAGCGTTGGGCAGGACCACGGCTCCCTGCCCTCCTGGTCTCTCTGGGGCTGGTAGGTGGGAGCCGGGGACAGCGGAGGGACATTTTGGGGCAAACCCCAGCATTCTGCACCATGAGATGGTTTCCAAATCCTACCTGGGGCTGCTGCTCCTGAAATGAAGGCGCAGCCCATTAGGCTGGGAAGCGGGTCTGGTCCAGCAGCTCTGGAGTACAGAATCCCATTGCTGGAGAGAAGAATGCCTTGCTGTTGTGTCAGGTGGCATCAGCAGGGGGTTTGCTGATCTCCAGGATCGGCTGCTGAAATGACTCTGCAGGCACAGAGGTGGCCAAAGGACTAAGGGGACTGGGGAGGGGCCGTGCGGCTGGGGCGCCCGGGGGTCCCTGTGGGTTGGGCAGTCTCTGCCTTTGGGGTACTTGAGTTTGGCTCCGTGAGCTGGGGGGTTTGAGGACAGGGCGGGCGGCCCTTGCCGCTGCACTTCCGCCCATAAACCTGCTCCCCTTTGCCTCCTCTTCGCAGGATGGCAGTGAGGGCCAGGCTGCCCCCGCCGAGCCCCCCACTGCAGACATGGACACCCCGCATGGGGCAAGCTCAGCGCTGGGACTGAAGGGACCAGGGACACAGCCTGCACCCAGGACCAGCAAAGGGACCAGCAAGGGGACTCCGCGGACACAGCCTGGCTCCCCGGGGACGCAGAGAGCACCAGTGGCCCCTGAGAAGGGGGCAGGTGCTTCCTTGCCGACGCAGAAGTCTCGGACACAACTTAGACGACCAACATGATCAAGTTGATGCCACTTTATTAAAGGCTACGCAGCAATTTATACTCTATCACAAGCTTCACGCGCCGCTATCTTATTGCTAATAGGCTAAAGCTACTTGTTCACGCGCCCTTCTGCCCTCTATGATTGGTCCCAGTGTGGTGTCCACGCGCTGCTCTCCCCCCAGGTAGACCCCCTGTTTTCGACATTCCAACATCTTTATCTCTTGGCCAGGAATGTAGTTTCTCAGGCCGTCTCGGCCTTTTTTATGTCCTTGAACACAGCTGCAGCTTGCTGTTACAGTGAGGCCCCTTGGTCTGGATCGCTCACAACATATCCGTTGTTCTCCAGCGATGCCACACTTCCTCAGTTGAGACAAAGACTTCTGATGCCCGTGCCACCACCCTGGGGACACAGACAGGATCCCCTGGCATCAAGACCACTACGCTGGGGACAGAGTCAGGGGCCCCTGACACCCAGACCTCCACCCCAGGGGCACAGCCAGGGGCCTCTGACACCCAGAGCACTACCCCAGGGGTGCAGCCAAGTACCTCCAGCACCCAAACCACCACCCCAGGGGTGCAGCCAGGATCCCCTGGCATCCAAACCACCACCCCAGGGGTGCAGCCAACACCTCCAGGGACCCAAGGAGGAGGAGCAGGGGTTCAGCCAAGCCCCTCCCGCATGGACTCCAGGCTTTCTGGCACTGAGAAAGTCCCTGCTGAAGCTATCCCTGATGCTCTGGGGACACATATGGATGTCACAAGTCCCAAGGAGGGAGGCAAGGCTTTACCCAGCACACAGCTTGCCTGGGCAGGCCAGCCGGCAGTGAGGACCCTCTCACCGACAGCCCAGGGGTTAGAGATCCCCCTTGACACTGATCCCAGGGCCACATCCCCTATGCAAGAGCCGCCCGTGCCCTGGGGATCCTCAGGCTCCAGCAGTGTCTCCGACCGCTGCGCAGAGACGGTGGAGGCTCTCCGCCAGATCGGGCAGCTCAGCCACCTCTGTGCCAGCCTGAAGGAGCAGGTGGCCCAGCTGGAAGCCACCAAGTCAGACCACGCCGAGCTTGAGAAGCTGCGCCTGCTCTTCTCAGAGGGAGGTAGGAGCCCCTGGGGGGGCTGGCAGGGGGGTGTTTGGCATGGGGACACCCTGGGCTGGGGGCTCATTGTGCTCAGAGCCTGGCCTCAAGGCCGAGACCCCCTCACTGACAGCATGTCCCCTCGGACCACATCTAGACAAGGAGAGCATCGCCAGCATCCTGGCCGACCTCCAGGGCCAGGTGTCCTCGCTGCAGGGCCTGACCAGTGGCCTGCAGGGCGAGAATGGGAAGGTGAGCTGGCAGCAGTCCCTGGGGGGGCTGCGGGGATGCCAGGGGGGAGTTGGGCAGGGAGGAGGCAGCTGAAGGGCCCCTGGGCTGGGACAACAGAGGGGGCTGTGCCCTGACTCATCCACCACTGCCTTTCCCAGATCAGGCAGCTGGAAGATGCCCTCGGAAAGCTGGAGGTAGCTGGAGCCAACTGGAAAGGGGATGTCAGCGACCAGATCACCCTGCAACTGGCGTAAAAGGACGGGACAGGGTTTCCTACCCTGCAGGAGGAGCCCGGGGGGACAAGGGACACCCCCTGAGCGGCCCTGTGGAGGCTAAGCCTGCCTGTGCCCCTGTCTCACTGACCAGGTCCACGCTGCAGGAGATGAAGTGTAAGCTGAAGGAGCTGGAAGAGCAGCAGGAGATGACCAAGGCCCCGCTGGAGCGGTTGGTGGCCAAGACGGCTGACGAGCTGCAGGAGCAGGTGAGGTCCAGGGTCAGCGCTCCCACCGCCACAGCATGGTGGGGTGGTCCTGGAGGGGTTCCCAGCCACATCCCCAGCCATGTGGTATGGCCTTGGGGGGTGCTGGCACCTCCCAAGGGGATGCTGGGCAGGGTGACAAACACCCCTTGTGCATTGGGGCTCAGTGGTAGAACTCGGGCACCACCCAAGGGGGTGCTGGGCAGGGTGACAAACACCCCTTGTGCATTGGGGCTCAGTGGTAGAACTCGGGCACCACCCAAGGGGGTGCTGGGCAGGGTGACAAACACCCCTTGTGCATTGGGGATCAGTGGTAGAACTGGCCTGGGGGAGGGAGGATTTCCAGACTGGCTGGTGCCACAGCACCCGGATTTGTTGCCTGCCTCCACCTCATCTCGGAGCCTACTCCTTCTCCCCTTCCTGCAGCTGGGCGAGCCGAGGGCAATGGTGGGGAGCACAGGGCAGGAGCAGGCAGAGGCGCAGGCAGCGTGCCCCGTCTGCAGCACGGACATCAGCAAGCAGGCGGGGCAGCTCCTCCAGCGCTACGAGAAGCTCCAGGAGGTGGTGGACGATTTCACGTCGCGGCAGGCAGTGGGCAACGTGGTAAGGCAGCTGCCACGGAGGAGCCAGGTAAGGAGATGCCAGCATGGGGGGCTTGGGAGGGGGTTGCCAGCACCCCCCCAGCTGGTTGTGCTTCACTGTAATGTGGGGGCGCCCCTCACCACCTCCCAGATTGGTTCGTACAAGCGAGCCGCATGGAAGGAAATTAAAGCTTTGATGCAAATGTCCTGTTGGCACTGAGAGCCCATGGCCACCGGGCAAGTAACCCGGGTCTGTCCCCACGGGGGCAGCCAGCCCCGCCTTGCACAGCACCACCTTGTCATCTTCCTCCCTGAAGCAGGACGAGGAGCTGCTGAAGCGCATCCAGGCCACCGTCACGCAGGTGCAAGGCGACTACGAGAAGCTCAATTCTGTCACCGGGAACCTCCTGAATGACCGTCACCAGAAGGAGAAAGATATGGAGGTAGGTGGCTGAAACCCCCTCGGGGTCAGAGCATCCTCCAGGCAGACCCCAGGCTGGGGACCACAAGGGATTTGTCTGCACCCCCCCAAACCTTGCAGCCCTGTGGAGGTTCAATGTACCTTTCCTGGAGGTTTGGGTGAGGTGGGGGGAGCGGGGGTTGCTCAGCTGGCCAGGAGGCAGCTCCAACCCTGCCGCGGTGTCATGGGATGCTTTTCTGTGTTGGAAGGCTCTGTTCCGGTCCCTGGAGAGGCTGGAGAAGGAGAAAGCGAACAAGGAAGACCTGGTGCTGGGAATTGATGCGGTATGGCCTTGGGGGGTCCTGGCACCACCCAAGGGGGCGCTGGGCAGGGTGACAAACACCCCTTGTGCCTTGGGGGCTCAGTGGCAGAACTGGCCTGGGGGAGGGAGGATTTCCAGACGGGCTGTGGCTCCTTCCCCACGTGCCTCTGTCTTCCCCTGGGTCCCTTCAGCTGGTGTGACCAACCCCACGGGGGTGATGGGGCGAGTGGGGCCACGTAGCCACTTCTCCCTGTCCTCCTGCCACGAGCTGGCCCTGCCCGTCATCCCTCCATCCTTTCCTCACTGCTCTCCTGCCTTTCCCCGCTGCTAGAAAGCAGACAAAACCGCCCTGGCCGGCAAAGTGAGTCGCACCCAGTTTGAGGCGAGCATGGAGCGGCTGAATGAGAGGATGCAGGAGACGCTGAGCCGGGTGGCGGGGCAGGAGCAGGGCTGGCACCAGGTCCAGCGGCAGCTCAGTGAAGAGATGGACTCCAAGGTGAGGGGTGACACGTCCCCGCTGCGCAAAACTGGCACCTTCGGGGCTTGGCAGCCTAAGGCAGCATCCCTCTGAGGATCCCCCCTCCTGGCTTTTCATGGGGAACATGATGTCCCAGCCCGGGGCAGCTGGCTGAGGGTGTGTGTCTGTCCGTAGCTGGACCGCCTGGAGCTGGGGCCTTTCCGGCAGCAGCTGGAGGGGCACTGGAGGAGCATCCTGGAGCAGCTCAAGGAGAAGGAGCCGCTGACGGAGGCTGACGATGCAGCTGGGATGAAGAAGTGAGTGCGATGGGGGTGGCGATGGCTTCTCCTCCCACCGGTAGCAGGTTCCCGATGTTAAAGGAGGCACGAGGAGGGGGACGTGCAGGATGGAGCCCTCCCGAACCAAAAGTGGGATGTGGGTGCAAAGGTTTTCTGGAGCAAGGGTGGGGAACGGCGACTTGTCCCCCTGGGCAGGGGTGTGACACGCGGCGCCGCAGAGCTGGGTTGTGACCTGCCCTCCTGGCGAGGGGCAGGGGGGTAATTAGCGCTGACGAAGTGATGAAACCGGTGTGAGGGCTGGTTGGGATGGCAGCTACGGGTGCCTGCGCCCTTCACCTCCCATCCCTGCCTGCCCTGGGCAGCCACAGGCAGCTGCCAGGTTTCGGAGGTGCCCGCAGGGCCGAGGCGAGCGTGTCCCTGTCCTCGGGGCAGCTGTGACAAAACTCATCCTGAAAAATATGGGAATCCTGCATCCCCCAGGCCCGGCGTTTGTACCCCAGCAAGAGGTACAGGAACACCCCCATTCTGTCCTTGCTGGTACCCCCAGTTCCCATGGGACTGGGGTGCTGTGCGTGCCTGTGGGCGTAGTTCCCATAATGGTGGTTTTTGGGTGCTCCCCTCAGTGGATTCTCCGGTGCCTAATATGAGGTGGAGCTTTTTCCCAAGCGGGAGCCCACAACCAACTGCTCTCCCCCATCGTAGCCCCTTGATTTTGTAGTCAGCTGGTGGGTTGTGACCTTGTTGGGGTGGGGTGGGGGGTAAGCCAGGCTCAAATTCCTGCGGTTCCCCCCGCAAATACCATAACCCATTACAATGAAGTGCCCAGCACCTTGCTGCTGCCTGCCAGCTGCCTGCCTGTGTGCAGGCAGGGCTGTATCCCCCCCAGGAACTCACCCAGCCCTTTCCCCCCCCCCCCACAGGCAGCTGCTGGCCCATTTTCACTGCCTGTCCTGCGACCGGCCCCTCAGCATGCTGGTGCCTGGCCCGTGAGTACCGTCCGGCACCGGTGCATCGGGGGGTGCGTGGGTGATTCGGAGGGGAGATGGATGCTAGCAGTGCCCCGCTGTGCCTGGCACGGGGGTTAGTTAGGGTGTCTGCCTGGGGGGGTGCAGCCCTCCTGAGCCCCTCCCTGGGGGCAGTGGGATGCCAATGGGGTACAAGCCTGTGGGTTTTGGGGCACTGCCCCGAGCTGGGGTGGGTCGTGTGTCTCCTGTCACCCACCCACGGCTCCTGCCCTCCCCAGGCACATCGCGGCCATCCCGTCCAGGCCACCGCTCCCCCTCCGCCTTGCCAGGCGCTCCCATACTGTCGTGGAGCTGGAGCAAACACGGCAGCACAGCCACAGGTAGGGGACACGGGGACCCGGCCCCTGGGGTGCAGGTTGGCCCTGCCCTGGAGAGGGAGAACTCTTCCCAGGGTGGGGGTGAAGGGATGCAGGGGGGGCCTGGGCAGGGCAGGGGAGCAGAGATGTGCTGCAGAGGGGTCAGCTGTGCTTGTCCCCGGTCTGTGGCGTTTTACAGCCCTCCCTGCGCTGCCCTGTCTAGCCCAGGTCTGTGTCTCAGTGGTGCTGAAGCCACATGTGATGAGCTGTGTCTGGTCTCAGCCTGACCTCAGGCTTCACGGGGGAGTCAGCTGCCTCCTGTGAAACAAGTCACCGAAATTAAACACTGCAGCTGGGACAGCCCAGCTCCTGCCTCCCGGTGTCCCTTGCGTAGGGTGCAGGGACCTGCCATGGCCGTGACCAGCTCACCAGGGCCACGGGGAAAGAGCAGATCCAGCACAGCTGGACAGGCGTGGGTCTCCTTCAGCAGTCGGAGGGCACCCGGGAGGGACATACCCCACCGGGGAGCACCCGCAGCCCCCTCCCTGGCATAGTAGGGTGAAGCACGGGGTGCCACGGTGCTGGGTGCTGAGCATCCCTGTGCTCCGTCCCACAGGGAGCGGGTGGCCGAGTGCAGGTACCCCCGCGTGCCACGGCTCTGCGGGGGCCGGCACACCCTCACCCACCCGCTGCAGCGCTGCCCGCACCCCCAGCCCCACCCACCCAGCGCCCCGCGGCCGCTCCAGCCCCGCACCCTGCTCCCCATCAAGGTAAGGATGACGAAGGTAGGGATACAGCGGGGGCAAGCGAGGCTGGGAGGGTGATGCTGAGCATCCAGGGTGGGGGTGGGGGGGATCCGTGCCTCGGTTTCCCCAGGGGGAGCTGGGTGGGGGGGTTTGCCTGGGGATGCTGATTTGGGCCCCGTGTTTCAGCCAACCCCCTCTCTCCTTCCCAGCACGACGAGACGGAGCTGTTGGGCCAGGATGGCCACATCTACAGGGGCCGGCGGGGCAGGCAGCTGCCTGTGCTCGTGGGCAAGGAGGGTACGGCTGGGCCACGCTTGGGGAGCGGATCTGGCGGGGGTGAACTGGGCAGTGGAGTGGGCAGGGTGCCCGCGGGGTGCCAGGTTTTCCCCCTTTCCCCCCCGTGTGTTCTCCCTGGCTCCCCCCAGCCCAGCTCCCTCTGCTCCCTCCTGCCAGACTTCCCCAGGGCCAAGCCCAAGCTGTCCCCGAGGCAGTGGGATGCCAGGGACACCAGCCGCCTGCTCTCCCGGCCCCAGAGCACTGCGTCCTCGCTCAGCCAGCCAGGTACGGCCCTGCCAGGGCACCGGGGTGGGGGGAGAGGGCACCCTGCTGTGTCCTGGTGGGTGGGGGCAAGCAGGGTGGGATGGGGGTTTGGGGTGGAGTGGGGTGGGAGCAGGATGGAGGGGGAGGACTGGAAGATGGGGCAATCGATCCCCGTGTTGGAGCCAGAGCAAGGTGGAGGGGTGTGGCGGGGTGGTCCTGGCCACTGTGGGACAACAGCCTGTCTGCTTCAGGGTGGGGGCCAGGACCCCGTTTCTGGGTGTCTCTGGCCAGGCAGGTGCCCATGGGCGGTGCCTGCCCCAGGGGCTGCAGGGGGGCTAACCCCTGCCCCTCGCCCCCAGGCATCCCCACCTCGCCAGAGCACAGGCCAGCCTCCTCCCACGGCCGCCTCTCCCAGGCACGGGGGCTCCTCCTGCCCCCCCAGCCCTCGTGGGACGGATCCAGCACCCCGGAAGCCAGGCAGGACTGGGGGTCCCCGACTGAACCCCCACCACCCCGGCCACCGAGCAGGCGAGCAAGCATCTCTGGCCAGCAGCAATAAAGGGCGATGGGCAGCCAAGCACCTGCGCGGCCTGAGTGGGGTGGCCCTGGGCTGGGATCTTCCCATCATGCATAAGGAGGGGTCGCAGCATCCCTTGTCCTGCGGCCACGTGTGGCCAGAGGAGCTGAAACCAGCCCCTGTCCAACCCCCCTCCCAGGGTCTGTGCCGGCCCCGTGCTGCCACGCTCTCCCTGACACCCCCTGGCCTCCATGAACCCCTTTTCGGCCCCGATGGCTCCTGACAGGGAGCTTGTGGCCCCCAAAAGGCTCTGGGGGAGCCCACACTAAAGCAGGAGGATGATGACGCTCCGTTGCTGCTGAAGGTGGTGGGAGATGGGGACTGTGGTGGGAGATGGGGACCGCGGTGGGAAGGGTGGCAGCAGGACATGGCTTTAACGCCAAAAGCGAATCCCCCCCCAAGCCCGCTGGTTGGCTATCGCTTATCCCGCGGGATGAGCATCACTGAGCAGGTTTCCTTATCTGCTCATGGATTGTCACCCCCTTGTCCCTCTTCCAACGCGGCCATTGATGGAAAGAGGAAGGCACTGACCCCACTGCTGCCGGGCTCGGGGCAGCTGATGATTCCCCCCTCCGGAGCGAAGCACCATAACCCCTTCTCTGCCCCCAGCCCTGGGGACACACATCCCCTCCTTTCTCTTACGCCACCCCCATTGCTTGGGGGTGCTTTTCCCCAGCCCCCTTCTGCCACCCCTCACCGTCAGATGGGAGAAAGGTGTGCTGAGACCTGGCATAAGTCGTGTCACGAATGGAGCGGTACTGGGCAGGGAAACTGCAGTCCCTAGAAGCGACATGGCGGGGGGACCTGGGGGTGTCATGGCTGGGGACATGTGGCCGTGTGTATGGGGGAGCCGGGGCTGTCCCAGCACAACGTGCAAAGCACCGGGGACAGCCCCAACTCCCCTGGGGGAACGGGGACGGACACACCAAGCTGGTGGCACCTCTCGGGAGGGTGAGAAACCCTGAGGGGAACCCCAGAGGCAGCCGGGGGGGACCCAGGCACGTGGGGAAGCATCCCCTCACCCTGCCATGGTGCGTGCTTGGGGGCTGCCCTGTGGAAAAACTGCTCCCCTGGTAGATCTTCTCCCCAGATTCGGGCGAGGGGGGGAGCACCCAAACCTGCCCCCCACAATGGCAGACCCCAACCCTGCCCACCCCACTGCAGTCTCCAGGCACCTTGGCCCCCAGGGAGCCCCCCCTGCCGGGGATGTTTGGTTTTTTCAGGGGAAAAATAGGTGCTAAATACCCGCCTTGGGGGTGCCCAGGTGGATCCAGCAGGATCTGGGATTCCCTCAGTGCTACCTCCAGTGGGATAACTGGGAGCACTCAGAGCAAACTGGTGACCACTAGAATAGAGCCAGCAGAGGACCATCTTGTCCCCCAGGAGGGGGGTCAGGCATTGATGGGCTTAAAAACACCCCCCACCCCCTGGGACTAATTGCATTTGCAGGATTTGGCCCAGCTGGGGCTGAGCCCTTTGGGGTGTGTGTGTGTGTGTCCCCAGCTCACCCCCTCTCCCACCCACTGTCCCATTTGCTGCTGCTGGGACCCAGCTGCACCCTATAAACAAACACCCCCACCCCCCCAAACATGAGCACCCAGCCCCACATCCCTTTTTGGGTGCTGCCTGCGCTGCTGGAGCAGGTGAGTAGCCCCAGCTGGGGCATTTTTTCCCCTTTTTTCCTTTTTCCTTCTGAGGTTGGGCTGTGCTGGGGGTCTCCCTGTTCCCTGGGGGATGACTTGCTGTTGTGCTTTGAGCCCCCCCAGCCCTTGCTGCCATCTCTGGAGCTGCTGCGTTCCCATTTTGGGCTTTTTTTACCCCAGTTGCTTGGTGTGTGAGCAGTGTGGCAAGGGGGGGGGGGGGTGTGTGTGCCGTGTTCTTATTCAATTTTAATTTAGTTTGGATATTTAAGCACAAAGCCAGGGGCTGGTGCGTTGTTTGGAGTCGTTAGAAGGGGGGTGGCACAGCAAGTGGCTTGTGAGGTCAGGGCCTGGGGCTGAGCAGTGTCCTGGGCCTGGGGGGAAAGGAGTTGGTGGCCAGCGAGCCCCCACCCATGGCCCTCCTGCAGTGGGGGACACTGAAAAGGCATCACCGCCCCCCCACCTCAGAGCAGGCTTTGCCTAAAAGCCTGGCAGCCCTGAGTATCGCAGGGCTCCCTGCAGGGCTGAGGCCTGGGGGGCTCATCACATGGGTGGGTGATGGGGCTGGGGAGGGGGACACAAGCTGCCGGGGGGTGGGTTGCAAACCGCAGTATTTTGTGAGGGTGCAGGATGGGGTTCGGGCTGCACCCCAGGACATGGGGGTCCTCGCTGTGCTCACATGGCCCCCCCACGGCTCCGGGGTCCCCCCTTCCCTCTGCTCCCCCCTTCGGGGATGGCAGCGGCGGCTTCTGCAGGCAGAGCGCAGGCAGAGCGCGGGCAGCACGTGGGACTCGGCGCAGCCTCCTGGGGGGGGCCTGTCCCCACTGGTAATGCTGCGGCTTGGGGGGGGGCTCACGCCCGTTCTCGGTGCCCTTGCAGGGATGTGCTGCCAGCAAAGAGAGAAGGCAGGGACAGCTGGTGTTAAAAAAGTGATTTTTTTTTTTTTATTATTTTTAAATTAATAAAAAACCTTCAACCTGTTTTTTGTTGGGGTTTTTTTTGTTTTTGTTTTTGTTTTTTTTTTAGCAAGATTGATTTGAAAACTAAAAAACCTCCCCCCAGCTCCCCCCTCTCTGGGGAAGGGCCATGATTGGCAGTTGCAGGGACAGGAGGGGCATCGCCTTGATAAATCCCCCTATGCCCTGGGGGTGCCGAGGGAGGGAGGATGGGGTTGGGGGGGGTCCGGGGGGGTCTGTGCAAGAAGCCAGGCTGAATTTCCGAAGCCAGAGAAGAGGCGTGTTTGCTCTGGGCGCTGCAACAAGCGTCCAGGAAATCCAGAGCCAGGGATGGGGGGGCCAGTGGCTCTGTGTCTGTGGCCACGATCCGGGGTGCCAACAGCTGCCTCCATTTATTTTTCGTTATTTCCCCCCCACCCTTCCTTCTCCTGCCCTGCTGCAGGGATGCTGGGGGGGGAGCCACAGGGAAACCCCCCCACCCACCCCGTGCTGCTGCTCCTTCTCTCTGGATTTATATACATTAGATATATTTATATATTATAGTTATATATTTAAAAAAAAAAAAATGGGGGGAGAAAAGACCAGCTAGTGACTCTTGCAGAGGCTCTCATGGGCCGGTGGCCTCCCCGGCAGCATGTCCCGTTCCCCCCCCTAAAAATAATAATAAAACCACAGGGGTGGCGGGGGGATGGTGCGTTGGGGACACAGCATCTGCCCGACCTGACCAACCCAGACCTAGGTTGCCATCCCGTCAGCATCAAACCTCAGCGTTTTCTCTCCAGCCCCAAGACCCTCCCCTTGCTGTTGCTGCACCACTGTGCTGATGGGGCCTGTGCTATTTTAGGGAGTCTTACAGCTTTTCCTGCCGGTCCCGAGTGCTGTCTAGACAGCTTGAGCAGCCCCTGGGCGTAGCTTTAGCACTCCTGAGCCCCCCGCTCTGCCGCTGACTTGGAGGTAAGACTTAGGGGCACTCCAAGGAGGGTTTAGCTTCTTGCCTCAGTGCATCTTGTTCCCATCTCTTAATCTCTCTGCTCCCTCTTTGAATTCAGTCCTCCCAGTTTGGAAGAGAAGAATACAGACTAGAGGCTTTGGTTTTAATGCCTGAGAACAGGTATCTGGTGTCATTTAGAAGAGCGAGTTCTGCTTCCTGCTTGCCCACCCTCATCCTTTCTTGGAAATGGTCTTTGAGTGCCTCACCCAAGGGGGTGCTCTGACCGTGTGACGGCCCGACCTGGAGGTTTCTAAGGGAAAAGAAATGCTTGTCGATTATTTTTGTAAGTACTTTGATGGATCCCTCGGGCTCGAAGATTTTTCCCAGTGTTTGAATACTTCCTGGGGCTGTCTGGATGCCTGTGTTTAGCTGCGTTTCTTTTTTCCCCGCTCTCACGGCTCCTTTGCTTCGGTGCAAGGTGCGAGAAATCTGTGTGTTGATGCAGTCAGCAGCAGCCTTCCACCATTGCCACGTCTGAGGGAGAGGGTAAAATCTGTCACGCTTTTGACACCTCAGCCAATAAATCAATGGAGGTGCTTCCTTGCCGGGACTGGGCTTGTCTGGGAGAGTTTCAGGGGGGAGCAGGGTGCCGGACGGGCAGGATGGTCTCTGTGCGCGGCGCAGCCACGGGCTGCAGGGAGCTGCGTCAAAATATTCGACGTCACCAGTTGTATTTTGTGTCGTCACAGTGGAAAAGGCAGCGGGGAGCCCGGGCCCTGCCCGCCGCCGGGGCCGCCGCGTCGCCTGGCAACGGGAGGCGCTGCGTTATCCCGCCCTGTAAACACGGGCACGTGGGCAGCGGGCTCGGCCAATGGGCAGCGGGCAGCGGCGGGTGGTGGCCAATGAGGAAAGGGAAGGGGTGGGCTCAGGGTGAGGGGCGGGGCTAGGGGAGAGCAGAGCGGCGGCGGGGACGGACGAGTAAGGTTGGGGGTGCGCGGTCGGGAGGGGGGGACTGGGGGGACTGGGGGGCCCGGGGGGCTGGCGAGAAAGTGAGGCGGGGGGCAGGGGCAGGCAGAGCTGGGTATGAGGCTGGGGGTGGCCGGGGAAGGAGACACCCCTCCCTCTCCCCCAGACAGCCCTGCCCTCGGGGGGTCACCGTGTCACCCGCCCCCCCGCCGCTTCGACCACTTCCTGTGGTGAGGAGGAGGAGGAGGAGGAGGGCGGCTGCCCATCCCTCCCACCCGCCCAGGTCCCCTCGAGGCAAAAGGGGTGCTGTCGTGTCCCCCCCGGTCAGGCTCTGTGTTTTCGGGCAGGGCAGCAGCCATGGACCCGCTCAGCCTGTCCCAGCTGCTGGACATCGCCATTGGGACGCCCCAGGTCGGGGCCGTCAACTTCCCGGCGCTGCACAGCCTGCTGCAGGCCATGCTCAGGCACCTGGGCCTGCAGGACCTGCCTGCCCTGGGGCGAGGGCACAGCCCGACCCCCCTCCTGGGGCGGGACCAGCCCCCCGAGGCACCCCCGAGAGAAGAAGGGGGACAGGGCGGAGGCCCAGGCACAGAGTCGCTCACGCCCGCGAAGGACCCGCTGCAGGGGACCGTGAGCACTCCCCAGGACGCCTCCGTGGCCGCTGACGCGGGGCAGATGAAGGCAAAGATTGAAGAGAACGAGAGCAGCACCTCCAAGGTAGAGGCTCTTCCCCGTTCCCTGGGTGCCCCCCCGTGAGACACCCCCTCCTCTGGGGTCTGCACCACCATTGTGGTGCCCTTAGGTCTGGTTTAAGCCTGAGCTCGAGGTGGTATGTGGGGCTTCACTGTGGGAAAGGGATGGAGTTTTGGGGAGAAAGAGCTGGGGCTGAAATGCTGCTCCAGTTGCTCTGGGTTCTCCCCAAGTTGCCATCAGCAAGTCGTGGGTCCGGTACAGCAGCCGGTGCCCTCGGCTCCAGCAGCCAGAGGCTCAGCACCTGTGGAGATCCAGCCCTACCACTCTCCATCCCTCCCTTCCCCACTCCTGACCCACAGCCAGGTACGGCACCCGCTCCTCAGGCAGCTGAGAGGCTCCATCAGCATCTCATGAGCCTCGTCTCCCAGCCCAAATCCCCTTGGCTTGCCCAAGGGCTAGACCCAGCACTGGTGGGGACTGGAGAGGGGCCTCATCCTGCACAACGCTGAGCCATTTGGGGCTGCGAGCATCCCCAGTGGGAAGAAATAAGCTCAGGTTCAAGGAAACGGTCACCTTCAGTGCTGCAGGGCCGGATCCTGCTGGGGCTGGGACATGTAGGGAGAAGGCAGCAGGGAGGGTTTCCCCGGGTGGCTGAGCTCACCCTCCTCGGGGCAGGCCCCTGCTTGATCGCTCCCCGCTTCCCCGCTTCGTTAGCCGCGGTTGCCGCTGCCCTCGCGGGCCAGGCTGTGGTTGAGAGGGTGGCAGCAGCTCTTTGCCCTTTGGATCGGCTTCAGTAGTCTTGCCCAGAGCCCGGTGTGGGGAGGCAGGGCTGGATCTGTCCCCACTTACTTGGGCTGTGCAGTGGGCCCCCCCCAGGGCAGGGTTGGGGGGGGTCTCTGGGGAGCTGCTGCCGCTTCTTGGCTGCTGAAGGTGTGATGAATGGTAAGTGCTGCCCGCAGTGCCCCCGGGACTCACCCCCGCCACTCCCCTCTCTCAGACCGTGGCGCTCTCCCAGGATCTCCTCGAGGAGATGGGCAGGATGAAGGCGGCGCAGTCCCGCATGGAGGAGAACATTCGGATGATCCGGGAGACGCTTGGCATGGTGAGCTGCTGCCGGTGTCCCCAGGAGGCAGCTGGGCCCTCACCCCCCTCCCTGCCTCTGTGTCACCCTGCTACCCCTGCCCCACGGCCCTGGGTGTCACCCGGCGTGAAGGGTGCCAGGAGGGAAGAGCAGGAAGCGTGTCCCAAGGCTGAAGAGGTAACTGCATGCACCAACCAAGGTGATGCTAAGACATTTTTTAACTAAGCAGCTGTAAAGAAAGAAACATGGGTGCTAAGAAGGAGAGGAGATAAAGATCTACCCATGCAACACAGCCACAACCCTGCCTGGCATCCCTCTGTCCTGTGCCCAAGTTAATTTTTGGATGCTCCTTTTCAATCCTGCTCCTGTGTCTGGGCTGCCATCCCTCTCCTTGTCCCGCTCCAGGGGAATCTCCAGGACGCTGCCAGCCAGCTGCCGGCCCTCCGTGACCAGACGGCGTTGGACAGTGACATGGTACGGCCGCGCGCACGCCCGGATCCTGCTCCGGGACGGAGGCGGCTGCGTGCCCGGGGCACCGGTGCACCCAGTCCCTCGGTGTCAGGGCACGGTCCCAGCAGGGCTGGGCAGCGATGCTGGAGGGGGTCAGTGCTCCTGTGGGTGCCATCTCACCCGGCTACGTGGCCAGGGTTGACCCCCTAATCCCTTTTTTCCCCAGAAAAAGCTGAAGGAAAGGCTGAGCCTCTCCCCAGCCCCGGAGCAGGTAAGCAACTTGGTGCGCTGGGAGGTGCTGGAGGATTGCCTGGTGGGCAGCAAAGCAGGAGGAGGAGAAGGAGGAGGAGAAGGCCGAGGTCTGTCGGTGGTGAGTGCTGGGGCATCCCAGCTATGGGAGTGGGACTCAGCAGGACCGCAGCCCCCGGGGCCTCGGCGGAGGTTTGCTCAGCACTTCTCTTCCCTGTGCATCCCGCCGGGAGGCAGGACCTGGCACCAGCAGAGCCAGGGCAGCTCCTCGGCTGCCCCAACAGAGACCTCCTCATCGTCCTCATCGTCTGTGCCACTGACAGCTCCCAACAGCCCCTCCGTGGGGCAAGGGAGCGCCCGAAACCCTTGGGGTGACCGCGCAGCCCCCTGTCCTTGCTCAGCGTTGGGCAGGACCACGGCTCCCTGCCCTCCTGGTCTCTCTGGGGCTGGTAGGTGGGAGCCGGGGACAGCGGAGGGACATTTTGGGGCAAACCCCAGCATTCTGCACCATGAGATGGTTTCCAAATCCTACCTGGGGCTGCTGCTCCTGAAATGAAGGCGCAGCCCATTAGGCTGGGAAGCGGGTCTGGTCCAGCAGCTCTGGAGTACAGAATCCCATTGCTGGAGAGAAGAATGCCTTGCTGTTGTGTCAGGTGGCATCAGCAGGGGGTTTGCTGATCTCCAGGATCGGCTGCTGAAATGACTCTGCAGGCACAGAGGTGGCCAAAGGACTAAGGGGACTGGGGAGGGGCCGTGCGGCTGGGGCGCCCGGGGGTCCCTGTGGGTTGGGCAGTCTCTGCCTTTGGGGTACTTGAGTTTGGCTCCGTGAGCTGGGGGGTTTGAGGACAGGGCGGGCGGCCCTTGCCGCTGCACTTCCGCCCATAAACCTGCTCCCCTTTGCCTCCTCTTCGCAGGATGGCAGTGAGGGCCAGGCTGCCCCCGCCGAGCCCCCCACTGCAGACATGGACACCCCGCATGGGGCAAGCTCAGCGCTGGGACTGAAGGGACCAGGGACACAGCCTGCACCCAGGACCAGCAAAGGGACCAGCAAGGGGACTCCGCGGACACAGCCTGGCTCCCCGGGGACGCAGAGAGCACCAGTGGCCCCTGAGAAGGGGGCAGGTGCTTCCTTGCCGACGCAGAAGTCTCGGACACAACTTAGACGACCAACGTGATCAAGTTGATGCCACTTTATTAAAGGCTACGCAGCAATTTATACTCTATCACAAGCTTCACGCGCCGCTATCTTATTGCTAATAGGCTAAAGCTACTTGTTCACGCGCCCTTCTGCCCTCTATGATTGGTCCCAGTGTGGTGTCCACGCGCTGCTCTCCCCCCAGGTAGACCCCCTGTTTTCGACATTCCAACATCTTTATCTCTTGGCCAGGAATGTAGTTTCTCAGGCCGTCTCGGCCTTTTTTATGTCCTTGAACACAGCTGCAGCTTGCTGTTACAGTGAGGCCCCTTGGTCTGGATCGCTCACAACATATCCGTTGTTCTCCAGCGATGCCACACTTCCTCAGTTGAGACAAAGACTTCTGATGCCCGTGCCACCACCCTGGGGACACAGACAGGATCCCCTGGCATCAAGACCACTACGCTGGGGACAGAGTCAGGGGCCCCTGACACCCAGACCTCCACCCCAGGGGCACAGCCAGGGGCCTCTGACACCCAGAGCACTACCCCAGGGGTGCAGCCAAGTACCTCCAGCACCCAAACCACCACCCCAGGGGTGCAGCCAGGATCCCCTGGCATCCAAACCACCACCCCAGGGGTGCAGCCAACACCTCCAGGGACCCAAGGAGGAGGAGCAGGGGTTCAGCCAAGCCCCTCCCGCATGGACTCCAGGCTTTCTGGCACTGAGAAAGTCCCTGCTGAAGCTATCCCTGATGCTCTGGGGACACATATGGATGTCACAAGTCCCAAGGAGGGAGGCAAGGCTTTACCCAGCACACAGCTTGCCTGGGCAGGCCAGCCGGCAGTGAGGACCCTCTCACCGACAGCCCAGGGGTTAGAGATCCCCCTTGACACTGATCCCAGGGCCACATCCCCTATGCAAGAGCCGCCCGTGCCCTGGGGATCCTCAGGCTCCAGCAGTGTCTCCGACCGCTGCGCAGAGACGGTGGAGGCTCTCCGCCAGATCGGGCAGCTCAGCCACCTCTGTGCCAGCCTGAAGGAGCAGGTGGCCCAGCTGGAAGCCACCAAGTCAGACCACGCCGAGCTTGAGAAGCTGCGCCTGCTCTTCTCAGAGGGAGGTAGGAGCCCCTGGGGGGGCTGGCAGGGGGGTGTTTGGCATGGGGACACCCTGGGCTGGGGGCTCATTGTGCTCAGAGCCTGGCCTCAAGGCCGAGACCCCCTCACTGACAGCATGTCCCCTCGGACCACATCTAGACAAGGAGAGCATCGCCAGCATCCTGGCCGACCTCCAGGGCCAGGTGTCCTCGCTGCAGGGCCTGACCAGTGGCCTGCAGGGCGAGAATGGGAAGGTGAGCTGGCAGCAGTCCCTGGGGGGGCTGCGGGGATGCCAGGGGGGAGTTGGGCAGGGAGGAGGCAGCTGAAGGGCCCCTGGGCTGGGACAACAGAGGGGGCTGTGCCCTGACTCATCCACCACTGCCTTTCCCAGATCAGGCAGCTGGAAGATGCCCTCGGAAAGCTGGAGGTAGCTGGAGCCAACTGGAAAGGGGATGTCAGCGACCAGATCACCCTGCAACTGGCGTAAAAGGACGGGACAGGGTTTCCTACCCTGCAGGAGGAGCCCGGGGGGACAAGGGACACCCCCTGAGCGGCCCTGTGGAGGCTAAGCCTGCCTGTGCCCCTGTCTCACTGACCAGGTCCACGCTGCAGGAGATGAAGTGTAAGCTGAAGGAGCTGGAAGAGCAGCAGGAGATGACCAAGGCCCCGCTGGAGCGGTTGGTGGCCAAGACGGCTGACGAGCTGCAGGAGCAGGTGAGGTCCAGGGTCAGCGCTCCCACCGCCACAGCATGGTGGGGTGGTCCTGGAGGGGTTCCCAGCCACATCCCCAGCCATGTGGTATGGCCTTGGGGGGTGCTGGCACCTCCCAAGGGGATGCTGGGCAGGGTGACAAACACCCCTTGTGCATTGGGGCTCAGTGGTAGAACTCGGGCACCACCCAAGGGGGTGCTGGGCAGGGTGACAAACACCCCTTGTGCATTGGGGCTCAGTGGTAGAACTCGGGCACCACCCAAGGGGGTGCTGGGCAGGGTGACAAACACCCCTTGTGCATTGGGGATCAGTGGTAGAACTGGCCTGGGGGAGGGAGGATTTCCAGACTGGCTGGTGCCACAGCACCCGGATTTGTTGCCTGCCTCCACCTCATCTCGGAGCCTACTCCTTCTCCCCTTCCTGCAGCTGGGCGAGCCGAGGGCAATGGTGGGGAGCACAGGGCAGGAGCAGGCAGAGGCGCAGGCAGCGTGCCCCGTCTGCAGCACGGACATCAGCAAGCAGGCGGGGCAGCTCCTCCAGCGCTACGAGAAGCTCCAGGAGGTGGTGGACGATTTCACGTCGCGGCAGGCAGTGGGCAACGTGGTAAGGCAGCTGCCACGGAGGAGCCAGGTAAGGAGATGCCAGCATGGGGGGCTTGGGAGGGGGTTGCCAGCACCCCCCCAGCTGGTTGTGCTTCACTGTAATGTGGGGGCGCCCCTCACCGCCTCCCAGATTGGTTCGTACAAGCGAGCCGCATGGAAGGAAATTAAAGCTTTGATGCAAATGTCCTGTTGGCACTGAGAGCCCATGGCCACCGGGCAAGTAACCCGGGTCTGTCCCCACGGGGGCAGCCAGCCCCGCCTTGCACAGCACCACCTTGTCATCTTCCTCCCTGAAGCAGGACGAGGAGCTGCTGAAGCGCATCCAGGCCACCGTCACGCAGGTGCAAGGCGACTACGAGAAGCTCAATTCTGTCACCACGAACCTCCTGAATGACCGTCACCAGAAGGAGAAAGATATGGAGGTAGGTGGCTGAAACCCCCTCGGGGTCAGAGCATCCTCCAGGCAGACCCCAGGCTGGGGACCACAAGGGATTTGTCTGCACCCCCCCAAACCTTGCAGCCCTGTGGAGGTTCAATGTACCTTTCCTGGAGGTTTGGGTGAGGTGGGGGGAGCGGGGGTTGCTCAGCTGGCCAGGAGGCAGCTCCAACCCTGCCGCGGTGTCATGGGATGCTTTTCTGTGTTGGAAGGCTCTGTTCCGGTCCCTGGAGAGGCTGGAGAAGGAGAAAGCGAACAAGGAAGACCTGGTGCTGGGAATTGATGCGGTATGGCCTTGGGGGGTCCTGGCACCACCCAAGGGGGCGCTGGGCAGGGTGACAAACACCCCTTGTGCCTTGGGGGCTCAGTGGCAGAACTGGCCTGGGGGAGGGAGGATTTCCAGACGGGCTGTGGCTCCTTCCCCACGTGCCTCTGTCTTCCCCTGGGTCCCTTCAGCTGGTGTGACCAACCCCACGGGGGTGATGGGGCGAGTGGGGCCACGTAGCCACTTCTCCCTGTCCTCCTGCCACGAGCTGGCCCTGCCCGTCATCCCTCCATCCTTTCCTCACTGCTCTCCTGCCTTTCCCCGCTGCTAGAAAGCAGACAAAACCGCCCTGGCCGGCAAAGTGAGTCGCACCCAGTTTGAGGCGAGCATGGAGCGGCTGAATGAGAGGATGCAGGAGACGCTGAGCCGGGTGGCGGGGCAGGAGCAGGGCTGGCACCAGGTCCAGCGGCAGCTCAGTGAAGAGATGGACTCCAAGGTGAGGGGTGGCACGTCCCCGCTGCGCAAAACTGGCACCTTCGGGGCTTGGCAGCCTAAGGCAGCATCCCTCTGAGGATCCCCCCTCCTGGCTTTTCATGGGGAACATGATGTCCCAGCCCGGGGCAGCTGGCTGAGGGTGTGTGTCTGTCCGTAGCTGGACCGCCTGGAGCTGGGGCCTTTCCGGCAGCAGCTGGAGGGGCACTGGAGGAGCATCCTGGAGCAGCTCAAGGAGAAGGAGCCGCTGACGGAGGCTGACGATGCAGCTGGGATGAAGAAGTGAGTGCGATGGGGGTGGCGATGGCTTCTCCTCCCACCGGTAGCAGGTTCCCGATGTTAAAGGAGGCACGAGGAGGGGGACGTGCAGGATGGAGCCCTCCCGAACCAAAAGTGGGATGTGGGTGCAAAGGTTTTCTGGAGCAAGGGTGGGGAACGGCGACTTGTCCCCCTGGGCAGGGGTGTGACACGCGGCGCCGCAGAGCTGGGTTGTGACCTGCCCTCCTGGCGAGGGGCAGGGGGGTAATTAGCGCTGACGAAGTGATGAAACCGGTGTGAGGGCTGGTTGGGATGGCAGCTACGGGTGCCTGCGCCCTTCACCTCCCATCCCTGCCTGCCCTGGGCAGCCACAGGCAGCTGCCAGGTTTCGGAGGTGCCCGCAGGGCCGAGGCGAGCGTGTCCCTGTCCTCGGGGCAGCTGTGACAAAACTCATCCTGAAAAATGTGGGAATCCTGCATCCCCCAGGCCCGGCGTTTGTACCCCAGCAAGAGGTACAGGAACACCCCCATTCTGTCCTTGCTGGTACCCCCAGTTCCCATGGGACTGGGGTGCTGTGCGTGCCTGTGGGCGTAGTTCCCGTAATGGTGGTTTTTGGGTGCTCCCCTCAGTGGATTCTCCGGTGCCTAATATGAGGTGGAGCTTTTTCCCAAGCGGGAGCCCACAACCAACTGCTCTCCCCCATCGTAGCCCCTTGATTTTGTAGTCAGCCGGTGGGTTGTGACCTTGTTGGGGTGGGGTGGGGGGTAAGCCAGGCTCAAATTCCTGCGGTTCCCCCCGCAAATACCATAACCCATTACAATGAAGTGCCCAGCACCTTGCTGCTGCCTGCCAGCTGCCTGCCTGTGTGCAGGCAGGGCTGTATCCCCCCCAGGAACTCACCCAGCCCTTTCCCCCCCCCCCCCAGGCAGCTGCTGGCCCATTTTCACTGCCTGTCCTGCGACCGGCCCCTCAGCATGCTGGTGCCTGGCCCGTGAGTACCGTCCGGCACCGGTGCATCGGGGGGTGCGTGGGTGATTCGGAGGGGAGATGGATGCTGGCAGTGCCCCGCTGTGCCTGGCACGGGGGTTAGGGTGTCTGCCTGGGGGGTGCAGCCCTCCTGAGCCCCTCCCTGGGGGCAGTGGGATGCCAATGGGGTACAAGCCTGTGGGTTTTGGGGCACTGCCCCGAGCTGGGGTGGGTCGTGTGTCCCCTGTCACCCACCCACGGCTCCTGCCCTCCCCAGGCTCATCGTGGCCATCCCGTACATGCCACCGCTCCCCCCCCACCTTGCCAGGCGCTCCCATACTGTCGTGGAGCTGGAGCAAACACGGCAGCACAGCCACAGGTAGGGGACACGGGGACCCGGTCCCTGGGGTGCAGGTTGACCCTGCCCTGGAGAGGGAGAGCCCTTCCCAGGGTGGGGGTGAAGGGATGCAGGGGGGGCCTGGGCAGGGCAGGGGAGCAGAGATGTGCTGCAGAGGGGTCAGCTGTGCTTGTCCCCGGTCTGTGGCGTTTTACAGCCCTCCCTGCGCTGCCCTGTCTAGCCCAGGTCTGTGTCTCAGTGGTGCCGAAGCCACATGTGATGAGCTGTGTCTGGTCTCAGCCTGACCTCAGGCTTCACTGGGGAGTCAGCTGCCTCCTGTGAAACAAGTCACCGAAATTAAACACTGCAGCTGGGACAGCCCAGCTCCTGCCTCCCGGTGTCCCTTGCGTAGGGTGCAGGGACCTGCCATGGCCATGACCAGCTCACCAGGGCCACGGGGAAAGAGCAGATCCAGCACAGCTGGACAGGCGTGGGTCTCCTTCAGCAGTCGGAGGGCACCCGGGAGGGACATACCCCACCGGGGAGCACCCGCAGCCCCCTCCCTGGCATAGTAGGGTGAAGCACGGGGTGCCACGGTGCTGGGTGCTGAGCATCCCTGTGCTCCGTCCCACAGGGAGCGGGTGGCCGAGTGCAGGTACCCCCGCGTGCCACGGCTCTGCGGGGGCCGGCACACCCTCACCCACCCGCTGCAGCGCTGCCCGCACCCCCAGCCCCACCCACCCAGCGCCCCGCGGCCGCTCCAGCCCCGCACCCTGCTCCCCATCAAGGTAAGGATGACGAAGGTAGGGATACAGCGGGGGCAAGCGAGGCTGGGAGGGTGATGCTGAGCATCCAGGGTGGGGGTGGGGGGGATCCGTGCCTCAGTTTCCCCAGGGGGAGCTGGGTGGGGGGGTTTGCCTGGGGATGCTGATTTGGGCCCCGTGTTTCAGCCAACCCCCTCTCTCCTTCCCAGCACGACGAGACGGAGCTGTTGGGCCAGGATGGCCACATCTACAGGGGCCGGCGGGGCAGGCAGCTGCCTGTGCTCGTGGGCAAGGAGGGTACGGCTGGGCCACGCTTGGGGAGCGGATCTGGCGGGGGTGAACTGGGCAGTGGAGTGGGCAGGGTGCCCGCGGGGTGCCAGGTTTTCCCCCTTTCCCCCCCGTGTGTTCTCCCTGGCTCCCCCCAGCCCAGCTCCCTCTGCTCCCTCCTGCCAGACTTCCCCAGGGCCAAGCCCAAGCTGTCCCCGAGGCAGTGGGATGCCAGGGACACCAGCCGCCTGCTCTCCCGGCCCCAGAGCACTGCGTCCTCGCTCAGCCAGCCAGGTACGGCCCTGCCAGGGCACCGGGGTGGGGGGAGAGGGCACCCTGCTGTGTCCTGGTGGGTGGGGGCAAGCAGGGTGGGATGGGGGTTTGGGGTGGAGTGGGGTGGGAGCAGGATGGAGGGGGAGGACTGGAAGATGGGGCAATCGATCCCCGTGTTGGAGCCAGAGCAAGGTGGAGGGGTGTGGCGGGGTGGTCCTGGCCACTGTGGGACAACAGCCTGTCTGCTTCAGGGTGGGGGCCAGGACCCCGTTTCTGGGTGTCTCTGGCCAGGCAGGTGCCCATGGGCGGTGCCTGCCCCAGGGGCTGCAGGGGGGCTAACCCCTGCCCCTCGCCCCCAGGCATCCCCACCTCGCCAGAGCACAGGCCAGCCTCCTCCCACGGCCGCCTCTCCCAGGCACGGGGGCTCCTCCTGCCCCCCCAGCCCTCGTGGGACGGATCCAGCACCCCGGAAGCCAGGCAGGACTGGGGGTCCCCGACTGAACCCCCACCACCCCGGCCACCGAGCAGGCGAGCGAGCATCTCTGGCCAGCAGCAATAAAGGGCGATGGGCAGCCAAGCACCTGCGCGGCCTGAGTGGGGTGGCCCTGGGCTGGGATCTTCCCATCATGCATAAGGAGGGGTCGCAGCATCCCTTGTCCTGCGGCCACGTGTGGCCAGAGGAGCTGAAACCAGCCCCTGTCCAACCCCCCTCCCAGGGTCTGTGCCGGCCCCGTGCTGCCACGCTCTCCCTGACACCCCCTGGCCTCCATGAACCCCTTTTCGGCCCCGATGGCTCCTGACAGGGAGCTTGTGGCCCCCAAAAGGCTCTGGGGGAGCCCACACTAAAGCAGGAGGATGATGACGCTCCGTTGCTGCTGAAGGTGGTGGGAGATGGGGACTGTGGTGGGAGATGGGGACCGCGGTGGGAAGGGTGGCAGCAGGACATGGCTTTAACGCCAAAAGCGAATCCCCCCCCAAGCCCGCTGGTTGGCTATCGCTTATCCCGCGGGATGAGCATCACTGAGCAGGTTTCCTTATCTGCTCATGGATTGTCACCCCCTTGTCCCTCTTCCAACGCGGCCATTGATGGAAAGAGGAAGGCACTGACCCCACTGCTGCCGGGCTCGGGGCAGCTGATGATTCCCCCCTCCGGAGCGAAGCACCATAACCCCTTCTCTGCCCCCAGCCCTGGGGACACACATCCCCTCCTTTCTCTTACGCCACCCCCATTGCTTGGGGGTGCTTTTCCCCAGCCCCCTTCTGCCACCCCTCACCGTCAGATGGGAGAAAGGTGTGCTGAGACCTGGCATAAGTCGTGTCACGAATGGAGAGGTACTGGGCAGGGAAACTGCAGTCCCTAGAAGCGACATGGCGGGGGGACCTGGGGGTGTCATGGCTGGGGACATGTGGCCGTGTGTATGGGGGAGCCGGGGCTGTCCCAGCACAACGTGCAAAGCACCGGGGACAGCCCCAACTCCCCTGGGGGAACGGGGACGGACACACCAAGCTGGTGGCACCTCTCGGGAGGGTGAGAAACCCTGAGGGGAACCCCAGAGGCAGCCGGGGGGGACCCAGGCACGTGGGGAAGCATCCCCTCACCCTGCCATGGTGCGTGCTTGGGGGCTGCCCTGTGGAAAAACTGCTCCCCTGGTAGATCTTCTCCCCAGATTCGGGCGAGGGGGGGAGCACCCAAACCTGCCCCCCACAATGGCAGACCCCAACCCTGCCCACCCCACTGCAGTCTCCAGGCACCTTGGCCCCCAGGGAGCCCCCCCTGCCGGGGATGTTTGGTTTTTTCAGGGGAAAAATAGGTGCTAAATACCCGCCTTGGGGGTGCCCAGGTGGCTCCAGCAGGATCTGGGATTCCCTCAGTGCCACCTCCAGTGGGATAACTGGGAGCACTCAGAGCAAAGTGGTGACCACTAGAATAGAGCCAGCAGAGGACCATCTTGTCCCCCAGGAGGGGGGTCAGGCATTGATGGGCTTAAAAACACCCCCCACCCCCTGGGACTAATTGCATTTGCAGGATTTGGCCCAGCTGGGGCTGAGCCCTTTGGGGTGTGTGTGTGTGTGTCCCCAGCTCACCCCCTCTCCCACCCACTGTCCCATTTGCTGCTGCTGGGACCCAGCTGCACCCTATAAACAAACACCCCCACCCCCCCAAACATGAGCACCCAGCCCCACATCCCTTTTTGGGTGCTGCCTGCGCTGCTGGAGCAGGTGAGTAGCCCCAGCTGGGGCATTTTTTCCCCTTTTTTCCTTTTTCCTTCTGAGGTTGGGCTGTGCTGGGGGTCTCCCTGTTCCCTGGGGGATGACTTGCTGTTGTGCTTTGAGCCCCCCCAGCCCTTGCTGCCATCTCTGGAGCTGCTGCGTTCCCATTTTGGGCTTTTTTTACCCCAGTTGCTTGGTGTGTGAGCAGTGTGGCAAGGGGGGGGGGGGTGTGTGTGCCGTGTTCTTCTTCAATTTTAATTTAGTTTGGATATTTAAGCACAAAGCCAGGGGCTGGTGCGTTGTTTGGAGTCGTTAGAAGGGGGGTGGCACAGCAAGTGGCTTGTGAGGTCAGGGCCTGGGGCTGAGCAGTGTCCTGGGCCTGGGGGGAAAGGAGTTGGTGGCCAGCGAGCCCCCACCCATGGCCCTCCTGCAGTGGGGGACACTGAAAAGGCATCACCGCCCCCCCACCCCCCGCCCACCTCAGAGCAGGCTTTGCCTAAAAGCCTGGCAGCCCTGAGTATCGCAGGGCTCCCTGCAGGGCTGAGGCCTGGGGGGCTCATCACATGGGTGGGTGATGGGGCTGGGGAGGGGGACACAAGCTGCCGGGGGGTGGGTTGCAAACCGCAGTATTTTGTGAGGGTGCAGGATGGGGTTCGGGCTGCACCCCAGGACATGGGGGTCCTCGCTGTGCTCACATGGCCCCCCCACGGCTCCGGGGTCCCCCCTTCCCTCTGCTCCCCCCTTCGGGGATGGCAGCGGCGGCTTCTGCAGGCAGAGCGCAGGCAGAGCGCGGGCAGCACGTGGGACTCGGCGCAGCCTCCTGGGGGGGGCCTGTCCCCACTGGTAATGCTGCGGCTTGGGGGGGGGCTCACGCCCGTTCTCGGTGCCCTTGCAGGGATGTGCTGCCAGCAAAGAGAGAAGGCAGGGACAGCTGGTGTTAAAAAAGTGATTTTTTTTTTTTTATTATTTTTAAATTAATAAAAAACCTTCAACCTGTTTTTTGTTGGGGTTTTTTTTGTTTTTGTTTTTGTTTTTTTTTTAGCAAGATTGATTTGAAAACTAAAAAACCTCCCCCCAGCTCCCCCCTCTCTGGGGAAGGGCCATGATTGGCAGTTGCAGGGACAGGAGGGGCATCGCCTTGATAAATCCCCCTATGCCCTGGGGGTGCCGAGGGAGGGAGGATGGGGTTGGGGGGGGTCCGGGGGGGTCTGTGCAAGAAGCCAGGCTGAATTTCCGAAGCCAGAGAAGAGGCGTGTTTGCTCTGGGCGCTGCAACAAGCGTCCAGGAAATCCAGAGCCAGGGATGGGGGGGCCAGTGGCTCTGTGTCTGTGGCCACGATCCGGGGTGCCAACAGCTGCCTCCATTTATTTTTCGTTATTTCCCCCCCACCCTTCCTTCTCCTGCCCTGCTGCAGGGATGCTGGGGGGGGAGCCACAGGGAAACCCCCCCACCCACCCCGTGCTGCTGCTCCTTCTCTCTGGATTTATATACATTAGATATATTTATATATTATAGTTATATATTTAAAAAAAAAAAAATGGGGGGAGAAAAGACCAGCTAGTGACTCTTGCAGAGGCTCTCATGGGCCGGTGGCCTCCCCGGCAGCATGTCCCGTTCCCCCCCCTAAAAATAATAATAAAACCACAGGGGTGGCGGGGGGATGGTGCGTTGGGGACACAGCATCTGCCCGACCTGACCAACCCAGACCTAGGTTGCCATCCCGTCAGCATCAAACCTCAGCGTTTTCTCTCCAGCCCCAAGACCCTCCCCTTGCTGTTGCTGCACCACTGTGCTGATGGGGCCTGTGCTATTTTAGGGAGTCTTACAGCTTTTCCTGCCGGTCCCGAGTGCTGTCTAGACAGCTTGAGCAGCCCCTGGGCGTAGCTTTAGCACTCCTGAGCCCCCCGCTCTGCCGCTGACTTGGAGGTAAGACTTAGGGGCACTCCAAGGAGGGTTTAGCTTCTTGCCTCAGTGCATCTTGTTCCCATCTCTTAATCTCTCTGCTCCCTCTTTGAATTCAGTCCTCCCAGTTTGGAAGAGAAGAATACAGACTAGATGCTTTGGTTTTAATGCCTGAAAACAGGTATCTGGTGTCATTTAGAAGAGCGAGTTCTGCTTCCTGCTTGCCCACCCTCATCCTTTCTTGGAAATGGTCTTTGAGTGCCTCACCCAAGGGGGTGCTCTGACCGTGTAACGGTCTGACCTGGACGTTTCTAAGGGAAAAGAAATTCTTGGAGGAGGACATTCGGATGATCCGGGAGACGCTTGGCATGGTGAGCTGCTGCCGGTGTCCCCAGGAGGCAGCTGGGCCCTCACCCCCCTCCCTGCCTCTGTGTCACCCTGCTACCCCTGCCCCACGGCCCTGGGTGTCACCCGGCGTGAAGGGTGCCAGGAGGGAAGAGCAGGAAGCGTGTCCCAAGGCTGAAGAGGTAACTGCATGCACCAACCAAAGTGATGCTAAGACATTTTTTAACTAAGCAGCTGTAAAGAAAGAAACATGGGTGCTAAGAAGGAGAGGAGATAAAGATCTACCCATGCAACACAGCCACAACCCTGCCTGGCATCCCTCTGTCCTGTGCCCAAGTTAATTTTTGGATGCTCCTTTTCAATCCTGCTCCTGTGTCTGGGCTGCCATCCCTCTCCTTGTCCCGCTCCAGGGGAATCTCCAGGACGCTGCCAGCCAGCTGCCGGCCCTCCATGACCAGACGGCGTTGGACAGTGACATGGTACGGCCGCGCGCACGCCCGGATCCTGCTCCGGGACGGAGGCGGCTGCGTGCCCGGGGCACCGGTGCACCCAGTCCCTCGGTGTCAGGGCACGGTCCCAGCAGGGCTGGGCAGCGATGCTGGAGGGGGTCAGTGCTCCTGTGGGTGCCATCTCACCCGGCTACGTGGCCAGGGTTGACCCCCTAATCCCCTTTTTCCCCAGAAAAAGCTGAAGGAAAGGCTGAGCCTCTACCCAGCCCCGGAGGAGGTGAGCAACATGGTGCGCTGGGAGGTGCTGGAGGATTGCCTGGTGGGCAGTCTCTGCCTTTGGGGTACTTGAGTTTGGCTCCGTGAGCTGGGGGGTTTGAGGACAGGGCGGGCGGCCCTTGCCACTGCACTTCCGCCCATAAACCTGCTCCCCTTTGCCTCCTCTTCACAGGATGGCAGTGAGGGCCAGGCTGCCCCCGCCGAGCCCCCCACTGCAGACATGGACACCCCGCCTGGGGCAAGCTCAGCGCTGGGACTGAAGGGACCAGGGACACAGCCTGCACCCAGGACCAGCAAAGGGACCAGCAAGGGGACTCCACAGACACAGCCTGGCTCCCCGGCGACGCAGAGAGCACCAGGGGCCCCTGAGAAGGGGGCAGGTGCTTCCTCAGATAAGACAAAGAGTTCTGATGCCCGTGCCACTACGCTGGGGACAGAGCTGGGGACCCCTGACACCCAGACCACTACGCTGGGGACAGAGCCGGGGGCCCCTGACACCCAGACCACTACGCCGGGGACAGAGCCGGGGGCCCCTGACACCCAGACCACTACGCCGGGGACAGAGCCGGGGGCCCCTGACAGCCAGACCACTACGGTGGGGACAGAGCCGGGGGCCCCTGACACCCAGACCGCTACGCCGGGGACAGAGCCGGGGGCCCCTGACACCCAGACCGCTACGCCGGGGACAGAGCCGGGGGCCCCTGACACCCAGACCGCTACGCCGGGGACAGAGCCGGGGGCCCCTGACACCCAGACCGCTACGCCGGGGACAGAGCCGGGGGCCCCTGACAGCCAGACCGCTACGCCGGGGACAGAGCCGGGGGCCCCTGACAGCCAGACCGCTACGCCGGGGACAGAGCCGGGGGCCCCTGACAGCCAGACCGCTACGCCGGGGACAGAGCCGGGGGCCCCTGACACCCAGACCGCTACGCCGGGGACAGAGCCGGGGGCCCCTGACAGCCAGACCGCTACGCCGGGGACAGAGCCGGGGGCCCCTGACAGCCAGACCGCTACGCCGGGGACAGAGCCGGGGGCCCCTGACAGCCAGACCGCTACGCCGGGGACAGAGCCGGGGGCCCCTGACAGCCAGACCGCTACGCCGGGGACAGAGCCGGGGGCCCCTGACAGCCAGACCGCTACGCCGGGGACAGAGCCGGGGGCCCCTGACAGCCAGACCGCTACGCCGGGGACAGAGCCGGGGGCCCCTGACAGCCAGACCGCTACGCCGGGGACAGAGCCGGGGGCCCCTGACAGCCAGACCGCTACGCCGGGGACAGAGCCGGGGGCCCCTGACACCCAGACCGCTACGCCGGGGACAGAGCCGGGGGCCCCTGACAGCCAGACCGCTACGCCGGGGACAGAGCCGGGGGCCCCTGACAGCCAGACCGCTACGCCGGGGACAGAGCCGGGGGCCCCTGACAGCCAGACCGCTACGCCGGGGACAGAGCCGGGGGCCCCTGACAGCCAGACCGCTACGCCGGGGACAGAGCCGGGGGCCCCTGACAGCCAGACCGCTACGCCGGGGACAGAGCCGGGGGCCCCTGACAGCCAGACCGCTACGCCGGGGACAGAGCCGGGGGCCCCTGACAGCCAGACCGCTACGCCGGGGACAGAGCCGGGGGCCCCTGACAGCCAGACCGCTACGCCGGGGACAGAGCCGGGGGCCCCTGACAGCCAGACCACTACGGTGGGGACAGAGCCGGGGGCCCCTGACACCCAGACCGCTACGCCGGGGACAGAGCCGGGGGCCCCTGACACCCAGACCGCTACGACGGGGACAGAGCCGGGGGCCCCTGACAGCCAGACCGCTACGCTGGGGACAGAGCCGGGGGCCCCTGACACCCAGACCTCCACCCCGGGGGCACAGCCGGGGGACCCTGACACCCAGACCTCCACCCCGGGGGCACAGCCGGGGGCCCCTGACACCCAGACCTCCACCCCGGGGGCACAGCCGGGGGCCCCTGACACCCAGACCGCTACGCTGGGGACAGAGCCGGGGGCCCCTGACACCCAGACCTCCACCCCGGGGGCACAGCCGGGGGCCCCTGACACCCAGACCGCTACGCCGGGGACAGAGCCGGGGGCCCCTGACACCCAGACCACTACGCCGGGGACAGAGCCGGGGGCCCCTGACACCCAGACCACTACGCCGGGGACAGAGCCGGGGGCCCCTGACACCCAGACCACTACGCCGGGGACAGAGCCGGGGGCCCCTGACAGCCAGACCGCTACGCCGGGGACAGAGCCGGGGGCCCCTGACACCCAGACCGCTACGCCGGGGACAGAGCCGGGGGCCCCTGACACCCAGACCGCTACGCCGGGGACAGAGCCGGGGGCCCCTGACACCCAGACCGCTACGCTGGGGACAGAGCCGGGGGCCCCTGACACCCAGACCACTACGCTGGTGACAGAGCCGGGGGCCCCTGACACCCAGACCTCCACCCCGGGGACAGAGCCGGGGGCCCCTGACAGCCAGACCGCTACGCCGGGGACAGAGCCGGGGGCCCCTGACACCCAGACCGCTACGCTGGGGACAGAGCCGGGAGCCCCTGACACCCAGACCACTACGCCGGGGACAGAGCCGGGGGCCCCTGACAGCCAGACCGCTACGCCGGGGACAGAGCCGGGGGCCCCTGACAGCCAGACCGCTACGCCGGGGACAGAGCCGGGGGCCCCTGACACCCAGACCGCTACGCCGGGGACAGAGCCGGGGGCCCCTGACACCCAGACCTCCACCCCGGGGACAGAGCCGGGGGCCCCTGACACCCAGACCGCTACGCCGGGGACAGAGCCGGGGGCCCCTGACACCCAGACCGCTACGCCGGGGACAGAGCCGGGGGCCCCTGACAGCCAGACCGCTACGCCGGGGACAGAGCCGGGGGCCCCTCACAGCCAGACCGCTACGCCGGGGACAGAGCCGGGGGCCCCTGACAGCCAGACCGCTACGCCGGGCACAGAGCCGGGGGCCCCTGACAGCCAGACCGCTACGCCGGGGACAGAGCCGGGGGCCCCTGACACCCAGACCGCTACGCTGGGGACAGAGCCGGGGGCCCCTGACACCCAGACCTCCACCCCGGGGACAGAGCCGGGGGCCCCTGACACCCAGACGACTACGCTGGGGACAGAGCCGGGGGCCCCTGACACCCAGACCTCCACCCCAGGGACAGAGCCGGGGGCCCCTGACACCCAGACCTCCACCCCGGGGACAGAGCCGGGGGCCCCTGACACCCAGACCTCCACCCCGGGGACAGAGCCGGGGGCCCCTGACACCCAGACCACTACGCTGGGGACAGAGCCGGGGGCCCCTGACACCCAGAGCGCTACACTGGGGACAGAGCCGGGGGCCCCTGACACCCAGACCTCCACCCCGGGGGCACAGCCGGGGTCCTCTGACACCCAGACCACTACGCTGGGGACAGAGCCGGGGGCCCCTGACACCCAGACCACTACGCCGGGGACAGAGCCGGGGGCCCCTGACACCCAGACCGCTACGCCGGGGACAGAGCCGGGGGCCCCTGACACCCAGACCGCTACGCCGGGGACAGAGCCGGGGGCCCCTGACACCCAGACCGCTACGCCGGGGACAGAGCCGGGGGCCCCTGACACCCAGACCGCTACGCCGGGGACAGAGCCGGGGGCCCCTGACACCCAGACCGCTACGCCGGGGACAGAGCCGGGGGCCCCTGACACCCAGACCGCTACGCCGGGGACAGAGCCGGGGGCCCCTGACACCCAGACCGCTACGCTGGGGACAGAGCCGGGGGCCCCTGACACCCAGACCACTACGCTGGTGACAGAGCCGGGGGCCCCTGACACCCAGACATCCACCCCAGGGACAGAGCCGGGGGCCCCTGACACCCAGACCTCCACCCCGGGGACAGAGCCGGGGGCCCCTGACAGCCAGACCGCTACGCCGGGGACAGAGCCGGGGGCCCCTGACACCCAGACCGCTACGCTGGGGACAGAGCCGGGAGCCCCTGACACCCAGATCTCCACCCCGGGGACAGAGCCGGGGGCCCCTGACACCCAGACCACTACGCCGGGGACAGAGCCGGGGGCCCCTGACAGCCAGACCGCTACGCCGGGGACAGAGCCGGGGGCCCCTGACACCCAGACCTCCACCCCAGGGACAGAGCCGGGGGCCCCTGACACCCAGACCTCCACCCCGGGGACAGAGCCGGGGGCCCCTGACACCCAGACCGCTACGCCGGGGACAGAGCCGGGGGCCCCTGACACCCAGACCACTACGCCGGGGACAGAGCCGGGGGCCCCTGACATCCAGGCCTCCACACCGGGGACAGAGCCGGGGTCCTCTGACACCCAGGCCTCCACCCCGGGGACAGAGCCGGGGGCCCCTGACACCCAGACCTCCACCCCGGGGACAGAGCCGGGGGCCCCTGACACCCAGACCTCCACCCCGGGGGCACAGCCGGGGTCCTCTGACACCCAGACCTCCACCCCGGGGACAGAGCCGGGGGCCCCTGACACCCAGACCGCTACGCCGGGGACAGAGCCGGGGGCCCCTGACACCCAGACCGCTACGCCGGGGACAGAGCCGGGGGCCCCTGACAGCCAGGCCTCCACACCGGGGACAGAGCCGGGGTCCTCTGACACCCAGGCCTCCACCCCGGGGACAGAGCCGGGGGCCCCTGACACCCAGACCTCCACCCCGGGGACAGAGCCGGGGGCCCCTGACACCCAGACCTCCACCCCGGGGGCACAGCCGGGGTCCTCTGACACCCAGACCTCCACCCCGGGGACAGAGCCGGGGGCCCCTGACACCCAGACCGCTACGCCGGGGACAGAGCCGGGGGCCCCTGACAGCCAGACCGCTACGCCGGGCACAGAGCCGGGGGCCCCTGACAGCCAGACCGCTACGCCGGGGACAGAGCCGGGGGCCCCTGACACCCAGACCGCTACGCTGGGGACAGAGCCGGGGGCCCCTGACACCCAGACCTCCACCCCGGGGACAGAGCCGGGGGCCCCTGACACCCAGACCACTACGCTGGGGACAGAGCCGGGGGCCCCTGACACCCAGACCTCCACCCCAGGGACAGAGCCGGGGGCCCCTGACACCCAGACCTCCACCCCGGGGACAGAGCCGGGGGCCCCTGACACCCAGACCTCCACCCCGGGGACAGAGCCGGGGGCCCCTGACACCCAGACCACTACGCTGGGGACAGAGCCGGGGGCCCCTGACACCCAGACCGCTACACTGGGGACAGAGCCGGGGGCCCCTGACACCCAGACCTCCACCCAGGGGGCACAGCCGGGGTCCTCTGACACCCAGACCACTACGCTGGGGACAGAGCCGGGGGCCCCTGACACCCAGACCACTACGCTGGGGACAGAGCCGGGGGCCCCTGACACCCAGACCACTACGCTGGGGACAGAGCCGGGGGCCACTGACACCCAGACCACTACCCTGTGGAGGCTAAGCCTGCCTGTGCCCCTGTCTCACTGACCAGGTCCACACTGCAGGAGATGAGGTGTAAGCTGAAGGAGCTGGAAGAGCAGCAGGAGATGACCAAGGCCCCGCTGGAGCGGTTGGTGGCCAAGACGGCTGACGAGCTGCAGGAGCAGGTGAGGTCCAGGGTCAGCGCTCCCACCGCCACAGCATGGTGGGGTGGTCCTGGAGGGGTTCCCAGCCACATCCCCAGCCATGTGGTATGGCCTTGGGGGGTGCTGGCACCTCCCAAGGGGATGCTGGGCAGGGTGACAAACACCCCTTGTGCATTGGGGCTCAGTGGTAGAACTCGGGCACCACCCAAGGGGGTGCTGGGCAGGGTGACAAACACCCCTTGTGCATTGGGGTTCAGTGGTAGAACTCGGGCACCACCCAAGGGGGTGCTGGGCAGGGTGACAAACACCCCTTGTGCATTGGGGTTCAGTGGTAGAACTCGGGCACCACCCAAGGGGGTGCTGGGCAGGGTGACAAACACCCCTTGTGCATTGGGGCTCAGTGGTAGAACTCGGGCACCACCCAAGGGGGTGCTGGGCAGGGTGACAAACACCCCTTGTGCATTGGGGTTCAGTGGTAGAACTCGGGCACCACCCAAGGGGGTGCTGGGCAGGGTGACAAACACCCCTTGTGCATTGGGGTTCAGTGGTAGAACTCGGGCACCACCCAAGGGGGTTTTGGGCAGGGTGACAAACACCCCTTGTGCATTGGGGATCAGTGGTAGAACTGGCCTGGGGGAGGGAGGATTTCCAGACTGGCTGGTGCCACAGCACCCGGATTTGTTGCCTGCCTCCACCTCATCTCGGAGCCTACTCCTTCTCCCCTTCCTGCAGCTGGGCGAGCCGAGGGCAATGGTGGGGAGCACAGGGCAGGAGCAGGCAGAGGCGCAGGCAGCGTGCCCCGTCTGCAGCACGGACATCAGCAAGCAGGCGGGGCAGCTCCTCCAGCGCTACGAGAAGCTCCAGGAGGTGGTGGACGATTTCACGTCGCGGCAGGCAGTGGGCAACGTGGTAAGGCAGCTGCCACGGAGGAGCCAGGTAAGGAGATGCCAGCATGGGGGGCTTGGGAGGGGGTTGCCAGCACCCCCCCAGCTGGTTGTGCTTCACTGTAATGTGGGGGCGCCCCTCACCGCCTCCCAGATTGGTTCGTACAAGCGAGCCGCATGGAAGGAAATTAAAGCTTTGATGCAAATGTCCTGTTGGCACTGAGAGCCCATGGCCACCGGGCAAGTAACCCGGGTCTGTCCCCACGGGGGCAGCCAGCCCCGCCTTGCACAGCACCACCTTGTCATCTTCCTCCCTGAAGCAGGACGAGGAGCTGCTGAAGCGCATCCAGGCCACCGTCACGCAGGTGCAAGGCGACTACGAGAAGCTCAATTCTGTCACCACGAACCTCCTGAATGACCGTCACCAGAAGGAGAAAGATATGGAGGTAGGTGGCTGAAACCCCCTCGGGGTCAGAGCATCCTCCAGGCAGACCCCAGGCTGGGGACCACAAGGGATTTGTCTGCACCCCCCCAAACCTTGCAGCCCTGTGGAGGTTCAATGTACCTTTCCTGGAGGTTTGGGTGAGGTGGGGGGAGCGGGGGTTGCTCAGCTGGCCAGGAGGCAGCTCCAACCCTGCCGCGGTGTCATGGGATGCTTTTCTGTGTTGGAAGGCTCTGTTCCGGTCCCTGGAGAGGCTGGAGAAGGAGAAAGCGAACAAGGAAGACCTGGTGCTGGGAATTGATGCGGTATGGCCTTGGGGGGTCCTGGCACCACCCAAGGGGGCGCTGGGCAGGGTGACAAACACCCCTTGTGCCTTGGGGGCTCAGTGGCAGAACTGGCCTGGGGGAGGGAGGATTTCCAGACGGGCTGTGGCTCCTTCCCCACGTGCCTCTGTCTTCCCCTGGGTCCCTTCAGCTGGTGTGACCAACCCCACGGGGGTGATGGGGCGAGTGGGGCCACGTAGCCACTTCTCCCTGTCCTCCTGCCACGAGCTGGCCCTGCCCGTCATCCCTCCATCCTTTCCTCACTGCTCTCCTGCCTTTCCCCGCTGCTAGAAAGCAGACAAAACCGCCCTGGCCGGCAAAGTGAGTCGCACCCAGTTTGAGGCGAGCATGGAGCGGCTGAATGAGAGGATGCAGGAGACGCTGAGCCGGGTGGCGGGGCAGGAGCAGGGCTGGCACCAGGTCCAGCGGCAGCTCAGTGAAGAGATGGACTCCAAGGTGAGGGGTGACACGTCCCCGCTGCGCAAAACTGGCACCTTCGGGGCTTGGCAGCCTACGGCAGCATCCCTCTGAGGATCCCCCCTCCTGGCTTTTCATGGGGAACATGATGTCCCAGCCCGGGGCAGCTGGCTGAGGGTGTGTGTCTGTCCGTAGCTGGACCGCCTGGAGCTGGGGCCTTTCCGGCAGCAGCTGGAGGGGCACTGGAGGAGCATCCTGGAGCAGCTCAAGGAGAAGGAGCCGCTGACGGAGGCTGACGATGCAGCTGGGATGAAGAAGTGAGTGCGATGGGGGTGGCGATGGCTTCTCCTCCCACCGGTAGCAGGTTCCCGATGTTAAAGGAGGCACGAGGAGGGGGACGTGCAGGATGGAGCCCTCCCGAACCAAAAGTGGGATGTGGGTGCAAAGGTTTTCTGGAGCAAGGGTGGGGAACGGCGACTTGTCCCCCTGGGCAGGGGTGTGACACGCGGCGCCGCAGAGCTGGGTTGTGACCTGCCCTCCTGGCGAGGGGCAGGGGGGTAATTAGCGCTGACGAAGTGATGAAACCGGTGTGAGGGCTGGTTGGGATGGCAGCTACGGGTGCCTGCGCCCTTCACCTCCCATCCCTGCCTGCCCTGGGCAGCCACAGGCAGCTGCCAGGTTTCGGAGGTGCCCGCAGGGCCGAGGCGAGCGTGTCCCTGTCCTCGGGGCAGCTGTGACAAAACTCATCCTGAAAAATATGGGAATCCTGCATCCCCCAGGCCCGGCGTTTGTACCCCAGCAAGAGGTACAGGAACACCCCCATTCTGTCCTTGCTGGTACCCCCAGTCCCCATGTTGTGCCTTGGAGAGGGCGCATTGATAGAGGTAGGGTAAGTTGTAATTGGAGCGTTTTCAGGTGGGTAATCCATTGTAGGCCTTTTCCTATTGTTATGGAGCCCGGAAAGTCAAAGGTGGCACATTGTTAATCTTCAGAACGAGCAACCATATTTTCCCATAGCTGTTGCTTCCAGCGGACGAGGATCGTATCAGGTTCCTTTCCAAAGTGTAACAGAGCCAAAACAGCAACAATGGTGACAAAAGCAGCTTTGTTGGTATTTTGGCAAGCCCAGGCTAAGGGCACGGGCTTACCATGTGTGCCTTGGAACAGGATGCCTACTGTCCCATGTTCAGAAATGAAGCAGCCTGCTGCGACTGACTGTGTCGGGTCCCATCGCTGCAACGGCTGCTGCTGTCGTAAGATAGCCTATATGAGTTCCAAATTGTTTTGACACTCTTTCGTGAGTGTTCTGGGCTCCCACAGGTGTTCGCCTTTTAGTAGTTCATAAAAGGGTTTCATAAATCCCAAGGGGATGTAGACAAAGGTGCAGAGCCACTGTAAGGCCCCAACTAATTTCTGAGCTTCATGGAGAGTGGCAACGCTCGGGGTGAGAGCCACTGGCTGCGAACTTATGTTGTTCCCTGTCAACGTCATGCCCAGGTATTGTAATCGCGTACCACGTTGAATTTTTGCTTCGGCAATGCTCAGATTATGTCGTTGAAGTAAGGCCTTGGCGCGTTGGAACAGGTGTTCTACCTGCTGTTCTGTAGGTGCCGCTAGTAGTATGTCGTCCATATAGTGTATTACATGGTGCTTAGGCTCACCTTCTCTTAAGGGTGCGATGGCCCTGGCCACGTGTCCTGGTTTAACCAGGATAGGGTTAAGTTTCCCCAGCAGTGGGGGGGAGCTCTAGCCGGGTTATTCAGATACCATGCGGACGTCACATCCTGGCAGGTCACATTTTCCTGGCGCGGAGCGCGGTGCACTCGTGGTTTTGTACATCGTGCTTCCCACTGCTGTATTTGGTAGCTATTTTGCTCTGTTCATTGCTATCACTATCACTATTACTGTTATTGTTATTGTTGTTGTTGGTTGTGTTGCTGTTGCATTGTTGTATTAAACCTTTCCTTATTTCAGTCTTGGGGCTTTGTATTTCACTCCCTTTGTGGGGGAGGGGCAGCGGCCGCGTGGTCTCAGACCCCGGCAGGGGCTAAACCACCACACCACATATAGCTGGCAAATGACAGGCGAGTTCTTCATACCCTGTCCCCTGCTTGATGGAGGTCCAAGCGGGCTCCTTCTTCTCCAATTTGGCTACGTCCATAAAGGCCTGTTTGCCAGCTTCGGTAGTGGCCGTGAATTCTCTGGGCCGCAGTCGTAACTGAGCCGGCATCGTTGCAAAAGCACCCCGCCCTAATAGGCGGTCATGGGTAGGCCCGTGTAAGGGGTGCTGTTGATTGGCGGCCGCATGGACTACAGCAGTAACTCGGCTTCCCCATGCCTCCTTCCACAGCAAATACATTGCTGGTTTTAACACCGCTTTCGCCAGCTGTTGCGTGTCAGAGGGGGTCAGTGGCAATGCCAAAATGGTTTCTAATAGCAAAGTTGTTTCTGGGTGTCCTAAGCCGTGTTCAGCAACTGCCTTAAATAGGGTTTGCACGGCCTTCGCGTCAAGCGGATACCACTCCTGCTGCCCTGTGGGGGTAACCCTGACTGGGTAGGCATGTATTGCTGCAGGCTCAAGCTTCACCCCCGACATAATGCACTCCTTGGCTATACGTTGCCAATCTGTGGGTGTCCTCGGCGCAGGGGATGGCGCCAAGCCCCCCCCCACCAGCCGCCTGTTCTAACTGCAGCGGATAGTTTAGCCAGTTCCGTCGTCAGCCCTTTCATTCCCTCCGGGCGGCTCTAACAGCCACTGGACCTCCCGCTGGTTGGGCCGCGCCCCCCAACCTCCCTCATGCTTCCATTTTTGGTCATGTTCTGCTTCGTCGCTCTCCGATTCGCCATCCGACCCTATCCGGGTCCTTGGCTCCCGCCAATGAGCGAACGGGTCGCTCGGTTCCCTTATATGGCGAGGCTCTGCCGGCCCCACTGCACTCCATGGCGGGCACGCACGGGGGTTTGAGGAGCGCCCGGCAACCAATCAAGGAGCGAGTCCTGCCCAGGTTGCCCTCCTTGGCCCGGCCCTTGGGCGACTTGCCCCTGCTCTTGTGGTTGCCTGGCCGCCCCCATATCTACCCCCGAACGATGCATGTTCGCGCGCCCCTTTTCTGCTGGTTCTTGTTTACGCACGTCGGTCTCCACCCTCTGCATCTCCTCCCAAGGGTACACAGGGGGGGTGCCGGGGGCGCAGACGGGATCGCACCCTTCTTCCCGTGTTCTCCACCCCCGTCTCCCCCCGATGGCTTGCCTTCTATGGGCCACGCCTCTAGCTTCCCTACTATGTCTTCCCCCTCCTCATCGTCGGAGCTCGCCGTGAGCTCCTCCGTTTGGGTGGTCTCCTCCGCGAGACCCCGCAGACCCTTCTTCGCATCGCGCCATGCCTGTTGCTCCTCCGGGGTAGCTATCATCATCGCGTTTGCCTTCCCCCAAGCCACTAAGTGCTGTGGCCTTCCCAGCTTGGCCTGCTCCGTCAGCACCGCCTCTATCTGCGGCCAGAGCTCCGGCTTCGTGCCGTCTATTGGCTCCGGCAACACGCCGAGCCCCATCAAATTTTGTAGCATAGCTTTCAGTGTCTTCGACTTCACAGAAGCCTTATGTTGCTCGCCCCATCTTTTCAGTACCTTAATTATGGGTAGCATAGCTTTCAGTGTCTTCGACTTCACAGAAGCCTTATGTTGCTCGCCCCATCTTTTCAGTACCTGAATTATGGCATCCATGGCGCGCTGGCCGCGGAGTCTCCCGTCCTGCGTGGAGCTCCTCCACCCCCTGCTGGGCACCGACGACGGTAACTGTAGATCACGTCGGGGCCACCACTTATTGTAGCCGGCTCTGCATCTTTAAGCCTGCCTATCCACCTGTTGGTGGCGCTCAGGTCGCAGGGCCAGATACCGCAGGGGGTTAAGACCTTCTCGGGGACATCAGTACAGACACCAATGTGGTGGTTACAAAACGTCCGTTTATTGAACTGCACAACTTGCATATATATGCTCGCCAAGCACCTCCTCCGTGGGTGCGCCTTCGGCATTACAGGCTTACCTATTACCTTATTTAGTAACAAAGGAAAGGAGGGGAGGTTGTAACTACTCTTTCCGTACATCGCGAGATCTTCCGAGTGCCATTCCCTACAGTGGTCCTTATAATTGCTTCCATCCCACCCCTCAGCCTGACTCACTCACCCAGCTGTGCTTGCGCTCCAGGCATTCCCAGTCACTGAGCTGTGGGAATGCTACTGGATCAGCCTGCTGTGCGGGATGGGGAGTTTCGTGTAGGACTTCTCTGACCCAGGAGGGCAGAAATCAATATTCAGACAGGCGAGGGCTTGTGTTCTCGTGCTGCTCAAGTAGGATATTGAAGTAGGTTATCTTAAAGGGGAGAAGTCTTGCTAGCCAGGGTGTCCAAAACTTGGCGCTTGAGAAGCCTCTGTGGCTAGAATCCTGGCAAGACCTGAGCTTACAAAGAGGAGAGGCACAAAGTGCGTTGGTAGGACACTTTGCTGCACTCCCCGTAGAGAGCATAAAATCTGGGGGGTGCAGGTGGGCCAGGTAAGTGTTACAAAATGCTGGATGTTCCTCTTTGCTTCAGCGGTTAGATCAGCCCAGATTATCACCTAATGACACGTGCGTGCCCATCACCGTGTCCTGTCCGTGCTGGAGGTTTTGTACCGCATTCCCTGTATAAACCAGCACCTCTGGCAGGCGAGAGGTTTGGCTTATGGACAGCAAGTCCCTGGCCCGTATCAGAGGCTGGTTGCTGTTCGGTGCAAGTCTGAAGACTGTGTTACGTCTGGACACTCTCAGTGCATCCTAGTTCATCTCTCTGTTATTTTTTATAGTGCTGCTGGAAGTTTTTCAGGATAAAGGACAAAGCCTGCTACACATGTAGTTTTTCCATGAACCATGTCAGTGCAAAAGTAGAGTCAGGAGGGAGTGGAACCTTATTTCCCAGTACATCTCTTCACTGTGTGTCGGATAGCACAGCTCATCCATGCATCCTTTTGCTTCAAACTGCTGATTGCACTGAGCTTGTAGAACTGAGTTTGAACTGAACTTTGTCCTGCTCTTTCCATTAATCCACTTAAAAAAAAAAACACCAGCAAATTTGCTCCTGCAAATTTCCTTAAGCTTTCTTTGCCTGAGCAGATATTATTAAGGTGCTTATGCCCTCTGAAAGAGCCTTGTGTGTTTGGTGATACGAGAGAAAGCAAGCAAGCTGCAGTGCGAGTCACAAATCCTTCAGATGAATTAGTGAGTCCAGCAGGTGAAAAATTGCACCTGGTAAAGCATGTGCCCTTTGAGAGGTGTTGCTCAGACAAGTCCCTTTGTTGTGCCCAGTCATGAAATACCCTTTTTTTTTTAATTCCAAGTCCTGTTCTGGAGCACAAAGAAAGTCACTGACGTTTCCCATAAACTAGGTGCTGCTTTGTAGCTCTCCTTGCACAGGGATCTGTGAACTATTTGGATTTGCTTACTGTCTCTGAGGTCAGTACGAGGTGCCCACAGAAACTGAGAGTTTCATCTTTACGCAGCAGTGCTATTCATTTAAGGAGGAAAACAATGGTTAAACGAGTGGTTCCCCACTGAGGTGGGTGTCAGGATAATGTAAAGCACGTGCCTGTATCTGTGCACCAGTAAGACACAGTTAAGGGCCTCTTGTGTGGTGGAGCTGTTGCGGTTTGACTCAAGGCTAACTGACCTGGGCTTTTATTTTTCTTCTTTAGTGATGATGGCCAAGGAGAAACCGCCAATAACTGTGGTTGGAGACGTTGGAGGAAGAATTGCCATCATTGTGGTATGGGTGTGATGGAGAGGAGCGGGGGGGTGGCTTCCTCCCAGCATCTTTTCTTGAGCTGCTTTATCCCAGAGGGTAGGAGGGACTGCTGGTGTAGGGGTGGGAACAGGATTGTTACCACTGTTTTCTCCAGTTTTGCTGGTGGCTTTGGTTATTTCAGCTTTCTGCTGAAAACCCTTCGTATTTCAGTGCTTTAAGCTCTGAAATCTCCTTGCTCCCTTGAATCTACAAATATCAGATGTGTACAAATACTCAGCAAATCCAGGACATGCAGAGAAATCTCCTGAAGTATTTAAAAAAAAAAAAACAAACAAACCAACCAACCATAAAAAAAGCTCGCTGAGCTTTTCTTACATGCTGTGCCATGCTGCAGTGTAACTAATCAACATGCAGCTACTATCGCTGTGAAAAAAAATACCTTGCTGAAGATAAGCTCTGTTTGCCTGTGAGCATGTGCAGGGACTAGTTTGTTTCCAAGACACAATGTTTGTTCTGCACACTAGCAAAAGGGTCTGTAAATTAGGGAAACGGTGTCCACAGATTTAAGTTGTGCACGTGGCTGTGCTTGAATCTCAACAGCAGCTGAAGTAGCCAGGGATTATATTCTTTTTGGCTATGTTTGTGGCCAAAGCTGCAGTACCTTGCAGATCCACTCCTGCCCTGCAGGCATGGTAAACTTCTGGTTTTGGTGTTATTTCTGTCTCTTCTCAGGATGACATCATCGATGATGTGGAAAGCTTTGTAGCTGCTGCAGAGATCCTGAAAGAGCGTGGAGCCTACAAGATTTTTGTGATGGCTACTCACGGGCTCCTGTCAGCAGATGCCCCCCGTCTCACAGAGGAATCCTCCATCGATGAGGTGCGTCTGCTTTCTGGGCTGGGGGGGAGGGCTGGCTCTGGTAACTGGGTTGATTTAAGGCACCAAAACCCACAAACTGATGTTCTTCCCCTGCCACGTAGCTCATCTCTGAAATGACTGGTTTCATCAGATGCTTTCAGTTAGCTGGTTCTTCACTGAAGAAAAAAAAAAAAAAACGTGTGTGATGATTACGTGTTCAGATCAGATCTGTGTATGTTTTCTCCTTAATGCACAGATATTAGCCATCCCTGCTTGGACACTTCTCTTCCTACAGCTGGGTGCATGTGATCGCTTTCTCACTGCACAGACCTTCTACCTGACCCTCTGCCCCAGCTGATGACGGGCTGTTGGGTACCTTAAGATTTCAGACCTCGCCCTTAGTAGCAAACATGTCAGATCCTGCGCTCTAAATGCACCCGTCAGCCTGTGTGGAGGTGGCTGTTGTAGAGTGCTGGTTACGCCGGGCCCCTCAACAGATTGACTGTCATGTGGGGGAGACCATTTATTTTCATCTTTTTTTCCTAACATACAAGGATTTCTCCCCCTGAACTGTGAAACAGCAGGTACACACCACTCGTGGAGTTGATCTAGGGTAGCTGTTGGTGAGAGCGAGCGTATCAGCAGCACAACTAACTGTCTTTTCTTTTTGGCACTCCATAGGTGGTAGTAACCAACACAGTTCCTCACGAGGTGCAGAAGCTGCAGTGCCCCAAGATAAAGACTGTGGATATCAGTTTGATTCTCTCTGAAGCCGTCCGACGAATCCACAATGGCGAGTCCATGGCCTATCTCTTCCGCAACATCACTGTCGATGACTAGACCTGGTGCTGCCCCCGTCCTGGCTTCCACAAGAGAAGGAAATATGCATGAAACGGCAATACCATAAATTATAGGCATAACACAACTGTTTATTCTTGTAGGAGCGTGAAGGTTTTCAGAGTCTTGAGCCATGAGATCTAATAGAAAGCATCAACCTGACCAGCACTTTACAGGTGAATAGAAGAGGCCACTGGCAATGGGGAGGATTACATCTTGAGAGAGATGGAGAAATGAGGTGGTGTTGAATTTTTTTAAGTTCCTTTTTTTTTTTTTTTTAGTGTGTTATCTCTTGCCCTATAGGGGGGGAACGAAAAGCAAAAAGAAGTAGCTGTCAGCTTATGAGAAGGGAATAGAGACTGCAAGTGGGCAGCAAGAGGAGACAGCCTTTGGGTTTCTGTTTCTGCCTGTGACTCGCCTGAGAGAGCGCAGAAGGCAGTGCTTTATTCAGGCAGCTGGGCAGGACTGCTCGCTGCTGGCAGAGCTGATCAGCAGAGCAGCTCCTTGCCAACCGAGTGGCCTCTCATCTCCTGCACAGCATAGCAAGGACTTTCATCAAAACTAAGTTAGCGAACATCCAGAGAGGGCAGCTTAGGGCAACCCATTCGCAGGGCTGCTCACATCCTTGCGTCGGGGCGCTGGGAACAAGCTCACGTGTGTCTCCCAGCAGGGCAAGGGGTGCTAGTTAATGCGCTGGCCTTTTCATTTTACGAGCCTTGGATCATTATTGTTCTTCAGTGGCAAGTCACATGAGGGTCTAAGTCCTCACTTGAAACTTGTCTGCACTGCAAAACGAGGCGCCGTTTCTGGAGTTGCATGGAGCTGATGAATTGTGGCAGTCTCATGGGGAAGGGGAGTTGGAACAATATCTGCCTCTAATGCAGCTGTTCTCTCCAAAACACTAACACTGAACCTGCAATAAAAAGCACAGAATTTTTCATTTTTGGTGGTTCCCCTGAACCTTGTACCCCCTGAACAGCTGCTCTGTCTGTACCATGGGGCTGTTGCTGTAACCAGGCTCACTTGGAGCTTCCATGGGGAAGTAGGACTCACTGCTTGCTCCTTTCTTGAGTGACACTAATCCTTGGCTGGAGGGGCACTTGAGAAAGCTGCACAAGGTGCTTGTGAAAGCTTTCGTCTCCAGGATGATACAAGGATAAATTCCCAAACTGTGATCTTCCCCCTTGATGAGGCTGACAAACACACTTCAGTAAAATCTATACCACTTTCTAGCCTGCTGATGCGTGGAACAAATCCTGCTTGGAGGCAGTAGCTTCAAAAGAGCACTGCTGATAACGGGCTGTCTCTAGCAGGCAGTTGTTTGGTTTTGCTTATCCTTCAACTTCTGCCTACATCCTTCTCTTCCACTCCAGCATCTAAAACGTGCGCGGTGCCTAGGGGCAGGCAGTGACTCTGGGAGAAGGACAAGCCTTGAACACTGGGCAAACAAGCGTGCCTTGGCCTGGGGGAGTTGGTCCTGCAGCATAGCGCCCTGTCTCGTAGCTGGTGGGGGTACGCAAAAGCCCGGAGCTCTTGGGTCATCTCCAGTATCCAGCATGGATTAAACCTCTGAGCCTGATCCCACGAGGGATGCTCGGGGCTGGATGAGGTCTTAAGGCTGTTGATGGTTTTCCTGCATTTTCAAAGCTCTGTGAACAAATCACAGCTGTACTCTGTGACCACAGCGTGGCTCCTTGGCCGGGGGGAGGAACACAGTGCTGTGCTGAAGTGTGTGAAGCCCTTGCAGGTGTCTGCGTGTGCCCTTGTTCTGAGCCAGTACCGGATCATACTCTTCACATTTTTAACACTGGCTTACACTATAAGCAGTATTGCTCTTTTCTCCCCTCAAACTCCTTGTCAGACCGGCCAGAAGCAAGGTCTGGGCTTGCTGAGTGTTCTTGCCCCGGTCAGGCTTGCTTGTACTGGGCTGTATTTGGGTGGAAACGGTGAAGCCACAGCACCGGTGAGCAGAGGGTTGTGCTGGTGTCCCCTGCATTGTACTCGGGACCACAACCTGAATTATTCTGACTGCTTCAAACCTTACCCTGACTAGAAGCCAAAAGCAGTTGGCTAAACTGAAGCCAGGAGATGTTCACATCTCAAAATTCTTAACTGCTTTAGGAAAACCAGTACCCTGTGTTTCCTGGGACCACAGGGGTGGCGGGGGGATGGTGGGTTGGGGACACAGCATCTGCCCGACCTGACCAACCCAGACCTAGGTTGCCATCCCGTCAGCATCAAACCTCAGCGTTTTCTCTCCAGCCCCAAGACCCTCCCCTTGCTGTTGCTGCACCACTGTGCTGATGGGGCCTGTGCTATTTTAGGGAGTCTTACAGCTTTTCCTGCCGGTCCCGAGTGCTGTCTAGACAGCTTGAGCAGCCCCTGGGCGTAGCTTTAGCACTCCTGAGCCCCCCGCTCTGCCGCTGACTTGGAGGTAAGACTTAGGGGCACTCCAAGGAGGGTTTAGCTTCTTGCCTCAGTGCATCTTGTTCCCATCTCTTAATCTCTCTGCTCCCTCTTTGAATTCAGTCCTCCCAGTTTGGAAGAGAAGAATACAGACTAGAGGCTTTGGTTTTAATGCCTGAGAACAGGTATCTGGTGTCATTTAGAAGAGCGAGTTCTGCTTCCTGCTTGCCCACCCTCATCCTTTCTTGGAAATGGTCTTTGAGTGCCTCACCCAAGGGGGTGCTCTGACCGTGTGACGGCCCGACCTGGAGGTTTCTAAGGGAAAAGAAATGCTTGTCGATTATTTTTGTAAGTACTTTGATGGATCCCTCGGGCTCGAAGATTTTTCCCAGTGTTTGAATACTTCCTGGGGCTGTCTGGATGCCTGTGTTTAGCTGCGTTTCTTTTTTCCCCGCTCTCACGGCTCCTTTGCTTCGGTGCAAGGTGCGAGAAATCTGTGTGTTGATGCAGTCAGCAGCAGCCTTCCACCATTGCCACGTCTGAGGGAGAGGGTAAAATCTGTCACGCTTTTGACACCTCAGCCAATAAATCAATGGAGGTGCTTCCTTGCCGGGACTGGGCTTGTCTGGGAGAGTTTCAGGGGGGAGCAGGGTGCCGGACGGGCAGGATGGTCTCTGTGCGCGGCGCAGCCACGGGCTGCAGGGAGCTGCGTCAAAATATTCGACGTCACCAGTTGTATTTTGTGTCGTCACAGTGGAAAAGGCAGCGGGGAGCCCGGGCCCTGCCCGCCGCCGGGGCCGCCGCGTCGCCTGGCAACGGGAGGCGCTGCGTTATCCCGCCCTGTAAACACGGGCACGTGGGCAGCGGGCTCGGCCAATGGGCAGCGGGCAGCGGCGGGTGGTGGCCAATGAGGAAAGGGAAGGGGTGGGCTCAGGGTGAGGGGCGGGGCTAGGGGAGAGCAGAGCGGCGGCGGGGACGGACGAGTAAGGTTGGGGGTGCGCGGTCGGGAGGGGGGGACTGGGGGGACTGGGGGGCCCGGGGGGCTGGCGAGAAAGTGAGGCGGGGGGCAGGGGCAGGCAGAGCTGGGTATGAGGCTGGGGGTGGCCGGGGAAGGAGACACCCCTCCCTCTCCCCCAGACAGCCCTGCCCTCGGGGGGTCACCGTGTCACCCGCCCCCCCGCCGCTTCGACCACTTCCTGTGGTGAGGAGGAGGAGGAGGAGGAGGGCGGCTGCCCATCCCTCCCACCCGCCCAGGTCCCCTCGAGGCAAAAGGGGTGCTGTCGTGTCCCCCCCGGTCAGGCTCTGTGTTTTCGGGCAGGGCAGCAGCCATGGACCCGCTCAGCCTGTCCCAGCTGCTGGACGTCGCCATCGGGACGCCCCAGGTCGGGGCCGTCAACTTCCCGGCGCTGCACAGCCTGCTGCAGGCCATGCTCAGGCACCTGGGCCTGCAGGACCTGCCTGCCCTGGGGCGAGGGCACAGCCCGACCCCCCTCCTGGGGCGGGACCAGCCCCCCGAGGCACCCCCGAGAGAAGAAGGGGGACAGGGCGGAGGCCCAGGCACAGAGTCGCTCACGCCCGCGAAGGACCCGCTGCAGGGGACCGTGAGCACTCCCCAGGACGCCTCCGTGGCCGCTGACGCGGGGCAGATGAAGGCAAAGATTGAAGAGAACGAGAGCAGCACCTCCAAGGTAGAGGCTCTTCCCCGTTCCCTGGGTGCCCCCCCGTGAGACACCCCCTCCTCTGGGGTCTGCACCACCATTGTGGTGCCCTTAGGTCTGGTTTAAGCCTGAGCTCGAGGTGGTATGTGGGGCTTCACTGTGGGAAAGGGATGGAGTTTTGGGGAGAAAGAGCTGGGGCTGAAATGCTGCTCCAGTTGCTCTGGGTTCTCCCCAAGTTGCCATCAGCAAGTCGTGGGTCCGGTACAGCAGCCGGTGCCCTCGGCTCCAGCAGCCAGAGGCTCAGCACCTGTGGAGATCCAGCCCTACCACTCTCCATCCCTCCCTTCCCCACTCCTGACCCACAGCCAGGTACGGCACCCGCTCCTCAGGCAGCTGAGAGGCTCCATCAGCATCTCATGAGCCTCGTCTCCCAGCCCAAATCCCCTTGGCTTGCCCAAGGGCTAGACCCAGCACTGGTGGGGACTGGAGAGGGGCCTCATCCTGCACAACGCTGAGCCATTTGGGGCTGCGAGCATCCCCAGTGGGAAGAAATAAGCTCAGGTTCAAGGAAACGGTCACCTTCAGTGCTGCAGGGCCGGATCCTGCTGGGGCTGGGACATGTAGGGAGAAGGCAGCAGGGAGGGTTTCCCCGGGTGGCTGAGCTCACCCTCCTCGGGGCAGGCCCCTGCTTGATCGCTCCCCGCTTCGTTAGCCGCGGTTGCCGCTGCCCTCGCGGGCCAGGCTGTGGTTGAGAGGGTGGCAGCAGCTCTTTGCCCTTTGGATCGGCTTCAGTAGTCTTGCCCAGAGCCCGGTGTGGGGAGGCAGGGCTGGATCTGTCCCCACTTACTTGGGCTGTGCAGTGGGCCCCCCCCAGGGCAGGGTTGGGGGGGGTCTCTGGGGAGCTGCTGCCGCTTCTTGGCTGCTGAAGGTGTGATGAATGGTAAGTGCTGCCCGCAGTGCCCCCGGGACTCACCCCCGCCACTCCCCTCTCTCAGGCCGTGGCGCTCTACCAGGATCTCCTCGAGGAGATGGGCAGGATGAAGGCGGCGCAGTCCCGCATGGAGGAGAACATTCGGATGATCCGGGAGACGCTTGGCATGGTGAGCTGCTGCCGGTGTCCCCAGGAGGCAGCTGGGCCCTCACCCCCCTCCCTGCCTCTGTGTCACCCTGCTACCCCTGCCCCACGGCCCTGGGTGTCACCCGGCGTGAAGGGTGCCAGGAGGGAAGAGCAGGAAGCGTGTCCCAAGGCTGAAGAGGTAACTGCATGCACCAACCAAAGTGATGCTAAGACATTTTTTAACTAAGCAGCTGTAAAGAAAGAAACATGGGTGCTAAGAAGGAGAGGAGATAAAGATCTACCCATGCAACACAGCCACAACCCTGCCTGGCATCCCTCTGTCCTGTGCCCAAGTTAATTTTTGGATGCTCCTTTTCAATCCTGCTCCTGTGTCTGGGCTGCCATCCCTCTCCTTGTCCCGCTCCAGGGGAATCTCCAGGACGCTGCCAGCCAGCTGCCGGCCCTCCGTGACCAGACGGCGTTGGACAGTGACATGGTACGGCCGCGCGCACGCCCGGATCCTGCTCCGGGACGGAGGCGGCTGCGTGCCCGGGGCACCGGTGCACCCAGTCCCTCGGTGTCAGGGCACGGTCCCAGCAGGGCTGGGCAGCGATGCTGGAGGGGGTCAGTGCTCCTGTGGGTGCCATCTCACCCGGCTACGTGGCCAGGGTTGACCCCCTAATCCCTTTTTTCCCCAGAAAAAGCTGAAGGAAAGGCTGAGCCTCTCCCCAGCCCCGGAGCAGGTAAGCAACTTGGTGCGCTGGGAGGTGCTGGAGGATTGCCTGGTGGGCAGCAAAGCAGGAGGAGGAGAAGGAGGAGGAGAAGGCCGAGGTCTGTCGGTGGTGAGTGCTGGGGCATCCCAGCTATGGGAGTGGGACTCAGCAGGACCGCAGCCCCCGGGGCCTCGGCGGAGGTTTGCTCAGCACTTCTCTTCCCTGTGCATCCCGCCGGGAGGCAGGACCTGGCACCAGCAGAGCCAGGGCAGCTCCTCGGCTGCCCCAACAGAGACCTCCTCATCGTCCTCATCGTCTGTGCCACTGACAGCCCCCAACAGCCCCTCCGTGGGGCAAGGGAGCGCCCGAAACCCTTGGGGTGACCGCAGAGCCCCCTGTCCTTGCTCAGCGTTGGGCAGGACCACGGCTCCCTGCCCTCCTGGTCTCTCTGGGGCTGGTAGGTGGGAGCCGGGGACAGCGGAGGGACATTTTGGGGCAAACCCCAGCATTCTGCACCATGAGATGGTTTCCAAATCCTACCTGGGGCTGCTGCTCCTGAAATGAAGGCGCAGCCCATTAGGCTGGGAAGCGGGTCTGGTCCAGCAGCTCTGGAGTACAGAATCCCATTGCTGGAGAGAAGAATGCCTTGCTGTTGTGTCAGGTGGCATCAGCAGGGGGTTTGCTGATCTCCAGGATCGGCTGCTGAAATGACTCTGCAGGCACAGAGGTGGCCAAAGGACTAAGGGGACTGGGGAGGGGCCGTGCGGCTGGGGCGCCCGGGGGTCCCTGTGGGTTGGGCAGTCTCTGCCTTTGGGGTACTTGAGTTTGGCTCCGTGAGCTGGGGGGTTTGAGGACAGGGCGGGCGGCCCTTGCCGCTGCACTTCCGCCCATAAACCTGCTCCCCTTTGCCTCCTCTTCGCAGGATGGCAGTGAGGGCCAGGCTGCCCCCGCCGAGCCCCGCACTGCAGACATGGACACCCCGCCTGGGGCAAGCTCAGCGCTGGGACTGAAGGGACCAGGGACACAGCCTGCACCCAGGACCAGCAAAGGGACCAGCAAGGGGACTCCGCGGACACAGCCTGGCTCCCCGGGGACGCAGAGAGCACCAGTGGCCCCTGAGAAGGGGGCAGGTGCTTCCTTGCCGACGCAGAAGTCTCGGACACAACTTAGACGACCAACGTGATCAAGTTGATGCCACTTTATTAAAGGCTACGCAGCAATTTATACTCTATCACAAGCTTCACGCGCCGCTATCTTATTGCTAATAGGCTAAAGCTACTTGTTCACGCGCCCTTCTGCCCTCTATGATTGGTCCCAGTGTGGTGTCCACGCGCTGCTCTCCCCCCAGGTAGACCCCCTGTTTTCGACATTCCAACATCTTTATCTCTTGGCCAGGAATGTAGTTTCTCAGGCCGTCTCGGCCTTTTTTATGTCCTTGAACACAGCTGCAGCTTGCTGTTACAGTGAGGCCCCTTGGTCTGGATCGCTCACAACATATCCGTTGTTCTCCAGCGATGCCACACTTCCTCAGTTGAGACAAAGACTTCTGATGCCCGTGCCACCACCCTGGGGACACAGACAGGATCCCCTGGCATCAAGACCACTACGCTGGGGACAGAGTCAGGGGCCCCTGACACCCAGACCTCCACCCCAGGGGCACAGCCAGGGGCCTCTGACACCCAGAGCACTACCCCAGGGGTGCAGCCAAGTACCTCCAGCACCCAAACCACCACCCCAGGGGTGCAGCCAGGATCCCCTGGCATCCAAACCACCACCCCAGGGGTGCAGCCAACACCTCCAGGGACCCAAGGAGGAGGAGCAGGGGTTCAGCCAAGCCCCTCCCGCATGGACTCCAGGCTTTCTGGCACTGAGAAAGTCCCTGCTGAAGCTATCCCTGATGCTCTGGGGACACATATGGATGTCACAAGTCCCAAGGAGGGAGGCAAGGCTTTACCCAGCACACAGCTTGCCTGGGCAGGCCAGCCGGCAGTGAGGACCCTCTCGCCGACAGCCCAGGGGTTAGAGATCCCCCTTGACACTGATCCCAGGGCCACATCCCCTATGCAAGAGCCGCCCGTGCCCTGGGGATCCTCAGGCTCCAGCAGTGTCTCCGACCGCTGCGCAGAGACGGTGGAGGCTCTCCGCCAGATCGGGCAGCTCAGCCACCTCTGTGCCAGCCTGAAGGAGCAGGTGGCCCAGCTGGAAGCCACCAAGTCAGACCACGCCGAGCTTGAGAAGCTGCGCCTGCTCTTCTCAGAGGGAGGTAGGAGCCCCTGGGGGGGCTGGCAGGGGGGTGTTTGGCATGGGGACACCCTGGGCTGGGGGCTCATTGTGCTCAGAGCCTGGCCTCAAGGCCGAGACCCCCTCACTGACAGCATGTCCCCTCGGACCACATCTAGACAAGGAGAGCATCGCCAGCATCCTGGCCGACCTCCAGGGCCAGGTGTCCTCGCTGCAGGGCCTGACCAGTGACCTGCAGGGCGAGAATGGGAAGGTGAGCTGGCAGCAGTCCCTGGGGGGGCTGCGGGGATGCCAGGGGGGAGTTGGGCAGGGAGGAGGCAGCTGAAGGGCCCCTGGGCTGGGACAACAGAGGGGGCTGTGCCCTGACTCATCCACCACTGCCTTTCCCAGATCAGGCAGCTGGAAGATGCCCTCGGAAAGCTGGAGGTAGCTGGAGCCAACTGGAAAGGGGATGTCAGCGACCAGATCACCCTGCAACTGGCGTAAAAGGACGGGACAGGGTTTCCTACCCTGCAGGAGGAGCCCGGGGGGACAAGGGACACCCCCTGAGCGGCCCTGTGGAGGCTAAGCCTGCCTGTGCCCCTGTCTCACTGACCAGGTCCACGCTGCAGGAGATGAAGTGTAAGCTGAAGGAGCTGGAAGAGCAGCAGGAGATGACCAAGGCCCCGCTGGAGCGGTTGGTGGCCAAGACGGCTGACGAGCTGCAGGAGCAGGTGAGGTCCAGGGTCAGCGCTCCCACCGCCACAGCATGGTGGGGTGGTCCTGGAGGGGTTCCCAGCCACATCCCCAGCCATGTGGTATGGCCTTGGGGGGTGCTGGCACCTCCCAAGGGGATGCTGGGCAGGGTGAAAAACACCCCTTGTGCATTGGGGCTCAGTGGTAGAACTCGGGCACCACCCAAGGGGGTGCTGGGCAGGGTGACAAACACCCCTTGTGCATTGGGGATCAGTGGTAGAACTGGCCTGGGGGAGGGAGGATTTCCAGACGGGCTGTGGCTCCTTCCCCACGTGCCTCTGTCTTCCCCTGGGTCCCTTCAGCTGGTGTGACCAACCCCACGGGGGTGATGGGGCGAGTGGGGCCACACAGCCACTTCTCCCTGTCCTCCTGCCACGAGCTGGCCCTGCCCGTCATCCCTCCATCCTTTCCTCACTGCTCTCCTGCCTTTCCCCGCTGCTAGAAAGCAGACAAAACCGCCCTGGCCGGCAAAGTGAGTCGCACCCAGTTTGAGGCGAGCATGGAGCGGCTGAATGAGAGGATGCAGGAGACGCTGAGCCGGGTGGCGGGGCAGGAGCAGGGCTGGCACCAGGTCCAGCGGCAGCTCAGTGAAGAGATGGACTCCAAGGTGAGGGGTGACACGTCCCCGCTGCGCAAAACTGGCACCTTCGGGGCTTGGCAGCCTAAGGCAGCATCCCTCTGAGGATCCCCCCTCCTGGCTTTTCATGGGGAACATGATGTCCCAGCCCGGGGCAGCTGGCTGAGGGTGTGTGTCTGTCCGTAGCTGGACCGCCTGGAGCTGGGGCCTTTCCGGCAGCAGCTGGAGGGGCACTGGAGGAGCATCCTGGAGCAGCTCAAGGAGAAGGAGCCGCTGACGGAGGCTGACGATGCAGCTGGGATGAAGAAGTGAGTGCGATGGGGGTGGCGATGGCTTCTCCTCCCACCGGTAGCAGGTTCCCGATGTTAAAGGAGGCACGAGGAGGGGGACGTGCAGGATGGAGCCCTCCCGAACCAAAAGTGGGATGTGGGTGCAAAGGTTTTCTGGAGCAAGGGTGGGGAACGGCGACTTGTCCCCCTGGGCAGGGGCGTGACACGCGGCGCCGCAGAGCTGGGTTGTGACCTGCCCTCCTGGCGAGGGGCAGGGGGGTAATTAGCGCTGACGAAGTGATGAAACCGGTGTGAGGGCTGGTTGGGATGGCAGCTACGGGTGCCTGCGCCCTTCACCTCCCATCCCTGCCTGCCCTGGGCAGCCACAGGCAGCTGCCAGGTTTCGGAGGTGCCCGCAGGGCCGAGGCGAGCGTGTCCCTGTCCTCGGGGCAGCTGTGACAAAACTCATCCTGAAAAATGTGGGAATCCTGCATCCCCCAGGCCCGGCGTTTGTACCCCAGCAAGAGGTACAGGAACACCCCCATTCTGTCCTTGCTGGTACCCCCAGTTCCCATGGGACTGGGGTGCTGTGCGTGCCTGTGGGCGTAGTTCCCATAATGGTGGTTTTTGGGTGCTCCCCTCAGTGGATTCTCCGGTGCCTAATATGAGGTGGAGCTTTTTCCCAAGCGGGAGCCCACAACCAACTGCTCTCCCCCATCGTAGCCCCTTGATTTTGTAGTCAGCCGGTGGGTTGTGACCTTGTTGGGGTGGGGTGGGGGGTAAGCCAGGCTCAAATTCCTGCGGTTCCCCCCGCAAATACCATAACCCATTACAATGAAGTGCCCAGCACCTTGCTGCTGCCTGCCAGCTGCCTGCCTGTGTGCAGGCAGGGCTGTATCCCCCCCAGGAACTCACCCAGCCCTTTCCCCCCCCCCCCCCCCAGGCAGCTGCTGGCCCATTTTCACTGCCTGTCCTGCGACCGGCCCCTCAGCATGCTGGCGCCTGGCCCGTGAGTACCGTCCGGCACCGGTGCATCGGGGGGTGCGTGGGTGATTCGGAGGGGAGATGGGTGCTGGCAGTGCCCCGCTGTGCCCGGCACGGGGGTTAGGGTGTCTGCCTGGGGGGTGCAGCCCTCCTGAGCCCCTCCCTGGGGGCAGTGGGATGCCAATGGGGTACAAGCCTGTGGGTTTTGGGGCACTGCCCCGAGCTGGGGTGGGTCGTGTGTCCCCTGTCACCCACCCACGGCTCCTGCCCTCCCCAGGCTCATCGTGGCCATCCCGTACATGCCACCGCTCCCCCCCCACCTTGCCAGGCGCTCCCATACTGTCGTGGAGCTGGAGCAAACACGGCAGCACAGCCACAGGTAGGGGACACGGGGACCCGGCCCCTGGGGTGCAGGTTGACCCTGCCCTGGAGAGGGAGAGCCCTTCCCAGGGTGGGGGTGAAGGGATGCAGGGGGGGCCTGGGCAGGGCAGGGGAGCAGAGATGTGCTGCAGAGGGGTCAGCTGTGCTTGTCCCCGGTCTGTGGCGTTTTACAGCCCTCCCTGCGCTGCCCTGTCTAGCCCAGGTCTGTGTCTCAGTGGTGCCGAAGCCACATGTGATGAGCTGTGTCTGGTCTCAGCCTGACCTCAGGCTTCACTGGGGAGTCAGCTGCCTCCTGTGAAACAAGTCACCGAAATTAAACACTGCAGCTGGGACAGCCCAGCTCCTGCCTCCCGGTGTCCCTTGCGTAGGGTGCAGGGACCTGCCATGGCCGTGACCAGCTCACCAGGGCCACGGGGAAAGAGCAGATCCAGCACAGCTGGACAGGCGTGGGTCTCCTTCAGCAGTCGGAGGGCACCCGGGAGGGACATACCCCACCGGGGAGCACCCGCAGCCCCCTCCCTGGCATAGTAGGGTGAAGCACGGGGTGCCACGGTGCTGGGTGCTGAGCATCCCTGTGCTCCGTCCCACAGGGAGCGGGTGGCCGAGTGCAGGTACCCCCGCGTGCCACGGCTCTGCGGGGGCCGGCACACCCTCACCCACCCGCTGCAGCGCTGCCCGCACCCCCAGCCCCACCCACCCAGCGCCCCGCGGCCGCTCCAGCCCCGCACCCTGCTCCCCATCAAGGTAAGGATGACGAAGGTAGGGATACAGCGGGGGCAAGCGAGGCTGGGAGGGTGATGCTGAGCATCCAGGGTGGGGGTGGGGGGGATCCGTGCCTCAGTTTCCCCAGGGGGAGCTGGGTGGGGGGGTTTGCCTGGGGATGCTGATTTGGGCCCCGTGTTTCAGCCAACCCCCTCTCTCCTTCCCAGCACGACGAGACGGAGCTGTTGGGCCAGGATGGCCACATCTACAGGGGCCGGCGGGGCAGGCAGCTGCCTGTGCTCGTGGGCAAGGAGGGTACGGCTGGGCCACGCTTGGGGAGCGGATCTGGCGGGGGTGAACTGGGCAGTGGAGTGGGCAGGGTGCCCGCGGGGTGCCAGGTTTTCCCCCTTTCCCCCCCGTGTGTTCTCCCTGGCTCCCCCCAGCCCAGCTCCCTCTGCTCCCTCCTGCCAGACTTCCCCAGGGCCAAGCCCAAGCTGTCCCCGAGGCAGTGGGATGCCAGGGACACCAGCCGCCTGCTCTCCCGGCCCCAGAGCACTGCGTCCTCGCTCAGCCAGCCAGGTACGGCCCTGCCAGGGCACCGGGGTGGGGGGAGAGGGCACCCTGCTGTGTCCTGGTGGGTGGGGGCAAGCAGGGTGGGATGGGGGTTTGGGGTGGAGTGGGGTGGGAGCAGGATGGAGGGGGAGGACTGGAAGATGGGGCAATCGATCCCCGTGTTGGAGCCAGAGCAAGGTGGAGGGGTGTGGCGGGGTGGTCCTGGCCACTGTGGGACAACAGCCTGTCTGCTTCAGGGTGGGGGCCAGGACCCCGTTTCTGGGTGTCTCTGGCCAGGCAGGTGCCCATGGGCGGTGCCTGCCCCAGGGGCTGCAGGGGGGCTAACCCCTGCCCCTCGCCCCCAGGCATCCCCACCTCACCAGAGCACAGGCCAGCCTCCTCCCACGGCCGCCTCTCCCAGGCACGGGGGCTCCTCCTGCCCCCCCAGCCCTCGTGGGACGGATCCAGCACCCCGGAAGCCAGGCAGGACTGGGGGTCCCCGACTGAACCCCCACCACCCCGGCCACCGAGCAGGCGAGCAAGCATCTCTGGCCAGCAGCAATAAAGGGCGATGGGCAGCCAAGCACCTGCGTGGCCTGAGTGGGGTGGCCCTGGGCTGGGATCTTCCCATCATGCATAAGGAGGGGTCGCAGCATCCCTTGTCCTGCGGCCACGTGTGGCCAGAGGAGCTGAAACCAGCCCCTGTCCAACCCCCCTCCCAGGGTCTGTGCCGGCCCCGTGCTGCCACGCTCTCCCTGACACCCCCTGGCCTCCATGAACCCCTTTTCGGCCCCGATGGCTCCTGACAGGGAGCTTGTGGCCCCCAAAAGGCTCTGGGGGAGCCCACACTAAAGCAGGAGGATGATGACGCTCCGTTGCTGCTGAAGGTGGTGGGAGATGGGGACTGTGGTGGGAGATGGGGACCGCGGTGGGAAGGGTGGCAGCAGGACATGGCTTTAACGCCAAAAGCGAATCCCCCCCCAAGCCCGCTGGTTGGCTATCGCTTATCCCGCGGGATGAGCATCACTGAGCAGGTTTCCTTATCTGCTCATGGATTGTCACCCCCTTGTCCCTCTTCCAACGCGGCCATTGATGGAAAGAGGAAGGCACTGACCCCACTGCTGCCGGGCTCGGGGCAGCTGATGATTCCCCCCTCCGGAGCGAAGCACCATAACCCCTTCTCTGCCCCCAGCCCTGGGGACACACATCCCCTCCTTTCTCTTACGCCACCCCCATTGCTTGGGGGTGCTTTTCCCCAGCCCCCTTCTGCCACCCCTCACCGTCAGATGGGAGAAAGGTGTGCTGAGACCTGGCATAAGTCGTGTCACGAATGGAGCGGTACTGGGCAGGGAAACTGCAGTCCCTAGAAGCGACATGGCGGGGGGACCTGGGGGTGTCATGGCTGGGGACATGTGGCCGTGTGTATGGGGGAGCCGGGGCTGTCCCAGCACAACGTGCAAAGCACCGGGGACAGCCCCAACTCCCCTGGGGGAACGGGGACGGACACACCAAGCTGGTGGCACCTCTCGGGAGGGTGAGAAACCCTGAGGGGAACCCCAGAGGCAGCCGGGGGGGACCCAGGCACGTGGGGAAGCATCCCCTCACCCTGCCATGGTGCGTGCTTGGGGGCTGCCCTGTGGAAAAACTGCTCCCCTGGTAGATCTTCTCCCCAGATTCGGGCGAGGGGGGGAGCACCCAAACCTGCCCCCCACAATGGCAGACCCCAACCCTGCCCACCCCACTGCAGTCTCCAGGCACCTTGGCCCCCAGGGAGCCCCCCCTGCCGGGGATGTTTGGTTTTTTCAGGGGAAAAATAGGTGCTAAATACCCGCCTTGGGGGTGCCCAGGTGGCTCCAGCAGGATCTGGGATTCCCTCAGTGCCACCTCCAGTGGGATAACTGGGAGCACTCAGAGCAAAGTGGTGACCACTAGAATAGAGCCAGCAGAGGACCATCTTGTCCCCCAGGAGGGGGGTCAGGCATTGATGGGCTTAAAAACACCCCCCACCCCCTGGGACTAATTGCATTTGCAGGATTTGGCCCAGCTGGGGCTGAGCCCTTTGGGGTGTGTGTGTGTGTGTCCCCAGCTCACCCCCTCTCCCACCCACTGTCCCATTTGCTGCTGCTGGGACCCAGCTGCACCCTATAAACAAACACCCCCACCCCCCCAAACATGAGCACCCAGCCCCACATCCCTTTTTGGGTGCTGCCTGTGCTGCTGGAGCAGGTGAGTAGCCCCAGCTGGGGCATTTTTTCCCCTTTTTTCCTTTTTCCTTCTGAGGTTGGGCTGTGCTGGGGGTCTCCCTGTTCCCTGGGGGATGACTTGCTGTTGTGCTTTGAGCCCCCCCAGCCCTTGCTGCCATCTCTGGAGCTGCTGCGTTCCCATTTTGGGCTTTTTTTACCCCAGTTGCTTGGTGTGTGAGCAGTGTGGCAAGGGGGGGGGGGGTGTGTGTGCCGTGTTCTTCTTCAATTTTAATTGAGTTTGGATATTTAAGCACAAAGCCAGGGGCTGGTGCGTTGTTTGGAGTCGTTAGAAGGGGGGTGGCACAGCAAGTGGCTTGTGAGGTCAGGGCCTGGGGCTGAGCAGTGTCCTGGGCCTGGGGGGAAAGGAGTTGGTGGCCAGCGAGCCCCCACCCATGGCCCTCCTGCAGTGGGGGACACTGAAAAGGCATCACCGCCCCCCCACCCCCCCCCCACCTCAGAGCAGGCTTTGCCTAAAAGCCTGGCAGCCCTGAGTATCGCAGGGCTCCCTGCAGGGCTGAGGCCTGGGGGGCTCATCACATGGGTGGGTGATGGGGCTGGGGAGGGGGACACAAGCTGCCGGGGGGTGGGTTGCAAACCGCAGTATTTTGTGAGGGTGCAGGATGGGGTTCGGGCTGCACCCCAGGACATGGGGGTCCTCGCTGTGCTCACATGGCCCCCCCACGGCTCCGGGGTCCCCCCTTCCCTCTGCTCCCCCCTTCGGGGATGGCAGCGGCGGCTTCTGCAGGCAGAGCGCAGGCAGAGCGCGGGCAGCACGTGGGACTCGGCGCAGCCTCCTGGGGGGGGCCTGTCCCCACTGGTAATGCTGCGGCTTGGGGGGGGGCTCACGCCCGTTCTCGGTGCCCTTGCAGGGATGTGCTGCCAGCAAAGAGAGAAGGCAGGGACAGCTGGTGTTAAAAAAGTGATTTTTTTTTTTTATTATTTTTAAATTAATAAAAAACCTTCAACCTGTTTTTTGTTGGGGTTTTTTTTGTTTTTGTTTTTGTTTTTTTTTTAGCAAGATTGATTTGAAAACTAAAAAACCTCCCCCCAGCTCCCCCCTCTCTGGGGAAGGGCCATGATTGGCAGTTGCAGGGACAGGAGGGGCATCACCTTGATAAATCCCCCTATGCCCTGGGGGTGCCGAGGGAGGGAGGATGGGGTTGGGGGGGGTCCGGGGGGGTCTGTGCAAGAAGCCAGGCTGAATTTCCGAAGCCAGAGAAGAGGCGTGTTTGCTCTGGGCGCTGCAACAAGCGTCCAGGAAATCCAGAGCCAGGGATGGGGGGGCCAGTGGCTCTGTGTCTGTGGCCACGATCCGGGGTGCCAACAGCTGCCTCCATTTATTTTTCGTTATTTCCCCCCCACCCTTCCTTCTCCTGCCCTGCTGCAGGGATGCTGGGGGGGGAGCCACAGGGAAACCCCCCCACCCACCCCGTGCTGCTGCTCCTTCTCTCTGGATTTATATACATTAGATATATTTATATATTATAGTTATATATTTAAAAAAAAAAAAATGGGGGGAGAAAAGACCAGCTAGTGACTCTTGCAGAGGCTCTCATGGGCCGGTGGCCTCCCCGGCAGCATGTCCCGTTCCCCCCCCTAAAAATAATAATAAAACCACAGGGGTGGCGGGGGGATGGTGCGTTGGGGACACAGCATCTGCCCGACCTGACCAACCCAGACCTAGGTTGCCATCCCGTCAGCATCAAACCTCAGCGTTTTCTCTCCAGCCCCAAGACCCTCCCCTTGCTGTTGCTGCACCACTGTGCTGATGGGGCCTGTGCTATTTTAGGGAGTCTTACAGCTTTTCCTGCCGGTCCCGAGTGCTGTCTAGACAGCTTGAGCAGCCCCTGGGCGTAGCTTTAGCACTCCTGAGCCCCCCGCTCTGCCGCTGACTTGGAGGTAAGACTTAGGGGCACTCCAAGGAGGGTTTAGCTTCTTGCCTCAGTGCATCTTGTTCCCATCTCTTAATCTCTCTGCTCCCTCTTTGAATTCAGTCCTCCCAGTTTGGAAGAGAAGAATACAGACTAGAGGCTTTGGTTTTAATGCCTGAGAACAGGTATCTGGTGTCATTTAGAAGAGCGAGTTCTGCTTCCTGCTTGCCCACCCTCATCCTTTCTTGGAAATGGTCTTTGAGTGCCTCACCCAAGGGGGTGCTCTGACCGTGTGACGGCCCGACCTGGAGGTTTCTAAGGGAAAAGAAATGCTTGTCGATTATTTTTGTAAGTACTTTGATGGATCCCTCGGGCTCGAAGATTTTTCCCAGTGTTTGAATACTTCCTGGGGCTGTCTGGATGCCTGTGTTTAGCTGCGTTTCTTTTTTCGGCTCCTTTGCTTCGGTGCAAGGTGCGAGAAATCTGTGTGTTGATGCAGTCAGCAGCAGCCTTCCACCATTGCCACGTCTGAGGGAGAGGGTAAAATCTGTCATGCTTTTGACACCTCAGCCAATAAATCAATGGAGGTGCTTCCTTGCCGGGACTGGGCTTGTCTGGGAGAGTTTCAGGGGGGAGCAGGGTGCCGGACGGGCAGGATGGTCTCTGTGCGCGGCGCAGCCACGGGCTGCAGGGAGCTGCGTCAAAATATTCGACGTCACCAGTTGTATTTTGTGTCGTCACAGTGGAAAAGGCAGCGGGGAGCCCGGGCCCTGCCCGCCGCCGGGGCCGCCGCGTCGCCTGGCAACGGGAGGCGCTGCGTTATCCCGCCCTGTAAACACGGGCACGTGGGCAGCGGGCTCGGCCAATGGGCAGCGGGCAGCGGCGGGTGGTGGCCAATGAGGAAAGGGAAGGGGTGGGCTCAGGGTGAGGGGCGGGGCTAGGGGAGAGCAGAGCGGCGGCGGGGACGGACGAGTAAGGTTGGGGGTGCGCGGTCGGGAGGGGGGGACTGGGGGGACTGGGGGGCCCGGGGGGCTGGCGAGAAAGTGAGGCGGGGGGCAGGGGCAGGCAGAGCTGGGTATGAGGCTGGGGGTGGCCGGGGAAGGAGACACCCCTCCCTCTCCCCCAGACAGCCCTGCCCTCGGGGGGTCACCGTGTCACCCGCCCCCCCGCCGCTTCGACCACTTCCTGTGGTGAGGAGGAGGAGGGCGGCTGCCCATCCCTCCCACCCGCCCAGGTCCCCTCCAGGCACAAGGGGTGCTGTCGTGTCCCCCCCGGTCAGGCTCTGTGTTTTCGGGCAGGGCAGCAGCCATGGACCCGCTCAGCCTGTCCCAGCTGCTGGACGTCGCCATCGGGCCGCCCCAGGTCGGGACCGTGAACTTCACGGCACTGCACAGCCTGCTGCAGGCCATGCTCAGGCACCTGGGCCTACAGGACCTGCCTGCCCTGGGCCAAGGGCACAGCCCGACCCCCCTCCTGGGGCGGGACCAGCCCCCCGAGTCACCCCCGAGAGAAGAAGGGGGACAGGGCGGAGGCCCAGGCACAGAGTCGCTCACGCCCGCGAAGGACCCGCTGCAGGGGACCGTGAGCACTCCCCAGGACGCCTCCGTGGCTGCTGACAGGGGGCAGATGACGACAAAGATTGAAGAGAACGAGAGCAGCATCTCCAAGGTAGAGGCTCTTCCCTGTTCCCTGGGTGCCCCCCCCGTGAGACACCCCCTCCTCTGGGGTCTGCACCACCATTGTGGTGCCCTTAGGTCTGGTTTAAGCCTGAGCTCGAGGTGGTATGTGGGGCTTCACTGTGGGAAAGGGATGGAGTTTTGGGGAGAAAGAGCTGGGGCTGAAATGCTGCTCCAGTTGCTCTGGGTTCTCCCCAAGTTGCCATCAGCAAGTCGTGGGTCCAGTACAGCACCCGGTGCCCTCGGCTCCACCAGCCAGAGGCTCAGCACCTGTGGAGATCCAGCCCTACCACTCTCCATCCCTCCCTTCCCCACTCCTGACCCACAGCCAGGTACGGCACCCGCTCCTCAGGCAGCTGAGAGGCTCCATCAGCATCTCATGAGCCTCGTCTCCCAGCCCAAATCCCCTTGGCTTGCCCAAGGGCTAGACCCAGCACTGGTGGGGACTGGAGAGGGGCCTCATCCTGCACAACGCTGAGCCATTTGGGGCTGCGAGCATCCCCAGTGGGAAGAAATAAGCTCAGGTTCAAGGAAACGGTCACCTTCAGTGCTGCAGGGCCGGATCCTGCTGGGGCTGGGACATGTAGGGAGAAGGCAGCAGGGAGGGTTTCCCCGGGTGGCTGAGCTCACCCTCCTCGGGGCAGGGCCCTGCTTGATCGCTCCCCGCTTCCCCGCTTCGTTAGCCGCGGTTGCCGCTGCCCTCGCGGGCCAGGCTGTGGTTGAGAGGGTGGCAGCAGCTCTTTGCCCTTTGGATCGGCTTCAGTAGTCTTGCCCAGAGCCCGGTGTGGGGAGGCAGGGCTGGATCTGTCCCCACTTACTTGGGCTGTGCAGTGGGCCCCCCCCAGGGCAGGGTTGGGGGCGGTCTCTGGGGAGCTGCTGCCGCTTCTTGGCTGCTGAAGGTGTGATGAATGGTAAGTGCTGCCCGCAGTGCCCCCGGGACTCACCCCCGCCACTCCCCTCTCTCAGACCGTGGCGCTCTCCCAGGATCTCCTCGAGGAGATGGGCAGGATGAAGGCGGCGCAGTCCCGCATGGAGGAGAACATTCGGATGATCCGGGAGACGCTTGGCATGGTGAGCTGCTGCCGGTGTCCCCAGGAGGCAGCTGGGCCCTCACCCCCCTCCCTGCCTCTGTGTCACCCTGCTACCCCTGCCCCACGGCCCTGGGTGTCACCCGGCGTGAAGGGTGCCAGGAGGGAAGAGCAGGAAGCGTGTCCCAAGGCTGAAGAGGTAACTGCATGCACCAACCAAAGTGATGCTAAGACATTTTTTAACTAAGCAGCTGTAAAGAAAGAAACATGGGTGCTAAGAAGGAGAGGAGATAAAGATCTACCCATGCAACACAGCCACAACCCTGCCTGGCATCCCTCTGTCCTGTGCCCAAGTTAATTTTTGGATGCTCCTTTTCAATCCTGCTCCTGTGTCTGGGCTGCCATCCCTCTCCTTGTCCCGCTCCAGGGGAATCTCCAGGACGCTGCCAGCCAGCTGCCGGCCCTCCGTGACCAGACGGCGTTGGACAGTGACATGGTACGGCCGCGCGCACGCCCGGATCCTGCTCCGGGACGGAGGCGGCTGCGTGCCCGGGGCACCGGTGCACCCAGTCCCTCGGTGTCAGGGCACGGTCCCAGCAGGGCTGGGCAGCGATGCTGGAGGGGGTCAGTGCTCCTGTGGGTGCCATCTCACCCGGCTACGTGGCCAGGGTTGACCCCCTAATCCCCTTTTTCCCCAGAAAAAAGCTGAAGGAAAGGCTGAGCCTCTCCCCAGCCCCGGAGCAGGTAAGCAACTTGGTGCGCTGGGAGGTGCTGGAGGATTGCCTGGTGGGCAGCAAAGCGGGAGGAGGAGAAGGAGGAGGAGAAGGCCGAGCTCTGTCAGTGGTGAGTGCTGGGGCATCCCAGCTATGGGAGTGGGACTCAGCAGGACCGCAGCCCCCGGGGCCTCGGCGGAGGTTTGCTCAGCACTTCTCTTCCCTGTGCATCCCGCCGGGAGGCAGGACCTGGCACCAGCAGAGCCAGGGCAGCTCCTCGGCTGCCCCAACAGAGACCTCCTCATCGTCCTCATCGTCTGTGCCACTGACAGCCCCCAACAGCCCCTCCGTGGGGCAAGGGAGCGCCCGAAACCCTTGGGGTGACCGCGCAGCCCCCTGTCCTTGCTCAGCGTTGGGCAGGACCACGGCTCCCTGCCCTCCTGGTCTCTCTGGGGCTGGTAGGTGGGAGCCGGGGACAGCGGAGGGACATTTTGGGGCAAACCCCAGCATTCTGCACCATGAGATGGTTTCCAAATCCTACCTGGGGCTGCTGCTCCTGAAATGAAGGCGCAGCCCATTAGGCTGGGAAGCGGGTCTGGTCCAGCAGCTCTGGAGTACAGAATCCCATTGCTGGAGAGAAGAATGCCTTGCTGTTGTGTCAGGTGGCATCAGCAGGGGGTTTGCTGATCTCCAGGATCGGCTGCTGAAATGACTCTGCAGGCACAGAGGTGGCCAAAGGACTAAGGGGACTGGGGAGGGGCCGTGCGGCTGGGGCGCCCGGGGGTCCCTGTGGGTTGGGCAGTCTCTGCCTTTGGGGTACTTGAGTTTGGCTCCGTGAGCTGGGGGGTTTGAGGACAGGGCGGGCGGCCCTTGCCGCTGCACTTCCGCCCATAAACCTGCTCCCCTTTGCCTCCTCTTCGCAGGATGGCAGTGAGGGCCAGGCTGCCCCCGCCGAGCCCCCCACTGCAGACATGGACACCCCGCATGGGGCAAGCTCAGCGCTGGGACTGAAGGGACCAGGGACACAGCCTGCACCCAGGACCAGCAAAGGGACCAGCAAGGGGACTCCGCGGACACAGCCTGGCTCCCCGGGGACGCAGAGAGCACCAGTGGCCCCTGAGAAGGGGGCAGGTGCTTCCTTGCCGACGCAGAAGTCTCGGACACAACTTAGACGACCAACGTGATCAAGTTGATGCCACTTTATTAAAGGCTACGCAGCAATTTATACTCTATCACAAGCTTCACGCGCCGCTATCTTATTGCTAATAGGCTAAAGCTACTTGTTCACGCGCCCTTCTGCCCTCTATGATTGGTCCCAGTGTGGTGTCCACGCGCTGCTCTCCCCCCAGGTAGACCCCCTGTTTTCGACATTCCAACATCTTTATCTCTTGGCCAGGAATGTAGTTTCTCAGGCCGTCTCGGCCTTTTTTATGTCCTTGAACACAGCTGCAGCTTGCTGTTACAGTGAGGCCCCTTGGTCTGGATCGCTCACAACATATCCGTTGTTCTCCAGCGATGCCACACTTCCTCAGTTGAGACAAAGACTTCTGATGCCCGTGCCACCACCCTGGGGACACAGACAGGATCCCCTGGCATCAAGACCACTACGCTGGGGACAGAGTCAGGGGCCCCTGACACCCAGACCTCCACCCCAGGGGCACAGCCAGGGGCCTCTGACACCCAGAGCACTACACCAGGGGTGCAGCCAAGTACCCCCAGCACCCAAACCACCACCCCAGGGGTGCAGCCAGGATCCCCTGGCATCCAAACCACCACCCCAGGGGTGCAGCCAACACCTCCAGGGACCCAAGGAGGAGGAGCAGGGGTTCAGCCAAGCCCCTCCCACATGGACTCCAGGCTTTCTGGCACTGAGAAAGTCCCTGCTGAAGCTATCCCTGATGCTCTGGGGACACATATGGATGTCACAAGTCCCAAGGAGGGAGGCAAGGCTTTACCCAGCACACAGCTTGCCTGGGCAGGCCAGCCGGCAGTGAGGACCCTCTCGCTGACAGCCCAGGGGTTAGAGATCCGCCTTGACACTGATCCCAGGGCCACATCCCCTATGCAAGAGCCGCCCGTGCCCTGGGGATCCTCAGGCTCCAGCAGTGTCTCCGACCGCTGCGCAGAGACGGTGGAGGCTCTCCGCCAGATCGGGCAGCTCAGCCACCTCTGTGCCAGCCTGAAGGAGCAGGTGGCCCAGCTGGAAGCCACCAAGTCAGACCACGCCGAGCTTGAGAAGCTGCGCCTGCTCTTCTCAGAGGGAGGTAGGAGCCCCTGGGGGGGCTGGCAGGGGGGTGTTTGGCATGGGGACACCCTGGGCTGGGGGCTCATTGTGCTCAGAGCCTGGCCTCAAGGCCGAGACCCCCTCACTGACAGCATGTCCCCTCGGACCACATCTAGACAAGGAGAGCATCGCCAGCATCCTGGCCGACCTCCAGGGCCAGGTGTCCTCGCTGCAGGGCCTGACCAGTGGCCTGCAGGGCGAGAATGGGAAGGTGAGCTGGCAGCAGTCCCTGGGGGGGCTGCGGGGATGCCAGGGGGGAGTTGGGCAGGGAGGAGGCAGCTGAAGGGCCCCTGGGCTGGGACAACAGAGGGGGCTGTGCCCTGACTCATCCACCACTGCCTTTCCCAGATCAGGCAGCTGGAAGATGCCCTCGGAAAGCTGGAGGTAGCTGGAGCCAACTGGAAAGGGGATGTCAGCGACCAGATCACCCTGCAACTGGCGTAAAAGGACGGGACAGGGTTTCCTACCCTGCAGGAGGAGCCCGGGGGGACAAGGGACACCCCCTGAGCGGCCCTGTGGAGGCTAAGCCTGCCTGTGCCCCTGTCTCACTGACCAGGTCCACGCTGCAGGAGATGAAGTGTAAGCTGAAGGAGCTGGAAGAGCAGAAGGAGAGGACCAAGGCCCCGCTGGAGCGGTTGGTGGCCAAGACGGCTGACGAGCTGCAGGAGCAGGTGAGGTCCAGGGGCAGCGCTCCCACCGCCACAGCATGGTGGGGTGGTCCTGGAGGGGTTCCCAGCCACATCCCCAGCCATGTGGTATGGCCTTGGGGGGTGCTGGCACCTCCCAAGGGGGTGCTGGGCAGGGTGACAAACACCCCTTGTGCATTGGGGCTCAGTGGTAGAACTCGGGCACCACCCAAGGGGGTGCTGGGCAGGGTGACAAACACCCCTTGTGCATTGGGGATCAGTGGTAGAACTGGCCTGGGGGAGGGAGGATTTCCAGACTGGCTGGTGCCACAGCACCCGGATTTGTTGCCTGCCTCCACCTCATCTCAGAGCCTACTCCTTCTCCCCTTCCTGCAGCTGGGCGAGCCGAGGGCAATGGTGGGGAGCACAGGGCAGGAGCAGGCAGAGGCGCAGGCAGCGTGCCCCGTCTGCAGCACGGACATCAGCAAGCAGGCGGGGCAGCTCCTCCAGCGCTACGAGAAGCTCCAGGAGGTGGTGGACGATTTCACGTCGCGGCAGGCAGTGGGCAACGTGGTAAGGCAGCTGCCACGGAGGAGCCAGGTAAGGAGATGCCAGCATGGGGGGCTTGGGAGGGGGTTGCCAGCACCCCCCCAGCTGGTTGTGCTTCACTGTAATGTGGGGGCGCCCCTCACCGCCTCCCAGATTGGTTCGTACAAGCGAGCCGCATGGAAGGAAATTAAAGCTTTGATGCAAATGTCCTGTTGGCACTGAGAGCCCATGGCCACCGGGCAAGTAACCCGGGTCTGTCCCCACGGGGGCAGCCAGCCCCGCCTTGCACAGCACCACCTTGTCATCTTCCTCCCTGAAGCAGGACGAGGAGCTGCTGAAGCGCATCCAGGCCACCGTCACGCAGGTGCAAGGCGACTACGAGAAGCTCAATTCTGTCACCACGAACCTCCTGAATGACCGTCACCAGAAGGAGAAAGATATGGAGGTAGGTGGCTGAAACCCCCTCGGGGTCAGAGCATCCTCCAGGCAGACCCCAGGCTGGGGACCACAAGGGATTTGTCTGCACCCCCCCAAACCTTGCAGCCCTGTGGAGGTTCAATGTACCTTTCCTGGAGGTTTGGGTGAGGTGGGGGGAGCGGGGGTTGCTCAGCTGGCCAGGAGGCAGCTCCAACCCTGCCGCGGTGTCATGGGATGCTTTTCTGTGTTGGAAGGCTCTGTTCCGGTCCCTGGAGAGGCTGGAGAAGGAGAAAGCGAACAAGGAAGACCTGGTGCTGGGAATTGATGCGGTATGGCCTTGGGGGGTCCTGGCACCACCCAAGGGGGCGCTGGGCAGGGTGACAAACACCCCTTGTGCCTTGGGGGCTCAGTGGCAGAACTGGCCTGGGGGAGGGAGGATTTCCAGACGGGCTGTGGCTCCTTCCCCACGTGCCTCTGTCTTCCCCTGGGTCCCTTCAGCTGGTGTGACCAACCCCACGGGGGTGATGGGGCGAGTGGGGCCACGTAGCCACTTCTCCCTGTCCTCCTGCCACGAGCTGGCCCTGCCCGTCATCCCTCCATCCTTTCCTCACTGCTCTCCTGCCTTTCCCCGCTGCTAGAAAGCAGACAAAACCGCCCTGGCCGGCAAAGTGAGTCGCACCCAGTTTGAGGCGAGCATGGAGCGGCTGAATGAGAGGATGCAGGAGACGCTGAGCCAGGTGGCGGGGCAGGAGCAGGGCTGGCACCAGGTCCAGCGGCAGCTCAGTGAAGAGATGGACTCCAAGGTGAGGGGTGACACGTCCCCGCTGCGCAAAACTGGCACCTTCGGGGCTTGGCAGCCTAAGGCAGCATCCCTCTGAGGATCCCCCCTCCTGGCTTTTCATGGGGAACATGATGTCCCAGCCCGGGGCAGCTGGCTGAGGGTGTGTGTCTGTCCGTAGCTGGACCGCCTGGAGCTGGGGCCTTTCCGGCAGCAGCTGGAGGAGCACTGGAGGAGCATCCTGGAGCAGCTCAAGGAGAAGGAGCCGCTGACGGAGGCTGACGATGCAGCTGGGATGAAGAAGTGAGTGCGATGGGGGTGGCGATGGCTTCTCCTCCCACCGGTAGCAGGTTCCCGATGTTAAAGGAGGCACGAGGAGGGGGACGTGCAGGATGGAGCCCTCCCGAACCAAAAGTGGGATGTGGGTGCAAAGGTTTTCTGGAGCAAGGGTGGGGAACGGCGACTTGTCCCCCTGGGCAGGGGTGTGACACGCGGCGCCGCAGAGCTGGGTTGTGACCTGCCCTCCTGGCGAGGGGCAGGGGGGTAATTAGCGCTGACGAAGTGATGAAACCGGTGTGAGGGCTGGTTGGGATGGCAGCTACGGGTGCCTGCGCCCTTCACCTCCCATCCCTGCCTGCCCTGGGCAGCCACAGGCAGCTGCCAGGTTTCGGAGGTGCCCGCAGGGCCGAGGCGAGCGTGTCCCTGTCCTCGGGGCAGCTGTGACAAAACTCATCCTGAAAAATGTGGGAATCCTGCATCCCCCAGGCCCGGCGTTTGTACCCCAGCAAGAGGTACAGGAACACCCCCATTCTGTCCTTGCTGGTACCCCCAGTTCCCATGGGACTGGGGTGCTGTGCGTGCCTGTGGGCGTAGTTCCCATAATGGTGGTTTTTGGGTGCTCCCCTCAGTGGATTCTCCGGTGCCTAATATGAGGTGGAGCTTTTTCCCAAGCGGGAGCCCACAACCAACTGCTCTCCCCCATCGTAGCCCCTTGATTTTGTAGTCAGCTGGTGGGTTGTGACCTTGTTGGGGTGGGGTGGGGGGTAAGCCAGGCTCAAATTCCTGCGGTTCCCCCCGCAAATACCATAACCCATTACAATGAAGTGCCCAGCACCTTGCTGCTGCCTGCCAGCTGCCTGCCTGTGTGCAGGCAGGGCTGTATCCCCCCCAGGAACTCACCCAGCCCTTTCCCCCCCCCCCCCCCCAGGCAGCTGCTGGCCCATTTTCACTGCCTGTCCTGCGACCGGCCCCTCAGCATGCTGGCGCCTGGCCCGTGAGTACCGTCCGGCACCGGTGCATCGGGGGGTGCGTGGGTGATTCGGAGGGGAGATGGGTGCTGGCAGTGCCCCGCTGTGCCTGGCACGGGGGTTAGGGTGTCTGCCTGGGGGGGTGCAGCCCTCCTGAGCCCCTCCCTGGGGGCAGTGGGATGCCAATGGGGTACAAGCCTGTGGGTTTTGGGGCACTGCCCCGAGCTGGGGTGGGTCGTGTGTCCCCTGTCACCCACCCACGGCTCCTGCCCTCCCCAGGCTCATCGTGGCCATCCCGTACATGCCACCGCTCCCCCCCCACCTTGCCGGGCGCTCCCATACTGTCGTGGAGCTGGAGCAAACACGGCAGCACAGCCACAGGTAGGGGACACGGGGACCCGGTCCCTGGGGTGCAGGTTGACCCTGCCCTGGAGAGGGAGAGCCCTTCCCAGGGTGGGGGTGAAGGGATGCAGGGGGGGCCTGGGCAGGGCAGGGGAGCAGAGATGTGCTGCAGAGGGGTCAGCTGTGCTTGTCCCCGGTCTGTGGCGTTTTACAGCCCTCCCTGCGCTGCCCTGTCTAGCCCAGGTCTGTGTCTCAGTGGTGCCGAAGCCACATGTGATGAGCTGTGTCTGGTCTCAGCCTGACCTCAGGCTTCACTGGGGAGTCAGCTGCCTCCTGTGAAACAAGTCACCGAAATTAAACACTGCAGCTGGGACAGCCCAGCTCCTGCCTCCCGGTGTCCCTTGCGTAGGGTGCAGGGACCTGCCATGGCCGTGACCAGCTCACCAGGGCCACGGGGAAAGAGCAGATCCAGCACAGCTGGACAGGCGTGGGTCTCCTTCAGCAGTCGGAGGGCACCCGGGAGGGACATACCCCACCGGGGAGCACCCGCAGCCCCCTCCCTGGCATAGTAGGGTGAAGCACGGGGTGCCACGGTGCTGGGTGCTGAGCATCCCTGTGCTCCGTCCCACAGGGAGCGGGTGGGCGAGTGCAGGTACCCCCGCGTGCCACGGCTCTGCGGGGGCCGGCACACCCTCACCCACCCGCTGCAGCGCTGCCCGCACCCCCAGCCCCACCCACCCAGCGCCCCGCGGCCGCTCCAGCCCCGCACCCTGCTCCCCATCAAGGTAAGGATGACGAAGGTAGGGATACAGCGGGGGCAAGCGAGGCTGGGAGGGTGATGCTGAGCATCCAGGGTGGGGGTGGGGGGGATCCGTGCCTCAGTTTCCCCAGGGGGAGCTGGGTGGGGGGGTTTGCCTGGGGATGCTGATTTGGGCCCCGTGTTTCAGCCAACCCCCTCTCTCCTTCCCAGCACGACGAGACGGAGCTGTTGGGCCAGGATGGCCACATCTACAGGGGCCGGCGGGGCAGGCAGCTGCCTGTGCTCGTGGGCAAGGAGGGTACGGCTGGGCCACGCTTGGGGAGCAGATCTGGCGGGGGTGAACTGGGCAGTGGAGTGGGCAGGGTGCCCGCGGGGTGCCAGGTTTTCCCCCTTTCCCCCCCGTGTGTTCTCCCTGGCTCCCCCCAGCCCAGCTCCCTCTGCTCCCTCCTGCCAGACTTCCCCAGGGCCAAGCCCAAGCTGTCCCCGAGGCAGTGGGATGCCAGGGACACCAGCCGCCTGCTCTCCCGGCCCCAGAGCACTGCGTCCTCGCTCAGCCAGCCAGGTACGGCCCTGCCAGGGCACCGGGGTGGGGGGAGAGGGCACCCTGCTGTGTCCTGGTGGGTGGGGGCAAGCAGGGTGGGATGGGGGTTTGGGGTGGAGTGGGGTGGGAGCAGGATGGAGGGGGAGGACTGGAAGATGGGGCAATCGATCCCCGTGTTGGAGCCAGAGCAAGGTGGAGGGGTGTGGCGGGGTGGTCCTGGCCACTGTGGGACAACAGCCTGTCTGCTTCAGGGTGGGGGCCAGGACCCCGTTTCTGGGTGTCTCTGGCCAGGCAGGTGCCCATGGGCGGTGCCTGCCCCAGGGGCTGCAGGGGGGCTAACCCCTGCCCCTCGCCCCCAGGCATCCCCACCTCGCCAGAGCACAGGCCAGCCTCCTCCCACGGCCGCCTCTCCCAGGCACGGGGGCTCCTCCTGCCCCCCCAGCCCTCGTGGGACGGATCCAGCACCCCGGAAGCCAGGCAGGACTGGGGGTCCCCGACTGAACCCCCACCACCCCGGCCACCGAGCAGGCGAGCAAGCATCTCTGGCCAGCAGCAATAAAGGGCGATGGGCAGCCAAGCACCTGCGTGGCCTGAGTGGGGTGGCCCTGGGCTGGGATCTTCCCATCATGCATAAGGAGGGGTCGCAGCATCCCTTGTCCTGCGGCCACGTGTGGCCAGAGGAGCTGAAACCAGCCCCTGTCCAACCCCCCTCCCAGGGTCTGTGCCGGCCCCGTGCTGCCACGCTCTCCCTGACACCCCCTGGCCTCCATGAACCCCTTTTCGGCCCCGATGGCTCCTGACAGGGAGCTTGTGGCCCCCAAAAGGGTCCGGGGGAGCCCACACTAAAGCAGGAGGATGATGACGCTCCGTTGCTGCTGAAGGTGGTGGGAGATGGGGACTGTGGTGGGAGATGGGGACCGCGGTGGGAAGGGTGGCAGCAGGACATGGCTTTAACGCCAAAAGCGAATCCCCCCCCAAGCCCGCTGGTTGGCTATCGCTTATCCCGCGGGATGAGCATCACTGAGCAGGTTTCCTTATCTGCTCATGGATTGTCACCCCCTTGTCCCTCTTCCAACGCGGCCATTGATGGAAAGAGGAAGGCACTGACCCCACTGCTGCCGGGCTCGGGGCAGCTGATGATTCCCCCCTCCGGAGCGAAGCACCATAACCCCTTCTCTGCCCCCAGCCCTGGGGACACACATCCCCTCCTTTCTCTTACGCCACCCCCATTGCTTGGGGGTGCTTTTCCCCAGCCCCCTTCTGCCACCCCTCACCATCAGATGGGAGAAAGGTGTGCTGAGACCTGGCATAAGTCGTGTCACGAATGGAGAGGTACTGGGCAGGGAAACTGCAGTCCCTAGAAGCGACATGGCGGGGGGACCTGGGGGTGTCACGGCTGGGGACATGTGGCCGTGTGTATGGGGGAGCCGGGGCTGTCCCAGCACAACGTGCAAAGCACCGGGGACAGCCCCAACTCCCCTGGGGGAACGGGGACGGACACACCAAGCTGGTGGCACCTCTCGGGAGGGTGAGAAACCCTGAGGGGAACCCCAGAGGCAGCCGGGGGGGACCCAGGCACGTGGGGAAGCATCCCCTCACCCTGCCATGGTGCGTGCTTGGGGGCTGCCCTGTGGAAAAACTGCTCCCCTGGTAGATCTTCTCCCCAGATTCGGGCGAGGGGGGGAGCACCCAAACCTGCCCCCCACAATGGCAGACCCCAACCCTGCCCACCCCACTGCAGTCTCCAGGCACCTTGGCCCCCAGGGAGCCCCCCCTGCCGGGGATGTTTGGTTTTTTCAGGGGAAAAATAGGTGCTAAATACCCGCCTTGGGGGTGCCCAGGTGGCTCCAGCAGGATCTGGGATTCCCTCAGTGCCACCTCCAGTGGGATAACTGGGAGCACTCAGAGCAAAGTGGTGACCACTAGAATAGAGCCAGCAGAGGACCATCTTGTCCCCCAGGAGGGGGGTCAGGCATTGATGGGCTTAAAAACACCCCCCACCCCCTGGGACTAATTGCATTTGCAGGATTTGGCCCAGCTGGGGCTGAGCCCTTTGGGGTGTGTGTGTGTGTGTCCCCAGCTCACCCCCTCTCCCACCCACTGTCCCATTTGCTGCTGCTGGGACCCAGCTGCACCCTATAAACAAACACCCCCACCCCCCCAAACATGAGCACCCAGCCCCACATCCCTTTTTGGGTGCTGCCTGCGCTGCTGGAGCAGGTGAGTAGCCCCAGCTGGGGCATTTTTTCCCCTTTTTTCCTTTTTCCTTCTGAGGTTGGGCTGTGCTGGGGGTCTCCCTGTTCCCTGGGGGATGACTTGCTGTTGTGCTTTGAGCCCCCCCAGCCCTTGCTGCCATCTCTGGAGCTGCTGCGTTCCCATTTTGGGCTTTTTTTACCCCAGTTGCTTGGTGTGTGAGCAGTGTGGCAAGGGGGGGGGGGGGTGTGTGTGCCGTGTTCTTATTCAATTTTAATTTAGTTTGGATATTTAAGCACAAAGCCAGGGGCTGGTGCGTTGTTTGGAGTCGTTAGAAGGGGGGTGGCACAGCAAGTGGCTTGTGAGGTCAGGGCCTGGGGCTGAGCAGTGTCCTGGGCCTGGGGGGAAAGGAGTTGGTGGCCAGCGAGCCCCCACCCATGGCCCTCCTGCAGTGGGGGACACTGAAAAGGCATCACCGCCCCCCCACCCCCCCCCCACCTCAGAGCAGGCTTTGCCTAAAAGCCTGGCAGCCCTGAGTATCGCAGGGCTCCCTGCAGGGCTGAGGCCTGGGGGGCTCATCACATGGGTGGGTGATGGGGCTGGGGAGGGGGACACAAGCTGCCGGGGGGTGGGTTGCAAACCGCAGTATTTTGTGAGGGTGCAGGATGGGGTTCGGGCTGCACCCCAGGACATGGGGGTCCTCGCTGTGCTCACATGGCCCCCCCACGGCTCCGGGGTCCCCCCTTCCCTCTGCTCCCCCCTTCGGGGATGGCAGCGGCGGCTTCTGCAGGCAGAGCGCAGGCAGAGCGCGGGCAGCACGTGGGACTCGGCGCAGCCTCCTGGGGGGGGCCTGTCCCCACTGGTAATGCTGCGGCTTGGGGGGGGGCTCACGCCCGTTCTCGGTGCCCTTGCAGGGATGTGCTGCCAGCAAAGAGAGAAGGCAGGGACAGCTGGTGTTAAAAAAGTGATTTTTTTTTATTATTATTTTTAAATTAATAAAAAACCTTCAACCTGTTTTTTGTTGGGGTTTTTTTTGTTTTTGTTTTTGTTTTTTTTTTAGCAAGATTGATTTGAAAACTAAAAAACCTCCCCCCAGCTCCCCCCTCTCTGGGGAAGGGCCATGATTGGCAGTTGCAGGGACAGGAGGGGCATCACCTTGATAAATCCCCCTATGCCCTGGGGGTGCCGAGGGAGGGAGGATGGGGTTGGGGGGGGTCCGGGGGGGTCTGTGCAAGAAGCCAGGCTGAATTTCCGAAGCCAGAGAAGAGGCGTGTTTGCTCTGGGCGCTGCAACAAGCGTCCAGGAAATCCAGAGCCAGGGATGGGGGGGCCAGTGGCTCTGTGTCTGTGGCCACGATCCGGGGTGCCAACAGCTGCCTCCATTTATTTTTCGTTATTTCCCCCCCACCCTTCCTTCTCCTGCCCTGCTGCAGGGATGCTGGGGGGGGAGCCACAGGGAAACCCCCCCACCCACCCCGTGCTGCTGCTCCTTCTCTCTGGATTTATATACATTAGATATATTTATATATTATAGTTATATATTTAAAAAAAAAAAAATGGGGGGAGAAAAGACCAGCTAGTGACTCTTGCAGAGGCTCTCATGGGCCGGTGGCCTCCCCGGCAGCATGTCCCGTCTCCCCCCCCTAAAAATAATAATAAAACCACAGGGGTGGCGGGGGGATGGTGGGTTGGGGACACGGCATCTGCCCGACCTGACCAACCCAGACCTAGGTTGCCATCCCGTCAGCATCAAACCTCAGCGTTTTCTCTCCAGCCCCAAGACCCTCCCCTTGCTGTTGCTGCACCACTGTGCTGATGGGGCCTGTGCTATTTTAGGGAGTCTTACAGCTTTTCCTGCCGGTCCCGAGTGCTGTCTAGACAGCTTGAGCAGCCCCTGGGCGTAGCTTTAGCACTCCTGAGCCCCCCGCTCTGCCGCTGACTTGGAGGTAAGACTTAGGGGCACTCCAAGGAGGGTTTAGCTTCTTGCCTCAGTGCATCTTGTTCCCATCTCTTAATCTCTCTGCTCCCTCTTTGAATTCAGTCCTCCCAGTTTGGAAGAGAAGAATACAGACTAGATGCTTTGGTTTTAATGCCTGAGAACAGGTATCTGGTGTCATTTAGAAGAGCGAGTTCTGCTTCCTGCTTGCCCACCCTCATCCTTTCTTGGAAATGGTCTTTGAGTGCCTCACCCAAGGGGGTGCTCTGACCGTGTGACGGCCCGACCTGGACGTTTCTAAGGGAAAAGAAATTCTTGGAGGAGGACATTCGGATGATCCGGGAGACGCTTGGCATGGTGAGCTGCTGCCGGTGTCCCCAGGAGGCAGCTGGGCCCTCACCCCCCTCCCTGCCTCTGTGTCACCCTGCTACCCCTGCCCCACGGCCCTGGGTGTCACCCGGCGTGAAGGGTGCCAGGAGGGAAGAGCAGGAAGCGTGTCCCAAGGCTGAAGAGGTAACTGCATGCACCAACCAAAGTGATGCTAAGACATTTTTTAACTAAGCAGCTGTAAAGAAAGAAACATGGGTGCTAAGAAGGAGAGGAGATAAAGATCTACCCATGCAACACAGCCACAACCCTGCCTGGCATCCCTCTGTCCTGTGCCCAAGTTAATTTTTGGATGCTCCTTTTCAATCCTGCTCCTGTGTCTGGGCTGCCATCCCTCTCCTTGTCCCGCTCCAGGGGAATCTCCAGGACGCTGCCAGCCAGCTGCCGGCCCTCCGTGACCAGACAGCGTTGGACAGTGACATGGTACGGCCGCGCGCACGCCCGGATCCTGCTCCGGGACGGAGGCGGCTGCGTGCCCGGGGCACCGGTGCACCCAGTCCCTCGGTGTCAGGGCACGGTCCCAGCAGGGCTGGGCAGCGATGCTGGAGGGGGTCAGTGCTCCTGTGGGTGCCATCTCACCCAGCTACGTGGCCAGGGTTGACCCCCTAATCCCCTTTTTCCCCAGAAAAAAGCTGAAGGAAAGGCTGAGCCTCTCCCCAGCCCCGGAGCAGGTAAGCAACTTGGTGCGCTGGGAGGTGCTGGAGGATTGCCTGGTGGGCAGCAAAGCGGGAGGAGGAGAAGGAGGAGGAGAAGGCCGAGCTCTGTCAGTGGTGAGTGCTGGGGCATCCCAGCTATGGGAGTGGGACTCAGCAGGACCGCAGCCCCCGGGGCCTCGGCGGAGGTTTGCTCAGCACTTCTCTTCCCTGTGCATCCCGCCGGGAGGCAGGACCTGGCACCAGCAGAGCCAGGGCAGCTCCTCGGCTGCCCCAACAGAGACCTCCTCATCGTCCTCATCGTCTGTGCCACTGACAGCCCCCAACAGCCCCTCCGTGGGGCAAGGGAGCGCCCGAAACCCTTGGGGTGACCGCGCAGCCCCCTGTCCTTGCTCAGCGTTGGGCAGGACCACGGCTCCCTGCCCTCCTGGTCTCTCTGGGGCTGGTAGGTGGGAGCCGGGGACAGCGGAGGGACATTTTGGGGCAAACCCCAGCATTCTGCACCATGAGATGGTTTCCAAATCCTACCTGGGGCTGCTGCTCCTGAAATGAAGGCGCAGCCCATTAGGCTGGGAAGCGGGTCTGGTCCAGCAGCTCTGGAGTACAGAATCCCATTGCTGGAGAGAAGAATGCCTTGCTGTTGTGTCAGGTGGCATCAGCAGGGGGTTTGCTGATCTCCAGGATCGGCTGCTGAAATGACTCTGCAGGCACAGAGGTGGCCAAAGGACTAAGGGGACTGGGGAGGGGCCGTGCGGCTGGGGCGCCCGGGGGTCCCTGTGGGTTGGGCAGTCTCTGCCTTTGGGGTACTTGAGTTTGGCTCCGTGAGCTGGGGGGTTTGAGGACAGGGCGGGCGGCCCTTGCCGCTGCACTTCCGCCCATAAACCTGCTCCCCTTTGCCTCCTCTTCGCAGGATGGCAGTGAGGGCCAGGCTGCCCCCGCCGAGCCCCCCACTGCAGACATGGACACCCCGCATGGGGCAAGCTCAGCGCTGGGACTGAAGGGACCAGGGACACAGCCTGCACCCAGGACCAGCAAAGGGACCAGCAAGGGGACTCCACAGACACAGCCTGGCTCCCCGGCGACGCAGAGAGCACCAGTGGCCCCTGAGAAGGGGGCAGGTGCTTCCTCAGATAAGACAAAGAGTTCTGATGCCCGTGCCACTACGCTGGGGACAGAGCCGGGGGCCCCTGACACCCAGACCACTACGCCGGGGACAGAGCCGGGGGCCCCTGACACCCAGACCGCTACGCCGGGGACAGAGCCGGGGGCCCCTGACACCCAGACCGCTACGCTGGGGACAGAGCCGGGGGCCCCTGACACCCAGACCTCCACCCCGGGGACAGAGCCGGGGGCCCCTGACACCCAGACCTCCACCCAGGGGGCACAGCCGGGGTCCTCTGACACCCAGACCTCCACCCCGGGGACAGAGCCGGGGGCCCCTGACACCCAGACCACTACGCCGGGGACAGAGCCGGGGGCCCCTGACACCCAGACCGCTACGCCGGGGACAGAGCCGGGGGCCCCTGACACCCAGACCGCTACGCCGGGGACAGAGCCGGGGGCCCCTGACACCCAGACCGCTACGCCGGGGACAGAGCCGGGGGCCCCTGACAGCCAGACCGCTACGCCGGGGACAGAGCCGGGGGCCCCTGACAGCCAGACCGCTACGGCGGGCACAGAGCCGGGGGCCCCTGACAGCCAGACCGCTACGGCGGGCACAGAGCCGGGGGCCCCTGACAGCCAGACCTCTACGGCGGGCACAGAGCCGGGGGCCCCTGACAGCCAGACCGCTACGCCGGGGACAGAGCCGGGGGCCCCTGACACCCAGACCGCTACGCCGGGGACAGAGCCGGGGGCCCCTGACACCCAGACCGCTACGCTGGGGACAGAGCCGGGGGCCCCTGACAGCCAGACCACTACGCGGGGGACAGAGCCGGGGGCCCCTGACACCCAGACCTCCACCCCGGGGACAGAGCCGGGGGCCCCTGACACCCAGACCTCCACCCCGGGGGCACAGCCGGGGTCCTCTGACACCCAGGCCTCCACCCCGGGGACAGAGCCGGGGGCCCCTGACACCCAGACCTCCACCCCGGGGGCACAGCCGGGGTCCTCTGACACCCAGACCTCCACCCCGGGGGCACAGCCGGGGTCCTCTGACACCCAGACCTCCACCCCGGGGACAGAGCCGGGGGCCCCTGACACCCAGACCACTACGCTGGGGACAGAGCCGGGGGCCCCTGACACCCAGACCTCCACCCCGGGGGCACAGCCGGGGGCCCCTGACACCCAGACCGCTACGCTGGGGACAGAGCCGGGGGCCCCTGACACCCAGACCGCTACGCTGGGGACAGAGCCGGGGGCCCCTGACAGCCAGACCACTACGCTGGGGACAGAGCCGGGGGCCCCTGACACCCAGACCTCCACCCCGGGGACAGAGCCGGGGGCCCCTGACACCCAGACCTCCACCCCGGGGGCACAGCCGGGGTCCTCTGACACCCAGGCCTCCACCCCGGGGACAGAGTCGGGGGCCCCTGACACCCAGACCTCCACCCCGGGGACAGAGCCGGGGGCCCCTGACACCCAGACCTCCACCCCGGGGGCACAGCCGGGGTCCTCTGACACCCAGACCTCCACCCCGGGGACAGAGCCGGGGGCCCCTGACACCCAGACCACTACGCTGGGGACAGAGCCGGGGGCCCCTGACACCCAGACCTCCACCCCGGGGGCACAGCCGGGGTCCTCTGACACCCAGACCACTACGCCGGGGACAGAGCCGGGGGCCCCTGACACCCAGACCACTACGCCGGGGACAGAGCCGGGGGCCCCTGACACCCAGACCGCTACGCCGGGGACAGAGCCGGGGGCCCCTGACACCCAGACCGCTACGCCGGGGACAGAGCCGGGGGCCCCTGACAGCCAGACCGCTACGCCGGGGACAGAGCCGGGGGCCCCTGACAGCCAGACCGCTACGCCGGGGACAGAGCCGGGGGCCCCTGACAGCCAGACCGCTATGGCGGGCACAGAGCCGGGGGCCCCTGACAGCCAGACCGCTACGGCGGGCACAGAGCCGGGGGCCCCTGACAGCCAGACCGCTACGCCGGGGACAGAGCCGGGGGCCCCTGACACCCAGACCGCTACGCTGGGGACAGAGCCGGGGGCCCCTGACACCCAGACCGCTACGCTGGGGACAGAGCCGGGGGCCCCTGACAGCCAGACCACTACGCGGGGGACAGAGCCGGGGGCCCCTGACACCCAGACCTCCACCCCGGGGACAGAGCCGGGGGCCCCTGACACCCAGACCTCCACCCCGGGGGCACAGCCGGGGTCCTCTGACACCCAGGCCTCCACCCCGGGGACAGAGCCGGGGGCCCCTGACACCCAGACCACTACGCTGGGGACAGAGCCGGGGGCCCCTGACACCCAGACCTCCACCCCGGGGGCACAGCCGGGGGCCCCTGACACCCAGACCGCTACGCTGGGGACAGAGCCGGGGGCCCCTGACACCCAGACCGCTACGCTGGGGACAGAGCCGGGGGCCCCTGACAGCCAGACCACTACGCTGGGGACAGAGCCGGGGGCCCCTGACACCCAGACCTCCACCCCGGGGACAGAGCCGGGGGCCCCTGACACCCAGACCTCCACCCCGGGGGCACAGCCGGGGTCCTCTGACACCCAGGCCTCCACCCCGGGGACAGAGTCGGGGGCCCCTGACACCCAGACCTCCACCCCGGGGACAGAGCCGGGGGCCCCTGACACCCAGACCTCCACCCCGGGGACAGAGCCGGGGGCCCCTGACACCCAGACCACTACGCTGGGGACAGAGCCGGGGGCCCCTGACACCCAGACCACTACGCTGGGGACAGAGCTGGGGGCCACTGACACCCAGACCACTACCCTGTGGAGGCTAAGCCTGCCTGTGCCCCTGTCTCACTGACCAGGTCCACACTGCAGGAGATGAGGTGTAAGCTGAAGGAGCTGGAAGAGCAGCAGGAGATGACCAAGGCCCCGCTGGAGCGGTTGGTGGCCAAGACGGCTGACGAGCTGCAGGAGCAGGTGAGGTCCAGGGTCAGCGCTCCCACCGCCACAGCATGGTGGGGTGGTCCTGGAGGGGTTCCCAGCCACATCCCCAGCCATGTGGTATGGCCTTGGGGGGTGCTGGCACCTCCCAAGGGGATGCTGGGCAGGGTGACAAACACCCCTTGTGCATTGGGGCTCAGTGGTAGAACTCGGGCACCACCCAAGGGGGTGCTGGGCAGGGTGACAAACACCCCTTGTGCATTGGGGTTCAGTGGTAGAACTCGGGCACCACCCAAGGGGGTGCTGGGCAGGGTGACAAACACCCCTTGTGCATTGGGGTTCAGTGGTAGAACTCGGGCACCACCCAAGGGGGTGCTGGGCAGGGTGACAAACACCCCTTGTGCATTGGGGCTCAGTGGTAGAACTCGGGCACCACCCAAGGGGGTGCTGGGCAGGGTGACAAAAACCCCTTGTGCATTGGGGTTCAGTGGTAGAACTCGGGCACCACCCAAGGGGGTGCTGGGCAGGGTGACAAACACCCCTTGTGCATTGGGGATCAGTGGTAGAACTGGCCTGGGGGAGGGAGGATTTCCAGACTGGCTGGTGCCACAGCACCCGGATTTGTTGCCTGCCTCCACCTCATCTCGGAGCCTACTCCTTCTCCCCTTCCTGCAGCTGGGCGAGCCGAGGGCAATGGTGGGGAGCACAGGGCAGGAGCAGGCAGAGGCGCAGGCAGCGTGCCCCGTCTGCAGCACGGACATCAGCAAGCAGGCGGGGCAGCTCCTCCAGCGCTACGAGAAGCTCCAGGAGGTGGTGGACGATTTCACGTCGCGGCAGGCAGTGGGCAACGTGGTAAGGCAGCTGCCACGGAGGAGCCAGGTAAGGAGATGCCAGCATGGGGGGCTTGGGAGGGGGTTGCCAGCACCCCCCCAGCTGGTTGTGCTTCACTGTAATGTGGGGGCGCCCCTCACCGCCTCCCAGATTGGTTCGTACAAGCGAGCCGCATGGAAGGAAATTAAAGCTTTGATGCAAATGTCCTGTTGGCACTGAGAGCCCATGGCCACCGGGCAAGTAACCCGGGTCTGTCCCCACGGGGGCAGCCAGCCCCGCCTTGCACAGCACCACCTTGTCATCTTCCTCCCTGAAGCAGGACGAGGAGCTGCTGAAGCGCATCCAGGCCACCGTCACGCAGGTGCAAGGCGACTACGAGAAGCTCAATTCTGTCACCGGGAACCTCCTGAATGACCGTCACCAGAAGGAGAAAGATATGGAGGTAGGTGGCTGAAACCCCCTCGGGGTCAGAGCATCCTCCAGGCAGACCCCAGGCTGGGGACCACAAGGGATTTGTCTGCACCCCCCCAAACCTTGCAGCCCTGTGGAGGTTCAATGTACCTTTCCTGGAGGTTTGGGTGAGGTGGGGGGAGCGGGGGTTGCTCAGCTGGCCAGGAGGCAGCTCCAACCCTGCCGCGGTGTCATGGGATGCTTTTCTGTGTTGGAAGGCTCTGTTCCGGTCCCTGGAGAGGCTGGAGAAGGAGAAAGCGAACAAGGAAGACCTGGTGCTGGGAATTGATGCGGTATGGCCTTGGGGGGTCCTGGCACCACCCAAGGGGGCGCTGGGCAGGGTGACAAACACCCCTTGTGCCTTGGGGGCTCAGTGGCAGAACTGGCCTGGGGGAGGGAGGATTTCCAGACGGGCTGTGGCTCCTTCCCCACGTGCCTCTGTCTTCCCCTGGGTCCCTTCAGCTGGTGTGACCAACCCCACGGGGGTGATGGGGCGAGTGGGGCCACGTAGCCACTTCTCCCTGTCCTCCTGCCACGAGCTGGCCCTGCCCGTCATCCCTCCATCCTTTCCTCACTGCTCTCCTGCCTTTCCCCGCTGCTAGAAAGCAGACAAAACCGCCCTGGCCGGCAAAGTGAGTCGCACCCAGTTTGAGGCGAGCATGGAGCGGCTGAATGAGAGGATGCAGGAGACGCTGAGCCGGGTGGCGGGGCAGGAGCAGGGCTGGCACCAGGTCCAGCGGCAGCTCAGTGAAGAGATGGACTCCAAGGTGAGGGGTGACACGTCCCCGCTGCGCAAAACTGGCACCTTCGGGGCTTGGCAGCCTAAGGCAGCATCCCTCTGAGGATCCCCCCTCCTGGCTTTTCATGGGGAACATGATGTCCCAGCCCGGGGCAGCTGGCTGAGGGTGTGTGTCTGTCCGTAGCTGGACCGCCTGGAGCTGGGGCCTTTCCGGCAGCAGCTGGAGGGGCACTGGAGGAGCATCCTGGAGCAGCTCAAGGAGAAGGAGCCGCTGACGGAGGCTGACGATGCAGCTGGGATGAAGAAGTGAGTGCGATGGGGGTGGCGATGGCTTCTCCTCCCACCGGTAGCAGGTTCCCGATGTTAAAGGAGGCACGAGGAGGGGGACGTGCAGGATGGAGCCCTCCCGAACCAAAAGTGGGATGTGGGTGCAAAGGTTTTCTGGAGCAAGGGTGGGGAACGGCGACTTGTCCCCCTGGGCAGGGGCGTGACACGCGGCGCCGCAGAGCTGGGTTGTGACCTGCCCTCCTGGCGAGGGGCAGGGGGGTAATTAGCGCTGACGAAGTGATGAAACCGGTGTGAGGGCTGGTTGGGATGGCAGCTATGGGTGCCTGCGCCCTTCACCTCCCATCCCTGCCTGCCCTGGGCAGCCACAGGCAGCTGCCAGGTTTCGGAGGTGCCCGCAGGGCCGAGGCGAGCGTGTCCCTGTCCTCGGGGCAGCTGTGACAAAACTCATCCTGAAAAATATGGGAATCCTGCATCCCCCAGGCCCGGCGTTTGTACCCCAGCAAGAGGTACAGGAACACCCCCATTCTGTCCTTGCTGGTACCCCCAGTCCCCATGTTGTGCCTTGGAGAGGGCGCATTGATAGAGGTAGGGTAAGTTGTAATTGGAGCGTTTTCAGGTGGGTAATCCATTGTAGGCCTTTTCCTATTGTTATGGAGCCCGGAAAGTCAAAGGTGGCACATTGTTAATCTTCAGAACGAGCAACCATATTTTCCCATAGCTGTTGCTTCCAGCGGACGAGGATCGTATCAGGTTCCTTTCCAAAGTGTAACAGAGCCAAAACAGCAACAATGGTGACAAAAGCAGCTTTGTTGGTATTTTGGCAAGCCCAGGCTAAGGGCACGGGCTTACCATGTGTGCCTTGGAACAGGATGCCTACTGTCCCATGTTCAGAAATGAAGCAGCCTGCTGCGACTGACTGTGTCGGGTCCCATCGCTGCAACGGCTGCTGCTGTCGTAAGATAGCCTATATGAGTTCCAAATTGTTTTGACACTCTTTCGTGAGTGTTCTGGGCTCCCACAGGTGTTCGCCTTTTAGTAGTTCATAAAAGGGTTTCATAAATCCCAAGGGGATGTAGACAAAGGTGCAGAGCCACTGTAAGGCCCCAACTAATTTCTGAGCTTCATGGAGAGTGGCAACGCTCGGGGTGAGAGCCACTGGCTGCGAACTTATGTTGTTCCCTGTCAACGTCATGCCCAGGTATTGTAATCGCGTACCACGTTGAATTTTTGCTTCGGCAATGCTCAGATTATGTCGTTGAAGTAAGGCCTTGGCGCGTTGGAACAGGTGTTCTACCTGCTGTTCTGTAGGTGCCGCTAGTAGTATGTCGTCCATATAGTGTATTACATGGTGCTTAGGCTCACCTTCTCTTAAGGGTGCGATGGCCCTGGCCACGTGTCCTGGTTTAACCAGGATAGGGTTAAGTTTCCCCAGCAGTGGGGGGGAGCTCTAGCCGGGTTATTCAGATACCATGCGGACGTCACATCCTGGCAGGTCACATTTTCCTGGCGCGGAGCGCGGTGCACTCGTGGTTTTGTACATCGTGCTTCCCACTGCTGTATTTGGTAGCTATTTTGCTCTGTTCATTGCTATCACTATCACTATTACTGTTATTGTTATTGTTGTTGTTGGTTGTGTTGCTGTTGCATTGTTGTATTAAACCTTTCCTTATTTCAGTCTTGGGGCTTTGTATTTCACTCCCTTTGTGGGGGAGGGGCAGCGGCCGCGTGGTCTCAGACCCCGGCAGGGGCTAAACCACCACACCACATATAGCTGGCAAATGACAGGCGAGTTCTTCATACCCTGTCCCCTGCTTGATGGAGGTCCAAGCGGGCTCCTTCTTCTCCAATTTGGCTACGTCCATAAAGGCCTGTTTGCCAGCTTCGGTAGTGGCCGTGAATTCTCTGGGCCGCAGTCGTAACTGAGCCGGCATCGTTGCAAAAGCACCCCGCCCTAATAGGCGGTCATGGGTAGGCCCGTGTAAGGGGTGCTGTTGATTGGCGGCCGCATGGACTACAGCAGTAACTCGGCTTCCCCATGCCTCCTTCCACAGCAAATACATTGCTGGTTTTAACACCGCTTTCGCCAGCTGTTGCGTGTCAGAGGGGGTCAGTGGCAATGCCAAAATGGTTTCTAATAGCAAAGTTGTTTCTGGGTGTCCTAAGCCGTGTTCAGCAACTGCCTTAAATAGGGTTTGCACGGCCTTCGCGTCAAGCGGATACCACTCCTGCTGCCCTGTGGGGGTAACCCTGACTGGGTAGGCATGTATTGCTGCAGGCTCAAGCTTCACCCCCGACATAATGCACTCCTTGGCTATACGTTGCCAATCTGTGGGTGTCCTCGGCGCAGGGGATGGCGCCAAGCCCCCCCCCACCAGCCGCCTGTTCTAACTGCAGCGGATAGTTTAGCCAGTTCCGTCGTCAGCCCTTTCATTCCCTCCGGGCGGCTCTAACAGCCACTGGACCTCCCGCTGGTTGGGCCGCGCCCCCCAACCTCCCTCATGCTTCCATTTTTGGTCATGTTCTGCTTCGTCGCTCTCCGATTCGCCATCCGACCCTATCCGGGACCTTGGCTCCCGCCAATGAGCGAACGGGTCGCTCGGTTCCCTTATATGGCGAGGCTCTGCCGGCCCCACTGCACTCCATGGCGGGCACGCACGGGGGTTTGAGGAGCGCCCGGCAACCAATCAAGGAGCGAGTCCTGCCCAGGTTGCCCTCCTTGGCCCGGCCCTTGGGCGACTTGCCCCTGCTCTTGTGGTTGCCTGGCCGCCCCCATATCTACCCCCGAACGATGCATGTTCGCGCGCCCCTTTTCTGCTGGTTCTTGTTTACGCACGTCGGTCTCCACCCTCTGCATCTCCTCCCAAGGGTACACAGGGGGGGTGCCGGGGGCGCAGACGGGATCGCACCCTTCTTCCCGTGTTCTCCACCCCCGTCTCCCCCCGATGGCTTGCCTTCTATGGGCCACGCCTCTAGCTTCCCTACTATGTCTTCCCCCTCCTCATCGTCGGAGCTCGCCGTGAGCTCCTCCGTTTGGGTGGTCTCCTCCGCGAGACCCCGCAGACCCTTCTTCGCATCGCGCCATGCCTGTTGCTCCTCCGGGGTAGCTATCATCATCGCGTTTGCCTTCCCCCAAGCCACTAAGTGCTGTGGCCTTCCCAGCTTGGCCTGCTCCGTCAGCACCGCCTCTATCTGCGGCCAGAGCTCCGGCTTCGTGCCGTCTATTGGCTCCGGCAACACGCCGAGCCCCATCAAATTTTGTAGCATAGCTTTCAGTGTCTTCGACTTCACAGAAGCCTTATGTTGCTCGCCCCATCTTTTCAGTACCTTAATTATGGGTAGCATAGCTTTCAGTGTCTTCGACTTCACAGAAGCCTTATGTTGCTCGCCCCATCTTTTCAGTACCTGAATTATGGCATCCATGGCGCGCTGGCCGCGGAGTCTCCCGTCCTGCGTGGAGCTCCTCCACCCCCTGCTGGGCACCGACGACGGTAACTGTAGATCACGTCGGGGCCACCACTTATTGTAGCCGGCTCTGCATCTTTAAGCCTGCCTATCCACCTGTTGGTGGCGCTCAGGTCGCAGGGCCAGATACCGCAGGGGGTTAAGACCTTCTCGGGGACATCAGTACAGACACCAATGTGGTGGTTACAAAACGTCCGTTTATTGAACTGCACAACTTGCATATATATGCTCGCCAAGCACCTCCTCCGTGGGTGCGCCTTCGGCATTACAGGCTTACCTATTACCTTATTTAGTAACAAAGGAAAGGAGGGGAGGTTGTAACTACTCTTTCCGTACATCGCGAGATCTTCCGAGTGCCATTCCCTACAGTGGTCCTTATAATTGCTTCCATCCCACCCCTCAGCCTGACTCACTCACCCAGCTGTGCTTGCGCTCCAGGCATTCCCAGTCACTGAGCTGTGGGAATGCTACTGGATCAGCCTGCTGTGCGGGATGGGGAGTTTCGTGTAGGACTTCTCTGACCCAGGAGGGCAGAAATCAATATTCAGACAGGCGAGGGCTTGTGTTCTCGTGCTGCTCAAGTAGGATATTGAAGTAGGTTATCTTAAAGGGGAGAAGTCTTGCTAGCCAGGGTGTCCAAAACTTGGCGCTTGAGAAGCCTCTGTGGCTAGAATCCTGGCAAGACCTGAGCTTACAAAGAGGAGAGGCACAAAGTGCGTTGGTAGGACACTTTGCTGCACTCCCCGTAGAGAGCATAAAATCTGGGGGGTGCAGGTGGGCCAGGTAAGTGTTACAAAATGCTGGATGTTCCTCTTTGCTTCAGCGGTTAGATCAGCCCAGATTATCACCTAATGACACGTGCGTGCCCATCACCGTGTCCTGTCCGTGCTGGAGGTTTTGTACCGCATTCCCTGTATAAACCAGCACCTCTGGCAGGCGAGAGGTTTGGCTTATGGACAGCAAGTCCCTGGCCCGTATCAGAGGCTGGTTGCTGTTCGGTGCAAGTCTGAAGACTGTGTTACGTCTGGACACTCTCAGTGCATCCTAGTTCATCTCTCTGTTATTTTTTATAGTGCTGCTGGAAGTTTTTCAGGATAAAGGACAAAGCCTGCTACACATGTAGTTTTTCCATGAACCATGTCAGTGCAAAAGTAGAGTCAGGAGGGAGTGGAACCTTATTTCCCAGTACATCTCTTCACTGTGTGTCGGATAGCACAGCTCATCCATGCATCCTTTTGCTTCAAACTGCTGATTGCACTGAGCTTGTAGAACTGAGTTTGAACTGAACTTTGTCCTGCTCTTTCCATTAATCCACTTAAAAAAAAAAACACCAGCAAATTTGCTCCTGCAAATTTCCTTAAGCTTTCTTTGCCTGAGCAGATATTATTAAGGTGCTTATGCCCTCTGAAAGAGCCTTGTGTGTTTGGTGATACGAGAGAAAGCAAGCAAGCTGCAGTGCGAGTCACAAATCCTTCAGATGAATTAGTGAGTCCAGCAGGTGAAAAATTGCACCTGGTAAAGCATGTGCCCTTTGAGAGGTGTTGCTCAGACAAGTCCCTTTGTTGTGCCCAGTCATGAAATACCCTTTTTTTTTTAATTCCAAGTCCTGTTCTGGAGCACAAAGAAAGTCACTGACGTTTCCCATAAACTAGGTGCTGCTTTGTAGCTCTCCTTGCACAGGGATCTGTGAACTATTTGGATTTGCTTACTGTCTCTGAGGTCAGTACGAGGTGCCCACAGAAACTGAGAGTTTCATCTTTACGCAGCAGTGCTATTCATTTAAGGAGGAAAACAATGGTTAAACGAGTGGTTCCCCACTGAGGTGGGTGTCAGGATAATGTAAAGCACGTGCCTGTATCTGTGCACCAGTAAGACACAGTTAAGGGCCTCTTGTGTGGTGGAGCTGTTGCGGTTTGACTCAAGGCTAACTGACCTGGGCTTTTATTTTTCTTCTTTAGTGATGATGGCCAAGGAGAAACCGCCAATAACTGTGGTTGGAGACGTTGGAGGAAGAATTGCCATCATTGTGGTATGGGTGTGATGGAGAGGAGCGGGGGGGTGGCTTCCTCCCAGCATCTTTTCTTGAGCTGCTTTATCCCAGAGGGCAGGAGGGACTGCTGGTGTAGGGGTGGGAACAGGATTGTTACCACTGTTTTCTCCAGTTTTGCTGGTGGCTTTGGTTATTTCAGCTTTCTGCTGAAAACCCTTCGTATTTCAGTGCTTTAAGCTCTGAAATCTCCTTGCTCCCTTGAATCTACAAATATCAGATGTGTACAAATACTCAGCAAATCCAGGACATGCAGAGAAATCTCCTGAAGTATTTAAAAAAAAAAAAACAAACAAACCAACCAACCATAAAAAAAGCTCGCTGAGCTTTTCTTACATGCTGTGCCATGCTGCAGTGTAACTAATCAACATGCAGCTACTATCGCTGTGAAAAAAAATACCTTGCTGAAGATAAGCTCTGTTTGCCTGTGAGCATGTGCAGGGACTAGTTTGTTTCCAAGACACAATGTTTGTTCTGCACACTAGCAAAAGGGTCTGTAAATTAGGGAAACGGTGTCCACAGATTTAAGTTGTGCACGTGGCTGTGCTTGAATCTCAACAGCAGCTGAAGTAGCCAGGGATTATATTCTTTTTGGCTATGTTTGTGGCCAAAGCTGCAGTACCTTGCAGATCCACTCCTGCCCTGCAGGCATGGTAAACTTCTGGTTTTGGTGTTATTTCTGTCTCTTCTCAGGATGACATCATCGATGATGTGGAAAGCTTTGTAGCTGCTGCAGAGATCCTGAAAGAGCGTGGAGCCTACAAGATTTTTGTGATGGCTACTCACGGGCTCCTGTCAGCAGATGCCCCCCGTCTCATAGAGGAATCCTCCATCGATGAGGTGCGTCTGCTTTCTGGGCTTGTGTCTTGAGATGGTGCCACCATGGTGGGTGGGGGATGCTGAGCTTGTGCCTGTGGGTCCCCAAAAGGGGCAGGAGCAGCCTTGTGTGGCAGAGAAGAGGCAGAGCAGGCTGGCAAGGCTGTGTGAGGAGGACCAGCCCTGCCTGCGGGAGAAACCCATCTGCTGCTGTGTCCCCAACAGAGAGGAGGTCTGGCCAGCCCGCGCCAAGCTGGATGAGTTGCTGGGACGAGGCTCCATGACCAGAACCCTGGAAGAGCCAGACCTGGGAGAGCGCCGGGAGGTCAAACTGGCGAAGGAGTACCAAAAGCAGCTGGGTGAGCACAGCCAGGGACGCTGGGAAGGGCTGCAGAGGTGGCAGCGTTGGCCTGGGCGAGCGAGATTGATTTCTACTGCCCTTACAGGGGAAATGCCCTTCTGCCCTCGCGGCAGCCTGGCAGCATTTGCACAGGAGCTGTAACTCGGCTGCCTTTGGCCGTGGGTTGATTCCCAACAAAAGTTTTTCAGCCACTCTGAGGAGGCCCCTTGCTCGCCGGTTTCTGGGCAAGACGTTTCCAGCTGTGTTTTCCCAGAGGCAGCACTGTCAGTGGGAATTGCAGGGGGGGAGGAGGAGGAGGGCTGGAGTCTTTGCCGTTGGCTGCTCCTCTGGGCGCTGACTCAAGGCCGCTTGTCTGAACAGAGAAGGAAGAGGGTCGGCACAAGGACGATTTTGTGTTTGGAGCATACCAGCCCACGGTGGCCTCCATAGCCAAGGGCCGGCCGGCGAGGAGGCAGCCTCTGAGGTATTGTGCTCTCTGTGTGTCTGTAGCTGCAGCCAGCGGGCACGCTGCCCCTGCAGCAGAGCGGGCAGGGTCCCCGGTGTCCCTTCGCAGACAGGGATGTGACTGCTGCTCCTCACAGCAGGTTTTCAGCCGAGAAGAACAGCGAACTTAAAGCAGAGCCCCTCTCCAAAGCTCCTCTGTCAGCCAGCCAGAGCCCCGCATGGGGCTGCAGAAATAGAAGTGGCTGGCTGGGCTTGAAACGTGAAGAATTTTTTGATTTGGAGCTGTCGTCTCCAGCAAAGGCCAGTCCTGCAGGGAGCTCCCGCAGCCCTGCCGCAGCTGGGCAGCCCGGCCCCGCCAGACAGCTCCTGGCTGCAGAGGAGGCAGCCGCTAAAACTGACCCGGTGGAGGAGGAGGAGGACTGGCTGAGTGCTGCCTTGGCTCGGAAAAAAGCCCAAGCGCAGGCGAAGGCCCAGGAGAGGACCGCCAAGCCCTCCGAAGTCCCAGGCGAAGGGCTGAATCCCGGCTCTCCTGTCAGGTAAAGGCGTGGTTGATGGCCGCAGCGCTCCCGTCTGCTCCGCGTGTAGCTGCTCCAGCAGGAGCTCTCAGAAACCCTGGGCTCGGATCTGAGAAATGAATTTTAAGCACTGTCTTGTCTCGGGTTGGGGTAATAACGTGGGGCTGTGTCCCAGTGATCCAGCGCACAGTCCCCTCCCACTTCTGGGCTCTCCTGCCAGTTGTAGCCAAGAGGGCACACAGTGCCGTGGGTCCCGCGGAGCTGTCCTGGATCAGCACACCCCTGCGAGCTCCTCCCTGTGCTCCTCGTTGCTGCCTTCATTCCCTTTCCTTCCTCCCAGTTGAGGCAAAGCACCTCCTCCAGCTGAGTCGACACGGAGCCAGGTCACCTGGGCAGCAGTGGGGTTGGGCTGGAGATGTGTAGAGGAGGGACTGCAGGAGGCTGGGGCTGGATGGCCGTTCCCGGGCTGGGAGGAGATTATCTCCTCAGGGCTTTACCTCCCCGAGAGCGTCCCTGTGTGTGCGCAGGTTAGCACAGCCAGGGCACAGCTGCGGGCGAGGCACGTGCCTGCCTTTGGGGGCTGAGGGTCCCACCAGAAAGCCCCCGAAGATGAAGGGCCTGGGTCTTTTCTCTCTGTCCCTGTAGGCTGAGTCCCCAGCCCTGGGCTTGCTGCATGAGAGGAGGCTGGGGGCTCCCGCTGCCCAGCCCCACGAGGATGCAACGGGCTGTCAGGCAAGGCAGCAGCCATGGCCCCACTCAGCCTGTCCCAGCTGCTGGACATCGCCATTGGGACGCCCCAGGTCGGGGCCGTCAACTTCACGGAGCTGTACAGCCTGCTGCAGGCCATGCTCAGGCACCTGGGCCTGCAGGACCTGCCTGCCCTGGGCCAAGGGCACAGCCCGACCCCCCCTCCTGGGGCAGGACCAGCCCCCCGAGGCACCCCCGAGAGAGGAAGGGGGACAGGGCGGAGGCCCAGGCACAGAGTCGCTCACCCCCGCGAAGGACCCGCTGCAGGGGACCGTGAGCACCCCCCAGGATGCCTCCGTGGCTGCTGACGCGGGGCGGATGAAGGCAAAGATTGAAGAGAAGGAGAGCAGCATCTCCAAGGTAGAGGCTCTTCCCCGTTCCCTGGGTGCCCCCCCCGTGAGACACCCCCTCCTCTGGGGTCTGCACCACCATTGTGGTGCCCTTAGGTCTGGTTTAAGCCTGAGCTCGAGGTGGTATGTGGGGCTTCACTGTGGGAAAGGGATGGAGATTTGGGGAGAAAGAGCTGGGGCTGAAATGCTGCTCCAGTTGCTCTGGGTTCTCCCCAAGTTGCCATCAGCAAGTCGTGGGTCCAGTACAGCACCCGGTGCCCTCGGCTCCAGCAGCCAGAGGCTCAGCACCTGTGGAGATCCAGCCCTACCACTCTCCATCCCTCCCTTCCCCACTCCTGAGCCACAGCCAGGTACGGCACCCACTCCTCGGGCAGCTGAGAGGCTCCATCAGCACCTCATGGGCCTCATCTCCCAGCCCAAATCCCCTTGGCTTGCCCAAGGGCTAGACCCAGCACTGGTGGGGACTGGAGAGGGGCCTCATCCTGCACAATGCTGAGCCGTTTGGGGCTGCGAGCATCCCCAGTGGGAAGAAATAAGCTCAGGTTCAAGGAAACGGTCACCTTGGGTGCTGCAGGGCCGGATCCTGCTGGGGCTGGGACATGTAGGGAGAAGGCAGCAGGGAGAGTTTCCCCGGGTGGCTGAGCTCACCCTCCTCGGGGCAGGCCCCTGCTTGATCGCTCCCCGCTTCGTTAGCCGCGGTTGCCGCTGCCCTCGCGGGCCAGCTGTGGTTGAGAGGGTGGCAGCAGCTCTTTGCCCTTTGGATCGGCTTCAGTAGTCTTGCACAGAGCCCGGTGTGGGGAGGCAGGGCTGGATCTGTCCCCGCTTAATTGGGCTGTGCAGTGGGCCCCCCCCGGGGCAGGGTTGGGGGGGGGGGGTCTCTGGGGAGCTGCTGCCCCTTCTTGGCTGCTGAAGGTGTGATGAATGGTAAGTGCTGCCCGCAGTGCCCCCGGGACTCACCCCCGCCACTCCCCTCTCTCAGGCCGTGGCTCTCTCCCAGGATCTCCTCGAGGAGATCGGCGGGATGAAGGCGGCGCAGTCCCGCATGGAGGAGGACATTCGGATGATCCGCGAGACGCTTGGCATGGTGAGCTGCTGCCGGTGTCCCCAGGAGGCAGCTGGGCCCTCACCCCCCTCCCTGCCTCTGTGTCACCCTGCCACCCCTGCCCCACGGCCCTGGGTGTCACCCGGCGTGAAGGGTGCCAGGAGGGAAGAGCAGGAAGGGTGTCCCAAGGCTGAAGAGGTAACTGCATGCACCAACCAAAGTGACGCTAAGACATTTTTTAACTAAACAGCTGTAAAGAAAGAAACATGGGTGCTAAGAAGGAGAGGAGATAAAGATCTACCCATGCAACACAGCCACAACCCTGCCTGGCATCCCTCTGTCCTGTGCCCAAGTTAATTTTTGGATGCTCCTTTTCAATCCTGCTCCTGTGTCTGGGCTGCCATCCCTCTCCTTGTCCCGCTCCAGGGGAATCTCCAGGACGCTGCCGGCCAGCTGCCGGCCCTCCGTGACCAGACGGCGTTGGACAGTGACATGGTACGGCCGCGCGCACGCCCGGATCCTGCTCCGGGACGGAGGCGGCTGCGTGCCCGGGGCACCGGTGCACCCAGTCCCTCGGTGTCAGGGCACGGTCCCAGCAGGGCTGGGCAGCGATGCTGGAGGGGGTCAGTGCTCCTGTGGGTGCCATCTCACCCGGCTACGTGGCCAGGGTTGACCCCCTAATCCCTTTTTTCCCCAGAAAAAGCTGAAGGAAAGGCTGAGCCTCTACCCAGCCCCGGAGCAGGTAAGCAACTTGGTGCGCTGGGAGGTGCTGGAGGATTGCCTGGTGGGCAGCAAAGCAGGAGGAGGAGAAGGAGGAGGAGAAGGCCGAGGTCTGTCGGTGGTGAGTGCTGGGGCATCCCAGCTATGGGAGTGGGACTCAGCAGGACCGCAGCCCCCCGGGGCCTCGGCGGAGGTTTGCTCAGCACTTCTCTTCCCTGTGCATCCCGCCGGGAGGCAGGACCTGGCACCAGCAGAGCCAGGGCAGCTCCTCGGCTGCCCCAACAGAGACCTCCTCATCGTCCTCATCGTCTGTGCCACTGACAGCCCCCAACAGCCCCTCCGTGGGGCAAGGGAGCGCCCGAAACCCTTGGGGTGACCGCGCAGCCCCCTGTCCTTGCTCAACGTTGGGCAGGACCACGGCTCCCTGCCCTCCTGGTCTCTCTGGGGCTGGGAGGTGGGAGCCGGGGACAGCGGAGGGACATTTTGGGGCAAACCCCAGCATTCTGCACCATGAGATGGTTTCCAAATCCTACCTGGGGCTGCTGCTCCTGAAATGAAGGCGCAGCCCATTAGGCTGGGAAGCGGGTCTGGTCCAGCAGCTCTGGAGTACAGAATCCCATTGCTGGAGAGAAGAATGCCTTGCTGTTGTGTCAGGTGGCATCAGCAGGGGGTTTGCTGATCTCCAGGATCGGCTGCTGAAATGACTCTGCAGGCACAGAGGTGGCCAAAGGACTAAGGGGACTGGGGAGGGGCCGTGCGGCTGGGGCGCCCGGGGGTCCCTGTGGGTTGGGCAGTCTCTGCCTTTGGGGTACTTGAGTTTGGCTCCGTGAGCTGGGGGGTTTGAGGACAGGGCGGGTGGCCCTTGCTGCTGCACTTCCGCCCATAAACCTGCTCCCCTTTGCCTCCTCTTCGCAGGATGGCAGTGAGGGCCAGGCTGCCCCCGCCGAGCCCCCCACTGCAGACATGGACGCCCCGCATGGGGCAAGCTCAGCGCTGGGACTGAAGGGACCAGGGACACAGCCTGCACCCAGGACCAGCAAAGGGACCAGCAAGGGGACTCCACAGGGGCAGCCTGGCTCCCTGGGGACGCAGAGAGCACCAGTGGCCCCTGAGAAGGGGGCAGGTGCTTCGTCAGATAAGACAAAGACTTCTGATGCCCGTGCCACCACCCTGGGGACACAGGCAGGATCCCCTGGCATCAAGACCCCTACGCTGGGGACAGAGTCAGGGGCCCCTGACACCCAAACCTCCACCCCAGGGGCACAGCCAGGGTCCTCTGACACCCAGAGCACTACCCCAGGGGTGCAGCCAGGGATCCCCAGCACCCAAACCACCACCCCAGGGGTGCAGCCAGGGATCCCCAGCACCCAAACCACCACCCCAGGGGTGCAGCCAGGGGCCCCCAGCACCCAAACCACCACCGCAGGGGTGCAGCCAGGATCCCCTGGCATCCAAACCACCACCCCAGGGGTGCAGCCAGGGATCCCCAGCACCCAAACCACCACTCCAGGGGTGCAGCCAGGGATCCCCAGCACCCAAACCACAACCCCAGGGGTGCAGCCAGGGGCCCCCAGCACCCAAACCACCACCCCAGGGGTGCAGCCAGGGTCCTCTGACACCCAGAGCACTACCCCAGGGGTGCAGCCAACACCTCCAGGGACCCAAGGAGGAGGAGCAGGGGTTAGAGATCCCCCTTGACACTGATCCCAGGGCCACATCCCCTTTGCAAGAGCCGCCCGTGCCCTGGCGATCCTCAGGTTCCTGCAGTGTCTCCGATCGCTACGCAGAGACGGTGGAGGCTCTCCGCCAGATCGGGCAGCTCAGCCACCCCTGTGCCAGCCTGAAGGAGCAGGTGGCCCAGCTGGAAGCCAGCAAGTCAGAGCACGCCGAGCTTGAGAAGCTGCGCCTGCTCTTCTCGGAGGGAGGTAGGAGCCCCTGGGGGGGCTGGCAGGGGGGTGTTTGGCATGGGGACACCCTGGGCTGGGGGCTCATTGTGCTCAGAGCCTGGCCTCAAAGGCGAGACCCCCTCACTGACAGCATGTCCCCTCAGACCACATCTAGACAAGGAGAGCATCACCAGCGTCCTGGCCGACCTCCAGGGCCAGGTGTCCTCGCTGCAGGGCCTGACCAGTGACCTGCAGGGCGAGAATGGGAAGGTGAGCTGGCAGCAGTCCCTGGGGGGGCTGCGGGGATGCCAGGGGGGAGTTGGGCAGGGAGGAGCGGAGGACATGGAGTTGTTGGAGGCAGAGACATAACTCGGGGTGGTGAGAATCAGGCTGTTCCGGGAGCAGCCCAAGGCTGGGTGGGTGAGGGTGCTGCTGGAGTTGGTGTTGCTCTGCACCCCAGACTGGCACACACGAGAAGCTCAGCAGGGGCAGGTCTTTGCCATCTCTTGGGAAGACATGAGAGAGTGTCCAGGACAGCAGGTCATACGTTGGTTTCCCCTGTGCCCATCCTAGGAGCGGGCAGAGGTGAAGATACGGGTCTGCGCACTGAGAGCCCAGAGGAGCAGCTGGCGAGAGAGAAAGAGCTGCTGGATGAGGCCTGGCAGGAGCTGAAGGCGGACAGGGAGGAGGTGAATGGGGCTGCACTGCGCGTCCGGCAGCAGGAGGAGGAGCTGAAAAGCGTGACCAAGGTAAGCGGAGCATCTGCGCTTCCGTTCCCAGCTGCACACGGGCTGGCAGCAAAGCTGGGCTTTCACAGCCCTGCCAAAGCAGGGACAGAAAGCCTGTCCTGGAAGGGGAAGGAGGGGATGCCCAAAGGAGTCGTGCCCCAGGGCAGCGCGGGTCCCTGTCCCCAGCCTCCCCAGCTGCTCTGCCTTGCAGCTCTCCTCCCAGAAGTATGAGGAAGGGCAGCGAGCCCTGCAGGAGGCACACAGGGTCGAGTCGCAGGACCAGTCGAGGCTGCAGTCCCTGCAGTGGCAGTTGGAGCAGGTCAAGCAGCAGCAGGAGCGTCCGCACCAGGCAAATACCCCCTCGCCTTCCCTTGTGGGCCTGGGGCCGCCGTGCCAAGGGCCTGAACCTTTGCCAACAGCTTCTCTCTCTCCCTTTCTCCCCGGGATGGGGCAGGACCAGTCTAGCATGGCTCAGCAGAGGAGCCAGCTCCAACAGCTGCGCCAGGAGCTGTCCAAGAGCCCCATGATGCTGCGGACCACAGGCTGGGACTCCAGTGCCCCTGAGAGTGGCTTCTCCAGCATGCTGTGTAAGGCTTTGTGCTTGCTGCTGGTGGGGAGGGACGTGCTGGGGGGCAGCTGCACTTGTATTCCACTTCTCAGGAGGCTTGGTCCGTTCCTGGGGGCTGTTTTAGTTCCCCTGTATATAAACCTCAGATGGGTGTTGGCCGCCTTGTCCTCTGAAGGAGCTCAGCGAAGCTCTGAGCCAGGGCAGTGCCAGGAGAGGGCAGGGAGGCCAGGAAGGGAGAGGCCGGTGGGTTGAAGCCCATTTGCACTGGGAGCGTGGGGAGGATCCTGCTGCAGGGACACGCAGGCAGCACCCAAAGGGATGCTGTGTCGTCTCCATCTGCGGTTCCTCTGACGGCGGCAGCACCACACAACTGGGCTTCTGTTCCAGGCTTTCCACCTCCCATCGGCAGCCCAGGAGGTATCCAAGAACTCCTGGCCAGGGCCAGCTCCGCCGAGCTCAGTGCCACCCTGGCGATGATGAAGTTCCGAGCCCTGCAGGTGAGTTGGTGGGAGACAGGGGTGGGAAGGGGCTTCAAACCCGCTGGGTGGGAGCAGGGCTGGGTGAAGCCTGATCTGAGCCTGGTAGGAGACAGCCCAGGCTGTGGCTCAGATCATTACTGAGCTGTGGGGCTGGGTGGGCTTGGAGAAGCCCCGGGCACCTAGAGGAGTGATGGCAGAAGCAAGGACGGGTGGATCCTCCTCACAGCTGGTCTCAGGCTGATGGAGAACGTCCTCCATGGGGTTGCCCTTGTCCTCGCCCTGTCCGTGGATGGGAGAAGCCAACTCTGTTGGCCTCTGGCGTCATGATGTCCCCGTCTCTCCCGTCAGCCCGCCGATTCCCTGCTGGGCCCTTCCCCAGGTGGGGCTGCTCTTTGAGGCTTCCGCTGTGGGTCTTGCTGAGAGTGTGAGGTTGTGGTCTCGGGGCGGGGGGAGCCCCCACACCCCAGGGGGTACCACGGATGGTAGCTGCCCCCTGCTGACTGCAGGAAGGAGGGTTTGGGATGCTTCCCTCCCTCATGAGTGACACCCGGGACTGTCAGCCCCCTTCTGTGGCACTCTCTGATACCCCTTCCATCCATCCCTCTCTTCTCAGGACCACGCTTACTTAGATAATGAGCAGCTCTTCCTGGAGTCCCTGAAGAAAAGCGTCCTACAATGCTCCTTTTGTGCCAGGCTGAAGGGGTGGCGTCCCCAGGCCGTGCTCAAGGGATGGCTGAGCAATAAACCGATCTTCACACGATCACCAGAGTTACTGTACTTATTGAGGCCTGGGTGCTCGGTGGACCTTTCCACAAATCAAGCACAGCAACAGCAGGTTTTTGTGCTGCTTTTATACACAAAAATCAGAGGCTTTTCCAAATACGCCTATTGGATACGGATTGGTTAGTGATTAACATCCTGCATGCTTCTGCTACTGCGTGTGCTCAGGGAAAGGGTCTCACACCGGGCAGCGTCTTCTGAACCTCTGTGTGTGTGTGTGTGTGGTTTTTAGTATTATAACGAAGGTAGTTCACTTCCAGGACACTCAAAAGTTAGTTTTATTGCCACGTTAATTTAATCGGTTGTTCACTGTGCTAGGTTGTCCAATATTTCATCCCCAGCACAATCCCAGACCTTCTCTTTATGTTCCAGGGTGTTCCACTTGTTTCCTAGGGTTTGGAGATCACAGTCTATCCTGTATGAATTTCTCATCACTAGCGCAGGTTTTCTTGACCACGCTTCAAAGTCCCACTTGCCCGAGCTTCAACCCCTTGGGTGCGGTACCTGTAGCCCCTGGCGCGATCCTTAACCACGGCTACGAGCAGATGTGGAGTGTGCCAAGAGCCACGGTGTGTGTGGCCTCCATCTCTGGGGGTGGCAGCAAGGGCCGCTCTGGGCGTGGGGCAGAGGGGCAAGGGCGGAGGGAAGAGCGGGTCCCTGCGGGGCTGTGGGGGCGTTTGTAGTCAGGCGCGGTGCCAGGCAGCCCCGTTGCTCTGGCAGCGGGGGCCTTGCAGGGCCGGCGGTGCGCGGCGCAGCCCCTGTCGCCATGGGAACGGGGGCCTTGGACTGCTGGCGGCGCGCAGCATGGCGGCGCCTTTGCTGAGCGCGGCGCTGCGGGGCGGGCGGGCGTTCGGCACGGTCGGTGAGGCGCGGGCCGGGGAGCTCCGGTTCCCCGTGAGCGGGCAGTGGGAGGCGTTTGGAGTGTGTGTGTGGCGGGGCGGGGAGCCCTCGGCCGCCTGGGTTCCGCAAGAGTGCTGGCGGGGCCGGCTCCGGGAGGGGTGGGTGGCAGCGGCCAGGGACCGCGCTCCCGCTCTCTCGCTCTCCCGCTCTCCGCCCGCCCCGGGCGCTCTTGGTCTTGTTTCTCGCTTTCTGTCTAAAGCGGGAACTCTGTCCTCTTCCAGCTGCGCTCTGCAAGCGGGCGGCCCCGCTGGGGCCGATGCCCAGCGAGGAGATTGACGTGGACAACTTGGAAGCGCTGGAAAAATACCGCAGTTTCACTCGCTACTTCAGGCTGGCGGAGAAGGAGAGCAGGAAGCCCCGCTGGTGAAAGACGTACCGGCAGCACACCTGCCCCCCGCCAGGTACTGGTGGGAGGAGCTGCTCCGCGCGAGGTTTTGCTGCTGAAGGTCGGGGCAGCTGTGGTTGGGTTTGCCCCAAAGCCTGCCCTGTAAGGAGCTGATGAGGTGCTTTGGCATGAGGTTGGCCCTTACCCGGTGCAGAAGTTTGCAGAGTGCAAATGTCTTCAGGGGAAATGGATGTTAGTTTTTTGGAAGGAGGGCGGCTGGCCGGGACCTGCTAAAAGACGTGGAGCAAAGTAAAGTCGTGAGTCCTTGGAACCCCAGTAGTATCAGAGAAAGCAGATGAGGACCCAGAGCTTTAGAGCTGCAGCAAATAATAGCAAATTTGGCTGCTCTGCTGAGCAGGCTCAGAGACCAGAGCTGCTCCCCAGCTGGCAAACCTGTGGGCCTGGGAGTGTGATGGTTGGGGAGGGAGGAGGGAGCAGAAGGGTGGAGGTGCAGAGGGAGGGCAGAGGTGGTAGAATCGAGTCTCTGACATCTCGGAGTTTGTGTCTCTTTCACGTGCTCCCTACCGTTTGGCAGGGGTTTTGTGTTTGGGTATTTGGAGATTCATGTTTTTCCCATACATGATTTTTTCACCCCTCTCTGAAGAGCCAAAGACCAACATCAGCTTGCCGCGTGCTAAGCTGCTGCGGGCACAGGAGAGGAAGGAAAGAAAAAAGATCCTGAGGGAGAACCGCCAGAGTGCCGAGATGGAAAGAGCAGCGCGGCTCCGGACTGGTCTGTGCCGCACCACCTCCCTCCCTGCCCCGGCCGCTCTGGGCGCCCAGCTGCCTCCTGCAGCGTTTCTCTCTCCTTGCGGTGCTGACTCCCCTCGACGAAGTCAGAGCTGAGTGGGAGAACACCAGCGGCCCTTTCCACAAGCAGCGTGTGGCGGAGCACTGCGGGATATTTCGTGACTTGTTCAAGGGGGCCACGTTCACCCCCTGGGTTCCCTTGAGGGTGGAGTACAGCCCAGAGGACGAGTACCTCATGCCGGTCTGCTATGGGAACGTGGTGACGCCGTCAGAGGTGTGTGAGGGGAGCTGGGAGCAGCCTCGAGCCCATGTGTGTTTCTGTCAGATGCTTCTAACAGGCGTTGCTTGTTCTGGGGATTTCTTTTGCAAGGGTATTTCCCCTGTGATGAAGGAAATATGTTTCTTGGACACGACAAGGACAGAGCTTTGCAACAGGGTCGTTGTCTGTCAGCAGGCTGGTGTTTGTTAAAGCCCCCTGGGGGCTCTCCGGGTGGAGCTGGCTTACTGGGTGGTGGTGTGGCTGTGCCCAGTCTCCTGGCCATGCCCGTGACAAGTGCACGTTCTTTGCCTTGGAAATTGTGATCTGGTCTGAATGGAAGCTGTTGTTTGAGCGATTTACATTCCCTTTCTGTTGCTCTTTTAGGCTTCCAGTCCCCCTGCAGTGTCATACGAGGCAGATAAAGGCTCCCTCTGGACTTTGTTGCTGACAAATCCAGGTGAGTAGCGGGTTCTTTAAAAAAAAATCTTTGAGCTGGGTTGTTTCACTCTGCTTTTGGTCAGCTCCTGTTTCTTTTGGCTGCACAAGCTGACGTGAGGTGATATCTGGAAAGCAGGGACATCTTACGTATGCAGGAGAGATTGTAGCCTCCCCAAATTTCTGGCGGTTGAGAGATGGAACAGTGATGCAACGGGACCTGTGTCAGAGTGTAGAGGGAAGAATTCCCTGACTCCCGTCTTTTGTTTACCCCCCAGAGCCCTCTCTCCCTTGGCAGTCTGCCTGGGGGGTAGGTTAGCTGACACTGTTTGCCCTGAGAAACCAAAGCACAGTGACGTGAAGCAGCTGAGCAAGAAGTCCTTTTAGGCTTGGAATTCCATGTGTAGAGTTCTTTGCTCCTCCTTTTAAGCTCAATCCTATAAGGTTGAGTTACTTTTCTGGTAGGAAAGGAGTGCTGGGAGGTCTCGAGCTGCCCCCTCCCTTCAGAGCGGATCCGGGCATGGGGTTGGTGCAAACATCAGGGTGTCCCTAAGTCACCTTTCCCTGTGGTGTGCGTTTGCAGATGGACATTGAAGAGATGCGGACTCGGAGCACCTGCGCTGGCTGGCGTGAGTACGGCACCTCGCAGCCGCACGCTGCTTGGCTCAGGGAAGTCCCAGGCGGAGCAGGCAGAAACTCCTCCAGCAGAGCTCGGGAAAAAGGATGCCTGTGAGAACAAACAGCCTGAGAGAGAGAAGGGATGGGGGGAGTGGAGGCCCTCCCAGCCGGGGAACGTCTCAAGCACTTGCGAGTAGCGGAACTGTGGTTGTGGGGTGCAGAGTGTGGAGCTGATGAGGCTGCCTGGGCAGCACAGGGTGGGCTGGAGGAGGGAGCCCTGTGGAGCCGGGGCGGTTCTGGTGGCAGAGGGGAGGACACCAGGAAGTTCCCTCAAAGGGCAAGAAAGGAGCGAAATCAAATCCCCGATGGTGGGTGTCCCCCTGCAAACCCCTTCCCGGGCACAGACGTTGCTCTGAGCCCCGCCAGCCTCTCGCGTGTGTCTCCCTGCGGCGCCGCTGCAGCGTCTCCTGCCGCGCTCCTCGGCCCGCGGCTGGGGGGGGTCTGTCTCGTGAAGAGCCGCGCGGGCGGGCAGCGCGCGCCGTGCAGCGGGTGCGGAGAGGCGGCGGTTGGGCCGTTGGGCGCCCGGCGGCGGAGAGGTGGGGGCTCCCCGGGGCGGCGGCAGGCGGTGTAATAAAACATATATGGTATTTGTTATTCAAATCTCAAGGGGAAAAAGAAGTTGTAGTCAGGATGTTGTGGCCGAACAGTTTTGTAATTCTCTTCTGTAAATAAGAAATAAGATATATGTATATAGTTTCTATTGTTAAAATCAGTTGTTAGAAGGGAGCTAAAATGGCCCCCATCTTCAAGCCACTACAAAAACACCTGTGCTGAGTCATCCCCCCTTCTCTGATGGAAACCTGAGAAAAGCCCGCGAAAACCGGAGAAAAGCCCGCGAAAACCGGAGAAAAGCCCGCGAACCTTGTTTACACCTTTGCAGCCCCCTCAGGGTACGCCCATCATGAATATGGATGAAGCCTACACTGCAGAGGGACTCAGCTCTGTCCTGTGAGGTGTGTGTGCTGGTAGAGCAGAGACTCCCGGCACACCCAGCGCTGTTTTGCTCACTCGCCGCTTGCTAATAAATTTTTATTGATCACTAAAACTTGAGAAGTGGTTATTTCCCACTAAATTACAAGTAATCAATAACAAATTTGGTGCTGTGACTCGGATCCAGATCTTTTGGTGCGAAACCCCGGATAGGGGAGGCGCCCTATCTTCGGATAGCCTCAGTCTGAGGATCTCGTGGCCAAAATGCTGGATATCCGAACCCCTTTTAATTCGGACTCGGGAGTGAGCAAAAGAATCTGCAGAACCCCTTAAATTTTGTGCATGAAGACCGATCGAAGACTCCGGGGAGGAGTAAGTATTTGCGTTTGTGCGGTTATCCGTTCGGTTGGGGTTGGTAATCCCAGAGTGCGAGTGAGTGAGAGGTCTCGAAGAGATCACCCGAGTGCGGACCCTTTAGTCGTGCAATTCTCGTAGCCCGCGAGGGAGCGAGTCACGAATAAGGGGAGCGCGTGTGTGTGTGTGAAAGAAGGCACTCTGGAAGATGGGACAGAGGGAAAGCAAGCCCTCTGGATCCATGGGTGGGGGCAAGGAAGAATTGCCGGATATCCCACTAGATAGTCCTTTAGGAGTTATGTTAGAGAATTGGAAAAATTCCCCAAGAAGTCATGACATCCACCTCCCCCCCGCCCCCCCCAACTCCCCGGGGCTGAGGAGCTTCCCCCGCCCCGGGGCAGCGTTGCCTTCGGGGTGGAGGCAGCTGAACTCCTCCCGCTGCTGGCTCCAGCTGGGAGAGGGCTTGTTCCCGGGGCGCCACCGGCCCGACCCGAGCAGTGTGCCCAAGCCGAGCCCTGGAGCAGTGTCGCGGAGCCTGGCCCAGCGTGGGGGAGCGGGGGGGGGGCAGAGCTGCCCCCTCCCCAGCCGGGAGGGCCCGTCCCGAGCACCCAGCTGCCCTGGGGGGGGTGGGGCTGGGGCAGGGGGCACCGAGCGGCCCTAGTGAGGCTCCGTAATGCCAAATTAGCGTTTAGGTTTCTGCTCAGAGACAGGCTGCAGTAAACTGTCTCAAGGGGGCTCTGTGCTGAGCCCCCCCCTTTCTAACGCGCTCATACTTGTAACCAATGATTCTGACCCCAAATCTCCCAGACCCCCTCAGCGGGTTACCCGAAGCAAAGTTAAGGAAGGGAGGTTATACCCCCTTAGAGAAATGCTTGTGCCAGGAGTGGGGGCACAAGGGGAACCGGGAGCGGGGTATGTTGCTGTTCCCCTCAACACTGGAGATGTGAGAGATTTTAAAAAAGAAATGGGGAACCTATTAGAGGACCCGCTTGGCGTAGCCGAACGGGTGGACCAGTTTCTTGGCCCAAATTTATATACCTGAGATGAATTACAATCTATCCTAGGAATTCTATTTACTATGGAGGAACGAGATATGATCAGGAGGGCAGATATGAGACTTTGGGACCAGCAACATCAAGTGGGTCCCACAGCAGATCAGAAGTGGCTGTTGGTAAAACCCAACTGGAATAATCAAGACCCAGGCCACCGAACCCACATGGCAGATTTAAGAATGATCATAATTCAAGGAATTAGAGAGTCAGTTCCCCGAGGGCAGAATATTAATAAGGCTCTTAGTGAACAACAGAAGAAGGACGAGAAAAAGTTTACAGTTGTACTCGGGAGTAGATCCTGCCACCCCTGTGGGGCAGGCATTATTAAAGACTCAGTTTGTGGCTAAGTCTTGGGCAGATATTAGGAAGAAGCTAGAAAAGATCGAAGATTGGCAAGGGAGAGGAATAGATTAATTGCTGAGAGAAGCTCAGAAAGTTTAGGTGGATTCCTACTTGAAGTGGTGGTATTGTTCTCGTTATCAATTTGAATACCCAGATAATGATCTTTTTAAATGTTGTTTCACTTCTTCCTGACTCGTTTATTATTCAGTATACCTTTGCCTGCTTGACTTGGTGATCAGAAGGTGACAGCTTATAACTTTCTGTCCTCTTGGTATTTTGAGGACTGTAGACAAGGATCAACAGATCACTGTGATAGATACAAGCCCTTGGCTAGCTTCAGCAGCTTTCTTCTTAGCAGTGATGAATCAATTTAAATAAAGAAAATCGGAGTAAAATATTATCAGAGTGAAAGCAATAGTCCAAGAGGGAAAGAAGTGAGCAGATCTGCAGCTTAATCTAGCTGCCTGTTCTTCAAGCAGGCAGCTCTCTTACATCATTGACAGGATTTGGGGGAAAAAAAAAAAAAAAAAAAAAAAAACACAACAGAATCAGGGTTCTAGCATACAGGCAGGTATATGGGCTGGGGAGCCAAGTTCCAGCTAATTTGCCCCCGGACCACATTCTTTTGGAGCTGCTAATCTGGTTTGTACTTCTTAGCCAAAAGACGGGGAACTAACATAATTGTAGCACACTGACTAGGCAGCTCATAAATGTTGTGTCTTTTCCAAAGGAGGAGGATGCTGCTGTGCCCTTTGCAGACTTTCTCCTCAACAGGCCGTGGCCTAGAGCTTGCCAGTTTTGTAATTTGTGATGTGCTACATAAACACCGCGCAGCACGTGTGTGGTATAGCTGCCCAGATGCTTTATTTGATTGCATCTGGAAGTACATGTGCAACAGTCTAGGTAGATTTAAACTACCCTTGCTCTAAATGTCTAGACCCAGTAGGAGTTTCAGGTTGAGAGGAGGCAATGCAGAGTGTGTAACAGCTCAAACATGCAGCAAACTGCATTATTTTAGCCTGAAAACTGTTCTGTGCATTCCCCAGTGCCTGCATGTAATAAAGCTGTGCAGAACATGGATGTTTTATGTGATGTTTACCTGGAGGCCATGGTTTCTTTGGGATCAGAGATTTTCATTCATTGAATGGTTCTGCCTACTTTAATATGAAGGAAGTGGAATGTTTTTATTGCAAAAGGAAGGGGCATGTGAAGAAGGTTTGCCAGAGGAGAATCCAAGATGAGAAAATGTTTTCTGAAGATTAGTGGGGTCAGGAACTCTATGTGCTTGGGGACCCAAAGAACAAAGAGCCCTTGATAAAACTTAAAGTGGGTCCTCAGCGACAAGAGATAGAGTTCCTTGTGGACTCAGGAGCCGAAAGATCTACCATTCAGGCTCTGCCTCCAGGCTGTAAAGTATCATCAGAAAAAATCAGTGTAATAGGGGCTAAAGGTGAACCATTTGAGGCCCCGGTTCTTCATGATGTGATTGTTGAATCAAAATGCAAATAAGTGATTAGAACATTTTTATTAATTACCAGAAGCAGATTATAATTTACTTGGACGGGATCTGATTATAGAATTGAGAATTAATCTGAAAGTAGAAGAAAAAGAACTCAAAGTCATATTATGCCCCCTCACAGTGGCGGATGAAGAAAAGATTAACCCAGAAGTATGGTATACCCCAGAGACAGTGGGTAGATTGGATATCACCCCCTTCGAAGTCACCATTAGGAACCCAGAGATCCCGACTAGAATCAAACAGTATCCCTTGCCGCAAGAAGACAGGAGAGGCTTAAAGCCTGAAATAGAGAGACTCCTTAATCAGGGGAATACTGCAATATTGCCTGTTAAGAAGGCAGATGGGAATTATAGATTAGTGCAAGAAATCAACAAAAGAACTGTAACCAGATTTCCTGTAGTAACAAACCCCCATACTACTCACTGGGGAGTACAAGCGTTGGTAAAATACATGTGCATAGGGATTTATAATGTTGCTAAGGGAATAATAAAAAGCTGTTTAACGTGCCAGAAAATTAATAAACACCAATTAAGAGAAAAGATTCAAGGGGGATGAGATTTGGCATACAGACCATTTGGAAGAATTCAAATCAATTTTACAGAACTACCAAAAGTAGGACGGTACAAATACCTCCTAGTATTGGTAGATCATCTCACTCATTATGTGGAGGCCTTTCCCACCACTCGAGCTACGGCAAATACTGTGGTAAAAATACTCTTAGAAAACATCATCCCTAGGTATGGAAATACAGAAGCAATCGATTCGGACAGGGGTCCCCACTTTGTGTCTAAAGTAATCAGAGAGACATTGACTTCCCTGGGGACCAAGTGGGAATTCCACACTCCCTGGCATCCACAAAGCTCAGGAAAAGTAGGAAGAATGAATGGGGAATTCAAGAAACAACTTACCAAATTGATGTTAGAAACAAAGATGTCTTGGGTTAAGTGCTTACCCCTAGCACTTCTGAATATCCAGACCCAGCCCCGAACTGATACTGGAATATCCCCGTTTGAAATGCTATATGGTATGTCCTATGATATGGAATTTCCCACTGATCACCCAGTATTGGAAAAAGACAATTTGCAACCATACTTAATAAACCTCATGAATAGGAGAAAAGAACTGTGAAGAATATGGTGGTGATTTGTGTTAAAATATGATGACTTTGTTAAGAGTTTACCATGTACATAAGTTAAAGGAGATTTGTCATAGTTTGATTGTTAAAAGGAGTTTGGAGGTTTTTTCCCCTCAGTGACAGATGCTAAGCAGGTGGAAAATCACTGGCGGGACCCCTGTCAGAAGTCCCCAGCAACACCGGATTGCGCAGGTGAAATATGATTGGAGGAACCCCTGCCAGGAGCCCCGGCGACACCAGAAAGCCCGGGAAAGTTTGAGGGACCCTGCTGCGTGTGTGAAGAAAGGACTATAAAAGAGAGTGACGTAGCACCACCCGGTGCTACCCGGAGCAGGAAGCCCCCCCCTGCCCCCCGGCGTGCCAATTTTTTTTTACTTGTTCTTATTGCAAATAAATTTATAAAAGATATTTTTGGCTCTGCCTCGGCATTTATAACAATTTGGTGACCTCGACGTGATACTTCGGGACCCGTGGAGTATTGGTTTCCAGGGGAGGCGCGCCCCACCTTTTAGGTGGCTCCCGAATTCCTTTGCTTCCTCGGACCGACACTATCACGAACAGAAGGCAATAAGAACAAGCAAAAGAAAAGCGAAATCCCCAGACAACGCTCCCCGGAGATTTCCCGCGGAGGATCCAGGCGAAGACCTCGGACTGTGAGCGACGCTTGGTGCAGGAGGGGTGATTTTCTGCCTGAGTGAGTGCGGTGTGACTGAGACGTGACAGTGTCACGAAGCGAGTGCGGAGCCCTTCTAGCCGCGATTCCAGAGTCTCGCAAGAGGCCTGGCCGGCGAAGGGGCGAAGCGAAAGAAAAAAAAAGGTTTGAAAGGACTCAGGCAAGGGTTTTCAGGATAGGCATTATCCTAGGGTTGATACGGGATTAGTTTTATCCCAGGGTTGCCGGCAAGAGATTTGGGATAGGTTTTATCCCAGGGTTATGGGCCAGAAAGGGAGTAAATCCCGCGGCTCGGGGAACCCACGGAGAGGTTCCCAGAGAGGGAGCGATTTGCCTGACACTTCTCAGGACAGTCTCCTGGGTTGTATGCTAAGAAATTGGGCTAATTGGTCAGAAACAAAACGGAAAAGTAAAGAAAAAATGATTCAGTATCGCATGGTCGAATGGACCGAAGAACCTATCAAATCTGATGATTTATTTTGGCCAAAATTTGGAACTACTGACCATTGGACATGTCAGGCGTTAAATTCATACCTAAGTAATAAAAAACCCTATAATCAAGAAGAATGTAACTATGCTCAGGTGTGGAGAGGTTCCCGAATAACATCAAAAATGTTATTACTAAAAAAATAAAAACACTAATAAGAAAACTTTCAAAGAAAAAGAATGGGAACCTTTAGAAAATCTTCCTCCTCCTCATGAGGGAAGCTCAGAGGATGAGGAACCAAAGCTTACCGCTCCTTCCCCTCCATCAACTAGCAGAACCAGCAACCAAGAAAAACAGAAACAAACAACAAATAGTGGGGCAGAGGTTTGGGAAGGCGTTGGCGGCGGCAGGCGGCCCCTAGGACCGCGGCACGACCCCGCACCAGGACCCGGCCCCCCCGCGGCACCGCAGGGAGGGGGCCCGACGGCGGCTGCACCCCCGCGGGGGCTGCGCCGAGCGCTGCGGTCTGACCGCGGTGCTAGAGGAGCCCGGCCGGGGAATAAAGCAGAGAGCGAGCAACAGATTTTACAAATACGTTCGGGGGTAGACCCGACCTCCCCGGTGGGAGAGGCTTTGCTGAAAACTCAGTTCGTGGCCAAATCGTGGGGTGATACCAGAGAGAAATTAAAAAAGTTAGATGACTGGCAAGATCAGGGTCTGCAGGAGCTGTTGAGAGAAGCACAGAAGGTATATGGTAGAAGGGACGAAGAAAAGCAGAGAGTGAATGCAAAAATATTTGTTGCAGCAGTCAGAGAAACTCAGCGGAGAGAGGAGAAGCCTCCGAGATCTCGCCCTAATGAATCACCTGGAGCATTAGGTGGTGAAAAGAGAGGGACAGTAATTAGGGAAAACACATCAGCCTGCTATTATTGTGGAAAGAAGGGACATTTACAACGGAATTGTAGAAAGCGAGAGCGGGATGAAAGGATGTTTAAAGAAGAATAGGGGTGTCAGGGGCTCTATTTCCTGGGGACAAAGACATCAGAGGAGCCCTTGATGAAATTAGGTCCCCAGGGAGAGGAGTTTGAGTTTTTAGTAGATGTGGGTGCCGAAAAATCAACTGTGAAAAACATTCTGAGGGGATGTAAAGTGAAAAAAGAAACTGCTCTAGTAACAGGAGCTAAAGAGGAACCATTTAAAGTACCAATTGTCGGGGATGTAGAAATAGAATCCCAACACCGCATCGTTATAGGGGATTTATTGTTGCTACCAGAGGCTGAAAATAACCTTCTGGGAAGAGATTTAATTACGGAGTTAAAATTAATAATAATACAAGAAAACTAAAAATTTATACATTAGCGGAAAAAGATGAACAAACAGATAGATCCCAAAGTTTGGTATACAAAAGGAGAGACTGAAAAACTTGAAATAAAACCTATTAAAATTAATTTAATTGATCCGGAGACACCAATTCGGATAAAACAATACCCCATTCCCCTAAAGGGTCGAGAGGGGTTGGAACCAATAATAGACGAATTACTAAGTAAAGGCACATTGGAACCTTGCATGTCTCCACATAATAATACACCTATTTTACCAGTTCTAAAATCAGACGGATCTTACAGATTGGTGCAAGATTTAAGGGCTGTGAATCAGTGAACTGTGGCTCGTCTCCCTGTGGTAGCAAACCCCTATATGCTACTTAACCAACTATCCCCTGACTATATTTGGTAAAGTAATGATTAAAACCTGGAAGGAGGAAAGCTTATCTCCTAGATGGGAAGGACCATTCCTGGTATTGTTGACTACGGAGACAGCTGTAAGAACTGCTGAAAGAGGATGGACTCATATTTCCAGGGTGAAAGGACCAGTCACAGGTGAATCAAATTGGAAGATCAAGTCAACGCCTGGAGATTTGAAGCTCCGAATGCGACGGAGTTAAAATAGGACTGGACTTACCGAGGCAGACAGAGCGACATCAACAGTAGTAAAGATCTTGAATCATCCACATGAACCCTGCGTGTATGTATATATGTTAAAAGGTTGTAACATTCACAGGGTTTTTTTCGGTTTTAGACTGTTTTGCATGAAAACATAAGTCAGTTTGTATAGTTGGACAAAGAAACCGAAAGAAAAGGGAAGTAAGAGAGTGAGGGAAAAGCTGAGAGTAAGTCCAAGTGAGGGCAAGACCGGGTTGGCCTCCATTTTTGCTGTTAAGAAGACACAAACCCGACCGTTGGCAGCAACCCAATGGGTCCAGGGATAAACAGAAAAACGTGCCATACCGGACCTCACGATGGCGACTGGCTTTTTCCCCTCATTTTGTGTGTTGGCCTCGTGATGGCTAAAAAGGGTCAAAACGCTACCAGCTTATATGACCCCTTTGAAGAGAATGAGTTTGTTCTGTTAGCAAAAACTATAAGTAAAACTTTCAATTTAAGTCATTGCTGGGTTTGTGGGGGACCTTTGGGATTGTCAAGTTGGCCGTGGGTTTCTGTGCCGCTTTCCCCATCACAAATTGTAAGTAACTATAGTGATGTTAATAATACTACCTGGGAAGATAGTGAAAAATGGCCAGTTCAATTTCCTAACAAGGGTAAATTTTGTCTGAACCGAACTCAGAAAGGAGGAGTTAATGTGGGAGAGAGTAAGTGTCAATGGACGCTTACACATAAATTAATTAACAAAGATAGAGGTATCTATATATGGTTGTGGCTTAATGAACAAGGACGCAGCAAAGGATTCAAGGGGTTCTGGTCAGACAAAAATGAAACTGAATATGCCAAACTACGAGGAAACAATTTTTATAATCGAACTTGCGAATGGAAAAATGACACTGGGTCCTGGTATTGTACTATACGGATAAATAATAATTTAAACGAGGTTTTCAGCGCTTTGGGTGACAAAAATACGACTTATTTTCAAACCCCAAGGACTGCAGAGGGACCATTTGCCAAAGGTACAAAGGTCAAAAAAGGCCACTATTGGATATGCGGACATACTGCCTACAAACAATTACCAATGAACTGGTCAGGAATTTGCTATGTAGGGATTATCTGACCTCTATTTTTCCTTCTTCCAGAGGCGGATGGCCCCCAGTTAGGAATAAAATTATATGATAAATTAGGAAATAAGAGTATTACCCGTCGAAAGCGATCCATTGATTTCAAAATAGGTGGAACACAAAAGTGGGGGGAAAATGAGTGGCCTCCTGAGAGAATAATTAAACACTATGGACCTGCCTCCTGGAACCCTAATGAACCAATATCAGGGGCAAGAGAACCAATTTATAATTTAAATCGTATAATTAGACTGCAAGCAGTTTTAGAAATCATTACGAATAAAACTGCTAATGCCATAGATCTTTTAGCTCAACAGATGCGCACTGCGATCCTCCAACATCGCATGGTCCTGGACTACCTGCTCGCTGAAGAGGGAGGGGTATGTGGAAAATCAAATGTCTCCAATTGTTGCCTAGAAATAGATGATGTAGGAGAAGTGGTCCTTCAATTGACCACAGATATCAGAAAACTGGCTCATGTCCCTGTCCAAACATGGAGTGGCTGGAATGGCGATCTATGGTCCTGGTTACCTGGAGCCCCGTGGGTAAAACAGCTTTTATTTTACCTGTTGTGTGCATTTGCTGCCCTAATGTTTATACCATGTATGATACCATGTTTTATTAGATTGATTCATTCAGTCGTTCAAGGGATGCAAATCTCTGCAATACCAATGGATCCTGAATTAGCCAAAGGAGGAAAGATACACCCACTAATGATAGTTAAAATCAAGAAAACAGAACACCCAAATCCCATACAACAGACCCTAGCACGTTTTGAAACCGAAACACGAATCAATTTAATAAAACAAAAGGTGAGGGATTGTGAAGAATATGGTGGTGATTCGTGTTAAAATATGATGACTTTGTTAAGAGTTTACCATGTACATAAGTTAAAGGAGATTTGTCATAGTTTGATTGTTAAAAGGGGTTTGGAGGTTTTTTTTCCTCAGTGACAGATGCTAAGCAGGTGGAAAATTACTGGCGGGACCCCTGTCAGAAGTCCCCAGCAACACCGGATTGTGCAGGTGAAATATGATTGGAGGAATCCCTGCCAGGAGCCCCGGCGACACCAGAAAGCCCGGGAAAGTTTGAGGGACCCTGCTGCGCATGTGAAGATGGGACTATAAAAGAGAGTGACGTAGCCCCACCCGGTGCTACCCGGAGCAGGAAGCCCCCCCTGCCCCCCAGCGTGCCAATTTTTTTTTACTTGTTCTTATTGCAAATAAATTTATAAAAGATATTTTCGGCTCTGCCTCAGCATTTATAACAGAACTACGCAAAAAAGGGATGGTATGTTTTGCTGATCAGGGATATCAATTAAACTCAGACACCAGAGTGAAAAGAGCAGGCATATTTTACTAGAAATAACTAAATAATGTAACAGAATAATACAGAAAACACACAGTAAGAAAAGACAGAACAGTGCACTTAAACAAATAGGAAAATACAGGGTAATGCACCAAATCATTACTACTTGAGAGAGAGAGAGAATAGTGATTAAGAAAGATACATCACCACTTGCATACTTTACCATCATCCAGATCCGCAGTCGCTGGGGAGCCCCGGTTACAGCGAGGATTTGGAGAACCTTTCCCTGCAAGTGGGAAATCCTACGCGGTGCGTCCACCCGTAGGTGAGGCTTCCAAAGTCGCTGTGAGCGGGCCCAGCCTTATATACCTAAAAATCAGTAAGCCAGAATAGCTGACACCTTTGTTTTAAGCGGAAATGTCTGGTTTTCATCTCACGTTAGGTTCCCCCCAGAGCCTGGCCAGGGCTTAAGGGAGAAGCTAAGGGAGTTTCCCTGCTTATCTAGTTAATTTATGAGCAAGGTCACAAGGCCAGACAACTGTTTCTGTGGCCTTGTTATCTTGCTCACACATAAAGAAATATAAGGATACATTCAGGATAGACATGTTTTATGATGTTTAAGCTACATCTTCTATGCATATTTCACTAATGACTACACACTGGGTTAGCAGTTTCAGTTCAGGGCCTGTTGCTCAGGCTTCAGTATTCCCACCTTTTACATCAGAACAGTTGGTTTGCTATAACTTAGTATAATACCTATTAGCACAATGGTTATCAGTTATAAAATGTACAGGATTCATCTATAGGTCAACTCTGGCTTGGGCTTATTGTCCAAGCCTTAGCACTTCATTCGGTCCTTTGACCTATAGGTGAATCATGGCTCTCAAACCATCTCTATGGTTAGTGACATTAGTTTTCGTTCATCAGTTGATGATGTTTTGTCAGGCATGTCCCGATCCAATATCAGGGAGGGTTCTTAAATGATCTTAGTAGTGATCTTAAGACACAAACGAGGTTAGATACCATGCAACCTTGTAAACTCTATTTCCTGTAACAAGCAATAACAGCAATAGGACAGAGGAAAGAAGAAAGAAAGTCAGAATACCTAAGCAAGCAAACAGAAGAGATGCAGCAAAATCAGTCACCACCACGAATCCAGTGATGTCCTGTTGGTTCAGTCTCTCCTGAAATCTCAGCTCTGAGCCCTGAGAGAGGAGTACGCAGTCTTTTTATTGTCCAAGTCCCCACAATTTCTCCAAAGAGTCCGCCCATTTCCACGGAGCTCATTGTCATACGTGCCGCCCCGTGCTCCTCCAGGTGCGCATGTCCAGGTGTTCTCAGTGGTCATGCTGGAGAAGGGGTGTTGGCCTGTGGTGTCTTCAGCTTCTGCACGCCTTCCTCACCCTGATTTTTCCTCCACCTGGCTCGTGCACAAGCGCAGCTTGGCAGGCACTGCCAAGGATGATGTTGTTCTGGCTTCAGGCAGATATAGTGGTTTCTTCGGGGACAATTCATCTCCTTCAGAGCGTACTCCTTCACGGGACAGGATGTTGAGGCCAGGTAGTGGTAGTGGTGCAGCAGCAATGTCGAGGCAATACAGTCTCTCACACTGCCCCATGGCTTGACATTGCTGTCCTCGTGGTGGCACAAAGGATAGAGATATAAAGAGAGAGAGAAAGAAAGGACAGAAATAGCGTGCAACATGACAACTAACGATATTTCTGACTAACATATAACTAATAACATCTTTAACAGATATATAAATTTTCTGTTAATAAACATGTAACTAACAATATATTTAACAAATATGAATATCTTCAGTTAACAAGCATATAGCTAACAACATCTCTAACAAACATGTCATGCTCAAAATTAACTAACTCTACAAAACCAAAACATTCTACAAACCAATTTTAAGGTTGCAAGGAATCAGTAGAAGAACACAACGGCAGTTTACATGATTGACATTCACAGGGACAAAAAAAAAAAGTATTATAAGAACAAATAAGAAAATGATTATCAAGGCTAAGGCTATAAAGTGAATTGAAATTATTACTAACATATTATCCATTATTTTTCTATGGTTCTGGTAATATATCACTGAGTGTTTGTGGCTCTGGTAGCCCACGCAGTCTGTTGCCCTGGTCTGCCAAAGTTGGGGTCAGCATACGCAGCAGGAAAATGGTTTTCCACGCCCCTTTATCCTAAAGCGCATGTGTCATCTGGGCCTAGAAACTTCTATCCCAGATTTAAACAAAGGTAAATGAGCAATAACACTACAAAGAACAAATAAAACAATATTGACACTGACAATGGTTAACAACATCCTAACCAAACATATAATAAAGGTAACAGTGACAATAACAATGTCAATTAACAATATTTTAACCAAACATATTTAACTAAAATGTGTCCCACGCTGGGCCTAATGGATGTACTCCCGGTCCTTGGGGATTGGGGGGGGGAGAAAGGTGGTTGTCTACATGAACAAGTACAATTACAGGATGTTTTACATGAACACTTATAAGACTAACACATACATATCACAAGGGAAAATATTCTGGTTGTTGCTGTCAATTGTGGAGCTGAAGATGGTCTGGCTCGCTGGAGCTGGGGTCTGCCTTTGCAGCAGGAAGATGGATTTCCATGCCCCCCAGCCCAGAGTGCATGTGTGGTTTAGGTCTTGGTATTTCCATCTTGCCTTCATGGGCCCAGTAATGACTTTTTAAAGGCCAGGCCCCGTTAGCAAAGGGACCTTCCCCTGATTTGGTGTCTGTTGTTTGCTCATAATACTCGTAACAGAATGACTTAAACTCACAAATTCGTTTTCCTCCCATTCTTGGTTAATACTTAGGAAGCCGGTGCTTCCCCCAGAACCAAGGGAGAGGGGAACAGTCACCCAAAGCAATTTTTGCAATAATAGACAATACATCCTAGAAATATTAATAAGACAATGAACATCAACACTGTATAAAAAAAAAAAAAAAAAAAACAACCCATTATATAAGGATCCCCCGTCGTGACTCAGGATATCTTTCTCCGGGGGGTTTACCTGCAAGAAAAAGGAAAGAAAAGCTTCTCGGTTCATTTTGAGAACCGGAAGTGGGTTATAATTAGAAAGATGGGATAATCCACCTTGTATTAATTTTGTGCTCCTTTCCATGAGCATCTTTGCTTTCCAGGTATACTTGTTTATTTGGGTATCCAATACTAATAGTACTGTTCCCACCATGGGGAGTTTGACTAAGACAGGTTGTCCTGGAAAATGAGATGGATTTCTGGGGTGGTCAGGGCCATGTGGGGCTGGCTTGATGCCCGCAATGCCATTGAATTCCCAGAAATTTCACTGTCTCAGACGGTCCTTGGATTTTTGCAGAGTTAATTTCCCAACCCTTCTGTTTCATATGATCTACCACTAATTCAAGAACTTGTTGTATTTCCTCCTCATCATTTCCTTGAATCAAAATATCATCTATATAGTGGCTTAATTGTGTGTGAGGAGGCAGCTGTATTTCATCTAAGTGTTCAGCTACAATTCTATAACAGATAGTGGGGCTCTGCAGCCACCCTTGTGCAAGCACATGCTTTTCTGCAATTGGGATAGTAAAAAAAAAAAATAAAAATGCACTAGTTAAATTTATTACAGCGTACCAAGTTCCTGGATGTTTCTGAACTTCTTCTATTAAAGTGACAGTGTCTGTCACAGCTGCTGCAAGCGGTGCAGTATGTTTGTTTACTTCTCTAAAATCCACTGTCATTCTCTAGGATCCATCACTTTTCTTGACAGGCCACACCGGACTGCCACCTCAAAACTTCTACATCTAATAAATTTCTAATTGTCTGTGATATCTCTTCATGTCCTCCCAGAATTCTATATTGCCTCATTGTAACTAACTTAGTTGCAGCCAGGATCTGCTCAGGAGGCATTTTTTTTTTTTTTTTTTTTTTTTTTTTTTTACTTTGCTGACCATAACAGGTCTGGTACTAATACAGGGTTTAACTCCAAACTGATACTGACTATCAGAAAGATTTAAAGTTAGTCTTTTTAGAATGTCTATATTGATTTTATATTCAGGAATGGGGACAATCATGACTGAATATAATAATTTTGGGAGGTTTCCTGTTTTCATTTCCATTTGTGTTTGTACAGTTTTAATTTATTTTTCTCCCAAACCTGTAATAATTACAGGTTGTCTTTTAGATTTCCTGGGATTCCCATATATTAAGGAGGCCTCTGCTCCAGCCTCAATTAGGGTATTTACAGTTTGTGGGGACTGGTTGTTCTAGATAAAAAACAAACAACAACAAAAGAAAAAAAAAAAAAACCAAAAAAAAAACCAAACCAAAACTTTAAGTTCTACATGGGGCCATCGGTCCTTCTGCACTCACTGCCCTGGAACTTGGCCATTAATTCATATGTGCTGATTATAATATTGATTCCCCTCCCTTGCCTCCTGCAAAGGGTACAAGTCAGAAAATGCTGCCCAATCCTCTTTCACCCCCGGAACCAGTGATCCACTCATGGGGGACCCTCCGTGGGCAGATGGAGGGTCCCGTTGAGGTTCGAGAAGGGGTGCCATAGGCTGAGTTGTCCCTGGATCCTTAGTTTTAGCACTCTGCACTCTCTTGCTAGGTTTATTCAGCCCTCTCTGTGTATATATTCGCCACGGCTCGTTAGTTGGAACACCATAAATTTTTTCATGAGACATGCTGTCTTTTAACAAAGCCGTAAACATTTCCTTACGAGAAATCCTGTTTTCACTGCGTTTAGGGCTGTCTCGAGTATCTCGATTCCCTGCACTCCCTCGGGGGCTCCACTCTTCAAGGTCACGTAACTGTTGCACTTTTTCTATTACTTCATCGAGGGGATCCCCCATTTCATTAATGCGAAGGGGCATAATTACATTTTTATATGTCAGTGGAACGGTTTGAATCACTCTGTTTCTCATAGTGACCGACAAAGGATGCCACATCATAAAGTCAGCGTCTCCTACAGAAACAGCTGCTTTCATCCCTTCCTCTTTCATTCGCTGTATACAATCTCGCAAAGTATACCACTGACGGTCAGATGCCAGCCAATCATTCTCTGTAGGATATTTGGTATTACATCCCAGAGCAGCCAGTGCTAACAAATTAATATCCTGAGTGTTGTTTTGAAATGCATCCTGCACAAAAGCATTTGAACTTAAAATCAAAAACCTTTTAGAATCTCCTGCGTTTAGGGTTACCCCTGCCACTCCCTGATCCTGCAAATGCACCATCCAAGAGAGCAAGGATTCCCCCGGTCTCTGCTTAAATCTTTCAATTATATCATTTACTTCATACTGTGTATGATCCTCTATCATATCCTTCCTCACAGCTTGCCCACTATTAGGATCTCTACCAGGATCCCACTGCACACCCGCTTCTGCAATCACTGCATGCACTTTCTTACACTTTCTCCTTTTCCTATACTTATATTGTGCTACTCGCACCGCAGCTTTCTCTGCCACTGTCTGATAAGTATCCACCTTATCAGCAAACAACTTATTCTGGCATTGCAACATCACTATTTGACTCTGCAAATCACATCTCTGTCGCTCCATCTGGGAGCGCTCTAACAACAGCCTCTCTTTACTCTGGTGTTGTTTTCTACATGCAGTTAACAAAATCCACCCTCGTTTACCTGAATTTGTAGTTTCTTTTCCTTTTTCAATAGGTACCTTTTCATACAATTTAAAACATCCAATGGTTACTTTAAATAATGGCATTTTTGTCGGATCCCACTTCTGACTCCAATTTATGTTTTGCTGATCAGGGATATCAATTAAACTCAGACACCAGAGTGAAAAGAGCAGGCATATTTTACTAGAAATAACTAAATAATGTAACAGAATAATACAGAAAACACACAGTAAGAAAAGACAGAACAGTGCACTTAAACAAATAGGAAAATACAGGGTAATGCACCAAATCATTACTACTTGAGAGAGAGAGAGAATAGTGATTAAGAAAGATACATCACCACTTGCATACTTTACCATCATCCAGATCCGCAGTCGCTGGGGAGCCCCGGTTACAGCGAGGATTTGGAGAACCTTTCCCTGCAAGTGGGAAATCCTACGCGGTGCGTCCACCCGTAGGTGAGGCTTCCAAAGTCGCTGTGAGCGGGCCCAGCCTTATATACCTAAAAATCAGTAAGCCAGAATAGCTGACACCTTTGTTTTAAGCGGAAATGTCTGGTTTTCATCTCACGTTAGGTTCCCCCCAGAGCCTGGCCAGGGCTTAAGGGAGAAGCTAAGGGAGTTTCCCTGCTTATCTAGTTAATTTATGAGCAAGGTCACAAGGCCAGACAACTGTTTCTGTGGCCTTGTTATCTTGCTCACACATAAAGAAATATAAGGATACATTCAGGATAGACATGTTTTATGATGTTTAAGCTACATCTTCTATGCATATTTCACTAATGACTACACACTGGGTTAGCAGTTTCAGTTCAGGGCCTGTTGCTCAGGCTTCAGTATTCCCACCTTTTACATCAGAACAGTTGGTTTGCTATAACTTAGTATAATACCTATTAGCACAATGGTTATCAGTTATAAAATGTACAGGATTCATCTATAGGTCAACTCTGGCTTGGGCTTATTGTCCAAGCCTTAGCACTTCATGGTAGTACAGAGACCTCCATTAGAAATTTGTATGCACTCCATAAGACCCGGAGACAAGCTGTTAATAAAAACTTGGAAAGAATCCTCTCTTACCCCTCGTTGGGAGGGACCGTTCCTTGTTATACTCACAACAGAGACTGCTGTCCGGACTGCTGAAAAGGGATGGACTCATGCTACCAGAGTGAAAGGACCCTTAACGCCTGATCACTGGGAAGTAGCTGAAACATCAGGAGATCTGAAGCTAGTGTTGCGAAAGAAGAAGGACTAAATGAGTTTTGTAAAACCCCCAACTGTGTTTGTTACCCTTTTGTGAGTTTTAAATGCACTATTGGTGAGGAAAGTTGGTGGGCGCACTGCGTCCACGGCTATTCCCCAGAGGAATACTGTGACCAGTGCTATATAAGAGAAAGAAAATTAACCAGTCAAACCTTACGAGTGGGGGTATCAACAGGAAAAATTGTAAAGGAGTCCCATGAATGGTGGACTATATTTATAAAAGGGATAAATCCTGAAAAAGGGTGTGTGCATACCAATGAACCTAAGCCCCATAACGTGAATATAGTACAAACTCTTTGCAAATTCCAAATACTCCAAGTGCCCCGTACGATCCCACAAGTGAAAGCCCGGAACTGGGAGGCGTTTAGGTGTCAACAACGAGACCCTAACCCCAAAGAATACGACTGCTGCCGAGAAGATGGAAAGCCCCGCTGCTCTAAGGAATAGAGTAGGCGGAGGAGGCAGAGACGTATGGAGAGGGGAAAATAAGAAAGGCCTCGAAGCAACCAGTTCAGGTGATTGTTGTGGCAAGGAGAACTGGAAAGTATGGGGAAGGAAAAGATCTGAGCATGCAAATCCTGTCGCAAGACAGAAAGGGGACACGTTTGTACAATTAGCTAGTAATTGGAAGATGAACCCACCAACTCTCCTCACTATAGTAGTCATTTGGGCTGTGGGAGGAATCGCAATTTTGATGTTAAGCCCCCATTTTATGAGGCCCCTAGTGTTATTATTAATTGGGTTAACTTTCGAACCATGTATATTTAACAAGTTTCTGATGTGTTAAGGAGATTTGAAAAACAAAATTAGTTAAAAGGGGGGAATTATAATAAAACATATATGGTATTTGTTATTCAAATCTCAAGGGGAAAAAGAAGTTGTAGTCAGGATGTTGTGGCCGAACAGTTTTGTAATTCTCTTCTGTAAATAAGAAATAAGATATATGTATATAGTTTCTATTGTTAAAATCAGTTGTTAGAAGGGAGCTAAAATGGCCCCCATCTTCAAGCCACTACAAAAACACCTGTGCTGAGTCATCCCCCCTTCTCTGATGGAAACCTGAGAAAAGCCCGCGAAAACCGGAGAAAAGCCCGCGAAAACCGGAGAAAAGCCCGCGAACCTTGTTTACACCTTTGCAGCCCCCTCAGGGTACGCCCATCATGAATATGGATGAAGCCTACACTATAAAAGGACTCAGCTCTGTCCTGTGAGGTGTGTGTGCTGGTAGAGCAGAGACTCCCGGCACACCCAGCGCTGTTTTGCTCACTCGCCGCTTGCTATTAAGTTTTTATTGACCACTAAAACTTGAGAAGTGGTTATTTCCCACTAAATTACAAGTAACCAGTAACAGGCGGGACTCGCGCCCTGCGGGGCTCTTTTGCAGCGCCGGAGCCTTGTTCCGAGCGGCCGGGCGAGGCGGAGCAGCGCGGAGGCGGAGAGGGGCCCCGGCAGGAGCAGGCGATCGCGTGGGCCAGAGGTAACGGGGGGTGCCGCGGGCCGGGCCGGCCGCTGAGGAGACCCTTGTGTCCCTGCGGGGAGCGGCGGAGAGCGGGAGGAGCCGGGAAGGCGGCGGGAGAGCAGGGGAAGGCCGGGGCGCCGCGGTGGTGAGTGCGGGGGGTGCCGAGGCGGGCCCGGGCAATGCGGCTGTGCTGCTCCGGCCCCTCTGGGGGGGGCAGGAGGGACCCCGCGGGGGGCGGGCGGGGCTGTGCTCGCCGCTGCCGCTGCAGTTGGGAATGTCTCGGGGTTCCGGCGGTTCAGGGGCCGTTTCCCGAGCGGCGGGGCCGGGAGGGGGGCGGGGGGGCTTCGGTGTTGCTTGCGGGGTGCTCTGGAGAACCGTGCCCCTGGCTCCGGCGGGGTTGGAGCAGGACCCGGCCAGCCCCGCGCCCTTTTCTCATGAGGGAATTTGTCTCTCTCCGTAGGCTACAAAACCCCGGAGAAGTTTCGGCGGTACGTAGCCTGGGGCGCGTTCCCTTCGCTGTCCGTAGGCGCTTTGTTCTGCGGGAACGCGGGGCCGGAGGCGGGGGGCAGCGGGATCAGGTGGGGGTCCTGGCTGCGGCGGTGGTTCCTGGTCCTTGGCTGAGAGCTGCAGTTGGGTGCGTCGTCTCATCCCTGAAGCAGAGACGTTGACCTGCCTCTGCCATCCGAGGGGCTTTGCTTACCGGGGTGCTACAGCCCTTTCCTGCGGGCTTTCCCCAGTCCAGAGCAGAATAGATGTCGTTAGTTCAGTTCTCCGCCTCACCTGACGCCCAGGTGCCTGTTTGGGGGCCTCTTGCAGCCCCTGGTAATTGAAGCGGCGCTTTTGGGGTTGCCCAGGGCCTCTGAGCCACTGTGGGGCGAGAGCTCCCAGAGGAAGGGCTGCTTGTGGCCAGAGACTGAACAGGAAGCCGCTGGCTCCTCGGTAGAGAGATCTCCTTTGTGGCTAGGTGAAGCGCAATCTTTTCTCCGCCCAGTACTGGGTCAGGTCCTGGCAGTTCTTTCTAGGAAGGCCTTACGCTGGTGGTGCTTGAGCCCAAACCTGTATGCTTGGGGGCTTTCAAAAGAGCAAGGCATACTGAAACTGGGAGCTTTTCTGCACCTGCGTGGTGAGCTCCCCTGCCTCAACACCTTTAGTTTGTCTGGTTTCAGAGTCTGTCGATGATCTGCTTAGTGACCTCCTGGGATTCGAGGACGGTAAAAGGAACCTTTTCTGCAGCTGAAAGGGCAGCATCCTTGTGCTCTTAGTCCCCTGCTGGGAGCAGGAGGTGCTGGTGCAACAGCCAGTGATCTCTGAGGGGGAGGAAGCAGCAAGCAGGGTTTCCCAGAGTCAGAGGCCATTGAATAGGCTGGACGTCAGCTTGGGGAGGCCCAGTGAAGTTCGCCTCTGATTGAAAGCCTCTGTGTCCCTTGGGGAGACAGCAAATCCCCCTTTGGGGTGCCCAGGTCAGGAATATGCCCGTGTCCATCATCCTCACGTCTCCCTGTCTTGTTTCCAGACGAAAGCCCCGTGAATTCTACAAGAACTTCCTGGCTGGCCAAGGGCCGCAGTGGGAGAGCCCGGGGCACCAGCTCACCGGCCAGCCAGAAGTGAGTGCCTTTCAGACACAGCCTCTTGCTCTTGGAGATCTCCCTGTGCTCCCCAGGTCCTTGTGACCTGCCCCAGGTCCTCGGCTTCTCCCCCTCGCTCCCTGCCCCGACAGCGAGTGCCCGGGAAGGCGAGTTACTGGCGATGCCTTTGGGAACTGGGAGCCCAGAGCCTGCAGCTTTCCAGCGAGAGCTGGGTGCGCCCAGCCCGGTACATCTCCTGTACATCTGCCTTAGGAGAGTTGCTCGCTTAACTGCAGCAGTCCCAGCACTCCCATCTTTTATGCGGGTGCTATGTTCGCCTCCTTTTCTGTCGCACGACGTGGCTGCCGCGGTGTGCCCACGTGGTCCCCTCCGCCTGCTGCCACCTGGCCTGGCTGTCCCCAACGCTCCCGGGTGCTGTTGCTGACCCCCGGGCTCGTGTCACAGGTCCCGTGTAGCGGAGGATTTCTTTGACAGATTACCTGCAGAGGGCGTGGAAGCTGCAGAGGTGAGCCCGAATTTTGGGAGAGAGCCTGGGTATCCTGAGGGCTGGGACTGAGCTGGGCCAGGCTTGCCCCTGGTGTCACCCCAGGCAAGTCAGCAGTGGGATATCGGGGGGAACCGTGAGGTCTGGCTGAAGAGGTGACCCCTCTGTGGTGTGGCTGTGGGGGAGCTGGGCCGGGGGAGCGGGTGGCTGGTGGGAGAAGGGCTTGAGGGTGCCCTGGGTGGGCTGGAGCAAAGCCAGGGGGGCACGTCGTGCTGCAGCCCAGCCCTGCTGTGGGTGCTCTTGGGAGGAAGCGTCACAGGAAGGACCCTCACCCAAAGCACCAGCCTGGGTGTTGCTGACGCTTCTCCCAGAGGCAGTAGGATGTCAGCAAAGGAATCAAGGCACGGGGGGTTTCCAGTGAGGGGCACACCAGGAGGAGCTGGGCGTGTATTCTCCCAATCCAAACAATGAGGAAAACCGGGGGGTGGAGCATGGAAGCGAGGGGTGAGGAGTTTCCAAAGTCTGCTTGTCTCTGATCTCTGCCCTCCTTGGCGTGCAGGGCTCCAGTGCCTCCGGCGGAGAGCCCCAAGGTCTGCTGCAGAGCCTGAAGGTCAGTGCAGAAATACCCTTGGTCTGAGCCCCGCGTGGGCTGCAGCCGTGGCCTCCAGCACCAACCTCCGAAGGGAGAAGCAGCGCTGAGGCAGGAGTAGCACTCGCCCTGCTCCCGTCGCCGTCCTGTTGCTTTCCAGGGTTTGGACGACCTGGAAGCGGATCTGCTGGGAGCGTCGAGACCCGGTTCTGGGCCAGGGAAGACAACTGTGAAAGGTGCTACAGGTTACAGAACTGACCTTTCCTTTCTGGGAATGGAGCCTCAGCTCTTCCCTTGGACCTCATCCAGCCTGTTCTGCACACGGCCAGGTGAGAACCGGTGTTCTGGGTCAGGATTTGGGTGGCTGAGGGCGTCGCTGGTCCACCCCAAAGCACAGTTGCACCTCTGGGTGGGATCCAGCTGCACTGTGACCATGTTACAGGCACTCGTCTCTCTTGTTGCTGCAGCAGGGATGCCAGTGGGTCTGGTAGTCCCCTCAAATCTCCTTTCACCCTGAAAAATCCCCTCTGGACACGAGTAGCAGCTGGTGGGTTGGGGCAAGGACTAAGGTGCGTTGGTGGAAGAGGGACTTTGTGCGAAGGTGGGGAGCAATTGTCTGAATGGAAACTTGCAAAGCTGAAGAAGCTGCTCGTGTCCGCCAGAGCTGGAAACCCCAGTGTCAGTGACACCCAGCAATGTCCCATCAGTGGCCACGGACCAGGCAGTAGCACGTTGCCACTTTGTCACTTGCTGTGAGATTTGGTCACTGAAAAGAGCTATTTAAAAGTGGCTCTGTAAACGGTCCTGAGAGATAAGAGCAGGCAGGGCTGCTCTGATCTCTTGTTGGGAGGAAGGAAAAGAAAAAAAAAAAGAGACAAGCCCCAAGCCCAGCTCAAACCTCGTACCATGTGTGATCCCACCCACAGAGCCACCTGCAGCCCAGACGCCCCTGTGCACCGCGACCCCAGTGTGGAAGCGGAAGGAGCTCACCTTTGAAGAGGACAGTGACGACCTGATGGCTGCCCTGGGACTTGGCAGTGGCCCAGGAAGAGCTGGCAGGCAGGGCAAGAAGGCAGAAGAGTAAGGGCGGTGAAGGGGCGGGGGGAGTAAAGGAGGGGGATGGCTTGTGTCTTGAGATGGTGCCACCATGGTGGGTGGGGGATGCTGAGCTTGTGCCTGTGGGTCCCCAAAAGGGGCAGGAGCAGCCTTGTGTGGCAGAGAAGAGGCAGAGCAGGCTGGCAAGGCTGTGTGAGGAGGACCAGCCCTGCCTGCGGGAGAAACCCATCTGCCGCTGTGTCCCCAACAGAGAGGAGGTCCGGCCAGCCCGCGCCAAGCTGGATGAGTTTCTGGGACGAGGCTCCATGACCAGAACCCTGGAAGAGCCAGACCTGGGAGAGCGCCGGGAGGTCAAACTGGCGAAGGAGTACCAAAAGCAGCTGGGTGAGCACAGCCAGGGATGCTGGGAAGGGCTGCAGAGGTGGCAGCGTTGGCCTGGGCGAGCGAGATTGATTTCTACTGCCCTTACAGGGGAAATGCCCTTCTGCCCTCGCGGCAGCCTGGCAGCATTTGCACAGGAGCTGTAACTCGGCTGCCTTTGGCCGTGGGCTGATTCCCAACAAAAGTTTTTCACAGCCACTCCGAGGAGGCCCCTTGCTCGCCGGTTTCTGGGCAAGACGTTTCCAGCTGTGTTTTCCCAGAGGCAGCACTGTCAGTGGGAATTGCAGGGGGGGAGGAGGAGGAGGGCTGGAGTCTTTGCCGTTGGCTGCTCCTCTGGGCGCTGACTCAAGGCCGCTTGTCTGAACAGAGAAGGAAGAGGGTCGGCACAAGGACGATTTTGTGTTTGGAGCATACCAGCCCACGGTGGCCTCCATAGCCAAGGGCCGGCCGGCGAGAAGGCAGCCTCTGAGGTATTGTGCTCTCTGTGTGTCTGTAGCTGCAGCCAGCGGGCACGCTGCCCCTGCAGCAGAGCGGGCAGGGTCCCCGGTGTCCCTTCGCAGACAGGGATGTGACTGCTGCTCCTCACAGCAGGTTTTCAGCCGAGAAGAACAGCGAACTTAAAGCAGAGCCCCTCTCCAAAGCTCCTCTGTCAGCCAGCCAGAGCCCCGCATGGGGCTGCAGAAATAGAAGTGGCTGGCTGGGCTTGAAACGTGAAGAATTTTTTGATTTGGAGCTGTCGTCTCCAGCAAAGGCCAGTCCTGCAGGGAGCTCCCGCAGCCCTGCCGCAGCTGGGCAGCCCGGCCCTGCCAGACAGCTCCTGGCTGCAGAGGAGGCAGCCGCTAAAACTGACCCGGTGGAGGAGGAGGAGGACTGGCTGAGTGCTGCCTTGGCTCGGAAAAAAGCCCAAGCGCAGGCGAAGGCCCAGGAGAGGACCGCCAAGCCCTCCGAAGTCCCAGGCGAAGGGCTGAATCCCGGCTCTCCTGTCAGGTAAAGGCGTGGTTGATGGCCGCAGCGCTCCCGTCTGCTCCGCGTGTAGCTGCTCCAGCAGGAGCTCTCAGAAACCCTGGGCTCGGATGTGAGAAATGAATTTTAAGCACTGTCTTGTCTCGGGTTGGGGTAATAACGTGGGGCTGTGTCCCAGTGATCCAGCGCACAGTCCCCTCCCACCTCTGGGCTCTCCTGCCAATTGTAGCCAAGAGGACACACAGTGCCGTGGGTCCCGCGGAGCTGTCCTGGATCAGCACACCCCCACGAGCTCCTCCCTGTGCTCCTCGTTGCTGCCTTCATTCCCTTTCCTTCCTCCTAGTTGAGGCAAAGCACCTCCTCCAGCTGAGTCGACACGGAGCCAGGTCCAGACTTGTGCCACTGAAGGGGACTCTGAAGCGAATTGCAGACAGAGAGCCCTGTGGCGTGGGCAGGGCTGTGTTGCCTGGGGCTGGTGCTGCCCAGGGGAAGGGGTGGATGCAGCAAGGAGAAACAGCGGTGAGGGAGGTTTTGAGGTGTCTTTGCTCCCCCTGCAGCCCAAAGGCTGAATCCTGCCACAGCTGAGTGGGACAGAGGCTTTCCCCTGCCAGGCAGGAACTGGTGTTGGGGGAGAGGATCTTGTCTTGCCTCCTTGGCTCTCCCACATCGGATGCTTTTTGGTTGCAGCCCGCCAGCAGCCTCCCCAGGAGCACAGCCACAGGCAGCCGCCGTGCCGGACAAGGCAGCGAGCACACGCAGCTCCAGGTAAGGCCGCCTTCGCGTTTCAGGCGTACTCCACGGGAGGGGTGTCACAGTGGGACGGCCAAGCTTTAAACTCCCTGAAATGCCGAGCAGGAGAATGTCTGCGCGCTTCTCCCTGAGCTGCGGCGCTGCTGTGCATCACTCGTGTCTCTGTGCCCACGCAGGCCACCACTCCCCTGGCTCAGCACCGCGGAACAAGCCTCAGCTCCCCCCTTGGGAGGCTGCGCAGGGGGATCCCTCCAGAGACGCCAGTGCCTTGGGTGAGTTTCGTGTGGTTGTACGGTTTGGGCAGCAGGAGACAGAGAGGGTGCCCCGGCCCTGCAAAAACAAGCAGCCACAGAAAGGCAGGAGCCGCAGCATCGCCCTTGTCCATGTGAACGCTGCCCGGGCTTTGCCCAGCCGTTGCTGGAGGGGGTTGCCAGGCTGCAGGATCCCACCATGCCCATGTCGTGGTGTGGTGGGGACGCGGTGCTGGGGCGCACTGAGCTCCGCAGCGCTGCCTGTGGGGTTTGAGAGGGCTGCCGGGGACTTGCTCTCTCTGAGCAATGGGTGGGCCTAAGTTCGTGCTGCCCCAACACTCGTGCCACTAGTGCTGTGTGCAGGCAGACCCCCTCCTGCCCTCGGCTGAGGCTGAGCATCGCTTCAGAGGCCACTGCAAGTGGCTGAGGGGACCCAGCCTCCTCCCTAGTTGAGGGAGGTGGAGGAGGAGCCGTGCTTTGCCCCCAGACTTACTCTGCAGAGCAGAGTCCCTGCCACTGTGCGTGGGGTGGGGTAGGGGTGTGGGTCTGGACAAGCCTGTCTGAGCCTCCGTCCCCATCCCCAGCTGCCAGAGCGGGGCAGGACCCTTCTCGTTCTGCTGAGGAGACCCAGGCCCTCATCCCTCTGGGAGGGAATGGTTCCCCTTGGCCTGTCTGAATCACAGACTTGTTGACTTTCAGTCCCCGCAGCCTTGTTCCCAGGAGAGCAGGAGACGCAGCGCCCTGCCCCGCTGGCTCAGGTAGGTCTGCTGGGCCTGTGCCCCCAAGAGGTGCAGGATCAGGGTGGTGATCGTGAGCCCTCCCCTGCCAACTCATCGTCACCCAGCTCTGCCCATGCTCCCTGGGCAGGAGGATGGCTGTGCCCCGCTTTGCAGCCCTGGGAGCCTGTGTTCATGGAGGCAAAGGCTTTGGAGAGCCCTGAGATGCCACCAGTTGTATTTGTCAGGCCAAAGCGTGTGTGCTGTGGCTGCTTTGTAAATCGTGTGCATTGACAAGCCTGCATTGCCTGAGCAGTGTTGACAGAGTTCCCCAGGCATCTCTGTCTCCTATTAATGAGACATCAGAGGCTGCAGCTGACGAAGGGCTTTCTCTTCAGCTGGTTTTCCCCAGTTCTGGTGGTGAAGATGCTCTGAGCTTGTTTCTAGACAAGTGAAGGGGAATCGTAGACTGTGACAGGGAGGGCAGCTCTTGCTTGGACTTCGAAGCCTCCATTTCTGATGAAGCTGGACCTCCCGGCCCGGCCCTGGTGGCAGGACACACGCTGTCTCCCAGAGGCCTCGCAAGGTCTTCTCCTCAAGTCTGTCTGCAGAGAAGGAAGAGCCCAGCGTGCTTGTGTCTGGGGTAGGGGCTGCCGAGTGTCACCTGGGCAGCAGTGGGGTTGGGCTGGAGATGTGTAGAGGAGGGACTGCAGGAGGCTGGGGCTGGGTGGCCGTTCCCGGGCTGGGAGGAGATGCTCTCCTCAGGGCTTTACCTCCCCGAGAGCGTTCCTGTGTGTGCGCAAGTTAGCACAGCCGGGGCACAGCTGCGGGCGAGACACGTGCCTGCCTTTGGGGGCTGAGGGTCCCACCAGAAAGCCCCCGAAGCTGAAGGGCCTGGGTCTTTTCTCTCTGTCCCTGTAGGCTGAGTCCCCAGCCCTGGGCTTGCTGCTATGAGAGGAGGCTGGGGGCTCCCGCTGCCCAGCCCCATGAGGATGCAACGGACTGTCAGGCAAGGCAGCAGCCATGACCCCACTCAGCCTGTCCCAGCTGCTGGACATCGCCATTGGGACGCCCCAGGTCGGGGCCGTCAACTTCACGGCGCTGCACAGCCTGCTGCAGGCCATGCTCAGGCACCTGGGCCTGCAGGACCTGCCTGCCCTGGGCCAAGGGCACAGCCCGACCCCCCCTCCTGGGGCGGGACCAGCCCCCCGAGGCACCCCCGAGAGAGGAAGGGGGACAGGGCGGAGGCCCAGGCACAGAGTCGCTCACGCCCGCGAAGGACCCGCTGCAGGGGACCGTGAGCACTCCCCAGGACGCCTCCGTGGCTGCTGACGCGGGGCAGATGAAGGCAAAGATTGAAGAGAACGAGAGCAGCACCTCCAAGGTAGAGGCTCTTCCCCGTTCCCTGGGTGCCCCCCCGTGAGACACCCCCTCCTCTGGGGTCTGCACCACCATTGTGGTGCCCTTAGGTCTGGTTTAAGCCTGAGCTCGAGGTGGTATGTGGGGCTTCACTGTGGGAAAGGGATGGAGTTTTGGGGAGAAAGAGCTGGGGCTGAAATGCTGCTCCAGTTGCTCTGGGTTCTCCCCAAGTTGCCATCAGCAAGTCGTGGGTCCGGTACAGCACCCGGTGCCCTCGGCTCCACCAGCCAGAGGCTCAGCACCTGTGGAGATCCAGCCCTACCACTCTCCATCCCTCCCTTCCCCACTCCTGAGCCACAGCCAGGTACGGCACCCACTCCTCGGGCAGCTGAGAGGCTCCATCAGCACCTCATGGGCCTCATCTCCCAGCCCAAATCCCCTTGGCTTGCCCAAGGGCTAGACCCAGTACTGGTGGGGACTGGAGAGGGGCCTCATCCTGCACAGCGCTGAGCCGTCTGGGGCTGCGAGCATCCCCAGTGGGAAGAAATAAGCTCAGGTTCAAGGAAATGGTCACCTTGGGTGCTGCAGGGCCGGATCCTGCTGGGGCTGGGACATGTAGGGAGAAGGCAGCAGGGAGGGTTTCCCCGGGTGGCTGAGCTCACCCTCCTCGGGGCAGGCCCCTGCTTGATCGCTCCCCGCTTCGTTAGCCGCGGTTGCCGCTGCCCTCGCGGGCCAGGCTGTGGTTGAGAGGGTGGCAGCAGCTCTTTGCCCTTTGGATCGGCTTCAGTAGTCTTGCACAGAGCCTGGTGTGGGGGGGGCAGGGCTGGATCTGTCCCCGCTTACTTGGGCTGTGCAGTGGGCCCCCCCCGGGGCAGGGTTGGGGGGGGTCTCTGGGGAGCTGCTGCCCCTTCTTGGCTGCTGAAGGTGTGATGAATGGTAAGTGCTGCCCGCAGTGCCCCCGGGACTCACCCCCGCCACTCCCCTCTCTCAGGCCGTGGCGCTCTCCCAGGATCTCCTCGAGGAGATGGGCAGGATGAAGGCGGCGCAGTCCCGCATGGAGGAGAACATTCGGATGATCCGGGAGACGCTTGGCATGGTGAGCTGCTGCCGGTGTCCCCAGGAGGCAGCTGGGCCCTCACCCCGCTCCCTGCCTCTGTGTCACCCTGCCACCCCTGCCCCACGGCCCTGGGTGTCACCCGGCGTGAAGGGTGCCAGGAGGGAAGAGCAGGAAGGGTGTCCCAAGGCTGAAGAGGTAACTGCATGCACCAACCAAGGTGATGTTAAGACATTTTTTAACTAAACAGCTGTAAAGAAAGAAACATGGGTGCTAAGAAGGAGAGGAGATAAAGATCTACCCATGCAACACAGCCACAACCCTGCCTGGCATCCCTCTGTCCTGTGCCCAAGTTAATTTTTGGATGCTCCTTTTCAATCCTGCTCCTGTGTCTGGGCTGCCATCCCTCTCCTTGTCCCGCTCCAGGGGAATCTCCAGGACGCTGCCAGCCAGCTGCCGGCCCTCCGTGACCAGACGGCGTCGGACAGTGACATGGTACGGCCGCGCGCACGCCCGGATCCTGCTCCGGGACGGAGGCGGCTGCGTGCCCGGGGCACCGGTGCACCCAGTCCCTCGGTGTCAGGGCACGGTCCCAGCAGGGCTGGGCAGCGATGCTGGAGGGGGTCAGTGCTCCTGTGGGTGCCATCTCACCCGGCTACGTGGCCAGGGTTGACCCCCTAATCCCCTTTTTCCCCAGAAAAAGCTGAAGGAAAGGCTGAGCCTCTACCCAGCCCCAGAGGAGGTGAGCAACATGGTGCGCTGGGAGGTGCTGGAGGATTGCCTGGTGGGCAGTCTCTGCCTTTGGGGTACTTGAGTTTGGCTCCGTGAGCTGGGGGGTTTGAGGACAGGGCGGGCGGCCCTTGCCGCTGCACTTCCGCCCATAAACCTGCTCCCCTTTGCCTCCTCTTCGCAGGATGGCAGTGAGGGCCAGGCTGCCCCCGCCGAGCCCCCCACTGCAGACATGGACACCCCGCATGGGGCAAGCTCAGCGCTGGGACTGAAGGGACCAGGGACACAGCCTGCACCCAGGACCAGCAAGGGGACTCCACAGGGGCAGCCTGGCTCCCTGGGGCCGCAGAGAGCACCAGTGGCCCCTGAGAAGGGGTCAGGTGCTTTCTCAGATAAGGCAAAGACCTCTGATGCCCGTGCCACCACCCTGGGGACACAGGCAGGATCCCCTGGCATCAAGACCCCTATGCTGGGGAAAGAGTCAGGGGCCCCTGACACCCAGACGTCCACTCCAGGTGCACAGCCAGGGTACTCTTGACACCCAGAGCCTTGCCCCAGGGGTGCAGCCAAGTACCTCCAGCACCCAAACCACCACCCCAGGGGTGCAGCCAACACCTCCAGGGACCCAGGGAGGAGGAGCAGGGGTTCACCCAAGCCCCTCCCGCATGGACTCCAGCCGTTCCGGAACTGAGAAAGTCCCTGCTTTCTCAGGGAAGGCGAGCTGGCAGCAGTCCCTGGGGGGGGGCTGCGGGGATGCCAGGGGTGGTTTGGGTGGGGAGGAGGCAGCTGAAGGGCCCCTGGGCTGGGACAACAGAGGAGGCTGTGCCCTGACTCATCCACCACTGCCAGGTGCATTGTTTGGAGTCGATAGAAAGGGGGGTGGGTGGCACAGCAAGTGGCTTGGGAGGTCAGGGCCTGGGGCTGAGCAGTGTCCTGGGCCTGGGGGGAAAGGAGTTGGTGGCCAGCGAGCCCCCACCCATGGCCCTCCTGCAGTGGGGGACACTGAAAAGTCATCACCCCCCCCCCACCTCAGAGCAGGGTTTGCCTAAAAGCCTGGCAGCCCTGCTATCGAAGGGGTCCCTGCAGGGCTGAGGCCTGGGGGGCTCATCACATGGGTGGGTGATGGCGCTGGGGAGGGGGCCACAAGCTGCCGGGGGGTGGGTTGCAAACCGCAGTATTTTGTGAGGGTGCAGGATGGGGTTTGGGCTGCACCCCAGGACATGGGGGTCCTCGTTGTGCTCACGTGGCCCCCCCATGGCTCTGGGGTCTCCCCTTCCCTCTGCTGCCCCCTTCGGGGATGGCAGCAGGAGCTTCTGCAGGCAGAGCGCGGGCAGCACGTGGGACTCGGCGCAGCCTCCTGGGGGGGGCCTGTCCCCACTGGTAATGCTGCAGCTTGGGGGGGGGCTCACGCCCATTCTTGGTGCCCCTGCAGGGATGTGCTGCCAGCAAAGAGAGAAGGCAGGGACAGCTGGTGTTAAAAAAGTGATTTTTTTTAATTATTTTTAAATTAATAAAAAACCTTCACCCTGTTTTTTGTTGGGTTTTGTGTGTGGTTTTTTTTTTTTAGCAAGGTTGATTTAAAAACTAAAAAACCTCCCCCCAGCTCCCCCCTCTCTGGGGAAGGGCCATGATTGGCAGTTGCAGGGACAGGAGGGGCATCACCTTGATAAATCCCCCTATGCCCTGGGGGTGCCGAGGGAGGGAGGATGGGGTTGGGGGGGGTCCGGGGGGGTCTGTGCAAGAAGCCAGGCTGAATTTCCGAAGCCAGAGAAGAGGCGTGTTTGCTCTGGGCGCTGCAACAAGCGTCCAGGAAATCCAGAGCCAGGGATGGGGGGGCCAGTGGCTCTGTGTCTGTGGCCACGATCCGGGGTGCCAACAGCTGCCTCCATTTATTTTCCGTTATTTCCCCCCCACCCTTCCTTCTCCTGCCCTGCTGCAGGGATGCTGGGGGGGGAGCCACAGGGAAACCCCCCCACCCACCCAGCAGCCACCTCCGTGCTGCTGCTCCTTCTCTCTGGATTTATATACATTATTTATATACTATAGTTATATATTTAAAAAAAAAAATGGGGGGAGAAAAGACCAGCTAGTGACTCTTGCAGAGGCTCTCATGGGCCGGTGGCCTCCCCGGCAGCATGTCCCGTCTCCCCCCCCTAAAAATAATAATAAAACCACAGGGGTGGCGGGGGGATGGTGCGTTGGGGACACGGCATCTGCCCGACCTGACCAACCCAGACCTAGGTTGCCATCCCGTCAGCATCAAACCTCAGCGTTTTCTCTCCAGCCCCAAGACCCTCCCCTTGCTGTTGCTGCACCACTGTGCTGATGGGGCCTGTGCTATTTTAGGGAGTCTTACAGCTTTTCCTGCCGGTCCCGAGTGCTGTCTAGACAGCTTGAGCAGCCCCTGGGCGTAGCTTTAGCACTCCTGAGCCCCCCGCTCTGCCGCTGACTTGGAGGTAAGACTTAGGGGCACTCCAAGGAGGGTTTAGCTTCTTGCCTCAGTGCATCTTGTTCCCATCTCTTAATCTCTCTGCTCCCTCTTTGAATTCAGTCCTCCCAGTTTGGAAGAGAAGAATACAGACTAGATGCTTTGGTTTTAATGCCTGAGAACAGGTATCTGGTGTCATTTAGAAGAGCGAGTTCTGCTTCCTGCTTGCCCACCCTCATCCTTTCTTGGAAATGGTCTTTGAGTGCCTCACCCAAGGGGGTGCTCTGACCGTGTGACGGCCCGACCTGGAGGTTTCTAAGGGAAAAGAAATGCTTGTCGATTATTTTTGTAAGTACTTTGATGGATCCCTCGGGCTCGAAGATTTTTCCCAGTGTTTGAATACTTCCTGGGGCTGTCTGGATGCCTGTGTTTAGCTGCGTTTCTTTTTTCGGCTCCTTTGCTTCGGTGCAAGGTGCGAGAAATCTGTGTGTTGATGCAGTCAGCAGCAGCCTTCCACCATTGCCACGTCTGAGGGAGAGGGTAAAATCTGTCATGCTTTTGACACCTCAGCCAATAAATCAATGGAGGTGCTTCCTTGCCGGGACTGGGCTTGTCTGGGAGAGTTTCAGGGGGGAGCAGGGTGCCGGACGGGCAGGATGGTCTCTGTGCGCGGCGCAGCCACGGGCTGCAGGGAGCTGCGTCAAAATATTCGACGTCACCAGTTGTATTTTGTGTCGTCACAGTGGAAAAGGCAGCGGGGAGCCCGGGCCCTGCCCGCCGCCGGGGCCGCCGCGTCGCCTGGCAACGGGAGGCGCTGCGTTATCCCGCCCTGTAAACACGGGCACGTGGGCAGCGGGCTCGGCCAATGGGCAGCGGGCAGCGGCGGGTGGTGGCCAATGAGGAAAGGGAAGGGGTGGGCTCAGGGTGAGGGGCGGGGCTAGGGGAGAGCAGAGCGGCGGCGGGGACGGACGAGTAAGGTTGGGGGTGCGCGGTCGGGAGGGGGGGACTGGGGGGCCCGGGGGGCTGGCGAGAAAGTGAGGCGGGGGGCAGGGGCAGGCAGAGCTGGGTATGAGGCTGGGGGTGGCCGGGGAAGGAGACACCCCTCCCTCTCCCCCAGACAGCCCTGCCCTCGGGGGGTCACCGTGTCACCCGCCCCCCCGCCGCTTCGACCACTTTCTGTGGTGAGGAGGAGGAGGGCGGCTGCCCATCCCTCCCACCCGCCCAGGTCCCCTCCAGGCACAAGGGGTGCTGTCGTGTCCCCCCCGCTCAGGCTCTGTGTTTTCGGGCAGGGCAGCAGCCATGGACCCGCTCAGCCTGTCCCAGCTGCTGGACGTCGCCATCGGGCCGCCCCAGGTCGGGACCGTGAACTTCACGGCACTGCACAGCCTGCTGCAGGCCATGCTCAGGCACCTGGGCCTACAGGACCTGCCTGCCCTGGGCCAAGGGCACAGCCCGACCCCCCTCCTGGGGCGGGACCAGCCCCCCGAGTCACCCCCGAGAGAAGAAGGGGGACAGGGCGGAGGCCCAGGCACAGAGTCGCTCACGCCCGCGAAGGACCCGCTGCAGGGGACCGTGAGCACTCCCCAGGACGCCTCCGTGGCTGCTGACAGGGGGCAGATGACGACAAAGATTGAAGAGAACGAGAGCAGCATCTCCAAGGTAGAGGCTCTTCCCCGTTCCCTGGGTGCCCCCCCCGTGAGACACCCCCTCCTCTGGGGTCTGCACCACCATTGTGGTGCCCTTAGGTCTGGTTTAAGCCTGAGCTCGAGGTGGTATGTGGGGCTTCACTGTGGGAAAGGGATGGAGTTTTGGGGAGAAAGAGCTGGGGCTGAAATGCTGCTCCAGTTGCTCTGGGTTCTCCCCAAGTTGCCATCAGCAAGTCGTGGGTCCGGTACAGCAGCCGGTGCCCTCGGCTCCACCAGCCAGAGGCTCAGCACCTGTGGAGATCCAGCCCTACCACTCTCCATCCCTCCCTTCCCCACTCCTGACCCACAGCCAGGTACGGCACCCGCTCCTCAGGCAGCTGAGAGGCTCCATCAGCATCTCATGAGCCTCGTCTCCCAGCCCAAATCCCCTTGGCTTGCCCAAGGGCTAGACCCAGCACTGGTGGGGACTGGAGAGGGGCCTCATCCTGCACAACGCTGAGCCATTTGGGGCTGCGAGCATCCCCAGTGGGAAGAAATAAGCTCACGTTCAAGGAAACGGTCACCTTCAGTGCTGCAGGGCCGGATCCTGCTGGGGCTGGGACATGTAGGGAGAAGGCAGCAGGGAGGGTTTCCCCGGGTGGCTGAGCTCACCCTCCTCGGGGCAGGCCCCTGCTTGATCGCTCCCCGCTTCCCCGCTTCGTTAGCCGCGGTTGCCGCTGCCCTCGCGGGCCAGGCTGTGGTTGAGAGGGTGGCAGCAGCTCTTTGCCCTTTGGATCGGCTTCAGTAGTCTTGCCCAGAGCCCGGTGTGGGGAGGCAGGGCTGGATCTGTCCCCACTTACTTGGGCTGTGCAGTGGGCCCCCCCCAGGGCAGGGTTGGGGGGGGTCTCTGGGGAGCTGCTGCCGCTTCTTGGCTGCTGAAGGTGTGATGAATGGTAAGTGCTGCCCGCAGTGCCCCCGGGACTCACCCCCGCCACTCCCCTCTCTCAGACCGTGGCGCTCTCCCAGGATCTCCTCGAGGAGATGGGCAGGATGAAGGCGGCGCAGTCCCGCATGGAGGAGAACATTCGGATGATCCGGGAGACGCTTGGCATGGTGAGCTGCTGCCGGTGTCCCCAGGAGGCAGCTGGGCCCTCACCCCCCTCCCTGCCTCTGTGTCACCCTGCTACCCCTGCCCCACGGCCCTGGGTGTCACCCGGCGTGAAGGGTGCCAGGAGGGAAGAGCAGGAAGCGTGTCCCAAGGCTGAAGAGGTAACTGCATGCACCAACCAAAGTGATGCTAAGACATTTTTTAACTAAGCAGCTGTAAAGAAAGAAACATGGGTGCTAAGAAGGAGAGGAGATAAAGATCTACCCATGCAACACAGCCACAACCCTGCCTGGCATCCCTCTGTCCTGTGCCCAAGTTAATTTTTGGATGCTCCTTTTCAATCCTGCTCCTGTGTCTGGGCTGCCATCCCTCTCCTTGTCCCGCTCCAGGGGAATCTCCAGGACGCTGCCAGCCAGCTGCCGGCCCTCCGTGACCAGACAGCGTTGGACAGTGACATGGTACGGCCGCGCGCACGCCCGGATCCTGCTCCGGGACGGAGGCGGCTGCGTGCCCGGGGCACCGGTGCACCCAGTCCCTCGGTGTCAGGGCACGGTCCCAGCAGGGCTGGGCAGCGATGCTGGAGGGGGTCAGTGCTCCTGTGGGTGCCATCTCACCCGGCTACGTGGCCAGGGTTGACCCCCTAATCCCCTTTTTCCCCAGAAAAAAGCTGAAGGAAAGGCTGAGCCTCTCCCCAGCCCCGGAGCAGGTAAGCAACTTGGTGCGCTGGGAGGTGCTGGAGGATTGCCTGGTGGGCAGCAAAGCGGGAGGAGGAGAAGGAGGAGGAGAAGGCCGAGCTCTGTCAGTGGTGAGTGCTGGGGCATCCCAGCTATGGGAGTGGGACTCAGCAGGACCGCAGCCCCCGGGGCCTCGGCGGAGGTTTGCTCAGCACTTCTCTTCCCTGTGCATCCCGCCGGGAGGCAGGACCTGGCACCAGCAGAGCCAGGGCAGCTCCTCGGCTGCCCCAACAGAGACCTCCTCATCGTCCTCATCGTCTGTGCCACTGACAGCCCCCAACAGCCCCTCCGTGGGGCAAGGGAGCGCCCGAAACCCTTGGGGTGACCGCGCAGCCCCCTGTCCTTGCTCAGCGTTGGGCAGGACCACGGCTCCCTGCCCTCCTGGTCTCTCTGGGGCTGGTAGGTGGGAGCCGGGGACAGCGGAGGGACATTTTGGGGCAAACCCCAGCATTCTGCACCATGAGATGGTTTCCAAATCCTACCTGGGGCTGCTGCTCCTGAAATGAAGGCGCAGCCCATTAGGCTGGGAAGCGGGTCTGGTCCAGCAGCTCTGGAGTACAGAATCCCATTGCTGGAGAGAAGAATGCCTTGCTGTTGTGTCAGGTGGCATCAGCAGGGGGTTTGCTGATCTCCAGGATCGGCTGCTGAAATGACTCTGCAGGCACAGAGGTGGCCAAAGGACTAAGGGGACTGGGGAGGGGCCGTGCGGCTGGGGCGCCCGGGGGTCCCTGTGGGTTGGGCAGTCTCTGCCTTTGGGGTACTTGAGTTTGGCTCCGTGAGCTGGGGGGTTTGAGGACAGGGCGGGCGGCCCTTGCCGCTGCACTTCCGCCCATAAACCTGCTCCCCTTTGCCTCCTCTTCGCAGGATGGCAGTGAGGGCCAGGCTGCCCCCGCCGAGCCCCCCACTGCAGACATGGACACCCCGCATGGGGCAAGCTCAGCGCTGGGACTGAAGGGACCAGGGACACAGCCTGCACCCAGGACCAGCAAAGGGACCAGCAAGGGGACTCCGCGGACACAGCCTGGCTCCCCGGGGACGCAGAGAGCACCAGTGGCCCCTGAGAAGGGGGCAGGTGCTTCCTTGCCGACGCAGAAGTCTCGGACACAACTTAGACGACCAACATGATCAAGTTGATGCCACTTTATTAAAGGCTACGCAGCAATTTATACTCTATCACAAGCTTCACGCGCCGCTATCTTATTGCTAATAGGCTAAAGCTACTTGTTCACGCGCCCTTCTGCCCTCTATGATTGGTCCCAGTGTGGTGTCCACGCGCTGCTCTCCCCCCAGGTAGACCCCCTGTTTTCGACATTCCAACATCTTTATCTCTTGGCCAGGAATGTAGTTTCTCAGGCCGTCTCGGCCTTTTTTATGTCCTTGAACACAGCTGCAGCTTGCTGTTACAGTGAGGCCCCTTGGTCTGGATCGCTCACAACATATCCGTTGTTCTCCAGCGATGCCACACTTCCTCAGTTGAGACAAAGACTTCTGATGCCCGTGCCACCACCCTGGGGACACAGACAGGATCCCCTGGCATCAAGACCACTACGCTGGGGACAGAGTCAGGGGCCCCTGACACCCAGACCTCCACCCCAGGGGCACAGCCAGGGGCCTCTGACACCCAGAGCACTACCCCAGGGGTGCAGCCAAGTACCTCCAGCACCCAAACCACCACCCCAGGGGTGCAGCCAGGATCCCCTGGCATCCAAACCACCACCCCAGGGGTGCAGCCAACACCTCCAGGGACCCAAGGAGGAGGAGCAGGGGTTCAGCCAAGCCCCTCCCGCATGGACTCCAGGCTTTCTGGCACTGAGAAAGTCCCTGCTGAAGCTATCCCTGATGCTCTGGGGACACATATGGATGTCACAAGTCCCAAGGAGGGAGGCAAGGCTTTACCCAGCACACAGCTTGCCTGGGCAGGCCAGCCGGCAGTGAGGACCCTCTCACCGACAGCCCAGGGGTTAGAGATCCCCCTTGACACTGATCCCAGGGCCACATCCCCTATGCAAGAGCCGCCCGTGCCCTGGGGATCCTCAGGCTCCAGCAGTGTCTCCGACCGCTGCGCAGAGACGGTGGAGGCTCTCCGCCAGATCGGGCAGCTCAGCCACCTCTGTGCCAGCCTGAAGGAGCAGGTGGCCCAGCTGGAAGCCACCAAGTCAGACCACGCCGAGCTTGAGAAGCTGCGCCTGCTCTTCTCAGAGGGAGGTAGGAGCCCCTGGGGGGGCTGGCAGGGGGGTGTTTGGCATGGGGACACCCTGGGCTGGGGGCTCATTGTGCTCAGAGCCTGGCCTCAAGGCCGAGACCCCCTCACTGACAGCATGTCCCCTCGGACCACATCTAGACAAGGAGAGCATCGCCAGCATCCTGGCCGACCTCCAGGGCCAGGTGTCCTCGCTGCAGGGCCTGACCAGTGGCCTGCAGGGCGAGAATGGGAAGGTGAGCTGGCAGCAGTCCCTGGGGGGGCTGCGGGGATGCCAGGGGGGAGTTGGGCAGGGAGGAGGCAGCTGAAGGGCCCCTGGGCTGGGACAACAGAGGGGGCTGTGCCCTGACTCATCCACCACTGCCTTTCCCAGATCAGGCAGCTGGAAGATGCCCTCGGAAAGCTGGAGGTAGCTGGAGCCAACTGGAAAGGGGATGTCAGCGACCAGATCACCCTGCAACTGGCGTAAAAGGACGGGACAGGGTTTCCTACCCTGCAGGAGGAGCCCGGGGGGACAAGGGACACCCCCTGAGCGGCCCTGTGGAGGCTAAGCCTGCCTGTGCCCCTGTCTCACTGACCAGGTCCACGCTGCAGGAGATGAAGTGTAAGCTGAAGGAGCTGGAAGAGCAGCAGGAGATGACCAAGGCCCCGCTGGAGCGGTTGGTGGCCAAGACGGCTGACGAGCTGCAGGAGCAGGTGAGGTCCAGGGTCAGCGCTCCCACCGCCACAGCATGGTGGGGTGGTCCTGGAGGGGTTCCCAGCCACATCCCCAGCCATGTGGTATGGCCTTGGGGGGTGCTGGCACCTCCCAAGGGGATGCTGGGCAGGGTGACAAACACCCCTTGTGCATTGGGGCTCAGTGGTAGAACTCGGGCACCACCCAAGGGGGTGCTGGGCAGGGTGACAAACACCCCTTGTGCATTGGGGATCAGTGGTAGAACTGGCCTGGGGGAGGGAGGATTTCCAGACTGGCTGGTGCCACAGCACCCGGATTTGTTGCCTGCCTCCACCTCATCTCGGAGCCTACTCCTTCTCCCCTTCCTGCAGCTGGGCGAGCCGAGGGCAATGGTGGGGAGCACAGGGCAGGAGCAGGCAGAGGCGCAGGCAGCGTGCCCCGTCTGCAGCACGGACATCAGCAAGCAGGCGGGGCAGCTCCTCCAGCGCTACGAGAAGCTCCAGGAGGTGGTGGACGATTTCACGTCGCGGCAGGCAGTGGGCAACGTGGTAAGGCAGCTGCCACGGAGGAGCCAGGTAAGGAGATGCCAGCATGGGGGGCTTGGGAGGGGGTTGCCAGCACCCCCCCAGCTGGTTGTGCTTCACTGTAATGTGGGGGCGCCCCTCACCGCCTCCCAGATTGGTTCGTACAAGCGAGCCGCATGGAAGGAAATTAAAGCTTTGATGCAAATGTCCTGTTGGCACTGAGAGCCCATGGCCACCGGGCAAGTAACCCGGGTCTGTCCCCACGGGGGCAGCCAGCCCCGCCTTGCACAGCACCACCTTGTCATCTTCCTCCCTGAAGCAGGACGAGGAGCTGCTGAAGCGCATCCAGGCCACCGTCACGCAGGTGCAAGGCGACTACGAGAAGCTCAATTCTGTCACCACGAACCTCCTGAATGACCGTCACCAGAAGGAGAAAGATATGGAGGTAGGTGGCTGAAACCCCCTCGGGGTCAGAGCATCCTCCAGGCAGACCCCAGGCTGGGGACCACAAGGGATTTGTCTGCACCCCCCCAAACCTTGCAGCCCTGTGGAGGTTCAATGTACCTTTCCTGGAGGTTTGGGTGAGGTGGGGGGAGCGGGGGTTGCTCAGCTGGCCAGGAGGCAGCTCCAACCCTGCCGCGGTGTCATGGGATGCTTTTCTGTGTTGGAAGGCTCTGTTCCGGTCCCTGGAGAGGCTGGAGAAGGAGAAAGCGAACAAGGAAGACCTGGTGCTGGGAATTGATGCGGTATGGCCTTGGGGGGTCCTGGCACCACCCAAGGGGGCGCTGGGCAGGGTGACAAACACCCCTTGTGCCTTGGGGGCTCAGTGGCAGAACTGGCCTGGGGGAGGGAGGATTTCCAGACGGGCTGTGGCTCCTTCCCCACGTGCCTCTGTCTTCCCCTGGGTCCCTTCAGCTGGTGTGACCAACCCCACGGGGGTGATGGGGCGAGTGGGGCCACGTAGCCACTTCTCCCTGTCCTCCTGCCACGAGCTGGCCCTGCCCGTCATCCCTCCATCCTTTCCTCACTGCTCTCCTGCCTTTCCCCGCTGCTAGAAAGCAGACAAAACCGCCCTGGCCGGCAAAGTGAGTCGCACCCAGTTTGAGGCGAGCATGGAGCGGCTGAATGAGAGGATGCAGGAGACGCTGAGCCGGGTGGCGGGGCAGGAGCAGGGCTGGCACCAGGTCCAGCGGCAGCTCAGTGAAGAGATGGACTCCAAGGTGAGGGGTGACACGTCCCCGCTGCGCAAAACTGGCACCTTCGGGGCTTGGCAGCCTAAGGCAGCATCCCTCTGAGGATCCCCCCTCCTGGCTTTTCATGGGGAACATGATGTCCCAGCCCGGGGCAGCTGGCTGAGGGTGTGTGTCTGTCCGTAGCTGGACCGCCTGGAGCTGGGGCCTTTCCGGCAGCAGCTGGAGGGGCACTGGAGGAGCATCCTGGAGCAGCTCAAGGAGAAGGAGCCGCTGACGGAGGCTGACGATGCAGCTGGGATGAAGAAGTGAGTGCGATGGGGGTGGCGATGGCTTCTCCTCCCACCGGTAGCAGGTTCCCGATGTTAAAGGAGGCACGAGGAGGGGGACGTGCAGGATGGAGCCCTCCCGAACCAAAAGTGGGATGTGGGTGCAAAGGTTTTCTGGAGCAAGGGTGGGGAACGGCGACTTGTCCCCCTGGGCAGGGGCGTGACACGCGGCGCCGCAGAGCTGGGTTGTGACCTGCCCTCCTGGCGAGGGGCAGGGGGGTAATTAGCGCTGACGAAGTGATGAAACCGGTGTGAGGGCTGGTTGGGATGGCAGCTACGGGTGCCTGCGCCCTTCACCTCCCATCCCTGCCTGCCCTGGGCAGCCACAGGCAGCTGCCAGGTTTCGGAGGTGCCCGCAGGGCCGAGGCGAGCGTGTCCCTGTCCTCGGGGCAGCTGTGACAAAACTCATCCTGAAAAATGTGGGAATCCTGCATCCCCCAGGCCCGGCGTTTGTACCCCAGCAAGAGGTACAGGAACACCCCCATTCTGTCCTTGCTGGTACCCCCAGTTCCCATGGGACTGGGGTGCTGTGCGTGCCTGTGGGCGTAGTTCCCGTAATGGTGGTTTTTGGGTGCTCCCCTCAGTGGATTCTCCGGTGCCTAATATGAGGTGGAGCTTTTTCCCAAGCGGGAGCCCACAACCAACTGCTCTCCCCCATCGTAGCCCCTTGATTTTGTAGTCAGCCGGTGGGTTGTGACCTTGTTGGGGTGGGGTGGGGGGTAAGCCAGGCTCAAATTCCTGCGGTTCCCCCCGCAAATACCATAACCCATTACAATGAAGTGCCCAGCACCTTGCTGCTGCCTGCCAGCTGCCTGCCTGTGTGCAGGCAGGGCTGTATCCCCCCCAGGAACTCACCCAGCCCTTTCCCCCCCCCCCCCCAGGCAGCTGCTGGCCCATTTTCACTGCCTGTCCTGCGACCGGCCCCTCAGCATGCTGGCGCCTGGCCCGTGAGTACCGTCCGGCACCGGTGCATCGGGGGGTGCGTGGGTGATTCGGAGGGGAGATGGATGCTAGCAGTGCCCCGCTGTGCCTGGCACGGGGGTTAGGGTGTCTGCCTGGGGGGGTGCAGCCCTCCTGAGCCCCTCCCTGGGGGCAGTGGGATGCCAATGGGGTACAAGCCTGTGGGTTTTGGGGCACTGCCCCGAGCTGGGGTGGGTCGTGTGTCCCCTGTCACCCACCCACGGCTCCTGCCCTCCCCAGGCTCATCGTGGCCATCCCGTACATGCCACCGCTCCCCCCCCACCTTGCCGGGCGCTCCCATACTGTCGTGGAGCTGGAGCAAACACGGCAGCACAGCCACAGGTAGGGGACACGGGGACCCGGTCCCTGGGGTGCAGGTTGACCCTGCCCTGGAGAGGGAGAGCCCTTCCCAGGGTGGGGGTGAAGGGATGCAGGGGGGGCCTGGGCAGGGCAGGGGAGCAGAGATGTGCTGCAGAGGGGTCAGCTGTGCTTGTCCCCGGTCTGTGGCGTTTTACAGCCCTCCCTGCGCTGCCCTGTCTAGCCCAGGTCTGTGTCTCAGTGGTGCCGAAGCCACATGTGATGAGCTGTGTCTGGTCTCAGCCTGACCTCAGGCTTCACTGGGGAGTCAGCTGCCTCCTGTGAAACAAGTCACCGAAATTAAACACTGCAGCTGGGACAGCCCAGCTCCTGCCTCCCGGTGTCCCTTGCATAGGGTGCAGGGACCTGCCATGGCCATGACCAGCTCACCAGGGCCACGGGGAAAGAGCAGATCCAGCACAGCTGGACAGGCGTGGGTCTCCTTCAGCAGTCGGAGGGCACCCGGGAGGGACATACCCCACCGGGGAGCACCCGCAGCCCCCTCCCTGGCATAGTAGGGTGAAGCACGGGGTGCCACGGTGCTGGGTGCTGAGCATCCCTGTGCTCCGTCCCACAGGGAGCGGGTGGCCGAGTGCAGGTACCCCCGCGTGCCACGGCTCTGCGGGGGCCGGCACACCCTCACCCACCCGCTGCAGCGCTGCCCGCACCCCCAGCCCCACCCACCCAGCGCCCCGCGGCCGCTCCAGCCCCGCACCCTGCTCCCCATCAAGGTAAGGATGACGAAGGTAGGGATACAGCGGGGGCAAGCGAGGCTGGGAGGGTGATGCTGAGCATCCAGGGTGGGGGTGGGGGGGATCCGTGCCTCGGTTTCCCCAGGGGGAGCTGGGTGGGGGGGTTTGCCTGGGGATGCTGATTTGGGCCCCGTGTTTCAGCCAACCCCCTCTCTCCTTCCCAGCACGACGAGACGGAGCTGTTGGGCCAGGATGGCCACATCTACAGGGGCCGGCGGGGCAGGCAGCTGCCTGTGCTCGTGGGCAAGGAGGGTACGGCTGGGCCACGCTTGGGGAGCGGATCTGGCGGGGGTGAACTGGGCAGTGGAGTGGGCAGGGTGCCCACGGGGTGCCAGGTTTTCCCCCTTTCCCCCCCGTGTGTTCTCCCTGGCTCCCCCCAGCCCAGCTCCCTCTGCTCCCTCCTGCCAGACTTCCCCAGGGCCAAGCCCAAGCTGTCCCCGAGGCAGTGGGATGCCAGGGACACCAGCCGCCTGCTCTCCCGGCCCCAGAGCACTGCGTCCTCGCTCAGCCAGCCAGGTACGGCCCTGCCAGGGCACCGGGGTGGGGGGAGAGGGCACCCTGCTGTGTCCTGGTGGGTGGGGGCAAGCAGGGTGGGATGGGGGTTTGGGGTGGAGTGGGGTGGGAGCAGGATGGAGGGGGAGGACTGGAAGATGGGGCAATCGATCCCCGTGTTGGAGCCAGAGCAAGGTGGAGGGGTGTGGCGGGGTGGTCCTGGCCACTGTGGGACAACAGCCTGTCTGCTTCAGGGTGGGGGCCAGGACCCCGTTTCTGGGTGTCTCTGGCCAGGCAGGTGCCCATGGGCGGTGCCTGCCCCAGGGGCTGCAGGGGGGCTAACCCCTGCCCCTCGCCCCCAGGCATCCCCACCTCGCCAGAGCACAGGCCAGCCTCCTCCCACGGCCGCCTCTCCCAGGCACGGGGGCTCCTCCTGCCCCCCCAGCCCTCGTGGGACGGATCCAGCACCCCGGAAGCCAGGCAGGACTGGGGGTCCCCGACTGAACCCCCACCACCCCGGCCACCGAGCAGGCGAGCGAGCATCTCTGGCCAGCAGCAATAAAGGGCGATGGGCAGCCAAGCACCTGCGCGGCCTGAGTGGGGTGGCCCTGGGCTGGGATCTTCCCATCATGCATAAGGAGGGGTCGCAGCATCCCTTGTCCTGCGGCCACGTGTGGCCAGAGGAGCTGAAACCAGCCCCTGTCCAACCCCCCTCCCAGGGTCTGTGCCGGCCCCGTGCTGCCACGCTCTCCCTGACACCCCCTGGCCTCCATGAACCCCTTTTCGGCCCCGATGGCTCCTGACAGGGAGCTTGTGGCCCCCAAAAGGCTCTGGGGGAGCCCACACTAAAGCAGGAGGATGATGACGCTCCGTTGCTGCTGAAGGTGGTGGGAGATGGGGACTGTGGTGGGAGATGGGGACCGCGGTGGGAAGGGTGGCAGCAGGACATGGCTTTAACGCCAAAAGCGAATCCCCCCCCAAGCCCGCTGGTTGGCTATCGCTTATCCCGCGGGATGAGCATCACTGAGCAGGTTTCCTTATCTGCTCATGGATTGTCACCCCCTTGTCCCTCTTCCAACGCGGCCATTGATGGAAAGAGGAAGGCACTGACCCCACTGCTGCCGGGCTCGGGGCAGCTGATGATTCCCCCCTCCGGAGCGAAGCACCATAACCCCTTCTCTGCCCCCAGCCCTGGGGACACACATCCCCTCCTTTCTCTTACGCCACCCCCATTGCTTGGGGGTGCTTTTCCCCAGCCCCCTTCTGCCACCCCTCACCGTCAGATGGGAGAAAGGTGTGCTGAGACCTGGCATAAGTCGTGTCACGAATGGAGAGGTACTGGGCAGGGAAACTGCAGTCCCTAGAAGCGACATGGCGGGGGGACCTGGGGGTGTCACGGCTGGGGACATGTGGCCGTGTGTATGGGGGAGCCGGGGCTGTCCCAGCACAACGTGCAAAGCACCGGGGACAGCCCCAACTCCCCTGGGGGAACGGGGACGGACACACCAAGCTGGTGGCACCTCTCGGGAGGGTGAGAAACCCTGAGGGGAACCCCAGAGGCAGCCGGGGGGGACCCAGGCACGTGGGGAAGCATCCCCTCACCCTGCCATGGTGCGTGCTTGGGGGCTGCCCTGTGGAAAAACTGCTCCCCTGGTAGATCTTCTCCCCAGATTCGGGCGAGGGGGGGAGCACCCAAACCTGCCCCCCACAATGGCAGACCCCAACCCTGCCCACCCCACTGCAGTCTCCAGGCACCTTGGCCCCCAGGGAGCCCCCCCTGCCGGGGATGTTTGGTTTTTTCAGGGGAAAAATAGGTGCTAAATACCCGCCTTGGGGGTGCCCAGGTGGCTCCAGCAGGATCTGGGATTCCCTCAGTGCCACCTCCAGTGGGATAACTGGGAGCACTCAGAGCAAAGTGGTGACCACTAGAATAGAGCCAGCAGAGGACCATCTTGTCCCCCAGGAGGGGGGTCAGGCATTGATGGGCTTAAAAACACCCCCCACCCCCTGGGACTAATTGCATTTGCAGGATTTGGCCCAGCTGGGGCTGAGCCCTTTGGGGTGTGTGTGTGTGTGTCCCCAGCTCACCCCCTCTCCCACCCACTGTCCCATTTGCTGCTGCTGGGACCCAGCTGCACCCTATAAACAAACACCCCCACCCCCCCAAACATGAGCACCCAGCCCCACATCCCTTTTTGGGTGCTGCCTGCGCTGCTGGAGCAGGTGAGTAGCCCCAGCTGGGGCATTTTTTCCCCTTTTTTCCTTTTTCCTTCTGAGGTTGGGCTGTGCTGGGGGTCTCCCTGTTCCCTGGGGGATGACTTGCTGTTGTGCTTTGAGCCCCCCCAGCCCTTGCTGCCATCTCTGGAGCTGCTGCGTTCCCATTTTGGGCTTTTTTTACCCCAGTTGCTTGGTGTGTGAGCAGTGTGGCAAGGGGGGGGGGGGGTGTGTGTGCCGTGTTCTTATTCAATTTTAATTTAGTTTGGATATTTAAGCACAAAGCCAGGGGCTGGTGCGTTGTTTGGAGTCGTTAGAAGGGGGGTGGCACAGCAAGTGGCTTGTGAGGTCAGGGCCTGGGGCTGAGCAGTGTCCTGGGCCTGGGGGGAAAGGAGTTGGTGGCCAGCGAGCCCCCACCCATGGCCCTCCTGCAGTGGGGGACACTGAAAAGGCATCACCGCCCCCCCACCTCAGAGCAGGCTTTGCCTAAAAGCCTGGCAGCCCTGAGTATCGCAGGGCTCCCTGCAGGGCTGAGGCCTGGGGGGCTCATCACATGGGTGGGTGATGGGGCTGGGGAGGGGGACACAAGCTGCCGGGGGGTGGGTTGCAAACCGCAGTATTTTGTGAGGGTGCAGGATGGGGTTCGGGCTGCACCCCAGGACATGGGGGTCCTCGCTGTGCTCACATGGCCCCCCCACGGCTCCGGGGTCCCCCCTTCCCTCTGCTCCCCCCTTCGGGGATGGCAGCGGCGGCTTCTGCAGGCAGAGCGCAGGCAGAGCGCGGGCAGCACGTGGGACTCGGCGCAGCCTCCTGGGGGGGGCCTGTCCCCACTGGTAATGCTGCGGCTTGGGGGGGGGCTCACGCCCGTTCTCGGTGCCCTTGCAGGGATGTGCTGCCAGCAAAGAGAGAAGGCAGGGACAGCTGGTGTTAAAAAAGTGATTTTTTTTTATTATTATTTTTAAATTAATAAAAAACCTTCAACCTGTTTTTTGTTGGGGTTTTTTTTGTTTTTGTTTTTGTTTTTTTTTTAGCAAGATTGATTTGAAAACTAAAAAACCTCCCCCCAGCTCCCCCCTCTCTGGGGAAGGGCCATGATTGGCAGTTGCAGGGACAGGAGGGGCATCGCCTTGATAAATCCCCCTATGCCCTGGGGGTGCCGAGGGAGGGAGGATGGGGTTGGGGGGGGTCCGGGGGGGTCTGTGCAAGAAGCCAGGCTGAATTTCCGAAGCCAGAGAAGAGGCGTGTTTGCTCTGGGCGCTGCAACAAGCGTCCAGGAAATCCAGAGCCAGGGATGGGGGGGCCAGTGGCTCTGTGTCTGTGGCCACGATCCGGGGTGCCAACAGCTGCCTCCATTTATTTTTCGTTATTTCCCCCCCACCCTTCCTTCTCCTGCCCTGCTGCAGGGATGCTGGGGGGGGAGCCACAGGGAAACCCCCCCACCGAGCCACCCCCGTGCTGCTTCCCCTTCTCTCTGGATTTATATACATTAGATATATTTATATATTATAGTTATATATTTAAAAAAAAAAAAATGGGGGGAGAAAAGACCAGCTAGTGACTCTTGCAGAGGCTCTCATGGGCCGGTGGCCTCCCCGGCAGCATGTCCCGTCCCGCCCCCCCCTTAAAAATAATAATAAAACCACAGGGGTGGCGGGGGGATGGTGCGTTGGGGACACGGCATCTGCCCGACCTGACCAACCCAGACCTAGGTTGCCATCCCGTCAGCATCAAACCTCAGCGTTTTCTCTCCAGCCCCAAGACCCTCCCCTTGCTGTTGCTGCACCACTGTGCTGATGGGGCCTGTGCTATTTTAGGGAGTCTTACAGCTTTTCCTGCCGGTCCCGAGTGCTGTCTAGACAGCTTGAGCAGCCCCTGGGCGTAGCTTTAGCACTCCTGAGCCCCCCGCTCTGCCGCTGACTTGGAGGTAAGACTTAGGGGCACTCCAAGGAGGGTTTAGCTTCTTGCCTCAGTGCATCTTGTTCCCATCTCTTAATCTCTCTGCTCCCTCTTTGAATTCAGTCCTCCCAGTTTGGAAGAGAAGACTACAGACTAGATGCTTTGGTTTTAATGCCTGAAAACAGGTATCTGGTGTCATTTAGAAGAGCGAGTTCTGCTTCCTGCTTGCCCACCCTCATCCTTTCTTGGAAATGGTCTTTGAGTGCCTCACCCAAGGGGGTGCTCTGACCGTGTAACGGTCTGACCTGGACGTTTCTAAGGGAAAAGAAATTCTTGGAGGAGGACATTCGGATGATCCGGGAGACGCTTGGCATGGTGAGCTGCTGCCGGTGTCCCCAGGAGGCAGCTGGGCCCTCACCCCCCTCCCTGCCTCTGTGTCACCCTGCTACCCCTGCCCCACGGCCCTGGGTGTCACCCGGCGTGAAGGGTGCCAGGAGGGAAGAGCAGGAAGCGTGTCCCAAGGCTGAAGAGGTAACTGCATGCACCAACCAAAGTGATGCTAAGACATTTTTTAACTAAGCAGCTGTAAAGAAAGAAACATGGGTGCTAAGAAGGAGAGGAGATAAAGATCTACCCATGCAACACAGCCACAACCCTGCCTGGCATCCCTCTGTCCTGTGCCCAAGTTAATTTTTGGATGCTCCTTTTCAATCCTGCTCCTGTGTCTGGGCTGCCATCCCTCTCCTTGTCCCGCTCCAGGGGAATCTCCAGGACGCTGCCAGCCAGCTGCCGGCCCTCCGTGACCAGACAGCGTTGGACAGTGACATGGTACGGCCGCGCGCACGCCCGGATCCTGCTCCGGGACGGAGGCGGCTGCGTGCCCGGGGCACCGGTGCACCCAGTCCCTCGGTGTCAGGGCACGGTCCCAGCAGGGCTGGGCAGCGATGCTGGAGGGGGTCAGTGCTCCTGTGGGTGCCATCTCACCCGGCTACGTGGCCAGGGTTGACCCCCTAATCCCTTTTTTCCCCAGAAAAAGCTGAAGGAAAGGCTGAGCCTCTCCCCAGCCCCGGAGCAGGTAAGCAACTTGGTGCGCTGGGAGGTGCTGGAGGATTGCCTGGTGGGCAGTCTCTGCCTTTGGGGTACTTGAGTTTGGCTCCGTGAGCTGGGGGGTTTGAGGACAGGGCGGGCGGCCCTTGCCGCTGCACTTCCGCCCATAAACCTGCTCCCCTTTGCCTCCTCTTCGCAGGATGGCAGTGAGGGCCAGGCTGCCCCCGCCGAGCCCCCCACTGCAGACATGGACACCCCGCCTGGGGCAAGCTCAGCGCTGGGACTGAAGGGACCAGGGACACAGCCTGCACCCAGGACCAGCAAAGGGACCAGCAAGGGGATTCCACAGACACAGCCTGGCTCCCCGGCGACGCAGAGAGCACCAGTGGCCCCTGAGAAGGGGGCAGGTGCTTCCTCAGATAAGACAAAGAGTTCTGATGCCCGTGCCACTACGCTGGGGACAGAGCCGGGGACCCCTGACACCCAGACCACTACGCTGGGGACAGAGCCGGGGGCCCCTGACACCCAGACCACTACGCCGGGGACAGAGCCGGGGGCCCCTGACACCCAGACCACTACGCCGGGGACAGAGCCGGGGGCCCCTGACAGCCAGACCGCTACGGTGGGGACAGAGCCGGGGGCCCCTGACACCCAGACCGCTACGCCGGGGACAGAGCCGGGGGCCCCTGACACCCAGACCGCTACGCCGGGGACAGAGCCGGGGGCCCCTGACACCCAGACCGCTACGCCGGGGACAGAGCCGGGGGCCCCTGACAGCCAGACCGCTACGCCGGGGACAGAGCCGGGGGCCCCTGACACCCAGACCGCTACGCCGGGGACAGAGCCGGGGGCCCCTGACAGCCAGACCGCTACGCCGGGGACAGAGCCGGGGGCCCCTGACAGCCAGACCGCTACGCCGGGGACAGAGCCGGGGGCCCCTGACAGCCAGACCGCTACGCCGGGGACAGAGCCGGGGGCCCCTGACAGCCAGACCGCTACGCCGGGGACAGAGCCGGGGGCCCCTGACAGCCAGACCGCTACGCCGGGGACAGAGCCGGGGGCCCCTGACAGCCAGACCACTACGGTGGGGACAGAGCCGGGGGCCCCTGACACCCAGACCGCTACGCCGGGGACAGAGCCGGGGGCCCCTGACACCCAGACCGCTACGACGGGGACAGAGCCGGGGGCCCCTGACAGCCAGACCGCTACGCTGGGGACAGAGCCGGGGGCCCCTGACACCCAGACCGCTACGCTGGGGACAGAGCCGGGGGCCCCTGACACCCAGACCGCTACGCTGGGGACAGAGCCGGGGGCCCCTGACACCCAGACCTCCACCCCGGGGGCACAGCCGGGGGACCCTGACACCCAGACCTCCACCCCGGGGGCACAGCCGGGGGCCCCTGACACCCAGACCTCCACCCCGGGGACAGAGCCGGGGGCCCCTGACAGCCAGACCGCTACGCTGGGGACAGAGCCGGGGGCCCCTGACACCCAGATCTCCACCCCGGGGGACAGAGCCGGGAGCCCCTGACACCCAGATCTCCACCCCGGGGACAGAGCCGGGGGCCCCTGACACCCAGACCGCTACGCCGGGGACAGAGCCGGGGGCCCCTGACAGCCAGACCGCTACGCCGGGGACAGAGCCGGGGGCCCCTGACAGCCAGACCGCTACGCCGGGGACAGAGCCGGGGGCCCCTGACAGCCAGACCGCTACGGCGGGCACAGAGCCGGGGGCCCCTGACAGCCAGACCGCTACGCCGGGGACAGAGCCGGGGGCCCCTGACACCCAGACCGCTACGCCGGGGACAGAGCCGGGGGCCCCTGACAGCCAGACCGCTACGCCGGGGACAGAGCCGGGGGCCCCTGACAGCCAGACCGCTACGCCGGGGACAGAGCCGGGGGCCCCTGACAGCCAGACCGCTACGCCGGGCACAGAGCCGGGGGCCCCTGACAGCCAGACCGCTACGCCGGGGACAGAGCCGGGGGCCCCTGACACCCAGACCGCTACGCTGGGGACAGAGCCGAGGGCCCCTGACACCCAGACCTCCACCCCGGGGACAGAGCCGGGGGCCCCTGACACCCAGACCACTACGCTGGGGACAGAGCCGGGGGCCCCTGACACCCAGACCTCCACCCCAGGGACAGAGCCGGGGGCCCCTGACACCCAGACCTCCACCCCGGGGACAGAGCCGGGGGCCCCTGACACCCAGACCTCCACCCCGGGGACAGAGCCGGGGGCCCCTGACACCCAGACCACTACGCTGGGGACAGAGCCGGGGGCCCCTGACACCCAGAGCGCTACACTGGGGACAGAGCCGGGGGCCCCTGACACCCAGACCTCCACCCCGGGGGCACAGCCGGGGTCCTCTGACACCCAGACCACTACGCTGGGGACAGAGCCGGGGGCCCCTGACACCCAGACCACTACGCCGGGGACAGAGCCGGGGGCCCCTGACACCCAGACCGCTACGCCGGGGACAGAGCCGGGGGCCCCTGACACCCAGACCGCTACGCCGGGGACAGAGCCGGGGGCCCCTGACAGCCAGACCGCTACGCCGGGGACAGAGCCGGGGGCCCCTGACACCCAGACCGCTACGCTGGGGACAGAGCCGGGGGCCCCTGACACCCAGACCTCCACCCCAGGGACAGAGCCGGGGGCCCCTGACACCCAGACCTCCACCCCGGGGACAGAGCCGGGGGCCCCTGACAGCCAGACCGCTACGCCGGGGACAGAGCCGGGGGCCCCTGACACCCAGACCGCTACGCTGGGGACAGAGCCGGGAGCCCCTGACACCCAGATCTCCACCCCGGGGACAGAGCCGGGGGCCCCTGACACCCAGACCACTACGCCGGGGACAGAGCCGGGGGCCCCTGACAGCCAGACCGCTACGCCGGGGACAGAGCCGGGGGCCCCTGACACCCAGACCTCCACCCCGGGGACAGAGCCGGGGGCCCCTGACACCCAGACCTCCACCCCGGGGACAGAGCCGGGGGCCCCTGACACCCAGACCGCTACGCCGGGGACAGAGCCGGGGGCCCCTGACACCCAGACCGCTACGCCGGGGACAGAGCCGGGGGCCCCTGACACCCAGACCACTACGCTGGGGACAGAGCCGGGGGCCCCTGACATCCAGGCCTCCACACCGGGGACAGAGCCGGGGTCCTCTGACACCCAGGCCTCCACCCCGGGGACAGAGCCGGGGGCCCCTGACACCCAGACCTCCACCCCGGGGACAGAGCCGGGGGCCCCTGACACCCAGACCTCCACCCCGGGGGCACAGCCGGGGTCCTCTGACACCCAGACCTCCACCCCGGGGACAGAGCCGGGGGCCCCTGACACCCAGACCGCTACGCCGGGGACAGAGCCGGGGGCCCCTGACACCCAGACCGCTACGCCGGGGACAGAGCCGGGGGCCCCTGACAGCCAGACCGCTACGCCGGGGACAGAGCCGGGGGCCCCTGACAGCCAGACCGCTACGCCGGGGACAGAGCCGGGGGCCCCTGACAGCCAGACCGCTACGCCGGGGACAGAGCCGGGGGCCCCTGACACCCAGACCGCTACGCTGGGGACAGAGCCGGGGGCCCCTGACACCCAGACCTCCACCCCGGGGACAGAGCCGGGGGCCCCTGACACCCAGACCACTACGCTGGGGACAGAGCCGGGGGCCCCTGACACCCAGACCTCCACCCCAGGGACAGAGCCGGGGGCCCCTGACACCCAGACCTCCACCCCGGGGACAGAGCCGGGGGCCCCTGACACCCAGACCTCCACCCCGGGGACAGAGCCGGGGGCCCCTGACACCCAGACCACTACGCTGGGGACAGAGCCGGGGGCCCCTGACACCCAGACCACTACGCTGGGGACAGAGCCGGGGGCCACTGACACCCAGACCACTACCCTGTGGAGGCTAAGCCTGCCTGTGCCCCTGTCTCACTGACCAGGTCCACACTGCAGGAGATGAGGTGTAAGCTGAAGGAGCTGGAAGAGCAGCAGGAGATGACCAAGGCCCCGCTGGAGCGGTTGGTGGCCAAGACGGCTGACGAGCTGCAGGAGCAGGTGAGGTCCAGGGTCAGCGCTCCCACCGCCACAGCATGGTGGGGTGGTCCTGGAGGGGTTCCCAGCCACATCCCCAGCCATGTGGTATGGCCTTGGGGGGTGCTGGCACCTCCCAAGGGGATGCTGGGCAGGGTGACAAACACCCCTTGTGCATTGGGGCTCAGTGGTAGAACTCGGGCACCACCCAAGGGGGTGCTGGGCAGGGTGACAAACACCCCTTGTGCATTGGGGTTCAGTGGTAGAACTCGGGCACCACCCAAGGGGGTGCTGGGCAGGGTGACAAACACCCCTTGTGCATTGGGGTTCAGTGGTAGAACTCGGGCACCACCCAAGGGGGTGCTGGGCAGGGTGACAAACACCCCTTGTGCATTGGGGCTCAGTGGTAGAACTCGGGCACCACCCAAGGGGGTGCTGGGCAGGGTGACAAACACCCCTTGTGCATTGGGGATCAGTGGTAGAACTGGCCTGGGGGAGGGAGGATTTCCAGACTGGCTGGTGCCACAGCACCCGGATTTGTTGCCTGCCTCCACCTCATCTCGGAGCCTACTCCTTCTCCCCTTCCTGCAGCTGGGCGAGCCGAGGGCAATGGTGGGGAGCACAGGGCAGGAGCAGGCAGAGGCGCAGGCAGCGTGCCCCGTCTGCAGCACGGACATCAGCAAGCAGGCGGGGCAGCTCCTCCAGCGCTACGAGAAGCTCCAGGAGGTGGTGGACGATTTCACGTCGCGGCAGGCAGTGGGCAACGTGGTAAGGCAGCTGCCACGGAGGAGCCAGGTAAGGAGATGCCAGCATGGGGGGCTTGGGAGGGGGTTGCCAGCACCCCCCCAGCTGGTTGTGCTTCACTGTAATGTGGGGGCGCCCCTCACCGCCTCCCAGATTGGTTCGTACAAGCGAGCCGCATGGAAGGAAATTAAAGCTTTGATGCAAATGTCCTGTTGGCACTGAGAGCCCATGGCCACCGGGCAAGTAACCCGGGTCTGTCCCCACGAGGGCAGCCAGCCCCGCCTTGCACAGCACCACCTTGTCATCTTCCTCCCTGAAGCAGGACGAGGAGCTGCTGAAGCGCATCCAGGCCACCGTCACGCAGGTGCAAGGCGACTACGAGAAGCTCAATTCTGTCACCACGAACCTCCTGAATGACCGTCACCAGAAGGAGAAAGATATGGAGGTAGGTGGCTGAAACCCCCTCGGGGTCAGAGCATCCTCCAGGCAGACCCCAGGCTGGGGACCACAAGGGATTTGTCTGCACCCCCCCAAACCTTGCAGCCCTGTGGAGGTTCAATGTACCTTTCCTGGAGGTTTGGGTGAGGTGGGGGGAGCGGGGGTTGCTCAGCTGGCCAGGAGGCAGCTCCAACCCTGCCGCGGTGTCATGGGATGCTTTTCTGTGTTGGAAGGCTCTGTTCCGGTCCCTGGAGAGGCTGGAGAAGGAGAAAGCGAACAAGGAAGACCTGGTGCTGGGAATTGATGCGGTATGGCCTTGGGGGGTCCTGGCACCACCCAAGGGGGCGCTGGGCAGGGTGACAAACACCCCTTGTGCCTTGGGGGCTCAGTGGCAGAACTGGCCTGGGGGAGGGAGGATTTCCAGACGGGCTGTGGCTCCTTCCCCACGTGCCTCTGTCTTCCCCTGGGTCCCTTCAGCTGGTGTGACCAACCCCACGGGGGTGATGGGGCGAGTGGGGCCACGTAGCCACTTCTCCCTGTCCTCCTGCCACGAGCTGGCCCTGCCCGTCATCCCTCCATCCTTTCCTCACTGCTCTCCTGCCTTTCCCCGCTGCTAGAAAGCAGACAAAACCGCCCTGGCCGGCAAAGTGAGTCGCACCCAGTTTGAGGCGAGCATGGAGCGGCTGAATGAGAGGATGCAGGAGACGCTGAGCCGGGTGGCGGGGCAGGAGCAGGGCTGGCACCAGGTCCAGCGGCAGCTCAGTGAAGAGATGGACTCCAAGGTGAGGGGTGACACGTCCCCGCTGCGCAAAACTGGCACCTTCGGGGCTTGGCAGCCTAAGGCAGCATCCCTCTGAGGATCCCCCCTCCTGGCTTTTCATGGGGAACATGATGTCCCAGCCCGGGGCAGCTGGCTGAGGGTGTGTGTCTGTCCGTAGCTGGACCGCCTGGAGCTGGGGCCTTTCCGGCAGCAGCTGGAGGGGCACTGGAGGAGCATCCTGGAGCAGCTCAAGGAGAAGGAGCCGCTGACGGAGGCTGACGATGCAGCTGGGATGAAGAAGTGAGTGCGATGGGGGTGGCGATGGCTTCTCCTCCCACCGGTAGCAGGTTCCCGATGTTAAAGGAGGCACGAGGAGGGGGACGTGCAGGATGGAGCCCTCCCGAACCAAAAGTGGGATGTGGGTGCAAAGGTTTTCTGGAGCAAGGGTGGGGAACGGCGACTTGTCCCCCTGGGCAGGGGCGTGACACGCGGCGCCGCAGAGCTGGGTTGTGACCTGCCCTCCTGGCGAGGGGCAGGGGGGTAATTAGCGCTGACGAAGTGATGAAACCGGTGTGAGGGCTGGTTGGGATGGCAGCTACGGGTGCCTGCGCCCTTCACCTCCCATCCCTGCCTGCCCTGGGCAGCCACAGGCAGCTGCCAGGTTTCGGAGGTGCCCGCAGGGCCGAGGCGAGCGTGTCCCTGTCCTCGGGGCAGCTGTGACAAAACTCATCCTGAAAAATATGGGAATCCTGCATCCCCCAGGCCCGGCGTTTGTACCCCAGCAAGAGGTACAGGAACACCCCCATTCTGTCCTTGCTGGTACCCCCAGTCCCCATGTTGTGCCTTGGAGAGGGCGCATTGATAGAGGTAGGGTAAGTTGTAATTGGAGCGTTTTCAGGTGGGTAATCCATTGTAGGCCTTTTCCTATTGTTATGGAGCCCGGAAAGTCAAAGGTGGCACATTGTTAATCTTCAGAACGAGCAACCATATTTTCCCATAGCTGTTGCTTCCAGCGGACGAGGATCGTATCAGGTTCCTTTCCAAAGTGTAACAGAGCCAAAACAGCAACAATGGTGACAAAAGCAGCTTTGTTGGTATTTTGGCAAGCCCAGGCTAAGGGCACGGGCTTACCATGTGTGCCTTGGAACAGGATGCCTACTGTCCCATGTTCAGAAATGAAGCAGCCTGCTGCGACTGACTGTGTCGGGTCCCATCGCTGCAACGGCTGCTGCTGTCGTAAGATAGCCTATATGAGTTCCAAATTGTTTTGACACTCTTTCGTGAGTGTTCTGGGCTCCCACAGGTGTTCGCCTTTTAGTAGTTCATAAAAGGGTTTCATAAATCCCAAGGGGATGTAGACAAAGGTGCAGAGCCACTGTAAGGCCCCAACTAATTTCTGAGCTTCATGGAGAGTGGCAACGCTCGGGGTGAGAGCCACTGGCTGCGAACTTATGTTGTTCCCTGTCAACGTCATGCCCAGGTATTGTAATCGCGTACCACGTTGAATTTTTGCTTCGGCAATGCTCAGATTATGTCGTTGAAGTAAGGCCTTGGCGCGTTGGAACAGGTGTTCTACCTGCTGTTCTGTAGGTGCCGCTAGTAGTATGTCGTCCATATAGTGTATTACATGGTGCTTAGGCTCACCTTCTCTTAAGGGTGCGATGGCCCTGGCCACGTGTCCTGGTTTAACCAGGATAGGGTTAAGTTTCCCCAGCAGTGGGGGGGAGCTCTAGCCGGGTTATTCAGATACCATGCGGACGTCACATCCTGGCAGGTCACATTTTCCTGGCGCGGAGCGCGGTGCACTCGTGGTTTTGTACATCGTGCTTCCCACTGCTGTATTTGGTAGCTATTTTGCTCTGTTCATTGCTATCACTATCACTATTACTGTTATTGTTATTGTTGTTGTTGGTTGTGTTGCTGTTGCATTGTTGTATTAAACCTTTCCTTATTTCAGTCTTGGGGCTTTGTATTTCACTCCCTTTGTGGGGGAGGGGCAGCGGCCGCGTGGTCTCAGACCCCGGCAGGGGCTAAACCACCACACCACATATAGCTGGCAAATGACAGGCGAGTTCTTCATACCCTGTCCCCTGCTTGATGGAGGTCCAAGCGGGCTCCTTCTTCTCCAATTTGGCTACGTCCATAAAGGCCTGTTTGCCAGCTTCGGTAGTGGCCGTGAATTCTCTGGGCCGCAGTCGTAACTGAGCCGGCATCGTTGCAAAAGCACCCCGCCCTAATAGGCGGTCATGGGTAGGCCCGTGTAAGGGGTGCTGTTGATTGGCGGCCGCATGGACTACAGCAGTAACTCGGCTTCCCCATGCCTCCTTCCACAGCAAATACATTGCTGGTTTTAACACCGCTTTCGCCAGCTGTTGCGTGTCAGAGGGGGTCAGTGGCAATGCCAAAATGGTTTCTAATAGCAAAGTTGTTTCTGGGTGTCCTAAGCCGTGTTCAGCAACTGCCTTAAATAGGGTTTGCACGGCCTTCGCGTCAAGCGGATACCACTCCTGCTGCCCTGTGGGGGTAACCCTGACTGGGTAGGCATGTATTGCTGCAGGCTCAAGCTTCACCCCCGACATAATGCACTCCTTGGCTATACGTTGCCAATCTGTGGGTGTCCTCGGCGCAGGGGATGGCGCCAAGCCCCCCCCCACCAGCCGCCTGTTCTAACTGCAGCGGATAGTTTAGCCAGTTCCGTCGTCAGCCCTTTCATTCCCTCCGGGCGGCTCTAACAGCCACTGGACCTCCCGCTGGTTGGGCCGCGCCCCCCAACCTCCCTCATGCTTCCATTTTTGGTCATGTTCTGCTTCGTCGCTCTCCGATTCGCCATCCGACCCTATCCGGGACCTTGGCTCCCGCCAATGAGCGAACGGGTCGCTCGGTTCCCTTATATGGCGAGGCTCTGCCGGCCCCACTGCACTCCATGGCGGGCACGCACGGGGGTTTGAGGAGCGCCCGGCAACCAATCAAGGAGCGAGTCCTGCCCAGGTTGCCCTCCTTGGCCCGGCCCTTGGGCGACTTGCCCCTGCTCTTGTGGTTGCCTGGCCGCCCCCATATCTACCCCCGAACGATGCATGTTCGCGCGCCCCTTTTCTGCTGGTTCTTGTTTACGCACGTCGGTCTCCACCCTCTGCATCTCCTCCCAAGGGTACACAGGGGGGGTGCCGGGGGCGCAGACGGGATCGCACCCTTCTTCCCGTGTTCTCCACCCCCGTCTCCCCCCGATGGCTTGCCTTCTATGGGCCACGCCTCTAGCTTCCCTACTATGTCTTCCCCCTCCTCATCGTCGGAGCTCGCCGTGAGCTCCTCCGTTTGGGTGGTCTCCTCCGCGAGACCCCGCAGACCCTTCTTCGCATCGCGCCATGCCTGTTGCTCCTCCGGGGTAGCTATCATCATCGCGTTTGCCTTCCCCCAAGCCACTAAGTGCTGTGGCCTTCCCAGCTTGGCCTGCTCCGTCAGCACCGCCTCTATCTGCGGCCAGAGCTCCGGCTTCGTGCCGTCTATTGGCTCCGGCAACACGCCGAGCCCCATCAAATTTTGTAGCATAGCTTTCAGTGTCTTCGACTTCACAGAAGCCTTATGTTGCTCGCCCCATCTTTTCAGTACCTTAATTATGGGTAGCATAGCTTTCAGTGTCTTCGACTTCACAGAAGCCTTATGTTGCTCGCCCCATCTTTTCAGTACCTTAATTATGGGTAGCATAGCTTTCAGTGTCTTCGACTTCACAGAAGCCTTATGTTGCTCGCCCCATCTTTTCAGTACCTGAATTATGGCATCCATGGCGCGCTGGCCGCGGAGTCTCCCGTCCTGCGTGGAGCTCCTCCACCCCCTGCTGGGCACCGACGACGGTAACTGTAGATCACGTCGGGGCCACCACTTATTGTAGCCGGCTCTGCATCTTTAAGCCTGCCTATCCACCTGTTGGTGGCGCTCAGGTCGCAGGGCCAGATACCGCAGGGGGTTAAGACCTTCTCGGGGACATCAGTACAGACACCAATGTGGTGGTTACAAAACGTCCGTTTATTGAACTGCACAACTTGCATATATATGCTCGCCAAGCACCTCCTCCGTGGGTGCGCCTTCGGCATTACAGGCTTACCTATTACCTTATTTAGTAACAAAGGAAAGGAGGGGAGGTTGTAACTACTCTTTCCGTACATCGCGAGATCTTCCGAGTGCCATTCCCTACAGTGGTCCTTATAATTGCTTCCATCCCACCCCTCAGCCTGACTCACTCACCCAGCTGTGCTTGCGCTCCAGGCATTCCCAGTCACTGAGCTGTGGGAATGCTACTGGATCAGCCTGCTGTGCGGGATGGGGAGTTTCGTGTAGGACTTCTCTGACCCAGGAGGGCAGAAATCAATATTCAGACAGGCGAGGGCTTGTGTTCTCGTGCTGCTCAAGTAGGATATTGAAGTAGGTTATCTTAAAGGGGAGAAGTCTTGCTAGCCAGGGTGTCCAAAACTTGGCGCTTGAGAAGCCTCTGTGGCTAGAATCCTGGCAAGACCTGAGCTTACAAAGAGGAGAGGCACAAAGTGCGTTGGTAGGACACTTTGCTGCACTCCCCGTAGAGAGCATAAAATCTGGGGGGTGCAGGTGGGCCAGGTAAGTGTTACAAAATGCTGGATGTTCCTCTTTGCTTCAGCGGTTAGATCAGCCCAGATTATCACCTAATGACACGTGCGTGCCCATCACCGTGTCCTGTCCGTGCTGGAGGTTTTGTACCGCATTCCCTGTATAAACCAGCACCTCTGGCAGGCGAGAGGTTTGGCTTATGGACAGCAAGTCCCTGGCCCGTATCAGAGGCTGGTTGCTGTTCGGTGCAAGTCTGAAGACTGTGTTACGTCTGGACACTCTCAGTGCATCCTAGTTCATCTCTCTGTTATTTTTTATAGTGCTGCTGGAAGTTTTTCAGGATAAAGGACAAAGCCTGCTACACATGTAGTTTTTCCATGAACCATGTCAGTGCAAAAGTAGAGTCAGGAGGGAGTGGAACCTTATTTCCCAGTACATCTCTTCACTGTGTGTCGGATAGCACAGCTCATCCATGCATCCTTTTGCTTCAAACTGCTGATTGCACTGAGCTTGTAGAACTGAGTTTGAACTGAACTTTGTCCTGCTCTTTCCATTAATCCACTTAAAAAAAAAAACACCAGCAAATTTGCTCCTGCAAATTTCCTTAAGCTTTCTTTGCCTGAGCAGATATTATTAAGGTGCTTATGCCCTCTGAAAGAGCCTTGTGTGTTTGGTGATACGAGAGAAAGCAAGCAAGCTGCAGTGCGAGTCACAAATCCTTCAGATGAATTAGTGAGTCCAGCAGGTGAAAAATTGCACCTGGTAAAGCATGTGCCCTTTGAGAGGTGTTGCTCAGACAAGTCCCTTTGTTGTGCCCAGTCATGAAATACCCTTTTTTTTTTAATTCCAAGTCCTGTTCTGGAGCACAAAGAAAGTCACTGACGTTTCCCATAAACTAGGTGCTGCTTTGTAGCTCTCCTTGCACAGGGATCTGTGAACTATTTGGATTTGCTTACTGTCTCTGAGGTCAGTACGAGGTGCCCACAGAAACTGAGAGTTTCATCTTTACGCAGCAGTGCTATTCATTTAAGGAGGAAAACAATGGTTAAACGAGTGGTTCCCCACTGAGGTGGGTGTCAGGATAATGTAAAGCACGTGCCTGTATCTGTGCACCAGTAAGACACAGTTAAGGGCCTCTTGTGTGGTGGAGCTGTTGCGGTTTGACTCAAGGCTAACTGACCTGGGCTTTTATTTTTCTTCTTTAGTGATGATGGCCAAGGAGAAACCGCCAATAACTGTGGTTGGAGACGTTGGAGGAAGAATTGCCATCATTGTGGTATGGGTGTGATGGAGAGGAGCGGGGGGGTGGCTTCCTCCCAGCATCTTTTCTTGAGCTGCTTTATCCCAGAGGGTAGGAGGGACTGCTGGTGTAGGGGTGGGAACAGGATTGTTACCACTGTTTTCTCCAGTTTTGCTGGTGGCTTTGGTTATTTCAGCTTTCTGCTGAAAACCCTTCGTATTTCAGTGCTTTAAGCTCTGAAATCTCCTTGCTCCCTTGAATCTACAAATATCAGATGTGTACAAATACTCAGCAAATCCAGGACATGCAGAGAAATCTCCTGAAGTATTTAAAAAAAAAAAACCAAACAAACCAACCAACCATAAAAAAAGCTCGCTGAGCTTTTCTTACATGCTGTGCCATGCTGCAGTGTAACTAATCAACATGCAGCTACTATCGCTGTGAAAAAAAATACCTTGCTGAAGATAAGCTCTGTTTGCCTGTGAGCATGTGCAGGGACTAGTTTGTTTCCAAGACACAATGTTTGTTCTGCACACTAGCAAAAGGGTCTGTAAATTAGGGAAACGGTGTCCACAGATTTAAGTTGTGCACGTGGCTGTGCTTGAATCTCAACAGCAGCTGAAGTAGCCAGGGATTATATTCTTTTTGGCTATGTTTGTGGCCAAAGCTGCAGTACCTTGCAGATCCACTCCTGCCCTGCAGGCATGGTAAACTTCTGGTTTTGGTGTTATTTCTGTCTCTTCTCAGGATGACATCATCGATGATGTGGAAAGCTTTGTAGCTGCTGCAGAGATCCTGAAAGAGCGTGGAGCCTACAAGATTTTTGTGATGGCTACTCACGGGCTCCTGTCAGCAGATGCCCCCCGTCTCACAGAGGAATCCTCCATCGATGAGGTGCGTCTGCTTTCTGGGCTGGGGGGGAGGGCTGGCTCTGGTAACTGGGTTGATTTAAGGCACCAAAACCCACAAACTGATGTTCTTCCCCTGCCACGTAGCTCATCTCTGAAATGACTGGTTTCATCAGATGCTTTCAGTTAGCTGGTTCTTCACTGAAGAAAAAAAAAAAAAAACGTGTGTGATGATTACGTGTTCAGATCAGATCTGTGTATGTTTTCTCCTTAATGCACAGATATTAGCCATCCCTGCTTGGACACTTCTCTTCCTACAGCTGGGTGCATGTGATCGCTTTCTCACTGCACAGACCTTCTACCTGACCCTCTGCCCCAGCTGATGACGGGCTGTTGGGTACCTTAAGATTTCAGACCTCGCCCTTAGTAGCAAACATGTCAGATCCTGCGCTCTAAATGCACCCGTCAGCCTGTGTGGAGGTGGCTGTTGTAGAGTGCTGGTTACGCCGGGCCCCTCAACAGATTGACTGTCATGTGGGGGAGACCATTTATTTTCATCTTTTTTTCCTAACATACAAGGATTTCTCCCCCTGAACTGTGAAACAGCAGGTACACACCACTCGTGGAGTTGATCTAGGGTAGCTGTTGGTGAGAGCGAGCGTATCAGCAGCACAACTAACTGTCTTTTCTTTTTGGCACTCCATAGGTGGTAGTAACCAACACAGTTCCTCACGAGGTGCAGAAGCTGCAGTGCCCCAAGATAAAGACTGTGGATATCAGTTTGATTCTCTCTGAAGCCGTCCGACGAATCCACAATGGCGAGTCCATGGCCTATCTCTTCCGCAACATCACTGTCGATGACTAGACCTGGTGCTGCCCCCGTCCTGGCTTCCACAAGAGAAGGAAATATGCATGAAACGGCAATACCATAAATTATAGGCATAACACAACTGTTTATTCTTGTAGGAGCGTGAAGGTTTTCAGAGTCTTGAGCCATGAGATCTAATAGAAAGCATCAACCTGACCAGCACTTTACAGGTGAATAGAAGAGGCCACTGGCAATGGGGAGGATTACATCTTGAGAGAGATGGAGAAATGAGGTGGTGTTGAATTTTTTTAAGTTCCTTTTTTTTTTTTTTTTAGTGTGTTATCTCTTGCCCTATAGGGGGGGAACGAAAAGCAAAAAGAAGTAGCTGTCAGCTTATGAGAAGGGAATAGAGACTGCAAGTGGGCAGCAAGAGGAGACAGCCTTTGGGTTTCTGTTTCTGCCTGTGACTCGCCTGAGAGAGCGCAGAAGGCAGTGCTTTATTCAGGCAGCTGGGCAGGACTGCTCGCTGCTGGCAGAGCTGATCAGCAGAGCAGCTCCTTGCCAACCGAGTGGCCTCTCATCTCCTGCACAGCATAGCAAGGACTTTCATCAAAACTAAGTTAGCGAACATCCAGAGAGGGCAGCTTAGGGCAACCCATTCGCAGGGCTGCTCACATCCTTGCGTCGGGGCGCTGGGAACAAGCTCACGTGTGTCTCCCAGCAGGGCAAGGGGTGCTAGTTAATGCGCTGGCCTTTTCATTTTACGAGCCTTGGATCATTATTGTTCTTCAGTGGCAAGTCACATGAGGGTCTAAGTCCTCACTTGAAACTTGTCTGCACTGCAAAACGAGGCGCCGTTTCTGGAGTTGCATGGAGCTGATGAATTGTGGCAGTCTCATGGGGAAGGGGAGTTGGAACAATATCTGCCTCTAATGCAGCTGTTCTCTCCAAAACACTAACACTGAACCTGCAATAAAAAGCACAGAATTTTTCATTTTTGGTGGTTCCCCTGAACCTTGTACCCCCTGAACAGCTGCTCTGTCTGTACCATGGGGCTGTTGCTGTAACCAGGCTCACTTGGAGCTTCCATGGGGAAGTAGGACTCACTGCTTGCTCCTTTCTTGAGTGACACTAATCCTTGGCTGGAGGGGCACTTGAGAAAGCTGCACAAGGTGCTTGTGAAAGCTTTCGTCTCCAGGATGATACAAGGATAAATTCCCAAACTGTGATCTTCCCCCTTGATGAGGCTGACAAACACACTTCAGTAAAATCTATACCACTTTCTAGCCTGCTGATGCGTGGAACAAATCCTGCTTGGAGGCAGTAGCTTCAAAAGAGCACTGCTGATAACGGGCTGTCTCTAGCAGGCAGTTGTTTGGTTTTGCTTATCCTTCAACTTCTGCCTACATCCTTCTCTTCCACTCCAGCATCTAAAACGTGCGCGGTGCCTAGGGGCAGGCAGTGACTCTGGGAGAAGGACAAGCCTTGAACACTGGGCAAACAAGCGTGCCTTGGCCTGGGGGAGTTGGTCCTGCAGCATAGCGCCCTGTCTCGTAGCTGGTGGGGGTACGCAAAAGCCCGGAGCTCTTGGGTCATCTCCAGTATCCAGCATGGATTAAACCTCCGAGCCTGATCCCACGAGGGATGCTCGGGGCTGGATGAGGTCTTAAGGCTGTTGATGGTTTTCCTGCGTTTTCAAAGCTCTGTGAACAAATCACAGCTGTACTCTGTGACCACAGCGTGGCTCCTTGGCCGGGGGGAGGAACACAGTGCTGTGCTGAAGTGTGTGAAGCCCTTGCAGGTGTCTGCGTGTGCCCTTGTTCTGAGCCAGTACCGGATCATACTCTTCACATTTTTAACACTGGCTTACACTATAAGCAGTATTGCTCTTTTCTCCCCTCAAACTCCTTGTCAGACCGGCCAGAAGCAAGGTCTGGGCTTGCTGAGTGTTCTTGCCCCGGTCAGGCTTGCTTGTACTGGGCTGTATTTGGGTGGAAACGGTGAAGCCACAGCACCGGTGAGCAGAGGGTTGTGCTGGTGTCCCCTGCATTGTACTCGGGACCACAACCTGAATTATTCTGACTGCTTCAAACCTTACCCTGACTAGAAGCCAAAAGCAGTTGGCTAAACTGAAGCCAGGAGATGTTCACATCTCAAAATTCTTAACTGCTTTAGGAAAACCAGTACCCTGTGTTTCCTGGGACCACAGGGGTGGCGGGGGGATGGTGGGTTGGGGACACAGCATCTGCCCGACCTGACCAACCCAGACCTAGGTTGCCATCCCGTCAGCATCAAACCTCAGCGTTTTCTCTCCAGCCCCAAGACCCTCCCCTTGCTGTTGCTGCACCACTGTGCTGATGGGGCCTGTGCTATTTTAGGGAGTCTTACAGCTTTTCCTGCCGGTCCCGAGTGCTGTCTAGACAGCTTGAGCAGCCCCTGGGCGTAGCTTTAGCACTCCTGAGCCCCCCGCTCTGCCGCTGACTTGGAGGTAAGACTTAGGGGCACTCCAAGGAGGGTTTAGCTTCTTGCCTCAGTGCATCTTGTTCCCATCTCTTAATCTCTCTGCTCCCTCTTTGAATTCAGTCCTCCCAGTTTGGAAGAGAAGAATACAGACTAGAGGCTTTGGTTTTAATGCCTGAGAACAGGTATCTGGTGTCATTTAGAAGAGCGAGTTCTGCTTCCTGCTTGCCCACCCTCATCCTTTCTTGGAAATGGTCTTTGAGTGCCTCACCCAAGGGGGTGCTCTGACCGTGTGACGGCCCGACCTGGACGTTTCTAAGGGAAAAGAAAGTCTTGTTGATTATTTTTGTAAGTACTTTGATGGATCCCTCGGGCTCGAAGATTTTTCCCAGTGTTTGAATACTTCCTGGGGCTGTCTGGATGCCTGTGTTTAGCTGCGTTTCTTTTTTCCCCGCTCTCACGGCTCCTTTGCTTCGGTGCAAGGTGCGAGAAATCTGTGTGTTGATGCAGTCAGCAGCAGCCTTCCACCATTGCCACGTCTGAGGGAGAGGGTAAAATCTGTCACGCTTTTGACACCTCAGCCAATAAATCAATGGAGGTGCTTCCTTGCCGGGACTGGGCTTGTCTGGGAGAGTTTCAGGGGGGAGCAGGGTGCCGGACGGGCAGGATGGTCTCTGTGCACGGCGCAGCCACGGGCTGCAGGGAGCTGCGTCAAAATATTCGACGTCACCAGTTGTATTTTGTGTCGTCACAGTGGAAAAGGCAGCGGGGAGCCCGGGCCCTGCCCGCCGCCGGGGCCGCCGCGTCGCCTGGCAACGGGAGGCGCTGCGTTATCCCGCCCTGTAAACACGGGCACGTGGGCAGCGGGCTCGGCCAATGGGCAGCGGGCAGCGGCGGGTGGTGGCCAATGAGGAAAGGGAAGGGGTGGGCTCAGGGTGAGGGGCGGGGCTAGGGGAGAGCAGAGCGGCGGCGGGGACGGACGAGTAAGGTTGGGGGTGCGCGGTCGGGAGGGGGGGACTGGGGGGACTGGGGGGCCCGGGGGGCTGGCGAGAAAGTGAGGCGGGGGGCAGGGGCAGGCAGAGCTGGGTATGAGGCTGGGGGTGGCCGGGGAAGGAGACACCCCTCCCTCTCCCCCAGACAGCCCTGCCCTCGGGGGGTCACCGTGTCACCCGCCCCCCCGCCGCTTCGACCACTTCCTGTGGTGAGGAGGAGGAGGAGGAGGAGGGCGGCTGCCCATCCCTCCCACCCGCCCAGGTCCCCTCGAGGCAAAAGGGGTGCTGTCGTGTCCCCCCCGGTCAGGCTCTGTGTTTTCGGGCAGGGCAGCAGCCATGGACCCGCTCAGCCTGTCCCAGCTGCTGGACGTCGCCATCGGGACGCCCCAGGTCGGGGCCGTCAACTTCCCGGCGCTGCACAGCCTGCTGCAGGCCATGCTCAGGCACCTGGGCCTGCAGGACCTGCCTGCCCTGGGGCGAGGGCACAGCCCGACCCCCCTCCTGGGGCGGGACCAGCCCCCCGAGGCACCCCCGAGAGAAGAAGGGGGACAGGGCGGAGGCCCAGGCACAGAGTCGCTCACGCCCGCGAAGGACCCGCTGCAGGGGACCGTGAGCACTCCCCAGGACGCCTCCGTGGCCGCTGACGCGGGGCAGATGAAGGCAAAGATTGAAGAGAACGAGAGCAGCACCTCCAAGGTAGAGGCTCTTCCCCGTTCCCTGGGTGCCCCCCCGTGAGACACCCCCTCCTCTGGGGTCTGCACCACCATTGTGGTGCCCTTAGGTCTGGTTTAAGCCTGAGCTCGAGGTGGTATGTGGGGCTTCACTGTGGGAAAGGGATGGAGTTTTGGGGAGAAAGAGCTGGGGCTGAAATGCTGCTCCAGTTGCTCTGGGTTCTCCCCAAGTTGCCATCAGCAAGTCGTGGGTCCGGTACAGCAGCCGGTGCCCTCGGCTCCAGCAGCCAGAGGCTCAGCACCTGTGGAGATCCAGCCCTACCACTCTCCATCCCTCCCTTCCCCACTCCTGAGCCACAGCCAGGTACGGCACCCGCTCCTCAGGCAGCTGAGAGGCTCCATCAGCATCTCATGAGCCTCGTCTCCCAGCCCAAATCCCCTTGGCTTGCCCAAGGGCTAGACCCAGCACTGGTGGGGACTGGAGAGGGGCCTCATCCTGCACAACGCTGAGCCATTTGGGGCTGCGAGCATCCCCAGTGGGAAGAAATAAGCTCAGGTTCAAGGAAACGGTCACCTTCAGTGCTGCAGGGCCGGATCCTGCTGGGGCTGGGACATGTAGGGAGAAGGCAGCAGGGAGGGTTTCCCCGGGTGGCTGAGCTCACCCTCCTCGGGGCAGGCCCCTGCTTGATCGCTCCCCGCTTCGTTAGCCGCGGTTGCCGCTGCCCTCGCGGGCCAGCTGTGGTTGAGAGGGTGGCAGCAGCTCTTTGCCCTTTGGATCGGCTTCAGTAGTCTTGCCCAGAGCCCGGTGTGGGGAGGCAGGGCTGGATCTGTCCCCACTTACTTGGGCTGTGCAGTGGGCCCCCCCCAGGGCAGGGTTGGGGGGGGTCTCTGGGGAGCTGCTGCCGCTTCTTGGCTGCTGAAGGTGTGATGAATGGTAAGTGCTGCCCGCAGTGCCCCCGGGACTCACCCCCGCCACTCCCCTCTCTCAGGCCGTGGCGCTCTACCAGGATCTCCTCGAGGAGATGGGCAGGATGAAGGCGGCGCAGTCCCGCATGGAGGAGAACATTCGGATGATCCGGGAGACGCTTGGCATGGTGAGCTGCTGCCGGTGTCCCCAGGAGGCAGCTGGGCCCTCACCCCCCTCCCTGCCTCTGTGTCACCCTGCTACCCCTGCCCCACGGCCCTGGGTGTCACCCGGCGTGAAGGGTGCCAGGAGGGAAGAGCAGGAAGCGTGTCCCAAGGCTGAAGAGGTAACTGCATGCACCAACCAAAGTGATGCTAAGACATTTTTTAACTAAGCAGCTGTAAAGAAAGAAACATGGGTGCTAAGAAGGAGAGGAGATAAAGATCTACCCATGCAACACAGCCACAACCCTGCCTGGCATCCCTCTGTCCTGTGCCCAAGTTAATTTTTGGATGCTCCTTTTCAATCCTGCTCCTGTGTCTGGGCTGCCATCCCTCTCCTTGTCCCGCTCCAGGGGAATCTCCAGGACGCTGCCAGCCAGCTGCCGGCCCTCCGTGACCAGACGGCGTTGGACAGTGACATGGTACGGCCGCGCGCACGCCCGGATCCTGCTCCGGGACGGAGGCGGCTGCGTGCCCGGGGCACCGGTGCACCCAGTCCCTCGGTGTCAGGGCACGGTCCCAGCAGGGCTGGGCAGCGATGCTGGAGGGGGTCAGTGCTCCTGTGGGTGCCATCTCACCCGGCTACGTGGCCAGGGTTGACCCCCTAATCCCTTTTTTCCCCAGAAAAAGCTGAAGGAAAGGCTGAGCCTCTCCCCAGCCCCGGAGCAGGTAAGCAACTTGGTGCGCTGGGAGGTGCTGGAGGATTGCCTGGTGGGCAGCAAAGCAGGAGGAGGAGAAGGAGGAGGAGAAGGCCGAGGTCTGTCGGTGGTGAGTGCTGGGGCATCCCAGCTATGGGAGTGGGACTCAGCAGGACCGCAGCCCCCGGGGCCTCGGCGGAGGTTTGCTCAGCACTTCTCTTCCCTGTGCATCCCGCCGGGAGGCAGGACCTGGCACCAGCAGAGCCAGGGCAGCTCCTCGGCTGCCCCAACAGAGACCTCCTCATCGTCCTCATCGTCTGTGCCACTGACAGCCCCCAACAGCCCCTCCGTGGGGCAAGGGAGCGCCCGAAACCCTTGGGGTGACCGCGCAGCCCCCTGTCCTTGCTCAGCGTTGGGCAGGACCACGGCTCCCTGCCCTCCTGGTCTCTCTGGGGCTGGTAGGTGGGAGCCGGGGACAGCGGAGGGACATTTTGGGGCAAACCCCAGCATTCTGCACCATGAGATGGTTTCCAAATCCTACCTGGGGCTGCTGCTCCTGAAATGAAGGCGCAGCCCATTAGGCTGGGAAGCGGGTCTGGTCCAGCAGCTCTGGAGTACAGAATCCCATTGCTGGAGAGAAGAATGCCTTGCTGTTGTGTCAGGTGGCATCAGCAGGGGGTTTGCTGATCTCCAGGATCGGCTGCTGAAATGACTCTGCAGGCACAGAGGTGGCCAAAGGACTAAGGGGACTGGGGAGGGGCCGTGCGGCTGGGGCGCCCGGGGGTCCCTGTGGGTTGGGCAGTCTCTGCCTTTGGGGTACTTGAGTTTGGCTCCGTGAGCTGGGGGGTTTGAGGACAGGGCGGGCGGCCCTTGCCGCTGCACTTCCGCCCATAAACCTGCTCCCCTTTGCCTCCTCTTCGCAGGATGGCAGTGAGGGCCAGGCTGCCCCCGCCGAGCCCCCCACTGCAGACATGGACGCCCCGCATGGGGCAAGCTCAGCGCTGGGACTGAAGGGACCAGGGACACAGCCTGCACCCAGGACCAGCAAAGGGACCAGCAAGGGGACTCCGCGGACACAGCCTGGCTCCCCGGGGACGCAGAGAGCACCAGTGGCCCCTGAGAAGGGGGCAGGTGCTTCCTTGCCGACGCAGAAGTCTCGGACACAACTTAGACGACCAACATGATCAAGTTGATGCCACTTTATTAAAGGCTACGCAGCAATTTATACTCTATCACAAGCTTCACGCGCCGCTATCTTATTGCTAATAGGCTAAAGCTACTTGTTCACGCGCCCTTCTGCCCTCTATGATTGGTCCCAGTGTGGTGTCCACGCGCTGCTCTCCCCCCAGGTAGACCCCCTGTTTTCGACATTCCAACATCTTTATCTCTTGGCCAGGAATGTAGTTTCTCAGGCCGTCTCGGCCTTTTTTATGTCCTTGAACACAGCTGCAGCTTGCTGTTACAGTGAGGCCCCTTGGTCTGGATCGCTCACAACATATCCGTTGTTCTCCAGCGATGCCACACTTCCTCAGTTGAGACAAAGACTTCTGATGCCCGTGCCACCACCCTGGGGACACAGACAGGATCCCCTGGCATCAAGACCACTACGCTGGGGACAGAGTCAGGGGCCCCTGACACCCAGACCTCCACCCCAGGGGCACAGCCAGGGGCCTCTGACACCCAGAGCACTACCCCAGGGGTGCAGCCAAGTACCTCCAGCACCCAAACCACCACCCCAGGGGTGCAGCCAGGATCCCCTGGCATCCAAACCACCACCCCAGGGGTGCAGCCAACACCTCCAGGGACCCAAGGAGGAGGAGCAGGGGTTCAGCCAAGCCCCTCCCGCATGGACTCCAGGCTTTCTGGCACTGAGAAAGTCCCTGCTGAAGCTATCCCTGATGCTCTGGGGACACATATGGATGTCACAAGTCCCAAGGAGGGAGGCAAGGCTTTACCCAGCACACAGCTTGCCTGGGCAGGCCAGCCGGCAGTGAGGACCCTCTCGCCGACAGCCCAGGGGTTAGAGATCCCCCTTGACACTGATCCCAGGGCCACATCCCCTATGCAAGAGCCGCCCGTGCCCTGGGGATCCTCAGGCTCCAGCAGTGTCTCCGACCGCTGCGCAGAGACGGTGGAGGCTCTCCGCCAGATCGGGCAGCTCAGCCACCTCTGTGCCAGCCTGAAGGAGCAGGTGGCCCAGCTGGAAGCCACCAAGTCAGACCACGCCGAGCTTGAGAAGCTGCGCCTGCTCTTCTCAGAGGGAGGTAGGAGCCCCTGGGGGGGCTGGCAGGGGGGTGTTTGGCATGGGGACACCCTGGGCTGGGGGCTCATTGTGCTCAGAGCCTGGCCTCAAGGCCGAGACCCCCTCACTGACAGCATGTCCCCTCGGACCACATCTAGACAAGGAGAGCATCGCCAGCATCCTGGCCGACCTCCAGGGCCAGGTGTCCTCGCTGCAGGGCCTGACCAGTGACCTGCAGGGCGAGAATGGGAAGGTGAGCTGGCAGCAGTCCCTGGGGGGGCTGCGGGGATGCCAGGGGGGAGTTGGGCAGGGAGGAGGCAGCTGAAGGGCCCCTGGGCTGGGACAACAGAGGGGGCTGTGCCCTGACTCATCCACCACTGCCTTTCCCAGATCAGGCAGCTGGAAGATGCCCTCGGAAAGCTGGAGGTAGCTGGAGCCAACTGGAAAGGGGATGTCAGCGACCAGATCACCCTGCAACTGGCGTAAAAGGACGGGACAGGGTTTCCTACCCTGCAGGAGGAGCCCGGGGGGACAAGGGACACCCCCTGAGCGGCCCTGTGGAGGCTAAGCCTGCCTGTGCCCCTGTCTCACTGACCAGGTCCACGCTGCAGGAGATGAAGTGTAAGCTGAAGGAGCTGGAAGAGCAGCAGGAGATGACCAAGGCCCCGCTGGAGCGGTTGGTGGCCAAGACGGCTGACGAGCTGCAGGAGCAGGTGAGGTCCAGGGTCAGCGCTCCCACCGCCACAGCATGGTGGGGTGGTCCTGGAGGGGTTCCCAGCCACATCCCCAGCCATGTGGTATGGCCTTGGGGGGTGCTGGCACCTCCCAAGGGGATGCTGGGCAGGGTGACAAACACCCCTTGTGCATTGGGGCTCAGTGGTAGAACTCGGGCACCACCCAAGGGGGTGCTGGGCAGGGTGACAAACACCCCTTGTGCATTGGGGATCAGTGGTAGAACTGGCCTGGGGGAGGGAGGATTTCCAGACTGGCTGGTGCCACAGCACCCGGATTTGTTGCCTGCCTCCACCTCATCTCGGAGCCTACTCCTTCTCCCCTTCCTGCAGCTGGGCGAGCCGAGGGCAATGGTGGGGAGCACAGGGCAGGAGCAGGCAGAGGCGCAGGCAGCGTGCCCCGTCTGCAGCACGGACATCAGCAAGCAGGCGGGGCAGCTCCTCCAGCGCTACGAGAAGCTCCAGGAGGTGGTGGACGATTTCACGTCGCGGCAGGCAGTGGGCAACGTGGTAAGGCAGCTGCCACGGAGGAGCCAGGTAAGGAGATGCCAGCATGGGGGGCTTGGGAGGGGGTTGCCAGCACCCCCCAGCTGGTTGTGCTTCACTGTAATGTGGGGGCGCCCCTCACCGCCTCCAAGATTGGTTCGTACAAGCGAGCCGCATGGAAGGAAATTAAAGCTTTGATGCAAATGTCCTGTTGGCACTGAGAGCCCATGGCCACCGGGCAAGTAACCCGGGTCTGTCCCCACGAGGGCAGCCAGCCCCGCCTTGCACAGCACCACCTTGTCATCTTCCTCCCTGAAGCAGGACGAGGAGCTGCTGAAGCGCATCCAGGCCACCGTCACGCAGGTGCAAGGCGACTACGAGAAGCTCAATTCTGTCACCGGGAACCTCCTGAATGACCGTCACCAGAAGGAGAAAGATATGGAGGTAGGTGGCTGAAACCCCCTCGGGGTCAGAGCATCCTCCAGGCAGACCCCAGGCTGGGGACCACAAGGGATTTGTCTGCACCCCCCCAAACCTTGCAGCCCTGTGGAGGTTCAATGTACCTTTCCTGGAGGTTTGGGTGAGGTGGGGGGAGCGGGGGTTGCTCAGCTGGCCAGGAGGCAGCTCCAACCCTGCCGCGGTGTCATGGGATGCTTTTCTGTGTTGGAAGGCTCTGTTCCGGTCCCTGGAGAGGCTGGAGAAGGAGAAAGCGAACAAGGAAGACCTGGTGCTGGGAATTGATGCGGTATGGCCTTGGGGGGTCCTGGCACCACCCAAGGGGGCGCTGGGCAGGGTGACAAACACCCCTTGTGCCTTGGGGGCTCAGTGGCAGAACTGGCCTGGGGGAGGGAGGATTTCCAGACGGGCTGTGGCTCCTTCCCCACGTGCCTCTGTCTTCCCCTGGGTCCCTTCAGCTGGTGTGACCAACCCCACGGGGGTGATGGGGCGAGTGGGGCCACACAGCCACTTCTCCCTGTCCTCCTGCCACGAGCTGGCCCTGCCCGTCATCCCTCCATCCTTTCCTCACTGCTATCCTGCCTTTCCCCGCTGCTAGAAAGCAGACAAAACCGCCCTGGCCGGCAAAGTGAGTCGCACCCAGTTTGAGGCGAGCATGGAGCGGCTGAATGAGAGGATGCAGGAGACGCTGAGCCGGGTGGCGGGGCAGGAGCAGGGCTGGCACCAGGTCCAGCGGCAGCTCAGTGAAGAGATGGACTCCAAGGTGAGGGGTGACACGTCCCCGCTGCGCAAAACTGGCACCTTCGGGGCTTGGCAGCCTAAGGCAGCATCCCTCTGAGGATCCCCCCTCCTGGCTTTTCATGGGGAACATGATGTCCCAGCCCGGGGCAGCTGGCTGAGGGTGTGTGTCTGTCCGTAGCTGGACCGCCTGGAGCTGGGGCCTTTCCGGCAGCAGCTGGAGGGGCACTGGAGGAGCATCCTGGAGCAGCTCAAGGAGAAGGAGCCGCTGACGGAGGCTGACGATGCAGCTGGGATGAAGAAGTGAGTGCGATGGGGGTGGCGATGGCTTCTCCTCCCACCGGTAGCAGGTTCCCGATGTTAAAGGAGGCACGAGGAGGGGGACGTGCAGGATGGAGCCCTCCCGAACCAAAAGTGGGATGTGGGTGCAAAGGTTTTCTGGAGCAAGGGTGGGGAACGGCGACTTGTCCCCCTGGGCAGGGGTGTGACACGCGGCGCCGCAGAGCTGGGTTGTGACCTGCCCTCCTGGCGAGGGGCAGGGGGGTAATTAGCGCTGACGAAGTGATGAAACCGGTGTGAGGGCTGGTTGGGATGGCAGCTACGGGTGCCTGCGCCCTTCACCTCCCATCCCTGCCTGCCCTGGGCAGCCACAGGCAGCTGCCAGGTTTCGGAGGTGCCCGCAGGGCCGAGGCGAGCGTGTCCCTGTCCTCGGGGCAGCTGTGACAAAACTCATCCTGAAAAATGTGGGAATCCTGCATCCCCCAGGCCCGGCGTTTGTACCCCAGCAAGAGGTACAGGAACACCCCCATTCTGTCCTTGCTGGTACCCCCAGTTCCCATGGGACTGGGGTGCTGTGCGTGCCTGTGGGCGTAGTTCCCATAATGGTGGTTTTTGGGTGCTCCCCTCAGTGGATTCTCCGGTGCCTAATATGAGGTGGAGCTTTTTCCCAAGCGGGAGCCCACAACCAACTGCTCTCCCCCATCGTAGCCCCTTGATTTTGTAGTCAGCCGGTGGGTTGTGACCTTGTTGGGGTGGGGTGGGGGGTAAGCCAGGCTCAAATTCCTGCGGTTCCCCCCGCAAATACCATAACCCATTACAATGAAGTGCCCAGCACCTTGCTGCTGCCTGCCAGCTGCCTGCCTGTGTGCAGGCAGGGCTGTATCCCCCCCAGGAACTCACCCAGCCCTTTCCCCCCCCCCCCCCCCAGGCAGCTGCTGGCCCATTTTCACTGCCTGTCCTGCGACCGGCCCCTCAGCATGCTGGCGCCTGGCCCGTGAGTACCGTCCGGCACCGGTGCATCGGGGGGTGCGTGGGTGATTCGGAGGGGAGATGGGTGCTGGCAGTGCCCCGCTGTGCCCGGCACGGGGGTTAGGGTGTCTGCCTGGGGGGTGCAGCCCTCCTGAGCCCCTCCCTGGGGGCAGTGGGATGCCAATGGGGTACAAGCCTGTGGGTTTTGGGGCACTGCCCCGAGCTGGGGTGGGTCGTGTGTCCCCTGTCACCCACCCACGGCTCCTGCCCTCCCCAGGCTCATCGTGGCCATCCCGTACATGCCACCGCTCCCCCCCCACCTTGCCAGGCACTCCCATACTGTCGTGGAGCTGGAGCAAACACGGCAGCACAGCCACAGGTAGGGGACACGGGGACCCGGTCCCTGGGGTGCAGGTTGACCCTGCCCTGGAGAGGGAGAGCCCTTCCCAGGGTGGGGGTGAAGGGATGCAGGGGGGGCCTGGGCAGGGCAGGGGAGCAGAGATGTGCTGCAGAGGGGTCAGCTGTGCTTGTCCCCGGTCTGTGGCGTTTTACAGCCCTCCCTGCGCTGCCCTGTCTAGCCCAGGTCTGTGTCTCAGTGGTGCCGAAGCCACATGTGATGAGCTGTGTCTGGTCTCAGCCTGACCTCAGGCTTCACTGGGGAGTCAGCTGCCTCCTGTGAAACAAGTCACCGAAATTAAACACTGCAGCTGGGACAGCCCAGCTCCTGCCTCCCGGTGTCCCTTGCGTAGGGTGCAGGGACCTGCCATGGCCATGACCAGCTCACCAGGGCCACGGGGAAAGAGCAGATCCAGCACAGCTGGACAGGCGTGGGTCTCCTTCAGCAGTCGGAGGGCACCCGGGAGGGACATACCCCACCGGGGAGCACCCGCAGCCCCCTCCCTGGCATAGTAGGGTGAAGCACGGGGTGCCACGGTGCTGGGTGCTGAGCATCCCTGTGCTCCGTCCCACAGGGAGCGGGTGGCCGAGTGCAGGTACCCCCGCGTGCCACGGCTCTGCGGGGGCCGGCACACCCTCACCCACCCGCTGCAGCGCTGCCCGCACCCCCAGCCCCACCCACCCAGCGCCCCGCGGCCGCTCCAGCCCCGCACCCTGCTCCCCATCAAGGTAAGGATGACGAAGGTAGGGATACAGCGGGGGCAAGCGAGGCTGGGAGGGTGATGCTGAGCATCCAGGGTGGGGGTGGGGGGGATCCGTGCCTCGGTTTCCCCAGGGGGAGCTGGGTGGGGGGGTTTGCCTGGGGATGCTGATTTGGGCCCCGTGTTTCAGCCAACCCCCTCTCTCCTTCCCAGCACGACGAGACGGAGCTGTTGGGCCAGGATGGCCACATCTACAGGGGCCGGCGGGGCAGGCAGCTGCCTGTGCTCGTGGGCAAGGAGGGTACGGCTGGGCCACGCTTGGGGAGCGGATCTGGCGGGGGTGAACTGGGCAGTGGAGTGGGCAGGGTGCCCGCGGGGTGCCAGGTTTTCCCCCTTTCCCCCCCGTGTGTTCTCCCTGGCTCCCCCCAGCCCAGCTCCCTCTGCTCCCTCCTGCCAGACTTCCCCAGGGCCAAGCCCAAGCTGTCCCCGAGGCAGTGGGATGCCAGGGACACCAGCCGCCTGCTCTCCCGGCCCCAGAGCACTGCGTCCTCGCTCAGCCAGCCAGGTACGGCCCTGCCAGGGCACCGGGGTGGGGGGAGAGGGCACCCTGCTGTGTCCTGGTGGGTGGGGGCAAGCAGGGTGGGATGGGGGTTTGGGGTGGAGTGGGGTGGGAGCAGGATGGAGGGGGAGGACTGGAAGATGGGGCAATCGATCCCCGTGTTGGAGCCAGAGCAAGGTGGAGGGGTGTGGCGGGGTGGTCCTGGCCACTGTGGGACAACAGCCTGTCTGCTTCAGGGTGGGGGCCAGGACCCCGTTTCTGGGTGTCTCTGGCCAGGCAGGTGCCCATGGGCGGTGCCTGCCCCAGGGGCTGCAGGGGGGCTAACCCCTGCCCCTCGCCCCCAGGCATCCCCACCTCGCCAGAGCACAGGCCAGCCTCCTCCCACGGCCGCCTCTCCCAGGCACGGGGGCTCCTCCTGCCCCCCCAGCCCTCGTGGGACGGATCCAGCACCCCGGAAGCCAGGCAGGACTGGGGGTCCCCGACTGAACCCCCACCACCCCGGCCACCGAGCAGGCGAGCGAGCATCTCTGGCCAGCAGCAATAAAGGGCGATGGGCAGCCAAGCACCTGCGCGGCCTGAGTGGGGTGGCCCTGGGCTGGGATCTTCCCATCATGCATAAGGAGGGGTCGCAGCATCCCTTGTCCTGCGGCCACGTGTGGCCAGAGGAGCTGAAACCAGCCCCTGTCCAACCCCCCTCCCAGGGTCTGTGCCGGCCCCGTGCTGCCACGCTCTCCCTGACACCCCCTGGCCTCCATGAACCCCTTTTCGGCCCCGATGGCTCCTGACAGGGAGCTTGTGGCCCCCAAAAGGCTCTGGGGGAGCCCACACTAAAGCAGGAGGATGATGACGCTCCGTTGCTGCTGAAGGTGGTGGGAGATGGGGACTGTGGTGGGAGATGGGGACCGCGGTGGGAAGGGTGGCAGCAGGACATGGCTTTAACGCCAAAAGCGAATCCCCCCCCAAGCCCGCTGGTTGGCTATCGCTTATCCCGCGGGATGAGCATCACTGAGCAGGTTTCCTTATCTGCTCATGGATTGTCACCCCCTTGTCCCTCTTCCAACGCGGCCATTGATGGAAAGAGGAAGGCACTGACCCCACTGCTGCCGGGCTCGGGGCAGCTGATGATTCCCCCCTCCGGAGCGAAGCACCATAACCCCTTCTCTGCCCCCAGCCCTGGGGACACACATCCCCTCCTTTCTCTTACGCCACCCCCATTGCTTGGGGGTGCTTTTCCCCAGCCCCCTTCTGCCACCCCTCACCATCAGATGGGAGAAAGGTGTGCTGAGACCTGGCATAAGTCGTGTCACGAATGGAGAGGTACTGGGCAGGGAAACTGCAGTCCCTAGAAGCGACATGGCGGGGGGACCTGGGGGTGTCACGGCTGGGGACATGTGGCCGTGTGTATGGGGGAGCCGGGGCTGTCCCAGCACAACGTGCAAAGCACCGGGGACAGCCCCAACTCCCCTGGGGGAACGGGGACGGACACACCAAGCTGGTGGCACCTCTCGGGAGGGTGAGAAACCCTGAGGGGAACCCCAGAGGCAGCCGGGGGGGACCCAGGCACGTGGGGAAGCATCCCCTCACCCTGCCATGGTGCGTGCTTGGGGGCTGCCCTGTGGAAAAACTGCTCCCCTGGTAGATCTTCTCCCCAGATTCGGGCGAGGGGGGGAGCACCCAAACCTGCCCCCCACAATGGCAGACCCCAACCCTGCCCACCCCACTGCAGTCTCCAGGCACCTTGGCCCCCAGGGAGCCCCCCCTGCCGGGGATGTTTGGTTTTTTCAGGGGAAAAATAGGTGCTAAATACCCGCCTTGGGGGTGCCCAGGTGGCTCCAGCAGGATCTGGGATTCCCTCAGTGCCACCTCCAGTGGGATAACTGGGAGCACTCAGAGCAAACTGGTGACCACTAGAATAGAGCCAGCAGAGGACCATCTTGTCCCCCAGGAGGGGGGTCAGGCATTGATGGGCTTAAAAACACCCCCCACCCCCTGGGACTAATTGCATTTGCAGGATTTGGCCCAGCTGGGGCTGAGCCCTTTGGGGTGTGTGTGTGTGTGTCCCCAGCTCACCCCCTCTCCCACCCACTGTCCCATTTGCTGCTGCTGGGACCCAGCTGCACCCTATAAACAAACACCCCCACCCCCCCAAACATGAGCACCCAGCCCCACATCCCTTTTTGGGTGCTGCCTGCGCTGCTGGAGCAGGTGAGTAGCCCCAGCTGGGGCATTTTTTCCCCTTTTTTCCTTTTTCCTTCTGAGGTTGGGCTGTGCTGGGGGTCTCCCTGTTCCCTGGGGGATGACTTGCTGTTGTGCTTTGAGCCCCCCCAGCCCTTGCTGCCATCTCTGGAGCTGCTGCGTTCCCATTTTGGGCTTTTTTTACCCCAGTTGCTTGGTGTGTGAGCAGTGTGGCAAGGGGGGGGGGGGTGTGTGTGCCGTGTTCTTCTTCAATTTTAATTTAGTTTGGATATTTAAGCACAAAGCCAGGGGCTGGTGCGTTGTTTGGAGTCGTTAGAAGGGGGGTGGCACAGCAAGTGGCTTGTGAGGTCAGGGCCTGGGGCTGAGCAGTGTCCTGGGCCTGGGGGGAAAGGAGTTGGTGGCCAGCGAGCCCCCACCCATGGCCCTCCTGCAGTGGGGGACACTGAAAAGGCATCACCGCCCCCCCACCCCCCCCCCACCTCAGAGCAGGCTTTGCCTAAAAGCCTGGCAGCCCTGAGTATCGCAGGGCTCCCTGCAGGGCTGAGGCCTGGGGGGCTCATCACATGGGTGGGTGATGGGGCTGGGGAGGGGGACACAAGCTGCCGGGGGGTGGGTTGCAAACCGCAGTATTTTGTGAGGGTGCAGGATGGGGTTCGGGCTGCACCCCAGGACATGGGGGTCCTCGCTGTGCTCACATGGCCCCCCCACGGCTCCGGGGTCCCCCCTTCCCTCTGCTCCCCCCTTCGGGGATGGCAGCGGCGGCTTCTGCAGGCAGAGCGCAGGCAGAGCGCGGGCAGCACGTGGGACTCGGCGCAGCCTCCTGGGGGGGGCCTGTCCCCACTGGTAATGCTGCGGCTTGGGGGGGGGCTCACGCCCGTTCTCGGTGCCCTTGCAGGGATGTGCTGCCAGCAAAGAGAGAAGGCAGGGACAGCTGGTGTTAAAAAAGTGATTTTTTTTTTTTTATTATTTTTAAATTAATAAAAAACCTTCAACCTGTTTTTTGTTGGGGTTTTTTTTGTTTTTGTTTTTGTTTTTTTTTTAGCAAGATTGATTTGAAAACTAAAAAACCTCCCCCCAGCTCCCCCCTCTCTGGGGAAGGGCCATGATTGGCAGTTGCAGGGACAGGAGGGGCATCACCTTGATAAATCCCCCTATGCCCTGGGGGTGCCGAGGGAGGGAGGATGGGGTTGGGGGGGGTCCGGGGGGGTCTGTGCAAGAAGCCAGGCTGAATTTCCGAAGCCAGAGAAGAGGCGTGTTTGCTCTGGGCGCTGCAACAAGCGTCCAGGAAATCCAGAGCCAGGGATGGGGGGGCCAGTGGCTCTGTGTCTGTGGCCACGATCCGGGGTGCCAACAGCTGCCTCCATTTATTTTTTGTTATTTTCACCCCACCCTTCCTTCTCCTGCCCTGCTGCAGGGATGCTGGGGGGGGAGCCACAGGGAAACCCCCCCACCGAGCCACCCCCGTGCTGCTTCCCCTTCTCTCTGGATTTATATACATTAGATATATTTATATATTATAGTTATATATTTAAAAAAAAAAAAATGGGGGGAGAAAAGACCAGCTAGTGACTCTTGCAGAGGCTCTCATGGGCCGGTGGCCTCCCCGGCAGCATGTCCCGTCTCCCCCCCCTAAAAATAATAATAAAACCACAGGGGTGGCGGGGGGATGGTGCGTTGGGGACACGGCATCTGCCCGACCTGACCAACCCAGACCTAGGTTGCCATCCCGTCAGCATCAAACCTCAGCGTTTTCTCTCCAGCCCCAAGACCCTCCCCTTGCTGTTGCTGCACCACTGTGCTGATGGGGCCTGTGCTATTTTAGGGAGTCTTACAGCTTTTCCTGCCGGTCCCGAGTGCTGTCTAGACAGCTTGAGCAGCCCCTGGGCGTAGCTTTAGCACTCCTGAGCCCCCCGCTCTGCCGCTGACTTGGAGGTAAGACTTAGGGGCACTCCAAGGAGGGTTTAGCTTCTTGCCTCAGTGCATCTTGTTCCCATCTCTTAATCTCTCTGCTCCCTCTTTGAATTCAGTCCTCCCAGTTTGGAAGAGAAGACTACAGACTAGATGCTTTGGTTTTAATGCCTGAAAACAGGTATCTGGTGTCATTTAGAAGAGCGAGTTCTGCTTCCTGCTTGCCCACCCTCATCCTTTCTTGGAAATGGTCTTTGAGTGCCTCACCCAAGGGGGTGCTCTGACCGTGTGACGGCCCGACCTGGAGGTTTCTAAGGGAAAAGAAATGCTTGTCGATTATTTTTGTAAGTACTTTGATGGATCACTCGGGCTCGAAGATTTTTCCCAGTGTTTGAATACTTCCTGGGGCTGTCTGGATGCCTGTGTTTAGCTGCGTTTCTTTTTTCCCCGCTCTCACGGCTCCTTTGCTTCGGTGCAAGGTGCGAGAAATCTGTGTGTTGATGCAGTCAGCAGCAGCCTTCCACCATTGCCACGTCTGAGGGAGAGGGTAAAATCTGTCACGCTTTTGACACCTCAGCCAATAAATCAATGGAGGTGCTTCCTTGCCGGGACTGGGCTTGTCTGGGAGAGTTTCAGGGGGGAGCAGGGTGCCGGACGGGCAGGATGGTCTCTGTGCGCGGCGCAGCCACGGGCTGCAGGGAGCTGCGTCAAAATATTCGACGTCACCAGTTGTATTTTGTGTCGTCACAGTGGAAAAGGCAGCGGGGAGCCCGGGCCCTGCCCGCCGCCGGGGCCGCCGCGTCGCCTGGCAACGGGAGGCGCTGCGTTATCCCGCCCTGTAAACACGGGCACGTGGGCAGCGGGCTCGGCCAATGGGCAGCGGGCAGCGGCGGGTGGTGGCCAATGAGGAAAGGGAAGGGGTGGGCTCAGGGTGAGGGGCGGGGCTAGGGGAGAGCAGAGCGGCGGCGGGGACGGACGAGTAAGGTTGGGGGTGCGCGGTCGGGAGGGGGGGACTGGGGGGACTGGGGGGCCCGGGGGGCTGGCGAGAAAGTGAGGCGGGGGGCAGGGGCAGGCAGAGCTGGGTATGAGGCTGGGGGTGGCCGGGGAAGGAGACACCCCTCCCTCTCCCCCAGACAGCCCTGCCCTCGGGGGGTCACCGTGTCACCCGCCCCCCCGCCGCTTCGACCACTTTCTGTGGTGAGGAGGAGGAGGGCGGCTGCCCATCCCTCCCACCCGCCCAGGTCCCCTCGAGGCAAAAGGGGTGCTGTCGTGTCCCCCCCGCTCAGGCTCTGTGTTTTCGGGCAGGGCAGCAGCCATGGACCCGCTCAGCCTGTCCCAGCTGCTGGACGTCGCCATCGGGCCGCCCCAGGTCGGGACCGTGAACTTCACGGCACTGCACAGCCTGCTGCAGGCCATGCTCAGGCACCTGGGCCTGCAGGACCTGCCTGCCCTGGGCCAAGGGCACAGCCCGACCCCCCTCCTGGGGCGGGACCAGCCCCCCGAGTCACCCCCGAGAGAAGAAGGGGGACAGGGCGGAGGCCCAGGCACAGAGTCGCTCACGCCCGCGAAGGACCCGCTGCAGGGGACCCTGAGCACTCCCCAGGACGCCTCCGTGGCTGCTGACAGGGGGCAGATGACGACAAAGATTGAAGAGAACGAGAGCAGCATCTCCAAGGTAGAGGCTCTTCCCTGTTCCCTGGGTGCCCCCCCCGTGAGACACCCCCTCCTCTGGGGTCTGCACCACCATTGTGGTGCCCTTAGGTCTGGTTTAAGCCTGAGCTCGAGGTGGTATGTGGGGCTTCACTGTGGGAAAGGGATGGAGTTTTGGGGAGAAAGAGCTGGGGCTGAAATGCTGCTCCAGTTGCTCTGGGTTCTCCCCAAGTTGCCATCAGCAAGTCGTGGGTCCAGTACAGCACCCGGTGCCCTCGGCTCCACCAGCCAGAGGCTCAGCACCTGTGGAGATCCAGCCCTACCACTCTCCATCCCTCCCTTCCCCACTCCTGACCCACAGCCAGGTACGGCACCCGCTCCTCAGGCAGCTGAGAGGCTCCATCAGCATCTCATGAGCCTCGTCTCCCAGCCCAAATCCCCTTGGCTTGCCCAAGGGCTAGACCCAGCACTGGTGGGGACTGGAGAGGGGCCTCATCCTGCACAACGCTGAGCCATTTGGGGCTGCGAGCATCCCCAGTGGGAAGAAATAAGCTCAGGTTCAAGGAAACGGTCACCTTCAGTGCTGCAGGGCCGGATCCTGCTGGGGCTGGGACATGTAGGGAGAAGGCAGCAGGGAGGGTTTCCCCGGGTGGCTGAGCTCACCCTCCTCGGGGCAGGGCCCTGCTTGATCGCTCCCCGCTTCCCCGCTTCGTTAGCCGCGGTTGCCGCTGCCCTCGCGGGCCAGGCTGTGGTTGAGAGGGTGGCAGCAGCTCTTTGCCCTTTGGATCGGCTTCAGTAGTCTTGCCCAGAGCCCGGTGTGGGGAGGCAGGGCTGGATCTGTCCCCACTTACTTGGGCTGTGCAGTGGGCCCCCCCCAGGGCAGGGTTGGGGGGGGTCTCTGGGGAGCTGCTGCCGCTTCTTGGCTGCTGAAGGTGTGATGAATGGTAAGTGCTGCCCGCAGTGCCCCCGGGACTCACCCCCGCCACTCCCCTCTCTCAGACCGTGGCGCTCTCCCAGGATCTCCTCGAGGAGATGGGCAGGATGAAGGCGGCGCAGTCCCGCATGGAGGAGAACATTCGGATGATCCGGGAGACGCTTGGCATGGTGAGCTGCTGCCGGTGTCCCCAGGAGGCAGCTGGGCCCTCACCCCCCTCCCTGCCTCTGTGTCACCCTGCTACCCCTGCCCCACGGCCCTGGGTGTCACCCGGCGTGAAGGGTGCCAGGAGGGAAGAGCAGGAAGCGTGTCCCAAGGCTGAAGAGGTAACTGCATGCACCAACCAAAGTGATGCTAAGACATTTTTTAACTAAGCAGCTGTAAAGAAAGAAACATGGGTGCTAAGAAGGAGAGGAGATAAAGATCTACCCATGCAACACAGCCACAACCCTGCCTGGCATCCCTCTGTCCTGTGCCCAAGTTAATTTTTGGATGCTCCTTTTCAATCCTGCTCCTGTGTCTGGGCTGCCATCCCTCTCCTTGTCCCGCTCCAGGGGAATCTCCAGGACGCTGCCAGCCAGCTGCCGGCCCTCCGTGACCAGACGGCGTTGGACAGTGACATGGTACGGCCGCGCGCACGCCCGGATCCTGCTCCGGGACGGAGGCGGCTGCGTGCCCGGGGCACCGGTGCACCCAGTCCCTCGGTGTCAGGGCACGGTCCCAGCAGGGCTGGGCAGCGATGCTGGAGGGGGTCAGTGCTCCTGTGGGTGCCATCTCACCCGGCTACGTGGCCAGGGTTGACCCCCTAATCCCCTTTTTCCCCAGAAAAAAGCTGAAGGAAAGGCTGAGCCTCTCCCCAGCCCCGGAGCAGGTAAGCAACTTGGTGCGCTGGGAGGTGCTGGAGGATTGCCTGGTGGGCAGCAAAGCGGGAGGAGGAGAAGGAGGAGGAGAAGGCCGAGCTCTGTCAGTGGTGAGTGCTGGGGCATCCCAGCTATGGGAGTGGGACTCAGCAGGACCGCAGCCCCCGGGGCCTCGGCGGAGGTTTGCTCAGCACTTCTCTTCCCTGTGCATCCCGCCGGGAGGCAGGACCTGGCACCAGCAGAGCCAGGGCAGCTCCTCGGCTGCCCCAACAGAGACCTCCTCATCGTCCTCATCGTCTGTGCCACTGACAGCCCCCAACAGCCCCTCCGTGGGGCAAGGGAGCGCCCGAAACCCTTGGGGTGACCGCGCAGCCCCCTGTCCTTGCTCAGCGTTGGGCAGGACCACGGCTCCCTGCCCTCCTGGTCTCTCTGGGGCTGGTAGGTGGGAGCCGGGGACAGCGGAGGGACATTTTGGGGCAAACCCCAGCATTCTGCACCATGAGATGGTTTCCAAATCCTACCTGGGGCTGCTGCTCCTGAAATGAAGGCGCAGCCCATTAGGCTGGGAAGCGGGTCTGGTCCAGCAGCTCTGGAGTACAGAATCCCATTGCTGGAGAGAAGAATGCCTTGCTGTTGTGTCAGGTGGCATCAGCAGGGGGTTTGCTGATCTCCAGGATCGGCTGCTGAAATGACTCTGCAGGCACAGAGGTGGCCAAAGGACTAAGGGGACTGGGGAGGGGCCGTGCGGCTGGGGCGCCCGGGGGTCCCTGTGGGTTGGGCAGTCTCTGCCTTTGGGGTACTTGAGTTTGGCTCCGTGAGCTGGGGGGTTTGAGGACAGGGCGGGCGGCCCTTGCCGCTGCACTTCCGCCCATAAACCTGCTCCCCTTTGCCTCCTCTTCGCAGGATGGCAGTGAGGGCCAGGCTGCCCCCGCCGAGCCCCCCACTGCAGACATGGACACCCCGCATGGGGCAAGCTCAGCGCTGGGACTGAAGGGACCAGGGACACAGCCTGCACCCAGGACCAGCAAAGGGACCAGCAAGGGGACTCCGCGGACACAGCCTGGCTCCCCGGGGACGCAGAGAGCACCAGTGGCCCCTGAGAAGGGGGCAGGTGCTTCCTTGCCGACGCAGAAGTCTCGGACACAACTTAGACGACCAACGTGATCAAGTTGATGCCACTTTATTAAAGGCTACGCAGCAATTTATACTCTATCACAAGCTTCACGCGCCGCTATCTTATTGCTAATAGGCTAAAGCTACTTGTTCACGCGCCCTTCTGCCCTCTATGATTGGTCCCAGTGTGGTGTCCACGCGCTGCTCTCCCCCCAGGTAGACCCCCTGTTTTCGACATTCCAACATCTTTATCTCTTGGCCAGGAATGTAGTTTCTCAGGCCGTCTCGGCCTTTTTTATGTCCTTGAACACAGCTGCAGCTTGCTGTTACAGTGAGGCCCCTTGGTCTGGATCGCTCACAACATATCCGTTGTTCTCCAGCGATGCCACACTTCCTCAGTTGAGACAAAGACTTCTGATGCCCGTGCCACCACCCTGGGGACACAGACAGGATCCCCTGGCATCAAGACCACTACGCTGGGGACAGAGTCAGGGGCCCCTGACACCCAGACCTCCACCCCAGGGGCACAGCCAGGGGCCTCTGACACCCAGAGCACTACCCCAGGGGTGCAGCCAAGTACCTCCAGCACCCAAACCACCACCCCAGGGGTGCAGCCAGGATCCCCTGGCATCCAAACCACCACCCCAGGGGTGCAGCCAACACCTCCAGGGACCCAAGGAGGAGGAGCAGGGGTTCAGCCAAGCCCCTCCCACATGGACTCCAGGCTTTCTGGCACTGAGAAAGTCCCTGCTGAAGCTATCCCTGATGCTCTGGGGACACATATGGATGTCACAAGTCCCAAGGAGGGAGGCAAGGCTTTACCCAGCACACAGCTTGCCTGGGCAGGCCAGCCGGCAGTGAGGACCCTCTCGCCGACAGCCCAGGGGTTAGAGATCCCCCTTGACACTGATCCCAGGGCCACATCCCCTATGCAAGAGCCGCCCGTGCCCTGGGGATCCTCAGGCTCCAGCAGTGTCTCCGACCGCTGCGCAGAGACGGTGGAGGCTCTCCGCCAGATCGGGCAGCTCAGCCACCTCTGTGCCAGCCTGAAGGAGCAGGTGGCCCAGCTGGAAGCCACCAAGTCAGACCACGCCGAGCTTGAGAAGCTGCGCCTGCTCTTCTCAGAGGGAGGTAGGAGCCCCTGGGGGGGCTGGCAGGGGGGTGTTTGGCATGGGGACACCCTGGGCTGGGGGCTCATTGTGCTCAGAGCCTGGCCTCAAGGCCGAGACCCCCTCACTGACAGCATGTCCCCTCGGACCACATCTAGACAAGGAGAGCATCGCCAGCATCCTGGCCGACCTCCAGGGCCAGGTGTCCTCGCTGCAGGGCCTGACCAGTGACCTGCAGGGCGAGAATGGGAAGGTGAGCTGGCAGCAGTCCCTGGGGGGGCTGCGGGGATGCCAGGGGGGAGTTGGGCAGGGAGGAGGCAGCTGAAGGGCCCCTGGGCTGGGACAACAGAGGGGGCTGTGCCCTGACTCATCCACCACTGCCTTTCCCAGATCAGGCAGCTGGAAGATGCCCTCGGAAAGCTGGAGGTAGCTGGAGCCAACTGGAAAGGGGATGTCAGCGACCAGATCACCCTGCAACTGGCGTAAAAGGACGGGACAGGGTTTCCTACCCTGCAGGAGGAGCCCGGGGGGACAAGGGACACCCCCTGAGCGGCCCTGTGGAGGCTAAGCCTGCCTGTGCCCCTGTCTCACTGACCAGGTCCACGCTGCAGGAGATGAAGTGTAAGCTGAAGGAGCTGGAAGAGCAGCAGGAGATGACCAAGGCCCCGCTGGAGCGGTTGGTGGCCAAGACGGCTGACGAGCTGCAGGAGCAGGTGAGGTCCAGGGTCAGCGCTCCCACCGCCACAGCATGGTGGGGTGGTCCTGGAGGGGTTCCCAGCCACATCCCCAGCCATGTGGTATGGCCTTGGGGGGTGCTGGCACCTCCCAAGGGGATGCTGGGCAGGGTGACAAACACCCCTTGTGCATTGGGGCTCAGTGGTAGAACTCGGGCACCACCCAAGGGGGTGCTGGGCAGGGTGACAAACACCCCTTGTGCCTTGGGGGCTCAGTGGTAGAACTGGCCTGGGGGAGGGAGGATTTCCAGACGGGCTGTGGCTCCTTCCCCACGTGCCTCTGTCTTCCCCTGGGTCCCTTCAGCTGGTGTGACCAACCCCACGGGGGTGATGGGGCGAGTGGGGCCACGTAGCCACTTCTCCCTGTCCTCCTGCCACGAGCTGGCCCTGCCCGTCATCCCTCCATCCTTTCCTCACTGCTCTCCTGCCTTTCCCCGCTGCTAGAAAGCAGACAAAACCGCCCTGGCCGGCAAAGTGAGTCGCACCCAGTTTGAGGCGAGCATGGAGCGGCTGAATGAGAGGATGCAGGAGACGCTGAGCCGGGTGGCGGGGCAGGAGCAGGGCTGGCACCAGGTCCAGCGGCAGCTCAGTGAAGAGATGGACTCCAAGGTGAGGGGTGACACGTCCCCGCTGCGCAAAACTGGCACCTTCGGGGCTTGGCAGCCTAAGGCAGCATCCCTCTGAGGATCCCCCCTCCTGGCTTTTCATGGGGAACATGATGTCCCAGCCCGGGGCAGCTGGCTGAGGGTGTGTGTCTGTCCGTAGCTGGACCGCCTGGAGCTGGGGCCTTTCCGGCAGCAGCTGGAGGGGCACTGGAGGAGCATCCTGGAGCAGCTCAAGGAGAAGGAGCCGCTGACGGAGGCTGACGATGCAGCTGGGATGAAGAAGTGAGTGCGATGGGGGTGGCGATGGCTTCTCCTCCCACCGGTAGCAGGTTCCCGATGTTAAAGGAGGCACGAGGAGGGGGACGTGCAGGATGGAGCCCTCCCGAACCAAAAGTGGGATGTGGGTGCAAAGGTTTTCTGGAGCAAGGGTGGGGAACGGCGACTTGTCCCCCTGGGCAGGGGTGTGACACGCGGCGCCGCAGAGCTGGGTTGTGACCTGCCCTCCTGGCGAGGGGCAGGGGGGTAATTAGCGCTGACGAAGTGATGAAACCGGTGTGAGGGCTGGTTGGGATGGCAGCTACGGGTGCCTGCGCCCTTCACCTCCCATCCCTGCCTGCCCTGGGCAGCCACAGGCAGCTGCCAGGTTTCGGAGGTGCCCGCAGGGCCGAGGCGAGCGTGTCCCTGTCCTCGGGGCAGCTGTGACAAAACTCATCCTGAAAAATGTGGGAATCCTGCATCCCCCAGGCCCGGCGTTTGTACCCCAGCAAGAGGTACAGGAACACCCCCATTCTGTCCTTGCTGGTACCCCCAGTTCCCATGGGACTGGGGTGCTGTGCGTGCCTGTGGGCGTAGTTCCCATAATGGTGGTTTTTGGGTGCTCCCCTCAGTGGATTCTCCGGTGCCTAATATGAGGTGGAGCTTTTTCCCAAGCGGGAGCCCACAACCAACTGCTCTCCCCCATCGTAGCCCCTTGATTTTGTAGTCAGCTGGTGAGTTGTGACCTTGTTGGGGTGGGGTGGGGGGTAAGCCAGGCTCAAATTCCTGCGGTTCCCCCCGCAAATACCATAACCCATTACAATGAAGTGCCCAGCACCTTGCTGCTGCCTGCCAGCTGCCTGCCTGTGTGCAGGCAGGGCTGTATCCCCCCCAGGAACTCACCCAGCCCTTTCCCCCCCCCCCCCCCCAGGCAGCTGCTGGCCCATTTTCACTGCCTGTCCTGCGACCGGCCCCTCAGCATGCTGGCGCCTGGCCCGTGAGTACCGTCCGGCACCGGTGCATCGGGGGGTGCGTGGGTGATTCGGAGGGGAGATGGATGCTAGCAGTGCCCCGCTGTGCCTGGCACGGGGGTTAGGGTGTCTGCCTGGGGGGGTGCAGCCCTCCTGAGCCCCTCCCTGGGGGCAGTGGGATGCCAATGGGGTACAAGCCTGTGGGTTTTGGGGCACTGCCCCGAGCTGGGGTGGGTCGTGTGTCCCCTGTCACCCACCCACGGCTCCTGCCCTCCCCAGGCTCATCGTGGCCATCCCGTACATGCCACCGCTCCCCCCCCACCTTGCCAGGCGCTCCCATACTGTCGTGGAGCTGGAGCAAACACGGCAGCACAGCCACAGGTAGGGGACACGGGGACCCGGTCCCTGGGGTGCAGGTTGACCCTGCCCTGGAGAGGGAGAGCCCTTCCCAGGGTGGGGGTGAAGGGATGCAGGGGGGGCCTGGGCAGGGCAGGGGAGCAGAGATGTGCTGCAGAGGGGTCAGCTGTGCTTGTCCCCGGTCTGTGGCGTTTTACAGCCCTCCCTGCGCTGCCCTGTCTAGCCCAGGTCTGTGTCTCAGTGGTGCCGAAGCCACATGTGATGAGCTGTGTCTGGTCTCAGCCTGACCTCAGGCTTCACTGGGGAGTCAGCTGCCTCCTGTGAAACAAGTCACCGAAATTAAACACTGCAGCTGGGACAGCCCAGCTCCTGCCTCCCGGTGTCCCTTGCGTAGGGTGCAGGGACCTGCCATGGCCATGACCAGCTCACCAGGGCCACGGGGAAAGAGCAGATCCAGCACAGCTGGACAGGCGTGGGTCTCCTTCAGCAGTCGGAGGGCACCCGGGAGGGACATACCCCACCGGGGAGCACCCGCAGCCCCCTCCCTGGCATAGTAGGGTGAAGCACGGGGTGCCACGGTGCTGGGTGCTGAGCATCCCTGTGCTCCGTCCCACAGGGAGCGGGTGGCCGAGTGCAGGTACCCCCGCGTGCCACGGCTCTGCGGGGGCCGGCACACCCTCACCCACCCGCTGCAGCGCTGCCCGCACCCCCAGCCCCACCCACCCAGCGCCCCGCGGCCGCTCCAGCCCCGCACCCTGCTCCCCATCAAGGTAAGGATGACGAAGGTAGGGATACAGCGGGGGCAAGCGAGGCTGGGAGGGTGATGCTGAGCATCCAGGGTGGGGGTGGGGGGGATCCGTGCCTCAGTTTCCCCAGGGGGAGCTGGGTGGGGGGGTTTGCCTGGGGATGCTGATTTGGGCCCCGTGTTTCAGCCAACCCCCTCTCTCCTTCCCAGCACGACGAGACGGAGCTGTTGGGCCAGGATGGCCACATCTACAGGGGCCGGCGGGGCAGGCAGCTGCCTGTGCTCGTGGGCAAGGAGGGTACGGCTGGGCCACGCTTGGGGAGCGGATCTGGCGGGGGTGAACTGGGCAGTGGAGTGGGCAGGGTGCCCGCGGGGTGCCAGGTTTTCCCCCTTTCCCCCCCGTGTGTTCTCCCTGGCTCCCCCCAGCCCAGCTCCCTCTGCTCCCTCCTGCCAGACTTCCCCAGGGCCAAGCCCAAGCTGTCCCCGAGGCAGTGGGATGCCAGGGACACCAGCCGCCTGCTCTCCCGGCCCCAGAGCACTGCGTCCTCGCTCAGCCAGCCAGGTACGGCCCTGCCAGGGCACCGGGGTGGGGGGAGAGGGCACCCTGCTGTGTCCTGGTGGGTGGGGGCAAGCAGGGTGGGATGGGGGTTTGGGGTGGAGTGGGGTGGGAGCAGGATGGAGGGGGAGGACTGGAAGATGGGGCAATCGATCCCCGTGTTGGAGCCAGAGCAAGGTGGAGGGGTGTGGCGGGGTGGTCCTGGCCACTGTGGGACAACAGCCTGTCTGCTTCAGGGTGGGGGCCAGGACCCCGTTTCTGGGTGTCTCTGGCCAGGCAGGTGCCCATGGGCGGTGCCTGCCCCAGGGGCTGCAGGGGGGCTAACCCCTGCCCCTCGCCCCCAGGCATCCCCACCTCGCCAGAGCACAGGCCAGCCTCCTCCCACGGCCGCCTCTCCCAGGCACGGGGGCTCCTCCTGCCCCCCCAGCCCTCGTGGGACGGATCCAGCACCCCGGAAGCCAGGCAGGACTGGGGGTCCCCGACTGAACCCCCACCACCCCGGCCACCGAGCAGGCGAGCAAGCATCTCTGGCCAGCAGCAATAAAGGGCGATGGGCAGCCAAGCACCTGCGCGGCCTGAGTGGGGTGGCCCTGGGCTGGGATCTTCCCATCATGCATAAGGAGGGGTCGCAGCATCCCTTGTCCTGCGGCCACGTGTGGCCAGAGGAGCTGAAACCAGCCCCTGTCCAACCCCCCTCCCAGGGTCTGTGCCGGCCCCGTGCTGCCACGCTCTCCCTGACACCCCCTGGCCTCCATGAACCCCTTTTCGGCCCCGATGGCTCCTGACAGGGAGCTTGTGGCCCCCAAAAGGCTCTGGGGGAGCCCACACTAAAGCAGGAGGATGATGACGCTCCGTTGCTGCTGAAGGTGGTGGGAGATGGGGACTGTGGTGGGAGATGGGGACCGCGGTGGGAAGGGTGGCAGCAGGACATGGCTTTAACGCCAAAAGCGAATCCCCCCCCAAGCCCGCTGGTTGGCTATCGCTTATCCCGCGGGATGAGCATCACTGAGCAGGTTTCCTTATCTGCTCATGGATTGTCACCCCCTTGTCCCTCTTCCAACGCGGCCATTGATGGAAAGAGGAAGGCACTGACCCCACTGCTGCCGGGCTCGGGGCAGCTGATGATTCCCCCCTCCGGAGCGAAGCACCATAACCCCTTCTCTGCCCCCAGCCCTGGGGACACACATCCCCTCCTTTCTCTTACGCCACCCCCATTGCTTGGGGGTGCTTTTCCCCAGCCCCCTTCTGCCACCCCTCACCGTCAGATGGGAGAAAGGTGTGCTGAGACCTGGCATAAGTCGTGTCACGAATGGAGAGGTACTGGGCAGGGAAACTGCAGTCCCTAGAAGCGACATGGCGGGGGGACCTGGGGGTGTCATGGCTGGGGACATGTGGCCGTGTGTATGGGGGAGCCGGGGCTGTCCCAGCACAACGTGCAAAGCACCGGGGACAGCCCCAACTCCCCTGGGGGAACGGGGACGGACACACCAAGCTGGTGGCACCTCTCGGGAGGGTGAGAAACCCTGAGGGGAACCCCAGAGGCAGCCGGGGGGGACCCAGGCACATGGGGAAGCATCCCCTCACCCTGCCATGGTGCGTGCTTGGGGGCTGCCCTGTGGAAAAACTGCTCCCCTGGTAGATCTTCTCCCCAGATTCGGGCGAGGGGGGGGAGCACCCAAACCTGCCCCCCACAATGGCAGACCCCAACCCTGCCCACCCCACTGCAGTCTCCAGGCACCTTGGCCCCCAGGGAGCCCCCCCTGCCGGGGATGTTTGGTTTTTTCAGGGGAAAAATAGGTGCTAAATACCCGCCTTGGGGGTGCCCAGGTGGCTCCAGCAGGATCTGGGATTCCCTCAGTGCCACCTCCAGTGGGATAACTGGGAGCACTCAGAGCAAACTGGTGACCACTAGAATAGAGCCAGCAGAGGACCATCTTGTCCCCCAGGAGGGGGGTCAGGCATTGATGGGCTTAAAAACACCCCCCACCCCCTGGGACTAATTGCATTTGCAGGATTTGGCCCAGCTGGGGCTGAGCCCTTTGGGGTGTGTGTGTGTGTGTCCCCAGCTCACCCCCTCTCCCACCCACTGTCCCATTTGCTGCTGCTGGGACCCAGCTGCACCCTATAAACAAACACCCCCACCCCCCCAAACATGAGCACCCAGCCCCACATCCCTTTTTGGGTGCTGCCTGCGCTGCTGGAGCAGGTGAGTAGCCCCAGCTGGGGCATTTTTTCCCCTTTTTTCCTTTTTCCTTCTGAGGTTGGGCTGTGCTGGGGGTCTCCCTGTTCCCTGGGGGATGACTTGCTGTTGTGCTTTGAGCCCCCCCAGCCCTTGCTGCCATCTCTGGAGCTGCTGCGTTCCCATTTTGGGCTTTTTTTACCCCAGTTGCTTGGTGTGTGAGCAGTGTGGCAAGGGGGGGGGGGGTGTGTGTGCCGTGTTCTTCTTCAATTTTAATTTAGTTTGGATATTTAAGCACAAAGCCAGGGGCTGGTGCGTTGTTTGGAGTCGTTAGAAGGGGGGTGGCACAGCAAGTGGCTTGTGAGGTCAGGGCCTGGGGCTGAGCAGTGTCCTGGGCCTGGGGGGAAAGGAGTTGGTGGCCAGCGAGCCCCCACCCATGGCCCTCCTGCAGTGGGGGACACTGAAAAGGCATCACCGCCCCCCCACCCCCCCCCCACCTCAGAGCAGGCTTTGCCTAAAAGCCTGGCAGCCCTGAGTATCGCAGGGCTCCCTGCAGGGCTGAGGCCTGGGGGGCTCATCACATGGGTGGGTGATGGGGCTGGGGAGGGGGACACAAGCTGCCGGGGGGTGGGTTGCAAACCGCAGTATTTTGTGAGGGTGCAGGATGGGGTTCGGGCTGCACCCCAGGACATGGGGGTCCTCGCTGTGCTCACATGGCCCCCCCACGGCTCCGGGGTCCCCCCTTCCCTCTGCTCCCCCCTTCGGGGATGGCAGCGGCGGCTTCTGCAGGCAGAGCGCAGGCAGAGCGCGGGCAGCACGTGGGACTCGGCGCAGCCTCCTGGGGGGGGCCTGTCCCCACTGGTAATGCTGCGGCTTGGGGGGGGGGCTCACGCCCGTTCTCGGTGCCCTTGCAGGGATGTGCTGCCAGCAAAGAGAGAAGGCAGGGACAGCTGGTGTTAAAAAAGTGATTTTTTTTTTTTTTTATTATTTTTAAATTAATAAAAAACCTTCACCCTGTTTTTTGTTGGGTTTTGTGTGTGTCTTTTTTTTTTTAGCAAGGTTGATTTAAAAACTAAAAAACCTCCCCCCAGCTCCCCCCTCTCTGGGGAAGGGCCATGATTGGCAGTTGCAGGGACAGGAGGGGCATCACCTTGATAAATCCCCCTATGCCCTGGGGGTGCCGAGGGAGGGAGGATGGGGTTGGGGGGGGTCCGGGGGGGTCTGTGCAAGAAGCCAGGCTGAATTTCCGAAGCCAGAGAAGAGGCGTGTTTGCTCTGGGCGCTGCAACAAGCGTCCAGGAAATCCAGAGCCAGGGATGGGGGGGCCAGTGGCTCTGTGTCTGTGGCCACGATCCGGGGTGCCAACAGCTGCCTCCATTTATTTTTCGTTATTTCCCCCCCACCCTTCCTTCTCCTGCCCTGCTGCAGGGATGCTGGGGGGGGAGCCACAGGGAAACCCCCCCACCCACCCCGTGCTGCTGCTCCTTCTCTCTGGATTTATATACATTAGATATATTTATATATTATAGTTATATATTTAAAAAAAAAAAAATGGGGGGAGAAAAGACCAGCTAGTGACTCTTGCAGAGGCTCTCATGGGCCGGTGGCCTCCCCGGCAGCATGTCCCGTTCCCCCGCCTAAAAATAATAATAAAACCACAGGGGTGGCGGGGGGATGGTGGGTTGGGGACACGGCATCTGCCCGACCTGACCAACCCAGACCTAGGTTGCCATCCCGTCAGCATCAAACCTCAGCGTTTTCTCTCCAGCCCCAAGACCCTCCCCTTGCTGTTGCTGCACCACTGTGCTGATGGGGCCTGTGCTATTTTAGGGAGTCTTACAGCTTTTCCTGCCGGTCCCGAGTGCTGTCTAGACAGCTTGAGCAGCCCCTGGGCGTAGCTTTAGCACTCCTGAGCCCCCCGCTCTGCCGCTGACTTGGAGGTAAGACTTAGGGGCACTCCAAGGAGGGTTTAGCTTCTTGCCTCAGTGCATCTTGTTCCCATCTCTTAATCTCTCTGCTCCCTCTTTGAATTCAGTCCTCCCAGTTTGGAAGAGAAGAATACAGACTAGAGGCTTTGGTTTTAATGCCTGAGAACAGGTATCTGGTGTCATTTAGAAGAGCGAGTTCTGCTTCCTGCTTGCCCACCCTCATCCTTTCTTGGAAATGGTCTTTGAGTGCCTCACCCAAGGGGGTGCTCTGACCGTGTGACGGCCCGACCTGGAGGTTTCTAAGGGAAAAGAAATGCTTGTCGATTATTTTTGTAAGTACTTTGATGGATCACTCGGGCTCGAAGATTTTTCCCAGTGTTTGAATACTTCCTGGGGCTGTCTGGATGCCTGTGTTTAGCTGCGTTTCTTTTTTCCCCGCTCTCACGGCTCCTTTGCTTCGGTGCAAGGTGCGAGAAATCTGTGTGTTGATGCAGTCAGCAGCAGCCTTCCACCATTGCCACGTCTGAGGGAGAGGGTAAAATCTGTCACGCTTTTGACACCTCAGCCAATAAATCAATGGAGGTGCTTCCTTGCCGGGACTGGGCTTGTCTGGGAGAGTTTCAGGGGGGAGCAGGGTGCCGGACGGGCAGGATGGTCTCTGTGCGCGGCGCAGCCACGGGCTGCAGGGAGCTGCGTCAAAATATTCGACGTCACCAGTTGTATTTTGTGTCGTCACAGTGGAAAAGGCAGCGGGGAGCCCGGGCCCTGCCCGCCGCCGGGGCCGCCGCGTCGCCTGGCAACGGGAGGCGCTGCGTTATCCCGCCCTGTAAACACGGGCACGTGGGCAGCGGGCTCGGCCAATGGGCAGCGGGCAGCGGCGGGTGGTGGCCAATGAGGAAAGGGAAGGGGTGGGCTCAGGGTGAGGGGCGGGGCTAGGGGAGAGCAGAGCGGCGGCGGGGACGGACGAGTAAGGTTGGGGGTGCGCGGTCGGGAGGGGGGGACTGGGGGGCCCGGGGGGCTGGCGAGAAAGTGAGGCGGGGGGCAGGGGCAGGCAGAGCTGGGTATGAGGCTGGGGGTGGCCGGGGAAGGAGACACCCCTCCCTCTCCCCCAGACAGCCCTGCCCTCGGGGGGTCACCGTGTCACCCGCCCCCCCGCCGCTTCGACCACTTCCTGTGGTGAGGAGGAGGAGGGCGGCTGCCCATCCCTCCCACCCGCCCAGGTCCCCTCGAGGCAAAAGGGGTGCTGTCGTGTCCCCCCCGGTCAGGCTCGGTGTTTTCGGGCAGGGCAGCAGCCATGGACCCGCTCAGCCTGTCCCAGCTGCTGGACGTCGCCATCGGGACGCCCCAGGTCGGGGCCGTCAACTTCCCGGCGCTGCACAGCCTGCTGCAGGCCATGCTCAGGCACCTGGGCCTGCAGGACCTGCCTGCCCTGGGGCGAGGGCACAGCCCGACCCCCCTCCTGGGGCGGGACCAGCCCCCCGAGGCACCCCCGAGAGAAGAAGGGGGACAGGGCGGAGGCCCAGGCACAGAGTCGCTCACGCCCGCGAAGGACCCGCTGCAGGGGACCGTGAGCACTCCCCAGGACGCCTCCGTGGCCGCTGACGCGGGGCAGATGAAGGCAAAGATTGAAGAGAACGAGAGCAGCACCTCCAAGGTAGAGGCTCTTCCCCGTTCCCTGGGTGCCCCCCCGTGAGACACCCCCTCCTCTGGGGTCTGCACCACCATTGTGGTGCCCTTAGGTCTGGTTTAAGCCTGAGCTCGAGGTGGTATGTGGGGCTTCACTGTGGGAAAGGGATGGAGTTTTGGGGAGAAAGAGCTGGGGCTGAAATGCTGCTCCAGTTGCTCTGGGTTCTCCCCAAGTTGCCATCAGCAAGTCGTGGGTCCAGTACAGCACCCGGTGCCCTCGGCTCCACCAGCCAGAGGCTCAGCACCTGTGGAGATCCAGCCCTACCACTCTCCATCCCTCCCTTCCCCACTCCTGACCCACAGCCAGGTACGGCACCCACTCCTCAGGCAGCTGAGAGGCTCCATCAGCATCTCATGAGCCTCGTCTCCCAGCCCAAATCCCCTTGGCTTGCCCAAGGGCTAGACCCAGCACTGGTGGGGACTGGAGAGGGGCCTCATCCTGCACAACGCTGAGCCATTTGGGGCTGCGAGCATCCCCAGTGGGAAGAAATAAGCTCAGGTTCAAGGAAACGGTCACCTTCAGTGCTGCAGGGCCGGATCCTGCTGGGGCTGGGACATGTAGGGAGAAGGCAGCAGGGAGGGTTTCCCCGGGTGGCTGAGCTCACCCTCCTCGGGGCAGGGCCCTGCTTGATCGCTCCCCGCTTCCCCGCTTCGTTAGCCGCGGTTGCCGCTGCCCTCGCGGGCCAGGCTGTGGTTGAGAGGGTGGCAGCAGCTCTTTGCCCTTTGGATCGGCTTCAGTAGTCTTGCCCAGAGCCCGGTGTGGGGAGGCAGGGCTGGATCTGTCCCCACTTACTTGGGCTGTGCAGTGGGCCCCCCCCAGGGCAGGGTTGGGGGGGGTCTCTGGGGAGCTGCTGCCGCTTCTTGGCTGCTGAAGGTGTGATGAATGGTAAGTGCTGCCCGCAGTGCCCCCGGGACTCACCCCCGCCACTCCCCTCTCTCAGGCCGTGGCGCTCTACCAGGATCTCCTCGAGGAGATGGGCAGGATGAAGGCGGCGCAGTCCCGCATGGAGGAGAACATTCGGATGATCCGGGAGACGCTTGGCATGGTGAGCTGCTGCCGGTGTCCCCAGGAGGCAGCTGGGCCCTCACCCCCCTCCCTGCCTCTGTGTCACCCTGCTACCCCTGCCCCACGGCCCTGGGTGTCACCCGGCGTGAAGGGTGCCAGGAGGGAAGAGCAGGAAGCGTGTCCCAAGGCTGAAGAGGTAACTGCATGCACCAACCAAAGTGATGCTAAGACATTTTTTAACTAAGCAGCTGTAAAGAAAGAAACATGGGTGCTAAGAAGGAGAGGAGATAAAGATCTACCCATGCAACACAGCCACAACCCTGCCTGGCATCCCTCTGTCCTGTGCCCAAGTTAATTTTTGGATGCTCCTTTTCAATCCTGCTCCTGTGTCTGGGCTGCCATCCCTCTCCTTGTCCCGCTCCAGGGGAATCTCCAGGACGCTGCCAGCCAGCTGCCGGCCCTCCGTGACCAGACGGCGTTGGACAGTGACATGGTACGGCCGCGCGCACGCCCGGATCCTGCTCCGGGACGGAGGCGGCTGCGTGCCCGGGGCACCGGTGCACCCAGTCCCTCGGTGTCAGGGCACGGTCCCAGCAGGGCTGGGCAGCGATGCTGGAGGGGGTCAGTGCTCCTGTGGGTGCCATCTCACCCGGCTACGTGGCCAGGGTTGACCCCCTAATCCCTTTTTTCCCCAGAAAAAGCTGAAGGAAAGGCTGAGCCTCTCCCCAGCCCCGGAGCAGGTAAGCAACTTGGTGCGCTGGGAGGTGCTGGAGGATTGCCTGGTGGGCAGCAAAGCAGGAGGAGGAGAAGGAGGAGGAGAAGGCCGAGGTCTGTCGGTGGTGAGTGCTGGGGCATCCCAGCTATGGGAGTGGGACTCAGCAGGACCGCAGCCCCCGGGGCCTCGGCGGAGGTTTGCTCAGCACTTCTCTTCCCTGTGCATCCCGCCGGGAGGCAGGACCTGGCACCAGCAGAGCCAGGGCAGCTCCTCGGCTGCCCCAACAGAGACCTCCTCATCGTCCTCATCGTCTGTGCCACTGACAGCCCCCAACAGCCCCTCCGTGGGGCAAGGGAGCGCCCGAAACCCTTGGGGTGACCGCAGAGCCCCCTGTCCTTGCTCAGCGTTGGGCAGGACCACGGCTCCCTGCCCTCCTGGTCTCTCTGGGGCTGGTAGGTGGGAGCCGGGGACAGCGGAGGGACATTTTGGGGCAAACCCCAGCATTCTGCACCATGAGATGGTTTCCAAATCCTACCTGGGGCTGCTGCTCCTGAAATGAAGGCGCAGCCCATTAGGCTGGGAAGCGGGTCTGGTCCAGCAGCTCTGGAGTACAGAATCCCATTGCTGGAGAGAAGAATGCCTTGCTGTTGTGTCAGGTGGCATCAGCAGGGGGTTTGCTGATCTCCAGGATCGGCTGCTGAAATGACTCTGCAGGCACAGAGGTGGCCAAAGGACTAAGGGGACTGGGGAGGGGCCGTGCGGCTGGGGCGCCCGGGGGTCCCTGTGGGTTGGGCAGTCTCTGCCTTTGGGGTACTTGAGTTTGGCTCCGTGAGCTGGGGGGTTTGAGGACAGGGCGGGCGGCCCTTGCCGCTGCACTTCCGCCCATAAACCTGCTCCCTTTTGCCTCCTCTTCGCAGGATGGCAGTGAGGGCCAGGCTGCCCCCGCCGAGCCCCGCACTGCAGACATGGACACCCCGCCTGGGGCAAGCTCAGCGCTGGGACTGAAGGGACCAGGGACACAGCCTGCACCCAGGACCAGCAAAGGGACCAGCAAGGGGACTCTGCGGACACAGCCTGGCTCCCCGGGGACGCAGAGAGCACCAGTGGCCCCTGAGAAGGGGGCAGGTGCTTCCTTGCCGACGCAGAAGTCTCGGACACAACTTAGACGACCAACGTGATCAAGTTGATGCCACTTTATTAAAGGCTACGCAGCAATTTATACTCTATCACAAGCTTCACGCGCCGCTATCTTATTGCTAATAGGCTAAAGCTACTTGTTCACGCGCCCTTCTGCCCTCTATGATTGGTCCCAGTGTGGTGTCCACGCGCTGCTCTCCCCCCAGGTAGACCCCCTGTTTTCGACATTCCAACATCTTTATCTCTTGGCCAGGAATGTAGTTTCTCAGGCCGTCTCGGCCTTTTTTATGTCCTTGAACACAGCTGCAGCTTGCTGTTACAGTGAGGCCCCTTGGTCTGGATCGCTCACAACATATCCGTTGTTCTCCAGCGATGCCACACTTCCTCAGTTGAGACAAAGACTTCTGATGCCCGTGCCACCACCCTGGGGACACAGACAGGATCCCCTGGCATCAAGACCACTACGCTGGGGACAGAGTCAGGGGCCCCTGACACCCAGACCTCCACCCCAGGGGCACAGCCAGGGGCCTCTGACACCCAGAGCACTACCCCAGGGGTGCAGCCAAGTACCTCCAGCACCCAAACCACCACCCCAGGGGTGCAGCCAGGATCCCCTGGCATCCAAACCACCACCCCAGGGGTGCAGCCAACACCTCCAGGGACCCAAGGAGGAGGAGCAGGGGTTCAGCCAAGCCCCTCCCACATGGACTCCAGGCTTTCTGGCACTGAGAAAGTCCCTGCTGAAGCTATCCCTGATGCTCTGGGGACACATATGGATGTCACAAGTCCCAAGGAGGGAGGCAAGGCTTTACCCAGCACACAGCTTGCCTGGGCAGGCCAGCCGGCAGTGAGGACCCTCTCGCCGACAGCCCAGGGGTTAGAGATCCCCCTTGACACTGATCCCAGGGCCACATCCCCTATGCAAGAGCCGCCCGTGCCCTGGGGATCCTCAGGCTCCAGCAGTGTCTCCGACCGCTGCGCAGAGACGGTGGAGGCTCTCCGCCAGATCGGGCAGCTCAGCCACCTCTGTGCCAGCCTGAAGGAGCAGGTGGCCCAGCTGGAAGCCACCAAGTCAGACCACGCCGAGCTTGAGAAGCTGCGCCTGCTCTTCTCAGAGGGAGGTAGGAGCCCCTGGGGGGGCTGGCAGGGGGGTGTTTGGCATGGGGACACCCTGGGCTGGGGGCTCATTGTGCTCAGAGCCTGGCCTCAAGGCCGAGACCCCCTCACTGACAGCATGTCCCCTCGGACCACATCTAGACAAGGAGAGCATCGCCAGCATCCTGGCCGACCTCCAGGGCCAGGTGTCCTCGCTGCAGGGCCTGACCAGTGACCTGCAGGGCGAGAATGGGAAGGTGAGCTGGCAGCAGTCCCTGGGGGGGCTGCGGGGATGCCAGGGGGGAGTTGGGCAGGGAGGAGGCAGCTGAAGGGCCCCTGGGCTGGGACAACAGAGGGGGCTGTGCCCTGACTCATCCACCACTGCCTTTCCCAGATCAGGCAGCTGGAAGATGCCCTCGGAAAGCTGGAGGTAGCTGGAGCCAACTGGAAAGGGGATGTCAGCGACCAGATCACCCTGCAACTGGCGTAAAAGGACGGGACAGGGTTTCCTACCCTGCAGGAGGAGCCCGGGGGGACAAGGGACACCCCCTGAGCGGCCCTGTGGAGGCTAAGCCTGCCTGTGCCCCTGTCTCACTGACCAGGTCCACGCTGCAGGAGATGAAGTGTAAGCTGAAGGAGCTGGAAGAGCAGCAGGAGATGACCAAGGCCCCGCTGGAGCGGTTGGTGGCCAAGACGGCTGACGAGCTGCAGGAGCAGGTGAGGTCCAGGGTCAGCGCTCCCACCGCCACAGCATGGTGGGGTGGTCCTGGAGGGGTTCCCAGCCACATCCCCAGCCATGTGGTATGGCCTTGGGGGGTGCTGGCACCTCCCAAGGGGATGCTGGGCAGGGTGACAAACACCCCTTGTGCATTGGGGCTCAGTGGTAGAACTCGGGCACCACCCAAGGGGGTGCTGGGCAGGGTGACAAACACCCCTTGTGCATTGGGGATCAGTGGTAGAACTGGCCTGGGGGAGGGAGGATTTCCAGACGGGCTGTGGCTCCTTCCCCACGTGCCTCTGTCTTCCCCTGGGTCCCTTCAGCTGGTGTGACCAACCCCACGGGGGTGATGGGGCGAGTGGGGCCACACAGCCACTTCTCCCTGTCCTCCTGCCACGAGCTGGCCCTGCCCGTCATCCCTCCATCCTTTCCTCACTGCTCTCCTGCCTTTCCCCGCTGCTAGAAAGCAGACAAAACCGCCCTGGCCGGCAAAGTGAGTCGCACCCAGTTTGAGGCGAGCATGGAGCGGCTGAATGAGAGGATGCAGGAGACGCTGAGCCGGGTGGCGGGGCAGGAGCAGGGCTGGCACCAGGTCCAGCGGCAGCTCAGTGAAGAGATGGACTCCAAGGTGAGGGGTGACACGTCCCCGCTGCGCAAAACTGGCACCTTCGGGGCTTGGCAGCCTAAGGCAGCATCCCTCTGAGGATCCCCCCTCCTGGCTTTTCATGGGGAACATGATGTCCCAGCCCGGGGCAGCTGGCTGAGGGTGTGTGTCTGTCCGTAGCTGGACCGCCTGGAGCTGGGGCCTTTCCGGCAGCAGCTGGAGGGGCACTGGAGGAGCATCCTGGAGCAGCTCAAGGAGAAGGAGCCGCTGACGGAGGCTGACGATGCAGCTGGGATGAAGAAGTGAGTGCGATGGGGGTGGCGATGGCTTCTCCTCCCACCGGTAGCAGGTTCCCGATGTTAAAGGAGGCACGAGGAGGGGGACGTGCAGGATGGAGCCCTCCCGAACCAAAAGTGGGATGTGGGTGCAAAGGTTTTCTGGAGCAAGGGTGGGGAACGGCGACTTGTCCCCCTGGGCAGGGGCGTGACACGCGGCGCCGCAGAGCTGGGTTGTGACCTGCCCTCCTGGCGAGGGGCAGGGGGGTAATTAGCGCTGACGAAGTGATGAAACCGGTGTGAGGGCTGGTTGGGATGGCAGCTACGGGTGCCTGCGCCCTTCACCTCCCATCCCTGCCTGCCCTGGGCAGCCACAGGCAGCTGCCAGGTTTCGGAGGTGCCCGCAGGGCCGAGGCGAGCGTGTCCCTGTCCTCGGGGCAGCTGTGACAAAACTCATCCTGAAAAATGTGGGAATCCTGCATCCCCCAGGCCCGGCGTTTGTACCCCAGCAAGAGGTACAGGAACACCCCCATTCTGTCCTTGCTGGTACCCCCAGTTCCCATGGGACTGGGGTGCTGTGCGTGCCTGTGGGCGTAGTTCCCATAATGGTGGTTTTTGGGTGCTCCCCTCAGTGGATTCTCTGGTGCCTAATATGAGGTGGAGCTTTTTCCCAAGCGGGAGCCCACAACCAACTGCTCTCCCCCATCGTAGCCCCTTGATTTTGTAGTCAGCCGGTGGGTTGTGACCTTGTTGGGGTGGGGTGGGGGGTAAGCCAGGCTCAAATTCCTGCGGTTCCCCCCGCAAATACCATAACCCATTACAATGAAGTGCCCAGCACCTTGCTGCTGCCTGCCAGCTGCCTGCCTGTGTGCAGGCAGGGCTGTATCCCCCCCAGGAACTCACCCAGCCCTTTCCCCCCCCCCCCCCCAGGCAGCTGCTGGCCCATTTTCACTGCCTGTCCTGCGACCGGCCCCTCAGCATGCTGGCGCCTGGCCCGTGAGTACCGTCCGGCACTGGTGCATCGGGGGGTGCGTGGGTGATTCGGAGGGGAGATGGGTGCTGGCAGTGCCCCGCTGTGCCCGGCACGGGGGTTAGGGTGTCTGCCTGGGGGGGTGCAGCCCTCCTGAGCCCCTCCCTGGGGGCAGTGGGATGCCAATGGGGTACAAGCCTGTGGGTTTTGGGGCACTGCCCCGAGCTGGGGTGGGTCGTGTGTCCCCTGTCACCCACCCACGGCTCCTGCCCTCCCCAGGCTCATCGTGGCCATCCCGTACATGCCACCGCTCCCCCCCCACCTTGCCAGGCGCTCCCATACTGTCGTGGAGCTGGAGCAAACACGGCAGCACAGCCACAGGTAGGGGACACGGGGACCCGGTCCCTGGGGTGCAGGTTGACCCTGCCCTGGAGAGGGAGAGCCCTTCCCAGGGTGGGGGTGAAGGGATGCAGGGGGGGCCTGGGCAGGGCAGGGGAGCAGAGATGTGCTGCAGAGGGGTCAGCTGTGCTTGTCCCCGGTCTGTGGCGTTTTACAGCCCTCCCTGCGCTGCCCTGTCTAGCCCAGGTCTGTGTCTCAGTGGTGCCGAAGCCACATGTGATGAGCTGTGTCTGGTCTCAGCCTGACCTCAGGCTTCACTGGGGAGTCAGCTGCCTCCTGTGAAACAAGTCACCGAAATTAAACACTGCAGCTGGGACAGCCCAGCTCCTGCCTCCCGGTGTCCCTTGCGTAGGGTGCAGGGACCTGCCATGGCCGTGACCAGCTCACCAGGGCCACGGGGAAAGAGCAGATCCAGCACAGCTGGACAGGCGTGGGTCTCCTTCAGCAGTCGGAGGGCACCCGGGAGGGACATACCCCACCGGGGAGCACCCGCAGCCCCCTCCCTGGCATAGTAGGGTGAAGCACGGGGTGCCACGGTGCTGGGTGCTGAGCATCCCTGTGCTCCGTCCCACAGGGAGCGGGTGGCCGAGTGCAGGTACCCCCGCGTGCCACGGCTCTGCGGGGGCCGGCACACCCTCACCCACCCGCTGCAGCGCTGCCCGCACCCCCAGCCCCACCCACCCAGCGCCCCGCGGCCGCTCCAGCCCCGCACCCTGCTCCCCATCAAGGTAAGGATGACGAAGGTAGGGATACAGCGGGGGCAAGCGAGGCTGGGAGGGTGATGCTGAGCATCCAGGGTGGGGGTGGGGGGGATCCGTGCCTCAGTTTCCCCAGGGGGAGCTGGGTGGGGGGGTTTGCCTGGGGATGCTGATTTGGGCCCCGTGTTTCAGCCAACCCCCTCTCTCCTTCCCAGCACGACGAGACGGAGCTGTTGGGCCAGGATGGCCACATCTACAGGGGCCGGCGGGGCAGGCAGCTGCCTGTGCTCGTGGGCAAGGAGGGTACGGCTGGGCCACGCTTGGGGAGCGGATCTGGCGGGGGTGAACTGGGCAGTGGAGTGGGCAGGGTGCCCGCGGGGTGCCAGGTTTTCCCCCTTTCCCCCCCGTGTGTTCTCCCTGGCTCCCCCCAGCCCAGCTCCCTCTGCTCCCTCCTGCCAGACTTCCCCAGGGCCAAGCCCAAGCTGTCCCCGAGGCAGTGGGATGCCAGGGACACCAGCCGCCTGCTCTCCCGGCCCCAGAGCACTGCGTCCTCGCTCAGCCAGCCAGGTACGGCCCTGCCAGGGCACCGGGGTGGGGGGAGAGGGCACCCTGCTGTGTCCTGGTGGGTGGGGGCAAGCAGGGTGGGATGGGGGTTTGGGGTGGAGTGGGGTGGGAGCAGGATGGAGGGGGAGGACTGGAAGATGGGGCAATCGATCCCCGTGTTGGAGCCAGAGCAAGGTGGAGGGGTGTGGCGGGGTGGTCCTGGCCACTGTGGGACAACAGCCTGTCTGCTTCAGGGTGGGGGCCAGGACCCCGTTTCTGGGTGTCTCTGGCCAGGCAGGTGCCCATGGGCGGTGCCTGCCCCAGGGGCTGCAGGGGGGCTAACCCCTGCCCCTCGCCCCCAGGCATCCCCACCTCACCAGAGCACAGGCCAGCCTCCTCCCACGGCCGCCTCTCCCAGGCACGGGGGCTCCTCCTGCCCCCCCAGCCCTCGTGGGACGGATCCAGCACCCCGGAAGCCAGGCAGGACTGGGGGTCCCCGACTGAACCCCCACCACCCCGGCCACCGAGCAGGCGAGCAAGCATCTCTGGCCAGCAGCAATAAAGGGCGATGGGCAGCCAAGCACCTGCGCGGCCTGAGTGGGGTGGCCCTGGGCTGGGATCTTCCCATCATGCATAAGGAGGGGTCGCAGCATCCCTTGTCCTGCGGCCACGTGTGGCCAGAGGAGCTGAAACCAGCCCCTGTCCAACCCCCCTCCCAGGGTCTGTGCCGGCCCCGTGCTGCCACGCTCTCCCTGACACCCCCTGGCCTCCATGAACCCCTTTTCGGCCCCGATGGCTCCTGACAGGGAGCTTGTGGCCCCCAAAAGGCTCTGGGGGAGCCCACACTAAAGCAGGAGGATGATGACGCTCCGTTGCTGCTGAAGGTGGTGGGAGATGGGGACTGTGGTGGGAGATGGGGACCGCGGTGGGAAGGGTGGCAGCAGGACATGGCTTTAACGCCAAAAGCGAATCCCCCCCCAAGCCCGCTGGTTGGCTATCGCTTATCCCGCGGGATGAGCATCACTGAGCAGGTTTCCTTATCTGCTCATGGATTGTCACCCCCTTGTCCCTCTTCCAACGCGGCCATTGATGGAAAGAGGAAGGCACTGACCCCACTGCTGCCGGGCTCGGGGCAGCTGATGATTCCCCCCTCCGGAGCGAAGCACCATAACCCCTTCTCTGCCCCCAGCCCTGGGGACACACATCCCCTCCTTTCTCTTACGCCACCCCCATTGCTTGGGGGTGCTTTTCCCCAGCCCCCTTCTGCCACCCCTCACCGTCAGATGGGAGAAAGGTGTGCTGAGACCTGGCATAAGTCGTGTCACGAATGGAGCGGTACTGGGCAGGGAAACTGCAGTCCCTAGAAGCGACATGGCGGGGGGACCTGGGGGTGTCATGGCTGGGGACATGTGGCCGTGTGTATGGGGGAGCCGGGGCTGTCCCAGCACAACGTGCAAAGCACCGGGGACAGCCCCAACTCCCCTGGGGGAACGGGGACGGACACACCAAGCTGGTGGCACCTCTCGGGAGGGTGAGAAACCCTGAGGGGAACCCCAGAGGCAGCCGGGGGGGACCCAGGCACGTGGGGAAGCATCCCCTCACCCTGCCATGGTGCGTGCTTGGGGGCTGCCCTGTGGAAAAACTGCTCCCCTGGTAGATCTTCTCCCCAGATTCGGGCGAGGGGGGGAGCACCCAAACCTGCCCCCCACAATGGCAGACCCCAACCCTGCCCACCCCACTGCAGTCTCCAGGCACCTTGGCCCCCAGGGAGCCCCCCCTGCCGGGGATGTTTGGTTTTTTCAGGGGAAAAATAGGTGCTAAATACCCGCCTTGGGGGTGCCCAGGTGGCTCCAGCAGGATCTGGGATTCCCTCAGTGCCACCTCCAGTGGGATAACTGGGAGCACTCAGAGCAAACTGGTGACCACTAGAATAGAGCCAGCAGAGGACCATCTTGTCCCCCAGGAGGGGGGTCAGGCATTGATGGGCTTAAAAACACCCCCCACCCCCTGGGACTAATTGCATTTGCAGGATTTGGCCCAGCTGGGGCTGAGCCCTTTGGGGTGTGTGTGTGTGTGTCCCCAGCTCACCCCCTCTCCCACCCACTGTCCCATTTGCTGCTGCTGGGACCCAGCTGCACCCTATAAACAAACACCCCCACCCCCCCAAACATGAGCACCCAGCCCCACATCCCTTTTTGGGTGCTGCCTGCGCTGCTGGAGCAGGTGAGTAGCCCCAGCTGGGGCATTTTTTCCCCTTTTTTCCTTTTTCCTTCTGAGGTTGGGCTGTGCTGGGGGTCTCCCTGTTCCCTGGGGGATGACTTGCTGTTGTGCTTTGAGCCCCCCCAGCCCTTGCTGCCATCTCTGGAGCTGCTGCGTTCCCATTTTGGGCTTTTTTTACCCCAGTTGCTTGGTGTGTGAGCAGCGTGGCGGGGGGGGGGGGTGTGCCGTGTTCTTCTTCAATTTTAATTTAGTTTGGATATTTAAGCACAAAGCCAGGGGCTGGTGCGTTGTTTGGAGTCGATAGAAGGGGGGTGGCACAGCAAGTGGCTTGTGAGGTCAGGGCCTGGGGCTGAGCAGTGTCCTGGGCCTGGGGGGAAAGGAGTTGGTGGCCAGCGAGCCCCCACCCATGGCCCTCCTGCAGTGGGGGACACTGAAAAGGCATCACCGCCCCCCCACCCCCCCCCCCACCTCAGAGCAGGCTTTGCCTAAAAGCCTGGCAGCCCTGAGTATCGCAGGGCTCCCTGCAGGGCTGAGGCCTGGGGGGCTCATCACATGGGTGGGTGATGGGGCTGGGGAGGGGGACACAAGCTGCCGGGGGGTGGGTTGCAAACCGCAGTATTTTGTGAGGGTGCAGGATGGGGTTCGGGCTGCACCCCAGGACATGGGGGTCCTCGCTGTGCTCACATGGCCCCCCCACGGCTCCGGGGTCCCCCCTTCCCTCTGCTCCCCCCTTCGGGGATGGCAGCGGCGGCTTCTGCAGGCAGAGCGCAGGCAGAGCGCGGGCAGCACGTGGGACTCGGCGCAGCCTCCTGGGGGGGGCCTGTCCCCACTGGTAATGCTGCGGCTTGGGGGGGGGCTCACGCCCGTTCTCGGTGCCCTTGCAGGGATGTGCTGCCAGCAAAGAGAGAAGGCAGGGACAGCTGGTGTTAAAAAAGTGATTTTTTTTTATTATTATTTTTAAATTAATAAAAAACCTTCAACCTGTTTTTTGTTGGGGTTTTTTTTGTTTTTGTTTTTGTTTTTTTTTTAGCAAGATTGATTTGAAAACTAAAAAACCTCCCCCCAGCTCCCCCCTCTCTGGGGAAGGGCCATGATTGGCAGTTGCAGGGACAGGAGGGGCATCGCCTTGATAAATCCCCCTATGCCCTGGGGGTGCCGAGGGAGGGAGGATGGGGTTGGGGGGGGTCCGGGGGGGTCTGTGCAAGAAGCCAGGCTGAATTTCCGAAGCCAGAGAAGAGGCGTGTTTGCTCTGGGCGCTGCAACAAGCGTCCAGGAAATCCAGAGCCAGGGATGGGGGGGCCAGTGGCTCTGTGTCTGTGGCCACGATCCGGGGTGCCAACAGCTGCCTCCATTTATTTTTCGTTATTTCCCCCCCACCCTTCCTTCTCCTGCCCTGCTGCAGGGATGCTGGGGGGGGAGCCACAGGGAAACCCCCCCACCGAGCCACCCCCGTGCTGCTTCCCCTTCTCTCTGGATTTATATACATTAGATATATTTATATATTATATATTTAAAAAAAAAAAAATGGGGGGAGAAAAGACCAGCTAGTGACTCTTGCAGAGGCTCTCATGGGCCGGTGGCCTCCCCGGCAGCATGTCCCGTTCCCCCCCCTAAAAATAATAATAAAACCACAGGGGTGGCGGGGGGATGGTGCGTTGGGGACACGGCATCTGCCCGACCTGACCAACCCAGACCTAGGTTGCCATCCCGTCAGCATCAAACCTCAGCGTTTTCTCTCCAGCCCCAAGACCCTCCCCTTGCTGTTGCTGCACCACTGTGCTGATGGGGCCTGTGCTATTTTAGGGAGTCTTACAGCTTTTCCTGCCGGTCCCGAGTGCTGTCTAGACAGCTTGAGCAGCCCCTGGGCGTAGCTTTAGCACTCCTGAGCCCCCCGCTCTGCCGCTGACTTGGAGGTAAGACTTAGGGGCACTCCAAGGAGGGTTTAGCTTCTTGCCTCAGTGCATCTTGTTCCCATCTCTTAATCTCTCTGCTCCCTCTTTGAATTCAGTCCTCCCAGTTTGGAAGAGAAGAATACAGACTAGATGCTTTGGTTTTAATGCCTGAAAACAGGTATCTGGTGTCATTTAGAAGAGCGAGTTCTGCTTCCTGCTTGCCCACCCTCATCCTTTCTTGGAAATGGTCTTTGAGTGCCTCACCCAAGGGGGTGCTCTGACCGTGTGACGGCCCGACCTGGACGTTTCTAAGGGAAAAGAAATGCTTGTCGATTATTTTTGTAAGTACTTTGATGGATCACTCGGGCTCGAAGATTTTTCCCAGTGTTTGAATACTTCCTGGGGCTGTCTGGATGCCTGTGTTTAGCTGCGTTTCTTTTTTCGGCTCCTTTGCTTCGGTGCAAGGTGCGAGAAATCTGTGTGTTGATGCAGTCAGCAGCAGCCTTCCACCATTGCCACGTCTGAGGGAGAGGGTAAAATCTGTCATGCTTTTGACACCTCAGCCAATAAATCAATGGAGGTGCTTCCTTGCCGGGACTGGGCTTGTCTGGGAGAGTTTCAGGGGGGAGCAGGGTGCCGGACGGGCAGGATGGTCTCTGTGCGCGGCGCAGCCACGGGCTGCAGGGAGCTGCGTCAAAATATTCGACGTCACCAGTTGTATTTTGTGTCGTCACAGTGGAAAAGGCAGCGGGGAGCCCGGGCCCTGCCCGCCGCCGGGGCCGCCGCGTCGCCTGGCAACGGGAGGCGCTGCGTTATCCCGCCCTGTAAACACGGGCACGTGGGCAGCGGGCTCGGCCAATGGGCAGCGGGCAGCGGCGGGTGGTGGCCAATGAGGAAAGGGAAGGGGTGGGCTCAGGGTGAGGGGCGGGGCTAGGGGAGAGCAGAGCGGCGGCGGGGACGGACGAGTAAGGTTGGGGGTGCGCGGTCGGGAGGGGGGGACTGGGGGGCCCGGGGGGCTGGCGAGAAAGTGAGGCGGGGGGCAGGGGCAGGCAGAGCTGGGTATGAGGCTGGGGGTGGCCGGGGAAGGAGACACCCCTCCCTCTCCCCCAGACAGCCCTGCCCTCGGGGGGTCACCGTGTCACCCGCCCCCCCGCCGCTTCGACCACTTCCTGTGGTGAGGAGGAGGAGGGCGGCTGCCCATCCCTCCCACCCGCCCAGGTCCCCTCCAGGCACAAGGGGTGCTGTCGTGTCCCCCCCGCTCAGGCTCTGTGTTTTCGGGCAGGGCAGCAGCCATGGACCCGCTCAGCCTGTCCCAGCTGCTGGACGTCGCCATCGGGCCGCCCCAGGTCGGGACCGTGAACTTCACGGCACTGCACAGCCTGCTGCAGGCCATGCTCAGGCACCTGGGCCTACAGGACCTGCCTGCCCTGGGCCAAGGGCACAGCCCGACCCCCCTCCTGGGGCGGGACCAGCCCCCCGAGTCACCCCCGAGAGAAGAAGGGGGACAGGGCGGAGGCCCAGGCACAGAGTCGCTCACGCCCGCGAAGGACCCGCTGCAGGGGACCGTGAGCACTCCCCAGGACGCCTCCGTGGCTGCTGACAGGGGGCAGATGACGACAAAGATTGAAGAGAACGAGAGCAGCATCTCCAAGGTAGAGGCTCTTCCCTGTTCCCTGGGTGCCCCCCCCGTGAGACACCCCCTCCTCTGGGGTCTGCACCACCATTGTGGTGCCCTTAGGTCTGGTTTAAGCCTGAGCTCGAGGTGGTATGTGGGGCTTCACTGTGGGAAAGGGATGGAGTTTTGGGGAGAAAGAGCTGGGGCTGAAATGCTGCTCCAGTTGCTCTGGGTTCTCCCCAAGTTGCCATCAGCAAGTCGTGGGTCCAGTACAGCACCCGGTGCCCTCGGCTCCACCAGCCAGAGGCTCAGCACCTGTGGAGATCCAGCCCTACCACTCTCCATCCCTCCCTTCCCCACTCCTGACCCACAGCCAGGTACGGCACCCGCTCCTCAGGCAGCTGAGAGGCTCCATCAGCATCTCATGAGCCTCGTCTCCCAGCCCAAATCCCCTTGGCTTGCCCAAGGGCTAGACCCAGCACTGGTGGGGACTGGAGAGGGGCCTCATCCTGCACAACGCTGAGCCATTTGGGGCTGCGAGCATCCCCAGTGGGAAGAAATAAGCTCAGGTTCAAGGAAACGGTCACCTTCAGTGCTGCAGGGCTGGATCCTGCTGGGGCTGGGACATGTAGGGAGAAGGCAGCAGGGAGGGTTTCCCCGGGTGGCTGAGCTCACCCTCCTCGGGGCAGGCCCCTGCTTGATCGCTCCCCGCTTCCCCGCTTCGTTAGCCGCGGTTGCCGCTGCCCTCGCGGGCCAGGCTGTGGTTGAGAGGGTGGCAGCAGCTCTTTGCCCTTTGGATCGGCTTCAGTAGTCTTGCCCAGAGCCCGGTGTGGGGAGGCAGGGCTGGATCTGTCCCCACTTACTTGGGCTGTGCAGTGGGCCCCCCCCAGGGCAGGGTTGGGGGCGGTCTCTGGGGAGCTGCTGCCGCTTCTTGGCTGCTGAAGGTGTGATGAATGGTAAGTGCTGCCCGCAGTGCCCCCGGGACTCACCCCCGCCACTCCCCTCTCTCAGGCCGTGGCGCTCTCCCAGGATCTCCTCGAGGAGATGGGCAGGATGAAGGCGGCGCAGTCCCGCATGGAGGAGAACATTCGGATGATCCGGGAGACGCTTGGCATGGTGAGCTGCTGCCGGTGTCCCCAGGAGGCAGCTGGGCCCTCACCCCCCTCCCTGCCTCTGTGTCACCCTGCTACCCCTGCCCCACGGCCCTGGGTGTCACCCGGCGTGAAGGGTGCCAGGAGGGAAGAGCAGGAAGCGTGTCCCAAGGCTGAAGAGGTAACTGCATGCACCAACCAAAGTGATGCTAAGACATTTTTTAACTAAGCAGCTGTAAAGAAAGAAACATGGGTGCTAAGAAGGAGAGGAGATAAAGATCTACCCATGCAACACAGCCACAACCCTGCCTGGCATCCCTCTGTCCTGTGCCCAAGTTAATTTTTGGATGCTCCTTTTCAATCCTGCTCCTGTGTCTGGGCTGCCATCCCTCTCCTTGTCCCGCTCCAGGGGAATCTCCAGGACGCTGCCAGCCAGCTGCCGGCCCTCCGTGACCAGACGGCGTTGGACAGTGACATGGTACGGCCGCGCGCACGCCCGGATCCTGCTCCGGGACGGAGGCGGCTGCGTGCCCGGGGCACCGGTGCACCCAGTCCCTCGGTGTCAGGGCACGGTCCCAGCAGGGCTGGGCAGCGATGCTGGAGGGGGTCAGTGCTCCTGTGGGTGCCATCTCACCCGGCTACGTGGCCAGGGTTGACCCCCTAATCCCCTTTTTCCCCAGAAAAAAGCTGAAGGAAAGGCTGAGCCTCTCCCCAGCCCCGGAGCAGGTAAGCAACTTGGTGCGCTGGGAGGTGCTGGAGGATTGCCTGGTGGGCAGCAAAGCGGGAGGAGGAGAAGGAGGAGGAGAAGGCCGAGCTCTGTCAGTGGTGAGTGCTGGGGCATCCCAGCTATGGGAGTGGGACTCAGCAGGACCGCAGCCCCCGGGGCCTCGGCGGAGGTTTGCTCAGCACTTCTCTTCCCTGTGCATCCCGCCGGGAGGCAGGACCTGGCACCAGCAGAGCCAGGGCAGCTCCTCGGCTGCCCCAACAGAGACCTCCTCATCGTCCTCATCGTCTGTGCCACTGACAGCCCCCAACAGCCCCTCCGTGGGGCAAGGGAGCGCCCGAAACCCTTGGGGTGACCGCGCAGCCCCCTGTCCTTGCTCAGCGTTGGGCAGGACCACGGCTCCCTGCCCTCCTGGTCTCTCTGGGGCTGGTAGGTGGGAGCCGGGGACAGCGGAGGGACATTTTGGGGCAAACCCCAGCATTCTGCACCATGAGATGGTTTCCAAATCCTACCTGGGGCTGCTGCTCCTGAAATGAAGGCGCAGCCCATTAGGCTGGGAAGCGGGTCTGGTCCAGCAGCTCTGGAGTACAGAATCCCATTGCTGGAGAGAAGAATGCCTTGCTGTTGTGTCAGGTGGCATCAGCAGGGGGTTTGCTGATCTCCAGGATCGGCTGCTGAAATGACTCTGCAGGCACAGAGGTGGCCAAAGGACTAAGGGGACTGGGGAGGGGCCGTGCGGCTGGGGCGCCCGGGGGTCCCTGTGGGTTGGGCAGTCTCTGCCTTTGGGGTACTTGAGTTTGGCTCCGTGAGCTGGGGGGTTTGAGGACAGGGCGGGCGGCCCTTGCCGCTGCACTTCCGCCCATAAACCTGCTCCCCTTTGCCTCCTCTTCGCAGGATGGCAGTGAGGGCCAGGCTGCCCCCGCCGAGCCCCCCACTGCAGACATGGACACCCCGCATGGGGCAAGCTCAGCGCTGGGACTGAAGGGACCAGGGACACAGCCTGCACCCAGGACCAGCAAAGGGACCAGCAAGGGGACTCCGCGGACACAGCCTGGCTCCCCGGGGACGCAGAGAGCACCAGTGGCCCCTGAGAAGGGGGCAGGTGCTTCCTTGCCGACGCAGAAGTCTCGGACACAACTTAGACGACCAACGTGATCAAGTTGATGCCACTTTATTAAAGGCTACGCAGCAATTTATACTCTATCACAAGCTTCACGCGCCGCTATCTTATTGCTAATAGGCTAAAGCTACTTGTTCACGCGCCCTTCTGCCCTCTATGATTGGTCCCAGTGTGGTGTCCACGCGCTGCTCTCCCCCCAGGTAGACCCCCTGTTTTCGACATTCCAACATCTTTATCTCTTGGCCAGGAATGTAGTTTCTCAGGCCGTCTCGGCCTTTTTTATGTCCTTGAACACAGCTGCAGCTTGCTGTTACAGTGAGGCCCCTTGGTCTGGATCGCTCACAACATATCCGTTGTTCTCCAGCGATGCCACACTTCCTCAGTTGAGACAAAGACTTCTGATGCCCGTGCCACCACCCTGGGGACACAGACAGGATCCCCTGGCATCAAGACCACTACGCTGGGGACAGAGTCAGGGGCCCCTGACACCCAGACCTCCACCCCAGGGGCACAGCCAGGGGCCTCTGACACCCAGAGCACTACACCAGGGGTGCAGCCAAGTACCCCCAGCACCCAAACCACCACCCCAGGGGTGCAGCCAGGATCCCCTGGCATCCAAACCACCACCCCAGGGGTGCAGCCAACACCTCCAGGGACCCAAGGAGGAGGAGCAGGGGTTCAGCCAAGCCCCTCCCACATGGACTCCAGGCTTTCTGGCACTGAGAAAGTCCCTGCTGAAGCTATCCCTGATGCTCTGGGGACACATATGGATGTCACAAGTCCCAAGGAGGGAGGCAAGGCTTTACCCAGCACACAGCTTGCCTGGGCAGGCCAGCCGGCAGTGAGGACCCTCTCGCTGACAGCCCAGGGGTTAGAGATCCCCCTTGACACTGATCCCAGGGCCACATCCCCTATGCAAGAGCCGCCCGTGCCCTGGGGATCCTCAGGCTCCAGCAGTGTCTCCGACCGCTGCGCAGAGACGGTGGAGGCTCTCCGCCAGATCGGGCAGCTCAGCCACCTCTGTGCCAGCCTGAAGGAGCAGGTGGCCCAGCTGGAAGCCACCAAGTCAGACCACGCCGAGCTTGAGAAGCTGCGCCTGCTCTTCTCAGAGGGAGGTAGGAGCCCCTGGGGGGGCTGGCAGGGGGGTGTTTGGCATGGGGACACCCTGGGCTGGGGGCTCATTGTGCTCAGAGCCTGGCCTCAAGGCCGAGACCCCCTCACTGACAGCATGTCCCCTCGGACCACATCTAGACAAGGAGAGCATCGCCAGCATCCTGGCCGACCTCCAGGGCCAGGTGTCCTCGCTGCAGGGCCTGACCAGTGACCTGCAGGGCGAGAATGGGAAGGTGAGCTGGCAGCAGTCCCTGGGGGGGCTGCGGGGATGCCAGGGGGGAGTTGGGCAGGGAGGAGGCAGCTGAAGGGCCCCTGGGCTGGGACAACAGAGGGGGCTGTGCCCTGACTCATCCACCACTGCCTTTCCCAGATCAGGCAGCTGGAAGATGCCCTCGGAAAGCTGGAGGTAGCTGGAGCCAACTGGAAAGGGGATGTCAGCGACCAGATCACCCTGCAACTGGCGTAAAAGGACGGGACAGGGTTTCCTACCCTGCAGGAGGAGCCCGGGGGGACAAGGGACACCCCCTGAGCGGCCCTGTGGAGGCTAAGCCTGCCTGTGCCCCTGTCTCACTGACCAGGTCCACGCTGCAGGAGATGAAGTGTAAGCTGAAGGAGCTGGAAGAGCAGAAGGAGAGGACCAAGGCCCCGCTGGAGCGGTTGGTGGCCAAGACGGCTGACGAGCTGCAGGAGCAGGTGAGGTCCAGGGGCAGCGCTCCCACCGCCACAGCATGGTGGGGTGGTCCTGGAGGGGTTCCCAGCCACATCCCCAGCCATGTGGTATGGCCTTGGGGGGTGCTGGCACCTCCCAAGGGGGTGCTGGGCAGGGTGACAAACACCCCTTGTGCATTGGGGCTCAGTGGTAGAACTCGGGCACCACCCAAGGGGGTGCTGGGCAGGGTGACAAACACCCCTTGTGCATTGGGGCTCAGTGGTAGAACTGGCCTGGGGGAGGGAGGATTTCCAGACTGGCTGGTGCCACAGCACCCGGATTTGTTGCCTGCCTCCACCTCATCTCGGAGCCTACTCCTTCTCCCCTTCCTGCAGCTGGGCGAGCCGAGGGCAATGGTGGGGAGCACAGGGCAGGAGCAGGCAGAGGCGCAGGCAGCGTGCCCCGTCTGCAGCACGGACATCAGCAAGCAGGCGGGGCAGCTCCTCCAGCGCTACGAGAAGCTCCAGGAGGTGGTGGACGATTTCACGTCGCGGCAGGCAGTGGGCAACGTGGTAAGGCAGCTGCCACGGAGGAGCCAGGTAAGGAGATGCCAGCATGGGGGGCTTGGGAGGGGGTTGCCAGCACCCCCCCAGCTGGTTGTGCTTCACTGTAATGTGGGGGCGCCCCTCACCGCCTCCCAGATTGGTTCGTACAAGCGAGCCGCATGGAAGGAAATTAAAGCTTTGATGCAAATGTCCTGTTGGCACTGAGAGCCCATGGCCACCGGGCAAGTAACCCGGGTCTGTCCCCACGGGGGCAGCCAGCCCCGCCTTGCACAGCACCACCTTGTCATCTTCCTCCCTGAAGCAGGACGAGGAGCTGCTGAAGCGCATCCAGGCCACCGTCACGCAGGTGCAAGGCGACTACGAGAAGCTCAATTCTGTCACCGGGAACCTCCTGAATGACCGTCACCAGAAGGAGAAAGATATGGAGGTAGGTGGCTGAAACCCCCTCGGGGTCAGAGCATCCTCCAGGCAGACCCCAGGCTGGGGACCACAAGGGATTTGTCTGCACCCCCCCAAACCTTGCAGCCCTGTGGAGGTTCAATGTACCTTTCCTGGAGGTTTGGGTGAGGTGGGGGGAGCGGGGGTTGCTCAGCTGGCCAGGAGGCAGCTCCAACCCTGCCGCGGTGTCATGGGATGCTTTTCTGTGTTGGAAGGCTCTGTTCCGGTCCCTGGAGAGGCTGGAGAAGGAGAAAGCGAACAAGGAAGACCTGGTGCTGGGAATTGATGCGGTATGGCCTTGGGGGGTCCTGGCACCACCCAAGGGGGCGCTGGGCAGGGTGACAAACACCCCTTGTGCCTTGGGGGCTCAGTGGCAGAACTGGCCTGGGGGAGGGAGGATTTCCAGACGGGCTGTGGCTCCTTCCCCACGTGCCTCTGTCTTCCCCTGGGTCCCTTCAGCTGGTGTGACCAACCCCACGGGGGTGATGGGGCGAGTGGGGCCACGTAGCCACTTCTCCCTGTCCTCCTGCCACGAGCTGGCCCTGCCCGTCATCCCTCCATCCTTTCCTCACTGCTCTCCTGCCTTTCCCCGCTGCTAGAAAGCAGACAAAACCGCCCTGGCCGGCAAAGTGAGTCGCACCCAGTTTGAGGCGAGCACGGAGCGGCTGAATGAGAGGATGCAGGAGACGCTGAGCCGGGTGGCGGGGCAGGAGCAGGGCTGGCACCAGGTCCAGCGGCAGCTCAGTGAAGAGATGGACTCCAAGGTGAGGGGTGACACGTCCCCGCTGCGCAAAACTGGCACCTTCGGGGCTTGGCAGCCTAAGGCAGCATCCCTCTGAGGATCCCCCCTCCTGGCTTTTCATGGGGAACATGATGTCCCAGCCCGGGGCAGCTGGCTGAGGGTGTGTGTCTGTCCGTAGCTGGACCGCCTGGAGCTGGGGCCTTTCCGGCAGCAGCTGGAGGAGCACTGGAGGAGCATCCTGGAGCAGCTCAAGGAGAAGGAGCCGCTGACGGAGGCTGACGATGCAGCTGGGATGAAGAAGTGAGTGCGATGGGGGTGGCGATGGCTTCTCCTCCCACCGGTAGCAGGTTCCCGATGTTAAAGGAGGCACGAGGAGGGGGACGTGCAGGATGGAGCCCTCCCGAACCAAAAGTGGGATGTGGGTGCAAAGGTTTTCTGGAGCAAGGGTGGGGAACGGCGACTTGTCCCCCTGGGCAGGGGTGTGACACGCGGCGCCGCAGAGCTGGGTTGTGACCTGCCCTCCTGGCGAGGGGCAGGGGGGTAATTAGCGCTGACGAAGTGATGAAACCGGTGTGAGGGCTGGTTGGGATGGCAGCTACGGGTGCCTGCGCCCTTCACCTCCCATCCCTGCCTGCCCTGGGCAGCCACAGGCAGCTGCCAGGTTTCGGAGGTGCCCGCAGGGCCGAGGCGAGCGTGTCCCTGTCCTCGGGGCAGCTGTGACAAAACTCATCCTGAAAAATGTGGGAATCCTGCATCCCCCAGGCCCGGCGTTTGTACCCCAGCAAGAGGTACAGGAACACCCCCATTCTGTCCTTGCTGGTACCCCCAGTTCCCATGGGACTGGGGTGCTGTGCGTGCCTGTGGGCGTAGTTCCCATAATGGTGGTTTTTGGGTGCTCCCCTCAGTGGATTCTCCGGTGCCTAATATGAGGTGGAGCTTTTTCCCAAGCGGGAGCCCACAACCAACTGCTCTCCCCCATCGTAGCCCCTTGATTTTGTAGTCAGCTGGTGAGTTGTGACCTTGTTGGGGTGGGGTGGGGGGTAAGCCAGGCTCAAATTCCTGCGGTTCCCCCCGCAAATACCATAACCCATTACAATGAAGTGCCCAGCACCTTGCTGCTGCCTGCCAGCTGCCTGCCTGTGTGCAGGCAGGGCTGTATCCCCCCCAGGAACTCACCCAGCCCTTTCCCCCCCCCCCCCCCCAGGCAGCTGCTGGCCCATTTTCACTGCCTGTCCTGCGACCGGCCCCTCAGCATGCTGGCGCCTGGCCCGTGAGTACCGTCCGGCACCGGTGCATCGGGGGGTGCGTGGGTGATTCGGAGGGGAGATGGATGCTAGCAGTGCCCCGCTGTGCCTGGCACGGGGGTTAGGGTGTCTGCCTGGGGGGGTGCAGCCCTCCTGAGCCCCTCCCTGGGGGCAGTGGGATGCCAATGGGGTACAAGCCTGTGGGTTTTGGGGCACTGCCCCGAGCTGGGGTGGGTCGTGTGTCCCCTGTCACCCACCCACGGCTCCTGCCCTCCCCAGGCTCATCGTGGCCATCCCGTACATGCCACCGCTCCCCCCCCACCTTGCCAGGCGCTCCCATACTGTCGTGGAGCTGGAGCAAACACGGCAGCACAGCCACAGGTAGGGGACACGGGGACCCGGTCCCTGGGGTGCAGGTTGACCCTGCCCTGGAGAGGGAGAGCCCTTCCCAGGGTGGGGGTGAAGGGATGCAGGGGGGGCCTGGGCAGGGCAGGGGAGCAGAGATGTGCTGCAGAGGGGTCAGCTGTGCTTGTCCCCGGTCTGTGGCGTTTTACAGCCCTCCCTGCGCTGCCCTGTCTAGCCCAGGTCTGTGTCTCAGTGGTGCCGAAGCCACATGTGATGAGCTGTGTCTGGTCTCAGCCTGACCTCAGGCTTCACTGGGGAGTCAGCTGCCTCCTGTGAAACAAGTCACCGAAATTAAACACTGCAGCTGGGACAGCCCAGCTCCTGCCTCCCGGTGTCCCTTGCGTAGGGTGCAGGGACCTGCCATGGCCATGACCAGCTCACCAGGGCCACGGGGAAAGAGCAGATCCAGCACAGCTGGACAGGCGTGGGTCTCCTTCAGCAGTCGGAGGGCACCCGGGAGGGACATACCCCACCGGGGAGCACCCGCAGCCCCCTCCCTGGCATAGTAGGGTGAAGCACGGGGTGCCACGGTGCTGGGTGCTGAGCATCCCTGTGCTCCGTCCCACAGGGAGCGGGTGGCCGAGTGCAGGTACCCCCGCGTGCCACGGCTCTGCGGGGGCCGGCACACCCTCACCCACCCGCTGCAGCGCTGCCCGCACCCCCAGCCCCACCCACCCAGCGCCCCGCGGCCGCTCCAGCCCCGCACCCTGCTCCCCATCAAGGTAAGGATGACGAAGGTAGGGATACAGCGGGGGCAAGCGAGGCTGGGAGGGTGATGCTGAGCATCCAGGGTGGGGGTGGGGGGGATCCGTGCCTCGGTTTCCCCAGGGGGAGCTGGGTGGGGGGGTTTGCCTGGGGATGCTGATTTGGGCCCCGTGTTTCAGCCAACCCCCTCTCTCCTTCCCAGCACGACGAGACGGAGCTGTTGGGCCAGGATGGCCACATCTACAGGGGCCGGCGGGGCAGGCAGCTGCCTGTGCTCGTGGGCAAGGAGGGTACGGCTGGGCCACGCTTGGGGAGCGGATCTGGCGGGGGTGAACTGGGCAGTGGAGTGGGCAGGGTGCCCGCGGGGTGCCAGGTTTTCCCCCTTTCCCCCCCGTGTGTTCTCCCTGGCTCCCCCCAGCCCAGCTCCCTCTGCTCCCTCCTGCCAGACTTCCCCAGGGCCAAGCCCAAGCTGTCCCCGAGGCAGTGGGATGCCAGGGACACCAGCCGCCTGCTCTCCCGGCCCCAGAGCACTGCGTCCTCGCTCAGCCAGCCAGGTACGGCCCTGCCAGGGCACCGGGGTGGGGGGAGAGGGCACCCTGCTGTGTCCTGGTGGGTGGGGGCAAGCAGGGTGGGATGGGGGTTTGGGGTGGAGTGGGGTGGGAGCAGGATGGAGGGGGAGGACTGGAAGATGGGGCAATCGATCCCCGTGTTGGAGCCAGAGCAAGGTGGAGGGGTGTGGCGGGGTGGTCCTGGCCACTGTGGGACAACAGCCTGTCTGCTTCAGGGTGGGGGCCAGGACCCCGTTTCTGGGTGTCTCTGGCCAGGCAGGTGCCCATGGGCGGTGCCTGCCCCAGGGGCTGCAGGGGGGCTAACCCCTGCCCCTCGCCCCCAGGCATCCCCACCTCGCCAGAGCACAGGCCAGCCTCCTCCCACGGCCGCCTCTCCCAGGCACGGGGGCTCCTCCTGCCCCCCCAGCCCTCGTGGGACGGATCCAGCACCCCGGAAGCCAGGCAGGACTGGGGGTCCCCGACTGAACCCCCACCACCCCGGCCACCGAGCAGGCGAGCGAGCATCTCTGGCCAGCAGCAATAAAGGGCGATGGGCAGCCAAGCACCTGCGCGGCCTGAGTGGGGTGGCCCTGGGCTGGGATCTTCCCATCATGCATAAGGAGGGGTCGCAGCATCCCTTGTCCTGCGGCCACGTGTGGCCAGAGGAGCTGAAACCAGCCCCTGTCCAACCCCCCTCCCAGGGTCTGTGCCGGCCCCGTGCTGCCACGCTCTCCCTGACACCCCCTGGCCTCCATGAACCCCTTTTCGGCCCCGATGGCTCCTGACAGGGAGCTTGTGGCCCCCAAAAGGCTCTGGGGGAGCCCACACTAAAGCAGGAGGATGATGACGCTCCGTTGCTGCTGAAGGTGGTGGGAGATGGGGACTGTGGTGGGAGATGGGGACCGCGGTGGGAAGGGTGGCAGCAGGACATGGCTTTAACGCCAAAAGCGAATCCCCCCCCAAGCCCGCTGGTTGGCTATCGCTTATCCCGCGGGATGAGCATCACTGAGCAGGTTTCCTTATCTGCTCATGGATTGTCACCCCCTTGTCCCTCTTCCAACGCGGCCATTGATGGAAAGAGGAAGGCACTGACCCCACTGCTGCCGGGCTCGGGGCAGCTGATGATTCCCCCCTCCGGAGCGAAGCACCATAACCCCTTCTCTGCCCCCAGCCCTGGGGACACACATCCCCTCCTTTCTCTTACGCCACCCCCATTGCTTGGGGGTGCTTTTCCCCAGCCCCCTTCTGCCACCCCTCACCGTCAGATGGGAGAAAGGTGTGCTGAGACCTGGCATAAGTCGTGTCACGAATGGAGAGGTACTGGGCAGGGAAACTGCAGTCCCTAGAAGCGACATGGCGGGGGGACCTGGGGGTGTCACGGCTGGGGACATGTGGCCGTGTGTATGGGGGAGCCGGGGCTGTCCCAGCACAACGTGCAAAGCACCGGGGACAGCCCCAACTCCCCTGGGGGAACGGGGACGGACACACCAAGCTGGTGGCACCTCTCGGGAGGGTGAGAAACCCTGAGGGGAACCCCAGAGGCAGCCGGGGGGGACCCAGGCACGTGGGGAAGCATCCCCTCACCCTGCCATGGTGCGTGCTTGGGGGCTGCCCTGTGGAAAAACTGCTCCCCTGGTAGATCTTCTCCCCAGATTCGGGCGAGGGGGGGAGCACCCAAACCTGCCCCCCACAATGGCAGACCCCAACCCTGCCCACCCCACTGCAGTCTCCAGGCACCTTGGCCCCCAGGGAGCCCCCCCTGCCGGGGATGTTTGGTTTTTTCAGGGGAAAAATAGGTGCTAAATACCCGCCTTGGGGGTGCCCAGGTGGCTCCAGCAGGATCTGGGATTCCCTCAGTGCCACCTCCAGTGGGATAACTGGGAGCACTCAGAGCAAACTGGTGACCACTAGAATAGAGCCAGCAGAGGACCATCTTGTCCCCCAGGAGGGGGGTCAGGCATTGATGGGCTTAAAAACACCCCCCACCCCCTGGGACTAATTGCATTTGCAGGATTTGGCCCAGCTGGGGCTGAGCCCTTTGGGGTGTGTGTGTGTGTGTCCCCAGCTCACCCCCTCTCCCACCCACTGTCCCATTTGCTGCTGCTGGGACCCAGCTGCACCCTATAAACAAACACCCCCACCCCCCCAAACATGAGCACCCAGCCCCACATCCCTTTTTGGGTGCTGCCTGCGCTGCTGGAGCAGGTGAGTAGCCCCAGCTGGGGCATTTTTTCCCCTTTTTTCCTTTTTCCTTCTGAGGTTGGGCTGTGCTGGGGGTCTCCCTGTTCCCTGGGGGATGACTTGCTGTTGTGCTTTGAGCCCCCCCAGCCCTTGCTGCCATCTCTGGAGCTGCTGCGTTCCCATTTTGGGCTTTTTTTACCCCAGTTGCTTGGTGTGTGAGCAGTGTGGCAAGGGGGGGGGGGGGTGTGTGTGCCGTGTTCTTATTCAATTTTAATTTAGTTTGGATATTTAAGCACAAAGCCAGGGGCTGGTGCGTTGTTTGGAGTCGTTAGAAGGGGGGTGGCACAGCAAGTGGCTTGTGAGGTCAGGGCCTGGGGCTGAGCAGTGTCCTGGGCCTGGGGGGAAAGGAGTTGGTGGCCAGCGAGCCCCCACCCATGGCCCTCCTGCAGTGGGGGACACTGAAAAGGCATCACCGCCCCCCCACCCCCCCCCCCACCTCAGAGCAGGCTTTGCCTAAAAGCCTGGCAGCCCTGAGTATCGCAGGGCTCCCTGCAGGGCTGAGGCCTGGGGGGCTCATCACATGGGTGGGTGATGGGGCTGGGGAGGGGGACACAAGCTGCCGGGGGGTGGGTTGCAAACCGCAGTATTTTGTGAGGGTGCAGGATGGGGTTCGGGCTGCACCCCAGGACATGGGGGTCCTCGCTGTGCTCACATGGCCCCCCCACGGCTCCGGGGTCCCCCCTTCCCTCTGCTCCCCCCTTCGGGGATGGCAGCGGCGGCTTCTGCAGGCAGAGCGCAGGCAGAGCGCGGGCAGCACGTGGGACTCGGCGCAGCCTCCTGGGGGGGGCCTGTCCCCACTGGTAATGCTGCGGCTTGGGGGGGGGCTCACGCCCGTTCTCGGTGCCCTTGCAGGGATGTGCTGCCAGCAAAGAGAGAAGGCAGGGACAGCTGGTGTTAAAAAAGTGATTTTTTTTAATTATTATTTTTAAATTAATAAAAAACCTTCAACCTGTTTTTTGTTGGGGTTTTTTTTGTTTTTGTTTTTGTTTTTTTTTTAGCAAGATTGATTTGAAAACTAAAAAACCTCCCCCCAGCTCCCCCCTCTCTGGGGAAGGGCCATGATTGGCAGTTGCAGGGACAGGAGGGGCATCACCTTGATAAATCCCCCTATGCCCTGGGGGTGCCGAGGGAGGGAGGATGGGGTTGGGGGGGGTCCGGGGGGGTCTGTGCAAGAAGCCAGGCTGAATTTCCGAAGCCAGAGAAGAGGCGTGTTTGCTCTGGGCGCTGCAACAAGCGTCCAGGAAATCCAGAGCCAGGGATGGGGGGGCCAGTGGCTCTGTGTCTGTGGCCACGATCCGGGGTGCCAACAGCTGCCTCCATTTATTTTTCGTTATTTCCCCCCCACCCTTCCTTCTCCTGCCCTGCTGCAGGGATGCTGGGGGGGGAGCCACAGGGAAACCCCCCCACCCACCCAGCAGCCACCTCCGTGCTGCTGCTCCTTCTCTCTGGATTTATATACATTAGATATATTTATATATTATATATTTAAAAAAAAAAAAAAATGGGGGGAGAAAAGACCAGCTAGTGACTCTTGCAGAGGCTCTCATGGGCCGGTGGCCTCCCCGGCAGCATGTCCCGTCTCCCCCCCCTAAAAATAATAATAAAACCACAGGGGTGGCGGGGGGATGGTGGGTTGGGGACACGGCATCTGCCCGACCTGACCAACCCAGACCTAGGTTGCCATCCCGTCAGCATCAAACCTCAGCGTTTTCTCTCCAGCCCCAAGACCCTCCCCTTGCTGTTGCTGCACCACTGTGCTGATGGGGCCTGTGCTATTTTAGGGAGTCTTACAGCTTTTCCTGCCGGTCCCGAGTGCTGTCTAGACAGCTTGAGCAGCCCCTGGGCGTAGCTTTAGCACTCCTGAGCCCCCCGCTCTGCCGCTGACTTGGAGGTAAGACTTAGGGGCACTCCAAGGAGGGTTTAGCTTCTTGCCTCAGTGCATCTTGTTCCCATCTCTTAATCTCTCTGCTCCCTCTTTGAATTCAGTCCTCCCAGTTTGGAAGAGAAGAATACAGACTAGATGCTTTGGTTTTAATGCCTGAAAACAGGTATCTGGTGTCATTTAGAAGAGCGAGTTCTGCTTCCTGCTTGCCCACCCTCATCCTTTCTTGGAAATGGTCTTTGAGTGCCTCACCCAAGGGGGTGCTCTGACCGTGTGACGGCCCGACCTGGAGGTTTCTAAGGGAAAAGAAATTCTTGGAGGAGGACATTCGGATGATCCGGGAGACGCTTGGCATGGTGAGCTGCTGCCGGTGTCCCCAGGAGGCAGCTGGGCCCTCACCCCCCTCCCTGCCTCTGTGTCACCCTGCTACCCCTGCCCCACGGCCCTGGGTGTCACCCGGCGTGAAGGGTGCCAGGAGGGAAGAGCAGGAAGCGTGTCCCAAGGCTGAAGAGGTAACTGCATGCACCAACCAAAGTGATGCTAAGACATTTTTTAACTAAGCAGCTGTAAAGAAAGAAACATGGGTGCTAAGAAGGAGAGGAGATAAAGATCTACCCATGCAACACAGCCACAACCCTGCCTGGCATCCCTCTGTCCTGTGCCCAAGTTAATTTTTGGATGCTCCTTTTCAATCCTGCTCCTGTGTCTGGGCTGCCATCCCTCTCCTTGTCCCGCTCCAGGGGAATCTCCAGGACGCTGCCAGCCAGCTGCCGGCCCTCCGTGACCAGACAGCGTTGGACAGTGACATGGTACGGCCGCGCGCACGCCCGGATCCTGCTCCGGGACGGAGGCGGCTGCGTGCCCGGGGCACCGGTGCACCCAGTCCCTCGGTGTCAGGGCACGGTCCCAGCAGGGCTGGGCAGCGATGCTGGAGGGGGTCAGTGCTCCTGTGGGTGCCATCTCACCCAGCTACGTGGCCAGGGTTGACCCCCTAATCCCCTTTTTCCCCAGAAAAAAGCTGAAGGAAAGGCTGAGCCTCTCCCCAGCCCCGGAGCAGGTAAGCAACTTGGTGCGCTGGGAGGTGCTGGAGGATTGCCTGGTGGGCAGCAAAGCGGGAGGAGGAGAAGGAGGAGGAGAAGGCCGAGCTCTGTCAGTGGTGAGTGCTGGGGCATCCCAGCTATGGGAGTGGGACTCAGCAGGACCGCAGCCCCCGGGGCCTCGGCGGAGGTTTGCTCAGCACTTCTCTTCCCTGTGCATCCCGCCGGGAGGCAGGACCTGGCACCAGCAGAGCCAGGGCAGCTCCTCGGCTGCCCCAACAGAGACCTCCTCATCGTCCTCATCGTCTGTGCCACTGACAGCCCCCAACAGCCCCTCCGTGGGGCAAGGGAGCGCCCGAAACCCTTGGGGTGACCGCGCAGCCCCCTGTCCTTGCTCAGCGTTGGGCAGGACCACGGCTCCCTGCCCTCCTGGTCTCTCTGGGGCTGGTAGGTGGGAGCCGGGGACAGCGGAGGGACATTTTGGGGCAAACCCCAGCATTCTGCACCATGAGATGGTTTCCAAATCCTACCTGGGGCTGCTGCTCCTGAAATGAAGGCGCAGCCCATTAGGCTGGGAAGCGGGTCTGGTCCAGCAGCTCTGGAGTACAGAATCCCATTGCTGGAGAGAAGAATGCCTTGCTGTTGTGTCAGGTGGCATCAGCAGGGGGTTTGCTGATCTCCAGGATCGGCTGCTGAAATGACTCTGCAGGCACAGAGGTGGCCAAAGGACTAAGGGGACTGGGGAGGGGCCGTGCGGCTGGGGCGCCCGGGGGTCCCTGTGGGTTGGGCAGTCTCTGCCTTTGGGGTACTTGAGTTTGGCTCCGTGAGCTGGGGGGTTTGAGGACAGGGCGGGCGGCCCTTGCCGCTGCACTTCCGCCCATAAACCTGCTCCCCTTTGCCTCCTCTTCGCAGGATGGCAGTGAGGGCCAGGCTGCCCCCGCCGAGCCCCCCACTGCAGACATGGACACCCCGCATGGGGCAAGCTCAGCGCTGGGACTGAAGGGACCAGGGACACAGCCTGCACCCAGGACCAGCAAAGGGACCAGCAAGGGGACTCCACAGACACAGCCTGGCTCCCCGGCGACGCAGAGAGCACCAGTGGCCCCTGAGAAGGGGGCAGGTGCTTCCTCAGATAAGACAAAGAGTTCTGATGCCCGTGCCACTACGCTGGGGACAGAGCCGGGGGCCCCTGACACCCAGACCACTACGCCGGGGACAGAGCCGGGGGCCCCTGACACCCAGACCACTACGCCGGGGACAGAGCCGGGGGCCCCTGACACCCAGACCACTACGCCGGGGACAGAGCCGGGGGCCCCTGACACCCAGACCGCTACGCCGGGGACAGAGCCGGGGGCCCCTGACACCCAGACCGCTACGCCGGGGACAGAGCCGGGGGCCCCTGACACCCAGACCGCTACGCTGGGGACAGAGCCGGGGGCCCCTGACACCCAGACCTCCACCCCGGGGACAGAGCCGGGGGCCCCTGACACCCAGACCTCCACCCACGGGGCACAGCCGGGGTCCTCTGACACCCAGACCTCCACCCCGGGGACAGAGCCGGGGGCCCCTGACACCCAGACCGCTACGCCGGGGACAGAGCCGGGGGCCCCTGACACCCAGACCGCTACGCCGGGGACAGAGCCGGGGGCCCCTGACACCCAGACCGCTACGCCGGGGACAGAGCCGGGGGCCCCTGACACCCAGACCGCTACGCCGGGGACAGAGCCGGGGGCCCCTGACAGCCAGACCGCTACGCCGGGGACAGAGCCGGGGGCCCCTGACAGCCAGACCGCTACGCCGGGGACAGAGCCGGGGGCCCCTGACAGCCAGACCGCTACGGCGGGCACAGAGCCGGGGGCCCCTGACAGCCAGACCGCTACGCCGGGGACAGAGCCGGGGGCCCCTGACAGCCAGACCACTACGCGGGGGACAGAGCCGGGGGCCCCTGACACCCAGACCTCCACCCCGGGGACAGAGCCGGGGGCCCCTGACACCCAGACCTCCACCCCGGGGGCACAGCCGGGGTCCTCTGACACCCAGGCCTCCACCCCGGGGACAGAGCCGGGGGCCCCTGACACCCAGACCTCCACCCCGGGGACAGAGCCGGGGGCCCCTGACACCCAGACCTCCACCCCGGGGGCACAGCCGGGGTCCTCTGACACCCAGACCTCCACCCCGGGGACAGAGCCAGGGGCCCCTGACACCCAGACCACTACGCTGGGGACAGAGCCGGGGGCCCCTGACACCCAGACCTCCACCCCGGGGGCACAGCCGGGGGCCCCTGACACCCAGACCGCTACGCTGGGGACAGAGCCGGGGGCCCCTGACACCCAGACCGCTACGCTGGGGACAGAGCCGGGGGCCCCTGACAGCCAGACCACTACGCTGGGGACAGAGCCGGGGGCCCCTGACACCCAGACCTCCACCCCGGGGACAGAGCCGGGGGCCCCTGACACCCAGACCTCCACCCCGGGGGCACAGCCGGGGTCCTCTGACACCCAGACCTCCACCCCGGGGACAGAGCCGGGGGCCCCTGACACCCAGACCTCCACCCCGGGGGCACAGCCGGGGTCCTCTGACACCCAGGCCTCCACCCCGGGGACAGAGTCGGGGGCCCCTGACACCCAGACCTCCACCCCGGGGACAGAGCCGGGGGCCCCTGACACCCAGACCTCCACCCCGGGGGCACAGCCGGGGTCCTCTGACACCCAGACCTCCACCCCGGGGACAGAGCCGGGGGCCCCTGACACCCAGACCACTACGCTGGGGACAGAGCCGGGGGCCCCTGACACCCAGACCTCCACCCCGGGGGCACAGCCGGGGTCCTCTGACACCCAGACCACTACGCTGGGGACAGAGCCGGGGGCCCCTGACACCCAGACCACTACGCCGGGGACAGAGCCGGGGGCCCCTGACACCCAGACCGCTACGCCGGGGACAGAGCCGGGGGCCCCTGACAGCCAGACCGCTACGCCGGGGACAGAGCCGGGGGCCCCTGACAGCCAGACCGCTACGCCGGGGACAGAGCCGGGGGCCCCTGACAGCCAGACCGCTACGCCGGGGACAGAGCCGGGGGCCCCTGACAGCCAGACCGCTACGCCGGGGACAGAGCCGGGGGCCCCTGACAGCCAGACCGCTACGGCGGGCACAGAGCCGGGGGCCCCTGACAGCCAGACCGCTACGGCGGGCACAGAGCCGGGGGCCCCTGACAGCCAGACCGCTACGGCGGGCACAGAGCCGGGGGCCCCTGACAGCCAGACCGCTACGCCGGGGACAGAGCCGGGGGCCCCTGACACCCAGACCGCTACGCTGGGGACAGAGCCGGGGGCCCCTGACACCCAGACCGCTACGCTGGGGACAGAGCCGGGGGCCCCTGACAGCCAGACCACTACGCGGGGGACAGAGCCGGGGGCCCCTGACAGCCAGACCACTACGCGGGGGACAGAGCCGGGGGCCCCTGACACCCAGACCTCCACCCCGGGGGCACAGCCGGGGTCCTCTGACACCCAGGCCTCCACCCCGGGGACAGAGCCGGGGGCCCCTGACACCCAGACCTCCACCCCGGGGACAGAGCCGGGGGCCCCTGACACCCAGACCTCCACCCCGGGGGCACAGCCGGGGTCCTCTGACACCCAGACCTCCACCCCGGGGACAGAGCCGGGGGCCCCTGACACCCAGACCACTACGCTGGGGACAGAGCCGGGGGCCCCTGACACCCAGACCTCCACCCCGGGGGCACAGCCGGGGGCCCCTGACACCCAGACCGCTACGCTGGGGACAGAGCCGGGGGCCCCTGACACCCAGACCACTACGCTGGGGACAGAGCTGGGGGCCACTGACACCCAGACCACTACCCTGTGGAGGCTAAGCCTGCCTGTGCCCCTGTCTCACTGACCAGGTCCACACTGCAGGAGATGAGGTGTAAGCTGAAGGAGCTGGAAGAGCAGCAGGAGATGACCAAGGCCCCGCTGGAGCGGTTGGTGGCCAAGACGGCTGACGAGCTGCAGGAGCAGGTGAGGTCCAGGGTCAGCGCTCCCACCGCCACAGCATGGTGGGGTGGTCCTGGAGGGGTTCCCAGCCACATCCCCAGCCATGTGGTATGGCCTTGGGGGGTGCTGGCACCTCCCAAGGGGATGCTGGGCAGGGTGACAAACACCCCTTGTGCATTGGGGCTCAGTGGTAGAACTCGGGCACCACCCAAGGGGGTGCTGGGCAGGGTGACAAACACCCCTTGTGCATTGGGGTTCAGTGGTAGAACTCGGGCACCACCCAAGGGGGTGCTGGGCAGGGTGACAAACACCCCTTGTGCATTGGGGCTCAGTGGTAGAACTCGGGCACCACCCAAGGGGGTGCTGGGCAGGGTGACAAACACCCCTTGTGCATTGGGGTTCAGTGGTAGAACTCGGGCACCACCCAAGGGGGTGCTGGGCAGGGTGACAAACACCCCTTGTGCATTGGGGTTCAGTGGTAGAACTCGGGCACCACCCAAGGGGGTGCTGGGCAGGGTGACAAACACCCCTTGTGCATTGGGGATCAGTGGTAGAACTGGCCTGGGGGAGGGAGGATTTCCAGACTGGCTGGTGCCACAGCACCCGGATTTGTTGCCTGCCTCCACCTCATCTCGGAGCCTACTCCTTCTCCCCTTCCTGCAGCTGGGCGAGCCGAGGGCAATGGTGGGGAGCACAGGGCAGGAGCAGGCAGAGGCGCAGGCAGCGTGCCCCGTCTGCAGCACGGACATCAGCAAGCAGGCGGGGCAGCTCCTCCAGCGCTACGAGAAGCTCCAGGAGGTGGTGGACGATTTCACGTCGCGGCAGGCAGTGGGCAACGTGGTAAGGCAGCTGCCACGGAGGAGCCAGGTAAGGAGATGCCAGCATGGGGGGCTTGGGAGGGGGTTGCCAGCACCCCCCCAGCTGGTTGTGCTTCACTGTAATGTGGGGGCGCCCCTCACCGCCTCCCAGATTGGTTCGTACAAGCGAGCCGCATGGAAGGAAATTAAAGCTTTGATGCAAATGTCCTGTTGGCACTGAGAGCCCATGGCCACCGGGCAAGTAACCCGGGTCTGTCCCCACGGGGGCAGCCAGCCCCGCCTTGCACAGCACCACCTTGTCATCTTCCTCCCTGAAGCAGGACGAGGAGCTGCTGAAGCGCATCCAGGCCACCGTCACGCAGGTGCAAGGCGACTACGAGAAGCTCAATTCTGTCACCGGGAACCTCCTGAATGACCGTCACCAGAAGGAGAAAGATATGGAGGTAGGTGGCTGAAACCCCCTCGGGGTCAGAGCATCCTCCAGGCAGACCCCAGGCTGGGGACCACAAGGGATTTGTCTGCACCCCCCCAAACCTTGCAGCCCTGTGGAGGTTCAATGTACCTTTCCTGGAGGTTTGGGTGAGGTGGGGGGAGCGGGGGTTGCTCAGCTGGCCAGGAGGCAGCTCCAACCCTGCCGCGGTGTCATGGGATGCTTTTCTGTGTTGGAAGGCTCTGTTCCGGTCCCTGGAGAGGCTGGAGAAGGAGAAAGCGAACAAGGAAGACCTGGTGCTGGGAATTGATGCGGTATGGCCTTGGGGGGTCCTGGCACCACCCAAGGGGGCGCTGGGCAGGGTGACAAACACCCCTTGTGCCTTGGGGGCTCAGTGGCAGAACTGGCCTGGGGGAGGGAGGGTTTCCAGACGGGCTGTGGCTCCTTCCCCACGTGCCTCTGTCTTCCCCTGGGTCCCTTCAGCTGGTGTGACCAACCCCACGGGGGTGATGGGGCGAGTGGGGCCACACAGCCACTTCTCCCTGTCCTCCTGCCACGAGCTGGCCCTGCCCGTCATCCCTCCATCCTTTCCTCACTGCTCTCCTGCCTTTCCCCGCTGCTAGAAAGCAGACAAAACCGCCCTGGCCGGCAAAGTGAGTCGCACCCAGTTTGAGGCGAGCATGGAGCGGCTGAATGAGAGGATGCAGGAGACGCTGAGCCGGGTGGCGGGGCAGGAGCAGGGCTGGCACCAGGTCCAGCGGCAGCTCAGTGAAGAGATGGACTCCAAGGTGAGGGGTGACACGTCCCCGCTGCGCAAAACTGGCACCTTCGGGGCTTGGCAGCCTAAGGCAGCATCCCTCTGAGGATCCCCCCTCCTGGCTTTTCATGGGGAACATGATGTCCCAGCCCGGGGCAGCTGGCTGAGGGTGTGTGTCTGTCCGTAGCTGGACCGCCTGGAGCTGGGGCCTTTCCGGCAGCAGCTGGAGGGGCACTGGAGGAGCATCCTGGAGCAGCTCAAGGAGAAGGAGCCGCTGACGGAGGCTGACGATGCAGCTGGGATGAAGAAGTGAGTGCGATGGGGGTGGCGATGGCTTCTCCTCCCACCGGTAGCAGGTTCCCGATGTTAAAGGAGGCACGAGGAGGGGGACGTGCAGGATGGAGCCCTCCCGAACCAAAAGTGGGATGTGGGTGCAAAGGTTTTCTGGAGCAAGGGTGGGGAACGGCGACTTGTCCCCCTGGGCAGGGGCGTGACACGCGGCGCCGCAGAGCTGGGTTGTGACCTGCCCTCCTGGCGAGGGGCAGGGGGGTAATTAGCGCTGACGAAGTGATGAAACCGGTGTGAGGGCTGGTTGGGATGGCAGCTACGGGTGCCTGCGCCCTTCACCTCCCATCCCTGCCTGCCCTGGGCAGCCACAGGCAGCTGCCAGGTTTCGGAGGTGCCCGCAGGGCCGAGGCGAGCGTGTCCCTGTCCTCGGGGCAGCTGTGACAAAACTCATCCTGAAAAATGTGGGAATCCTGCATCCCCCAGGCCCGGCGTTTGTACCCCAGCAAGAGGTACAGGAACACCCCCATTCTGTCCTTGCTGGTACCCCCAGTTCCCATGGGACTGGGGTGCTGTGCGTGCCTGTGGGCGTAGTTCCCGTAATGGTGGTTTTTGGGTGCTCCCCTCAGTGGATTCTCCGGTGCCTAATATGAGGTGGAGCTTTTTCCCAAGCGGGAGCCCACAACCAACTGCTCTCCCCCATCGTAGCCCCTTGATTTTGTAGTCAGCCGGTGGGTTGTGACCTTGTTGGGGTGGGGTGGGGGGTAAGCCAGGCTCAAATTCCTGCGGTTCCCCCCGCAAATACCATAACCCATTACAATGAAGTGCCCAGCACCTTGCTGCTGCCTGCCAGCTGCCTGCCTGTGTGCAGGCAGGGCTGTATCCCCCCCAGGAACTCACCCAGCCCTTTCCCCCCCCCCCCCCCAGGCAGCTGCTGGCCCATTTTCACTGCCTGTCCTGCGACCGGCCCCTCAGCATGCTGGCGCCTGGCCCGTGAGTACCGTCCGGCACCGGTGCATCGGGGGGTGCGTGGGTGATTCGGAGGGGAGATGGGTGCTGGCAGTGCCCCGCTGTGCCCGGCACGGGGGTTAGGGTGTCTGCCTGGGGGGGTGCAGCCCTCCTGAGCCCCTCCCTGGGGGCAGTGGGATGCCAATGGGGTACAAGCCTGTGGGTTTTGGGGCACTGCCCCGAGCTGGGGTGGGTCGTGTGTCCCCTGTCACCCACCCACGGCTCCTGCCCTCCCCAGGCTCATCGTGGCCATCCCGTACATGCCACCGCTCCCCCCCCACCTTGCCAGGCGCTCCCATACTGTCGTGGAGCTGGAGCAAACACGGCAGCACAGCCACAGGTAGGGGACACGGGGACCCGGTCCCTGGGGTGCAGGTTGACCCTGCCCTGGAGAGGGAGAGCCCTTCCCAGGGTGGGGGTGAAGGGATGCAGGGGGGGCCTGGGCAGGGCAGGGGAGCAGAGATGTGCTGCAGAGGGGTCAGCTGTGCTTGTCCCCGGTCTGTGGCGTTTTACAGCCCTCCCTGCGCTGCCCTGTCTAGCCCAGGTCTGTGTCTCAGTGGTGCTGAAGCCACATGTGATGAGCTGTGTCTGGTCTCAGCCTGACCTCAGGCTTCACTGGGGAGTCAGCTGCCTCCTGTGAAACAAGTCACCGAAATTAAACACTGCAGCTGGGACAGCCCAGCTCCTGCCTCCCGGTGTCCCTTGCGTAGGGTGCAGGGACCTGCCATGGCCATGACCAGCTCACCAGGGCCACGGGGAAAGAGCAGATCCAGCACAGCTGGACAGGCGTGGGTCTCCTTCAGCAGTCGGAGGGCACCCGGGAGGGACATACCCCACCGGGGAGCACCCGCAGCCCCCTCCCTGGCATAGTAGGGTGAAGCACGGGGTGCCACGGTGCTGGGTGCTGAGCATCCCTGTGCTCCGTCCCACAGGGAGCGGGTGGCCGAGTGCAGGTACCCCCGCGTGCCACGGCTCTGCGGGGGCCGGCACACCCTCACCCACCCGCTGCAGCGCTGCCCGCACCCCCAGCCCCACCCACCCAGCGCCCCGCGGCCGCTCCAGCCCCGCACCCTGCTCCCCATCAAGGTAAGGATGACGAAGGTAGGGATACAGCGGGGGCAAGCGAGGCTGGGAGGGTGATGCTGAGCATCCAGGGTGGGGGTGGGGGGATCCGTGCCTCGGTTTCCCCAGGGGGAGCTGGGTGGGGGGGTTTGCCTGGGGATGCTGATTTGGGCCCCGTGTTTCAGCCAACCCCCTCTCTCCTTCCCAGCACGACGAGACGGAGCTGTTGGGCCAGGATGGCCACATCTACAGGGGCCGGCGGGGCAGGCAGCTGCCTGTGCTCGTGGGCAAGGAGGGTACGGCTGGGCCACGCTTGGGGAGCGGATCTGGCGGGGGTGAACTGGGCAGTGGAGTGGGCAGGGTGCCCGCGGGGTGCCAGGTTTTCCCCCTTTCCCCCCCGTGTGTTCTCCCTGGCTCCCCCCAGCCCAGCTCCCTCTGCTCCCTCCTGCCAGACTTCCCCAGGGCCAAGCCCAAGCTGTCCCCGAGGCAGTGGGATGCCAGGGACACCAGCCGCCTGCTCTCCCGGCCCCAGAGCACTGCGTCCTCGCTCAGCCAGCCAGGTACGGCCCTGCCAGGGCACCGGGGTGGGGGGAGAGGGCACCCTGCTGTGTCCTGGTGGGTGGGGGCAAGCAGGGTGGGATGGGGGTTTGGGGTGGAGTGGGGTGGGAGCAGGATGGAGGGGGAGGACTGGAAGATGGGGCAATCGATCCCCGTGTTGGAGCCAGAGCAAGGTGGAGGGGTGTGGCGGGGTGGTCCTGGCCACTGTGGGACAACAGCCTGTCTGCTTCAGGGTGGGGGCCAGGACCCCGTTTCTGGGTGTCTCTGGCCAGGCAGGTGCCCATGGGCGGTGCCTGCCCCAGGGGCTGCAGGGGGGCTAACCCCTGCCCCTCGCCCCCAGGCATCCCCACCTCGCCAGAGCACAGGCCAGCCTCCTCCCACGGCCGCCTCTCCCAGGCACGGGGGCTCCTCCTGCCCCCCCAGCCCTCGTGGGACGGATCCAGCACCCCGGAAGCCAGGCAGGACTGGGGGTCCCCGACTGAACCCCCACCACCCCGGCCACCGAGCAGGCGAGCAAGCATCTCTGGCCAGCAGCAATAAAGGGCCATGGGCAGCCAAGCACCTGCGCGGCCTGAGTGGGGTGGCCCTGGGCTGGGATCTTCCCATCATGCATAAGGAGGGGTCGCAGCATCCCTTGTCCTGCGGCCACGTGTGGCCAGAGGAGCTGAAACCAGCCCCTGTCCAACCCCCCTCCCAGGGTCTGTGCCGGCCCCGTGCTGCCACGCTCTCCCTGACACCCCCTGGCCTCCATGAACCCCTTTTCGGCCCCGATGGCTCCTGACAGGGAGCTTGTGGCCCCCAAAAGGCTCTGGGGGAGCCCACACTAAAGCAGGAGGATGATGACGCTCCGTTGCTGCTGAAGGTGGTGGGAGATGGGGACTGTGGTGGGAGATGGGGACCGCGGTGGGAAGGGTGGCAGCAGGACATGGCTTTAACGCCAAAAGCGAATCCCCCCCCAAGCCCGCTGGTTGGCTATCGCTTATCCCGCGGGATGAGCATCACTGAGCAGGTTTCCTTATCTGCTCATGGATTGTCACCCCCTTGTCCCTCTTCCAACGCGGCCATTGATGGAAAGAGGAAGGCACTGACCCCACTGCTGCCGGGCTCGGGGCAGCTGATGATTCCCCCCTCCGGAGCGAAGCACCATAACCCCTTCTCTGCCCCCAGCCCTGGGGACACACATCCCCTCCTTTCTCTTACGCCACCCCCATTGCTTGGGGGTGCTTTTCCCCAGCCCCCTTCTGCCACCCCTCACCGTCAGATGGGAGAAAGGTGTGCTGAGACCTGGCATAAGTCGTGTCACGAATGGAGCGGTACTGGGCAGGGAAACTGCAGTCCCTAGAAGCGACATGGCGGGGGGACCTGGGGGTGTCATGGCTGGGGACATGTGGCCGTGTGTATGGGGGAGCCGGGGCTGTCCCAGCACAACGTGCAAAGCACCGGGGACAGCCCCAACTCCCCTGGGGGAACGGGGACGGACACACCAAGCTGGTGGCACCTCTCGGGAGGGTGAGAAACCCTGAGGGGAACCCCAGAGGCAGCCGGGGGGGACCCAGGCACGTGGGGAAGCATCCCCTCACCCTGCCATGGTGCGTGCTTGGGGGCTGCCCTGTGGAAAAACTGCTCCCCTGGTAGATCTTCTCCCCAGATTCGGGCGAGGGGGGGAGCACCCAAACCTGCCCCCCACAATGGCAGACCCCAACCCTGCCCACCCCACTGCAGTCTCCAGGCACCTTGGCCCCCAGGGAGCCCCCCCTGCCGGGGATGTTTGGTTTTTTCAGGGGAAAAATAGGTGCTAAATACCCGCCTTGGGGGTGCCCAGGTGGCTCCAGCAGGATCTGGGATTCCCTCAGTGCCACCTCCAGTGGGATAACTGGGAGCACTCAGAGCAAAGTGGTGACCACTAGAATAGAGCCAGCAGAGGACCATCTTGTCCCCCAGGAGGGGGGTCAGGCATTGATGGGCTTAAAAACACCCCCCACCCCCTGGGACTAATTGCATTTGCAGGATTTGGCCCAGCTGGGGCTGAGCCCTTTGGGGTGTGTGTGTGTGTGTCCCCAGCTCACCCCCTCTCCCACCCACTGTCCCATTTGCTGCTGCTGGGACCCAGCTGCACCCTATAAACAAACACCCCCACCCCCCCAAACATGAGCACCCAGCCCCACATCCCTTTTTGGGTGCTGCCTGCGCTGCTGGAGCAGGTGAGTAGCCCCAGCTGGGGCATTTTTTCCCCTTTTTTCCTTTTTCCTTCTGAGGTTGGGCTGTGCTGGGGGTCTCCCTGTTCCCTGGGGGATGACTTGCTGTTGTGCTTTGAGCCCCCCCAGCCCTTGCTGCCATCTCTGGAGCTGCTGCGTTCCCATTTTGGGCTTTTTTTACCCCAGTTGCTTGGTGTGTGAGCAGTGTGGCAAGGGGGGGGGGGTGTGTGTGCCGTGTTCTTCTTCAATTTTAATTTAGTTTGGATATTTAAGCACAAAGCCAGGGGCTGGTGCGTTGTTTGGAGTCGTTAGAAGGGGGGTGGCACAGCAAGTGGCTTGTGAGGTCAGGGCCTGGGGCTGAGCAGTGTCCTGGGCCTGGGGGGAAAGGAGTTGGTGGCCAGCGAGCCCCCACCCATGGCCCTCCTGCAGTGGGGGACACTGAAAAGGCATCACCGCCCCCCCACCCCCCCCCCACCTCAGAGCAGGCTTTGCCTAAAAGCCTGGCAGCCCTGAGTATCGCAGGGCTCCCTGCAGGGCTGAGGCCTGGGGGGCTCATCACATGGGTGGGTGATGGGGCTGGGGAGGGGGACACAAGCTGCCGGGGGGTGGGTTGCAAACCGCAGTATTTTGTGAGGGTGCAGGATGGGGTTCGGGCTGCACCCCAGGACATGGGGGTCCTCGCTGTGCTCACATGGCCCCCCCACGGCTCCGGGGTCCCCCCTTCCCTCTGCTCCCCCCTTCGGGGATGGCAGCGGCGGCTTCTGCAGGCAGAGCGCAGGCAGAGCGCGGGCAGCACGTGGGACTCGGCGCAGCCTCCTGGGGGGGGCCTGTCCCCACTGGTAATGCTGCGGCTTGGGGGGGGGCTCACGCCCGTTCTCGGTGCCCTTGCAGGGATGTGCTGCCAGCAAAGAGAGAAGGCAGGGACAGCTGGTGTTAAAAAAGTGATTTTTTTTAATTATTATTTTTAAATTAATAAAAAACCTTCAACCTGTTTTTTGTTGGGGTTTTTTTTGTTTTTGTTTTTTTTTTAGCAAGATTGATTTGAAAACTAAAAAACCTCCCCCCAGCTCCCCCCTCTCTGGGGAAGGGCCATGATTGGCAGTTGCAGGGACAGGAGGGGCATCGCCTTGATAAATCCCCCTATGCCCTGGGGGTGCCGAGGGAGGGAGGATGGGGTTGGGGGGGGTCCGGGGGGGTCTGTGCAAGAAGCCAGGCTGAATTTCCGAAGCCAGAGAAGAGGCGTGTTTGCTCTGGGCGCTGCAACAAGCGTCCAGGAAATCCAGAGCCAGGGATGGGGGGGCCAGTGGCTCTGTGTCTGTGGCCACGATCCGGGGTGCCAACAGCTGCCTCCATTTATTTTTCGTTATTTCCCCCCCACCCTTCCTTCTCCTGCCCTGCTGCAGGGATGCTGGGGGGGGAGCCACAGGGAAACCCCCCCACCCACCCAGCAGCCACCTCCGTGCTGCTGCTCCTTCTCTCTGGATTTATATACATTAGATATATTTATATATTATATATTTAAAAAAAAAAAAATGGGGGGAGAAAAGACCAGCTAGTGACTCTTGCAGAGGCTCTCATGGGCCGGTGGCCTCCCCGGCAGCATGTCCCGTCTCCCCCCCCTAAAAATAATAATAAAACCACAGGGGTGGCGGGGGGATGGTGCGTTGGGGACACAGCATCTGCCCGACCTGACCAACCCAGACCTAGGTTGCCATCCCGTCAGCATCAAACCTCAGCGTTTTCTCTCCAGCCCCAAGACCCTCCCCTTGCTGTTGCTGCACCACTGTGCTGATGGGGCCTGTGCTATTTTAGGGAGTCTTACAGCTTTTCCTGCCGGTCCCGAGTGCTGTCTAGACAGCTTGAGCAGCCCCTGGGCGTAGCTTTAGCACTCCTGAGCCCCCCGCTCTGCCGCTGACTTGGAGGTAAGACTTAGGGGCACTCCAAGGAGGGTTTAGCTTCTTGCCTCAGTGCATCTTGTTCCCATCTCTTAATCTCTCTGCTCCCTCTTTGAATTCAGTCCTCCCAGTTTGGAAGAGAAGAATACAGACTAGAGGCTTTGGTTTTAATGCCTGAGAACAGGTATCTGGTGTCATTTAGAAGAGCGAGTTCTGCTTCCTGCTTGCCCACCCTCATCCTTTCTTGGAAATGGTCTTTGAGTGCCTCACCCAAGGGGGTGCTCTGACCGTGTGACGGTCCGACCTGGACGTTTCTAAGGGAAAAGAAATTCTTGGAGGAGGACATTCAGATGATCCGGGAGACGCTTGGCATGGTGAGCTGCTGCCGGTGTCCCCAGGAGGCAGCTGGGCCCTCACCCCCCTCCCTGCCTCTGTGTCACCCTGCCACCCCTGCCCCACGGCCCTGGGTGTCACCCGGCGTGAAGGGTGCCAGGAGGGAAGAGCAGGAAGCGTGTCCCAAGGCTGAAGAGGTAACTGCATGCACCAACCAAAGTGATGCTAAGACATTTTTTAACTAAGCAGCTGTAAAGAAAGAAACATGGGTGCTAAGAAGGAGAGGAGATAAAGATCTACCCATGCAACACAGCCACAACCCTGCCTGGCATCCCTCTGTCCTGTGCCCAAGTTAATTTTTGGATGCTCCTTTTCAATCCTGCTCCTGTGTCTGGGCTGCCATCCCTCTCCTTGTCCCGCTCCAGGGGAATCTCCAGGACGCTGCCAGCCAGCTGCCGGCCCTCCGTGACCAGACGGCGTTGGACAGTGACATGGTACGGCCGCGCGCACGCCCGGATCCTGCTCCGGGACGGAGGCGGCTGCGTGCCCGGGGCACCGGTGCACCCAGTCCCTCGGTGTCAGGGCACGGTCCCAGCAGGGCTGGGCAGCGATGCTGGAGGGGGTCAGTGCTCCTGTGGGTGCCATCTCACCCGGCTACGTGGCCAGGGTTGACCCCCTAATCCCTTTTTTCCCCAGAAAAAGCTGAAGGAAAGGCTGAGCCTCTACCCAGCCCCAGAGGAGGTGAGCAACATGGTGCGCTGGGAGGTGCTGGAGGATTGCCTGGTGGGCAGTCTCTGCCTTTGGGGTACTTGAGTTTGGCTCCGTGAGCTGGGGGGTTTGAGGACAGGGCGGGCGGCCCTTGCCGCTGCAATTCCGCCCATAAACCTGCTCCCCTTTGCCTCCTCTTCGCAGGATGGCAGTGAGGGCCAGGCTGCCCCCGCCGAGCCCCCCACTGCAGACATGGACACCCCGCCTGGGGCAAGCTCAGCGCTGGGACTGAAGGGACCAGGGACACAGCCTGCACCCAGGACCAGCAAAGGGACCAGCAAGGGGACTCCACAGACACAGCCTGGCTCCCCGGCGACGCAGAGAGCACCAGTGGCCCCTGAGAAGGGGGCAGGTGCTTCCTCAGATAAGACAAAGAGTTCTGATGCCCGTGCCACTACGCTGGGGACAGAGCCGGGGGCCCCTGACACCCAGACCGCTACGCCGGGGACAGAGCCGGGGGCCCCTGACACCCAGACCGCTACGCCGGGGACAGAGCCGGGGGCCCCTGACACCCAGACCGCTACGCCGGGGACAGAGCCGGGGGCCCCTGACACCCAGACCGCTACGCCGGGGACAGAGCCGGGGGCCCCTGACACCCAGACCGCTACGCCGGGGACAGAGCCGGGGGCCCCTGACACCCAGACCGCTACGCCGGGGACAGAGCCGGGGGCCCCTGACACCCAGACCGCTACGCCGGGGACAGAGCCGGGGGCCCCTGACACCCAGACCGCTACGCCGGGGACAGAGCCGGGGGCCCCTGACACCCAGACCGCTACGCCGGGGACAGAGCCGGGGGCCCCTGACACCCAGACCGCTACGCCGGGGACAGAGCCGGGGGCCCCTGACAGCCAGACCGCTACGCCGGGGACAGAGCCGGGGGCCCCTGACAGCCAGACCGCTACGCCGGGGACAGAGCCGGGGGCCCCTGACAGCCAGACCGCTACGCCGGGGACAGAGCCGGGGCCCCCTGACACCCAGACCGCTACGCCGGGGACAGAGCCGGGGGCCCCTGACACCCAGACCGCTACGCCGGGGACAGAGCCGGGGGCCCCTGACACCCAGACCTCCACCCCGGGGACAGAGCCGGGGGCCCCTGACACCCAGACCTCCACCCCGGGGGCACAGCCGGGGTCCTCTGACACCCAGGCCTCCACCCCGGGGACAGAGCCGGGGGCCCCTGACACCCAGACCTCCACCCCGGGGGCACAGCCGGGGTCCTCTGACACCCAGACCTCCACCCCGGGGACAGAGCCGGGGGCCCCTGACACCCAGACCGCTACGCCGGGGACAGAGCCGGGGGCCCCTGACAGCCAGACCGCTACGCCGGGGACAGAGCCGGGGGCCCCTGACAGCCAGACCGCTACGGCGGGCACAGAGCCGGGGGCCCCTGACAGCCAGACCGCTACGGCGGGCACAGAGCCGGGGGCCCCTGACAGCCAGACCGCTACGCCGGGGACAGAGCCGGGGGCCCCTGACAGCCAGACCGCTACGCCGGGGACAGAGCCGGGGGCCCCTGACAGCCAGACCGCTACGCCGGGGACAGAGCCGGGGGCCCCTGACACCCAGACCTCCACCCCGGGGGCACAGCCGGGGGCCCCTGACACCCAGACCGCTACGCTGGGGACAGAGCCGGGGGCCCCTGACACCCAGACCGCTACGCCGGGGACAGAGCCGGGGGCCCCTGACACCCAGACCGCTACGCTGGGGACAGAGCCGGGGGCCCCTGACAGCCAGACCACTACGCTGGGGACAGAGCCGGGGGCCCCTGACACCCAGACCTCCACCCCGGGGGCACAGCCGGGGGCCCCTGACACCCAGACCGCTACGCTGGGGACAGAGCCGGGGGCCCCTGACAGCCAGACCGCTACGGCGGGCACAGAGCCGGGGGCCCCTGACAGCCAGACCGCTACGGCGGGCACAGAGCCGGGGGCCCCTGACACCCAGACCGCTACGCTGGGGACAGAGCCGGGGGCCCCTGACACCCAGACCGCTACGCTGGGGACAGAGCCGGGGGCCCCTGACACCCAGACCGCTACGCTGGGGACAGAGCCGGGGGCCCCTGACAGCCAGACCACTACGCGGGGGACAGAGCCGGGGGCCCCTGACACCCAGACCTCCACCCCGGGGACAGAGCCGGGGGCCCCTGACACCCAGACCTCCACCCCGGGGGCACAGCCGGGGTCCTCTGACACCCAGGCCTCCACCCCGGGGACAGAGCCGGGGGCCCCTGACACCCAGACCTCCACCCCGGGGACAGAGCCGGGGGCCCCTGACACCCAGACCTCCACCCCGGGGGCACAGCCGGGGTCCTCTGACACCCAGACCTCCACCCCGGGGACAGAGCCGGGGGCCCCTGACACCCAGACCACTACGCTGGGGACAGAGCCGGGGGCCCCTGACACCCAGACCTCCACCCCGGGGGCACAGCCGGGGGCCCCTGACACCCAGACCGCTACGCTGGGGACAGAGCCGGGGGCCCCTGACACCCAGACCACTACGCTGGGGACAGAGCTGGGGGCCACTGACACCCAGACCACTACCCTGTGGAGGCTAAGCCTGCCTGTGCCCCTGTCTCACTGACCAGGTCCACACTGCAGGAGATGAGGTGTAAGCTGAAGGAGCTGGAAGAGCAGCAGGAGATGACCAAGGCCCCGCTGGAGCGGTTGGTGGCCAAGACGGCTGACGAGCTGCAGGAGCAGGTGAGGTCCAGGGTCAGCGCTCCCACCGCCACAGCATGGTGGGGTGGTCCTGGAGGGGTTCCCAGCCACATCCCCAGCCATGTGGTATGGCCTTGGGGGGTGCTGGCACCTCCCAAGGGGATGCTGGGCAGGGTGACAAACACCCCTTGTGCATTGGGGCTCAGTGGTAGAACTCGGGCACCACCCAAGGGGGTGCTGGGCAGGGTGACAAACACCCCTTGTGCATTGGGGTTCAGTGGTAGAACTCGGGCACCACCCAAGGGGGTGCTGGGCAGGGTGACAAACACCCCTTGTGCATTGGGGCTCAGTGGTAGAACTCGGGCACCACCCAAGGGGGTGCTGGGCAGGGTGACAAACACCCCTTGTGCATTGGGGCTCAGTGGTAGAACTCGGGCACCACCCAAGGGGGTGCTGGGCAGGGTGACAAAAACCCCTTGTGCATTGGGGTTCAGTGGTAGAACTCGGGCACCACCCAAGGGGGTGCTGGGCAGGGTGACAAACACCCCTTGTGCATTGGGGATCAGTGGTAGAACTGGCCTGGGGGAGGGAGGATTTCCAGACTGGCTGGTGCCACAGCACCCGGATTTGTTGCCTGCCTCCACCTCATCTCGGAGCCTACTCCTTCTCCCCTTCCTGCAGCTGGGCGAGCCGAGGGCAATGGTGGGGAGCACAGGGCAGGAGCAGGCAGAGGCGCAGGCAGCGTGCCCCGTCTGCAGCACGGACATCAGCAAGCAGGCGGGGCAGCTCCTCCAGCGCTACGAGAAGCTCCAGGAGGTGGTGGACGATTTCACGTCGCGGCAGGCAGTGGGCAACGTGGTAAGGCAGCTGCCACGGAGGAGCCAGGTAAGGAGATGCCAGCATGGGGGGCTTGGGAGGGGGTTGCCAGCACCCCCCCAGCTGGTTGTGCTTCACTGTAATGTGGGGGCGCCCCTCACCGCCTCCCAGATTGGTTCGTACAAGCGAGCCGCATGGAAGGAAATTAAAGCTTTGATGCAAATGTCCTGTTGGCACTGAGAGCCCATGGCCACCGGGCAAGTAACCCGGGTCTGTCCCCACGGGGGCAGCCAGCCCCGCCTTGCACAGCACCACCTTGTCATCTTCCTCCCTGAAGCAGGACGAGGAGCTGCTGAAGCGCATCCAGGCCACCGTCACGCAGGTGCAAGGCGACTACGAGAAGCTCAATTCTGTCACCACGAACCTCCTGAATGACCGTCACCAGAAGGAGAAAGATATGGAGGTAGGTGGCTGAAACCCCCTCGGGGTCAGAGCATCCTCCAGGCAGACCCCAGGCTGGGGACCACAAGGGATTTGTCTGCACCCCCCCAAACCTTGCAGCCCTGTGGAGGTTCAATGTACCTTTCCTGGAGGTTTGGGTGAGGTGGGGGGAGCGGGGGTTGCTCAGCTGGCCAGGAGGCAGCTCCAACCCTGCCGCGGTGTCATGGGATGCTTTTCTGTGTTGGAAGGCTCTGTTCCGGTCCCTGGAGAGGCTGGAGAAGGAGAAAGCGAACAAGGAAGACCTGGTGCTGGGAATTGATGCGGTATGGCCTTGGGGGGTCCTGGCACCACCCAAGGGGGCGCTGGGCAGGGTGACAAACACCCCTTGTGCCTTGGGGGCTCAGTGGCAGAACTGGCCTGGGGGAGGGAGGATTTCCAGACGGGCTGTGGCTCCTTCCCCACGTGCCTCTGTCTTCCCCTGGGTCCCTTCAGCTGGTGTGACCAACCCCACGGGGGTGATGGGGCGAGTGGGGCCACGTAGCCACTTCTCCCTGTCCTCCTGCCACGAGCTGGCCCTGCCCGTCATCCCTCCATCCTTTCCTCACTGCTCTCCTGCCTTTCCCCGCTGCTAGAAAGCAGACAAAACCGCCCTGGCCGGCAAAGTGAGTCGCACCCAGTTTGAGGCGAGCACGGAGCGGCTGAATGAGAGGATGCAGGAGACGCTGAGCCGGGTGGCGGGGCAGGAGCAGGGCTGGCACCAGGTCCAGCGGCAGCTCAGTGAAGAGATGGACTCCAAGGTGAGGGGTGACACGTCCCCGCTGCGCAAAACTGGCACCTTCGGGGCTTGGCAGCCTAAGGCAGCATCCCTCTGAGGATCCCCCCTCCTGGCTTTTCATGGGGAACATGATGTCCCAGCCCGGGGCAGCTGGCTGAGGGTGTGTGTCTGTCCGTAGCTGGACCGCCTGGAGCTGGGGCCTTTCCGGCAGCAGCTGGAGGGGCACTGGAGGAGCATCCTGGAGCAGCTCAAGGAGAAGGAGCCGCTGACGGAGGCTGACGATGCAGCTGGGATGAAGAAGTGAGTGCGATGGGGGTGGCGATGGCTTCTCCTCCCACCGGTAGCAGGTTCCCGATGTTAAAGGAGGCACGAGGAGGGGGACGTGCAGGATGGAGCCCTCCCGAACCAAAAGTGGGATGTGGGTGCAAAGGTTTTCTGGAGCAAGGGTGGGGAACGGCGACTTGTCCCCCTGGGCAGGGGTGTGACACGCGGCGCCGCAGAGCTGGGTTGTGACCTGCCCTCCTGGCGAGGGGCAGGGGGGTAATTAGCGCTGACGAAGTGATGAAACCGGTGTGAGGGCTGGTTGGGATGGCAGCTACGGGTGCCTGCGCCCTTCACCTCCCATCCCTGCCTGCCCTGGGCAGCCACAGGCAGCTGCCAGGTTTCGGAGGTGCCCGCAGGGCCGAGGCGAGCGTGTCCCTGTCCTCGGGGCAGCTGTGACAAAACTCATCCTGAAAAATGTGGGAATCCTGCATCCCCCAGGCCCGGCGTTTGTACCCCAGCAAGAGGTACAGGAACACCCCCATTCTGTCCTTGCTGGTACCCCCAGTTCCCATGGGACTGGGGTGCTGTGCGTGCCTGTGGGCGTAGTTCCCGTAATGGTGGTTTTTGGGTGCTCCCCTCAGTGGATTCTCCGGTGCCTAATATGAGGTGGAGCTTTTTCCCAAGCGGGAGCCCACAACCAACTGCTCTCCCCCATCGTAGCCCCTTGATTTTGTAGTCAGCCGGTGGGTTGTGACCTTGTTGGGGTGGGGTGGGGGGTAAGCCAGGCTCAAAACCCTGCGGTTCCCCCCGCAAATACCATAACCCATTACAATGAAGTGCCCAGCACCTTGCTGCTGCCTGCCAGCTGCCTGCCTGTGTGCAGGCAGGGCTGTATCCCCCCCAGGAACTCACCCAGCCCTTTCCCCCCCCCCCCCCCCAGGCAGCTGCTGGCCCATTTTCACTGCCTGTCCTGCGACCGGCCCCTCAGCATGCTGGCGCCTGGCCCGTGAGTACCGTCCGGCACCGGTGCATCGGGGGGTGCGTGGGTGATTCGGAGGGGAGATGGGTGCTGGCAGTGCCCCGCTGTGCCTGGCACGGGGGTTAGGGTGTCTGCCTGGGGGGGTGCAGCCCTCCTGAGCCCCTCCCTGGGGGCAGTGGGATGCCAATGGGGTACAAGCCTGTGGGTTTTGGGGCACTGCCCCGAGCTGGGGTGGGTCGTGTGTCCCCTGTCACCCACCCACGGCTCCTGCCCTCCCCAGGCTCATCGTGGCCATCCCGTACATGCCACCGCTCCCCCCCCACCTTGCCAGGCGCTCCCATACTGTCGTGGAGCTGGAGCAAACACGGCAGCACAGCCACAGGTAGGGGACACGGGGACCCGGTCCCTGGGGTGCAGGTTGACCCTGCCCTGGAGAGGGAGAGCCCTTCCCAGGGTGGGGGTGAAGGGATGCAGGGGGGGCCTGGGCAGGGCAGGGGAGCAGAGATGTGCTGCAGAGGGGTCAGCTGTGCTTGTCCCCGGTCTGTGGCGTTTTACAGCCCTCCCTGCGCTGCCCTGTCTAGCCCAGGTCTGTGTCTCAGTGGTGCCGAAGCCACATGTGATGAGCTGTGTCTGGTCTCAGCCTGACCTCAGGCTTCACTGGGGAGTCAGCTGCCTCCTGTGAAACAAGTCACCGAAATTAAACACTGCAGCTGGGACAGCCCAGCTCCTGCCTCCCGGTGTCCCTTGCGTAGGGTGCAGGGACCTGCCATGGCCATGACCAGCTCACCAGGGCCACGGGGAAAGAGCAGATCCAGCACAGCTGGACAGGCGTGGGTCTCCTTCAGCAGTCGGAGGGCACCCGGGAGGGACATACCCCACCGGGGAGCACCCGCAGCCCCCTCCCTGGCATAGTAGGGTGAAGCACGGGGTGCCACGGTGCTGGGTGCTGAGCATCCCTGTGCTCCGTCCCACAGGGAGCGGGTGGGCGAGTGCAGGTACCCCCGCGTGCCACGGCTCTGCGGGGGCCGGCACACCCTCACCCACCCGCTGCAGCGCTGCCCGCACCCCCAGCCCCACCCGCCCAGCGCCCCGCGGCCGCTCCAGCCCCGCACCCTGCTCCCCATCAAGGTAAGGATGACGAAGGTAGGGATACAGCGGGGGCAAGCGAGGCTGGGAGGGTGATGCTGAGCATCCAGGGTGGGGGTGGGGGGATCCGTGCCTCGGTTTCCCCAGGGGGAGCTGGGTGGGGGGGTTTGCCTGGGGATGCTGATTTGGGCCCCGTGTTTCAGCCAACCCCCTCTCTCCTTCCCAGCACGACGAGACGGAGCTGTTGGGCCAGGATGGCCACATCTACAGGGGCCGGCGGGGCAGGCAGCTGCCTGTGCTCGTGGGCAAGGAGGGTACGGCTGGGCCACGCTTGGGGAGCGGATCTGGCGGGGGTGAACTGGGCAGTGGAGTGGGCAGGGTGCCCGCGGGGTGCCAGGTTTTCCCCCTTTCCCCCCCGTGTGTTCTCCCTGGCTCCCCCCAGCCCAGCTCCCTCTGCTCCCTCCTGCCAGACTTCCCCAGGGCCAAGCCCAAGCTGTCCCCGAGGCAGTGGGATGCCAGGGACACCAGCCGCCTGCTCTCCCGGCCCCAGAGCACTGCGTCCTCGCTCAGCCAGCCAGGTACGGCCCTGCCAGGGCACCGGGGTGGGGGGAGAGGGCACCCTGCTGTGTCCTGGTGGGTGGGGGCAAGCAGGGTGGGATGGGGGTTTGGGGTGGAGTGGGGTGGGAGCAGGATGGAGGGGGAGGACTGGAAGATGGGGCAATCGATCCCCGTGTTGGAGCCAGAGCAAGGTGGAGGGGTGTGGCGGGGTGGTCCTGGCCACTGTGGGACAACAGCCTGTCTGCTTCAGGGTGGGGGCCAGGACCCCGTTTCTGGGTGTCTCTGGCCAGGCAGGTGCCCATGGGCGGTGCCTGCCCCAGGGGCTGCAGGGGGGCTAACCCCTGCCCCTCGCCCCCAGGCATCCCCACCTCGCCAGAGCACAGGCCAGCCTCCTCCCACGGCCGCCTCTCCCAGGCACGGGGGCTCCTCCTGCCCCCCCAGCCCTCGTGGGACGGATCCAGCACCCCGGAAGCCAGGCAGGACTGGGGGTCCCCGACTGAACCCCCACCACCCCGGCCACCGAGCAGGCGAGCAAGCATCTCTGGCCAGCAGCAATAAAGGGCCATGGGCAGCCAAGCACCTGCGTGGCCTGAGTGGGGTGGCCCTGGGCTGGGATCTTCCCATCATGCATAAGGAGGGGTCGCAGCATCCCTTGTCCTGCGGCCACGTGTGGCCAGAGGAGCTGAAACCAGCCCCTGTCCAACCCCCCTCCCAGGGTCTGTGCCGGCCCCGTGCTGCCACGCTCTCCCTGACACCCCCTGGCCTCCATGAACCCCTTTTCGGCCCCGATGGCTCCTGACAGGGAGCTTGTGGCCCCCAAAAGGCTCTGGGGGAGCCCACACTAAAGCAGGAGGATGATGACGCTCCGTTGCTGCTGAAGGTGGTGGGAGATGGGGACTGTGGTGGGAGATGGGGACCGCGGTGGGAAGGGTGGCAGCAGGACATGGCTTTAACGCCAAAAGCGAATCCCCCCCCAAGCCCGCTGGTTGGCTATCGCTTATCCCGCGGGATGAGCATCACTGAGCAGGTTTCCTTATCTGCTCATGGATTGTCACCCCCTTGTCCCTCTTCCAACGCGGCCATTGATGGAAAGAGGAAGGCACTGACCCCACTGCTGCCGGGCTCGGGGCAGCTGATGATTCCCCCCTCCGGAGCGAAGCACCATAACCCCTTCTCTGCCCCCAGCCCTGGGGACACACATCCCCTCCTTTCTCTTACGCCACCCCCATTGCTTGGGGGTGCTTTTCCCCAGCCCCCTTCTGCCACCCCTCACCGTCAGATGGGAGAAAGGTGTGCTGAGACCTGGCATAAGTCGTGTCACGAATGGAGCGGTACTGGGCAGGGAAACTGCAGTCCCTAGAAGCGACATGGCGGGGGGACCTGGGGGTGTCATGGCTGGGGACATGTGGCCGTGTGTATGGGGGAGCCGGGGCTGTCCCAGCACAACGTGCAAAGCACCGGGGACAGCCCCAACTCCCCTGGGGGAACGGGGACAGACACACCAAGCTGGTGGCACCTCTCGGGAGGTGAGAAACCCTGAGGGGAACCCCAGAGGCAGCCGGGGGGGACCCAGGCACGTGGGGAAGCATCCCCTCACCCTGCCATGGTGCGTGCTTGGGGGCTGCCCTGTGGAAAAACTGCTCCCCTGGTAGATCTTCTCCCCAGATTCGGGCGAGGGGGGGAGCACCCAAACCTGCCCCCCACAATGGCAGACCCCAACCCTGCCCACCCCACTGCAGTCTCCAGGCACCTTGGCCCCCAGGGAGCCCCCCCTGCCGGGGATGTTTGGTTTTTTCAGGGGAAAAATAGGTGCTAAATACCCGCCTTGGGGGTGCCCAGGTGGCTCCAGCAGGATCTGGGATTCCCTCAGTGCCACCTCCAGTGGGATAACTGGGAGCACTCAGAGCAAAGTGGTGACCACTAGAATAGAGCCAGCAGAGGACCATCTTGTCCCCCAGGAGGGGGGTCAGGCATTGATGGGCTTAAAAACACCCCCCACCCCCTGGGACTAATTGCATTTGCAGGATTTGGCCCAGCTGGGGCTGAGCCCTTTGGGGTGTGTGTGTGTGTGTCCCCAGCTCACCCCCTCTCCCACCCACTGTCCCATTTGCTGCTGCTGGGACCCAGCTGCACCCTATAAACAAACACCCCCACCCCCCCAAACATGAGCACCCAGCCCCACATCCCTTTTTGGGTGCTGCCTGCGCTGCTGGAGCAGGTGAGTAGCCCCAGCTGGGGCATTTTTTCCCCTTTTTTCCTTTTTCCTTCTGAGGTTGGGCTGTGCTGGGGGTCTCCCTGTTCCCTGGGGGATGACTTGCTGTTGTGCTTTGAGCCCCCCCAGCCCTTGCTGCCATCTCTGGAGCTGCTGCGTTCCCATTTTGGGCTTTTTTTACCCCAGTTGCTTGGTGTGTGAGCAGTGTGGCAAGGGGGGGGGGGTGTGTGTGCCGTGTTCTTCTTCAATTTTAATTTAGTTTGGATATTTAAGCACAAAGCCAGGGGCTGGTGCGTTGTTTGGAGTCGTTAGAAGGGGGGTGGCACAGCAAGTGGCTTGTGAGGTCAGGGCCTGGGGCTGAGCAGTGTCCTGGGCCTGGGGGGAAAGGAGTTGGTGGCCAGCGAGCCCCCACCCATGGCCCTCCTGCAGTGGGGGACACTGAAAAGGCATCACCGCCCCCCCACCCCCCCCCCACCTCAGAGCAGGCTTTGCCTAAAAGCCTGGCAGCCCTGAGTATCGCAGGGCTCCCTGCAGGGCTGAGGCCTGGGGGGCTCATCACATGGGTGGGTGATGGGGCTGGGGAGGGGGACACAAGCTGCCGGGGGGTGGGTTGCAAACCGCAGTATTTTGTGAGGGTGCAGGATGGGGTTCGGGCTGCACCCCAGGACATGGGGGTCCTCGCTGTGCTCACATGGCCCCCCCACGGCTCCGGGGTCCCCCCTTCCCTCTGCTCCCCCCTTCGGGGATGGCAGCGGCGGCTTCTGCAGGCAGAGCGCAGGCAGAGCGCGGGCAGCACGTGGGACTCGGCGCAGCCTCCTGGGGGGGGCCTGTCCCCACTGGTAATGCTGCGGCTTGGGGGGGGGCTCACGCCCGTTCTCGGTGCCCTTGCAGGGATGTGCTGCCAGCAAAGAGAGAAGGCAGGGACAGCTGGTGTTAAAAAAGTGATTTTTTTTTTTTATTATTTTTAAATTAATAAAAAACCTTCAACCTGTTTTTTGTTGGGGTTTTTTTTGTTTTTGTTTTTGTTTTTTTTTTAGCAAGATTGATTTGAAAACTAAAAAACCTCCCCCCAGCTCCCCCCTCTCTGGGGAAGGGCCATGATTGGCAGTTGCAGGGACAGGAGGGGCATCACCTTGATAAATCCCCCTATGCCCTGGGGGTGCCGAGGGAGGGAGGATGGGGTTGGGGGGGTCCGGGGGGGTCTGTGCAAGAAGCCAGGCTGAATTTCCGAAGCCAGAGAAGAGGCGTGTTTGCTCTGGGCGCTGCAACAAGCGTCCAGGAAATCCAGAGCCAGGGATGGGGGGGCCAGTGGCTCTGTGTCTGTGGCCACGATCCGGGGTGCCAACAGCTGCCTCCATTTATTTTTCGTTATTTCCCCCCCACCCTTCCTTCTCCTGCCCTGCTGCAGGGATGCTGGGGGGGGAGCCACAGGGAAACCCCCCCACCCACCCAGCAGCCACCTCCGTGCTGCTGCTCCTTCTCTCTGGATTTATATACATTAGATATATTTATATATTATATATTTAAAAAAAAAAAAATGGGGGGAGAAAAGACCAGCTAGTGACTCTTGCAGAGGCTCTCATGGGCCGGTGGCCTCCCCGGCAGCATGTCCCGTCTCCCCCCCCTAAAAATAATAATAAAACCACAGGGGTGGCGGGGGGATGGTGCGTTGGGGACACAGCATCTGCCCGACCTGACCAACCCAGACCTAGGTTGCCATCCCGTCAGCATCAAACCTCAGCGTTTTCTCTCCAGCCCCAAGACCCTCCCCTTGCTGTTGCTGCACCACTGTGCTGATGGGGCCTGTGCTATTTTAGGGAGTCTTACAGCTTTTCCTGCCGGTCCCGAGTGCTGTCTAGACAGCTTGAGCAGCCCCTGGGCGTAGCTTTAGCACTCCTGAGCCCCCCGCTCTGCCGCTGACTTGGAGGTAAGACTTAGGGGCACTCCAAGGAGGGTTTAGCTTCTTGCCTCAGTGCATCTTGTTCCCATCTCTTAATCTCTCTGCTCCCTCTTTGAATTCAGTCCTCCCAGTTTGGAAGAGAAGAATACAGACTAGAGGCTTTGGTTTTAATGCCTGAGAACAGGTATCTGGTGTCATTTAGAAGAGCGAGTTCTGCTTCCTGCTTGCCCACCCTCATCCTTTCTTGGAAATGGTCTTTGAGTGCCTCACCCAAGGGGGTGCTCTGACCGTGTGACGGTCCGACCTGGACGTTTCTAAGGGAAAAGAAATTCTTGGAGGAGGACATTCAGATGATCCGGGAGACGCTTGGCATGGTGAGCTGCTGCCGGTGTCCCCAGGAGGCAGCTGGGCCCTCACCCCCCTCCCTGCCTCTGTGTCACCCTGCCACCCCTGCCCCACGGCCCTGGGTGTCACCCGGCGTGAAGGGTGCCAGGAGGGAAGAGCAGGAAGCGTGTCCCAAGGCTGAAGAGGTAACTGCATGCACCAACCAAAGTGATGCTAAGACATTTTTTAACTAAGCAGCTGTAAAGAAAGAAACATGGGTGCTAAGAAGGAGAGGAGATAAAGATCTACCCATGCAACACAGCCACAACCCTGCCTGGCATCCCTCTGTCCTGTGCCCAAGTTAATTTTTGGATGCTCCTTTTCAATCCTGCTCCTGTGTCTGGGCTGCCATCCCTCTCCTTGTCCCGCTCCAGGGGAATCTCCAGGACGCTGCCAGCCAGCTGCCGGCCCTCCGTGACCAGACGGCGTTGGACAGTGACATGGTACGGCCGCGCGCACGCCCGGATCCTGCTCCGGGACGGAGGCGGCTGCGTGCCCGGGGCACCGGTGCACCCAGTCCCTCGGTGTCAGGGCACGGTCCCAGCAGGGCTGGGCAGCGATGCTGGAGGGGGTCAGTGCTCCTGTGGGTGCCATCTCACCCGGCTACGTGGCCAGGGTTGACCCCCTAATCCCCTTTTTCCCCAGAAAAAGCTGAAGGAAAGGCTGAGCCTCTACCCAGCCCCAGAGGAGGTGAGCAACATGGTGCGCTGGGAGGTGCTGGAGGATTGCCTGGTGGGCAGTCTCTGCCTTTGGGGTACTTGAGTTTGGCTCCGTGAGCTGGGGGGTTTGAGGACAGGGCGGGCGGCCCTTGCCGCTGCACTTCCGCCCATAAACCTGCTCCCCTTTGCCTCCTCTTCGCAGGATGGCAGTGAGGGCCAGGCTGCCCCCGCCGAGCCCCCCACTGCAGACATGGACACCCCGCATGGGGCAAGCTCAGCGCTGGGACTGAAGGGACCAGGGACACAGCCTGCACCCAGGACCAGCAAAGGGACCAGCAAGGGGACTCCACAGACACAGCCTGGCTCCCCGGCGACGCAGAGAGCACCAGTGGCCCCTGAGAAGGGGGCAGGTGCTTCCTCAGATAAGACAAAGAGTTCTGATGCCCGTGCCACTACGCTGGGGACAGAGCCGGGGGCCCCTGACACCCAGACCACTACGCCGGGGACAGAGCCGGGGGCCCCTGACACCCAGACCGCTACGCCGGGGACAGAGCCGGGGGCCCCTGACACCCAGACCGCTACGCCGGGGACAGAGCCGGGGGCCCCTGACACCCAGACCGCTACGCCGGGGACAGAGCCGGGGGCCCCTGACACCCAGACCGCTACGCCGGGGACAGAGCCGGGGGCCCCTGACACCCAGACCGCTACGCCGGGGACAGAGCCGGGGGCCCCTGACACCCAGACCGCTACGCCGGGGACAGAGCCGGGGGCCCCTGACACCCAGACCGCTACGCCGGGGACAGAGCCGGGGGCCCCTGACACCCAGACCGCTACGCCGGGGACAGAGCCGGGGGCCCCTGACACCCAGACCGCTACGCCGGGGACAGAGCCGGGGGCCCCTGACACCAAGACCGCTACGCCGGGGACAGAGCCGGGGGCCCCTGACACCCAGACCGCTACGCCGGGGACAGAGCCGGGGGCCCCTGACACCCAGACCGCTACGCCGGGGACAGAGCCGGGGGCCCCTGACACCCAGACCGCTACGCCGGGGACAGAGCCGGGGGCCCCTGACACCCAGACCGCTACGCCGGGGACAGAGCCGGGGGCCCCTGACACCCAGACCGCTACGCCGGGGACAGAGCCGGGGGCCCCTGACACCCAGACCGCTACGCCGGGGACAGAGCCGGGGGCCCCTGACACCCAGACCGCTACGCCGGGGACAGAGCCGGGGGCCCCTGACACCCAGACCGCTACGCCGGGGACAGAGCCGGGGGCCCCTGACACCCAGACCGCTACGCCGGGGACAGAGCCGGGGGCCCCTGACACCCAGACCGCTACGCCGGGGACAGAGCCGGGGGCCCCTGACACCCAGACCGCTACGCCGGGGACAGAGCCGGGGGCCCCTGACACCCAGACCGCTACGCCGGGGACAGAGCCGGGGGCCCCTGACAGCCAGACCGCTACGCCGGGGACAGAGCCGGGGGCCCCTGACACCCAGACCGCTACGCCGGGGACAGAGCCGGGGGCCCCTGACACCCAGACCGCTACGCCGGGGACAGAGCCGGGGGCCCCTGACAGCCAGACCGCTACGCCGGGGGCACAGCCGGGGGCCCCTGACACCCAGACCTCCACCCCGGGGGCACAGCCGGGGGCCCCTGACACCCAGACCGCTACGCTGGGGACAGAGCCGGGGGCCCCTGACACCCAGACCGCTACGCCGGGGACAGAGCCGGGGGCCCCTGACACCCAGACCGCTACGCTGGGGACAGAGCCGGGGGCCCCTGACAGCCAGACCGCTACGCTGGGGACAGAGCCGGGGGCCCCTGACACCCAGACCTCCACCCCGGGGGCACAGCCGGGGTCCTCTGACACCCAGGCCTCCACCCCGGGGACAGAGCCGGGGGCCCCTGACACCCAGACCTCCACCCCGGGGACAGAGCCGGGGGCCCCTGACACCCAGACCACTACGCTGGGGACAGAGCCGGGGGCCCCTGACACCCAGAGCGCTACACTGGGGACAGAGCCGGGGGCCCCTGACACCCAGACCTCCACCCCGGGGGCAAAGCCGGGGTCCTCTGACACCCAGACCACTATGCTGGGGACAGAGCCGGGGGCCCCTGACACCCAGACCACTACGCTGGGGACAGAGCCGGGGGCCACTGACACCCAGACCACTACCCTGTGGAGGCTAAGCCTGCCTGTGCCCCTGTCTCACTGACCAGGTCCACACTGCAGGAGATGAGGTGTAAGCTGAAGGAGCTGGAAGAGCAGCAGGAGATGACCAAGGCCCCGCTGGAGCGGTTGGTGGCCAGACGGCTGACGAGCTGCAGGAGCAGGTGAGGTCCAGGGTCAGCGCTCCCACCGCCACAGCATGGTGGGGTGGTCCTGGAGGGGTTCCCAGCCACATCCCCAGCCATGTGGTATGGCCTTGGGGGGTGCTGGCACCTCCCAAGGGGATGCTGGGCAGGGTGACAAACACCCCTTGTGCATTGGGGCTCAGTGGTAGAACTCGGGCACCACCCAAGGGGGTGCTGGGCAGGGTGACAAACACCCCTTGTGCATTGGGGCTCAGTGGTAGAACTCGGGCACCACCCAAGGGGGTGCTGGGCAGGGTGACAAACACCCCTTGTGCATTGGGGTTCAGTGGTAGAACTCGGGCACCACCCAAGGGGGTGCTGGGCAGGGTGACAAACACCCCTTGTGCATTGGGGTTCAGTGGTAGAACTCGGGCACCACCCAAGGGGGTGCTGGGCAGGGTGACAAACACCCCTTGTGCATTGGGGCTCAGTGGTAGAACTCGGGCACCACCCAAGGGGGTGCTGGGCAGGGTGACAAACACCCCTTGTGCATTGGGGATCAGTGGTAGAACTGGCCTGGGGGAGGGAGGATTTCCAGACTGGCTGGTGCCACAGCACCCGGATTTGTTGCCTGCCTCCACCTCATCTCGGAGCCTACTCCTTCTCCCCTTCCTGCAGCTGGGCGAGCCGAGGGCAATGGTGGGGAGCACAGGGCAGGAGCAGGCAGAGGCGCAGGCAGCGTGCCCCGTCTGCAGCACGGACATCAGCAAGCAGGCGGGGCAGCTCCTCCAGCGCTACGAGAAGCTCCAGGAGGTGGTGGACGATTTCACGTCGCGGCAGGCAGTGGGCAACGTGGTAAGGCAGCTGCCACGGAGGAGCCAGGTAAGGAGATGCCAGCATGGGGGGCTTGGGAGGGGGTTGCCAGCACCCCCCCAGCTGGTTGTGCTTCACTGTAATGTGGGGGCGCCCCTCACCGCCTCCCAGATTGGTTCGTACAAGCGAGCCGCATGGAAGGAAATTAAAGCTTTGATGCAAATGTCCTGTTGGCACTGAGAGCCCATGGCCACCGGGCAAGTAACCCGGGTCTGTCCCCACGGGGGCAGCCAGCCCCGCCTTGCACAGCACCACCTTGTCATCTTCCTCCCTGAAGCAGGACGAGGAGCTGCTGAAGCGCATCCAGGCCACCGTCACGCAGGTGCAAGGCGACTACGAGAAGCTCAATTCTGTCACCGGGAACCTCCTGAATGACCGTCACCAGAAGGAGAAAGATATGGAGGTAGGTGGCTGAAACCCCCTCGGGGTCAGAGCATCCTCCAGGCAGACCCCAGGCTGGGGACCACAAGGGATTTGTCTGCACCCCCCCAAACCTTGCAGCCCTGTGGAGGTTCAATGTACCTTTCCTGGAGGTTTGGGTGAGGTGGGGGGAGCGGGGGTTGCTCAGCTGGCCAGGAGGCAGCTCCAACCCTGCCGCGGTGTCATGGGATGCTTTTCTGTGTTGGAAGGCTCTGTTCCGGTCCCTGGAGAGGCTGGAGAAGGAGAAAGTGAACAAGGAAGACCTGGTGCTGGGAATTGATGCGGTATGGCCTTGGGGGGTCCTGGCACCACCCAAGGGGGCGCTGGGCAGGGTGACAAACACCCCTTGTGCCTTGGGGGCTCAGTGGCAGAACTGGCCTGGGGGAGGGAGGATTTCCAGACGGGCTGTGGCTCCTTCCCCACGTGCCTCTGTCTTCCCCTGGGTCCCTTCAGCTGGTGTGACCAACCCCACGGGGGTGATGGGGCGAGTGGGGCCACGTAGCCACTTCTCCCTGTCCTCCTGCCACGAGCTGGCCCTGCCCGTCATCCCTCCATCCTTTCCTCACTGCTCTCCTGCCTTTCCCCGCTGCTAGAAAGCAGACAAAACCGCCCTGGCCGGCAAAGTGAGTCGCACCCAGTTTGAGGCGAGCATGGAGCGGCTGAATGAGAGGATGCAGGAGACGCTGAGCCGGGTGGCGGGGCAGGAGCAGGGCTGGCACCAGGTCCAGCGGCAGCTCAGTGAAGAGATGGACTCCAAGGTGAGGGGTGACACGTCCCCGCTGCGCAAAACTGGCACCTTCGGGGCTTGGCAGCCTACGGCAGCATCCCTCTGAGGATCCCCCCTCCTGGCTTTTCATGGGGAACATGATGTCCCAGCCCGGGGCAGCTGGCTGAGGGTGTGTGTCTGTCCGTAGCTGGACCGCCTGGAGCTGGGGCCTTTCCGGCAGCAGCTGGAGGGGCACTGGAGGAGCATCCTGGAGCAGCTCAAGGAGAAGGAGCCGCTGACGGAGGCTGACGATGCAGCTGGGATGAAGAAGTGAGTGCGATGGGGGTGGCGATGGCTTCTCCTCCCACCGGTAGCAGGTTCCCGATGTTAAAGGAGGCACGAGGAGGGGGACGTGCAGGATGGAGCCCTCCCGAACCAAAAGTGGGATGTGGGTGCAAAGGTTTTCTGGAGCAAGGGTGGGGAACGGCGACTTGTCCCCCTGGGCAGGGGTGTGACACGCGGCGCCGCAGAGCTGGGTTGTGACCTGCCCTCCTGGCGAGGGGCAGGGGGGTAATTAGCGCTGACGAAGTGATGAAACCGGTGTGAGGGCTGGTTGGGATGGCAGCTACGGGTGCCTGCGCCCTTCACCTCCCATCCCTGCCTGCCCTGGGCAGCCACAGGCAGCTGCCAGGTTTCGGAGGTGCCCGCAGGGCCGAGGCGAGCGTGTCCCTGTCCTCGGGGCAGCTGTGACAAAACTCATCCTGAAAAATATGGGAATCCTGCATCCCCCAGGCCCGGCGTTTGTACCCCAGCAAGAGGTACAGGAACACCCCCATTCTGTCCTTGCTGGTACCCCCAGTCCCCATGTTGTGCCTTGGAGAGGGCGCATTGATAGAGGTAGGGTAAGTTGTAATTGGAGCGTTTTCAGGTGGGTAATCCATTGTAGGCCTTTTCCTATTGTTATGGAGCCCGGAAAGTCAAAGGTGGCACATTGTTAATCTTCAGAACGAGCAACCATATTTTCCCATAGCTGTTGCTTCCAGCGGACGAGGATCGTATCAGGTTCCTTTCCAAAGTGTAACAGAGCCAAAACAGCAACAATGGTGACAAAAGCAGCTTTGTTGGTATTTTGGCAAGCCCAGGCTAAGGGCACGGGCTTACCATGTGTGCCTTGGAACAGGATGCCTACTGTCCCATGTTCAGAAATGAAGCAGCCTGCTGCGACTGACTGTGTCGGGTCCCATCGCTGCAACGGCTGCTGCTGTCGTAAGATAGCCTATATGAGTTCCAAATTGTTTTGACACTCTTTCGTGAGTGTTCTGGGCTCCCACAGGTGTTCGCCTTTTAGTAGTTCATAAAAGGGTTTCATAAATCCCAAGGGGATGTAGACAAAGGTGCAGAGCCACTGTAAGGCCCCAACTAATTTCTGAGCTTCATGGAGAGTGGCAACGCTCGGGGTGAGAGCCACTGGCTGCGAACTTATGTTGTTCCCTGTCAACGTCATGCCCAGGTATTGTAATCGCGTACCACGTTGAATTTTTGCTTCGGCAATGCTCAGATTATGTCGTTGAAGTAAGGCCTTGGCGCGTTGGAACAGGTGTTCTACCTGCTGTTCTGTAGGTGCCGCTAGTAGTATGTCGTCCATATAGTGTATTACATGGTGCTTAGGCTCACCTTCTCTTAAGGGTGCGATGGCCCTGGCCACGTGTCCTGGTTTAACCAGGATAGGGTTAAGTTTCCCCAGCAGTGGGGGGGAGCTCTAGCCGGGTTATTCAGATACCATGCGGACGTCACATCCTGGCAGGTCACATTTTCCTGGCGCGGAGCGCGGTGCACTCGTGGTTTTGTACATCGTGCTTCCCACTGCTGTATTTGGTAGCTATTTTGCTCTGTTCATTGCTATCACTATCACTATTACTGTTATTGTTATTGTTGTTGTTGGTTGTGTTGCTGTTGCATTGTTGTATTAAACCTTTCCTTATTTCAGTCTTGGGGCTTTGTATTTCACTCCCTTTGTGGGGGAGGGGCAGCGGCCGCGTGGTCTCAGACCCCGGCAGGGGCTAAACCACCACACCACATATAGCTGGCAAATGACAGGCGAGTTCTTCATACCCTGTCCCCTGCTTGATGGAGGTCCAAGCGGGCTCCTTCTTCTCCAATTTGGCTACGTCCATAAAGGCCTGTTTGCCAGCTTCGGTAGTGGCCGTGAATTCTCTGGGCCGCAGTCGTAACTGAGCCGGCATCGTTGCAAAAGCACCCCGCCCTAATAGGCGGTCATGGGTAGGCCCGTGTAAGGGGTGCTGTTGATTGGCGGCCGCATGGACTACAGCAGTAACTCGGCTTCCCCATGCCTCCTTCCACAGCAAATACATTGCTGGTTTTAACACCGCTTTCGCCAGCTGTTGCGTGTCAGAGGGGGTCAGTGGCAATGCCAAAATGGTTTCTAATAGCAAAGTTGTTTCTGGGTGTCCTAAGCCGTGTTCAGCAACTGCCTTAAATAGGGTTTGCACGGCCTTCGCGTCAAGCGGATACCACTCCTGCTGCCCTGTGGGGGTAACCCTGACTGGGTAGGCATGTATTGCTGCAGGCTCAAGCTTCACCCCCGACATAATGCACTCCTTGGCTATACGTTGCCAATCTGTGGGTGTCCTCGGCGCAGGGGATGGCGCCAAGCCCCCCCCCACCAGCCGCCTGTTCTAACTGCAGCGGATAGTTTAGCCAGTTCCGTCGTCAGCCCTTTCATTCCCTCCGGGCGGCTCTAACAGCCACTGGACCTCCCGCTGGTTGGGCCGCGCCCCCCAACCTCCCTCATGCTTCCATTTTTGGTCATGTTCTGCTTCGTCGCTCTCCGATTCGCCATCCGACCCTATCCGGGACCTTGGCTCCCGCCAATGAGCGAACGGGTCGCTCGGTTCCCTTATATGGCGAGGCTCTGCCGGCCCCACTGCACTCCATGGCGGGCACGCACGGGGGTTTGAGGAGCGCCCGGCAACCAATCAAGGAGCGAGTCCTGCCCAGGTTGCCCTCCTTGGCCCGGCCCTTGGGCGACTTGCCCCTGCTCTTGTGGTTGCCTGGCCGCCCCCATATCTACCCCCGAACGATGCATGTTCGCGCGCCCCTTTTCTGCTGGTTCTTGTTTACGCACGTCGGTCTCCACCCTCTGCATCTCCTCCCAAGGGTACACAGGGGGGGTGCCGGGGGCGCAGACGGGATCGCACCCTTCTTCCCGTGTTCTCCACCCCCGTCTCCCCCCGATGGCTTGCCTTCTATGGGCCACGCCTCTAGCTTCCCTACTATGTCTTCCCCCTCCTCATCGTCGGAGCTCGCCGTGAGCTCCTCCGTTTGGGTGGTCTCCTCCGCGAGACCCCGCAGACCCTTCTTCGCATCGCGCCATGCCTGTTGCTCCTCCGGGGTAGCTATCATCATCGCGTTTGCCTTCCCCCAAGCCACTAAGTGCTGTGGCCTTCCCAGCTTGGCCTGCTCCGTCAGCACCGCCTCTATCTGCGGCCAGAGCTCCGGCTTCGTGCCGTCTATTGGCTCCGGCAACACGCCGAGCCCCATCAAATTTTGTAGCATAGCTTTCAGTGTCTTCGACTTCACAGAAGCCTTATGTTGCTCGCCCCATCTTTTCAGTACCTTAATTATGGGTAGCATAGCTTTCAGTGTCTTCGACTTCACAGAAGCCTTATGTTGCTCGCCCCATCTTTTCAGTACCTGAATTATGGCATCCATGGCGCGCTGGCCGCGGAGTCTCCCGTCCTGCGTGGAGCTCCTCCACCCCCTGCTGGGCACCGACGACGGTAACTGTAGATCACGTCGGGGCCACCACTTATTGTAGCCGGCTCTGCATCTTTAAGCCTGCCTATCCACCTGTTGGTGGCGCTCAGGTCGCAGGGCCAGATACCGCAGGGGGTTAAGACCTTCTCGGGGACATCAGTACAGACACCAATGTGGTGGTTACAAAACGTCCGTTTATTGAACTGCACAACTTGCATATATATGCTCGCCAAGCACCTCCTCCGTGGGTGCGCCTTCGGCATTACAGGCTTACCTATTACCTTATTTAGTAACAAAGGAAAGGAGGGGAGGTTGTAACTACTCTTTCCGTACATCGCGAGATCTTCCGAGTGCCATTCCCTACAGTGGTCCTTATAATTGCTTCCATCCCACCCCTCAGCCTGACTCACTCACCCAGCTGTGCTTGCGCTCCAGGCATTCCCAGTCACTGAGCTGTGGGAATGCTACTGGATCAGCCTGCTGTGCGGGATGGGGAGTTTCGTGTAGGACTTCTCTGACCCAGGAGGGCAGAAATCAATATTCAGACAGGCGAGGGCTTGTGTTCTCGTGCTGCTCAAGTAGGATATTGAAGTAGGTTATCTTAAAGGGGAGAAGTCTTGCTAGCCAGGGTGTCCAAAACTTGGCGCTTGAGAAGCCTCTGTGGCTAGAATCCTGGCAAGACCTGAGCTTACAAAGAGGAGAGGCACAAAGTGCGTTGGTAGGACACTTTGCTGCACTCCCCGTAGAGAGCATAAAATCTGGGGGGTGCAGGTGGGCCAGGTAAGTGTTACAAAATGCTGGATGTTCCTCTTTGCTTCAGCGGTTAGATCAGCCCAGATTATCACCTAATGACACGTGCGTGCCCATCACCGTGTCCTGTCCGTGCTGGAGGTTTTGTACCGCATTCCCTGTATAAACCAGCACCTCTGGCAGGCGAGAGGTTTGGCTTATGGACAGCAAGTCCCTGGCCCGTATCAGAGGCTGGTTGCTGTTCGGTGCAAGTCTGAAGACTGTGTTACGTCTGGACACTCTCAGTGCATCCTAGTTCATCTCTCTGTTATTTTTTATAGTGCTGCTGGAAGTTTTTCAGGATAAAGGACAAAGCCTGCTACACATGTAGTTTTTCCATGAACCATGTCAGTGCAAAAGTAGAGTCAGGAGGGAGTGGAACCTTATTTCCCAGTACATCTCTTCACTGTGTGTCGGATAGCACAGCTCATCCATGCATCCTTTTGCTTCAAACTGCTGATTGCACTGAGCTTGTAGAACTGAGTTTGAACTGAACTTTGTCCTGCTCTTTCCATTAATCCACTTAAAAAAAAAAACACCAGCAAATTTGCTCCTGCAAATTTCCTTAAGCTTTCTTTGCCTGAGCAGATATTATTAAGGTGCTTATGCCCTCTGAAAGAGCCTTGTGTGTTTGGTGATACGAGAGAAAGCAAGCAAGCTGCAGTGCGAGTCACAAATCCTTCAGATGAATTAGTGAGTCCAGCAGGTGAAAAATTGCACCTGGTAAAGCATGTGCCCTTTGAGAGGTGTTGCTCAGACAAGTCCCTTTGTTGTGCCCAGTCATGAAATACCCTTTTTTTTTTAATTCCAAGTCCTGTTCTGGAGCACAAAGAAAGTCACTGACGTTTCCCATAAACTAGGTGCTGCTTTGTAGCTCTCCTTGCACAGGGATCTGTGAACTATTTGGATTTGCTTACTGTCTCTGAGGTCAGTACGAGGTGCCCACAGAAACTGAGAGTTTCATCTTTACGCAGCAGTGCTATTCATTTAAGGAGGAAAACAATGGTTAAACGAGTGGTTCCCCACTGAGGTGGGTGTCAGGATAATGTAAAGCACGTGCCTGTATCTGTGCACCAGTAAGACACAGTTAAGGGCCTCTTGTGTGGTGGAGCTGTTGCGGTTTGACTCAAGGCTAACTGACCTGGGCTTTTATTTTTCTTCTTTAGTGATGATGGCCAAGGAGAAACCGCCAATAACTGTGGTTGGAGACGTTGGAGGAAGAATTGCCATCATTGTGGTATGGGTGTGATGGAGAGGAGCGGGGGGGTGGCTTCCTCCCAGCATCTTTTCTTGAGCTGCTTTATCCCAGAGGGCAGGAGGGACTGCTGGTGTAGGGGTGGGAACAGGATTGTTACCACTGTTTTCTCCAGTTTTGCTGGTGGCTTTGGTTATTTCAGCTTTCTGCTGAAAACCCTTCGTATTTCAGTGCTTTAAGCTCTGAAATCTCCTTGCTCCCTTGAATCTACAAATATCAGATGTGTACAAATACTCAGCAAATCCAGGACATGCAGAGAAATCTCCTGAAGTATTTAAAAAAAAAAAAACAAACAAACCAACCAACCATAAAAAAAGCTCGCTGAGCTTTTCTTACATGCTGTGCCATGCTGCAGTGTAACTAATCAACATGCAGCTACTATCGCTGTGAAAAAAAATACCTTGCTGAAGATAAGCTCTGTTTGCCTGTGAGCATGTGCAGGGACTAGTTTGTTTCCAAGACACAATATTTGTTCTGCACACTGGCAAAAGGGTCTGTAAATTAGGGAAACGGTGTCCACAGATTTAAGTTGTGCACGTGGCTGTGCTTGAATCTCAACAGCAGCTGAAGTAGCCAGGGATTATATTCTTTTTGGCTATGTTTGTGGCCAAAGCTGCAGTACCTTGCAGATCCACTCCTGCCCTGCAGGCATGGTAAACTTCTGGTTTTGGTGTTATTTCTGTCTCTTCTCAGGATGACATCATCGATGATGTGGAAAGCTTTGTAGCTGCTGCAGAGATCCTGAAAGAGCGTGGAGCCTACAAGATTTTTGTGATGGCTACTCACGGGCTCCTGTCAGCAGATGCCCCCCGTCTCATAGAGGAATCCTCCATCGATGAGGTGCGTCTGCTTTCTGGGCTGGGGGGGAGGGCTGGCTCTGGTAACTGGGTTGATTTAAGGCACCAAAACCCACAAACTGATGTTCTTCCCCTGCCACGTAGCTCATCTCTGAAATGACTGGTTTCATCAGATGCTTTCAGTTAGCTGGTTCTTCACTGAAGAAAAAAAAAAAAAAACGTGTGTGATGATTACGTGTTCAGATCAGATCTGTGTATGTTTTCTCCTTAATGCACAGATATTAGCCATCCCTGCTTGGACACTTCTCTTCCTACAGCTGGGTGCATGTGATCGCTTTCTCACTGCACAGACCTTCTACCTGACCCTCTGCCCCAGCTGATGACGGGCTGTTGGGTACCTTAAGATTTCAGACCTCGCCCTTAGTAGCAAACATGTCAGATCCTGCGCTCTAAATGCACCCGTCAGCCTGTGTGGAGGTGGCTGTTGTAGAGTGCTGGTTACGCCGGGCCCCTCAACAGATTGACTGTCATGTGGGGGAGACCATTTATTTTCATCTTTTTTTCCTAACATACAAGGATTTCTCCCCCTGAACTGTGAAACAGCAGGTACACACCACTCGTGGAGTTGATCTAGGGTAGCTGTTGGTGAGAGCGAGCGTATCAGCAGCACAACTAACTGTCTTTTCTTTTTGGCACTCCATAGGTGGTAGTAACCAACACAGTTCCTCACGAGGTGCAGAAGCTGCAGTGCCCCAAGATAAAGACTGTGGATATCAGTTTGATTCTCTCTGAAGCCGTCCGACGAATCCACAATGGCGAGTCCATGGCCTATCTCTTCCGCAACATCACTGTCGATGACTAGACCTGGTGCTGCCCCCGTCCTGGCTTCCACAAGAGAAGGAAATATGCATGAAACGGCAATACCATAAATTATAGGCATAACACAACTGTTTATTCTTGTAGGAGCGTGAAGGTTTTCAGAGTCTTGAGCCATGAGATCTAATAGAAAGCATCAACCTGACCAGCACTTTACAGGTGAATAGAAGAGGCCACTGGCAATGGGGAGGATTACATCTTGAGAGAGATGGAGAAATGAGGTGGTGTTGAATTTTTTTAAGTTCCTTTTTTTTTTTTTTTTAGTGTGTTATCTCTTGCCCTATAGGGGGGGAACGAAAAGCAAAAAGAAGTAGCTGTCAGCTTATGAGAAGGGAATAGAGACTGCAAGTGGGCAGCAAGAGGAGACAGCCTTTGGGTTTCTGTTTCTGCCTGTGACTCGCCTGAGAGAGCGCAGAAGGCAGTGCTTTATTCAGGCAGCTGGGCAGGACTGCTCGCTGCTGGCAGAGCTGATCAGCAGAGCAGCTCCTTGCCAACCGAGTGGCCTCTCATCTCCTGCACAGCATAGCAAGGACTTTCATCAAAACTAAGTTAGCGAACATCCAGAGAGGGCAGCTTAGGGCAACCCATTCGCAGGGCTGCTCACATCCTTGCGTCGGGGCGCTGGGAACAAGCTCACGTGTGTCTCCCAGCAGGGCAAGGGGTGCTAGTTAATGCGCTGGCCTTTTCATTTTACGAGCCTTGGATCATTATTGTTCTTCAGTGGCAAGTCACATGAGGGTCTAAGTCCTCACTTGAAACTTGTCTGCACTGCAAAACGAGGCGCCGTTTCTGGAGTTGCATGGAGCTGATGAATTGTGGCAGTCTCATGGGGAAGGGGAGTTGGAACAATATCTGCCTCTAATGCAGCTGTTCTCTCCAAAACACTAACACTGAACCTGCAATAAAAAGCACAGAATTTTTCATTTTTGGTGGTTCCCCTGAACCTTGTACCCCCTGAACAGCTGCTCTGTCTGTACCATGGGGCTGTTGCTGTAACCAGGCTCACTTGGAGCTTCCATGGGGAAGTAGGACTCACTGCTTGCTCCTTTCTTGAGTGACACTAATCCTTGGCTGGAGGGGCACTTGAGAAAGCTGCACAAGGTGCTTGTGAAAGCTTTCGTCTCCAGGATGATACAAGGATAAATTCCCAAACTGTGATCTTCCCCCTTGATGAGGCTGACAAACACACTTCAGTAAAATCTATACCACTTTCTAGCCTGCTGATGCGTGGAACAAATCCTGCTTGGAGGCAGTAGCTTCAAAAGAGCACTGCTGATAACGGGCTGTCTCTAGCAGGCAGTTGTTTGGTTTTGCTTATCCTTCAACTTCTGCCTACATCCTTCTCTTCCACTCCAGCATCTAAAACGTGCGCGGTGCCTAGGGGCAGGCAGTGACTCTGGGAGAAGGACAAGCCTTGAACACTGGGCAAACAAGCGTGCCTTGGCCTGGGGGAGTTGGTCCTGCAGCATAGCGCCCTGTCTCGTAGCTGGTGGGGGTACGCAAAAGCCCGGAGCTCTTGGGTCATCTCCAGTATCCAGCATGGATTAAACCTCCGAGCCTGATCCCACGAGGGATGCTCGGGGCTGGATGAGGTCTTAAGGCTGTTGATGGTTTTCCTGCGTTTTCAAAGCTCTGTGAACAAATCACAGCTGTACTCTGTGACCACAGCGTGGCTCCTTGGCCGGGGGGAGGAACACAGTGCTGTGCTGAAGTGTGTGAAGCCCTTGCAGGTGTCTGCGTGTGCCCTTGTTCTGAGCCAGTACCGGATCATACTCTTCACATTTTTAACACTGGCTTACACTATGAGCAGTATTGCTCTTTTCTCCCCTCAAACTCCTTGTCAGACCGGCCAGAAGCAAGGTCTGGGCTTGCTGAGTGTTCTTGCCCCGGTCAGGCTTGCTTGTACTGGGCCGTATTTGGGTGGAAACGGTGAAGCCACAGCACCGGTGAGCAGAGGGTTGTGCTGGTGTCCCCTGCATTGTACTCGGGACCACAACCTGAATTATTCTGACTGCTTCAAACCTTACCCTGACTAGAAGCCAAAAGCAGTTGGCTAAACTGAAGCCAGGAGATGTTCACATCTCAAAATTCTTAACTGCTTTAGGAAAACCAGTACCCTGTGTTTCCTGGGACCACAGGGGTGGCGGGGGGATGGTGGGTTGGGGACACAGCATCTGCCCGACCTGACCAACCCAGACCTAGGTTGCCATCCCGTCAGCATCAAACCTCAGCGTTTTCTCTCCAGCCCCAAGACCCTCCCCTTGCTGTTGCTGCACCACTGTGCTGATGGGGCCTGTGCTATTTTAGGGAGTCTTACAGCTTTTCCTGCCGGTCCCGAGTGCTGTCTAGACAGCTTGAGCAGCCCCTGGGCATAGCTTTAGCACTCCTGAGCCCCCCGCTCTGCCGCTGACTTGGAGGTAAGACTTAGGGGCACTCCAAGGAGGGTTTAGCTTCTTGCCTCAGTGCATCTTGTTCCCATCTCTTAATCTCTCTGCTCCCTCTTTGAATTCAGTCCTCCCAGTTTGGAAGAGAAGAATACAGACTAGAGGCTTTGGTTTTAATGCCTGAGAACAGGTATCTGGTGTCATTTAGAAGAGCGAGTTCTGCTTCCTGCTTGCCCACCCTCATCCTTTCTTGGAAATGGTCTTTGAGTGCCTCACCCAAGGGGGTGCTCTGACCGTGTGACGGCCCGACCTGGACGTTTCTAAGGGAAAAGAAAGTCTTGTTGATTATTTTTGTAAGTACTTTGATGGATCCCTCGGGCTCGAAGATTTTTCCCAGTGTTTGAATACTTCCTGGGGCTGTCTGGATGCCTGTGTTTAGCTGCGTTTCTTTTTTCGGCTCCTTTGCTTCGGTGCAAGGTGCGAGAAATCTGTGTGTTGATGCAGTCAGCAGCAGCCTTCCACCATTGCCACGTCTGAGGGAGAGGGTAAAATCTGTCATGCTTTTGACACCTCAGCCAATAAATCAATGGAGGTGCTTCCTTGCCGGGACTGGGCTTGTCTGGGAGAGTTTCAGGGGGGAGCAGGGTGCCGGACGGGCAGGATGGTCTCTGTGCGCGGCGCAGCCACGGGCTGCAGGGAGCTGCGTCAAAATATTCGACGTCACCAGTTGTATTTTGTGTCGTCACAGTGGAAAAGGCAGCGGGGAGCCCGGGCCCTGCCCGCCGCCGGGGCCGCCGCGTCGCCTGGCAACGGGAGGCGCTGCGTTATCCCGCCCTGTAAACACGGGCACGTGGGCAGCGGGCTCGGCCAATGGGCAGCGGGCAGCGGCGGGTGGTGGCCAATGAGGAAAGGGAAGGGGTGGGCTCAGGGTGAGGGGCGGGGCTAGGGGAGAGCAGAGCGGCGGCGGGGACGGACGAGTAAGGTTGGGGGTGCGCGGTCGGGAGGGGGGGACTGGGGGGACTGGGGGGCCCGGGGGGCTGGCGAGAAAGTGAGGCGGGGGGCAGGGGCAGGCAGAGCTGGGTATGAGGCTGGGGGTGGCCGGGGAAGGAGACACCCCTCCCTCTCCCCCAGACAGCCCTGCCCTCGGGGGGTCACCGTGTCACCCGCCCCCCCGCCGCTTCGACCACTTCCTGTGGTGAGGAGGAGGAGGAGGAGGAGGGCGGCTGCCCATCCCTCCCACCCGCCCAGGTCCCCTCGAGGCAAAAGGGGTGCTGTCGTGTCCCCCCCGGTCAGGCTCTGTGTTTTCGGGCAGGGCAGCAGCCATGGACCCGCTCAGCCTGTCCCAGCTGCTGGACGTCGCCATCGGGACGCCCCAGGTCGGGGCCGTCAACTTCCCGGCGCTGCACAGCCTGCTGCAGGCCATGCTCAGGCACCTGGGCCTGCAGGACCTGCCTGCCCTGGGGCGAGGGCACAGCCCGACCCCCCTCCTGGGGCGGGACCAGCCCCCCGAGGCACCCCCGAGAGAAGAAGGGGGACAGGGCGGAGGCCCAGGCACAGAGTCGCTCACGCCCGCGAAGGACCCGCTGCAGGGGACCGTGAGCACTCCCCAGGACGCCTCCGTGGCCGCTGACGCGGGGCAGATGAAGGCAAAGATTGAAGAGAACGAGAGCAGCACCTCCAAGGTAGAGGCTCTTCCCCGTTCCCTGGGTGCCCCCCCGTGAGACACCCCCTCCTCTGGGGTCTGCACCACCATTGTGGTGCCCTTAGGTCTGGTTTAAGCCTGAGCTCGAGGTGGTATGTGGGGCTTCACTGTGGGAAAGGGATGGAGTTTTGGGGAGAAAGAGCTGGGGCTGAAATGCTGCTCCAGTTGCTCTGGGTTCTCCCCAAGTTGCCATCAGCAAGTCGTGGGTCCGGTACAGCAGCCGGTGCCCTCGGCTCCAGCAGCCAGAGGCTCAGCACCTGTGGAGATCCAGCCCTACCACTCTCCATCCCTCCCTTCCCCACTCCTGAGCCACAGCCAGGTACGGCACCCGCTCCTCAGGCAGCTGAGAGGCTCCATCAGCATCTCATGAGCCTCGTCTCCCAGCCCAAATCCCCTTGGCTTGCCCAAGGGCTAGACCCAGCACTGGTGGGGACTGGAGAGGGGCCTCATCCTGCACAACGCTGAGCCATTTGGGGCTGCGAGCATCCCCAGTGGGAAGAAATAAGCTCAGGTTCAAGGAAACGGTCACCTTCAGTGCTGCAGGGCCGGATCCTGCTGGGGCTGGGACATGTAGGGAGAAGGCAGCAGGGAGGGTTTCCCCGGGTGGCTGAGCTCACCCTCCTCGGGGCAGGCCCCTGCTTGATCGCTCCCCGCTTCCCCGCTTCGTTAGCCGCGGTTGCCGCTGCCCTCGCGGGCCAGCTGTGGTTGAGAGGGTGGCAGCAGCTCTTTGCCCTTTGGATCGGCTTCAGTAGTCTTGCCCAGAGCCCGGTGTGGGGAGGCAGGGCTGGATCTGTCCCCACTTACTTGGGCTGTGCAGTGGGCCCCCCCCAGGGCAGGGTTGGGGGGGGTCTCTGGGGAGCTGCTGCCGCTTCTTGGCTGCTGAAGGTGTGATGAATGGTAAGTGCTGCCCGCAGTGCCCCCGGGACTCACCCCCGCCACTCCCCTCTCTCAGGCCGTGGCGCTCTACCAGGATCTCCTCGAGGAGATGGGCAGGATGAAGGCGGCGCAGTCCCGCATGGAGGAGAACATTCGGATGATCCGGGAGACGCTTGGCATGGTGAGCTGCTGCCGGTGTCCCCAGGAGGCAGCTGGGCCCTCACCCCCCTCCCTGCCTCTGTGTCACCCTGCTACCCCTGCCCCACGGCCCTGGGTGTCACCCGGCGTGAAGGGTGCCAGGAGGGAAGAGCAGGAAGCGTGTCCCAAGGCTGAAGAGGTAACTGCATGCACCAACCAAAGTGATGCTAAGACATTTTTTAACTAAGCAGCTGTAAAGAAAGAAACATGGGTGCTAAGAAGGAGAGGAGATAAAGATCTACCCATGCAACACAGCCACAACCCTGCCTGGCATCCCTCTGTCCTGTGCCCAAGTTAATTTTTGGATGCTCCTTTTCAATCCTGCTCCTGTGTCTGGGCTGCCATCCCTCTCCTTGTCCCGCTCCAGGGGAATCTCCAGGACGCTGCCAGCCAGCTGCCGGCCCTCCGTGACCAGACGGCGTTGGACAGTGACATGGTACGGCCGCGCGCACGCCCGGATCCTGCTCCGGGACGGAGGCGGCTGCGTGCCCGGGGCACCGGTGCACCCAGTCCCTCGGTGTCAGGGCACGGTCCCAGCAGGGCTGGGCAGCGATGCTGGAGGGGGTCAGTGCTCCTGTGGGTGCCATCTCACCCGGCTACGTGGCCAGGGTTGACCCCCTAATCCCTTTTTTCCCCAGAAAAAGCTGAAGGAAAGGCTGAGCCTCTCCCCAGCCCCGGAGCAGGTAAGCAACTTGGTGCGCTGGGAGGTGCTGGAGGATTGCCTGGTGGGCAGCAAAGCAGGAGGAGGAGAAGGAGGAGGAGAAGGCCGAGGTCTGTCGGTGGTGAGTGCTGGGGCATCCCAGCTATGGGAGTGGGACTCAGCAGGACCGCAGCCCCCGGGGCCTCGGCGGAGGTTTGCTCAGCACTTCTCTTCCCTGTGCATCCCGCCGGGAGGCAGGACCTGGCACCAGCAGAGCCAGGGCAGCTCCTCGGCTGCCCCAACAGAGACCTCCTCATCGTCCTCATCGTCTGTGCCACTGACAGCCCCCAACAGCCCCTCCGTGGGGCAAGGGAGCGCCCGAAACCCTTGGGGTGACCGCGCAGCCCCCTGTCCTTGCTCAGCGTTGGGCAGGACCACGGCTCCCTGCCCTCCTGGTCTCTCTGGGGCTGGTAGGTGGGAGCCGGGGACAGCGGAGGGACATTTTGGGGCAAACCCCAGCATTCTGCACCATGAGATGGTTTCCAAATCCTACCTGGGGCTGCTGCTCCTGAAATGAAGGCGCAGCCCATTAGGCTGGGAAGCGGGTCTGGTCCAGCAGCTCTGGAGTACAGAATCCCATTGCTGGAGAGAAGAATGCCTTGCTGTTGTGTCAGGTGGCATCAGCAGGGGGTTTGCTGATCTCCAGGATCGGCTGCTGAAATGACTCTGCAGGCACAGAGGTGGCCAAAGGACTAAGGGGACTGGGGAGGGGCCGTGCGGCTGGGGCGCCCGGGGGTCCCTGTGGGTTGGGCAGTCTCTGCCTTTGGGGTACTTGAGTTTGGCTCCGTGAGCTGGGGGGTTTGAGGACAGGGCGGGCGGCCCTTGCCGCTGCACTTCCGCCCATAAACCTGCTCCCCTTTGCCTCCTCTTCGCAGGATGGCAGTGAGGGCCAGGCTGCCCCCGCCGAGCCCCCCACTGCAGACATGGACACCCCGCATGGGGCAAGCTCAGCGCTGGGACTGAAGGGACCAGGGACACAGCCTGCACCCAGGACCAGCAAAGGGACCAGCAAGGGGACTCCGCGGACACAGCCTGGCTCCCCGGGGACGCAGAGAGCACCAGTGGCCCCTGAGAAGGGGGCAGGTGCTTCCTTGCCGACGCAGAAGTCTCGGACACAACTTAGACGACCAACGTGATCAAGTTGATGCCACTTTATTAAAGGCTACGCAGCAATTTATACTCTATCTCAAGCTTCACGCGCCGCTATCTTATTGCTAATAGGCTAAAGCTACTTGTTCACGCGCCCTTCTGCCCTCTATGATTGGTCCCAGTGTGGTGTCCACGCGCTGCTCTCCCCCCAGGTAGACCCCCTGTTTTCGACATTCCAACATCTTTATCTCTTGGCCAGGAATGTAGTTTCTCAGGCCGTCTCGGCCTTTTTTATGTCCTTGAACACAGCTGCAGCTTGCTGTTACAGTGAGGCCCCTTGGTCTGGATCGCTCACAACATATCCGTTGTTCTCCAGCGATGCCACACTTCCTCAGTTGAGACAAAGACTTCTGATGCCCGTGCCACCACCCTGGGGACACAGACAGGATCCCCTGGCATCAAGACCACTACGCTGGGGACAGAGTCAGGGGCCCCTGACACCCAGACCTCCACCCCAGGGGCACAGCCAGGGGCCTCTGACACCCAGAGCACTACCCCAGGGGTGCAGCCAAGTACCTCCAGCACCCAAACCACCACCCCAGGGGTGCAGCCAGGATCCCCTGGCATCCAAACCACCACCCCAGGGGTGCAGCCAACACCTCCAGGGACCCAAGGAGGAGGAGCAGGGGTTCAGCCAAGCCCCTCCCACATGGACTCCAGGCTTTCTGGCACTGAGAAAGTCCCTGCTGAAGCTATCCCTGATGCTCTGGGGACACATATGGATGTCACAAGTCCCAAGGAGGGAGGCAAGGCTTTACCCAGCACACAGCTTGCCTGGGCAGGCCAGCCGGCAGTGAGGACCCTCTCGCCGACAGCCCAGGGGTTAGAGATCCCCCTTGACACTGATCCCAGGGCCACATCCCCTATGCAAGAGCCGCCCGTGCCCTGGGGATCCTCAGGCTCCAGCAGTGTCTCCGACCGCTGCGCAGAGACGGTGGAGGCTCTCCGCCAGATCGGGCAGCTCAGCCACCTCTGTGCCAGCCTGAAGGAGCAGGTGGCCCAGCTGGAAGCCACCAAGTCAGACCACGCCGAGCTTGAGAAGCTGCGCCTGCTCTTCTCAGAGGGAGGTAGGAGCCCCTGGGGGGGCTGGCAGGGGGGTGTTTGGCATGGGGACACCCTGGGCTGGGGGCTCATTGTGCTCAGAGCCTGGCCTCAAGGCCGAGACCCCCTCACTGACAGCATGTCCCCTCGGACCACATCTAGACAAGGAGAGCATCGCCAGCATCCTGGCCGACCTCCAGGGCCAGGTGTCCTCGCTGCAGGGCCTGACCAGTGACCTGCAGGGCGAGAATGGGAAGGTGAGCTGGCAGCAGTCCCTGGGGGGGCTGCGGGGATGCCAGGGGGGAGTTGGGCAGGGAGGAGGCAGCTGAAGGGCCCCTGGGCTGGGACAACAGAGGGGGCTGTGCCCTGACTCATCCACCACTGCCTTTCCCAGATCAGGCAGCTGGAAGATGCCCTCGGAAAGCTGGAGGTAGCTGGAGCCAACTGGAAAGGGGATGTCAGCGACCAGATCACCCTGCAACTGGCGTAAAAGGACGGGACAGGGTTTCCTACCCTGCAGGAGGAGCCCGGGGGGACAAGGGACACCCCCTGAGCGGCCCTGTGGAGGCTAAGCCTGCCTGTGCCCCTGTCTCACTGACCAGGTCCACGCTGCAGGAGATGAAGTGTAAGCTGAAGGAGCTGGAAGAGCAGCAGGAGATGACCAAGGCCCCGCTGGAGCGGTTGGTGGCCAAGACGGCTGACGAGCTGCAGGAGCAGGTGAGGTCCAGGGTCAGCGCTCCCACCGCCACAGCATGGTGGGGTGGTCCTGGAGGGGTTCCCAGCCACATCCCCAGCCATGTGGTATGGCCTTGGGGGGTGCTGGCACCTCCCAAGGGGATGCTGGGCAGGGTGACAAACACCCCTTGTGCATTGGGGCTCAGTGGTAGAACTCGGGCACCACCCAAGGGGGTGCTGGGCAGGGTGACAAACACCCCTTGTGCATTGGGGATCAGTGGTAGAACTGGCCTGGGGGAGGGAGGATTTCCAGACTGGCTGGTGCCACAGCACCCGGATTTGTTGCCTGCCTCCACCTCATCTCGGAGCCTACTCCTTCTCCCCTTCCTGCAGCTGGGCGAGCCGAGGGCAATGGTGGGGAGCACAGGGCAGGAGCAGGCAGAGGCGCAGGCAGCGTGCCCCGTCTGCAGCACGGACATCAGCAAGCAGGCGGGGCAGCTCCTCCAGCGCTACGAGAAGCTCCAGGAGGTGGTGGACGATTTCACGTCGCGGCAGGCAGTGGGCAACGTGGTAAGGCAGCTGCCACGGAGGAGCCAGGTAAGGAGATGCCAGCATGGGGGGCTTGGGAGGGGGTTGCCAGCACCCCCCCAGCTGGTTGTGCTTCACTGTAATGTGGGGGCGCCCCTCACCGCCTCCCAGATTGGTTCGTACAAGCGAGCCGCATGGAAGGAAATTAAAGCTTTGATGCAAATGTCCTGTTGGCACTGAGAGCCCATGGCCACCGGGCAAGTAACCCGGGTCTGTCCCCACGAGGGCAGCCAGCCCCGCCTTGCACAGCACCACCTTGTCATCTTCCTCCCTGAAGCAGGACGAGGAGCTGCTGAAGCGCATCCAGGCCACCGTCACGCAGGTGCAAGGCGACTACGAGAAGCTCAATTCTGTCACCGGGAACCTCCTGAATGACCGTCACCAGAAGGAGAAAGATATGGAGGTAGGTGGCTGAAACCCCCTCGGGGTCAGAGCATCCTCCAGGCAGACCCCAGGCTGGGGACCACAAGGGATTTGTCTGCACCCCCCCAAACCTTGCAGCCCTGTGGAGGTTCAATGTACCTTTCCTGGAGGTTTGGGTGAGGTGGGGGGAGCGGGGGTTGCTCAGCTGGCCAGGAGGCAGCTCCAACCCTGCCGCGGTGTCATGGGATGCTTTTCTGTGTTGGAAGGCTCTGTTCCGGTCCCTGGAGAGGCTGGAGAAGGAGAAAGCGAACAAGGAAGACCTGGTGCTGGGAATTGATGCGGTATGGCCTTGGGGGGTCCTGGCACCACCCAAGGGGGCGCTGGGCAGGGTGACAAACACCCCTTGTGCCTTGGGGGCTCAGTGGCAGAACTGGCCTGGGGGAGGGAGGATTTCCAGACGGGCTGTGGCTCCTTCCCCACGTGCCTCTGTCTTCCCCTGGGTCCCTTCAGCTGGTGTGACCAACCCCACGGGGGTGATGGGGCGAGTGGGGCCACACAGCCACTTCTCCCTGTCCTCCTGCCACGAGCTGGCCCTGCCCGTCATCCCTCCATCCTTTCCTCACTGCTATCCTGCCTTTCCCCGCTGCTAGAAAGCAGACAAAACCGCCCTGGCCGGCAAAGTGAGTCGCACCCAGTTTGAGGCGAGCATGGAGCGGCTGAATGAGAGGATGCAGGAGACGCTGAGCCGGGTGGCGGGGCAGGAGCAGGGCTGGCACCAGGTCCAGCGGCAGCTCAGTGAAGAGATGGACTCCAAGGTGAGGGGTGACACGTCCCCGCTGCGCAAAACTGGCACCTTCGGGGCTTGGCAGCCTAAGGCAGCATCCCTCTGAGGATCCCCCCTCCTGGCTTTTCATGGGGAACATGATGTCCCAGCCCGGGGCAGCTGGCTGAGGGTGTGTGTCTGTCCGTAGCTGGACCGCCTGGAGCTGGGGCCTTTCCGGCAGCAGCTGGAGGGGCACTGGAGGAGCATCCTGGAGCAGCTCAAGGAGAAGGAGCCGCTGACGGAGGCTGACGATGCAGCTGGGATGAAGAAGTGAGTGCGATGGGGGTGGCGATGGCTTCTCCTCCCACCGGTAGCAGGTTCCCGATGTTAAAGGAGGCACGAGGAGGGGGACGTGCAGGATGGAGCCCTCCCGAACCAAAAGTGGGATGTGGGTGCAAAGGTTTTCTGGAGCAAGGGTGGGGAACGGCGACTTGTCCCCCTGGGCAGGGGTGTGACACGCGGCGCCGCAGAGCTGGGTTGTGACCTGCCCTCCTGGCGAGGGGCAGGGGGGTAATTAGCGCTGACGAAGTGATGAAACCGGTGTGAGGGCTGGTTGGGATGGCAGCTACGGGTGCCTGCGCCCTTCACCTCCCATCCCTGCCTGCCCTGGGCAGCCACAGGCAGCTGCCAGGTTTCGGAGGTGCCCGCAGGGCCGAGGCGAGCGTGTCCCTGTCCTCGGGGCAGCTGTGACAAAACTCATCCTGAAAAATGTGGGAATCCTGCATCCCCCAGGCCCGGCGTTTGTACCCCAGCAAGAGGTACAGGAACACCCCCATTCTGTCCTTGCTGGTACCCCCAGTTCCCATGGGACTGGGGTGCTGTGCGTGCCTGTGGGCGTAGTTCCCATAATGGTGGTTTTTGGGTGCTCCCCTCAGTGGATTCTCCGGTGCCTAATATGAGGTGGAGCTTTTTCCCAAGCGGGAGCCCACAACCAACTGCTCTCCCCCATCGTAGCCCCTTGATTTTGTAGTCAGCTGGTGGGTTGTGACCTTGTTGGGGTGGGGTGGGGGGTAAGCCAGGCTCAAATTCCTGCGGTTCCCCCCGCAAATACCATAACCCATTACAATGAAGTGCCCAGCACCTTGCTGCTGCCTGCCAGCTGCCTGCCTGTGTGCAGGCAGGGCTGTATCCCCCCCAGGAACTCACCCAGCCCTTTCCCCCCCCCCCCACAGGCAGCTGCTGGCCCATTTTCACTGCCTGTCCTGCGACCGGCCCCTCAGCATGCTGGCGCCTGGCCCGTGAGTACCGTCCGGCACCGGTGCATCGGGGGGTGCGTGGGTGATTCGGAGGGGAGATGGATGCTAGCAGTGCCCCGCTGTGCCTGGCACGGGGGTTAGGGTGTCTGCCTGGGGGGGTGCAGCCCTCCTGAGCCCCTCCCTGGGGGCAGTGGGATGCCAATGGGGTACAAGCCTGTGGGTTTTGGGGCACTGCCCCGAGCTGGGGTGGGTCGTGTGTCCCCTGTCACCCACCCACGGCTCCTGCCCTCCCCAGGCTCATCGTGGCCATCCCGTACATGCCACCGCTCCCCCCCCACCTTGCCGGGCGCTCCCATACTGTCGTGGAGCTGGAGCAAACACGGCAGCACAGCCACAGGTAGGGGACACGGGGACCCGGTCCCTGGGGTGCAGGTTGACCCTGCCCTGGAGAGGGAGAGCCCTTCCCAGGGTGGGGGTGAAGGGATGCAGGGGGGGCCTGGGCAGGGCAGGGGAGCAGAGATGTGCTGCAGAGGGGTCAGCTGTGCTTGTCCCCGGTCTGTGGCGTTTTACAGCCCTCCCTGCGCTGCCCTGTCTAGCCCAGGTCTGTGTCTCAGTGGTGCCGAAGCCACATGTGATGAGCTGTGTCTGGTCTCAGCCTGACCTCAGGCTTCACTGGGGAGTCAGCTGCCTCCTGTGAAACAAGTCACCGAAATTAAACACTGCAGCTGGGACAGCCCAGCTCCTGCCTCCCGGTGTCCCTTGCGTAGGGTGCAGGGACCTGCCATGGCCATGACCAGCTCACCAGGGCCACGGGGAAAGAGCAGATCCAGCACAGCTGGACAGGCGTGGGTCTCCTTCAGCAGTCGGAGGGCACCCGGGAGGGACATACCCCACCGGGGAGCACCCGCAGCCCCCTCCCTGGCATAGTAGGGTGAAGCACGGGGTGCCACGGTGCTGGGTGCTGAGCATCCCTGTGCTCCGTCCCACAGGGAGCGGGTGGCCGAGTGCAGGTACCCCCGCGTGCCACGGCTCTGCGGGGGCCGGCACACCCTCACCCACCCGCTGCAGCGCTGCCCGCACCCCCAGCCCCACCCACCCAGCGCCCCGCGGCCGCTCCAGCCCCGCACCCTGCTCCCCATCAAGGTAAGGATGACGAAGGTAGGGATACAGCGGGGGCAAGCGAGGCTGGGAGGGTGATGCTGAGCATCCAGGGTGGGGGTGGGGGGGATCCGTGCCTCGGTTTCCCCAGGGGGAGCTGGGTGGGGGGGTTTGCCTGGGGATGCTGATTTGGGCCCCGTGTTTCAGCCAACCCCCTCTCTCCTTCCCAGCACGACGAGACGGAGCTGTTGGGCCAGGATGGCCACATCTACAGGGGCCGGCGGGGCAGGCAGCTGCCTGTGCTCGTGGGCAAGGAGGGTACGGCTGGGCCACGCTTGGGGAGCGGATCTGGCGGGGGTGAACTGGGCAGTGGAGTGGGCAGGGTGCCCGCGGGGTGCCAGGTTTTCCCCCTTTCCCCCCCGTGTGTTCTCCCTGGCTCCCCCCAGCCCAGCTCCCTCTGCTCCCTCCTGCCAGACTTCCCCAGGGCCAAGCCCAAGCTGTCCCCGAGGCAGTGGGATGCCAGGGACACCAGCCGCCTGCTCTCCCGGCCCCAGAGCACTGCGTCCTCGCTCAGCCAGCCAGGTACGGCCCTGCCAGGGCACCGGGGTGGGGGGAGAGGGCACCCTGCTGTGTCCTGGTGGGTGGGGGCAAGCAGGGTGGGATGGGGGTTTGGGGTGGAGTGGGGTGGGAGCAGGATGGAGGGGGAGGACTGGAAGATGGGGCAATCGATCCCCGTGTTGGAGCCAGAGCAAGGTGGAGGGGTGTGGCGGGGTGGTCCTGGCCACTGTGGGACAACAGCCTGTCTGCTTCAGGGTGGGGGCCAGGACCCCGTTTCTGGGTGTCTCTGGCCAGGCAGGTGCCCATGGGCGGTGCCTGCCCCAGGGGCTGCAGGGGGGCTAACCCCTGCCCCTCGCCCCCAGGCATCCCCACCTCGCCAGAGCACAGGCCAGCCTCCTCCCACGGCCGCCTCTCCCAGGCACGGGGGCTCCTCCTGCCCCCCCAGCCCTCGTGGGACGGATCCAGCACCCCGGAAGCCAGGCAGGACTGGGGGTCCCCGACTGAACCCCCACCACCCCGGCCACCGAGCAGGCGAGCGAGCATCTCTGGCCAGCAGCAATAAAGGGCGATGGGCAGCCAAGCACCTGCGCGGCCTGAGTGGGGTGGCCCTGGGCTGGGATCTTCCCATCATGCATAAGGAGGGGTCGCAGCATCCCTTGTCCTGCGGCCACGTGTGGCCAGAGGAGCTGAAACCAGCCCCTGTCCAACCCCCCTCCCAGGGTCTGTGCCGGCCCCGTGCTGCCACGCTCTCCCTGACACCCCCTGGCCTCCATGAACCCCTTTTCGGCCCCGATGGCTCCTGACAGGGAGCTTGTGGCCCCCAAAAGGCTCTGGGGGAGCCCACACTAAAGCAGGAGGATGATGACGCTCCGTTGCTGCTGAAGGTGGTGGGAGATGGGGACTGTGGTGGGAGATGGGGACCGCGGTGGGAAGGGTGGCAGCAGGACATGGCTTTAACGCCAAAAGCGAATCCCCCCCCAAGCCCGCTGGTTGGCTATCGCTTATCCCGCGGGATGAGCATCACTGAGCAGGTTTCCTTATCTGCTCATGGATTGTCACCCCCTTGTCCCTCTTCCAACGCGGCCATTGATGGAAAGAGGAAGGCACTGACCCCACTGCTGCCGGGCTCGGGGCAGCTGATGATTCCCCCCTCCGGAGCGAAGCACCATAACCCCTTCTCTGCCCCCAGCCCTGGGGACACACATCCCCTCCTTTCTCTTACGCCACCCCCATTGCTTGGGGGTGCTTTTCCCCAGCCCCCTTCTGCCACCCCTCACCGTCAGATGGGAGAAAGGTGTGCTGAGACCTGGCATAAGTCGTGTCACGAATGGAGAGGTACTGGGCAGGGAAACTGCAGTCCCTAGAAGCGACATGGCGGGGGGACCTGGGGGTGTCACGGCTGGGGACATGTGGCCGTGTGTATGGGGGAGCCGGGGCTGTCCCAGCACAACGTGCAAAGCACCGGGGACAGCCCCAACTCCCCTGGGGGAACGGGGACGGACACACCAAGCTGGTGGCACCTCTCGGGAGGGTGAGAAACCCTGAGGGGAACCCCAGAGGCAGCCGGGGGGGACCCAGGCACGTGGGGAAGCATCCCCTCACCCTGCCATGGTGCGTGCTTGGGGGCTGCCCTGTGGAAAAACTGCTCCCCTGGTAGATCTTCTCCCCAGATTCGGGCGAGGGGGGGAGCACCCAAACCTGCCCCCCACAATGGCAGACCCCAACCCTGCCCACCCCACTGCAGTCTCCAGGCACCTTGGCCCCCAGGGAGCCCCCCCTGCCGGGGATGTTTGGTTTTTTCAGGGGAAAAATAGGTGCTAAATACCCGCCTTGGGGGTGCCCAGGTGGCTCCAGCAGGATCTGGGATTCCCTCAGTGCCACCTCCAGTGGGATAACTGGGAGCACTCAGAGCAAACTGGTGACCACTAGAATAGAGCCAGCAGAGGACCATCTTGTCCCCCAGGAGGGGGGTCAGGCATTGATGGGCTTAAAAACACCCCCCACCCCCTGGGACTAATTGCATTTGCAGGATTTGGCCCAGCTGGGGCTGAGCCCTTTGGGGTGTGTGTGTCCCCAGCTCACCCCCTCTCCCACCCACTGTCCCATTTGCTGCTGCTGGGACCCAGCTGCACCCTATAAACAAACACCCCCACCCCCCCAAACATGAGCACCCAGCCCCACATCCCTTTTTGGGTGCTGCCTGCGCTGCTGGAGCAGGTGAGTAGCCCCAGCTGGGGCATTTTTTCCCCTTTTTTCCTTTTTCCTTCTGAGGTTGGGCTGTGCTGGGGGTCTCCCTGTTCCCTGGGGGATGACTTGCTGTTGTGCTTTGAGCCCCCCCAGCCCTTGCTGCCATCTCTGGAGCTGCTGCGTTCCCATTTTGGGCTTTTTTTACCCCAGTTGCTTGGTGTGTGAGCAGTGTGGCAAGGGGGGGGGGGGGTGTGTGTGCCGTGTTCTTATTCAATTTTAATTTAGTTTGGATATTTAAGCACAAAGCCAGGGGCTGGTGCGTTGTTTGGAGTCGTTAGAAGGGGGGTGGCACAGCAAGTGGCTTGTGAGGTCAGGGCCTGGGGCTGAGCAGTGTCCTGGGCCTGGGGGGAAAGGAGTTGGTGGCCAGCGAGCCCCCACCCATGGCCCTCCTGCAGTGGGGGACACTGAAAAGGCATCACCGCCCCCCCACCTCAGAGCAGGCTTTGCCTAAAAGCCTGGCAGCCCTGAGTATCGCAGGGCTCCCTGCAGGGCTGAGGCCTGGGGGGCTCATCACATGGGTGGGTGATGGGGCTGGGGAGGGGGACACAAGCTGCCGGGGGGTGGGTTGCAAACCGCAGTATTTTGTGAGGGTGCAGGATGGGGTTCGGGCTGCACCCCAGGACATGGGGGTCCTCGCTGTGCTCACATGGCCCCCCCACGGCTCCGGGGTCCCCCCTTCCCTCTGCTCCCCCCTTCGGGGATGGCAGCGGCGGCTTCTGCAGGCAGAGCGCAGGCAGAGCGCGGGCAGCACGTGGGACTCGGCGCAGCCTCCTGGGGGGGGCCTGTCCCCACTGGTAATGCTGCGGCTTGGGGGGGGGCTCACGCCCGTTCTCGGTGCCCTTGCAGGGATGTGCTGCCAGCAAAGAGAGAAGGCAGGGACAGCTGGTGTTAAAAAAGTGATTTTTTTTTTTTTATTATTTTTAAATTAATAAAAAACCTTCAACCTGTTTTTTGTTGGGGTTTTTTTTGTTTTTGTTTTTGTTTTTTTTTTAGCAAGATTGATTTGAAAACTAAAAAACCTCCCCCCAGCTCCCCCCTCTCTGGGGAAGGGCCATGATTGGCAGTTGCAGGGACAGGAGGGGCATCGCCTTGATAAATCCCCCTATGCCCTGGGGGTGCCGAGGGAGGGAGGATGGGGTTGGGGGGGGTCCGGGGGGGTCTGTGCAAGAAGCCAGGCTGAATTTCCGAAGCCAGAGAAGAGGCGTGTTTGCTCTGGGCGCTGCAACAAGCGTCCAGGAAATCCAGAGCCAGGGATGGGGGGGCCAGTGGCTCTGTGTCTGTGGCCACGATCCGGGGTGCCAACAGCTGCCTCCATTTATTTTTCGTTATTTCCCCCCCACCCTTCCTTCTCCTGCCCTGCTGCAGGGATGCTGGGGGGGGAGCCACAGGGAAACCCCCCCACCCACCCCGTGCTGCTGCTCCTTCTCTCTGGATTTATATACATTAGATATATTTATATATTATAGTTATATATTTAAAAAAAAAAAAATGGGGGGAGAAAAGACCAGCTAGTGACTCTTGCAGAGGCTCTCATGGGCCGGTGGCCTCCCCGGCAGCATGTCCCGTTCCCCCGCCTAAAAATAATAATAAAACCACAGGGGTGGCGGGGGGATGGTGGGTTGGGGACACGGCATCTGCCCGACCTGACCAACCCAGACCTAGGTTGCCATCCCGTCAGCATCAAACCTCAGCGTTTTCTCTCCAGCCCCAAGACCCTCCCCTTGCTGTTGCTGCACCACTGTGCTGATGGGGCCTGTGCTATTTTAGGGAGTCTTACAGCTTTTCCTGCCGGTCCCGAGTGCTGTCTAGACAGCTTGAGCAGCCCCTGGGCGTAGCTTTAGCACTCCTGAGCCCCCCGCTCTGCCGCTGACTTGGAGGTAAGACTTAGGGGCACTCCAAGGAGGGTTTAGCTTCTTGCCTCAGTGCATCTTGTTCCCATCTCTTAATCTCTCTGCTCCCTCTTTGAATTCAGTCCTCCCAGTTTGGAAGAGAAGAATACAGACTAGAGGCTTTGGTTTTAATGCCTGAAAACAGGTATCTGGTGTCATTTAGAAGAGCGAGTTCTGCTTCCTGCTTGCCCACCCTCATCCTTTCTTGGAAATGGTCTTTGAGTGCCTCACCCAAGGGGGTGCTCTGACCGTGTGACGGCCCGACCTGGAGGTTTCTAAGGGAAAAGAAATGCTTGTCGATTATTTTTGTAAGTACTTTGATGGATCACTCGGGCTCGAAGATTTTTCCCAGTGTTTGAATACTTCCTGGGGCTGTCTGGATGCCTGTGTTTAGCTGCGTTTCTTTTTTCCCCGCTCTCACGGCTCCTTTGCTTCGGTGCAAGGTGCGAGAAATCTGTGTGTTGATGCAGTCAGCAGCAGCCTTCCACCATTGCCACGTCTGAGGGAGAGGGTAAAATCTGTCACGCTTTTGACACCTCAGCCAATAAATCAATGGAGGTGCTTCCTTGCCGGGACTGGGCTTGTCTGGGAGAGTTTCAGGGGGGAGCAGGGTGCCGGACGGGCAGGATGGTCTCTGTGCGCGGCGCAGCCACGGGCTGCAGGGAGCTGCGTCAAAATATTCGACGTCACCAGTTGTATTTTGTGTCGTCACAGTGGAAAAGGCAGCGGGGAGCCCGGGCCCTGCCCGCCGCCGGGGCCGCCGCGTCGCCTGGCAACGGGAGGCGCTGCGTTATCCCGCCCTGTAAACACGGGCACGTGGGCAGCGGGCTCGGCCAATGGGCAGCGGGCAGCGGCGGGTGGTGGCCAATGAGGAAAGGGAAGGGGTGGGCTCAGGGTGAGGGGCGGGGCTAGGGGAGAGCAGAGCGGCGGCGGGGACGGACGAGTAAGGTTGGGGGTGCGCGGTCGGGAGGGGGGGACTGGGGGGCCCGGGGGGCTGGCGAGAAAGTGAGGCGGGGGGCAGGGGCAGGCAGAGCTGGGTATGAGGCTGGGGGTGGCCGGGGAAGGAGACACCCCTCCCTCTCCCCCAGACAGCCCTGCCCTCGGGGGGTCACCGTGTCACCCGCCCCCCCGCCGCTTCGACCACTTCCTGTGGTGAGGAGGAGGAGGAGGAGGAGGGCGGCTGCCCATCCCTCCCACCCGCCCAGGTCCCCTCGAGGCAAAAGGGGTGCTGTCGTGTCCCCCCCGGTCAGGCTCGGTGTTTTCGGGCAGGGCAGCAGCCATGGACCCGCTCAGCCTGTCCCAGCTGCTGGACGTCGCCATCGGGACGCCCCAGGTCGGGGCCGTCAACTTCCCGGCGCTGCACAGCCTGCTGCAGGCCATGCTCAGGCACCTGGGCCTGCAGGACCTGCCTGCCCTGGGGCGAGGGCACAGCCCGACCCCCCTCCTGGGGCGGGACCAGCCCCCCGAGGCACCCCCGAGAGAAGAAGGGGGACAGGGCGGAGGCCCAGGCACAGAGTCGCTCACGCCCGCGAAGGACCCGCTGCAGGGGACCGTGAGCACTCCCCAGGACGCCTCCGTGGCCGCTGACGCGGGGCAGATGAAGGCAAAGATTGAAGAGAACGAGAGCAGCACCTCCAAGGTAGAGGCTCTTCCCCGTTCCCTGGGTGCCCCCCCGTGAGACACCCCCTCCTCTGGGGTCTGCACCACCATTGTGGTGCCCTTAGGTCTGGTTTAAGCCTGAGCTCGAGGTGGTATGTGGGGCTTCACTGTGGGAAAGGGATGGAGTTTTGGGGAGAAAGAGCTGGGGCTGAAATGCTGCTCCAGTTGCTCTGGGTTCTCCCCAAGTTGCCATCAGCAAGTCGTGGGTCCAGTACAGCACCCGGTGCCCTCGGCTCCACCAGCCAGAGGCTCAGCACCTGTGGAGATCCAGCCCTACCACTCTCCATCCCTCCCTTCCCCACTCCTGACCCACAGCCAGGTACGGCACCCACTCCTCAGGCAGCTGAGAGGCTCCATCAGCATCTCATGAGCCTCGTCTCCCAGCCCAAATCCCCTTGGCTTGCCCAAGGGCTAGACCCAGCACTGGTGGGGACTGGAGAGGGGCCTCATCCTGCACAACGCTGAGCCATTTGGGGCTGCGAGCATCCCCAGTGGGAAGAAATAAGCTCAGGTTCAAGGAAACGGTCACCTTCAGTGCTGCAGGGCCGGATCCTGCTGGGGCTGGGACATGTAGGGAGAAGGCAGCAGGGAGGGTTTCCCCGGGTGGCTGAGCTCACCCTCCTCGGGGCAGGGCCCTGCTTGATCGCTCCCCGCTTCCCCGCTTCGTTAGCCGCGGTTGCCGCTGCCCTCGCGGGCCAGGCTGTGGTTGAGAGGGTGGCAGCAGCTCTTTGCCCTTTGGATCGGCTTCAGTAGTCTTGCCCAGAGCCCGGTGTGGGGAGGCAGGGCTGGATCTGTCCCCACTTACTTGGGCTGTGCAGTGGGCCCCCCCCAGGGCAGGGTTGGGGGGGGTCTCTGGGGAGCTGCTGCCGCTTCTTGGCTGCTGAAGGTGTGATGAATGGTAAGTGCTGCCCGCAGTGCCCCCGGGACTCACCCCCGCCACTCCCCTCTCTCAGGCCGTGGCGCTCTACCAGGATCTCCTCGAGGAGATGGGCAGGATGAAGGCGGCGCAGTCCCGCATGGAGGAGAACATTCGGATGATCCGGGAGACGCTTGGCATGGTGAGCTGCTGCCGGTGTCCCCAGGAGGCAGCTGGGCCCTCACCCCCCTCCCTGCCTCTGTGTCACCCTGCTACCCCTGCCCCACGGCCCTGGGTGTCACCCGGCGTGAAGGGTGCCAGGAGGGAAGAGCAGGAAGCGTGTCCCAAGGCTGAAGAGGTAACTGCATGCACCAACCAAAGTGATGCTAAGACATTTTTTAACTAAGCAGCTGTAAAGAAAGAAACATGGGTGCTAAGAAGGAGAGGAGATAAAGATCTACCCATGCAACACAGCCACAACCCTGCCTGGCATCCCTCTGTCCTGTGCCCAAGTTAATTTTTGGATGCTCCTTTTCAATCCTGCTCCTGTGTCTGGGCTGCCATCCCTCTCCTTGTCCCGCTCCAGGGGAATCTCCAGGACGCTGCCAGCCAGCTGCCGGCCCTCCGTGACCAGACGGCGTTGGACAGTGACATGGTACGGCCGCGCGCACGCCCGGATCCTGCTCCGGGACGGAGGCGGCTGCGTGCCCGGGGCACCGGTGCACCCAGTCCCTCGGTGTCAGGGCACGGTCCCAGCAGGGCTGGGCAGCGATGCTGGAGGGGGTCAGTGCTCCTGTGGGTGCCATCTCACCCGGCTACGTGGCCAGGGTTGACCCCCTAATCCCTTTTTTCCCCAGAAAAAGCTGAAGGAAAGGCTGAGCCTCTCCCCAGCCCCGGAGCAGGTAAGCAACTTGGTGCGCTGGGAGGTGCTGGAGGATTGCCTGGTGGGCAGCAAAGCAGGAGGAGGAGAAGGAGGAGGAGAAGGCCGAGGTCTGTCGGTGGTGAGTGCTGGGGCATCCCAGCTATGGGAGTGGGACTCAGCAGGACCGCAGCCCCCGGGGCCTCGGCGGAGGTTTGCTCAGCACTTCTCTTCCCTGTGCATCCCGCCGGGAGGCAGGACCTGGCACCAGCAGAGCCAGGGCAGCTCCTCGGCTGCCCCAACAGAGACCTCCTCATCGTCCTCATCGTCTGTGCCACTGACAGCCCCCAACAGCCCCTCCGTGGGGCAAGGGAGCGCCCGAAACCCTTGGGGTGACCGCAGAGCCCCCTGTCCTTGCTCAGCGTTGGGCAGGACCACGGCTCCCTGCCCTCCTGGTCTCTCTGGGGCTGGTAGGTGGGAGCCGGGGACAGCGGAGGGACATTTTGGGGCAAACCCCAGCATTCTGCACCATGAGATGGTTTCCAAATCCTACCTGGGGCTGCTGCTCCTGAAATGAAGGCGCAGCCCATTAGGCTGGGAAGCGGGTCTGGTCCAGCAGCTCTGGAGTACAGAATCCCATTGCTGGAGAGAAGAATGCCTTGCTGTTGTGTCAGGTGGCATCAGCAGGGGGTTTGCTGATCTCCAGGATCGGCTGCTGAAATGACTCTGCAGGCACAGAGGTGGCCAAAGGACTAAGGGGACTGGGGAGGGGCCGTGCGGCTGGGGCGCCCGGGGGTCCCTGTGGGTTGGGCAGTCTCTGCCTTTGGGGTACTTGAGTTTGGCTCCGTGAGCTGGGGGGTTTGAGGACAGGGCGGGCGGCCCTTGCCGCTGCACTTCCGCCCATAAACCTGCTCCCCTTTGCCTCCTCTTCGCAGGATGGCAGTGAGGGCCAGGCTGCCCCCGCCGAGCCCCGCACTGCAGACATGGACACCCCGCCTGGGGCAAGCTCAGCGCTGGGACTGAAGGGACCAGGGACACAGCCTGCACCCAGGACCAGCAAAGGGACCAGCAAGGGGACTCCGCGGACACAGCCTGGCTCCCCGGGGACGCAGAGAGCACCAGTGGCCCCTGAGAAGGGGGCAGGTGCTTCCTTGCCGACGCAGAAGTCTCGGACACAACTTAGACGACCAACGTGATCAAGTTGATGCCACTTTATTAAAGGCTACGCAGCAATTTATACTCTATCACAAGCTTCACGCGCCGCTATCTTATTGCTAATAGGCTAAAGCTACTTGTTCACGCGCCCTTCTGCCCTCTATGATTGGTCCCAGTGTGGTGTCCACGCGCTGCTCTCCCCCCAGGTAGACCCCCTGTTTTCGACATTCCAACATCTTTATCTCTTGGCCAGGAATGTAGTTTCTCAGGCCGTCTCGGCCTTTTTTATGTCCTTGAACACAGCTGCAGCTTGCTGTTACAGTGAGGCCCCTTGGTCTGGATCGCTCACAACATATCCGTTGTTCTCCAGCGATGCCACACTTCCTCAGTTGAGACAAAGACTTCTGATGCCCGTGCCACCACCCTGGGGACACAGACAGGATCCCCTGGCATCAAGACCACTACGCTGGGGACAGAGTCAGGGGCCCCTGACACCCAGACCTCCACCCCAGGGGCACAGCCAGGGGCCTCTGACACCCAGAGCACTACCCCAGGGGTGCAGCCAAGTACCTCCAGCACCCAAACCACCACCCCAGGGGTGCAGCCAGGATCCCCTGGCATCCAAACCACCACCCCAGGGGTGCAGCCAACACCTCCAGGGACCCAAGGAGGAGGAGCAGGGGTTCAGCCAAGCCCCTCCCGCATGGACTCCAGGCTTTCTGGCACTGAGAAAGTCCCTGCTGAAGCTATCCCTGATGCTCTGGGGACACATATGGATGTCACAAGTCCCAAGGAGGGAGGCAAGGCTTTACCCAGCACACAGCTTGCCTGGGCAGGCCAGCCGGCAGTGAGGACCCTCTCGCCGACAGCCCAGGGGTTAGAGATCCCCCTTGACACTGATCCCAGGGCCACATCCCCTATGCAAGAGCCGCCCGTGCCCTGGGGATCCTCAGGCTCCAGCAGTGTCTCCGACCGCTGCGCAGAGACGGTGGAGGCTCTCCGCCAGATCGGGCAGCTCAGCCACCTCTGTGCCAGCCTGAAGGAGCAGGTGGCCCAGCTGGAAGCCACCAAGTCAGACCACGCCGAGCTTGAGAAGCTGCGCCTGCTCTTCTCAGAGGGAGGTAGGAGCCCCTGGGGGGGCTGGCAGGGGGGTGTTTGGCATGGGGACACCCTGGGCTGGGGGCTCATTGTGCTCAGAGCCTGGCCTCAAGGCCGAGACCCCCTCACTGACAGCATGTCCCCTCGGACCACATCTAGACAAGGAGAGCATCGCCAGCATCCTGGCCGACCTCCAGGGCCAGGTGTCCTCGCTGCAGGGCCTGACCAGTGACCTGCAGGGCGAGAATGGGAAGGTGAGCTGGCAGCAGTCCCTGGGGGGGCTGCGGGGATGCCAGGGGGGAGTTGGGCAGGGAGGAGGCAGCTGAAGGGCCCCTGGGCTGGGACAACAGAGGGGGCTGTGCCCTGACTCATCCACCACTGCCTTTCCCAGATCAGGCAGCTGGAAGATGCCCTCGGAAAGCTGGAGGTAGCTGGAGCCAACTGGAAAGGGGATGTCAGCGACCAGATCACCCTGCAACTGGCGTAAAAGGACGGGACAGGGTTTCCTACCCTGCAGGAGGAGCCCGGGGGGACAAGGGACACCCCCTGAGCGGCCCTGTGGAGGCTAAGCCTGCCTGTGCCCCTGTCTCACTGACCAGGTCCACGCTGCAGGAGATGAAGTGTAAGCTGAAGGAGCTGGAAGAGCAGCAGGAGATGACCAAGGCCCCGCTGGAGCGGTTGGTGGCCAAGACGGCTGACGAGCTGCAGGAGCAGGTGAGGTCCAGGGTCAGCGCTCCCACCGCCACAGCATGGTGGGGTGGTCCTGGAGGGGTTCCCAGCCACATCCCCAGCCATGTGGTATGGCCTTGGGGGGTGCTGGCACCTCCCAAGGGGATGCTGGGCAGGGTGACAAACACCCCTTGTGCATTGGGGCTCAGTGGTAGAACTCGGGCACCACCCAAGGGGGTGCTGGGCAGGGTGACAAACACCCCTTGTGCATTGGGGATCAGTGGTAGAACTGGCCTGGGGGAGGGAGGATTTCCAGACGGGCTGTGGCTCCTTCCCCACGTGCCTCTGTCTTCCCCTGGGTCCCTTCAGCTGGTGTGACCAACCCCACGGGGGTGATGGGGCGAGTGGGGCCACGTAGCCACTTCTCCCTGTCCTCCTGCCACGAGCTGGCCCTGCCCGTCATCCCTCCATCCTTTCCTCACTGCTCTCCTGCCTTTCCCCGCTGCTAGAAAGCAGACAAAACCGCCCTGGCCGGCAAAGTGAGTCGCACCCAGTTTGAGGCGAGCATGGAGCGGCTGAATGAGAGGATGCAGGAGACGCTGAGCCGGGTGGCGGGGCAGGAGCAGGGCTGGCACCAGGTCCAGCGGCAGCTCAGTGAAGAGATGGACTCCAAGGTGAGGGGTGACACGTCCCCGCTGCGCAAAACTGGCACCTTCGGGGCTTGGCAGCCTAAGGCAGCATCCCTCTGAGGATCCCCCCTCCTGGCTTTTCATGGGGAACATGATGTCCCAGCCCGGGGCAGCTGGCTGAGGGTGTGTGTCTGTCCGTAGCTGGACCGCCTGGAGCTGGGGCCTTTCCGGCAGCAGCTGGAGGGGCACTGGAGGAGCATCCTGGAGCAGCTCAAGGAGAAGGAGCCGCTGACGGAGGCTGACGATGCAGCTGGGATGAAGAAGTGAGTGCGATGGGGGTGGCGATGGCTTCTCCTCCCACCGGTAGCAGGTTCCCGATGTTAAAGGAGGCACGAGGAGGGGGACGTGCAGGATGGAGCCCTCCCGAACCAAAAGTGGGATGTGGGTGCAAAGGTTTTCTGGAGCAAGGGTGGGGAACGGCGACTTGTCCCCCTGGGCAGGGGCGTGACACGCGGCGCCGCAGAGCTGGGTTGTGACCTGCCCTCCTGGCGAGGGGCAGGGGGGTAATTAGCGCTGACGAAGTGATGAAACCGGTGTGAGGGCTGGTTGGGATGGCAGCTACGGGTGCCTGCGCCCTTCACCTCCCATCCCTGCCTGCCCTGGGCAGCCACAGGCAGCTGCCAGGTTTCGGAGGTGCCCGCAGGGCCGAGGCGAGCGTGTCCCTGTCCTCGGGGCAGCTGTGACAAAACTCATCCTGAAAAATGTGGGAATCCTGCATCCCCCAGGCCCGGCGTTTGTACCCCAGCAAGAGGTACAGGAACACCCCCATTCTGTCCTTGCTGGTACCCCCAGTTCCCATGGGACTGGGGTGCTGTGCGTGCCTGTGGGCGTAGTTCCCATAATGGTGGTTTTTGGGTGCTCCCCTCAGTGGATTCTCCGGTGCCTAATATGAGGTGGAGCTTTTTCCCAAGCGGGAGCCCACAACCAACTGCTCTCCCCCATCGTAGCCCCTTGATTTTGTAGTCAGCTGGTGGGTTGTGACCTTGTTGGGGTGGGGTGGGGGGTAAGCCAGGCTCAAATTCCTGCGGTTCCCCCCGCAAATACCATAACCCATTACAATGAAGTGCCCAGCACCTTGCTGCTGCCTGCCAGCTGCCTGCCTGTGTGCAGGCAGGGCTGTATCCCCCCCAGGAACTCACCCAGCCCTTTCCCCCCCCCCCCCCCCAGGCAGCTGCTGGCCCATTTTCACTGCCTGTCCTGCGACCGGCCCCTCAGCATGCTGGCGCCTGGCCCGTGAGTACCGTCCGGCACCGGTGCATCGGGGGGTGCGTGGGTGATTCGGAGGGGAGATGGGTGCTGGCAGTGCCCCGCTGTGCCTGGCACGGGGGTTAGGGTGTCTGCCTGGGGGGGTGCAGCCCTCCTGAGCCCCTCCCTGGGGGCAGTGGGATGCCAATGGGGTACAAGCCTGTGGGTTTTGGGGCACTGCCCCGAGCTGGGGTGGGTCGTGTGTCCCCTGTCACCCACCCACGGCTCCTGCCCTCCCCAGGCTCATCGTGGCCATCCCGTACATGCCACCGCTCCCCCCCCACCTTGCCGGGCGCTCCCATACTGTCGTGGAGCTGGAGCAAACACGGCAGCACAGCCACAGGTAGGGGACACGGGGACCCGGTCCCTGGGGTGCAGGTTGACCCTGCCCTGGAGAGGGAGAGCCCTTCCCAGGGTGGGGGTGAAGGGATGCAGGGGGGGCCTGGGCAGGGCAGGGGAGCAGAGATGTGCTGCAGAGGGGTCAGCTGTGCTTGTCCCCGGTCTGTGGCGTTTTACAGCCCTCCCTGCGCTGCCCTGTCTAGCCCAGGTCTGTGTCTCAGTGGTGCCGAAGCCACATGTGATGAGCTGTGTCTGGTCTCAGCCTGACCTCAGGCTTCACTGGGGAGTCAGCTGCCTCCTGTGAAACAAGTCACCGAAATTAAACACTGCAGCTGGGACAGCCCAGCTCCTGCCTCCCGGTGTCCCTTGCGTAGGGTGCAGGGACCTGCCATGGCCGTGACCAGCTCACCAGGGCCACGGGGAAAGAGCAGATCCAGCACAGCTGGACAGGCGTGGGTCTCCTTCAGCAGTCGGAGGGCACCCGGGAGGGACATACCCCACCGGGGAGCACCCGCAGCCCCCTCCCTGGCATAGTAGGGTGAAGCACGGGGTGCCACGGTGCTGGGTGCTGAGCATCCCTGTGCTCCGTCCCACAGGGAGCGGGTGGCCGAGTGCAGGTACCCCCGCGTGCCACGGCTCTGCGGGGGCCGGCACACCCTCACCCACCCGCTGCAGCGCTGCCCGCACCCCCAGCCCCACCCACCCAGCGCCCCGCGGCCGCTCCAGCCCCGCACCCTGCTCCCCATCAAGGTAAGGATGACGAAGGTAGGGATACAGCGGGGGCAAGCGAGGCTGGGAGGGTGATGCTGAGCATCCAGGGTGGGGGTGGGGGGATCCGTGCCTCGGTTTCCCCAGGGGGAGCTGGGTGGGGGGGTTTGCCTGGGGATGCTGATTTGGGCCCCGTGTTTCAGCCAACCCCCTCTCTCCTTCCCAGCACGACGAGACGGAGCTGTTGGGCCAGGATGGCCACATCTACAGGGGCCGGCGGGGCAGGCAGCTGCCTGTGCTCGTGGGCAAGGAGGGTACGGCTGGGCCACGCTTGGGGAGCGGATCTGGCGGGGGTGAACTGGGCAGTGGAGTGGGCAGGGTGCCCGCGGGGTGCCAGGTTTTCCCCCTTTCCCCCCCGTGTGTTCTCCCTGGCTCCCCCCAGCCCAGCTCCCTCTGCTCCCTCCTGCCAGACTTCCCCAGGGCCAAGCCCAAGCTGTCCCCGAGGCAGTGGGATGCCAGGGACACCAGCCGCCTGCTCTCCCGGCCCCAGAGCACTGCGTCCTCGCTCAGCCAGCCAGGTACGGCCCTGCCAGGGCACCGGGGTGGGGGGAGAGGGCACCCTGCTGTGTCCTGGTGGGTGGGGGCAAGCAGGGTGGGATGGGGGTTTGGGGTGGAGTGGGGTGGGAGCAGGATGGAGGGGGAGGACTGGAAGATGGGGCAATCGATCCCCGTGTTGGAGCCAGAGCAAGGTGGAGGGGTGTGGCGGGGTGGTCCTGGCCACTGTGGGACAACAGCCTGTCTGCTTCAGGGTGGGGGCCAGGACCCCGTTTCTGGGTGTCTCTGGCCAGGCAGGTGCCCATGGGCGGTGCCTGCCCCAGGGGCTGCAGGGGGGCTAACCCCTGCCCCTCGCCCCCAGGCATCCCCACCTCGCCAGAGCACAGGCCAGCCTCCTCCCACGGCCGCCTCTCCCAGGCACGGGGGCTCCTCCTGCCCCCCCAGCCCTCGTGGGACGGATCCAGCACCCCGGAAGCCAGGCAGGACTGGGGGTCCCCGACTGAACCCCCACCACCCCGGCCACCGAGCAGGCGAGCAAGCATCTCTGGCCAGCAGCAATAAAGGGCCATGGGCAGCCAAGCACCTGCGCGGCCTGAGTGGGGTGGCCCTGGGCTGGGATCTTCCCATCATGCATAAGGAGGGGTCGCAGCATCCCTTGTCCTGCGGCCACGTGTGGCCAGAGGAGCTGAAACCAGCCCCTGTCCAACCCCCCTCCCAGGGTCTGTGCCGGCCCCGTGCTGCCACGCTCTCCCTGACACCCCCTGGCCTCCATGAACCCCTTTTCGGCCCCGATGGCTCCTGACAGGGAGCTTGTGGCCCCCAAAAGGCTCTGGGGGAGCCCACACTAAAGCAGGAGGATGATGACGCTCCGTTGCTGCTGAAGGTGGTGGGAGATGGGGACTGTGGTGGGAGATGGGGACCGCGGTGGGAAGGGTGGCAGCAGGACATGGCTTTAACGCCAAAAGCGAATCCCCCCCCAAGCCCGCTGGTTGGCTATCGCTTATCCCGCGGGATGAGCATCACTGAGCAGGTTTCCTTATCTGCTCATGGATTGTCACCCCCTTGTCCCTCTTCCAACGCGGCCATTGATGGAAAGAGGAAGGCACTGACCCCACTGCTGCCGGGCTCGGGGCAGCTGATGATTCCCCCCTCCGGAGCGAAGCACCATAACCCCTTCTCTGCCCCCAGCCCTGGGGACACACATCCCCTCCTTTCTCTTACGCCACCCCCATTGCTTGGGGGTGCTTTTCCCCAGCCCCCTTCTGCCACCCCTCACCGTCAGATGGGAGAAAGGTGTGCTGAGACCTGGCATAAGTCGTGTCACGAATGGAGAGGTACTGGGCAGGGAAACTGCAGTCCCTAGAAGCGACATGGCGGGGGGACCTGGGGGTGTCACGGCTGGGGACATGTGGCCGTGTGTATGGGGGAGCCGGGGCTGTCCCAGCACAACGTGCAAAGCACCGGGGACAGCCCCAACTCCCCTGGGGGAACGGGGACGGACACACCAAGCTGGTGGCACCTCTCGGGAGGGTGAGAAACCCTGAGGGGAACCCCAGAGGCAGCCGGGGGGGACCCAGGCACGTGGGGAAGCATCCCCTCACCCTGCCATGGTGCGTGCTTGGGGGCTGCCCTGTGGAAAAACTGCTCCCCTGGTAGATCTTCTCCCCAGATTCGGGCGAGGGGGGGAGCACCCAAACCTGCCCCCCACAATGGCAGACCCCAACCCTGCCCACCCCACTGCAGTCTCCAGGCACCTTGGCCCCCAGGGAGCCCCCCCTGCCGGGGATGTTTGGTTTTTTCAGGGGAAAAATAGGTGCTAAATACCCGCCTTGGGGGTGCCCAGGTGGCTCCAGCAGGATCTGGGATTCCCTCAGTGCCACCTCCAGTGGGATAACTGGGAGCACTCAGAGCAAACTGGTGACCACTAGAATAGAGCCAGCAGAGGACCATCTTGTCCCCCAGGAGGGGGGTCAGGCATTGATGGGCTTAAAAACACCCCCCACCCCCTGGGACTAATTGCATTTGCAGGATTTGGCCCAGCTGGGGCTGAGCCCTTTGGGGTGTGTGTGTGTGTGTCCCCAGCTCACCCCCTCTCCCACCCACTGTCCCATTTGCTGCTGCTGGGACCCAGCTGCACCCTATAAACAAACACCCCCACCCCCCCAAACATGAGCACCCAGCCCCACATCCCTTTTTGGGTGCTGCCTGCGCTGCTGGAGCAGGTGAGTAGCCCCAGCTGGGGCATTTTTTCCCCTTTTTTCCTTTTTCCTTCTGAGGTTGGGCTGTGCTGGGGGTCTCCCTGTTCCCTGGGGGATGACTTGCTGTTGTGCTTTGAGCCCCCCCAGCCCTTGCTGCCATCTCTGGAGCTGCTGCGTTCCCATTTTGGGCTTTTTTTACCCCAGTTGCTTGGTGTGTGAGCAGTGTGGCAAGGGGGGGGGGGGTGTGTGTGCCGTGTTCTTCTTCAATTTTAATTTAGTTTGGATATTTAAGCACAAAGCCAGGGGCTGGTGCGTTGTTTGGAGTCGTTAGAAGGGGGGTGGCACAGCAAGTGGCTTGTGAGGTCAGGGCCTGGGGCTGAGCAGTGTCCTGGGCCTGGGGGGAAAGGAGTTGGTGGCCAGCGAGCCCCCACCCATGGCCCTCCTGCAGTGGGGGACACTGAAAAGGCATCACCCCCCCACCCCCCCCCACCTCAGAGCAGGCTTTGCCTAAAAGCCTGGCAGCCCTGAGTATCGCAGGGCTCCCTGCAGGGCTGAGGCCTGGGGGGCTCATCACATGGGTGGGTGATGGGGCTGGGGAGGGGGACACAAGCTGCCGGGGGGTGGGTTGCAAACCGCAGTATTTTGTGAGGGTGCAGGATGGGGTTCGGGCTGCACCCCAGGACATGGGGGTCCTCGCTGTGCTCACATGGCCCCCCCACGGCTCCGGGGTCCCCCCTTCCCTCTGCTCCCCCCTTCGGGGATGGCAGCGGCGGCTTCTGCAGGCAGAGCGCAGGCAGAGCGCGGGCAGCACGTGGGACTCGGCGCAGCCTCCTGGGGGGGGCCTGTCCCCACTGGTAATGCTGCGGCTTGGGGGGGGGCTCACGCCCGTTCTCGGTGCCCTTGCAGGGATGTGCTGCCAGCAAAGAGAGAAGGCAGGGACAGCTGGTGTTAAAAAAGTGATTTTTTTTAATTATTATTTTTAAATTAATAAAAAACCTTCAACCTGTTTTTTGTTGGGGTTTTTTTTGTTTTTGTTTTTTTTTTAGCAAGATTGATTTGAAAACTAAAAAACCTCCCCCCAGCTCCCCCCTCTCTGGGGAAGGGCCATGATTGGCAGTTGCAGGGACAGGAGGGGCATCGCCTTGATAAATCCCCCTATGCCCTGGGGGTGCCGAGGGAGGGAGGATGGGGTTGGGGGGGGTCCGGGGGGGTCTGTGCAAGAAGCCAGGCTGAATTTCCGAAGCCAGAGAAGAGGCGTGTTTGCTCTGGGCGCTGCAACAAGCGTCCAGGAAATCCAGAGCCAGGGATGGGGGGGCCAGTGGCTCTGTGTCTGTGGCCACGATCCGGGGTGCCAACAGCTGCCTCCATTTATTTTTCGTTATTTCCCCCCCACCCTTCCTTCTCCTGCCCTGCTGCAGGGATGCTGGGGGGGGAGCCACAGGGAAACCCCCCCACCGAGCCACCCCCGTGCTGCTTCCCCTTCTCTCTGGATTTATATACATTAGATATATTTATATATTATATATTTAAAAAAAAAAAAATGGGGGGAGAAAAGACCAGCTAGTGACTCTTGCAGAGGCTCTCATGGGCCGGTGGCCTCCCCGGCAGCATGTCCCGTTCCCCCCCCTAAAAATAATAATAAAACCACAGGGGTGGCGGGGGGATGGTGCGTTGGGGACACAGCATCTGCCCGACCTGACCAACCCAGACCTAGGTTGCCATCCCGTCAGCATCAAACCTCAGCGTTTTCTCTCCAGCCCCAAGACCCTCCCCTTGCTGTTGCTGCACCACTGTGCTGATGGGGCCTGTGCTATTTTAGGGAGTCTTACAGCTTTTCCTGCCGGTCCCGAGTGCTGTCTAGACAGCTTGAGCAGCCCCTGGGCGTAGCTTTAGCACTCCTGAGCCCCCCGCTCTGCCGCTGACTTGGAGGTAAGACTTAGGGGCACTCCAAGGAGGGTTTAGCTTCTTGCCTCAGTGCATCTTGTTCCCATCTCTTAATCTCTCTGCTCCCTCTTTGAATTCAGTCCTCCCAGTTTGGAAGAGAAGAATACAGACTAGATGCTTTGGTTTTAATGCCTGAAAACAGGTATCTGGTGTCATTTAGAAGAGCGAGTTCTGCTTCCTGCTTGCCCACCCTCATCCTTTCTTGGAAATGGTCTTTGAGTGCCTCACCCAAGGGGGTGCTCTGACCGTGTGACGGCCCGACCTGGAGGTTTCTAAGGGAAAAGAAATGCTTGTCGATTATTTTTGTAAGTACTTTGATGGATCCCTCGGGCTCGAAGATTTTTCCCAGTGTTTGAATACTTCCTGGGGCTGTCTGGATGCCTGTGTTTAGCTGCGTTTCTTTTTTCCCCGCTCTCACGGCTCCTTTGCTTCGGTGCAAGGTGCGAGAAATCTGTGTGTTGATGCAGTCAGCAGCAGCCTTCCACCATTGCCACGTCTGAGGGAGAGGGTAAAATCTGTCACGCTTTTGACACCTCAGCCAATAAATCAATGGAGGTGCTTCCTTGCCGGGACTGGGCTTGTCTGGGAGAGTTTCAGGGGGGAGCAGGGTGCCGGACGGGCAGGATGGTCTCTGTGCGCGGCGCAGCCACGGGCTGCAGGGAGCTGCGTCAAAATATTCGACGTCACCAGTTGTATTTTGTGTCGTCACAGTGGAAAAGGCAGCGGGGAGCCCGGGCCCTGCCCGCCGCCGGGGCCGCCGCGTCGCCTGGCAACGGGAGGCGCTGCGTTATCCCGCCCTGTAAACACGGGCACGTGGGCAGCGGGCTCGGCCAATGGGCAGCGGGCAGCGGCGGGTGGTGGCCAATGAGGAAAGGGAAGGGGTGGGCTCAGGGTGAGGGGCGGGGCTAGGGGAGAGCAGAGCGGCGGCGGGGACGGACGAGTAAGGTTGGGGGTGCGCGGTCGGGAGGGGGGGACTGGGGGGCCCGGGGGGCTGGCGAGAAAGTGAGGCGGGGGGCAGGGGCAGGCAGAGCTGGGTATGAGGCTGGGGGTGGCCGGGGAAGGAGACACCCCTCCCTCTCCCCCAGACAGCCCTGCCCTCGGGGGGTCACCGTGTCACCCGCCCCCCCGCCGCTTCGACCACTTCCTGTGGTGAGGAGGAGGAGGAGGAGGAGGGCGGCTGCCCATCCCTCCCAGCCGCCCAGGTCCCCTCGAGGCAAAAGGGGTGCTGTCGTGTCCCCCCCGCTCAGGCTCTGTGTTTTCGGGCAGGGCAGCAGCCATGGACCCGCTCAGCCTGTCCCAGCTGCTGGACGTCGCCATCGGGCCGCCCCAGGTCGGGACCGTGAACTTCACGGCACTGCACAGCCTGCTGCAGGCCATGCTCAGGCACCTGGGCCTACAGGACCTGCCTGCCCTGGGCCAAGGGCACAGCCCGACCCCCCTCCTGGGGCGGGACCAGCCCCCCGAGTCACCCCCGAGAGAAGAAGGGGGACAGGGCGGAGGCCCAGGCACAGAGTCGCTCACGCCCGCGAAGGACCCGCTGCAGGGGACCGTGAGCACTCCCCAGGACGCCTCCGTGGCTGCTGACAGGGGGCAGATGACGACAAAGATTGAAGAGAACGAGAGCAGCATCTCCAAGGTAGAGGCTCTTCCCTGTTCCCTGGGTGCCCCCCCCGTGAGACACCCCCTCCTCTGGGGTCTGCACCACCATTGTGGTGCCCTTAGGTCTGGTTTAAGCCTGAGCTCGAGGTGGTATGTGGGGCTTCACTGTGGGAAAGGGATGGAGTTTTGGGGAGAAAGAGCTGGGGCTGAAATGCTGCTCCAGTTGCTCTGGGTTCTCCCCAAGTTGCCATCAGCAAGTCGTGGGTCCAGTACAGCACCCGGTGCCCTCGGCTCCACCAGCCAGAGGCTCAGCACCTGTGGAGATCCAGCCCTACCACTCTCCATCCCTCCCTTCCCCACTCCTGACCCACAGCCAGGTACGGCACCCGCTCCTCAGGCAGCTGAGAGGCTCCATCAGCATCTCATGAGCCTCGTCTCCCAGCCCAAATCCCCTTGGCTTGCCCAAGGGCTAGACCCAGCACTGGTGGGGACTGGAGAGGGGCCTCATCCTGCACAACGCTGAGCCATTTGGGGCTGCGAGCATCCCCAGTGGGAAGAAATAAGCTCAGGTTCAAGGAAACGGTCACCTTCAGTGCTGCAGGGCCGGATCCTGCTGGGGCTGGGACATGTAGGGAGAAGGCAGCAGGGAGGGTTTCCCCGGGTGGCTGAGCTCACCCTCCTCGGGGCAGGCCCCTGCTTGATCGCTCCCCGCTTCCCCGCTTCGTTAGCCGCGGTTGCCGCTGCCCTCGCGGGCCAGGCTGTGGTTGAGAGGGTGGCAGCAGCTCTTTGCCCTTTGGATCGGCTTCAGTAGTCTTGCCCAGAGCCCGGTGTGGGGAGGCAGGGCTGGATCTGTCCCCACTTACTTGGGCTGTGCAGTGGGCCCCCCCCAGGGCAGGGTTGGGGGCGGTCTCTGGGGAGCTGCTGCCGCTTCTTGGCTGCTGAAGGTGTGATGAATGGTAAGTGCTGCCCGCAGTGCCCCCGGGACTCACCCCCGCCACTCCCCTCTCTCAGACCGTGGCGCTCTCCCAGGATCTCCTCGAGGAGATGGGCAGGATGAAGGCGGCGCAGTCCCGCATGGAGGAGAACATTCGGATGATCCGGGAGACGCTTGGCATGGTGAGCTGCTGCCGGTGTCCCCAGGAGGCAGCTGGGCCCTCACCCCCCTCCCTGCCTCTGTGTCACCCTGCTACCCCTGCCCCACGGCCCTGGGTGTCACCCGGCGTGAAGGGTGCCAGGAGGGAAGAGCAGGAAGCGTGTCCCAAGGCTGAAGAGGTAACTGCATGCACCAACCAAAGTGATGCTAAGACATTTTTTAACTAAGCAGCTGTAAAGAAAGAAACATGGGTGCTAAGAAGGAGAGGAGATAAAGATCTACCCATGCAACACAGCCACAACCCTGCCTGGCATCCCTCTGTCCTGTGCCCAAGTTAATTTTTGGATGCTCCTTTTCAATCCTGCTCCTGTGTCTGGGCTGCCATCCCTCTCCTTGTCCCGCTCCAGGGGAATCTCCAGGACGCTGCCAGCCAGCTGCCGGCCCTCCGTGACCAGACGGCGTTGGACAGTGACATGGTACGGCCGCGCGCACGCCCGGATCCTGCTCCGGGACGGAGGCGGCTGCGTGCCCGGGGCACCGGTGCACCCAGTCCCTCGGTGTCAGGGCACGGTCCCAGCAGGGCTGGGCAGCGATGCTGGAGGGGGTCAGTGCTCCTGTGGGTGCCATCTCACCCGGCTACGTGGCCAGGGTTGACCCCCTAATCCCCTTTTTCCCCAGAAAAAAGCTGAAGGAAAGGCTGAGCCTCTCCCCAGCCCCGGAGCAGGTAAGCAACTTGGTGCGCTGGGAGGTGCTGGAGGATTGCCTGGTGGGCAGCAAAGCGGGAGGAGGAGAAGGAGGAGGAGAAGGCCGAGCTCTGTCAGTGGTGAGTGCTGGGGCATCCCAGCTATGGGAGTGGGACTCAGCAGGACCGCAGCCCCCGGGGCCTCGGCGGAGGTTTGCTCAGCACTTCTCTTCCCTGTGCATCCCGCCGGGAGGCAGGACCTGGCACCAGCAGAGCCAGGGCAGCTCCTCGGCTGCCCCAACAGAGACCTCCTCATCGTCCTCATCGTCTGTGCCACTGACAGCCCCCAACAGCCCTTCCGTGGGGCAAGGGAGCGCCCGAAACCCTTGGGGTGACCGCAGAGCCCCCTGTCCTTGCTCAGCGTTGGGCAGGACCACGGCTCCCTGCCCTCCTGGTCTCTCTGGGGCTGGTAGGTGGGAGCCGGGGACAGCGGAGGGACATTTTGGGGCAAACCCCAGCATTCTGCACCATGAGATGGTTTCCAAATCCTACCTGGGGCTGCTGCTCCTGAAATGAAGGCGCAGCCCATTAGGCTGGGAAGCGGGTCTGGTCCAGCAGCTCTGGAGTACAGAATCCCATTGCTGGAGAGAAGAATGCCTTGCTGTTGTGTCAGGTGGCATCAGCAGGGGGTTTGCTGATCTCCAGGATCGGCTGCTGAAATGACTCTGCAGGCACAGAGGTGGCCAAAGGACTAAGGGGACTGGGGAGGGGCCGTGCGGCTGGGGCGCCCGGGGGTCCCTGTGGGTTGGGCAGTCTCTGCCTTTGGGGTACTTGAGTTTGGCTCCGTGAGCTGGGGGGTTTGAGGACAGGGCGGGCGGCCCTTGCCGCTGCACTTCCGCCCATAAACCTGCTCCCCTTTGCCTCCTCTTCGCAGGATGGCAGTGAGGGCCAGGCTGCCCCCGCCGAGCCCCCCACTGCAGACATGGACACCCCGCATGGGGCAAGCTCAGCGCTGGGACTGAAGGGACCAGGGACACAGCCTGCACCCAGGACCAGCAAAGGGACCAGCAAGGGGACTCCGCGGACACAGCCTGGCTCCCCGGGGACGCAGAGAGCACCAGTGGCCCCTGAGAAGGGGGCAGGTGCTTCCTTGCCGACGCAGAAGTCTCGGACACAACTTAGACGACCAACGTGATCAAGTTGATGCCACTTTATTAAAGGCTACGCAGCAATTTATACTCTATCACAAGCTTCACGCGCCGCTATCTTATTGCTAATAGGCTAAAGCTACTTGTTCACGCGCCCTTCTGCCCTCTATGATTGGTCCCAGTGTGGTGTCCACGCGCTGCTCTCCCCCCAGGTAGACCCCCTGTTTTCGACATTCCAACATCTTTATCTCTTGGCCAGGAATGTAGTTTCTCAGGCCGTCTCGGCCTTTTTTATGTCCTTGAACACAGCTGCAGCTTGCTGTTACAGTGAGGCCCCTTGGTCTGGATCGCTCACAACATATCCGTTGTTCTCCAGCGATGCCACACTTCCTCAGTTGAGACAAAGACTTCTGATGCCCGTGCCACCACCCTGGGGACACAGACAGGATCCCCTGGCATCAAGACCACTACGCTGGGGACAGAGTCAGGGGCCCCTGACACCCAGACCTCCACCCCAGGGGCACAGCCAGGGGCCTCTGACACCCAGAGCACTACCCCAGGGGTGCAGCCAAGTACCCCCAGCACCCAAACCACCACCCCAGGGGTGCAGCCAGGATCCCCTGGCATCCAAACCACCACCCCAGGGGTGCAGCCAACACCTCCAGGGACCCAAGGAGGAGGAGCAGGGGTTCAGCCAAGCCCCTCCCACATGGACTCCAGGCTTTCTGGCACTGAGAAAGTCCCTGCTGAAGCTATCCCTGATGCTCTGGGGACACATATGGATGTCACAAGTCCCAAGGAGGGAGGCAAGGCTTTACCCAGCACACAGCTTGCCTGGGCAGGCCAGCCGGCAGTGAGGACCCTCTCGCTGACAGCCCAGGGGTTAGAGATCCGCCTTGACACTGATCCCAGGGCCACATCCCCTATGCAAGAGCCGCCCGTGCCCTGGGGATCCTCAGGCTCCAGCAGTGTCTCCGACCGCTGCGCAGAGACGGTGGAGGCTCTCCGCCAGATCGGGCAGCTCAGCCACCTCTGTGCCAGCCTGAAGGAGCAGGTGGCCCAGCTGGAAGCCACCAAGTCAGACCACGCCGAGCTTGAGAAGCTGCGCCTGCTCTTCTCAGAGGGAGGTAGGAGCCCCTGGGGGGGCTGGCAGGGGGGTGTTTGGCATGGGGACACCCTGGGCTGGGGGCTCATTGTGCTCAGAGCCTGGCCTCAAGGCCGAGACCCCCTCACTGACAGCATGTCCCCTCGGACCACATCTAGACAAGGAGAGCATCGCCAGCATCCTGGCCGACCTCCAGGGCCAGGTGTCCTCGCTGCAGGGCCTGACCAGTGACCTGCAGGGCGAGAATGGGAAGGTGAGCTGGCAGCAGTCCCTGGGGGGGCTGCGGGGATGCCAGGGGGGAGTTGGGCAGGGAGGAGGCAGCTGAAGGGCCCCTGGGCTGGGACAACAGAGGGGGCTGTGCCCTGACTCATCCACCACTGCCTTTCCCAGATCAGGCAGCTGGAAGATGCCCTCGGAAAGCTGGAGGTAGCTGGAGCCAACTGGAAAGGGGATGTCAGCGACCAGATCACCCTGCAACTGGCGTAAAAGGACGGGACAGGGTTTCCTACCCTGCAGGAGGAGCCCGGGGGGACAAGGGACACCCCCTGAGCGGCCCTGTGGAGGCTAAGCCTGCCTGTGCCCCTGTCTCACTGACCAGGTCCACGCTGCAGGAGATGAAGTGTAAGCTGAAGGAGCTGGAAGAGCAGAAGGAGAGGACCAAGGCCCCGCTGGAGCGGTTGGTGGCCAAGACGGCTGACGAGCTGCAGGAGCAGGTGAGGTCCAGGGGCAGCGCTCCCACCGCCACAGCATGGTGGGGTGGTCCTGGAGGGGTTCCCAGCCACATCCCCAGCCATGTGGTATGGCCTTGGGGGGTGCTGGCACCTCCCAAGGGGGTGCTGGGCAGGGTGACAAACACCCCTTGTGCATTGGGGCTCAGTGGTAGAACTCGGGCACCACCCAAGGGGGTGCTGGGCAGGGTGACAAACACCCCTTGTGCATTGGGGATCAGTGGTAGAACTGGCCTGGGGGAGGGAGGATTTCCAGACTGGCTGGTGCCACAGCACCCGGATTTGTTGCCTGCCTCCACCTCATCTCGGAGCCTACTCCTTCTCCCCTTCCTGCAGCTGGGCGAGCCGAGGGCAATGGTGGGGAGCACAGGGCAGGAGCAGGCAGAGGCGCAGGCAGCGTGCCCCGTCTGCAGCACGGACATCAGCAAGCAGGCGGGGCAGCTCCTCCAGCGCTACGAGAAGCTCCAGGAGGTGGTGGACGATTTCACGTCGCGGCAGGCAGTGGGCAACGTGGTAAGGCAGCTGCCACGGAGGAGCCAGGTAAGGAGATGCCAGCATGGGGGGCTTGGGAGGGGGTTGCCAGCACCCCCCCAGCTGGTTGTGCTTCACTGTAATGTGGGGGCGCCCCTCACCGCCTCCCAGATTGGTTCGTACAAGCGAGCCGCATGGAAGGAAATTAAAGCTTTGATGCAAATGTCCTGTTGGCACTGAGAGCCCATGGCCACCGGGCAAGTAACCCGGGTCTGTCCCCACGGGGGCAGCCAGCCCCGCCTTGCACAGCACCACCTTGTCATCTTCCTCCCTGAAGCAGGACGAGGAGCTGCTGAAGCGCATCCAGGCCACCGTCACGCAGGTGCAAGGCGACTACGAGAAGCTCAATTCTGTCACCGGGAACCTCCTGAATGACCGTCACCAGAAGGAGAAAGATATGGAGGTAGGTGGCTGAAACCCCCTCGGGGTCAGAGCATCCTCCAGGCAGACCCCAGGCTGGGGACCACAAGGGATTTGTCTGCACCCCCCCAAACCTTGCAGCCCTGTGGAGGTTCAATGTACCTTTCCTGGAGGTTTGGGTGAGGTGGGGGGAGCGGGGGTTGCTCAGCTGGCCAGGAGGCAGCTCCAACCCTGCCGCGGTGTCATGGGATGCTTTTCTGTGTTGGAAGGCTCTGTTCCGGTCCCTGGAGAGGCTGGAGAAGGAGAAAGCGAACAAGGAAGACCTGGTGCTGGGAATTGATGCGGTATGGCCTTGGGGGGTCCTGGCACCACCCAAGGGGGCGCTGGGCAGGGTGACAAACACCCCTTGTGCCTTGGGGGCTCAGTGGCAGAACTGGCCTGGGGGAGGGAGGGTTTCCAGACGGGCTGTGGCTCCTTCCCCACGTGCCTCTGTCTTCCCCTGGGTCCCTTCAGCTGGTGTGACCAACCCCACGGGGGTGATGGGGCGAGTGGGGCCACACAGCCACTTCTCCCTGTCCTCCTGCCACGAGCTGGCCCTGCCCGTCATCCCTCCATCCTTTCCTCACTGCTCTCCTGCCTTTCCCCGCTGCTAGAAAGCAGACAAAACCGCCCTGGCCGGCAAAGTGAGTCGCACCCAGTTTGAGGCGAGCATGGAGCGGCTGAATGAGAGGATGCAGGAGACGCTGAGCCGGGTGGCGGGGCAGGAGCAGGGCTGGCACCAGGTCCAGCGGCAGCTCAGTGAAGAGATGGACTCCAAGGTGAGGGGTGACACGTCCCCGCTGCGCAAAACTGGCACCTTCGGGGCTTGGCAGCCTAAGGCAGCATCCCTCTGAGGATCCCCCCTCCTGGCTTTTCATGGGGAACATGATGTCCCAGCCCGGGGCAGCTGGCTGAGGGTGTGTGTCTGTCCGTAGCTGGACCGCCTGGAGCTGGGGCCTTTCCGGCAGCAGCTGGAGGGGCACTGGAGGAGCATCCTGGAGCAGCTCAAGGAGAAGGAGCCGCTGACGGAGGCTGACGATGCAGCTGGGATGAAGAAGTGAGTGCGATGGGGGTGGCGATGGCTTCTCCTCCCACCGGTAGCAGGTTCCCGATGTTAAAGGAGGCACGAGGAGGGGGACGTGCAGGATGGAGCCCTCCCGAACCAAAAGTGGGATGTGGGTGCAAAGGTTTTCTGGAGCAAGGGTGGGGAACGGCGACTTGTCCCCCTGGGCAGGGGCGTGACACGCGGCGCCGCAGAGCTGGGTTGTGACCTGCCCTCCTGGCGAGGGGCAGGGGGGTAATTAGCGCTGACGAAGTGATGAAACCGGTGTGAGGGCTGGTTGGGATGGCAGCTACGGGTGCCTGCGCCCTTCACCTCCCATCCCTGCCTGCCCTGGGCAGCCACAGGCAGCTGCCAGGTTTCGGAGGTGCCCGCAGGGCCGAGGCGAGCGTGTCCCTGTCCTCGGGGCAGCTGTGACAAAACTCATCCTGAAAAATGTGGGAATCCTGCATCCCCCAGGCCCGGCGTTTGTACCCCAGCAAGAGGTACAGGAACACCCCCATTCTGTCCTTGCTGGTACCCCCAGTTCCCATGGGACTGGGGTGCTGTGCGTGCCTGTGGGCGTAGTTCCCATAATGGTGGTTTTTGGGTGCTCCCCTCAGTGGATTCTCCGGTGCCTAATATGAGGTGGAGCTTTTTCCCAAGCGGGAGCCCACAACCAACTGCTCTCCCCCATCGTAGCCCCTTGATTTTGTAGTCAGCTGGTGGGTTGTGACCTTGTTGGGGTGGGGTGGGGGGTAAGCCAGGCTCAAATTCCTGCGGTTCCCCCCGCAAATACCATAACCCATTACAATGAAGTGCCCAGCACCTTGCTGCTGCCTGCCAGCTGCCTGCCTGTGTGCAGGCAGGGCTGTATCCCCCCCAGGAACTCACCCAGCCCTTTCCCCCCCCCCCCCCCCAGGCAGCTGCTGGCCCATTTTCACTGCCTGTCCTGCGACCGGCCCCTCAGCATGCTGGCGCCTGGCCCGTGAGTACCGTCCGGCACCGGTGCATCGGGGGGTGCGTGGGTGATTCGGAGGGGAGATGGGTGCTGGCAGTGCCCCGCTGTGCCTGGCACGGGGGTTAGGGTGTCTGCCTGGGGGGGTGCAGCCCTCCTGAGCCCCTCCCTGGGGGCAGTGGGATGCCAATGGGGTACAAGCCTGTGGGTTTTGGGGCACTGCCCCGAGCTGGGGTGGGTCGTGTGTCCCCTGTCACCCACCCACGGCTCCTGCCCTCCCCAGGCTCATCGTGGCCATCCCGTACATGCCACCGCTCCCCCCCCACCTTGCCGGGCGCTCCCATACTGTCGTGGAGCTGGAGCAAACACGGCAGCACAGCCACAGGTAGGGGACACGGGGACCCGGTCCCTGGGGTGCAGGTTGACCCTGCCCTGGAGAGGGAGAGCCCTTCCCAGGGTGGGGGTGAAGGGATGCAGGGGGGGCCTGGGCAGGGCAGGGGAGCAGAGATGTGCTGCAGAGGGGTCAGCTGTGCTTGTCCCCGGTCTGTGGCGTTTTACAGCCCTCCCTGCGCTGCCCTGTCTAGCCCAGGTCTGTGTCTCAGTGGTGCCGAAGCCACATGTGATGAGCTGTGTCTGGTCTCAGCCTGACCTCAGGCTTCACTGGGGAGTCAGCTGCCTCCTGTGAAACAAGTCACCGAAATTAAACACTGCAGCTGGGACAGCCCAGCTCCTGCCTCCCGGTGTCCCTTGCGTAGGGTGCAGGGACCTGCCATGGCCATGACCAGCTCACCAGGGCCACGGGGAAAGAGCAGATCCAGCACAGCTGGACAGGCGTGGGTCTCCTTCAGCAGTCGGAGGGCACCCGGGAGGGACATACCCCACCGGGGAGCACCCGCAGCCCCCTCCCTGGCATAGTAGGGTGAAGCACGGGGTGCCACGGTGCTGGGTGCTGAGCATCCCTGTGCTCCGTCCCACAGGGAGCGGGTGGCCGAGTGCAGGTACCCCCGCGTGCCACGGCTCTGCGGGGGCCGGCACACCCTCACCCACCCGCTGCAGCGCTGCCCGCACCCCCAGCCCCACCCACCCAGCGCCCCGCGGCCGCTCCAGCCCCGCACCCTGCTCCCCATCAAGGTAAGGATGACGAAGGTAGGGATACAGCGGGGGCAAGCGAGGCTGGGAGGGTGATGCTGAGCATCCAGGGTGGGGGTGGGGGGGATCCGTGCCTCGGTTTCCCCAGGGGGAGCTGGGTGGGGGGGTTTGCCTGGGGATGCTGATTTGGGCCCCGTGTTTCAGCCAACCCCCTCTCTCCTTCCCAGCACGACGAGACGGAGCTGTTGGGCCAGGATGGCCACATCTACAGGGGCCGGCGGGGCAGGCAGCTGCCTGTGCTCGTGGGCAAGGAGGGTACGGCTGGGCCACGCTTGGGGAGCGGATCTGGCGGGGGTGAACTGGGCAGTGGAGTGGGCAGGGTGCCCGCGGGGTGCCAGGTTTTCCCCCTTTCCCCCCCGTGTGTTCTCCCTGGCTCCCCCCAGCCCAGCTCCCTCTGCTCCCTCCTGCCAGACTTCCCCAGGGCCAAGCCCAAGCTGTCCCCGAGGCAGTGGGATGCCAGGGACACCAGCCGCCTGCTCTCCCGGCCCCAGAGCACTGCGTCCTCGCTCAGCCAGCCAGGTACGGCCCTGCCAGGGCACCGGGGTGGGGGGAGAGGGCACCCTGCTGTGTCCTGGTGGGTGGGGGCAAGCAGGGTGGGATGGGGGTTTGGGGTGGAGTGGGGTGGGAGCAGGATGGAGGGGGAGGACTGGAAGATGGGGCAATCGATCCCCGTGTTGGAGCCAGAGCAAGGTGGAGGGGTGTGGCGGGGTGGTCCTGGCCACTGTGGGACAACAGCCTGTCTGCTTCAGGGTGGGGGCCAGGACCCCGTTTCTGGGTGTCTCTGGCCAGGCAGGTGCCCATGGGCGGTGCCTGCCCCAGGGGCTGCAGGGGGGCTAACCCCTGCCCCTCGCCCCCAGGCATCCCCACCTCACCAGAGCACAGGCCAGCCTCCTCCCACGGCCGCCTCTCCCAGGCACGGGGGCTCCTCCTGCCCCCCCAGCCCTCGTGGGACGGATCCAGCACCCCGGAAGCCAGGCAGGACTGGGGGTCCCCGACTGAACCCCCACCACCCCGGCCACCGAGCAGGCGAGCGAGCATCTCTGGCCAGCAGCAATAAAGGGCGATGGGCAGCCAAGCACCTGCGCGGCCTGAGTGGGGTGGCCCTGGGCTGGGATCTTCCCATCATGCATAAGGAGGGGTCGCAGCATCCCTTGTCCTGCGGCCACGTGTGGCCAGAGGAGCTGAAACCAGCCCCTGTCCAACCCCCCTCCCAGGGTCTGTGCCGGCCCCGTGCTGCCACGCTCTCCCTGACACCCCCTGGCCTCCATGAACCCCTTTTCGGCCCCGATGGCTCCTGACAGGGAGCTTGTGGCCCCCAAAAGGCTCTGGGGGAGCCCACACTAAAGCAGGAGGATGATGACGCTCCGTTGCTGCTGAAGGTGGTGGGAGATGGGGACTGTGGTGGGAGATGGGGACCGCGGTGGGAAGGGTGGCAGCAGGACATGGCTTTAACGCCAAAAGCGAATCCCCCCCCAAGCCCGCTGGTTGGCTATCGCTTATCCCGCGGGATGAGCATCACTGAGCAGGTTTCCTTATCTGCTCATGGATTGTCACCCCCTTGTCCCTCTTCCAACGCGGCCATTGATGGAAAGAGGAAGGCACTGACCCCACTGCTGCCGGGCTCGGGGCAGCTGATGATTCCCCCCTCCGGAGCGAAGCACCATAACCCCTTCTCTGCCCCCAGCCCTGGGGACACACATCCCCTCCTTTCTCTTACGCCACCCCCATTGCTTGGGGGTGCTTTTCCCCAGCCCCCTTCTGCCACCCCTCACCGTCAGATGGGAGAAAGGTGTGCTGAGACCTGGCATAAGTCGTGTCACGAATGGAGAGGTACTGGGCAGGGAAACTGCAGTCCCTAGAAGCGACATGGCGGGGGGACCTGGGGGTGTCACGGCTGGGGACATGTGGCCGTGTGTATGGGGGAGCCGGGGCTGTCCCAGCACAACGTGCAAAGCACCGGGGACAGCCCCAACTCCCCTGGGGGAACGGGGACGGACACACCAAGCTGGTGGCACCTCTCGGGAGGGTGAGAAACCCTGAGGGGAACCCCAGAGGCAGCCGGGGGGGACCCAGGCACGTGGGGAAGCATCCCCTCACCCTGCCATGGTGCGTGCTTGGGGGCTGCCCTGTGGAAAAACTGCTCCCCTGGTAGATCTTCTCCCCAGATTCGGGCGAGGGGGGGAGCACCCAAACCTGCCCCCCACAATGGCAGACCCCAACCCTGCCCACCCCACTGCAGTCTCCAGGCACCTTGGCCCCCAGGGAGCCCCCCCTGCCGGGGATGTTTGGTTTTTTCAGGGGAAAAATAGGTGCTAAATACCCGCCTTGGGGGTGCCCAGGTGGCTCCAGCAGGATCTGGGATTCCCTCAGTGCCACCTCCAGTGGGATAACTGGGAGCACTCAGAGCAAACTGGTGACCACTAGAATAGAGCCAGCAGAGGACCATCTTGTCCCCCAGGAGGGGGGTCAGGCATTGATGGGCTTAAAAACACCCCCCACCCCCTGGGACTAATTGCATTTGCAGGATTTGGCCCAGCTGGGGCTGAGCCCTTTGGGGTGTGTGTGTGTGTGTCCCCAGCTCACCCCCTCTCCCACCCACTGTCCCATTTGCTGCTGCTGGGACCCAGCTGCACCCTATAAACAAACACCCCCACCCCCCCAAACATGAGCACCCAGCCCCACATCCCTTTTTGGGTGCTGCCTGCGCTGCTGGAGCAGGTGAGTAGCCCCAGCTGGGGCATTTTTTCCCCTTTTTTCCTTTTTCCTTCTGAGGTTGGGCTGTGCTGGGGGTCTCCCTGTTCCCTGGGGGATGACTTGCTGTTGTGCTTTGAGCCCCCCCAGCCCTTGCTGCCATCTCTGGAGCTGCTGCGTTCCCATTTTGGGCTTTTTTTACCCCAGTTGCTTGGTGTGTGAGCAGTGTGGCAAGGGGGGGGGGGGGTGTGTGTGCCGTGTTCTTATTCAATTTTAATTTAGTTTGGATATTTAAGCACAAAGCCAGGGGCTGGTGCGTTGTTTGGAGTCGTTAGAAGGGGGGTGGCACAGCAAGTGGCTTGTGAGGTCAGGGCCTGGGGCTGAGCAGTGTCCTGGGCCTGGGGGGAAAGGAGTTGGTGGCCAGCGAGCCCCCACCCATGGCCCTCCTGCAGTGGGGGACACTGAAAAGGCATCACCGCCCCCCCACCCCCCCCCCACCTCAGAGCAGGCTTTGCCTAAAAGCCTGGCAGCCCTGAGTATCGCAGGGCTCCCTGCAGGGCTGAGGCCTGGGGGGCTCATCACATGGGTGGGTGATGGGGCTGGGGAGGGGGACACAAGCTGCCGGGGGGTGGGTTGCAAACCGCAGTATTTTGTGAGGGTGCAGGATGGGGTTCGGGCTGCACCCCAGGACATGGGCCATGTGAGCACAGCGAGGACCCCCCCCCACGGCTCCGGGGTCCCCCCTTCCCTCTGCTCCCCCCTTCGGGGATGGCAGCGGCGGCTTCTGCAGGCAGAGCGCAGGCAGAGCGCAGGCAGAGCGCGGGCAGCACGTGGGACTCGGCGCAGCCTCCTGGGGGGGGCCTGTCCCCACTGGTAATGCTGCGGCTTGGGGGGGGGCTCACGCCCGTTCTCGGTGCCCTTGCAGGGATGTGCTGCCAGCAAAGAGAGAAGGCAGGGACAGCTGGTGTTAAAAAAGTGATTTTTTTTAATTATTATTTTTAAATTAATAAAAAACCTTCAACCTGTTTTTTGTTGGGGTTTTTTTTGTTTTTGTTTTTGTTTTTTTTTTAGCAAGATTGATTTGAAAACTAAAAAACCTCCCCCCAGCTCCCCCCTCTCTGGGGAAGGGCCATGATTGGCAGTTGCAGGGACAGGAGGGGCATCACCTTGATAAATCCCCCTATGCCCTGGGGGTGCCGAGGGAGGGAGGATGGGGTTGGGGGGGGTCCGGGGGGGTCTGTGCAAGAAGCCAGGCTGAATTTCCGAAGCCAGAGAAGAGGCGTGTTTGCTCTGGGCGCTGCAACAAGCGTCCAGGAAATCCAGAGCCAGGGATGGGGGGGCCAGTGGCTCTGTGTCTGTGGCCACGATCCGGGGTGCCAACAGCTGCCTCCATTTATTTTCCGTTATTTCCCCCCCACCCTTCCTTCTCCTGCCCTGCTGCAGGGATGCTGGGGGGGGAGCCACAGGGAAACCCCCCCACCGAGCCACCCCCGTGCTGCTTCCCCTTCTCTCTGGATTTATATACATTAGATATATTTATATATTATATATTTAAAAAAAAAAAAATGGGGGGAGAAAAGACCAGCTAGTGACTCTTGCAGAGGCTCTCATGGGCCGGTGGCCTCCCCGGCAGCATGTCCCGTCTCCCCCCCCTAAAAATAATAATAAAACCACAGGGGTGGCGGGGGGATGGTGCGTTGGGGACACGGCATCTGCCCGACCTGACCAACCCAGACCTAGGTTGCCATCCCGTCAGCATCAAACCTCAGCGTTTTCTCTCCAGCCCCAAGACCCTCCCCTTGCTGTTGCTGCACCACTGTGCTGATGGGGCCTGTGCTATTTTAGGGAGTCTTACAGCTTTTCCTGCCGGTCCCGAGTGCTGTCTAGACAGCTTGAGCAGCCCCTGGGCGTAGCTTTAGCACTCCTGAGCCCCCCGCTCTGCCGCTGACTTGGAGGTAAGACTTAGGGGCACTCCAAGGAGGGTTTAGCTTCTTGCCTCAGTGCATCTTGTTCCCATCTCTTAATCTCTCTGCTCCCTCTTTGAATTCAGTCCTCCCAGTTTGGAAGAGAAGAATACAGACTAGAGGCTTTGGTTTTAATGCCTGAGAACAGGTATCTGGTGTCATTTAGAAGAGCGAGTTCTGCTTCCTGCTTGCCCACCCTCATCCTTTCTTGGAAATGGTCTTTGAGTGCCTCACCCAAGGGGGTGCTCTGACCGTGTGACGGCCCGACCTGGAGGTTTCTAAGGGAAAAGAAATGCTTGTCGATTATTTTTGTAAGTACTTTGATGGATCCCTCGGGCTCGAAGATTTTTCCCAGTGTTTGAATACTTCCTGGGGCTGTCTGGATGCCTGTGTTTAGCTGCGTTTCTTTTTTCGGCTCCTTTGCTTCGGTGCAAGGTGCGAGAAATCTGTGTGTTGATGCAGTCAGCAGCAGCCTTCCACCATTGCCACGTCTGAGGGAGAGGGTAAAATCTGTCATGCTTTTGACACCTCAGCCAATAAATCAATGGAGGTGCTTCCTTGCCGGGACTGGGCTTGTCTGGGAGAGTTTCAGGGGGGAGCAGGGTGCCGGACGGGCAGGATGGTCTCTGTGCGCGGCGCAGCCACGGGCTGCAGGGAGCTGCGTCAAAATATTCGACGTCACCAGTTGTATTTTGTGTCGTCACAGTGGAAAAGGCAGCGGGGAGCCCGGGCCCTGCCCGCCGCCGGGGCCGCCGCGTCGCCTGGCAACGGGAGGCGCTGCGTTATCCCGCCCTGTAAACACGGGCACGTGGGCAGCGGGCTCGGCCAATGGGCAGCGGGCAGCGGCGGGTGGTGGCCAATGAGGAAAGGGAAGGGGTGGGCTCAGGGTGAGGGGCGGGGCTAGGGGAGAGCAGAGCGGCGGCGGGGACGGACGAGTAAGGTTGGGGGTGCGCGGTCGGGAGGGGGGGACTGGGGGGCCCGGGGGGCTGGCGAGAAAGTGAGGCGGGGGGCAGGGGCAGGCAGAGCTGGGTATGAGGCTGGGGGTGGCCGGGGAAGGAGACACCCCTCCCTCTCCCCCAGACAGCCCTGCCCTCGGGGGGTCACCGTGTCACCCGCCCCCCCGCCGCTTCGACCACTTCCTGTGGTGAGGAGGAGGAGGGCGGCTGCCCATCCCTCCCACCCGCCCAGGTCCCCTCGAGGCAAAAGGGGTGCTGTCGTGTCCCCCCCGCTCAGGCTCTGTGTTTTCGGGCAGGGCAGCAGCCATGGACCCGCTCAGCCTGTCCCAGCTGCTGGACGTCGCCATCGGGCCGCCCCAGGTCGGGACCGTGAACTTCACGGCACTGCACAGCCTGCTGCAGGCCATGCTCAGGCACCTGGGCCTACAGGACCTGCCTGCCCTGGGCCAAGGGCACAGCCCGACCCCCCTCCTGGGGCGGGACCAGCCCCCCGAGTCACCCCCGAGAGAAGAAGGGGGACAGGGCGGAGGCCCAGGCACAGAGTCGCTCACGCCCGCGAAGGACCCGCTGCAGGGGACCGTGAGCACTCCCCAGGACGCCTCCGTGGCTGCTGACAGGGGGCAGATGACGACAAAGATTGAAGAGAACGAGAGCAGCATCTCCAAGGTAGAGGCTCTTCCCTGTTCCCTGGGTGCCCCCCCCGTGAGACACCCCCTCCTCTGGGGTCTGCACCACCATTGTGGTGCCCTTAGGTCTGGTTTAAGCCTGAGCTCGAGGTGGTATGTGGGGCTTCACTGTGGGAAAGGGATGGAGTTTTGGGGAGAAAGAGCTGGGGCTGAAATGCTGCTCCAGTTGCTCTGGGTTCTCCCCAAGTTGCCATCAGCAAGTCGTGGGTCCAGTACAGCACCCGGTGCCCTCGGCTCCACCAGCCAGAGGCTCAGCACCTGTGGAGATCCAGCCCTACCACTCTCCATCCCTCCCTTCCCCACTCCTGAGCCACAGCCAGGTACGGCACCCGCTCCTCAGGCAGCTGAGAGGCTCCATCAGCACCTCATGGGCCTCATCTCGCAGCCCAAATCCCCTTGGCTTGCCCAAGGGCTAGACCCAGCACTGGTGGGGACTGGAGAGGGGCCTCATCCTGCACAACGCTGAGCCATTTGGGGCTGCGAGCATCCCCAGTGGGAAGAAATAAGCTCAGGTTCAAGGAAACGGTCACCTTCAGTGCTGCAGGGCCGGATCCTGCTGGGGCTGGGACATGTAGGGAGAAGGCAGCAGGGAGGGTTTCCCCGGGTGGCTGAGCTCACCCTCCTCGGGGCAGGCCCCTGCTTGATCGCTCCCCGCTTCCCCGCTTCGTTAGCCGCGGTTGCCGCTGCCCTCGCGGGCCAGGCTGTGGTTGAGAGGGTGGCAGCAGCTCTTTGCCCTTTGGATCGGCTTCAGTAGTCTTGCCCAGAGCCCGGTGTGGGGAGGCAGGGCTGGATCTGTCCCCACTTACTTGGGCTGTGCAGTGGGCCCCCCCCAGGGCAGGGTTGGGGGCGGTCTCTGGGGAGCTGCTGCCGCTTCTTGGCTGCTGAAGGTGTGATGAATGGTAAGTGCTGCCCGCAGTGCCCCCGGGACTCACCCCCGCCACTCCCCTCTCTCAGACCGTGGCGCTCTCCCAGGATCTCCTCGAGGAGATGGGCAGGATGAAGGCGGCGCAGTCCCGCATGGAGGAGAACATTCGGATGATCCGGGAGACGCTTGGCATGGTGAGCTGCTGCCGGTGTCCCCAGGAGGCAGCTGGGCCCTCACCCCCCTCCCTGCCTCTGTGTCACCCTGCCACCCCTGCCCCACGGCCCTGGGTGTCACCCGGCGTGAAGGGTGCCAGGAGGGAAGAGCAGGAAGCGTGTCCCAAGGCTGAAGAGGTAACTGCATGCACCAACCAAAGTGATGCTAAGACATTTTTTAACTAAGCAGCTGTAAAGAAAGAAACATGGGTGCTAAGAAGGAGAGGAGATAAAGATCTACCCATGCAACACAGCCACAACCCTGCCTGGCATCCCTCTGTCCTGTGCCCAAGTTAATTTTTGGATGCTCCTTTTCAATCCTGCTCCTGTGTCTGGGCTGCCATCCCTCTCCTTGTCCCGCTCCAGGGGAATCTCCAGGACGCTGCCAGCCAGCTGCCGGCCCTCCGTGACCAGACGGCGTTGGACAGTGACATGGTACGGCCGCGCGCACGCCCGGATCCTGCTCCGGGACGGAGGCGGCTGCGTGCCCGGGGCACCGGTGCACCCAGTCCCTCGGTGTCAGGGCACGGTCCCAGCAGGGCTGGGCAGCGATGCTGGAGGGGGTCAGTGCTCCTGTGGGTGCCATCTCACCCGGCTACGTGGCCAGGGTTGACCCCCTAATCCCCTTTTTCCCCAGAAAAAAGCTGAAGGAAAGGCTGAGCCTCTCCCCAGCCCCGGAGCAGGTAAGCAACTTGGTGCGCTGGGAGGTGCTGGAGGATTGCCTGGTGGGCAGCAAAGCGGGAGGAGGAGAAGGAGGAGGAGAAGGCCGAGCTCTGTCAGTGGTGAGTGCTGGGGCATCCCAGCTATGGGAGTGGGACTCAGCAGGACCGCAGCCCCCGGGGCCTCGGCGGAGGTTTGCTCAGCACTTCTCTTCCCTGTGCATCCCGCCGGGAGGCAGGACCTGGCACCAGCAGAGCCAGGGCAGCTCCTCGGCTGCCCCAACAGAGACCTCCTCATCGTCCTCATCGTCTGTGCCACTGACAGCCCCCAACAGCCCTTCCGTGGGGCAAGGGAGCGCCCGAAACCCTTGGGGTGACCGCAGAGCCCCCTGTCCTTGCTCAGCGTTGGGCAGGACCACGGCTCCCTGCCCTCCTGGTCTCTCTGGGGCTGGTAGGTGGGAGCCGGGGACAGCGGAGGGACATTTTGGGGCAAACCCCAGCATTCTGCACCATGAGATGGTTTCCAAATCCTACCTGGGGCTGCTGCTCCTGAAATGAAGGCGCAGCCCATTAGGCTGGGAAGCGGGTCTGGTCCAGCAGCTCTGGAGTACAGAATCCCATTGCTGGAGAGAAGAATGCCTTGCTGTTGTGTCAGGTGGCATCAGCAGGGGGTTTGCTGATCTCCAGGATCGGCTGCTGAAATGACTCTGCAGGCACAGAGGTGGCCAAAGGACTAAGGGGACTGGGGAGGGGCCGTGCGGCTGGGGCGCCCGGGGGTCCCTGTGGGTTGGGCAGTCTCTGCCTTTGGGGTACTTGAGTTTGGCTCCGTGAGCTGGGGGGTTTGAGGACAGGGCGGGCGGCCCTTGCCGCTGCACTTCCGCCCATAAACCTGCTCCCCTTTGCCTCCTCTTCGCAGGATGGCAGTGAGGGCCAGGCTGCCCCCGCCGAGCCCCGCACTGCAGACATGGACACCCCGCCTGGGGCAAGCTCAGCGCTGGGACTGAAGGGACCAGGGACACAGCCTGCACCCAGGACCAGCAAAGGGACCAGCAAGGGGACTCCGCGGACACAGCCTGGCTCCCCGGGGACGCAGAGAGCACCAGTGGCCCCTGAGAAGGGGGCAGGTGCTTCCTTGCCGACGCAGAAGTCTCGGACACAACTTAGACGACCAACGTGATCAAGTTGATGCCACTTTATTAAAGGCTACGCAGCAATTTATACTCTATCACAAGCTTCACGCGCCGCTATCTTATTGCTAATAGGCTAAAGCTACTTGTTCACGCGCCCTTCTGCCCTCTATGATTGGTCCCAGTGTGGTGTCCACGCGCTGCTCTCCCCCCAGGTAGACCCCCTGTTTTCGACATTCCAACATCTTTATCTCTTGGCCAGGAATGTAGTTTCTCAGGCCGTCTCGGCCTTTTTTATGTCCTTGAACACAGCTGCAGCTTGCTGTTACAGTGAGGCCCCTTGGTCTGGATCGCTCACAACATATCCGTTGTTCTCCAGCGATGCCACACTTCCTCAGTTGAGACAAAGACTTCTGATGCCCGTGCCACCACCCTGGGGACACAGACAGGATCCCCTGGCATCAAGACCACTACGCTGGGGACAGAGTCAGGGGCCCCTGACACCCAGACCTCCACCCCAGGGGCACAGCCAGGGGCCTCTGACACCCAGAGCACTACACCAGGGGTGCAGCCAAGTACCCCCAGCACCCAAACCACCACCCCAGGGGTGCAGCCAGGATCCCCTGGCATCCAAACCACCACCCCAGGGGTGCAGCCAACACCTCCAGGGACCCAAGGAGGAGGAGCAGGGGTTCAGCCAAGCCCCTCCCACATGGACTCCAGGCTTTCTGGCACTGAGAAAGTCCCTGCTGAAGCTATCCCTGATGCTCTGGGGACACATATGGATGTCACAAGTCCCAAGGAGGGAGGCAAGGCTTTACCCAGCACACAGCTTGCCTGGGCAGGCCAGCCGGCAGTGAGGACCCTCTCGCTGACAGCCCAGGGGTTAGAGATCCGCCTTGACACTGATCCCAGGGCCACATCCCCTATGCAAGAGCCGCCCGTGCCCTGGGGATCCTCAGGCTCCAGCAGTGTCTCCGACCGCTGCGCAGAGACGGTGGAGGCTCTCCGCCAGATCGGGCAGCTCAGCCACCTCTGTGCCAGCCTGAAGGAGCAGGTGGCCCAGCTGGAAGCCACCAAGTCAGACCACGCCGAGCTTGAGAAGCTGCGCCTGCTCTTCTCAGAGGGAGGTAGGAGCCCCTGGGGGGGCTGGCAGGGGGGTGTTTGGCATGGGGACACCCTGGGCTGGGGGCTCATTGTGCTCAGAGCCTGGCCTCAAGGCCGAGACCCCCTCACTGACAGCATGTCCCCTCGGACCACATCTAGACAAGGAGAGCATCGCCAGCATCCTGGCCGACCTCCAGGGCCAGGTGTCCTCGCTGCAGGGCCTGACCAGTGACCTGCAGGGCGAGAATGGGAAGGTGAGCTGGCAGCAGTCCCTGGGGGGGCTGCGGGGATGCCAGGGGGGAGTTGGGCAGGGAGGAGGCAGCTGAAGGGCCCCTGGGCTGGGACAACAGAGGGGGCTGTGCCCTGACTCATCCACCACTGCCTTTCCCAGATCAGGCAGCTGGAAGATGCCCTCGGAAAGCTGGAGGTAGCTGGAGCCAACTGGAAAGGGGATGTCAGCGACCAGATCACCCTGCAACTGGCGTAAAAGGACGGGACAGGGTTTCCTACCCTGCAGGAGGAGCCCGGGGGGACAAGGGACACCCCCTGAGCGGCCCTGTGGAGGCTAAGCCTGCCTGTGCCCCTGTCTCACTGACCAGGTCCACGCTGCAGGAGATGAAGTGTAAGCTGAAGGAGCTGGAAGAGCAGAAGGAGAGGACCAAGGCCCCGCTGGAGCGGTTGGTGGCCAAGACGGCTGACGAGCTGCAGGAGCAGGTGAGGTCCAGGGGCAGCGCTCCCACCGCCACAGCATGGTGGGGTGGTCCTGGAGGGGTTCCCAGCCACATCCCCAGCCATGTGGTATGGCCTTGGGGGGTGCTGGCACCTCCCAAGGGGGTGCTGGGCAGGGTGACAAACACCCCTTGTGCATTGGGGCTCAGTGGTAGAACTCGGGCACCACCCAAGGGGGTGCTGGGCAGGGTGACAAACACCCCTTGTGCATTGGGGATCAGTGGTAGAACTGGCCTGGGGGAGGGAGGATTTCCAGACTGGCTGGTGCCACAGCACCCGGATTTGTTGCCTGCCTCCACCTCATCTCGGAGCCTACTCCTTCTCCCCTTCCTGCAGCTGGGCGAGCCGAGGGCAATGGTGGGGAGCACAGGGCAGGAGCAGGCAGAGGCGCAGGCAGCGTGCCCCGTCTGCAGCACGGACATCAGCAAGCAGGCGGGGCAGCTCCTCCAGCGCTACGAGAAGCTCCAGGAGGTGGTGGACGATTTCACGTCGCGGCAGGCAGTGGGCAACGTGGTAAGGCAGCTGCCACGGAGGAGCCAGGTAAGGAGATGCCAGCATGGGGGGCTTGGGAGGGGGTTGCCAGCACCCCCCCAGCTGGTTGTGCTTCACTGTAATGTGGGGGCGCCCCTCACCGCCTCCCAGATTGGTTCGTACAAGCGAGCCGCATGGAAGGAAATTAAAGCTTTGATGCAAATGTCCTGTTGGCACTGAGAGCCCATGGCCACCGGGCAAGTAACCCGGGTCTGTCCCCACGGGGGCAGCCAGCCCCGCCTTGCACAGCACCACCTTGTCATCTTCCTCCCTGAAGCAGGACGAGGAGCTGCTGAAGCGCATCCAGGCCACCGTCACGCAGGTGCAAGGCGACTACGAGAAGCTCAATTCTGTCACCGGGAACCTCCTGAATGACCGTCACCAGAAGGAGAAAGATATGGAGGTAGGTGGCTGAAACCCCCTCGGGGTCAGAGCATCCTCCAGGCAGACCCCAGGCTGGGGACCACAAGGGATTTGTCTGCACCCCCCCAAACCTTGCAGCCCTGTGGAGGTTCAATGTACCTTTCCTGGAGGTTTGGGTGAGGTGGGGGGAGCGGGGGTTGCTCAGCTGGCCAGGAGGCAGCTCCAACCCTGCCGCGGTGTCATGGGATGCTTTTCTGTGTTGGAAGGCTCTGTTCCGGTCCCTGGAGAGGCTGGAGAAGGAGAAAGCGAACAAGGAAGACCTGGTGCTGGGAATTGATGCGGTATGGCCTTGGGGGGTCCTGGCACCACCCAAGGGGGCGCTGGGCAGGGTGACAAACACCCCTTGTGCCTTGGGGGCTCAGTGGCAGAACTGGCCTGGGGGAGGGAGGATTTCCAGACGGGCTGTGGCTCCTTCCCCACGTGCCTCTGTCTTCCCCTGGGTCCCTTCAGCTGGTGTGACCAACCCCACGGGGGTGATGGGGCGAGTGGGGCCACACAGCCACTTCTCCCTGTCCTCCTGCCACGAGCTGGCCCTGCCCGTCATCCCTCCATCCTTTCCTCACTGCTCTCCTGCCTTTCCCCGCTGCTAGAAAGCAGACAAAACCGCCCTGGCCGGCAAAGTGAGTCGCACCCAGTTTGAGGCGAGCATGGAGCGGCTGAATGAGAGGATGCAGGAGACGCTGAGCCGGGTGGCGGGGCAGGAGCAGGGCTGGCACCAGGTCCAGCGGCAGCTCAGTGAAGAGATGGACTCCAAGGTGAGGGGTGACACGTCCCCGCTGCGCAAAACTGGCACCTTCGGGGCTTGGCAGCCTAAGGCAGCATCCCTCTGAGGATCCCCCCTCCTGGCTTTTCATGGGGAACATGATGTCCCAGCCCGGGGCAGCTGGCTGAGGGTGTGTGTCTGTCCGTAGCTGGACCGCCTGGAGCTGGGGCCTTTCCGGCAGCAGCTGGAGGGGCACTGGAGGAGCATCCTGGAGCAGCTCAAGGAGAAGGAGCCGCTGACGGAGGCTGACGATGCAGCTGGGATGAAGAAGTGAGTGCGATGGGGGTGGCGATGGCTTCTCCTCCCACCGGTAGCAGGTTCCCGATGTTAAAGGAGGCACGAGGAGGGGGACGTGCAGGATGGAGCCCTCCCGAACCAAAAGTGGGATGTGGGTGCAAAGGTTTTCTGGAGCAAGGGTGGGGAACGGCGACTTGTCCCCCTGGGCAGGGGCGTGACACGCGGCGCCGCAGAGCTGGGTTGTGACCTGCCCTCCTGGCGAGGGGCAGGGGGGTAATTAGCGCTGACGAAGTGATGAAACCGGTGTGAGGGCTGGTTGGGATGGCAGCTACGGGTGCCTGCGCCCTTCACCTCCCATCCCTGCCTGCCCTGGGCAGCCACAGGCAGCTGCCAGGTTTCGGAGGTGCCCGCAGGGCCGAGGCGAGCGTGTCCCTGTCCTCGGGGCAGCTGTGACAAAACTCATCCTGAAAAATGTGGGAATCCTGCATCCCCCAGGCCCGGCGTTTGTACCCCAGCAAGAGGTACAGGAACACCCCCATTCTGTCCTTGCTGGTACCCCCAGTTCCCATGGGACTGGGGTGCTGTGCGTGCCTGTGGGCGTAGTTCCCATAATGGTGGTTTTTGGGTGCTCCCCTCAGTGGATTCTCCGGTGCCTAATATGAGGTGGAGCTTTTTCCCAAGCGGGAGCCCACAACCAACTGCTCTCCCCCATCGTAGCCCCTTGATTTTGTAGTCAGCTGGTGGGTTGTGACCTTGTTGGGGTGGGGTGGGGGGTAAGCCAGGCTCAAATTCCTGCGGTTCCCCCCGCAAATACCATAACCCATTACAATGAAGTGCCCAGCACCTTGCTGCTGCCTGCCAGCTGCCTGCCTGTGTGCAGGCAGGGCTGTATCCCCCCCAGGAACTCACCCAGCCCTTTCCCCCCCCCCCCCCCCAGGCAGCTGCTGGCCCATTTTCACTGCCTGTCCTGCGACCGGCCCCTCAGCATGCTGGCGCCTGGCCCGTGAGTACCGTCCGGCACCGGTGCATCGGGGGGTGCGTGGGTGATTCGGAGGGGAGATGGGTGCTGGCAGTGCCCCGCTGTGCCTGGCACGGGGGTTAGGGTGTCTGCCTGGGGGGGTGCAGCCCTCCTGAGCCCCTCCCTGGGGGCAGTGGGATGCCAATGGGGTACAAGCCTGTGGGTTTTGGGGCACTGCCCCGAGCTGGGGTGGGTCGTGTGTCCCCTGTCACCCACCCACGGCTCCTGCCCTCCCCAGGCTCATCGTGGCCATCCCGTACATGCCACCGCTCCCCCCCCACCTTGCCGGGCGCTCCCATACTGTCGTGGAGCTGGAGCAAACACGGCAGCACAGCCACAGGTAGGGGACACGGGGACCCGGTCCCTGGGGTGCAGGTTGACCCTGCCCTGGAGAGGGAGAGCCCTTCCCAGGGTGGGGGTGAAGGGATGCAGGGGGGGCCTGGGCAGGGCAGGGGAGCAGAGATGTGCTGCAGAGGGGTCAGCTGTGCTTGTCCCCGGTCTGTGGCGTTTTACAGCCCTCCCTGCGCTGCCCTGTCTAGCCCAGGTCTGTGTCTCAGTGGTGCCGAAGCCACATGTGATGAGCTGTGTCTGGTCTCAGCCTGACCTCAGGCTTCACGGGGGAGTCAGCTGCCTCCTGTGAAACAAGTCACCGAAATTAAACACTGCAGCTGGGACAGCCCAGCTCCTGCCTCCCGGTGTCCCTTGCGTAGGGTGCAGGGACCTGCCATGGCCATGACCAGCTCACCAGGGCCACGGGGAAAGAGCAGATCCAGCACAGCTGGACAGGCGTGGGTCTCCTTCAGCAGTCGGAGGGCACCCGGGAGGGACATACCCCACCGGGGAGCACCCGCAGCCCCCTCCCTGGCATAGTAGGGTGAAGCACGGGGTGCCACGGTGCTGGGTGCTGAGCATCCCTGTGCTCCGTCCCACAGGGAGCGGGTGGCCGAGTGCAGGTACCCCCGCGTGCCACGGCTCTGCGGGGGCCGGCACACCCTCACCCACCCGCTGCAGCGCTGCCCGCACCCCCAGCCCCACCCACCCAGCGCCCCGCGGCCGCTCCAGCCCCGCACCCTGCTCCCCATCAAGGTAAGGATGACGAAGGTAGGGATACAGCGGGGGCAAGCGAGGCTGGGAGGGTGATGCTGAGCATCCAGGGTGGGGGTGGGGGGGATCCGTGCCTCAGTTTCCCCAGGGGGAGCTGGGTGGGGGGGTTTGCCTGGGGATGCTGATTTGGGCCCCGTGTTTCAGCCAACCCCCTCTCTCCTTCCCAGCACGACGAGACGGAGCTGTTGGGCCAGGATGGCCACATCTACAGGGGCCGGCGGGGCAGGCAGCTGCCTGTGCTCGTGGGCAAGGAGGGTACGGCTGGGCCACGCTTGGGGAGCGGATCTGGCGGGGGTGAACTGGGCAGTGGAGTGGGCAGGGTGCCCGCGGGGTGCCAGGTTTTCCCCCTTTCCCCCCCGTGTGTTCTCCCTGGCTCCCCCCAGCCCAGCTCCCTCTGCTCCCTCCTGCCAGACTTCCCCAGGGCCAAGCCCAAGCTGTCCCCGAGGCAGTGGGATGCCAGGGACACCAGCCGCCTGCTCTCCCGGCCCCAGAGCACTGCGTCCTCGCTCAGCCAGCCAGGTACGGCCCTGCCAGGGCACCGGGGTGGGGGGAGAGGGCACCCTGCTGTGTCCTGGTGGGTGGGGGCAAGCAGGGTGGGATGGGGGTTTGGGGTGGAGTGGGGTGGGAGCAGGATGGAGGGGGAGGACTGGAAGATGGGGCAATCGATCCCCGTGTTGGAGCCAGAGCAAGGTGGAGGGGTGTGGCGGGGTGGTCCTGGCCACTGTGGGACAACAGCCTGTCTGCTTCAGGGTGGGGGCCAGGACCCCGTTTCTGGGTGTCTCTGGCCAGGCAGGTGCCCATGGGCGGTGCCTGCCCCAGGGGCTGCAGGGGGGCTAACCCCTGCCCCTCGCCCCCAGGCATCCCCACCTCACCAGAGCACAGGCCAGCCTCCTCCCACGGCCGCCTCTCCCAGGCACGGGGGCTCCTCCTGCCCCCCCAGCCCTCGTGGGACGGATCCAGCACCCCGGAAGCCAGGCAGGACTGGGGGTCCCCGACTGAACCCCCACCACCCCGGCCACCGAGCAGGCGAGCAAGCATCTCTGGCCAGCAGCAATAAAGGGCGATGGGCAGCCAAGCACCTGCGTGGCCTGAGTGGGGTGGCCCTGGGCTGGGATCTTCCCATCATGCATAAGGAGGGGTCGCAGCATCCCTTGTCCTGCGGCCACGTGTGGCCAGAGGAGCTGAAACCAGCCCCTGTCCAACCCCCCTCCCAGGGTCTGTGCCGGCCCCGTGCTGCCACGCTCTCCCTGACACCCCCTGGCCTCCATGAACCCCTTTTCGGCCCCGATGGCTCCTGACAGGGAGCTTGTGGCCCCCAAAAGGCTCTGGGGGAGCCCACACTAAAGCAGGAGGATGATGACGCTCCGTTGCTGCTGAAGGTGGTGGGAGATGGGGACTGTGGTGGGAGATGGGGACCGCGGTGGGAAGGGTGGCAGCAGGACATGGCTTTAACGCCAAAAGCGAATCCCCCCCCAAGCCCGCTGGTTGGCTATCGCTTATCCCGCGGGATGAGCATCACTGAGCAGGTTTCCTTATCTGCTCATGGATTGTCACCCCCTTGTCCCTCTTCCAACGCGGCCATTGATGGAAAGAGGAAGGCACTGACCCCACTGCTGCCGGGCTCGGGGCAGCTGATGATTCCCCCCTCCGGAGCGAAGCACCATAACCCCTTCTCTGCCCCCAGCCCTGGGGACACACATCCCCTCCTTTCTCTTACGCCACCCCCATTGCTTGGGGGTGCTTTTCCCCAGCCCCCTTCTGCCACCCCTCACCGTCAGATGGGAGAAAGGTGTGCTGAGACCTGGCATAAGTCGTGTCACGAATGGAGAGGTACTGGGCAGGGAAACTGCAGTCCCTAGAAGCGACATGGCGGGGGGACCTGGGGGTGTCACGGCTGGGGACATGTGGCCGTGTGTATGGGGGAGCCGGGGCTGTCCCAGCACAACGTGCAAAGCACCGGGGACAGCCCCAACTCCCCTGGGGGAACGGGGACGGACACACCAAGCTGGTGGCACCTCTCGGGAGGGTGAGAAACCCTGAGGGGAACCCCAGAGGCAGCCGGGGGGGACCCAGGCACGTGGGGAAGCATCCCCTCACCCTGCCATGGTGCGTGCTTGGGGGCTGCCCTGTGGAAAAACTGCTCCCCTGGTAGATCTTCTCCCCAGATTCGGGCGAGGGGGGGAGCACCCAAACCTGCCCCCCACAATGGCAGACCCCAACCCTGCCCACCCCACTGCAGTCTCCAGGCACCTTGGCCCCCAGGGAGCCCCCCCTGCCGGGGATGTTTGGTTTTTTCAGGGGAAAAATAGGTGCTAAATACCCGCCTTGGGGGTGCCCAGGTGGCTCCAGCAGGATCTGGGATTCCCTCAGTGCCACCTCCAGTGGGATAACTGGGAGCACTCAGAGCAAACTGGTGACCACTAGAATAGAGCCAGCAGAGGACCATCTTGTCCCCCAGGAGGGGGGTCAGGCATTGATGGGCTTAAAAACACCCCCCACCCCCTGGGACTAATTGCATTTGCAGGATTTGGCCCAGCTGGGGCTGAGCCCTTTGGGGTGTGTGTGTGTGTGTCCCCAGCTCACCCCCTCTCCCACCCACTGTCCCATTTGCTGCTGCTGGGACCCAGCTGCACCCTATAAACAAACACCCCCACCCCCCCAAACATGAGCACCCAGCCCCACATCCCTTTTTGGGTGCTGCCTGCGCTGCTGGAGCAGGTGAGTAGCCCCAGCTGGGGCATTTTTTCCCCTTTTTTCCTTTTTCCTTCTGAGGTTGGGCTGTGCTGGGGGTCTCCCTGTTCCCTGGGGGATGACTTGCTGTTGTGCTTTGAGCCCCCCCAGCCCTTGCTGCCATCTCTGGAGCTGCTGCGTTCCCATTTTGGGCTTTTTTTACCCCAGTTGCTTGGTGTGTGAGCAGTGTGGCAAGGGGGGGGGGGGGTGTGTGTGCCGTGTTCTTCTTCAATTTTAATTTAGTTTGGATATTTAAGCACAAAGCCAGGGGCTGGTGCGTTGTTTGGAGTCGTTAGAAGGGGGGTGGCACAGCAAGTGGCTTGTGAGGTCAGGGCCTGGGGCTGAGCAGTGTCCTGGGCCTGGGGGGAAAGGAGTTGGTGGCCAGCGAGCCCCCACCCATGGCCCTCCTGCAGTGGGGGACACTGAAAAGGCATCACCGCCCCCCCACCCCCCCCCCACCTCAGAGCAGGCTTTGCCTAAAAGCCTGGCAGCCCTGAGTATCGCAGGGCTCCCTGCAGGGCTGAGGCCTGGGGGGCTCATCACATGGGTGGGTGATGGGGCTGGGGAGGGGGACACAAGCTGCCGGGGGGTGGGTTGCAAACCGCAGTATTTTGTGAGGGTGCAGGATGGGGTTCGGGCTGCACCCCAGGACATGGGCCATGTGAGCACAGCGAGGACCCCCCCCCACGGCTCCGGGGTCCCCCCTTCCCTCTGCTCCCCCCTTCGGGGATGGCAGCGGCGGCTTCTGCAGGCAGAGCGCAGGCAGAGCGCGGGCAGCACGTGGGACTCGGCGCAGCCTCCTGGCGGGGGCCTGTCCCCACTGGTAATGCTGCGGCTTGGGGGGGGGCTCACGCCCGTTCTCGGTGCCCTTGCAGGGATGTGCTGCCAGCAAAGAGAGAAGGCAGGGACAGCTGGTGTTAAAAAAGTGATTTTTTTTTTATTATTATTTTTAAATTAATAAAAAACCTTCAACCTGTTTTTTGTTGGGGTTTTTTTTGTTTTTGTTTTTGTTTTTTTTTTAGCAAGATTGATTTGAAAACTAAAAAACCTCCCCCCAGCTCCCCCCTCTCTGGGGAAGGGCCATGATTGGCAGTTGCAGGGACAGGAGGGGCATCACCTTGATAAATCCCCCTATGCCCTGGGGGTGCCGAGGGAGGGAGGATGGGGTTGGGGGGGGTCCGGGGGGGTCTGTGCAAGAAGCCAGGCTGAATTTCCGAAGCCAGAGAAGAGGCGTGTTTGCTCTGGGCGCTGCAACAAGCGTCCAGGAAATCCAGAGCCAGGGATGGGGGGGCCAGTGGCTCTGTGTCTGTGGCCACGATCCGGGGTGCCAACAGCTGCCTCCATTTATTTTTCGTTATTTCCCCCCCACCCTTCCTTCTCCTGCCCTGCTGCAGGGATGCTGGGGGGGGAGCCACAGGGAAACCCCCCCACCGAGCCACCCCCGTGCTGCTTCCCCTTCTCTCTGGATTTATATACATTAGATATATTTATATATTATATATTTAAAAAAAAAAAAAAATGGGGGGAGAAAAGACCAGCTAGTGACTCTTGCAGAGGCTCTCATGGGCCGGTGGCCTCCCCGGCAGCATGTCCCGTCTCCCCCCCCTAAAAATAATAATAAAACCACAGGGGTGGCGGGGGGATGGTGGGTTGGGGACACGGCATCTGCCCGACCTGACCAACCCAGACCTAGGTTGCCATCCCGTCAGCATCAAACCTCAGCGTTTTCTCTCCAGCCCCAAGACCCTCCCCTTGCTGTTGCTGCACCACTGTGCTGATGGGGCCTGTGCTATTTTAGGGAGTCTTACAGCTTTTCCTGCCGGTCCCGAGTGCTGTCTAGACAGCTTGAGCAGCCCCTGGGCGTAGCTTTAGCACTCCTGAGCCCCCCGCTCTGCCGCTGACTTGGAGGTAAGACTTAGGGGCACTCCAAGGAGGGTTTAGCTTCTTGCCTCAGTGCATCTTGTTCCCATCTCTTAATCTCTCTGCTCCCTCTTTGAATTCAGTCCTCCCAGTTTGGAAGAGAAGAATACAGACTAGATGCTTTGGTTTTAATGCCTGAAAACAGGTATCTGGTGTCATTTAGAAGAGCGAGTTCTGCTTCCTGCTTGCCCACCCTCATCCTTTCTTGGAAATGGTCTTTGAGTGCCTCACCCAAGGGGGTGCTCTGACCGTGTGACGGCCCGACCTGGACGTTTCTAAGGGAAAAGAAATTCTTGGAGGAGGACATTCGGATGATCCGGGAGACGCTTGGCATGGTGAGCTGCTGCCGGTGTCCCCAGGAGGCAGCTGGGCCCTCACCCCCCTCCCTGCCTCTGTGTCACCCTGCTACCCCTGCCCCACGGCCCTGGGTGTCACCCGGCGTGAAGGGTGCCAGGAGGGAAGAGCAGGAAGCGTGTCCCAAGGCTGAAGAGGTAACTGCATGCACCAACCAAAGTGATGCTAAGACATTTTTTAACTAAGCAGCTGTAAAGAAAGAAACATGGGTGCTAAGAAGGAGAGGAGATAAAGATCTACCCATGCAACACAGCCACAACCCTGCCTGGCATCCCTCTGTCCTGTGCCCAAGTTAATTTTTGGATGCTCCTTTTCAATCCTGCTCCTGTGTCTGGGCTGCCATCCCTCTCCTTGTCCCGCTCCAGGGGAATCTCCAGGACGCTGCCAGCCAGCTGCCGGCCCTCCGTGACCAGACAGCGTTGGACAGTGACATGGTACGGCCGCGCGCACGCCCGGATCCTGCTCCGGGACGGAGGCGGCTGCGTGCCCGGGGCACCGGTGCACCCAGTCCCTCGGTGTCAGGGCACGGTCCCAGCAGGGCTGGGCAGCGATGCTGGAGGGGGTCAGTGCTCCTGTGGGTGCCATCTCACCCAGCTACGTGGCCAGGGTTGACCCCCTAATCCCCTTTTTCCCCAGAAAAAAGCTGAAGGAAAGGCTGAGCCTCTCCCCAGCCCCGGAGCAGGTAAGCAACTTGGTGCGCTGGGAGGTGCTGGAGGATTGCCTGGTGGGCAGCAAAGCGGGAGGAGGAGAAGGAGGAGGAGAAGGCCGAGCTCTGTCAGTGGTGAGTGCTGGGGCATCCCAGCTATGGGAGTGGGACTCAGCAGGACCGCAGCCCCCGGGGCCTCGGCGGAGGTTTGCTCAGCACTTCTCTTCCCTGTGCATCCCGCCGGGAGGCAGGACCTGGCACCAGCAGAGCCAGGGCAGCTCCTCGGCTGCCCCAACAGAGACCTCCTCATCGTCCTCATCGTCTGTGCCACTGACAGCCCCCAACAGCCCCTCCGTGGGGCAAGGGAGCGCCCGAAACCCTTGGGGTGACCGCGCAGCCCCCTGTCCTTGCTCAGCGTTGGGCAGGACCACGGCTCCCTGCCCTCCTGGTCTCTCTGGGGCTGGTAGGTGGGAGCCGGGGACAGCGGAGGGACATTTTGGGGCAAACCCCAGCATTCTGCACCATGAGATGGTTTCCAAATCCTACCTGGGGCTGCTGCTCCTGAAATGAAGGCGCAGCCCATTAGGCTGGGAAGCGGGTCTGGTCCAGCAGCTCTGGAGTACAGAATCCCATTGCTGGAGAGAAGAATGCCTTGCTGTTGTGTCAGGTGGCATCAGCAGGGGGTTTGCTGATCTCCAGGATCGGCTGCTGAAATGACTCTGCAGGCACAGAGGTGGCCAAAGGACTAAGGGGACTGGGGAGGGGCCGTGCGGCTGGGGCGCCCGGGGGTCCCTGTGGGTTGGGCAGTCTCTGCCTTTGGGGTACTTGAGTTTGGCTCCGTGAGCTGGGGGGTTTGAGGACAGGGCGGGCGGCCCTTGCCGCTGCACTTCCGCCCATAAACCTGCTCCCCTTTGCCTCCTCTTCGCAGGATGGCAGTGAGGGCCAGGCTGCCCCCGCCGAGCCCCCCACTGCAGACATGGACACCCCGCATGGGGCAAGCTCAGCGCTGGGACTGAAGGGACCAGGGACACAGCCTGCACCCAGGACCAGCAAAGGGACCAGCAAGGGGACTCCACAGACACAGCCTGGCTCCCCGGCGACGCAGAGAGCACCAGTGGCCCCTGAGAAGGGGGCAGGTGCTTCCTCAGATAAGACAAAGAGTTCTGATGCCCGTGCCACTACGCTGGGGACAGAGCCGGGGGCCCCTGACACCCAGACCACTACGCCGGGGACAGAGCCGGGGGCCCCTGACACCCAGACCGCTACGCCGGGGACAGAGCCGGGGGCCCCTGACACCCAGACCGCTACGCCAGGGACAGAGCCGGGGGCCCCTGACACCCAGACCACTACGCCGGGGACAGAGCCGGGGGCCCCTGACACCCAGACCGCTATGCCGGGGACAGAGCCGGGGGCCCCTGACACCCAGACCGCTACGCCGGGGACAGAGCCGGGGGCCCCTGACACCCAGACCGCTACGCCGGGGACAGAGCCGGGGGCCCCTGACACCCAGACCGCTACGCCGGGGACAGAGCCGGGGGCCCCTGACACCCAGACCGCTACGCCGGGGACAGAGCCGGGGGCCCCTGACAGCCAGACCGCTACGCCAGGGACAGAGCCGGGGGCCCCTGACAGCCAGACCGCTACGCCGGGGACAGAGCCGGGGGCCCCTGACAGCCAGACCGCTACGCCGGGGACAGAGCCGGGGGCCCCTGACAGCCAGACCGCTACGGCGGGCACAGAGCCGGGGGCCCCTGACAGCCAGACCGCTACGGCGGGCACAGAGCCGGGGGCCCCTGACACCCAGACCGCTACGCCGGGGACAGAGCCGGGGGCCCCTGACACCCAGACCGCTACGCCGGGGACAGAGCCGGGGGCCCCTGACAGCCAGACCACTACGCGGGGGACAGAGCCGGGGGCCCCTGACACCCAGACCTCCACCCCGGGGACAGAGCCGGGGGCCCCTGACACCCAGACCTCCACCCCGGGGGCACAGCCGGGGTCCTCTGACACCCAGGCCTCCACCCCGGGGACAGAGCCGGGGGCCCCTGACACCCAGACCTCCACCCCGGGGACAGAGCCGGGGGCCCCTGACACCCAGACCTCCACCCCGGGGGCACAGCCGGGGTCCTCTGACACCCAGACCTCCACCCCGGGGACAGAGCTGGGGGCCCCTGACACCCAGACCACTACGCTGGGGACAGAGCCGGGGGCCCCTGACACCCAGACCTCCACCCCGGGGGCACAGCCGGGGGCCCCTGACACCCAGACCGCTACGCTGGGGACAGAGCCGGGGGCCCCTGACACCCAGACCGCTACGCTGGGGACAGAGCCGGGGGCCCCTGACAGCCAGACCACTACGCTGGGGACAGAGCCGGGGGCCCCTGACACCCAGACCTCCAACCCGGGGACAGAGCCGGGGGCCCCTGACACCCAGACCTCCACCCCGGGGGCACAGCCGGGGTCCTCTGACACCCAGGCCTCCACCCCGGGGACAGAGTCGGGGGCCCCTGACACCCAGACCTCCACCCCGGGGACAGAGCCGGGGGCCCCTGACACCCAGACCTCCACCCCGGGGGCACAGCCGGGGTCCTCTGACACCCAGACCTCCACCCCGGGGACAGAGCCGGGGGCCCCTGACACCCAGACCACTACGCTGGGGACAGAGCCGGGGGCCCCTGACACCCAGACCTCCACCCCGGGGGCACAGCCGGGGTCCTCTGACACCCAGACCACTACGCTGGGGACAGAGCCGGGGGCCCCTGACACCCAGACCACTACGCCGGGGACAGAGCCGGGGGCCCCTGACACCCAGACCGCTACGCCGGGGACAGAGCCGGGGGCCCCTGACAGCCAGACCGCTACGCCGGGGACAGAGCCGGGGGCCCCTGACACCCAGACCGCTACGCCGGGGACAGAGCCGGGGGCCCCTGACAGCCAGACCGCTACGCCGGGGACAGAGCCGGGGGCCCCTGACAGCCAGACCGCTACGGCGGGCACAGAGCCGGGGGCCCCTGACAGCCAGACCGCTACGGCGGGCACAGAGCCGGGGGCCCCTGACAGCCAGACCGCTACGGCGGGCACAGAGCCGGGGGCCCCTGACAGCCAGACCGCTACGCCGGGGACAGAGCCGGGGGCCCCTGACACCCAGACCGCTACGCTGGGGACAGAGCCGGGGGCCCCTGACACCCAGACCGCTACGCTGGGGACAGAGCCGGGGGCCCCTGACAGCCAGACCACTACGCGGGGGACAGAGCCGGGGGCCCCTGACACCCAGACCTCCACCCCGGGGACAGAGCCGGGGGCCCCTGACACCCAGACCTCCACCCCGGGGGCACAGCCGGGGTCCTCTGACACCCAGGCCTCCACCCCGGGGACAGAGCCGGGGGCCCCTGACACCCAGACCTCCACCCCGGGCACAGAGCCGGGGGCCCCTGACACCCAGACCTCCACCCCGGGGGCACAGCCGGGGTCCTCTGACACCCAGACCTCCACCCCGGGGACAGAGCCGGGGGCCCCTGACACCCAGACCACTACGCTGGGGACAGAGCCGGGGGCCCCTGACACCCAGACCTCCACCCCGGGGGCACAGCCGGGGGCCCCTGACACCCAGACCTCCACCCCGGGGGCACAGCCGGGGTCCTCTGACACCCAGGCCTCCACCCCGGGGACAGAGCCGGGGGCCCCTGACACCCAGACCTCCACCCCGGGGACAGAGCCGGGGGCCCCTGACACCCAGACCTCCACCCCGGGGGCACAGCCGGGGTCCTCTGACACCCAGACCTCCACCCCGGGGACAGAGCCGGGGGCCCCTGACACCCAGACCACTACGCTGGGGACAGAGCCGGGGGCCCCTGACACCCAGACCTCCACCCCGGGGGCACAGCCGGGGGCCCCTGACACCCAGACCGCTACGCTGGGGACAGAGCCGGGGGCCCCTGACACCCAGACCGCTACGCTGGGGACAGAGCCAGGGGCCCCTGACAGCCAGACCACTACGCTGGGGACAGAGCCGGGGGCCCCTGACACCCAGACCTCCACCCCGGGGACAGAGCCGGGGGCCCCTGACACCCAGACCTCCACCCCGGGGGCACAGCCGGGGTCCTCTGACACCCAGGCCTCCACCCCGGGGACAGAGTCGGGGGCCCCTGACACCCAGACCTCCACCCCGGGGACAGAGCCGGGGGCCCCTGACACCCAGACCTCCACCCCGGGGGCACAGCCGGGGTCCTCTGACACCCAGACCTCCACCCCGGGGACAGAGCCGGGGGCCCCTGACACCCAGACCACTACGCTGGGGACAGAGCCGGGGGCCCCTGACACCCAGACCTCCACCCCGGGGGCACAGCCGGGGTCCTCTGACACCCAGACCACTACGCTGGGGACAGAGCCGGGGGCCCCTGACACCCAGACCACTACGCCGGGGACAGAGCCGGGGGCCCCTGACACCCAGACCGCTACGCCGGGGACAGAGCCGGGGGCCCCTGACACCCAGACCGCTACGCCGGGGACAGAGCCGGGGGCCCCTGACAGCCAGACCGCTACGCCGGGGACAGAGCCGGGGGCCCCTGACAGCCAGACCGCTACGCCGGGGACAGAGCCGGGGGCCCCTGACAGCCAGACCGCTACGGCGGGCACAGAGCCGGGGGCCCCTGACAGCCAGACCGCTACGGCGGGCACAGAGCCGGGGGCCCCTGACAGACAGACCGCTACGGCGGGCACAGAGCCGGGGGCCCCTGACAGCCAGACCGCTACGCCGGGGACAGAGCCGGGGGCCCCTGACACCCAGACCGCTACGCTGGGGACAGAGCCGGGGGCCCCTGACACCCAGACCGCTACGCTGGGGACAGAGCCGGGGGCCCCTGACACCCAGACCTCCACCCCGGGGGCACAGCCGGGGGCCCCTGACACCCAGACCGCTACGCTGGGGACAGAGCCGGGGGCCCCTGACACCCAGACCGCTACGCTGGGGACAGAGCCGGGGGCCCCTGACAGCCAGACCACTACGCTGGGGACAGAGCCGGGGGCCCCTGACACCCAGACCTCCACCCCGGGGACAGAGCCGGGGGCCCCTGACACCCAGACCTCCACCCCGGGGGCACAGCCGGGGTCCTCTGACACCCAGGCCTCCACCCCGGGGACAGAGTCGGGGGCCCCTGACACCCAGACCTCCACCCCGGGGACAGAGCCGGGGGCCCCTGACACCCAGACCTCCACCCCGGGGGCACAGCCGGGGTCCTCTGACACCCAGACCTCCACCCCGGGGACAGAGCCGGGGGCCCCTGACACCCAGACCACTACGCTGGGGACAGAGCCGGGGGCCCCTGACACCCAGACCTCCACCCCGGGGGCACAGCCGGGGTCCTCTGACACCCAGACCACTACGCTGGGGACAGAGCCGGGGGCCCCTGACACCCAGACCACTACGCTGGGGACAGAGCTGGGGGCCACTGACACCCAGACCACTACCCTGTGGAGGCTAAGCCTGCCTGTGCCCCTGTCTCACTGACCAGGTCCACACTGCAGGAGATGAGGTGTAAGCTGAAGGAGCTGGAAGAGCAGCAGGAGATGACCAAGGCCCCGCTGGAGCGGTTGGTGGCCAAGACGGCTGACGAGCTGCAGGAGCAGGTGAGGTCCAGGGGCAGCGCTCCCACCGCCACAGCATGGTGGGGTGGTCCTGGAGGGGTTCCCAGCCACATCCCCAGCCATGTGGTATGGCCTTGGGGGGTGCTGGCACCTCCCAAGGGGATGCCGGGCAGGGTGACAAACACCCCTTGTGCATTGGGGCTCAGTGGTAGAACTCGGGCACCACCCAAGGGGGTGCTGGGCAGGGTGACAAACACCCCTTGTGCATTGGGGTTCAGTGGTAGAACTCGGGCACCACCCAAGGGGGTGCTGGGCAGGGTGACAAACACCCCTTGTGCATTGGGGTTCAGTGGTAGAACTCGGGCACCACCCAAGGGGGTGCTGGGCAGGGTGACAAACACCCCTTGTGCATTGGGGCTCAGTGGTAGAACTCGGGCACCACCCAAGGGGGTGCTGGGCAGGGTGACAAACACCCCTTGTGCATTGGGGTTCAGTGGTAGAACTCGGGCACCACCCAAGGGGGTGCTGGGCAGGGTGACAAACACCCCTTGTGCATTGGGGCTCAGTGGTAGAACTCGGGCACCACCCAAGGGGGTGCTGGGCAGGGTGACAAAAACCCCTTGTGCATTGGGGTTCAGTGGTAGAACTCGGGCACCACCCAAGGGGGTGCTGGGCAGGGTGACAAACACCCCTTGTGCATTGGGGATCAGTGGTAGAACTGGCCTGGGGGAGGGAGGATTTCCAGACTGGCTGGTGCCACAGCACCCGGATTTGTTGCCTGCCTCCACCTCATCTCGGAGCCTACTCCTTCTCCCCTTCCTGCAGCTGGGCGAGCCGAGGGCAATGGTGGGGAGCACAGGGCAGGAGCAGGCAGAGGCGCAGGCAGCGTGCCCCGTCTGCAGCACGGACATCAGCAAGCAGGCGGGGCAGCTCCTCCAGCGCTACGAGAAGCTCCAGGAGGTGGTGGACGATTTCACGTCGCGGCAGGCAGTGGGCAACGTGGTAAGGCAGCTGCCACGGAGGAGCCAGGTAAGGAGATGCCAGCATGGGGGGCTTGGGAGGGGGTTGCCAGCACCCCCCCAGCTGGTTGTGCTTCACTGTAATGTGGGGGCGCCCCTCACCGCCTCCCAGATTGGTTCGTACAAGCGAGCCGCATGGAAGGAAATTAAAGCTTTGATGCAAATGTCCTGTTGGCACTGAGAGCCCATGGCCACCGGGCAAGTAACCCGGGTCTGTCCCCACGGGGGCAGCCAGCCCCGCCTTGCACAGCACCACCTTGTCATCTTCCTCCCTGAAGCAGGACGAGGAGCTGCTGAAGCGCATCCAGGCCACCGTCACGCAGGTGCAAGGCGACTACGAGAAGCTCAATTCTGTCACCGGGAACCTCCTGAATGACCGTCACCAGAAGGAGAAAGATATGGAGGTAGGTGGCTGAAACCCCCTCGGGGTCAGAGCATCCTCCAGGCAGACCCCAGGCTGGGGACCACAAGGGATTTGTCTGCACCCCCCCAAACCTTGCAGCCCTGTGGAGGTTCAATGTACCTTTCCTGGAGGTTTGGGTGAGGTGGGGGGAGCGGGGGTTGCTCAGCTGGCCAGGAGGCAGCTCCAACCCTGCCGCGGTGTCATGGGATGCTTTTCTGTGTTGGAAGGCTCTGTTCCGGTCCCTGGAGAGGCTGGAGAAGGAGAAAGCGAACAAGGAAGACCTGGTGCTGGGAATTGATGCGGTATGGCCTTGGGGGGTCCTGGCACCACCCAAGGGGGCGCTGGGCAGGGTGACAAACACCCCTTGTGCCTTGGGGGCTCAGTGGCAGAACTGGCCTGGGGGAGGGAGGATTTCCAGACGGGCTGTGGCTCCTTCCCCACGTGCCTCTGTCTTCCCCTGGGTCCCTTCAGCTGGTGTGACCAACCCCACGGGGGTGATGGGGCGAGTGGGGCCACGTAGCCACTTCTCCCTGTCCTCCTGCCACGAGCTGGCCCTGCCCGTCATCCCTCCATCCTTTCCTCACTGCTCTCCTGCCTTTCCCCGCTGCTAGAAAGCAGACAAAACCGCCCTGGCCGGCAAAGTGAGTCGCACCCAGTTTGAGGCGAGCATGGAGCGGCTGAATGAGAGGATGCAGGAGACGCTGAGCCGGGTGGCGGGGCAGGAGCAGGGCTGGCACCAGGTCCAGCGGCAGCTCAGTGAAGAGATGGACTCCAAGGTGAGGGGTGACACGTCCCCGCTGCGCAAAACTGGCACCTTCGGGGCTTGGCAGCCTAAGGCAGCATCCCTCTGAGGATCCCCCCTCCTGGCTTTTCATGGGGAACATGATGTCCCAGCCCGGGGCAGCTGGCTGAGGGTGTGTGTCTGTCCGTAGCTGGACCGCCTGGAGCTGGGGCCTTTCCGGCAGCAGCTGGAGGGGCACTGGAGGAGCATCCTGGAGCAGCTCAAGGAGAAGGAGCCGCTGACGGAGGCTGACGATGCAGCTGGGATGAAGAAGTGAGTGCGATGGGGGTGGCGATGGCTTCTCCTCCCACCGGTAGCAGGTTCCCGATGTTAAAGGAGGCACGAGGAGGGGGACGTGCAGGATGGAGCCCTCCCGAACCAAAAGTGGGATGTGGGTGCAAAGGTTTTCTGGAGCAAGGGTGGGGAACGGCGACTTGTCCCCCTGGGCAGGGGTGTGACACGCGGCGCCGCAGAGCTGGGTTGTGACCTGCCCTCCTGGCGAGGGGCAGGGGGGTAATTAGCGCTGACGAAGTGATGAAACCGGTGTGAGGGCTGGTTGGGATGGCAGCTACGGGTGCCTGCGCCCTTCACCTCCCATCCCTGCCTGCCCTGGGCAGCCACAGGCAGCTGCCAGGTTTCGGAGGTGCCCGCAGGGCCGAGGCGAGCGTGTCCCTGTCCTCGGGGCAGCTGTGACAAAACTCATCCTGAAAAATGTGGGAATCCTGCATCCCCCAGGCCCGGCGTTTGTACCCCAGCAAGAGGTACAGGAACACCCCCATTCTGTCCTTGCTGGTACCCCCAGTTCCCATGGGACTGGGGTGCTGTGCGTGCCTGTGGGCGTAGTTCCCATAATGGTGGTTTTTGGGTGCTCCCCTCAGTGGATTCTCCGGTGCCTAATATGAGGTGGAGCTTTTTCCCAAGCGGGAGCCCACAACCAACTGCTCTCCCCCATCGTAGCCCCTTGATTTTGTAGTCAGCTGGTGAGTTGTGACCTTGTTGGGGTGGGGTGGGGGGTAAGCCAGGCTCAAATTCCTGCGGTTCCCCCCGCAAATACCATAACCCATTACAATGAAGTGCCCAGCACCTTGCTGCTGCCTGCCAGCTGCCTGCCTGTGTGCAGGCAGGGCTGTATCCCCCCCAGGAACTCACCCAGCCCTTTCCCCCCCCCCCCCCCCAGGCAGCTGCTGGCCCATTTTCACTGCCTGTCCTGCGACCGGCCCCTCAGCATGCTGGCGCCTGGCCCGTGAGTACCGTCCGGCACCGGTGCATCGGGGGGTGCGTGGGTGATTCGGAGGGGAGATGGGTGCTGGCAGTGCCCCGCTGTGCCTGGCACGGGGGTTAGGGTGTCTGCCTGGGGGGGTGCAGCCCTCCTGAGCCCCTCCCTGGGGGCAGTGGGATGCCAATGGGGTACAAGCCTGTGGGTTTTGGGGCACTGCCCCGAGCTGGGGTGGGTCGTGTGTCCCCTGTCACCCACCCACGGCTCCTGCCCTCCCCAGGCTCATCGTGGCCATCCCGTACATGCCACCGCTCCCCCCCCACCTTGCCAGGCGCTCCCATACTGTCGTGGAGCTGGAGCAAACACGGCAGCACAGCCACAGGTAGGGGACACGGGGACCCGGTCCCTGGGGTGCAGGTTGACCCTGCCCTGGAGAGGGAGAGCCCTTCCCAGGGTGGGGGTGAAGGGATGCAGGGGGGGCCTGGGCAGGGCAGGGGAGCAGAGATGTGCTGCAGAGGGGTCAGCTGTGCTTGTCCCCGGTCTGTGGCGTTTTACAGCCCTCCCTGCGCTGCCCTGTCTAGCCCAGGTCTGTGTCTCAGTGGTGCCGAAGCCACATGTGATGAGCTGTGTCTGGTCTCAGCCTGACCTCAGGCTTCACTGGGGAGTCAGCTGCCTCCTGTGAAACAAGTCACCGAAATTAAACACTGCAGCTGGGACAGCCCAGCTCCTGCCTCCCGGTGTCCCTTGCATAGGGTGCAGGGACCTGCCATGGCCATGACCAGCTCACCAGGGCCACGGGGAAAGAGCAGATCCAGCACAGCTGGACAGGCGTGGGTCTCCTTCAGCAGTCGGAGGGCACCCGGGAGGGACATACCCCACCGGGGAGCACCCGCAGCCCCCTCCCTGGCATAGTAGGGTGAAGCACGGGGTGCCACGGTGCTGGGTGCTGAGCATCCCTGTGCTCCGTCCCACAGGGAGCGGGTGGGCGAGTGCAGGTACCCCCGCGTGCCACGGCTCTGCGGGGGCCGGCACACCCTCACCCACCCGCTGCAGCGCTGCCCGCACCCCCAGCCCCACCCACCCAGCGCCCCGCGGCCGCTCCAGCCCCGCACCCTGCTCCCCATCAAGGTAAGGATGACGAAGGTAGGGATACAGCGGGGGCAAGCGAGGCTGGGAGGGTGATGCTGAGCATCCAGGGTGGGGGTGGGGGGGATCCGTGCCTCAGTTTCCCCAGGGGGAGCTGGGTGGGGGGGTTTGCCTGGGGATGCTGATTTGGGCCCCGTGTTTCAGCCAACCCCCTCTCTCCTTCCCAGCACGACGAGACGGAGCTGTTGGGCCAGGATGGCCACATCTACAGGGGCCGGCGGGGCAGGCAGCTGCCTGTGCTCGTGGGCAAGGAGGGTACGGCTGGGCCACGCTTGGGGAGCAGATCTGGCGGGGGTGAACTGGGCAGTGGAGTGGGCAGGGTGCCCGCGGGGTGCCAGGTTTTCCCCCTTTCCCCCCCGTGTGTTCTCCCTGGCTCCCCCCAGCCCAGCTCCCTCTGCTCCCTCCTGCCAGACTTCCCCAGGGCCAAGCCCAAGCTGTCCCCGAGGCAGTGGGATGCCAGGGACACCAGCCGCCTGCTCTCCCGGCCCCAGAGCACTGCGTCCTCGCTCAGCCAGCCAGGTACGGCCCTGCCAGGGCACCGGGGTGGGGGGAGAGGGCACCCTGCTGTGTCCTGGTGGGTGGGGGCAAGCAGGGTGGGATGGGGGTTTGGGGTGGAGTGGGGTGGGAGCAGGATGGAGGGGGAGGACTGGAAGATGGGGCAATCGATCCCCGTGTTGGAGCCAGAGCAAGGTGGAGGGGTGTGGCGGGGTGGTCCTGGCCACTGTGGGACAACAGCCTGTCTGCTTCAGGGTGGGGGCCAGGACCCCGTTTCTGGGTGTCTCTGGCCAGGCAGGTGCCCATGGGCGGTGCCTGCCCCAGGGGCTGCAGGGGGGCTAACCCCTGCCCCTCGCCCCCAGGCATCCCCACCTCACCAGAGCACAGGCCAGCCTCCTCCCACGGCCGCCTCTCCCAGGCACGGGGGCTCCTCCTGCCCCCCCAGCCCTCGTGGGACGGATCCAGCACCCCGGAAGCCAGGCAGGACTGGGGGTCCCCGACTGAACCCCCACCACCCCGGCCACCGAGCAGGCGAGCAAGCATCTCTGGCCAGCAGCAATAAAGGGCGATGGGCAGCCAAGCACCTGCGTGGCCTGAGTGGGGTGGCCCTGGGCTGGGATCTTCCCATCATGCATAAGGAGGGGTCGCAGCATCCCTTGTCCTGCGGCCACGTGTGGCCAGAGGAGCTGAAACCAGCCCCTGTCCAACCCCCCTCCCAGGGTCTGTGCCGGCCCCGTGCTGCCACGCTCTCCCTGACACCCCCTGGCCTCCATGAACCCCTTTTCGGCCCCGATGGCTCCTGACAGGGAGCTTGTGGCCCCCAAAAGGCTCTGGGGGAGCCCACACTAAAGCAGGAGGATGATGACGCTCCGTTGCTGCTGAAGGTGGTGGGAGATGGGGACTGTGGTGGGAGATGGGGACCGCGGTGGGAAGGGTGGCAGCAGGACATGGCTTTAACGCCAAAAGCGAATCCCCCCCCAAGCCCGCTGGTTGGCTATCGCTTATCCCGCGGGATGAGCATCACTGAGCAGGTTTCCTTATCTGCTCATGGATTGTCACCCCCTTGTCCCTCTTCCAACGCGGCCATTGATGGAAAGAGGAAGGCACTGACCCCACTGCTGCCGGGCTCGGGGCAGCTGATGATTCCCCCCTCCGGAGCGAAGCACCATAACCCCTTCTCTGCCCCCAGCCCTGGGGACACACATCCCCTCCTTTCTCTTACGCCACCCCCATTGCTTGGGGGTGCTTTTCCCCAGCCCCCTTCTGCCACCCCTCACCGTCAGATGGGAGAAAGGTGTGCTGAGACCTGGCATAAGTCGTGTCACGAATGGAGAGGTACTGGGCAGGGAAACTGCAGTCCCTAGAAGCGACATGGCGGGGGGACCTGGGGGTGTCACGGCTGGGGACATGTGGCCGTGTGTATGGGGGAGCCGGGGCTGTCCCAGCACAACGTGCAAAGCACCGGGGACAGCCCCAACTCCCCTGGGGGAACGGGGACGGACACACCAAGCTGGTGGCACCTCTCGGGAGGGTGAGAAACCCTGAGGGGAACCCCAGAGGCAGCCGGGGGGGACCCAGGCACGTGGGGAAGCATCCCCTCACCCTGCCATGGTGCGTGCTTGGGGGCTGCCCTGTGGAAAAACTGCTCCCCTGGTAGATCTTCTCCCCAGATTCGGGCGAGGGGGGGAGCACCCAAACCTGCCCCCCACAATGGCAGACCCCAACCCTGCCCACCCCACTGCAGTCTCCAGGCACCTTGGCCCCCAGGGAGCCCCCCCTGCCGGGGATGTTTGGTTTTTTCAGGGGAAAAATAGGTGCTAAATACCCGCCTTGGGGGTGCCCAGGTGGCTCCAGCAGGATCTGGGATTCCCTCAGTGCCACCTCCAGTGGGATAACTGGGAGCACTCAGAGCAAACTGGTGACCACTAGAATAGAGCCAGCAGAGGACCATCTTGTCCCCCAGGAGGGGGGTCAGGCATTGATGGGCTTAAAAACACCCCCCACCCCCTGGGACTAATTGCATTTGCAGGATTTGGCCCAGCTGGGGCTGAGCCCTTTGGGGTGTGTGTGTGTGTGTCCCCAGCTCACCCCCTCTCCCACCCACTGTCCCATTTGCTGCTGCTGGGACCCAGCTGCACCCTATAAACAAACACCCCCACCCCCCCAAACATGAGCACCCAGCCCCACATCCCTTTTTGGGTGCTGCCTGCGCTGCTGGAGCAGGTGAGTAGCCCCAGCTGGGGCATTTTTTCCCCTTTTTTCCTTTTTCCTTCTGAGGTTGGGCTGTGCTGGGGGTCTCCCTGTTCCCTGGGGGATGACTTGCTGTTGTGCTTTGAGCCCCCCCAGCCCTTGCTGCCATCTCTGGAGCTGCTGCGTTCCCATTTTGGGCTTTTTTTACCCCAGTTGCTTGGTGTGTGAGCAGTGTGGCAAGGGGGGGGGGGGGTGTGTGTGCCGTGTTCTTCTTCAATTTTAATTTAGTTTGGATATTTAAGCACAAAGCCAGGGGCTGGTGCGTTGTTTGGAGTCGTTAGAAGGGGGGTGGCACAGCAAGTGGCTTGTGAGGTCAGGGCCTGGGGCTGAGCAGTGTCCTGGGCCTGGGGGGAAAGGAGTTGGTGGCCAGCGAGCCCCCACCCATGGCCCTCCTGCAGTGGGGGACACTGAAAAGGCATCACCGCCCCCCCACCCCCCCCCCACCTCAGAGCAGGCTTTGCCTAAAAGCCTGGCAGCCCTGAGTATCGCAGGGCTCCCTGCAGGGCTGAGGCCTGGGGGGCTCATCACATGGGTGGGTGATGGGGCTGGGGAGGGGGACACAAGCTGCCGGGGGGTGGGTTGCAAACCGCAGTATTTTGTGAGGGTGCAGGATGGGGTTCGGGCTGCACCCCAGGACATGGGGGTCCTCGCTGTGCTCACATGGCCCCCCCACGGCTCCGGGGTCCCCCCTTCCCTCTGCTCCCCCCTTCGGGGATGGCAGCGGCGGCTTCTGCAGGCAGAGCGCAGGCAGAGCGCGGGCAGCACGTGGGACTCGGCGCAGCCTCCTGGGGGGGGCCTGTCCCCACTGGTAATGCTGCGGCTTGGGGGGGGGCTCACGCCCGTTCTCGGTGCCCTTGCAGGGATGTGCTGCCAGCAAAGAGAGAAGGCAGGGACAGCTGGTGTTAAAAAAGTGATTTTTTTTTATTATTATTTTTAAATTAATAAAAAACCTTCAACCTGTTTTTTGTTGGGGTTTTTTTTGTTTTTGTTTTTGGTTTTTTTTTAGCAAGATTGATTTGAAAACTAAAAAACCTCCCCCCAGCTCCCCCCTCTCTGGGGAAGGGCCATGATTGGCAGTTGCAGGGACAGGAGGGGCATCACCTTGATAAATCCCCCTATGCCCTGGGGGTGCCGAGGGAGGGAGGATGGGGTTGGGGGGGTCCGGGGGGGTCTGTGCAAGAAGCCAGGCTGAATTTCCGAAGCCAGAGAAGAGGCGTGTTTGCTCTGGGCGCTGCAACAAGCGTCCAGGAAATCCAGAGCCAGGGATGGGGGGGCCAGTGGCTCTGTGTCTGTGGCCACGATCCGGGGTGCCAACAGCTGCCTCCATTTATTTTCCGTTATTTCCCCCCCACCCTTCCTTCTCCTGCCCTGCTGCAGGGATGCTGGGGGGGGAGCCACAGGGAAACCCCCCCACCGAGCCACCCCCGTGCTGCTTCCCCTTCTCTCTGGATTTATATACATTAGATATATTTATATATTATATATTTAAAAAAAAAAAAAAATGGGGGGAGAAAAGACCAGCTAGTGACTCTTGCAGAGGCTCTCATGGGCCGGTGGCCTCCCCGGCAGCATGTCCCATCTCCCCCCCCTAAAAATAATAATAAAACCACAGGGGTGGCGGGGGGATGGTGGGTTGGGGACACGGCATCTGCCCGACCTGACCAACCCAGACCTAGGTTGCCATCCCGTCAGCATCAAACCTCAGCGTTTTCTCTCCAGCCCCAAGACCCTCCCCTTGCTGTTGCTGCACCACTGTGCTGATGGGGCCTGTGCTATTTTAGGGAGTCTTACAGCTTTTCCTGCCGGTCCCGAGTGCTGTCTAGACAGCTTGAGCAGCCCCTGGGCGTAGCTTTAGCACTCCTGAGCCCCCCGCTCTGCCGCTGACTTGGAGGTAAGACTTAGGGGCACTCCAAGGAGGGTTTAGCTTCTTGCCTCAGTGCATCTTGTTCCCATCTCTTAATCTCTCTGCTCCCTCTTTGAATTCAGTCCTCCCAGTTTGGAAGAGAAGAATACAGACTAGATGCTTTGGTTTTAATGCCTGAAAACAGGTATCTGGTGTCATTTAGAAGAGCGAGTTCTGCTTCCTGCTTGCCCACCCTCATCCTTTCTTGGAAATGGTCTTTGAGTGCCTCACCCAAGGGGGTGCTCTGACCGTGTGACGGCCCGACCTGGACGTTTCTAAGGGAAAAGAAATTCTTGGAGGAGGACATTCGGATGATCCGGGAGACGCTTGGCATGGTGAGCTGCTGCCGGTGTCCCCAGGAGGCAGCTGGGCCCTCACCCCCCTCCCTGCCTCTGTGTCACCCTGCTACCCCTGCCCCACGGCCCTGGGTGTCACCCGGCGTGAAGGGTGCCAGGAGGGAAGAGCAGGAAGCGTGTCCCAAGGCTGAAGAGGTAACTGCATGCACCAACCAAAGTGATGCTAAGACATTTTTTAACTAAGCAGCTGTAAAGAAAGAAACATGGGTGCTAAGAAGGAGAGGAGATAAAGATCTACCCATGCAACACAGCCACAACCCTGCCTGGCATCCCTCTGTCCTGTGCCCAAGTTAATTTTTGGATGCTCCTTTTCAATCCTGCTCCTGTGTCTGGGCTGCCATCCCTCTCCTTGTCCCGCTCCAGGGGAATCTCCAGGACGCTGCCAGCCAGCTGCCGGCCCTCCGTGACCAGACAGCGTTGGACAGTGACATGGTACGGCCGCGCGCACGCCCGGATCCTGCTCCGGGACGGAGGCGGCTGCGTGCCCGGGGCACCGGTGCACCCAGTCCCTCGGTGTCAGGGCACGGTCCCAGCAGGGCTGGGCAGCGATGCTGGAGGGGGTCAGTGCTCCTGTGGGTGCCATCTCACCCGGCTACGTGGCCAGGGTTGACCCCCTAATCCCCTTTTTCCCCAGAAAAAAGCTGAAGGAAAGGCTGAGCCTCTCCCCAGCCCCGGAGCAGGTAAGCAACTTGGTGCGCTGGGAGGTGCTGGAGGATTGCCTGGTGGGCAGCAAAGCGGGAGGAGGAGAAGGAGGAGGAGAAGGCCGAGCTCTGTCAGTGGTGAGTGCTGGGGCATCCCAGCTATGGGAGTGGGACTCAGCAGGACCGCAGCCCCCGGGGCCTCGGCGGAGGTTTGCTCAGCACTTCTCTTCCCTGTGCATCCCGCCGGGAGGCAGGACCTGGCACCAGCAGAGCCAGGGCAGCTCCTCGGCTGCCCCAACAGAGACCTCCTCATCGTCCTCATCGTCTGTGCCACTGACAGCCCCCAACAGCCCCTCCGTGGGGCAAGGGAGCGCCCGAAACCCTTGGGGTGACCGCGCAGCCCCCTGTCCTTGCTCAGCGTTGGGCAGGACCACGGCTCCCTGCCCTCCTGGTCTCTCTGGGGCTGGTAGGTGGGAGCCGGGGACAGCGGAGGGACATTTTGGGGCAAACCCCAGCATTCTGCACCATGAGATGGTTTCCAAATCCTACCTGGGGCTGCTGCTCCTGAAATGAAGGCGCAGCCCATTAGGCTGGGAAGCGGGTCTGGTCCAGCAGCTCTGGAGTACAGAATCCCATTGCTGGAGAGAAGAATGCCTTGCTGTTGTGTCAGGTGGCATCAGCAGGGGGTTTGCTGATCTCCAGGATCGGCTGCTGAAATGACTCTGCAGGCACAGAGGTGGCCAAAGGACTAAGGGGACTGGGGAGGGGCCGTGCGGCTGGGGCGCCCGGGGGTCCCTGTGGGTTGGGCAGTCTCTGCCTTTGGGGTACTTGAGTTTGGCTCCGTGAGCTGGGGGGTTTGAGGACAGGGCGGGCGGCCCTTGCCGCTGCACTTCCGCCCATAAACCTGCTCCCCTTTGCCTCCTCTTCGCAGGATGGCAGCGAGGGCCAGGCTGCCCCCGCCGAGCCCCCCACTGCAGACATGGACACCCCGCCTGGGGCAAGCTCAGCGCTGGGACTGAAGGGACCAGGGACACAGCCTGCACCCAGGACCAACAAAGGGACCAGCAAGGGGACTCCACAGACACAGCCTGGCTCCCCGGCGACGCAGAGAGCACCAGTGGCCCCTGAGAAGGGGGCAGGTGCTTCCTCAGATAAGACAAAGAGTTCTGATGCCCGTGCCACTACGCCGGGGACAGAGCCGGGGGCCCCTGACACCCAGACCGCTACGCCGGGGACAGAGCCGGGGGCCCCTGACACCCAGACCGCTACGCCGGGGACAGAGCCGGGGGCCCCTGACACCCAGACCGCTACGCCGGGGACAGAGCCGGGGGCCCCTGACACCCAGACCGCTACGCCGGGGACAGAGCCGGGGGCCCCTGACACCCAGACCACTACGCTGGGGACAGAGCCGGGGGCCCCTGACACCCAGACCTCCACCCCGGGGACAGAGCCGGGGGCCCCTGACACCCAGACCTCCACCCAGGGGGCACAGCCGGGGTCCTCTGACACCCAGACCTCCACCCCGGGGACAGAGCCGGGGGCCCCTGACACCCAGACCACTACGCCGGGGACAGAGCCGGGGGCCCCTGACACCCAGACCGCTACGCCGGGGACAGAGCCGGGGGCCCCTGACACCCAGACCGCTACGCCGGGGACAGAGCCGGGGGCCCCTGACACCCAGACCGCTACGCCGGGGACAGAGCCGGGGGCCCCTGACACCCAGACCGCTACGCCGGGGACAGAGCCGGGGGCCCCTGACACCCAGACCGCTACGCCGGGGACAGAGCCGGGGGCCCCTGACACCCAGACCGCTACGCCGGGGACAGAGCCGGGGGCCCCTGACACCCAGACCGCTACGCCGGGGACAGAGCCGGGGGCCCCTGACACCCAGACCGCTACGCTGGGGACAGAGCCGGGGGCCCCTGACACCCAGACCTCCACCCCGGGGGCACAGCCGGGGGCCCCTGACACCCAGACCGCTACGCTGGGGACAGAGCCGGGGGCCCCTGACAGCCAGACCACTACGCTGGGGACAGAGCCGGGGGCCCCTGACACCCAGACCTCCACCCCGGGGACAGAGCCGGGGGCCCCTGACACCCAGACCTCCACCCCGGGGGCACAGCCGGGGTCCTCTGACACCCAGGCCTCCACCCCGGGGACAGAGTCGGGGGCCCCTGACACCCAGACCTCCACCCCGGGGACAGAGCCGGGGGCCCCTGACACCCAGACCTCCACCCCGGGGGCACAGCCGGGGTCCTCTGACACCCAGACCTCCACCCCGGGGACAGAGCCGGGGGCCCCTGACACCCAGACCACTACGCTGGGGACAGAGCCGGGGGCCCCTGACACCCAGACCTCCACCCCGGGGGCACAGCCGGGGTCCTCTGACACCCAGACCACTACGCTGGGGACAGAGCCGGGGGCCCCTGACACCCAGACCACTACGCTGGGGACAGAGCTGGGGGCCACTGACACCCAGACCACTACCCTGTGGAGGCTAAGCCTGCCTGTGCCCCTGTCTCACTGACCAGGTCCACACTGCAGGAGATGAGGTGTAAGCTGAAGGAGCTGGAAGAGCAGCAGGAGATGACCAAGGCCCCGCTGGAGCGGTTGGTGGCCAAGACGGCTGACGAGCTGCAGGAGCAGGTGAGGTCCAGGGGCAGCGCTCCCACCGCCACAGCATGGTGGGGTGGTCCTGGAGGGGTTCCCAGCCACATCCCCAGCCATGTGGTATGGCCTTGGGGGGTGCTGGCACCTCCCAAGGGGATGCCGGGCAGGGTGACAAACACCCCTTGTGCATTGGGGCTCAGTGGTAGAACTCGGGCACCACCCAAGGGGGTGCTGGGCAGGGTGACAAACACCCCTTGTGCATTGGGGTTCAGTGGTAGAACTCGGGCACCACCCAAGGGGGTGCTGGGCAGGGTGACAAACACCCCTTGTGCATTGGGGTTCAGTGGTAGAACTCGGGCACCACCCAAGGGGGTGCTGGGCAGGGTGACAAACACCCCTTGTGCATTGGGGCTCAGTGGTAGAACTCGGGCACCACCCAAGGGGGTGCTGGGCAGGGTGACAAAAACCCCTTGTGCATTGGGGTTCAGTGGTAGAACTCGGGCACCACCCAAGGGGGTGCTGGGCAGGGTGACAAACACCCCTTGTGCATTGGGGATCAGTGGTAGAACTGGCCTGGGGGAGGGAGGATTTCCAGACTGGCTGGTGCCACAGCACCCGGATTTGTTGCCTGCCTCCACCTCATCTCGGAGCCTACTCCTTCTCCCCTTCCTGCAGCTGGGCGAGCCGAGGGCAATGGTGGGGAGCACAGGGCAGGAGCAGGCAGAGGCGCAGGCAGCGTGCCCCGTCTGCAGCACGGACATCAGCAAGCAGGCGGGGCAGCTCCTCCAGCGCTACGAGAAGCTCCAGGAGGTGGTGGACGATTTCACGTCGCGGCAGGCAGTGGGCAACGTGGTAAGGCAGCTGCCACGGAGGAGCCAGGTAAGGAGATGCCAGCATGGGGGGCTTGGGAGGGGGTTGCCAGCACCCCCCCAGCTGGTTGTGCTTCACTGTAATGTGGGGGCGCCCCTCACCGCCTCCCAGATTGGTTCGTACAAGCGAGCCGCATGGAAGGAAATTAAAGCTTTGATGCAAATGTCCTGTTGGCACTGAGAGCCCATGGCCACCGGGCAAGTAACCCGGGTCTGTCCCCACGGGGGCAGCCAGCCCCGCCTTGCACAGCACCACCTTGTCATCTTCCTCCCTGAAGCAGGACGAGGAGCTGCTGAAGCGCATCCAGGCCACCGTCACGCAGGTGCAAGGCGACTACGAGAAGCTCAATTCTGTCACCGGGAACCTCCTGAATGACCGTCACCAGAAGGAGAAAGATATGGAGGTAGGTGGCTGAAACCCCCTCGGGGTCAGAGCATCCTCCAGGCAGACCCCAGGCTGGGGACCACAAGGGATTTGTCTGCACCCCCCCAAACCTTGCAGCCCTGTGGAGGTTCAATGTACCTTTCCTGGAGGTTTGGGTGAGGTGGGGGGAGCGGGGGTTGCTCAGCTGGCCAGGAGGCAGCTCCAACCCTGCCGCGGTGTCATGGGATGCTTTTCTGTGTTGGAAGGCTCTGTTCCGGTCCCTGGAGAGGCTGGAGAAGGAGAAAGCGAACAAGGAAGACCTGGTGCTGGGAATTGATGCGGTATGGCCTTGGGGGGTCCTGGCACCACCCAAGGGGGCGCTGGGCAGGGTGACAAACACCCCTTGTGCCTTGGGGGCTCAGTGGCAGAACTGGCCTGGGGGAGGGAGGATTTCCAGACGGGCTGTGGCTCCTTCCCCACGTGCCTCTGTCTTCCCCTGGGTCCCTTCAGCTGGTGTGACCAACCCCACGGGGGTGATGGGGCGAGTGGGGCCACACAGCCACTTCTCCCTGTCCTCCTGCCACGAGCTGGCCCTGCCCGTCATCCCTCCATCCTTTCCTCACTGCTCTCCTGCCTTTCCCCGCTGCTAGAAAGCAGACAAAACCGCCCTGGCCGGCAAAGTGAGTCGCACCCAGTTTGAGGCGAGCATGGAGCGGCTGAATGAGAGGATGCAGGAGACGCTGAGCCGGGTGGCGGGGCAGGAGCAGGGCTGGCACCAGGTCCAGCGGCAGCTCAGTGAAGAGATGGACTCCAAGGTGAGGGGTGACACGTCCCCGCTGCGCAAAACTGGCACCTTCGGGGCTTGGCAGCCTAAGGCAGCATCCCTCTGAGGATCCCCCCTCCTGGCTTTTCATGGGGAACATGATGTCCCAGCCCGGGGCAGCTGGCTGAGGGTGTGTGTCTGTCCGTAGCTGGACCGCCTGGAGCTGGGGCCTTTCCGGCAGCAGCTGGAGGGGCACTGGAGGAGCATCCTGGAGCAGCTCAAGGAGAAGGAGCCGCTGACGGAGGCTGACGATGCAGCTGGGATGAAGAAGTGAGTGCGATGGGGGTGGCGATGGCTTCTCCTCCCACCGGTAGCAGGTTCCCGATGTTAAAGGAGGCACGAGGAGGGGGACGTGCAGGATGGAGCCCTCCCGAACCAAAAGTGGGATGTGGGTGCAAAGGTTTTCTGGAGCAAGGGTGGGGAACGGCGACTTGTCCCCCTGGGCAGGGGTGTGACACGCGGCGCCGCAGAGCTGGGTTGTGACCTGCCCTCCTGGCGAGGGGCAGGGGGGTAATTAGCGCTGACGAAGTGATGAAACCGGTGTGAGGGCTGGTTGGGATGGCAGCTACGGGTGCCTGTGCCCTTCACCTCCCATCCCTGCCTGCCCTGGGCAGCCACAGGCAGCTGCCAGGTTTCGGAGGTGCCCGCAGGGCCGAGGCGAGCGTGTCCCTGTCCTCGGGGCAGCTGTGACAAAACTCATCCTGAAAAATGTGGGAATCCTGCATCCCCCAGGCCCGGCGTTTGTACCCCAGCAAGAGGTACAGGAACACCCCCATTCTGTCCTTGCTGGTACCCCCAGTTCCCATGGGACTGGGGTGCTGTGCGTGCCTGTGGGCGTAGTTCCCATAATGGTGGTTTTTGGGTGCTCCCCTCAGTGGATTCTCCGGTGCCTAATATGAGGTGGAGCTTTTTCCCAAGCGGGAGCCCACAACCAACTGCTCTCCCCCATCGTAGCCCCTTGATTTTGTAGTCAGCTGGTGAGTTGTGACCTTGTTGGGGTGGGGTGGGGGGTAAGCCAGGCTCAAATTCCTGCGGTTCCCCCCGCAAATACCATAACCCATTACAATGAAGTGCCCAGCACCTTGCTGCTGCCTGCCAGCTGCCTGCCTGTGTGCAGGCAGGGCTGTATCCCCCCCAGGAACTCACCCAGCCCTTTCCCCCCCCCCCCCCCCAGGCAGCTGCTGGCCCATTTTCACTGCCTGTCCTGCGACCGGCCCCTCAGCATGCTGGCGCCTGGCCCGTGAGTACCGTCCGGCACCGGTGCATCGGGGGGTGCGTGGGTGATTCGGAGGGGAGATGGGTGCTGGCAGTGCCCCGCTGTGCCTGGCACGGGGGTTAGGGTGTCTGCCTGGGGGGGTGCAGCCCTCCTGAGCCCCTCCCTGGGGGCAGTGGGATGCCAATGGGGTACAAGCCTGTGGGTTTTGGGGCACTGCCCCGAGCTGGGGTGGGTCGTGTGTCCCCTGTCACCCACCCACGGCTCCTGCCCTCCCCAGGCTCATCGTGGCCATCCCGTACATGCCACCGCTCCCCCCCCACCTTGCCAGGCGCTCCCATACTGTCGTGGAGCTGGAGCAAACACGGCAGCACAGCCACAGGTAGGGGACACGGGGACCCGGTCCCTGGGGTGCAGGTTGACCCTGCCCTGGAGAGGGAGAGCCCTTCCCAGGGTGGGGGTGAAGGGATGCAGGGGGGGCCTGGGCAGGGCAGGGGAGCAGAGATGTGCTGCAGAGGGGTCAGCTGTGCTTGTCCCCGGTCTGTGGCGTTTTACAGCCCTCCCTGCGCTGCCCTGTCTAGCCCAGGTCTGTGTCTCAGTGGTGCCGAAGCCACATGTGATGAGCTGTGTCTGGTCTCAGCCTGACCTCAGGCTTCACTGGGGAGTCAGCTGCCTCCTGTGAAACAAGTCACCGAAATTAAACACTGCAGCTGGGACAGCCCAGCTCCTGCCTCCCGGTGTCCCTTGCGTAGGGTGCAGGGACCTGCCATGGCCATGACCAGCTCACCAGGGCCACGGGGAAAGAGCAGATCCAGCACAGCTGGACAGGCGTGGGTCTCCTTCAGCAGTCGGAGGGCACCCGGGAGGGACATACCCCACCGGGGAGCACCCGCAGCCCCCTCCCTGGCATAGTAGGGTGAAGCACGGGGTGCCACGGTGCTGGGTGCTGAGCATCCCTGTGCTCCGTCCCACAGGGAGCGGGTGGGCGAGTGCAGGTACCCCCGCGTGCCACGGCTCTGCGGGGGCCGGCACACCCTCACCCACCCGCTGCAGCGCTGCCCGCACCCCCAGCCCCACCCACCCAGCGCCCCGCGGCCGCTCCAGCCCCGCACCCTGCTCCCCATCAAGGTAAGGATGACGAAGGTAGGGATACAGCGGGGGCAAGCGAGGCTGGGAGGGTGATGCTGAGCATCCAGGGTGGGGGTGGGGGGATCCGTGCCTCAGTTTCCCCAGGGGGAGCTGGGTGGGGGGGTTTGCCTGGGGATGCTGATTTGGGCCCCGTGTTTCAGCCAACCCCCTCTCTCCTTCCCAGCACGACGAGACGGAGCTGTTGGGCCAGGATGGCCACATCTACAGGGGCCGGCGGGGCAGGCAGCTGCCTGTGCTCGTGGGCAAGGAGGGTACGGCTGGGCCACGCTTGGGGAGCGGATCTGGCGGGGGTGAACTAGGCAGTGGAGTGGGCAGGGTGCCCGCGGGGTGCCAGGTTTTCCCCCTTTCCCCCCCGTGTGTTCTCCCTGGCTCCCCCCAGCCCAGCTCCCTCTGCTCCCTCCTGCCAGACTTCCCCAGGGCCAAGCCCAAGCTGTCCCCGAGGCAGTGGGATGCCAGGGACACCAGCCGCCTGCTCTCCCGGCCCCAGAGCACTGCGTCCTCGCTCAGCCAGCCAGGTACGGCCCTGCCAGGGCACCGGGGTGGGGGGAGAGGGCACCCTGCTGTGTCCTGGTGGGTGGGGGCAAGCAGGGTGGGATGGGGGTTTGGGGTGGAGTGGGGTGGGAGCAGGATGGAGGGGGAGGACTGGAAGATGGGGCAATCGATCCCCGTGTTGGAGCCAGAGCAAGGTGGAGGGGTGTGGCGGGGTGGTCCTGGCCACTGTGGGACAACAGCCTGTCTGCTTCAGGGTGGGGGCCAGGACCCCGTTTCTGGGTGTCTCTGGCCAGGCAGGTGCCCATGGGCGGTGCCTGCCCCAGGGGCTGCAGGGGGGCTAACCCCTGCCCCTCGCCCCCAGGCATCCCCACCTCGCCAGAGCACAGGCCAGCCTCCTCCCACGGCCGCCTCTCCCAGGCACGGGGGCTCCTCCTGCCCCCCCAGCCCTCGTGGGACGGATCCAGCACCCCGGAAGCCAGGCAGGACTGGGGGTCCCCGACTGAACCCCCACCACCCCGGCCACCGAGCAGGCGAGCAAGCATCTCTGGCCAGCAGCAATAAAGGGCCATGGGCAGCCAAGCACCTGCGTGGCCTGAGTGGGGTGGCCCTGGGCTGGGATCTTCCCATCATGCATAAGGAGGGGTCGCAGCATCCCTTGTCCTGCGGCCACGTGTGGCCAGAGGAGCTGAAACCAGCCCCTGTCCAACCCCCCTCCCAGGGTCTGTGCCGGCCCCGTGCTGCCACGCTCTCCCTGACACCCCCTGGCCTCCATGAACCACTTTTCGGCCCCGATGGCTCCTGACAGGGAGCTTGTGGCCCCCAAAAGGCTCTGGGGGAGCCCACACTAAAGCAGGAGGATGATGACGCTCCGTTGCTGCTGAAGGTGGTGGGAGATGGGGACTGTGGTGGGAGATGGGGACCGCGGTGGGAAGGGTGGCAGCAGGACATGGCTTTAACGCCAAAAGCGAATCCCCCCCAAGCCCGCTGGTTGGCTATCGCTTATCCCGCGGGATGAGCATCACTGAGCAGGTTTCCTTATCTGCTCATGGATTGTCACCCCCTTGTCCCTCTTCCAACGCGGCCATTGATGGAAAGAGGAAGGCACTGACCCCACTGCTGCCGGGCTCGGGGCAGCTGATGATTCCCCCCTCCGGAGCGAAGCACCATAACCCCTTCTCTGCCCCCAGCCCTGGGGACACACATCCCCTCCTTTCTCTTACGCCACCCCCATTGCTTGGGGGTGCTTTTCCCCAGCCCCCTTCTGCCACCCCTCACCGTCAGATGGGAGAAAGGTGTGCTGAGACCTGGCATAAGTCGTGTCACGAATGGAGCGGTACTGGGCAGGGAAACTGCAGTCCCTAGAAGCGACATGGCGGGGGGACCTGGGGGTGTCATGGCTGGGGACATGTGGCCGTGTGTATGGGGGAGCCGGGGCTGTCCCAGCACAACGTGCAAAGCACCGGGGACAGCCCCAACTCCCCTGGGGGAACGGGGACGGACACACCAAGCTGGTGGCACCTCTCGGGAGGGTGAGAAACCCTGAGGGGAACCCCAGAGGCAGCCGGGGGGGACCCAGGCACGTGGGGAAGCATCCCCTCACCCTGCCATGGTGCGTGCTTGGGGGCTGCCCTGTGGAAAAACTGCTCCCCTGGTAGATCTTCTCCCCAGATTCGGGCGAGGGGGGGAGCACCCAAACCTGCCCCCCACAATGGCAGACCCCAACCCTGCCCACCCCACTGCAGTCTCCAGGCACCTTGGCCCCCAGGGAGCCCCCCCTGCCGGGGATGTTTGGTTTTTTCAGGGGAAAAATAGGTGCTAAATACCCGCCTTGGGGGTGCCCAGGTGGCTCCAGCAGGATCTGGGATTCCCTCAGTGCCACCTCCAGTGGGATAACTGGGAGCACTCAGAGCAAACTGGTGACCACTAGAATAGAGCCAGCAGAGGACCATCTTGTCCCCCAGGAGGGGGGTCAGGCATTGATGGGCTTAAAAACACCCCCCACCCCCTGGGACTAATTGCATTTGCAGGATTTGGCCCAGCTGGGGCTGAGCCCTTTGGGGTGTGTGTGTGTGTGTCCCCAGCTCACCCCCTCTCCCACCCACTGTCCCATTTGCTGCTGCTGGGACCCAGCTGCACCCTATAAACAAACACCCCCACCCCCCCAAACATGAGCACCCAGCCCCACATCCCTTTTTGGGTGCTGCCTGCGCTGCTGGAGCAGGTGAGTAGCCCCAGCTGGGGCATTTTTTCCCCCTTTTTCCTTCTGAGGTTGGGCTGTGCTGGGGGTCTCCCTGTTCCCTGGGGGATGACTTGCTGTTGTGCTTTGAGCCCCCCCAGCCCTTGCTGCCATCTCTGGAGCTGCTGCGTTCCCATTTTGGGCTTTTTTTACCCCAGTTGCTTGGTGTGTGAGCAGTGTGGCAAGGGGGGGGGGGGGTGTGTGTGCCGTGTTCTTCTTCAATTTTAATTTAGTTTGGATATTTAAGCACAAAGCCAGGGGCTGGTGCGTTGTTTGGAGTCGTTAGAAGGGGGGTGGCACAGCAAGTGGCTTGTGAGGTCAGGGCCTGGGGCTGAGCAGTGTCCTGGGCCTGGGGGGAAAGGAGTTGGTGGCCAGCGAGCCCCCACCCATGGCCCTCCTGCAGTGGGGGACACTGAAAAGGCATCACCGCCCCCCCACCCCCCCCCCACCTCAGAGCAGGCTTTGCCTAAAAGCCTGGCAGCCCTGAGTATCGCAGGGCTCCCTGCAGGGCTGAGGCCTGGGGGGCTCATCACATGGGTGGGTGATGGGGCTGGGGAGGGGGACACAAGCTGCCGGGGGGTGGGTTGCAAACCGCAGTATTTTGTGAGGGTGCAGGATGGGGTTCGGGCTGCACCCCAGGACATGGGCCATGTGAGCACAGCGAGGACCCCCCCCCACGGCTCCGGGGTCCCCCCTTCCCTCTGCTCCCCCCTTCGGGGATGGCAGCGGCGGCTTCTGCAGGCAGAGCGCAGGCAGAGCGCGGGCAGCACGTGGGACTCGGCGCAGCCTCCTGGGGGGGGCCTGTCCCCACTGGTAATGCTGCGGCTTGGGGGGGGGCTCACGCCCGTTCTCGGTGCCCTTGCAGGGATGTGCTGCCAGCAAAGAGAGAAGGCAGGGACAGCTGGTGTTAAAAAAGTGATTTTTTTTTTTTATTATTTTTAAATTAATAAAAAACCTTCAACCTGTTTTTTGTTGGGGTTTTTTTTGTTTTTGTTTTTGGTTTTTTTTTAGCAAGATTGATTTGAAAACTAAAAAACCTCCCCCCAGCTCCCCCCTCTCTGGGGAAGGGCCATGATTGGCAGTTGCAGGGACAGGAGGGGCATCACCTTGATAAATCCCCCTATGCCCTGGGGGTGCCGAGGGAGGGAGGATGGGGTTGGGGGGGTCCGGGGGGGTCTGTGCAAGAAGCCAGGCTGAATTTCCGAAGCCAGAGAAGAGGCGTGTTTGCTCTGGGCGCTGCAACAAGCGTCCAGGAAATCCAGAGCCAGGGATGGGGGGGCCAGTGGCTCTGTGTCTGTGGCCACGATCCGGGGTGCCAACAGCTGCCTCCATTTATTTTTCGTTATTTCCCCCCCACCCTTCCTTCTCCTGCCCTGCTGCAGGGATGCTGGGGGGGGAGCCACAGGGAAACCCCCCCACCCACCCAGCAGCCACCTCCGTGCTGCTGCTCCTTCTCTCTGGATTTATATACATTAGATATATTTATATATTATATCTTTAAAAAAAAAAAAATGGGGGGAGAAAAGACCAGCTAGTGACTCTTGCAGAGGCTCTCATGGGCCGGTGGCCTCCCCGGCAGCATGTCCCGTCTCCCCCCCCTAAAAATAATAATAAAACCACAGGGGTGGCGGGGGGATGGTGCGTTGGGGACACAGCATCTGCCCGACCTGACCAACCCAGACCTAGGTTGCCATCCTGTCAGCATCAAACCTCAGCGTTTTCTCTCCAGCCCCAAGACCCTCCCCTTGCTGTTGCTGCACCACTGTGCTGATGGGGCCTGTGCTATTTTAGGGAGTCTTACAGCTTTTCCTGCCGGTCCCGAGTGCTGTCTAGACAGCTTGAGCAGCCCCTGGGCGTAGCTTTAGCACTCCTGAGCCCCCCGCTCTGCCGCTGACTTGGAGGTAAGACTTAGGGGCACTCCAAGGAGGGTTTAGCTTCTTGCCTCAGTGCATCTTGTTCCCATCTCTTAATCTCTCTGCTCCCTCTTTGAATTCAGTCCTCCCAGTTTGGAAGAGAAGAATACAGACTAGAGGCTTTGGTTTTAATGCCTGAAAACAGGTATCTGGTGTCATTTAGAAGAGCGAGTTCTGCTTCCTGCTTGCCCACCCTCATCCTTTCTTGGAAATGGTCTTTGAGTGCCTCACCCAAGGGGGTGCTCTGACCGTGTGACGGTCCGACCTGGACGTTTCTAAGGGAAAAGAAATTCTTGGAGGAGGACATTCGGATGATCCGGGAGACGCTTGGCATGGTGAGCTGCTGCCGGTGTCCCCAGGAGGCAGCTGGGCCCTCACCCCCCTCCCTGCCTCTGTGTCACCCTGCCACCCCTGCCCCACGGCCCTGGGTGTCACCCGGCGTGAAGGGTGCCAGGAGGGAAGAGCAGGAAGCGTGTCCCAAGGCTGAAGAGGTAACTGCATGCACCAACCAAAGTGATGCTAAGACATTTTTTAACTAAGCAGCTGTAAAGAAAGAAACATGGGTGCTAAGAAGGAGAGGAGATAAAGATCTACCCATGCAACACAGCCACAACCCTGCCTGGCATCCCTCTGTCCTGTGCCCAAGTTAATTTTTGGATGCTCCTTTTCAATCCTGCTCCTGTGTCTGGGCTGCCATCCCTCTCCTTGTCCCGCTCCAGGGGAATCTCCAGGACGCTGCCAGCCAGCTGCCGGCCCTCCGTGACCAGACAGCGTTGGACAGTGACATGGTACGGCCGCGCGCACGCCCGGATCCTGCTCCGGGACGGAGGCGGCTGCGTGCCCGGGGCACCGGTGCACCCAGTCCCTCGGTGTCAGGGCACGGTCCCAGCAGGGCTGGGCAGCGATGCTGGAGGGGGTCAGTGCTCCTGTGGGTGCCATCTCACCCGGCTACGTGGCCAGGGTTGACCCCCTAATCCCCTTTTTCCCCAGAAAAAGCTGAAGGAAAGGCTGAGCCTCTACCCAGCCCCAGAGGAGGTGAGCAACATGGTGCGCTGGGAGGTGCTGGAGGATTGCCTGGTGGGCAGTCTCTGCCTTTGGGGTACTTGAGTTTGGCTCCGTGAGCTGGGGGGTTTGAGGACAGGGCGGGCGGCCCTTGCCGCTGCACTTCCGCCCATAAACCTGCTCCCCTTTGCCTCCTCTTCGCAGGATGGCAGTGAGGGCCAGGCTGCCCCCGCCGAGCCCCCCACTGCAGACATGGACACCCCGCCTGGGGCAAGCTCAGCGCTGGGACTGAAGGGACCAGGGACACAGCCTGCACCCAGGACCAGCAAAGGGACCAGCAAGGGGACTCCACAGACACAGCCTGGCTCCCCGGCGACGCAGAGAGCACCAGTGGCCCCTGAGAAGGGGGCAGGTGCTTCCTCAGATAAGACAAAGAGTTCTGATGCCCGTGCCACTACGCTGGGGACAGAGCCGGGGGCCCCTGACACCCAGACCACTACGCCGGGGACAGAGCCGGGGGCCCCTGACACCCAGACCACTACGCCGGGGACAGAGCCGGGGGCCCCTGACACCCAGACCGCTACGCCGGGGACAGAGCCGGGGGCCCCTGACACCCAGACCGCTACGCCGGGGACAGAGCCGGGGGCCCCTGACACCCAGACCGCTACGCCGGGGACAGAGCCGGGGGCCCCTGACACCCAGACCGCTACGCCGCGGACAGAGCCGGGGGCCCCTGACACCCAGACCGCTACGCCGGGGACAGAGCCGGGGGCCCCTGACACCCAGACCGCTACGCCGGGGACAGAGCCGGGGGCCCCTGACAGCCAGACCGCTACGCCGGGGACAGAGCCGGGGGCCCCTGACAGCCAGACCGCTACGCCGGGGACAGAGCCGGGGGCCCCTGACAGCCAGACCGCTACGCCGGGGACAGAGCCGGGGGCCCCTGACAGCCAGACCGCTACGCCGGGGACAGAGCCGGGGGCCCCTGACAGCCAGACCGCTACGCCGGGGACAGAGCCGGGGGCCCCTGACAGCCAGACCGCTACGCCGGGGACAGAGCCGGGGGCCCCTGACAGCCAGACCGCTACGCCGGGGACAGAGCCGGGGGCCCCTGACAGCCAGACCGCTACGCCGGGGACAGAGCCGGGGGCCCCTGACAGCCAGACCGCTACGCCGGGGACAGAGCCGGGGGCCCCTGACAGCCAGACCGCTACGCCGGGGACAGAGCCGGGGGCCCCTGACAGCCAGACCGCTACGCCGGGGACAGAGCCGGGGGCCCCTGACAGCCAGACCGCTACGCCGGGGACAGAGCCGGGGGCCCCTGACAGCCAGACCGCTACGCCGGGGACAGAGCCGGGGGCCCCTGACAGCCAGACCGCTACGCCGGGGACAGAGCCGGGGGCCCCTGACAGCCAGACCGCTACGCCGGGGACAGAGCCGGGGGCCCCTGACAGCCAGACCGCTACGCCGGGGACAGAGCCGGGGGCCCCTGACAGCCAGACCGCTACGCCGGGGACAGAGCCGGGGGCCCCTGACAGCCAGACCGCTACGCCGGGGACAGAGCCGGAGGCCCCTGACAGCCAGACCGCTACGCCGGGGACAGAGCCGGGGGCCCCTGACAGCCAGACCGCTACGCCGGGGACAGAGCCGGGGGCCCCTGACAGCCAGACCGCTACGCCGGGGACAGAGCCGGGGGCCCCTGACAGCCAGACCGCTACGCCGGGGACAGAGCCGGGGGCCCCTGACAGCCAGACCGCTACGCCGGGGACAGAGCCGGGGGCCCCTGACAGCCAGACCGCTACGCCGGGGACAGAGCCGGGGGCCCCTGACAGCCAGACCGCTACGCCGGGGACAGAGCCGGGGGCCCCTGACAGCCAGACCGCTACGCCGGGGACAGAGCCGGGGGCCCCTGACACCCAGACCTCCACGCCGGGGACAGAGCCGGGGGCCCCTGACACCCAGACCTCCACGCCGGGGACAGAGCCGGGGGCCCCTGACACCCAGACCTCCACGCCGGGGACAGAGCCGGGGGCCCCTGACACCCAGACCTCCACGCCGGGGACAGAGCCGGGGGCCCCTGACACCCAGACCTCCACGCCGGGGACAGAGCCGGGGGCCCCTGACACCCAGACCTCCACGCCGGGGACAGAGCCGGGGGCCCCTGACACCCAGACCTCCACGCCGGGGACAGAGCCGGGGGCCCCTGACACCCAGACCTCCACCCCGGGGGCACAGCCGGGGGCCCCTGACACCCAGACCTCCACCCCGGGGGCACAGCCGGGGGCCCCTGACACCCAGACCTCCACCCCGGGGGCACAGCCGGGGGCCCCTGACACCCAGACCTCCACCCCGGGGACAGAGCCGGGGGCCCCTGACAGCCAGACCGCTACGCCGGGGACAGAGCCGGGGCCCCCTGACACCCAGACCGCTACGCCGGGGACAGAGCCGGGGGCCCCTGACACCCAGACCGCTACGCCGGGGACAGAGCCGGGGGCCCCTGACACCCAGACCTCCACCCCGGGGGCACAGCCGGGGTCCTCTGACACCCAGGCCTCCACCCCGGGGACAGAGCCGGGGGCCCCTGACACCCAGACCTCCACCCCGGGGGCACAGCCGGGGTCCTCTGACACCCAGACCTCCACCCCGGGGACAGAGCCGGGGGCCCCTGACAGCCAGACCGCTACGCCGGGGACAGAGCCGGGGGCCCCTGACAGCCAGACCGCTACGCCGGGGACAGAGCCGGGGGCCCCTGACAGCCAGACCGCTACGCCGGGGATAGAGCCGGGGGCCCCTGACAGCCAGACCGCTACGCCGGGGACAGAGCCGGGGGCCCCTGACAGCCAGACCGCTACGGCGGGCACAGAGCCGGGGGCCCCTGACAGCCAGACCGCTACGCCGGGGACAGAGCCGGGGGCCCCTGACAGCCAGACCGCTACGCCGGGGACAGAGCCGGGGGCCCCTGACACCCAGACCTCCACCCCGGGGGCACAGCCGTGGGCCCCTGACACCCAGACCGCTACGCCGGGGACAGAGCCGGGGGCCCCTGACACCCAGACCACTACGCCGGGGACAGAGCCGGGGGCCCCTGACACCCAGACCTCCACCCCGGGGACAGAGCTGGGGGCCCCTGACACCCAGACCTCCACCCCGGGGGCACAGCCGGGGTCCTCTGACACCCAGACCTCCACCCCGGGGACAGAGCCGGGGGCCCCTGACACCCAGACCACTACGCTGGGGACAGAGCCGGGGGCCCCTGACACCCAGAGCGCTACACTGGGGACAGAGCCGGGGGCCCCTGACACCCAGACCTCCACCCCGGGGGCAAAGCCGGGGTCCTCTGACACCCAGACCACTATGCTGGGGACAGAGCCGGGGGCCCCTGACACCCAGACCACTACGCTGGGGACAGAGCCGGGGGCCCCTGACACCCAGACCACTACCCTGTGGAGGCTAAGCCTGCCTGTGCCCCTGTCTCACTGACCAGGTCCACACTGCAGGAGATGAGGTGTAAGCTGAAGGAGCTGGAAGAGCAGCAGGAGATGACCAAGGCCCCGCTGGAGCGGTTGGTGGCCAGACGGCTGACGAGCTGCAAGAGCAGGTGAGGTCCAGGGTCAGCGCTCCCACCGCCACAGCATGGTGGGGTGGTCCTGGAGGGGTTCCCAGCCACATCCCCAGCCATGTGGTATGGCCTTGGGGGGTGCTGGCACCTCCCAAGGGGATGCTGGGCAGGGTGACAAACACCCCTTGTGCATTGGGGCTCAGTGGTAGAACTCGGGCACCACCCAAGGGGGTGCTGGGCAGGGTGACAAACACCCCTTGTGCATTGGGGCTCAGTGGTAGAACTCGGGCACCACCCAAGGGGGTGCTGGGCAGGGTGACAAACACCCCTTGTGCATTGGGGTTCAGTGGTAGAACTCGGGCACCACCCAAGGGGGTGCTGGGCAGGGTGACAAACACCCCTTGTGCATTGGGGTTCAGTGGTAGAACTCGGGCACCACCCAAGGGGGTGCTGGGCAGGGTGACAAACACCCCTTGTGCATTGGGGTTCAGTGGTAGAACTCGGGCACCACCCAAGGGGGTGCTGGGCAGGGTGACAAACACCCCTTGTGCATTGGGGCTCAGTGGTAGAACTCGGGCACCACCCAAGGGGGTGCTGGGCAGGGTGACAAACACCCCTTGTGCATTGGGGATCAGTGGTAGAACTGGCCTGGGGGAGGGAGGATTTCCAGACTGGCTGGTGCCACAGCACCCGGATTTGTTGCCTGCCTCCACCTCATCTCGGAGCCTACTCCTTCTCCCCTTCCTGCAGCTGGGCGAGCCGAGGGCAATGGTGGGGAGCACAGGGCAGGAGCAGGCAGAGGCGCAGGCAGCGTGCCCCGTCTGCAGCACGGACATCAGCAAGCAGGCGGGGCAGCTCCTCCAGCGCTACGAGAAGCTCCAGGAGGTGGTGGACGATTTCACGTCGCGGCAGGCAGTGGGCAACGTGGTAAGGCAGCTGCCACGGAGGAGCCAGGTAAGGAGATGCCAGCATGGGGGGCTTGGGAGGGGGTTGCCAGCACCCCCCCAGCTGGTTGTGCTTCACTGTAATGTGGGGGCGCCCCTCACCGCCTCCCAGATTGGTTCGTACAAGCGAGCCGCATGGAAGGAAATTAAAGCTTTGATGCAAATGTCCTGTTGGCACTGAGAGCCCATGGCCACCGGGCAAGTAACCCGGGTCTGTCCCCACGGGGGCAGCCAGCCCCGCCTTGCACAGCACCACCTTGTCATCTTCCTCCCTGAAGCAGGACGAGGAGCTGCTGAAGCGCATCCAGGCCACCGTCACGCAGGTGCAAGGCGACTACGAGAAGCTCAATTCTGTCACCGGGAACCTCCTGAATGACCGTCACCAGAAGGAGAAAGATATGGAGGTAGGTGGCTGAAACCCCCTCGGGGTCAGAGCATCCTCCAGGCAGACCCCAGGCTGGGGACCACAAGGGATTTGTCTGCACCCCCCCAAACCTTGCAGCCCTGTGGAGGTTCAATGTACCTTTCCTGGAGGTTTGGGTGAGGTGGGGGGAGCGGGGGTTGCTCAGCTGGCCAGGAGGCAGCTCCAACCCTGCCGCGGTGTCATGGGATGCTTTTCTGTGTTGGAAGGCTCTGTTCCGGTCCCTGGAGAGGCTGGAGAAGGAGAAAGCGAACAAGGAAGACCTGGTGCTGGGAATTGATGCGGTATGGCCTTGGGGGGTCCTGGCACCACCCAAGGGGGCGCTGGGCAGGGTGACAAACACCCCTTGTGCCTTGGGGGCTCAGTGGCAGAACTGGCCTGGGGGAGGGAGGATTTCCAGACGGGCTGTGGCTCCTTCCCCACGTGCCTCTGTCTTCCCCTGGGTCCCTTCAGCTGGTGTGACCAACCCCACGGGGGTGATGGGGCGAGTGGGGCCACGTAGCCACTTCTCCCTGTCCTCCTGCCACGAGCTGGCCCTGCCCGTCATCCCTCCATCCTTTCCTCACTGCTCTCCTGCCTTTCCCCGCTGCTAGAAAGCAGACAAAACCGCCCTGGCCGGCAAAGTGAGTCGCACCCAGTTTGAGGCGAGCATGGAGCGGCTGAATGAGAGGATGCAGGAGACGCTGAGCCGGGTGGCGGGGCAGGAGCAGGGCTGGCACCAGGTCCAGCGGCAGCTCAGTGAAGAGATGGACTCCAAGGTGAGGGGTGACACGTCCCCGCTGCGCAAAACTGGCACCTTCGGGGCTTGGCAGCCTAAGGCAGCATCCCTCTGAGGATCCCCCCTCCTGGCTTTTCATGGGGAACATGATGTCCCAGCCCGGGGCAGCTGGCTGAGGGTGTGTGTCTGTCCGTAGCTGGACCGCCTGGAGCTGGGGCCTTTCGGGCAGCAGCTGCAGGGGCACTGGAGGAGCATCCTGGAGCAGCTCAAGGAGAAGGAGCCGCTGACGGAGGCTGACGATGCAGCTGGGATGAAGAAGTGAGTGCGATGGGGGTGGCGATGGCTTCTCCTCCCACCGGTAGCAGGTTCCCGATGTTAAAGGAGGCACGAGGAGGGGGACGTGCAGGATGGAGCCCTCCCGAACCAAAAGTGGGATGTGGGTGCAAAGGTTTTCTGGAGCAAGGGTGGGGAACGGCGACTTGTCCCCCTGGGCAGGGGCGTGACACGCGGCGCCGCAGAGCTGGGTTGTGACCTGCCCTCCTGGCGAGGGGCAGGGGGGTAATTAGCGCTGACGAAGTGATGAAACCGGTGTGAGGGCTGGTTGGGATGGCAGCTACGGGTGCCTGCGCCCTTCACCTCCCATCCCTGCCTGCCCTGGGCAGCCACAGGCAGCTGCCAGGTTTCGGAGGTGCCCGCAGGGCCGAGGCGAGCGTGTCCCTGTCCTCGGGGCAGCTGTGACAAAACTCATCCTGAAAAATATGGGAATCCTGCATCCCCCAGGCCCGGCGTTTGTACCCCAGCAAGAGGTACAGGAACACCCCCATTCTGTCCTTGCTGGTACCCCCAGTCCCCATGTTGTGCCTTGGAGAGGGCGCATTGATAGAGGTAGGGTAAGTTGTAATTGGAGCGTTTTCAGGTGGGTAATCCATTGTAGGCCTTTTCCTATTGTTATGGAGCCCGGAAAGTCAAAGGTGGCACATTGTTAATCTTCAGAACGAGCAACCATATTTTCCCATAGCTGTTGCTTCCAGCGGACGAGGATCGTATCAGGTTCCTTTCCAAAGTGTAACAGAGCCAAAACAGCAACAATGGTGACAAAAGCAGCTTTGTTGGTATTTTGGCAAGCCCAGGCTAAGGGCACGGGCTTACCATGTGTGCCTTGGAACAGGATGCCTACTGTCCCATGTTCAGAAATGAAGCAGCCTGCTGCGACTGACTGTGTCGGGTCCCATCGCTGCAACGGCTGCTGCTGTCGTAAGATAGCCTATATGAGTTCCAAATTGTTTTGACACTCTTTCGTGAGTGTTCTGGGCTCCCACAGGTGTTCGCCTTTTAGTAGTTCATAAAAGGGTTTCATAAATCCCAAGGGGATGTAGACAAAGGTGCAGAGCCACTGTAAGGCCCCAACTAATTTCTGAGCTTCATGGAGAGTGGCAACGCTCGGGGTGAGAGCCACTGGCTGCGAACTTATGTTGTTCCCTGTCAACGTCATGCCCAGGTATTGTAATCGCGTACCACGTTGAATTTTTGCTTCGGCAATGCTCAGATTATGTCGTTGAAGTAAGGCCTTGGCGCGTTGGAACAGGTGTTCTACCTGCTGTTCTGTAGGTGCCGCTAGTAGTATGTCGTCCATATAGTGTATTACATGGTGCTTAGGCTCACCTTCTCTTAAGGGTGCGATGGCCCTGGCCACGTGTCCTGGTTTAACCAGGATAGGGTTAAGTTTCCCCAGCAGTGGGGGGGAGCTCTAGCCGGGTTATTCAGATACCATGCGGACGTCACATCCTGGCAGGTCACATTTTCCTGGCGCGGAGCGCGGTGCACTCGTGGTTTTGTACATCGTGCTTCCCACTGCTGTATTTGGTAGCTATTTTGCTCTGTTCATTGCTATCACTATCACTATTACTGTTATTGTTATTGTTGTTGTTGGTTGTGTTGCTGTTGCATTGTTGTATTAAACCTTTCCTTATTTCAGTCTTGGGGCTTTGTATTTCACTCCCTTTGTGGGGGAGGGGCAGCGGCCGCGTGGTCTCAGACCCCGGCAGGGGCTAAACCACCACACCACATATAGCTGGCAAATGACAGGCGAGTTCTTCATACCCTGTCCCCTGCTTGATGGAGGTCCAAGCGGGCTCCTTCTTCTCCAATTTGGCTACGTCCATAAAGGCCTGTTTGCCAGCTTCGGTAGTGGCCGTGAATTCTCTGGGCCGCAGTCGTAACTGAGCCGGCATCGTTGCAAAAGCACCCCGCCCTAATAGGCGGTCATGGGTAGGCCCGTGTAAGGGGTGCTGTTGATTGGCGGCCGCATGGACTACAGCAGTAACTCGGCTTCCCCATGCCTCCTTCCACAGCAAATACATTGCTGGTTTTAACACCGCTTTCGCCAGCTGTTGCGTGTCAGAGGGGGTCAGTGGCAATGCCAAAATGGTTTCTAATAGCAAAGTTGTTTCTGGGTGTCCTAAGCCGTGTTCAGCAACTGCCTTAAATAGGGTTTGCACGGCCTTCGCGTCAAGCGGATACCACTCCTGCTGCCCTGTGGGGGTAACCCTGACTGGGTAGGCATGTATTGCTGCAGGCTCAAGCTTCACCCCCGACATAATGCACTCCTTGGCTATACGTTGCCAATCTGTGGGTGTCCTCGGCGCAGGGGATGGCGCCAAGCCCCCCCCCACCAGCCGCCTGTTCTAACTGCAGCGGATAGTTTAGCCAGTTCCGTCGTCAGCCCTTTCATTCCCTCCGGGCGGCTCTAACAGCCACTGGACCTCCCGCTGGTTGGGCCGCGCCCCCCAACCTCCCTCATGCTTCCATTTTTGGTCATGTTCTGCTTCGTCGCTCTCCGATTCGCCATCCGACCCTATCCGGGACCTTGGCTCCCGCCAATGAGCGAACGGGTCGCTCGGTTCCCTTATATGGCGAGGCTCTGCCGGCCCCACTGCACTCCATGGCGGGCACGCACGGGGGTTTGAGGAGCGCCCGGCAACCAATCAAGGAGCGAGTCCTGCCCAGGTTGCCCTCCTTGGCCCGGCCCTTGGGCGACTTGCCCCTGCTCTTGTGGTTGCCTGGCCGCCCCCATATCTACCCCCGAACGATGCATGTTCGCGCGCCCCTTTTCTGCTGGTTCTTGTTTACGCACGTCGGTCTCCACCCTCTGCATCTCCTCCCAAGGGTACACAGGGGGGGTGCCGGGGGCGCAGACGGGATCGCACCCTTCTTCCCGTGTTCTCCACCCCCGTCTCCCCCCGATGGCTTGCCTTCTATGGGCCACGCCTCTAGCTTCCCTACTATGTCTTCCCCCTCCTCATCGTCGGAGCTCGCCGTGAGCTCCTCCGTTTGGGTGGTCTCCTCCGCGAGACCCCGCAGACCCTTCTTCGCATCGCGCCATGCCTGTTGCTCCTCCGGGGTAGCTATCATCATCGCGTTTGCCTTCCCCCAAGCCACTAAGTGCTGTGGCCTTCCCAGCTTGGCCTGCTCCGTCAGCACCGCCTCTATCTGCGGCCAGAGCTCCGGCTTCGTGCCGTCTATTGGCTCCGGCAACACGCCGAGCCCCATCAAATTTTGTAGCATAGCTTTCAGTGTCTTCGACTTCACAGAAGCCTTATGTTGCTCGCCCCATCTTTTCAGTACCTTAATTATGGGTAGCATAGCTTTCAGTGTCTTCGACTTCACAGAAGCCTTATGTTGCTCGCCCCATCTTTTCAGTACCTGAATTATGGCATCCATGGCGCGCTGGCCGCGGAGTCTCCCGTCCTGCGTGGAGCTCCTCCACCCCCTGCTGGGCACCGACGACGGTAACTGTAGATCACGTCGGGGCCACCACTTATTGTAGCCGGCTCTGCATCTTTAAGCCTGCCTATCCACCTGTTGGTGGCGCTCAGGTCGCAGGGCCAGATACCGCAGGGGGTTAAGACCTTCTCGGGGACATCAGTACAGACACCAATGTGGTGGTTACAAAACGTCCGTTTATTGAACTGCACAACTTGCATATATATGCTCGCCAAGCACCTCCTCCGTGGGTGCGCCTTCGGCATTACAGGCTTACCTATTACCTTATTTAGTAACAAAGGAAAGGAGGGGAGGTTGTAACTACTCTTTCCGTACATCGCGAGATCTTCCGAGTGCCATTCCCTACAGTGGTCCTTATAATTGCTTCCATCCCACCCCTCAGCCTGACTCACTCACCCAGCTGTGCTTGCGCTCCAGGCATTCCCAGTCACTGAGCTGTGGGAATGCTACTGGATCAGCCTGCTGTGCGGGATGGGGAGTTTCGTGTAGGACTTCTCTGACCCAGGAGGGCAGAAATCAATATTCAGACAGGCGAGGGCTTGTGTTCTCGTGCTGCTCAAGTAGGATATTGAAGTAGGTTATCTTAAAGGGGAGAAGTCTTGCTAGCCAGGGTGTCCAAAACTTGGCGCTTGAGAAGCCTCTGTGGCTAGAATCCTGGCAAGACCTGAGCTTACAAAGAGGAGAGGCACAAAGTGCGTTGGTAGGACACTTTGCTGCACTCCCCGTAGAGAGCATAAAATCTGGGGGGTGCAGGTGGGCCAGGTAAGTGTTACAAAATGCTGGATGTTCCTCTTTGCTTCAGCGGTTAGATCAGCCCAGATTATCACCTAATGACACGTGCGTGCCCATCACCGTGTCCTGTCCGTGCTGGAGGTTTTGTACCGCATTCCCTGTATAAACCAGCACCTCTGGCAGGCGAGAGGTTTGGCTTATGGACAGCAAGTCCCTGGCCCGTATCAGAGGCTGGTTGCTGTTCGGTGCAAGTCTGAAGACTGTGTTACGTCTGGACACTCTCAGTGCATCCTAGTTCATCTCTCTGTTATTTTTTATAGTGCTGCTGGAAGTTTTTCAGGATAAAGGACAAAGCCTGCTACACATGTAGTTTTTCCATGAACCATGTCAGTGCAAAAGTAGAGTCAGGAGGGAGTGGAACCTTATTTCCCAGTACATCTCTTCACTGTGTGTCGGATAGCACAGCTCATCCATGCATCCTTTTGCTTCAAACTGCTGATTGCACTGAGCTTGTAGAACTGAGTTTGAACTGAACTTTGTCCTGCTCTTTCCATTAATCCACTTAAAAAAAAAAACACCAGCAAATTTGCTCCTGCAAATTTCCTTAAGCTTTCTTTGCCTGAGCAGATATTATTAAGGTGCTTATGCCCTCTGAAAGAGCCTTGTGTGTTTGGTGATACGAGAGAAAGCAAGCAAGCTGCAGTGCGAGTCACAAATCCTTCAGATGAATTAGTGAGTCCAGCAGGTGAAAAATTGCACCTGGTAAAGCATGTGCCCTTTGAGAGGTGTTGCTCAGACAAGTCCCTTTGTTGTGCCCAGTCATGAAATACCCTTTTTTTTTTAATTCCAAGTCCTGTTCTGGAGCACAAAGAAAGTCACTGACGTTTCCCATAAACTAGGTGCTGCTTTGTAGCTCTCCTTGCACAGGGATCTGTGAACTATTTGGATTTGCTTACTGTCTCTGAGGTCAGTACGAGGTGCCCACAGAAACTGAGAGTTTCATCTTTACGCAGCAGTGCTATTCATTTAAGGAGGAAAACAATGGTTAAACGAGTGGTTCCCCACTGAGGTGGGTGTCAGGATAATGTAAAGCACGTGCCTGTATCTGTGCACCAGTAAGACACAGTTAAGGGCCTCTTGTGTGGTGGAGCTGTTGCGGTTTGACTCAAGGCTAACTGACCTGGGCTTTTATTTTTCTTCTTTAGTGATGATGGCCAAGGAGAAACCGCCAATAACTGTGGTTGGAGACGTTGGAGGAAGAATTGCCATCATTGTGGTATGGGTGTGATGGAGAGGAGCGGGGGGGTGGCTTCCTCCCAGCATCTTTTCTTGAGCTGCTTTATCCCAGAGGGCAGGAGGGACTGCTGGTGTAGGGGTGGGAACAGGATTGTTACCACTGTTTTCTCCAGTTTTGCTGGTGGCTTTGGTTATTTCAGCTTTCTGCTGAAAACCCTTCGTATTTCAGTGCTTTAAGCTCTGAAATCTCCTTGCTCCCTTGAATCTACAAATATCAGATGTGTACAAATACTCAGCAAATCCAGGACATGCAGAGAAATCTCCTGAAGTATTTAAAAAAAAAAAAACAAACAAACCAACCAACCATAAAAAAAGCTCGCTGAGCTTTTCTTACATGCTGTGCCATGCTGCAGTGTAACTAATCAACATGCAGCTACTATCGCTGTGAAAAAAAATACCTTGCTGAAGATAAGCTCTGTTTGCCTGTGAGCATGTGCAGGGACTAGTTTGTTTCCAAGACACAATGTTTGTTCTGCACACTAGCAAAAGGGTCTGTAAATTAGGGAAACGGTGTCCACAGATTTAAGTTGTGCACGTGGCTGTGCTTGAATCTCAACAGCAGCTGAAGTAGCCAGGGATTATATTCTTTTTGGCTATGTTTGTGGCCAAAGCTGCAGTACCTTGCAGATCCACTCCTGCCCTGCAGGCATGGTAAACTTCTGGTTTTGGTGTTATTTCTGTCTCTTCTCAGGATGACATCATCGATGATGTGGAAAGCTTTGTAGCTGCTGCAGAGATCCTGAAAGAGCGTGGAGCCTACAAGATTTTTGTGATGGCTACTCACGGGCTCCTGTCAGCAGATGCCCCCCGTCTCACAGAGGAATCCTCCATCGATGAGGTGCGTCTGCTTTCTGGGCTGGGGGGGAGGGCTGGCTCTGGTAACTGGGTTGATTTAAGGCACCAAAACCCACAAACTGATGTTCTTCCCCTGCCACGTAGCTCATCTCTGAAATGACTGGTTTCATCAGATGCTTTCAGTTAGCTGGTTCTTCACTGAAGAAAAAAAAAAAAAAACATGTGTGATGATTACGTGTTCAGATCAGATCTGTGTATGTTTTCTCCTTAATGCACAGATATTAGCCATCCCTGCTTGGACACTTCTCTTCCTACAGCTGGGTGCATGTGATCGCTTTCTCACTGCACAGACCTTCTACCTGACCCTCTGCCCCAGCTGATGACGGGCTGTTGGGTACCTTAAGATTTCAGACCTCGCCCTTAGTAGCAAACATGTCAGATCCTGCGCTCTAAATGCACCCGTCAGCCTGTGTGGAGGTGGCTGTTGTAGAGTGCTGGTTACGCCGGGCCCCTCAACAGATTGACTGTCATGTGGGGGAGACCATTTATTTTCATCTTTTTTTCCTAACATACAAGGATTTCTCCCCCTGAACTGTGAAACAGCAGGTACACACCACTCGTGGAGTTGATCTAGGGTAGCTGTTGGTGAGAGCGAGCGTATCAGCAGCACAACTAACTGTCTTTTCTTTTTGGCACTCCATAGGTGGTAGTAACCAACACAGTTCCTCACGAGGTGCAGAAGCTGCAGTGCCCCAAGATAAAGACTGTGGATATCAGTTTGATTCTCTCTGAAGCCGTCCGACGAATCCACAATGGCGAGTCCATGGCCTATCTCTTCCGCAACATCACTGTCGATGACTAGACCTGGTGCTGCCCCCGTCCTGGCTTCCACAAGAGAAGGAAATATGCATGAAACGGCAATACCATAAATTATAGGCATAACACAACTGTTTATTCTTGTAGGAGCGTGAAGGTTTTCAGAGTCTTGAGCCATGAGATCTAATAGAAAGCATCAACCTGACCAGCACTTTACAGGTGAATAGAAGAGGCCACTGGCAATGGGGAGGATTACATCTTGAGAGAGATGGAGAAATGAGGTGGTGTTGAATTTTTTTAAGTTCCTTTTTTTTTTTTTTTTAGTGTGTTATCTCTTGCCCTATAGGGGGGGAACGAAAAGCAAAAAGAAGTAGCTGTCAGCTTATGAGAAGGGAATAGAGACTGCAAGTGGGCAGCAAGAGGAGACAGCCTTTGGGTTTCTGTTTCTGCCTGTGACTCGCCTGAGAGAGCGCAGAAGGCAGTGCTTTATTCAGGCAGCTGGGCAGGACTGCTCGCTGCTGGCAGAGCTGATCAGCAGAGCAGCTCCTTGCCAACCGAGTGGCCTCTCATCTCCTGCACAGCATAGCAAGGACTTTCATCAAAACTAAGTTAGCGAACATCCAGAGAGGGCAGCTTAGGGCAACCCATTCGCAGGGCTGCTCACATCCTTGCGTTGGGGCGCTGGGAACAAGCTCACGTGTGTCTCCCAGCAGGGCAAGGGGTGCTAGTTAATGCGCTGGCCTTTTCATTTTACGAGCCTTGGATCATTATTGTTCTTCAGTGGCAAGTCACATGAGGGTCTAAGTCCTCACTTGAAACTTGTCTGCACTGCAAAACGAGGCGCCGTTTCTGGAGTTGCATGGAGCTGATGAATTGTGGCAGTCTCATGAGGAAGGGGAGTTGGAACAATATCTGCCTCTAATGCAGCTGTTCTCTCCAAAACACTAACACTGAATCTGCAATAAAAAGCATAGAATTTTTCATTTTTGGTGGTTCCCCTGAACCTTGTACCCCCTGAACAGCTGCTCTGTCTGTACCATGGGGCTGTTGCTGTAACCAGGCTCACTTGGAGCTTCCATGGGGAAGTAGGACTCACTGCTTGCTCCTTTCTTGAGTGACACTAATCCTTGGCTGGAGGGGCACTTGAGAAAGCTGCACAAGGTGCTCGTGAAAGCTTTCGTCTCCAAGATGATACAAGGATAAATTCCCAAACTGTGATCTTCCCCCTTGATGAGGCTGACAAACACACTTCAGTAAAATCTATACCACTTTCTAGCCTGCTGATGCGTGGAACAAATCCTGCTTGGAGGCAGTAGCTTCAAAAGAGCACTGCTGATAACGGGCTGTCTCTAGCAGGCAGTTGTTTGGTTTTGCTTATCCTTCAACTTCTGCCTACATCCTTCTCTTCCACTCCAGCATCTAAAATGTGCGCGGTGCCTAGGGGCAGGCAGTGACTCTGGGAGAAGGACAAGCCTTGAACACTGGGCAAACAAGCGTGCCTTGGCCTGGGGGAGTTGGTCCTGCAGCATAGTGCCATCTCATAGCTGGTGAGGGTACGCAAAAGCCCGGAGCTCTTGGGTCATCTCCAGTATCCAGCATGGATTAAACCTCCGAGCCTGATCCCACGAGGGATGCTTGGGGCTGGATGAGGTCTTAAGGCTGTTGATGGTTTTCCTGCGTTTTCAAAGCACTGTGAACAAATCACAGCTGTACTCTGTGACCACAGCATGGGTCCTTGGCCGGGGGCAGGAACACAGTGCTGTGCTGAAGTGTGTGAAGCCCTTGCAGGTGTGTCCCCTTGTTCTGAGCCAGTACCGGATCATACTCTTCACATTTTTAACACTGGCTTACACTATGAGCGGTATTGCTCTTTTCTCCCCTCAAACTGCTTGTCAGACTGGCCAGAAGCAAGGTCAGGGCTTGCTGAGTGTTCTTGCCCCAGTCAGGCTTGCTTGTACTGGGCTGTATTTGGGTGGAAACTGTGAAACCACAGCACCAGTGACCAGAGGGTTGTGATGGTGTCCCCTGCGTTGTACTCGGGACCACAACCTGAATTATTCTGACTTTGCTTCAAACCTTACCCTGACTAGAAGCCAAAAGCAGTTGGCTAAACTGAAGCGAGGAGATGTTCACATCTCAAAATTCTTAACTGCTTTAGGAAAACCGATACCCTGTGTTCCCTGGGACCACAGGGGTGGCGGGGGGATGGTGCGTTGGGGACACAGCATCTGCCCGACCTGACCAACCCAGACCTAGGTTGCCATCCCGTCAGCATCAAACCTCAGCGTTTTCTCTCCAGCCCCAAGACCCTCCCCTTGCTGTTGCTGCACCACTGTGCTGATGGGGCCTGTGCTATTTTAGGGAGTCTTACAGCTTTTCCTGCCGGTCCCGAGTGCTGTCTAGACAGCTTGAGCAGCCCCTGGGCGTAGCTTTAGCACTCCTGAGCCCCCCGCTCTGCCGCTGACTTGGAGGTAAGACTTAGGGGCACTCCAAGGAGGGTTTAGCTTCTTGCCTCAGTGCATCTTGTTCCCATCTCTTAATCTCTCTGCTCCCTCTTTGAATTCAGTCCTCCCAGTTTGGAAGAGAAGAATACAGACTAGAGGCTTTGGTTTTAATGCCTGAGAACAGGTATCTGGTGTCATTTAGAAGAGCGAGTTCTGCTTCCTGCTTGCCCACCCTCATCCTTTCTTGGAAATGGTCTTTGAGTGCCTCACCCAAGGGGGTGCTCTGACCGTGTGACGGCCCGACCTGGAGGTTTCTAAGGGAAAAGAAATGCTTGTCGATTATTTTTGTAAGTACTTTGATGGATCCCTCGGGCTCGAAGATTTTTCCCAGTGTTTGAATACTTCCTGGGGCTGTCTGGATGCCTGTGTTTAGCTGCGTTTCTTTTTTCCCCGCTCTCACGGCTCCTTTGCTTCGGTGCAAGGTGCGAGAAATCTGTGTGTTGATGCAGTCAGCAGCAGCCTTCCACCATTGCCACGTCTGAGGGAGAGGGTAAAATCTGTCACGCTTTTGACACCTCAGCCAATAAATCAATGGAGGTGCTTCCTTGCCGGGACTGGGCTTGTCTGGGAGAGTTTCAGGGGGGAGCAGGGTGCCGGACGGGCAGGATGGTCTCTGTGCACGGCGCAGCCACGGGCTGCAGGGAGCTGCGTCAAAATATTCGACGTCACCAGTTGTATTTTGTGTCGTCACAGTGGAAAAGGCAGCGGGGAGCCCGGGCCCTGCCCGCCGCCGGGGCCGCCGCGTCGCCTGGCAACGGGAGGCGCTGCGTTATCCCGCCCTGTAAACACGGGCACGTGGGCAGCGGGCTCGGCCAATGGGCAGCGGGCAGCGGCGGGTGGTGGCCAATGAGGAAAGGGAAGGGGTGGGCTCAGGGTGAGGGGCGGGGCTAGGGGAGAGCAGAGCGGCGGCGGGGACGGACGAGTAAGGTTGGGGGTGCGCGGTCGGGAGAGGGGGCCTGGGGGGCCTGGGGGGCCCGGGGGGCTGGCGAGAAAGTGAGGCGGGGGGCAGGGGCAGGCAGAGCTGGGTATGAGGCTGGGGGTGGCCGGGGAAGGAGACACCCCTCCCTCTCCCCCAGACAGCCCTGCCCTCGGGGGGTCACCGTGTCACCCGCGCCCCCACCGCTTCGACCACTTCCTGTGGTGAGGAGGAGGAGGAGGAGGAGGAGGAGGGCGGCTGCCCATCCCTCCCAGCCGCCCAGGTCCCCTCGAGGCAAAAGGGGTGCTGTCGTGTCCCCCCCGGTCAGGCTCGGTGTTTTCGGGCAGGGCAGCAGCCATGGACCCGCTCAGCCTGTCCCAGCTGCTGGACGTCGCCATCGGGACGCCCCAGGTCGGGGCCGTCAACTTCCCGGCGCTGCACAGCCTGCTGCAGGCCATGCTCAGGCACCTGGGCCTGCAGGACCTGCCTGCCCTGGGGCGAGGGCACAGCCCGACCCCCCTCCTGGGGCGGGACCAGCCCCCCGAGGCACCCCCGAGAGAAGAAGGGGGACAGGGCGGAGGCCCAGGCACAGAGTCGCTCACGCCCGCGAAGGACCCGCTGCAGGGGACCGTGAGCACTCCCCAGGACGCCTCCGTGGCCGCTGACGCGGGGCAGATGAAGGCAAAGATTGAAGAGAACGAGAGCAGCACCTCCAAGGTAGAGGCTCTTCCCCGTTCCCTGGGTGCCCCCCCGTGAGACACCCCCTCCTCTGGGGTCTGCACCACCATTGTGGTGCCCTTAGGTCTGGTTTAAGCCTGAGCTCGAGGTGGTATGTGGGGCTTCACTGTGGGAAAGGGATGGAGTTTTGGGGAGAAAGAGCTGGGGCTGAAATGCTGCTCCAGTTGCTCTGGGTTCTCCCCAAGTTGCCATCAGCAAGTCGTGGGTCCGGTACAGCAGCCGGTGCCCTCGGCTCCAGCAGGCAGAGGCTCAGCACCTGTGGAGATCCAGCCCTACCACTCTCCATCCCTCCCTTCCCCACTCCTGAGCCACAGCCAGGTACGGCACCCGCTCCTCAGGCAGCTGAGAGGCTCCATCAGCACCTCATGGGCCTCATCTCGCAGCCCAAATCCCCTTGGCTTGCCCAAGGGCTAGACCCAGCACTGGTGGGGACTGGAGAGGGGCCTCATCCTGCACAGCGCTGAGCCGTCTGGGGCTGCGAGCATCCCCAGTGGGAAGAAATAAGCTCAGGTTCAAGGAAACGGTCACCTTGGGTGCTGCAGGGCCGGATCCTGCTGGGGCTGGGACATGTAGGGAGAAGGCAGCAGGGAGGGTTTCCCCGGGTGGCTGAGCTCACCCTCCTCGGGGCAGGCCCCTGCTTGATCGCTCCCCGCTTCGTTAGCCGCGGTTGCCGCTGCCCTCGCGGGCCAGGCTGTGGTTGAGAGGGTGGCAGCAGCTCTTTGCCCTTTGGATCGGCTTCAGTAGTCTTGCCCAGAGCCCGGTGTGGGGAGGCAGGGCTGGATCTGTCCCCGCTTACTTGGGCTGTGCAGTGGGCCCCCCCCGGGGCAGGGTTGGGGGGGGTCTCTGGGGAGCTGCTGCCCCTTCTTGGCTGCTGAAGGTGTGATGAATGGTAAGTGCTGCCCGCAGTGCAGTGCCCCCGGGACTCACCCCCGCCACTCCCCTCTCTCAGGCCGTGGCTCTCTCCCAGGATCTCCTCGAGGAGATGGGCAGGATGAAGGCGGCGCAGTCCCGCATGGAGGAGGACATTCGGATGATCCGCGAGACGCTTGGCATGGTGAGCTGCTGCCGGTGTCCCCAGGAGGCAGCTGGGCCCTCACCCCGCTCCCTGCCTCTGTGTCACCCTGCCACCCCTGCCCCACGGCCCTGGGTGTCACCCGGCGTGAAGGGTGCCAGGAGGGAAGAGCAGGAAGGGTGTCCCAAGGCTGAAGAGGTAACTGCATGCACCAACCAAAGTGACGCTAAGACATTTTTTAACTAAACAGCTGTAAAGAAAGAAACATGGGTGCTAAGAAGGAGAGGAGATAAAGATCTACCCATGCAACACAGCCACAACCCTGCCTGGCATCCCTCTGTCCTGTGCCCAAGTTAATTTTTGGATGCTCCTTTTCAATCCTGCTCCTGTGTCTGGGCTGCCATCCCTCTCCTTGTCCCGCTCCAGGGGAATCTCCAGGACGCTGCCGGCCAGCTGCCGGCCCTCCGTGACCAGACGGCGTTGGACAGTGACATGGTACGGCCGCGCGCACGCCCGGATCCTGCTCCGGGACGGAGGCGGCTGCGTGCCCGGGGCACCGGTGCACCCAGTCCCTCGGTGTCAGGGCACGGTCCCAGCAGGGCTGGGCAGCGATGCTGGAGGGGGTCAGTGCTCCTGTGGGTGCCATCTCACCCGGCTACGTGGCCAGGGTTGACCCCCTAATCCCTTTTTTCCCCAGAAAAAGCTGAAGGAAAGGCTGAGCCTCTACCCAGCCCCGGAGGAGGCGAGCAACATGGTGCGCTGGGAGGTGCTGGAGGATTGCCTGGTGGGCAGCAAAGCGGGAGGAGGAGAAGGAGGAGGAGAAGGCCGAGCTCTGTCAGTGGTGAGTGCTGGGGCATCCCAGCTATGGGAGTGGGACTCAGCAGGACCGCAGCCCCCCGGGCCTCGGCGGAGGTTTGCTCAGCACTTCTCTTCCCTGTGCATCCCGCCGGGAGGCAGGACCTGGCACCAGCAGAGCCAGGGCAGCTCCTCGGCTGCCCCAACAGAGACCTCCTCATCGTCCTCATCGTCTGTGCCACCGACAGCCCCCAACAGCCCCTCCGTGGGGCAAGGGAGCGCCCGAAACCCTTGGGGTGACCGCGCAGCCCCCTGTCCTTGCTCAACGTTGGGCAGGACCACGGCTCCCTGCCCTCCTGGTCTCTCTGGGGCTGGTAGGTGGGAGCCGGGGACAGCGGAGGGACATTTTGGGGCAAACCCCAGCATTCTGCACCATGAGATGGTTTCCAAATCCTACCTGGGGCTGCTGCTCCTGAAATGAAGGCGCAGCCCATTAGGCTGGGAAGCGGGTCTGGTCCAGCAGCTCTGGAGTTCAGAATCCCATTGCTGGAGAGAAGAATGCCTTGCTGTTGTGTCAGGTGGCATCAGCAGGGGGTTTGCTGATCTCCAGGATCGGCTGCTGAAATGACTCTGCAGGCACAGAGGTGGCCAAAGGACTAAAGGGACTGGGGAGGGGCCGGGCGGCTGGGGCGCCCGGGGGTCCCTGTGGGTTGGGCGGTCTCTGCCTTTGGGGTACTTGAGTTTGGCTCCGTGAGCTGGGGGGTTTGAGGACAGGGCGGGTGGCCCTTGCTGCTGCACTTCCGCCCATAAACCTGCTCCCCTTTGCCTCCTCTTCGCAGGATGGCAGTGAGGGCCAGGCTGCCCCCGCCGAGCCCCCCACTGCAGACATGGACACCCCGCCTGGGGCAAGCTCAGCGCTGGGACTGAAGGGACCAGGGACACAGCCTGCACCCAGGACCAGCAAAGGGACCAGCAAGGGGACTCCACAGACACAGCCTGGCTCCCCGGCGACGCAGAGAGCACCAGTGGCCCCTGAGAAGGGGGCAGGTGCTTCCTCAGATAAGACAAAGACTTGTGATGCCCGTGCCACTACGCTGGGGACAGAGTCAGGGGCCCCTGACACCCAGACCTCCACCCCAGGGGCACAGCCAGGGGCCTCTGACACCCAGAGTGCTACCCCAGGGGTGCAGCCAAGTACCCCCAGCACCCAAACGGTGGAGGCTCTCCACCAGATCAGGCAGCTCAGCCACCTCTGTGCCAGCCTGAAGGAGCAGGTGGCCCGGCTGGAAGCCACTAAGTCAGAGCACGCCGAGCTTGAGAAGCTGCGCCTGCTCTCCTCGGAGGGAGGTAGGAGCCCCTGGGGGGGCTGGCAGGGGGGTGTTTGGCATGGGGACACCCTGGGCTGGGGGCTCGTTGTGCTCAGAGCCTGGCCTCAAAGGCGAGACCCCCTCACTGACAGCATGTCCCCTCGGACCACATCTAGACAAGGAGAGCATCACCAGCGTCCTGGCCGACCTCCAGGGCCGGGTGTCCTCGCTGCAGGGCCTGACCAGTGACCTGCAGGGCGAGAATGGGAAGGTGAGCTGGCAGCAGTCCCTGGGGGGGCTGCGGGGATGCCAGGGGGGAGTTGGGCAGGGAGGAGGCAGCTGAAGGGCCCCTGGGCTGGGACAACAGAGGGGGCTGTGCCCTGACTCATCCGCCACTGCCTTTCCCAGATCAGGCAGCTGGAAGATGCCGTTGGAAAGCTGGAGGTAGCTGGAGCCAACTGGAAAGGGGATGTCAGCGAGCAGATCACCCTGCAACTGGGGTAAAAGGACGGACAGGGTTTCCTACCCTGCAGGAGGAGCCCGGGGGGACAAGGGACACCCCCTGAGCGGCCCTGTGGAGGCTAAGCCTGCCTGTGCCCCTGTCTCACTGACCAGGTCCACGCTGCAGGAGATGAGGCGTAAGCTGAAGGAGCTGGAAGAGCAGCAGGAGATGACCAAGGCCACGCTGGAGCGGTTGGTGGCCAAGACGGCTGACGAGCTGCAGGAGCAGGTGAGGTCCAGGGGCAGCGCTCCCACCGCCACAGCTCGGTGGGGTGGTCCTGGAGGGGTTCCCAGCCACATCCTCTGGCTGGCTGGGGCCATCGAGCCTCCACAGCACCCGGATTTGTTGACTGCATCCACCTCATCTCAGAGCCGACTCCTTCTCCCCTTCCTGCAGCTGGGCGAGCCGAGGGCGACGGTGGCGAGCACAGGGCAGGAGCAGGCAGAGGCACAGGCAGCGTGCCCCGACTGCAGCGGGGACATCCGCAAGCAGTTGGGGCAGCTCCTGCAGCGCCACGAGAAGCTCCAGGAGGTGGTGGACGATTTAGTGTCGCGGCAGGCAGTGGTCAAGGTGGTAAGGCAGATTCCAGGGAGGAGCCAGGTAAGGAGATGCCGGCATGGGGGGCTTGGGAGGGGGTTGCCAGCACCCCCCCAGCTGGTTGTGCTTCACTGTAACGTGGGGGAGCCCCTCACCGCCTCCCAGATTAGTTGGTACAAGTGAGCAGCATGGCAGGAAATTAAAGCCTTGATGCAAATGTCCTGTTGGCACTGAGAGCCCATGGCCACCGGGCAAGTAACCCGGGTCTGTCCCCACGGGGGCAGCCAGCCCCCCCTTGCACGGCACCACCTTGTCATCTTCCTCCCTGAAGCAGGACGAGGAGCTGCTGAAGCGCATCCAGGCCACCGTCACGCAGGTGCAAGGCGACTACGAGAAGCTCAATTCTGTCACCACGAACCTCCTGAATGACCGTCACCAGAAGGAGAAAGATATGGAGGTAGGTGGCTGAAACCCCCTCGGGGTCAGAGCATCCTCCAGGCAGACCCCAGGCTGGGGACCACAAGGGATTTGTCTGCACCCCCCCAAACCTCGCAGCCCTGTGGAGGTTCACTGTACCTTTCCTGGAGGTTTGGGTGAGGTGGGGGGAGCGGGGGTTGCTCAGCTGGCCAGGAGGCAGCTCCAACCCTGCCGCGGTGTCATGGGATGCTTTTCTGTGTTGGAAGGCTCTGTTCCGGTCCCTGGAGAGGCTGGAGAAGGAGAAGGCGAACAAGGAAGACCTGGTGCTGGGAACTGATGTGGTATGGCCTTGGGGGGTCCTGGCACCACCCAAGGGGGTGCTGGGCAGGGTGACGAACACCCCTTGTGCCTTGGGGGCTCAGTGGCAGAACTGGCCTGGGGGAGGGAGGGTTTCCAGACTGGCTGTGGCTCCTTCCCCAGGTGCCTCTGTCTTCCCCTGGGTCCCTTCAGCTGGTGTGACCAACCCCACGGGGGTGATGGGGCGAGTGGGGCCACACAGCCACTTCTCCCTGTCCTCCTGCCACGAGCTGGCCCTGCCCATCATCCCTCCATCCTTTCCTCACTGCTCTCCTGCCTTTCCCCGCTGCTAGAAAGCAGACAAAACCGCCCTGGCCGGCAAAGTGAGTCGCACCCAGTTTGAGGCGAGCATGGAGCGGCTGAATGAGAGGATGCAGGAGACGCTGAGCCGGGTGGCGGGGCAGGAGCAGGGCTGGCACCAGGTCCAGCGGCAGCTCAGTGAAGAGATGGACTCCAAGGTGAGGGGTGGCACGTCCCCGCTGCGCAAAACTGGCACCTTCGGGGCTTGGCAGCCTAAGGCAGCATCCCTCTGAGGATCCCCCCTCCTGGCTTTTCATGGGGAACATGATGTCCCAGCCCGGGGCAGCTGGCTGAGGGTGTGTGTCTGTCCGTAGCTGGACCGCCTGGAGCTGGGGCCTTTCCGGCAGCAGCTGGAGGAGCACTGGAGGAGCATCCTGGAGCAGCTCAAGGAGAAGGAGCCGCTGACGGAGGCTGACGATGCAGCTGGGATGAAGAAGTGAGTGCGATGGGGGTGGCGATGGCTTCTCCTCCCACCGGTAGCAGGTTCCCGATGTTAAAGGAGGCACGAGGAGGGGGACCTGCAGGATGGAGCCCTCCCGAACCAAAAGTGGGATGTGGGTGCAAAGGTTTTCTGGAGCAAGGGTGGGGAACGGCGACTTGTCCCCCTGGGCAGGGGCGTGACACGCGGCGCCGCAGAGCTGGGTTGTGACCTGCCCTCCTGGCGAGGGGCAGGGGGGTAATTAGCGCTGACGAAGTGATGAAACCGGTGTGAGGGCTGGTTGGGATGGCAGCTATGGGTGCCTGCGCCCTTCGCCTCCCATCCCTGCCTGCCCTGGGCAGCCACAGGCAGCTGCCAGGTTTCGGAGGTGCCCGCAGGGCCGAGGCGAGCGTGTCCCTGTCCTCGGGGCAGCTGTGACAAAACTCATCCTGAAAAATGTGGGAATCCTGCATCCCCCAGGCCCGGCGTTTGTACCCCAGCAAGAGGTACAGGAACACCCGCATTCTGTCCTTGCTGGTACCCCCAGTTCCCATGGGACTGGGGTGCTGTGCGTGCCTGTGGGCGTAGTTCCCGTAATGGTGGTTTTTGGGTGCTCCCCTCAGTGGATTCTCCGGTGCCTAGTACGAGGTGGAGCTTTTTCCCAAGCGGGAGCCCACAACCAACTGCTCTCCCCCATCGTACCCCCTTGATTTTGTAGTCAGCCGGTGGGTTGTGACCTTGTTGGGGTGGGGTGGGGTGGGGTGGGGGGTAAGCCAGGCTCAAAACCCTGCGGTTCCCCCCGCAAATACCATAACTCATTACAATGCAGTGCCCAGCACCTTGCTGCTGCCTGCCAGCTGCCTGCCTGTGTGCAGGCAGGGCTGTATCCCCCCCAGGAACTCACCCAGCCCTTTCCCCCCCCCCCCACAGGCAGCTGCTGGCCCATTTTCACTGCCTGTCCTGCGACCGGCCCCTCAGCATGCTGGTGCCTGGCCCGTGAGTACCGTCCGGCACCGGTGCATCGGGGGGTGCGTGGGTGATTCGGAGGAGAGACGGGTGCTGGCAGTGCCCCGCTGTGCCCGGCACGGGGGTTAGGGTGTCTGCCTGGGGGGTGCAGCCCTCCTGAGCCCCTCCCTGGGGGCAGTGGGATGCCAATGGGGTACAAGCCTGTGGGTTTTGGGGCACTGCCCCGAGCTGGGGTGGGTCGTGTGTCTCCTGTCACCCACCCACGGCTCCTGCCCTCCCCAGGCACATCGCGGCCATCCCGTCCAGGCCACCGCTCCCCCTCCGCCTTGCCAGGCGCTCCCATACTGTCGTGGAGCTGGAGCAAACACGGCAGCACAGCCACAGGTAGGGGACACGGGGACCCGGCCCCTGGGGTGCAGGTTGGCCCTGCCCTGGAGAGGGAGAACTCTTCCCAGGGTGGGGGTGAAGGGATGCAGGGGGGGCCTGGGCAGGGCAGGGGAGCAGAGATGTGCTGCAGAGGGGTCAGCTGTGCTTGTCCCCGGTCTGTGGCGTTTTACAGCCCTCCCTGCGCTGCCCTGTCTAGCCCAGGTCTGTGTCTCAGTGGTGCTGAAGCCACATGTGGTGAGCTGTGTCTGGTCTCAGCCTGACCTCAGGCTTCACGGGGGAGTCAGCTGCCTCCTGTGAAACAAGTCACCGAAATTAAACACTGCAGCTGGGACAGCCCAGCTCCTGCCTCCCGGTGTCCCTTGCGTAGGGTGCAGGGACCTGCCATGGCCGTGACCAGCTCACCAGGGCCACGGGGAAAGAGCAGATCCAGCACAGCTGGACAGGCGTGGGTCTCCTTCAGCAGTCGGAGGGCACCCGGGAGGGACATACCCCAGCGGGGAGCACGCGCGGCCCCCTCCCTGGCGTAGTAGGGTGAAGCACGGGGTGCCGCGGTGCTGGGTGCTGAGCATCCCTGTGCTCCGTCCCACAGGGAGCGGGTGGCCGAGTGCGGGTACCCCCGCGTGCCGCGGCGCCGCAGGGGCCGGCACACCCTCACCCACCCGCTGCAGCGCTGCCCGCACCCCCAGCCCCACCCGCCCAGGGCCCCGCGGCCGCTCCAGCCCCGCGCCCTGCTCCCCATCAAGGTAAGGATGACGAAGGTAGGGATACAGCGGGGGCAAGCGAGGCTGGGAGGGTGATGCTGAGCATCCAGGGTGGGGGTGGGGGGATCCGTGCCTCGGTTTCCCCAGGGGGAGCTGGGTGGGGGGGTTTGCCTGGGAATGCTGATTTGGGCCCCGTGTTTCAGCCAATCCCCTCTCTCCTTCCCAGCACGACGAGACGGAGCTGTTGGGCCAGGATGGCCACATCTACAGGGGCCGGCGGGTCAGGCAGCTGCCTGTGCTCGTGGGCGAGGAGGGTACGTCTGGGCCACGCTTGGGGAGGGGATGTGGCGGGGGTGAACTGGGCAGTGGAGTGGGCAGGGTGCCCGCGGGGTGCCAGGTTTTCCCCCTTTCCCCGCCGTGTGTTCTCCCTGGCTCCCCCCAGCCCAGCTCCCTCTGCTCCCTCCTGCCAGACTTCCCCAGGGCCAAGCCCAAGCTGTCCCCGAGGCAGTGGGATGCGAGGGACACCGACCGCCTGCTCTCCCGGCCCCAGAGCACTGCGTCCTCGCTCAGCCAACCAGGTACGGCCCTGCCAGGGCACCGGGGTGGGGGGAGAGGGCACCCTGCTGTGTCCTGGTGGGTGGGGGCAAGCAGGGTGGGATGGGGGTTTGGGGTGGAGTGGGGTGGGAGCAGGATGGAGGGGGAGGACTGGAAGATGGGGCAATCGATCCCCATGTTGGAGCCAGAGCAAGGTGGAGGGATGTGGCGGGGTGGTCCTGGCCGCTGCGGGACAAGAGCCTGTCTGCTTCAGGGTGGGGGCCAGGACCCCATTTCTGGGTGTCTCTGGCCAGGCAGGGGGGCTAACCCCCAGGGGCTGCAGGGGGGCTAACCCCTGCCCCTCTCCCCCAGGCATCCCCACCTCGCCAGAGCACAGGCCAGCCTCCTCCCACGGCCGCCTCTCCCAGGCACGGGGGCTCCTCGTGCCCCTCCAGCCCTCGTGGGACGGATCCAGCACCCCGGAAGCCAGGCCGGACTGGGGGTCCCCGACTGAACCCCCACCACCCCGGCCACCGAGCAGGCAAGCGAGCATCTCTGGCCAGCAGCAATAAAGGGCGATGGGCAGCCAAGCACCTGCGTGGCCTGAGTGGGGTGGCCCTGGGCTGGGATCTTCCCGTCGTGCATAAGGAGGGGTCGCAGCATCCCTTGTCCTGCGGCCACGTGTGGCCAGAGGAGCTGAAACCAGCCCCTGTCCAACCCCCCTCCCAGGGTCTGTGCCGGCCCCGTGCTGCCACGCTCTCCCTGACACCCCCTGGCCTCCATGAACCACTTTTCGGCCCCGATGGCTCCTGACAGGGAGCTTGTGGCCCCCAAAAGGCTCTGGGGGAGCCCACGCTAAAGCAGGAGGATGATGACGCTCCGTTGCTGCTGAAGGTGGTGGGAGATGGGGACCGCGGTGGGAAGGGTGGCAGCAGGACATGGCTTTAACGCCGAAAGGGAATCCCACCCCAAGCCCGCTGGTTGGCTATCGCTTATCCCGCGGGATGAGCATCACTGAGCAGGTTTCCTTATCTGCTCATGGATTGTCACCCCCTTGTCCCTCTTCCAACGCTGCCATTGATGGAAAGAGGAAGGCACTGACCCCACTGCTGCCGGGCTCGGGGCAGCTGATGATTCCCCCCTCCGGAGCGAAGCACCATAACCCCTTCTCTGCCCCCAGCCCTGGGGACACACATCCCCTCCTTTCTCTTACGCCACCCCCATTGCTTGGGGCTGCTTTTCCCCAGCCCCCTTCTGCCACCCCTCACCGTCAGATGGGAGAAAGGTGTGCTGAGACCTGGCATAAGTCGTGTCACGAATGGAGCGGTACTGGGCAGGGAAACTGCAGTCCCTAGAAGCGACGTGGCGGGGGGACCTGGGGGTGTCACGGCTGGGGACATGTGGCCGTGTGTATGGGGGAGCCGGGGCTGTCCCAGCACAACGTGCAAAGCACCGGGGACAGCCCCAACTCCCCTGTGCACACACGCAGTGACACGTGGCGGGGGGGGGGAGACACACCAAGCTGGCGGAGCGCAGGCAGAGCGCAGGCAGAGCGCAGGCAGCACGTGGGACTCGGCGCAGCCTCCTGGGGGGGGCCTGTCCCCACTGGTAATGCTGCGGCTTGGGGGGGGGCTCACGCCCATTCTCGGTGCCCTTGCAGGGATGTGCTGCCAGCAAAGAGAGAAGGCAGGGACAGCTGGTGTTAAAAAAGTGATTTTTATTTTTTTATTATTTTTGAATTAATAAAAAACCTTCGACCTGTTTTTTGTTGTTTCTTTCTTCTTTTTTTGTTTTTGTTTTTTTTTTAGCAAGATTGATTTGAAAACTAAAAAAGCTCCCCCCAGCTCCCCCCTCTCTGGGGAAGGGCCATGAATGGCAGTTGCAGGGACAGGAGGGGCATCGCCTTGATAAATCCCCCTATGCCCTGGGGGTGCCGAGGGAGGGAGGATGGGGTTGGGGGGGGTCCGGGGGGGTCTGTGCAAGAAGCCAGGCTGAATTTCCGAAGCCAGAGAAGAGGCGTGTTTGCTCTGGGCGCTGCGACAAGCGTCCAGGAAATCCAGAGCCAGGGATGGGGGGGCCAGTGGCTCTGTGTCTGTGGCCACGATCCGGGGTGCCAACAGCTGCCTCCATTTATTTTCCGTTATTTCCCCCCCACCCTTCCTTCTCCTGCCCTGCTGCAGGGATGCTGGGGGGGGAGCCACAGGGAAACCCCCCCACCCACCCAGCAGCCACCTCCGTGCTGCTGCTCCTTCTCTCTGGATTTATATACTATAGTTATATATTTAAAAAAAAAAATGGGGGGAGAAAAGACCAGCTAGTGACTCTTGCAGAGGCTCTCATGGGCCGGTGGCCTCCCCGGCAGCATGTCCCGTCCCGCCCCCCCCTTAAAAATAATAATAAAACCACAGGGGTGGCGGGGGGATGGTGCGTTGGGGACACGGCATCTGCCCGACCTGACCAACCCAGACCTAGGTTGCCATCCCGTCAGCATCAAACCTCAGCGTTTTCTCTCCAGCCCCAAGACCCTCCCCTTGCTGTTGCTGCACCACTGTGCTGATGGGGCCTGTGCTATTTTAGGGAGTCTTACAGCTTTTCCTGCCGGTCCCGAGTGCTGTCTAGACAGCTTGAGCAGCCCCTGGGCGTAGCTTTAGCACTCCTGAGCCCCCCGCTCTGCCGCTGACTTGGAGGTAAGACTTAGGGGCACTCCAAGGAGGGTTTAGCTTCTTGCCTCAGTGCATCTTGTTCCCATCTCTTAATCTCTCTGCTCCCTCTTTGAATTCAGTCCTCCCAGTTTGGAAGAGAAGAATACAGACTAGAGGCTTTGGTTTTAATGCCTGAGAACAGGTATCTGGTGTCATTTAGAAGAGCGAGTTCTGCTTCCTGCTTGCCCACCCTCATCCTTTCTTGGAAATGGTCTTTGAGTGCCTCACCCAAGGGGGTGCTCTGACCGTGTGACGGCCCGACCTGGAGGTTTCTAAGGGAAAAGAAATGCTTGTCGATTATTTTTGTAAGTACTTTGATGGATCCCTCGGGCTCGAAGATTTTTCCCAGTGTTTGAATACTTCCTGGGGCTGTCTGGATGCCTGTGTTTAGCTGCGTTTCTTTTTTCCCCGCTCTCACGGCTCCTTTGCTTCGGTGCAAGGTGCGAGAAATCTGTGTGTTGATGCAGTCAGCAGCAGCCTTCCACCATTGCCACGTCTGAGGGAGAGGGTAAAATCTGTCACGCTTTTGACACCTCAGCCAATAAATCAATGGAGGTGCTTCCTTGCCGGGACTGGGCTTGTCTGGGAGAGTTTCAGGGGGGAGCAGGGTGCCGGACGGGCAGGATGGTCTCTGTGCACGGCGCAGCCACGGGCTGCAGGGAGCTGCGTCAAAATATTCGACGTCACCAGTTGTATTTTGTGTCGTCACAGTGGAAAAGGCAGCGGGGAGCCCGGGCCCTGCCCGCCGCCGGGGCCGCCGCGTCGCCTGGCAACGGGAGGCGCTGCGTTATCCCGCCCTGTAAACACGGGCACGTGGGCAGCGGGCTCGGCCAATGGGCAGCGGGCAGCGGCGGGTGGTGGCCAATGAGGAAAGGGAAGGGGTGGGCTCAGGGTGAGGGGCGGGGCTAGGGGAGAGCAGAGCGGCGGCGGGGACGGACGAGTAAGGTTGGGGGTGCGCGGTCGGGAGAGGGGGCCTGGGGGGCCTGGGGGGCCTGGGGGGCCCGGGGGGCTGGCGAGAAAGTGAGGCGGGGGGCAGGGGCAGGCAGAGCTGGGTATGAGGCTGGGGGTGGCCGGGGAAGGAGACACCCCTCCCTCTCCCCCAGACAGCCCTGCCCTCGGGGGGTCACCGTGTCACCCGCGCCCCCACCGCTTCGACCACTTCCTGTGGTGAGGAGGAGGAGGAGGAGGAGGAGGAGGAGGGCGGCTGCCCATCCCTCCCAGCCGCCCAGGTCCCCTCGAGGCAAAAGGGGTGCTGTCGTGTCCCCCCCGGTCAGGCTCGGTGTTTTCGGGCAGGGCAGCAGCCATGGACCCGCTCAGCCTGTCCCAGCTGCTGGACGTCGCCATCGGGACGCCCCAGGTCGGGGCCGTCAACTTCCCGGCGCTGCACAGCCTGCTGCAGGCCATGCTCAGGCACCTGGGCCTGCAGGACCTGCCTGCCCTGGGGCGAGGGCACAGCCCGACCCCCCTCCTGGGGCGGGACCAGCCCCCCGAGGCACCCCCGAGAGAAGAAGGGGGACAGGGCGGAGGCCCAGGCACAGAGTCGCTCACGCCCGCGAAGGACCCGCTGCAGGGGACCGTGAGCACTCCCCAGGACGCCTCCGTGGCCGCTGACGCGGGGCAGATGAAGGCAAAGATTGAAGAGAACGAGAGCAGCACCTCCAAGGTAGAGGCTCTTCCCCGTTCCCTGGGTGCCCCCCCGTGAGACACCCCCTCCTCTGGGGTCTGCACCACCATTGTGGTGCCCTTAGGTCTGGTTTAAGCCTGAGCTCGAGGTGGTATGTGGGGCTTCACTGTGGGAAAGGGATGGAGTTTTGGGGAGAAAGAGCTGGGGCTGAAATGCTGCTCCAGTTGCTCTGGGTTCTCCCCAAGTTGCCATCAGCAAGTCGTGGGTCCGGTACAGCAGCCGGTGCCCTCGGCTCCAGCAGGCAGAGGCTCAGCACCTGTGGAGATCCAGCCCTACCACTCTCCATCCCTCCCTTCCCCACTCCTGAGCCACAGCCAGGTACGGCACCCGCTCCTCAGGCAGCTGAGAGGCTCCATCAGCACCTCATGGGCCTCATCTCGCAGCCCAAATCCCCTTGGCTTGCCCAAGGGCTAGACCCAGCACTGGTGGGGACTGGAGAGGGGCCTCATCCTGCACAGCGCTGAGCCGTCTGGGGCTGCGAGCATCCCCAGTGGGAAGAAATAAGCTCAGGTTCAAGGAAACGGTCACCTTGGGTGCTGCAGGGCCGGATCCTGCTGGGGCTGGGACATGTAGGGAGAAGGCAGCAGGGAGGGTTTCCCCGGGTGGCTGAGCTCACCCTCCTCGGGGCAGGCCCCTGCTTGATCGCTCCCCGCTTCGTTAGCCGCGGTTGCCGCTGCCCTCGCGGGCCAGGCTGTGGTTGAGAGGGTGGCAGCAGCTCTTTGCCCTTTGGATCGGCTTCAGTAGTCTTGCCCAGAGCCCGGTGTGGGGAGGCAGGGCTGGATCTGTCCCCGCTTACTTGGGCTGTGCAGTGGGCCCCCCCCGGGGCAGGGTTGGGGGGGGTCTCTGGGGAGCTGCTGCCCCTTCTTGGCTGCTGAAGGTGTGATGAATGGTAAGTGCTGCCCGCAGTGCAGTGCCCCCGGGACTCACCCCCGCCACTCCCCTCTCTCAGGCCGTGGCTCTCTCCCAGGATCTCCTCGAGGAGATGGGCAGGATGAAGGCGGCGCAGTCCCGCATGGAGGAGGACATTCGGATGATCCGCGAGACGCTTGGCATGGTGAGCTGCTGCCGGTGTCCCCAGGAGGCAGCTGGGCCCTCACCCCGCTCCCTGCCTCTGTGTCACCCTGCCACCCCTGCCCCACGGCCCTGGGTGTCACCCGGCGTGAAGGGTGCCAGGAGGGAAGAGCAGGAAGGGTGTCCCAAGGCTGAAGAGGTAACTGCATGCACCAACCAAAGTGATGCTAAGACATTTTTTAACTAAACAGCTGTAAAGAAAGAAACATGGGTGCTAAGAAGGAGAGGAGATAAAGATCTACCCATGCAACACAGCCACAACCCTGCCTGGCATCCCTCTGTCCTGTGCCCAAGTTAATTTTTGGATGCTCCTTTTCAATCCTGCTCCTGTGTCTGGGCTGCCATCCCTCTCCTTGTCCCGCTCCAGGGGAATCTCCAGGACGCTGCCGGCCAGCTGCCGGCCCTCCGTGACCAGACGGCGTTGGACAGTGACATGGTACGGCCGCGCGCACGCCCGGATCCTGCTCCGGGACGGAGGCGGCTGCGTGCCCGGGGCACCGGTGCACCCAGTCCCTCGGTGTCAGGGCACGGTCCCAGCAGGGCTGGGCAGCGATGCTGGAGGGGGTCAGTGCTCCTGTGGGTGCCATCTCACCCGGCTACGTGGCCAGGGTTGACCCCCTAATCCCTTTTTTCCCCAGAAAAAGCTGAAGGAAAGGCTGAGCCTCTACCCAGCCCCGGAGGAGGCGAGCAACATGGTGCGCTGGGAGGTGCTGGAGGATTGCCTGGTGGGCAGCAAAGCGGGAGGAGGAGAAGGAGGAGGAGAAGGCCGAGCTCTGTCAGTGGTGAGTGCTGGGGCATCCCAGCTATGGGAGTGGGACTCAGCAGGACCGCAGCCCCCCGGGCCTCGGCGGAGGTTTGCTCAGCACTTCTCTTCCCTGTGCATCCCGCCGGGAGGCAGGACCTGGCACCAGCAGAGCCAGGGCAGCTCCTCGGCTGCCCCAACAGAGACCTCCTCATCGTCTGTGCCACCGACAGCCCCCAACAGCCCCTCCGTGGGGCAAGGGAGCGCCCGAAACCCTTGGGGTGACCGCGCAGCCCCCTGTCCTTGCTCAACGTTGGGCAGGACCACGGCTCCCTGCCCTCCTGGTCTCTCTGGGGCTGGTAGGTGGGAGCCGGGGACAGCGGAGGGACATTTTGGGGCAAACCCCAGCATTCTGCACCATGAGATGGTTTCCAAATCCTACCTGGGGCTGCTGCTCCTGAAATGAAGGCGCAGCCCATTAGGCTGGGAAGCGGGTCTGGTCCAGCAGCTCTGGAGTACAGAATCCCATTGCTGGAGAGAAGAATGCCTTGCTGTTGTGTCAGGTGGCATCAGCAGGGGGTTTGCTGATCTCCAGGATCGGCTGCTGAAATGACTCTGCAGGCACAGAGGTGGCCAAAGGACTAAAGGGACTGGGGAGGGGCCGGGCGGCTGGGGCGCCCGGGGGTCCCTGTGGGTTGGGCGGTCTCTGCCTTTGGGGTACTTGAGTTTGGCTCCGTGAGCTGGGGGGTTTGAGGACAGGGCGGGTGGCCCTTGCTGCTGCACTTCCGCCCATAAACCTGCTCCCCTTTGCCTCCTCTTCGCAGGATGGCAGTGAGGGCCAGGCTGCCCCCGCCGAGCCCCCCACTGCAGACATGGACACCCCGCATGGGGCAAGCTCAGCGCTGGGACTGAAGGGACCAGGGACACAGCCTGCACTCAGGACCAGCAAAGGGACCAGCAAGGGGACTCCACAGACACAGCCTGGCTCCCCGGCGACGCAGAGAGCACCAGTGGCCCCTGAGAAGGGGGCAGGTGCTTCCTCAGATAAGACAAAGACTTGTGATGCCCGTGCCACTACGCTGGGGACAGAGTCAGGGGCCCCTGACACCCAGACCTCCACCCCAGGGGCACAGCCAGGGGCCTCTGACACCCAGAGTGCTACCCCAGGGGTGCAGCCAAGTACCCCCAGCACCCAAACGGTGGAGGCTCTCCACCAGATCGGGCAGCTCAGCCACCTCTGTGCCAGCCTGAAGGAGCAGGTGGCCCGGCTGGAAGCCACTAAGTCAGAGCACGCCGAGCTTGAGAAGCTGCGCCTGCTCTCCTCGGAGGGAGGTAGGAGCCCCTGGGGGGGCTGGCAGGGGGGTGTTTGGCATGGGGACACCCTGGGCTGGGGGCTCGTTGTGCTCAGAGCCTGGCCTCAAAGGCGAGACCCCCTCACTGACAGCATGTCCCCTCGGACCACATCTAGACAAGGAGAGCATCACCAGCGTCCTGGCCGACCTCCAGGGCCGGGTGTCCTCGCTGCAGGGCCTGACCAGTGACCTGCAGGGCGAGAATGGGAAGGTGAGCTGGCAGCAGTCCCTGGGGGGGCTGCGGGGATGCCAGGGGGGAGTTGGGCAGGGAGGAGGCAGCTGAAGGGCCCCTGGGCTGGGACAACAGAGGGGGCTGTGCCCTGACTCATCCGCCACTGCCTTTCCCAGATCAGGCAGCTGGAAGATGCCGTTGGAAAGCTGGAGGTAGCTGGAGCCAACTGGAAAGGGGATGTCAGCGAGCAGATCACCCTGCAACTGGGGTAAAAGGACGGACAGGGTTTCCTACCCTGCAGGAGGAGCCCGGGGGGACAAGGGACACCCCCTGAGCGGCCCTGTGGAGGCTAAGCCTGCCTGTGCCCCTGTCTCACTGACCAGGTCCACGCTGCAGGAGATGAGGCGTAAGCTGAAGGAGCTGGAAGAGCAGCAGGAGATGACCAAGGCCACGCTGGAGCGGTTGGTGGCCAAGACGGCTGACGAGCTGCAGGAGCAGGTGAGGTCCAGGGGCAGCGCTCCCACCGCCACAGCTCGGTGGGGTGGTCCTGGAGGGGTTCCCAGCCACATCCTCTGGCTGGCTGGGGCCATCGAGCCTCCACAGCACCCGGATTTGTTGACTGCATCCACCTCATCTCAGAGCCGACTCCTTCTCCCCTTCCTGCAGCTGGGCAAGCCGAGGGCGACGGTGGCGAGCACAGGGCAGGAGCAGGCAGAGGCGCAGGCAGCGTGCCCCGACTGCAGCGGGGACATCCGCAAGCAGTTGGGGCAGCTCCTGCAGCGCCACGAGAAGCTCCAGGAGGTGGTGGACGATTTAGTGTCGCGGCAGGCAGTGGTCAAGGTGGTAAGGCAGATTCCAGGGAGGAGCCAGGTAAGGAGATGCCGGCATGGGGGGCTTGGGAGGGGGTTGCCAGCACCCCCCCAGCTGGTTGTGCTTCACTGTAACGTGGGGGAGCCCCTCACCGCCTCCCAGATTAGTTGGTACAAGTGAGCAGCATGGCAGGAAATTAAAGCCTTGATGCAAATGTCCTGTTGGCACTGAGAGCCCATGGCCACCGGGCAAGTAACCCGGGTCTGTCCCCACGGGGGCAGCCAGCCCCCCCTTGCACGGCACCACCTTGTCATCTTCCTCCCTGAAGCAGGACGAGGAGCTGCTGAAGCGCATCCAGGCCACCGTCACGCAGGTGCAAGGCGACTACGAGAAGCTCAATTCTGTCACCACGAACCTCCTGAATGACCGTCACCAGAAGGAGAAAGATATGGAGGTAGGTGGCTGAAACCCCCTCGGGGTCAGAGCATCCTCCAGGCAGACCCCAGGCTGGGGACCACAAGGGATTTGTCTGCACCCCCCCAAACCTCGCAGCCCTGTGGAGGTTCACTGTACCTTTCCTGGAGGTTTGGGTGAGGTGGGGGGAGCGGGGGTTGCTCAGCTGGCCAGGAGGCAGCTCCAACCCTGCCGCGGTGTCATGGGATGCTTTTCTGTGTTGGAAGGCTCTGTTCCGGTCCCTGGAGAGGCTGGAGAAGGAGAAGGCGAACAAGGAAGACCTGGTGCTGGGAACTGATGTGGTATGGCCTTGGGGGGTCCTGGCACCACCCAAGGGGGTGCTGGGCAGGGTGACGAACACCCCTTGTGCCTTGGGGGCTCAGTGGCAGAACTGGCCTGGGGGAGGGAGGGTTTCCAGACTGGCTGTGGCTCCTTCCCCAGGTGCCTCTGTCTTCCCCTGGGTCCCTTCAGCTGGTGTGACCAACCCCACGGGGGTGATGGGGCGAGTGGGGCCACACAGCCACTTCTCCCTGTCCTCCTGCCACGAGCTGGCCCTGCCCATCATCCCTCCATCCTTTCCTCACTGCTCTCCTGCCTTTCCCCGCTGCTAGAAAGCAGACAAAACCGCCCTGGCCGGCAAAGTGAGTCGCACCCAGTTTGAGGCGAGCATGGAGCGGCTGAATGAGAGGATGCAGGAGACGCTGAGCCGGGTGGCGGGGCAGGAGCAGGGCTGGCACCAGGTCCAGCGGCAGCTCAGTGAAGAGATGGACTCCAAGGTGAGGGGTGGCACGTCCCCGCTGCGCAAAACTGGCACCTTCGGGGCTTGGCAGCCTAAGGCAGCATCCCTCTGAGGATCCCCCCTCCTGGCTTTTCATGGGGAACATGATGTCCCAGCCCGGGGCAGCTGGCTGAGGGTGTGTGTCTGTCCGTAGCTGGACCGCCTGGAGCTGGGGCCTTTCCGGCAGCAGCTGGAGGAGCACTGGAGGAGCATCCTGGAGCAGCTCAAGGAGAAGGAGCCGCTGACGGAGGCTGACGATGCAGCTGGGATGAAGAAGTGAGTGCGATGGGGGTGGCGATGGCTTCTCCTCCCACCGGTAGCAGGTTCCCGATGTTAAAGGAGGCACGAGGAGGGGGACCTGCAGGATGGAGCCCTCCCGAACCAAAAGTGGGATGTGGGTGCAAAGGTTTTCTGGAGCAAGGGTGGGGAACGGCGACTTGTCCCCCTGGGCAGGGGCGTGACACGCGGCGCCGCAGAGCTGGGTTGTGACCTGCCCTCCTGGCGAGGGGCAGGGGGGTAATTAGCGCTGACGAAGTGATGAAACCGGTGTGAGGGCTGGTTGGGATGGCAGCTATGGGTGCCTGCGCCCTTCGCCTCCCATCCCTGCCTGCCCTGGGCAGCCACAGGCAGCTGCCAGGTTTCGGAGGTGCCCGCAGGGCCGAGGCGAGCGTGTCCCTGTCCTCGGGGCAGCTGTGACAAAACTCATCCTGAAAAATGTGGGAATCCTGCATCCCCCAGGCCCGGCGTTTGTACCCCAGCAAGAGGTACAGGAACACCCGCATTCTGTCCTTGCTGGTACCCCCAGTTCCCATGGGACTGGGGTGCTGTGCGTGCCTGTGGGCGTAGTTCCCGTAATGGTGGTTTTTGGGTGCTCCCCTCAGTGGATTCTCCGGTGCCTAGTACGAGGTGGAGCTTTTTCCCAAGCGGGAGCCCACAACCAACTGCTCTCCCCCATCGTACCCCCTTGATTTTGTAGTCAGCCGGTGGGTTGTGACCTTGTTGGGGTGGGGTGGGGTGGGGTGGGGGGTAAGCCAGGCTCAAAACCCTGCGGTTCCCCCCGCAAATACCATAACTCATTACAATGCAGTGCCCAGCACCTTGCTGCTGCCTGCCAGCTGCCTGCCTGTGTGCAGGCAGGGCTGTATCCCCCCCAGGAACTCACCCAGCCCTTTTCCCCCCCCCCCACAGGCAGCTGCTGGCCCATTTTCACTGCCTGTCCTGCGACCGGCCCCTCAGCATGCTGGTGCCTGGCCCGTGAGTACCGTCCGGCACCGGTGCATCGGGGGGTGCGTGGGTGATTCGGAGGAGAGACGGGTGCTGGCAGTGCCCCGCTGTGCCCGGCACGGGGGTTAGGGTGTCTGCCTGGGGGGTGCAGCCCTCCTGAGCCCCTCCCTGGGGGCAGTGGGATGCCAATGGGGTACAAGCCTGTGGGTTTTGGGGCACTGCCCCGAGCTGGGGTGGGTCGTGTGTCTCCTGTCACCCACCCACGGCTCCTGCCCTCCCCAGGCACATCGCGGCCATCCCGTCCAGGCCACCGCTCCCCCTCCGCCTTGCCAGGCGCTCCCATACTGTCGTGGAGCTGGAGCAAACACGGCAGCACAGCCACAGGTAGGGGACACGGGGACCCGGCCCCTGGGGTGCAGGTTGGCCCTGCCCTGGAGAGGGAGAACTCTTCCCAGGGTGGGGGTGAAGGGATGCAGGGGGGGCCTGGGCAGGGCAGGGGAGCAGAGATGTGCTGCAGAGGGGTCAGCTGTGCTTGTCCCCGGTCTGTGGCGTTTTACAGCCCTCCCTGCGCTGCCCTGTCTAGCCCAGGTCTGTGTCTCAGTGGTGCTGAAGCCACATGTGGTGAGCTGTGTCTGGTCTCAGCCTGACCTCAGGCTTCACGGGGGAGTCAGCTGCCTCCTGTGAAACAAGTCACCGAAATTAAACACTGCAGCTGGGACAGCCCAGCTCCTGCCTCCCGGTGTCCCTTGCGTAGGGTGCAGGGACCTGCCATGGCCGTGACCAGCTCACCAGGGCCACGGGGAAAGAGCAGATCCAGCACAGCTGGACAGGCGTGGGTCTCCTTCAGCAGTCGGAGGGCACCCGGGAGGGACATACCCCAGCGGGGAGCACGCGCGGCCCCCTCCCTGGCGTAGTAGGGTGAAGCACGGGGTGCCGCGGTGCTGGGTGCTGAGCATCCCTGTGCTCCGTCCCACAGGGAGCGGGTGGCCGAGTGCGGGTACCCCCGCGTGCCGCGGCGCCGCAGGGGCCGGCACACCCTCACCCACCCGCTGCAGCGCTGCCCGCACCCCCAGCCCCACCCGCCCAGGGCCCCGCGGCCGCTCCAGCCCCGCGCCCTGCTCCCCATCAAGGTAAGGATGACGAAGGTAGGGATACAGCGGGGGCAAGCGAGGCTGGGAGGGTGATGCTGAGCATCCAGGGTGGGGGTGGGGGGATCCGTGCCTCGGTTTCCCCAGGGGGAGCTGGGTGGGGGGGTTTGCCTGGGAATGCTGATTTGGGCCCCGTGTTTCAGCCAATCCCCTCTCTCCTTCCCAGCACGACGAGACGGAGCTGTTGGGCCAGGATGGCCACATCTACAGGGGCCGGCGGGTCAGGCAGCTGCCTGTGCTCGTGGGCGAGGAGGGTACGTCTGGGCCACGCTTGGGGAGGGGATGTGGCGGGGGTGAACTGGGCAGTGGAGTGGGCAGGGTGCCCGCGGGGTGCCAGGTTTTCCCCCTTTCCCCGCCGTGTGTTCTCCCTGGCTCCCCCCAGCCCAGCTCCCTCTGCTCCCTCCTGCCAGACTTCCCCAGGGCCAAGCCCAAGCTGTCCCCGAGGCAGTGGGATGCGAGGGACACCGACCGCCTGCTCTCCCGGCCCCAGAGCACTGCGTCCTCGCTCAGCCAACCAGGTACGGCCCTGCCAGGGCACCGGGGTGGGGGGAGAGGGCACCCTGCTGTGTCCTGGTGGGTGGGGGCAAGCAGGGTGGGATGGGGGTTTGGGGTGGAGTGGGGTGGGAGCAGGATGGAGGGGGAGGACTGGAAGATGGGGCAATCGATCCCCATGTTGGAGCCAGAGCAAGGTGGAGGGATGTGGCGGGGTGGTCCTGGCCGCTGCGGGACAAGAGCCTGTCTGCTTCAGGGTGGGGGCCAGGACCCCATTTCTGGGTGTCTCTGGCCAGGCAGGGGGGCTAACCCCCAGGGGCTGCAGGGGGGCTAACCCCTGCCCCTCTCCCCCAGGCATCCCCACCTCGCCAGAGCACAGGCCAGCCTCCTCCCACGGCCGCCTCTCCCAGGCACGGGGGCTCCTCGTGCCCCTCCAGCCCTCGTGGGACGGATCCAGCACCCCGGAAGCCAGGCCGGACTGGGGGTCCCCGACTGAACCCCCACCACCCCGGCCACCGAGCAGGCAAGCGAGCATCTCTGGCCAGCAGCAATAAAGGGCGATGGGCAGCCAAGCACCTGCGTGGCCTGAGTGGGGTGGCCCTGGGCTGGGATCTTCCCGTCGTGCATAAGGAGGGGTCGCAGCATCCCTTGTCCTGCGGCCACGTGTGGCCAGAGGAGCTGAAACCAGCCCCTGTCCAACCCCCCTCCCAGGGTCTGTGCCGGCCCCGTGCTGCCACGCTCTCCCTGACACCCCCTGGCCTCCATGAACCACTTTTCGGCCCCGATGGCTCCTGACAGGGAGCTTGTGGCCCCCAAAAGGCTCTGGGGGAGCCCATGCTAAAGCAGGAGGATGATGACGCTCCGTTGCTGCTGAAGGTGGTGGGAGATGGGGACCGCGGTGGGAAGGGTGGCAGCAGGACATGGCTTTAACGCCGAAAGGGAATCCCACCCCAAGCCCGCTGGTTGGCTATCGCTTATCCCGCGGGATGAGCATCACTGAGCAGGTTTCCTTATCTGCTCATGGATTGTCACCCCCTTGTCCCTCTTCCAACGCTGCCATTGATGGAAAGAGGAAGGCACTGACCCCACTGCTGCCGGGCTCGGGGCAGCTGATGATTCCCCCCTCCGGAGCGAAGCACCATAACCCCTTCTCTGCCCCCAGCCCTGGGGACACACATCCCCTCCTTTCTCTTACGCCACCCCCATTGCTTGGGGCTGCTTTTCCCCAGCCCCCTTCTGCCACCCCTCACCGTCAGATGGGAGAAAGGTGTGCTGAGACCTGGCATAAGTCGTGTCACGAATGGAGCGGTACTGGGCAGGGAAACTGCAGTCCCTAGAAGCGACGTGGCGGGGGGACCTGGGGGTGTCACGGCTGGGGACATGTGGCCGTGTGTATGGGGGAGCCGGGGCTGTCCCAGCACAACGTGCAAAGCACCGGGGACAGCCCCAACTCCCCTGTGCACACACGCAGTGACACGTGGCGGGGGGGGGGAGACACACCAAGCTGGCGGAGCGCAGGCAGAGCGCAGGCAGAGCGCAGGCAGCACGTGGGACTCGGCGCAGCCTCCTGGGGGGGGCCTGTCCCCACTGGTAATGCTGCGGCTTGGGGGGGGGCTCACGCCCATTCTCGGTGCCCTTGCAGGGATGTGCTGCCAGCAAAGAGAGAAGGCAGGGACAGCTGGTGTTAAAAAAGTGATTTTTATTTTTTTATTATTTTTGAATTAATAAAAAACCTTCGACCTGTTTTTTGTTGTTTCTTTCTTCTTTTTTTGTTTTTGTTTTTTTTTTAGCAAGATTGATTTGAAAACTAAAAAAGCTCCCCCCAGCTCCCCCCTCTCTGGGGAAGGGCCATGAATGGCAGTTGCAGGGACAGGAGGGGCATCGCCTTGATAAATCCCCCTATGCCCTGGGGGTGCCGAGGGAGGGAGGATGGGGTTGGGGGGGGTCCGGGGGGGTCTGTGCAAGAAGCCAGGCTGAATTTCCGAAGCCAGAGAAGAGGCGTGTTTGCTCTGGGCGCTGCGACAAGCGTCCAGGAAATCCAGAGCCAGGGATGGGGGGGCCAGTGGCTCTGTGTCTGTGGCCACGATCCGGGGTGCCAACAGCTGCCTCCATTTATTTTCCGTTATTTCCCCCCCACCCTTCCTTCTCCTGCCCTGCTGCAGGGATGCTGGGGGGGGAGCCACAGGGAAACCCCCCCACCCACCCAGCAGCCACCTCCGTGCTGCTGCTCCTTCTCTCTGGATTTATATACTATAGTTATATATTTAAAAAAAAAAATGGGGGGAGAAAAGACCAGCTAGTGACTCTTGCAGAGGCTCTCATGGGCCGGTGGCCTCCCCGGCAGCATGTCCCGTCCCGCCCCCCCCTTAAAAATAATAATAAAACCACAGGGGTGGCGGGGGGATGGTGCGTTGGGGACACGGCATCTGCCCGACCTGACCAACCCAGACCTAGGTTGCCATCCCGTCAGCATCAAACCTCAGCGTTTTCTCTCCAGCCCCAAGACCCTCCCCTTGCTGTTGCTGCACCACTGTGCTGATGGGGCCTGTGCTATTTTAGGGAGTCTTACAGCTTTTCCTGCCGGTCCCGAGTGCTGTCTAGACAGCTTGAGCAGCCCCTGGGCGTAGCTTTAGCACTCCTGAGCCCCCCGCTCTGCCGCTGACTTGGAGGTAAGACTTAGGGGCACTCCAAGGAGGGTTTAGCTTCTTGCCTCAGTGCATCTTGTTCCCATCTCTTAATCTCTCTGCTCCCTCTTTGAATTCAGTCCTCCCAGTTTGGAAGAGAAGAATACAGACTAGAGGCTTTGGTTTTAATGCCTGAGAACAGGTATCTGGTGTCATTTAGAAGAGCGAGTTCTGCTTCCTGCTTGCCCACCCTCATCCTTTCTTGGAAATGGTCTTTGAGTGCCTCACCCAAGGGGGTGCTCTGACCGTGTGACGGCCCGACCTGGAGGTTTCTAAGGGAAAAGAAATGCTTGTCGATTATTTTTGTAAGTACTTTGATGGATCCCTCGGGCTCGAAGATTTTTCCCAGTGTTTGAATACTTCCTGGGGCTGTCTGGATGCCTGTGTTTAGCTGCGTTTCTTTTTTCCCCGCTCTCACGGCTCCTTTGCTTCGGTGCAAGGTGCGAGAAATCTGTGTGTTGATGCAGTCAGCAGCAGCCTTCCACCATTGCCACGTCTGAGGGAGAGGGTAAAATCTGTCACGCTTTTGACACCTCAGCCAATAAATCAATGGAGGTGCTTCCTTGCCGGGACTGGGCTTGTCTGGGAGAGTTTCAGGGGGGAGCAGGGTGCCGGACGGGCAGGATGGTCTCTGTGCACGGCGCAGCCACGGGCTGCAGGGAGCTGCGTCAAAATATTCGACGTCACCAGTTGTATTTTGTGTCGTCACAGTGGAAAAGGCAGCGGGGAGCCCGGGCCCTGCCCGCCGCCGGGGCCGCCGCGTCGCCTGGCAACGGGAGGCGCTGCGTTATCCCGCCCTGTAAACACGGGCACGTGGGCAGCGGGCTCGGCCAATGGGCAGCGGGCAGCGGCGGGTGGTGGCCAATGAGGAAAGGGAAGGGGTGGGCTCAGGGTGAGGGGCGGGGCTAGGGGAGAGCAGAGCGGCGGCGGGGACGGACGAGTAAGGTTGGGGGTGCGCGGTCGGGAGAGGGGGCCTGGGGGGCCTGGGGGGCCTGGGGGGCCCGGGGGGCTGGCGAGAAAGTGAGGCGGGGGGCAGGGGCAGGCAGAGCTGGGTATGAGGCTGGGGGTGGCCGGGGAAGGAGACACCCCTCCCTCTCCCCCAGACAGCCCTGCCCTCGGGGGGTCACCGTGTCACCCGCGCCCCCACCGCTTCGACCACTTCCTGTGGTGAGGAGGAGGAGGAGGAGGAGGAGGAGGAGGGCGGCTGCCCATCCCTCCCAGCCGCCCAGGTCCCCTCGAGGCAAAAGGGGTGCTGTCGTGTCCCCCCCGCTCAGGCTCGGTGTTTTCGGGCAGGGCAGCAGCCATGGACCCGCTCAGCCTGTCCCAGCTGCTGGACGTCGCCATCGGGACGCCCCAGGTCGGGGCCGTCAACTTCCCGGCGCTGCACAGCCTGCTGCAGGCCATGCTCAGGCACCTGGGCCTGCAGGACCTGCCTGCCCTGGGGCGAGGGCACAGCCCGACCCCCCTCCTGGGGCGGGACCAGCCCCCCGAGGCACCCCCGAGAGAAGAAGGGGGACAGGGCGGAGGCCCAGGCACAGAGTCGCTCACGCCCGCGAAGGACCCGCTGCAGGGGACCGTGAGCACTCCCCAGGACGCCTCCGTGGCCGCTGACGCGGGGCAGATGAAGGCAAAGATTGAAGAGAACGAGAGCAGCACCTCCAAGGTAGAGGCTCTTCCCCGTTCCCTGGGTGCCCCCCCGTGAGACACCCCCTCCTCTGGGGTCTGCACCACCATTGTGGTGCCCTTAGGTCTGGTTTAAGCCTGAGCTCGAGGTGGTATGTGGGGCTTCACTGTGGGAAAGGGATGGAGTTTTGGGGAGAAAGAGCTGGGGCTGAAATGCTGCTCCAGTTGCTCTGGGTTCTCCCCAAGTTGCCATCAGCAAGTCGTGGGTCCGGTACAGCAGCCGGTGCCCTCGGCTCCAGCAGGCAGAGGCTCAGCACCTGTGGAGATCCAGCCCTACCACTCTCCATCCCTCCCTTCCCCACTCCTGAGCCACAGCCAGGTACGGCACCCGCTCCTCAGGCAGCTGAGAGGCTCCATCAGCACCTCATGGGCCTCATCTCGCAGCCCAAATCCCCTTGGCTTGCCCAAGGGCTAGACCCAGCACTGGTGGGGACTGGAGAGGGGCCTCATCCTGCACAGCGCTGAGCCGTCTGGGGCTGCGAGCATCCCCAGTGGGAAGAAATAAGCTCAGGTTCAAGGAAACGGTCACCTTGGGTGCTGCAGGGCCGGATCCTGCTGGGGCTGGGACATGTAGGGAGAAGGCAGCAGGGAGGGTTTCCCCGGGTGGCTGAGCTCACCCTCCTCGGGGCAGGCCCCTGCTTGATCGCTCCCCGCTTCGTTAGCCGCGGTTGCCGCTGCCCTCGCGGGCCAGGCTGTGGTTGAGAGGGTGGCAGCAGCTCTTTGCCCTTTGGATCGGCTTCAGTAGTCTTGCCCAGAGCCCGGTGTGGGGAGGCAGGGCTGGATCTGTCCCCGCTTACTTGGGCTGTGCAGTGGGCCCCCCCCGGGGCAGGGTTGGGGGGGGTCTCTGGGGAGCTGCTGCCCCTTCTTGGCTGCTGAAGGTGTGATGAATGGTAAGTGCTGCCCGCAGTGCAGTGCCCCCGGGACTCACCCCCGCCACTCCCCTCTCTCAGGCCGTGGCTCTCTCCCAGGATCTCCTCGAGGAGATGGGCAGGATGAAGGCGGCGCAGTCCCGCATGGAGGAGGACATTCGGATGATCCGCGAGACGCTTGGCATGGTGAGCTGCTGCCGGTGTCCCCAGGAGGCAGCTGGGCCCTCACCCCGCTCCCTGCCTCTGTGTCACCCTGCCACCCCTGCCCCACGGCCCTGGGTGTCACCCGGCGTGAAGGGTGCCAGGAGGGAAGAGCAGGAAGGGTGTCCCAAGGCTGAAGAGGTAACTGCATGCACCAACCAAAGTGATGCTAAGACATTTTTTAACTAAACAGCTGTAAAGAAAGAAACATGGGTGCTAAGAAGGAGAGGAGATAAAGATCTACCCATGCAACACAGCCACAACCCTGCCTGGCATCCCTCTGTCCTGTGCCCAAGTTAATTTTTGGATGCTCCTTTTCAATCCTGCTCCTGTGTCTGGGCTGCCATCCCTCTCCTTGTCCCGCTCCAGGGGAATCTCCAGGACGCTGCCGGCCAGCTGCCGGCCCTCCGTGACCAGACGGCGTTGGACAGTGACATGGTACGGCCGCGCGCACGCCCGGATCCTGCTCCGGGACGGAGGCGGCTGCGTGCCCGGGGCACCGGTGCACCCAGTCCCTCGGTGTCAGGGCACGGTCCCAGCAGGGCTGGGCAGCGATGCTGGAGGGGGTCAGTGCTCCTGTGGGTGCCATCTCACCCGGCTACGTGGCCAGGGTTGACCCCCTAATCCCTTTTTTCCCCAGAAAAAGCTGAAGGAAAGGCTGAGCCTCTACCCAGCCCCGGAGGAGGCGAGCAACATGGTGCGCTGGGAGGTGCTGGAGGATTGCCTGGTGGGCAGCAAAGCGGGAGGAGGAGAAGGAGGAGGAGAAGGCCGAGCTCTGTCAGTGGTGAGTGCTGGGGCATCCCAGCTATGGGAGTGGGACTCAGCAGGACCGCAGCCCCCCGGGCCTCGGCGGAGGTTTGCTCAGCACTTCTCTTCCCTGTGCATCCCGCCGGGAGGCAGGACCTGGCACCAGCAGAGCCAGGGCAGCTCCTCGGCTGCCCCAACAGAGACCTCCTCATCGTCTGTGCCACCGACAGCCCCCAACAGCCCCTCCGTGGGGCAAGGGAGCGCCCGAAACCCTTGGGGTGACCGCGCAGCCCCCTGTCCTTGCTCAACGTTGGGCAGGACCACGGCTCCCTGCCCTCCTGGTCTCTCTGGGGCTGGTAGGTGGGAGCCGGGGACAGCGGAGGGACATTTTGGGGCAAACCCCAGCATTCTGCACCATGAGATGGTTTCCAAATCCTACCTGGGGCTGCTGCTCCTGAAATGAAGGCGCAGCCCATTAGGCTGGGAAGCGGGTCTGGTCCAGCAGCTCTGGAGTACAGAATCCCATTGCTGGAGAGAAGAATGCCTTGCTGTTGTGTCAGGTGGCATCAGCAGGGGGTTTGCTGATCTCCAGGATCGGCTGCTGAAATGACTCTGCAGGCACAGAGGTGGCCAAAGGACTAAAGGGACTGGGGAGGGGCCGGGCGGCTGGGGCGCCCGGGGGTCCCTGTGGGTTGGGCGGTCTCTGCCTTTGGGGTACTTGAGTTTGGCTCCGTGAGCTGGGGGGTTTGAGGACAGGGCGGGTGGCCCTTGCTGCTGCACTTCCGCCCATAAACCTGCTCCCCTTTGCCTCCTCTTCGCAGGATGGCAGTGAGGGCCAGGCTGCCCCCGCCGAGCCCCCCACTGCAGACATGGACACCCCGCATGGGGCAAGCTCAGCGCTGGGACTGAAGGGACCAGGGACACAGCCTGCACTCAGGACCAGCAAAGGGACCAGCAAGGGGACTCCACAGACACAGCCTGGCTCCCCGGCGACGCAGAGAGCACCAGTGGCCCCTGAGAAGGGGGCAGGTGCTTCCTCAGATAAGACAAAGACTTGTGATGCCCGTGCCACTACGCTGGGGACAGAGTCAGGGGCCCCTGACACCCAGACCTCCACCCCAGGGGCACAGCCAGGGGCCTCTGACACCCAGAGTGCTACCCCAGGGGTGCAGCCAAGTACCCCCAGCACCCAAACGGTGGAGGCTCTCCACCAGATCGGGCAGCTCAGCCACCTCTGTGCCAGCCTGAAGGAGCAGGTGGCCCGGCTGGAAGCCACTAAGTCAGAGCACGCCGAGCTTGAGAAGCTGCGCCTGCTCTCCTCGGAGGGAGGTAGGAGCCCCTGGGGGGGCTGGCAGGGGGGTGTTTGGCATGGGGACACCCTGGGCTGGGGGCTCGTTGTGCTCAGAGCCTGGCCTCAAAGGCGAGACCCCCTCACTGACAGCATGTCCCCTCGGACCACATCTAGACAAGGAGAGCATCACCAGCGTCCTGGCCGACCTCCAGGGCCGGGTGTCCTCGCTGCAGGGCCTGACCAGTGACCTGCAGGGCGAGAATGGGAAGGTGAGCTGGCAGCAGTCCCTGGGGGGGCTGCGGGGATGCCAGGGGGGAGTTGGGCAGGGAGGAGGCAGCTGAAGGGCCCCTGGGCTGGGACAACAGAGGGGGCTGTGCCCTGACTCATCCGCCACTGCCTTTCCCAGATCAGGCAGCTGGAAGATGCCGTTGGAAAGCTGGAGGTAGCTGGAGCCAACTGGAAAGGGGATGTCAGCGAGCAGATCACCCTGCAACTGGGGTAAAAGGACGGACAGGGTTTCCTACCCTGCAGGAGGAGCCCGGGGGGACAAGGGACACCCCCTGAGCGGCCCTGTGGAGGCTAAGCCTGCCTGTGCCCCTGTCTCACTGACCAGGTCCACGCTGCAGGAGATGAGGCGTAAGCTGAAGGAGCTGGAAGAGCAGCAGGAGATGACCAAGGCCACGCTGGAGCGGTTGGTGGCCAAGACGGCTGACGAGCTGCAGGAGCAGGTGAGGTCCAGGGGCAGCGCTCCCACCGCCACAGCTCGGTGGGGTGGTCCTGGAGGGGTTCCCAGCCACATCCTCTGGCTGGCTGGGGCCATCGAGCCTCCACAGCACCCGGATTTGTTGACTGCATCCACCTCATCTCAGAGCCGACTCCTTCTCCCCTTCCTGCAGCTGGGCAAGCCGAGGGCGACGGTGGCGAGCACAGGGCAGGAGCAGGCAGAGGCGCAGGCAGCGTGCCCCGACTGCAGCGGGGACATCCGCAAGCAGTTGGGGCAGCTCCTGCAGCGCCACGAGAAGCTCCAGGAGGTGGTGGACGATTTAGTGTCGCGGCAGGCAGTGGTCAAGGTGGTAAGGCAGATTCCAGGGAGGAGCCAGGTAAGGAGATGCCGGCATGGGGGGCTTGGGAGGGGGTTGCCAGCACCCCCCCAGCTGGTTGTGCTTCACTGTAACGTGGGGGAGCCCCTCACCGCCTCCCAGATTAGTTGGTACAAGTGAGCAGCATGGCAGGAAATTAAAGCCTTGATGCAAATGTCCTGTTGGCACTGAGAGCCCATGGCCACCGGGCAAGTAACCCGGGTCTGTCCCCACGGGGGCAGCCAGCCCCCCCTTGCACGGCACCACCTTGTCATCTTCCTCCCTGAAGCAGGACGAGGAGCTGCTGAAGCGCATCCAGGCCACCGTCACGCAGGTGCAAGGCGACTACGAGAAGCTCAATTCTGTCACCACGAACCTCCTGAATGACCGTCACCAGAAGGAGAAAGATATGGAGGTAGGTGGCTGAAACCCCCTCGGGGTCAGAGCATCCTCCAGGCAGACCCCAGGCTGGGGACCACAAGGGATTTGTCTGCACCCCCCCAAACCTCGCAGCCCTGTGGAGGTTCACTGTACCTTTCCTGGAGGTTTGGGTGAGGTGGGGGGAGCGGGGGTTGCTCAGCTGGCCAGGAGGCAGCTCCAACCCTGCCGCGGTGTCATGGGATGCTTTTCTGTGTTGGAAGGCTCTGTTCCGGTCCCTGGAGAGGCTGGAGAAGGAGAAGGCGAACAAGGAAGACCTGGTGCTGGGAACTGATGTGGTATGGCCTTGGGGGGTCCTGGCACCACCCAAGGGGGTGCTGGGCAGGGTGACGAACACCTCTTGTGCCTTGGGGGCTCAGTGGCAGAACTGGCCTGGGGGAGGGAGGGTTTCCAGACTGGCTGTGGCTCCTTCCCCAGGTGCCTCTGTCTTCCCCTGGGTCCCTTCAGCTGGTGTGACCAACCCCACGGGGGTGATGGGGCGAGTGGGGCCACACAGCCACTTCTCCCTGTCCTCCTGCCACGAGCTGGCCCTGCCCATCATCCCTCCATCCTTTCCTCACTGCTCTCCTGCCTTTCCCCGCTGCTAGAAAGCAGACAAAACCGCCCTGGCCGGCAAAGTGAGTCGCACCCAGTTTGAGGCGAGCATGGAGCGGCTGAATGAGAGGATGCAGGAGACGCTGAGCCGGGTGGCGGGGCAGGAGCAGGGCTGGCACCAGGTCCAGCGGCAGCTCAGTGAAGAGATGGACTCCAAGGTGAGGGGTGGCACGTCCCCGCTGCGCAAAACTGGCACCTTCGGGGCTTGGCAGCCTAAGGCAGCATCCCTCTGAGGATCCCCCCTCCTGGCTTTTCATGGGGAACATGATGTCCCAGCCCGGGGCAGCTGGCTGAGGGTGTGTGTCTGTCCGTAGCTGGACCGCCTGGAGCTGGGGCCTTTCCGGCAGCAGCTGGAGGAGCACTGGAGGAGCATCCTGGAGCAGCTCAAGGAGAAGGAGCCGCTGACGGAGGCTGACGATGCAGCTGGGATGAAGAAGTGAGTGCGATGGGGGTGGCGATGGCTTCTCCTCCCACCGGTAGCAGGTTCCCGATGTTAAAGGAGGCACGAGGAGGGGGACCTGCAGGATGGAGCCCTCCCGAACCAAAAGTGGGATGTGGGTGCAAAGGTTTTCTGGAGCAAGGGTGGGGAACGGCGACTTGTCCCCCTGGGCAGGGGCGTGACACGCGGCGCCGCAGAGCTGGGTTGTGACCTGCCCTCCTGGCGAGGGGCAGGGGGGTAATTAGCGCTGACGAAGTGATGAAACCGGTGTGAGGGCTGGTTGGGATGGCAGCTATGGGTGCCTGCGCCCTTCGCCTCCCATCCCTGCCTGCCCTGGGCAGCCACAGGCAGCTGCCAGGTTTCGGAGGTGCCCGCAGGGCCGAGGCGAGCGTGTCCCTGTCCTCGGGGCAGCTGTGACAAAACTCATCCTGAAAAATGTGGGAATCCTGCATCCCCCAGGCCCGGCGTTTGTACCCCAGCAAGAGGTACAGGAACACCCGCATTCTGTCCTTGCTGGTACCCCCAGTTCCCATGGGACTGGGGTGCTGTGCGTGCCTGTGGGCGTAGTTCCCGTAATGGTGGTTTTTGGGTGCTCCCCTCAGTGGATTCTCCGGTGCCTAGTACGAGGTGGAGCTTTTTCCCAAGCGGGAGCCCACAACCAACTGCTCTCCCCCATCGTACCCCCTTGATTTTGTAGTCAGCCGGTGGGTTGCGACCTTGTTGGGGTGGGGTGGGGTGGGGTGGGGGGTAAGCCAGGCTCAAAACCCTGCGGTTCCCCCCGCAAATACCATAACTCATTACAATGCAGTGCCCAGCACCTTGCTGCTGCCTGCCAGCTGCCTGCCTGTGTGCAGGCAGGGCTGTATCCCCCCCAGGAACTCACCCAGCCCTTTTCCCCCCCCCCCACAGGCAGCTGCTGGCCCATTTTCACTGCCTGTCCTGCGACCGGCCCCTCAGCATGCTGGTGCCTGGCCCGTGAGTACCGTCCGGCACCGGTGCATCGGGGGGTGCGTGGGTGATTCGGAGGAGAGACGGGTGCTGGCAGTGCCCCGCTGTGCCCGGCACGGGGGTTAGGGTGTCTGCCTGGGGGGTGCAGCCCTCCTGAGCCCCTCCCTGGGGGCAGTGGGATGCCAATGGGGTACAAGCCTGTGGGTTTTGGGGCACTGCCCCGAGCTGGGGTGGGTCGTGTGTCTCCTGTCACCCACCCACGGCTCCTGCCCTCCCCAGGCACATCGCGGCCATCCCGTCCAGGCCACCGCTCCCCCTCCGCCTTGCCAGGCGCTCCCATACTGTCGTGGAGCTGGAGCAAACACGGCAGCACAGCCACAGGTAGGGGACACGGGGACCCGGCCCCTGGGGTGCAGGTTGGCCCTGCCCTGGAGAGGGAGAACTCTTCCCAGGGTGGGGGTGAAGGGATGCAGGGGGGGCCTGGGCAGGGCAGGGGAGCAGAGATGTGCTGCAGAGGGGTCAGCTGTGCTTGTCCCCGGTCTGTGGCGTTTTACAGCCCTCCCTGCGCTGCCCTGTCTAGCCCAGGTCTGTGTCTCAGTGGTGCTGAAGCCACATGTGATGAGCTGTGTCTGGTCTCAGCCTGACCTCAGGCTTCACGGGGGAGTCAGCTGCCTCCTGTGAAACAAGTCACCGAAATTAAACACTGCAGCTGGGACAGCCCAGCTCCTGCCTCCCGGTGTCCCTTGCGTAGGGTGCAGGGACCTGCCATGGCCGTGACCAGCTCACCAGGGCCACGGGGAAAGAGCAGATCCAGCACAGCTGGACAGGCGTGGGTCTCCTTCAGCAGTCGGAGGGCACCCGGGAGGGACATACCCCAGCGGGGAGCACGCGCGGCCCCCTCCCTGGCGTAGTAGGGTGAAGCACGGGGTGCCGCGGTGCTGGGTGCTGAGCATCCCTGTGCTCCGTCCCACAGGGAGCGGGTGGCCGAGTGCGGGTACCCCCGCGTGCCGCGGCGCCGCAGGGGCCGGCACACCCTCACCCACCCGCTGCAGCGCTGCCCGCACCCCCAGCCCCACCCGCCCAGGGCCCCGCGGCCGCTCCAGCCCCGCGCCCTGCTCCCCATCAAGGTAAGGATGACGAAGGTAGGGATACAGCGGGGGCAAGCGAGGCTGGGAGGGTGATGCTGAGCATCCAGGGTGGGGGTGGGGGGATCCGTGCCTCGGTTTCCCCAGGGGGAGCTGGGTGGGGGGGTTTGCCTGGGGATGCTGATTTGGGCCCCGTGTTTCAGCCAATCCCCTCTCTCCTTCCCAGCACGACGAGACGGAGCTGTTGGGCCAGGATGGCCACATCTACAGGGGCCGGCGGGTCAGGCAGCTGCCTGTGCTCGTGGGCGAGGAGGGTACGTCTGGGCCACGCTTGGGGAGGGGATGTGGCGGGGGTGAACTGGGCAGTGGAGTGGGCAGGGTGCCCGCGGGGTGCCAGGTTTTCCCCCTTTCCCCGCCGTGTGTTCTCCCTGGCTCCCCCCAGCCCAGCTCCCTCTGCTCCCTCCTGCCAGACTTCCCCAGGGCCAAGCCCAAGCTGTCCCCGAGGCAGTGGGATGCGAGGGACACCGACCGCCTGCTCTCCCGGCCCCAGAGCACTGCGTCCTCGCTCAGCCAGCCAGGTACAGCCCTGCCAGGGCACCGGGGTGGGGGGAGAGGGCACCCTGCTGTGTCCTGGTGGGTGGGGGCAAGCAGGGTGGGATGGGGGTTTGGGGTGGAGTGGGGTGGGAGCAGGATGGAGGGGGAGGACTGGAAGATGGGGCAATCGATCCCCATGTTGGAGCCAGAGCAAGGTGGAGGGATGTGGCGGGGTGGTCCTGGCCGCTGCGGGACAAGAGCCTGTCTGCTTCAGGGTGGGGGCCAGGACCCCATTTCTGGGTGTCTCTGGCCAGGCAGGGGGGCTAACCCCCAGGGGCTGCAGGGGGGCTAACCCCTGCCCCTCTCCCCCAGGCATCCCCACCTCGCCAGAGCACAGGCCAGCCTCCTCCCACGGCCGCCTCTCCCAGGCACGGGGGCTCCTCGTGCCCCTCCAGCCCTCGTGGGACGGATCCAGCACCCCGGAAGCCAGGCAGGACTGGGGGTCCCCGACTGAACCCCCACCACCCCGGCCACCGAGCAGGCGAGCGAGCATCTCTGGCCAGCAGCAATAAAGGGCGATGGGCAGCCAAGCACCTGCGTGGCCTGAGTGGGGTGGCCCTGGGCTGGGATCTTCCCGTCGTGCATAAGGAGGGGTCGCAGCATCCCTTGTCCTGCGGCCACGTGTGGCCAGAGGAGCTGAAACCAGCCCCTGTCCAACCCCCCTCCCAGGGTCTGTGCCGGCCCCGTGCTGCCACGCTCTCCCTGACACCCCCTGGCCTCCATGAACCACTTTTCGGCCCCGATGGCTCCTGACAGGGAGCTTGTGGCCCCCAAAAGGCTCTGGGGGAGCCCACGCTAAAGCAGGAGGATGATGACGCTCCGTTGCTGCTGAAGGTGGTGGGAGATGGGGACTGTGGTGGGAGATGGGGACCGCGGTGGGAAGGGTGGCAGCAGGACATGGCTTTAACGCCAAAAGCGAATCCCCCCCCAAGCCCGCTGGTTGGCTATCGCTTATCCCGCGGGATGAGCATCACTGAGCAGGTTTCCTTATCTGCTCATGGATTGTCACCCCCTTGTCCCTCTTCCAACGCGGCCATTGATGGAAAGAGGAAGGCACTGACCCCACTGCTGCCGGGCTCGGGGCAGCTGATGATTCCCCCCTCCGGAGCGAAGCACCATAACCCCTTCTCTGCCCCCAGCCCTGGGGACACACATCCCCTCCTTTCTCTTACGCCACCCCCATTGCTTGGGGCTGCTTTTCCCCAGCCCCCTTCTGCCACCCCTCACCGTCAGATGGGAGAAAGGTGTGCTGAGACCTGGCATAAGTCGTGTCACGAATGGAGAGGTACTGGGCAGGGAAACTGCAGTCCCTAGAAGCGACATGGCGGGGGGACCTGGGGGTGTCACGGCTGGGGACATGTGGCCGTGTGTATGGGGGAGCCGGGGCTGTCCCAGCACAACGTGCAAAGCACCGGGGACAGCCCCAACTCCCCTGGGGGAACGGGGACGGACACACCAAGCTGGTGGCACCTCTCGGGAGGGTGAGAAACCCTGAGGGGAACCCCAGAGGCAGCCGGGGGGGACCCAGGCACGTGGGGAAGCATCCCCTCACCCTGCCATGGTGCGTGCTTGGGGGCTGCCCTGTGGAAAAACTGCTCCCCTGGTAGATCTTCTCCCCAGATTCGGGCGAGGGGGGGGAAGCACCCAAACCTCCCCCCCACAATGGCAGACCCCAACCCTGCCCACCCCGCTGCAGTCTCCAGGCACCTTAGCCCCCAGGGAGCCCCCCCTGCCGGGGATGTTTCCCCTGGTGGGTTTGGTTTTTCAGGGGAAAAATAGGTGCTAAATACCCGCGTTGGGGGTGCCCAGGTGGATCCAGCAGGATCTGGGATTCCCTCAGTGCTACCTCCAGTGGGATAACTGGGAGCACTCAGAGCAAACTGGTGACCACTAGAATAGAGCCAGCAGAGGACCATCTTGTCCCCCAGGAGGGGGGTCAGGCATTGATGGGCTTAAAAACACCCCCCACTCCCTGGGACTAATTGCATTTGCAGGATTTGGCCCAGCTGGGGCTGAGCCCTTTGGGGTGTGTGTGTGTCCCCAGCTCACCCCCTCTCCCACCCACTGTCCCATTTGCTGCTGCTCGGACCCAGCTGCACCCTATAAACAAACACCCCCACCCCCCCAAACATGAGCACCCAGCCCCACATCCCTTTTTGGGTGCTGCCTGCGCTGCTGGAGCAGGTGAGTAGCCCCAGCTGGGGCATTTTTTCCCCTTTTTTCCTTTTTCCTTCTGAGGTTGGGCTGTGCTGGGGGTCTCCCTGTTCCCTGGGGGATGACTTGCTGTTGTGCTTTGAGCCCCCCCAGCCCTTGCTGCCATCTCTGGAGCTGCTCCGTTCCCATTTTGGGCTTTTTTTACCCCAGTTGCTTGGTGTGTGAGCAGTGTGGCAAGGGGGGGGGGGGGGGTGTGTGCCGTGTTCTTCTTCAATTTTAATTGAGTTTGGATATTTAAGCACAAAGCCAGGGGCTGGTGCGTTGTTTGGAGTCGTTAGAAGGGGGGTGGCACAGCAAGTGGCTTGTGAGGTCAGGGCCTGGGGCTGAGCAGTGTCCTGGGCCTGGGGGGAAAGGAGTTGGTGGCCAGCGAGCCCCCACCCATGGCCCTCCTGCAGTGGGGGACACTGAAAAGGCATCACCCCCCCACCCCCCCCACCTCAGAGCAGGCTTTGCCTAAAAGCCTGGCAGCCCTGAGTATCGCAGGGCTCCCTGCAGGGCTGAGGCCTGGGGGGCTCATCACATGGGTGGGTGATGGGGCTGGGGAGGGGGACACAAGCTGCCGGGGGGTGGGTTGCAAACCGCAGTATTTTGTGAGGGTGCAGGATGGGGTTCGGGCTGCACCCCAGGACATGGGGGTCCTCGCTGTGCTCACATGGCCCCCCCACGGCTCCGGGGTCCCCCCTTCCCTCTGCTCCCCCCTTCGGGGATGGCAGCGGCGGCTTCTGCAGGCAGAGCGCAGGCAGAGCGCAGGCAGCACGTGGGACTCGGCGCAGCCTCCTGGGGGGGGCCTGTCCCCACTGGTAATGCTGCGGCTTGGGGGGGGGCTCACGCCCGTTCTCGGTGCCCTTGCAGGGATGTGCTGCCAGCAAAGAGAGAAGGCAGGGACAGCTGGTGTTAAAAAAGTGATTTTTTTTTTTTTAATTATTTTTAAATTAATAAAAAACCTTCAACCTGTTTTTTGTTGTTTCTTTCTTCTTTTTTTGTTTTTGTTTTTTTTTTAGCAAGATTGATTTGAAAACTAAAAAACCTCCCCCCAGCTCCCCCCTCTCTGGGGAAGGGCCATGAATGGCAGTTGCAGGGACAGGAGGGGCATCGCCTTGATAAATCCCCCTATGCCCTGGGGGTGCCGAGGGAGGGAGGATGGGGTTGGGGGGGGTCCGGGGGGGTCTGTGCAAGAAGCCAGGCTGAATTTCCGAAGCCAGAGAAGAGGCGTGTTTGCTCTGGGCGCTGCGACAAGCGTCCAGGAAATCCAGAGCCAGGGATGGGGGGGCCAGTGGCTCTGTGTCTGTGGCCACGATCCGGGGTGCCAACAGCTGCCTCCATTTATTTTCCGTTATTTCCCCCCCACCCTTCCTTCTCCTGCCCTGCTGCAGGGATGCTGGGGGGGGAGCCACAGGGAAACCCCCCCACCCACCCAGCAGCCACCTCCGTGCTGCTGCTCCTTCTCTCTGGATTTATATACATTAGATATATTTATATATTATAGTTATATATTTAAAAAAAAAAATGGGGGGAGAAAAGACCAGCTAGTGACTCTTGCAGAGGCTCTCATGGGCCGGTGGCCTCCCCGGCAGCATGTCCCGTTCCCCCCCCCCTTAAAAATAATAATAAAACCTAGAAAATTAATCCAGTGCGTTTCTGGGGGAGCCCCCGCTCCCAACGCCCTGGCCCAGACAACCCCCCACACCCCCACCCATGATTTACCCCCCCCCCCCCCCCCTCCGCCAGCCCACTCTTATCTCTGGCCATCCATGGTGGCCACAGCTTTCTGTGGGGGGGCAGCGGGTGGGGGGGCAGGGGGCCAGGCAGGCTGCGGGTGGTGCAGGTGGTGGTGGAGGCCATGGGCAGTGGGCGAGGAGGGGGGCAACCAGGCAGGCTGGTGGCTGGGGGGTGAGGAGGCCCAGAAGGGGCTGAAGCTCCCGGGGGGGGAGCAGGCCATGGAGGTGATGGGGCTGTTGCTGCTCTGCAGGCTCTCGGAGGTCCGCAGCTTGGAGAACATGGCCAGAGCGTCCGGGAAGTTGGGCGGTGTGGCCGGCGTGTTGCTGGGGGTGCACATCTGCGGGGGAGAGGAGAGGGCGGGTGTCAGATTGCGCATGGATACTTTTGGGGTCCCAACCTGCCCGCAGGAGCCGGACACGTTACTGGGGATCCTGTTTGTATCCCACACCCAGGACCCCCCCGGCTCCAGGGGACACTTAGAGCCCAGGTCTGGCTGGTATTGGGGGTCCCCAGCGCTGCTGTGCAGCCCTCAAGGGTCTGGGTGGCTCCCCCAAAGATGTGGGGGCTGCCTGGGGAGGGTCTCCACCCAGTCTGGGTGCTCAAAGCCCCGGGGAGAGGCAGGTTTGGGGAGGGGGATGCTGCTCTGATGCCAGCTGCCCCATGGAGGAGAGCAGCAGGGACGGGGGTGATGCAGTGTGGTCCAGCATAATGGGTGGGGAGGGTGCTGGGGTCCCACAGGACCCCCCCTTCACCCAGTTCCCTGACACCCTCCCTCCCCTGCGCACCCTGGCAGGGCACAGAGAGCAGAAGGCAGGCAGGGCCCCCCCCGGGATGCGAGGCAGTGGCCGGGCCCCGTGCGGTTCCCGGTACGGCCCCTGCCTTCTGCGTACCCAGCTAAATTTAGCACCTTCCCCCCCGCCCCCCCCAGCCCAGCCGGTGCCGGATCCGGCCCTTTTTGCAGCCGATCTCGCTGGCAGAAGAAAATCTGGTGGGGGGGGGACCCGGCCCCGTGCTGGGGCCCAGGGTCTGGCGGTGCTGGGGCCTCAATTCAGCAAAGCACTTGCTACACTCTGAGTATGGGGGGGTGCTAAAGCCCCCCAGAGGGGATATGTGTGTGGGGGGGGGGCTTCACCCCAGCAATGCAAAATTGGGTGGGTGCCTGTCCTAATGCCCCCCTTTTTTATCTCCAGAGCAGGGGGGTCACTGGCAGGAAGCAGCGTTGTGCCACGGGCTGCTCTGAACGCACGTGGGGGGGTGGTTAGAAATAGCAGCACTTTGTCCAGCCCAGTCCCTTGGGGGGGTGGAATGGTCTAGAGGGGCACTTTCACCCCACTGGACCCACCGAGCAAAATTGCCCTGAGGCTGCACGGGGAACACACGTGGGGGTACGTGTATGGGGCACACGTGTGGGCGGGGGGTGCACTGGGAGGGGACACGTGGACACGGAGGGGGTCTGTGCATGGGGAGGGGGTTCACCCCGCTGGGTTAAATCCATCCCAAATCCCCATCGCCCTCACGGAGCCGTGGCTCCCGTCGGACCCCGGGTCGCAGCCGAGCAGCGCGTCTCACTGCTGTGCTGCTCGTGGGGATGTCGAGCAGTGCCAAGGGGCCAGGGCAGCATCTGCTGCCTCCGGCAACAGCGAATCGGGGAGACGCTTCTGATGGGGAGTAGCTGCTGCATCTCCCCCTTCCTGGGATTTGCCCTGGCTGGCACCCGGCAGTCCCAGCTGCTCCCCAGCACATGCAAGTGCCGAATCCCTCTTACGATTCCCCCTCAGCCCCATCCCGGCCACCCTTGGCGATCGCCAGGATGAGAGGAGCAGCCGGGAATGCTGCAGGTGCTCCCCGCTCCCCCCTCCTGCGCCCAAACCCTGGCCAGGGGGGTCCCAGCCAGACCTGTTCGAAGACGGGGTGCTCCCCCAGCCTCGGGGAAGCAGCGGCCGGCAGACCCGTGCTGGCAGTGGGATGGATGAGCTCCCATCAGCGTGCGGAGCTGGTGCACCCCAAAAATGCAATCACAGCCAGGCTGGCAGCGAACGCGTTCGTGGTGAGCCGGGGTGTTCCTCCCTCACCACACACAGGCTTTGGGAAAGCTCATTTCAGAGCTCACCTCAACGCAGTGGTAAGCCAGCTTTGTTTTAAAAATCACCTGTAAATTTGGCAGTATCTGAAAAGACACTTGTTACAAAAAAAACCCCAACACCCCCCAAAAAAGAAAAAAAAACTTCAAGTGGCTGTGTTTTGAAAAAAACAAACAACACAGCCACACATGTGCCACCCACCAGCCCTGGACTGAGGTTGGACACGATGCTGGAGGGGGGACACAGCTCTGAGCTTCTGGGGTGGTGTTTGCCAGATTAATTTAAAACATTAATTTAAAAAAAAAAAGAATTGCCATGTAATTATCGCCTTCCTCCTCCAACACTTTCTGTTAAGGAGCTGCTCCACTGTCAGTCCCACCATGAGCTGCCGCTCTGGGGAGTCCTTTCCCCACAGCCCGGACCCGCAGGGGTTTTGCCGGGTGTGGGGGAGCCTCCCCTCCGTGCGGGGGGGAAGGTGACGTTCCACCCCACACCATAACGCTGCTGCACTCACAGCTTTGTTCTCTGCTGCTTGAAAAAGAAATAGAAACCGCAAGCATAAAGCCCCTCGTCTCACCCCCTGCCCCGAGCCGTGCAGGGTGTTTTAAGCTGCAGAAATCAGGATGCTGGGCAGGGTGGGGGACAGCAGCAAAAAAATGCCAAAAATGCGAGGTGGGAGTATTCGGGGAGAGGGTGAAAGGTGTTTTGTCACCACGTGGAACACAGTGTTGGGAAAACAACGTGGGGAAGGGGAGAGCTGCTCAGCTCTGGGCTGGCTGGGGGTGACGGGGCGGCCGTCCTGCTCGGGGTGGGAGGGGGGTCCCGCTCGGCCCCGGGGAGCGCAGGGATGGGGAGCGGGATGGGTTTCATCGGAGCTGCTTTGCATCCCGCTGCCGGCAGCCGCCCGACAGGAATCGCCCTGACGAGGATTTTGGTGTGAAAACACAGCGAGGCCCAGACCCGGCCCGCAGCTCCCACCGGCTCTCCCGTCCCCTCTCCCACCGGGAAAGAGGGTTTTCCGAGAGACGACCCTTCGCAAGCTGCCTGAGACAGCAAGAAAATGCACAGGGGGAGGAGGAATTAAAATAAAAGGGGTTTAAGGGGGAGCCAGCCGGCAAAACGACTTTCTCCGAGAGAGCTGCCGGCGATGCCGGGCTGGCTGGTGATTTCCTGACGGCAGGAGAAAAGGGGGAAAAAAGATCGGCTTAGCCCAGATCCGCTCCTTCCCCCGCGTGCGGCACCGTTTAGTTCCCTCAACAGGAAAAAAAACACAAAAAGACATTAAAAAAACCCCAAAAAACACAACAAAAACCACCCGGGGAGGGAATAACTTCCTCCCCTTGGCCAAGGGACGTGCCCTCGGCCAAGGTCAAGCGGCGTTTGGGGGAAGGGGGGGCTGCAGTGGCCCCCCAGCCCGGAGAGCCCAACTTCCAGCGCGATGCTTGCGGAGACAAACTATTTCCTGGCAGACATTTTAGCTCGTGTTTACATTCGCCGGCTGCGTGTTCCTCCGGGCGCAGAGCAATATGGCTGGCAGGGGAGCTGACAGCTCCGCGGCCCGGGGGGGCTGGGGGGGCCGGGGGGGTGGCTGGGGGGTCCTGAGCTGGGTGGTGTTTGTAGGTGGGGGGGGGGGTGGGGGGGGGTTGGTAGCTGCTGGGGTGGGTTTAAAGGTGGGTTTGGGATGGGGTGAGGGTTGGGGAGGGATGGGGGGGGGTGCGGGTCCCACTTACCATCTGGGGGGGGTGGTGGCTGCTGGGAATGTTGGTCTCCTGGAAGAAGGCGCTCAGGGCCGTCTGTGGGGACAAGCTGTCAGCCCCGGCCCACCCGAGACAAAGGGGGAAGGAAAACACGCCCCCACCCCGGTCCACCCCGCAGCCCCCCGCTCGCTCCCCCCCTCCCGCCCCGTGGGACCACCCCGGGGGCATCCACGGGCGCCCCCCCCCCCCCGCCCCGCCAGGCCTAAGGCAGGGGAGCCTGGTGCTGCCCTTCACCCGACCCACTCGGGGTCGTGTCCCCCCACCGCGTAGGGGCTCCCCGCGAGGGGGGGGGGGTGTACAGCCCACCCCGGTGTTTACACGGTGTCCCCCTCCCCAGCGGGCCCACCCACGGCCCCCCCGCTCCCAGCTCAGCGGGGCGGGGGGGGGGGGGCGCCCCCGCGGCGGAGGGCGCTGGGCCGCAGCTCGGGTTACGGCCCGGGTATAAATAGATTCGGGGGGAGCTCGGAGCCGGTTGTTCCCCCCCCCCAACTCCGCGTGGGTGCTGGAGGGGGGGGCGCAGCGGCCCAGCCACGCGTGTCGGTGGGCCGCGGCTGGGCCGGCCTTCCCCCCATCCCTTCCGCCCCGTGGCTCCGCGGGCAGGGGGGTGTCGGGGGCTCCCGGTTTGACGGGGAGAGAGGGGGGCGTTGTGCCCCGGTTTGCGCGGGGGGGGGAGGATGGGGGGGGCCCGTCCCGTACCTCGAACTGCCAGTGGGCCGCCTGCAGCAGCTGCTTGGCCTGGTCGGCGGCGCAGCCGGCCGCCAGCACGAACTGGTTGATCATCACCTGGTGCCGCAGCTCCTCCATGTTCACCGACATGGCGGGGGCGGCCCCGCCGAGCGCACCCCTGGGTGCCCGGAGCGCGCCCGCCGCCCCGCGCCGCGCCGACACCGGGGGGCGGCGGAGGGAGGGGGGGGGGGGGGGGGGGGGGGCCGGGGCGGGGGGGGGGGCGCGCGCGCGCGCGCACACACACACACACACGCACACACACACACACACAGACACACACACGGGGAGGCCCCGCCCCCGCGCCCTGATTGGCTGCCGCCGCGCCGCCCGCCCCGACGGGCGTTCGGTTCGAATCTTCCAGCTGCCCCGGCGCCACGCCCCGCCCCGCCGCCTCCCCATTGGCCGGCGCTTGTGTTTTGGCTGCAGGAGGCGTCGCTATTGGCTGTTGAACCCGAGGCGGGGCGGGGCGGACGGTAGAAGATCGCTGATTGGGTGAGTTGTGAGGCGTTTTTTTTTCCCGGCGGCGTTGGTGACGTCACGTTCATTGAGGAGGTTCATTGAGAGGCGCGGGGGGAAGGGGGGGGCTCCCCCCTTACCCACCCCGCTTAGCCTCTCCCCCCTTAGCCCCCCCTTAGCCCCCATTTTGCTGCCTTCCCCCCCCCCGCTTTTTGGGGGACCCAGTTGCCCCCGGAGCAAGGGCCCAGCCTGGGGGCGGGAGGGGGGACCGGGCCCCCCGGCCTGTAATTCACCCTCATGCCCCTCCCGGGGGAAGGCCCCGCCAGCAGGAGCTCAGGCAGAGCTCCCAAATTTGAGGGTTTTGTTTTTTGTTTTTTTATAATATAACGTTTAAAATCCTGGTGACTCCAAGCTTCAGCTGCAGCCTGCAAGGGTGAGTGAGCTTCCCCCCAGTGCGTGTCCCCCCGTGGGGTTCAGGGACCGAGTGGGACCTGTGCAATGCACACCCAAAAGCCTTTAATAAAAAAGGGAAAAGTAACACTTAAAAACCAATTGAGTAAACTGGGAACTTTGCATGTGGATGGTGCAAAAATAGACTAAGCTGAAAAGAGCCGTTGGGTGTTTGAATGTGGCAGTGGTGACCAGCTGGGAGAGGAAATGAAGAGGTGGAGGGATGGAGACTTGAAGCAGCATCTGTGGCCGGTTACCCCCATCGGTCTGTGTGCGAGAGCCCGTGTGGGACTTCTGCAAAGTCACGATGGTCCCGTGGAGGTGGGCTCTGGCAGGCAGCAGCACAACGGCGAAGCGATGCCAGCGCGTGGTTTCCCCAGGCTGGGTATCGCCCTGGGGTGTTCAGGGGGATCCCACTCACCAGGATGCAGCAGTGGGTACAGAGGGTCCTGCTCGCCCTGCTGAGATTTTGGCAGCTTCATCCTCCTGGGGCAAAACCAGCCCTGAGGCAGGTGGAGGTGTGAGAGGAGCAATTCCAGAAGCTGGGATCCCAAACCGGCCTGCCTCCTCCTCCGCACAGCCCTGGAGAGCGCTCAGGACCTCTCCCGCTTGCCAGAAACACCCACTTGTGTGCGCAGCGCGGCTTTAGCTGAGCTAGCAAAGCTGCGAGCGACCAGCCTCAGGTAGCGCCTGCTCTGAAACCCAGGAAAACGCTGTTGTGAGCCCTCACTCACAACCCAGCGGGGCTCACGCAGGCAGCGGGTGTGCAAGGCCGTGATAAAACGCAGCGTTAGTGACATTTGGAAAAGCAGGCAGGACCATCAGTCCTTCAAAATGAAACTCTGTGCCTAGCCTGGCTGTGGAGCCACAAGACCACTGCAAACACCTCGGATTTTCCCGCCGCACCAACCAGCTGGTGGAAAAAACACTTTTTCAGGCAGGATTTGCAGCGAGGGCAGGATTCACCATCACTTCCTTGGCCTGATCCTGCCTGAGAGGCTCTTCCATCCTCCCATCAGGTGCGCTGCCCTGCCACCCCCTGGGACCCGCGGCGGGGTGTGGGGTCACCCCTCCAGGCAGGCTGTGGGTTCCCAGCACCCTGCTGTGCCCTCTGGGCCAGGAGCTGATCTGGGAACCAGCCCGGGGGGGGGGGGGCTGACAATGCAGCAGCCCTCATTAGGGGCTCAGCACCTGCTAACAAAGGGCCCATCCCCTCCCCAGCCTTTCCCATGCTGCAGGGCTGGGGCAGCCTCTGTGCTGGGCTGCACAGAGCTGGGGTCTGAGCCAGCCCAGGGGAGGGTGGTTGGCTCTGCAGCATGTGCCAGTGACTGCTGGAGGGACTGGGAGTGGACTGGGAATACTGGGTATACGGACAAACATTTACTTGCCATGAGTGAGCTGCTCACTCTCTTGTTTAACCTCCAAGCAAACCGCTGGGCCCTCCCGTGCCTCAGTTTCCCTTTCAGCACAGGGAGGCTGGAGCAGGATCCCCTTTCCCTGCCAAACACACACACCAAATCCCACGGCCGGGCAGCATGAGCGCTTCAGACTTGCATCTTGCCCAGCAGCAGGTGTGTTTTGGGGTTAAATGTTGCTTTTTCTTTGTGCCTTGGATTCACCCTCCCCACAGCCCTGCCGGGTCAGCCCCACTGGGGTTCGTTCTGGCTTTACATGTGCTGGGGTCTGGTGCGTACGTGGCCGGGCAGGCTCGGGAGGGAACCTGCCCTCGAAGCCGTATCGTCACCCAGCTCCTGCCTGCGCTCCCGCGCTCCACTGCGGCACTGTCCTACAAAATCCTCTGCTGCAGTAATACACTGCTGGAAAAAAAAAAAAACACACCACCCCACAAGCCGTGCATGCACGCAGCAGCTCTGTGTGTAATGACTGCTGGGTTATGGATCTGCACGGGGATAACTTTGAATTATTATCTGCACTAAAACCCTGCAGTCTGTTGTGTGCCGGTAATGAAATGTGCTGGCTCCCTCTCTCAGGGTCGTGTTTCTCGCTGTTGTCACTGGCTGGAGTGAGGCAGAGGAGCGGGGCCGTGCTGGCAGCTCAGCAGTGCTGGGCTGTGCTAGATTTGTAAATGATCCATCTGCAGAACAGGGTCTCCGAAATGTGTGTTGGGGTGAGCGGGGATCAGCCCCTGGGCTCTCGGGGCTCCTGCTGGGTGCCAGCACCCAGAGCCAGCGCAGGCTCCCGGCGTTGATGTCGCCCTCGACTCCTCTTGGGCCAGCACTCCTGTTGGCACCCAGCCCAGGTGTGACATCCAGCGGTGCAGACACAGTGTCACTGCCGGGGCCGTGGGTCCTGGTGTGACAGCATCTGGCTGACAAAACAGGGTACAGAGCTGCCCCTGGGCTTGCCCTGGTGGTGGCTGCTCTTTGGTTTGGCTTTTCTCAGCCGCCCTTGGGGCTGTGCTGGTAGAAAGCAATCGGGGAGGGAGATGCGTGTGTCCCCTCTGCAGGGAGGATGTGAAGGGGGGAGCCTCGGGGACGGCCTTTGCTTGTCACCGCTGAGTAGCCGAGGACATCGGGGCAGCTGATCCGCCTCTCTGCACATCTCCTGTTTGATATTTATAGCACTCGTGTTATCAACTCAAATCAAAATCATGTGATGCTCCACTAACTTGCACTGCAGGACTAATCCATCACCAGGGTTTTTAAGCGAGCGGTCGAAGGGTCCATCCTTCACCTCCATCCCCAAGGGGAAGATGTGAAGGTGCCCAGTGCTTCCCAGTAGCTTAATGCTGGGGGAACTGGGGGAATCTGGGGGTGTGTTGAGGTGCACCAGAGCAGAGAACCAGCTCCCTGCCTCCAGAGGCTGTGCCCGGCAAATACAGCTGCTCCTGGTGCGGAGCAGAGCTGGGAAGGCAGGACGGAGAAGATGGAGGTGTGCACTGGGGGGGCTTTTAATCTGTGTCGTCCCCCCCCCCCCCCCCCCAGCACTGGGCAGCTGCCAGAGGGGCTCAACCCCAGTGCCAACGGCAGCTCCCTCTCCTTCCCCTGTGCCAGGCGACTGGTTGGGAAAAGTGGGGGGGCTTGGCCTTCTCCCAGGGGTCACCCCAGCAGCTGGGGGGGGTACAGGGACAGAGGGGCCGTGCTCTGAACCAGCCGGGGGGGCCCAGGCTGTCCCTGGGGGCCCCTGGGGTGGGGATGCTGCTTAGTGTCACCCAGCTGGTGGGGCTGGGGGTGGGAGGAGAGTGATACTGGGGTGCGCAGGGGTCACTGGGGTGTGTGACTGGGGGGTGGGCAGATGAATGGTATGGGGGTGATGGCAAAGGGGACCAGTGACCGCTACTAGAGGCAACTGGGTGCCAGCGGGGGTGGCACTGGGGTCACGCGTGTGCCACGGGGGGAGGAGGGTGTCCAGGTAAGTGGCACCTGAGGGGGGCCCCTGCTGTGCGGGTGGGGGACACAGGGGCAGGGTGATCCTGGGGACAGGGGCAGCGCCTTGTCCCCCAGCCCCGCGGCATCTCCGAGCCGTGCCGAGCCGTGGCGGGGCGGTGCGGGGCGGGGGAGGCCCGGCCCGGCCCGGCCCCGCATTGGCGCAGCCCCGGCGCTAGCGCGGAGGCGGTGCCGGGCGCGGCGCAGAGCGGAGGATGCTGCGGGCGGGGGCCGCCGCCGCCAGCCCCGGTGCCGGTCCCGGGCGGGGGGGCATCCCGCCACATCCCGCCCGCTGAGCCCCGGCCCGGCCATGGGGGCTCTGACCAGCCGGCAAAACGCAGGGGTGGAGGAAGTGGATATCCCCGCTAATTCCGTCTACAGATACCCCCCGAAATCCGGTGAGCCGCCGGGGGGGTCCCGCATCCCGGTGCCGCCGCTGGGCGGGGGGGGGTGGAGGGCGGGGGGGGGCAGCAAGCGAGCAGGGCGGGGACCGGGCACGACCTTGCTCCGGCCGGGGATGCCCCTGCGCACCCCAAAACAAAGCCTGAGCGCACACAGCTGGGGTGGGGAGGGCACCCTAAAAAATATAGATCTGGTGCTGGGCGCCCTGGGTCCATGCGGCGCGGCGGGGATGGGGGCACCCCTGGGTCTGCTCGCGGGGTGCCCCCTCTCTGGGTGCATCTTTGCCAGCCCAACCCGGCTCCCAAACTTGGCTGAGTTGATGCGACTTTAATCATAATTATGATGATTTTTTTAATACCCGTGGTCTGCGGCACAGGGTTGGGAAGGCTGGAGCTCTTTTTATAGCCGGTCGCTCCGGTGCTGGCTGCTTGGGAAAAGCCTGGGTTTAAATTCCCGGGAGGATGAGAGAGGCTGGGGTGGGAGGGATTGGAGGGGATCCCTCCTTCCCAGGGCCCTGCCCCATAGCGGCACCCCAACCTCTGCCATGGGGAGACTTCGCCTGCCCCGGCTCCTCACCCTGCCTTGGGGCTCAGCCGTGATGTCTCTCCCGCTCCCGAAGCCGGCCCTGTCTCAAACCTTGTGCGTGACCTTGGAAAATCCGTCCCTCCCCTCTGTGCCTTGGTTTTCCCTGCAAAGGGCCAGCCTGAGCAGGTGTCCGGGGGGGCCGTGAGGGGGTCACTATGGGGAGAGGTGATGGAGTCTGGTCCGTGGGTTGGCAGCGCTTCAGAGCCACAAAAATACCGCTATCAGTGGATGATGCCCGGGAGCACTGTGTGTGTGCGCGGGGATTGCCACAGGATCCTTGCGGCACTGAATATTATTAATAGGTGACTATTCTGGTAGTTAATAGGATAAGGTAAACGCTTGGATCATTAGTGCCGTGACAAATTACTCGCTAATTACAAATAAAGACCTCCTTAGGAAGAATTAGAGCCAACACAAACCCTTCTCTTGTCCTGAAAAGCTGTGCTGGTGCTTTTTTTTTAAATTTTAATCTGAAATCAGTTGCACAGCTGGCTGGCACATCTGCAGTGGTGGGGGTTAACCGGGACGCTGCGGGGTGGAGGTGGCCAATCCTGGACTGCCTGTCCTCCTGTGGGGCTCTCCCAGCTCCCCCTTTTACACGGTTTCAAGGCTTTTGTCACCTTGATACCAGCTGAAGATGGACCACCCCATCTGTGGGTTTGCTCTCTGCAGGGGCCGTGTGTTAAAGGCTTTTATCTTGGGGCTGCTTCTTCTGTAGAGGCTCTTGAAATGTCTGGGGTGGAGGGTGTCAGTCCTGTGCCCTGCTCTGGGGGAGCAAGTGCACCCAGCTGAGTACTTCCAACTCATCTCAGCTAGCAGAAGACACCAGGTTGATGCTTAATTCTGTCTTTCAGAGAGAACCTGGGGCTTTCAGGTGTGCTCAGCTGGGTTGGTCCCACCGATGGGGCCTGGGCAGAGCCCGGGGGGTGGGGAATGGTCCTGGTACTGCCCAGGGTCCTCGGGGAGAGGGGCAGGAGGTGCCCAGGTGACGTGGCCATCTGCACTGGGACGAAGACAGGCTGGTGAGCGGGGGAGATTATGGCTGGTTTGCTTTTAATCTGAGAGGGGATTTGCCTTCAGCGCTGCCAGCAGCCGGGGGGGGGAGGCAGGGGAGGACGTGCCGGGCAGCAGAGCTGACTCTGTGGCAGCAGCACTTCTCTCGCCTCGAATGCTGCTTGGACACAGCCACTGGCATTGGAAACATGGCCCTCAGGGGGGGTCTTGTGGGACCCTGAGGCATTGCCCTCTCTTCAGACATGACTTTGGCTGTTCTGCTGCAGGCTCGTTTGGGATGGCCAGTGCAGCCCCTGGGAATAGGGCAGCCATGTCTTGTCCCAGTCAAGCATCTCCCTTTCCCATCCTGGGGGTCCCATCCCCTCCAGGCAGGGTGCAGATGGGATTAGTTAAACCAGTATTTTGAAGCAAAGTCTGGGATTTACTTCAGGGCTCTAACCTCATGCTGGCAAAGGCGATAGGAGGGAGAGCAAGCGGGGGCTGTTTATGGAGCCCACTGCCTGGCTAGTGGGATGCTTGTTGGGGCAAGTCCCTGGCTTTCAGCCCCTGTCCCTGGCTGAGGCCAGCACTGAGCTCCCCTGAAGCACACGGGAGTGGGGACAGGGAGCGGGGTCCTGGCTGGGAACAGGAGCGCAGGGGTTGCCCAGGCAGAGACACCCCCAATCTGGGGGGCACAACCCCATGGTGGTGGCACTGCCAAGGCACAGGGAGCAGCCCAGGGGGGCTCCCAGGGCCGCAGTGGATGAGGGCTGACACAGCAGTGCTGTGGCCAGGGTTTGGCTTTGGCTTTGCCTCGGGCTGCTGCTGGCTCTGGCTGCCTGCTTTAGAGCGCTGAATTAAATAAACCGCAGTGTGCCAGCTCACTGGGTGGCGATGGGGTGCCCTGGGGCAGAAGCACCCTGCACCTTTTAACCAGCCAGGGTTTCGCCCAGGCGGTGCCGTGCCTGTGGCAGCACCCTGTACCGGCACCCACTGCCACAGGGTGTTCCTGTGCCCTGTGCCAGCACCGTGCCACAGCCACTAGGCTGACCCCAGCCTGTGTGAAACTCGGCGATTGCCTCTCTGGGAGCGTGCGGATGGGCTGAAAATGAGCTTTTCTATTTTAGCTGCTTTGGAGAGCCAGGCTGTGACCCAGCTGAAACATCCAGGCTCTGACGTTTGAGAGCCAGAGGCTGCGTTACCAGAGCTGAGCCAGACCCCAGCAGGGCAGCGATGGCTCAGGGGATGATGCAGGACGTGTGCCACCATGTGCCAGAGCCACGGGCATGGCCACAGCACGCACCAGGGTCTGCACCCACGGGGTCCTCACCCATCTCGGGGCATCTGGGCAAGGTGGCATCCCTGGCACTCATGGAGAAAAGGGGCTGACAGTGTCATCAGCACTGGCTGGTGCCAGATATGTCCCGCGTGCTGGTGCCGGCAGGCGTGCAGGACACACTCTATTTCCCAAAAACCTTAGGGAATTTTGGTTTATTCCTCCTTTCCAGCAGCCGCTCTGTTCAGCCCTTCCCACACGCTCACTGAGTCTCTGAAGTTTAAGATCTCATTAAAGCCCAGCTTTCCCTTTGCAACGTGACCGTCCTTGACTGGCTTTCCTTCCCTGGGGGTAGGCTTTGGTTAAGGATTTATAATTAGCCGATAATAAGGTGGCGGGCTGGAAAGGTGCTTCACTCCTCTGCCACCCGGCGGTGCCTACAGGGTCACTGGCACCCGGTGGAGCTGGCAGGCTCCTGGGCTTTGCTGACGGATGCTCTTGGCTTTGCTGATGCCACGGGCTTTTCCGTGCTGGTGCTTCCCTGGCAGAGCCCAGCACAGCTCAGGGCTCTTGTTTAATGGCAAGGTTTTTGGAGGACCTTCCCTGGGAGGGAGCACGGGGCCAGCGCTGTCTGCTGCAAAGGGGGAGCTGAAGCCCCTGGGCCATCACGGGGTGCACCGGGAGCCTGCAGCACCCAGGGGTGCTCCCAACTCCTGGCAGAGAGATTACGTGACAGCAGTGTGGTCCTCACCTGCTCTGCCCATTTTATGGGAGTCCCCAGCACCCACCAAACCATGACTGGGGCCATCGCAGAGAGCCTGTGCTCCACTGTCCAGCTTTTCCCTAGTGCTGGGGTAGGTTTTCTGCAGGTTTAAATATCTTTTTTTTCCATCTCCTGCTCTCACCCCAAGTTCGTGCCAGGAAAAGCTCCTGACTGCCCTCTTCTCCCCCAGCAGGCAGCTCCGAAGGCACTTTGCTCTTGGTTTTTTTTTTTTTTTTTACGTGGCTGTGTCCTTCCCTGGGGAGCTGCCTATAAATTATGTACATGGAAAATGGGCCCAGAAAGCAGCAGGCATCAATAATTGATGGTCGACGTTTGCTAATGGGCGCGCTGCATCCGGGCATCCCTGCGTGGCGGGGCCTTCGGATGAAGCTGTACGGCCCCACTCGTCCCTCCTGCCCCGGTGTTAGATCCCCTCTCCTCCTCCCCTGTGAGCTTTGGGCTCAGTTTTGTTTTTTAAATGCAGTATTAAGGCCTGATCCAGCCCTGGGCAGTCGCTGCATCTGCTGGGAGGTAACTGCCAGCTCTGACTTCAGTCCCCACAAGCAGAGCTGCAGCCCAGGCGTGAGCTTCTTTATCTGTGGACATCAAAGGTTTAGTTTCAGGGTGTCCCCAGTGGGGCTGTGGATGGCTCTGTGCTGTTGGGTTTGGGGTTTTTGCAAACTAGATCCTGTCCCCGTGGCTGGCAGGATGCAGGGCGCCGTGTCCATCCTCCATCCGTTGCCTCTCGTGGCTCCTGGTGCTTCTGCTTGCTCCTCGCCATCCCTGTTCACCTCCCTTTTTCCCTTCCTTTTCCCACCTCAGGGAGAAGTCCCGACCTTCCTGCCCCCGGATCTCGCAAACAAGGAGCAGGCACCAGTCATCTCCTGGTTGAGCTGGGAGGAAAATAACTCCTGTAGTTGAGAAGTGCCTGGCCTGGGGGCTGCTCCGAGCTTGGGGGACAGGACATGCCGGTGTTTTGGCTCTGTGCTTTACCCTGTGAGGGAAGAAGGGACACTGGTCATTGCCTGGTGTTCATCAGGGCAATGTGGGACACTTTGTAGGGGGGTTGCTGACCTCCTGGAGAGTCTACAGCCCCCCAGAATCCTCCCTCCTGCAGGCAGGTCCTTCCTAGGGAAGGCTTCAGGCTGAGAACTGACAGAACTCAGTTCATTTGTGCTTTGCCCACCTTCCTGGTGGTGGCCGTGGCAAACCCGGGCAGGTGTCTGGCTGCAGACATGCTGCCTTGCATGGCACACGAGGCCTGTGATGTCGGGCTTTGGGCAGGACCATCCCTGCCCGTTCTGAGGGCTGTGTGCCTGGTCTGTGCTGCCCCTTCCTGCCAGCGTGGGGGTGAAGGAGCCAGCCCGGCTGCCCCAGGGCTCCCAGGGCTTCTGGAGACAGACGTGGTGCTCTGGCAGGACAGGCTGTGACCGCTGCCTCTCCTGCCTCCTCGGGGAAATTAGCTGGTATTTATGTGGAGGATTAGTGCTGCTCTCCTGCTCTGCTGCCCTGGGACCCATCTCCCGTTCCTGCTCACTGACCAGGATTTGGCCACCCCTGCCAGTGCGGGGATGGCTGAAGGTCGGGGTGACCTTGGGCAGCTCAGGCTGGGCTGGGGCTCACAGGGATTTCCCGAGCAGGGAAAGGGGAGTGGGCGCTGCACTCCGGGAGGGACACAGCCAAAGCCCCAGGGTGTGATTCTGCTCCCGTTAAATCCTTCTGGATGGAGCAGCCCCTGGGCCAGGCACTGCCATGGGGCTGGACCCCAGCACCGGCCTCTCCCCATCCCGGTTCTCTCTGCCCACACTCCGGTCATCGCGGCGGCCGTGCAGGGCTGGGAGGGATGGCGGTGGGGGGATGCAGGCAGGGAGAGGGGCGGGCAGGACAGGCAGGCAGAGGGCAGCCAGGCGGGGTCACGTCTTGGCCAGCTCCCCCTTCAGCTCTGCCTGCTTGGGGGCTGGCAGCACATGAACTCAACCTGAAAGGCTCCCAGCAAGGTGACCCTGGGGACGAAGCCACCTCTGAGCCATCGATTCGGTGGCTTCGTGCCGCTCCATCACCTGGTTGAAGCCCCGTCCTCCCCCTCCACTCAGGCAGTCTCTCTGTGTTTTCTTTCCAGGGAGCTACTTTGCCAACCACTTCATCATGGGCGGCGAGAAGTTTGACTCCACGCACCCCGAGGGTTACCTCTTCGGCGAGAACAGTGACCTCAACTTCCTGGGGAACCGACCTGTGGTGGTGGGCACTGGGGGGGGATACGAGGCTGGGGGGGACATGGGGCCTGGCGGGAGATGCAGGGCCTGGGCATGCCCCTTCCCAAAATGGTAGTGACTGTGTGTGTCATGGGGGTGCATGGTATAAGGCTGCTGGCTGTCACCCCCCAAGGGCAGAGCCAGCCAAGAATTCCTGGGGTGGCCCAACTGGATTCTCTGATGTCTAATATAAGGGTCGGTTACTTGCTGCAGCCTGTCCTCCATCAGGGACTAACCCAGGTCTCCTCTCAGCCTGTCTGCCTGCGTCTACACGCTCCACAGCAACATAATGTTAATGCTATATCTCTCATCTCGGTGCCAAACTTGAGTTGCAAGGGTTGAATAGGTTTGCAGGTGGTTGGGGATGGACCGGGCGATGGCGTGACATCTGCCTTTGGGTGCCACTCTCTGCAGTACCCGTGTTGTGGCTCATCAGACCTGCACATATTTTCTGACCTGCAAAGGGCTGCTTGCACACACAAACCCACCAACTTAAAAACATCAGCTGGTGAAGGTGGTGAGGGGTAATGGGCTGATTTAGCCCAACTCCTCCTTTCTCACTCCCTCTTGCCTTTCCCAGCCCAGGCAGCACAGGGTGGGGGACATGCTGGGAGTGGTGCTGGCGTGCTGTGGGGTAGAGTAGCATGGACAGGAGCAGGTGAAAATATTCCCCAAGCTCTAGCCAACAGGGAAAAAAAAAAAAACCAAAATGGGTTGGTGGGGGCTGTGGGGCAGCACTGATGGGTTTTGCGGTGCTGGGTGCTGCCTGCTCCAGCTGGCCCCAGGACACGGGGAAACCCGGCTGCAGGGGAGATCCCCAGAGCCCACGGTCCTGGGGATGTGTTTTCTGCCTTTGGAAGGGGAGGAAATGAGAGTGGGGCGGTCCCCACAGCGGGTTTTGGCTGTAGGGGCAAATGTCCCTTGCTCTTCCAGGTGCATCTCAGCAGGGTGGCTCTCCAGCATGAGCTGGAGTAGTAGGAGGTTCAAGTATTAAAAAAAAATTCAAAGTGAGGACTTAAAAAGCACCAAAGCTTTTCTATTGAGTTGAGATAAATTTACCTGGTGCTATTGGCCCAGCTCTCAAATGCTGCCTGCTCTGTGTTGGGCTGGTGAGGCTGCTGCCATCCCAGTTTGTGTTTCCTCCTTGAAATCATCTTCAGCAGCGTTTTGGCAGCATCGTATGGCCCTTCCGTGGGGAAGCACACGGCCCTGGGCTGTGCCAGAGCGGGGATCCCAGTAAAGCCAAGGGCAGGAGCATTCCTCAAAACCCATGGGCATTGCGTGGGCAAAGCCAGCATCTTTCTCTCCATCCTCCATGCTTCCCTAGAAAATGAAAAGTCAGCACTGGGGTTCTCCCTCCAGCAGCGAGCCCTTGATGACAGTAAAAGCCTCTAAACTGCCCAGTGAGCAATTCTGAGTCAGACGCCCTGACAGCAGAAGCAGCGGGAAAGGTAAAGGAACAGCTTGGAAACAGCAGAAAGAATTAATATAGCATTGCAAACTAAACTGCACTGCTCCGGTTTAATTACCGATGGCCCTGAGCTGTGACCGAGGTCCCATCTCCCTAGGGAGCGGCGGGCGTTTTGGGGCTGGGCTTTTGGGTCAGGCCAGTTTTGGGGGCTCAGACCTGTGTTGTTTCTGGTCCAAGCCTGTGTCCAGGCACCGTTTGGGCATCTCTGATGCTGCCTCCAAAACCTGTCCTGATGCTTCTTGGCTGCGATGCTTTCGCTGTCTGGCGTGCTGTGAGAGCCCTGGCTGGGCTGGAAACATCGGAGATGGCCAGTGCTTTTTGGTGGGGGATTTATTTCGGGTTCCTTGGGTGTGGAGGGCTAGGAAGTCTTGGAAAAATTGTGTCCCAAGTCCTCTCTGAGCACCTTGGCTGAGCTAGTAACAGTGCTGCTGCCGCAGGGATGTGCCGAGCACCCAGAGGCTGTGCAGACCCTCCCCTCCACGGATACGGGATAATCTGGATTTTCCAGCTCGGGATTGGTTCCCAAGGGGCTGGGAAGGGCGTTGCTGGGAAGGTTTAAGTATCTGCCACCATGCTGGGACACCTTTGCAGGGGCTGAGGAGCGGATTTGTGGTACCTGGAGAGTGTGGGGTGTTCTGGGGAAGCCGGGGACTGTTGAAATGTGCTGCTGGGTTTCCCTGCCCATGCAAACCAGCCTGGGTCTGCTTGTAGAAAAAACCCAAGAGAGATATTTGAGCAGATTTTTTTTCACTTTAACAGAAGCCAGTTTGGACCAAATGTCGCTATAGATGCATGGATGGTGTTTTTAAATGGGTAACGGTTGCCGTGAGGATTTTTCTGTTGTTTTTCAGTTTGATTTAAATTGAGGAGATGCAAAAAGTCCTTTAAACTACCCCTTTCTGATGTGCAAATCCAGCCTGCAAAATTTCATTCAAAAAAAAGCCCCAACCCCCCAAGAAAGGGCCCAGATGTGTGTGTGGAAGAGCTCAACCGTGACGGCAAAGTGGTTTCTGTAGCAAGAAATTTGCCTGTGGTGCTTCCCCATCCTGCTCTGCCCAACGGCCCCCCCTTTCCTGCTCCATTGCCCACCCCTGGGTGCTGCGGTGGGAGGGGGCTTGCACCCATGGGTGCTCTTCCTGCCAGGGCAAGCTCTGCCACTTACTGCGGGCTGGTTTGGGTACAGCTCAACTGGGCAAGGTGCAAATGAGCAAGATTGGATTGCTTCATTAATTTGAATAGCAGAGGATGTATCGTGATATGGCAGGGCATGTTACAACACGGCTCAGCTCCAGCCTGGAGGCTTTTTCACACTTGCTCCTTTCCAGCTGCAACCTGGCAATTCTGCAGGTGCACCTTTAGTGACTCGTTAAAAAGCCTATTAACACCAGATTAATGACTCAGCCGCCCTTTGCCCCTCCTGGAGGGGAGGGAGGGGGCAGCGATTCCAAGGTGCCGTGGATTCATCTTCAGAGTGCCCTGTGCCATCAGCCAGGCTGGGTCCAGTCCAGGCTTTAACCTGCCTTTTGCTGTCACTGGTGGGACCAGAGCCGTGGGATGGTGGGACACAGGAGGTGACGCCTGGATGGTGGAACAGGGATGGGGCAGGCCTCTGCTTGCACTGCCTGGTCCTGCAAGCTGCCTGTCCTGTCCCATCCCGCTGAGCCCAGTACGGGTCCCCCAGCCCCATCCATCCTGCCCTGCAGGGCTTTGGGGATGGGGAAGGTGACAGGTGACACTGGCTTTGGGGATGGGGAAGGTGACGCTGGCTTTGGGGACGGGGAAGATGATGATGGCTTTCCCGCACAAGGGCGCCAGGGACATGGGAAATGGGCACCTGGCTCCCCACGGGGCATCCCCAGGTGCCATCTGCAATTCAGTCTTGTCCCCTCGCTATCGGGGTGCAGCAGGCGCCTCACCATCCCCAAGTCTCCCCTCCCTGGGCTGGGGGCAGCGTGGGGGGATGAAGGGACCCAGGCAGCCTGGTTTGGTTACCTACCCCTCTCCCAAGGCAGCGCTTGAGCTCTTTGGCTCTTGTGAGCATCTGCCATCCCCGATGGCACCTGACACCCTCCTGGCTCTGACTGTCCCCTGGCACATGGTGACACCTTGCCAACGAGCCAGAAGTTAATCCCGGCCTAAGCCTCTGTCTCTCCAATGTGTGTTTGTGTCGTCCCCTGGCGGGGCTGATCCCTTCCTGGGGTTCAACATACCTGGGAGATGGAGAGAGGGGAGATGGGTCCTACACCCCTTCCTCTGTGGCCTGAGTCTCCCTTGGGTGGCTGCGGTACCAAGGAGAGGGTGTCCCCTCTCCTCAGCAAGCTCTGTAGCCCCCGTGGTGGCTGCAGGTGGACAGGAAGGACCAGGAAGGAGAAGGTCACCTTGGAGGATGGCTTGACACCTCTTCCTCATAGCGCTGCTGCCCACCTGGTCCTGCCCAGCTGCCCCATGGGGCTGGCGGAGACCCCGCCACCCAAATCCCATCCATCCTCAGGAGAAAACAGGGACAGGTTCCCTGGCTGCCAGGCAGGGAGGGAGCTTCAGCCTCGTCCTGCCCAGCCTCATCCAGCAGCTCCACGCTGCATCAACAGCCTCAAAATAGATCAGCAGCCAGCCACCTGCCCCGTGCCCTGCGTCCCCCTCGCCCTCCAGCCAAAGGGACAAGGAACAGCCCCTCCCTGCATGCCCTCCCCCGGTGAAACTGTCCCCTGTAAAGGCTTTTGGGCTTGCTCTTTGTGGAGGGATGTCCCTGTCATCACGCTGCCTGGTACCCAAGTGCCAGCAGGAGCTGCGGGTGCTCAGCACCCATTCGGATGCACAGCCCCCCCCCAGGTCCCTGTGTTATATGGGGGTGTCGGGTTGGGGCTGGGTCACTGGGGGGTCCTGGGACAGGGTCTATGGCTGCTGTAACCCTCTGTGTGTGTCTGCCTTCAGTGGTGTCTCTCTCATCCTAGTTCCCTTACGCTGCTCCACCTCCTCAGGAACCCGTGAAGACCCTCAGGAGCTTAATCAACATCCGCAAGGACACCCTGCGCCTCGTCAAGTGAGTCCTGGTGGGGGGGGAAGACGAGGCTGGGCCCCCCACGGCCGTGAGCCACAGAGAGGGAAGGGTCCAGGTGGATGCTCCCGGGGATGCTGAGCACGAGGGTGCTCTCATCTCAGCACAGGCGGACGGAGGGGATGAGCCCTTGCTGTCCAAATGTGCCCATTCCCCTCCTGGCACGGGTGAGGTTCCCTCAGGCAGGCACTGGCTGCGCTGGCTCCACTGCGGGATTAAAGGAGCTTAGTGCTGCCTTTGAAGTGCTTTGCTTTTTCTTTCTCCTCCACCTTCCAAAGATTTTGTTGGAGGGAGGCTGGGGATTGCAGCCAGCCTGGGAGATTCAGGATTATGGCTGGAATCTGCCTGCGGTGCTTCCCAGCCTGCAGGCTTGACCTTGGGCACTCCAGGCCCTCCTGGTGTGCCTCAGTTTCCCCCGATGGAGGGAGCAGCCCTTTTTAGGGCCATTGGTGCCGAAGGGAACCTCACACCAGGGAAGCCATCTCTGCCAGGGGATCAGTCCTGGGGTACCCCGAGCCCTCCCCAAGGGGTGCCCGTCTCCTGGACCCTCTGTGTTCCCCAGGTGCTCGGAGGAGGTGAAGACCCCGGGGGAAGAAGTCAGCAAAGCCAAGGTATACTACAACGTGGAGTTCACCTTTGACACAGACGCCCGTGTGGCCATAACCATCTACTACCAGGCAAGCGAGGAGTTTCACAACGGGGTGGCAAGGTGAGGAGTGTGTGTCGCCCCCCCAGCCTGGCCTGTGTCCTCCTGACCAGGGTGTGGGTCTCTGCTGATGGAGATGGAGATGGTCTCTCCTCCCTGGAGCATCTCCCCTCCTTGGGGCATCAGGCAGCTCCCCATGGTGCCAAAGCTGGAGGGGGGTGCTTGTCTCCTCTAGGTGCTACCGCCAGGTCCCTGCCAGCCCCCACTGCCTCCTTCCCTGTCCCGTCCTGCTCCTCTTGTTACCTCCAGGCCAGAGCTGAGACCAGGAGAAATCATTGCCCCTCCTGGTCCCCGCCTGGTTGGCTGCGGGTTTATCCCTGTCCTGTGTTGGCTGCCTTAGGGTTATTTTAGCCCTGTGGATTATTTTAGTTCTTTTTAGGACTTCATGCCTTGTCCCCGAGAGGCATCCGGGAGGGGAGGAGTGACACCCCTCTCTCCCATCTTCCCGGCATCCCTGCGAGCTGGGGGGACCAGGAGGAGTGTGGGAACACCCGCGGTGCCCCTGACTCTGTCCTCTCTCCACGGGACAGCTACATCCCCAGGGACAACAGCCTGCAGTCAGAGACGGTGCACTACAAGCGGGGGGTGTGCCAGCAGTTCTGTGTGCCCTCCCACACCGTCGACCCCTCTGAGTGGAGCGAGGAGGAGGTGGGTCCCACCAGCCCATGGCAGCAGCCACAGGGTCAGGTGCGGTTATGAACGTGGGATGAAGCCTCCATCACTGCTCCATCTCACCAAGCCTCTTCTGTCTCTCTCCAGCTGGGCTTCGACCTGGATCGGGAGGTGTATCCCATGGTGGTGCATGCAGTGGTGGATGAAGGAGACGGTGAGGAGGGGGTTCCTTGCTGGCTTGGGCTTTCCCAGTTGCTGGCATTGTGATGCCAACCCTTGCACCAACTGGGCAGAGCCTTCTGATTTTCCTCGCTGCCACAGTGGCTCTGCCCATCCCCTGAGCCCTGCATGTCCCCTGAGCCCTGCCTGTCCCTTTGTGTCTTGCAGAGCACACCGGGCACTGCCACGTGCTCCTGGCCACCTTTGAGAAGGTAAGTGCCAAGCTGGGGCTGTCCTCCGTCTCCTGCCCCCTTGCCCACCGGGTGCAAGAGCCTGGAGAAACCCTGCAGGGCTCAGAATAGTGCTTCTGGGCTGGGACTAGTCTGGGGCTACTCCTGAAATTCTGGAAATTCTCGAGAGGGTTCAGAGGAGGCCACAAAGATGCTCAGGGGACTGGAGCACCTCCCCTGTGAGGACAGGCTGAGAGAGTTGGGGGTGTTCAGCTGGAGAAGGGAAGGCTCTGGGGAGACCTTAGAGCGGCCTCCCAGGACTTAAAGGGGCTATAGGAAAGATGGGGAGGGACTCTGTATCAGGGAGTGTAGGGATAGGATGAGGGGTAACGGTTTTAAACTGAAAGAGGGGAGATTTAGATTAGATATAAGGAAGTGTGAGGGTGGTGAGACACTGGCACAGGTTGCCCAGAGAAGCTGTGGCTGCCCCCTCCCTGGAAGGGTTCAAGGCCAGGTTGGACGGGGCTTTGGGCAACCTGGGCTAGTGGAAGGTGTCCCTGCCCATGGCAGGGGGGTTGGAACTAGGTGATTTTTAAGGTCCCTTCCAACCCAAACGATTCTGTGATTCTACGAATATCCCCCAATCCTTGATTTTCCCCCCAAATCCTTGACTTTAAGCACCCACTTTTGAGGCATTTGGTCTCAACTGCATCTTCCTTGTTCCAACAAGTCTCCAACTTTGTGATGTGTGTGACATCCCACACCTGTCTGGTACCAGGATGTCAGGGAAAAAACAGAATTGCTGCCAAATGGGCTGGTTGGGAGTGAGGAGGGAGCTGCGACAGCTATGGAGTGGGTGGGTGTTCGAGCACAGCGGTCCCTGGGGTGCTCAGCCCCGGTGCCCACCCATGTGCTCTCCTCCCTCCAGCACAGCGACGGCACCTTCTGTGTGAAGCCCCTCAAGCAGAAGCAAGTGGTGAGTGTCCGGGTGTCCCCGAGGTGGTGGCAGCTACTGCCATGTACGCATCCCTGTGGGGAAGGTGATGAGGGGCTTCTGGGGAGTAGCAGACCCCGGTGCGGGTAGCAGCCTGTCCCTGCCCTGCTCCTGCCTCCCAGGGAGCTTTTCGAGTGCAATTTTGAGTGCATCGATGCAAAGAGGAACCACGGATGTTGGGGTGAGGAGGGCTGGCCTGAGGAGCAGGAGCCATGGTGGCTGGGGAGGGCATGTCTCTGCCCCTCACCCCTTCCCCATGGGCTTGCAGGTGGATGGTGTGAGCTACCTGCTGCAGGAGATCTACGGCATCGAGAACAAGTACAACACGCAGGACTCCAAGGTACGCGCCTGCATCCCGTGGGTCTTCTCACATCCCCTCTTCCCTTCCCCTAGCACAGGTCTGGCCCCCAAAACATGCTCAGGGCGAGAGTTTGCAGCACAGCATGGAGCTGCCAGGGGCATGCAGCTGTTTGGGGACACTGTGTTGGCATCAAAGCTGAAGGATTGAGCCTTTTCCCCCCATCCTTTGTGGTCCTTTGAGAAGGTGGAGGACGGATCTTGCTGGTTTAGGAGGGGGATGTGGGGCTCAAAGCATGGGATGTGCCTCATGCTCTGCTCTATATATGTAAAAGTTGGGGTGAAGGATGCATCCCTCTGTGGGGTGCCTGATGCATCTGGCCCCATCTTCCAGCCTCCAGGAGGGAAGGGATAAGATCCCAGGGTTGTGTTTCAAGAGCAGGCAGCCCAAGGACACAGGTGGGACCCTGCAGCGAGCTCTCAGGGCACCCAGCCAGTATTTTAGGGCACCCACCCTCGTGCCACACGGCCTGGAGACACCGAGGCCAAGCAGTTCCCGTCTCTCCCATGGGGCAGGTGGCCGAGGATGAGGTGAGCGACAACAGCGCCGAGTGCGTCGTCTGCCTCTCGGACGTCCGCGACACCCTCATCCTGCCCTGCCGCCACCTCTGCCTCTGCAACACCTGCGCTGACACCCTGCGCTACCAGGCCAACAACTGCCCCATCTGCAGGCTGCGTAAGGGCTGGAGGGGGCTGGCATCTCAGGGCGGGGGATTGGCATCTCTGGGGGGCAGCTGGAATCTCCCATCCTTGAGCTTTTGGGTTCCTCCAGCCCCACGTGCAGCGATGCTGTACAGTACGGGGATGCCCCTCCTGGGAAATGGGGTGGCGTTTTGCTGGGGGCTGTCTCCTTTTGGTGCCCAGTTTTCACCTCACCTTTCATCCCTGCTGTTGCAGCTTTCCGAGCCTTGCTTCAAATCCGAGCCATGAGGAAAAAGCTGGGTCCCCTCTCGCCCACCAGCTTCAACCCCATCATCGCCTCACAGACCTCTGACTCCGAGGAGCACTCGGTCAGTGACCAGCTGGGGCCAAGCCAGGGAGGTTTGGGGATGCACATGCTTCCAGGGGCCAGGGTTTATTTATTTAATGCAAACTGATCTTGCAAAAAATGCAAGTTTGATGTTGCAAAAAAAGGGCTTTTGGTTGGGTAGAAAGATGGTGGATTTGGGGCTTTTGTTTGTGCAGGTAGTTTCTCCATTCTCTGGGTTTTGACTTCTCCCCGGGGCATTCCGATCCTGTGGGGAGCAGAGGTGGGGGCAGCAAAATGGCCTGGAGGGGACCCTCACCCCGTCTCCCCCCTCTCCCCAGTCCTCAGAGAACATCCCCCCAGGCTACGAGGTGGTGTCGCTGCTAGAGGCCCTCAACGGGCCGCTGACGCCATCGCCGGCTGCCCTGCCACTGCGCGCGCTGGGGGACCCCCCGGGCGCGGGGACCCTCCCGTCCTACGGCAGCGACGGCCCCCTGCCCCCCCTGCGGGCCCTCTCGCCCCTCGAGCGTCTCCCTGACTGCGGCCCCCCGGGGCTCAAGCTGAAGAAGACCCTCTCCAAGTGAGTACCCGAGTGGGCGCAGGGGTCTGGGGGGGTTCAGGGGGATCTGGGGGCTGTGGGCGGGGGTGAAGCCCTCTGCTTTGCCCCCCTCCCCTCCCCGGGCAGGTCCATCTCGCAGAACTCCTCCATCCTGCCTGAAGAGGAAGACGAGAAGTCGTGCACTGAGTCGGAGCTGAGGGTCTCCAGGAGGAGATCCCCTGCCCGGTGTGAGGAGGTGAGCGCTCTCCAAAACGTGCTGGTGATGAGCTGAGGCACGGAGTGGAGGGTGGCAGGTTTTGGGGAAGCTTGGGACCAGAGGGTCTGGCTGGGGTTTGCCCGTCCTGGCTCTTCCTCCATCCATAAGGATGCCCAGAGGAGATGGATCCATTCCGTGCCAAATATCCCTCATCCCATCCTCCCCACGGGCCCTTCTTCCAGGAATGCGGTGCGACACCAGAGAGTGAAAACCTCACCCTGTCATCGTCAGGAGCCATCGACCAGTCCTCGTGCACCGGGACCCCCCTCTCCTCCACCATCTCGTCCCCAGAAGGTACGGCACAGCGGGGCTCGCGGGCATTGGCAAGGCAGGAGAGCAGCATCGCGGTCTTGGGTCCGTCCTGCTGCGGGGGGATGCGGAGGGGGTTTGCATGGCCCCTTTCTACCCTGCAATGGATGTTGTGTGAAGCCCCAGGGTGTCACCTCTGCTTTGTTACCCACAGACCTGAAGATGGGGGGGCATGGGGGCATTGACCGCCCCTGCCTCATCACCCCACAGACCCAGAGATGGGGGTGCTGCAAGTTCCAGGGACCCACTGCTGGCAGCTTTCCCCCCATCACACCTCTGTGGCATGCAGCAGGTCCTTGCTCCTTGCCCTGCTTATCCTCGTTACCCTTGTTTTTAATTAGCTGATGCTGTGCTGCAACTTGCACTGGTGGGCTGGGGGGGGTCTGTCAGCCCTGCTCAGCCCCTGCTCTCCCCCAGAGCCCGTCAGCAGCAGCCTGGCTCAGTCCGTCATGTCCATGGCCTCCTCCCAGAGCCAGCACTCCCAGCTCAGCACCAACACCGTGTCCTCCATGTCTGGCTCCTACATCGCTCCCGGCACGGAGGAGGAGGAGGAGGAGGAGGAGGAGGAGGAGGAGGAGGAGGAAGGGGACATGCTCCCCTCGCCCACGGCTGCCAGTGCCACAGCCTCTGATGGAGAGGTAGGGGCTGGGGGGTTGTTGATGGTGCCCATAGGCCCCGGGTTCAAGAGCTTCCCCATGGGATGTAACTTCTCCAAACCACCCAGCAGCAGACTCTTTATTTTTTTTCCATCTTTTCCACCTTCTTCCCGCAGTCAACACCTGTGGAGTCCCCGGATATAAATTTCGTCAGCATCTCGGCCGAGGAGCGCGACGCCGAGGTAACCGTAACCGCCCTGCACCCCGGCATGGCAGGGGGACCCCGGTTGTGCCTGGTTCTGGGTGCCCACGGAGGGGGAAGCTGGGTGGCTGTCACCGCATTCCCCCAGGGCTGGGCTAGGGAAGGGGCTACCCACACATCTATGTCCCTGTGGGGCTGCCCTGGGGACGGATGGGGCAGTGGGGCTGTCCCCTATCCAGGACATTTCCATGTTCCATGGAAACCCCTAGGGCCAGGGACATTCCCCCAAAGGGACCTGGGGACAGCCCCCGGCACAGTGCCGGGATGCCGCGGGCCTCTAACGCTCGCTGCCTCTTGCCTGTGCCACAGGGCAACGACATGCTGGAGGATGAGGATGCCTCTCCCACGCAGGAAGACGGTAAAAAGTCCCAGGTCGTTGTTGTCCCCTCACTTTCGGTTTGCTGTCACCAGTGGGCAGCCAAGCCAGCGGCAGATGCTGCGCTGCCCCCAGCTCCCCTGCCTGCTGGCTGCCATCAGGGAGAGCCCTGCCTGACTCTGTGGGCACCAGGGCTGGGCAAGCATCCGTCACAGCGGGGCCACCCATGGCGGGGTTGAACACCACTGAGTGGGGGGAAGCCAGCTGGCCACGGGGACCTTGGTGAGCATGGTGCGGGGTGACGGTTGGCATGCAGGATCCGATGGTGTTTCCAATGGGCCAAGTGGGAAAGAGGCTTCTCTGTGCTCTTCCCCCCACCAAGAAGGTCTTTCCTCATATCTCTGAAAGTCTCCTGCTTAGGGACCCCTGCCTAGGCTGGTTCCCATAGGAAGGGGCTCTAAAAATCTTCCCTGTGGGATGCTCTCCTAATTTTTTTTGGCCTGTCCTCAGTGTGCTTTCGCAAGCCCACACAGGCACATTGAGGGCTCCTCTCACCTCCTCCCTTGTGCTCAAATAGCCAAGGAAAGGCGTGGTCACCCCCACACCATTGGGCACCAGCCACCTTGGATTCCTTTTGGGCAATAGGGAGGCCCCCAGTGTGCCCCCTCCCATGTTTGCAAGTCTCTGGTTAGCAAAAACGTCCCAAAACTCTTCCCCTGTCTGACCCAGACACTCAGCTGAGCTGGAAAGCAGGAACACCTGTCCCTCAAACTTGGCTTCTGCTCTGCGGGGAGGCTCTTGCTGTTGGGGAAACTCAAATATGACAACTGGGGAGCAACCAGGGGCTGTGGTGGACATCTATGGGCACCCCAAAAGCTCCAGGAGCAGGACAGCCTTTCTCCTTAGGACACGGTCCTGCACCCATTCTCAGCGGGGCTGCTGGCTTATTTGGGAACATCGCTCCTGAGCTTTAGTCACCTGCATCTGATGGATGCAGGTAAGAACCTGGGGGCTGATCTCTCGTACAGGTGATGCTAAGAAGCAGAGTTACCTCCCTCAGCTCAAAAGCCCCCAGCCCCCCTGCAAAGCTTGGCTACGGCTTCTTTTGCCCCACGCATCCAGTTGCTGCCTCCCCCCGGCATCCCCCCGGCTCTCGCACACATGCTGATGGTGCCGGAGAGGCTCCGGCGGGAGGTGACGGGTGCCACCGCAGCCCGGCTCTACCGACCGGGGACGGCTCGGCCGTGCCCGGGGAAGGTCTGGTTGAACCCCGGGCAGGCGGTGGGGGAGCAGGTTCACGCATGCCGGTGCCCATTGCCGCATCGTTGCTGTTTCGCTGCCCTCCGATGCGGCCGGTGCAAGGAAAGGAGCAGCTCGGACTGTGCCCAGGTGTTATTGTCCGCTCTTCACCCACTCCCATCTAGATGCATCATTTTTATCTATTTTTTTTGAAAGAGGGTGGGGAGGGGAGAGGGAAAAGACCCGGAAATCCCACACCCCACTGCTAAAAAGGCAACGGCAAGCCCCAGCGCTGAGCCGCGGCATTAACTGCCTTAACTCCCTTCCAGGCCCGAGGACAGGCGCTTTCCTCGGTCTGAGGTGTGACAATAACAATGACTTGGGCATCGCACACGTGAAAGCGCTGGACAATAAACTGTGCTCTGAGGCCTGCTTACCTGGTGAGTGGCCGTCTGCTGAACATGAACTTGGGGTGGGGGGGACACTTCCACTCTGCCCCGCATCACCCCAGCCCTTTGCATCCATTCCTCCTCTCCCACCACCATCCCCACCAGTTTGTCCTCGCTGCACCCCCCCACCCACCCCATGGTGGGCTGAGCACCAGGCGTGTCACCACCCCGCAGCCGTAGGTCAGGGTGACCTGTCCCCACTGGGATGTCCTCGGGGGGATGCAGACTTGCTTCGCTGAGATGCCCCTGGGGGGCACCAGCCCTTCCTGTGAAGGCGGTTGTGTGGCACCACTCCAGCCTGGTCCAGACTCGCAGCAGTATTTTGGGTTGGGATGAGATCCGCAGCCACTCCAGCCTCACTGCAGGGGCTGCCTGCCTCACCCTCCTCTTCCTCCAAGGCCAGGGAGATGGGGCATGTCAGGTCAGGTTGTCCTTCTGCAGAGCCCCAAAGTTCATCCCTCTTTCCCATTTCTTCACGCTTTCTCTCCCACCCTCCTTCCACTTCTCTCTCCTCCCACCCTCTCTCCATCCCTTTTTTCTCTTCTTCCTCCCTCCCAGGCTCCTCTGTCTGCGTGAAAGTTCATGTTCGCTCTGTGCCAACACGGTTTTCTCAACCCATGCTTGTGTCCCCTCCCTGCCCAGAGTTGCCCAAAGGTGACAAATGTATTGCTGACCCCTGGTCCCCGTGCAGACCAAGGAGGGAGCGGGCTGGAGACCCTGCGCAGCGCTGCAGGCTCCTCTTTGTCAGCCTGTGTTGGGGGAAAATGGGGCAAAAAGCCACGATGAAGCCCTCTGAGGGTCTAAGTCTCCATCAATACATTTGTGGACAAGCTGAAAGCAACTCTGCTCCCGCCTTGCCCCTTTGGCTAAATTTGTGGCAGGTCCCAGACCCACAGTGGCTGCTGGAGAGCCAAGAGGGAGGGTGAAACCCACTGGAGGGAGGGGAAATTCTTTCTTCCCCCCTTCTCCTCTGGGAAAGCTTCCTCTTCTGCTGCCTTGCCTGTTCCTGGTGGTTTCTGCACTGCAGAAATAGAGCTGAGACTCTTGGGGCGCCTGCCACAAATGCCCCGTGTCCCCTCCATCACCCTCTGGCAGCAACTGGCTGAGCCCTGCTGGCCTGGGGGGACTGGGGCAGGGACTGGGGGGGCCCCAGCAATGCCCCTGCCTTTGCTGGGGGTCCCGGCAAAGCATCCCCTGGCTGTGGCACCAGGCAAAGCCATCCCTGACCGCATCCCTCTTGGTTGTGCCGGGGGGAGGATGAGAAAGGGAGAGCTTTGCAGCCCAAACAGCCCCGGCACAGGGTCAGATTCTTGCTCTGCCATGAGGCCTGCAGCGGCCTCATCCCCCGCATGTGCTGGGGTGCAGAATCTGGCCCCTGGGCCGAGCCCAGCCAAGGATGCACTCTCCATCCTTTGGCCACCACAGCTGTCCGTGTGTCCGGCGGCTGCGCTGCTCGAAGCCCTCGGCAGGGAGCTGCGCTGCCGCCCGCATGAGAGGGGTGATGGATCCGGCCTCGGCATTCGCTGGGAAAAGCGGGGGGCTGCCGCTCGCACTGGGGACAGAGGAGGTGCATAGTGGGGGCTTCGGGAGGAGGAGTTGGAGGAGGATTGCCCTGGGGTGTCCCGGGGTGCTCAGAAGAGCTCGGGGGGGCCAGGGCAGTGAAGGGGAGCAGCTGCCCATGGGGCCGTAATGGCTGGTTGGTCATTTTCTGGTTGCAGTCGGTGCTTTGCAACATCAGTTTTATTCATTAGATTCAGGGCAGCTCCTTCCTTCCCCCACCCCGTCTGCTCCCCGTCAGCAGCCACCCGCTATCAGGACTCGGCTGCTTTGCCACGGAGATGATTTGAGGCACGATTTAACGGTGCTGGACTGCAATTGTAGGGCTGGTTTGCATGCACTGAAAAAGTCCTTTTTGGCAGAGGTTTCTTGCAGGTCTGGATGTAACCGCATCCATGGGGCCGGCAAGAACAGGGTGGACTTTGGGGCCAGGTGCTGTTTTCTTGAAAGCTTAAAAGAAAATCACCTTGACCAGAGATGATATTATTATTATTCCTCCTCCAATTTCTCTTTGGGGAGATTTTGATGTGATCAGTCCCATGGGTTGGTTTTTGCTGTCTCTGTAATGGATAAAGGCACGGGACGTGATTCCTCTAAACAGAAAGGTTTGCTCATCCCCAGGGCTGTTGTGAAATCTCTGCAGATTTCAATCTGGTGGGAGAGGGCTGTGGGAGGAGTTGAAAGGCCACATCCCAGGATTTTAGGACACAAGGTTTAAGTAACACCCGCAGACCCGTGTCCTGCTGCCCCCAGCCCCGTTCCTCGGCAGCCTACAAAGGGTGTGCTGAGCTGAGCCGGGTCTCTGCAGCAGAGCAGTGCAGTGACTTATGCAATATCAAGCTCTTAATGGGATTTCGGTGTGCGTGTGTATATGGGGGGGGGGGTGTGTGTGTGTGTGCTCCTATTTAATTCTCCGTTCCCTCTGGGATCCGCAGACTTGCTCTCCAGCCTGAGCTTGCCATGAAAAGCCAGTCCAAACGGCAGCTGTCACCTCCCATAAATCAGCAGGCAGCAGGTTTTTGTTGCTCCCTCTCTGAGGAAGCCTCACTGCTTGCCCTTGGCCTTGGGGTGCCCTTGCATGAGCCCCCTGGGCTCAGAGCTGTCCCCACACCTGGGAACAGGGCTTAACCTCGCTGGTGGTTAAGCCCTGCTTTAGGGGTGCACCCCCTTCCTAAGGGCACCACGTAGTCTCTGGTGGTTTGGGTGGCGGGACACAAGCTGCGGGCAGGCAGGTCCCAGGCTCTGCCTGTCGCCCTGCTCCAGCTGGAGGGTGCTGCCTGAACTGGGAGCCTGCTGCCAGAGAGGCGGTGTGCGGGGACCCGGGTCCCCCATGCCACAGGCATGCCCACCCCTTGGTTCTCCTTGGCACAAAACCCCGGTGGCCAGCACGCACGATGGCCCCCTCGCACTGCAGCTCCCCGTCCTCATCCCAGACCCGTTCGCAGGCAACGGGATCCCCCCGTCCCCCCGCGGTTGCCCCGTTTGCTCGCTCCTGTGCATGCCCCCACGCTGCCTCCGCTCCCCCCTTCACCATGTGCCTTCTGGTCTCTCCTGCCACGCAGCCGCCGTGCCGGACTCCTGCCCCATTAACATGGAGGAATAGGTATGAGACCCTCAGAGCCTGCGCCCGCCTCGCGCCCCATCACCCAGGGGGGGTTGGCATCCCTCACCCTGGCATTGCTGGCAGTCCCCTCGCTGTCCCAGGCAGGGTGACATCCCTTAGTGCCTAACCTGCAGTCCCCACCGGGCATCTGCATGTGTCCTCTCGCTGGGCACGGCGGGCAGAGGCAGCCCCCTTCCCTTTGGGTTATTAAAACCCGGCCACGGTGCGCGGTGCTTCCCGTTTGCCCCTTGGCATTCCTGAGAGATCAGGGGCTTAAGGAGCTCCTCCAGCCTGGAGAGGTAAGTGCAGGCGCTCACCAGCCCTCACTGCAGCCAAAACCCCAAGAGGGGCTGGGGTTGTGGGGGTTATCTGGGGAGACTAAATTGCATCCCCCGTGGAAAGATGAGCCGAGGGCAGCGGTGGGCTTTGGGAGCCCCTAACCCCCCTTTTTCTCCCCCCAGGCCCAGAGGCAGCCAACAACAACGTGCGGCTGCAGCAGGCGCCCTGGCCCCGCCGCCCCCCTGGCACCCGAGACCTGGAGCAGGCAGCAGCCACCCTGCCTGTGTGAGGGCTCAGCCTCGGCGGGGGCACAAACCCCCCTGTCCACCCAGAGGGACCCTGGTGCCCGGGCGCTGTGGGCATCGCCACCTCCACCCCTCGGCTGTAACAGGACTGATTTTCAAAAGAAAAGATGGTAACCTTGACTTTTCCTGCCTGGCCCCGCTGTGCAGAGAGGGGCCGAGGGCCACATCATGTCGGGGCTCCCCCAGCAGCACCTTCCCATCCTCCAGCCCTGATGGGGACAGGCTGGGGTCCCCTCCTGCCCCCAGCCATCTCACACCCCCAGGCTCCTCTCCTCCAGCGTGTGGAGCAGGTGGGATGGGGTCACCCCACAAAGGGGGTCCTGAGATGTGGCTGAGGGGGACAACAGGAGGAGGGTGCCCAGGGGTGTGGGCTGAGGAGGAGTGTTGGCTTTGACGTCCTCAGTGCATGAACCTGTGACCTTCATGGGGGGCAGGCCCCCCCAGGTTTGCTGGCCCGTGCCCCTGCCATGCTGTGGGATGTCCCCATTAATGCACTGGTGGTGATGTTTCCCCCCTGCTCCCCCTCCCTCCACTCTCCTCCTGGGCAGCACGTGGGCTTTTGGGCCAGGCCCACGAGGTTGCTTTTCCCCAGGGGATGGAGCAGGGTGGCAGGGGTGGGCAGGGGACCCGGTTCCCCCTCCCCAGTCACCAGCCCCTGTGGCATCACTAATTTATCCTCACTGTCTTCCGCCCCACTGTGAGCTCGGGGCTTGGGGCTGTGCCCTCTCTCTGGAATAAGTGCCAAAAGTGTCACTCCTTGTCCCACCCGCTGCAGGCAGCGGGGCCCAGAGCCCGGCAGCACCCACACTGCAGGCAGCGGGGCCCAGAGCCCGGCAGCACCCACACTGCAGGCAGCGGGGCCCAGAGCCCGGCAGCACCCACACTGCAGGCAGCGGGGCAGCACAGCGGGGCCGCTGGGGCCGAGCCCCGGGCCAGGATGAGGCCGCGCCGCCGGCGAAGCGGGAGCGCCGGGGGCTGCGGGGGGGCCCCGCTCTCCGCGCTGTCTGTGGGCACCGGGTGCCCGTTTCCTCCCGGCACTTCCTCCACCGCCCCGCGACCGCCGCGGCCACGCCTGGGCGAGCAGCCGCCCCTGGCACCTGCGGGCGCGGGTTCCGCCGCCCCCCCACCCCCCCAGCCCGACCCGGAGCCGCCGACCCCGCTCTTCCACCCGGGAGCGGCGCGGCCCAAACCGGGAGACGGACACAGACCCGCCCCCCCCTCCGCGGGTCACGGACCGTCACGGACCGCCCCGGCCCCGAGCCCCGGCCCCCGCCGGCTGCCTGCCCGGAGCCGCGGCACCCACCCCGGCCCTTCGCCCCGCCGCGACCCGGCCCAGGCGGGGTCCCGGAGCCCCCCGGCCCCGCACTGACCGGAGCCGCCGCCGCCGCCCTCCTCCTCCTCCTGTATCCCGCCGCCGCCGCTCCGGCCCCGCCCGCGTGACGAAGGCGCCGAGACCACCGTGGGCGGCACCAGCCCAGCCCCTGCACCCTTATCCCTGCACCCTTATCGCCGCCCCTCCCCTTATCGTCGCCCCCCCCCTTATCACCGCCCTCCCCGGCCGGCCCCGCCCCACCGATCAGAGCAGCCGGTTCACAGACACCGACAGTTTATTGTCACGGTCCGGCGGCCCCGAGCCCGCGGGGACCGGCCACCGCCTCCAGCGCTCAGCGTGGGGTCGGGTCGGGCGGGGAGCGGATGGGGAGGGGAAGGGGGGGGGAACTGAGGGTTTCACTGCAACAGGCAGAGGGGAAAGGGGGGGAATGAGGGGGGTGAGGGGTCCCAACCAGGGATGGAGCAGAATCACAGAATCGTCTGGGTTGGAAAAGACCTTGAAGCTCCTCCAGTCCAACCATCAGCCTCACAGTGACAGTTCCCAACTCCACCAGATCCCTCAGCGCTGGGTCAACCCGACTCTTGAACACCTCCAGGGATGGGGACTGAGGGGGCACTCGATCCCCTCGTCTAGATCATCAATAAAGATGTTAAACAGGAGTGGCCCCAAAACCGAGCCCTGGGGGACACCACTCGTGAGAGCAGGAGGTCAAGAGGGGCTGGAGCCAGGCCCAGGGGAGCAGCCGCAGCCCCGGGGCGGTGGTTGGCCCAGGAACCTCCCAGGAGCCCCCGAGATTTAAAGTCCAGGCTGGGGGGTGGGGGCGAAGGGGCTGCTCCAGGCCCAGAGGAGATGGTGGAGGGGCCTGGATGGGGCGGTCAGAGCTCGAGAGGCCCCTGCTCAGCTGGAGGGGAGCGGGCATTTGGAATGGATTGCCCAGGGAGGTGGTGGAGTCCCCATCCCTGGAGGTGTTTAAGAGTAGGGTCGATACAGCGCTGAGGGATCTGGTGTAGATGGGAACTGGCAGTGCTAGGTTAATGGTTGGACTAGATGATCTTCAAGGTCCTTTCCAACCTAGTTGATTCTGTGATTCTGGGGAGCCGCCCCGAGGAGGGGAGGGCAGGGGATGGACGCCAAGCACGGCGTGACCCCAGCGCTGGGGCCCTGGCGACACGCGGGGTCAGCGTCCCCACCGCTCCCCGGCCCGTCCTTGACCCGGGACTGCTCCGTTCGCCCGCTGGGGGACCTGGGAGGAAAGGGCGGCGTTAGCACCCCGCCGGGCAGCTGCCCCCCTCCCTGCCCGCCCTGGGGCTCACTCACCTCAGGGCTGGGGGCTCAGGCTGGAGGACTTGGGAGAACACAACCCGCGTTTGTCCTGCTGCTGCGGGAAGGGCCTGAAGCGCTGTGTCTCCTGCTTCATTTGTCTGCTCTTCTTTACCTGTGCAGGGGCAGGAAGGCTCTTGGGCTCAGACTGCAGAGTCCCCCCCCAGCCTCCTCCCGCCCACCCCAGCCCGGGACGGGGCCAGCACCCACCTTCCCTGTGTCAAACTCCTCGTCCCACTTGTCAATGATGGTCTCGCTCCGGGGCCATGTCACATCCCGAATGGCATCCTGGCTGACGGCTGAGGCCCCGCCGTACCAGGCCAAGACTGCGGAGCAGTACGGTCAGGGGGGGAGCAGCCCACTCTGTGGCACCCCCCAACAGCCCCTCGGCCGGCTCCAGGAGCCCCCGCAGCCACCTGCACTGGAGCTGGGGGGAGCTCAGGTCCCAGCACCGAGGGCTCTGCCCACGTCCGGGGCTCAAGGCCAGGGAGCCACGTGGCTGTTTGCCCACCCAGGCGAGCGGGGATTACCTTGTCTGCCATAAGCCTTGTCCAAGGACTCCCTGAGTAGCTCCTCCACCACGCTGGACACCGACAGCTTCCCGGGTGCTACTCCAGCCCCACAGTCATCTCCAGCCTGGCCAAGCCGGTCACGGGCTGCCCCTGCGGAAACAGGCGGGGTGAGGACAAGCCGCAGGCAGCTCCTGTGTTGCCCCATTGCCAAGGCAGATCTTGCCCCAGGAGACGCTGTCGGGACTAACAAGATCTCCCCAAGGCGTTGGGGCAGGGAGGAGCTGGGGGGTAAATCTTCACCCCAGGGGAGCACACCCTCAGGCAGGGTGCAAGCGGGCAGCTCCCCGCCACCAGCAGCACACAGGCCTGCGGCAGCTCAGCCAGGGACAGGGGCAGGGAGACGGGCACCCACCGGGCCGTTGTGGGGACCAGTAAGCGCTGGGGACTGCACCCCAGTGCTCCGAGGGGCTGCGTGGGAAGGGGAGCGGGCAGGGTGGAGGCACACGGCCGTACCTGGGCTGCTGTCCGTGGCACAGCATTTGTGGGCAGCTGGCAGCTCCAGGCTCAGGCTGCTGAGGATTTCCCTCCACTTGCGCTTGCGCTGGTCGCTCTCTCCACCCTCAGGCGCCACAGTCCGCTGCCGCTTTGTGCTTGGCGGCTCCGATTCGGCCTCCCTAGAGCTGGGGAAGGCAGCCAGGGTCAGGCCGCGCCGGCCAGGCCCGAGGGGGATGTCTGAGCTCCCCGCAGGGCAATGGGGGACAGGGACGCCTGCGCCCCAGCGCTGTGCTCGGGGAGGGGGGAGCCACCCTCAGCCTGCTCCGTGCAGCCGGTGGCAGCGCAGGGAGCCAGCCCGCAGGCAGAGCGGAGGTGTGACCCCAGCCCCTCACCTGCCCGAGGACAGTGTCCCACTGCAGCACCCTCCTGCCTCCTCCATCCTCCTCTCCCTCTTCTTCTTCTTGAGGCAAGAGGTGGGCTCCATGCCCAGGTGACTTCTGGGCTCCCACACTTGCAGCTTGGGCCTGCTCTCCAGCTCCTGACAGCCCGGCCCATTCCCAACACTGCTGGGGCCCTTGTCCACCGCCGCCTTCTCTGCGAGGGGCACTGAGCTCTCCTGAGGGAGATGGTTCTTCTTCGACTTCTTTTTGTGGGGCTTGAAGACTTCATCCTTGCCCTTCTCAGCCAGAGCGCCAGGGCTGTCCTCTGCTCCATGATGGCGCTTTTGCCCCTTCTTTTTGGAGAAGCCAGAGGTGACCTGGCCGAGCCCCTTCTCCTTGCTGTGGGGAGGAAGGTGGTGTGAAGGGTGGGCAGTGCAACCATTGGTCAGGGGGGAGGCTGGGAGCTGAGGGGCTGAGTCGAAGATGAAGCTGGAGGAAGGCTTTTCACTACTGGGCAGTTTGAGAGCCAATGAGGACAGTCTGAAGGACAGGAAAAGAGGCTGACATGATCTGAAAGGCAGGTCAGGAGCGGGAGCCCCTCTCTTCCTCCCCACCCCGAGCTGCAGGAGCTCAGCACCCAACTGCTGCCATCTCTGCCACGAAATGTGAATCAGACCCCGCTCCCAGGGCAGCAGCTGCAGGCGCAGAGCGACCCTGCACCTGCCCAGGGCCAGCCACACGCGGGGCACACGCTGTCCCACCAGGGATTAGGCAAGGGTGAGCCAACACTCAGAGAAACCACCTTGCTTCTAGAACCCAGAGCAAGCCCAGCCAGCCCAGGAGAGCAGGAGAGCCGGCTGCCAAAATTGCCCCCAAGCCAGCTGCGACACCGGACAGTCGCCTGGTGGAGCTGCCCAGGGCTGCGACCGGAGCCCGGCAGCGACTGGCACCGCTTACCTCGACTTGCCGGAAGGCTGCGGAGCAGAGTCGGGGGGGGTGGTGGTCGTGGCCGTGGTGCGGTCACTCAGTGCCTGGCGGTCGCTTCCGCTCGCCTTCTGCGGAGCGTTGCCCTGCAGGTATTGACAGAAATAAAAACTTGGTGGTCTAAAGAAAAGATGTTTCTGTGAGCCCAGGGGGGAAAATAAAAAGGGGAGCCCAGAGAAAGGGGAGGGGAACAGACACAGCTGAACATTTCAGCTGTGCCGGTTTGGAGCCTTTGGGGGCAGCCGGCTTGGCACCGGGGCCTGCAGGGAGCCCCGTGCCACAGCCTCTTTCCTGAGAGGTGTGGGAGCTGCTGGTTCCCTTCTTGGCCTTCTGGGACGCTTCGGCCACCTTCCCCGCTGCACTGTGCTCCAGGCTGGCAGCTTTGCTGCGGGACAAGTCCTTCTCCAGGGGGCTGGTGTTTGCCTCGCGGCCACGGGACTTCTGGCCGGGGCTGGGCTCCAGCAGCAGCTTGGATGAGGTACACAGCTGCTCGCCCCCCAGGGATTTCTGCCAGCGCGGCCCCTCTTTGGCCCCTTTTGCGTTGCAGAGTCCCTGAACTGCTTTGAGCACAGCAGGCAGCTTCGGGGAGGGGAGCAGCTTCTCGGCCCCCCGGGCTGTGCCATTGGGCAGCGCGGTGGCCATGTGTGTGGCTTTGAGGGGCAGTTTAGGTGACAGGGACCCAGTGGGCAGCTTCTGCGAAGCAACTCCATTTGGCACCTTCGGCTTCTCAAACTCGTCAGGGGTCAGAAGAATTCTCATCTTGTCCGGATCCGGCAGCTGCTTCTTCAGCAGCAGGTCTGGTTTCTAGACGGAGAGAGGAGAGGTTCAGCACGGAGAGAATTCAAGGAGCCAGGGACAGAGCGATACCGCCCTCCGCGTCCCTCCCCAGGCCCACACAGGAACCCTCGGCTCAGCAGGACCCCTCCCGCTCGCAGCACGGACGGAGGGGCAGCGGCTCCCAGCCCCCAGGACTCACCCAGCCCAGCAGCGAGGAGGACATGGGCCCATTGGACACTTTCTGGGCCTGACCAGAGACGCTGCTGGTGAGGGCAGTTGGCTCCAGGTTGGAGATAACTTTGGCCATGCGCTCCTCCAAGCCCTTCCCGGGGTTGGGGGTTCTGTCGAAGGCAGAGAAGCACACGTGTTAACCACGGGGGTTTGAGCAACTGAACGCTCTCGTCAGAGACGCACACAAGAAACAGGAGCCAGAAGCCCCGAGAGCTGAGGTGCTCTGGATCTACAGCAAAACCATGACAAGGGGCTGGACCTCTCCCTGCCACGCTCCCCCGAGCCGGCGCATGCACACGGGTGTGGGGCTACCTGGGCCGAGCTCCGTCCCCCAGCCACGCAGGGGCCACCCGCCCTGTCCCACGGGCTGCGGGACAGGCCGCTCTCACCTCACGTAGAACAGCATGTAGGCCTGCTGGTTGAGGACCACTTTGATGTTGCTGGAGCGGACCACGTCGTCGTTCATTTGGTACCACTGCCCATTGCTGGCCTGTGGAAGGAGAAGGAACAGGGTCAGGCTGTGCTGGGGACCCTCCTGGCACGAAGAGCAGCAGGAACAGCACCCGCTGGCAGAGCTCCGCTCCCCAAAACCCACAGGCAGCCCAGGGCAGGCAAGGGGACTCTGCTAGAGAGGATCTCCACGATTCCAGAGCGCAGCCTGTACCCCCGCCCAGTGCTCCACACCACACGCATCTGCTGAGCACCCTCCTTTCTGTGCAACACAGGGACCCCCGAGCACCCGCCAGCCCCCAGCCCGCAGCGGGTCCCAGGAGCGCGCCCTGGGCTCACCTTCACGTAGCAGTAATAATGCCCCACGTGGCAGCTGTAGCCAGCGTGCACCAGCACCGCGTAGAGCGAGTACATGACGGGGTCCCCCTTCTCCGACATGTAAGGGCGGATGTCCAAGAACTCGGGGTACGCCACGTCCTGCGGAGAGAGGACACCTCAGGAGCCCACACAGCAGACGCTTTCTGGCTACAGCAGGAGCAGCTCAGCTGTCCTGAGAGTCCCATCTCTCGAGCGGAGGGTCCCGCTCTCCCCAGGCAGAGGCCGTAGGGAGGAAGACGCCAGGATGGGCCCCAGTCCCACCGCAGAGCTCGCACCGCATGCAGGACCACCCTCCGCCCTGCTCCGGGCAGCAGGGCCTCGGGTCGGGGCCAGCCCCAGCTCAGCAGTGCCGGGCACTCACCTTTGTGATTTTGCCTCCACCAAAGTCAGAAAAACGCTTCAGCGAGAGCGTGAGGACGTTGGAGGCTCGGTAGATCGTGAAGCGTTTGCAGGCCAAAACTTTCTGCTTGCATCTGCACAGGAAGAGCTTGAGCTAGTCGAGCTGTTCCACCACCCAGCTGATTGCCAGCCCTGGGCAAGTGGCAACCCTTCGGAAATGGCCCTGCTGACACCAGCCACCACTCCAGGGCACCCGCTCGCGGCCACATCTCCCGGCCCAGCTCCTCCTCGTGAGGACCTCACGGTTTGGCCATGGAGCGGGTAGAGAAGCCCCCCCGACCTGCGGCAGGCTTTCTTTCCTCCTGCTTCCCACCAGCACGCCCGCGGCCCCGCGCCACCCGTGGCCCCACACTCACTGGGCACAGCTGTAGGCGTTGTCCCCGGCCAGCAACTCCAGCTTCACAAACTGCTCCAGCGCCTGCTTGATGTTGCTGCTTTGCTGCAAGGGCAGAGGAGAGGTCAGAGCACCAGCGGCCTGTCCACGCCACAGCCTGGCTCCCTGCTGAGACGCTGGCCCCGAGAGGGAGCGCAGAGCACGAGCAGGGGCCACAGGCTACAGCAAAGCCCCGAGCCCGCCGCCAGCGAGGCACTGGCCAGTGGCCATGAGGGCCGGCGGCACTGCTCCCCACGCCACGGAGCCTCAGCGGAGGAGTCATGGCTCACGCGCGGGCAGTGGGCAAGCTGCCTCTCCCTGCCTGCACCGTGCAGCTTAAGCAGCCTTGAGAGCAGCCCCGGTGCAGCTGCAAGAACATCCCCCGCAAGAGCAGAGCTCCTCCCCACCCCGACCCTGCCGCTGTACCTCGATCTCCAGCGCCATGTCCAGGTAAGGCTCGTAGGTGTCCGAAACGGCCTCACACTCCACACACTTCACTGCAAAAGAGCGAGCGATGAGCACACCCCAGCACAACACCCGCGCCTGCCACCACCCCAGCACAGCACGGGCAGCTGCGGCATCCCCCCGCCGGGCTCCGGGACGCGAGCGCTGGGATGCCCAGCCTGGCAAGGAGGGCAAGTCCACTACGGGAGGGGACAGCGAGCGCTCCTAGGGAGCTGGCAACACGGGCTCCCTCGCTGGTGGCAACGGGCTGGGGACCCACAGCCAACAGCGTTTTCCATCGCCACGACAAGGATCACGACCCACGGGTACCGCAAGACCGACCAGCTGCAGCTCCGGATAATTTACACACGTGCAGCAATTTTCCCCAAAGATTTTCACTGTGAGGCTCTCGGGGAAAGAGCAGCCCGGAGAGTCACAGGCCCAGGACCTGGCAGCCAGCACTCACCACGGGACCGCAGGGAACCGCCAAAGATCTGGTGAACCAGCGTCGTGGCCTGGCTCTGGTGATCCAACCTAGAGAGAGCGACACTGGATCTCACACCCCCCTCCTGCAACGGCCACCCCAGTGGCCTCAGGGCAGCTCCCCCGCGCGCTCCGGCCCCGCAGAGCTCGGGCAGCCGCAGCCTCCGCCCGTCTGCTCTGCCTGCGCCGCAGCTCATGGGGCGGCACCAGGCTCCGGCCCGCACCTGCCCCTGGAAGGAGCAGAAACTCGCGGCCGGAGCTCAGAGCTGGGCTCTGCAGAGGCAAGGCAGCTGCCCGGGATGGGGGGCCCCGGGGAGAGCTGCCCCCCGCCAGCCGCAGAGCTGGGGCTGAGCCGGCGGGCACGCCTGGATTCCCCGGCAACTGGGGCAGGATCCAAACCCAGAGCAGCCTCGGGATCCGGGGACAGGACCACAGCTACGCCGCGCGGAGGAGCGGGGAGAAGGCAGACAACAGCCCAGAGCTGTGTCGCAGAGGGGCAGAGCTGGGCCACCCACCCCAGCACCTCCCTCCCTGAGTCCGACCCGGGGGACACGTCCACCCCAGAGTCCCCTCCCGCGGGCGCAGGGCACCAGCGACGGGCGGGCAGAGGCCCCACGTACTTGGCACAGCGGCTCAGGCAGGCCTTCTGCATGGCGTCGATGGTGTAACGCAGGAACTCGTGCGCGTCCTCCTGCCTCCCGAAGCAGATGTGCTGGGCGATGTCTGCAGGAGAGGGAGGAATCAGCCCCGGCACGTGCGGCAGCAGGGGCAGGCCCTCCCTCCCTCGGGGCAGGGACTCTGGGGTTTGAGCCCCCTCAACCCAAACCAGAGTCGGAGCCATGCTGGCCGTGGGGAAGCCCCAGGCAGCCCATGAAGTCGCCAGCCCCTGGCAGGCTCAGTGAGTCATCTCAGAAGTGCCTCTGCCAAGACCTGCCCCGATCTCAAAGGTTCTGCTCCTGCACTAGTCACTGCCCTCCTGCAGGGCTACGGGAGGGGTGGGGCAACCATCCTTACTCTTGAGGTTTCGGATGAAGGACACCGGCTTTATTGTGTTCCCGCTGGAGCCAAAAGCCTGGATCGTGTGGCTCTGCATGATGCACATCATGCAAAAGCCTTCTTGGTGACCTGGAGCAGGAGAGGAGAGGATGTTGGGGACGGACCCAAGACAGATGGAGGCAGTACAGTGGACAGGGGGCTCTCTGGTCCAACGCGGCTCAGCCACGCTCAGTTTTCCCTATGAGCTCTGCGCTACAGCAGAGCTCTGGGGCATCCCGGGTACGCAGGGACCACCCCAGCTGGCGCAGCCCGAGTCACAGCAGCAGCCCCCGCAACCCCCCCAGACAAGGCAGCATCCACGTGGATGGAAAACAGGTCACAGGGACCAGCTGAAGGAGCCTACAGGTCAGCCCCGAGGGGCAGGTCCCCCCGGAGCCCTAAGGACAGGGCTGCCAGCCCTGCGTGCTCCCCTTGGTCACAGCTTGGAGCAGTGGCCCCCAGGCTCCCTTTTCAAGCCACCCCTCAATGGCAGCTGTACGCAGCCTCCTGCCCCCACAGGCAGGGGCTGCTTGGGGCCCGCAGGAAGCCAGCAGAGCCCATTAGACCCATCTTAGTCCCAGCTACACCCAGCCGAGATAAAGCCCCTGCCAGACACAAGGATGCAGTGCTCGGGACCCCTGCTAAGGCCAGGACGAACGAGCCGTACGCAGGAACGGCCTCTCGACGCAGAAACGGGCAGGAGGGAGCAGAGAAGGTGCATCCCGACACCCGCACGGCCCTCGCCAGAGCCATGCCTGGGCGCAGCACCGCGAGCGGGACAGGCAGGCGCTCCTCCTCCTCCTCCTCAGCCCCCCAGCCCCGCTGCCCGCGCCAGGCCTCCCCACTCACAGTTGCGGCCGTGCTCCCGGGAGAGCAGATAGTTGGCGAGCGGCGGCGTGTAGGTCAGGCACTGGATGGTGGCGTTGAGGAAACAAGTGTTCCCCAAGTTGTACAGCCCGGCCCCGACGTGGTGGACACGCTCCCACTTCATGCAGAGGCGCTCCGGGGGGAAAAGCACCTTCTGGGGCGCGGGGATCCCGTCCCCCGGCCCCTCCGGGCCACGGCCGCTGTCTGCGGGGAGCAGGGCGGGGGGTGAGTGGCAGGGTGGGGGGTGCAGGGGTGTTCCCTCTGGCCCTCGCTACCTACCCTGCCTGCCGGAGGGGTCCTGCTTGGCACGGTCCTGCTTGGCACGGTCTGGCTCGGCACGGTCCAGCTCGTCACGGTCCGGCTCGTCACGGTCCTGTTCGGGATGGTCCCGCTCAGCACGGTCCCGCCTCGGCGCTGGGCTGGCGGGCGGTGGCCTCGGGGCAGGGGCTCAGCACCTGGTACTTGTCCCGCAGCAGCTCCCACGGGCTGGCGTTGTCGCAGGTGCCGGGCTCGACCTCCACCTGCTGCAGCGGCTCCGCCTCCTCGCCCGCCTCCGGGCCCGGCCTCAGCGCCTCCGTCCGCTTCTCCGCCATCGGCATGTCGGGGCCCGGCGGCCCCGGCTGGGGGGAGGCAGTGGCCGGTTGAACGGGGGCACCGGCCGCTCCGCTCCCGCGGCGGGGCAGCGCGCTGCCGGGGCAACGGGCCGCGGCCCACGTCCCGCAGGGGCCCGGGGCTGGGGGGGGCACGTCCCCGACCACTGTCGCCACGGACACCGCGTCCTCCCGACCGCGACCCTCAGCGCTGCCCGCCGCGCTGCATCTGGCCCGCCCGGTACCGGCGGCTGGAGCGCAAGCCCCGAACCCGGCACCTCCCGATCTCGGGCCCGACACGTCCCGTCCCATCCCCAGCCCCGCTCCCGGTCGCGACAACTCCCGTCCCAGCCCCGCTCTCGGTCCCGGTCCCGGCACTTCCCGGTCCCGGTCTCGACACCTCCTGTCCCATCGCCAACCCCGCTCCCGGTCCCGACAACTCCTGTGCCATCCCCAGCCCCACTTTCGGTCTCAGTCCCGACACCTCCCGTCCCATCCCGAGCCCCCGTCCCGGTCCCGGCACCTCCCGGTGACGGTCCCGGTCCCGACACGTCCCGTCCCGTCCCGTCCCATCCCCAGCCCCGCTCCCGACACCTCCCGCTCCCGCTCCCTCCCGTCCCCTCCGTCCCCGGCTGCACTCACCATCCGGGTCGCCGCCACCTCGGCGTGCACGTGTAGTACAGGAACCGCCCTCCTGTCGCCGCCGCCACACGGAGCTTCCACGCCGGTCCCCGAAGGGGCGGCGCCGGGCAGGGGTCCGCCCCCGCCCGCTCGTGCTCCCTCTCGCTGTCGCTACCGGTCGCTGTCCGTCGCTCTCTCCTCTCTCCTCTCTCCTCTCTCCTCTCCCTACTCTCTACTCGCTCCTTCTCCGTCTGTGTCCTGCCGCGGACTGTCGCCCCCCAACCAGACCCCGCGGGGGACACGGTGGCCGCGGCAACCGTCGCCAGGTGGGGGCACTGTTGCGTCACTTAGACAAAAGCGCGGCCCCGCCCCCCGACACCACAGGACACGCCCCCCGTTACACCCCGCGGGCGGCGCTACCGGGAGCGGCCGCGCCGGGACCCGACTTAATCCTGGGCGGGACCCGGGGGATGAGCCGAGCCGAGCCGGGCCGAGCCGAGCCGGGCCGAGCCGAGCCGAGCCGAGCCGGAGGAGCGGCGCCACCGCTCTCCAGTGCCCGGGAGCTGCCGGCGCGGCCCCGGCGGAACAGAAATTACAGCACAGGGACCGCGGAGCCGGTGGCAAAACAAGTGGAAATTAATAAACTCCGAGACAGACTAGAGCAGAGACAGGAGTAAATGGCACCTGTGATACAGCCGTACAGTAAGCGAACGGGCCTCCTATATGGGAGCGATTAGAGCTTGGGTTTTTTTCCTTTCAATTTTTCTCTTTAATACGTTGGAATGGCCCAGACTGGTCCAGGACGACCCCTCACACCTGACGGGGACGCACAGCATGAAAACGCCCCGGAGCGGGGCTGCGGGGGGGATTCCCGGGGCGCACGTGCCGGTGCTGCCGTCGTCGTGGACGGGCGGCCCCACGGCCGGCACCGCGCGGTGTGGGAACGGCTCAGAGAAAAGCGGGACCCGAGGGGTGCGGGAGGGTTCGCCGGAGGGGACGGGTTTTCCTGCGGCTGCGTTGCTGCCCGCGCCCGGCCGGGTGCCGGGATCCATCTTCCCGTTGCCGGTGAGGAGGGAGCTCGGCCGGTGCCGCCGAAGGCCGTGGCCCGGCTCAGCCAGCAGCTGCACGAGGCCATGATGGAAACGCTCTGCACCCACACAGCCGGAGCTCCTGCCCCCGGTGCCGTCGAGGGGCAGCTCCCCGCCTGCCCTGCTCCCTGCCTGCCCAGGCTGGTGGGTCTCAGCCCGTCCAACGGCAGCCGAAGGGTCTGGCAGCAGCTCTCCGCCCGTGCAGGCGGCTGTAGGGGGAGCAGACCCCCCGCTCCGTGATGCCGGGGAGGGCGGTGAACCCCACACTCACCTCCGTGTCCCCGTGGGGAGAGGGGCACGTGGGGAGAGGGGCAGCAGTGCCCGGGTGCATGCAGGGATGGGGGGGGTCACCCCAGCCATGCTAACGTGTCCCTCCAGCTTTTCAGGACAAGCAGCTGCGCAGGAGCCACCCGGCCCCACGAGAAGCCCAGAGCCCCTCGCATGCAGCCGGGGGATCTGCCACATGGTACCCCCCCACCCAAGAGCCCCTGGCTGTACCCTTCCTGCACCCCGAAGGGAGGGACGGACGGTGGGTGGGGAGGGGGACAGAGGGGTCCCCGGCGCTGGAGGGCAGCTGGGGACACTGCGGTGGGGAGCGCTGCCTGGCAAGAGCTGCTGGGGTGGCTCCCCCACGGCGGGGCCACTGGTAGACCTGCTACGCAGCCGGGGCAGCTCCCGCCACTCCCGAGGGTTCGGTTCCTTCACAGCTGCCCGGGCACCAGGGCTGAGCGTGGCCCCGGCAGCGGGGTCCCCCCGCACCCTGCTCAGCCCTGCGGGTCCCTGTCCCTGCCCCCTGCATGCGCGCGGCAGCTGCCGCAGCCCGGGGACCCCCGTGGCCGAGCGGATTTTCATGCTGTCTCCAGGAATTGATATCAGCGTGCACCAGTCTAACATCTCGCAGGTTTTTTTTCTACTGGCTACTGGAATGCGCTCGTTTGGCTTAGGGGTCCTCGATGTCGAGAAACTCTTGCTTGGGAGGGGCCGTGCCGCGGTACCAGGCGCACGAGCCCTCGCTCCTCTTGATGCAGGCGTAGTGCTTCACCTGCCGCCCGTCCATGTTGTTCTTCTCCATCGCCCAGTCTGTCCAGAGACACTCGTCCGAGGAGGAGACGAAGCAGGGGATGGAGAGGCGGCACGAGATCTGCGCAAACAGACACCGACACCGTCACCGACCGCCCCGAGGGGGGATGCTGGGGCGGGAGGAATCAGCAACCCCTCCACAGCTCAGTCTCAGCTGCCCCCCCAGCTCTGCACCAGGGATGTGGGGCTGCCCCTGCCCCGCAGGGCCCGGCGGGGACACCAATGGGGTAGGGACGCAGCCACAGCCCTGGGGGACCTGATGGGCTTGTTGGCAGAGGCCAGGCTCCACCCTAGAAAGCATCAGGGACAGTCAGAAGCCACTTTGAGGAGCACCAGACCCAGCATCCCAATCTAGCGAGCTCTTGGAGCTGTTTGGGCCAGCCCAGGGTGGGAGGCTGAGCTCCCCTTTCCCCACCTGGTTTTGTCACACAGATGCTATAGCAAAGGTCACCTCCACTTTGCAGGAGGACACTGCTACCTTAGGACAGACATGTTCATCCAGTGAAAGCAACGTCCCACAGTGGCTGCGGGGTGTGTGTGGAGAGCAGGTCCCCACTGCCCATCCCCATGGAGGAGCACAGGCTCTGCTGATGGCTGTGGCTCCTAAAGAGGGATAGAAAGCCCTTTTTGGGGCTGGGAGGGTGTTTTCTCTGCCTGGTTTACAGTCAGAGCTGCGGTAGCTGCTCGCTCTGTGGCCCTGGTATGGGTCCTGCTGGAGGTGGGGTCAGTGTCGGCCACCCCTCTGCTCCTTCCTCCGGGCTGACACCCCACCATGTCTCCTGTAAGCTCACCAGGGGTGGGTGCTTGATGGGGGGTCACACCTCCAAACTGGCATCCTGTAGGATGGGAGCTTCTGACAGCAGAGAGGGCTGGAGTGGTGGGAACAAGCCTTGCACCCCATTTGGGGACACGTTGCATCCCCCCATGGGGATGCGCTGCTCTGTGCCGTGCTGGGGCAACCCACGGGTTTGGGTGTTCCAGCCCCAAGGAACCAGCAGCACCGTGCTGGGCACGGGGAGAGCTTTGGGGTTCACTGTCACGCTGAGCTGAGAAAACCAGGGGGGCTGCAGGAGGCCAGCTGTTCCCCAGCCCTCCAGCATGGGCAGGGGAGGGAAAATCAGGCTGATGCTCCAGGGGTGGCTCGTTTACCAAAGCCCAGCTTTCCTTGTGGTTTCAAAGGGGACAATGAGAGCTCTCCAGGCCTGGCCAGGCACCACGGTGTAGGGCTGCGACGGCGCTTGTGGCTGCTGGCAGAACAGGCAGGTCCTTGCTCAGGAGGGTCCTGGGAGGGTGAACAGGAGGGTTTTCTGGCTGCTCCAAGCTGAGTGTCCCCAAGGCTGCAGGAGCAGCCGAGCAAGCTCACAGGGTGGCTGCATAACGGGTGTCTGCGTGCGGGCACCTACTGCTCGCTCGGAGGGACTGCGGCTGCCTGTGAGAGCACAGCGACAGAGAGGAGCTGGGGGGACGCTGCAGCCGAGCAGTGTGCTGCTGCCGTGGTGCAAGCAAATAAACATCCTCTGCCATGGCACAGGAGAGACGGGATTTGGGTTGGGTGACACCAGAACCATTCCTGCCCACCCAGAAGGGATGAGGGGCAGGCAGGAGTCTCCAGTGCTGGCAGCGTGAGGTGAAAGGCAACAGCCCCTTGTCTCACGGGGCAGCCCCTTGTTCCAGCAACCCACGTGTCAGGGCTTTAAGGAAGGAAACCAGATTGCTGCTTATGACGTTGCTTTGAGCATGTTTTGGATTTTAAGAGTATGTTTAATTAAGGGTATCTTCTGTTGACAAAGAGTTCAGAGCTGTTTCGTGGTTACAAGGCAAAGACAGTCGGAGTCTGGGGGGTCGGTGGCTGGAGACCCTTTTTGGCTGGGAGCATTCACCCACCCGTCACCCAGGCACCTCCCCAAAACCAGCCCAGCTACTTCAAATCTCCTAAAACATTTCCCAAGGTCCTTCCAAGCCACATCATCCAACCACCCCAAATCCTGCCTCCTCCAGCCCCTATTGGGATGGAGAAGGTCAAATACAAACAAAACTTCGGCAGGAAGGTACCTGGCCTGGGGTAGTAGCATCTTCCTGGATGGGGCGCAGGTGGCCAAGCAGATGGCACAGACTCCGTGGCCCCTGGAACTGCTGGGACAGATGAGGACACCCCGAGGGGAATTTTCCTGGAGGAGGAGAGGAGCGCTAAGGAGCTGGGTGCTAGAGAAATCCCTCCAGTGCTGGGGAAGAAACTCACGCTGGGAGCTGATGCCTCGAAGGTGAGGAGGGCTGTAAGGGGCGGTTATAATTTGCTTTTAATGGAGGGGGCTGATCCAAAGTGTGGGGGCAGCACCTTGCAGCTGCAGGGGGAAGGCTTGCAGGTGGCCAAATCCTGCAAAGGAGGAGGATGGGGATGGGAGAATTGAGGCCTGAAGTGCATTACCCCAGGCTGCTCTAGGAAAGGCCTCGAGATCTTGCTGCCTTCAGGTGCGTTTTTACAGGGGAAGGTCCTGCTCCGGACCAAGATGACTTGTTAGAAGGGCAGAAAACAGGATTGGGATTGTTTTCTGGGTATCGCTCTGCTGAAAAGCGAAATAGAAATTTCTGCTCCCCTGCAGCAGCGGGCCCCCCGGCGCATCCCTGGGTCCCCCAGCCCTGCCCGTCCGACCCCTCCAGGAGGGGCTCCCCCACCCCGGGGCCGGTCCCCAGACGGCCCCGTCTCAGCCAGATTGGCAGGTGCCCTCCAGCTCCCCATGGCAACGCCCAGACCAATGGCAGGGCCGGAAGCTGTTTACGGGGCGGAGCGTCGCCGTGGCAACGCGGGAAGCCTTTGGGAGCCGGTACTTAACGGCGGCCCCTGAGCGGCCGGGAGATCACGGCGGCTCGGCGGCAGGGCCCGGCGCCGGGAGCAGCGCGACCTGAGCGGGGACAGCACCGACCACCTCCCGCCAGCCCCCCCACTCCGCATTTGCGGCTTTTTTGATTTTTGGCTTTTTTTTTCTCCTCAGCGTGGTTTTTTTTTTTGCATCTCCGTGCTCTGGGTTGACGTTTGGAAGTTGGGGGCCATCGCTGGGACGGGGTAAGGGCCGGCAGCGGTGGCCGAAAGCGGCGGGGAGCGGCGGGCTGGCTGGGGAGGGCGGTGGGACAGCGGGACAGCTCTGCCGGGGGCTCGGCCGGGCAGCTCGGGCGATGCCGGCTGGCAGGGGCCGGAGGTTTGCGTGGGGGGAGAGCACGGACTGTCCTTTTTACGCTTTTTACTCTTTTTACGCATTTTACTCTTACTGCCTCTCCCGCCCCGCCCTCTTCCGCGAGCATTCCTGGGATCTCCCTTCCTGAGGGCGCAGGAGTTTGCAGGGGAGGGGGGGTGACACTGGGGACCAAGCTGCCGCTGCCCTGAGCCTTAATTTGAAGGGGCACAGGCCGTTTGGTGGGAGCGGGGCAGGTGGTCCCACGCCCGCCCCCCCCCGAGGCGGTTGAGCCCGGCATCATTCCAAGCGGGGAACCCCACCAGCCGCCGCGGCGCAGCCGGTGCGCGGCTCCTCGGCGCCGGCCGGGGTCTCCCCTGGCCCCCAGAGCCGGGATTTCGACTTTCCAGCCCGGCACAAAAGCCAGAAGCCACATCCCCAGGGGCCCGGCACTAAGCGAAGCCTCAGTCTGCCGGCTCGCTCGGAGTGAGGGTGCGCTCGGGGTGTGCCCGCGCCCCCCCGGGCCGGGCTGCTGGGGGGGCACCGGGTGAAGGGAGGAGCAGAAAGAGCAGGAAAGCGGGGGGAGTCGGTAGCGGAGGGGGGACTTGAAGGGACTTGGCGGAGGTGCCGGGTGCTGAGATTTTGTCCTGCTAGCGGCGGGGAGGAGAAACATCCTCCCTTCGTGGCATGGCAGGGCTGCATTTGGACTGTGGGGTTGGTTTTTTTTTTGGGGGGTGGGGGGGTTGTTGCTGTTTGTTTTTGAATTTTGCTTCGGCCGAAGGCTTTGCTGGGCAGCGGCAGCCGAGCGGGGTGTGGGTGAGCCCGGGGCACGGCGGGTTGAGGGCATTTCCCCGAGGTTCAGGGCCGCTGAAGCACCCCCGGGGGAGGTGTTGCAGCTCCCGAGTGCAGCAGCCCGGGGATGGGGCTGAGCCAGCGGCAGCGGGAGCAGCCGTGCCCAGCCCTGCCCGGCTGCCAGAGAGCGGCTGCACCTCAGGCAGCCTCAAGCCTCTCCCTGTTTTTCTTGCAGGATCTGCCCCGTCCCCTCCCTCCCCTTGACGTGCGTCCCGTCAAGGCAAGAGCTGCTGAGCCATGGCTGAGGGGTGGCCGAGCTGCCAGCGGGCAGGAAAAAACAACAGGAACACGGACAGCATGGAGGACTCGTATGAACTGGATGACAGCCTGACCAGCCTCATGTGGCTGCAGGACTTCTCAATCAAGAACACCAGTATGGGAAAGTCCTCCTGCTGCCCCAGTGGCCCAGGTCCCCTCGATGGTCACGGCATCCCCAGCTTTGCCGCTCCATGCTCGCCCCTGGCTGCTGACCCGGCGTGCATGGGCATGCCCCACGCTCCCTGCAAGCCCATCTCCTCCTCCACCTCAAGGGCAGCACACCACGCCATGGCCACGCACCCTCAGCTCGCGGACGACGTGGACTACAAGACCAACCCGCACGTCAAGCCGCCCTACTCCTATGCCACCCTCATCTGCATGGCGATGGAAGGCAGCGATAGGCCCCACATCACCCTCTCTGCCATCTACAAGTGGATTACTGACAACTTCTGCTATTTCAGACACGCTGATCCCACCTGGCAGGTAGGAGATGTGGAGACCCCTTGCTTGTTCTCTCTGCCCGCAGGGCTGGGGAGGGCTTTCCACAGCCTCCAGCGGGCAAGGCAAGCTCCCGTGGAGATACTGCATCCCGCTGGGAGCAGAGCGGCACCGGCAGCCAGTGGGGAAGGGCTGTAACGGGAAACTGTCCCCAGCTCCACCTTCCTGGAACTCTCATGGGGTGCTGGGTCTCTCGAGGCTGAGCACACACGAAATCACCAGGTCGAGCATCTCGGGGTGCTGAGGACCAGGTGTAGCAGAGGATCCCCAGGGAGATGCCGCTTGTTGGACAAAGCCCTCGCTGGGCAGGTTCCGAGCAGAAGTGCTGCTGCTTTCCAAGCAGGCCAGAGGGCAGGTCTGTCCCTTTGGACAGGCAAAGGAGGTTCCATCACTGTGCCGAGCTGGGGAGGCCTCAGAGGGGAGCCCGAGAGAGGGCCCGTAGGGCTGCTGTCCCCAGCTAGCACCAGCGTGTCCCCAGGCAGTAGGGGACAGCCCCGCAGCTCACCAGCTTTGGGGGCTTTTCCCAGCCACCTTGGCTCGCTGCCCTTCTCCATCATGCAAGGGGACCTTCGGCACGTGACGCTCTCTAGGATGCGGCAGGGCAGGAGGGACCCAGGTGGCTCATCCCTCCGCTCCGGTTATTCCCAGCCCAAATCCGCAGTGTGCCGGCAATCCCGGCGGCCGGGGCTCACCCAGGCAGGGCTGGGCAAAACCACTGCAACCCCCCTGTCCAGGTGTTGCCCACCTTCTCCCCAGGCAGGCGGGTCTCTGGCAGCTCTTGAAGCCCATCACGGGGAAGGGAACTCTCCGCTTCCTCTCCAGGGCCACCCGGGTCCCCTGGCCTCCCCTGTGCTGGGGGGACCTAGGGGAGCGAGGAGGGAGGACGAGCTGTGTGCCAGCGGGTTGACTTTCTCCTGCAAACTCATGGCTGGAGAATCACCACAGTTTTAATTAACGGGGTGCCTTCCAAAAAGAAAGAAGGTTTCCAATCCCTCTCTGCAGGGATGCAGGGGGTTCACAGGATTCTTGCAGGCAGGAATGATAAATATGTTCTCTGACCGGGTGATAATGGAGGGCAGCCCAGGCTGAATGAAGTTTGGCATGGGGAGGGCAGATGGGGAGCAGAGAATTCAGCTTGCAAGTCTCTGACCCTTGTAAAACTTTGTGAAACTGTAAATCTGGAGTTACCACAGCCTGGATTGTTTGCAGGGTTATCTGTGTTCCTGCTGCTTCTTTTTTCTTTCTGTCTCTTTTATTTTCTTTCTGTCTCTTTTATTTTTTTTCTGTCTCTTTTATTTTCTTTCTGTCTTTTTTTCTTTCTGTCTCCTTTTTTTTCTTTCTGTCTTTTCAAGGCTGTGTTCTCATCCCCTATCCCGATTCCCGTACGTGAAGACAGCCTGGAAAGGTCATGCCACCCATACTCCAGGGGGAGATGGATATATTCCTGTGGGAGCTGAGTGCTTTGGAGAGGAGCCAACACACCCAAGGAGCTTCAGCCTAGAGGAGGGTTTTGTTGTGTGTGTGTGTGTGTGTGTGTGTGTGCGCGTGCGCTCGTGTGTTTTTCAACAGCTCTAAGCATTCAAGCCTTGTTTTTCCTATTCGGCACTACGGATTATGGATGAATAAGCATAAAGATATCCAGGCAACATTAAAAAAAAAAAAACCTCTACCATATCCAATCTCTTAATACAGTCTTGGCTTTGTGGAGTCCAACACTGGGTTATTTACCCAATAACTGAGTTTCCTTTCTGATTATTCACATCACTCCAGGCATATTCATGTTGTCAGAACAACTCGACGGGAGCAGAAAGTCCTCTTTTTCTTTTTTTTCCTTTTTTTTTTTTTCCCCCCCTCAGCTCATTTGAGCAGTGATGAAGATGCAGTGATTCCACACCAAGCTTCCCCAGGCCAGGATGCACCTCTGGGGACACACGGGGCTGCAGTGGAACAGCCCTTGTGTCTCTCCAGTTTTGCCCATCTGGCTTGGGTCAGCCTGGCTGTGGGGAGGAATGGTGCTTATTTTTTGGCCTTTTCCCCTCAACACTAACAATAGGTGCAGATGAAGTGGGGGACTGAAGGAGGACCCAGATGATGCCATCTGCCATGTGTTGCCATTTGTAATGGGGTCCTGGCCACAGCAGTGTAAAGACCCTCCTCTCCTTCCTTAGCCACGGAGGAGGACCCGCCCTCCTCCAGCTTAGCTCCACACCTGGAGCAAGTCTGGCTGGGTCCTGCCAGTGCTCGGCATGATCCAAGGCCCCATGGTCACAAGTTACAGCCAAGGACAGTTGCCCCAAAGTTCCTCTTGGTTGGCAAGTCCTCGCTTGACCCCCTTGGCTCCTGCCACCTCTGGTTGGAGCAGACAAGAGGCAAGAAAACTGCCAGTGACTCAGGGCAGGGGACTTTCTGCTGGGCATGTAGCCCGGGATGGCTTGACATTGCTGTTTCTGCTTGCTTTTTCCCAAAGATCCTTGCTGAAAATGGCCTTTTCCACCAGCCTCTGCACACAGGTAGTGGCTGCAGCAGCAGACAAGCATTCAGCCTTGTTTTTTTTTCTCTTTTGGGTCTAGAATTCCATCCGGCACAACCTGTCCTTGAACAAGTGCTTCATCAAGGTGCCTCGGGAGAAGGGTGAGCCAGGGAAAGGTGGGTTTTGGAAGCTTGACCCCCAATACGCGGACCGGCTCAAGAATGGTGCCTCCAAAAAGCGGAGAATGACCCCAGTGCAGCTCCACCCGGCCTTCACCGAAAGAGCCCAGCCAGAAGCACAGTGCGTCACCAGCCCAGCTGCTTCGGGTCCCGCCTCCAAGAACATCTTCAACCTCAACGTGGAGTCACAGCAGCTGCTGGAAGAGTTTGAAGATGTCACCAGCAACCTGAACTCCAATCCAGCAGGGCGCAAGCGCAAGAAGCCCTCACTCGAGCAAGTGGCTAAGGTGCCTCGGCTTTCCAGCTCTGCCTTGCTGAGCCAGGATGAGCAGACTGAGCTGGGATCACTGAAAGGGGACTTTGATTGGGAAGCCATCTTTGACACCAGCCTGAATGGGGAATTCTCCCTTTTTGACGATCTGGAGCTCACGCCTCCGATCAACCCCACAACAGTCAACCTGGACTTGACAGGAGATGGGCAGCACATTGAGTGTCCCCAGGGGCAGGAGCAGGTGTTCACCAAATCCAACCAGAGCAACCTTGACTTTGGTGAGACCTTGATGGCCACTTCCCTCCTGCAGCATCCCTGGGATGAAGAGACAGAAGATGACCTCTCCAACTCTGTCAACATTGAGCAGTTGTTTGACCTCAGCGATGCCTCTTTGCCAGCGGATGGGAGTGACTGGAGCAGTCTGGCATCTCTCATCTAAGAGGCCAGACACCCTTCAAAGGCCACACAGACTTTAGGAGGATGCTCCTCCCCGTGCTGCTGGCACTCCCAAGGGACAAGATGTTCCAGAGACAGAGACATCTACATTGCCTTTGACCAGCTTCATTGTCAGATGATTTACTAGGGGGGAAACACCAGGGGAGAAAAAAATACCACCACAAGAACTGCTTGCTATATCTTTAAAGGACACATCAGCAGTCTCTAGTGCATGAGTTTCCTCAAAAGAACAAATATAACACTACTTATTTTTCTACTCTTAAAGTAAAAAATGTGAATTATCTTTTTTTTTTTTTTTTTCCCATGGGCTGGACATATGTTCCTTCAGGGCTAAAGGAGAGCACCTGTTAAATCCCATCCAAGACACAAGATTCCTGGTGGTTTGGGACTCGATAGGCTAAGTGCAATTCCCTCCCCGTTTGTCTGTTTCTCTTTCCTTTTTCTGTTTAGAGTAGTTGGTAGGTATAGTGTGATAATTAGCTAGCAAGTAGATAGGAGTCCCTTCTGGATTCTCCCAAGTTCAACCTCCCTCCCAACTTATGCTTAGAGAAGAAGAAAAGGTTTATAAATTCAGCACGTTTGCTTTTTTTTTTGTTTTTCTCTAATCTATTAAATATGATCTATTCAAAGAAACCTCTCTTTTTAACACTAGCATCCCTTAATAGCGGGACGCTAGGGGAAATGCAGTTTGGGCGTTGGGTGGGGTTGGTGTGGCGGCGTTTTGGTAGCAGGCAAGGGGCTACAGGGGTGGCTCCTGTGAGAAGCTGCTAGAAGCTTCCCCAGCTCCAAGTCGGCCCCGCTGCTGGCCAAGGCTGAGCCCATCAGCGCTGGTGGTAGTGCCTCTGTGAGAAGATATTTAAGACCTGGGGGGAAAAACCCCCAAGAAGCTGCTGAAAAACCTGCAGCAGGGAGAGGAGTGGGATGTGAGAGAAATCCCTACACAGACCCCAAGGTCAGGGAAGCAGCAGCAGCAGCAACAGGCTTCATTAAGGATGCAGGACCTGGTCACTCTCAGAACCAGCTTTCATCCTTTTTGTACCCCAAATCATCCCTGCAGTTGCTAGAGGGTCTAGACAAGCATCAACCCTCTCTGTCTTTCAGCAGCTGACATAGCCCCTCTCCCTTGTTTTGGTCCGAGACCGCTGCTTTCCACTTCTTTTGCTCATCCAGGGCAACACAGGACCCCGATTCAAGGTGCACTTTTGGGAGAGCTGTAAGGAAAACACTGTGGCATGGCCATCAGGTGGTGGCCATGAGGTCACTCCACAACGAATGCTCCCAGGTGGGACTGAGAGGGAAGAAATCCACATTCAGGCTCCATTCAGGAGCTCAGGCCACAGACGGGCCTGGGGACCGCAGCACAGATGAAGTCCCATCTCTTTGGGAGCAGCTCGTCAGCCAGGAGAGCCGGGGGGACTGACACAAACTGAAGCTTTGGCCCTTTGGCTTGGTGTGCAGCAAGAGCGTGGCAGGGTCTCTGCAAAGTAGCTCAGAAACATTTTGGGAGTGGAGCCAAACTCTGCCAAAATGGACTTGAAGCCCTCGAGAACTGGACTCTTCACCTCTCCTTCGCTGTAGGTTATTAGAGATAGAGCATCCATTACCTAATGGAATAAGTAGAAGCTGTAGTTTTCGTGGCGTGTCTTAGACTTGCCAAAAACCTGAAGATTGTAAAGTTTCTTTTTTGGTGACGAAAGCACTTGGGACCTTCAATGTGAGGTCCTATAATTTAGCAAGAGTATAGGTGCACTATAACAAGCTTAAAAAAAAAAAATTACCCTTGGAGTAATTTGCATCCGAATTCGGGGAGAGGGTTGGAGCTGTGGAGGTGGGAGTGCAGCTCCCACATCCCCCCAGTAAAGCGTGGGGCAGGCTGAGAACCAACATCTTCAGCTCATGCAAGCAGCAGAGCTGGGGCTGGGGACGCTGCTTTTCCTGCATACCAGAATCTGAAGTCCCATGCACGGCTGGGGATGGTGTCCTGGGGCTGGGGAGCAAGGGCAGTGTCTCTGGGGGGCTTTGGGGGTCGGTGTAGATGTTTATCTCTGTATTGGCAATGCTGCTTTTTATTCTTGTTATATTTTTCTGGTTTGGGGCCTCTATACTGATGCTGAAGAACTGCAGAGATACGTGTGCATTTAACCTTTTTCACGGGAAGTTATTTACCAATTTTAAAAAAAAGAAAAAAAACAATGAAGAAGAAAACCCCCTTAGGCCTCCTTGTTTCCTTCCAGCACCGCCTGGCTCTGTCTGACCCTCTTCCCTGGAAGTAGGGGACATTCCACTAGCCCATCCCTGGTTGCACACCAAGCCCTGGTACATGGGTGCTATCACCCCTCCTCCACGGTGGCACAGCAATGCTCCGCAGGGAAACTGAGGCACAAACCACCTGCGTGGCAATGGTTACACACTGCCTGTGTGGCACAAGGGTGGCTGTGCCCGCTGTCCAGACTCCTGGGAGCTGCTCCCAACCCCTGGAGCATCCTTCCCTGCCCCTGCGGGGAGCTCCTGGCGGTGACATGGTGTGCGTGCCTGGCACTATCCCTCTGCTTGTGCCACGTCTCCACCCAGCTCTGTGGATGCCCTGAGAAACACAAGTGGCTTCGGAGCCCTCCTGGGTACAGGGCGGTGAGAGAAGCTGCACAGAAGCTGTAGGAATTGCCAAGCCCTCGTGAGGCCAATTACATTGAGGTTGGGCTCTGCCAAGGCAGGGAGGAAAAGCAGCGTACACTCAGCTGCCAGCCCACCTGGCACAGGTGGGGGGGGGGGGTGGCGGGTCTGGGGGCAGTAGGTTTGGGGAGCCCCATGGGGAGGGCAGGTTGGCTCAGGGATGAGGGGCTGGGTGCAAGGCTGGCCTGGGCCGGGCTGTGGGCACCTCTCTGTGCTCACAGCTGTGGGGCAGGGCTGCCACTGGGATGGTGGGAGAAGGAGGCTGGAAGGGGACTCTGGAGAAGGGTGGTCTGGCCACTGCTCGGTGGCTGCCCAGTCCCCCCTGTCACATCTGAGCATCCCCAGGGACAGAGATCCCCCTCCAGACCCTGCCTGCAGCTCATCCAGATTGGCGCTTCAGATGGACCCGCTCCAGGGTGTCCCATCCCTCTTGCACTGGGGACACAGCCCTTCCTGTCTCCCCAGCACATGAGGAGCACCCTATCACCTCCCCAGTGATCTACTGGATCCCATCGGCACCAGGCACTGCAGCAGTCAACCCCAGGGCTGCCCATTTGCTCTGCAGTGGTCACAGCTTCTCCAAATCTGGCCCATCTCAACCCAAAATAAGAGCTGAGCTCACTGCAGAGGCTGGCTCTGGCTCGTGTGTGCTCTGTGCTGGGAGGGCAGGATGCAGCCCTTGGGATGAGGTAAGGTTATCCCTGTGGGGGACAGCTTTGATGTGTCTGGGGGGGAATTCTGGAAGCAGATCTAGGCTTTCCTTTCAGCCTGGGGCCATGAACCCTAAAAGGTGATAAGGAATTCCCTGTCCTGGCTTCTCCTTCTCATCTCCCCCTTGGTAGCACTTGGGGACCTGCTCTCTACTTCCCCCCAGTAGTGGTGGCACTGGCAGGGCTGCAAAAAGCTGGCAGCCTCTTTGTGCCTCGGTCCACTTATTTACTTTGTTTTGCCAGGCACAAGTGTGTAGTTTCTGTTTTTAAACCCCCTGGAAAAAGAGGAGCCCCCAGCAATCCCCACCCTGCAAGAGGACTGAAAAAAATTACCTTGCCAGGAAAAAATATTCCAGGCTGCTGGAGCCAGTTGAGGGTTTTAAAGTGAGAAAGGGTGAATATAAAGGAGGCACCAGGCAAGGCCTGAAACAACCTCGGTTTTGTTCAGCTTCTGAAAGCAACAAAACCAACTTGGATGTGAATTTTTTTTTCTTTCAGTGAGATGGTTTGGGGCGGGGGGGCGTAGTTTTTAAGCAGTAGCCATGAGGTGCACAAGTAGGGGTGCTATGGGTGGGAGCATCGCTTCCCGCGGGCATGGAGGCAGGCAGGACGCCACGCTGCTGCCCACACAAAGCCCATATGTGCTCGGGGTGAAGTGCGGTGCCAGGAAGGAGGTCGGGACGCGGCAGCACCCGGCCTGCCCGGGCTTGCCGGTGGCAGCGGGATTGCAGCCTGTGGCTGGGGCTGGTCCAGCCCTGCGGGCTGCCCTGGCTCGCCTGGCACAGGGGTGGTGATGTGTTGGGGACCCCCAAGTTGGCAGCGTCCCCCCTGCCCTATGTGTGGGCAGAGCACCATGCAGTGAAAACCCAAACCACTGCAGCCCAGAGCCAGCTGCGTTTTCGGGCATCCCACCATCAGCACCCACCAAAGCAGGTCTGGAAAGTGCCCAACTCCAAAAACTCTCTGCAAAGTCAGCCTTCACAGCCCCCACCAGGTCCTTCCCCAACCGGTTATCAAGCACATGGCAATTATTCCTTTATTATTTATTTCTGCTATTCCCCCAGCCCCCTCATCCATCATCCCTCCCTGATGGGCAAACACTGACACCTCAAACCAATCTCCCGCTCACAGAGGGGGAAAAAATATACACATAAGCCCTTCTTTTCTCTCCTTTTCTTGCCGAGTCTTTCTTTCCCTTCCATTGAGTGCGGGGCTGGCATGGAGCCATTCTGGCAACAGCCGGCTTTCACTTGCTAATCATCCTAAATATTGAAAATCAACGCTTAGAATAAACAGCTCAAAGATTGGGGCCATCTCTGCTCTGTTTGGAAATGCTAATCTCCCTGCCTTTTGTTTTTCTTGTGTGGATTTGGTGCTGTGCGTTTGGAGGAGGTCACAGCTCATGGGTTCTCCCTCCACCCCAGATTTCCCCCCCCCCCATCGTGAAAAATTCAGCCCATTTTAATGTCCCAGGCTGGGACGGCCAGAGTGGTGAGGGGGAAGAAGGGGGAAACAGGATGGAGGAGGGTAGGGAATGAACTCGCCTTGCATAGCAATGAATGAACCTCCAAAGTTTGGGAAAAAACAGGTTCCCAAACGTGCATCCAGGAGTTCACATGGATGGGAAATCTCATGGGAAGCACACTTGGGCGAGGAGCTCCACCCTTGGTACGGGACAGGGGTGGGGGTGGCATCGGGGCAGCCTGGCCCCCAGCCCTGCAGTGAGGGACAGAGCTTGGGGATGGCTCAGGGACTCCCTGCCCCTATGACACTGATTTTTAGAGGGTTTTCCATCTGAGGGAATGGAGGTGCCATAGCAAACCCCAGACAGGTTGTGACAGGCCCCAGGGCTGGACCCCGATGTCTTTGCCTGGAGGGATCAAGCTGGATGCAAACACCTTTCAGGGGGTTGCAGGGGCTCTGGGAAAGGTGGCTCTGAAAACTGAAAGCCCCTTTTCTGTTTTTCCAGCAGTGACTTTGCATTGCTAGCAGAGCCCTGTGGGGCCTGTGGCATTCGCATAGCTTGGGTGGTTTACAGCATCCTAATAGGGAAACTGAGGCAGGGCAAGGCAGTGGTCTGATATGGACCAGAACCTGATTATCTGACCCAAAGTACCTTGTGGGGACAACCCCCACGCTCTGGGCATCCCCCTGTGCCCCGACCCCTGGTCCTGCTCCCCAGCTCATGCTGCTGAACCTGGGTTAGGTCCCTCTGCGGGGACCGGGGCTCTGCTGGGGGCCACATCCAGCCCAGAGCAATGCTGGGGCAGCGCTACGGGAGCATGTGTGCACTCTTGAGTTTTCAGCTGTGTTTTCAGGGCACAGATGGGGGGTACACCCTCTGGCACTGGGGAGCCGCCCGGCAAAGCTCCCTGCCTCTCTCTGCGCCTCAGGCAGCCCCGGGACGGGTCAGTGGGCCGTTGCCAGCGGCCGTTCCCGGCGGCGTGGCTGGCACAATGCACCGGCAGGCCGGGGCTTGCCCTGCGGTGGGGGGAGTGCCGGCAGCCGCTCACCCGAGCCACAATGCAACAGCCCCTGTGTAAATGCCGTCACGAGGAGACACTCGGCATGCTGCCCCTTCCTCCTCATCCCTGCCATCCCCCCAGTGCGTGCCCGGGTAGGGATGTCCCAGCCCCACAGGGCTCCTGCTCCTCCAGCTCAGCCCATGTCACTGCAAGCGGCCCCCGCGGATGGGGGGGATGCATCCAGCCCCCGCAGCAGAGGGGCTGAGCCACTGGAGCAGTGCCAATATTGCCTCTTTCTTTGGGAAACCACGTCACGCCAAGATCGAAACTTGGCCAGTTTGCAAACAAGCACCGGGGCCACCATGATTTCTTTACAAAGGCTGTTTTTTCAGGTGATTTATTTCCAGGTTTGGAGCATTAGGGCCATCCCATGTCCTGAGGTGTTTTTTTTTTTCACTGCCATCAGGACAGTGAGAAACTTGCTTTAGAAATCCAAAGCAAACACCTCCTTTGGTGTCTGAGTCCAGTGGATGGGCCTTTAGCCCCCCACCCCCTGCCAAAAAGTACAAGCAGGGGCAGGCTCTGCACCCTGCAGACACAGTTCACCCCTTGGTGCTGCTGCGGCGGAGCTGGGCAGCAAAGGTAGCACAAGGGCAAGCAGGTGCATTTGGGGAATGGCCCAATTCAGGGCAACGTGGGCATAAGCCCCAAATATCCAGGGGTTATGGATGAGGCCAGCTGGGCTGAGCAGTGTGGGGACACTGGGTGCAGATCCCCAGGGATGTGCCCATCCTGCACACAGGGGCCGCTGGGCTGGAGGCCGGCGCAGGCAGCGGGAGGGCTCGGGGGCATTATGAGAGGCGGGTGTTGACCTAGAAATCGCAAAGAATTTGGCCTGGCGTTGTGCTGGCGGGCGGTGTGCCAGCCTGGCAGCAGAGGGAAGCGCGGCTCTGCTCCAAAACGGCGCTCCTGCTCCCCATGCCTGAGCAGGAGAGGCGACTGCCATCTGCCCTGGGAGCTCCGTGGGCATTTTGAGTTCACTGGTGTTGAGGGGTGGAATGCTCATCGCTCCTAGCAGAGGCAGGCATAGCTGCCTGAGCATGAGCCAGGGATTTGTTTTTGCTCCTTTGGGGAGTGCATGCTCCCACCCAGCATGGGGTCGGTGCCAATTCCTGGCTGGGGAACAGAGGGAGCAGACCTGCAGGTGCTGGGGGGGAGTAACACTCCATCCTGGTGGCTTTTGGCCCGTACAAGACACATTAACAGGCAGGAATGTACAAACATCCAAAGGTTGGAGCAGTGCAGTGACAAGGCAGCTGCGGCGGCTCCAGCCCCCCCAGAGTGCAGCAGGCGAAGGCAAGACCCCCACTGCAGGCAGAGAGGGATGGCAGAGGAGGGTCCCCTCCACAGGAGCGGGGTTCATTGGACCAGCACCACTTGGCGGACCCCCATGGCCTCGCCAGGCAGCTCCCCGCCAGCCCTGGGGTCACCAAGCGCATTCCTGTGGAGGGGACAGGGCCAGCTGCAGCCCTGCATGGCCTCCCTGTTCCCGTCACGTGGGGAGACGCATGCCCGATGCTGACCCGCATGGCAAACACCCCCCTTCCTTCCCCAGCAACGTGGCAGAGAGAGAAAATGAGCATCGTCCCCAACCCGGCCCCCAGCTTACGAAATACAGTGCCCTGTAGTTTCTCTGTCTGCAGGACCAACACTCCTGGTGCACGCACACACATCCCACCCATCCCAAACCCAGCTGGGAACCTCAGCCGCTGCTCTAGGGAGATGAGGAAGGGCTCGGCCATGTGCTGGGTGGCACCATGTTGGTCTCCAGTATGTATCAGCTCCTTGGTGTCCCAAGGGGCTCAGCAGGAGGAAGGGGTCTCTGCCCTGTTCCCCCCACTCTGGCGGAGCACTAAGTAAACAGTGACGAGGGGAACCTCGTTAATCCTGGTCATTCTTTTACAAAAAGCCATTTAGAGCTGGCTATGCAGGCAGTTATCAGAGCACAGGGGAGGTTTTCCCAGCAGGACCGTAATTCCCTCTGCAAATAAATCCAGAGGGAGGGAGCGCACAGCTTGTATATGCAATGGGTGAGGGCTTGGGGGACTTTTGGGGCCAGCCTTCAAGGGGCTGATCCCCATGAACCCCCTTCCTGCAAGAAGAGAGGGTTGTTGAGGGATTCCCCGTTAGGCGACTGCTTGGGCGCTGTTTCAGTGCCACTGCTGCCATGCCACATCCTTTCCCTGGAGCAGTGAGGCTGGCGTGGTCCTCAGTGCCTCAGGGGAAGGTCTGGGAAGCCCAGACATACAGGGAGCCCAAACATCAACCCTTGTCCCACATGGACCCGGTTTTCCGTGAGCACTGTGCATCCCTATGGCACATTGCAATGCTCTGGACCCAGGTCAGGATCAAAGCGAAGCCAGTAGAGCTTGGAAACATTACCAGGGAGGCAAAGTCCTTTGGTGGATTTAGTTCCTGTCTCATCCCTTCAAGTTCATAGGCACGGTAACAGCCCTGTCTGTGCACTTGTTCCCTCTTTCAGGGGCTCTCCCCTTTTAACCCCACCTGGAGGGGAAAGTTGGGGATTTCTCAGCCAGCTCAGAGCTCCTGGTTTTTCTGGCTGAAGATTAATCTGGCTAAAGATTAATCGCTTTTTCTATCCGGCTGACCTAAGAGGAGACAGAATAGGCTGCATCTGGGGAGGAGGCGAGGGCAGTGCCACTGGCGACGGTGTTCCCACGCGTTCTTGCAGCCTGGGGCACTGGCAGGTCACACCATGGGGGCACACAGCCCAGGACGGCCCTTCAGCCCATAATGAAAGTTTTGTAATTTTATGTTAATCCCAGCTACTCCATACTCTGATCTCTCTCCTCTCTCACATCAAATGCAAAGCCCTTTCGGAGGCTCCTGGTTGTATTAATCTTGTTTTGCCTTCGCCACCGCACGCTGTGTGCCTCGCAGGCAGCTCCTGCGGCTCGGGGAGCGCTGCTGCCCCGTCGTGTCCCGTCGTGTCCCCACTGTCCCCTCCGTGCAGGAGTGAGATTAACCCTGCTGGTGGGACGCAAGGGTAGGCATAATTCATTTTTTGCAATAAAATGACTATTTTTAAAGCAGGAACTGTTCCTGTGGTGAGCAGTAGCGAGCTACAATGCAGGGGACAGAAAGTCCCTGCTTTGAGAGCTACTATTAATTGAATTTATCCGAATCTTGTCAAGATTACACCTTTTTTGCAATGACCTTTGCCACCATAAAGGCAGCCAATAGAAATATGGATCTGGGGAATATCTGGGTCTTTCCAGTGACTCGGAGCCAAGCCCTGAGCAGGCAAAGCAAAGCCCCTCTCTGCCTCAGTTTCCCCACCTACAAATCAGATCGATTCTCTTTTCTGCAGCGTTTTCAATGACCAACGCCCTGAACACCTTGTCCTCAGACAGAAGCGACTGTCACGTCTCCACAAACAGGAGCCACTTCCTCATGCCTGTGGCAGCAAAAACTCCTGTTGCTGAACAACAGGGTCATGACGTTCGAACCCCACAGCCTCCACACCACAAAGGTGTTGGGCTCCGATCTGATCCTGTGTCTTGGGTTTCGGAGCACTGGAACAAGCTTTGCTTGGCAAATACTGCAAAAGGGACTCGTTAGCTCTCTCGTTAGTGCACCAAAACCCCAACAGAACATTGCACTGAGGATGCAATCCTTATTCAGCTGTGTTGGCTGCATTTTCTGCCTTCTGTGCCCATGCTGATAGTAAGCTCAGCCACCTGGATGAAAATCGCTTCTCCAGGGGAGAAAAAGGGGCTTTTCTCCCTCTTCTGTCTCATGGAGGGGGAAGCAAAGGGTGACTCAGCATTCCTCTGCAGCCACTGCTGAGTCACCACATTCACTTCTCAACTGCTGCGGCAGCTTCAGCACAGAAAGAAATTCCTCAAGGGCTTGCGGGGACCCTGCGGCTGGCGGTTTGCAGGGCGGGAAGAGCCGCGCGGCCGTGGCGCTCTGGCGGGAAGGCAGCAGGACCAGGATTGTCTTGGAGCTGTTGTTCCGCCAGCTGTACCCACCGCCAGAGAAACAGCCAGCAATAAGCTGGGGGGTGTATTTACAGCCTAGAGATCCCAGGTGTGCTTTGTGCCCTTTTGCACTGTATTTCAACACACGTTCAAACTGCAGTGTTTCTACGCTTTCTTTTTCCTTTTACCAGACGTAACCCCTGCTGCTTTGACTCTTTGCATTGACCAGTAAGCCAGGTTTTTTCTGCTGCCTCCCCTCAGATGTGGCATTGCACCTCGTGTTTACACAGACTCGGGCACTTTTTACACTATTTATTGGCAGACTGACTTTCTGCACACTTTACCACCCCAGCTGGCAGCTGGGATGTGGGCTGGGTGCCTCTATCCCAGCTCCCCCTCTTTGCTCTGAGGACTCAGTCACCCTATGAGGGGGTGAGGGAGCCTTTTCGCTGGCTTTTCAGGAGATAGACAGCACTATTCAGGGGAGCACAGATACCTGTTCCCCACGCTCAGTGAGGGGAGATTTCCTTTTGGCTCTGACTGCCCTTTGAATGGGGGGGTAAGAGTGCTCTAAAAAGAGATGGCTCTGCTGTACAAGGGAAAAAAACCTTCCCAATCACACCAGCCCAGTGGGAAAAAGCACAAGAGGCGCTGGGTACTGACCCTGGACAGGGACCTTCTCTCTTATACCCAAAGGACAAGATCCTCTCTAGCAGGTGTCCCCACAAAACACGAGCAGGCAATCATGGCTGGGCAATGTCACCCATAGAAAACACAGCGCCCCGGCTGTGCCTCGTCCCTCACACAGCCAGAGCCCAGGCACAGCTGTTTGCAGCATGATAAGGTGGGTTATGAAACACGCTGAAGTTGTTGAACAAAAGAAGCTCTTCGGGCTGTTTCAGCTCCTTTCCAGAGCCTGGGGTGGTTTGACAAGATGGATGGGAACAGGCTGCGTGGCAGCAGCCTTGCCTCAGAGCAGCACAAGACGGCGGGAGGCTGGGACTGTCTGTACTGATAAACCCAGCTCCCTGCTCCAGGCTGGACATGGTTTATGAGACGCAGAACCCTGTAATTGCCCCAGCATGTGACAAACCCAGCCACCCCCACCTATGCTGGAAGAGAGATCAGATGGCAGCTTCCCTGCGGTGGTAGCCTTTCTTTCTAGAAAATGCATGCAGAACGGGGGTAGAGTGACCTGCACTCCCGCAAATGCCTATATTTCCATAATTCACATTCAAAATTCTACAATTTCATTTCCCTGGACCCAAACCCCTGTAATCTTCTTCTACACCTTGCTTCTACCCTCAGGTGCGTGGCAGAGTGGGCCTGGGCTTGGCCACCCCCACAGCTTGGCAGCGGAGAAGCTGAGTGGCTTTAGACTTCCCCCAGGACGCCGTGTCCTGTGGGGATGTCGCAGACATCAGGAGGGGTTCGGCTCGACCAGGCCGTAGCGGGGATGGCGGGCCTGGGGAGCCAAGCCCTGACAGAAAGAGGGCGCTACACTAAGACCCCCCCCTCACCACCCCCAACATGGCGCCGCGGCCGTCCTGCCAGTGCCCGACTCGCAGTTAACGGCGGGCAGTGCGCAAGCGCCTCCTCCCTCTGGGACGACAGCGTATGCGCCTCACGGCCGGTGCCTTTCCGGCCCCTGCTTAAATGGCGGCCACTCTCTAGATGGCGGCTGGTTGTATTGCGCATGCTCGGTGTGTTTTGCCGCTCCTAAGATGGCGGCGCGGCAGTGACGGGAGGGCGGAAGAGGGTGTCTGCGGTGGGACCGAACGGCGGCGTGCGGCCCCGGTGCCCCGCGGCAGGATGATCCCCACCGAGGAGGTGTCGGCCCGCAGGAGGGAGATCGAGGACAAGCTTAAGCAGGTGGGACTGGGCTGGGGACCTGCTGCGGGCTCTGCCTGCGCCCGCGCCCCCAGCGCGTTGCCTAGGAGACGGGGCTGGGAGCTGGCCTGGAGGCCCTCACCGGGCCTGGGACCGTCCCGGGACTCCCTAAGGACCTGGTTACCCCCCTCCGGGCCTGGCAGCTTCCCCAGGTCCTCTTCAGGGCTTAGGGCCCCGGTTTTCACGGTGAAGGGGTATCTCTGCCCCCCCCGCTTCGGGCCTCGGGTCCCCCCTCTTAGGGCCTGGTAGCTTCTGGGGGCTCTCTCTTCAGGGTCTCAGGTCCAGCCTGTGAGGCCAGCCCTTGCAGGCTGCTATTCCCCCCCTATCTCAGGGCTTTGGTGACTTGAAAACAGACCATAGTGGTTGCTTTACGTTGGCCACTTGAGTTCACGGTTGCGCATGGGATTTGGATGGTGCCTGTGCAACACCTGTGCTGTGCCGTGGCAGGGAAGGATATTGTCTGAGTCAGTGTGCCTCTGTGGTAAACGCGTTAACTTTATATTGTGCTGTGACTTTAGTGTGCTAAGGCTGCTGGTATCAAAGGGATCCATAAAAACCTCACTCGTTATGTGTCTCTCACCTTGGGTCAGTGGCCCTGATTTCTGTTAAGAGGTGACGTGTTAAAATGTGGCCTCAGCATCAGACCAAACGTGGTTTGCTGCTGTGTTTACCAGGACTTGTAAAAATCTACATGTAATGTTTAGAGACTTAAATGCTTAGTGTTCAGAATTGAAGACTATTTTTTTCATTCTACTGACAGGAAGAAGAAACACTGTCCTTTATCAAAGAGAGCCTTGAGAAAAGTGACCAGCTTACAAAGAACATGGTGAGGAGGTCCTTGAAGTTCAGCCCTAATGTTGGGCCTGGATTTACTTTTTCTTAGGACAGTTTGTTTCAAGGGTGTCATTGTGCCCATCTGAGGAATGCAGCGTAATGAAGCACTTGCTCTGCATCTGTGTTTTACTTTTCAGTGGCTGGGCAGAGGGGAAAACTAATGAATGTTTCAATCCTAAGCTTCTCTCCTGGGGAGATGAAGGCTCAAATGAGCTGTTGAACTCGTCTCTTTAGAGTCTGCCCTCTCTCTCAGGAAGAGGTATTAATAGACCCCAGACTAGTTTGTGCAACAGCATCATGTTGTTGCTTCGTAAAGTCAGGTCTTGTTTGGAGTTTTATTTTGGGAGTGTTCTGTTCAAGAGGTAGAAAGTAATTACTGTGCTCTAATTGCTTGTAAGCCCTCAGCTAGTATATTATGTCCAGTTTTGGGGTCAATGCTTTAAGAAAGTCGTAGAGGCACTGCCAGAGAAGTGTGGAAAACATAACATAGGAGTGAATTTTGAAAGAATTATATTTTGGCTTAGAAAAGATGACATTAAAGCACTCTTTACAAGCTTACCAAGGTTTTCCACCTTTCAGAAGCAATATCGCAGTCCCTTATAAAAACCAAATGTCTATAATGGAAAAGAAGGTTCTCACTATACTGGTCCTGTGCCTTCATGTTGCGCATCTCATGTTTAGGTCTTAGTGGTGTGGAGCAAAGTGGCTGCCGGTTTATGCTTTTGTTGCTCTTTTTATCTAGGGCACCTGCAGGAAGTTCCTGTGGATTTCTTTTCTGCTGTCAAATAAAATTTTGCTCCTCCCTAGTATTGTCTTGGAACACTATCTTCACATTTTACAAACATTTAATTCAAGATTGGCCTGTATCTGTATGGCAGGTGATCTGCGGGTGATCTTTAATCATGTAATTATTAACAGAAATTAAGACATAGAGGGATTAGACAGCCCACATAAGGAGCTATGGCAAATTAGTAGCAGAGCCCAAAAACAAGCTGGGACCTGAAGGTCCCCAATTGCCCTGCTTTAACTATTACCATACTGTATGCATCCGTGTGGAAGGATGTCCTCAGCTTTCAGAACCATGTGAAAGGATGTCCTTAGCTCTCTGTTCTTCTCTTGGCATGTAGGTTTCTATCCTCTCCTCCTTTGAAAGTCGTTTGATGAAGCTGGAGAACTCCATCATCCCTGTCCATAAACAGACAGAGAACCTGCAGCGCTTGCAGGAGAATGTGGAGAAGACTCTGTCCTGCTTGGATCACGTCATCAGTTACTACCATGTGGCTAAGGACACAGAGAAGATCATAAAGGAAGGGTGAGTTGAGCAGCCAGATCTTGCTGGGGAGCTTTATCCTGTTGAACTTCTGGGGTAGAAGTTCCTCATACTCTTCTCATGCTCTTTCCCCACCATCAGACCACAGTAAAGCTGCCTGACTTGACCTTCAGCAATCCCTAGAGGGCAAAGCCTGCTCAGATTCTGCACTGGTGTCTCTTCCAGATTTTGTAGACATGCTGCCATGTGAATCTTATGAGCATTGGTGGCTTCTCTTCTTTCCTGTGCCCTTTTCTCAAAGGTCCTTCCTGCCCTGTTGATGTTGTCGCTGCATCCAGGACGAATCAGAACTGTTCTGGAACCTGCTTTCAGTCTCCAGGAGGGTGTTGTGATGGTCCTTCTCTAGGGTGGGATGTGCAGCTTCCTCTACCTTCCCATCAGGGCCTGACTGGGAGAGGAAGGCAAGGCTGAGGGTTGTGTGCTGCTCAGTCATCAGTACTTTTGCACTTCCTATGTGGATTGGGTATTCTCATGTGGCACTGAGTGGAAGCAAAAGGAAATCCCATGATCATATCCTAGCTGAAGAAAAGGGAATTGAAATTTTCTTTGTTACTTTTACCCTGAGTTTGGTCTAGTGCTTTTTTGATATCTTCTTTCTTTCCTTCTTGGGGCACTGCTTTTTATTTTTGGGTTTATTTTCAGCCCCACTGGGAGGCTGGAGGAATACTTGAACTGCATGGACAAAATCCAGAAGGCGGTGGAATACTTCCAGGACAACAATCCGGACAGCCCAGAGCTGAATCGTGTGGTAGGTTGTGGGTCTGGAACCTGGCATGGATGAGAGAGGGCCAGACGTAGCCCTGCTGCTTGCCCTCTTGCTGGGAGAGGCTGACGGGCTTGCTGCCTGGTGAAGGAGGTGTTTGGGCACAGCTGAAGAAATAATTGTTTTGGCTTCTGTTTCAGCCTGCACTCAGCAGCATTTCTGTCTGCAGCATTTTGCCCTCTCTATGCATTGTGCCAGCAGGACTTCTGAAAGTGTATCTTGTACATCTGGTGGAGTTGATTGAACCTCCTCCTGAGGAGCTCTTGTCAGTCCTTCAACTGCCTGAGCGGAATGGGAGATCTGTTTAAATCCCACTTGAAGACTGAGCAGCTCCCAAGCCTTTTTTTAATTTAATTTGTTTTAAAAGTCTCTTAGTTAGGCATTGTTGGAGTTTGAAGCATGCAGTACTTAACAGTGGTTAGAAACGCTGCAGAATGTACGTTCTTATGCAGAAATACTCATGAGTGACTGATTACAGAAGTCCTGTGCTGCTTCTGCCCTTCTGTTTTGTGCCAGAAATCCCTCTTTGAGAGGGGCAAGGAGTCCCTGGAATCGGAGTTCCGCAGCTTGATGACACGACACAGCAAGCCGGTCCCACCCATCCTTATCCTGGACCTGATCAGTGGGGACGATGAAATGGAGACGCAGGAGGAGATGTCTCTGGAGCACCTCCCGGAGAGTGTCCTGCATGATATCATCCGCATTTCTGGCTGGCTGGTGGAAAACGGCAGGAATCAAGGTTCGTAGTGCTGCATGTTGTTCCCTTGTAGGTTTGTATCAGGTGAGTGCTCTCCAACTGCTTACCACATGTGGTTGGGACCAAAAGTAGAGTGTTGAGCACTGCACAGCTTGGCTTGTAGATCACACACCTTCAGCCATGAAGCCTCTGCTCAGGTGCTGCTGTGGCTAACAAACCACGAGTCACGCTGCTGTTGGTGGCTAGCAGCACGAGCAGAGCTGGGGACTGCCTTAGTGGCACCTTTTGGGTGAGTAGTTCAGTCTCCTTTCAGTCACGTTCAGATCCTGCTTTTTTTACAGTGTTTGTAGTGAGACTGAAGTGATGGTTTGTCCGTTGAACAGAGTGATCTCCTGATGGATATGACGAGAGAAAGAGCTGTGTAAATAAAGCGCAAATTATCTTAATGCATAGTCTGTGCTATAGCAGAAATCCATTTGACTTGCATCCGTAATGCCCTCTGATGGAGCTGCAGCTATCTAGTGCTCAGGTATTGTAAATGTGTGAGCACCGGTCAGTTATTCCTATTTGGGAACTATTTATGAACAGAGCTTTCTGTATTAAATGTGACCAAGGGTAGGGGGAAAACAGCACAGAAGACTTAATTCAGTCAGTACATGTCTCTTCTTTCCTGTTTTGAAGCATCAAAATATGCCTATAGCTTTATACTCCTTTATTAACTTTTCCTTTGGGAGGGAACGACTTTGTGGACTTGTTACAGGAAACCTGTACTTTCACATATATACAGCTACTAGAAGCACCCCCTACCTCAATGATTTACTTCTGAGTGGGGATTACTGTGCTTACTAAGTATGATGAACGTCTTTAAAAGCTTCTTAAGAATTTTTCCATGATCAAAGGCAGCTCAAGCATATATAGCATATTTTGTTAGTGAGTTTATATTCTGCTTTCAAATGATGAACACCTCATTTAATTCCTCAGTGCCCTGAATCCTGAGAAGTGTGTAAAGTCTCTCATGCTAGAAACTGAGCACTTGAATTGGCAATGTTTGCACAAATATTTCCCAGCAGTTCCACAACTGATGTGCTCTTGGTAGTGGTGCACAGACTTAATGGTGTGTGTGGTGGGAGGGCTGGAATGAATACTGCAGGAGAAGGAAGAAGTTGTTTCTGAAGAAAATGGGAGAGGCTCTGAAAGGGAAAAACACTTACTTGGGGTCCCACATCAATGCTAGTAAGTGCCCTTAGGGACACACAGTGTTTCAGGAAAGGTTTGTTTTACCATATCATGTTCCCTGTTTGCTTATAATCTTGTTTCTACCTTGACTCCTTAGATTTCATGACTGTTTACTTCCAAATCCGCTCTGTCCAGCTTGACCGCTCCATCAAGGGACTGAAAGACCATTTCCGTAAGAACAGCTCCTCCACGGGAGTGCCGTATTCCCCTGCCATTCAGAACAAAAGGAAGGACACCCCCACCAAAAAGCCAATCAAGAGACCGGGTGAGTCGCCAAAGCAGGCGATCACTGTGCTGTGTATCCTCTTGCTTGGATATCAAACGCATACCTGCAGGCCTTCTCACTTCTGAGGTAGCCTCTGTGTCTAAAATGTGCTTTTAGGACAGGAGCAGGGGTGAGATTTCAGAGATAAGCACCTCTTCTCTGCCCTGCATTCAGCATTGAGGTTACAGACATTTTCTGTCTCTGTCAACTCATCAGGTTTGTTCTCTGGGCGATGTAAAGGGAGGAGAGGGGTCATGTATACAGGGAGAGAAAAGGCCGTTGCCTTAACAAAGGAGATAAGTAAAAAGAGACCTGAGAGGGCTATAAAAGGATATGATCTGAGAACACCTGTCCTCAGCCTTGGAATACAGAATATAGACTGTGCCATGGCAAAATAGAAAACTCCGATCTGATAAAACACATCACTTTAATCATTAGTTATGAATAAATGATTATTATTCTAGGCAACCAAAAACTCATCAGGAGTTGAGATGGGGACCGAGTAGGCGCCTACACAAATGAGATCCAAAATTGTCTGAATTTTGGAAGGGCTGTTAAAGCTTTTGCCTCAGCCTGTCTTTGGAAGAGCTGTGAATGCGGCTGGTGGGTTATTCCACCTCTCCTCATAATGGAGTTTTGCTGGATTTTCTGCAGCTTGTAAGGCCGGTCACTCCCATGTGCCGGAGCACAGAGCTGGAGTTTCTGTCTCTGAAATGTGCCATCTAGTGGGAGCAGGGCCAGGAGGAGGGCCGGCAGAAGCTAGCCAGTACCTCCCACAGCAGCACAGTGATGTCGTACCTCTGTGTGTCACAGCACCCCGTTGTCTCCTTTGTAATAGTGATGAAAGTCAGAAAAGCTCGTATTTCTGTGGGTTCACCTGGCCAATACTCTCCCACCCTAATATTTTTTCCTGTGTTGTCCAAATACTCTTACTGGGTTTAGGAGAATAATACATGTGGGTAGGGACTGGGAATGGATGGGATGGGGAAAGGGAGGAAAAGAAATACCCATTTTAATTGTGTTGTGTTTATTTTTATAATCCTGATGTGAATGCAGTCCTCATCCCAGGTAATGTGCGTCTATGTGTGTGTGTGCTGGCCCTGGTGGTCACTCTCTTCCCTTCTGTGTTTGAAGAGGCTTTGCTGGGCCTCTTCTTGCTAAAGCAAAGGGTGTGCCTGGGATATTGGGAGTGGGAGGGCTGTCTGGGGAAGGCTGTGACATCCAGAGATCATCCCTCTGGTCTTTTAAAATCAATCTGTACCATTGCTGCTGTGCCCTGGAGCTATTCCTGAAAGCTGATGTGTGAGGTGCAGTTGGTGAATGCAGTAGTCTGAGAATTTTAGTGGATTTTTCCCCCTGTCAGCAGAGAACCACCTGACAAGGAGATGTCTCTCACCCCACACTTGGCTTTCTTCTGGACTTTGGCAGGTAGTTATTTGCATAAGAATTTGCCTCCAGTGTTGGGACACCTGTAGAGGACAATATCCTCCTGCTAAGGAGAGCTAGCTATGCTGCAGATGGCAAAAAACAGTGTTCAAAAATGCTCCTAAGCTTGATGGCAGTCGTTTGTGTTCAGCTCCTGAACAGAGGTTCCTGCCCAACAGTGTGATTACAATAGGTAAAATTTATTTCTGTGTGGTTCAGTAGCTCTTTACTGGAAAGATGCTATGTGGGGGTCTGTAGTTGAGCCATGGGGAACTCAGGTGGTGGGTGCTTCAGATGTGGTCCACAGTTCTCAGTTATCCTCTGATACTGAAAAGGTCCCTGGGTTTTGATTGCTGTGAAGTCAGCGTGGTCAGCAAACATATCTGAGCAACCTGACAAATGATAACATCTCTCCTATGCTCTAGGTAAATAGTGAGAGATGGAGGATATTTTTTTTCAGGGGCAGATTTAAAAAAAAAATCGTTAGGATTTTTTTAATGAGTCTCAGATCTTGGATGCTCGCATAGAGAGTGCAGAAAGGAGCCCCCACGTTTGAGAGCACAAGCATTTGTTCCCTACAAACAGGGCTCCTCCAAAACGGATGCATTTGGACATCCAAAATTACTTGTCATGATGAATGTCTTGGCTGTAGATTTACCAGGAGATTTTCACATCTTTTTGCCCAGTTTAATTGGAGTTTGTGAGATGGGCCAGGCAGAAAGCACAGAACACTGTCTGAATGCACTTAGAGCTGACAGTGTATGAAGGAAAGAGCATTTCAAATGATCTATTGGGCTTTTGTCAATCTCAAGAAAAAATAGTGGCTGATTTGTCTCCAATCTTCTGTGAACAAGGACAGAGAACCAAACTGTAGCTCTTGAAGGACAGTGGTGGTTAAACCTCATACAGCAGCCGTCTCTTACGGCTACTAAATTGTACTTCTGTGAAATTAAAAATGGGGAAAAAAATAGTCTTTGAGCAGAGATCACCATTTTTACTGCAGTTCCATCAGCTTTCAAGGACAGTTCTTGAGGTGGAGGTCTTACACCCTCTTTGCACTGGCACAGTGGCCCTCTTCATAACAATATTCATCTGGTGGTGGTGGATTCCCCTGGTTTTAGCCTTTGTTCAGTTATGGACAAAGAAATGTTTTTCTGTGCTATTGCTTCAGTAAGTAAAGTCAAGTTCTGCCAATTTGGGTTTCAGACAAGGAGGTTTTCTCACGGTTCCAACAAGTGAGTTGACTTCCTTAGTCCTTAAGGAAGAATATCCCAGTGCACACCCCAATGCACACTTTAACCTGTTGCAAGGGATAAATAACAAACTAAATCTGATGTGCTGTAACTTGTTTACCCACAAGGCAAAGCGCAAGAGAGGCTACAGCTAAAGGGAAGGTGAAGTATTAGGGACAGGGTAACAAGGCAGAGAACCCCCCTCTCCCCCAAGTACTGTGTTGCATTCTGGAGAACATGCTCCATATCCATGTGTTGCTTCAGAGGGTCTTCATCTCTCTGCAACTGTTTTATTTGTTGGTGTACCCTGTACCATCATCTCCTGTTGTTACAGCATGCAGTTGAAAATCTGACTGTTGGAGATGGCTCTAAAGCAGAGTTGTCTCCTCTTAAATGAAACTTTGCCAAGTCAAGTTGAACTGATGAAGCAATCGGTGGGCTTTTTTTTTTTTTTTTTTTTTAGTAGTTTGCTGTTTGAAATATCATCAGTCTGTCTTGGAGGGCAAATGTATTCAGATTCCCAAGTCATCCTGCTGCAGACATGCACATAAAATACCACTTTTTCGTGATGCCTGTAGACCCAGTGCTCTCTTGTTGGTTTGAGAGAAGCAGGTAGCTCAGAAGCTCTGCACTGCTGGGGAAGGATGGGGCCAGAAGATGCTGGTAGGGGCACCCAGCCTGGCTGTATACAAGCAACAGCCAGAGAGCTTTAGCCACTTTTATGCAGACTCTGCACCTGGTGCTTAAGAAAAGAGGATGCATTGCTTCTGCTTGGTTAGAAAACTGCCTAACAGAAGAGAAGAACAGGAGAACAATGTGCAGTTGGAAAGCTGTGCCTCATGTATGCCCCAAAGCCACTTTATTTAACAGTTGGGCGACATGAATAAAAGTTTCAGGTGTTTTTTGACTTTTAGGGGTTCTGGGGGCTCTTTTCAAGCTATAGGGGAGCCTTTTTCCAGTGTACTTAGTGTTCCAGTTTACCTAGCAGTGAGGTGCTACCTGAAGGCAGGCAGTGGAGTCTGTGTGTGGCAGAATAAAGACCCTGTTCCTGCTTCCCATATTGATCACTGCCTAGCTTGAATGTGATGTTTTCATTAGTAACTGAAACAGCCCCATTTGGTTTGCGAGCTGCCTAATAGGGGAAAACAATCATGGAACAAAAGCATTTGGCTTCCACTAGAATCCATTAAAGCCTAATTACAATGCTAAGTAAGAGGGATACAGCAGCACTGAAGTGGTGCCCGTGACCACTGAATACTCGGTGTGTGTCAGCGTAAACACAGGTAATTGTGCTTATGCAAATAAAATGCAGCAAAGGCGTTTCAGCTCTCATCTGAGAATAAACTGTCAGTGGTGGGCTGTGGAGATGTGCCCTGCATACCTGTGAAGTGAGGTCCTATTGTCAGCAGCAGCGGTTGTACTGTCTGCTTGGTTTTCACACCAATTTACCTTCTTTTTTTATTCTTTTCCCTCCCCCTGGATGCTTGAAAGTGGGAAAGATGAAAGAACTGGTAGAAGAACAGTACGTGGGTTGAGCTGCTCTGCATCTGCTGGGCCGTGGTAACAGCAGTAAGAAAGAGCTTAATGTGTATCTCCAGAGCTTGCTACAGCCTTGCTTGCTCAGAGGAACTTGCTGTTGTTTTCAAGCTCTGAAGGTTTCTGAAAGTAGCTAAGAATAAAGTGGAAGTGTTGGGTGTGAAGAGCGTTGGGAGGCTTGAAAGAGAAGGCATAGCCCTCTTATTTATCACATGGCAGAAACTAGGAGCAAATGCATCAGCACAGCAAGGGCATAAGTCTTCCCACCTCCCTGCTGTGGGTCGAGAGGGGAGAAGTTTCCTGCTAGAAGAATGTGTTTTATGGATATTATTTTTTTCTTTAAGTGCTTGAGAACACTTTGAAGTGATAAGAAGAAAAATGTTGCCAGTGAAACGTTACGCTTTGCAAGCCATGTTCTGTTGTTTAGTAAGTGCGCCAGGTCAAGGCAGCTTGGTGATTCAGTAGGAGCCTCTCTCCTGTTCTTCCCCATTAGATGCACTGTCTGGAGGACTTGAAGTTTCCTTCCCCCTGCCATATATCCCTTCATGGGATGAAGCTGTCCCCCACCGCAGGATGCTGTTCTGCAGCAGTGTGCATCCCCTCAGGATAGCAGTCCTTGGCATTTGGGCAGCCAACACTCATTTCCAGGCTGCACTGTGGCTCACAGTAACTGGTGGTAGTAGGGATTTTCTGCATGTTTGAAGTATTTATTACTTTAAAGCGGAAGAACAATTCGTAATTTTGGCAGCAGCATTTTTATTTCTTGGATCCTTCTTCATTTACTCAGCCCAGTTCTGTTTCATCTGGGTCTCCTATAGAAACTTCTTCTACCTTCCCAAAACTTTCTGTTCCCTGTTGTGCAGGCAACAGCAAAGCTCTGCTGTGAGAGGGTGTCCATGTGCTTGTGATAATTGTAGCTTGTTGCATGACGACTAACCTTTTAATGTGGAAACAGTGCTTAGTCTTCAGTTGTCACATTAATGCTTTGTTTTGTGCTTTCTAGCTGTATATCCAGCACTGGCTTTTGTTCAGTTCTGTCTGTTTTTTGTGTGTGTTAAGTATAAATCTTTTAACCCAGTGTTATTTTTTTTTTCCATGGTTTTAATTGATTTGCAGTTCCTTAGAAGAGAAGTGTCTTGGGGATTAGGGTGACTTAATGCGAGTTAGACATGGGTGGGCAGCATCCATTATTCTATGATTCCTGTGATGGGAATTGCTGCTGCAATTGCTCTCTCAAGCCCAGAGGTTGTCTCCCTTTTATCGCTTCCTGTAATGCCAGAGATCATTCCTTGTCTTGGCTGTGGGGCTCCTGATGGGTCTGTATTGAGCATGCTCAGAAAATACCCCTTGGAAAGGCACCTTTCTGTAGCTCTAAGCAAGCAGCTGCATTGTGGCTCTGGGGAGCAGGCAACATGTTGCCAGACAGGAATTGTCTGTACTGCAAAGCCCTGCTTCCATAGCTGAGGAAAAGCAACAAACTTTGTACGCTTGGATGCAGAGTACCGGCTTAAACTTGATGCAGGGAAGGGTGCTTCATTGCTTCCCTTCTCTGATGGTGTTTCCTCACCTAGCCATACCACCTCACAGAACTGATCTGAGCACTCCCTGACTCTGTAACCCTGGCTGGAATTCATGCCCCCACCCTCGAAGCAGGGAAACAGTCTGGAAATGCCATTGTATCTGCACACTTGGACATGAGTTTGGGGTTCACGTTCCTGTACTGAGCATGCTCATTGGTGCCCAGCATCCTCTTGCTGGGCCCAGGTGACTTGCTGGTGGAGGGCTGGTGTTCTGGGTTTGTTTTCTTTCACTCATTTTCTAGGTCTTGTCTCTTCTCTCTGGCTCTGGTGACAGGCACGATCCGTAAGGCTCAGAACCTTCTGAAACAGTACTCTCAGCATGGTCTAGATGGGAAAAAGGGGGCCTCTAACCTCATTCCTATGGAAGGTAATCACAGCTCTAGCTACTTCACCCTTGACTTTCTCTGTGTATCAGCCTTGCTTTTCCAGGTGGGATTTCCATTTGCCTAGTGCTTGGTGGACAGCATTGGATAGGTACAGCTGTCCTTGGGGAACCAAGGAGATGCTGGAGGGCCAAATTATTTTTCTGAATTTGGTGTCTGAATTTCAAAGTCTCTAAACATGAGTACAGGTGGAGAGGAATGTTACCTTAAAGCAGTTGACCCACCATAGCCACCTGGCTAATGGAAGCTCTGCTCTGATGACATCTGCTTGTGGTGTTTCTGTTCTCTTACCTTTTTGCTTGAACTTTGAGACATTCAGTTTCCTAGTGACCTTTCCAAACCTGATGCTGAAGTGTCAGACCACAGCTAGCTCAGTGCATCATGCCTGTACATCTTCTTTGTGGAGACCTACCTAAACGGTCATCTTATGTATTCTGATCTCCTCTGTTTATAGAGGTTGTACCAGATAAGGGAGAAGAGGTCACTTGCTTCAAAGCATCTGTAAGACCTTTCTGCCTCCTGCTATGTACGCATCCAAAGTAGATCTCTGCAGCCCCTACGCTGTAGTCTAATAAATCCCAGGTGGTGACTAACATCACTCATTTGGGGGAAAAAAATTCCTGTGCTAAACAGGAGATGGGCTTTGAGTTTGGATTTGTAATGGTTGTGGGTACAAATTGGACTTCTGGTGCCTACTATTCCATTCAGAACTTATGGCAGGAGATTCAAGGGACTCCTGTGTCCGAACAAATGACTTAACTCGCACTTCTCATCAGGTTTCAAAGGGTTGCTACCGTTACATAGACCAACAAAGGGATTTGGTCAGGTAGCATTCCTGGGACTGTGTAGGGAAAAAAGTATCCCACAGATCAAATAAGCCAAGCTTGAAGCGGCTTCCAGCCAGTGTGAGCATCCATGCTGTAACCACCCTGGATAAATTGCGCCTTCTGTTTGTGCCGGCTGACATCTCACTAGGTCATGAGCATGATTTACGAGTTAAACACCTTTCCGATACCCTGAGCGACAAGCATGGGCCGGCTGCTGGTAAGTACCATGTTGTCACTTCATAACAAGCTGGCTAACATCCCTTCTTTTCAGCATGTTTCACAGTAGTTTTGTAGCCAGTGGCTGTTCATCTACGTGGGCAGTCCTGGAGCATGGGCCTTCTCTGGCTAAGAAGCTCTGGCTCTTCTCAGTAGAATTCACTCCTACTAATCACACACACCCCAAGCCCTCAAACAGGGAACCCCAACTTTGTCCAACCAAAGACTGGTGGCCACCATGCTGAGGGACACTTTCCTATAGGTAGCTACTGGCTTGTTCGGTGCTGAAGGGAAGCAAACTGGAAAGGGATCACACGTGGTGTGCAATACAGCGGCCCACTCCACCATGGACAGTCTGTAAAACCACATCATGTTTGCGTGTTCCCTGCTGACCGTAACTTCTAAAACATCAACCCGAGGGACCTGTCAGTGTAGGGAAGAATTGGTTCTTTCTCCATCAAAGGTTGCAGATATTGCTGGGAGGACAGAAGCAGCAGCAGCGGCCCGTAGCTTAGAGAAGGCCCCTCTGTGTAATCTTACTGTCTGTAGTAGTTACTACAGGAGTCTGAGTAATGCAGGATGGCGTGAGTCCTGCTGACACAGCTAGTGGTTGGCATGAGTTGGTGTGGGCCCTTGTATCATACCAGCACTTCTCATGCCTGCCATGTAGGTTCTTTGATGGATCTTTGTCTGAGACATTGGTATGCTAGGACTCGAATATTTGCATTTATATGCAGCATTGTGTGGCAGATAGCTCACCTAGCTGTGCTGATACTCCTGCTTCGTAGGATTTAAATGTTCATCTGCCTGGTTTTTATCTTCCCTTTCTGCCTGTGGGAAAAGGCTGCCTTCCAGGACAGCCTTGATTTCCCAGAAATGTTGATGCAAAATGGCAGTTCTTCATCTGCATGATGGATGGAGATAAAGAATTCTAAAAATACAAGCAGAGATGTTGAATAATTCACCTCAGACCTTCTGGAGTTTAGTACTCTGTGTTCAAGCCTTTGATTAAATTTAGTCTGTATCCCAGAAGAGCTCCAAACTTGCCCTCTGTCATGAGGCCAGAAAGAGCCAGTGTCCTGATGTGCCTGTTTCCTGAACTGCAGGTGACTTTGGCAGCTTCCCAGGCACAAACCCAGGGGGCAGGTTTGGTAAGAAGATGATTCTTGTTCTCACAAAAGGATGGGTGCAAAGCCAGAACCACCTTTTCCAGAAGAACCTTGTGCTCCTTGTTTAAACCAAGGCCTTGGAGTGAGCGGAGCTGCTGGAAGCTGTGTGAATTTCACTCTCTTAAAGCCCTCTTGCACTTACAGGGAGGGATGACGTCTTCGACATCGAGATTGATGCGTACATTCACTGCGTTAGTGCCTTTGTCAAACTGGCCCAGAGCGAATACCAGCTCCTGACAGAAATCGTCCCGGAGCACCACCAGAAGAAGACCTTTGATTCTCTCATCCAGGTCAGTTAAGCCTCTCTGCTTGGCTTTTCTTCTAAAGGATAATCACAGTCTTTTTTCCTTCCTTTTCATTGTGAGGATGTGGATTCCACCACCTGCTGTCGGTGCCCAAGAGCACTGCTGGGGCTGTCCTCCAGGACCTGCTTAGGGAACAGGGGCCGGCACAGACCGTGGAGAACATGTGCTCAGTGTCACTCACTGGGTACCACAAATGACCCACCATCAGCTAAATCGGCTTCCTAACGGATATCCTGCATTGAGCCTCTTGTGCTGCCTGGGCAAAAGCCATGCTGCTTCCTTCTGACTCTCTGGCTTTTGTTGCAGGAGTCATTAGATAACTTGATCATGGAGGGGGATAACATTGTCTCGGCTGCCCGGAAAGCCATCATCCGGCACGACTATTCGGCTGTGCTCACGATCTTCCCCATCCTTAAGCATCTAAAGCAGATGAAGCCAGAATTTGACCAGGTCTTGCAGGTGAGCGTGATGGGATTGGAGAGGGTCTGTGGCTTGGGTTTTCTGGAGAACTTTTTGAAAGGGATTCTCACAGTGGTTTTGAATGAAGCAATGCTGCGTCTGTCCTCCAGCAAGGACTGGAAGTGACACAAATGCAGCTTGTTCCTTTCTGTGATGGTGAACTAGAACTCAGCATCTCGCAGCAGCAGTTCTTTTCAGGTCAAGTCATGACACAGTGATGGACCATCTACATTCTGCTGTATACATGGCCTCTGAGGTGTTTCATCTCTGATATTGTTGAGCTTAGTTTAGACTGTGCTCACTGACATCTGGGAGATGGGCTGCTCTGAGGAGAGCCTGCTTGGGCTCTGCCACAAGCTTCTCTAGGTATCAATGATGGCATCAAGGTTTAGCAAGGCTCCTTTCCATCTGCTTCCAGCTGGTGACTGTGATGCACCAACCTCCTGTATCAGGTTGCATAAGAGGAAATGTGAGAGGTAGCAAGTCCTGGTCACCGTTAGGGTCACAACATCTTCCCTTTCTGGCTGGCAGAAGAGTGCAGGATTTCACCTGTTGATGGTTCTGTAAATATTCTCCTGGCACTTGGGAACTGAGAGTGAGATGCTGGGGTGGGGGATCAGGGAGGGTAGGTGCCGGATGAAGGTCCGGATACTGTTTGTTTTCCTTCTCTGATCTGTTACGGAACTATTCCAGGGAACTGCAGCAGGCACTAAGAACAAACTGCCAGGGCTGATCACTTCCATGGAGACCACTGGTGCAAGGGCACTGGAAGAGTTTGCAGACAACATTAAGGTAGGATTCTCCTCAATGTTCTTTCTGGCAAAACCAGCAGGCTTGGAAGAGGGGTTTTCTGAGCAGAACCCCTAGTTTAGCTTTCAGTTTTCCATGAGACCACATTGTTTCTGACTCTAAAGCAGGAGCTTGCAGGATGACATTGGACAGTCAGCTGCAAATACCAAACAAATGCTTGGTCCTGAGTTCAAATACAGAAGGCCTCTGCCTAAGATCCTTAACAGGCATACTACAGATAATTTGACATGAGCTTCCAGGCCTCTGCAGATATCAAGTCAGTCTCATAATTTGATTCTATTTAAAAAGAAAGGAAAGTTGCTGACTTGAAAAGTTTTGGAGGACTCCTGTTAAACTGTCCCTGTGTAAAGTGGGCTTGGAGAATGCCCTGCCCAGTAGGTGAGCTGAACATCTGATGGTCACATGCTGAACAAACCCCTGTGGTTCTGAGCTGCCAGTGCATAGGAGCTGTGGTTTCTGAACACCAGGAGATGGCACTGCAAGAGCCAGGTCTGAGGATGTTGAGAGAGGCTGGATAAACAAGCCTACAGCTCACTTGCAGCAGCAGTTGTATTGTAGGTGCCTTTGGTTTCCTTACATGCTTACCTTATGTCTCTCTCTTCCCTCCTTAGAATGACCCAGACAAGGAATATAACATGCCAAAAGATGGGACAGTTCACGAACTCACCAGTAATGTACGTGATGATGATTTGAACCATCCCTTGTGAAAAACGGCTTCTGAAGAGGTTTTAAAAAGACCAGTAGGGAAACTTCTTCAGTTAAGCTGTCTTGGTATTGGAAGGGCAATTAACTGGCTTCCATGGAGAGATTAGCTAGTTACCCTTGCTAAGCCACGATGTGACTGTGTGGGTAAAACGCAGCAACTCAAAGGAGTGTAGTGATTTGTTTCTTGAAGGCTTTTAAGTGTGTGGGGACAAGTGGTCCTTCATGATCCTTAATAGCAGAGCACAGGAGACACAATGTCGGCTGCTCATAACTTCCCTCCCTTGCTTCCAGGCCATCCTTTTCCTACAGCAGTTGTTGGATTTCCAGGAGACGGCGGGTGCCATGCTGGCTTCGCAAGGTACATACATGCGTGAGGCTTGTTTGGGCATGCAGTTCCTTCCCCAAATTGTCTGGACATAGTCCCTAAACAGATCAAACCTCAACATTGCTATGAGCTTGTTCTCTTCCTGTCCTTCACCCTGTGGTTTGTCTTGTCCTCCGATCTGCCATGACCAAGTAGTTGGTTATCTGGAGAACTCCAAGGGATGCAGAGGGTTTCCCTGCTGGCCTTCCACACTTGCTCCGATCGGGTACTCTTGGGATGGTGTTTATTGCCTATGTGCTCTGTGTATCAGGAGAGGATGCCTTAGTCATTTAGCTTCAAATCTGACACTGGGCTGGTCCTCAGTGACTGTATTGGAGTGAGGGTGATTGGTCCAGCTGAGTTAGCTTTAGTTAGGCTGGGTGGTGATGAAATGCCGCCTTTCTCTGCCTTATCCTCTGGTCAGAGTATGACAGCAGCAGCAGGAATATTCTCCTCAGCATCTGGCTATGGCCAAGCTGGGACTCCTGAGCTATTTGTGTGCCCTAGCAAAGACAAGTTTTAGCTCTGCTCTCCAGGATGCTGGAGACTAATTCCAGAAAGAAATACATAGATCAGAAGCTGAGAGCTGCTGCCTCATGTAACAGGATGCTGCTGCATATCAGCTAGAGCATGATTCTTGGTTCTGTGCAGAGCAGCAGCTCCCAGCTCTCTAGTGAGCCCTTGGCCTTGGCAGAGCTCATGCTTTCAAGTAGGTTGGAATAGAGCAGGCTGGAGAGGTGGAGAACTGGAGATTCAAGGGTGCAAGGACCTGAGGAGGTACAGGCCACTAGCTGGTGTTTGGAGAGGGTTAGGGAGCCCCTGAGGAGCAGAAGGGGGAAGCTTACAGCTGCCTCCAGAATTTATCTGCAATTCCTGCTTGAAAAATTCTGCCAGTTCTAAATTAACTCAAGCTAGAATGTCTCTGCTTCTTGCCGCATCTCTTGTAGCCACTGCCTCGTGCCCTCTCCACTTGCAAGCTCAGTGTGTTCAAAGCCTCCCAGGCCTTGACTCTTTCCTTGGCCAAAGAAGTAGTTTCAGTTTTTTCTTGGAGAAACCAACTGTTTCCCACGTCCTTCCCCAAATGGTGATGTCAGTACTGTTGTTTCAAAGCCTTGACATGTTGTCATGCAGTAGAGATCTGTCATAGGAGCTGATTCAAAAGGTAGCCTAGGCTTTTCTATTTTTTTATATTGGTCATATAACAAAATGTGACCATATCCACGACACAGTTTTTAATTGTGGCTTGTGGTCCCATTGGGTATAGAGGGATCCTGCTGTGTAAAGACAGCTTGAGAAAAATGGCTCTTTGCTGTCTGTTCAATTATTAAAGCTTGAAGTCAATGTAATTGTAACAGATCTGGTAACTTAGGCTGAGGTGTCGTACCTCAGAGCCATGCATGAGGTGACCCACAATCCAAGTATTGTAAATCATGTCCTCTCCGTCTGCAGTCAGGCCTTAGAGACTGTCTGCTGCCAGATGCTCCCTGCTTTCTGCCAGTGTTATCCTCATGCAGGAACAGCTCTGTTGCTCCAAAAGCTAGGCCTGACCCAGCACAGGGCACCCATGCAGGGCAGAGCTGGTCTTATTTTGAGTGATGCTAGTTACTGAATGTTGGCGAAGTTGTGGTCCCTGTCTGGCTGTGGACCTGATATCACCTTAAACCAGGCATCATCATATCAGAGGTGATGATGTCAGTGGTGGTTAAGGGGGGAGTTGATTCTGTGACCAGAGGCATCTGCTTTGGGATGGGGACTTGCCCCCAAGGGTGCCTCTCTAATGACAGCTCTCAGTTGCTAGCTCAGGTGTGGGTGTCTGGAGTTGCGTTAGGTAACTCCCACAGTGATCCCAAGGGGTGAGAAATACATGCAATTTTTTTCTGTGACGTTTGTCTCAAGTGGTAGCAAAAGCAAGTTGATCAGTTAAATGCAGTGATGCTGATCCCTTGCTCTTGCCCACCGAACAGCTCAGTAGGTCCCTGTGGAGCCATACAGGGATGCTGAAGTGCAGACTGAGGGTGGGATGCCTTTGCTTGGGTGCTTGGGAAGGTTATGTGGGCTCTGCAGTTCATTTTAAGGACCAGTAAACTGCTACTGGCATGAGGGGAAGCTTTCCTTTGCCTTGAAAGTGGGTTTGAGCTGAATTGGAATGAGGTGTCTTGCTAAATACAAGCAATGACAATACAATGTCTCTAGCAGGTGAAGGAGGTTAGACTCTGCCTTTCCTCGGTGATCTCCACTCTGCTTGTGGCCTTGGAGGGACTCCTGCCTGCTCTCCTGTGTAGCTGTCTGTGGCTGCTCTGTGTTAATATCTGCTTTGTTCTCAAATGGATGGTGGTCTCTAACCTGTCTTTTTGCACTTTGCGTTTCTTTTTCTCTCTCTTCCCTCCCCTTTTCTCTCTGCTCTGCCTAATCTTTGTAGTTCTTGGGGACACATACAATATTCCTTTAGATCCCAGAGGTAAGCACACTTACCCACACGTACCTGTTCATACTGCCTCGGACTCTGGTGATGTATGTTAACTCTTTGTCCTCCAGGAGTGGTAAATAAATTAACACATAATTGAAAAGGGAAAAAGGGGAGGGTAAGTAATTTTTGCCAGTGGGCTGGAGAGAATAGGGAGGGCTTGTCACCATCAGACAGTGAGGGATGCCACATGAGCATTTCTTTTCCTCTCTCCTCCCTCCCTTTTTCTCTCTGCCTAATCTTTGTAATTCTTGGGGACACATACAATATTCCTTTAGATCCCAGAGATAAGCACACTTACCCACACGTACCTGTTCATACTGCCTCGGACTCTGGTGATGTATGTTAATTCTTTACCCTCCGGGAGTGGTAAATAAATTAACACATAATTGAAAAGGGAAAAAGGGGAGGATGAGTAACTCCTGCCAGTGGGCTGGAAAGAATAGGGAGGGCTTGTCACCAGCAGACAAAGAGGGGTGCCACATGAGCTGAAACAGGCTAAAGACACTCTCATGGCACTGAATCTCATTGGCACGGGTAGCACATTGGCCCAGCTGGTATCATGCTTTGTCCCACGTGTGCTCAGCTCCTTATTGTCCAACTCCCAGCAACAGGAGCCTCAAGACCTTTCCCATGGGGTGCCTATGAACTCAGACCACCCGAACTAGGCCTGGCTGCCAAACACTCTGGTGGGGGGAGGAGGAGATAGCTACCCCACGTGTCCTGTGGGACCCGTGCCCACAAGCCCTTGAGGGCAGAAAGCCATCTCTTGTGCACAGATAGAGGAACATGTGCCAGCCTGGAGTCTCTGCTTGTAAGGGCAGGCTCCCATGCTGGTGCAGTCCCTTGTACAGAGCCAAGCAGGCCCTATCAGCAACCATGGGGATGGCTGAAACTTTCCAGAGCCCTTCTGCTTGTTTCAATTCTTGTTGTGTGCCTGCTGTTAACAGCTCCAGCTCATTTGTTCTCCGATTGCCAATTTCTAGTGCTTACAAATCCTTTCCAGGTGGTGGGGGAAGGATGGGGAGGATGTGTTTAATGACTCTATTTCTCATCAAGAGGGTGTCCTCTGAGCACTAGGAGGGAAAGGAGAGATTTCTGCCAGGGTGCTCAGCACTTGATGCAGATACAAGGATTGAGGGGTGCAGAGCTCTTCCACCCTCACCCTGGCTAAGCAGCTGACAGTCGGCACTGAAGCAGGGAGCTAATTTCACTGTCGATGGGAGCTCTGCACTAATTCCATAGCAACAGGGATGAGGCTTGTTTGAATAGAGGCAGGCTGACCACACATACCCCCCTTCCCCATAGCATGTTGACTGGCCTAAGACTTTTTTCTTTTCAGAGACCAGCTCTTCAGCTAGTAGTTACAGTTCAGAGTTCAGCAGGAGGCTGCTGAGCACCTACATCTGTGAGTACTCTGCACACCTTCCCCTTTCTGCCCCACCAGCTGTCCTTCATTTAGCTCATTCTTGGGTAAAGAACACAGGCTGTGTCTCTTACTCTATGTGATCTTTCCATGTTTGAGCTGGAGTCTGAGGGGAGCGATGGAAAAAAGGGTCAAACTGGGAGTTTAACTGTTACATTTAGACAGGGCAATGCACAGTGCAGCAGCTTGCTGTGCTGCAGAGCTTTTGTGATCAGTTGCCTCAAACCATTCTCACTAAGTACTTTGCACCATCAACCCCACAGAGGCTCCCAGCTGCCAAAGGGGCTCTGTAAAATCTCAGTCCCATGTTTAACAGTAAGATGGTGAGATGAATTCATGGTACTACCTCGTGATAATCTGTTACAGTGAGATCAGGTCCTTTGGCTTCCTTGAGATCTGAGCCTGCATTGTGGTCAGGCTGTGCCCAAGTCCTGGGACTTGTTCTGAACACAGGATGCACTGTATTGCTAGTTGCAACAAAGGCACTATTTCGCAGAGAGGTTTTGGTGACTTGCTGAGGAAAGATCTGTGTAAGGCTTGTAGGATTAAGCACAAGTGATTGTACCCTTGTCTGCACCTGCAGTTGGGGCTGTGCTGTTCACTGCCCTGTGGGCCCACAGTGACAGTACAGACTGCTCTGTTTGGATTGTCGCTAACGAGAAGTGTCAGTGCAAAACCTTGTTCTCTGTTTTTCCCTCTTTAAGGCAAAGTGCTGGGCAACTTGCAGCTTAACCTTCTTAGTAAATCCAAGGTTTATGAAGACCCAGCTTTGAGTGCCATTTTTCTGCACAACAACTACAACTACATTCTGAAATCTCTGGAAAAGTAAGTGTGTATCTGGGTAAATCTCCCTGAAGTCCCGGTTGATTATAAGCATGGTTTTGGAGCAGGGCTCTGCGTTGAGTGCATTTACGTTCCAGCCTCTCTCATATCTGCTCTTCCATTCTTGAAACTGCCCTTCTGAAAGCTTTGCACTATTATAAACATCACATTACATGAGAGTGGAAGATAAAAGCATCAGAGATGCCTTAGGTTGTAGAGAATCCTTTGATATTGGGAGGACTGAGAACATGGCTTTAGAAAGTAACTTGGAGTAGCTTCTGTCTCCCAATGTGTGCGTTTCAAGGTGCCTTTTATTGTAAAGGGCAGAAGAGAACTTGTTGATAGGGGCTTGAAATGTTGCCATCCTGCTTGCAGCCCTGAGAGCAGCTGGCTCACGTGCTTCCTCAGGTTTTCTGTTCTTTCAGGTCTGAGCTGATCCAGTTGGTAGCTGTGACACAGAAGACAGCTGAGAGGTCTTACCGGGAGCTCATTGAACAGCAGATCCAGACCTACCAGCGCAGGTCAGGTGACATCCTCTGCTCTTCCCTTAGTTTTGTCAGTTGGAGATCTACTTGGGAGCCAATGCTGCGGGAGCAGTGGGAGACATTAGCCGAAAACAGAAACTTGTCTAAAACCAAAGCCAATATTTTGGTTTTCAAATGATTAATCTAACTTGGGAAGGGGTCACTGGAAAGTTTTGGGGTGTCTATTGTCTGAGGTGACCTTTGGGTCATGGATGAAGACACAGATGTTCTGGTGAGGCATGAGTAACTCCTCTTTGCCTCTTCCCTATCTCATTTCACATGCAGCTGGTTGAAGGTGACAGAACACATCTTGGAGAGAAACCTGCCTGTCTTTCAGCCAGGAGTGAAGGTGAGAGGATGGGCAAGGATGGTTTTGACATAATAGAAATGGCCAGAAACATCTCCTTTGTCATTTTAAAAAATTCCCAGAAACCTTCTTTCTATCTCATGCAGAGTGAATACTGTAGCTGGGACAAGATGGAGAGCAGCACTGCTTTCTAATCAATCCTGCCCCAGATTCATACAAGTCTTTTAACCTCTGCCTCCATTCTTACATTTTCATCTGAGCCGATGCTTCTATTTTGGATTTGCAAAACCCTGAGACCTTCCCCTAGAAAGGGCTGGAAGCATAAAGAAGTCTATTTTTATGTCTGTTCTGTCCGAAAATTACCCTCGTTAAACCTACTTCAGATGAAAGCAAATTGCTGAATGTAGGGTGTGATGCTCGCTGCAGCGCTCTCCTCCCTGCTTTAGGAGAGGGAACTCAAGCCAAGTAGGTAGGATATTACTTAAACTGGTTAGGGAGTTGTGGTCAAACACCGATGTTGGAAATTTATTTCTGGAGATGAAATAAAATCCTTTCTCTCCTTGTTGCAGCTCAAGGATAAGGAGCGGCAGATGATAAAGGAGCGCTTTAAGGTAAGGAGGTGTTAGACAGCATAAGAACATCCCCTAGTTGATTGGGACAGACCAAAGATCTGCCTAAGGAGGAAACCTCTCTGTTGGTGATCAGCAGTGGACAGGAAAAACATCAGACTCCGTGTAGAGCTGTGATTGCAGACAGGGTGCTCACTGAGTTTTACTTTGGACAGGGTTTTAATGATGGGCTGGAGGAGCTATGTAAGATCCAGAAGGCCTGGGCAATCCCAGACATGGAGCAACGGGACAGAATCCGCCAGGCACAGAAAACCATTGTGAAAGAGACCTATGGTGCCTTCTTGAACAGGTGACGACCTCTTGCAACATTGTCCTCTCTCCTTTGGATTTACTGAGGTCTTTGGGGCGTAGAGTAGCCTGAACTGAGGTACTTTTTCTGCTGTCCTGTTTTAGCTTTTCTACTGTCCTGTTTTAGCTGTTCTCCCTTGCACACTAAAACATCCCCAAGCTGATCTCTACTAGTTGTGAACATCTGATGTCACCCCGATTCCTTGGTCAGGGTGAGTGCAGGTGTTCTAGCTAGTACAAAGCTCTGAGCCACCCTGAGACCAGTTGTAACCAGGTCACTTGCTCCCTACAAGATGCCCTGTCAGATTTAAGTGGAGTGTGCTGGAGTGGAGCTGATTTGTGACAGGAGAGGCCCGTGGGTCTCTCTGCTGCTTTCCAGTCCTTTGTCACCTGTCGTCTTTTGCAGATATGGCAACGTGCCCTTCACCAAGAACCCTGAGAAGTACATCAAATACCAGGTCGACCAGGTGGGGGAGATGATCGAGAAGCTGTTTGACACATCGGCATAGATCTCAAGCTGTTGTGTACTCTCCAGCTGCCAAGTACAAGTCAGCACTTTCTCAGCAACTGCTGGGACTCCCTTCCCTTCTCCCCTGCCCCATTGTGGTGGGCAGGGTGTTATACTTGTATTTATCAAATTTATAAACCTGTGGAAACACTACCTCCTGGCTGGTTTTGCCTTCAGTGGATCTGGAGAAAAGGCTGCTCTGTGGGCTGTTTGTGCATCTTCAGGCCTGGGTAGAAATGTTAATGCTTTGATATGCAGCAGACAAAAAAAACCCACCCCAAAAAGCAAAAGAAACCCACAGAACTGAAAACAAGAACAAAAAACCCCACCAAAAATCCAACAACAATAAAACAAAAAAACCCTAACGAACAAATAAGACACCCCAACCTTTTGTGTACGGCCCTTCTGTTAAGGGCAGGAGGCTGTGAGCTCTCAGTGGTGCTGCCTGCTTCCCTGATGGGCTTTGGGAATCTCAGTTCTGTAGGATCCCAAAGGATTTTCCAACTGTTAACTAATTCAGCTCGGTGATGGGGCGCGATGCCCATTCGGTGGTGTGGTGGTGTCTGGCCGGGACGGTGCCTGGCAGGCCTGCAGTCTGGTGACGTACAGGGGCTGTTTTCCCCCAAAGTTCCGTGAGCTACCCCAGCAGTGGTTCTCTGCTGTGTGAGGCACTGGCAGGCTGGAGTCACGATGGAGCAGTGAGAACCTGAGGGAGCTCTGTGGTGTCCTGACTGGTTGCTGCTCCTCTGACCTGAGGCAGAGTGTGTGTAGAAGTGTTCCCATAGTGATTTCTGCAGAGCACCTTCTTCCCATCCCTGCTTTTCTTCATCTCCTGTCTTAAATCAAACGTATCTTTCCTGCACGCAGCCAAGTCTGTTTCCTTCATTTAACGTGTGTTGCATCACATGAGAAACAAGTGCTCCGTTCCTGCGTGCCTTGGAGTGATTCTGGCAGGCTGTGATGCAGGAGCTGGACTCTGTCTTCACTCCAAGGCCTTTTGGAGCTCTGGGGCACGTATGTTGTTTCTGTGGTCTCTGGCCAGGCACCTCCTGCTCCCACCTCACTCACTCCTGCTGTGTGCTCTATTGTGGGATCTTTTCCATTATTTGCCCATGGTAACACTCGAAATACAGGGTTTCCATAGAGCTGGGAGTGCTCACAATAGCTGCTACTTTGCAATTTGGAGCAAATCCATTGTTCACCTGAGCCTGTTTTCAGGAGTGAATGTATGCTGGTGTCTGATGAGCCCGGCAGCGGAAGAGCTGCTGTGTCACTGTCTGGGGCGCTGCAAACAGAGCACGGGGAGGTGGAGAGGGCAAGGCAGACCTCGGCATGAAACTGGGGGAGAGAACAGATGGCAAAAAGGTGGAGAGCTGCATTTTAACCCTTCTGCTGTTGTGCAGCTGCCTTTTCTTTTCCCAGCAGGGGAGGGTGCTCTGTGCAGTGAGCGTCAGGGCTGTGAGCCGGGCTGTTTCCTGGGGAAGTCAGGGTTGCACGTCCTGGGAAGGGTCTGCCCCGGGCCAGAGAAGTGACGACCCATCTCACCCTATGTCGCATGGAGTTGGATCTTAGATCCTGGATGAGAACACGGGTCCTGCTGTGGCAGAACCAGCCCCTTGCCTGGGCTGCTGCCTCCAGACAGCTCTTTTTTGGGTAGCTCCTGGCTTTTCTGAACCCCTGGTCTCCTCTTCCTCCTCAGCCTGGGCCTGAGCATGGTCTGAAACACTACCTGCTCTCAGTGGTGTAGCAGATGCCTGAAAAAGGTTTGTCAGGCTTGTCTAGCCCAGAGCTGGACCGCTGTGTGGGTTCAAATCATGATCGCTCTTGCCTGGCTATTTCTCATGTGTGGCCATGCAGGCTCACAGCACCCACCCCAGAGCCATCCTGCTCTCAGATCTCAAATGCTTGAGGAAACCTGAAACTTCAGTGCTAGCTGGTTTTTTCCTCTGTCAGCTCCAAGAGCCCCTGAAGGCTGGCAGGTGCTGGACAGTGTTTTTAAGCATAAGCAGAGCGCTGCTGGCTTGCATTACATGTGGCATCGAGCCTGCTGGATACTTCTGCTGACGTTCACCAGACAGAGCTGGATTCCATCTTTCCGGATCAGTTTCTTCCACAGCAGTGTCCTAATCTGAATTTCTTTCTCCAGGAGAGCGTGTGGAATTCACTGTACACAGGCTGAGGCTGTAAAACCTATTTTACTGCAGCTGATCCCAGGGTGAGGAGATTCACCTGGAACGGTTGTAGGCAAAGCCAGGGGAGGAAAGGGGGGAGCTTTGCCTGCAGCGTTTCTGCAGCATCTGAGCTTTAGTGTGCAGGAGCTGGTATCCTCCCTGTGCTGATGCTCTTGTGCTAACCAGAGCCCAAAGAAAACACATGAGATCCTTTAGGGTCTGGGATGGGGCCACATCCCATTCTCCAGAGGCTCTGGGAATGCCTCTGCATGGCCTGAACTGAAAGGGGCATTTCTGGCCTGTGCTGTCAGCCCATTCCCCCAGGAAAGCTGTACCAGTCTGGGACTGGTGAGGAGCTGGTCCAGCTCAGCTCACAGGTGGGGCGATACAGCCACAGATGGGATGTAAAATGTCCTGCTCCCTCCTGGTCTCTCTGTTAGTAAGGCCAAGTTAGCCGGATTGTTTTTTACCCCAGGGATGCCCTGGTCACATCCGGAGGAAGGAAAGGGGGTAAGAGGCTGCTGGGGGCTGAGGGTCTAGCTTGGTGGCAGCCACGCAGCGAGGAGAAGCTGGAGGTGGTGAGTACCCAGGGAAAGACGTAGCTTCTGTGGCTCCCAGGTGTGTGGCTCTTAGTTGGGAGTCCAAGACCCTCGTTTTCCCTGAGCTAAAGAGGAAGCAGAGCCACCCAGTCCCTGTTTCCTAAATCCAGCCTCCCGCTCGCCCTGGTTCTAACCCTTTCCGCACCTCCTGCCTCTCCCCCCGCAGGGAACAAACATGGGGAGGCAGACGGGCTCTCAGCCTCACTGAGCAGCCGCTGCGGCAGCCAGACCTACGTCGGGAGCAGCAGCACGCTTCAGCCAGAGCCACCCCTTCCTTGGGGTGGGAGCAGAGGGAGCTGCTCGGCCCCTCCGGGCTGACCTCAAGTGTCCGAGTCGTGTCCGACGCTGCGCAGCACTGGGGAATGGCTCCGCATGCTCCTTGGCTTTTTATGGTAAGGAATGTCTTTGTAACATGTTAATTAAGAGCGATCATGGCAGCCAGCACCGTCCGGACACTCTCACAGTTGAGCATTTCACACCCCCTGCTAAGAGCTGAGCGTGGAGCCACGAGCGATGCTGAGACCGTGGGAAGGGGCCACGGACCCAACCTGGGGGGCTGAACCCCCTCTGCCTCCCCCTTTGCTTCCTCCAAGGCTCCTGCAGGGTTTAACACCCTCCCCTCACCTCCTGTTCTGCTCTGGCTGCTGGTGAATCCCCCTACACAATGGGGACATGCCGGGGGATGTGTCTGATTCCCAGGGTTTTGGGGCTGGACCCCCATTGGCTGCTTGATTTTTTTTTTCTGCAGTGGGCCAGGTCGGGGGGTTGTGTCAGGGTCTGGGTGCACTACCTGCTCCCGTGGCTGCCTTGGCACTGACTGTCACTTTGGTACAGCAAAAGGGGTTTATCAAACCTGGCTGGGATGGGGACTGGCTCCAGGGTCCCTGCAGCCACCCAGAACTGCTACTGGTGCAGTTTGCAGCTGGGAGCAAACCAGAGGGTGGGAGGCTGAAAAGCCTCAGCCCCCAACCCCCTCAGCTACCTCATCATACTGGGGAGCAAATTTGGCAGAGTGTTTGAAAACAGAACAAAACCACAGACCAAAACAACTTCTTCAACCCCAGGGATAAATCCGTGTGCTGGAAAGCTCGTGCTAACCTGAGGTTTCAGCCAAGTGCCCCTTGTCTCTCTGCCCATTGTTGGGCTTGATGGGAGCTGAGTTTAGCCTATTTATTTTCCACTCCCCGTTGAATCTGCTTTTATTAAACTTTGACTGGAACATGGGGACTTGTAATGCTGTTCATTTAAGATAAAACCTCCCAAGGGGACAGACCAGGAGCCTGTCCCCACACAGCTGGGAAAGCGCTGAGCAGCGGCAGGTCAGGATGCTCTTATACTTTCCATCTGGGCCAGATATGCTCCATTATTTGGGAGGAAAGTCGCTTCCCACCGTGGTTTTGTGTTGGCAGCAAAACCTTGTGCTTACCCTTGAAGGGCTCACCAAGGCATGGGCCGGGTGGGAGGGCGATGGTTTCATCCTCAGATGAGCAGAGGCAATGATGGATAAGCTGGAGGGTGCTTTTTTCTCTATTTCTGTAGTATCCTGTAAATGGCGTAATCATCAGGCAGCTGGCCCAGGCTTCACTCGCTGCCTGCAAATGAGTAAGTACCAATCGATGGGTGAGGATCCATAAAACGAGGAGGGCAGGTTGGATGTGTCACACCACAGAGACCTGTGAAAGCCCAGACCTTGCTGTCTAATCATGGCAAAGCACTGTGCTGCTCCTGCCTGAGGGTGAGAGCAGCCATGCGAGCCGTGGGGCATGTCAGAGGGGATTTGGGGGTGCTGGAGACAGGAATGAGGTGCAGCCCCACGGGCTAGGTGCTGTGCAGAGCCTGCCCCCGGCCTGCCATCACTCTCTGGGGTCTTGCTGCTGAACAGTGACCAGAAACGAGCTGTGTCAGTGGTGCCCATGGCCTAAGGGACAGAGTGATGGTTTGGGCTGGGAGCTGAGTTAGGGGTGTCCTTGGATGTGTCTTCAAAGCGGTCATGGGGATGGCTGGGCAGCTCTAGAGCAGGTAATAGGGTAGGGCAGGGCTCAGCCGCGGGCTTGGGAGGCTGTCGGAAAGCCTGGGGGCAGCTTTGCACAGGCTGGAGCTGGGCTTCCAAACTCCTTCCTCTGCCCCATCGGTTTTCTGCTGTTCTCTTAAGCTGTTCCCATTCAGAGCCTGGACCTTGCTGAGCCCCAGCACAAGCAGCACACGGGGAAATGTCTGTCTGCAGGTGGAGGGCAGCGATGTCCTTCCCGGCTCTGCCTTACAGACCCTCTCAAGGTCTCACGCCCCAGAGACCTGTTGTGTCTCTGGAGTGCAGCTCCCAACTCCATTAGTGCCCGCCTGGCCCTCGCCAGCGAGCAGGAGCCAGGCAGCAATGAGTTAGTGAAGTCAATTTTTGGGTTGTGTTCAATGTAATTAGTGGATGTGCTGGAAGTCTCTGCAAACCACCTTGTTCACCCAAAATTATTCCTTGTGATGCTTAAAAAAATTGCTCGTCCTTTCTTTGCTGGGCTTTTTTGCGTGTCCACGTACACGCTCCCATTGATTCTGTGTGTTCGACTGCAGCATCACAGCACTGCTTTTGTGTCTGTCCAGCTAAAGACAGTTCCTGAGTCTTTCCTTTGGGGGACCAGCTCTGCTAAGCTTTGGCAAAGGCTTTACTTCGTTATCACATTGCTCCCTTCTCATCTTGCCCTCTCACCTTGCCCTTGCTTGGGAAGATGCCAGCAGACCGTGGGGTACAGTGGTGGATGCACGGCTGGTCTGCTCAGGGGGATGCCCAGGGCTGGGTGTCCCCTGGGGCGGTGCAGGAGATGGCTCCTGTTTAATTTAGGGTGGGAGGCATCATGGGCAGGCTGTTGCATAGGTATTAGTTTGCTCTTGCACACAGTTATTTGTCCTTTGCACCTTCTCCCAGTGTCCAGGCTGCCGCTGTCAGATGCGGGTGACAGACGGGCCATGGGGTGCTCCAGCCATGTTGTACCTGCAGCAGTCAGCAGCTTGTTCACGAAGCTGTCCCAGTGCCCCACAGCCTGCAATCCGCCCCTGGGATTTGCCAAACCCCACCCTTTTCCCACCGATTCTTTATTATTATTATTATTATTTATTTCTAAACCCGTTTCTGCCAGGGCTGGACGTGAGCCTTGCAATGGGGTGAGAGTGCCTGCATCCCAGAGTATGCTGTGCTGGTGTTACAGCAACATCAGGGCTCCTCAAAAAGACCCAAAGCTGCAAACTGAGCAGCCCCCTACAGCAAAGCTGAGCCGAGGGGGAGCAGCGAGCAATGTTGCTGCAGTGTGTGTGGTTCTGATGAGCTGTTTTGAAGAGGTGACCCGTCCCCTTTTCTCCTTTGGCTGGTTGTCACGGCTCTAAGCTAATGCTATTTTGAGCCTCCTTTCCCGTGCAATGTCAAAATACTCGTGAAACAAACTGAGTTTACAAAATCTATGGTAATTTAGCACTTTTCTCCTGCTGGCTGTTGTGAGCCTGTTTTTGCCAGGGTGGAACTGCGGGATTCAGCTCGAGTGCTGTTAGTGAGGGTCAGAGCCACCCATCAGAGTCATCTCCCTCTTCTTCGGTTGTTTTGTGGTGGCCACGCTGCTGCCAAAGGATCCAACGTGGCTGCAAGAAGTGGGTCCTCAGAGACCCAGCTTTGCTGTTCAGAGTTGTCTCCCAGCCTGGGGACAGCTTGGTGCTGGGGGTTGGAGAGGTTGGTGGCCACACTGTGAGCCCAACTTTTCCCATGGCCAGTTCAAGGGTAGCACCAGGAGCCTCCCTGGGGCTGGGCGAGGAGTTTGGGGCACAGCTGGCTGCACTTTACCTGGCCCTGCTCCCCATGGGTCCCCCGGGGCCAGGCACCGTGTGCTGGGTCATGGTGAACAGCAGCAGTCCAAATACAGCCCTGGGGGGTTGCTCCCCCTCATAGGTCCTTCCCCCCCACCACGGTGAGATGAGATACCCAGGTACCAGCCCGGTTTCTCCCCTCCCCACAGGGCTCAAAGCAAAGGCTCGTTCTTTCTGGGTGGATTTTGAGCTTCTCATGGGGGCATGATGCATGGACTGAGGTTTGCTGGCTGGCTTGTACATCTGTGAGCTGGTTATTTTTATTTTCTTGTGAACGCTATAAAAAGATGAACTCAGGAGCAACTCCCGTCCTTTCTGAGAACTCAGCCCTGGGTGAAGGGGAACAACCTGGGCCTGAAAGCGAGCACTGACTCTGTGGGGCCTCCTGTGGTGCAGCCCCAGCACTGGCATCGTGATGCCCGGCAGCATCTCAGGTTGAGATATGCAGGTGTGGCCAGGTCTGATGGGAAAACAGGTCACAGGGGGGGTGAGAAGGAGGGGAGGGGGGTCAGTGTCTCCTCTGTGATGGCACGAAGGGACAGGGGACATTGCACCTCCAGCCATGCCAGCACAGGGACCCCTGTCTTTGGGCAGTGCAGAGGTGGTGGGACATCTCCATCCCCAAGGTGAGGTGATAACTGTGTCCAGGAGGGGGGGCTGACCCCTCGTTGTCAGGGGGATCCATCAGAGCCAGATCCCATGGCTCTCTGAGCAGAAGTGGATGAGGGCAGGAGGAAGATAAGGCTTTTAGCCATGTTTGCATGGCTGATTCAATGTTTTCCCTGGCTGGGAAGTGTTGAGCAGAGGAGATAAATGCAGATGTAAGTAATGGAGCTGTTTATACACTCGCTCTCTATGACTTATGCCATGAGCAAGGCTAGACTAAATATAATGGTTATTGATATGAGGCAGCGGCCGATTTATGGCCCTCTGTGCGAGGACAGGAAGATCTGGTTATAATAACACTCAGCAGGAGAAAACAAATGTTTTACAACCAAAAGCTTTCTGGGAAGAAAGGCCAAGTGCTGGGGATGGGTGGAGGGCAGCATGGTGTGGAGGAGGGCTGCATCAGGACCTGGGTCCTGGAGCAGACCCCCAGGGAGAGCCAGGGTACCGGACAGAAATAGTCTGCACTGCGTCCCAGCCCCGGGGAGCTCTGCTGTGGGGATTCACAAGGAGGAAATCTGTGCAGACAGACTGACAGCCTCTGTAATGGCAATTTATAGAGACCTGATCTTCACAGGTGCTTGGTGCTGTCGGGGTACAGACCTGGGAATTGTAGGGATGCTCAACACAGTTCGTCCCAGCTCCCCTGTGCTCTCACCACCTCCTTTAGCTGTGCTCTGACGCAGGGTTTTCAAAAGAGTTAATTGATCCTATTCCAGTGATGCTCTTCTGGTACAGAAAATGATGGGTCTTTAAATACAGCCCTCGGCTGCTGGTGGTTGCAGGGCTCAGTCACTCATGGAGCCTTTGCCGTAGGGGTACGTGAACCATGTCAGCCCCTCACATGTGGGTACAGCTGCACTGAGGGGAGTGCAGTGCCATTCCCCACACCGCGGTGGCCCCCCCTCGATGGTCGTGCTCAGACATAACCCACACCCTCCACCCCCTGCTGCCTGCAGCTTCCCTTGGGCCAGCGCGTCCCACCACCCCTCCAGCACCCATCTCTCCTCGCTGTGGGGTGTCTCAAGGGAGCTGGACATGGGACGGGGGGGCTTTATTGAGGCTTCCCTGGCTGGCTGAGGTCCCCTGCACTTGCACAGACCCCGATGTGGGTCCAGCCCCACACTGCGGCTGCAGAAAAGCAGTGCCAGTGCTCTGCTTTGCTCTTCGCCCAGGCTGAGACGCTGAGCCATGCCCAAGCTGCCTGAAAGCATTAAAATCCTCCCCCAGCGCTGACCTGCTGATGTCCCGTTCTGCTTCCCCTGGCAGCACAACCTCTCCCACGGGGCCATGGCTGTGCTCCCCGGCAAACAGCCTCCCTCCCCGCTGGTCCTAGGTGACCTCCGGACACTCTGCAGAGCCTCGCACGCACCAAAGCGTCAGGGATGAGCCACGATCAGGTGCCCTGTGCCCTCAGCAGTCCCGTACTTGGGCTACAGCACTTGTCTCAGCGATAGATGCTGCTCCCAGCTGTGCTCCATCCCGGGGAAGCCTTCCCTGAGCCACGAGCCCCAGGGAGATGTGAAAGCCCAACTGGCACCAGCTGCACCAGGAAGGTTTGTCCCATGATTTCTACACTTCTTTGCTGGATTTTCCTACCTGGGCCGGGTTTGTGCCCACGTGGCTGTGGCCAGTGCTGCCCTGGGACACAGCTCTTGAACTGGGACGCAAACAAACCAAGACTTCCCAAATGTCCCTAAAAATGCACCCCATTAACTCCAGCCAGACGCTGCATTGGTTGGAGGGATCAGAGCTTTCAATAGGCTCCAGGCGTAGATGCAACAGGGTGTAAGTCCGTCTGCAACAGAGGAACAGGTGATTACACAGGAGAGTTGATTTGGGGGTTTGATGTCTCTGCTGTCAGCAAGTGCTTGGTGAAAGCAAATGCTGCCTTTGGATCCTCGGTCGCTTGCTTGGCTGAGTCTGTAGTCAGCAGCATTGCTTTAACAGTTACAATATCTGGGTGCATTTGAATGAAAAAGGGTATGGTTTGATACATTTCAACCCAAAAAGTAGCCCATCCCCAGGCCTGTGATGCTGCAGGAGACTGCAAAGCCGTGGGGTGGGAAGAAGCTCTGCTAGGTGACATTGAAGGTGATGAAGGAACCATCTGCTTTCTGCTGATGTCCCACCAGCTCTGCCTCCCCCCAGGGCTGGGCTGGGACCCTGCAGCGCACAGACGAGCGCCCGGGCAGGGCCTCGCTGACGTGGGTCACCTCGCTGAGCTCCGCCTCCAGCGTGCTGACAGTGTTCATCACCTGGGCCACGTGCACCTTGTTGGCTGCCTTCTTGTGCAAGAGGCAGATGAAGATCTTCTTGAAGCCCTTGCGGAAGTGTTTGGAGACCAGGGCATAGACGATGGGGTTCACGCAGGAGTTGGCATAGGAGATGAGATGCGAGAGGATGCGGAGCACGTATGTAGCGTGATTGAGGGGAAAGTATCCGAACCAGACGCAGAGGATGACCAGGTGGTGGGGCAGCCAACAGAGGCAGAACAGGACAGCTACAATGATGATCATCCTGGTGACCTTCCGCTTGGCCTTCTTGGATTCTGACACGTCTTGGAGAGGGTCCACAGACCTCCACAGGTAGTGAATAGTCCGCACGTAAGTGAGGCTCAGGATCAGCACTGGGATGATGTAGCTGAAGATGAAGGTGCAGATGTCCATGACCTTGCGCTGGGAGATCTCCCAGATGGGGTGGCAGACGGTCAGGTTGGCCAGCTGGAACTCCTGGTAGTAGCTGAGGTAAGGGCTTGAGAAGATGAAGGAAAGCCCCCAGATGAAGCAGATGGCCATGAGGGCATTCTTGGGCGTCCTCAGCTCCCTCGAGTGCAGAGGGTATCGTATGGCCAAATACCTGCACGGGAAAGGGAGAGGGACATGACTGCAGTCCAGAAGCAGATTGGAGAAAGGGCAGAAGTGATGGAATTGAGCTTTCCAGGGCAATTAGTCACGCAACTGCTTCCCTGGTGCTTCTCAGGGTCCCTGTGCAGCACAGTGGGGTGAGGAAGATCTCCCCCAACCCTGTCCTGTCTCCCTCTCTGCTCCCAGCAGCGGCTGGGGGGAAGATGGGGATGGTCCTTTCTGTCCTCTCCCTAATCTGGCAGATCCTCACTTGATCATCAGTCTGTCTGGCACAAGCGATAGCAGTGGTGAGGATATGAAGGCAGGAGCAAGTCCCCAGGATCCAGACAGACCGTGTTCCTCACACCACAGAATCACAGAGTCATCTCGGTTGGAAAAGACCTTGAAGCTCCTCCAGTCCAACCATGAACCTCACACTGACCGTTCTCAGCTCCACCAGATCCCTCAGCGCTGGCTCAACCCGACTCTTCAACCCCTCCAGGGATGGGGACTCCACCCCTGCCCTGGGCAGCCCATTCCAACGCCCAACAACCCCTTCTGGAAAGAAATACTTCCTAACATCCAGCCCAGCACATGCAAAAGCACGTTGCCCATTTTCAGTTCTGCGATTAGCCGATTCCTTAATTACATCCAGATGTGGGGGCTTGTGCAAGCCCCTGCTTGCTTGACACCTCCACTTCTCCCAGCTCTGTGGGATGCTGGAGAAGAGGCAGCTCTGCTTTAGCTCCTGGGGGACTTGGGGGGCTGTCCCGGCAGCCAGTGTGATCAGACACATCCAGCCCTGACCTGGGGCTGCCGCAGCTCTTCCCAGGGGACTTTCGCGGGGACTTTCCACATCCCATCTCACATGTTTTGGGCACTGAGTGGAGCAGCACTAGGAGCTCCCTGCCTCTCTCTTGCTGCAAGTTGGTAACTCACCAGCCCTTGCAGAGGCTGGGGGCTGAGCCAGCATGGGGTAAAACACAGGCAGGAGCAACAGGCTGCCTTTTACAGAGCTTCTGGCTAAAACCCACCTTGGGACAGTCACTGGGACAAGGGACAGCACTGGGATAGAAAGGGGGTTTTTGCTAATAAAAGAGGAGGGTGGGAAAAGCAGTGTCCCAACTGAAACATCCCTGTGCCTTCTCCTGGAGGTTTGCCTGCTTTGCTGTGGGCTGTTGGGAGGGTAGGGGCTCTCTCCACGAATCCTGGGAAGAGCTGGGGCTGTGCAGGGACTGAGCTTTGTTTCTCTGGTTTTTTATCCCCCCTTTAGCTGCCAGAGCCTGTGGATAAACTCCAGTCCTACAGCTTTGGAGTCTGAAAGCTTCCTCCAGCAGGGCACTGGGGACAGGGATCCTAATCCACCCCTCTCTGCTGGACCCCATCCTTGGTAGTTACATTTCCTTGCACACAGGACCTGGGAAATGCTCCTGGATTCCCCCAGGAGGTCACTGGAATTGGGGCTTGGCTCCAGGGGATCCAGAGAAGGGGGAGCCTCAGGGTCCAGGGAGCCCCCCCATCCCCTTTCCTACCTGTCAAGGGAGACGGTGGCCAGGGTGAAGCTGCTGGCGTACATGGTGAGGTAGATGAAGAAGTGGACGGCTTTGCACATGAAGGGTCCGAACACCCAACCCTCCAGGGTGTAGATGGTGGCTTGGAAGGGGACGCAGAAGAGGATGAAGCAGAGGTCGGCCACCCCCAAGTTGAGGATGAAGAGGTTGGTGGTGTTCTTCACCTGCCCGTTGCGCAGCAGCACGGCCAGGACCAGGCAGTTGCCCACCGTGCCCACGAGGAAGATGATGAGGTACACCAGTGGGATGATCACCGACTCGGGCTGCCAGCCCGCCTCAGAGCCCGCCGCCGAGCCGTTCATGGCCGAGAGCGCACGGAGCGCGCAGCGGGGATGGACGGGGGGAGCGCGCGTGGAGAGGGCACTGGGGAGGCGCGCAGAGAGGGGGCACGGAGAGCGCGGTGGGGATGCACGGGAAAGGGGGTGCACCGAGAGTGTCACGGGGGGTATTCCAGGGATTGCACGGGAAAAGGGGTGCACGGAAAGGTCAGGGGGAGCGCAGCAGGGACGCAAGGAAAAGGGGCTGCACGGAGAGTGTGCTGGGGAGCACAGCAGGGATGTAAAGAAAAAGGGGGTGCACGGAGAGTGCAGCAGGGAGCGTACCGGGGATGCACGGGAAAAGGGGTGCACGGCGAGTGTGCAGGGGGACCCGTCGGGATGCAGGGAGAGCGGCCGCGGTTACACGGGGCGCGCAGGGGGGGATGCTCCGGGAGCCCCGCGGGATGCTCCGGGGGTGCAGGAAGGGGGATGCAAGGGAGCCGGGCGCCCTTCACCTCCTCCGGGTCGGCTGGCAGCCCGCGGCCGCTCGGTGCGGCTCCGGCGGCGCGGCTCGGCGCTCTCCCTCCCACCGGCGGAGCGGGGGGGGGTCCGGGGGGGGGCTCCGGGGCGGCGGCTCCCGCCCGGCCCCGCGCATCGCGCCCCGAGCCCGCTCCGCAGCGGCCCCGGCGAGGGGAGCCCGACCCACCCCCGCTCCCCGCAGAGAGAAATACCGGCGACAGCCGCAGGAACCACCCCCCCCCAACCCCGGGAAGAGGGGCTCGGGCCGGGGCCGGTTTGCTCCGGGGAGGGTGTAAATCCGGCGGGGTAAAATGTCCTTCGATGCCGCGACCCTTTGGGAAGGGGCTGGGGTAGCCGGGCTGGGCACCCCAAAGGGAGCTGGACACCCGAAGTGGGGTGTCCGGGTGGTTTCCTTATTGCTCCCCCTGCAGCGATCACTGGGAGAGGGCTCGCCTAACCCAGGGGCTGCAGGGTTGAGTGGGGGGGTCCTCTCCGACTGCGAATGTGTCTGAATTGTCCAGCACCCAGCTAAATCCTTGCACCAAAACACCCCAGAGGTGAGCTCAGGTTTGCAGGAAAATCTTTATTTCTCCCCAGGGGTGAGGGATCAGAATAATTCACTGCAGTGAGAACAAATATTTTTCACATCTGTCTTCTTTTCCTGCCTGCAAAATTGCCTGTTTTGTTCTTCAGAGCCTTCACAGATGGAAGTCTCGGGACTGCCCGGTGCAATCAGCTCTCCGAGGACACTTCATCTGGTCCCCAGGCTGCCTGGCTTTGTTCCTGTGAAGACAGAAATATTGAATGTATCAATTATTCCTATAACTAACCCACTCCACAGCTTCTCAGTTGTCTTAATGGACATTCAGATCTAAGGCTCCTGGCAGTGATGGGACATCTGGGGACAGTCACAGCCCTGGGACATTGCCACCACAGGATACAGAGCACTTTTCACCCTCGGCAGCCCAGGAGAAGCCCCACAAAAGCAGCTCCCATTCAGATACGTGGGTGAGGTACGTGGGGAAGCGAGTACACCACGTTGGTGTGGGGGTGCTCTGCTCCTGACGTTATCTCACAGGGAAAAGCAGGCAATGAGGAGCCACACAGAGCAAAGCTGGCCATCCCGCAGGGCACAGGGAGGTGCTGAGACACAGCAGCGCAGCTCTGCCTTCCTCTCCTGGTCCCAGACTGGCCACACGCCCCCGAGGAGTCACTCCTGCCCTCGGCGAGGGCTGTGCCGCATCCCCAGCCACGGCCATGGAGGCTGCAGGGCCAGCTCCTGGGGAAAGCCCAGCCCCAGGGAGCTTTCACCCTGTGGGAACTGCCCCAGGTCCCTGTGCCCTCAAATACCCACGGCAGGGCACTGGCGTTTGGGTCTATTGTGACACCAGCGGTGTCTTTGGCTTCCCTTGACCCCCTTGCAGTCAGCTCACAGAGAGGCCAGGTCTACCCTCAGGCTGCAGTGACTACTAAAAAAGATGAGAGAAGACACCCAGTTTCTCCCCAAACACCAGTGCAACTTGTAACCCACAACATTGTACGCAAAGATCAGTAGCAGGATCCCCCATGCAGAAACTTCAAAATAAATTCCTGGCCTGAGAGGTAGATGGGTTATTTGGGCAGGGGTGTGGCAGGCTGAGGATCTGTCCTCCAAGAGCGGCCGAAAGCAAAAGGAAAAGGCACGTTGTAAAGCTACCAACCCTCCCAGGCTGGTGGCACAGGGATGGTCCATGCATGGTGTGAGTCTCTGGAGCCAGTAACCCTCAGTGGATTTATTCTCTGCAGCTCTCCCTGCAACACCAAAGGCAGCTCAGACCCACCACCTCACTGCAAGGCGCTCAACCAAGGCTCTGCTCGATGCGGTGCCGCAGGTTTCTGTTGTCGTCTTCTCTCTCTGCCATTGGGGAAGAGCAGACCCAGCTCTGCAGCAGGAATCCATGCACCGAGCCAGCAGTTGACAGTTTTATCCTCCCACTTACAGGCTCCAGAGGAGCAGAAAAGCTTTGTGCCAGTATTTGAGGATGGTGGCATGGCAGAAATATGCCTGTGATAAACCTGACAGCTGTTCTGCCATTGGAGTGGGTCCCTTGGTGTGCAACATGCACGTGTTTGCATTGGGCATCTGAGCACGTGTGATGCAGTGCCAACCTAACCCCAGTCTGTCTGAACTACCACGACCATGAGAGAGGACTGTTGTTTGTAAAACACGCTTCAGCTGACTTGTCTCTGCTTGGTTCAAGCATCATCTTGAAACACAGTTTGGTTTAGATAGAGAATGTATCCCTGGGAGATGTGGTGGAAACCCAAGAGCAGACAGAAACAGCTTAAAAGATTTGCAGTGAAACGCTGCAGCTTGAGGACTTGGGTTTTCTTTCTCCCCTTTGAGCTTTCATGTCCACATGAGGGAAGGAGAGCTCTGAAATCATAAATAAGAGGTCATAGCTGAGCCCTCTGAAGGGGAGAGCAGCAAAAATTGCTGCTTGCCATAGTATGGCAGCAGCAAACTGGAGCCAGCCTCGTTGGTCCCAAAGGCAGGCAAAGCCCTGGGCTGGCAGAGACAGGTCTGGGGGGGTGAGCCCAGTGGGAACAGCTGTCAGAGCAGCATGTGATGCTCAGTGTTATAATGGCTTTGTTTGCATAAGTATTTAGAACGGTAAGTAAGTATCCAGAAAACAATTTGGTGTTTGTCGCTAAAGAGGTATCTCTAAGCTTGGTTCAAATATTTAAACCCTTTGTGCAAGAGGAGCTGGTCTTAACTGCTTCCATCAGGTTTATATCTTTAAATAGCTGTAGGGAAGCGCTCCTGGATTTGGGTGAGTTTGGGGCTTTTAAGTAACAACAGAAGGTCTCTTCTTTTACCAGGCATACAGTCAGATGGGGGTAAAGGTGCTCCCTGCTGCCCCCAGCTGTGGCTGGAGGTGAGAGATTTTGGCTAGTGCTTGGCCTGGGGAGTTTAAACCCACTCCCCTAAAGGGCTGCCCAGACCAGCACGCTCGAACTTGTCCTGGGAAGGTGCTAAGGGAAGGAGAAGCTCCCCCGGCACTGCTGCAGCAGCATGGACGGTGCTGCACCAGCCAGGTACAGCATAGCCCTGCTGGGACCAGGTCTGCAGTGCCCGACAAGTCCCTACTCCCAGCAAGAGGCACCTTGGGGGTCTTTGAGGACCAGGGTGGGTACGTCTGCCTTTGCCCCTCAGCAGCCTGCCATGAGCCATCTCAGCTCAGGCACTGTCCAGGTTTGCAGACTCCTGGCTCCCCAGGGCTGCAGCTGAGCCTGCAGCCACAAACACATCCTTAGTCCTTTCCTGAGATGCTTTGGGTCATGAAGGTGCTGCCATCTGCTCAAGACTCCTTCGATCAGTTCAGCCAGCTCTCGGAGGTGAAAACCTGAGCCAGCCCTGTAGAACAGCTTTTCGTTAGAGTTTCCAAACCTACACCCTCAAATCATGCTTATTTTCCTAGGAAAGCCACGGTTTCACTATGTTTCATCAGCCTGGCTGGTGCTGTGCAGGGAAGAGCCAGCCCTTTAGCCAGGGGTTCAGGAGGGATAGGGGGAGGCCGGGGGGGTCAGTCCCGGGTGGGCTGATCCTGGGGGCTGATTTGGGACCTGGGGGGTCAGTCCTGGGGTGACTGAGGGGGACAGGGCAGGGGGAGGCTGATCCTAGGGCTGGGGGGTGACCCTGCGGCCTGGGGGATCAGTCCTGGGGCAGAGAAGGGGCTGGGGGCCCGATCCTGGGGGCTGGGGGGGGGTGGTCAGCCGCGGGGTGGATGAGGGGGGGCAAGGGCAGGAAGGCTCGATCCAACCGGGGGTGGGAGATGTATCCAAATCCTGCGTGAGCGCCCGGACCTCACCCCTGGGAGCCAGCCCACTCCCCGCCTCGGGTCCTCCCGTATCCCGTCTGCCCCCGCGCCGGCCGCGCTCGCCATGGCCTCGGCGTGCGCCTCTCCTCCCCCGGCCCATGATGCAGCGCGGCGGCGGCCCGGGCACAAGATGGCGGCGGAGCGACAGGGCGCCGGTGGCGGCCGTGGCGGGGCGGGAGGCGGCAGCGGAGGAGGAGGAGGCGGCGGCGGAGGAGGTGGCGGCGCGGACGAGAACAAGGAGAACGAGAGGCCGGCGGGGCCGCAGGCCGGCAGCCTCGGCGATAGCCTGGGCCTGGAGAGCATCCTGCGCCCTGGCGGTGGCGGCGAGGGGACGTGGCAGGCCCGGCCCCGTGGGTGGCGGGGGGACGTGGCGGCCGCTGTGGTGGAGCGCGGGGGCTCGCAGGCCCCGGGCGGGCGGGCATGGCCGACTCTGCGTCCCCGCGGGAGAGGGCCGGGCGGGACGGCGGACACTCCGCTGTCCCTGCGCGGGGGCGGCGCTGAGGGCGGCGGGTCCGCCCAGGCCGCGCTGCCCCGTGCCTCGGGCGGGAGCCGCGCTGCGAGCTGGGGGGTCGGGGCCCCGGAGGTGCCGGGAGCGTGTCGGTGCGGCGGCCGGGGCTAACCCGCGCCGTCCCTGGCGGTGAGGGTTTGGTTTGGATGAATCGGGGGAGTCAGCTTTGCACCTCTGAATTGTGGATTTATGCTTTACCTTCGCAGCATCTCCTTCTGAGCCGCGTGACAGCTGTCATCAGCCTTCAGAGCACAGCTCTGTGCTAGGCTGCGTGCTTTAGTTAAGAGCAGGCTGTCAGTAATCTTCTGGTGGTAATATTAATGCTTGAAGCAGGCAATAGTGGATAAAATAAATCTTAACAGGTATGCTGAGATGGCAAACAGGCTCCTCCAGATTTAGCACTTCTAAAATCTGATGTATGTAAAGCTCGTGGCATTTTTGTATGTGAAACTTTCATGTGAAACTAGTCTAGCTACACAGCTGTGACAGAGCTGAGTTTTATCTTCTGGGTAAGAGGAAAACCCGAGTAAAATAAGGTTGTAGTTTTCCATTTGGCATATGGCAGGTGTTGTAAAGTTAGCAACTGTTGAGTAAGATGTGGACGTAGTAATTGCTCTGGTAACGTTAGGAATACCTAAGTCAGTGAAAAAGTAAATAGCGTAGGGGGTATGAATTCAGTGAGTAACTGCACTGGTAAAAGACAGTCTGAAAAAAAATCTGGTTGGCAGCAAAGATGAGGAGTGCTATGTTGAGACATTGAAGTTTGACTTGTTTGTTCTACAAATGCAAACTAATTCAGTGCAATAGCTATTCATGCAGATTTTTAATATTTAAAGAGAATTCCTTTTAGGTGTAATTCCAAGAAAACAATTTGATAGACATCTTCTGTTTTAAATTTTAAAAGTCTGGTAGTTTCTCCAGCTGTAGGAATAGTGTTTCTTTTAACGGCATCATTGTATAGTCTGGTTTTGGTTTTGTGGGTTTAAGGCTTCTTGGTTAAAGCTTAAAAGGGAAATTTTGGGATATAAATACATACAGCATGGAGATTTTATTTCACAAAATAATCTGCCTTGTAAACTGAATAACATCAGCAGGTTTACTAGAATAAAGCATGATTTTATTTGGTAGTGTAACTAAGTGAATAAAGTAAGGACAGGATGCACAGAAATCAGCAAATGTGCTAAGGAATGCAGAGGCTGGATGGAAATCATGGATTGATGCTATCACAGGTCACAGGACAGTGGATTTTGTCACAGAGTACTTGTTATATGCAGTAAGACTTAGAAGTGTGTTGAAAAATTGAGTAGAAAATAAGCCCCCTGAACACTTCCCAAAAGCTCTTTTTATGAGTTTCTCTATTCAGAAAGCAGTTTGTTTGTGGAAGCTGTGCCAGGAAGGCAGCAGTGATTCTGCTCAGTGTACTTCTGTTCTTTTCCTGAGAGATGGGACGTTTGAGGCAGGAAGGCTGCTCTCTATTTCAGTTTTGCCAACAAAATCGTGTCACAAGTGTGACTGGGAGGCGGTGTAGCACAGCTAGGGCAGTCAGTTATATTAGCCTAGATGCATCTGTTGGCATAGCTTATTATCCTGAAACGAGCTCTAGTAACAGCAACACTCTTGTGGTTATCTGTAAGAGGTGGTGCTTGTGGTATGTCTTAGTCTTGGCCTTGATGACAGTCATAAAGCTCTGAAGTAAGCAGTGCAGTCATGAGGCCTTTTAGGACCATCAGTTCTCTCAGTTGTGTGTTTTTAGGAGGTTTTTGGGTGCCCCTCTGTTCAAAGTGCATTTACTTAATGGAACCTATAGAGTTCCCTTCTGTTATTTTGGGGTAGAACGAAGAACTGGTAACAGACTGTACTGTCAATCTGCCTTAACGCAAATCACAGTCCTTCAGATTGTGAAGGAGTCTCAGCAGCAGCATGGTTTACGACACGGAGACTTCCAGAGGTACAGGTTAGTAACACTGTGGGTGTCTTGGTGACTTACTTCATTTAAGCAACAAAGACAATCTGCCAAGTAAATACCCCTTGACAAGTTGCTTCACGTGAAGCATTGTACACTTCTTTTCATTAGATGTAACGTGCTGTGGCTGTTCTCTTTGGAAGGATATCGACTGCCTCTTGTTTCTCCACTGCCCTTCAAGAGCTTGTTTGTTAACACCTCACTAATACTCACTATACTCTTCCAGAACTGAGTGTTCAATAAACATACATAAAGCAATTAGTAAGAACATAATTCTGATTTTTCAAGATCAGGAATTATTACATATATTCTTATCTTCTATTCTGTTAACCACTGGTTTACAAGTAGTTCTGAACTACCTCTTACTGTATATGGAGTTCTTAGTCATTAAAATGTTGCCTGTCACAGCCTTTAGTCCTTTTTTTTCTGGTTGAAGGGAGCAGTAAACAGAAACAAAGTTGTTCTTTGGCCAAACTGACTGTGATTGTCTTTTCTTTAGGGGTTATTGCTCCCGTAGGCTAAGGCGGCTCCGAAAAACTCTCAACTTCAAGATGGGAAACAGGCACAAGTTCACTGGGAAGAAAGTAACTGAAGAGATTCTCTCAGACAACAGGTACAGTCACTGGATGGAATCGAGTCTTCAGTATATTAGTGAATAGTTTCTTTCATTTAGGTAATTTATTTTCTTGTGGGTGTGGTGGAAAAGTGTTTTGTACAGTATACTCAGAAATGTTTCTTTTCAGAGATGTGTGTTGTAGATACTAATAAAAGAAGACAGTCAGGCTGCAGTGCAGGGGGAAGAGGCACTGCTCAGATCCTGCTTCATCATGTGAACAAGTGGGAGAAGGGGGAGAAGCAACAGCCAGTTCCTTCTCTTCCTTCATAGTTGCCAGAATGGGTTCGTTCCATAATCGGTGAATTACTTTGATATTAAAATGACGATTCTTATTCGGATAAGTTGTGAGATAGTCATGTGAATGCTGATAACGTAAGTGGTGTAGCCAGCAAGGTTGTGGTTGGCAACATAATCCATATTGGATTGCAAGTTTTACTTAGATTTTCAAAATTTGACAGAATGCTTGTCTGATAGAATATGTGGAGAATAGCCAGGATTTTGGGCTCATTTCTTATCTTTTAGAAACACTTGAAATGTCTGCTGTCTCGTCTTTTCTTGTGGGGAAAAGAAAACATGGTGCTGTTTTCACCTGTATTGTTAAGAAACCAGATGCATTTATAGCATTAGCTGGTGGGAAAACAGACATGTTTACCCATACTGAACCAGTTTGAAGAGCAACCTAAAACAATAAATCACTTGTCTTCGCAATGTCTTTGGTGCTACAGAATGATACCAAATTCTCTTCCTCAGTTGGATAATTACAATTATGTAGCAAGAAATACAGTAGAAAACAGTTAGGAATAATAAAACTGTGTGTGCTTAGAGTGTTAAGAAAGAAAAGCATCTACCCCTTGTTAACCAAGCTGAACTTCTGTTAACCAAACTTTGCAGATCACATGGCAAAGGACTAGAGGTGATGTGGTAATACTTGTTTGAATGTCATTACTTCTTCATTAATCTTCCTCTGCCCCGTAGGTATTTGCTGTTGATTCTGATGGATGCAGAGAGAGCCTGGAGCTACGCCATGCAGCTGAAACAGGAAGCAAACACAGAGCCTCGCAAACGATTTCACTTGCTGTCTCGCCTGCGCAAAGCTGTGAAACATGCTGAGGAGCTGGAGCGACTGTGTGAAAGTAACCGAGTAGATGCCAAAACAAAGTTGGAAGCTCAGGTAACCACTGATAATTTGATCTTGTGTTACAGCAAAAGCTGAACAAGAAACCTTTGGATTTTAGGTGAAGAGATTATTCTCATCTAGCAGTAGATAATCAAAATTGACTGATTCTACAACTGGAAAATGTCTCCCTTTGGATAGCTTAGACTTAATGCAGTTGCTGGAATTGCAGAAATAACCAGTGGCACCAGTCAAGATGAGGACCTGGTGTTTAGAAGTTAAGTGTATCAAAGGATTGTCCTTTTTTTGAAGAGCAGAACGTTTAATAAAGGTAAAAAGAATTGAGAGAGACTAAGATGAGGCAACACAGCCTAAGAAACTGTGCCTATCTGTTGAGTTGCCTATTTGTTAAATGCCCTAAAGTAGCCATTTAGAAACAAGACTTGTGGCTTCGGTTCCTGGAACACAGAAAGCAGCTGTGTTGTGACACCAGCCTCTTTGAACAAGGGGCTGCAGTAGTATTCAGTTAATTTAAATGGCCATTTTGTAGCTTATTCCTGGGGAAAAAAAAAAAGTTTTGTGACATCAGTGGGCCATGTTGATTGCATGAAAGCAAAGATGTTGCTTGTTATCTCCTTGGAAATGTAGCAATGTCAGTTAAAAAAAAAAAGGTAGGTAGCTATTAACCCATAATCCAAATCAGTTGTCTTCTGTGGGAAGAGCAAATGAAAAGGGCAAGGCTTAATCACTTCTTGTAGGCGTTGCAGCAGCCTTCATACTAAAGGTTGTACAAACTAGGCTGTCAGTTCTGGGGAAATTAACTTGCCTGTGTGCTGTCTGCAGGCATACATGGCTTACCTCACAGGAATGCTTCGTTTTGAGCACCAGGAGTGGAAGGCAGCAATGGAGGCTTTCAACAAATGCAAGTGAGTTCCCCAGTTTCACCAATTTCATTTAGTAAATAACATTGGATCAGTCTAGTAAGCTGTTGTGGTTTAAACCCGTCCGGCAGCCAAACACCGCGCAGCTGATGGTTCAGCCTTCCCCTGCCCCAGGGGATGGTGGAGAGAATTGGAGGGGTAAAGGTATGGAGACTCATAGGTTGAGACAGAAACAATTTAATAATTGAAATGAAATAAAAATAAAATATTAATAATAGTAATAATAGAATATACAAACAAGTGGTGCACAATGGATTGCTCACCACCTGCCGACTGATGCCCAGCCCGTTCCTGGCTAGTGATCCCAGAGGAGGAAAAATCCCGAAACTGCGGTCCCCGAAGAGTGAGACAGCTTCCCAGACAACCTTCATCTATAGACGGAGCATGACATTATAGATAGGGAATATTTCATTGACCCGTTTGGGTCTGTTGCTCTGGCCATGCTCCCTCCCAGCTTCTTGTGCACCTGCACACAGGCAGGACATGGGAAGTTGAAAAGTCCTTGGTTTCTTAGGAGCAACTGGAAACATCAGTGTATTGTCAACATTCCTCTCATCCCAAATCCCATACTGAATCCAAAACAGCACTATTCTAGCTACTAAGAAGGAAAACTAGCTATATTCCAGCCAAAACCAGGACGTAAGTTTATATACTTACTTATATACTGTATATACTGCAGCTCTGTGCGTTGTTTAGTTAATTATGCACTTAACTGGGAGGTACTACTGAAGAAATAGCATCTTCCAGAGTGGAGACACAAACGCTTCCCTTAAGATAGCATCTCACAAAATGACACGTACTGCGGTGTTAATGCTTATTTTTTGCTGTAGGACCATATATGAAAAACTGGCCAATGCTTTCACAGAAGAACAAGCTGTACTGTATAACCAGCGTGTGGAAGAGATCTCACCCAACATTCGCTACTGTGCCTATAATATTGGTAAGGGAAGGGGGGGGTACCTAATCTTCAATAAAGAGCAAGGCTTGTTCACAGGAAAGGGATATTGACTTGATAGTTAAATACTAGTCTAAGTGACACTGCATTGAGTCCATAATATTTTGGGCAAGTTCTGCACACATTCTGGGTCAGTTTAGCAGTGGAGAAATACTCACTTTGCAACAGTGCATGTGGTTTTGTGTAAAAAGACAAAATACCAGTTTGCAGTAGTTTGCTTATGAAGTCAGAATGAAATTGTAAATTTATCCCCTTTGTCCCCAGATTGCCAGTAGAAAATCTATTGATTACCTTTTTGATACTAAAATAATTTGTGGACTCAGATGGAAATGTGATCTTGATGTGTTAACACTCTCAGGTGACCAGTCTGCTATGAATGAGTTGATGCAGATGAGGCTGAGGTCTGGTGGCACTGAAGGTCTTCTTGCAGAAAAACTGGAGGTAACCTGTTTGCATGCTTCAAGTTGAAACGTTCATTATCACTCTGTTGAGCATAAATACTGCTTCAGCACACTTTTCAAGAGCCAGAACGTATCAGAGTGGGAAACCACTTCCCTAAAAAGCCCTTTGATTTCAAAATGGTTAAGTGTAATGTGAATTTGAAAAGTTTGGTTTTGGATATGTTAAAGTTCAAGCTCGTAAGTTCAGTCTGTTCTCTTCAGGCACTGATTACCCAAACTCGAGCAAAGCAGGCAGCCACAATGAGTGAGGTGGAGTGGAGAGGAAGAACCGTTCCAGTGAAGATAGACAAAGTGAGGATCTTCTTGCTGGGGCTGGCTGACAATGAAGCAGCGATTGTTCAGGTAACTCAGAAGCCATCTCCAGTGCTGGGGTTCTAACTGTCCTCTTCCCTTCAGTGTGCAAGGTAATACATGATACCTGGACTGAAAGATTTTTGAATAATCTGTTCCTCAACCTTGGGGTTGGAAGGCTAAAAGTAATAGTGGGAATATTGACTATAACCCAAAGCTGAAGTGTCAGTTGGGGATAACTCCTGTAATCTAAGTGGTAGTGTGAGAGATCTGCCCTTTTGAATGCACTGTGCTGCCCAGAAGTGCTACCTTTCCGTGGCACGGTGATAACCATTATTATTTGTAAGTCACTTGGAAATGAAGGTTACAATTTTAGAGTAACTCGTTTTGAATTACTGTTCTGATTTTTTTGAGTGTCTTGCTCAAATGCTCCAACTTCAAAGCAATCAAAATCTTTTTTTCAGCAATAAAAAGCAATTTGCCAGGTGAAGCAGGTGCTATGAGATTGCCAGCATTCTCTTCTTAACTTAGGCAAATCCTCTAAAGCAGGAGGAGGATTACTAAATGTCAGGATGTAAATCAATTTCAAATGTAACAGTTCTGAAACACTTGCAGTGGCACGTACTATCCATGTCTTTAGTATTGCAGCCAAATTTTTCACATGAGGCTTTTTCCTTGGAAAAGGTGCCCAGATGACATATTCTGCTTCCCAGTGGCTCTGTACAGCACCCTTGCTGTTTGAAAAGGCAGCGAAAGGGTCTTTAGTAACAACTGTTGTCACTAATAATGAGCTTTTTGTGTATCAAAAAACTACTTATCATCAGCAGAATAATGATGCTAAATAGAAATTTAAATGATAAAATGAAAACCCTACAAAGGTGTAAGGCAAGTGGATAAGAGCAGGAGATAGTGCTAAGAAGATAGTGTGAATAGGATAAGGAGGGTATGGCTGAGTAGGAGGCATTAGTGTTAGCCAGTCTGGTCATAATGTTATGAATTGTATGTTGCTGAATTTATTTTTTTGTAGGGAGTACATTAGTATGGCCAGCAGGTGGAACTGCAGCTTAGAGTTCAATGTTCTCTCATTTATTTCCATCCTGCCAGGCTGGCAGTTGGACCTTTTTAGTTTAGTTACCCTCTTTGTTCCATAAAGCTGAGGCAGAACAGTGATCTGAATTTGTTTTCATCTTTGTGTTCCTTGGAAGCTCTGACTAAACAGAGGAGTTTTGTGGTGCTGGATCACAACTAGTAATGGTGAGAGCTGAGCACGCAGCAGCAGTATTTACATTCCCAGAGGACTAAAACTTGGCCTTTTGAAAGCAGTTCTGCTGTGTCAGCTGTGATGGGCAGTCCAGCTTCAGCTAAATGCGTTGTGGTTCCTGAGATCTTTGGCACCTTTCTGCTAGTCTTCACTAAGTTGAAACCCTGACATAACAGCAGCACTCTTCAGGGTTTGATTAGAAGCAAACAGAAATGTGTGTTTTGTGTAAAACTGAGATTCTCAGCACAATTACACCATCGCTTTCAGTGTCTTATTGGTAACGGGAGAAACAGAACAAATAAGTCAAACTGAAATACGTATCCCAGTTTAAAACTACTTGTGTCAGCTCTTTTGTAGACTTGAATGCACAACTTCAGGGGGCCATCGACTCTAACCAGGTAGAAGTGAGAAGGCTAAAGGGCAGAGCAACAAGTGTGCTCCTGTCTGGTATTGCCTGAAGGATTCTGTGGTCATCTTTGGTAACTAGGACTGTAGCAAAAATGGGGGGTAGTAACTTTCAGAGATGATACACAATGATTTAGAAGAAAATAAAAAATAGAAGTGAGCACTCCTAGACTTTCAGAAGTGGGTTCAGTGGGATCGGCTCCCTTGATCCCTTTAAGATGAGCCTGTGCTGTTCTATCAGGGCACTTGAGTCACCAGCTGTAGCACTTGTATCTCAGTTTTATGATCTGGTATCTCCCAAATTGGAACATATGTGTATTTATGCATAGAATCAGCTTAACCTTAGGAGTTTTTGCTTAGAAAGGAAAGCCTTTGTTTCACTGCACGGCCCAGCCCTTTCCCTGTTTGTACTTGACTGATGATCTAGCTACGTCTGTTTTCATTTTTGTGCATACAGTGAAATTGCTGTGCTCCTCTGGGTGAGGTTGAGAATGCTGTCAGACTTGTCTCTGGTTATTCTCAGTAGTTAGACCCACCTTAAAAATTCTTGCAGCAAATCTTAAAAAAAAAATAACAAAAAAACCCCAAACCCAGAAAGGCTGCCTTCATCTCAGGTCAAGATAGCTGAGGCTTTGTGAGGGAGTAAAAATAGCATTCCTTAATGGGTTTGAAAACTTGAGGAGAGGTAGAGACTTAGAGCTCTATGGAAGATAAACAAGGAAGCATGTTTTTAGACAGTTTTTTATTCATTTGGACAATTGCAAATTTGTTGCAGCAAAGTTCATCTTACACTTATAGGACACGGAAGTGGTATAACACAGTGCTGATACACTTTAATTTGTGCTCTGATTGCTAAGGTTGAGGCTTGTTTCTGGACAGTTTCTCTTACTGAATCAGGAAGAGTCTTGTGATCCCCATCTGGTTACCTTCTCAGTCACCTGAATGGAAGTCGAGTTTGGTTTTGGGTGCATTGTTTCATTGGGAACATGATATGCCAGTCCATTAGGCAGAGATCAGGCTTCAACTTGTTTTTAAAAGTTGTTTTCAAATTTTGGGTTTGGGGCAGAAGGCCAAAAGCTACTTAATTTTGTAACAAAACTTGTGGTGACAGCAGAAAAGCACTCAGTCACTCCTGCTACTAAAATACAGGGTTACTTTTAAAAATGTTTCAAACAAGCAAATTATTGCCACTGTGAGCATTACTAGAGTGGGAGTGTAGAAAAGATAATCATCTACATGTTCTTACCACATGAGAAGTTAAATCAGCATAACAAGAACAGTCTGCATTGGTAGTTTGCCAGTTCAGTAATGCTCAGCTCTCCCTCTGTTGCTGGGCCTTTCCCACAGTGCAGTCTGACCTCAGCTGTTCTTGGAGCAATGGGGGTGCCATCCTGGAAGGGAAGGGAGTTGCAGAGAAGGTGGCTGTTGCAGGGATGAGGCGATCAGAGCTGGGTGTGCTAGGCCTTCAGTGCTGCTAAATTCTCAGCACTGACCGTGTTCCCTGCAATTTCTGGCAGTTTGCCCCCTAGAACATATTGCAGACAGATACGGATTGGAGTTCTAGCTATTCGTGGATCTTAAAGCCATAATTTGGGAGAAACTTTGTTTAATTTCCTCAGTTAATTCTTGCATCACGGGATGCAAAATGCAGACGTTTCTAATAGATACTTGTCTTAACTTCTCTTTGCTCTTAGGCAGAAAATGAGGAGACAAAGGAACGTTTGTTTGAATCTTTACTCAGTGAGTGTAGAGATGCCATTCAGGCTGTTCGGGAAGATCTGAAACCAGACCAGGTAAGCAGCAAACATCAGTGTTTCAACTTTCAACAACATAGCGTTTCTTTGGGACTGATCTGTTACTGTTAAACTTGCTTAACACTAAGGGTGGCTGGGATTTCTTTAAGAAAAAGCTGCAAAACAGTCTATCACCTTTGATTTTACTCTTTTCAGAACTGGAGAAGGTGAATAAAAATGTAGAAGCCCTCATTCTTTTGCCTGGAAATCTGTTATAACTTCCCTGGTTTATCCAAACCTTGAATTGTTTTTGATGTTTTCTTCCCTCATCTGCCAGTTTTAAGTAAATCATATGGTGTTTTGTCCACAATTTGTGCAGAAGCAGCGGGAACACTCTCTGGAAAATGATTCTGGGAAGGTGTCCAACATCCAGTACTTACACAGGTAATAGGCAAACATTGCTGCCTGTACTAGCGTGAAGAAGTCATGCTCTTATGTCAAGATTTTATTTTTGTTTGTTTTGGTTTATGGGGTTTTTGTTCTGGGCCTCTCAGATCTCAAAGGGTGACTGTACAGGTAAGGATCTGATTCATGCCGCTTTGAAGACATTTTAGTGTTGACTTTCCAGGTGTTTTTTCCCCTACTAGTATCAGCTTAGACTGGGGGAAGAATTTTTTTCAGAACAAAGAGTAACGTCTGAGTAGCTCTGACAGTCTGCTAATGGTATTTTATCTTTTATCCTTTTAGTTATTTGACTTATATCAAGCTGTCAACAGCCATCAGGCGCAATGAGAGCATGGCGAAGTCTCTGCAGAAGGCACTGCTGCAGCAGCAGCGGTCAGAAGAGGATGGCAAGCGCACAGCACGGCCTCAGGACCTGATCCGTCTTTACGATATCATTTTGCAGGTAATGCTGGGAAAACTAATTCTTCATACTAACTAGAGGACTTTGGTACAAAATTTATTGTAGAAAATACAGCAGCGCAGGTGAACTGCCTGTGAATTCTGAAGAGCAACTGAGTACCTACAGTTACCTTGTTGAAGATGTTCAACATCTACATGAACCACAAAAACCCCCTTGTAGTTGTGAACAGAAAATGCTGCTAGAATGGGTGCCCTTGGTTGTACACTAATGCAGTTTTAAAATATTTTTTCGGACTATTTTATGCAGCACCCTGATACTGCCTTAGTTTCTGCTGTCCAGAGAAAGTAGCAGCTAAAAATACTTAAAATGTACTTGTTCTTCATAAGCAGTTTCTCAGTTTCTCACATAAATTTTCTATTAACTGTGGGAGCCTGTGGCTGAAGCGGTTGTGAATGGGAAAGAGAAATGCTTTATGAAATAATTCCTTCATGTGAAATCTGAGGAGTCTCTGTCCCCTAATTCCTGTTTGTGTCAGGAAATCTGTCCTGAGGGCAAACTTGCACAAGTTTCAATGACTGTCCTTCACAAGGTTACCATACTGATAATTAGAAAACTGCAAGCTATTTCCATGGGAGTGTACTGTTGACTTGCTAAAAGGGGCAGCTTTCTCTTACTCCAGCAGATTCCAGAGGAAAACAATGCCTGCATTTGTTACTCTGACTCTCTTTTGCACAGAACCTCGTGGAACTGACACAGCTTCCTGGCTTAGAAGAGGACAAGAACTTTCAAAAAGAGATTGGATTGAAGACACTTGTGTACAAAGCTTACAGGTGACTGAGAAACAGCCATGTTTTCTTAAGCAGACATTACATCTTCAAAGTTTATTATTCCAAAGTTCTGTGTGCTGCACAGAACTTTAATGCTGTTTCCTCTGCTCTTTTGTGAAATGAAGACTGGATGCAAAGGGGAAACTGGCCAGTGCTGCTTAATAATGTCTCCTGTTATCAGTCGTTTGGGTTGGCAAAAGGTATGGATAACAAACATGTCAAGGATCCACTCTTTGCTGTTGCAGGTGTTTCTTCATTGCACAGTCCTATGTCTTGGTAAAGAAATGGAGTGAAGCTCTTGTTTTATACGAAAGAGTGCTGAAATATGCCCGCCAAGTTCAGTCAGGAGCTGGAGCTTATACGAACAGCTTGAAGGTAGGAACCCAATCCTGTATGTAGAGTTTATGAAAAAGCTCTGTCCCGGCACTTACTGTCAGTCAGATGCTAGGCCATTACAATTCAAGACTGATCTTTCAGTAGGGAGAAGAGTCGTACAGGTGTGACTTCTTGACACATTATAGTAGAGACTTTCTAGTGATGTGGAAATGCTTCAGCTGGCCACTTGCTTTGGAGGAGAGGCAGACTTGCTGCAACAACTCCATAACAATTTACCACTTTTTCCTCACATGTGGGTTTTTTGTTACACAACTTCTGTAATGCCTGAAGGACTGTATTGCAGCTTTTCCTCTTCTGGGAAGGCTTATCAGCACTAGGACTTAATTTCTTAGGTCTTACTTTGTCAGGTTTCACCTTCACCCTAACTCTTAAACTGCCATATTTCAGTCTCTCCATTTTCTTTAATGACGTAGGAGCTGCCTGATGTTCAGGATCTGATCACTCAAGTCAATGCAGAGAAATACTCCTTGCAAGCAGCAGCTATATTAGGTGAGTTGCACAATTATTCTAGAGCTCTAACATCTCTTGAATAATGCCCCTGCAGCTATTTCATTCCTTTTATTTCATTTCTGAAGCTCCAGATGTTTTTTTTCTGCTTCACTCTGATGTGTGTAGGCTCTGGAAAACACTTTTTTTTTCCTCCCAGTTCTAGCTTCTTCTAGCTGTGTGTAGTGTGGCTAGGCAACCAATGACTAGACATTTGGCATCTTGCTCCCTGCCCAGAGATGTGAAAACGCTTCATGAGGATGTGCACCTGTTGTGGTAACCTGCACAGAACGCTCTGTTCAGTGTTTTAATTTTTTTGCTGAAACAAGTTGGCCTTACTCATCCCGGTTTTGCCTAACTGGGAGGAGCTACTGAGACAGGGGAGAGCAGTGCTGTTCTGCTCTTTGTCAGTGTCCACCAGGTTAGTGGAACTTTGGGGGAATGGATGAACTTGTGATTTCTTGGGCTGCTGTCTTTGCTGTGCCTGCTGGTGGAAACCCAAGATAAGTAATGGGTTGCCTTGTCTTTTATTGCCTTAATGTTGTTTTAACAGACCCCGCTGGGGTCTTCTCATCATCGGCTGCTTTGTGCTTAACTCGGAATCTGTGCTTCTTTCAGGAGTTTCTCATGACAATGTGAAGAAGCTCTCCATCACTGGAGAGCTGTGTTGGCTATAGATGCGTACATGTGATCCTCTTAGTCTAGAAAGCAAGTTGGTTTTACTGAAAATACTGTCTTGCATATCCCCGAAAGCAAGGCTCATAGCTAAGCTTAGAGGACAGCTGACTCCTGAGACAGTCTTACTTTATGCCAAGACTTTGCCTGTTATTCTTACCACTTTTTCTTCAATTTTGCAGATGCAAATGATACTCAGGAGACTGAGTCTCCGTCTCAGGTCAAGGATGGCAAGGTAAGACCTGAGAGCTCAGGTAAATTCCAGTAGTGTTCTTAACGAACGTTACTTCTAACCTGTTACCTTGTCTCTTGCAACTCAAGAATGTCACGCTGGTGGGAGTTTGGTCATGACTACTGTATTTAAGATATTTTATTAGGCTTGTTTTCCTTCTGCAAGTCATGAAGGTGGCTGACAGAGTGAGGTTCCTTGGGTAGGAGCTAGGCAGCTGTTTGCAGCTTCTAGTGTGGCATCTTCTTTTTTATTTAGCTTTCTCCCTGCACGTGGAAGGTTTTCCAGAAATCTTGCAGTGGTGCTTTGACAGGGGTCCGAATAATTTTCAAGGGCCCAAGATGTCACGCAAGGGAACTTCAGCTTGTTGTCTCAGTTTCTGCTTAATCCTTGCTTGTTTGACCCTTGTCAGCTTTGATTTGACACATGTTTAATTTGTGTTTCTGCATTGGTCTCTTTCAGCCACTCTCGGAACGGTTTGAAACTTTCTGTCTGGATCCTTCTCTTGTCAGCAAGCAAGTCAGCCTCGTGCACTTCCCTCCGGGCTTCCAGCCCATTCCGTGCAAACCCTTGTTCTTTGACCTGGCCCTTAATCATGTTGCTTTCCCACCTCTGGAGGACAAGGTGGAGCAGAAGGCCAAGAGTGGCCTCACAGGATATATAAAGGGCATCTTCGGATTCAAAAGTTAACCAGGACCCCCTGAGGAACAGAGGTTTTATTCTGTATTGAAGGAAAAGCTCCAAGAGGTTCTAGGACACAAATACCTGCACCTGAAACCAACAGAGGGAAGTTTTACCATCTTCTTCCCTGTGTTCTGTGTATATGTCTGTGCACTTACATTCTCTCCCAGTGTATTAAAGACAAACAATCTATTCAGAAACATACGTACACTATAAATAGCTGAAAATAATCTGGAGCACAGAGAAATTCCATTCTGCTTGGAGAAGTGGGAGCTTGCTTTGTGGCCAGTGGCCTGTTCAGGGCCAGTACACATCTACTTACCACGGACCAGGGCACAGGTATAATTTGATTCCTCTCTCCACCCCATTGTTTGACGCCATAATTTGGTATTTTTGTCTAGAAATCTGGGTGTGATGGTGAAACAGAGGCAAAAGTAGATGGGGAACTAAACCAGCAAGGTGGGGCTGCCTACACAAAGACAGTAGCCAAGGGGGCTAACTTCTCCTTCCCTTTCAACTCCAAAGTGTGTATTTTTTAAAAATGTAACATTCAGAATTGACAAAATAGAGCCTCTGTCCTTATCAATAAGGATGGCGAATACCTTACTCGATGTTAATGGCTACCCCACTTGTGGTGGAGTATAACCTGAATTTGTACTCTGGGCCAACAAGATCCTTCTTTATTGATACATGTTTTGTTAAATACCTAAATACAGTATAGAACCTATTCCTACAGGGCTTTTCCTGGGAAACTAAGCTTCATGGGTGGCTTTAGAAGTAGCTACTTGCTCTTCACGGGAAGTTGGGTCTCTCAGTGTTCATTTTGTCTTATCTAAACCTTGCCTGAAAACAAGAAGATCTTTTTCTGGAGTTCATCTGTTGCTTTTTTCCTCATCCTCGGTCAGTAGATACACCTGAAATGAGGAATAAGCAACAGGCAGTAGGTTCTTGCGTGATAGATCTTCTCTGTCACGCCAGACACTCTATAAAAAAGATGCCCAGGTGCTACGGTGATAGGCACTTTCAAAATGCGGGTAATTTCATAATCGTGATCATTTAAATGGGAAAAAACCCACAGCACATGGGCAGAACTGTTCCTAAAGAAATTATTTGAAAGCTTCCACCAGCAGTATTTGGGTTTTCACTCGGTCTGTAGCTGGAAGGTGAAACAGCAGTTCTAGCTGCCTTAACTCTTCTGCACCAGTTGTCTTGACTTTGTGTTTTCTCCACTTTTAGGCATTGGAGTTAATAGGGCTGGAAACAGAAGAACGGTTTTGAATGATCAGATTGTTGTGATGGGAATTTTCCATGCAAGATGCATGTCAGATAAATGGGGGAAATTAACAATTCCCATTATTCTAATATGAATGTTTGCTGCTTTGTTCCAAGTTGATCTGATTTGCAAGTTCTCAAAGTACAAAGCAGCTTTCCAGAGAACTCTGTGCTCAGAAAGGGGTAAGAGAAGGAGGAGGAACTTCTTGTTTAATTTCTGCAACATGGAAACAGAATGGGAATTTCTGGTATTCTAGCTAATTCCATTTGCCTCTGGGTGCTGGGGGATTTTACAGAAGAAAGGGAAAGTGTAGAGCTGAAACATGGAAGACTATTCATCAGATTTCTGGAAAACATGGTCTTGAGTGACAGACTTCACTTCCCCGTGAAGCCTTTTTCCTTTTAGACAAGGAAGGGTCATGCAGTAACTGGCACAGGCATCAGCTGGTTGATCTGCTTCACGGTACCTCTTTCTGTGTAAGTTAATCTGAGCTTCTCTCTCCTCTTCAGCTTTTATATCAAATCACTTTGAAAACTGTTCTGTTTGGTTTGCAAACCAAACTCCTTTCTGCTTTCCTACCACAAATCTATGTGGTGCCTGGATTGATTCCAGTGAAACTTGTACTGCGGCCACTTTCTAATTGGTTACTGTTACAAAAAGCAAAGAGCAATTGGCCTCTTTATGTCAAACATCTTTTGACAGATAACTGATTAGTTTGAACGCAGATAAGAAATCTGAAAACAATAAAGTTTTATTCCTGACCTCTGAGGCGTGTAGTTTATGTTGAGCATTGAGAACACCAAGCACTCTGCCTCCGAAGCATTCAGAGGATCAAGGTCACACCATCACCTGGGACTACTTAACCCCTGGAGGATGGCCACTTAGTTCTGGAGGAGGATCTTCTGCCTGAAGGCTCAGATAACGTGCACCACTCTCAGAGGTAACTTGGCTTATTTGTTTTGATGTTGGGTTAATGGGAAGTGAGTAGAGTGGGGTTTGTAAGCAGTGTTGTGACTTAATGTGGAGGGCACTGATGAGGCACTAGGAAAAAAAGAAATGTAAAAAAAGGAAAAAATAAAAGTACTGTTAAGTCACCTGTAGGATGAAAATCAAACTCAAAAGTTTGAGGCTTTTGGCCCTGCTGTGGAGCTTGGAATGGCGAAGGCGAGGCTTAGGCAGCAGCAGTTAGACAGGACTGGCACAGGCGAGGGAAGTGTCTGACGTGACGTGCGGAACAATCCGCTTCCCCGGAGCTGCCAGGTGTTGGTTGTGCCTCAAACAGCCCCAGCAAGATGCAGAGCACTGGCGTATGGTGCTTGGAAACCTGCTTCCGTAGTGCTCTGTTCTTTCATTAGGCAGCACTGTTTGCTTTAAAGTGTTTGCTCTCTTTCCATGAATTAATTGGCAGGTAGGCCACATGATTCCCTCAAACAGGAAGCTCCGGCAGAATGGTCAAGATTATTGCTTGCAATCAACTTTTCCTGTGGAGTATCTTTGGACTTAGTGCTCAAATTTTAATTACAGGCTGAGCTAGCCATGCCTGGTACCACTGCATCAATTGAGATGTGCATCATGGCCCTCGGCCCCTCCACCAGTGATACACCCGTGTCTGGGGTGATGTTCAGGTCTGGTTGTGCCTTCTGAGGAGTCTAGTGATAAGGGATAGTTCTTGAGGGATTAATGGCACATAGGAGAAATGATTAGCATGAGACAAACAGCTTAAAGAGACAAATGAGAGGTGACGTGGGATAGTAATAGTCTGGCCTGAGAGCTCCTAAATAGCAGTCTCTGTCTCCTTTAAAACAAGGAGTTGGGGGTATTTTAAACTGAAGGTATTGCACCACTAAAGAAAATCATTGCTTGTCACTTGTGAGAGCTACAAGCACAGGCACCCCGTGGTGTTCAGCTGGGGATGTAAGTTGGGTGTTTTCTCACTTAAAGGAGTGATTTGATGGGATCTTGATTGTATATGGCTGCTCCTCTTCAGGCCAGGATTGCTAGTTTCAAGTTTAAGAGCAGCTGGAGGTTGGTTTGTCTGCCAGAGAAGAGCCCTTTGTGATCTGGGGGGGAGGAGTGCATGGTGGGTGCCCCCGGTGGGTATCGGAGGCTCAAGAGGAAAGATAATAGGAAGCAGACAACGATCCTGAAAGCTGCTGGGCAGAGGTGGGCTGGCAGCAGCCTGTGTGCTCTGAGCTTTCCTGGGGCCGAGGCAGGAGCAGCAGCAGCCTCTGGCAGCCGCTTTGCCTTCTCCTCCCTGCTCTGGATCGAGGAAGTGCTGGGCAGCGCTGCAGGCAGCAGCTGCCTGTGCAGCCCAGTGCAGAAACCTGCCTCACTGCTCGAGTCCTTCTTCGTCCCGGGACCTGTCCCGACCACCCCCTTGTCCCTGGCACGGGGAGGGTTTGGTGTGGAGCAACTCTCTGCTCCTGGAGCTGATCACGCAGCAGTTCGGAGGGACACACCTACAGCAAAGGTTGGCGCTGGGCTCTCCCTTCTCGGGCTCACCCAAACCATGTCGAGGGTGAACAGGTTTGTGAAATGCAGCCGCTCCCTGACCCTCTCCCTCTGGGTGAGGTCTCCTCGGCCTGAGCGTGCTGCTTTGTGTCTGAGGAGAGGCTCGGTGCTTCACTAGCCTGCTACAGAGTCGCCTCAACTGCTGGTCGGGTAACTGGGGCCGTTGCTGCAAAAATCCCATTTCTTGTGGATCGTGGTGGGATTTGGCTGGGGATGGAGCTGGTGGGTCCTTGCGCTGGAGCATCCGGCCCAAATACCTGCAGTGTCCTCGCTCTTTGTGTTGGGGATTTACTTCTTGCACTGGGGAGTGAATGATTAGTGCCTTGCTCTGTGCCAAACGCTGGATTACAATGTTTGGGTTAGAGCTTAAGCCCAAGTGCAAATCTCTGCATCTGAGTGTTGGCGTGGCAGGGAGGTAGCTGCGTCCATGTCCCCCCCTGTGTCCCCAGCCCCTCTTTGGGCTACTGCGAGTAACCTGGAGTGAAAACCTTCCCACCTCTGGCCTGAAAAGCAGTACTGTCTCAAAGGGGGAGGTTTAAAACCACTTTCAAAGGATATGGTTTGCATGTTTGTTGTGCGCATGTGGCCTTGGGTGCAGCTTTCATGTTCTCCAATGCCACTGAATTCAAATTCAGACCCAGCTCCTAGCGTGTACTTGCCGTTTCTAGGCACTGCCCTACTATGATCTTTGGCAAACTCCTCCTCTGCTGGGCACCTGTGGTGTTGGGGTTATTAAAGTTAAAATTCTTGCTTTGGAAAGAGTCTTCTCGTCCCTCCCTTGCTGGGCTGCAGGATGGTGGTGTCCATGCACAGAACAGACACAGCAGTTTGCCCGAGGCTCATGCTGTGCATGAGGATTAGTGACTCTCATCCCCAGCCCGTGGTCAGTCCAGGGAGTGAGGCCGTGGCTGTGGTGCCCGAATGACTAAAGAGCAGCATCAAAGCCTCTGAATTACCTTCAGTGCTTGCCTTTTTCCACAGAAGCAGGAGAACTTCTAATTTTCTCAGAGCATCAAATTAAGTTGGGGAAGGCGAAGTCTGGCCACATAGAATTAGTTGTGGCAGACAGATTCATCCCGCTCTGGTCCCTGTGACGCAGAAGCACTCGCCACTGAATCAGGCAATAGCAGCTCAAAACTGGAGCTTTGCAGGAGATTCGTGTCTGATTAAAACACACTCAGGGCTTCTGGGCTGGCTGGCTGAGGCAGGGGGTGTGAGCCACCCCAGCTCAGCAACGCTCCTGGCTGCTGCACCCTCTGCCTCCGCACTGCCCTCCTGTCTGGGACGGGGTTTACAGGGGCTGTCACTGCTCTGTTCCCAGCCTTGGTCACCCAGGAGGGATTTGTCTCCTCTCCCTGCTAATCCTGCACTGCAAGTGGAGCCCTTCCCTGGGTTTGGTTTGGAGGGAGTCTGAAAGCATGACCCTTCCTAGCTGGTGTGTGAGCATCCTCCTTCCACATGGGGTGCTTCAGCCTGTACCCCTCTTCTGAACGCCTTCTCCTTCAGTCAGCTCTTTGTATCGAGGCCAGGAGTTTTTCTCCCAAGCAGATACACCTTTGAGCTGCTCCCAGTGTTTCAGCTGGCCACCACCTACAGTACAACATCCTGCAGGTATTTTTGCACCTAATAAGGCCTTTGCGCTTGAGCGTGGAGGCAGAGAGGAGAGCAAACCTGCCCTCGTGTTTAACTTCCCCTCATCCTGACATGGGCTGATTGCCTGGTGCTTTAACCCGGCATTTGTGCAGGATGGTCCCTTCTCCTGGGTGCTGCCATTTGAGCAAAGCAGCTTTTTGGGGAGACATGAAAGAAACCTTGATCAATCTCCCACCCTGATTTCATGGGGTGCTTCTCCACCTGTGTCACCTGTGTGAAGGTTGCCTTTCCAGGCAGGTGTTTAATTACCTCTCATTGCCTGGCTAATGATCTAGGACACATCTTGTTCAGATCCAATCACCGTGTTTGGGGAGCTGCTCCCTTCAGCAGTGTCACTGGATAATAAAGCCAAATTTGCAGGCTGCATCCTGTAAGTTATAAACAAGTTTTCCAGACAAAGTGTCTTGAGAATCTGCCATTAGTGAATTTATTTAGTGCTATTACAGCCTTGCTAATCCTCTGGGGAGAGGAAAATTAGGCTAACATTAGCTGCTGTAGGGAATTGCCTCGATGTCCTGCTCATTAGCTCTAGGGCTTAAACTCAGAAGAAGCTGCGGGATGCTGTAATGAGGCTGGAGAGGCGATGGGGTGGGAAGCAGGCAGGTCCTTTTGATGTCTAAAGGGTCTAGGGATGAGTAGTCCATAAAAGCCCTGGGACTGAGCTGTTAACGAGATGGCGTGGTGCGAATGTCCCCTTTATTTAGAGACATACAAAGGAGCAGGACCGGGACTTTCCATTTGTGCTGGGGGAGCTGTGCTGGATTTGGCCTCCTCTGGTCTCCTGGAGAAAGGTCCCTTGGTGCTGAGCCGGTGCTGAGCCGGCTCTGAAGCCAAAGCCCGCTTTCCTCTGCTGACTCAGGGAGGGTGCTGAGCCCAGCCCTGTCCCAGGAAGCGTTTTAATGGGTCTTAATCAGACCTGCAGGGAGAAGTGCAGGGGCCTTTGCACTTCCCCTCTACTTATAAATTGGTAAAGATAAAGCAAAGCAAAACAAGGCTTGAGGACTGAGTAATTTTAGACTTAAGCAAGTGTCCTATTTTCCCAGTGGGATGGCAATTTTTTTAAAACAGGCAGGCTGTTCTGAGGCTCTGGAGTTTCACTTTGGCTTGTATGAAAACTGATCCACAAGGAAGAAAAAGGGCTGGGGTAAAAATTATATGAAAAGATGCTGTCCCTGGTGTCTGCGAGGAAGAAGGAGGCTGACTTGTGCACGGTGGGAACAGGCTCTGATACCTCCCAAGGTGGTGAGTGTCCGGGGGCCCGTGGCTCCTGACTCCCATGGCTGCTCTGTGTGCTCTGCTCTTCATGCTCCCCTGTTCTCCATGGCTTTGGAGACTCTTAGGAGGGTTTCCCTCTCGCTGACGACAGCTCAAGTCTCATAGCCTCCATCTCCAGTTGCAAAGACCATGTATCCTTTGCAACAGGTCTTGGTCTGGGCTGGCTGTAGCTGCTGCTCCTGTTGCCAAACAAGCAGCATATCTGCATAGCAAAGCATCTGTCACTGTTATGGAGGGCTCCTGCCTCTGCAGCCTCGTGCACCTCAAACTATTAGAAATAAAAATCATATGCTGAACACAGGCAGGAGTGGCTGTGACTTACCTCTGCTTTTTCAGGGGAGTGAAGCTGAGAGGTGAGATGAGACAGTAGGAAGCCTTTGTCCAGCCACTGGGCACTTCCCCGACCGTGCGGCTGTGAGGCTCTTCCTAATTTTGTCCTTGGGGACGTGGTGGTGGGTGCTGCTGGACAGGGCAGTTGGTGAAATGGGCCCTTGGTTTTACTTGGTGTAAATCAGGTGAGGAGATGCATTAACTGCTCTTCTGTAGGTGGTGTTTTATGAACAAATTGAGGCTGTTTCCAGGTGTGTTGAAGACTAAACCCCAACCACCCTCCTGCATCTGTGCTCACTGATGCTTCCTGCTTTCCTCCTCCCACCTGTTCAGTTTGTTTTAAAGGTCCTTTCATTGCTCTGCTGTAGGTACCTGCCACTTCTACAGGGTCATTTAAGACCTTAATGGTGGAGTTATCCCTGAGGTGTCTGGCCAGGAGCAGCTCTCGGTGATGTGACATGGGAAGCTCGTGCAGTGTAAGGGCTCTGCTCACTGCTTTGATTTCAGCACATCACTTCCCAGGAGAACGATTTCAAGAATGAAGAAGTTCAAAAACAAGGAGGTGAAGTGAGAAGAAAACTCATCCAGAGGACTGGTGCACAGAGGGTGGTGAGAGGTGCAGAGGAGGAAAGTATGTTGTCATCCAGAAGGGCAAATGGTCTTAACAGGTAGTAAGTAGTACATCATTTATGGGTCATATATAAGCCGTCATCTCCTGTTAAGTTTTTACAAAGAGGCCTGCCTGATAACGAAGGCACGCCATCCTCTAACCTCCTCCTCTGCCAATTTCTTGTGAAAGATTAGTCCAGGATTGTTCCTGAAATCCTCCTTCCCTGAAATGTTACCTGCTCACCAAGGTCCTCTACACAGCTGTGCCTGCTATCTGTCCCTGCAGGCGACCTACTCATCTGTGTGAGCAGCATCTGGTTATGCGACTGCTCTGTAAAACCCGGCATCTGCATCCTGGCACAGCTCCAGGCTACTGGGATGAAGCCCCAGATCCTGTTCTGGAAAGCAAATAAAATGATTATGATGTGACTTCCCCTACCATCTCCTGCTGTGCCTGGAGCCGTGCCAGAGCAGCCAGCCCCACGCCTATACCCCCAGGAGATACGTCTCAGCCCCCAAAGTGAGCTGTAGCCTAGCCAGGGACCTGCCTGGGCAAGACACAACCTCCTCTTGGATTGGCATTGTCTGTAGATCAACAGCAACATTTCAAGGCTGGTCCACCTGCAGCGAAATGAAGGTTGCCCACCCCTGGCCCGTCTCCCCATTGGATGAAATCGCCTGGGCACAGCAGCTCTGCCAGCTGCGGCAGCAGGGAGCTTAGTCCCTGTTGCAGTCCAGAGTGATCCCCTTGGAAATAGAGCTGGGGTGGGGGGCTGCCTGACTGTGGTGTGGGGTGGCCGGGAGATGGGAAACCCTTGGTAATGCTGTTTTGGATGGTCTTGAAGACCTGTGCTGGGGCTTCCAGCTGAAAGGCACAAGTATGTCTCAGGGCAGTCCTGCCCAGGGACTTGAGCTCAGTTCCAAGTGCCAGGCACAGCTGTGTGGGTGGCTGTGGTGGAGAACTGGTTGAACTGGTCTCCTTGCCTGTTGCTTCTTGCAGAGCCTGGGTTAACTATCGTACTCTGCCCTGGCACAGCCGGGGCTGGTCTGAACAAAACCTGCTGAGGATCTGGAAGTAACTTGGGCTGAAGCAAGCAGTGCCCGTCTCAAGCGTTCCCCTGAGGATTCTTGTAGTGACATCCCCTTAACCCGCACAGGTCGTGATGGTCATCGCAGCGTGGGGGAGGCTGGGCTGGCAGCAGGCAGAGCATCCCTCACTCGCAGCAGGTGTTGGGCTGCAGCAGAAGCTTGTTCTGGGCTGGATGTGGTGGCAGAGGCACTGGGCTGGCAAGACCTGTCACCCTGGAGGTGTTGTTGGCTCTACCTCTGGCTTTCCAGAGGCTGGGATGGTGACAGACCCCTCGGGGCTTTGCTGAGGGCTGGGTGAGCCCTGCTCCCCTTACAAGTGAGCAGGCAGCAAGGAGCTGCCCCCTCGCATGGGCTCTGTGTGGGACGAGCGGGCTGGCTCTGCCTCTCCTCCTCCCACCATGGCTGCCTGAGTGAGGAGGAGGCAGGTCCCTTCTCTGTGGTGAGACAGGCTGGATGCTCAGCATTGCTCCTGGACCAGGGCTCAAAACCAAGCAGGATCTGGCCCGTTTAGCTTGTGTCCCACACTCTCTGTGAGCAGGCAAGTGCTCCTCTGCCAAGCAGCTGCCTCTCCTCACAGCAGCCCCAAGATTAGCCCCGTGTTTATCTCTCCTGTCTGCGTGTGGCACGGAGGTGGCTGCTGCCTGCCAGAGCGTGTGTCTGTGTGTGCACAGGGATGAGATCAAAGGGTGTTAGTGTTTAAAATGCTCTGTCTTTCCAAAGGATCCTTGCCAGGTGGAGACTTGGCCGAGGGAAGGATCACACCTCTGCCTTGTTAAACAGAGGAGAGGAAGGTGCTGTTTTTAAAGTTTTGCAGGCGAGGAGCTCTGTCCCTTGGCTCCAGGCTGCAGATGATGGATGGCTTGGGAAGCAGGTTGTGTCCGGGGGGGGGGGTGTTGGTATGTGCCTGGTTTGCTTTTTGTGTTAATTCTTAGAACTTCCTTCATGTGCGAGCCTGCTGTCTTCCAGGGCATTACAGACAGCTGATCTGGTTCAATTTAGTTTGAATTCACAGGGGATTGATCCCCTCCTGCCTTGTGCAAACAGCAGCCCTGCAGAGAAAGGGTTGTCCCATACAGCCGTGGGCCTCTGCATGCTCCTGTTTTGCGTGGGTACAAACTGAGGTCTACTTGGCCTCAAATACTCTCAACTCTTGTCCCTGGCAAGGCTGCAGCTTGCTTTAAGCCTTTGAATGCAAATGCAGCAGGGTCTGGTCCTGTGGGCTAGAGGTGATGTGCTGTGCTGGTTCTTCCTCCCTGGGGCTCTCCAGCAGCTCAGGTCAAAGAGCATCGTTGTTGTCATTGGTCAACTGGATGTTAATGGCAAAGGGGTGATCTCTCAGCAACCACTTTCTGTCCTGTCTGTAGACCTCCATGCAGCAAAGATTGGCCCCCAAGCAGGTCCCCGTTAACTCCAGCCCCCTTAGAGGAGAGGTCACCCCTTCTCCTAAGGTCCACACCAGCTGCCTCGCAGTGCTTTGAGCTGGGGGGACCTCCTGTCTTCATGCTTCTGAGATCATGGTGTGAGAGGCAGTGCCCAAGCTATCATAACACCATGAAAAGGTCGGGCTTTGCAGCTTGTAGGAGGGCAAAACCATAGCAGAAAGCAAGACCCTTGCAGAGGAGCCCTGTCCCATGCGTGTCTTTCCCTCTCTCCTGAGATAAGCATGATTTGTTTTGTGCCAATTTAAAGAGAACCAAGACATCAGCCAAGAAGTGACAATGGACCCCAGGCCCTGGGTTGTCCTTGGGCTATAGGAAATGGGGAAGAACAGCCACAAACTTGTGTCAGCATCATGGATGTCTGGTGCTTACGATGGGGCTGTGGTCCCCATCTGTTCCTGTCCCCCTTTCTCCTCCATCCTCTGCCCTCCCTCCCTGGTCCCGCACTGGATAAGGATCACATGTCACTGTGGGATCTGTGCTGGATCAGCCTGAAACACGGGGTTCCTGGTCTGTGGGGAACTTTGAACTTTGCTTTATCTGAAACCGAGAGGATGTAGACAGCAGCCAGCCCTTGCTGTGATTTAGGAGAACTGTAGAGCTGGGCAGCCCCACTTGTGCAGCACAGCGTGTACGGGCATCCCCAGGAGCCATGGAGATGCCAGGGGGGTGTTGGGCTGTACTGGGAACCAGTTGGGACTCTGAACCTTTGCTCTACAGGGGAAAGAAGTACCCAGAGGCCTGCTCTAAGATCTTGTGTAGATGGGGTGTCTAGGTAGAGCCTCAGACCCAGGTCTTTGGGGCTTTGGTACCTGAGTTTGTCCCAGAGCCTGAATCCTGATGGCTGAGGCTCCTGTGATGCTGTGTTGGAGCTTCATTCTGCCATGAGCCCTCAGTGTTTTGCTGGGAGCCGGGGCCACCTTGTGCTGAGCCTGGGCCAGATGTTTACTGAACTGCAAAATAACATCATGTTCTGTGAATTGGTCATTCCTAAACTGCTGCTGTCGTCTTGGAAAACTGTTGGTTGTTTTCATCTGTAGGAATTCTGCTACTTCTCTAGCATTTTAAACAGCTAATACAAGAAGATGTTTTAAAATGTGTTTCAGTAGTCACAGTGCACTCCCTCAAAGTCATGTTTGCAGACTTTTCCTCCCTGCAAAGGCCGTGCTCTCTGCCCCTCTGCTGGGAAACTGCTGCATGGTTGTGACTGTGTGTGCCAAAACACTCTCCAAGCCAGGGCGATGTCTCCCGTTCTCCCTCTGGGGCTCTGCTCTTTCCACCCCAAACTGGTTTTTCGAGTCATTTTTTCATATGTGCCTCCATCTGTGCTGCTCACCTGCGTTTGGGGAGGAGCCTCCCAGAAACTGCTCTTTAGCGTGCCACCGACCTTCCCTCGCTGAGTCTTGTCATTCCATCCCGACAGACCAGAGCGGAGAGCCAGCGCCCGCGACGACTTTGCAGACTCCAGGAGACCAGCTGGGACCACACCAACATGTTCAAGGGGGTGAGCAAAGGCTCCCCGAGCAGAAGTTCCCCTGTCAAGCCTAGCAAGTAAGTGCGACTCCTCTCCTCTCTCTAAGTTGTCCTGTGGACCCTGGGGGAAGATGAGGGAAGAGTGCTCCATGTCTCCTAAGCCACCCTAAGAACCATCCCTCATCGTGGAGCAGACAGAAAGTTGGGGCTTACTGGGAGCTGATGCCAAAACGTGCTGCCCCAGCTATTGTCCTTGTCTTTGGTGGGCTTTGCGCTCCAGCCAGAAGTATCTGTGCAGCCCCTGGGATGTGCAGTGCCTGAAGATGTGCTCAGAGCTGTGTTAACTGAGCAGGGAGGTGCAAAACCCTTTTTGGGCAGGTAGGAGTAGGGAGAATAACCGCAGCCTCTCTGCTTGGGTGGAGCAAGATCTGCTTGATGGCAAAGCAGATACCAGCCTGGATTTGAGGTTCCAGGACTTGCTGGTTGTGTGAGATTGGTGTGATGCTGCCCTGGGATCCCTGGAGAAGGACGCTTAGTTTGGTGCTGCTCAGGTGGTGAAGACAGGTGAGGGGTGGGTTTGCTGGTGACTGCTCTAATCCACCCTGGTGACTGCTGGGTCTCGGCAGCTCAAATAGCTGAGGTTGTCTCTTTCAGGCCCATCTGAGGCACCACCAAAAGGATTTGACAGCCACGTCCCCTTTGAAAAATTTCCCTAAGCTCTGCGGAGCAAGGTGTGTGATGAGACCAGGATGCTTCCCTAGGAGGAGGGTCTCCTCTGGGAGAGGGTGCTCCTGCAGAGAGAGCACTTATCCCTCCCTTCAGCTGCAGTTGCTAACTCAGGGTTATTTTCCACCTTTCTCAGCAATTTTGCATTTCGTAGTGTTAGTGGACTGATTCTACAGGAATCCCTGTCCCCAGCCAGGGTTAGAGGCTGAGAAAATTGCAAGGGAGATTGTTCTGAGGAGGAGGGGGCCTGCAGGGAGAAGGGGGGTTGGCCCCATCTCTTGGGGCCACCAAGAGCAGCAGCCCAGGATGGTGTGTGTACAGACACCTGGGTGGGCACAGCACGGTGCTGGCGCCCACTGCGCCGTTTACGGGGACCAAACCCAACGTTAGCGAACAGCCACTGAGGGGGGTGGTGGCCCTGTGCTGCTGGGCAGGGCAGCACGACCTGGGGAGCAGGTGGCCCCCACAAAGGCTGAGGCTTCCCTGTGTGGACGTCAGGAGTTGGAATCCTATGATAGGAAGTTTCTGCCTCAGTGGAGCTGAGCACTTACAAACTCATCTCAAAGACAGATCTGGGGGCTCTCTGAACACCAAGCCTTTGTCTGGGCCTGACTGCTGTGAGACACCTCCCCAGAAGCCCTGGAGATGTGTCAGCCTCTGTTTTCAGTCTTTCTAATGCAATCTATCCACCTCCTCAGCTGGCTTCCAAACCTGGGATGGGCATTTCTCATGAGGATTCCCAGGACAGCTCGCTGCAGCCCCTGTGGCGCTGCAGGAGGGTTTGGGCCAGGTTCCCCCCGCCCCAGCATGAGCCTCTTGGGATAACTGGAGTCACATCACAGTGAGACCTCAGAGCTCTTCCCTGTGCAGGATGGAGGCTGGAGCCAGAAGCACGGCAATTACTGAGCTAGTTGTGCTTGTTTTAGGAGGCACCAACCATCAGACAAAGGCTAATTCATTTGACCGTGGCCCGGGGCTTGGTCAGCACCCATATTAGCTGAGAAAATGAAGGTGAATGAGTTGTCTCCAGAGCAGCCGCTAGCACACGCTCTGCAGATGGCCCCAAGAAAGTGTTGGTGTCCCATAGCTGCTGTTGGTGGCCCCAAGGCCAGAACCTCAGCAGCAGCAGCTGAGGTTCCCTGCCTCTGAGGGTTCACGATTAGCAGGTGCCGCTGCTGGCACGGACCCTTAGAGAGGTATCTCATCTTGGTCCTTGGGACCATGGTGTTGAACATCCTGGCTTGCAGGGCCTTTTGCTGTCTCCACTTGGTGGCTGCATTCCAGGGAGGCAGGTTTGTTCCCGAGGAGCATCCTCGCTGTGCCCTGCTCTAGGAGGAGGCACACTGTGGGGCTGAAAGGGAAAACTCGTGAAAAGTGGAATTGAATCAGATCTGGCTGGACTGGCTGCCCGGGTACGATCTTGACAAAGGCTGTGGGTGGTTTTGGAGATGGATGACAAGTCATCTCCTGGTTTAATTGTCTCCTGTGATTGCTGCTTCTGCTACTGCCTCCCTCTGCTTCTCCCCAGTCAGTCCAGAGCAGCATGGTTCCCGGAGTGACAGGCACAGACTCAGGGGTGTAACCCAGCACTGACAGGGGGTTGCTGGTGGTCTGCTGTGAGCAGCTCGGACTGGCAGATCAGAGCATGTGAGGACTTCTGCGTGTTGGGGAGAACAGACCCAGCTTTGGGGTCTGTCTTGTGGCCCTAAAGCAAAGTCCCCTGAGAGGAAGGGACGGAGGGGCTCAGGGACTAAGGTGAGTGGGTGCTGTGGTCCTGCCCAAACGTGTTGTGGCAGGAGTGACCAGGAGTGGGGGACAGTCCTGCTCCTGCTAAGAGGCACTGTCCCTTGCGTGCGGTTGGACTGTCTAGGAGGCAGAAAGTGGTATGAGAAATGAACAAATTAATAATGATAATAATAGTGCTCTGCCTCTTCTAGGCATGAGATGGCCCTAGGGAGGAGGCCTGTCCTGATTCTTGAGGAGGAGGAGCAGGAGGAGCTCTGCCAAGCCTTGCCCTCAGCCATCTTGGCCAGCCCGGGGCTGCGGCTGTACGTACACACCGTGCGTGGAGTCAGACCCAAGCCCCAGGAGGCCGAGGGATGCCCCGTGTGAGCGCAGGCGAGCTCGTGGCTCCTCATATCCCACCCGATGCCAGGCTGCCTCTCTGCAGCCCAAGCGTCAGCATGTTCACTCTGAAATGTGGGGCCCAGCTGTGGTCAGCCCTCGTTGAGTGAGGGCTCCTGGCCAGGGGCAGCAGGGATGGGGCAGGAGGGACAGCCCCGAGGAAGGACGGTGATGCACCTGTGTCACTGCAGGCTGTGTGCATGGGTGTTGGCATGGACAGGAGAAGCTCACACTCCTCTCAGCATGGTCTGTGGTTAGGATAGGAGGGTCTGGGGTGGTTTTGGGCACTTCTCTAAGCATGCATGGACCAAGCAGGTTCCTCAGCATTGCTCCCACCTTGACCAAGGAGCATGACGAGGGTGGGAGGCTCAGCTGAGGACAGATGGCTTCTCCACTTGTGCATCAGGCCTTACTCTGACCCCCAGGACAGCGTGTAGACACCCTTCTCCTCCCAGGACATGCCCTACCTGGCTTCAGTGCTCCTCAAGCATCCAGACTACTCTTGCAGACTCAAGTGGTTCATCTGCTTGCAGGGCTGGAGAGACACTTCCAGCCTGGCTGCTGGCTACAGGGTCTCAGTCTCCTCCTCTGCCAAGCTTCCTCCCTTGGCCGGCATGGAGACCTCCTGGATCCCCACTCCAGGACACACAGGGCAGACCCACTCTGCTCCTGAGACAATGTTCTCCAGGAAGATCACTTCTTCCCTGAAGATCAGGTTGTTTGCAACAGCATCCTCATTTCTAACCTCAGGTGCCCCATGCAGTGCTAAGGCAGCGCAGGCTGGGGATGGGCAAGGCTGAGTCCCCATGACTGGGAGGTTGCTGGGGTCTTTTCAGTTCATAGTTTTGTTGTGGCTTGGCCTAAACAAAGCTGATTCTTGTGTCCAGCCTTGTGAACCAAGAGATGGGATGTCCCAGTGTTTCCTTCGGCCAGAAAAGGGATGCTACCAGGAATGAGCAGGATTTTATTGGCCATCTACCCTCCCTGGGAAGGATGGATCCTCAATCCTCCCCTCTTGCAACAGCACAGAGGTATCCACAGTCACATCACAACGGGGCTCAAACTGAACACCCCGTTCACGCTCTTCTCAGGCAGAAGCTGAATTCAGCCAGAGCTCGCGGGGCGGACAGACCCCCCCCGGCATGTGGGGAGAGGCGTCCATCCCCTGGGATGGCAGCCAGCTCGTGACTCACCCTCTCCTCCCTGTGCAGAGAGCCCGGGCAGGAAATCTGGGTGGTGCTCAAGTATTTGCTCATGGGACACCACCTCATTCCAGGCATGTTGGGGATGAGTGGGAGATTGTGTAACCTCCTGGGGAGGGGGGACCTTGTAGAGCTTCCAGCCTGCAGCATGCTCAGGCTCACAGGGACCGAGTCCTGGCTCTGCACTACTCCCATCCACCCTGCTGTGCTGGGACTTGGGGCCACCGTTCATCTCCCTGAGCGCTGCAGCTTACCCCAGGAAAGGCATCCATGGGGCACAGATGGGGTAGGAGGGATATTTAATGGGATATAAAAGACAGGTTGCAGCAGACAGTGATGCTTTGATGATGAATGCCCTGCTTGGGCTCTTTGGCTCTGTGATCCCTGGATTTAGACCCTGTAGAAGAGGGCACTGCCAGAGTGCAGCAGTCCCCCGTTTACTTTGCTGATGTGCATTTTACAGGCAGGGAAGCTGAGGCATGGCCAGGAGACGCTGCCAACCTAAAGCCCCCGAGGGAGCTGAGAGCTGCTGTGTCGCAGGCCCACGCCGCCCTCTTGGGAAATCAAAAACAAGGGAGGTGTCAGAGAAAGGAAACAGGAGGATGCTGTGAGCAGAAGCGCTGGGGCTGCACCTCCTCTGGAGTTACACAGACTCAGCCGCGGTCAGCGTGGGCTGAGCTGACTTGAAACACGAGCTCTGTCTGTGGCATCCGAGTGCTTGGCTTGGGGTGACCATAACACTCGCTGGCACTTTATAGTCACTTGGGGCTGTAATAAATGAACATCCCAGCATCTGCTCTAGCCTTTGGTATGAACTGTGGAATAGCTGGAGCCACGATGACGAGCTGAAGCAATGATGGAGCCATTAAGGGAACTGCTTCCCCCTGTCCTTTGCTAGATTCAGGGGCTGGGAAGGAAACTACATAGCTGGAGGGCAGATGTGGTGGCTCTGCTGCAGGACATCACCTTTCTCCTACCTTCTTCCTCCACCAAAGACGTACCAACCAGCACTGAAGAAGTGTCCCCCACCTTCAGCTGACCCCTGTGCAATGTCCCATTGTCACTGCTCAAACTCTTTCCTTCTGGTCTCAGACCCCAGAGTCAGCACGTAACCAAGCTGAGCCTCTGGTGAACTTTGTCCCATCAGCAGTCATCCAAGGGCTCGAGTCCCTGGGTGGTGCTATCAGTCCACACCCTCCCGCCTCTGCTCGCCCACATCCTGGCAGCACTGCAGTCTCCCTGCCTGGAGGGTAGGGCCAGTGCTGTCCTCAAGGGCAGATGCTATTAGAAGCAACAGGACATGAGGACAAAGGTGACACCAAGGTTTGTGCTTCCTTGTCTGCAGGGAACTTTGGGAGCCATCCCATGCCTTGCTGCAGGCTCTGGATCCAGCTGTTTCAGCAGGGCTCTTGGTGCTCATTCACCATAATGGTGATGGAGTAAGGGCTGTGATGGTACCCACTGGGTGTGTGATGGCCCCGAGGTGAGACACAATGAGGAATGGTCTGATGGGGACCTTCAGTGAATCTTCACTGGGGCGAGGAGGACTGGTAGTTGTGCTATGGCCTTGGGAAATTTGTCCCCAAGCCCTGAAAGCAGCACAACTGCAACAGCCTACGCAGTGCCCAGAGGAGCTTGTACTCTGCGTATCAAGTCCTTGTCCACTGCAGCCCAGTCCTGTGGTGGCCCTGGGCTCTCCAGCATCTCAGTGGGCGGAACTGAAGAGCACTTTGCATGAAACAAGACCACAGGATGGCAGTTCTGGGTCAGGCTGAAGGGCCATCTCACCCCCTCTACCAGCAGCCAAGGGCAGATACCGAGGGAAGCGTCTCCAAACAGGGCAAGCACGTTGTGCTGCCTCTGCAGGGTGCTCTCATGGCCTCCAGCCATCTGTGGCTTCCGGTCTTCCCAACCCAGATGTTGTGTTGGTGCATTTGGAAGTCATATGTCATTTTTAGTTTTTTTTTTCCCTCTAATGCTTTTTGAATCCACAAGAACTTTTGAGTATCTGTGGTGTCCTGTGGCAAGGAGTTGTGCAGGTGAGCTGCGTGGTGTGCAAAAAGCCACCGCCCGCTCGCTCTGAACACACAACCTTTTACCTTCACTTGGCTGAAGGTAACAGCCAGATATGGACCACTTGTATGCATCCGTGCCCTTGGCCTCAGCTCAGACTCATTCTTTGGAGACCAGGAGGACACGGGGGAAAGGCCTGAAGAACCACAGTGTCAGGTCCTGGGCAGTGATGAAGAGGGTGAGAATTACCTTCACCCACCCATCTGCTTTGCTGCTCCCTCTCTCAGGTCCTCAACAAATGAGCTGGCTGTGCTCATCTCCCGCATGCAGACAAATGCTGACCAGGTGGAGAAGGACATCCTGGAGACACAGTCCAGACTCAAGCAGGTGAGTTATGGCAGAGAGTGATGTGAAGGTGAAAGGCTTTGCTTAGAAATGCTGTGTCTAGGGTAACAGGTCAGGTGTCTGCTCTGTGCATCAGCTTGCTGGTGCAGGTTTGGGGGCTGTCTCGAGGCTGGGGAGGAACAGAGCACCTCACAGAGCCTCCCAACCCCTGGGGCTGCATACTGGGGCCTCCCAAATTCTAGCCTCCATGCTTTCTGCTCAGTGCCTCATGCTTCCCACACCCAAGGCTGTCTCACCTACAGCAGCACAGCCCTGTGCCTCCCAGCAACCCCAGAGGCTGGCAGCCAGCCTGACCCACACTGGTTCCTGGGAGGGAGAGGTGCTGAAGCAGGCAGCTTGGCTGGGCACATGCTCCCCAGACGCACCCTTGCACCAGGGTTCCTCTGTGGTTGGCATGTTGAGCATCGAGGCCCTCTGCGCTGGCCAAGGAGAATGTTGTGAGGTCTGTGTGATCCAACCAGGCTTTTTTCTCTGTCTTTCCTGGTATCCAGGATGCCAGCAATCACCAGAAGAACAAGGCTTTTGAGTTTCAGCCAGAGAACGCCAGGAATTTGAAAGAAGCGGAGACCCTGCTGAAGGACCTCTTTCTGGATGTGGACCGCGCCAAACGGCTGAAACACCCTCAGGCCTCTGAGATAGAGAAAGAGTGAGTACAGCGGGGGTGACTGGTGTGGTGGGGGCACTGAGCAATTGGGAACCTCCCTAGGATCTAGACTGAGCTCCAGCCATTGCCATGAGAGGCAGAGTTTCACTCTTCTTCCCACAGACTTTAGCCTTAAAATCAGGGCTTCTGTCAATATATTGTAAAGCTACTGGTGTGTAGGGTGGCTGCCAGAGTGATCACCCAGTCTCATTTGGGAGCTCTTGCAAAAGGTACCAGAAAGATGCAGAGCTAAAATGTGGCCCCACTCCCAGGGCAAATCCCCTTTTCCTCTGCCTTTCCTAAAATGAATGCTTTTCATTCAGGCAAGCAGAGTTGGGTGTTGAAATGGGAGAAGAGCTTCAGTTGTCCTCTTGGTGCTCAGCTCTGTTTTACTCTCCAGCCCTTCTAGGTAGAAACCAGGAGGGAAGTGTTGTTTTCTAGCTGGGAAGGGACAGCCCTGATCTCCCTGTGGCTTCCTCCTGGGTTATAATTCCTGACACATCCCTGGAGATGGAGAACACCAGGACAAATGCCTCCACTGCTGAAGTAGGCCAATGTCACAAAGGGAAAACAAAGTAGCCTGGGTCTTCTGAGTGAAATCTGGGCTCCACAAAACCCCAGCTTGGTTCTACCCCTTCTAAACTGACAGAGAGACATGTGCCTTTTCTCCTTGGCAGCATCCAGCAGCTCCATGACCGCGTGACGCAGCTGTGTGGAGAGTACCGGGCCCTCTACGAACAACTGAACATCCCTGATGTGGGGCCCAGGGTAGACTGGGCCAGGATCCTGGACCAAAAGATGGTAACAGCAGCCGGTTTTAGATGTATCTCCCAACTCTTACAAGGGCAGATAATGTCCCCTATTGCCTGTAGGGCTCTGCCAGTCATTGTGTGCCCAGCATCATGCAGGGTCGTTGGGGGTGGTGGAAGTAACTCTGGGTAGGAGAAGGACTCTCCTCTCACCTCTTAAAACCTTCTGGAGGACACTCTTGATTGACCCCTTCAGCTTAAGAGCTACTGGAGGGGGATCGGGTAGAGATGCCCTGCTGTGGGATGAAAGGACGGAGAAGGTGATGTCTTCAGGGACTTTATAGCCCTATGTCCTGGGGTTTCATGCTGCAAGGTCTTGGGTATGTGCAGTGCCCAGTTTGGAGTCAACTTTGAACGTTGGATGGTAACTATGCCCATCCACTGCCTGTCACCATGGGAAGGGTGGCTGTTTCAGCTTAGGTTGGTACATCAGGGTTTTATGGCCCGGTTCTCTTTGCCCCTGAGTATGGCTGGGGAAATGGCAACCAACAGTAATCACAGTAAACAACAAGAAGATCCCTTCCTCCTGGACTGGTATCAGATATCAGATCTTTTCATATCCTGCCAGAACTCACTGGGGTTTCTCCCTGAAATAAAGTATTTTGCTTTAGTCTCTGCCTAACTCCTTTTGCACAGAAACAAGTCAACGCAGGACAGTATGGCCCCAGCATGTCGGAGCTGGAAAAGCAAATAGCTGAGCACAACATTCTCCAGAAGGAGATTGAAGCCTACGGCCTCCAGATCAAGAACCTCCGCTCCGGGGTAAGGCACCCTCTGCCCTCTCCTTGTTCCTGTTGGCTTCACCCGGGACCTGGTGGGCTCTGCTCTCTGTCTGGCCACGTGTCCCAGGGGGAACGGGGACACCTGAGCTTGGACAGCCATGCAGGGGCCAGGGAGGTGATTCCTGAATGGTTTCTAAAGCACCTTCCATAAACTAGCTCAGCATCTACAACATGTTTTGGTAACAGCTTTTTTCTTTCTTTTTTTTTCTCTTTGGTCTTGGCCATGTTGTAACCCAGGATGTGGCAGATTTAAAAAGCCAGTACAAGGACCTGCTGGTAAGCTTCTCAGTGGTTTTCTGGATAGATGGGGTCATACAGTAGAGTTACACCATCCCTGCTCAGGGCAGGAGCTACCTCTGGTCTTGCACAGTGAAGTCATGTCCCTCATCTTCTTTCCCCATTTCCTCCCCACCTTGGAATGGGTGTAAACTGAGAGCACACTTGCTGCCCTCAGGGCAATTCTGTGGGTGAGATCCGTGTTTCTCCTCTTTGTGGATCATTGATCTGGCATTGCTTGTGTGTCTGTGAGTGCAGGGTTACGCATGTGGTAGCAGGAAACCCTGTCCCAGCCCACACGCTGTTCCAAATCAGGATTGCAAATGTTGAGGCTTGTGCTGATCCCTAACAAAGGCTCCAGAGAGGAAATGAGCAGCCAGAGCAAAGGTGGTGGCCAGGAAGAAGGTCCTGGGTTTAGCCAGCTGGGCCTGTAAAGGTTTAATGCTGAAGAATGGCATTTGTGAGAAATACAGCAAAGCTGGGCCAGCTCTCAGACTGCTCGAGGCACCGGCCCACACCTGAGATTCTGGTTAGACAAACATATCCTGTCTGTGAAGGAGAGAACGGGAATGCAGCCCCATCAGATAAGAGCAAGCAGCAGATGTCTCACCAAGGTCTCTGGGAATCTCCTGGTGGATGTGAAACACAAGTGGGGTTCTGGTGAGGAGGAGGAGGGGCAAGGAGCTCCTCAGCCTGAGCACCAATGCTGTCTCTCTCCTGTGTGCATGGGCAGAAAGCCTCCATCTGGCGAGGGCAGAGCCTGGGCAGCCTGTACCACCACCTCCAGGGCTGTACCAAGGAGCTGGGCTACCTGACGGACCAGCAGACCAGGATTCTGAAGCAGGACTGGAGTGACCAAATGATAGATGTCCAGAGCGTGCGTCGGGAGTATGAGGTGAGCTCTTGGGGGATGGCAGTGTGTCCTGGCTGTTGGAGGCTGGCCAAGCCCAGCGTGTGAGATCTGCAGGGTGGATCCCAGCCTCCTAGACATCCACCCCCAGCCCTGAGCCTGGCACTTTCCCAGGGCGGTCCGACAGTGTTGGGCACAGAAACAGGCGGAAGAGAGGCTCTGGGTCCACACTGGAGTTAAGGATGAGCCACTCTGTGTGTCCCCTCCTGTGCCCTGAGCTGGCACATGGGCTCATACATTACAGAGCTGTTAGTGAGGCTGTCCATGATCAGAGGGGAGGGAAGGGCTCAGCGTCCTGTCAGCCTCAATGTCCAAAGCACAATACCCAGTGACTGCTACATACAAGGACCAGGAAGAAGAGAGGGATAATTGCTTAGGAAAATGCTCTTTGAACAAATGCCCTGATGCTTTCTGAGGCCCAAGCGTGTCTAATTTGTTTTAGCTTTGCCTAGCCCCTTCTTTTTTTAGAAACAAAGATGTCTATGCTTTGGGAGCCTTTTCTCTGCTGCATGGGGCTTGGTGCCCCAGGAGACTGCTGTGCTCCCTGCATGCTCCCATGGTCATGAAGTTTCTCTTCTCCTTCAGGATTTCAAGTCCAGTGAGCTGCTGAGCCAGGAGGAGTTTGTGAACCATCTTCAGGATGATGGGGATAGGATGATTGAGCTAAAGCACCCAGCTGTCAAGCCTATACAGGTAGGGGAAGGGGGTCTCTTCCCAAACCCTGTAAGAGAATGAGAATGTCTCTGTGCATCGAGAGCCAGGAGGTGGGTTGGAAGAGACCTCCTCACCTCTTCTACACAGCTGTTATGTTATTCTTTCCTCCCACACTGCACCAACTGTACTGCAGCATCTTTCTGCCCGCTCCAGCCCTATGGGGAAGCTGAGGGCAGTGCAGGCTCTTCATCCCTTCAGAAATCTCCAGGAGATAGTGGCTAACATCTGTGTGCTGGGCCCGGCTCCCACTCTAGTGCTCAGACATGTGGTTGACTCAGCCGCATTCACGCTGCTGTGAAACCCCAGCTATGACATGGTGTGACTTCTCCCAAGTGAAACCAACTCCCAACCTCCAAGATTGTATTTCCAAGCCTGTAGACACAGTGACAAGCTGAGGTGAGCTCTCAGCCACCCACACTGCTGGAGCTGGAGCTGAGACCCCTTGAGAAATGGTGGCTGCTCTGTGTGAGGCAGGTCCTTGTGGAGCAGCGTCCTTGCTCAGGCTCAGCGTCAGACAGTGCCTAGGAACAGCTTTGCTTCTGCTCAACAGCAGCCTTCCTCTGATCTCTGGGACTTCTGGGGAAAGGAGACAAGTGGTGGGGGAGGTAGGGTTAGCTGGAGCCCACTGAGTCATGCTCTGTCCCACCACAGGCTCACCAGGAAGCCTTGAAGAACGAGTGGCAGAATTTCCTGAATCTCTGCATTTGCCAGGAGAGTCAACTGAAAAGTGTGGAGAGCTATAAGAAGGTAAAAACCAACAAGAATAGCATGGTCCATGGGGCTGCAGGGTCAGGCTGGAGTGGGCAGGCTGGGAAGAGAGACAGCAAAGGGATGAGGATGGGAGATTCTTTGCTTGCTAGTATACCAGTCTGGGTATTTTGGGGAAACGCCTCTCAAAACATGGTCCTTCAGTGCAGCCCTGAAGGACTGGCTCATCACCCCTGTTGCGTTAGTGTGCTGGCTTGGAGAAGAAGTGCAGGGGGGGGGTTTGTCCGCTGTCATTACTTGGGACTTGTCTGTTGATTTGAGATTACTCGCCTGTGGCTCAGGCAATGGAGAGTCCCTGTCCATGCACACACTCTGAGAGTGGTCTGTAGGGTCTTGTGAGCCCCAGACAGGTTGCAGAAGAGATGCTGGGAACTAAGAGACCCCACTGGACTTGGAGATCGTAATGTCCTCCCATCCCTGACTGTTTTTCTACCCACACCTCCAGTTCCAGGATGATGCCGAAGCTGTGAGCCGCTCCCTGAAGAAGATGAACTCTGACCTGGAAACCAAATACAGCAAGTTCAACAAAGACAGCCCTGGCGTAGTGTCAGATCTGCTGCTTCAGCTGGAGGTGAGGTCTTCAGGGCTGGTGGCACTAGCCAGACCTAAGGGGCAGCCCAAACATTACAACCTCCCGAGTAAATATCAGTGGGGAAGGGGAAGGGGTGAGTAAATAACCCTACTGGGACAGCTCGCCCCAGCTCTGTGCTGGGGAGGAGGAAGCCCATGGCAATACTGTGCTCTGGACGCTGAGTCCCTGTAGCCCCAGAAGGTCCATGCTGTGGGGCAGTTACCCCTGGGAAGACACTTATCTCCATCAGTGACACACAGCCAGGCCCCAGGTCACTGTCAGAGTAAAGAAGTGCAGGGAGGAGCTGCGCGTTGCCCTAAACACGAGACACTTGGATTAGAGGGCCCGCAGAGAGCATGAGCTGCTGGCATCCACGCAGTGGGGAAAGATCCTCCCATCTCCTCAGCACTCTCATGAGCCAAGGGCGAGGGAGGGAATAAAGAAATCTGACCTCAGGGGTGAGATGCAGATAGGAAAGGAACGGTTTGCCTGGGAGAGAGGGAGGGGACACGTTCAACACGGTATCTTCCCATGCATGCAATGCATCTCCCTCCCAAGAGGTGCTGGGATCTCAGTACCTTCTGACACTGGAATGTGGCCACCTCTTGGCAGGTCTCTGTTTCTCTTCTGAGAAGAAAAACTTCTCCAGGAAGTTTAATATGACAGTGTGGGAGCATCTAAGGTTAACTCAGGCTGTGCCTTCAAGGGCGGATCTGCTGTGAGCGAAGGAAACCAAGTAGAGTGTTGATAATGAAAAGGGGAGGAAGAAGGGACATGAGGGGTCAAGAATGGAGACACTTCTGACTCCACCCGAGCAGTGACCACACAAGGATGGACAACTGGCCCCAGCGTACCCGCTGTAGTGTGACAGCCCCCTGCCCTTCCTTCTCCTCTGAGCCTGGTTACAACCACTGTCTTCCCTGTTTTATCTAGAACGAAGAGAAGGCAGTGAAGCAGGCAGAGAAGAGCATCACTGACCTGAAAAGAAGGAGCAAAGAGATCAGCCCACTAAAACTGCGCAGGATGCCTCCCTCCCAGACCCTCACCTTGGACACCCTCTGTGACTGGGATGCTGGGGAGGTGAGGACTTGACTAGCAGTACCCTCAGACGAGGCAGGCAACTGGATTCTTCTTTGGTTGCACAAGATCTTGGCTCCATGGTGGGAGGAACTGGCCTAGTGTCAGAAAGCCAAGCCTTTCACTGGCTTTTGTGTCTTTGTCCTAGGTGCAGCTGACCAGAGGTGATAAGTACACTCTGAAGGACAACAGCAACCTGGAGATGTGGGTGGTGCAGAGCAGCACCGGTGTGGTCCAGGAGGCACCTTCTGCTTGTTTCTTCATCCCTCCACCAGACCCCGAGTCCATAGACAAGGTCAATAGGTGAGTCTGCAGTGAAGAGCCTGACTCAGGGAGACATTGCTCTTAGATTGTTGCCAGCCTGCCTGCCTCAACTGCAGAGAAATAGCAGCTGGGAACAGACCTCTTGACTGTCTAGTATGAAATACCATCTGGAGAGGGATTGTTCCCTGCACCCAAGTTCTCTCATCCACGTTCCTGCTATTCCTCGACAGCGCTGTATGGACCTTGCTGTCAAAGAGTTTTCTGGCAGTCAGGCTTGATTTCTTCACTCAAACATGTGACTCGCATAGGTTTGACTAAATTCATTGCAGAATCAGTCTGGAGCTTGGGACTTGCCAGACAGGACAGAGTTATCTGTGCTATCTCCTCTCAGCCAGCCCCAGCTGGAGACTGAGAAATCTTCCTTGAACCACTGTGTAGTCTACTGCCTGGTTGCTCATTCAGCTTCTGTGGTTCCCACAGGATGGGGTGGTGGTGCAGGCAGCTTTGGCATTACCTTTTTAATCATGTCCCCAGGTGCTTGGATAAACCAGTGCTGCTCAAATGCTGTGGAAAGGCCCACAGCCCAGATTCAGAGTTACTTGGGCAAGCCCCTGATGGGAATTTCGTTCCCCAGTCACGCAGGCGTGATTATTTCATTGTGTTGCTCTTCCTGGGTGCGTACCCCTCTTCACATGTCCCACATTACTGAATCCTTTGGATTTATGGGTTTCATGTGTGTTTTGAAACAGAAAAGAAAAAGTTTGCAACATCCTCCTGGATTTCTGCAGGTGTTGCCTGCAAAACTCTTCTCCTTTTCAGGCCACATCTGACAGCTTGTTTCATTTCCTGGTGTTTGCTTCCCTTCCTACATGCAAAATACTTGTCTTTGTTTTATTTCATAGCCTGTTCTACCATTCAGTCCCTCTGCATGGAGCTACATCCTGGCCCCGCAGAGGGACAGCCCTCATCTGACAACAGCCAGGCAAGCTGGGACTTGCTGGTTTTAGAGCACGGTGTTTAGTTGGAGCAGTCCACAGCAGGGATGTGAACTAGCCTGGTCCTTCAAAGGCCCCCGCTGCTGGTTCCATCAGTCTTCACTCAGGTTTTTGGTCCTTCCAGATCCTGCTGATCCCAGCTCTAGTTTCATTAGAAGGGAACCATCCTTACAAATGAGACTTTGCGTTTCTAGCGTAGCAGCTACAGAAGCAGCTGCTCGTACTCGCTTCTTGTGAAAGTGCAAAGCACTGCAGTAACATGAAATAAATTTCCAGCTCTGATAGCTTCTGCTGAGAGTTGGCAATACTAGCTCCATTGGGAGAAATCAGCTGCTCAAAACAACCAGCTGCTTGTGCTGCTGTCCCCTTTCCTAAGGGACATCTCTGAGTTACAACAGGCTGCAGGCTCCCAGCCTGCCCCTGCCTTTGGGAACACCTTCCCCGGCAGAGACACGGAGCTGCTGCTGGGCCGGGCTCTGTCAAGGCTTGCTAAGTGCAGCAGTTTCCCGTCCTGCTGACTGACGATGCTCTGCTCTGCTCACAGGCTGGAAGGGGAACTGAACACGGTGAAGCAGAAGCGAGCAGCGGTTCAGAGCACCTTGAGACACAGCCACAAGGAGCAGGTTCAACCTAGTCAGCAGGGTATGTCAACTTCTTAGTCCAGCCCCCTCCAAAGCAAGCCCACGCACCTTCCTTGCAGAGGTTCCAAACCTGGCTGGAAGCAGAGCAGCCCCCGGGCAGGCAGAGGTACCCACGGGTCAGTGTGAGGACGCCTTCTGCTCTGTGGAAAAGAGCAACCGATGGGATAACCTGACTCCTGGTGCTGCAGAGTCACCACGTGATCTCAGGCAATTCACTTAAACTCTCTGTTGCCCTTCTCAAGCCTCTCAGACTGACCTCCAGCTCCATCAACACTTGCAGAGTAGGGTTGCAGGGCTATGTGCCTATGCAGAAGCCTTAATTTAAGCCTTCTTTGGGATGTGGGTCCCTTGCAGTTCTCTTCCCTAGCTGGGGGCTGTGGAATAAGCAGGCAGCCATGGCTAAATCCCAACCCTGGCTAGCTGTGTTACTCCCACAGCTGTAGTTCAAAAGCTCCCAGCAAAGCTGAGCAGGGATGTGTCTGCATGGCAGCCCATAGCTTTGTCCCTTGTTTGGACTTGAGCTATGGCTGGCCAGGGAAGAGCTAAAACCATTTTCCTCAGCCTTTGCCATGGGTAGGCACATGCATGTGCTTGATGCTCTGTGGATTAGAAATGTTAACTGAATCGTTTATGGTTGCATCAAAACCCCATGCTCAGGAGAAGCCTGTGTGCTTCAGAGCTGGCAAAACACAAAGGGCAGAGCTTTGTAGCTGGGCTGTCATGAGAGGAAGTTGGAGCTTTAGGGGACCATGTATGGGAGCACTCGGGGAAAGGACTGTGCACCAAGATGGGATGGCAGATGGGGCTTAACCTAAGGTATGTCTCACTGCAGCTCTGTCCAGAAGCCCCCCTGTAGTCCAGGATGATCCCCAAGCTGACCAGCTTCTTGGTAGCCTGGATCTTGTTGGCAAGGACCTGGTTCAGGTAGAGAAGGAAGTCTTGAACCGAGTGAGGTCACCAGTGAACTACAATGACCCCACAGATGACCTTGCCAGGAGGATCAAACACCAGCAGGTGGGTACTGCTGTGGGCAGGTTGGAGCAGGATGGGTTTAGTAGCACTGTGTCCTTGGCCCAAAACAGGTTGAGACAGGAACTACATGGGAGATGACAGCTGGTGCTTCGAAGGAGAAAACCATGCTGCAGTTGCAAGGGTTTCAGGCTGGCTTGAACCCTTGAAATAGGACAGGTTAAGCCAAATCCTAGGGAAATGCAGGTCCTTCCCTTGGCTCAGCTCTGTAGCAAGATGGTCCATTTGTTTCAGAGCTGTGGACAAAGTGCCAGTCTGGGGGAGTCCTCAGCCTTGTTGTGGGGATGCTGTCACCCTTCACTCTCAAGTCTGTAGCATGAAAGACAATGGAATAGGGGGAATTAATCCAAGGACCAGCTCTGGGTGACCTGATGGGAAGTACAGACTGGTAGATGTGAGTGGGACAGGAAAAGAGGCAGTGCCCTGAAGCCCCCCTCCTTTCCTCTGCGATAAGGTCTGGGTCAGTAGTAGTTCAGTTTGTTACATGTTCGTCTGTGGGTATTTATCTGGCCCCAGCAGAAGGATGGACGCAGGCAGATAGGCTTCTTCCATCTGTGTCTATTTGGATCTCTTTCCCACACCCTGCCATTGCCAGACAGCCACTGTCTGGATGGGGCTGTGTCCCAAGGGCCAAATCCTTATGAGAGGGCTACCGCACCCTTAGCCCCACAGCAAAATCCGCCCCTGAGGGAGACATGTTTTCGCAACAGCACTGTTATGACTGTGTTGGGTGACTCTGCTCCCATCTGATGTGCCAGGAAACAACAAAGAAACTTGAGGACCTGGGGGCAGCCAAGGATGCCTTGCAGAAGGAGTGTGAGACCTACCTTTCCAAAAAACCCACCAGCACCTCAGCTTCCCAGCTCCCTGTCACGTTGAATGCCCTCAGGAGCAAATACAATGATGTCAATATGCTCTCCAGCCTGTACAACGAGAAGTGAGTAATGATGGCAAGGCCTGATGGGGATGAGGGAAGGAAGTCCTTGCACAGAACTGTCAACATAGAAGCATGAGAGAAAATGCTTTTGGTCTATATGGGCGTTGGTTGAGGTCCTTCCAGCCCAGTGCAGGATGGAAACCTCCCATCCATCATCAAAGGCACCTCTGAAGGAGTTCCTGTATGTGATCTGTGGTCAGATCCCCCCACTGTGGAAAGTCCACCACAATGGGTGTGTGTCTCAGCTCTGCTGTGTGCGGTGAAATGCAAAGTATCTGACTTCTGGGCAGCATGACAGGGTTGTGAGTGCATAGTGCTTGTTCTCTGCCGTGCTGCAGAAGCTTCAGTGTTAAATAAGCTTAAACATGCAAAATCAGAGAGAAAAGGGGGAGAATGTAGCCTTCTGTAGCTAACCTTGTCCTGTCATTTTTCCGTTACCCAGGGCTAAGGCTGCCCTGAACCTGGAGACTCAGATTGAGAACACAGACAAGATTGTCAGCACATTTGAGGCCAAGCTGGCTCAGGACAGTATCATTCCTGCATCCCCTAATGCTCTGCAGGATCGGGCCAACGATCTGCAGGTAGGGAAACATCAGGCCCTTCATTAAGGAAGGGAGATATCAAAGCTCGGGTAGCAATGGTGGGGAGAACTGGACTTCGCCTATTTGAGCTCCTTGAGGTGCGAACGATGAATCTTTTCTAAAGACTTGTTCCTTGAAGGCTTTACATTAGTGTTACAGGCTGACCTGCACTCACTGGCTAGCAAAAAGCTCTGTCCCTCGCAGGTTACCTTTGGGGTCCCTAAAATACATGATGAACCCCTTAGCATCCAACCTCTGTTGCTCTGATTCACACCCATCCTTATTCTTTCCTGCTCCCAATCTCCCTGCCCCATCATTAGCACTCACAGTGACCCTTTTTTACCTTCCCCAGAACTTCTCTCTTCTGCTCCGTACGCTGTCCAACCCACCTTGCTTCCCACCTTCTTTACCAAACAGTCTCACTGCTCCATCTCTTCCATGTTGCATGCCTATCTTGGAGAGCCTGACTAGCCCCCAGGTGCTGCACAGTTAGTAACGGTGTTAAGGAAGGTATTTCTGGTTGGTGCATCGACCGATGCAAACCTGAAGGTGTCTTTATTCCTCCGCAGAAGATGAAGCGGGACCTGGTGGCCCAAGAGGACTGTGTGCTGAAGCTGAACCGGGGGCTCAAGGATGCTGAGCACACCTGCAGCGCCGTGCAGAACAACTTCCAGGAGTACTGCCCTGACCTGCCCCGGCAGAAGCGGGAGGTGCAGCTCCTCAATGATCGCTACCATGCCGTTGCGGACCAGCTGGATCAGCGGTGAGGAACTGTGGTGTCTTCTCTGCTCCTGGAGTCATAGCTTCCTCTTAGTTAATGTGGATCAGCATTTGTCAGTCCCAAGAGTATGTTCTTCATCACAGGACCCTGACCGCTGTTCTGTAATACTGAGGACCAGGTCTGTCCTGCTGTGTAGTTTCCACCTTCCTACAGGCTTTGAGCTTCCAGATAGCTGTGAGAAGGCAGTCTTAAGTAGCTGACCACTGGCCTCTGCCTGACCCAGTGACCCTACCCAGAGAGACTCTGGTGCTTAACCCTTCTCATGGGCATTGCTGCTGGCTGCCTGCCTTTTCCTTCTCTCATCTCTCAAGCTGCGTTCATGCTGCAGTAGCAAACCTGATGTGCACAGAGTTGTGCTCCCCACTCAAGGACCAGTTGTCACTCCCTCGTTTTTGTTATCTTGGTGTTTGTTGTGGTGACATTTCTCACCATAGTGTCTTTTTAGGAATTTGCACACGAATCTTTACCACTGCCCTTAATGTTTCTGCTCACCTTTGTGCTGTGCAGAGAGAAGACCCTGAGAAATATCAGCCTCACCTACCAGCAGTTCCAAAACTCCAATGAGAACCTGATGTTCTGGATGAACAACCTACCCAAGCACCAAGTGAAGACCACCGATGGGCCAAGCCAGATCAATTATAAGCTGCAGGCACAGAAGGTGTGTTCCAGGGCAAGCGTCATAACCTGTAACGTTACAGGAATGAGGGAATTTGCTTGTGAACAGTATGCAGAATAATACCAACCAGCTCCTAGTTGTGTGCTCCACCCATCACAGTGAATGAACTAGAACAAGGAGACAATGGATTGCAGCCCACAGATGATGTATCTTGCCCCACTGTGTTCATCTACAGTGCTGTGTCCTCATCTCTGTTGGGCACCCCAGACTGATATCCTCTCCATGGAGAGGACACACTCAGATCCTGAAAGATTGCACCTCGGGCTGAGATGTTGCATCTGGCTCCTGGATCTTTCTCCCTTTGAGCAGATCCTAAGCTGACTAGCTCACATGGTGAGACGCGGAGGTCTTTGTGTTGGCTGGTATTTATCTCATACATGATAAATCAGTGTGGCAGGTCCTAGGCAAGTGAGAGCGCTGCTGAGATCCTCTAAAGCCCCAGAGATTCTTCCTAATGTCCTTCTGTTCCCTCCAGTACTAGGCTGAGCTACTGCTTTTGGCTGCCAGAGTGTTACTGGGTTGCTGTATTTCAACCTGTCCCTAACATCATGTGTCTCTCCTGCAGAGGCTAGTGGAGGAGATCGAGAGCAAGGAGTCCGAGAAGAAGGCGGTGGTCAGGCTGTCCCAGAACGTGCAGTCCACACTCAATGTATGGCTGGGTTTTCCCCTCTAGCGCTCCCTTAGCATCTCACCTGAGAGATCCCACCTGATTCTTCTGTTTCTGCTCTGAACAGGACTATGAACTTCAAGCAGGCAAATACAGCTCTTCTCTGGACCCCATCCTGACTGACTCTGCTGCAAAGAGGCTGCGTGTGACCCCCCTACAAGAAAGCATCCAGGCCCAGGTAAAATGTTAAGATGAAGGCATGGAAACCATTGTCTAGCTCCTTACCTGAGCCCCATGTCCTCTGCAGGGCCTTAATCCACTTTTACAGTCACAGCTGATTGTGGTCCTAATCCCAAGGACAAATGTCATCCGGGATCTCTGTCTGTGGGGCAAAGCAGCACGTGAGATCCAGAATTAGGTGTGTGTCTGGTACCTTTGGTTGAGATTGTTGATGATGCCTCCTTACCATATTGTGTGTGAAGATAAAACTTACAGGGTAGGTGTGTGAGGACAGGACTGACACAGAGCTCCTGTGTGCTCTTCCCAGTTACACCCCAGTTCTCCTGCATCACCTTGGGCTATTTGCTAACTGCCATTCATATGTGGCCCAAGGTGAGTTTGGAAGTCTGGACCCTGTGTAGGCTAGCAGGCATCTAACAGGCATTTAAAAAAAGGGGACAGGATCTCCTACATGAGTCCTTAGACTCCGTGTCTCTCTAGAAAATCAGATGTGAAGACACTAATCCCTGGAATAGTGCAGTACACAAAGTGCATCTGGGTGAAAGGGGTGGGAGAGTGTGCCATCCAACAGAGCTGTGTCAAGGTGAGGGGGACGAGACTCTCACTGCTGTTTCTTTTTCAGGAAAATGATGTAACCAAGCTCTACATGGAGCTGGCAGCAGAAAATAAACAGCAGCTCAGCCGGCTGGAGTTTGCCAAGAAGATTGTTGAGAAGGTATCAGCTAACAGTTCATGGCACGACTGGGGTGCTTTAGATTGGGGGTTGAAATGATTTTTCCAAAGCTGTCAGCGATCTGCTCAGCCTGGGATCCCCCCACCCTCCCTGGATCTCCACATCCAGGTGTGCGGAAGGACAGGGATGGAAACCCCTGTGAGAGAAAGACCATGAGAAACCACAGTTCCACTGACAGTGATCTTGGGTTGTGACTTTCATCACCACTGTGGGCCAGAGATGGATGACTTTCAGTGTGCTCAGGAAGGACAAGAGATGAAAGTGGGGTGCTCTGTGATGCTGCAGGGACTGGCCGTGTTACCCTCCCTCAGCTGCAGATACAAGAAGGCAGCACAAAGCGCCTTTGTGGGCTGCTGCAGCACCTCCATGACAAGGAGAAGACACACCAAGTCAGTTGCTTGACATGGTGGGAATGTGTCCTCATTTGCCATTTACAAACAGCCTTATTTGGAGGCTTCCTGGGGATTCCATACCAGTTCTGTCTCCCACTGTGCCTTGTTATAGAAAAGGCCTCTGTGCCAGATTCAAAGTGTGATTTGTTTTCCCTGCCTTTTTTTTTAATTATTCTTTTTTGTTTTTCCCTTGCAGAAGGAATTGCATGATGACATTGAAGCTGTACATGAGCAAACCCAGCAATCTGAAAACAAAGCCACAACAAGCAGGGAATCTGAGGGGTTGAAATCGCAGCTGGAAGAGGAAAGGAGGAAAGTGGCCAAGATTGAAGAGGACCTGGAGGAACACAGAAACAAACTGCTAATGTTGAAGACTCAGAAGCCCATTGAAAGAGTGGAAGAAAAGGAGGTGTTAGAATATTACAGAGACCCCCAGTTGGAGAGCAACTTGTCTAAGATGGCACAGCAGGTTGAAGAGGAAGGCAAAAAGAGGCAGAGCCTGCAAGAAGACATTGAAGTGATGAGCCGGAAGCTTGCCCAGATGGAGAGTGAGAAGAAGGTCATTCCTGCCCAGCTCCTCACCAAAGAGATTACAAAAATTGAGAAAGATCCAAGCCTGGATAGCCAAGCAGCCAGTCTTCGTCAGGAGATCAAACGTCTCCAGGAGGAAAGCTTGGCTGCTGCTTCTGAACTTGAGCAGCATAAGAGAGAACTGCACATGCTGGAGCGAAAGCAGCCCAATATCCGAGAGAAAGTGGTGGTGAAGGAGCTGATCAAACTGGAGAAAAACCCAGAAATGCTGAAGTCTGTTAGGACCCTGCAGCTACAAATCGATGAGGAATCCTTCAAGAGGAAGTCTGCAGAAGAAGCAATAGTGAAAGTGAAGAACAAGATTGAGGAGGTGGAAAGACTAATTGAAACAGCAGAACCCAAAATTATTGTTAAGGAGGTGAAGCAGGTAGAGCAGGACCCAGAGTTATTGAGAGAGTCTTCCAAGCTTAAAACCCTGATTGAAGAAGAGAGGAACAAAAACTTGATGCTTACAGGTGAGCTGGGAGAGCTGCAGAGCCAGTGCAGTATTGCAGAGAAGCAAAAACCAAGGGTAGAGGTTAAAGAGAGGGTCAACGAGATTTTCCTGGTGGATCCCGAAACAGAGCGACAAATTGCCCACCTGAAAAGGGAACTGCAGGAAGTTACTCTGAAAAGAACAAAGATTGACAGTGAAGTGGAAGAGGCCTTAGCAGAGCTCAATGTCCTCAGGTCACAGAAACCAGTGGTCGAGCTTAAGGAGGTTATAGAGGAGGTGGTGAAACATGAGAAGAGTCCAGAGATTCTTAGAGAAATTGACAGGCTGAAACAACAGCTCAATGAACTAGTGAACACCAATGGCAGGACCCAAGAGCAGCTCATTAGACTGCAGGGTGAAAGGGATGAATGGAAGAGGGAGAGATCCAAGGTGGAAACGAAGCTGGTCAACAAGGAAGTCATCCGATATGAGAATGATCCACTCTTGGAAAAAGAAGCTGATCGTCTTCGTCAAGAGGTGCGTAACATGTCTCAAAAGAGGAGAGCTGCAGAGGATGCAATCTATGACTTGCAGAATAAATACATGCTACTGGAGAGGCGAAAGCCAGAGGAAAAGGTAGTTGTTCAAGAGGTGATACTGACTCAAAAGGATCCAAAGCTCCGAGATGAGCACAACAGGCTGAGTCGGAGTCTGGATGAGGAGGTGAGCAACAGGCGTCGTCTGGAACGTGACGTGCAACAGGTTCGTGCACTGGTGGAAGAGCAAGAGAAGTTGCTCAACTTTCAGGAGGATCGAAGCAAGAGGCTTGCACTAGAGAAGGAGATGAGACAAATTACGTTGAGAATAAAGGAGCTGGAGGAGACCCCAGCCCCAGTGCAAGAAAAGATCATTATGGAAGAAGTGGTCAAGTTGGAGAAGGATCCAGTCCTCGAACAGTCTGCCAGCAACCTGCGTTTGGAGCTGGACCATGAGAAGATGGAGGTGCTGAACTTGCAGAGAGAGTGCAAGAACCTGCAGATGCAAGTCGATGTCCTGCAGAAAACAAAATCCCAGGAGAAGACCATATACAAGGAGGTGATTCGAGTGGAAAAGGACAGAGCGCTGGAGAGTGAACGTGCACGCATCTGGGAGCTGCTGAGCAGGGAGAGAGGAGCCAAGCAAAAGGCAGAAGAGGAGGTACGGCGGCTCAGGGAGAAGATCGAGAGAGCTGAAGGCATGAAGAGGACATGGGCTCGCGAAGAGACGGAGCTGCAGAAAGCCAGGAACCTGGCCATCCAGGAGAGAGCCAACTTGGAGAGTGAGCTGAGGGAGCTGGAGAGGCAGAAGCAACAGAAAGTCCTCTTCCTTCGGGAGGAGTCCAAACTGCTCAACCAACGGACTGAGAATGACAGGCAGAAGAAGAAGCAGCTGGAACATGAGTTTTCCCTGCTGGAGGCAGACATCCTTAGGGAGAAGGACCAGATCTACAACAAGGAGAGGTTCATTCGAGATCTCCAGTCAAGAGTCAACCGGGAAGAAATCAATCATGAGACCCAGATGAGAGAGACAAACCTCTCCACCAAGATCTCTATCTTGGACCCTGAGACAGGGAAGGATATGTCCCCTTACGAGGCCTATAAGAGAGGTATCATAGACAGAGGCCAGTACGTCCAGCTGCAAGAGCTGGAGTGCGACTGGGAGGAAGTCACCACCCTGGGCCCAAACGGGGAAATCTCAGTTCTCCTTGACAAGAAAAGTGGGAAGCAGTACTCCATCGATGATGCACTAAGGCTGAGGAGAATCACAAAGGAGGAGTACCAGCTGTATCGGGATGGCAAGATTCCCATCTCTGAATTCGCCTTGCTGGTGGCTGGAGAATCCAAGCCTCCCCCGTCCCTCTCCATTGGCTCCATCATCTCCAAATCCCCGCTCTCATCACCTACCACCCACCAAACCCAAAGCTTCTTCCCCCCAGCCTCACAGAAGGGCTTCTGTGATGACACTTCCCCCATCGCTGGAGTGTATGACACCACCACCGACACCAAGTACAACATCAAGACTGCTGTTGCAAAGAAGCTGCTTGATCCCATGACGGCTCAGAAGCTCCTGGAAGCCCAGGCTGCCACGGGGGGCATCATAGACCTCATTTCTCGGGACCGGTTCTCTGTCCATAAGGCAATTGAGAGGGGGCTGATTGACAGGACCTACATGCAGAGACTGCTTAATGCCCAGAAAGCTTTCACAGGGATTGAGGACCCGGTGACCAAACGAAGGCTGTCTGTGGGGGAAGCAGTTCAGAAGGGATGGATGACCAGGGACAGTGCTTTCCCCTACCTGGAGGTCCAACATCTAACTGGAGGGCTCATTGATCCCAAGAAAACTGGTCGCATCCCTGTGCTGGAAGCTGCCCAGACAGGGATGATAACAGGTGACCTGGCCAACAGGCTCCAAGATGAGTCCAACTATGAAAAAGATCTCATTGACCCTGTCACTAAAGAGAAGATAAATTACAAGGAGGCCATGGCCCTCTGCCAGAAGGATTTGTTGAGCTGCCTCCTGCTGCTCCCAGCCACGTCGGAGGGCTATCAGCGGTACCACCAGGCGAGCCGTTCACCCAAGCTTTCACGGTTCAGGCACTGAATGGGTTCAGGCATGTACTGGATCTGGTTCCTTCAGGAGTTCATCCCTTCAAAACACCTCTCCCCATGGAGGCAGCAGCGATCACAGGAACGGAGCGTCTAGCATTTAGGGCTGCATACTCTTCTATCTTAGCTATCTCTGCTTCCCAACGCAGCTTGGTTGTGCAAGGAACAAAGTGTGATCATGAGTGTGTAAGGGCCTGACACAGGGGTCCCAGCAGTCCCCCGGGTGCTGCTGTGACAGCAAAGGGGGGTTGACTGCGAGAACTCCACTGGCAATAGGTTAAACGTGGTTAGGCCCAGAAAGGGGGGAGAGCCAGAGTGTTTTCCAGTTGGGTCATTCTTCTGCATGCAATAAACATAGAAAGTGTGTGTCTGGCTGTGTTGTCTCTGCAGGCTGAGGCTGCAAAGTGGCTAACGGCATGGCTAGTCTTGCCCCCCATGAAATCCTAGGCCCTGCAGCCCGATCTACAAAGGGGTTGCAGGCTCTTGCTTCCTCTGATCTCACAGCACTGAACCCCCTAAATTTCTTTCTGCATGTCCATATTTTTAAAGATTTTGTTATATTATTTTTGTCTTTAACCCCGGTCATTTGGAAACCTCTGAAAGAGGGACTTGGTCATCAAAGGGTGCAGTTCCATGTCATGTTTGATCCAGTCTAAGTGAAGGCAGCTACCCAATGGAGCAGCCCTGCTGCCCCCTCCAGCTGCCTGTCGCTGGTGCCTCTCTGGCTGCAGACCAGTGACAGTGTTGGCTGTACAATGACTTGTGTCACTTCACTGAGCTGCTGGCAGAGGAAGCCAAGCCCCAAGCAAAACCAAGCCCTGTTGAAGTAGATGATTTGGGGGTGCTTGTCCTGTACCTGTAGAGAGGCAGCTGTGTTGCAAGGGAAGGGACAGCCTTCAGTAGCAGACTGATGATACATGCAGCCAGCGATGATGTGAAACTGCTTTCTACATCCCTTGGCTGCAGGATCAGTGGAAAATCTCCACTTGCTATTTCTTTAGGTGAGCTTTCACTCCTTTGTGTAACTTCCACTGCTCAGCCCTTGCTGAAATGAACAAGCTCATGTTCCAAATGTTCTTCCCTAGTGTCTACCCCACTGTGGAGCATCCTCTGGCTTTGCGGGATGAGAAAAATAACTCTATTGCCATGAGCTACTCTAGCCCCTCTCCCAAGGGCTCTTTTAACTGATGCTGTTTGGGATGTACCCGAATGTACCCGAAAGAATCCATGAGGGTAGAGGCTTTCTCCCCCTTCTTCCCCCATCAGAGTAGCAGCATAGCCTCTATTTCCATAGAGCCTAGCTGGGATTTGAAGTCTGGGCTCCAAGAAGAAATTGTTCCCATGCCAGCAAGCGCAGCACAATCACAGGTCCCATTACCTTCCTGCTGGTAGGCAGTACTCAGCATTAACAATCTGAGTCCAGCTATGGAAACGCCAAGTTCCCAGTTCAAGATCTGCCTAGGCTCTGTCCCGTGCTCTGCAGGGTCTGTGTTTATTGACAGGCCTATGGCTGGTGTCTGTGGCCATCTCAGCTGCCATGATCAATATGGGGCAAATTGTTGGTTTACAACAGAGAAAACTCTTGCACACACCCTAGAGCATCCCTTCCCAGCCTGTCTCCTCTTGGTAGAGCACTGCTGGCACACGGGACGCTGTGCACCCCCTTCCCGGCTGGTCTGGACCAGCAGCAAGGGCTGGAGCTGGGCTGTGGGGGACCAGGGGACACATCAGGAGAGAAACTCTGCCCTGGCCTCCTGCCGGGGTGACCAACAGCTATCAGTGCGCAGGAACGCGGCCAGGTGAGGATCACGACCCAGGGCAACCAAGGAGCCTGGGACCAGTGCAGGTCCCAGCAGTCCTTGGGTCCCAGCTCTTCAAAGCTGCTGGGAGCAGCCTTGCTGTGCTTTGGCTTTGCTCCCCTCGGCTGGCTGAAAGCAGGGAGGATCCATCAGCAATGGGGCCTTTGCTGCAGCTCGGCTCAGCCCCACAGGTGAGTTTGCTGTCAGCCTTCCCCTTGCCCGGCTCCGTGGGGCAGGGTGCTGGGCTCTAGGGCTGCCCTCCTTCCTGCTGCTCCCCTTGCAAATGAGGTAAAACTGTGCTTGTTTTTTTAAAGCAGTACCATGTTCACGTGGTGACTCTTTCCTGAAGTGCTGATTAAATGGTTTTAGGGAATGCTCTGTAACTAAGGGACTTGCAGTTCTGGTAATTAGGCAGTCAGTTAATCATTTTGGATAAAGTGCTCTCTAACTGCGTGGTGGGAGGTATTTACCTAAGGCTGGGTGAAAGCGTTAAGAGATGAATAGGCAGCTGAGCAGTGGAGCTGGCTGAGCAGTCCCCCTCGAAGGCTGGCCTGCCTTTTTTTTTATGAAAAAAAAACCCACTAAAAATCCTTTTCTTTGCTATCAAGTGGTCCTCAGCTGCAGACAGCAGCTCGTTTCATGTCCTCCTGACGTGTCCCCAGAGCTCAGCTGCCTGGCAGGGTTGTGGGCTGCTCAGGAGGAGCCCGGTAGTGCCTTTCCTCCCTTCCCAGGCACAGGGCGCTGGGCGCTGCATCGTGGCTTTCCCAGAGCGGTTATTTCGACACGGCTGTTGTTGGTTCCCTTTGCTGGCAGTGGGGTTGGGTCATAAACTTTTGAAATTCAGCCTGTTGCTTCATTTTGTGGGGCTAGATGAGCTGCAGTATTTTTATTTGTTTCTGGACTGGATTAACATCCTTGGTATTTATTTCTTGATGCAGATCTTTTTTTTTAAAAAAAGCAACCTCTTCTGCAAGCAGCTTGTCTGGTATAGCACAAGCATTTTTTTGCATAAAGCAAACAGAGAATTGTCTGTACAAAATGAATTGACTTTAAAACACGTAGGAAAGGCAAGGAAATGATTCCCATAGCCGAATTCATCCATGTCTCACAAACGTGCCCCTGCGAGCTGGGTGTTACCATACAGAGCCCAGGAGATGCTGCGTGGGCCCAGCTGCCTGCTCTCCCCTGCTCAATCACAAAACGGTTCCTCCCAAACACGAGCAGGGCAACTTTTTCCAGGCAGCCACTCCAGCATGACTCCTACCAACAGCTTCAAAAGCAAAGCAACCCCCCCCCGCCCCCCCAAAAAACCTAATTTGTGCAAATTGCAGAGGCAAGCGAGCTCCCCAGGTCCTGGCGGCTTCCAAACCTGCAGGAGAAGTACAGCCAGGCAGCGCGGCAGGGCCCGGAGGGAGGTGAGCAACAGGGCCCAGGGTTTCGCTGTTGGGGATCTGTCAGGAGGTGTGGCCGCTGCAGCAGGGATGACAAAAGTCTTTTTGAAGTCAGGAATTAAGCAGAGCCGCCTGCTGCCTTTTGTTGGGCCGGGAGAAGGAGTGAATGATGGAGGAGGGCGAAGGATGACAGAGCTTGGCTTTAGACAGGCAGGTCTCGGCCTGAGAGGGGCTTTTTCAGGAGGGACTCAAAGGTTTCTCTCCCCTGTGCAAATTCTCTGGCATGCAGTAGGTGGGGAAGGAGGTTTGTGCTACAGCTGCGTGTGCAGCTGCCTCTCTCCTTTACTGCATTGTTTATCTGTCATGAAACTCTAGGAACGTGATTGCTTTGGAGAGCTGTTGGGTTGTGCTGAAATCACTTCTTGGGATCACAGTTATTAGGAGCACATCTGTGTGCACGTGCATGAAAAACAGGAGTGCAGAAGGTTGGCATCCCTAAGTCAAAAATCTGTCTTTTGAGTATTTATATAAGTAGATTATAACTCTGAACTGGTTTGTGGCAACCTGTGGTGGAAAGAAAGCCCACCTTACCATACCGAGACAGCACGTGGCTGCAGAACCATCAGCCCCTCATTCCACAACAGAATTGAGAGCACATCTCTGCAACTGCCAAGGATTTGGGCTGGAAAGGATAAAAGAAAGAGTGCAGGAGGTCATGAAGGGAGAAGAGCTCTGTGGAAAAAAGGACCAGCCAGACCGTCCTACGTCACTAGTCCAATGGGCCACGCCAAACAATAGACACCGAGGTTTGTGAACAAATGACAAGCTTTTATTTTTTTCTGCACTGAAAGGAAAAAAAATGAAGATGTCAAAACCACACCGAAAGTTTGTGACGATTCTCCAAACATTTGAACAGCAAAAACATGTCCAAGACAATGAAGCGAAGGAAACAGCGTTAGATCTGGTCGCACGACGGAAAGCCAGTGCTTTAGCTGTTACTGTTCCAGCCATACGCAACGTGTGCTTTATGATAACTGGATCTTTTGGCTTCTCAGTCCAAGCTACGGCACAAATGAAGACACCTGACAGGGCTCTTCAGCTTGTGAAACAGCAGAATGTCAGCTCTGTTCAACAGCTCAGATCAAACAACTTGTCTAGTGCTGACAAGCCCAGCCTTTTAAATCAGCAGCAAAGGGCCGAGCAGGGAAGCGCTCCCCTGCCCAACGTGGAGCTCCAGCACACCCTGGTGTCAGAAACTGCCACCGACAGACCTGGGGATGCTCCAGTGCTGGACAGACAGACATCCCTGTGTGTCCCCTTAGCTCACTGATTAACGCAAGGACAAACCTCTGAAAGATGCGCTCTCATCTACATTTCAGTGTTTTACGCTGATAAATACCCCTCACCCTTTTGCACGCGACCTCTGCAAAACAGCTCTACTGGCTGTAACCCAGACAAACCTTTCCCCAGCAACGGGCTGAGAATCTCTAAATGCAAGAACGTCCCTCTCCAGGCGCCTCCCGAGAAATGAGACCCTGGATGCCGCTGCCACCCGGAGCTGCAAGTGCACGGGGAGAGCTGTGTCTTCTCATCTGCGGTGTCTCTGCAGCACGCGTCGCTCTTCAGGGCTCTGAGGACTTCTCCAGAAGTACTTGTGATCGAGGGCTGCCTTGGCTGCGATGCGCCTGCTGGGGTCATACAGGAGCAATTGCTGCCGAGAGAAAAACACAGCAGATTTAGGATTTTAAAAAACAAATTATAGTTGCACCTTCACATGGCTGGGCCCAGGTGCAGATGGTGGTCCTGCTTTTTCCCTTCTCTGGGCTTCGGGAGTAACCCTCAGCTGAAGTTACCATGGGGATTACACAAGAAGGGTTCCTTGACCCTCAATGCAGTGGTTTCCTAGAGGAACTTGCAATGGCAGTCCTGCTTCAGAGCCAGGACTGAGCCTTATTTGATGATTCCATATTTCTGCAATAGCAGGGATGAGCGTTAGAACCAGATCAGCTAACACGCTTCCAGGTAGGTCAGTCCCAAATATCCCTATTCTTTGCCCAGTTTGAAAAGGTCCTGTCTGTCCCTGGATCTTGTTCTGAGCTCTCACTCACCACCAGTAAGTCTCTACCATCTTGATCTAAGTTGGGAACAATTTCCTCCATCTCCTTCCTTGTCCACCGGGGAAAGGCCTCCTTGTAGTCAGGCAGCTGGGTCACCCCAGGCCAGGTCACCTCGGTGGGAGTGCCCAGGGTGCGAAAGATCCGGAAGAGCTGATCGATCTCAGAGTCCCCTGGAAACAGGGTCTTCCTGGTAACCTGGGGGAAAAAAAAAAAGCACCTGTTCCCACCTTTCTTTTGGCTGTGTGCCCTATTTGCCACTGCAAGCAACCCTTTGTTCCAGCAGATGCAAACTGCACAGACCAGGGCAGTTACAATGCAGCGATTCCACCAGGAAGTGGCTGGGATAGTCACGGGTGTCTGCTTGTCTCCAGCTCCTCTCCAGGGATCTGTGCCTCCCCAAGGCTGCCCCTGTTTCAGCCACTCGCTTAGACTGGCCCCAAAGAGGGCTTTGTCTCTAGTTTTCTAACACTCCCTCTTGCAGGCTGGCTCCCTCCCCACCTGCTTGCCCAGGCTCTGCTGATCTGCAGCTTGGGGGCTTTGGGAGCTAGGGGTAGTGCTATTACACTGCAGGGATAGCAAAAACTCTGCAAAGTGCAGTATGGACCCCTCAGAGATCCACTCTGCCATGCTATGAGAGTGCTAGTTCTCTGCAAGCCGCTGTGGGGACATCTGCAAGAGAGTCATCTCCTCCCAAGATCAAAATGCTGCAGCAACAAGACAGAAGTTACCTTTCTGGAAGGAGAGGCATCACATTCTCGTGTACTTGAAACTGCAACTGGATTACAGAGGCTTCTGTGCCTTCTGCCAGGTCCCTGCTCTGAGCCCACAGCTAAGGATCAGCTAACCCTCAGGGTGGACTTCCCATAAAACACACGCCAGCACAGAGTGGGACCACAGTATCACAGATCTTTGGCATCTTGTCCCTCCTTCCCCTCTTGCCATTGCAGCTGAATCCTCCCTGCTCATTAAAGAGACTATTTAAGCCCATTCTACCATTTCTGCAAAGATGCAGCCGATGCTCCAGATATCCACAGCGGTCGAGTAGTATCTGCATCCCAGCAGTAGCTCAGGGGCTCGGTACCACAGAGTCACCACCTGGTAAGGAACCAACAAACAAGCTTTGTCTAAGTTCCCTGGGTGAAACTAGAGGCATGGGCTCCTCTCCTCTCAGCTGTAAGGCAGTGACTGTACAAATCAGAGTGTGCCAAGGCCACGCTGAAGTAACAGACACCTTAGTGACAGCAAGATTGGGATTAACAGATCATTCTTCAGCAAGACACTCGAGAACAAATAAATATACCCCGTGCAGAGAAGGTGAGAACCCAGCTTGCAGGTAGGCTAGGGTCGAAGCAGTCAGCACGCTTTGTGGGGACATGAGGTAGACCCTTAGCTGCAGGTTAGGTTAAGAGCACATGCCCGGATACAGCTGTGCCTCCATTATGGATGAGTAACTTGTGATGCTGCTGTTGTTCACCCACTATGGATTTTGTACCCCACACTCAGGTGGCAGGGAGCCTCAACAATACCTCATGAGTGTATGTGCGCAGGGGGACTCCAAAAGTTCTTGCCAGTCCAAAATCAGCCAGCTTGATTGTTCCTGCTTCGTTAATGAGCAAGTTCTGCGGCTTCAAGTCCCTGTGGATAACTCTGTGTGAGTGGCAGAAACTCACACCCTGCAGCAGCTGGAAAAGGTAGTTCTAAGGAGAGAAGAGATTTCAGACAAGGCCATGATGAAACCACTTTGAAAGCTGGATCGCATGAACCAACACACTTTGGATCATTTATAAACCTGAATGGGAAAAAAAGACCTTGCTATAATGCAACACCAGGCTTGCGGGCCACTACTCGGAGATGGCCACAGACTGATCCCACCCTACATGAGGACAGAAAGACTGCAGTCCAAGCAGTGGCAGTCCCTTCCACCCATCCGTTACCCTGCACAAAGGAAATTAGTAATAGATCCCTCAGTTGCCCTCTTAACAGCAGTTTGTTCTGCAGCGAGATGAGCTGGACAGCCTGGAAACAGCTGGGAAATAAATGCACTGAGCAATAGTGCCACGAAGTTTTCCCAGCTGAAATGTTTGAGATCCGAGAGGTTGAATGCCTCCAGCCAAGGATGTATCTCTTCCAGATGCAGTCTGGCTAAGAGCAGCTCAGTGCTGGCTCTGCCCAGCAGAAGGCAGTAAGGACACACGCTCTCTGCCCTGCCTGTTAGCACTTCTTCCACACTGTACCTTGACCAAGCTTAAAGGAATCTCTCCGGTTTGGGATGAGTCCAGGTATTTCTTCAGGTCCTGGTTCAGATACTCAAACACTAGATAGAGCTTCTTCTGTCCATGTACGACATCCAGGAGCCTGCAAAAGAAGTGCAAGCACTCCCTTAAGTACCCTTCAGCATCTTCATACCTTTCCAAACATCCTTCCTCCCACAGATGCCTCTGAGTCCTTTAGAGCAGGCAGAGGCAGATGGAAAAGCAGCATCTAGTATGGGGCAGCAGCAGCTTGGACCAGCCTGTGTTGCTGGAGTGAAGGGGCAGTGCTGTGAGCTACTTTGAGAACCAGGGAAATGCAAGTGATTCCTGCATTTTCCTGTTTATTTTTTTTTCCTGTTTGTACAGTCAGGAAAGGACAGGAAAACCCCCCTTGGTGCCTGTAGCCAGAGCTCCCTGAGCAGGAGCTCATCAATGAGCTGGTGGGGAGTGTTTATCCAGGTCTTACCTGACTATGTTGGGGTGCTTCAGCTCCTTCAGCAGTGAGATTTCTCGGATGGTGGTGCTGGGGACGCCCTCTGTCTCCCTGCGGCAGAGACAGGCTGTATGGCACCCTGTTCCTCAGTGGGATCCCACAGCCATCAGAGTTCTGAGTCCCTTCTCCCTTCCATTGTACCCCATCGCCTGCCCAGGGGAGGGTCTGTTACACTGGGCACCCTGAGTTTGGGATGGAGCCGTGCATGGGGTGGACTGGGGTGAGGCAGGGGGAAATAGAGCTGTGGAGAAGGAGAGGGAGGGGGTCACCCAGACAGTGAAAACTCTGGGGACTTGTTTGGGAGCACGTGAGAGCACATTTGGAGAAGCAATGACAGTTTAAATGCCCAAGCCTCACTTGGCGGGAGATGAAAGCTCTTTACCCCTCAGGCAGCCCCCTTCACTGTCCTGAGGGGCCACCATGGGGTGCAGACCTACCACCATGGCCCCCAGTCCACACTGACACCCCTCATTGTGGAGACAGCCCAGGGCTGACTCAGGGGAACAGTAATAAACTTTTATCTGCCCAGTCCCCACCCTGGAGGGGTTGAAGTTGGCTCTGCCTGGAGGCTGAGCCTCACCAGGCCCTGGCACCACACCCCTGAGGGAGAGGCCACCTCCTAAAATGGTGGCTACTTCCCCCTGCCCTGCACCATGAAGCTGGGGCCAGGTAGTGCCAGATGAGGCCCTAGCTGCTTGCATGAGCCAATAGAGACATTTTTTTTCCCTCATGTCAGGCTTTTTGAGCCTCTCGTGCCATTTTGGACACTGGGCTGGGCTCACGGCCTGCCTGCTCACTCCCATGGCAGGGCTGGGGCACTGCTGGGTTCAGCTGGTGGCCATCTCCCCACAGATAGCCCTACCGGCCCCAGAGGAGCCATTTGCCTTCCTCACCCCCCTCCCCCCTCGACTGGGCACCCTCTTGCTGCCATGCTGAGGAGGCAGCCGGCCTGGTGCCATGGCAGGCCGGGTGGGTGCTGGGCTGGGCCGGGCCATGGCAGCCCCAGGGCCGAGGCTTTGTCCTACTCACGAGTCCAAGCGGATCTTCTTGAGGGCCACCAGCTGCCCCGTATGCTTGTTGCGGGCCTTGTACACCACGCCATAGGTGCCCTCCCCGATCTTTTCCACCTTGTGAAATGCCTCTCGCAAGGTATCCATGGTGCTGCCTCAGGCTTGCAGTGGTGGCGGGGAGCGGGGGGGGCAGCTGGCGCTGCTTTCTGAGGAAAAAAAAAAAAAAAGGAAATAAACCCTCAAATATGCAGGTGTTTGCTCTCCTTGTGTGTCCCCTGAGCTGCTTTTGGGGTCCCCCCTTGCTGCTCCCCCAGCACAGGGACGGGCCTTGAACTGGGGCAGCTGCAGGCAGACAGGGCTGCCTGGGCACACTGACAGGCGTCTGGGGTGTGGGGCGTCTCTGGGGGGCTTCGGGCAGACCCCAAGAGCCAAACACGCTGTGCACCAACCGCCCAGGACTGGTTGCTCGTGACCCAGATCGTGCAGTGTGCTGGCTGAAGCAAAAACTGAGCAAAATGGATGTAAAGAAGTGCTTCGGGCCTGCAAGAAAGGCAGCAGGGACTGCACAAGGCCCAGGGAAGTTCTCCAGCTCTGTTTGTACAGTGCCTGGTGTCAAGGGGATGTGGTGCATAATTAGGATTCCCTTGGACATGCTCAGGTCAAACACACCACAGAAATGTCTTTTTGGGGGGGGGGGGGGGCGGGGTAGGGGGTGCTGGTGGTATTTTTGTGTGTTTTGGGTTTTTTTGGTCTTGTGCAATTGTCCCTTGAACCTTCCCACCGTGGCCTGTGCTGCTTGGTCAGTCTTTCAGAAGATGTCCTTGGGGAGGGATTAAACATTGACTTGACAGCTGACAGAAGACAAGATTAAAAAAGTATTACGCATTGTGGTAGCAGGAAAGGTAGAGCCACAGGGACTGTCTTCTGAAGGGCTTGGGAGCTCCATGTCTCTGGGTGGGCATCGCAGGACACAGCAGCCCACTGGGTGCGTGGGTCCACAGCGCAGACCCCAACATTCAGGTGACCTAAAAAGGACTGATTTAGCCCATTGCTGCGATACCAATTCAAAATCTTTTCTAAATTGATCCTGATTTTGCCACTCTGAAAGAACAAAAGCATGGTTGCTCTGTGGCTGAGAAGCGATCCATATGGCCATGGCAAATTCCTGTGTGGGTTCGCTGGTGGCTTGTGAAAGTTGTTTGCACTCACATCTCCATCTGGAGTCACTGCCAAATTTGCTTTCCTCTTCCTGGCTGGTTGGGTTTGTGGGGTTTTTTTGGTAACACTTGTAGGAACCTGGTATTTTGGATATTCCCAGTCTTGGCATCTTGGATATTTCCAACTCTCTGGCAAACCTGGCCGTTTGGATAAAATTTAAGCACACGGAGGACAATAAGAGAACAGACAGGAGATGAGGTGTAAACATAAACACATCATGACAGACTCATCATTTTCTCTTACAAAACCAGGTTAAAATCTTGCTTCTTGAGGTCATGTTTGTTATAAATGCCGAGGCAGAGGCGAAAATATCTTTTATAAATTTATTTGCAATAAGAACAAGCAAAAAAAGTTCGGCACGCCGGGGGGCAGGGGGGGCTTCCCGCTCCGCACCGACGAGCACCGGGTGGGGCTACGTCACTCTCTTTTATAGTCCCATCTTCACATGCGCAGCAGGGTCCCTCAAACTTTCCCGGGCTTTCTGGTGTCGCCGGGGCTCCTGGCAGGGGTTCCTCCAATCATTTTTCACCTGCACAATCCGGTGTTGCTGGGGACTTCTGACAGGGGTCCCGCCAGTAATTTTCCACCTGCTTAGCATCTGTCACTGAGGGGAAAAAACCTCCAAACTCCTTTTAACAGTAAAACTATGACAAATCTCCTTTAACTTATGTACACAGTAAACTCTTAACAAAGTCATCATATTTTAACACGAATCACCACCATATTCTTCACATGTTTTTGGATGTGGGCTGAACAGAGAGTGTGCTGAGACAGGACTTTTGGATCTCTGTAACTGTGTGAAGACAAACATAAGACTAAAACATGATTAAAGATTATAGCAAGCACTGTAATTACTGAGCCATCTCAGGCCCTTAAATCAAGCCTGCTGGTAACAGGGGACTTTGCCAATACCTGTAGCATTTTGATCTGCTGCTGTGCATTGTATGCCTTCAGTCCTTATTTTCTGAACATCTCACCAGAGTATCTGAGCAAAAGCAGAAAAGGCTGCAGGTGGCTGAATGCCCCTGCAAACCACAGTCTCAGCACACTCCAGGTCTGGGGATTCCTATAGCACACGCAAGTCTTCTCTCTTTTGCACTAACATTTTATTCTCATCTCACATTAGTGATTCTCTGTCTTTTTGTTGATGGTTTAATTTTGTTAGGTGGGTCTGGCACTGTGTTCTTAAACCAGAGTGGCTCTGATGTAACTTCATCTTCTCTTGCAACTTTTTCAAAGCCAAGCACTTCCTTACACACCCAGTGCATAGGGGGAAAATTCCACATTGCTAAATTTTCTTAAATCATCCATGGGGATTCTGCAGGGGCTAATGCACTTGCTTTAGCAAGAAAGAGGTTTTTAATCAGTAAGAGACAGGCTGCCTTCTCTTTTCATCTTTATTTAAGAAAATATCAATCAGAACCTTTAGATGCTTCAAAAAATAGTGATTTAAGGTCTCCTAAACTTAGTGCGTCAAGGAAGAAAGTCAAGTGGTCGTTCTCAGGGCACTGCAAATACTTATTTTAGAGCTCAAGTCAATCTCCCGCCTTGGACACCAGCTCCTGAAAACCCAAAGAGGCTGGTGCTACTGAAAATAGTAATTCTTTGTTCTTCTTGTTTCTTTGTTGGTCAGTCCAGATATGTGAGTGTTTTGCCAGGAATGCTCCTGTGGGGCAGCTGAGTCACAGTAACCAAATGCACCCACTCACGGACCCACAGCCACGCAGGGCTAATGAACTTTGCACTAATGCCCTTTACCTCCGATCTGCCAACAGTAACCCTGTGCTTTGGCAACGCATGTGGGTGTGAGCCGTTCAACTCATTTGATTCGGAGATTTGGAGACTTCTCCTTTTTCTGATGTCTCCAAGCCTTGCATTACAAAAGGACCAGTACAACTCAAGCCTTCCTTTCCTTAATCACCACTTTAAACAAACAACAAACCTGCTTCCCAGAGCTATTTTCAGTGATGACACCTGGCATGAACAAACAACCCACAGTCACATACTGACTCACAGCCTTCAAGTGTTTCCCTGCTTAGTGACTTTGCTTTGCTATTTGCCGCAGCAAAAACCCATCCTCTAAATTTACTTTTCACATTTGTTGCAAATGGCAGAGCAAGGACCAGTGTATGGCTGTTCTCAGAGCTGCTGTCAGGACGTGCTGCTTCCCATCCGCTCCTGCCTCTCGTTGAAGTATTTCCTCTGCTCCTGTATGGCTTGTTCCAGCAAGGGCACATTCATCCCTTCCACACAGGTGAATATTCGTGCCTTTACTACGAGGCCCTCACCTGGGAATACAAACAGGTATAGAAATATAAAAGAAAATATAAATTTTCTTTCTCTGTTGAAAGAAAGACAGATTAGCTTGGAGGCAAACAGGTTCCCTCAGGCAGCATATAGCTCCGGCTGGCCAAATAACCATAAACTCAGAACTTGCAGGAGACAGGACTGGCCACGTGCCTCCACTGATGTGAGCAGCAGGCCCAGGAGCAGGGTAATTCAGTGACGTGCTTTCCCTCTGCCCCGTTGGCTACAAAATGCTGGTGACTGACACTGCTATCCTTGCACTGGGGAATGCTGAGCCCAGGCCCTGTCAGTGCCAGTGCCTGCCATGCAGCATCTGTCTACTTCATGGCTGGATGAAATTTGGTTTTCCCTGTCTAAAAAGCATCAGGGATGGGTCTAAGCTCATTTCTGAATGCCTCTGTGCAGACAAGAAGAGGACAGAACAAAGCTGTGCTTAGAAGAGGCTGAATGCTGACTATAACCAACAGTTCATCAGTGGCATTCAAATGGTAACACGGAGCTGAACAAAACCGGCCAGACCTTGGTGACACAACCACCACCTCAGCCTGCTCCCCTTCCACCCCTGCAAAATGGGGCCAACTCACTCCAAAGCTGTAATGACCAACATAACGTGTCTTTCTAAAGGAATTTTGCAGCAGCACAATGCCACGTGCAGTGTGGCTTTCCACATGCCACTAAGGATTTCAATGGCATGAATGTGAACGCTTGTTATCAGGTGTGGCCAAGACAACACTTGGGATTTGCTTCACAACCCCACAGCCCAGCCCAGCCCAACTCCCCACGCAAAGGACTGTGCAGCTGGAGTAATGCTCAGGGCACCCCAGGAAAGGACAACAGGGTGCCCTGCGTGACAGAGCCTGCCTGCATTCCTCATGCCCAGTATCTGGGGGCAGGGGTATAATTAGATCTTTCAGGGATGGCAAAGACCAACCCAGCCAGCTCGCAATGAGGTATTGCTGCAATCAGCCATGTTTGGAGTGAAGATGATGTGGTGGCTGGCAATGATGCCAGAAGGCTTTAGCACAGGTTTCACAAGCTCAGTGATGCTGCTGAGGTGCTTCTTGTCTCTAATGAAAGCTGTGCCAGAGCACCGGATTTTCACCAAGATAAGGGTGGTTCTTCTCATGGCCAATGGGGAGAGACAGGCTGCTCCTGCCCTGAATCACACGCTCGTGTGAGCGGAGGCAGCTGCAGGAGATGAGCCTGCCATGGCCAACACTAACCTCAGTGACAGTATCTCACCATGCACCCAGGGAGCCACGAAGGAGCTGATGAAGCATGAAGAGCAGCAATGGGCACTGGCTCCTGGAGCATTTACCTTCCCTGTGTTCAGCCTCTCCCAGGACGATGTAGCAAGATCCCAGCTGGGCTTGGAACGGCTCCACAAACTTGGTGTCAACACAGACCCGGTACTGAGCTGAGCTGTGCTGAGCGGTGAGAACAGCTTCGGACCGGACCAGGTCATAGCAGCATAACCTGGGAATGATCAGTTTGGGAAGCTCGGGGTGCAGAGATACAATTACAAACAAAGGGAGGGGGGTGAGCCAGCAAAGGAAAGGCCTGGCCTGCGAGGAGAGCGGGGAACCCTTCTCACCTGCCAAACGTCCTCAGCGCCTCCCCCTCTGGGACTGAGCTGTTGATCTCCCATGGGAAGTAATAGACACCAGCACTTGGCAGCATCTCACACAACCGCTGTTGGGCCTGCAGTAAAGCAGAAGATCTGAGTTCACACCACCCCAGTAACCTGATCCAGCTACTAGGTGACAGTGCCCCAAAACTCCTTCCTCTGGGGTCTGGGGCCCCCCATCCAGGGGCTGCAGGAGCTTCAGAGCTTCCCTGCTGAGTCCTGTTTGCAACTCAGTGCACGTGCCAAGCCTCAGGCATCCTGGCGTAAAGAGGGGCTACCTTCCCCCACCGCAATCCAGCGTGAACAGCAACAGGCTGCCCACCAGATCCTCCAGGTCTCCCCAGGCTATGGATGGGTTGAGAAAGATTGAGGAAGTGGGAAAAAAGGAGTGTGAGGGACTGAGATGCAGAAATGGACCCAGCTGCTGGGGTGATGGGGTACCATGCAGCCAGATTTGAGGTATGATCCCGAGTCTGTTCTCCTGCTGCAGGATAAGAAATTCTGGCAGTGTCTGATCCTGCAGCTGGAGAACAAATACTTGGACACAGGCCAGCCTGGTTTCTTCAGTAGTCTAGTAAGGCTTAGAAGACAGTGATGAGTGAGAATGATTCACCCCAAGACAAGACTTAGGTGGGACCTCCTGGGAGGTCCCGTGGTGGAGCAGGGCTGGCACAGGCACCAGCACAGCATGAAGCACACAGAAAAGCAGGAATGCAGAGCAACTTTGGCAAGATCTTAATCCTGCCCAGCCAGTGCTGTAGCCAGGCTGCTGGCTGTGCCCCGAAGTGGGTTTTGGTATCATTTTCCCTCTGACCTCCCTTGCAGGGTGCCTGTGTTCAGTGTGTTTCCATGCTCCAATTACTGCTTTTCTCTCTGGTTTCTTGCCCTGCTGCCCGGGACCCCAAGAACTGCACAAGAGCCCAGGCAGAGACTCCTGCAATTCAGACAAGTGGGGCCACCCCAGTGGGTTCGAGGACCCCCCAATACTGATTGTGCAGCAGTGGGGATACGCTGAGCTGCAACCCTGTGGCTTTAATGCTTGGTGCCCCTTGCCCACCCCATGCATTGCTCAGGGTGTTGAAACCTTGCAAAATGCCCCACCGCCATCCCACAGAGGACTGCCATGGGAGGTGACTGAAACCAGGGCGATGTTGGCTCACCCCTTCTCTGCTCATGCCTGAACTGCGGGCCTGGCTGCCCCACGGCCCTGCACAAGGCTGTGCTTACCCACAGCAGGCTGTAAAACCCCTCTGGCAGGGCCCCAAACCGCAGTGCCGGAGGCGGAAATCCACTTCCGAGCGCCTGCAGTTCCCTGCCTCTCTGCCTCTCCTAACCCAGATTTCAAAGGCAGGTTCAATTCTGCACCTTCCGAGTAGGGCAAAGGCCATCCTGCATCGCTCAGGTTTTGCTCCTGAATCACAGAGCCCGCGATCCGCCAGGAATGCGAGATGCTCCATGTGCGTTTAACGCACTTTTTAACACCCGGCCAACCCCACATGCTATGAGCCCACTCAATGCACTATTAATGCAACGTGCAACCTCAACTGCAGCACGTTACGTGCACATTTAATGCACGCTTGGCCCCAAGCGCAGCACATTATCTGTAGATTTAGCGCGCTAATGCAGTTTTTAATGCACGACCAAATGCAGCATGCTATATCGGCATTTAATGAACTATGTATTTAATTAACTGTTAAATGCCTGGCTGCATGTGCAGCACGTTATGTGCACTCTCAGTGGTCTATTTAACGCACTCCAACCCCGAATGCAGCCCGTTACATGCACGATGTGCTGTTGAACGCACGCCCGGCCCCCGCTGAAGCCGCGATGCCCAGCGCGGGCCCGCACGCGCGGTTAAAGGCCGCTTGAGCGCGGGCCCGCGCGCGCCGCTCACCGCCCCAGCGCCGCCGCTGTCGCCGCCGCCCGCGGGAGGCGCCAGTCACGTGGCCGGGGGCGGCGTGGTGGCGTCACGCGTCTGGGGGCGTGGCCAGGGGAAGCCGGTCGGGGTCGAGGGGAGTCGTCGTCGTCGTCGTCGTCGTCGTCGTCGCCGCCGCGATGATGGTGATGAACGCGGACCTGCGGAGGGAGCGCGCCGCCGCCACCTTCCAGCCCGAGCTGCTCACCCACATCCTGGATGGCGGCGCTGAACGCACCCGCCGCCGCAAGGAAATCGGTGAGGGAGGCCCCGGGCGTGCCTCCCCCCTCCTCCCCGGCCCCGCGCTGAGGGCAGTGGGCCCGCGCTGAGGGCTGTGAGGAGGGGGAGGCAGCCCGCGGTGGGGTCTTGGGGGAGGCTGTGAGAGAGGAGGAGGAGGAGGTTTTAGGAGAGGGAAACCGGGAGAGGGGAGAGGCTGTGAGGAGAGGTGGGGACCCAAGAGGGCGCTTCCAGGGAGAGGGAGACTGGGTTAACGGGGGGGGGGGGGGGGGGGCGGCAACGTTTGAAGGTGGGAAGCCCCGGGGCAGATGAGGAGGAGGGAAGTTGTGGGGAGAGGGCGACCCGCAGCGGGGCAAGGAGGCTCTGGTGAGAGGGAGGCTGGAGAGGGGAAAGCTGTGAGGAGAGGGTTTGTAGGTGGGGGGGGCTGCCTGAAGGAAGGGGTTTTTATCTAATGGGTTAGAAGGGAACAGAAGCAGTGTTATGTCTCTGACGTCCCCTCTTCTCTCCTTCCCAGGGAGGATTTTGGCCCTAATAAACCAATGCCCTTTTTCCTCTGTCTTTCCCCTTCCTCCAGAGGGTGAGAGGCAGCTTCCCATGGGCATTCCTCTCGGGCCCTCTTCCCTTCTTTTTCCTTCCTGGTATGCTCTTGTCCAGCAGTACAAATATGACTTGCCTCTCACCCACCACTGCCATGATATGTGACATTAATGAAATACCTCCATCTTCTTTCTCTTCCCAGCCTGTGCTGGGGTGGAACTGTCAGAGGCTGGTGTTGTGTAATTTGTGTGCCAAAGGGGACACAGAAAGTCAGCGGTACATTGGCTTCCAGTCAGCACAGTGGGAATAATAGCTGTGCCCTTCTGCAAGGAGTTGTACGGGGATCAAAGTTCATGAGGCAGTCTGATCCAGCAGTAATGATGAGGATTTGAGATTGTTATTGAGGGGCCTGTAGGTCTTGCATCAGTGAATTAACCTTCTGCCAAGTCCAAAGTGCTCCTAACTTAAAATATGGTTTATGTGTGGAATGGGAGAGTCTTCTGTTTTCTCCCTCTCCAAGACCTCTGACTTTTTAATGATTTCATTAGCTTTTAATTTTATTTTTAATTTTCTGATATCTGTACCTTGAGGTACAGCAAGTAAAATGCTGAATTGTTCCTCACCCACTGTCTGTTGAGCCTTGTTGTGGAAACTGAGTTTATTTTGCTCTTCTGTTCTGTCCCCAGAGGCCTTAGTTATTAATGACCCTGACTTCCAGCACGAGGATTTGAACTTCCTGTCCCGTAGCCAGCGTTATGAGCAGGCCATCAGGAAGAGCTCTCTGATGGTGATGAAGTTAAGAGAACATGGAATTGCAGATCCAGATGAGATCTACTGGTTTAAAAGGTACCTAACTGTAGAGTTTGCTTCTTGTATGTACTTTGATCATCACCAAGGTCATTAGAGTTGTGCTTTTTTCCTATGTTTGCTGTCCAAAGGAAGCTAAAGACCTGTACGAAAGCCCGCTGAAGTTGGCTTCAGTGAATGTCAGATGAAACCCTGATTTCCTGAATATTGTATTTTCTCAGATTTTTGACTAGAAATGCACCATGAATAATGAGACCTTTTTTATAATGTATGATGCAGAAAGTAAAAAATGGGACTTGTAGTCTGATTTTTTTTTTTCCAAAAAGAATAAAAAAATATACTGAAATATTTTGAATCTGAATAGATCTGATGAGATTGCAGCTTCTAATGAAATCTCTTAAAGCTGATTACTTCATTTTGCACTTGGACCTAATAAAGTTGCATTACAGGCACACTTGAAAATATTCCAAGATAGTTTATAAGTTCTTGTTTATAACTGTCTGTCCTGTCTCACTCCTTCAAGCTCCTGCTACTATAGTGTTTCCCTTTGATCTAGAGGCTTTTTGTTGTATCTGACCTTTTGTTTATCTGGTAGTATTACCCTTGGATTAAGTTAATAAAAATAAAACTATCTTTACATCTGAATTTTGTTCCTTTCAGCTTGCAGGGAACTTAGTTCTGACTTGGAACTAAGTTGGGGAAATATATCAGTTAAGCTCATTCTGATATAATCAAACAGAAACTGCCTAACAGATTGCACAGTTCTAGAAATCTGGATGTAATACCATAAGTATATCCTCTGGCACATTAAATGAACATAGCACTTAAATAATGATCCAGTAGAATCACAAGCCTCCTCTGACTAGATTTGTAGAAAAGCTGTCATTGGCCTCAGGTCATGAGTATTGGGACTAGTTAGTTTAAATCATCTTGTCTGCTGTAGTTTTAATTTCAGAGAAATTGGTCTACACTGACCTGTGTCATGAAAGTTCTCGTGGAAGTAATGTATATGTTCTTTTGAAAATTGGCATCAGTGGACAATGATGACCAGAAAAAAGTTCAGTGACTGTATTAGATTCAGGTACTGCATGGCAGAAGTTAATCATTAATTTTTCCTACACAAGGATTATTGGAGGTGATAGGGAAGATTCTTCAACTATTTTTATGGAGAAAATTCAGAGAAGTCTATCCAGTATACCAGCTGGCAAACTTCAACAAAGCTTGCAATGTAAATGCCGTCTTTTGGTAGCATTACTGACAATATCTTATGAAAACAGGACTTTTCTGAAGCAGTCAAATGATAGATTCTAGTTTTGTCTTTCCATAAACTTATTTGGAAGTCAGCAATTCTTAATTTTAAATGAGTGAAAGCTTAGTATTTCATATAGGAACCAAATAATACACCTGTATCTTAGGTGATATGAAGAGGTGGGTGTGACTAGTCAGAATTCATGATCCAAAATCAACTGAAACAATGAGGAAGACTTACTTTTTTCAGAGTCAGTTGTAGACATTCAAGATTTCAAAAGATAATTGAAATTACTGTAGACTGACTGTATTTTCTAGTGTCTCATCTGATACCATGTAGAAGAGTGAAGAGCAGTAGATATGTTTCTTACCTGCAAGTGAAGTTTGTTTGCTCTAAGAACTGTGTGCTGTTCATATTCTAGATCTGAGTTCTTTACTACAATGTCTGGTGTTTGCAAGGGAGGATATTGTCTTACTGCTTCTTAATAAATGGAAGAAATGAAAGGATTATTTTTTTTTCATCCTTTGATTTCATTTGCATTTTAACATCTGTCCCCACTTTCTAACCTGCTGAGTGTCAAACATTTTTTTTTTTTTAAACTTGGTGAATTCCACCCAACTAGCAAAATTAAGTTTATTTCTATCACGTATCCAAACATGCTAATTGGTGCTAATTAGGAGGGACTTCATTTATGTAAAAGCTGACCTGGAGAAACTGTGTTTGGGTTCATTTGTTTTTCCAAACTGGGAGATTGAAAGGATATGGTGTTGTGACATGAAATGAGGTTGTACTTATTGTGATTGACCATCAGATTTTTACGTATGGAAGCTTAAGATATTTGGCCAATAATCCTTCATGCCTTGTGATTATCCCCAAACAGCAAGGACAGATTTACTTACATATGCAGTTTTTGAGAATTTTGAGCTAGTTGTTTTCCTGTAGCTTTTGTATACTACCAGAACTTCACTAGGTAGCTTTGCATCATGTCTGAACAACTTTATAGCTTGATTTATGAACAGGCAAGGAGAAATGCTTCTTCCTTCAGCTGTCCTGGAGTTATGCTTAAACAGTTGTTGCTACTGTGACATGTTGAACTGAATGTTCCTTCTTCCTGTTTCCATAAGGGCTTTGTTGCACTCAAAACCATAAGAGGATCTATTAAATATATTTAGAAGCCATTTTAATTGCTTCTCATCTAGTCAATTCTTCCTGTGTCTTAACATGTGTCAGCACTGCAGTTGCTGCTGTGACTACAGCTTTTGAAGACCAGCAGCCTTAAAGTGCCAGTATTTAAGACTTTTTTTTACAGTCTAACTGCAGCAAAATGTAAATCAGCATGAAAAATAGGAAATTGTTCTGATATGTAATGCTACACAGCTCTTTGAAGAGAGCAATCTGGTCAGTTTTAATTCACATTAAAGTTTAAATAACCATCGAGGAAAATGGGATTACATGAAGAAGTGAAAAACGGTTGGGAGAAGCTGGGTCACAGAAGAAGAGATCTGAGAGCTGCAAGTCAACAGACGATTCCTGTGTTTGTAAGCATTGAATGAATGTGCACTTTCCCTCTGAGAATTTGTCCTTACTTCTATTTTGACACTAAAATTAAGGCCTGGAGTAGCTTTCAGCAAATCAAACCAGAAAAACTGTAGCGGGGTCCTCCTAGCCACTGCTAAACTGATTTGGAGTGGATGAGTCTGACTTGAGTTTTTTGATACATCTGGGAAAGGAGTTCAGTACCATAGCATTTGTTAACTCTGAAGTGCAGTAAGCACAGGTCAGACATACCTCCTGCTCCTTCTCCACTGAGGCAATCCTTCTTGCTCTTCCTTGAGAGAGTTACCTCTAGAACTGCAAAAAGCTAGAGAAGTTTGTTTGCAGATTTTGCTTTAAAGTAAATGACCTCATTCTGTGACCCAGTTCTGCAGCCTGAGGATGTCTTGGCAATTGTTCATTTAGCTTTGGAGTATCTGAAGACATAGACTTTGCTTCGGTTGTACTCTGTTCACTGATGGATAGGCTTTCAAACTCACCTGTGAAATACAAGTGCTTTTTACTGTGTAGGTGGCATCGATTGCTGTGAAATTTGGAAAGATCTATGTTGCTAAAGTAGCATATTACTACACATCCTTCTCCCATAAGTGGATTTGGAACTGCAGCCCTTAACTCACTGATCGTTGTAGCAAGTCTGACTTCAGACCAGCAAGGCGCTCGCTGGCCGTTGATCGAATGGCTAGTGCTAGGTGTAGCTAGCTGCGTTCAGTCCTGAGGTAGTAAAGTACTTGAACTTACACAGGGCAGCCTTTGGAGAACAAGCTGTATAGGGAGTGGGAAATGCCAAGTGGGAATGTAGAAATTGGGAGGGGAAGGAGTAGGAGTTCAGAGAAAGAAAAAGGAAAGAAAACCGGTTGTTCCTCCCTTCACAGCTAGTACCTCCTCTTTTTGCCCTGTGTCATGAGGGAAACAGGATTCTGTCTTGTTGTCATTCAAGTTGTTAAAAGGCATGTTAAGAAAATCCTGATCATTCAGTGTGGAGCAGGCAGAGATGAAAAGTTTCTGCTGTAAATTAGCTGGCTTTCAGTTCTGCTTTCAGCTTTGTTAATGCAAGAAACTGTTAAAATGCTGCATGTTTGGTCAGTGAAATAGTATGACCTTCTGACACAGGGATGTTAAAGTATCTGCTTGCAAAATGTCATTCTTCTTATTCCTATCACAGAAGGTGCTAGTTAAGCATGAAATATCTGACACTTGCAATTAAACTTACTGATAGGTGGTGAAAGTTGCTGGTGTGACCTTTAAGAAGATTATTTTTTTTCTGGAGTGTTACCTTCAAAGAAGCAGTGTCTGACCTGATTTTTTTCTGACAGCAAAGCATGTGCTGCACCTTTTTCACAATTTCTTTCAATGGCTCCTGAAGACACACAAAGAACTATTCAAGCTCTTCCCAAGCTGCCCTGAAATAGTGTATTTCAAAGTCAGTGCTCATTTTCTCCCTGTAGGTTTGTCCTTTTTGGGCCCAAGGAGTAGATGCACAGTAATTGTGCTGTAGGCAGTGAGGAAGTAGAGGGTGCTGCTATTGCTCTGTGGGTCCTGGACTAAAAGAATAACCCACGTAGGAAACCACAAGAATGCTGAAAAATATTCCGTCTCGCTGTCCTTGTAGCATTTTTAAGGCCTTGGTCACCCTGATAACTTTGGCTTTGTAAACATGTGCTGCTGTAGATGATAGAATATTTTCTGGTAAGAGAACTCTCTGCCTCGATTTCAAGAACTCCAGACACTGTACCTGCACTCACACCAGATTAAAGCACAGTTAATACATTAATCATCAGCATTAGGTTACTTGATTACAATATTTGCTCCTGGAAAAACCCATGGCTCCTTCAGTCTTGTCCATTTAAAAACTGTTTCATTTAAAATAAGAGTCTTCAACATGCAGTTCGGTGGTGCTGAAGCAGCTTTGTCCTGCTTTCTCTCACCCTAAGGCTGGGTTTCACAGTTTGTACAGGAATCTGGTTTTGAATTATCAATTATTTACTCTCTGCTCCCAAGCACTCATTCATTCCAGGCATGGTGTAAAAGGCCAATCACCAATACTGCTGTAATTTGCCAAACTATATGCATAGCATCTTCTATGCAATGCAGATCTGTGTTGGCAACAAACTTAGATGTGCTTCCTGGGCAGGTATTAATACCTTGAGATAGAAAGATATATTTCCCTTTTAGGTATCTTGGGTAGGTGGGAGAGATCTTTTATGTAGGTGTTCGTGCAGTGTGCTCATTTTTTCCTCCTCCATCTTAGAGTTTGGATGGAATAAGCAAATGTGTAGAGTAGATTAAAGATGAAATAACTGTTCAGACTGCTGAACGTTGAAGGGAAGATGCTGTCGTTTACTACATAGCTTTTACACAGCGAAACTTTCCAGCATGTTTGTGTTACAGAGCTTGGTTTAATTGAGAATCTACTTTGACTGCCATTTTGGCTACTAAATTAATAGAGCTTTCTCTCATGAAATAACTTCTGTTTCGATGAAGCACACCTAAAATGTCTGATTTTCCTTCCGTTCCCTCCATCACTAGCCTGTAACAGTAATTTTAATTGAAGGTGAGTTCCTGATCTCACAACTGATAGAAGGAGTTACAGAGCTCTTCTGAAAAGCACCTGGTCACCTAAGAAGCCTTTTCCTTTTCAATACCTAGTGCTTCTAGCTAATAATGGCCTCATTCTAGGCTACCAGCAGCAGTGGGATTTATTCCCACCAAGCCTGAGAGATGGGGGAGAAAATTCATGTCCTCAGTTTTAAGTTCCCTGTGAATCTTTGTAGAATAATATTTTTCCAGTTGCATAGCAACAGCAGGATTTATGGGGTGAAGAAAATGCTTGAAAGAAACATTTATTTCCCCATTAGCATTGCTTCTGATGCCTCTATATTTGGAGGTCGTTTTTGGGACAGAAAAGTGTTGAAATAGGCAAAGCGAACGTTTGTCTTATGCTACAGTTGGAGAAAAGCCTTTCAGGATCACAGTAACAGTAAGACTGAGATCCAGATCCCTCTATTTCTCTCCTGTAGAACATGCTTGGGCAATTTTCCTGAACCTTTTGGTCTCCACTTCAGCATGTTTCAAAAAACCTTAGAGATCCAAACGACTGATGCTCAGAAGGAGAAATGGCTGCCCCTGGCCCGTGGAGTCAAGATAATTGGCACCTACGTCCAGACCGAAATGGGACATGGTTAGTTCCCTTCAGGGATCGATGGGTAACCTCTTTTCTGTAACTCCAGTTTGTAAATTGATGATGCTCCCTAGGTAAATCTAAAAGGGGAAAGATAAAATGGTTTGGTTAACTGTTGATGTTTCCTGCCCTGTAGTCGGACAGCTGCTTCATTCCACATCCTAACAATCACAGTTAGTTTTGGTCTTTTCCAGAATGCACCTCTTAGCTGATCACTGACTTTGTAGTTGTTAACCATTGTTCTAAGCCCTGGGAGTCTGAATTTCACTTGAACTGGCTGGAACGTGTCAGTCAACAGTTCTGTGGTTTTTATTTTTGCCTGAATTTGGGGCATGTGTATCTCATAGTTCTTAGTGTATGACTGGCCTGCATAAACGTGTCAGAAGTGTACTTTCAGATGCAATGTAGCATGGTGAGATTGTGCATTTTTGTCTTGGAAAGTAAGGTATGCTTTGCCCCAAGCGCTTTTCTTCCAGATGCTACTCCATTGCAGCTGTACAACTTCACAGAATGATCTTGGTTTCAGAGAAGAAAAACATCTTACTCCTACTGTTGTTGAAAACAACTTTCACTTCGTCAAATGGAAGAACATTTAATGGATCATAAAACAGTCTTTTAGCCCAGAACCTGGAATTATGGTTACTAAATATCAGCAAGAATAGCTGAACAAATCAAAGACTTTAGTGCTTGTGCTGGCATCTAAACTTGGAAGGCATGATATGTACAAGTCTGGACAATCGCAAAAATTAGATGTTAATGCCAATTGCCTGGCTGTTCAGTTACAGCAGCTCGTGGTAGCTGAAACGTTTGTAGAAGATGCAATGAGGGAAAACCCTGTCATCTGTTGTGCTTGGGAGAGACGGCGTGAGCAAACCTAGCTCAACACCAGAAGCTGAGACAACCGAATGGCAACACTAAATGCCTGCTGACCTTGTTTGCTTTTCACACCAGCTTCTTTAAATCAGACACACATCCACACCAAAGTGATTTATTTTAGTTGATATTTCACATTAGATCGTTGCACTTTCTTGCCTGGTGATGGTCTGATTTCCTTATAGTTGTCATGTTGTTTGATAGAATTAGTATTTTGGCACTTAATAGAACTCATATGGTGTTAGAATGGTAAATATATTTTCCATGCTGCACAATTAAAATGCAACCATTTGGCATTCCTGCTGTGAATGTTGAGTTTCTAACTACTTCATCAGTAAAGCTTTTGCAGTAATTGTCACTGAACTCTGCTTAAATTAATCCTGATGTTTAGAAACTGGTGATGGGGAAACGGACCTCTGGATTATTGAATTGAATCCTAGCTTGGATGTGTAGTTACTCAATTTTATCTTAGTGAGTACCTACTTGGTAACCTGTGTTGATTTTAACCTACTCCACAGTGAATAAGTCTCTCAAAAATAAAAGAAAGAGAAAGCACAAATAGCACAGGGCTGAAAGAAAACAAGAAGCAGTAATGAACATAAAATACTGTACTGTTTCTACCTGGTTTATGCCTATTGCTAGTAAATAAGGATTTTTTTTTTGTCTTTGACTGTGAGCTGTGTACTTCTCACCAGTACTGGACTCACTTAAAATCTGATATTCCTGGTAATCCATTAGCCCTCTATTGAGCTTGGTCACTGTTCAGTCAAAAAGCTTAGAAAACGTTGCTGCTGGGTTTATTAGATGGTTGGATTTATTTGTAGGTGCCTGAGAATATCAAAGAAAAGACCTGCAGTTCTTAGGAAGCTCTAGGAATAGAGCTAGTTCATATTAATGGCTGTTTAGAAGGCAACACAGAAATACATTCTTCCCACTTTGAGAATGCCAACTGAGTTTGAGCTAAACTCAGATCAGTGCTCTTTCCATAATGCATATCTCATATGTTTATTAATATTATTTCTATCATATATTAATATATTCCTGTTAAAGACCAATTACATTAATGGACCAGATGGACAACCTTTGTAGAGAAGGTACTGATCCTCAATCTGTATCCCCACTATTTTAATACTCAAAGCTATCAATATTTAAAGGCATTTAATTCTTTATATCAAAAAGCTTAATAGACCATTTAGCTCCCTCTTTGACAGAACTTGAAGAGTAATTCTAATGAAACGTGTTTAACTGGAGATACTTTGTGCTGGTGATTTACAGGTTGAAAAATGTTAGCTTTCTTGCCAGGTTGTTTATGTTCACCACTTTGACTTACACATGCAGAGCACTGTCCTTTTAAGAGAGCTTTTAAAAACAGCAAAAGTGGAAGGGAGTTGAGTTGAAATGCAATATATGCTAGTTGTGTCTGATCTTTAATAAAAAGTGAAGTAGGCTTTCCTTTTTTAAAAAAAGTTCAGTGAGAACCTAGCTCATTCAGCTTGATAAGCTGGCACATCTGTCAGGTTGTACCCTCAAACCATGGGGGAAAAATCTGTATCTTTGGGTGAAGGCTGGCTTCAGCCAGCCAGATCACATCTTCAACAAGCTGACATTCTGACTCAGACTGTTTAACTTAGGAATGCTCTTGTTTTCAAACCATAGTGAAGGTCTGGTCTGTCTTTTGCTTTGGGTTAATCTTTTTTTTATCAATCATGGTGCATCAAAAATACAGGATCGTTGGCAATGCATTTTATGTATGATTAGAAAGAAATACACTGCAGCATTTTTATTTCAGAATAAGTGTAATTCCTTATTATTCAAGCCTGAGAAAAGGACAGTGCTCTGGCTTTCTAAAATACACTTGCTGAATTCTGATTTACACATGAATCTTTTTTTTTTCTTTTTGTCTCTTCCTGAATTCACCACAAATCCTCATGCTTGCTTCCCTCCCATAACATCCCCTTCACACTCCCATCCCATGAAACTTCTTCACAGCTTTATTCATCGTGGACGTCCTGAGCCTCTGGACCTTCATCTGGGCATGTTCCTCCCCACCCTTCTCACCCAGGCAACCCCAGAGCAGCAGGATCGCTTCTTCATGCCTGCCTGGAACCTGGAGATCATTGGCACTTATGCCCAGACTGAAATGGGACATGGTACAGTACATTCACTAATGCTATTTCTAAGAATGGCTTTGTGTACAAAGGATTCCCCTGCCTGGGAAAAATGGTGTGTGTTTACCCCACAGTCTTTACGCATGCAGTTGTGGCTAGAGGGAAAAGTGGACTGTCTCTGAAATTTTTAATATGTCATTATGCCACATGCTGCTTCCCCTTTTTTTTTCCTCCTATGGGAGAGTTTGATGTCTGTAGTTCTATACATGAGCAATCCCAGGTGCTCCTCTTGTGCCGTTCAGACCGGTATAGATTATTGCATATGGCTATGGTGATGTCAACTTGATGACATCTGTTCATTTCTACACTTACCATTCTTTCCAGTGTGATTTCTGCTATGCTCTACTTAACATTCAGTGTGAAGACAAAAGGACAGAGCTTTAAGGTATTGAAAGAGATGCCAAAAAAAAGAATCGCTTGTCACCTTGGAGCTGACCTTGGATCAGAGAACATGTCAATGACTTAGTTCCAATGCTCATGTTTTGTTCCCCCAGTTCTTTAGTTCACTCCCATGTTTCCTTTTTAATTGAACCATGAAATGTTTTTGGTTTGGTTGTGGTTTTAATTCTCTGTCTTGAGTAGATTTTGTTCTTTGTTGCTGTTATTTTGCTTTCAAGCTTTGAAATGGATTTTGGTAACTCCAGCAGTATTGTGAATGCAACACTTTTAATCCAAGTTTCAAAGGGAGCATATTTTGCCTTGGGAAACTTTAATTTTGACATCTGAGAGTTGCAGATGAGAATTACTTAAATTGAGCAGATTCACCTTTGTGCTGAAGTGAAATGTAGAGACTGTATGAAGCATAAAGTAACTGCAAGTCTGTGGAGAATCTCTGGCAACTAGTGAGGTTTGAAGATCCTTTACCAGCAAAGTAAGTCTGCGTTAAGCTGCCTGTGGATGTCTACCATTAACTCCATGCTCTGGAAACATGATTGCATAAAGGTGATAATCCTTTTTCATGTTGCAGCTCTTGTGTAGAGTCTAGTTTAAGCAAGCAGGCCTGGTGAGTTGGGTTTTCTTTTACACATGCAGGGACAATGCCACTACTGAGACAGTGTGTGTGAAGCAAAGAGTTGGGGGCAAAAGACAGAGTGTTCCTGGAATTGTTACCTTCATCTCTTTGCAGTCTCTTCATCTACCTGCATCAGTACCCTAGCACATGCATGCCATTACTTGCTGTCTTGGAGCTATGGATGATCTTGTTTGGGAGAAACTGCTCCATCAAGTGAGGAAAATGTAGGCCTGATGAGGGAATGAAGAGATGATGGGTACTACTTATTTGATCGTGTGGCTGAAAAGTATATTTTTTATTTTGCAATTTAATCAGATTGCAGTTTTAACAAAATTCAGGTGAGCCTGTTTTTGTGGACCTTTTTAACTGAGAAAGGGCTTCTGGTGTGTAACAGCAAAAAGGTGTCAGATTGGAGGTGCTTGGAAAACTAGTCTTAGACCACTGGGCAAAAAAACCCAACATGTTTTCTGAGAATTGGCTTCAGGTCCCAGAACATGGTCCGACTCTCACTTGTTCTTCCTTAATTGGTTGATAGTTAGTCCTCTGTATAGCCTAAAAGCAAAGTTAAAATTTGTACACTACTACTGGAGTTCAACTTTCCATTGTCCAATTCTGTCCTTGTCTCTGTTTTGTGAGTGACGTTCTGCCAAAACAATGTGTTTACTTACTTTCAGGAACTCATCTTCGGGGTCTAGAAACAACAGCTACTTATGACCCTGCTACCCAGGAATTCATCCTCAACAGCCCCACTGTGACCTCCATTAAGTGGTGGCCGGGTGGACGTAAGTGCATCACTGTGTCTAAATCTGGAAGATGTATGGCAGAACTTCCTGAGGGGATGTCATGTATTATAGCTACAGAATGATGGTTGAAAGTTGATCCAAAGAGTTGGCTGAAAGGCAGTTACTCTTGCACAAGTCACAGACTTGTCAGAGCCTACTAAACTTTGGATTATCTGTGTGCTGTGAATTGTTTCTCAGAATCATTCATGCCATATGGATTTGATGTAAATTTTGATGGGTTATATCAAAATCTTTATACCTCCTTCAGCTCCACTGTCAGGTTTGACAAGGACTTGGTATTGTATAGTCAAGAGAATCATATTGTGCAAATTTCATTGGCTTGAGCAACATTGTTTGTCTAGCTCTAGAATTTGGATGTTAACCAGTGCTGTAAATCTGATTTTCTAACGTGTGATGTAGTTAAGGTAGTCTCAGATCCTGCTTTAAGGTAAGAGACTGTGTGTATATAAGTATGTTGACAGGTTTTTTTTTTTTCCTTCTGATTCCCACTCCTTTTGCAGTTGGAAAGACGTCGAACCATGCCATTGTTCTGGCTCAGCTCTACACTCAGGGCCAGTGCAAAGGGCTCCACGCCTTCATTGTTCCCATACGGCAGCTGGGCACCCATGAACCCTTGCCAGGTAAAAATTAATGTTAAAGTTTAGCACTCATGGAATACGTTAGATCCGTTTCTCTCCAGCTATACGCAGCTGCATGTCTCTTGTTAATGTACATGGCTTATTTCAGTGAGTAGTTAGTAGGTCACAGGGCTTAAAGAAGTCTTATGACTGAACTAACACTAAGTCACCTCTCATGTCACGCTTGCAATGTGAAGGTTAGTTTGGGATTTGATTCAGTCCCAGTGTTTCCCAGCTATGCATTCTGTGAGGCAGCATGTCCTACTTTCTAAAAGGGAAAGAATCCCTTTCATCATTGTCTAGCTAGAAGTGAGTGCGATGATATTTAGAGACAGCTTCCCCAGTGACTGCATAGTAGGACTGCCTATAAATTATGAAGATCCCCATGTTTTGATGTCCACTTTTCCATCAAAGAGATTAAGTTCCTAGTCAGCTATTATTCCTAACGATGCCAGGACTTGCTAGAAAACTAAACAGTCTCTTTATTGGAGCTCTTGTGTGGTGTTTAGTTCCTATTTCTTAATGCAAGTGGCTTTGTCTGTGGCAGGTATTACAGTGGGTGACATTGGGCCAAAATTCGGTTATGATGAAATGGATAATGGCTACCTGAAAATGGACAACTTCAGAATTCCTCGGGAAAACATGCTGATGAAATATGCCCAGGTAAAGCAGTGAATTTCAGCATGTGCTGTTAGAAATGGACACTTCAGATGCTCTTGCATGCTTGAATAGGTACCACCAAGATTGTAGGTTGCTTGTAAGTGCTACTTGATGAGTTTAGAGCTTGAGATGTGAACATGTAAAAGGGAGGAAACTTCAAAAATCAACAGGCTGTTGTTTTGGGTTTTTTTTTCCTTGGTAGGTTGAACCAGATGGCACCTATGTGAAACCACTCAGTGACAAGCTGACCTATGGGACCATGGTGTTCATCCGATCTCTCATTGTGGGCGATTCAGCTCGCTCCCTGTCCCGGGCTTGTACCATTGCCATCCGCTACAGTGCGGTGAGACACCAGTCTGAGCTAAAGCCAGGGTAAGCGTGGTGAAATAAGAGCAGCCTTAAGTGCTGAGCAAAAATTCTCAGATGCTGGAGAGAAGAAGGACTGTGGTTGATGTTTGTTTTGGCACTTGATAGTTTCAGATCACTTTCGTCCTGAGAAGGGAGTGATCTTTTCATTCTTGACTGCCAAAATGCCTTCCCCCCTGCCAGAGGCTTTTGCTGTATCATCTTAGAGAGTCTGGCTTGATATGGATGCAGCTTGTACTATCCAAGTGGAGAACCTACTTAGAGTCAAATAGGAATTCTGCAGCAGTTTGCTAGCCACTGGCATACTAACTTGTCTGTATCTTGCTCTAGAGAACCAGAACCCCAGATCTTGGATTATCAGACCCAACAATACAAACTCTTTCCTCTCCTGGCAACAGCATATGCTTTTCATTTTGTGGGAGCCTACATTAAAAACACCTATCATCGTATTAGTGGAGACATCCATGAAGGAGATCTGAGTGAGCTGCCAGAGGTAGTGTGTCCTCTGATTTTATGTAAGGTTTCTTTACAGCACAGGAGAAAAGGCAGCAAGCCGTTTTGGGTTTCGCTTATGAGACATCTTGTAATTCTTTAGATTCAGAGATCCCAAGCCCAGTATGTGCTGGTGACTTTTATTTCTTTATTTGCACTATTTATTTAGCAGCCTTTTACAAAAAAAATAGGAAGTGATGCACAGTGAGAAAGCTACTGAGATTATATTTTTTTTAAAAAGGTAACTTTCCAGGAATGATGGTGTATTGCTTGAGTGGAGTTAAGAGTGGTCTTATGCTTGTGCTGTAGCTTTTTGATTGTTCTTCCAAGTCACTAGGGTGGAATTGGTGTGTTAATCAAAGGTATTGGTACTATACTGAGGGGTTAGGGTTATAAAATGTCAGTTTTCAGTTAGGGATTCTGTCTGAGAACCTAATGTGACAATAGGCAATTGAAAACAGTCTTGTACATAATGCATAGTGACAGAAAGGATGGGGTACTCAGAAGGAATCTTTACATGTACTGAGGCTTTTATATAAATAGTTCAGCTCAGGAAAGAGTCCTTACAAGAAAAACAAGACCCTGTGGGACACTGGAAGGATGGTGTTGACTCTGTTTTCTGGGAGTTTTAGTACTTAGCATGTATGTATGCAAGTTGAGAATGGAAAATTAAAAAATCTAACCTAGCTTTGCTTTTGTCCATCAGCTCCATGCGCTGACAGCAGGGCTGAAGGCGTTCACTTCCTGGACTGCCAATGCTGGTATCGAGGAATGTCGGATGGCATGTGGTGGGCATGGCTACTCCCGCTGCAGCGGCATTCCTGACATATATGTCACATTCACCCCATCTTGCACCTATGAGGGAGAAAACACAGTCATGATGCTGCAGACAGCGAGGTATGGTAGCTTCTCTCCAGAGACATTCTTGCCTTGGCATTATGGTCTTTGTAGCTGGAGGGATGAGCAGAAGAGTATCCTGTATTACCATGAAACTGGTGTCTCATATTTCTGTCCCTTGCCCTATTTTTGACAGAAAAGTATATGCCTACAACTGTTCTTTGCTAGTCTGACCCTAGGTAAGATGACTTCTCTCCATTCACACGACTCATGAGTTCAGAGTTGCTATTTGTTGTTTCTATTTTCAGGTTCCTTGTCAAAAGCTACACCCAAGTTAGTTCTGGGCAGCAGGTTACTGGCATGGTGTCCTACCTTAACGATCTCTCCAGGCAACGCATTCAGCCACAGCATGTGGCTGCCAGGGCTGTGACTGTGCGGCTCAATGATCCCATCAGCTTGGTAGAGGCCTACAAAGCACGTGCTGCCCGGTGAGTTCGCACTTGCCAGACTGAACCAAGCACCAATAAAATTGTGTGTCTTGGGAGATGGTAGCGATGCGCTGCCCTGTTAGTGTTAGGTTTTCAGGACGTGGTTTGCAAAGCTTGGCTCCATGTGTTGTTTTCAAGAAGTGACATGCTTTACTACGTTGGGTCAGTGTTAAGTGCTCTGAGGTTACAAGAGGCTACATACAGCCTCTGCATAGCATAGTTATTCTACTCTGTTCCATTTTGATATATCTTTTTTTAATTTAAATGTAAAGTATATTTGAGCATACAAATACCAACGTTGTTCAAACTGCTCAGAGATCTATCTGGAGAGAAACTATCCTGATATTAAAGCCTGTGGTGAAGGAAGTGTGAAAGTAGAACAGATACCTAAATGCAAGTAAGTATTCAAGCACCACAAATGTGCTGTCAAATGTCATCTTACCCCTCTGTAGCTGTGTTCCAGCTGCAGCAATGATAGGGGTTTGAGAGCCACAGCCGCTCACTCCAGGCAATGTATTCAGTCCTGGCACACGACCTCTGAGTTCTGATGTGTTAGACTGAAATTCATATGAATTCAATGTACATAATCTTGTTAATGTGGTGTTATTGTATAACCTGTTTTTCTTCCTTTTATGAAATAGGCTTGTAGAAGCTGCAGCAAAGAATTTGCAAGCTGAACTGAACCACAGAAAGAGCAAGGAGGATGCCTGGAATAGAACTTCTGTTGATCTTGTGCGAGCATCTGAGGTCAGTGATGTGCCTGATAAAGAAACAGACTAGAAGAGCTTCTCTTCATGAACCTGATTCACCTTCCTTTCATCTCTTGTAGGCACACTGTCACTATGTGGTAGTGAAGCTTTTCACAGCAAAGCTGTCTGAGATCAGTAATGCAGCTGTCCGTGCTGTCCTGACTGAGCTGTGTCTCCTCTATGCGCTGTATGGCATCAGTAAGAACACAGGGGACTTCTTGCAGGTTGGTGTCTTTCTCCAACACTTTAAATTTCTAGAGCCAGAGTCACTGTTTGCAAAGATGCTTTAAGTGCAAAGTTGCATGAACGCTTAGGTGTGAGGTCTTGATGGTTGACTTCCAGAAGGCCTTTAGCAGTGTGGGTCTGGTGGAAGGCTCTTGTCAAGTTTCCCTTGTGATCTGCCAGAAGCAGAGTTAGATGATAAATGGTAACATGGCATCTGTCTAGGTTAGCTTAAATGTTTTCCAGTCAGTGACCAGGTGGTATATGTTAAAAAGCAAGGCATTAATAAAGGAGATGTAAGTTAGACATCATTGGAGAGCTGTGTGCATTGGTAAATTAGTGCACAAAAGGGAGATATTGGACTCCAAATCCTAACCCATCCTTCAGTGAATGGGTTTAAATTGTCAGGCATTACTTCTCTTCATTCTTTCAGTTTGAGAATGTATTTCTGCAGCAGTGTTTTGTTTTGTCTTCAGGTAGATTTGTATGTTTTCCTCTTTGCTGCTTACCAAAAAGTTCCCTGAAACCAGGAAGAATTTAATACACACACATGCACATTCTTCAAGAAAACTTGCTACTGAAGTTAACATACTCTCTAAAGAATGAGTCTCCCATCAAAGATAAACAGCTAGGCAGTATGGTGGGCTGTGCTGGGCATCTCCTTTTGCCTGTACACTGTGGCAGATTGCCAATTTACTAACTTAGCACTTAGAAAAAAACCCTAGTGTGTTACGAACTGCTGCATTTTGATGTGTGGGAAGGCTGATCTATGTTAGACCATAGTGGGGAGGGAAGGTTCTTGCGACTTGCATACTTTCTGATAATCTTTTTTTCTCCTCACCCCTGCCCCCCCCCCCCCCAGGCGGGTATTCTGACCGATGCCCAAATTACTCAAGTGAACCAGCATGTGAAAGAGCTCTTAGCTACAATTCGTCCCAACGCGGTGGCGCTGGTAGACTCCTTTGACTTTCATGATGTTCATCTTGGATCTGTGCTTGGCCGGTATGATGGCAATGTCTACGAGAACATGTTTGAGTGGGCTAAGAAGTCCCCACTGAACAAAACAGAGGTAAAGAAACTTTATTTCTTCATCTTTAGGTTACATGTGTCCAGAGAAACAAACCCAATTTAGGGTTTTTTAATTTTGATCCAGTGATCTTGGGGCATAATTAACGAAGGGGGAACAACAGTCACTAGTGGTAGTGAACCAAAACTAGCAACCTAATTATCTGTTTTCATTATATGTTCTTCAGTTACTCTCTGGTGTGTACCTCACATGCATCCCTGTGGGATACTTTTGAGTTTCTCAGTTGAGGGAGGAAGTCATAGTCTCCCTAGAGAAACAATGGAATAATCTCATTGAATTTAAAAGAAATTGTCACTTGCTGTTAATTCTGCTTAGTGACAGTAGCTGTGAAAACCCTACCTGTTTTCTGGCAAATCTTCCAGTACCTTCAGGCAGTAGTAGTGACTGGAGAAGAAAATAAATTGATCTCATGTAGTACTTAAGTGTCAGATGTTGCATATCTGCCCTAAGGCTGTAGCTACAGCTGAGCTAATAAAAGAAACTGAGCTGAGAAGAGTTAGTGTCCCTCTCCATCAGTCAAAACAGAACTCTAAATCCTGTCTTGGTGGCCTTTACTGCCTTTATTTGATTTGGACACACTATCTCCTACAAAGGGTTGCCAGACACTGTGGTTGCGTTTAAATCCCACCAGAACTTGCTCAATTTTTTGTGCTTCTAAAGTCAGTGGGGCTTAGGAGCTTCATTGCAGTCCCCTTAGGAGACCTCTGCCAGTTTTCTTTGAATTAAAATGCCAAAGAATTGTCTGTATGGATATAAGATGTCTTGCATTCTTTTTTCTTACAAGAAAGGTAGTGGGGAAGCTCTTTCTTCTGACTTATATTCTCATCCTTTGTGTCATATAGACACTCAAATATAGGATTTAGCTGGCTATTCTTAAATCCCCAAAATGCCTCTGATTAAAATTTCCCTAGTATAAAAACACACTGCAAGATGTAAAGAGCTAAAATTGTTTTAAAGCTCAGGTCTGACCTTGTTGTAACCGCTCTCTTGTTCTCTTACAGGTTCATGAGTCTTTCCACAAACACCTGAAGCCGATGCAAGCCAAGCTGTGAAGCCTGCTGGTTTTGTTATTTTTTTTTTTTAAATGCACGCTTCTCCTGACCTGAAAACTGGGTGTTTTCATCCTTTTTTCAGGCACCTAAATCAAACCTTTCAAATCCTGGTAGCTGTAGGACAGTGAATAATTGTAGCATTTCTTTCCACTTTTATAAATTGAGGAGGTGTTTGAGGAGAGTGCATAGGGATTGATGCCTGTTTTTAAAGTGCAATTATAATGGTAAAATTAACCTTTTAAAAATCTGGGAAAGCTTTATGGATTCATACAAGGATTGCTTTTGTGAAGCTGCTAACTAGAGAGAAGTTACTGTCAACTGGAAAGGTAGCAGGATTTTTTTTTACTAAATAGTTAACAGCCCTCAGGTAACAGCTTCTAATGAGCAGTTATGTCCTCCCCCAAGAAGCTCAATGTCACGATTTTTTTTTAAGATTAGCACCACCTCTCTCCTTGTTTGGCAAATAGTTAATGCTATCTAAAGCCTGTATAGTTTTGTGCACATGAATCTGCATGTGGCACTACTTTCCTGATGTAGCTGGGAAATAAATACCCATCCCTCTCTGGAGCTCTGCTTCATTCGTCTTTCCAGAAGACATCCTCATGTTTTCCAGTACCTCCTTCTTTCACTGCCCTGCAGAAACTCCTTTTGCCTGTGTGCCATCTCCAACACTGGCACCTTACTCTTTGTTAATGCTGCTCTGAGGAAAAAAAACAAGTAGTACTCATCAGCTACATGCTGATAATAGATGTTCCACCCTTCTTTTAACAGTTAGTATTTTTGTAGCACTATCTCAAAGCACTTTACAAACTTTAATTATGGTGATTTGATGTGAAAAACCACATGTAGTGGTAGAAACTGCAAATTTGACCTGGAATGATGAAGCCAGTATTTGACAGCAGAAATCAGTTGACCAAGGTCCTTGAGTCTTCAGATTGTTCTGGGATGTTCCTCTGGTTTTTAAAGGCATTCTTCAAGAAAATGACAATCCCAAGTGACATGTCCAGATTTTTTTTTCCTATCCATGCATTTCCAAGGAGCTTTCTCCAATTTGCTTAATTTTGGTTTTATATTGACTTGGGACTTGCACAGTGCTCTCTGGATTTAACAGGTGGAAGATTTAGCTTGTAACAGAACCTCCTGATGCCCAGTCAAATAAGTGCAACTACAACTAAGCAAAATCATTGCTGTTTTTCAACACCAGTAACTGTCCAGTAACAATAAAACCTCTTTTCACAACAGAGCAACTTTGAGCTTAAAATAATAAAAAGCTTCAGCATAAACCCAAATCCTGCAATTCTGAGGCAACATCTGAGAAGCTGGTTCTCTGGCAGCTTTGGTATCTGTTAGTCTCTAATTTTGGATCAGTTTTCTTGGATGAGTTTTTCCTGGCACTAACAATGATCAGACACAATGTTTGGCTCTACATGCAGTAGCTGAACAGAAATAAATGTTTAATTTTAAATAAAATAATTAAACTTGCCTTTTGGCTGCTGAGTCTTTCAGGTCGAATGGAACCACTGCTGTTCAGGATACCAGAGGAGGCAAAGGGCTTTGCCTTCCCTTTGTTCAGTAGAGCAGACTGCTGACCTGAGGAGGGATGATGGAGGAGCAGGTTAGAAATACGTTAATGAGAACAGTACTAGCTAACTATGTACAGATTTAATAAATTACAAGAATGTGTTTTCAGACAAAATGTCTTTCTTTCATGCATTGCCTTCAGTGGATCTTATTTAATGAAATAGGTGGAGTAGAATGAAGTATTCAAAAGGCCTTAAATTAGTTGAATTTTATTTGTTTTATTTCTAGTCTGAGCTTTCTGGCTTTGCTCTGCAGTGTTCTAGGGCAGCCAGCCCCGTCCCCCAGCTGTCCTCGCCTCTGCTGCAGCTCTCAACCACCGGAGGAATAAAACTGGCAGAGAGCAAAGCTGTCTGTGGCATGTTGCTCTCTATTGTTATGGTTCACAGGCCAACAAAGGCTGATCACCGCCAACAGCAAAGATTTAACAATAGTGTCTGGCAGCAGGAGCTTTAATTCATAGAAGCTATTTCTTTAAAGCTGTTTCCCTCTTTTTTTTGGAGTAGATAGTGATGTAATGGCAAATGCTGTACTTCCTTGCTCTTGGGGAGGATATTGTACACTCCTTTTTCCTCTTGCTGCCGTTAGTGGTGATACCTGAACGCCACAACCTGGTCTGACTTGCCATGTCTCATGGTCAGCAAACAGCATTCAAACTCTGTCAAATGGCCCTGTGTCCTCGTGAGGGCTTGTCCATCTTCGGGCAAAACGGGATGGTGCCATTTCCACGAGGGTTGAGTGACTTCCACTCAGTGACTTCCACTCAGTGACTTCCACTCAGTGACTTCCACTCAGTGACTTCCACTCAGTGACTTCCACGTCAAGTAATGACACTTGTGAGCTACACTGTTCTTGAAGAGTACTGAAAGGAGCAGTCTGTGACTGTGGTTTCCAGTCTGATTTGAATGACAGACTTAAAACTGTCACCTTGTGGTGAAGACTGTAGAAGGAGCCCGTGTTCCCACCGGGACTGGCAGTATCCACGGTGAAAGCCACAGTAGATGGGCCTGTGGGTTATAACATCTCAAAGGCAGATGTTTCCCCAGGGATTTTCAGAAAGTAATGTAAGTACAAGCAAACAAGGCAGGAGCAGGGCTGGCTTTGTCCTGTGCCCAGCTTTGGTTAAATGTGAGCTTTTTTTTTATTAACCTGAACTTGTAATGTTTCCAATTAGCCATTTACCAGCAATGCCAGTGCACCACACTGCAGAGGCTGTTGTGGTTGGATTTGCTACATCTTGCCCCTTTGGAGCAATGGTCACTAATTCAAGTTCAATTAATTACTGAACAGTCCTGGCTAGGCTGCAGGGACCTGCTCCAGCTGGGCTGTGCCCCGGGGCAGTGCCAGGTGGGGTGTTCAGGGCTTTTCCTGGGCCCAGGCTGGAATTCCTGCTGCCGAGCAGGAGCAGTGACTGCACGCTTCCCAGGAGCTGTAACCCCAGGGCCTGGCCTCTGGCAGGTACCTCCTGCTTGAACTGGTTTCTGGGTGGCTGGAAAGGAGGACTGTGATTATCCTTTATCAATTAAACACCAAGACAGGGCTTTAAAGCCCAGTGGGGCGGATTATTGGTGCCAAAGCCAGCTTGCTGTCTCTGAAGGTACGTTTTGGGGGTGTAGCAAACCCCCTGCTCCCCGGGTGTCTGAGCCCCGCCAGCCTCTCGCACGTGTCTCCCTGCGGCGCCGCTGCAGCGTCTCCTGCCGCGCTCCTCGGCCCGCGGCTGGGGGGGGTCTGTCTCTTTAAGAGCCGCGCGGGCGGGCAGAGCGCGCCGCGCAGCGGGTGCGGAGAGGCGGCGGTTGGGCCGTTGGGCGCCCGGCGGCGGAGAGGTGGGGGCTCCCCGGGGCGGCGGCGGGGGGACTCGCTCCCTGCGGGGCTCTTTTGCAGCGCCGGAGCCTTGTTCCGAGCGGCCGGGCGAGGCGGAGCAGCGCGGAGGCGGAGAGGGGCCCCGGCAGGAGCAGGCGATCGCGTGGGCCAGAGGTAACGGGGGTGGTGCGGGCCGGGCCGGCCGCTGAGGAGACCCTTGTGTCCCTGCGGGGAGCGGCGGAGAGCGGGAGCAGCCGGGAAGGCGGCGGGAGAGCAGGGGAAGGCCGGGGCGCCGCGGTGGTGAGTGCGGGGGGTGCTGAGGCGGGCCCGGGCAATGCGGCTGTGCTGCTCCGGCCCCTCTGGGGGGGGCAGAGGGACCCCGCGGGGGGCGGGAGGGGCTGTGCTCGCCGCTGCCGCTGCAGTTGGGAATGTGTCGGGGTTCCGGCGGTTCAGGGGCCGTTTCCCGAGCGGCGGGGCCGGGAGGGGGACGGGGGGGCTTCGGTGTTGCTTGTGGGGTGCTCTGGAGAACCGTGCCCCTGGCTCCGGCGGGGTTGGAGCAGGACCCGGCCAGCCCCGCGCCCTTTTCTCATGAGGGAATTTGTCTCTCTCTGTAGGCTACAAAACCCCAGAGAAGTTTCGGCGGTACGTAGCCTGGGGCGCGTTTGCTTCGCTGTCCGTAGGCGCTTTGTTCTGCGGGAACGCGGGGCCGGAGGCGGGGGGCAGTGGGATCAGGTGGGGGTCCTGGCTGCGGCGGTGGTTCCTGGTCCTTGGCTGAGAGCTGCAGTTGGGTGCGTCGTCTCATCCCTGAAGCAGAGACATTGACCTGCCTCTGCCAGCGAGGGGCTTTGCTTATCGGGGTCCTACAGTCCTTTCCTGCGGGCTTTCCCCAATCCAGAGCAGAATAGATGCCTTTATTTCAGTTCTTCCCCTCACCTAACGCCCAGGTGCCTGTTTGGGGGCCTCTTGCAGCCCCTGATAATTGAAGCAGCGCTTTTGGGGTTGCCCAGGGCCTCTGAGCCACTGTGGGGTGAGAGCTCCCAGAGGAAGGGCTGCTTGTGGCCAGAGACTGAACAGGAAGCCGCTGACTCCTTGATAAAGAGAACTCCTTTCTGGCTAAGTGGAGTGAAGTCTTTTATCCACAAAATACTAGGTCAAGTCCTGGCAGTTCTCTCTAGGAAGGCCTTATGCTGATGGTGCTTGAGACTAAACCTTTATTCTTGGGGGATTTCAAAAGAGCAAGGCATACTGAAACTGGGAGCTTTTCTGCACCTGCGTGGTGAGCTCCTCTGCCTCAACACCTTTAATGTGTCTGGTTTCAGAGTCTGTGGATGATCTGCTTGGCGACCTCCTGGGATACTAGGATGGTAAAAGGAACCTTTTTTGCAGCTGAAAGGGCAGCATCCTTATCCTCTTACTCCCCTGCTAGGAGCGGGAGGTGCTGGTGCAACAGCCAGTGATCTCTGAGGGGGAGGAAGCAGCAAACAGGGTTTTCCAGAGTCAGAGGCCATTGAATAGGCTGGATGTCAGCTTGGGGAGGCCCAGTGAAGTTCACCTCTGATTAAAAGCCTCTGTGTCCCTTGGGGAGACAGCAAATCCCCCTTTGGGGTGCCCAGGTCAGGTATATGCCCATGTCCGTCATCCTCACATCTCCCTGTCTTGTTTCCAGACGAAAGCCCCGTGAATTCTACAAGAACTTCCTGGCTGGCCAGGGGCCGCAGTGGGAGAGCCCGGGGCACCAGCTCGCCAGCCAGAAGTGAGTGCCTTTCAGACACAGCCTCTTGCTCTTGGAGATCTCTCTGTGCTCCCCAAGTCCTTGTGACGTGCCCCGTCCTCGGCTTCTCCCCCTCGCTCCCTGCCCCGACAGCGATTGCCCGGGAAGGCGAGTTACTGGCGATGCCTTTGGGAACTGGGAGCCCAGATCCTGCAGCTTTCCAGCGAGAGCTGGGTGCGCCCAGCCCGGTACATCTCCTGTACATCTGCCTTAGGAGAGTTGCTCGCTTAACTACAGCAGTCCCAGCGCTTCTGTCTTTTATGCGGGTGCTATTTTCGCCTCCTTTTCTGTTGCACAACGTGGCTGCCGTGGTGTGCCCGCGTGGTCCCCTCCACCTGCCGCCACCTGGCCTGGCTGTCTCCAACGCGCCCTTGCCGAGCTCACGGGTGCTGTTGCTGACCCCCGGGCTTGTGTCACAGGTCCCGTGTAGCGGAGGATTTCTTCGACAGATTCCCTGCAGAGGACGTGGAAGCTGCAGAGGTGAGCCCGAATTTTGGGAGAGAGCCTGGGTATCCCGAGGGCTGGGACTGAGCTGGGCCAGGCTTGCCCCTGGTGTCACCCCAGCCAAGTCAGCAGTGGGATATCGGGGGGAGCTGTGAAGTCTGACTGAAGAGGTGACCCCTCTCTGGCGTGGCTGTGGGGGAGCTGGGCTGGGGGGAGCGGGTAGATGGTGGGAGAAGGGGTTGTGGGTGCCGTGGGTGGGCTGGAGCAAAGCCAGGGGGGCACGTCGTGCTGCAGCCCAGCCCTGCTGGGTGCTCTTGGGAGGAAGCGTCACAGGAAGGACCCTCACCCAAAGCACCAGCCTGGGTGTTCCTGACGCTTCTCGCAGAGGCAGTAGGATCTCAGCAAAGGAATCAAGGCACGGGGGGTTTCCAGTGAGGGGCACACCAGGAGGAGCTGGGCATGTATTCTCCCATTCCAAACAATGAGGAAAACTGGGGGGTGGAGCATGGAAGCGAGGGGTGAGGAGTTTCCAAAGTCTGCTTGTCTCTGATCTCTGCCCTCCTTGGCATGCAGGGATCCAGTGAGTCCGGCAGAGAGCCCCAAGGTCTGCTATAGAGCCTGAAGGTCAGTGCAGAAATATCCTTGGTCTGAGCCCCGCGTGGGCTGCAGCCGTGGCCTCCAGCACCAACCTCCGAAGGGAGAAGCAGCGCTGAGGCAGGAGTAGCACTCGCCCTGCTCCCGTTGCTGTCCTGTTGCTTTCCAGTATTTGGACGACCCGGAAGCGGATCTGCTGGGAGAGTCGAGACCCGGTTCTAGGCCAGGGAAGACAACTGTGAAAGGTGCTACAGGTTACAGAACTCACCTTTCCTTTCTGGGAATGGAGCCTCAGATCTTCCCTTGGACCTCATCCAGCCTGTTCTGCACACGGCCAGATGAGAACCGGTGTTCTGGGTCAGGATTTGGGTGGCTGAGGGCGTCGCTGGTCCACCCCAAAGCACAGTTGCACCTCTGGGTGGGATCCAGCTGCACTGTGACCGTGTTACAGTCACTCGTCTCTCTTGCTGCTGCAGCAGGGATGCCAATGGGTCTGGTAGTCCCCTCAAATCTCCTTTCACCCTGAAAAATCCCCTCTGGACACGAGTAGCAGCTGGTGGGTTGGGGCAAGGACTAAGGTGCATTGGTGGAAGAGGGACCTTGGGCAAAGGTGGGGAGCAATTCTCTGAGTAGAAACTTGCAAAGCTGAAGAAGCTGCTCGTGTCTGCCAGAGCTGGAAACCCCAGTGTGAGTGACACCCAGCAATGTCCCATCAGTGGCCATGGATCAGGCAGTAGCATGTTGCCACTTTGTCACTTGCTGTGAGATTTGGTCACTGAAAAGAGCTATTTAAAAGTGACTCTGTAAACGGTCCTGAGAGATAAGGAGGAGAGGCAGGGCTGCTCTGATCTCTTGTTGGGAGGAAAAAAAAAAAAAAAGACAAGCCCCAAGCCCAGCCTAAACCTCGTACCATGTGTGATCCCACTCACAGAGCCACCTGAAGCCCAGACGCCCCTGCGCACCGCGACCCCAATGTGGAAGAGGAAGGAGCTCACCTTTGAAGAGGACGGTGACGACCTGATGGCTGCCCTGGGACTTGGCAGTGGCCCAGGAAGAGATGGCAGGCAGGGCAAGAAGGCAGAAGAGTAAGGGCGGTGAAGGGGTGGCGGGAGTAAAGGAGGGGGATGGCTTGTGTCTTGAGATGGTGCCGCCATGGTGGGTGGGGGATGCTGAGCTTGTGCCTGTGGGTCCCCGAAAGGGGCAGGAGCAGCCTTGTGTGGCAGAAAAGAGGCAGAGCAGGCTGGCAAGGCTGTGTGAGGAGGACCAGCCCTGCCTGTGGGAGAAACCCATCTGCTGCTGTGTCCCCAACAGAGAGGAGGTCCGGCCAGCCCGCACCAAGCTGGATGAATTGCTGGGACGAGGCTCCATGACCAGAACCCTGGAACTGCCAGACCTGGGAGAGCGCCGGGAGGTCAAACTGGCGAAGGAGTACCAAAAGCAGCCAGGTGAGCACAGCCAGGGATGCTGGGAAGGGCTGCAGAGGTGGCAGCATTGGCTTGGGCGAGCAAGATTGATTTCTACTGCCCTTACAGGGGAAATGCCCTTCTGCCCTCGCGGCAGCCTGGCAGCATTTGCACAGGAGCTGTAACTCGGCTGCCTTTGGCCGTGGGCTGATTCTCAACAAAAGTTTTTTGCAGCCACTCCGAGGAGGCCCCTTGCTCGCCGGTTTCTGGGCAAGACGTTTCCAGCTGTGTTTTCCCAGATGCAGCACTGTCAGTGGGAATTGCAGGGGGGGAGGAGGAGGAGGGCTGGAGTCTTTGCCGTTGGCTGCTCCTCTGGGCGCTGACTCAAGGCCGCTTGTCTGAACAGAGAAAGAAGAGGGCCGGGACAAGGACGATTTTGTGTTTGGAGCATACCAGCCCACGGTGGCCTCCATAGCCAAGGGCCGGCCGTCGAGAAGGCAGCCTCTGAGGTATTGTGCTCTCTGTGTGTCTGTAGCTGCAGCCACCGACCACGCTGCCCCTGCAGCAGAGCGGGCAGGGTCCCCGGTGTCCCTTCGCAGACAGGGATGTGACTGCTTCTCCTCACAGCAGGTTTTCAGCCGAGAAGAACAGCGAACTTAAAGCAGAGCCCCTCTCCAAAGCTCCTCTGTCAGCCAGCCAGAGCCCCGCACGGGGCCGCAGAAATAGAAGTGGCTGGCTGGGCTTGAAACATGAAGATTTTTTTGATTTGGAGCTGTCGTTTCCAGCAAAGGCCAGTCCTGCAGGGAGCTCCCCCAGCCCTGCCGCAGCTGGGCAGCCCGGCCCTGCCAGACAGCTCCTGGCTGCAGAGGAGGCAGCCACTAAAACTGACCCGGTGGAGAAGGAGGACTGGCTGAGTGCTGCCTTGGCTCAGAAAAAAGCCCAAGCGCAGGCGAAGGCCCAAGAGAGGACCGCCAAGCCCTGCGAAGTCCCAAGCGAAGGGGTGAATCCCGGCTCTCCTGTCAGGTAAAGGCGTGGTTGATGGCCGCAGCGCTCCCGTCTGCTCCGCGTGTAGCTGCTCCAGCAGGAGCTCTCAGAAACCCTGGGCTCGGATGTGAGAAATGAATTTTAAGCACTGTCTTGTCTCAGGTTGGGGTAATAATGTGGGGCTGTGTCCCACTGATCCAGCCCGCAGTCCCCTCACACCTCTGGGCTCTCCTGCCAATTGTAGCCAAGAGGGCACACAGTGCCGTGGGTCCCACGGAGCTGTCCTGGATCAGCACACCCCCGCGAGCTCCTCCCTGTGCTCCTCGTTCCTGCCTTCATTCCGCTTCCTTCTTCCTAGTTGAGGCAAACCACCTCCTCCAGCTGAGTTGACACAGAGCCAGGTCCAGCCTTGTGCCACTGAAGGGGACTCTGAAGCGAATTGCAGACAGAGAGCCCTGTGGCGTGGGCAGGGCTGTGTTGGCTGGGGCTGGTGCTGCCCAGGGGAAGGGGGTGGATGCAGCAAGGAGAAACAGCGGTGAGGGAGGTTTTGAGGTGTCTTTGCTCCCACTGCAGCCCAAAGGCTGAATCCTGCCACAGCTGAGTGGGACAGAGGCTTTCCCCTGCCAGGCAGGAACTGGTGTTGGGGGAAAGGATCTTGTCTTTCCTCGCCTCCTTGGCTCTCCCACATCGGATGCTTTTTGGTTGCAGCCCGCCAGCAGCCTCCCCAGGAGCACGGCCACAGGCAGCCGCCGTGCTGGACAAGGCAGTGAACACAGACAGCTCCAGGTAAGGCCACCTTCGCCTTTCAGGCGTGCTCCACGGGAGGGGTGTCTTGCAGAAAGCAGCTGCATGTGGGAGATGGGGCAACGGGGAGGGCTGGTAGCCAGCGGTGATCACACTGCCCTGGCACCTCTGTAAGCGGGAGGGCAGGCGGCTCTGAAGTTTAAAAACTCCAAGAAATGGCAAGCAGGAGAATGTCTGCGCGCTTCTCCCTGAGCTGCGGCGCTGCTGTGCATCACTCGTGTCTCTGTGCCCACGCAGGCCACCGCTCCCCTGGCTCAGCACCATGAAACAAGCCTCAGCTCGCCCGTTGGAGGCTGCACAGGGGGATCCCTCGAGCGACGCCAGTGCCTTGGGTGAGTTTCATGTGGTTGTACGGTTTGGGCAGCAGGAGGCAGAGAGGGTCCCCCGGCCCTGCAAAAACAACCAGCCACAGAAAGGCAGGAGCCGCAGCATCGCCCTTGTCCATGTGAACGCTGCCCAGGCTTTGCCCAGCTGTTGCTGGAGGGGGTTGCCAGGCTGCAGGATCCCACCATGCCCATGTCGTGGTGTGGTGGGGACATGGTGCTGGGGTGCACTGAGCTCCACAGCGCTGCCTGTGGGGTTTCAGAGGGCTGCTGGGGACTTGCTCTCTCTGAGCAATGGGTGGGCCTAAGTTTGTGCTGCCCCAACACTCGTCCCACTAGCGTTGTGTGCTGGAAGACCCCCTCCTGCCCTTGGCTGAGGCTGAGCACCACTTCAGATGCCACTGAAAGTGGCTGAGGGGACCCAGCCTCCTCCCAAGTTGATGGAGATGGAGGAGGAGCCATGCTTTGCCCCCAGACTTACTCTGCAGAGCAGAATCCCCGCCACTGTGCATGAGGTGGGGTAGGGATGCGGGTCTGGACAAGCCTGTCTGAGCGTCCATCCCCAGCTGCCAGAGCGGGGCAGGACCCTTCTCGCTCTGCCGAAGAGACCCAGGCCCTCGTCCTTTTGGGAGGGAATGGTTCCCCTTGGCCTGTCTGAATCACAGACTTGTTGAATTTTCAGTCCCCGCAGCCTCGTTCCCAGGAGAGCAGGAGACGCAGCGCCCTGCTCCGCTGGCTCAGGTAGGTCTGATGGGCCTGTGCCCCCGAGAGGTGCAGGATCGGGGTGGTGATCATGAGCCCTCCCCTGCCAACTCAGGGTCACCCAACTGTCCGTGCTCCCTGGGCAGGAGGATGGATGTGCTCCGCTTTGCAGCTCTGGGAGCCTGTGTTCATGGAGGCAAAGGCTTTGGAGAGCCCCAAGATGCCACGAGTTGTATTTGTCAGGCCAAAGCGTGTGTGCTGTGGCTGCTTTGTAAATCGTGTGCATTGACAAGCCTGCATTGCCTGAGCAGTGTTGACAGAGTTCCCCAGGCATCTCTGTATCCTATTAATGAGACATCAGAGGCTCCAGCTGACGAAGGACTTTTTCTTCAGCTGGTTTTCCCCAGTATGGTGGTGAAGATGCTCTGAGATTGTTTCTAGACAAGTGAAGGGGAATTGGAGCCTGTGACAAGGAGGGCAGCTCTTGCTTGGTCTCATCGAGCTGGGCCTCCTGGCCCAGCCCTGGTGGCAGGACACACACTGTCTCCCTGAGGACTCATGGTCTTATCCTTGAGTCTGTCCCCAGAGAAGGAAGAGCCCAGCGTGCTTGTGGCTGGGTAGGGGCTGCCGAGTGTCACCTGGGCAGCAGTGAGGTTGGGCTGGAGGTGTGTAGAGGAGGGACTGCAGGAGGCTGGGGCTGGGTCGCCATTCCCGGGCTGGGAGGAGATGCTCTCCTCAGGGCTTTACCTTCCCAAGAGCGTCCCTGTGTCTGCGCAGGTTAGCACAGCCAGGGCACAGCTGCAGGCAAGGCACATGCCTGCCTTTGGGGGCTGATGGCCACAACACAGAGCCCCCGATCCTGAAGGGCCTGGGTCTTCTCTCTCTGTCCCTGTAGGCAGAGTCCCCAGCCCTGGGCTTGCTGCCTGAGAGGAGGCTGGGGGCTCCCGCTGCCCAGCCCCAGGAGGATGCAACGGGCTGTCAGGCAGCACTGCTCCGTGCCCAGGACCGTGTGGCAGAGCTGGAGAGCCAGGTGAGCCACATCACCAGCTGGATGGGGGAGCAGGGGTGACCCAGGGGGAGGAGCAGGGGCCACGCCTGCTCCCAATCTCATCAGGGGGACAGGGCAGAGAGGAGGAAGCTGCGTGTCCAGAGAAGCCTGCGGCTAGCAAGTGCTGCTGTGGGAGCTCTGTCCCCTGGGTGGCACAAGGACCTTCTCCCTGGGTGCCCGGCAGGTCCGGACACTGGAGCTGGCACGGGCACAGGACAAACTCTTGATGGAGACCCTCCAGCAGCGGCACCAGGAGGACCTGGATCTCCTCCAGAGCACCCACAGGCGAGAGCACATACTCCCCTCCTCTGCCAGGGCCTTACCTACAGCCCTGTCCCTCTTCCCGCTGCCCAGATCCATCCCTGGGGCGGGCAGGCCCAGAGCCGTGTGGGTGTGGAGCTGGTGGGGGCAGAGAGGAGCCCCATAGGTGAGCCAAGGTGGGGGTCTGCTCTCACCCACACTGTCCCGTGGGGGAGAAGGAGGAGGAGCCGGTCCCAGGGCCAGCATATCCCCAGCCAGGGCTCAGGCTGCGGAGAGTTGCGTGTTTCCCCGCGCCCCCAGCGATGCCACTCTGCTCCGAAATCCCCGCGTGCACTGTGGGTGGAGAGGGCTGGCTACTGCCCTGAAAGTAACACTTCTTCCTGGCTGTGACTTCTGCGGGCAGGAGCCAGGTGAAGGTGCTGGAGGAGACCTGCAGGCAGCGGGAGCAGAGGCTGCAGCAGGAGAAGGAGCAGCTGGCGGCTCAGCTCCTGTCGCAGAGGCAGGAGGCAGAGCAGGCGCAGGCAGAGCTGGAGCAGCGGAGCGCGCTGGAGCTGGAGCGGCTGCGAGAGCAGCAGAGGTGAGAGCGGCCCGAGCGGCACACGCGTGGGGCTGGTGCTCCTGGTTGTGGCAGAGGAACTGGGGAGTCGTTTGGGGACACGGTGAAAGGAGACTCCAGAAGCACTGGGCTGTGGGCAGTTGGGTGGCTTTTGGAATGGGGATTTGCTTTGTAGCCGGACAGAGGGAGGTGTGGCTGGAGACGTCCTTTCAGAGTGAATGCACTGTATTTTGAAAGATGCTGAGCCCGGTGTTTTATCTCCCCCAAAGCCCTTTTATCCAGGTCAGTGAGTCACTGGTGTCCACACACTGGGGGTCAATGAGAAATCAGTTTCTGGCGGAGCAGCCCATCCCCCCCAGCTGTGGTCCGTGCCCAATGCGGATGCCTGTCAGTGGATGCCCTGGGACAGAGCCCCGTGCCAGCTCAGCTCCTGGGACCTGGTTCTCAGGCCCTTGACCAAGCCTTGTCCCCACTGCCCGTCCTGGGTAGCCCTGGTTTGTAACAGCCCGTGGTGGGCTCCTTCCCCGTGTCCTGCAGGGTGTCTGTGCAGGAGCTCCGTAGAGAGCACGAGGAGCAGCTCCAGCGGTTGAAGTGGCTGAAGGACCAGGAGGTCGATGCGGTGACCAGCGCCACTTCACACACCAGGTACCGATGGCCAGCGTCGCGTCCCCGCGTTGGTCCCTGGCCACGGTGTTCCCTGTCCTCCGGGGAAGCAGCCTCGGACCGTGGCACCAGAGGCCATCCCCTCTCCCACCCCCTGCCTCCAGGGACGCTGAGCTCTGCTGATGCAGGAATACTGCTCTGCTCTGCCCCAGAGAGGTTCGGGGCAGGGCTGCCCGGCCTTTGGCCCACCACATGACCCCCTCTCCATTTCGGGGAGATGAAGCGTGTCCCCCCGGGGTGACCCTCCCCTCGCTGCTCTCCGCAGGACTCTGAATGGTGTCATGGATCAGATAGAGAAATTCTCCAGCAACCTGCGTGACATCTTACAGAAGGTGGAGGCCACACATCAGACCACCTCCCAGGAGCTGGCCATGGGGGCACAGATGCAGGAGAAGCAGCTCAAGGGTATGTCTGCCATTCCTTTGTGCCGAAATGGCCGCGGGGTCCCCGCCGGGGCTGGGGACACCCAGGAAACAGGGAGAAGGTGCTCCGAGTTGGCCAGAGGCTGGGAGCCAAGGCTGGCAGAGCCTTGCCTGCCTCGGTCACTGGGCATCTCGGGGTCTTTCCTTTCCAAAACGGTGTCCTGGGGGGGGGTGCAGAAAGTGCTGAGCACAAATGTGTGCTGTTTTTCTGTGAATGCGGGGTGGACAGAGCGGGGCTTCCCTCTTCATGCTGCTCATGGCCCTGCTGCTGCCTCTCCCCAGTGCTCCAGGACAGGCTGTCCCAGCAGCAGAGGGACGCAGAGGAGGAGCGGCACCGATTCCAGGAGGTGGTGGCCAAAATGGAGGCCAGGCTGGATGAGCAGACTCGGCTGCTGGAGCAGGTGAGCCCAGCCTGTGTCCTCTGCCCAGCTCAGCCCTCCCGTCTGGGGATGGGCCGTAGGTCTTGCCTACTGGAGGTCCCTGGCCTGGAGCCTGCTAATGGCATCTGTGTCTCCTCTGTGTCTGAACCCAGGAGCGACAGACGGTGTTGGCGGAGCGCTCCAGAGCAGAATCGCTGGAGGAGGAGCGACGAGTCATCACCCAGCAGCTCTCCGTGGAGCGAGCAGAGCTGGAGAGGGCGAAGGTGAGGTGGGGCGGAGATCTCCAGGTGCTTTTCACATGTCCTGTGAGTCTGAGCGGGGCTGCACTGTGGTGTGTGGTGGAGGAAAGTGCTGGGCTGCAGCATCCTTCCTCTGCCTCCTCAATCCCACACCCAGCTGCATGGTGAATTGCCCTCAGACCAACACTCTGGCACACGGATGTGAGAGGCTGCTGTGTGCATGCACGGTGCTGCAGCTTCTCGGGAAGCCTGGGGCCAGAGCTTTCCATGCAGGGTTCACGCCAGGCGCCTTGGGCTTGAGGCAGCCTCTAGGTGTTGGCTGGGGTTCAGTGGCAGAGATGGGTTTAAAGGAGAAAAGTGCTCCAGCAAATGGGACTTAGTGCTTCCTCTCTCCCTCTCTGGCGATGCTCTCCAGAGTGCGTTGCTGGAGGAGCGGAAGTTGGTGACACAGAAGCACACGGAGGAGCGACAGAAGCTGGCGGCCGAGTGGGCTGAATTTCACACCCAGCAGGCACGGAGCAAGGAGCAGGACACGGCCCGAATCCTGCCGATGGACTCCCAGGGGGAGGGCCACGTCAGGAGCCTGGCCAAGGTACCGCAGCAGAGCCCCTGCCCGTGGCCTCCAGCACCCCCTTGGCAGGCTGCCGCGTGGGTCCTGCCTACAGGGGAGACGTGGAGTTGTTCGAGGCAGACACATCGCTCGGGGTGGTGAGAATCAGGCTGTTCCGGGAGCAGCCCAAGGCTGGGTGGGTGAGGGTACTGCTGGAGTACCTGGTGGCTCTGCACCCCAAACTGGCACACACGAGAAGCTCAGCAGGGGCAGATCTTTCCCATCTCTTGGGAAGACACAAGAGAGTGTCCAGGACAGCAGGTCATACATTGGTTTCCCCTGTGCCCATCCTAGGAGCGGGCAGAGGTGAAGATACGGGTCCGCGCACTGAGAGCCCAGGAGGAGCAGCTGGCGAGAGAGAAAGAGCTGCTGGATGAGGCCTGGCAGGAGCTGAAGGCGGAGAGGGAGGAGGTGAATGGGGCTGCGCTGCGCGTCCAGCAGCAGGAGGAGGAGCTGAAAAGCGTGACCAAGGTAAGCGGAGCATCTGCACTGCCATTCCCAGCTGCACACGGGCTGGCAGCAAGCTGGGCTTTCACAGCCCTCCCAAAGCAGGGGCAGAAAGCCTGTCCTGAAAGGGGAAGGAAGGGATGCACAAAGGAGTCCTGCCCCAGGGCAGCGAGGGTCGCTGTCCCCAGCCTCCCCAGCTGCTCTGCCTTGCAGCTCTCCTCCCAGAAGTATGAGGAAGGGCAGCGAGCCCTGCAGGAGGCACGCAGGGTCGAGTCGCAGGACCAGTCGAGGCTGCAGTCCCTGCAGCGGCAGTTGGAGCAGGTCAAGCAGCAGCAAGAGCGTCTGCACCAGGCAAATACCCCCTCGCCTTCCCTTCTGGGCCTGGGGCCGCTGTGCCAAGGGCCCGAACCTTTGCCAACAGCTTCTCTCTCTCCCTTTCTCCCTGGGATGGGGCAGGACCGGCTGAGCATGGCTCAGCAGAAGAGCCAGCTCCAACAGCTGCGCCAGGAGCTGTCCAAGAGCCCCACGATGCTGCAGACCACAGGCCAGGACTCCAGTGCCCCTCTGAAAGGCTCCAGCATGCTGTGTAAGGCTTTGTGCTTGCTGCTGGTGGGAAGGGACGTGCTGGGGGGCAGCTGCACTTGTATTCCACTTCTCAGGAGGCTTGGGCTGTTCCTGGGGGCTGTTTTAGTTCCCCTGTATATAAACCTCAGATGGGTGTTGGCCTCCTTGTCCTCTGAAGGAGCTCAGTGAAGCTCTGAGCCAGGGCAGTGCCAGGAGAGGGCAGAGGGGCCAGGAAGGGAGAGGCCGGTGGGTTAAAGCCCATTTGCACTGGGAGCGTGGGGAGGACCCTGCTGCAGAGACACGCAGGCAGCACCCAAAGGGATGCTGTGTCATCTCTGTCTCCAGTTCCTCTGATGGCGGCAGCACCACACAATTGGGCTTCTGTTCCAGGCTTTCCACCTCCCATCAGCAGCCCGGGAGGTATCCAAGAACTCCTGGCCAGGGCCAGCTCCGTCGAGCTCAGCGCCACCCTGGCGATGATGAAGTTCCGAGCCCTGCAGGTGAGTTGGTGGGAGACTGGGGTGGGAAGGGGCTGGGTGAAGCCTGATCTGAGCCTGATGGGAGACAGCCCAGGCTGTGGCTCAGATCATTACTGAGCTGTGGGGCTGGGCGGGCTTGTAGAAGCCCTGGTAACCTAGAGGAGTGATGCTAGAAGCAAGGACGGGTGGATCCTCCTCACAGCTGGTCTCAGGCTGATGGATAATGTCCTCCGTGGGGTTGCCCTTGTCCTCGCCCTATCCCTGGGTGGGAGAAGCCAGCTCTGCTGGCCTCTGGCTTCATGATGTCCCCATCCTCTCCCGTCAGCCCCCCGATTCCCTGCTGGGCCCTTCCCCAGGCAGGGCTGCTCTTTGAGGCTTCCGCTGGGGGTCTTGCTCAGAGTGTGAGGTTGTGGACTCGGGGCGGGGGGAGCCCCCACACCCCAGGGGGTACCACGGATGGTACCTGCCCCCTGCTGACTGCAGGAAGGAGGGTTTGGGATGCTTCCCTCCCTTATGAGTGACACCCGGGACTGTCAGCCCCCTTCTGTGGCACTCTCTGATATCTCTTCCCTCTCTTCTCAGGACCATTATTACTTAGAAAACGAACAGTTCTTCCTCGAATCCCTGAAGAAAGTGTCCTACAAAGTTGTTTCTCTGCCAGGCTGAAGGGGTGGCCTCCCCATGCCGTGCCCAGGGGATGGCTGAGCAATAAACCGATCTTCACACGCTCAGGAGAGTTTCTGTACTTATTGAGGCCTGGGTGCTCGGTGGACCTTTCCACAAATCAAGCACAGCAACAGCAGGTTTTTGTGCTGCTTGTATACACAAAAATCAGAGGCTTTTCCAAATACGCCTGTTAGATACTGATTGGTTTGTGATTAACATACTTCATGCTTCTGCTACTGCGTGTGCTCAGGGAAAGGGTCTCAACCTGGGCAGTGGTCTTTCTGACCTCTGTGTGTGTGTGTGTGTGTGGTTTTTAGTATTATAACGAGGGTAGTTCACTTCCAGGACACTCAAAAGTTAGTTTTATTGCCACGTTAATTTAATCGGTTGTTCACTTTGCCAGGTTGTCCAATATTTCATCCTCAGCACAATCCCAGACCTTCTCTTTATGTTCCAGGGTGTTCCACTTGTTTCCTAGGGTTTGGAGATCACAGTCTATCCTTGATGAATTTCTCATCACTAGTGCAGGTTGTCTTGACCACGCTTCAAAGTCCCACTTGCCCGAGCTTCAAACCCTTGGGTGCGGTACCTGTAGCCCCTGGCGCGATCCTTAACCACGGCTACGAGCAGATGTGGAGTGTGCCAAGAGCCACGGTGTGTCTGGCCTCCATCTCTGGGGGTGGCAGCAAGGGCCGCTCTGGGCGTGGGGCAGAGGGACAAGGGCGAAGGGAAGAGCGGGTCCCTGCGGGGCTGTCGGGGGGTTTGTAGTCAGGCGCGGTGCCAGGCAGCCCCGTTGCTCTGGCAGCGGGGGCCTTGCAGGGCCGGCGGTGCGCGGCGCAGCCCCTGTCGCCATGGGAACGGGGGCCTTGGACTGCTGGCGGCGCGCACCATGGCGGCGCCTTTGCTGAGCGCGGCGCTGCGGGGCCGGCGGGCGTTCGGCACGGCCGGTGAGGCGCGGGCCGGGGAGCTCCGGTTCCCCGTGAGCGGACAGTGGGAGGCGTTTGGAGTGTGTGTGTGGCGGGGCGGGGAGCCCTCGGCCGCCTGGGTTCCGCAAGCGTGCTGGCGGGGCCGGCTCCGGGGGGGGGGCGGTGGCAGCGGCCAGGGACCGCGCTCCCGCTCTCCGCCCGCCCCGGGCGCTCTTGGTCTTGTTTCTCGCTTTCTGTCTAAAGCGGGAACTCTGTCCGCTTCCAGCTGCGCTCTGCAAGCGGGCGGCCCCGCTGGGGCCGATGCCCAACGAGGATATTGACGTCGACAACTTGGAAGCGCTGGAAAAATACCGCAGTTTCACTCGCTACTTCAGGCTGGCGGAGAAGGAGAGCAGGAAGCCCCGCTGGTGGAAGACGTACCGGCAGCACACCTGCCCCCCGCCAGGTACTGGTGGGAGGAGCTGCTCCGCGCGAGGTTTTGCTGCTGAAGGTCGGGGCAGCTGTGGTTGGGTTTGCCCCAAAGCCTGCCCTGTAAGGAGCTGATGAGGTGCTTTGGCATGAGGTTGGCCCTTTCCCGGTGCAGAAGTTTGCAGAGTGCAAATGTCTTCCGGGGAAATGGATGTTAGTTTTTTGGAAGGAGGGCGGCTGACCTGCTAAAAGACGTGGAGCAAAGTAAAGTCGTGAGTCCTTGGAACCCCAGTAGTATCAGAGAAAGCAGATGTGGACCCAGAGCTTTAGAGCTGCAGCAAATAATAGCAAATTTGGCTGCTCTGCTGAGCAGGCGCAGAGACCAGAGCTGCTCCCCAGCTGGCAAACCTGCGGGCCTGGGAGTGTGATGGTTGGGGAGGGAGGAGGGAGCAGAAGGGTGGAGATGCAGAGGGAGGGCAGAGGTGGTAGAATCGAGTCTCTGACATCTCGGAGTTTGTGTCTCTTTCACATGCTTTCTACCGTTTGGCAGGGGTTTTGTGTTTGGGTATTTGGAGATTCATGTTTTTCCCATACATGATTTTTTCACCCCTCTCTGAAGAGCCAAAGACCGACATCAGCCTGCCGCGTGCTAAGCTGCTGCGGGCACAGGAGAGGAAGGAAAGAAAAAAGATCCTGAGGGAGAACCGCCAGAGTGCCGAGATGGAAAGAGCAGCGCGGCTCCGGACTGGTCTGTGCCCCACACCTCTCTCCCTGCCCCAGCCGGTCTGGGCCCCCAGCCACCTTCTGCAGCATTTCTCTCTCCTTGCAGTGCTGATTCCCCTCGACGAAGTCAGAGCTGAGTGGGAGAAGACCAGCGGCCCTTTTCACAAGCAGCGTGTGGCGGAGCACTGCGGGATATTTCGTGACTTGTTCAAGGGGGCCACGTTCACCCCCTGGGTTCCCTTGAGGGTGGAGTACAGCCCGGAGGACGAGTACCTCGTGCCGGTCTACTATGGGAACATGGTGACGCCGTCAGAGGTGTGTGAGGGGAGCTGGGAGCAGCCTCGAGCCCATGTGTGTTTCTGTCAGATGCTTCTAACAGGCGTTACTTGTTCTGGGGATTTCTTTTGCAAGGGTATTTCCCCTGTGATGAAAGAAATATGTTTCTTGGACACGACAAGGACAGAGCTTTGCAATAGGGTTGTTGTCTGTCAGCAGGCTGGTGTTTATTAAAGCCCTCTGGGGGCTCTGGGTGGAGCTGGCTTACTGGGTGGTGGTGTGGCTGTGCCCAGTCTCCTGGCCATGCCCGTGACAAGTGCATATTCTTTGCCTTGGAAATTGTGATCTGGTCTGAATGGAAGCTGTTGTTTGAGAGATTTACATTCCCTTTCTGTTGCTCTTTTAGGCTTCCAGTCCCCCTGCAGTGTCATACGAGGCAGATAAAGGCTCCCTCTGGACTTTGTTGCTGACAAATCCAGGTGAGTAGCGGGTTCTTTAAAAAAAAATCTTTAAACTGGGTTGTTTCACTCTGCTTTTGGTCAGCTCCTGTTTCTTTTGGCTGCACAAGCTGAGGTGAGGTGATATCTGGAAAGCAGGGACATTTTACATATGCAGGAGAGATTGTAGCCTCCCCAAATTTCTGGCAGTTGAGAGATGGAACAGTGATGCAACGGGACCTGTGTCAGAGTGTAGAGGGAAGAATTCCCTGACTCCCATCTTTTGTTTACCCTCAGAGCCCTCTCTCCCTTGGCAGTCTGCCTGGGGGGTAGGTTAGCTGACACTGTTTGCCCTGAGAAACCAGAGCACAGTGACGTGAAGCAGCTGAGCAAGAAGTCCTTTTACTCTTGGAATTCCATCTGTAGAGTTCTTTGCTCCTCCTTTTAAGCTCAATCCTATAAGGTTGAGTTACTTTTCTGGTAGGAAAGGAGTGCTGGGAGGTCTCGAGCTGCCCACTCCCTTCAGAGTGGATCCGGGCATGGGGTTGGTGCAAACATCAGGGTGTCCCTAAGTCACCTTTCCCTGTTGTGTGCGTTTGCAGATGGACATTTAAGAGATGCGGACTCGGAGTACCTGCACTGGCTGGTGTGAGTACGGCACCTCGCAGCTGCGCGCTGCTTGGCTCAGGGAAATCCCAGGCGGAGCGGGCAGAAACTCCTCCAGCAGAGCTCGGGAATGAGCGTTGGCTGCGGCGGTTCCATGGCGCTCTCTGGTGCCGTTGGCCTCTTTTCCCCTGGGTGCTGCTAAAGATGCTGTAGTTCCAGGCGTGGCTGCTGTTTGGCACTCAAGTCACTGGGTGTGATTTTTCTTCCAGTGAAAGCAGCCTCTGTTAACTGTTTCTCTGTCAAACAGGGCGTAAGTCATGTCAAAACGTAGCAGAGAGCAATTGGCAATGCTGGGTGAATCTGCTGGTCCTAATGGAGGGAAATGGGTGGGTATATAGTGAAGTAAACTTGTTTGTGTTCAGGACGAACATCCCAGGCAACGACATCAAGTCGGGTAAGGAGATCTGCCATTACTTGCCCCCGTTCCCTGCCAGGGGAACTGGCTACCATCGCTTCGTCTTCCTCCTCTTCAAGCAAGACTGCCCCATAGATTTCAGCGAGGATGTTCGGCCAGTGCCATGGTAATTCAGGCTTTCACTGGGCGGTTCCACACTCGCTTGGCTTGGCTTGGCTTATTGCTCGTTATGATCCCATGCTTGTTACTGCTGTAGGAGAGCAGTTCCTCTTCATCTGCAGGGTTGTTTGGGGCTGCTTTGAGTTTGTGTGTCGCCTGAGGCATTTGAAGTACTCGAGTGTATCCAAAGAAGGGTAACAAAGCTGGTGCAGGGTCTGGAGGACAGGTCTTATGAGGAGCAGCTGAGGGAACTGCGGGGGTTTAGTCTGGAGAAGAGGAGGCTGAGGGGAGACCTCATCATCCTCTACAACTACCTAAAAGGAGGTTGCAGAGAGGGGGGATGAGTCTCTTAAACGAAGTAATAAGCAATAGGACAAGAGGGAATGGCCTCAAGCTGCACCAGGCCGGGGTTAGACTGGCTCTTAGGAAGTATTTCTTTGCAGAAGGGGTTGTTGAGCGTTGGAATGGGCTGCCCAGGGCAGGGGTGGAGTCCCCGTCTCTGGAGGGGTTTAAGAATCGGGTTGACCCAGCGCTGAGGGATCTGGTGGAGTTGAGAACGGTCAGTGTGAGGTTAATGATTGGACTGGAGGAGCTTCAAGGTCTTTTCCAACCAAGGTGATTCTGTGAGGCCGCAGCCGCAGCCCTGCAAGCGCTGCAGAGCGCTGTCACTTTATCACGGGCTGTTGAGAAAGAGGTTTGCCCTGCCTGGGGCAGAAATGTGCACAGAGCTGAGAGTTTTTCTTTTGGCGACTTCCTTTTCCACCTCTGTTTTCTAGCCTCTGGGGTGATGTGGGGAAGTAGCTGCCTACCAGGGTGCTGCAGGAAGAGGCTCACCTCAGCTCTTTGCTTGGGTCTTGTTTCCAGCCATAGCCTGAAGATGCGAACCTTTAGCACGTTTGACTGGTACAGGAAACACGAGGATGCAATGACCCCGGCAGGACTGGCGTTTTTCCAGTGTCAGTGGGACAGCTCCGTTACTCGGGTCTTCCATCAGCTTCTTGGTAAGAAATGCAGCATGCGGGGCTGTGGGAAGGGGCCTGTTTGTGGGCTGGGACATGGCCCCTGCGCGTGACACAGAGTGTCAGTGGGCAAGCTGTGGCTGTAGGCTCTTGTTTGGGCCTGGCCTCTTGTCTAGGAGCTGTTACAGCTCAGGCTGGGTACAGAACGAGCCCTCTTCCGCCAGCCTCACATCAGTCTGAGGAAGCAACCCGTAAAGGGCCGTTTTGAAGGAGCATTTTACCATAACCACGAGAGAGCCTTCAGCGGGGCACGCTGGAGCAGCCCTGGTCCCGTGTGCGCGCCAGGGCCCTTCCTTGCTGCTGAAGGGGAGGGCCGGGGTCTGGATCTGGGCCATCCTGCTAACGGCGTCGCCCCTTTGCAGATATGAGAGAGCCTGTGTTTGAATTGGTGCGGCCGCCCGTTTACCATCCTCCACAGTTAAAGTTCCCACGCCACCAGCCTCTGAGGTACCTGGACCGATACCGAGACACGGAGGAGCCCACCTATGGCATTTACTAGGGACCCGGCCTCCTCTCCTGGCTCTTGGCAGATGGGGCTGCCGCCTTCCCTGCACTCCCGCAGCGGCGCAGCTGGGAGCCACCTGCGCCTCTGGAGGGAGACCACAGTCTCAGCCCCTCAGCTCCCAGTTCCCCTGCGCTGGCAGTGCTGGGAGGTGCGTGGCCGAGGGCAACAGGCGTTCATAGTGCTGGCAGCTGGGTGGTCAAAAGGCTGCTTAAAGAGGACGCTCCTAGATGAAAGCAAATCCATGGCCAGGCTGAAATCTTGCCCTGATTCTGTAGCAGAGCTGATCAGTAGGGGTGGCAGGTAGAGTCCCCCCCGAGATGTCCTGCCTTGCTCCTCTGCACGGATCACCGTTCTCCTTTTGCCTGTCTATGGAACAAAGAGAGCCAGGCCAGCCTGGATTTCCTCCTCTTTCCAGCGCTGCGGCTCAGGACCGTGTTGGCTTTCATTTGTGCAGTCCTCATCTGATTAAACACACCCTAGGCGATGCTGGCAGAGCTGTCTTTGTTGGGAAGAGCTTGGAGCGTGGGAAGAGTGCGGCTGTGCAGGTGATAAACCTGCACAAGGTCAGCGTTTGTGGAGCTGGCGTCTGCCAACAGCTGCCCCAGCATGCGGACCTCAGTCTCCTTCCCCTCACTCCCTGCACGCAGGTGGAGCAAAAGCAGAGCTGCAGAGGTGCTGGGCTTGGAGCAGACGCGGGGTGCTGGGCTGGCGCTGCTGCTGAGCCTGTCCCCAGGCTGGGGAGAGACTCTGCTTTCTGCTGTGCTCAGCAGGGCTCTGCGCATCCCCCCTTCCCAGCTTTAAACCCCCCAACACCAACATGCTCTTGCTGTTGCAGCTGCCTGTTCCCAGCTCTGGTTCCCAGTCCCTTTTTTCTAAGGTTCCCCCCTTCCTCCGGAAATAAGGGCCTCCAGCAAACAACTGAGAGTGTGCTGAAATGCCTCCCCCCTGCCCTTGCTCAGGGCCCTTCCCAGCTACACCTGAGCTCCCTGAACTTTCCTCCCGCCCTGAAGGGACTGGGGTCTGGTTTAAGCTGGGGTGAATTATCTGGTGAGGTGACCACAGCGGTGTGAGAGATGACTTGGAACTCCCCCAAAAGATCCCCGTGAGAACAAACAGCCTGAGAGAGAGAAGGGATGGGGGCAGTGGAGGCCCTCCCAGCCGGGGAACGTCTCAAGCACTCGCGAGTAGCGGAACTGTGGTTGAGGGGTGCAGAGTGTGGAGCTGATGAGGCTGCCTGGGCAGCACAGGGTGGGCTGGAGGAGGGAGCCCTGTGGAGACGGGACGGTTCTGCTCTGGGGCATCTTGTAAAGTTTCAAGGGCATCTGTCGGGTGAAGGACCTTTGCTTCATTATCCATGAAATGCAAATTAAAGTTGACACCCTGAGTATGCTAATAAAGATTAGCAAGATCGTGCTAATTACATCATCCCATGAAGGACCTTACCCCTCCCCATAGGAATGTGGGTCGGTCTAGGGGAGGGACCCAAGGAAAGTGTGTATAAACTGAGGGGGGGGTGACAGAATGGAGAAGTGAAGAAGACGGATGCCTCCCTGACAAACTGGGACGGGACCAACACAGGAACCCAGGCATGTGCAGAGAGCAGGAGCTGTCGTTTAAAGTGGAAAGGTGCAGGAGCAGGATGTGGCCCTGGCTGGCCGCTGGCATGTGTCACAGCCCTTGTCACTGCAGAGGGAGGTGGCGTGTGGCTGCAGCAGCGGTGGGTGCCCCTCTCTGCTGGTTCCCAGGCTGGCAGCTGCCGGGAGCACTGTGCTGCGGTCTCTGTGCCCCGCTCTGCTCGGGGACCCAGCCCTGGCAGAGGGGAGGACGCCAGGAAGTTCCCTCAAAGGGCGAGAAAGGAGCGAAATCAAATCCCCGATGGTGGGTGTCCCCCTGCAAACCCCTTCCCGGGCACAGACGTTGCTCTGAGCCCCGCCAGCCTCTCGCGTGTGTCTCCCTGCGGCGCCGCTGCAGCGTCTCCTCCTCTCCAGGGTCTCCTGCCGCGCTTCGCAGCCCTCCCGGTGCTGGGGGGAGCGGCTCCAGCCCTCAGAGTGTGGCACAGCCAGCGTGGCCGAGGGGGCACCCCTGGGTGTCTCTTTAAGAACACGTCTGGTTCGAAGCCTTGACCCGCCCCTGAGCTCAGCGTCACCATCTCTTCCTCCTCGCAGCTGAGTTTCTGTTTCCCCAGCTTCTTTCACCGGTTTCTTTCCCCGTCGCCCTGATCCCAGCCGCAGGCAGGATGGCATCAGCCATCTCGCAGAAGCTGGAGGAGAAGCTGGTGTGCTCCATCTGCCTGGAGCTGTTCAGAGTGCCCGTGACCTTGCCCTGCGGGCACAATTTCTGCAAGCGCTGCATCAGCGACCACTGGCACAAGCAAGAGCAGGAGCCTCCCGGGGCCAAGAAGGGGTACACGTGCCCCGAGTGCCGCAGGGGCTTTGAGCAGCGCCCGGAGCTGGAGAAGAATGTCACCCTGTACAGCGTGGTGGAGCTGGCGCGGGATGGCGAGGCGCGGGTCTCGGGCACAGAGGGGTCTGAGGTGGCCCACGGCGAGCTGTGCCCGCAGCATGGGCGCCCACTGGAGCTGTACTGCGAGGACGAGCGGCGGTGCATCTGCTGTGTCTGCACCGTGCGGCAGTGCCAGCAGCACCGGCGGGTGCTCTTCGAGGAGGAACGCTTTAAAAAGCAGGTGGGGACAATGGGTGGCAGGACTGGGGCGATGGCAGGGGGTGGTGAGCAAGGGGGAGTCACAGCACCTCAGACACAGCACGACATCCCCCTCCACTGGCCCGTGCCCTGCTGTGGGCGTGTGATGTGCCTCTGTGTGCTGAGCTGTGCCTGGCCTCAGCTGAACATGGGCTCTGGCCAGGGAGGTGCCACCAGTGCTTGGCTGCTCCCCGAGAAACCGGGGGCTGTCAGGAGCAGCAGAGAGCTGGATAAATCCAGCAGCACCGGATGAATGGTGCCATGTGTGTTTGTGATCCCCAATCTAGAGGAAACAGCTGAAAAAGTGGTGAAATTCAGAACAAGATTTCACTTTTCAGCGACCCTGGATGCAGCCTCTCCCCTTCCCAAGCCTTCTCCTTCCCCTGCAAGCCTTGTCCTGCTGCCCTGAGTGAGCTCCCAGGGGCCAGGCGGGCAGCAGTGTGCTGCACTGCAGGACATTGGTGACTCCCTTCACAGGCTCTTTTGAAAGAGTCCCTGGAAAAAGCCCAGGAAGAATCAGAGAGGATTGAACGGGTGATGCAGGAGCTGGAGGAGCGAACGTGCAGCATCAAGGTAACACTGTGGCCACCTGTGTGGGGGGTGTGCAGGTGGGAGTGTGCCGGCTCTCACAGCTCTTCCCTGCCCAGGACTCCTCCGAGGGGGTCAAATCGGTGATTCTGAGCAAATTTGCCCTCCTGAGGAAAGCCCTGGAGGATTTCCAGTGGCAGACGGTGGCCAGGATTGAGCAAGAGCAGGCAGCAGCGCTGGGGCATGTGGAGGAGGACTGGAGCTTCCTGAAGGACCGTCTGGATGTCCTCGGCCAGCACAGGGAGAGGGCTCAGGGGCTGCTGGCCTGCCCTGACCACAGGACCTTCCTCCAGGTACTGTGCCTGCACTGTGTCCCCCCCCGCACCCTTTCGGTGAGGACAGAGACGTGGTCAACCCCTTCCCCATGGGGGATGTATTCTCAGCCCAGCTTAGGGATGGGATGGGGCTGTGGGGAAGTGCTGCTTTTGGGGGGGTCCCTGAAAAGTTGAAGGGGGTGATGCTGGATGGGAGCAGATGGTGCTTCCCTCAGGGCCATGGGCAGCATCTCCCACCCCCAAACCACTCAGCAAGGCTCTTCCACTGCAACAAAACATAAAGTCCCGTGCTGCAGCCACTCTGCTCCCTGCAGCCTCTCGCTCCTGCTGCGACTGTCCCCTGACCCCGAGCGCCAGCCACAGCTAATGGCAGATGTTTTGGGGATGCCCCCATCACCCACTGGGGAGACGTAGTGTGTGCAGATGGGATTCGGAGCTGCGGATCCTCCCCAGGCTGGTGCATGGGTGTCTGTGCATCTGTTCACAGGAGTTCCCCCTGCTCCCAGCTCTGGAGAGCCCAGAGGCGCTGCTGCCCGTGGAGTTTGATGTAGCTGCTGTGATCAAGCCCATCGATGAGATCCTTGCCAACATCTCCAGACTCCTGCTGGAGGACCTGCCCAGCTCAGTGGCCCCCAAAGCCCCTGACCCCGCTGGCCAAGGTAACCCCTCTGCTCACAGGGTCACTCTGAAGGGCTCCAAGTCATCCTGAACCACAGCCTGGCCCGTGTCACCGTGCTGGGGACACAGCTGCTGGGCACAGGGGTTCGGGATGAGGACACACATCTACTGTTCAGCACATGGCTATCAATGGGGAGGGATGGGCTGGGTGGCTTCCCTGTGGCCTCCTCCTTGCTGGTAATGCCAAATGCAGTGGCATGTGCCCACTCCCAGGCTTGGATGCGATAGACTTCCTCCTTCCCCTGCTCCTCCCATCAAAGCCAGGAAGGAAAAAGTTTTTGAGTGGCATCACTCAAAATGCCTGTCCCCATTCTCCACAGGCCCAGTGCATCCCCAGGAGCTGGCGGTGAAGGTGGTGGCTCCTCTCCCCGTGTGCCAGATCCGAGCGGAGCTTCTGAAGGGTGAGGAGCACGTGGGGGTCTGGAGGGACAGAACCCTGCTGGGGTCCCCAGTAGGATCTGGCAACCAAGCCAGACTCTTGCCTGGGAGAAGGGTGGTCATGGCTGTGGGGGCAGGGGCTCCTTCCCTGACTCTCCTAATCCCTCTCCCTAAATGCAGAGAAGGGTGCTGCAGGGCCGGGGTGGATGGGTTGGGGGATACTGCGTGGATGGGAAAGGGCTTGTTAGGGGCATTAGCAGCACCAGAATCACAGAATCACAGAATCACAGAACCATCTAGGTTGGAGATCCTCCAGTCCAACCATTAACCTCACACTGACCGTTCTCAACTCCACCAGATCCCTCAGCGCTGGGTCAACCCGACTCTTCAACCCCTCCAGGGATGGGGACTCCCCCCCTGCCCTGGGCAGCCCATTCCAACACCTAAAGCAGGCGAACAGGGAACACTTTCCTGTGGAAACTGGGGCTCTCAGTGCCCAGCATTGGGTGAGCCACTGTCCCAGATCTTGCCCTGTCTCCATCCTCTCCCTTTCACCCACCTCAGGCATCTTGCTCGAGCAGGAGTGATGTGCCTGTTCCCCACGGCCCATATTTAGACACAGCACTGTCCCGCAGGCAGGCAGGCAACGTCAGCAGCTGGCAAGCGAGCACCCACAGGGATGTGTCGTGGGCTGCCCCAGCCACCCCTGGCACAGCACCAGTCCAGAGTCCTGCCTGCAGAGCCCTGCCTGCAGTCATGGCTCTCTGTCCAGGGATATGGCCTCAGCACTCGCAGCCGCAGTCCTTCATGTCCCCTTCCCTCCCTGGGCCCATCCCACTCCAATTCCTTAGTGATTTCCTCAGTGCTCCTTTTCCCATCTCCTCCCTGTTGGGAACAGGGTTGGATAATGTTTAGGGCACGTTGGTCATGTCACTCTTGCCAGGGAGGCGACTGATGCCTAGGGGACCTGTAAGATTCCTTCCATCAGGCCCCACAAAACATTCTCAGGGATATTAATAGGAAAAAGCCATGATTTATGTGCAGCGGGCATGACCCCAGCGTAACTGGCCAGGCCGGGTTGTTGCGGGAGGAAGGTGAGGTGCTGGTGGCCTGCAACTGCCCATGGCAAGAGGATTTATCGCAGCCTGTGCAGAATAGAGTAACCCCCTGCAATACCATGTTTGCTCACTTAGTGCCTGGTTTTCCCCCCCTCTCCCCACCCATGTTCATATTTTTTGCTCTTAAAACCAAGCAAAACTCTTCCAAAATGACCACAGAGCCACTGCTGCTTGCTGGCTGTGAGCTGGGCTGTGCAAGGACAGCGCGAAACGTCGCGTGTCGGTGCCTCACCAGCTATTTCTGGGCTCTTTGCGTTCCTTGTGGCAGGTGGGTGGGCAGGTATCGCATCTTCCCCTCCAAATGTGCTACAGCCTGTTCTCTTCTGTTTTGGGAGCCAGCCTTATGCAGTTTAAACCATATCACTGTTGTGGGGGCTCACATGAAGGGTGTAAAGGTGTGATGAATTTAAGCCCCATCCATGTCGTTTCTCTTCTTAGACCACCGCAACCTGACCTTCGATCCCAAGACAGCCAACAAGTACCTGGAGCTGTCGAAAGGTAACCGGAAAGCCAAACACGGCCCCAGTGCCATCTGCGGGTGGCAGGAACAGGGACCCCGCTTCGAGCCCTGGCAGGTGATGTGCACGCAGGGCTACGGCCATGGCCACCACTACTGGGAGGTGAAGATCTCCAGCCACTCTGTCATCCTGGGGGTGACCTACCGTGGTCTCCCCTGGGAGCGGCAGCAGGGCCACAAGTTCAACATCGGCCTGGACGGGGGCTCGTGGGGGCTGCAGGTGCGGGAGGATTGCTACCTGGCCTGGCACAAGGGCCAGGCGAAGAAAATCCAGGAGCAGCTATATAAGAACCTGGGGGTCAGCCTGGACTATGGTAAGGGGCTCCTCTCCTTCTACGGCCTCGGGGAGAAGATACAGCTCATCCACTCCTTCCACAATGTCTTCACCCAGCCCCTCATTCCTGTCTTCTGGCTGTGCGAGGGGCGAGCGATGACACTGTGCCGGAGGGACTGAGCCGGAGCCGTGGTGCTGCTCTGTTAGCCGGGCTGGCAAGCCCCAGGCTAGTGCCATAGCCAGGCTGCAGCCAGGGGCTGTTGCGGTGCGAGTGGGACCCAGATGCTGAGGCAGGAGTGGGGTGCAGTGTTTTAACAAGGGCTGATGAGGACAGACATGCAAATTAACCCACTCTGATTTGCATATGCAAATATCACACTGATTACACAAGTTAGGGCAGGGGAGGGGACGCAGGGCTGTGCCCTCGCTGTGGGGATGAAGCTCCTGGTTGCTGTGTGGGGGCACATGTGGGTGCCTGTCCCTGCAGAGGGGGTGAGGGGTGGGTAGGGAGGGTGCAAGAATTAGGTTTCTCTTCTCTCTCCTGTCCTGGCCAGACCTCCCAAGCCTGGGGGAGATTTGAGGTGAGGAGGACCCCAGAGGGGGTTGCTGCAGCCACTGGGTGCCGTGGAGCAACGCGGCGGGAGCCCTGTGCTCCCCCAGCTGCACACGCAGGCAGGTCCTGCTCCCCCAGCCCCTCACAGTTCCCTCTTGCCACTCTTGGACATGGCAGAGCAACTTTTTGAGGTGCCACACTGCGGCTGCTCTTTGTACAAAGTTGCTTTCCCCAATAAAGCTCTATGTTCCTATGGGGTTCACCTCATGTTGGTGGGAGCTGTGGGAACAAGCAGCACTGAGGGGGTGAGCTGGGTGCCCCTGCTCCCGCACCCATCCCTGCAGGGCCCCATCCTGTCCCTCCGTGTCCTCGCAGGGACCAGCACCATGGAGTGACCAGCTGGCAGCAGAATTAGAAGGTGCTTAATTTATAGTAGCACTGCGATAAGGAAATCGGGTTTCCTATGGCTCTGCCCCAAGGTTGATCTGGCGCAGAGGAAAATCTGAAGCTTTGATTGAAGCTCTTCCAAGGGCGAGACGGCAGGTCCGGCATCTCCCACCGCCCCCGCAGGGATGCTGGTGAGGACTAACGGGGCGAAACTGGGCACCGGGTTCAAAGGTGCTGGGAACGTGCAGGCAAACGCGTGGGGAATGAATCACATGAGCTTGTTTCCTTTGGGGAAAAACAGCTTAAAAGGATCAATCCCCTTCTTCACAGACAGATGCGATTTGTCTTGCTGTGCTTCCTCCTTCACTCTGCACCTCCCCACTCCTGGGCCTGTCCTTGGGTGGGACCTTGGGCCGGCGTGGACCTGGGAACTTATCCAAGCCAAAAAATTGTCTGTGCACAGGAGGTGTCCGGAGATCCCATGTTTACCAGACAGATCCTCATACTGAAAGCACTCTGGTGTCTCCCCAGCCCCATCCCTGCCTGGTGCCTGCGGGCTCTGGCCGGGCCCCAGAGGAAGAGGGGACAGGGTTTGAGCCAGGACCTGGGCGCTGTGGCCCCTTTTTGGCCATGGGAACGGCTGACATGGATCCATGGGCACAAGGGCTGGCAGGAAAGCACCCGCACCTCTGTACTGGGGGGGGGTCAGGATCCTCCATGTGGCCCCAGGGTGCAGGGGGGTGGCAACAGGTTCTGGGGCAGCACATCTCAGGGGGCAGGGGATGCTCGTGGGGGGGCAGCAGACCCCTGGGAGGGGGATTGGAATGGGCAGATTTGGGGGGTGTGCAGCAGCTACCCCTGGGGCAGCAGAACCCCGGGGAGGGTCCGGATCCCAGTGGGGCCGATCCTTTAGGAAGTTGTAGCCCCTGGGTGAGAGGCGGGATGTCCTCAGCAGGGTGGTATCCCCCGGGGGAGGGGGGCGCAGATCTCCCAGAAGGCAGCAGATGCCGGGGTATGGGGGGGAAAGGACCAGATGCCCGGCGGGGGGAGCAGATCCCGGGGGTGAGACCCTCACCCCGGAGGGTGACTGGGGACCAGGTCCCGCGGGGTGTGGGGGGGTCAGCCCCCACCTCCAGCCCGCCGGGAGGCAGCAGACCCCCACCAGCTGCGGGGAGCGGAGCCCCGGCGCGGCGGCGGCCGCAGCTCCGGGCGTGGGGGAGGCGGAGCGGGCGGGCGGGGCGCGGCGGCCGCCCGCCTCCCGCCGGGGCTGGGAGCGGGGCCGGGGCCGGGGCGGGCGGCGGGGCCGGTTGGTCGGGGCGCTCAGGGATGGAGACCGCGCCCGGGAGCGCCCCGCCGTCCTCCGCCGTGGCGTTGCGGCTGGCGCTGGCGGCTCCGGGGCTGCCCGACGGCCCTTTCGGCTGCCCCATCTGCCTCGACCTCCTGAAGGACCCGGTGACGGTGCCGTGCGGGCACAACTTCTGCCAGGGCTGCCTTGGGGCACTCCGCCAGCGGCCGGGCCCCCCCGACGGCAGCGGCGGGGCGGGCGGGGCTGCCCGCTGCCCGCTCTGCCAGGAGCCCGTCCCCGCAGCCTTGCGGCTCCGCAAAAACCGCGCCCTCTGCGAGGTGCTGCCGCTGCTGGCGGCCGCCGCCGCCGGTTCGTCCCCTCCATCCCCAGCCGCCTCATCCCCGATGGCACCGGGAGCCGAGGAGGAAGATGCGGCGGGGGAGGAAGGAGCGGCGGTGCTGTGCGACGTGTGCCCGGCGGGGTCGCGGGTGGCGGCGGCGCGGTCGTGCCTGGTGTGCCTGGCCTCCTTCTGCGGGGCCCACCTGGAGCCCCACCGCCGGGCCCCCGCCTTCCGCGCCCACCGCCTGGTCGCCCCGCTGCGGCGGCTGGAGGAGGGTCTCTGTCCCCGCCACCTCCAGCCCCTCGACGGCTTCTGCCGCGCCGAGCAAACCTGCGTCTGTGCCCGCTGCCGCGCCCACGAGCATCGTGCCCACGATGTGGTGCCCCTCGAGCAGGAACGGGAGCACAAGGAGGTGCGTGGAGGGTGGAGGCGGGGGGGGCACGGAGGTCCCCACGTGGGGATAGACCCGGCAGGGGCTGGGCTGGGTGGGGAGGGATGGGGGAGGCTGGGTGGGCAGGGTGCTGCACCCGTATCCCGACGCGGGACCTAACCCTGGCAGGGGGGTGTCCATACGGGGTGCAGTGCCAGCGGGGGATCTTGGGTGAGGTGAGGTGTGGCACCCCTGGGAGGTGTCCATGCTGCACCCACATCCCCACGGGGGACCTAATCCCCACGTGGGAGGGTGTGCAGGTGTGGTACTGGTGGAACGCCTTGTGTGGGGTGGGTGTGACAGCCCTGTCCCCTCAGGGGACCCCACGCTGGCATCGCAGGATGGGGTGCTGTGCCATCAGGGCACCCTGTGGGGTGGGGACAGGGTGGGCAGCCTAGGACAGGCATTAGGGGGAGACTCGCTGCCAGCCAGCCAGCCCGTGGGGTTTGGTCCCACTGTGGGGCTGAACTCACAATCCCTGTGGGCGTAGGGCCGGGAGCGAGGGCGCCTGGGACACCCCACGGTGGCCGCCCCCGCGGTCACGGGGCACCCGTCTTCTCCGTCTCGTTCCCACAGTTTCGTCAAGGCGGTTTTTCTTGGCGCGCTGGCAGCCTGCCCGGCCTCTGCTCCCCCTCCACCAGCCCTTTGTGTCCTGGCGTTTTGGCAGCGGGATTTTTTCCGTCACTCCCATTCCCAGATGCGGCTGAGTCACCTCCCAAATTCGCACCCACGAGCCTCCCGAGGAGCCCGGCACAGTTGCTGCCTTCCTGGGCACTGCTGCCTCGAGTGCGTGGGGCCTCTGCGGGGCTGCAGGCAGATGGGAGCCTGCGAGGCTCGTGGTGTGGTGGCATCCCCGCCTCAGCATGGGGCATTTGGGGACCTTGGAGGGGGGGTGTATTTCTGGGGGAGGGCCCAGGGGCTGCAGACACGCTGGCAGGGAGCACAGTAGCAGCCCCGAGCCAGCTCCCATTCCCTCATGGGCTCTTGGGTCTGCAGGAAAACCCTTTTGCCGACGTTATTAGTCATCAGGTGCCTTAAAATAGAAAGTGTGTGTGATCCCAGCCCTGAGGAGCTGTCGGGCCTCAGCAGGCGCTGCTTAACATCGCCTGCACGGCCTCTGCGGCCGCTCTCTGCCACAGCCCTCGCGCTGCGGGGTGGGAAGGACGGATGGGTCCTGTCCGTCTCGCCAGACACGATGGCCGCAGGGAGCTGGGGGCTGAGCATCGGGGCGGGAGCTGCCCCGGTTGGGGAGTGCGATGCCCTCCTGGCTCCCGAGGGACCCATCCTCGTGCTGGGCAATGGCTGGCGCTAACAATAGCGTGTCAGGAAACGCCGCGTTCAGGCAGTGCTTCCTTTGCAGCCACGCAGCACCCCGTGCTCCCGAGCTGGTTTGCTTTGCTCCTAACAAGAAACCTCCAGGGGACTCAGGGCTGAGTTTCCGAGTGCTCTAGGTCTGCCCTTCAGCTTCCGCACCAGTCTCAGGCGTTTTTTTCCCAGCCTTGGGATACACACTAAGAGCATGCGGCTCAGCTGCGCTTGCTGCAATCGCTGCCGAATGGTTTTGCTTTCAAGTTCCTATTTTGTTTGGCCTGTGCTGGGACCAGGCTGGGGACCGTGGAGCTGGGCATGACCCTTTGTAGCCCAGCTGCTCCTTTTGTTTTCTAAGCGAGTGAGAAGGGATGTTTGCAGGTCAGGTATTGCAGGGGAGGAAAACAGGAAAACAACTCGCAATTCTGTTTGCACCCTTCACCCAAAGCCTGATAGCAAGGTCACAGTCAGAGAGCGGGCTGTGTGTTGAACTTAGGGAGGGACAGGGTCCCCCGCACCTCCCTGCCGCTGGGATCGGGGGGCAGAGCTCAGTGTTTGTCCCTCATGTCTGCAGGCCCAACAAGCCAAATTCCTCAGCGATGTGGAGAACGAGATGGAAGAGCTGACAGTCACCATTGCACAGGCCAAGAAGATGGTGGAGCTCATTAAGGTGACTCTGCAATGGCTTCACTCCGTTAGCGTGGCTCTGCTGGGCCAGGGAGCAGAGGCGAAGAGGTCATGAGCTTCTGGGGATTGTGGGGTGTAGAGGTGGTGCTCCCAGGGGAGCAAGCGCTCCATAAAATGGTGGTGACCCTGGTAAGGGTCCATGAGGATCCTTGTTTCTCATCTCTGTTAACCCTGATGGCATCTCTGATTGCTTTTGTTTGCAATCTGGAAGGAGGAAAAGGGCAAGGACCATGCTGGAGCATCCACTGGCTCTTGCACCTTCTCTCCCCAGGCTCATGGGGTTTTGGTCCCCTTTGGCTCTAGTGCAAACATGTCACTTCACCGCCTGGGGACATGAGACGTGGTGGAGCAGTAAGTGGCTGTGGCCAACCAGGTCCCTCAACACCTGGGTTGTAAAGTGCTCTGAGCTCTTGGGTGAAGAGGGTTACAGGGTGTCAGGGGGACCCCACAGAGCTGAGAACTGGGTGCTGGGCAGGTGACAAGGGTGCTCTCCTGCACCCTCAGCTGCAGGAGGTAACCCCAACCCCTTTCTCCCTACGGTCAGGGTGCTGCCACGAAGGAGAGGGAAGGAGTTGAGAAGCTCTTTGCAGAAGCCTCCAAGGTCCTGGCGACCTTCCAGAAGGAGGTGACTGGTTTCATCGAGGAGGGGGAGCGTTCCATGCTGGGGGAGGCTGAGGCTGATCTCCGCTGGAAGGAGGAGAGACGAGCGAAGCTGGCCCAGTGCAAGCAAAACCTGGAGAACGTCCCCGGCACTGACACCATCTACTTCCTCCAGGTGCCTGGGTGGGATGGGGCGAGGAGATGGAGCTGATAATGTTGTCTTTTGGGGTTTTGTCCCCATTTCATGTGGAGCTGGCTGCCAGGAGCCCTGGGATGTGAGAGCTGCAGAGTCTCATTCCTATTGGCACAGTCCTCTCCCCTCCCGCACATCTTGGTGTGGGGGGCAGAGAGCGAGAGTTTGGGGTGCCCCAATGCCCCCATCCAGCATCCCCCCCCCCCCCCCCCCCCCCCGACAGCCCAGCAAGAGGAGACCTTTTTGGGAGGAGATGCTGCTCCATGCGAGGTGAGCATGGTCTGGGTCCAGGTTTGAAAGGGAGCGAAGAGAAGGTGCCAGGAACGCGTGGCCAGGAAAGCGCTCTCCTCCCTTATGCAAGGCTGTCCTTGGGCCAAGTCCTGTGAGCTGCCAGTTCCCAAATCCTCAGGGGCAGGGTGGGGTTGCGGAACAAGAGACAATTCCGGCTTGTTTAAAACCTCTTGAAACTCTTTCTGGCTCAGGAATTTCAGGCCTTAAAAGTAGCCATGGAAGAAAACCTCTCCCCGTCTCTGAGCTTCCAGAACGAGCTGAACTTCACCAAATGCACCCAAGCCGTGAGTGCCATGAAGGATGTGCTGTCCGCTGCCTGCAAAAGCCAGTGGGACCACTTGCAGGGGAAAGCAACTGATGGGCTGAGCTTCCAGGAGATGGAGGAAGGTTTGTGTTCACCCAGTCCCTCTGTGCGGAGGTCACCCCGTCACCCTGCATCCTCCCTGCGTAGGTGGGAGATGCCTGCAGGCTCGATGGCTCCTGCGAGTGCTGGCCCCTCTCCCAGCAGCCCTGGAAGCTGACCGGCACGGTTGCGCTGCACGTTGCACAATCCCTGTCTGGGTTTACGCCTCATCCTTGAGGTTTTATGAATTTTTCCACGGAGACCAGAGACTGGAGAGGCAACAAACAGCCTGAGAGTTAGGCAGGGCCCTGTGGGAGGGGGCAAGTGGCCAAAGAGGCCTCCCATGAAAGGGGACTCTTTCTTCCCAGGATAGATGATCCTCTTCACGGGGCAGGCTGTGGTGTCCCACACCTGCCAGGGTTAGAAAGCCACCGTGGCAGCCTTGCCCGCGCTCTCTCGTTTAGTCTGAGCTCTCTCCTCTCATTTTCTTGGATGCCTGTGGGAATTGCAGCCGGTTCGTTGTCCCCCCCTGCTCATCTCCCTGGGGTGGCAAAGGTGGCATCTGTCCTTTCCCATGTCTGAGCTGGCAGGGACGTGCAGGGGGAGCTGGGGATGCTGGCTGGGGCTTGGGGGCTGCAGCAGCTGGGTGCCGTCAGCGTGTTGGGTGGGGCGTGATGCTCCAGTAACACCCTTGTTTGTGGCATCGGTTTCTTTTGCTGACGGCAAACCCTTCTGTCCCTGTCCCTGCAGCTGAGTCCCGATTTCCAGACAAGTCAAACAATCCTGCCTGCCGGGAGAGCCGTGATTACTTCCTGAAATGTAAGTGAGGGACTTTTGCTTTGACAGTTGTTGCTAAGGTCCATCTTCCCTTTCCCCTCTCCCTGCCGGCTGGCTCCTTCCCGCATGACTGGCCAGTGCTGGTCCCGAGCCGACGGCTGGCAGGAGCGCTGCCGCCACCGGAGGAAATATTGCTCAGCCAACAAGGAAGCCTCCTCGCTTTCCTGACAACGGTCATAATCTGTTTAGGTGATATTTTTTTTCCCTTGTCTGTGGTTCTGCTGGACTAGCTGCCAGGGGGGTTGCAGGCATATCATGTAATTTCTGCTGCCTTCCAGCCCTTGACAAATTGGATCCTCTGTTAAATTAGATCAGAGTTTGTGCATCTGCCTTGTTTGCTGCAGAACAGCAGTGTGATGAGGGTCAGCTTCAGCGGCAGCAAGCAGATGGATAATTCAGTGGCTGAGCAGAGACAGTGGGGCAGAAGGGGCTGAGTTTGGAGGGTACCAGGCTGGGCTTGGGCTCCAACATCCCACACACCCCCCCCCCCAGCCTTACAGGGGATGTGGGGTCATCTACTGAGATGTCCACAGGGGACAAGATCTGCCTTGGCGGCACCAGTGCACCCCACTGGGAGCCAGGCAGCAAAGCCTGGGCTCAAGCAGGATGTGTTGTGCCACTGCTCTAGGGTTTGGATGCGCCAGTGGTTCAGACCTGCAATGCAACTGGCAGCGATACGTGTCCAGGGCTGTTCCCACTGGACACCCCCTCCTCTGTTTGGGATCCAGCAGCAGTTCTCACGTGGCCCCCCATGCTGGGGGCTGCCTCTGCTCCCACAGGAGCCGTAGGACAGCGAGAGCTGACCGCAAGGAGCAGCTGGTTCATAGCCATGATGTGCCTGGAAGTGCCTGGCTGTTCTCCTGTCTTCTTGCGGTGCCTCCCTGCTGTGTTTGTCTGTGGTTGCCTGAAACCTGCTTTTATATGGGATGTTCCTACTACCATACTACCTACATTCCTCAATGTCTGATATCACTGAGCAGCCCTTCTGCTCGCTCCTTTGCCAGGTTACCTGTATTCATGCTGCTTGTGGGAATGTCACCTCTTTCAGCTCCTTATCCTCAACAACTGAAATTGGCTGTGGGATTTAAAAGCAGAGGGACAGAGTGATGGTGGAAGTCAGGCAGGATCGTGTTAATCGCTGAGGGCTGGAGCAGGGGATCAGAACGAGGCAGGCTTGGGGGATTTCCTCCTGTTTCCCTCCTCATCCTTATGTCTCCTTCTTGCCTCACACAGTTGCCTTCATCATTGACCTGGACAGTGACACGGCCGACAAGTTCATCCAGCTGTTTGGCACCAAAGGGGCCAAGCGAGTGCTGTGCCCCATCCCCTACCCGGAGAGCCCGACCCGGTTTATCAACTGCGAGCAGGTGCTGGGTGTGAACCTCATGAACAGGGGCAACTACTACTGGGAGGTGGAGCTCATCGATGGCTGGGTCAGCATTGGCGTCATCGCTGAGGACTTCAACCCCCAGGAGTCCTACAACCGTGGGCGCCTGGGGCGGAACGAGAAATCCTGCTGCCTGCAGTGGAACGGACAGAACTACGTGGCCTGGTTTGGTGGCTTTGAGTCTGTCATCCAGCAGCCGTTTTTTCACACAATTGGGGTCTTCCTGGAGTATTCAGAGAAGGCCCTGACCTTCTATGGAGTCAAGGACTCCAAGATGACCTGCCTGCAGCAGCTCAAGGTCTCCCATCTTGCCAAGGGTCAGTTTGACCCGTTCCAGAACAAGATCAACAACAAATTCACTTCTCTTTTCTTATGCAAGCTGAAACCAGCCTTCTTCCTGGAAAGCGTCGATGCCCACCTGCAGATTGGGCCACTGAAGAAAGATTGTGTTTCGGTGCTAAAGCGTAGGTAACTGCCCAGAGAGCAGGAGCATGGGAAGACCCAGGAAAGTCTTTCCTGCAGTGTGTCGTCACCATCACGGCTTCTCTTTGGTAGTGTTGTATTTCTCTGTGGCAGCCCTCCCTCCTCACTTTATGCTGTTGGTGACCCAGGGGTGGATGAAGCTGTCTGGTGAGCAGAGCTGCGGGCTGGGAGCTGGATTCGAGTGCTGGCTCTGCCTCTGGGCTGCTGAGCAAACTTGGGTGAGTCTCTGTACTGCTCCCTGCCCCTCAGTTTCCCTTTCTGGACATCAGGGACCGTGATACAGCCTTTCTTGGTAAAGTGTATTGCTCAGGAGAAGTGCCACATAGATTTGAAGCTGTATCTTGGCCAGCTGCCAGGCTGCCTGGTCCCTTTCCTTAATATCTGCTTGCACTGCCCTGGCGACTTGCACAGACGTTCTGCTTTGTGCCTTATCTCGGTCTCTGTGTCACTGCTGCTTTTTGAAGCGCTGGCTCATCGACACCTTCTGCATGCTCCTTGTGAAGTGCCTTCGAAGTAGCAAACCCAGAATGGACTGGGTGAACCCCCAAAGCAGATGAGGTTGCTTCCCCAGTGCCTGCATCACCATTGTGCCTTGGTGTGGGTGAGCAGGGTGCTCCGGGGCAGGTGGGATGCAGAGGAGCCTGGCTGGGTGCAGGGGCGATGCTGCAGTGACAAAGTACCTCTCCTTGCGGGGCTGACCACCCGTTAGTGCTGCAAACGTGAAACGAGGCTCTTTGCCCTCCTCCACGCTGCGGCTGGTATTTTGAGTGCTGGTCTGTGGACAGGCTCATTTGGGAAAAGCTGTGGTCCCACGTGTGTTGGAGCCCTGTGGCCATTGGGTGGTTCCCCACCACAGCCAAAAATCCCAGCTGGGAAAGGGGAGAAACCTCCTGTCGAGAAGCAGCAGCACCATTCCTGCCTTGAGATGGTGAAGCAAGTAGCACAAAACAATTTAGAGGATGTGCTTTTAGTAAACACATTCCATGGGAACTGCTTACAGAAGCTTTACAGCCAAATTTCCCCTGATGTTTTTGATGACCCAGCTATTTTAGGGGATTTTAATACTGTTAAACTCCCAACTCTTAAAGTACCCTGGGCACACTTGAGCTCTAAATGTACCCCTTAGCTGAGAGAGTTTTTTAAGTGACAAAGAGGTGCTGTGAATATGTCCCAGGAGTAAATGGTCTGGTTTAGGGACAGCTGTGAGCTGATTGATAAAAGGTGCAGTGTCAGTCAGTAATTAAGTAACCCTTTAGACCCCGGCAATAAGTAACAATTAACAAAAACTAGTCTCAAGCAAGTGTCCCCTCCAGAAAAGGTGGAAACTTGAGGCTGAGAGCCAAAAATGCCAGTTCACGTGTCCTGAGGGAGCTTTTCCAGAAGGAAAATACAGAAATACTGCCTGTAAGGGCAGCACAGTGCAGGCCCTGTCTCAGTGCGCCGTGCCTTTCCACAAGTTTATTTTTTCTGGGATTAGTTTGCTACCTACCTCCCAAAGCTTGCTTTACAGAATCATAGTGCTGTGTAATATATACCTAGAGAGAAAATAAAGAAATCAGGTTCTTCACTGGCGTGAGTGAGTCAGTGATGACGCATCAACGGTCAACAGGGATAGAAAATGGCCCATTTAGCTAAATATATGAAATATATATATATTCCCCGAAGGATAAGATGGAAATCATAGTGGTATATTCAAGCAAGAGCCAAGGGAAAAAAGTGAATGTGAATAAAAAGGCAGCCACAAAGCCAAGAGGTTTAAAGTTAAAGCCACGTTTACATAAACACTGAGGCTTAAAGAGCTCCTTTACTGCAGTTCGTTTGTCAGCGCAGCCGATTCCTGCTGGCACAGGAAGAGGTGCTGGGCCCCAGCAAACGGCCGCCACTGTGGGCTCTCGTTTGAGGGGCTAAAGGGTCCAAATGCAGCCACCCCCTCCCCAGGGCAGGGCTGGTGAGTCGGTCTGGGAGGGGAACCGCTGGGATGTGTCTGCAAATCCCTTCTCCTCCTCCTCCTCCTCTGCATGCGGCAGCTCCTAAAATGCTGCAGGCGGTGGGAAAAGCAGAGGTAGAGCTTGCAGAGTGAAATCTTCAGATGAAATCTTGGGCTTTCCCATCTGGCAGGAATGCTGCCCAGGCTTCTGTCCAGTGGGAATTCACTCCCTGTGTCCTGAGCTCCTACCTCAAAACCGCTTTGTTTGGCTCTTGCCAGTCACTCTCCTGCAAAACTCAGCCTTTGCACGAGATGTCAGCGGTGACACAGTGCAGGCATCGCTGCTGTTTTGCTATCACTGGAGAGGACTTGGTATCAGAAATGCCTTACCCGATAACAAAGGTAGAGACGTGCAACAGCCCCTGTGTGGTCACGTCCTGGGAGGAAGAGGAAGGTAACCTGAACCTCTGCTGCACGCCTGCAGGAAGAGATCTCACATGCGGACTCCCATTTCAGCTCTTTCTGGGCCCAAAATCTCATTTATTCAGGCAAAACTCCCACCGTTCACAGTGAGGAGTTTTGCCAGAGTAAATACAGCAGATCTGGGCCTTTGCCCCACTTCGTTTTGCCGTAGGCGGATTGATTGCTCCGTGGGGAAATCCATGCTTGAGCCATGCATCCCTCCCTTCTCCGTGTTGCCCAATGCACAGACACAAGTCTCTGTACCGTCAGGGTTTGGGATGGTTTGGAGGGATCCTATGTCTTTCCCTTTCCATCCTGTAACCATACGGGAGCAGCTCAGGAGGACACGTCTGGTGCTTGGGCTTCGCTTCTGGTTGTGCCACTGCTTTTGCTTCGTTCACCTCTGCCCCAAGAGCTGGGATGCTGATAGCAGCTTTACGGAGGGTTTTGAGTGCTCCTGTAGGTGCGATGCAGTTGGGAAGTGCTGCCCAACCCTCTCCTCCCTGCTGCTTTTTTTTTATCCTGCTTGGAAACTCTATAAATCCTCATGGTTTAGGGCATGAAGCAAATTCTGACCAATTTGAGATGGGGGCAATCCCCCGGGTGTTGGACCAGAGTTTGCTCTGTGTTGCCAATAATTTGGGGTGTAAACTGGAATGATTAGGAAATGTGTACTACACCAGCTCTGGATTGCTGATTTTGTTGCAAATGAAGGGCCAAATGTGTGTGATGAGTTTAGATGGATAGATAGCACTTGGCAATTTAAACAGCCTTTCCATGTTCTCTTGAGTTATTTCTGCTGTCACAGAGTATTCCTCTTTTTAATTAGGATTTTTAAAATATAGTTACTGTATTTTACGGTGTGTGAAAAAACTGTAACAGAATAATATAATGATGTTAGAGACTATGATTTGCCATTAAATATTATACAGACATCGCTCTGGGTTGTCTTTCCTTTAAATACCAAACTGTTAAAGTTGTCCCATTATCTCGTGTTTATTTTTCTGTGTCCTGTACATCTGGCGTAAAATAACACAGATTTTATTTTCCAAGTGTATCTAAGGGAATTGTGCCAAATATGCTTTTTTTATTGCTCGACTGCAAAAGGAGCGGAAGAATCCTAAAATCCAATAACAATATTGTCAGTCCTGGGCAATTCAAAACAATGAATTGTCTCGGTTCTCTCTTCTACCTCTGTCCTCAGTTTAGAAATAACAAAGATGAACAGATTAGGCCCTTTTTCCTTAGTGTTTTCAGTTTTTAGAGTATAAATTTCCAGTCTTTCTATGTGATGAGGAGGTCTAGAGCTTCCCACGCACACTGGCACTTAAGACCGGCACCTTTTTTAAATGAAGGCTGCGTTTGTTAATACCAAATGTCATCTGGAGCTAGGAGAAAAACATTTGGCGAGTCTTAGTTCGTACGAGGTGGCAATGCTTCAGCTGGGTGCTTCAGTGGCAGCCGAGTGGATGTCTGCTACTGACTTTAATAGGAGAGGAATCAGGACTGTTTGTTATAACCATTTCTTAAAAGGGAAACTTACAGCTTATTGAAAAAGCGGATATGAAAAGCACAAACTTGCTCTTTTCTTGCCAAGAACTGTACAGATTATGTCACTGCATTTATTTAAGTCTGGTTTCCATTATGTAGTTTTTCTGCTTTTTCCCCTGCACCCCATCTGAGGCGCTCAGACAGGGCTGGGCTGCAAACCCTGAAGGGAAGAGCTCAAATCCATATAAAAAGATATAATTTAGGGTTAAAAAATTATATGATTTAGGGTAATATATGCTCTTGATATGTATTTGTATATTATTGATATACAGTTGTCAGTTATTGATATGCAGACCCCTTCAAAACAGTTGATTAGTTTTGCAGGGCTCCCATTTTTGATGAAATCATGCAATCACTGGTTTTTTAAGAGTTCCTCCTGCTTGCACACCTGGAAGCAGAAGGTTAGACCCTTACTGTAGCTTTGCAAATGCTGCAGGTATTTTCCTGCTCCCAGGTTCCCTCCCTCCTTCCCTCCAGACAGACAGACACAGTCCTGACTTGTTTATAGGGCGACTGGTTAGTCCTTCCAGTTTAACACTCTCCAATACAAAAGGGTAATTTTAGGATGTGATTGACTCCAGCATGGAGCGCAGCCAATATCAGACTCCAAAATCCATTTGCAAGGGTGTGAAACATGGAATGTGCATCAAACATGAAGTAAAAAATTGTTGGAAACGGAGCAAGCATCTTCGCTGTTTAAGGGGATAAGCCTCATTTTATGGGCAGTGCTACCAGGTGTGTGGGGTGATTTTTATTTTACTCTACAGACATCTGAATTCTGCCCTGCCCACCTCCTGAAAGGCCAATTTTGTCTCCGTTTCATTTAATTCTGGGCTTTTCCCTGGGAGATCCTGCCAAACAGTGTTAGAATCACTTGTGGTTGCATGGGATGTGCGAACAGTCCCTTCTTACGTGCAAAGCTGGACAGCCTCCTAGGGAAAATGTTTTATCCACTAGCGGGCCGGCCAGGAAATGTCTTCAGGATAAAAAATGAGGTGCAAACTGCAGCAAAATAGAGTGTTTTAAAACAAAACATTGATGTGAACGCCGTCGGGGTGCTCTGGGAACTCCCACCCCTGAAGCACCTCTACGCCAGGACGCTCTTGTGAGCAGAAAGGCCAGAAAACCTGCTGCCAAGTTCAGGCGAGTTCCAAAGAACTTAAATCATTTTATTGTATATGGTCAGCAGGACACATAATGGGATGATTAATGAGTTTATAAACATGTTACAGGGTTCTCCCAGACAGGTGGCTGGCTCTTTGGATTAGCCCTACTGTTATGTATTAGAAAACTGAGGAAGTTTAATAAAACCTAAGATGGATTAAGCTCAGTAAATGAAGATTGATTCTAAATCGTGGTGGAAGGGGCTGGAGGCTGTGGGTCTCCTCTCAGGGGGGGTCAAGCCGAGGATAGCAGCTCCCCACAGCGGCTGGGCCTGCTGCCCCTGGGCTGTGGGGGGCAATGGAGGGGGGCATCCCGGAGCCGCCCGCCGGTCGCCATGACAACGCCCCCTCCGGCTGCTGAGGAGGGCAGGGGTGTCATGGCGACCGGCTCCCGGGACTACAACTCCCATCATGCATCGCGCTCATACGTTCCCATCACGCCTCGCTCCCGCTGTGACGTTAAGCCCCGCCTCCCGCGCAGGCGCAGAGCGGCCTCGACGCTGTGAGGAGGAGGAGGAGGGGGAAGAGGAGGCGGCGTCGGCGTCCGCGGCCATGGCGCTGAACAGGAACCACTCGGAGGGCGGCGGCGTCATCGTTAACAACAGCGAGAAGTGAGGTGCCATCCCCTTCTCCCCTCCTCCGGCCGCAGTCGCCGGGGGATAGCGAGGAGCTGCCTCCCCGCCGCCGTCGCCTTCCTCCCCCCTTAGGGGCAGCGGTTGTGTGGGGAGGGGCGAGGGCTGCCGTGGGTCACGTGGTTCCGAGGGGCCAGGGGAGGGGAAGGGGGGGTGGTTTAACCCTCTCCGTGCCGGCGTGGCTGGGCGCGTCCTCCCCTCTTCTCCCTGCGGGGGTAGGGGTGTGCCTATCACCTGCCCCTGGGCCTTCCCGGGGGGATCTCTGCTGGGCCGCTCCTCTCTGCAGCCTGGCGACCCGCCCCCTGCCGTCCCCCCTCCGCCTTCTGCTGGCTCTTACTACTGTCCCCAGCCTCTTCCCCGAGTGCTCAGGGAGGGCTGGCAGAGCTCAGTCCCCAGCCAGGTGATTCTGGCCTGGACCCAAGCCTCGCCCCTCTGTCGCTACCCGGTGCTGCGGGAGAGCTCGGATGCTGCACCTGCAGTGTGCCTCTGTTCAAGAGCTGCCCGCTGGGCGGGCGCTAGGCCGTCTGCCCGGTTTGGTTTGCTGGTTTCCCTGCGTGCGCATCTCTCCGTGTGCTCGAGAAGGAGCAGCAGTGTTGGAAAAAGGTGCTGGGATATAACCATGGAAACAGCAGGCCTCCACAGAGCTGCCTCTGTCTGCATGGCAATGGGCTGTTCTCACCCTCTGTGCCTTCCAGCATGCTTCGATTCTGACATGGCACTTGCCTGCTTCTGGGACAAAGGAGTAGTTCATTCTTCAGGGCTTCTTTCCATGAGGCTAGTGAAACATTGGTATAGGAATTCTGTGCCTGACTTCCATTTGGCATGTGACCCTTCTTAGAAGAATTTAGTAAGATCAACTCTGGGACTTAAATTTGCATTTGCTGAAATAAACCGTGACAGCTTGTATTGCTGTTCCCAGTTGTCAGCCTGCCTCGGGTCAGGGGTTACCTCTCACGCAGCAGCCCAGGCTGCTTGTGATGGTTGATTGAGCAGATACGCCGTAGCCTGAGCAGAGCTGGTGGCCCTTGTGCCCTTCCAGAGCTTTTGCTGGAGGGTCGGGTACTTGCTGGCAGAAGGGAAAGGCGAGTGACTGAGGATGGTAACATGTAAGCTGCCAAAGATAAAGGTAGTGGAGATTTCTTCAGCTTTAAGGATTAGAGTCCCTAATGTGGATGCTGTTATGTTAATACAAGTTACCTGCTCTATCTATGCAAGGGTATGGCACTGGTTTTAATGAGGTCGATTTCTAATTGGGAATTAAGGAGTCAGGGCAGACAACACAGGTTAATGAAGTCTAATGGCAAGAAAGGGGAGTTCCTCTTGATCACATTTTTGTGACAGAGGTTAGACCTTCAACAGCCATGTTGCGTAAGCCAGCCTGAGCAGTTCCTGCTTCAGCAGTCCTTCCTCTGTTGTGTTACTTGTGGTGAACCAAATTGGGGAACTGATCCAGCAGAAATGCAATACAACTTTAATAAATAAATAAATATATGTCTTGAGATCTTGATTAGTTCAGTTGACTAGATAACTGCCTGTCTGTGCAGACAGCGGTAGCTGCACCAGCACACTGAGGAGGGAACACAAGGCTGAGAACAAGCAGCCAGTACTACTTAAGCTGCTACTGCCAGCAAAAAAAAAAGCAAGTTAGACTGATTTTGTCTGCCAAGCACTGGCCTGAGGTTAGAGGCAGTTTTGGTAGGTCAGTAAACATATGCATATTGCACTTCTGCCTTGAGCTGTTACCCTGTAACATCGTGTCTCCTCTCATCTTGTTTGCAGCATTTTGATGACCTATGATCACATAGAAATTACTTTCAGTGATATTGAACCTATGCCAGATGCCTTCAAAGGGACCAAGAAAGGGAGCGTTTTCTTGACTCCCTACCGAGTAAGTAGTAAAAGGCTTTATCTTGTGTAAGGAGATAAGGGCTCTTTGCAATTCTCTATTTAAATGTCCTCCATGCATGAAAGTCAGGATAATCTACTACCCCTTGAAGTATGGCTCATCCTTTCCCTCTGGGGAGCATTATGAATTCGTTGCATATCCTATCTATTTGTTGAAAGATAATAAATCTGATTAGTTCTTATGCAGGCAGCTGTTTAGTCCATCAGGCATCTTGAAGATTGGAAATCAGCAATGGTCTGGAAATGCTGAATGCAACAGCACAGCTACTAAATCATAGCTGTGTGGAGCAGCAAGTTCTCTAGAAGCTGGGAGGAGTATTATCTGAGCAAGGGTAGTCTTCCTGGAAGGCTTTATTGCCTTGAGGCTTCCGTTTACCCTTGTGGCTGTTCTGTGTAGCTTTTGGCTTGCAGAACTGACGGGGAGCTTCAGATGTGGGAGGGAGTTTCAGTCCATCGAAGAGTCTCTTCAGATAATAAATCAGGGCTGTGTTTCCTGTTTGTTTTAAATAGTCTTTGTGATATTATTTTCTTTCCAGGTTATCTTTGTATCGAAGGGAAAGGATGCTATGCAGTCTTTCATGATGCCCTTTTATTTGTTGAAAGATTGCGAGATTAAACAGCCTGTCTTTGGAGCAAATTATATCAAGGGTACAGTGAAAGCAGAGGCAGGAGGTACGTATAGTACAGATGTACGTTCCATGTCTTGGTACAACTACACGATTCAGAGCAAAGTGTCCAGTGTAACCGAAACTAGATACTGACCAAATGGGTTTTTACAGTACTGCTAAAATGTGTTTGTTTCTTTGAAACTAGCAGCTAAAAATATTCCCCTTATCTGCTCCCTGTACAGTTACAATGAGCAGATCTGTTCTGCAACTGATCTCACTCCTGCCCTCTGTGCAAGATATGAAGTTCAGCCACCCAGGTGATCTCACCGAGTAAACATCAGAGCAGAGTTGGCAAGAGTGACCATGTCCTGTTGCTTTGGTCAGTTGGGGCTGCCTGTTAATTCTGCATCCAGCTCCTCCTGTGCCAAAGACTCATGATCCTTTCTGGACCTGTTTGGGTTTCCAGGTGCAGATCTCCAGAGTGCTGTTCCCTATCATCCCTTTCTTGTGCAATTCAAGGAAAAGCATGCTATTGCTCTAGTGCGTCTTAGCAGTAAAAATGACCCTTGGAAGAGAAGACTTGGACTGTCTTGAAATTAAGGAATCTTCAAGGGCCAGTTTCATACTATGTTCAATGAGAATGTTGTGGTAGACATTTTCAGGAAGAATTTTTTAATCACCGTTTTATGTTTCCCCTTTTTACCGAAGGCACATAGTTCAGTAAACTCTTTAATTTCCAACTTGATCTAGTCTATTAAGTTGTGGCACTGAAATCACAGTGCAGTGCTTAGGAGGCTTCAGTCTGTAATCCTGAAATTGGCATTGTAGCTTCTGTACGGGAGCAAAGTGGGACCATCCGGTGTGAGAGGAAGCCCGAGCAGTAGTGACAAACTCTAAACTCTGTGAAAGGCAAATGGCTTTAGCTAAATCTTTGTGAATTTTCCCCCAGAGGCCACCTCTTTCTAAAGAGGATGTTGCTTTAACAGCCATGAGAGTCTGGTTTAACTCAAAAGACTCTTTAATCTACATGTCCCTGTTTAAGCACTGACACAGCTTCTGCTTTGATGCATTGTTGGGACTCTGGGCTGTACATGTTTTCCTTTTTTAGTCTGTAATATGAGATGTCACTAAATTTTTATTATTATTATTATCCTGACTTGAAATATCTTCCATGGACTCTAATGAATTTATGTGGACCATGTTTTTCATTAAGCTCTTTGCTTCATTGGGCACTCAAACTCCCAAACTAATTTATAGCTGACAGTTAGGTGTAGTTGCAAAGGCTTTTTAGCAAACAGGATTAACAAAATCCCTGTCTTCTACACTAATCTTACACAAAGCTAGAGCAAATCCAGTGCTTCTGATAGCTTGGTCTGTTGGCAGCTGGTGTGGTAGCAGGCACAACTTCAGAAAGCTTTTGAAGGTCTCCCTTACTGATGTTTCTTCCTCAGGTGTCTCTTGACCTGAAAATACCCCAATATGAATTTTTCTGATAATAGGGTAATTCTGCCACTTTATCTGCATGGCTTTTTTTCCTTTGGATTTCTGGGATAAGCTCTTTAAAATTTATATACAGGGCATCTGTAGATAAAGCAGGGAAACTAAATAGCATCGAAACGGCTTCTCCTTGCTTCTGAATTCTGTCTTTCCTCCCTGCAGGCGGCTGGGAAGGATCCGCCACGTTCAAGATGACTTTTTCAGCTGGGGGTGCTATCGAGTTTGGGCAGCGTATGCTGCAGGTGGCATCGCAAGGTATGGGAGTCTGGCAAGGTCTGCCAGACAGTTCTGTGGTTTCAGGAGGCCTTGCCTTCATCTCGCAGCAAGGGCGGTTTTAGGTTGCAACAGGTTGGATTCACGTTTCAGGTTTCAAGAAACGGCAAGTTTCGGGCTTTATTTAGAACTTGCTTGCTTTAAAAGATACTTTTTTCACATCCAACGAACAGCAGATTTATTAGGATGGAGCTTGTTTGATTTCAGATAAGGACAGATAAGTTTGTTGGAGTTCTTCGCCTGCATTTGATGCAGGCTTGATGTTTTGATGAGGTCAACTTATCTTTACTTTTCCAGTCTCCAGAGGTGAAATACCCAACGGAGCTTACGGCTATTCCTATATGCCAAATGGATCCTATGCTTTTGCACCAGCTGCAGCTAATGGGGGCTATCCATACCCCCCTCCACCTCCTGGTAAGTCTGGGAATTGAGGATGGGGCTTATTCTCGTTAGCAAGAGTTAAAGTAGGTAAAAAGGGAAAGAAACACAAATTTTATGTAGTCTTTTAGATTGGATCTGATGCCTTGTGCAGCTTTTGTTTCCGAGCTTCATTATATTTGCCTTTGGCTTGTTTTGGCTGTATGCTGTGACCCACCCAAAGGAGTTAAGTCGTTTGCTTTGTTATTTCCTCTCCTGACAGAGTTTTATCCTGGTCCTCCTGTGGTGGACGGAGACATGGGTTACATGCAGCTCCCACCCCCGCCCTACCCCGGGCCCATGGAACCCCCCGTCAGTGGTCCAGACCTGCCTGCCACTCCTGCAGGTGAGAACCCTGTTCAGGTCACTTAGCTCACTGGTTTTGTTACCCATGAAACAGACGTTGTTTCTTGTCAGTTGTCTACTGGGGAACCTAGAGTCAATTTAGAAGCTCCACTTAGAAGTTAAAATTGTTTAGGGGAGGGATTAGGGAGCTCTTCTAATCTCCAGCCTTGTATATCCAGCTCAGTCTGGAGGCCAGCCTGATTCTCTCCAGGGTAGATACCATTAGCAGATACTTTGCAACTGGATTTATTGTTGTTGTGACAGAAAGAATAGAGTTTGTGATTTTCCTGTTGTGATAATCTTGCTCTGATAGATGAATAAAAAGAAATTGATGGTGCAATGTGTTTCTTGTCCATTTCAGTTAGCAAATGTGGCTTTGGTGATATTTGCTCCCCCTTCCTCCGTTTCACTCTAACCTGATTACTTTTGCTTAAACAATATGAAACAGAGGAATAGATGATGGAAATGAGTGTGGAAATACCAGTCTCATTTTTACTCATTTGGGATTTATTTAAATGATTTTGAACACGGTCTTAAAAGGTCTGCATGTTGGGGGGCGGGGGAAAGGGCTTTTGTGGTTGTACACATCCATAGATCTCTCACGGGTAAGGATATTTGTCTGGATAAGGATTTAACTTCTCTCTTTGATTTGAATAAACAACCAGTCATCTTTAAACTGTTATTTGGAAAGTGGCACTGATCCAGATGGTTGTATAAGATTTTTGTGTTCTGCAGAAATAGAGGATCTGGATTATCTTAATAAATTACCATGTTTGAAGTATGAATCCCCTGAGCTGCTATAAACTTGTGCTGATTTTTGTTTTGTCTTGTGTTTTGGATGGTTTGTTGACTGCCTTTTTTAAGGAGTGTTGCCTGTATTTGGGCAGAACAGCTGTTAGCATTCATTTGTTGGCCAACAGGCAAGTCCCAGGTGACACTTCCAAACTAAATCTTGGTCTGTTTCACTTGGGACTTCACAATCCTGTGGCAACTGGAAGAGATAATGCTCAATTGTGTTGTAGCTATTTTGCAACTCAAGTGTTGGTCAGATTGTGCTCTGTCAGTAACATTTGATGGCCAGGAATATGTGAAGCTTTTGATTGTAAAAGTTCTCTGTGTGTTACCAAATCTGTAACTTCTCTTTCTGTGACAGCTGAAGCGAAGGCTGCCGAAGCTGCTGCCAGTGCTTACTACAGCCCAGTCAACCCACATAACGTCTATATGCCCACGGTAGGTCCCTGTATCATTCTGTGTTTGCAGTGTGAGCCCAAGTGTGTATTTAGCAGTTCTTTTTCTCAGTGACACAGCAAATGGTTGGACTAGATGATCTTCAAGGTCTTTTCCAACCTAGATGATTCTGTGAAAGTTTGTCTGACTTGATTTTGGTGGTTTGTTTTGTGGGGTTTTGGGGTTCTTAGCCATGAATTGATGTTTTTTTATTGTCTTTATTTCAGGACCAACCACCCCCTCCTCCATACTTCCCACCAGAGGACAAGAAAAACCAATAAACTAACACGGAACTTCCCCACAACTCATTGCTTTCTTACTTCCCATTTTGGCAGAATCTTGGGGCATGGTCCATAGCGCTGAGGAGTAGAGCCTTCCCCCAGGGCGCAGAGCTGTCTTGGACTCTGGTGGTAGATATGTGCAGAGCAAGGGGAGAGATTTCAGCAGCCTGGGTTACCTCGTAGAGCTCTGAGGATTTGCTGTCCTACCACAGTATTCCCTTCTCCCTGTGCGTGGCATCACTAGAACTGGAGGTTCTCTTCACCTGTGATTGTTTCCCTTCTTTTTCTTTTGATACCTAATTTATATCTCTTAGAATAAGCAGCTGCTTCAAACTGATGATTAATGTGCTCATAACATGGAAACAAGGCTCTTGGGGGGTGGGGGGCATCTTGAATGTACCTTAGTGTGCAGCCAAGAGCATCTCTGGACACAGGGATGTCTGGGTGTTCCTCTCAACCTAGAGTATCACATCCAGCTTTTCTCTCTGCTACTGAGAAAGGGCTTCAAAGGGAACCTTTGGGATCTCAAAGGAAATAGATATGTTACATTTTTCAGATATCTGTTAAACTTTCTTGGGTTTTTTTAGCTAAGTCATTCCTGACAATCATAGCAGTCTGGTAGCCCTCCGAATTTTCCTGCTGTGCACTGTGTATCATGATGCTGATGAGCTTCCCCTCTTAAGAAAACATACTACTCCTTACAGGGTTGATTAGTAGCATCTAACTTGTTATAGATCATATGGGAACACTAATTTTCTCTTGTCTCTTTTTTCCAGTTAAATATGTGGGCTTGAGATTAAGTCCTCAATATTCTCTTTATAGTCTATAATGCACTTTTTTCTTTGCTGTAACACAAGTTACACTTTTTGGCCAGTGAAGCATCTTACCGCTGTGATTTAACTGGTGAATTAAGAGCTAATGGGGAGAAAGTAGTTGCTTTACTTCTGCCCTGGAAGCACTTGAGAGAATATGCAAACTGTTGGAATAAGCTGTTGGGTACAACTGAGCTGCTCATTTGAATGTTGTTTAATGCTGTTAGTGTTCCTGGATCAGCTGTGAATTTAATTCCCAGTAATTTGAACGTGAGCTCCTTGGACTGAGGGTTCAGGCATTTCCTTTCCGTAGCACTGATTCATCGATCTCACTAGCAACGACTCCATTATGCAGAGCCTCTGCAGGACTGATCAGAATCCAGGTTGTAAAATTTTGCATTGTACAAAGCTTTGCACAAATCAGACTTCACTGACTTCTGACAGCTGTGAGAGAAAATCCGTCCCAGCAAGTGTGAAGAAAGATCATGTGCTAGGAAACTGCTGAGACTTGCTGCATGCAACCTGCTTGGAGAGAAAAAAGGTCCACCTCTTGTTTTCTTTTTGTTTGAGTCTAGCTGGTTAATCAAATTGCTACTGTCTGTGCACTGACTTTTCTAGAATTGCTACTGCAGTGATGTAAAGAAATGGTTATTTTAAAAAAAATATTTATTTTGAAAACGTTTGATTAATATATTAATGTGAAATGACTTTTGAATGCAGATTTGTTTTGCCAAGACTGTGAAGTAAAGAGAAATCAGCTCAAAAGTTAAGGTGTTTGTGCATTTCCGTGTGTGTGAGTGGGCAAACTTGGTGGTGACTTGGTAGCTTTGGATGGGGAGAGGGAGAATTAAACAGCAGAATCACTTGGATTTTGTTGCTGGCTGTTCACTGGTGATATTAGTTGATTGATTTCTCTTGCCTGACTTTGCTGGGTGAAAATAAGACATTAAAATCTTTTAACATATGCCCATTTTGCAATTCCTGTTGTAAACTGGTGAGCTGGCTGCTTAACACTTTGCCCCGATGTTTTTTCCAGATTGATTGTCTTTGTAAAAGTTGCAGGAAGTAGTTGAGGGATGCAGCATAGTTGTTCCTCTAAAGTACGTCTCTAATTAGAAGCAATCTATAAATTTATCCTGCGTGTGTGTGCAGAGGTGCCTGGGTAGTTCTGCTGAGTTAGGTCTGAACCCTCGAAGGTGCTGGTGCGCCGGCAGCGCCAGAGCCCTTCCTCCTTGCGCGTGAGCACAGCGAGGGGTGCCGGGGCAGGAGGGGGGGACGTTCCACGCGGGGTCTGGTCCTGGGGCTGCTGAGATCAGGCGAGTCCCTCCGGTTTGAGCTGACACGTGTCAAGCAGAAGTCGCTCAGAAGCTGCTCTACAGGTCCCATCCAAACCTTGCCTAGCTTCATTCCTCTTCCCAGCTGCCACGAGCTGCCTTAATTCTCTTGAACTCCCTGACCAACTGGGGTGGACATCTTCCAGCTTCTGCTCTCCTCCTACATCACTTTGGACTCTCACGTCCTCCCACACGGTTGTTTTACTGCATTTTAAGGCTGGCTGAGCCACTTGGGTTTTTTTTTCCTGTAGCAAGAGGTGGGTGGGGAAGGAAAGCATTGAGAGAAAAAACGTTACAGCCCAGTAGGAACCTAATAAATCCTGTTTTGTGAATTAAATTACTTCAAATGGAGGTTTTCTGAATCGCATCGCTCCAACTGTAAGATGCTGCAGAAACATCTCTGTACTCTGTTCTGTTTTAAAATGGCTCCCTCCCAGCTACCCTCTCCTCCCAGGCGGATAATCCTAGAAAATAAAGATTGCATGAAGTTTCCAGGTCTCTTGCCCAGCACCACTCACCATGCAGTTCTCATGCCAACAATCAGCACAAACCCATGAGGATTTTTTAAAAATCTTTCCTCAACTAAGCGTGCGTGTGAGAAAAAGCATTTAGCTATCTGCTCTGATGAGAACTTGGCTCCGTGGTTCAAGCTGACTCTCTCTTCCACTAGTGTGGACAAGTGGTAAGATCGGCAGAGAGACCATGAGGTTTGCTGCCTGGAAAAAGGAAAATATGTTGAGAGGATGAGTCAGGCTGGAATAAATGAAGTATTCCTCTCCTCGAGTTGGGTATTAGTGAGCTAAATCAGCAGCTTTTGAGCTGTGCACTTTTTACAATGGCTTGTTGGTGAATGTTCCCGTTCCTCCAGGCTAGAGCTTGGCATGGTCTGTGGGGTGGTGAGAAGGAGCAAGCCAAAATAGATTGATCATGGTCTTCTCAATGTGTTTGGAGCGTGCTGATGAGAAGTGAAGCACATTCTGGGAGTGCTGAAGCTGTGGGGCCAAAAGGCCGGGCAAGACACCCAGTCAGCAAGGCTCCTGCAGGTATTTGGTTGAGTGGAGCAGCATGATTCAGGAGGGTGCAGATTTGGGCTGGTGAGAATTCCTGCCTTGCTCGTTAAAACCTGAAAACCCAGGTTTGGCTTAGATATTCAGGGCTTGCTGCCATCTCCCTGACGAGAACCTGGAGCTGTGCTCTGCTTTGGAAAGGGCTTAGAGGGGGTGGAAGGGTCAGCCGGTCCTGCTGCCCACAGAGAAGATTTTAAATATTAAAGCAGGGAAGTGCAATTGAAAGTCTGCTTCTGCTCTGGAAGGAATAGGGCAGGAGGAAATGTTGTGCATTAATACCTCTCCAGATCTGGTCCCTGCTTGAATGATTAATCAGCTACGCGGCAGAAAGGCTGTCCTGTGAAAGCTAGATCAGCACCATTCAATTCCAACATTTGGATGGTATTATACTACTGAAGGAAAAGAGGGGGCATAGGGAACAGTTAGTGTTGGATCCAGTTGATTTTTTGGCATAGACAAATTTTCTACCACCATGTACAGTTCTGTCTCCCTGATGTGACTTTAGTTTTTCATTTGTAAAGTCGCCCACTGCACCCTGTGCCTGCTTCCCCACTCGGAATACACAGCTATTTCCCTCCTTCACGAGAGTGTGGTGTAACTGGGTATTTCTAAAGTGCTTTGAGATCTTATGCAAAAAACTGTTATTGCAGGAATTGCAGGTACAATTTACAGGTTTTCTACTATCGGCTTTGAAATCTTGCTGCTATCCCTGGGGGTTGGGGAAGGTTTTTACCGTGGAAGGATGGAGCGTGTGCATGCTTGCCCAGGATTGCCTCCAGCTGAAGGAAGACACCAAGCCCTCCTCCTCCACACCATTCTGCCCCGATTTTACCTAGAGCATTTCTGCTTCGTGTGACATACTACCAAGAAAAAAAATAAACCAAATCATTATTTTGCATTAATTTCTTTGTAGCTGGGGGGATGCGCTGAGCAGTCATAGGGACTGGGGTTAAGCCAGCCTGCCCGGCGCCTGCCTGCCCTGTGTACGTACGCGTGTCTTCCTTTGGGGACCACGAGGGCTTCCCACCGCTCTCCGAGCAGTAGACGGTCAAATTGCATCTCTGCCACGTGATGGACACTGTGATTTATGAGCTTGCAGCGCTGGCTCCCTTCGCAAGCGCCGCTGGAGGTGGCAGGAGGCGTGGGGTGAAGTTCGGACCCAGCTGTTCCCACAGCAGCCGGAGCGGGGCCAGCCCTCGCCAGCGAGTGGCTCACCTTGGCCGATGCAGTCGCATCGCAGACACCTCCAGCTGTAAGCAACTGCCAGGTTGGTATTAGAAGATGGGTTTTGCTAAGATGGGCTTTGATCAAGAGGTAGTTTCAGGTTTAAGGCTGTACAAGTAAGCCCAAGTGACAAAAGTGGGTTTTTGTGGGTTGGTAGGAAATGCTGGGACGTGCAGGGCACAGATCTTTGTTTTAGGCAAGGGGTTTCTTTGCAGCCGTACCGGGTATTACTCACCCGTCTGCTCTCCTACGTGAGTCAGCTCAAAGAGCTGCCATCATGAGACTGAACTGGAAACCGGTATTTCAGCACCCTCCTTGCTCAAGGGCTGTCACTGTGCTGCTGAGAGAGGCCACAACGGGATGTGAAGAGACCCACGTAGCAGCGAGCAGGAGCGGGGACTCATACCTGCCGACGGGGGGTGCTGGATCTCACACTTCAGGGTGAAACGGACCGAGATCCATCTCTGCTGCCTCCTCCCAGCCACCCGCCTGCCATTTCCTACGCATTTCCTTCAGCGTCCAGATACTGGAGCAAAAGGTATCAGCTTGGGCTCCATGCGTGAGCTCAGTTCAGCAAATCCCATCTTTCTAAACCTTTCCTTTCCCCTGCTCAAGTTCAGTCTCTCCTCCTCCTCCATGTACTTTGCTCCATAAGGGTTGGGTTCTGCTTGGGACATGGTGTCCCTCCCCACCACAAGATCGGCTGCAATAATATTCAGTGTTTTGGCATGTTGGTCTGGGATCCGGGGGCAGTGGGGGGGGGTTCAGTCCTGCAGCTTCCTCCTGTCATCCAAGTGTGTGGCTCCACGGGGCTTGGTGGGCTCCTCAGGGGGCTTTGACACACGTGTGGGGAGAGGTGGCGGCAGAAAAACCAGGGAGGGACCATTTTGGTGCTGAAGCTGGTCAATAATTTGGCATGTGTGCTCCAGGATAGGCACGAAGGTGCTTAATATGCACCATGGGGCATGTCTGGTACCCAGGTGTCAGCCCCAAGTTCTTTCACCTTCACAAGCACCTACCCTGGTCCCTCCTTGGCTCACACATGTGCTGAAGGTCCTGCTGCTCTGAACTCAGTGCCCCAGACCAGCAGATGAAATGGCCTTGACATTTGTGTCCCCCCTTTCTTGTCCCTGCAGTGAGAGCAGCTGCTGTCCCGACCCTGCTGAGAAGGGATGATAAATCCAGTGTCTGACACTGAATTCATCTCACCGGGAGAGGGAGGTGGATGAAATATTTGCTGCATACACATAGCACATGGCAGTGATGGAGAAAATGTTTTAAATCTGTCACAGGGTGCCCCAAGCCAAACAAATGGCATCCAGGTCAATACATAAAGTTTTTGATCTTCCAAAGGACAAGCCCGGGGGGGGCTGTGCTCTCCCCCTGCCTTGTGCATGCACGCAGGCAGCTAGATGCAGCATTTAAGTGGGGGTGGTGTCCGGACAGGTCAGCTCTGTGCTCTGGGCCCCAGGGGGACAGCAGGGAAGTGGGGTCAGGGTGGGCAGGACACGCCGTGCTTTCCCCTTCGGGACCCAGCCAGCTCCACGCAGCGGTGGGCAGAGCTTGGCATCACAGTGGTGCTTCCTCCGGAGGGGCTGGGGCTGGGGCTAGCTGGTGAAGACCCCCAGGGTGACCGGGGTGCTGACTGCCTCGCGGGCAGCGTGGACGGAGTCATCCTCACACGCTCTTGCACCAAACCCGTGCTCCTGCTCGGGCTCCAGGGGGAAACGCAGCTTTCACAACCCCACGTAGGTGGCTGGAAGTCCCCTTTGCTCTTCCCAGAAGGACAGGGTTTGCCTTCTAAGATATCCCAAATGGGGTGGGGGGGCTGTGTGTCCCCCCGCATCCTTCCCAGGTACCACTGCTTTTTGCTAGGTGCACTCAAAGCACTCAGGAGAGCCTGTGGAAGAAAAGATGTAGGTTTAGGGCAGAAATAACTAGCAGGCCCCGCAGTAGACAAGGAAGTGAACTGACTGACATCCCTCCTGGGTATCAAATCGCTGGTCCCAGAGCACACAGCACCTGCAGGTCCCTGGGAGGGTGCCCCGGCTGAGCACAACTGTCCCTGATCTCGTTTTGAAATCACCTTCATCTCCTCTGCACTGGGTTTTCACTGTATGCCTTGCCAAACTCTGGCAGGCACAGCCTGGTTTTGCAGAGTCATTGGACCCCGTGTTTAAAAGGAGAAGTGAGGGAGGGACATGTTGAAATCAATTTTTTGACTATTTGCCCATTTCCAGACAAGAGATTGAGATAAGAGTGAGGGCAGGCTGCAGCTCCAGGATTATCAAGCTGAGAGGTAGGGAGATAAACTGCTGTTAATGCTTGTAGAGGGTCCTTTCATACCAGGTTTTCCTTTAAAGGGAAGATGATACCCTTTAAAGAGGGCGATAAGGCTTGTTCTTTGGAGAGCTGGTCTCTCAGCAGCACCTATAACCCTGTGCACAAGGGAAAGGGTTTTCCTTTCAGATGAGTTGTTCTTAAAAGGGATGGAAGGGTTCACTCTATATTGTGCATGTGTATGGTACATGCCCCTGGCTAGTTGTTTTGGGAGGAAGGCTCATGTTGTGGAGAGGGAGGGCTATTTTGGGGAATGCAGACCCACTCCCTTTGGAAAACAAAGTCCTTTTGCAGCTCCTGGCTTGGGGTGTCTGGGATGTTTTGCTACTTGCCTGCAGGTTTGGGGCATGGAGTTTATTGGGATTGTCTCTACTAAGCAGAAATCTGTGCTAATTCTGGAGCAGCTTTTAGGACTTTTCTTATTGTTTCCTGGACGAGGATTAATTCAAGGTTCAAATATGATGAGATGTGTGAGCTCAGTGATTTTTGTCATTGGTATTTTGTGGAGCAGGTGGCTGCTGGTAAAACCCAGGGGAAAAAAGGCTATTTGCTCTTAATGAAACAGGATCACCAGATAACTCTCCCTTTGCACACGCAGAGGCTCAAAACCATGCACAGATCATGTTGGCCTCTGATGGGAGACATGTGCTGCCCACCCTGCCGGGCTCTGCCTGAGCATTTCCAGCCACAAGCGATGCAGTGATCAGCTGGGGAACTTTCAGGGAAAGTGCTTTTTAACAGACATGTCCATACTGAAGGTGAACTTCTTCTTTCTAAAACCTGCAAAACCCCAGCACAGCCACCGGCTCCTGGCTGGAGAATGATTGCCTGATGCTTAGCAATATTTATGATTGCAGTGGACTTTATTTCTTCAGCGTTACGAGGAGAAGGGAGGTGGATTTGAGGTTTAACTCAACTCTTAGCAGTTGTTCTCTCTGTGCTGTTGAGGTAAGAGACATTTCTTCGACCCCTGTTATTTTTTGTTGGCAAGAAGCAGCAAAAGGTGTGAGCAGCTCGGGGATGCTGAGTCCGCGTCCTGCCTTTATCTCAGTGGTTGCTCTTTGCTAGGCCAGATTTTGCTTTTGCAATCAAAGCTAAAAGCAAAGATGACAGCAATCACTTTCAAATGCCATTGTGCATTTTACATCTCTACTTCCCACTGACAACATTTTGCAGTGGAGCACGGTGCTAATGTCCCAGATCAATAAACAGCATTTGTGTGTGTCAAGGGAGAGGGATGCAGAATAGAAATAGCCATCAGCAAGGGAGGGGATGCTTTTAAACTCTTTGCCCAAGGTGAAGCAAGTGCTAGGCTGGTTAAAGTCAAGGCTGGCAGGGCTGGGTGAGCACCTCTGAGCATCTCTGCCAGTAAAGGAGGGGACGGGCACCCTCACCGGGCATGGGGCATGCGGCTCCACTGCCAAACTGGGAAGCCCAGAGGAAGTGATGCTGCAGCCCAGTTCCTTGGGGCTACTGTGCTGGTGCCTGGGGACAGTTACAAAAGAGCCCTCCTGACATGGGAGAGAGCAGAAGTGTAACGAGCAGCTTTTTTCAGACCTCAAGGGATGAGGCTGGATGATCGCTGTGAGAGCAGAGATGGATTTCAGCTTTTCAGTGCCTCGCTGTATCTCTGGATTTTTATTCTGTAGATTAGCTCAGCACACACACACACACACACCCCCAGCCCCATCTCTGGGAACTCACTGTGTGTGTGCTGTGCAGCCCCTCACAGCCCCAGTCCTGTGCTGGCTGACCTGGATAAAGAAAACCACTGTCAACACCACCAGCCCTTTTCCCACCTCCTGGTCCCCCAGCACCAGAGAACCACTTTTGCTCCTACAGTGTTTCAGGGCAAAGGGAAGTTGTGTCTCTCTTAAAGTGGCTGAAACAGTGCAACCTGCCTTAATTAAAGGACTAGATGATTGCAAGGATGAAAGGGACTGGCTGCCTGCCTCCCCCCATGTCCTCTCACAGAGATGCTGCTGCCAGCATCCTCCTGCAGCTCTTTGCAGCCCTGGTTCGAGCCAGCATGCGGCAGGGTACCTCTGTGCTATTGGAGTCAGCTCTTCACCATGTCTCATATGGTAGTTAAGGGCACAAACTTTCCTGTGCAGTTTCCATGGTCATGGTTTCCTGTTTGGATTAATCAGAAATCCTTCCAGGCTGCACAGCACCACTGAACCCGATGTAGAGCCTCTGCCCCTGAGTCGCATCTGAAGCATCCTTGCTTACGGCTTCCAGAGTGTCTGGGGGCTGGAAATAGGAAGGCTGGAAAGACAAAAACTCCCCTTGATGGAGAGCGCAGCATCAGCCGTGGTCCCAGTCCTGCTTCACAGAGCCTGTGGCTCCTCAGCAGCCCCAGCAGTGACATGCAAGTCTTGAGCACAGGCTGATGTCCTTCCCTGGGCTGTGGGTCTGTCTGCTGAGCATCAAATGCTTGCACAGCTCAGCAGCCCCTCCAAGCCCGAGGGTGCTCTTAGCTGTGCATGTAAGTACGTTAGACATCCAGCAGCAACCCAGCTCTTCTCTTGGCCATCTCCTGTGGCTCATCCTGGTGCCCACCTGTGCCTTCCCTCCCTCCCTCCCTGTTTGCCATCAGCTCAGGCGTTTCGATAGGGATCTTAGAGGGGCGGGTGCTGCTGCCAGTCTGTGATAGGCAACTGCCTTGCCAGTTGCAATCAGATAAAGTGTTTACAAGAATGAAAGCTGACAGTAGAGCACAAGTTTTTAACTCCGTTTCCTGCTGCTTTTTTTCTCAGTAACCAGCTCTGCCTGGACATCCTGTTTGGGAAAAAGGCTCCGCACCCTTTCCCGGTGCCATCCCCGGCATGTGCGCTGGCTGCATCAGTTCTCAGCCCAACCTTGTCCAACGTGCTGGGGTGCCGCAGGGATTTTCCACCCTGCAGCTTTTGCACTGGTTTTCATATCCCCTCCATACCCCGGGGCTGAAGGTGACTTCTGCAGAGCCCCTGTCTGTGCTTCCAGGGCACGATGGATCCCAAATACACATCAGAGCCCATATTCTCCATGCTGCCCTCACCCATCCTTCCCATCACCCTTTTCCCTGCTGGGCTTTGCCTTCTCAGGACTATTTCTGTCCACTTGCTCCCAATTCCTTGCTCATAAATAATAGCAGGGACTGGATGTGACACCTTTCTTTTGCCCCTGTCCCGTCTGTGCATTGAAGTCCCCATGGCCCAGGGGCTGCTTGCGCAGGACAGGGTGGTGGGAAGCAGGGCCGTGGCGCCTGTGTTCCCATGCTGCTCTTGAAGGAGGCCTGCGTGTGTTTCCGCTTGTTAAAATGGTCACGGCAAGATAAGGTCTGTGGTTTCCTTTGAACACGTGAGTGAGGGGAAGAGGCAGCAGCGGCAGGCAGAGCTGCAGCCGCTCCCCTGTCCCACGCTGAGCCTCTCCCTGAGATGGATGCTGCTGGTGAGACCCCCATGGGGACTCTCCCCAGGGAGGAGAGCCCCGAGGTAGGTGGCCTTGACCTTGGGGGGCTGAAGAGTGTGTTTGGGACTGGGGAGGGTGTTTGGGGTGCAATGAGCCCAAGGAGGGGGTCAGGCTGGCTGTGCCCAGGGGACCCCAGGGTGCAGAGCTGGGTGCTGAGGCTGTAAAAGGGGAATGAGAGAAACATGGCCAGGTCCCTGTCCCAGCCAGGATGCTTGGCAAGGGCAAGCAAGGCATGGGGATGGGGCTGTGGGGCTACCACACCCGTGCAAACGTGCACCTGAGGGCTGTGTAATGGGATCAGCTGCAGCTCTGTGCTGGCACTGAGGGTCCCCTCTTAGCTTGGCTACAGCTTCCCAGCATCAAACAGCCCCTCTGGGCTCCCCGCTGCCAGCAGATCTCCCAAAGTCCTGCTCTTGGCCAGCCCAACCCAACTGACTTCCTCTGCAGTGGCCGGGCAGATGGTGTCCCTGTGTGTGCCCCCGTGGAGATGGGACTCACAGCTCTGCGTGCTCAGCCTGGTGCTGCTGGGAGCATGCAGGAATGATTCCCCATGGTGGACTCCCTGTATGAGTCCTCCCCGCCCAGGACTTGTCCTTCCTCCCAAGTGTCACCATCCCTGCAGCCAAGCTGGCATCCCGCACCAGTGACACTGCCACAGCTAGCAGGGTGGGAGGGATGCTGGTGGCTGTATCCAGACCTGGATTTAAGCACTGCTCCTGGATTTGAGCTGGGCTCTTGGTGTGGGGATTAACATCAGTAAACACATCCTGGTGGCTCAGCTCAGCTTTAGCTTAACCAGTCCCATGCGCATATGGCTAAGCACGAGGGTGGAAGAGTTGAATTTAGACCAGATGACTGGGGGATCATGCCAGCCACAGATTTGCCATAAGCAAATGCTAATGTTTCAGCCTGGGTTGGGTTTTTTTTCCTATTAGGGGGATCCTAAGGTCATTCTGGGGCCTGGGCTGCCCCACAGGTAGGCTCCACCTTGACTGAGTGGGGTGCTGGAACTGTGCTTGGCATACGCCCCTCAGCACAGAAAGGGCCAAACTTGTTTCAAACTTTTCCATTATATTTTATGGCGTCACTCCCTTGGACTCCCAGAGGCTCCAGCACTGGGAGCTGTAACGGATGGTGCAGGGTCACCGGTTCCCCTCCCTCTGGCTGCGTCACCCGGCTTGTGACAGTGGCAAAGTCACCGTCACCCAGCCAGGCCTCACAGCAGGAATGAGTTGCTCAGCCGTGGTGGTGGTAGAATCCAGACCGTGGTTAGAGAAGCAGATGCAGGACAGTCTCAGCCTCAGCGTCGGGGAGAGAACAGGGAGTGAGAGCTGGGGATTGTCAGGGAAAAGGGTATTTTTGGTAGTGGTGGTTTGATCTCCCAGCTGGACCCATGTGGATGAGTGCGAAGTGATGTTTGAGGTGGGGGTCAACAGGGGCTGCGAGGGCAGCAGGACCCCCTCAGCCAGTGCTGGGGCTGTGCCTCGTCGCGTGGCACCATTTTAATTCAATTGTCTTTTAGAAAGTAAATGCTATTGCTGGTCATCCTTCAAGTGGGGAATGGACCTTCAGCTCAACGATGAACAATGCACCATTGCAGCAGTGCTCATTTTTCTTTCTGCCAGTCATGAATCCCGATGGCTTTTTGGTGGCTCCTTGCCCATTGCTGCCTTGCCCAGCCTGCAGCTCCCCGCTGTGCTTTGGCCACCTGCCCTCTCCCTTGGCTAGTTTGCTCTCCAGCCTCGTCCTGCTGGGCCTGGCCTGGTCAGCAAGAAGCTCTGTGGGGTGAGACATGGCTGGCTGGCTTTTCAAGCCTCCTATGGGTCACCCCCAAATTGCTGTTGCTATCAAATAACGGGGCTTGCTGGTGAAGACCCCGTGCTGCCCACTGGTGGGTGATGGAAGAAGTGGTCCACCGGCCGTGGGGTGTTTGTGGGGTCTCATGGCATCCTTTGGGGCAACCCTTCCCAATGGGCTGTGGGTGATGCCACCTCTGCCCAGCCCTGCTTGCCTGCAGTTTCGTCCTAAAATCATGCTCTACCACAAGACCTGATGGGAAACCCCTCTGCTTCTCTTCTTTCTCTAGATGGATCTGTCCCACAGGTTTTCCAAGCAAGAGGTATGAGTGTGGCTCTGCCACGGTCTCCCTTGGTGGCACAGGAGGGGGTGGCAGCACTGCTGGGGCTTGGGGACATGGCTGAGCTCCCAAAGATGCTCGCCAGGGACAGCTGGTGGTGGCCAGGCAGCGCTGGATGCTGGGAAGCGGGTGACAGGGACAGGCAGGGAGCTTGGGGGGCTGGCGGGAAGGGATGCCCCGCTAATCCCAGGGGATGCACGGAGCATGTCCCTGCTGGCCTGGTCCCACACGAGGTGTTGGTTGTCCCCCTGCAGCTGGCCCTGCTCTATGAGGAGGTCCTCTACACCATCCGGCACCGCCTGGGCAAGCCTGAGCACCACCATGTTGCAGACTCCCAGGAACTCTATGCCTACGTGCAAAAGGTGGGTCCCCACCTCCCCAGTGGGGTCCCCAAAACATGTCCCCTGATATGTCCACCCTCCTGGCTAAAGGAGATGGGGAGCACTTGAAAGGAGCTCTCAGCAAGCATCTTAAAAGACGTAGCAGCGGCATCCAGCTGGACGGCTGGAACAGCTTGTGGCTGGGAAATATTAGCCTTAGGGGGAATTATTTATCTTAGGCTTGGGGTGGTGGGAAGAAAGCTCTCCCTTGAGAGCTTTCAGCTGGTCGCCAGCCCTTCTGCTGGGCTCTGCTCTTCTCCTCTCCCCTCAAGCTGCAGCTGGCTCCTGGGGAGCAGAGGGAAGCCCCTGGCTGCTCTCCAGCCGCTGTTAACAGGGCAGCATCCGTTACTGACCATGATATCTACAACAGGCTTTCGGCATGGATGCAGAGGAGCACAGCATCATCATGCAGCAGGTCAAGGAACTGGAGGTATGCAGCAAGATGACATCTCCCCAGTATGTTGCAGCCGAGGGGGGTCCCCATATTGGGATGGTGCTGGGGAGCTGCGGTGCCTCCCAGCCCCCGTGTTTGGGCTTTGGGGTATGGTGTGCTCCAGGCTGTGCTGAGGGAGTTGCTCAGGAGCTGTTTGCTGGCACAAGCAGCAGCTGATGATGCAATCCTTCTCAAGCCCCATCCTTCTTTGTGGGGTTGGTAACCCCACATTAAGCAATTTTTTTGTTTGTTTCTTTTCTTACAGAGCCCAATTTTTTGCCTGAAAGCAACCGTGAAGGAAGCCAAGGGGATTTTGGGTAAAGACGTCAGTGGTAAGTGGAGATGGGTGGGTGTCCCAGTCAGAGAAGGGACAGCTGCTGCTCCCGACAGCAACTTGCACACCTCTACCCTCGCAGGGTTCAGTGACCCATACTGCCTGCTGGGCATCGAGACCAAGAGCCAGGAACCGGCCCACCCCGACCACAAGAAGCGGATGAAGGCTGTGGTCAAAGACCTCATCCCCGAAGACCAGATCCATCGCACACAAGTCATAAGCCAGACCCTCAGCCCAGTGTGGGACGAGACATTTATCCTGTAATCTGCCACCCATTGGCTTTGCTTATTGGGGGCTGCAGGGGGTGCCCAGGGCTCTTGGGGGTGGATGGAGGGGTTCATTACTCACCCCAACCAGGAGCTGGGGCTTTGCCGGGGCTACACCCACTGGTGTTTACCAGGCTTCTGGTCTAACTCATGCAGCAGGTCCAGGGAGGTGAAAAAATAAACTGTGGCAAAAATCCCTCCCTCGGGTCTCTCCCACCACTTCCCAGGCTGTGTGGGGTGGTTGGGGTCTCTCCCAGGGAGGAGCCACCTGCCTGCAATGCCCAGCTGTCCTGCCTGCTTGCTGCTGGTCCCTCGGATGCTGCTCAAGTAACAGCATCCTGCTGGTGCCTTGCAGGGAGTTTGAAGACATGGAGACGGCCAGCTTCCACCTGGACATGTGGTGAGCAGCAACACCCCGAGCCAGTGACCCCAATCCCTGGCCCTGATCAGGGTCCTGCTTCCTGGTAGGGTTCCTGGGGTGATCCTTCAACCTGCACCCTTTAGAAACCAGCTGGGGACCCCTTTCCCCATCACTTTCTGCTGGAGCAGTGCACAGTGCAGGATGTGACCAGCATGAGCAGAGATCCCAGACTGGCTTTGCCCAGGCAGGGCTGACCCTGAGCCCTGCTTTTATTTATGGAAAGAAGTCACATACTTGCAGATTTTGGCTGGACATCCAATTTTGGGGGTGATCTCAGTCCCGACACATTCCCCCGCCCAGCACCTTCCCTTCTCTGTCGTCATTGCAGCTCCCTGAACTGTTTTGCAATTGCCTGAATTTCCTCCTTTCCCCGGCGGTGGGTTTCACTACCCACCCTTGCAGGGACTCGGACGTGGTGGAGTCAGTGCGGCACAAGCTGGGGGAGCTGACGGACCTCCATGGCCTCAAACGGTTGGTGCTGGCATGGCCCTAACGGCTGCCGAGAAAGAGGGTTTGGAAAATGCTTATTTTTCCTGCTGGATTTTAAAAACCACCTTTGGAAGGAGGGAGGGAGGCCCTCAGGTCTGTGTCACCCTTCTTCGCCCCAACTGCAGCTGGGTCATGGCTACAGGAAACTTTTTCACGCCCTCCTTCATTTGTGCCTTTCAGGATCTTTAAAGATGCTCGCAAAGACAAAGGGCAGGATGATTTCCTGGGGAACGTGGTCCTTCGCCTGAAGGTGAGTGCCACGGTGCATCCTCTCCTCCAAGTGACTCCCCAGGCGCCAGTTAAACCTCGTGGGGTCTGAGCAGGATCTAGCCCTGTGTCAGCACCAGGCTCACCCAGGATCCTGGCTCAGAGCTGCAAATTAATGCCAGGTCCTCCAGCTTGATGACAGGTGCCCTGGCCACTCCAACATGTTTGCTTGGTCGTTATATATCTTTTTTTCAATCAAATATTATAGTTACACAAGACAGCATCTTTCTGCCCCGTAAATGCAGTGGGACCTGAGCAGGATCCCTCCCCTGGGAAGGCTGCCTGAGGCCTCACCCCATCTCTGTGTGTGCAGGATCTGCACTGCTGGGATGACCGGTGGTACCAGCTGGAGCCACGGACGGAGACATACCCCAACCGGGGACAGTGTCACCTGCAGTTCCTGCTGACTCACAAGAAGGTAGGAGGGAACGGGGAAGGGGGTCCCTGTCCATTGCCCTGGCAGGACGGGGCAGCTGCCTGTCCCTTGGGGCCTATCCTGGATCACAGATCCCTGTCCCAGGGCCAGAGGTGCCGGCACCAGGGTTTGCATGTGCTGGAAACCTGCTTGACTCTCCCCTGAGCTCCATGCCAGCATGGGGGGCCTTGCTCCTAGTGCTCCTGCACCCCTTGGCTTGGCTTCAGACAGGACTCTCCGGCCCCATGCTTTTGGGGTTCCTGTGTCCCCACTCTCTGCCTGCATTCCTGTGTGTTCGGGCAAATTATGGTTATTGCTTCTATGCCTTGTGTCTTTTCAGAGGGCCACCACAAGCAGCCGGACACAGCCGAGCTACACTGTCCATCGCCACCTCCTGCAGCAGCTGGTGTCCTATGAGATCCTTCAGCACCAGGTACCGAGGGGGAGAAGCAGCCCCCCAGCAGCTTGCGTAGGGTGAGGGCTTCCATTGGTGTAGTGTGATGGGGAGGAGGGTTATGATGATGTCTGCCTGTGCCTGGCATCCTCATGGGGCACCCATTCCTCCTGTGGCCCTGCAAACACACCCCACTCTGCTGCCAGTCCCCCTCCTCACTGAGCCCAGCTTACTCCAGGACATGTCACCCTCCTTTTGCATCCTCACAGGCCGGCAGCATTTCCTGGGATGGGGAGCTGAGCCAACACGCCAGCACCGTGCTGTACCTGCACGCCACGCAGAAGGATCTCTCTGACTTCCACCAGGTCATGGCGTGAGTAGCCCATGCCCAGGGAGCCACGATGCAGCATTGGTGGGGGTCAAGGGCCCCGACACCTTCCCTGGGGCCATCTGACTGCAGCTGGTCTCTCCCATGAGCTCAGTGTGGCTGGTATTGCCCCCTGCCCTGAGCAGCACCAGGAGACCCGGGTCCTCCCCCTGCAATCCCAGCTGTAGCTGTGGTGTGGGGAGCCCTGTGCTGTCTCTTGGGTGCCCCCCAACCCCCGAGGGTTCAGTAAAGCCTCTCCCTCCTCCCCAGGCAGTGGCTGGCGTACAGCAAGCTCTACCAGAGCCTCGAGTTCAACAGCAACTGCCTGCTCCACCAGATCACCAGCATCGAGTACCAGTGGGTGCAGGAGCGCCTGAGGCCAGAGCAGGTGAGAGGGCTCCGGCACCACATGGGGGGCAGAGATCAGGGAAACGTGCCCTGTGTACCCTACCCCGAGCCTCTCCTCCCAGCTCCCCAGGCTGTTTCCCTCCCTGTGTTCCAGGAAGAGCAGGAGCTTATGGGATACAGGGGTGCCAGGGCAGCTGGAGGGTCTCTGGGGAGAACCAGACACAGGGACCAGGACAACCCACGGGTCAGGGAGCCCCTTTACCCTGGGGATTTATTCTCCCTCTCCACAGAGAAACCCTTACCCTTTGCACCAGCATCCCCCTCCTCCATAGCTGCTATCAAGTCAATCACACCCTCTACAAAACTTAAATATGACCCCATTCCTAATTTCCCCACCTGTTTTCCAAAGGCATCCCAGCACCATGCTGAGACTCCAGATTTTTCATGCATAGAAAAAAGGTTTAAGCTCAAGCTCAGTTACCCAAGACATCAGGGGGTTTTCCCATCCCTGGAGAAGGCTAGAAAGGAACAGGAGCCACCAGCTCCTTCCACCATGGTGCCACAGTCCTGCCAGCATCTCTGTCCCCCGCTGAGGCGGACAGCACATGTTTTCCTCCTTCTCCCCAGAAAGCAGAGCTGGCTGAGTCCTTCCAGTCCTTGCTGACTTATGGGATCTCCCTCATCCGGAGGTACCGCATCATTTTCCCCCTCTCTGTCCCGAGGTCCACAGAGAGGCTCCAGTCCCTGCTCCGGTGAGTCGAGCACTGGTGTCGGCTGTGCGTGGGGTCATATGGCTGAACAAAAACTCACCTGAGCCCTTTCTGCCCCCTTCTAGGCTGTTGTGACACTTGCCCTGGCCTGTCCCTCCTCCTGGGCTCCCCCTGGGGATGTTGTTGGGAGGGAAGGTCTGTTTGGGTAGGGTCTCTGCGGGGAGAGGTGGCTGTTTCTGATGGGCTGGTGCTGGTTTCACTCGAGGGTCTCGCTTTGCAGGGTCCTGGTCCAGATGTGCAAAATGAAAGCTTTCCATGAGCTGTGCATGCTCAGCCCTGATCTCCCCCAGATGGTCTCCATGGCACTGAAGGTAGTGGGGACCAGGGGTCTCACCCTCCTCAGCCCTGGGGAGGTGGGACGCCCCAGCTCTCCCCTCCCATCCATCCCTTGCCCAGTGCCCACACCACAGCAAAGCCACACACACCACCGTAGCAGGGGGGAAAATACCCACCCCTCTTCAAGCTGGTGGTCCCAGCCTGTGGTTCCCACCACATGGAGCTGGGTTCTGACCACACTCAGGGGACAGTGAGAATAAAGGGGGTGACAGAGCTGGCTTTGCTCCTCCTGCTTCCCTGCCATCTCACCAGGACTCCTCTCTTGCAGTCAGGCACGACGGAGTGGTTTCACATGGAGAAGCAGCACCTCAAGCCCATGGTGAAGGTCAGTTCCCATCTCTGCATCTCTAACATTATAAGAAGCAATTTCCCAGGCTTGAGGTGAGAGGCCCGAGGGCGTGGGAAGACAAGACTGAAATGAAGCTTCTTCATTTTTTTGATGCAGTCAAGGCATTTGGGTTTTCAGCTTAAAAATACCATGAGCCATGTTACCTGCAGCCACTGAGGTGTGTTGAAGCTTAAGGCCTTGGTGCAGTGCTCAGGAGAACAGGAGGTGGCCCCCAGCCCAGCCATGTAAGCATAGGATGACAGTGGATGTTACCAACAACTTCTTGGTGCTCCTAATGTGTATCTAATGATAGATTGCTACCCCACGAGAACAAATCATAGAAACAAAATGGATCAGAACAGAGCCCAGGTCATCTCAGAATCACTGAGCATCCAAAATAAGCCGTTCCTTCCTTTGTAGAGCATGGAGGAGAATGGCAAAGCCTTGTCAAGACTCCTCGTGGAGGTGATAGGAGATCTCCAGCAGTGCCAGAAAATCTGGAATAAATTCTTCATCAGGTAGGTTTCAGAACTTGATCCCCCCTCATCCACCTTCTCTGGGGTCACGAGCAGCAGGTCACTTTGATGCCTCACTCCTTGGCTCTTGGGCTTCACAGACAGCATCTGTGGTCCCATCTCTGCCTCTTAGAGCTGTACTGTCCTTGCCGTAAGGGCATGGCCTGGGAGGGTTTGCTGGGCTGGGGTTGACAGGCTCCTGACTCCACGTTTCTCTCTTGCAGCACCTTGAAGTTGAATCTCTTCTCCATTGCCTACCTGGAGCTGGAGAGCCTGGTGAGCAAGCCTGGGCTTCTCTGCACTCGCAGGAGTAAGGTCTAAAACCCTGCTGAGGTTTTTGGCCACCCTTCGGGTGACAACTGGTTGTTGCAAGCCTGGAAAGGGAGCAAGCCAGGGAAACTCTCCATCTTTCTTTGCATGCCCATGAAGTGACTATCATCTACTTACTTGACCCAATGAATCTCCTGAAATGCCACCCAAAAGGAAGAGGAGTCCCCTGAGCTGACCCTCACCCCGTGGCTCCAGAGAGCCCCCAGCAGACCAAACTTTCCTGGCTGGACCCTCACTAACAGCCACCCCCCCTTCTCTTGCCCACTGCCAGGTTGCGGAGCACGTCCAGGAGCAGCTGCATGAGGTCGACAGCAGCATGTCCAAGCCCACAGCTGAGAGCCTTTTCCAGCTCTACATGAACCTACAGGAGCTCTATCGGATGAAGAACTTCCTCCCAAAGAGGTATCTAACCCTGAAGCGAGGGAATGAGCAGTTAATTGAGAGAAACTCCAAATCCTTCCCATTCACCTACCTCACTACACACAAGACAGACCAGGCAGTTGGTGTCTGATGTCAATGTGAGCATCACCAGAAGGGTTTCAGGCTTGTTTCTGAGTGGGGTTGATGGAGATCTCAACTTCCAGACAAGGGGATGTTTCTCCTTAGCATGGTGTTATGTGTGGCCTCTGGCTCAGGGCAATTTCTTCTATGTGAGAGCAAGGAGGGATGATGGTCCTGTGCTGTTGCTGTGCGGTTGGAGAAGCTGCTGCCTTCATTCACAGGGACGGACCTCTGGCTCTGAGCAATTTCCACCAGTGGTTCAAGGAAGCTGTGCCCCAGTGGCTGCAGAAGGCCTACACCATTGCACTGGAGAGGGCACAGAGAGCCATCCAGATGGACCAGGTAACCCGGGGAGGAGAACATCTCTGTGCTTTGGGGACATTCCAGCTTCCTCCATGCCTTGCTGCTCTGCCTGGCTCACAGCATTGAGACCACCATGTAGGTGCCTCTTGCAGCCCAGGAGCAGGCTGGTTCCCCTCCCAAATCCCTCTCACAAAGGATGTGGTTTCCTGGACCAGTTGATCCCACCCTGGTTTCCTGGACCAGTTGATCCCACCCTGGCGCCACACTGCATCCCCATGCCCCTTCCTTCTCTGCTCTCCAGCAGCCTGACAAGCTGATGAGCCTGCATTTGGCCATGCTATGAGCATCCCCTTTGCTTCTGACCTTTAGAAAGAGGGGAGGGGAGGCAGCCATGGGGCTATGGGCTCCTCACTCTGTTCTTCAGTGTGGTCCAACAACGCTGGGTTGGAGGATGGACAGCCTGATGCAGGTAGCTCAGTCTGCTCCATCCATCCTCATCTCCTCCACTCTCCAAAGTGACCAAGTGATGACATTGGGACATATGGAGCTGACGATGGGCCACAGACCCCCAAAGTGAAGGAACAGCTCTCCTGTCTGGGATCTCTTCTCTCTTACAAGCTAAGTTGCATTTATTTTCTCTGCCCTCTCAGCTGACGCCCTTTGGAGAGCACAACAAGCACAGCACGTCCACTGTTGACCTGTCCACCTGCTACGCCCAGATCGTAAAGACCTGGCAGCAGCTCAACTGGCCAGACCCTGAGGAAGCCTTCATGATCATGGTGAAGCTCGTGGAGGTTCGTACACCGGGCCCTCAGGCATCAGCAGCCAGAGTTTCCTCTCCTGCTCTTGGAGACATGCCTTGATGAATGGGGACAGTGCCCCACACTGATGTGGTGGGGTCCCCTGGCACTGTGGTGGTCCCTGTGCTGCCCAGCTCAGTCCAGTTGTCATCTTCTCTATCCTGCAGGACATGTGCAAAATCGCCCTGATGTACTGCCGGCTCATCAAGGAGAGGGCTGAGGCTCTGTCGCTGAGGGAGCAGAATGAGGGTGAAGCGGCCAACAGGGTTGGTATCGGGACAGGGTCCACTGCTTAGGGAGAGGCAGGATTTGGCCGTGGTTTTGGAGCAGAGGGGGAGAAGAGCACCCAGCCAACATCCTGGGTTTGGGTTTCATGGGGATCAGTTGGCCCCCGATATCTGTAGTCCTGGAAAATCAGGAGGGAAATGGTGTAAGCAGGGGATGGGGATGGGGATGGGGATGGGGATGGGAGTGGGATGGGAATGGGAATGGGGATGGGGATGGGGATGGGGATGGGGAAGGAAATGGAGATGGGCTTGGGATGGGGATGAGAATGAGTATGAAGATGGAGATGAGGATGGGGATGAGATGAGGATGAGGTTGAGGATGGGGATGGGGATGGAGATGGGGCTGGGATGGGGATGAGGATGGAGCCAGCAGGAGATGCACCAGGGGGTGTGGGACACCTTGAAGCAGACCCACCTCTCCCAGCTCTGCGTCGTGGTGAACAACATCAAGCAGCTGCGACTGCTGATCCTGAAGCTGCCATCGCAGCTGGACTGGGCGCAGCTGGTGGAGCGCACAGAGGCCGTCATCGACCAGCAGCAGATCCAGCACACGCTGCACAACCAGCTTGACAGCGCTGTCTCCTGCCTAGACCATGAGGTCCGGGATGTGGTGCAAGCCCTGGCCACCAAGGTGACCACCTGCCACTGACCCTTCTTCCCTGGCCCAAAGTGGGGAGGTTTCACCTAAGGGGACCTGGAGCCCGTAATGTTCCTGGGATGGAGACAAGGTGAACCTGGGTGTGAAGCTGGTGAAGAGGGCAAAGCCTAAGTATCTCCATGCATTTCTTCCCGACAGCTGGAAAAGGGCATTGCCAGACACATCCAGGAGCTCTCATCTTCCAATGATACCCGGGAGCCTGAGGATGTAAGTACCTGGCCCAGCCCCTCCTGGACCATCTTTTTCAGGCAGCTGTGAATAACCCTTGCCTACTTGGTGGAGGCTCCCATCACCCTTCCTCACCTCTCCCTGCCCCACACCAGTGATGGGGCCCAGACCTTCATATGCTTCATTTGGTGCCCATGTCGGCAGCAGGACCAGACCAGGCACAGCCTGTCCATGTCCTCACTGTGGGAAGGAGCTCCTCTGGACCGCCCCCTCTGCCCTGCTGGCTCCAGTCAACAGTTCCCTGCCCCTCTCCCACTGTGCCCTCCCCAATGCCTCTCTCCTCTCACTGCAGTCCATCATCCCACTCATGAAGTTCCTGGAGTCGGAGCTGCAGTATCTCAATGAGCATCTGGTCCAGGAGAACTTCAAAAGGTGACCAGGGCACTGGGGATGCACCATGGCAGATGCCAGCAGCATCACCGGCCCTCAGCAGGAATGTTCCCCCAGCCCCACGGGGCTCAGGGACATCCTGCTTTTGGGGCTGGCTGCTCAGCCCAGCAGGATGAGCCAGTTCACTCTGGGGCTTTGCAAAGCCCCTTGGCTGAGGGCCAAATCCCCCAGCCCACTTCCCTGGACCCCTGCTCACAACCTTCCTCTGTTACCCCCACAGCCTCCTCGTTCTCCTCTGGCATCACACCTTGGCTGTGCTGTCGGCGGCTGCGGGGCAGCAGGTCCCCTCGACTCAGTGCTACAAGAAGCTGCACTGTGCCCTGAAGGTACCAGGGGGGTGGGGGTCCCCAGCAGGGATGGGTGTTTGTATGCCAGCTAACAGCATCCTTCTCCCCAGAGCCTGGAGCGGTGCTTCTACGCTGAGGGCTGTGGGCTGCCACTGGAGACTCTCCACACCGCAGCCTTCCTGGTATGGGGGGCATGGGGATGGGGGGGGTCCCCAAGGGTTTCCTTTGGGTGCTTTCCAGGGAGGGCATCCCCAGGCTGCAGACTCATCCATGTGCTTGACCGTCACCTCTCATCCTCTCTGCAGTCGCTGGAGACCCACCTTGCCCTCTGCTCCTCCACCAGCCGCAAACTCATCCAGAAATACTTCAGCAACAGGATCCAGCAGCAGGTAGGAGCCAGAATGGTGCCCCCAGACCCTTCCCACATCCCATCCTTGCACACATGAGGCTGCCTGGCCCAGCCTGCCTGTGGAAACGTGGGATTTCCCCACCACCCTCCCAGTCCTGGGGCTGTTGCGGCTGGTTTTGCCTCAGCAGTGGGTTCAATTGCATCCCAGAGGATGCTCATCGCCCGCCTGGTACCTCAGAATTCCTGCTCAGCCTCCAACAAACCCCAGGCATCCCCTCCACGAGCATGCCAAAAGGCAGCACCCTTATTCTTGTACCCCACTGCTCAGCTGGACGCCAGCTCAGAGAAGTACGGGGCCGTGACAATCAAAGCGCTGTACCGCCCTTCGGAGCAGAAACTCCGCGTGGAAGTGCTCAACGCCGTCAACCTCATCCCATTGGACTCCAACGGTGGGTGTGGGTGGGCTGGGGAGCCACCGCCCCAGGACCCCTGTCCTCTGTCCCCAATATGCCCCTGGGTAGTAGATGCTGGCAGTGCTTGGTGTAACAGGACTCTGTCTTGACTCGCTTTTGCATCCAAGGAGGTGGATTTGGGGAAGATGAAGGGTTATTGCACTGGTCCAGCGCGGTCCAACGGGATGTGGCAGGCAGGACCAGGCCTGTGCCCACATCCCACTGCCTTCAGTTTTCAGCACAAGCCAGCAGCCAGCTTTTTTCCACCATGTCTCAGACAAAAAACATATGCCAGGGTGACAAGGGAGAGTGTCTCGGGTTGGCTGTTGTTTGGGGAGCTCTCCAGGAGAGGTCACTCCTCTTGCAGCCACCCGTGGCCGATCGATGTGTGGGCAGGGTTGGGGATGTTCCCGCATCCTCCCAAGAGCGTGGGCTGGGCTGGGGGTGGTGGTGAGGGTGTCCTGACCCCCCCAGCCACCCCAATCTGTCCAGCTACCCTGGCTGGGCTCGGCCAGCTGTGCTGGGGCAGAGGGGGCGGCGGGAGGGGGCTGACATCTGCACCCCACCAGGCTCGAGCGACCCCTTTGTCCAGCTCACCCTGGAGCCCCGGCACCAGTTCCCCGAGGTGGTGGCCCGGACTACCCAGTGCAAGAGGAACGAGCTGCACCCCCTCTTCGACGAAGCCTTTGACTTGTATGTAGGGGCTGACACCCCCCTGGCCCCCCGTCCCAATCCCCATGCTTCAACCAACCCCCTGCTATGGGGCTACTGCTTCAGGAACTGGGTCCTGCCCTCGGATTTCACCCCCTGCACCCCACTGGGGGTTCAGCTGTGAGGTCCCACTGTGGGAGCTGGGGTAGGGGCACCCCAAACACCAGGGTCCTGCAGGCTGGTGTGGGGTTGTGCCGGGGCCCTGTGCTTTGAAGGGGTTGGGGTCAGTGCGGTGGCGGGGGGGTGGCTTCCCACTCTGGGGAAGCCTGTTTGGTCCCTGGAGGGAAGGTTGAATTTTGGGACCGAGGGGTTGGGACGTGACCGTCCCCTGCATCCTGTCCCCCTGCAGTTTGATCCCCCCTGAGAAGTGCCGGCAGGAGGGGGCCTGCCTGCTGCTGACTGTGTTTGACTACGACACACTGGGGGCCAACGACCTGGAGGGCGAAGCCTTTTTCCCCCTCTGCCACCTGCCCGGCCTTGACGCTGACGAGGACCAGGCTGACACAGGACGGGTGCCCCAGACCCGCCTCCCCCTCACCCACCCCAAACCCACTGGTACGTGGTGCTGCAGCTGGGCTGAGCCCTGCTGAGCCCCCGCCAGCCCCATGGTGTGGGGAGGGGGCTGTGATGAGCATCTCTCACCATCACTCCTCTCCTCTCTGGCAGGAGATGAGATCCTCCAGCTGCTGGAGTCCAGGAAAGGGGACAAAGAGGCTCAGGCCTTTGTTAAGCTTCGCAAGCAACGAGCCAAGCAGTCCAAGGAGACAGAGTGAGGGAGGTGGAGGAAGAGGGTCCCGAAATGAGGGTGTCCAGCCACTGGGACCCCAGCAGTTTTGCCAGTGCTGGAGCCATCGCCATCCACAAGGGCCGGGGGGACAGAGGGGGTCCCTGTGCCCCCCACCACCTCCCAGCACCCATCTCACCCCCAACTTCAGGTAGCAATGTTCTGTGGGGCTGGGGAGGGTGGGCACATGGTATTTCAGGGGATTTCTTTGCCTGTCTGGACTAGCAACACTACACGGGGGATGTGAAAGTGTGTGGTTGTCCCTGCCTGTCCCCCATTCGCTTGTCACTGCCGGTGCCACATCTGCTGGCTGTGTCCTCAACCCTCCTGTCTGCAACACTGCGTCAGGGCAATGCAAATGCATCGTCACTTATTTGGGGTGGGGACAACCCATGGCCAAACCTGCCTTTTTTTTTTTTTTTTTTTTTTTTCTTGTGGATAAGCCTCTTATTTTAAATTAAAAGCAACAGTGCTGATGCGTGGGCTGAGTCTGTGCAGGGAGTGCTTTGGGGCAATGGCCCTGCGCCGGGAGCAGCTGTGGCAGCAGTGCAGTGGGGTGGGACATGGTATTTGGGGTATGGTGGCGGCTGTCCCCTTGCATGGGGTTAAGCTGGGAAGGGGCAGCTGACTGCAGGATTTCAGCAGGAGGAGCTGGCACATGAGTGGTTTTATTCAAGTTTCCTGTTGGAAACAGGATGGGGAGCTGGGATGGTGCTGAGTCCTGCACCGCTGGCGAGGAGCTGTGCTGGCACTGGGAGGCAGCCGGGTCCCTCGCCCAGGGACCAGCAGCACCGGCGTGGCAGTGGCTGGCACTGGCAGCTGCCTCATTCTCCTCTCCCAGCCTTGGCCGGTCCCTGCAGGCAGCTGAGGCTTCGGCCAGGGCTTGGCCGAGCTGTTTCTCTCTGCAGGGAATAGGGTAGCATTACTTTGAGTTATAGGCCATTGCAAAATAGCACCTCCACCGAGGTAGAAATCAAACGGCTGGGAAAGCTGCCGCTGCCCAGCGGTGCTGGAGACAGGCAGGGCTGAGCACGCAGCACAGCCGGTGCGCATCAACCTGCCCATGGAGCCGGGTTTGGGCCTGTGAAAGAGCCTGACAAGACACACGAAAGGCCCAAGTCTGGCTCAGGCACGGCAAAAGTCTTTCAGGATCGGCAGCTGGTGATGAAAAAAGGGCCCTGGGCAGATATGTGTGTCCTCGGGGCTGGGTGAGAGGGTCTGGGAGCAGGAATGATCCCTGCCCGGCCTGGCACTGCCAGCTCCAGAACTGACACCTCCCTGTGTAGCCAGTCAGGCTTTGTGGGGTTTTTTTGGTTCATTTGTTTTCTTTTTTCTTTTTAAAAATATGTTTTTGTATTTTACCACCAATCGAATTCACCTGGGGGTGCCTGCTGGAGCTGAGGGAGCTTGGAAGCTTGCTGGAGCCTGGGCAGCAATAAAAAGCCTCGCAGCCTCATCAGCCAAACCACGCGGCGCTTCAGGCTGCCGAGAGCCCAGACACAGTGGGCAGGTCCCTGGCATTGCCCCCAGCCTGGGCCACGGACATGGGTCCCTCTGGCTACAACACACAGTGGTGGGCAACTCCGAAGGGTACATCACATGTGGGGTGACCCAGGTGTAACAGGAAAAATGCCCAGCAGGGCAGGCAGTGGCTATTTGCTGGGTTTTGGGGGTTTGTTTTAGCTGTAATTATTACTAATTTATATCTGGAGCTTCCTCTGCCTTGACCCTGCAAGGGGGCAGCTGTGTTTGAGCTCCAGCAGGTCCCTGGGAGCTGCCATGGCCCGGGGAATTAAAAGCATCACCCTCCCAAGTGTCTGAGCACCAGCTGCTTTCTCAGTGGGCAGAGCAACCACTGGGTCAGTTCAGGTCAAGCCCTCCATGCGAGGATGGGGTGGGGGCAGGGGGAAAAAAGCTCCTTTGGTATCTGTGTGACATGGCCAGGCTCAATCGAAGCCACAGCAGGAGGGATTAAAGCGCTGCTCGCTCACAAGGAAGCCATTTGCTGGCTTAAACCACTTGTTTCAGTCCCCCCTTGTAGCTCTGCAGAGAAACATTTCCAGAGAAGGGTCCCTGCTTGCGGATCAGACGCTGTCCCAGGGTGTCATTTCAGCCGGGTTGTCACTACTGCTCCTGGGGAGAGAGAGGAACCCCCATGCCTGTGCTCTGCACCTGACCTGGTGTTGACACCAGCTCGCAATCGGCCCCGTGCTTTATTGCAAGGCTTAGCTGTATGGGGCTGCAGGCTTGAACGTGGTTTTAGCTTATTTTTAGCTGTATGTTTAAAAATTGTTGTGCTCTAACGTGCTCTGGGCAGACCATCACCCAGGCTGTCCTCACTGCAGCGTGTCCCAGTGAGCAGGTGGCACGGACTAACCTCTGTTTTGAGGTTGTTTGAGCTGTATTATCCAAGGTGTTTTAGCTTAATTTTTGCTCAGCTCCGGGCAGTTATGTGGGTCTCACCCCAAAAGAAATCAGAGAAGGACTAATAAACTTTAAACAATCAGAGCATAACTAACCCCATGGACCAGAACAGCCTAAGCATTAAAATATATGGCTTGAAGCACACAAACCCAGCTCCTAGCAAATGCAAGACTGAGGAGGAAGAAATCCCCGTCATCATCATCCTGGTGAAGAGCCCTGACACAGACAGATTGCTGCAACACAAGAAGGAAGGGGGCAGGCACTTATGTCTTCCCATTTTATTGCGTTACTAATTATCTGGCATATAAATGGAGTGATTCAGATTCTTGTTGTGATTGGACTAAGGGCAAGTGGTTGATGCATCTTTGAAGCATTAATTAGACCAAAAATAAAAGGTAATTCTTGAATCCATATCTAAGGCATGTTCTGTTGGGTGCCAATGCATGAAATGTTCATATCCCCTGAAGCTGCACGAGCACACAGGCGCAGGCAGAGCTCACCTCTGCCCAGCCTGGCTCTTGCAGGAGATAAATTCTTGTCCAGACCAAGAATCTGGGTGATAAAAATGCTTTTTGCTCTGTGGTTTTGCCATTTCAAAAAAATTTCTGCCGTGCCTAACCACATTGCATTGACTCTCTCCCTCTTCCATTGCACCTTGATCATAAAGGTGAAGGGCAACCCCCTGGAAAAAAGGGGCTTGATCCAGAAGGGAGCTCAGGAAGAAATTATTCTTGGCCATGTCAAAGGGTGAAGGCAAAACTGGCCACGGAGATGATGTTATTTTGAGGGCTTCACTGCACAGACTTCACCACACCTCCCCAAGCCCCAGAGCCGGGCACGGGGCTGCACATCCACCCCGGGCACGCATGCGTGCACACACACACACGCACACACTGCTTTAGTATATATTTTTTTTCTTAGCAAAAAAATAAAAATTTATTGTCCTCTAAAAAAAAAAAATCCATCCTGCCCTTGGAAACTGTGACACAGATTGAGTTCTTTCCAGCCCCACATGCAAATTCACTCTGCCAAGAAAAGAGTCTAAACCAGGTTTCCGACAGCCAAAACACATATTTACAGAGTACGAGAGAACGACAGCTGAAATCACAGTTCTATACATGGAATCAACAACACGTTTTACACACCACCGATCACCATTCTGCCAACTTCTACACGGACTAGGGGCGCTTCTGCCCAGTGCCCTTCCTCCCAGGGAAAGCGGGGAAGAGACTGGTCAAGAATTGCCACCAGAAATACTGCAGTGTGTATTATTATTATTTTTTTAAACGTATACTGTATTTATTTTGTTTTAACAATGGAAGCTACGGAGTGGGGAAGCCCCAGAAATCTCTCCGATGCAGTCACTAGTTTGCAGGAATACTTCACCTTTAAAATACTAGGTTTTACATCAGTAACATCTATTTTGCTGTTGGCCATCACTCCAAGGATTATTATAATTCTGGAGGAAAACACTGGTAATATTCTTCCTTCCCAGATGGGGGAAAAGGAGAAAGAGAGGAGGTTCGGAGGCTGGTGGAACAGCAATGAATTACTGAGTCCATTCAGTGTTACGGGCTTCCTCACAGGGTAAGGACTTCTCTTCATTGTCTCAGCTGCACAAGCCTTGCAAGTGGCTCAGGTTCAGCTTCAGAGATGTACAGAAAGTATAAAACCCTTCGGCAGGGGATCAGCTGCAGTGGCCCCCTTTGAAGGGGGGGGGGGATCTGCTTAAGGAAAGTTGTGCTCCAGCTCTGAGACTTTCCCCCAGTCCCTCCTGTGCCACCGTGTCTCTGCCACAGCTGGCATGCAGCTACATCATCTAAGGCTGGAGATGATCTAAAAGTGGTCCTGTTAGCCCAAAGCGATGCCAAAATTCTTCAGCTCCTGGCTATCACCTACAGCTCTAGCCTTGCTTTTTGATCTCTATCTACCCAGGATAGCATTGTCTTAAGCCATCTGCTTCTATATTGTTTTTCCATAATAATGTAAAAGTTTATTGACCTTTAAGATACTGTGGTTTCACAACACCATCAAGACTCCCTTTCTGCAGCTCAGAAGTGTCCAACCTGCACAATTAGTCACCAAGGTTAACACTTCCAAAGCTCCCAAAAATTTGGGGAGGAAAATGTCGTTATCCAATAAGGAGTCTGTGTGAAGAGGCAGGACCCAGACGTGTTCATGGCTGTTCAGCAACAGCCAGCTGGGCTGCTCGTCAAGAAGCCTTGTGGACCAAAACTTCATTTTGAAGCGTGACTCGGCCAAAAAAGCCCCCTTAGTTCTGATGTGTTACTGCGTGTCCTGTAAAAGGGAGTTCCTGCTTCAGAAGGAAGCTTGACAGTACATTACAGGGGCTGTACTTATTAGCACCAGGTTTATTTCAACAAGACTCTTCTTACACCATACAGAAGCTGACCACAGACTCTTGAGCCTTAAGCGCAGTGCTGTGATGACAATTCATCCTTCCTGCCTGGGGCAGGCAGTAACAACTGCTGGAGGGGGTCAGAAGTGCTGCCCTTTTCCCCTGCTCTCACCTCACTCGGTTATGAAATTGTCATATAAGTGGCCCCCCAAAATATTTGAAAAATATGCAAAGATGAAGTTCTCTCTTCCATCTGATGCTTAAGAAAATAATTCACATTTCAGATTTTTTTTTGTTTTTTTAAAGCAGCAAACAAATTCATAGAAACCTAAATTTAGGAAGTGTTTCTTAAAGAACCAGAGGAAAGCGAGAATCAGCCTATGTGCTTGTGCAAAGAGAGTGCCGAGATACATTGGGGTGGGGGCAAGGGAAGGGGCTAGTGCTAATTCCTTCAGGCTGCTCTGCCATGAGTGCAGTGTGGCAATGGAAAGTTAAAATTCAAGGGCCACAAACGGGTGAAGTTTTGAATTCTTTGGTCCTTCAGTATAAGTTTTAAAACAGAGAAACTCTTTTACTCAAAAGGGAAAAAACGTGCTTTCTCTGGCCTGGAATTTTCCTTGTACCGCCCCTGCCTAACCACTGCGCCCCCACAGAAACTGGGGGCAAATATCTCTTCCCCCTAGACCCAACAGCCCTGCGTCACACCGCGACTGGCAGTCCCAGTGAGACAGGCAGAGCTGCCATCAGGGGACAAGCAGCATCTGAAGAGAAGGGACAAAGAAGTGTCCCTGTGGGAAGCAGATGCAGTCACGCAGCCGGGTGTCAGACAGTTCTGAGAAAAAAAAAAAAAGAGGGTTGGCCAAAGGCAGCATCACCCTGAACAGTCCCACAGGGTGGTAGGAGAGCAGATAAACCACCACGCTAATAAAAAGTGTTACAAACCAATAGCCAAAACAGGCTGATCAGCTCTGGTTCTTATAAATATTAAAGACCTGATTCAAGAGTTTATTTCCTATGATTTAAGTTAGTTACAAAAACTTTTTAGTAAATTTTTATCTTAATTGGGCTTTTTCCCCTCCCCCCACTTTTTTTCTTTTTTTTTTTTTTCTAAAAAAAGAAATGTTCACGTATCTTAATAAAAGGTCTTTCCTTAAGATCAGACCAAGGCAGATGCGCTGCCCCATGGCACAGACATTCAAAGGCTATAACCAAACAACATAGCCACAATAGTCACTCAACAGTGTCTCTCCATAAAAAAAAAAATTTAAAAAACTGATGCTAGTTACAATAAAATACACATGGAAAAAAAGCATTTTTACCAAAAAACCCAAAAACAAGTTAATGGGAAAAACATAAAAAAGAACTACACAGAGCTGCACTTAAGAGATCATCTGGGAATGCATATTAACGCCTTCCATGTAAAGGAAAGGTGGAATTATGGAAGCAAACCTAATTATGTCTTCGCATTAAATATGAAGCTTTCTGAGAGGCTCCGGTAAAAATTCAGTTTTCCTACAACAGTGGGCTGCTGGAGGTTCCAGTGCTTTTCCAGGTCAGGGAGGGATAGCACAGGCTGCATCCCTGTGCAAAATAAAAATGTTTTAAGTCAACTGAGTGGCCTTTTGGTTGAGATCCCAGCAGGTTACTGCAATCCACCCGATGTAAAAATCCAGTGGACACACTGGTAAAGAAAGTCACAGGAAAGCTCAGCTACTGGACAGGTCTAAGCTGGTGGCATTTCTTTGTCACGCTGGACTTTCTCTGTCACCACAGGCATATATGGTCTCTAGTGTAAGGGCTTCTGGACCCAGCAGTCCACAAACCATCCTTGAGGTGCTGACACTGGCAACATGGACTCTGTCCAACAAAAGTGTCCTCAGACTACCTGGAATTGTTTCATGCATTTCAGTAGTGACTATGAATGGGGTCCCTGTGGCTAAAACAAAATGAATCTGGTCTGAAACAGTAAGAAGTCTCTAGACAGCCACCAGACAAAGCGGTGCCTGGAGAGAACTAACCTCTGCATCCATATTTCTTTCATAAAGGGCTTTAGCTGACACAAGGGAAATAATTCTAAGGCTGCTCAGACCTGGAACATGGTAGCTGTATCAGCAATGAACACTAGTCACTGAATTTTGGGGCTTGGCTTGCTCTAGGTCCAATACATTTTTTTCCCTCTTTTCCTCTTTTCATACAAATATACAAAGAGTGTAAAAAAATTTAAAAAGCGAACTTTGCTGATTAAATGACAGACAAAGTTCCTGCACATTCAGAGATCGGCAACGTGAGGCCCACCAGGCAGGCACCCAGCAGAGCTTCCATCAGGGAGGACGGCTTTAACCAAGCTGGGTCAGCGAAAGAGCAGGGAGACCGAAGACAGGAACAAGTCATTTCAATCCACCTCGATCCTCCCCGTGATCTCAACTCTTCCTCTGGAAAGCACATGGAAGCCCCTCTTGCCCACTCTAAATCCTTCTGGAAATAGTCAAAAATTTGTTATCACCTAAATAGAAAAGAGGAGAAACACAGACTCTTTGCAAATGGCCCTTTGATCTGTATTAAAAACAGCTCTCAAAGTTCCCCAAGAGTTAGAATTAGTGGGGCACGGGTGAGGGGCAGTTTAGATACGGGATGTAAAATATTAAAAAGTGCTCTGCAACTAATTTTTGTTTTATGTGTGTATGTGCATGTGTGTGCATATATATACATACACAAACATGCACATACGCACACATATATACATATATATACACATACATATATATATGTACACATACATATATATGTACGTATGTATAAAGTTAAAAAGTTCTATACGATATGATTAGAACAAGTGTCCTTGGAAGGTCACGATTGGAGAGAGTGGGGCCTGTTGGGATGGCAGATGGGGCACTCGCCCTCCTCGGCGCACGTTTCACACAGCACTGCGTGTTGGCACGGTAACACCACCCGGTTCTCCTCCTGACACTTAAGGCATTTCACTGACTGCATCTGAAATACCGCCTGCAAGAGAGGGGGACAGGGCAAAACATAAGCATCAAAGTCACAAAGCAAACGGGCTCCCGTTCTGTGCTACGCGGTTTGGGGAAGGACTCGCAGCTGTCTGCCCATTCCGCTTCGGAAGCAAAAGCAAAGCAGCACAGCATGATGTCTTTTTAGGACCTTTCGGATCAACAGAGCAGCTTTGACTGCCTGAAACTCTGTACTTCAGGCACAAAGCAGAGGCAGGTATTTCCCTGTAGGTTGGCTAAAACTCACTTAGGCTACACCCACATGGAATTGCTTTGATAGGCTTCTGATTTCTGGCTGAATGAAAGAAAACGGAAAAAAGCCGCAATCTGTAGGAGCAGAGAGAGCAAAGCCCTGCCCTGCAAATCCCTAGCACTCACCTTATCGACTTTCTCCAGGTTTGCCCGCAGCTGTTTCTGTAGGGTGTAAAGTGAAGAGAGCGAGAGCGTTTCCAGGTCAGAGAAAGAACGCAGAAACTGAGGGTCCTGGCCTGTGTGGATCCTCTCCAGCTCCTCCTGCAGTTTCTTCACTTGCAGCTCCAAGGCTTCCCTCTGCTCCCGGGCCAGTTCACATTCCATGTTAGCTGTGTTGGCGCGATCATTTGCTTCCTCTGCCTCCTTTTTCCAAGCATCACAAGCCTACAAGTTCCAACAAAGAGGGTAAAAGAAGCAGTCTGAAAACTCGGTCAGCCTCCAAGAGAGAATCCCGGGCAAAAATATCCATTTCCATACACTCCCCACCAGAGGCGTGTTCTGTCCAATCTGCCCTGTTCCCAAATTCTGAAACATCCTTGGAGCTTTGCTTCAAAGTGCAGCTCGTTCCAGAGACCCCATCTGGCTGGACTGTGGTTCTACAGACTTGGCTCATACCATTAAGGGGACGAGCTTTGCATACCAGCAAATTGTCATGGATCTAAGTCAGCTGGCAGGTCTAAGAGACTGACAAGCACTTCAGTGTATCTGTTATGACACCTGGCCTCACACTTCCAGTATCTGAACACAGACGACACAGCAATTCAGACCCTCATTCCAAGGCAGATGGAAGAATAAGAACACTTGAGAGAGTCTGTTTGTAAAACCTACAGCTGTTTCCATCACCTCAATGTCTGGAAAGTTTCTCTTTAAAGGCTGACACCCTCCTACTCCTTTACACTCCCTAATCCCTCTTCCTAGGAGTTGCTCAAGTACCTGTTTGGCTTGTTTCCAAGACTCTTCCCACTGCTTTATTGTGCTGTTGGCTTCATCCAGTTCTTGTCGCAGCCGTGCCAGCTCCGCAGCACCTGGACCTGACAGAAATGCAGGTGAGGTACTGGGCGAAAAACTCCCCGAAGCAAAGTGTTCCCATATGCTGCTGTTCATCCCATTTAAACCTGTTTCACAGGGAAATAGAGAGGGTTATGTCACAGGTGCTGGCAATTTCCCCATTTCCTCCCTACCCTTGTGAAATCCAGGATTTGAAAATGTGTACATAGCAAAAAGAAGATCATCTTAAGAATTACTTTCATCCCCAGGACACAGGAGTCCATCACAGAGGGACTTTAAAGGGGAAGTTTCACACTGTCAGGCCTCATCTTTAATGATACAGGGAGGGCCCAAGAAACTGAGTGGGGGCAACTTTTGAACCAGGCTGTTTTAGAAGCATTGATTTTAGAGCAGAGCTGACTACCAGCTTGAATCCCCCTTCTCATATGAGAACCTCTGAACTGCTTACTACCTTCCTACTTTTCTGGGCAGCACAACCTTCAGTGTTGGTGAACAGATTGGTTCACACAGCCAACCCAGGTGGTGCTTCCTCTCACACTATATCCCAAGAAAACTTCTGCTTTTGTCTCCTCAGCTTGGTGCTTAGAAAAGCAGCATCATTTCCCAAACAGTGAGACTAAACTGCACCATCCTCATTACTGTTTGCAGATGCAAGAAACAGCACTAACTGGAAAACCCTGTTTATAAACAAGTGGAGGCAATAGTATATACACCAGCTCCATCCCCTGCAGAGATCTAGCAGAAAGCTAGTGCTTGGCACTGGAGAAGACTAACTAACCACTTCCCTATTTTAGCTTGTTCAAATAATTTCTCTTTTCAGGAAGAGATTTAGGGCTTAGGAGACAAAGCAGTAGAAAAACAGCTGTAAACAAAAGCGGCTGTTTTTCGCAGACTCCAAGGTTTGTACTCTTTTAATAACAAAAATATTTTTACTTAAAATAAGCATCCACACTTTGCACTCAGGGGAGAACTAGCAGGAAAAAGCTCATATTGAGACAGAGCTACTGAGTGATGTGGTTGCTTATGCATACAGACATGCACCAGTTCGATGTAGCAGTCATTTTCATTTAGTGGTGCTCACCACTGGGTGTGGACATTCCTAAATCTAGTTGCATTTGATAATTCTGATTTTACGGCAGCTGAACTGACTGTGTCTGCAAGCAAGGCCTGGGGCCAGTAGCCTCTCAGTGAGGGCTAACCCAACGCCACTTACATTTAGTGCCAGCCAAGACACAAATGGTTACAAAAAAATACAGCTGAAAAGAATAGTAACTTGTCTTCGCTAAGGGCTTAGGTGCATTAACAAGTAATTTAGCAGAGCAAGAAGGGCTCTTCACGGGCTCAGGCCACATAGCACAGATCTACGTCAGCTGCTCTGAAGCACGCTTGGTTGAGAGCAAGAAGTTTTAATGGAACCTCAATTCACATTTTGTTTTTCAAGCTCCAGTTTTCTTGAAAAAGGGAATCTAGCACTAAGCAGGATGCTGGCAAGCCACAAGTTCTGCCCTAATGCTGACCAAGCTTATCTCGTCGTTTCTTTTTTGCTCCCTCTTTCCACCTGCTGTTCTCATTTCATATTGGAAGTGGCAAGGCCCTTTGGTCAGGAATGCCTTCTCTGCACATTTTGCATCTAGCACAGTGGAAACTAGCCCAGGACTAGGTATTTTTAACTCAACTGCAATACAAATAAGTAATAACTACACACACTACACACTAACTTATGTGCATCAGCAAGTCACATGGAATAGATAGATTCCAGATTCCTAACTGTTGGGTTACTGTTTAAGTATCTTACCAAAACCTCAGCAAAAATGGTTTTGTTATATTACAGAAAAACAGCTTTTTTCTTAAAAATCAAGTATTTAAATTCATTTGTGAATTTCCTGCATTTCTTCGGCTTTTTATTTGTATAACTACATAGGCAAGACAGTTATAACTAACTTGTTTCTTCTGAAATTAAAGTCAGGCCTTATCAGCAAGTTTTCCTTTTCTTACTGCAGCTGGGATGAACAGCCAGCCTCAACACTAATTAATAGCAGAGATGCCCTCTGATGTCTCTCTTTTCTTATTGCAACAATTGTAAAAGCTGTTAAAGCCAAACAAATAGCAATTGCAAGGCACGGAAGCATGGTTTCGGCCTACACAAACAAGGGATGCAGTTACACAGGTAAGTGCATGCAGAAATAGATTACAAAAGCATGTAATCATTTTATCAGGTTAAGCTGAATATTAAAGATTAAAGCATATCTCAATTCTGAAGAAGCATTTACGTCTAATATCAATAGAGAGAATTAATATTTACTAACAGAAATAAGCAGAGGCAGTGTCACTGTAGTCTGAAGCCCAAAGAAGTTTGTTTCTCCTGGAAACCCTGTGCCTGGATAATAAAATACATTTGGCCCCTCAGTTCCCAGTTCTGCCCAATACAGATGAAGCTCCAAAGCAATTTCTCTTCCCTTCACAGTCCCTCATACAGGAAACAGATCCTCAAGGAGGTGGGGGGGAAGGAGCAAAGGGGCAAAGTCCATACTGCAAAAATGTGTGCAGAGTGCCAAATAGGAGAAAAAAGCACAATGACCCAAGTCTGTTCTAGAGCTCCCAGAAGCCAATAAGACCTACAAGCAGTCCCAAGGGCAAACTGCAATCCCCACCTTAAATAAGCAAAGCTGAGGACCCAACTCTAAGTTTTTTGTAAAGTGAAGGCTCAGCACAGCATTGTTCTCAGGAAAAGGCAGAGCTCTTTCCCCTAAAAGGCATCAGAGCAAGTCACTTAACCTATCTGTCCCTTTTTCTCAGCCTAGAAACATGGAAAGAAGAGGGAATTGCTCCCTTCTTCACAAGGTATTAGCTGATTTTTGGTAAAGCAGCTTCTAGTACTGTTGCTGTTCTCATGGGAAGAAGAGATAACACATGGCAGCAGTGAAATACATTAAAATTAAAGCTAACTTAAAAGAAAATACTTACATGGCACAGACAGGCATGTACATGGGACACACACACTGTGCATTTACCTAATGATCCATGAGAAGCTGATGTCCCCAGGAATGTGTTTTCTGATTGGCTTAAGTGTCCCTGGGGCTGATGGAGGAAATGCGATGAGAGGCTGACCGGTGGAGAAGGAGAGGCAGAGTGAAAGGAGGCAGAGCTTCCAAGGGACCCGGGGATATTTACAGGAGCAGAACTTTGCAGCAAACTCCCACCTGGACAAAGAACACACAGAGAGGATGGCTATGTGTGACCATGAAGTATGGGCCAGAGCACAGTGCAGGAGTTCAGAGCAGAAGGTGTTAGCTTCCCTCTCTCCTTCCTAAGCCCCTCGGGATTCCCTCTGCTTCTCATCAGGTTTCATTCCCTTCTCAGCCTTTAAGAGGAGCACTGAAGCTGCCATCCCATGAACCACATAGGTTAAGACCCTCCAGAGTTCAATGGACCACTCTTTCATTGGCCAAAGCAACAAAAGGTTCTCTGAGCAGAGTGCAGTCCCTATCAGCCTAGAGAAGATGAATTTGGTATCTGGTGAAATACTTTGTAAAGAAAAACTCACTTCTAAAACATGTGCCTCTGCCTTTAACACTTCCAAACAACCTGTAGTGAGAAGACTATCATGCTGGGTCAGGTCAGGATCTGAACTGCTAAATATCAGTGACTAGCTTTAGGCATTTTAGACATACTTGAGTGCCTGGATCTATCAGTAATAAAAAACCCCAACTAAACAAAAGCCCATCCTCCAAAGACATCACACTTCCTTTATACAAGAGGTCATTCTGTCTGCCACACACAGACTGAGGGAGATCTCCGCCCTGCTCCCCACTCTTTCCTGATCTCCCTTCTTAGATCACCAGGTAACACCCAGACCTGATGTGAACAGAGGGAAAAGCAGTGTGGAGGATCTCTAAGCCACTGCAGATGGGTAGTGGCAGAAGCAGGGCTATCAGCAAACATGCACAGTAAACTTTTTGACCAGGCTCTTATCTTTGGCAGGGAAGTGGAAGAGATACCCTTTAGGGTTCCCTTCCACAGGTCCCTTCCTACCTCCATACAGCTCCAGGCAGTGTAGTTCCCTTGGAAACCTTCAGTCCACCAAAGTTAGCTCTCATTCAAAACCTGTCTTACACAGCAAGGGTAGCCAGAAACTACAACAACTTCCAAAAAGCTATGAGACGTTTTTTTTTCCCCCCTGAACACTCATTAGAGACAGGTAGAAGAGGCCTTAGCCTACCTCCACATATTAAAATGAGACAGACATTACAGGAATCAAATCAGCAGACCATGATGACACTGTGTGACAGATGGATAGCATTACCAGGTCAGTGAGTTTCCTGTTACTGCTAGGGAGAGTTTTCTGCTTAAGATGCAAATCGTTATACTTTGGCCTGTTTTTAAAGGTATCAGATGCCTTCTAGAGTCTACTTGCACACTTAAAAAAAAAAAAAAAAATATCAAGCAAGTCCCATTCAGTCTCAAGAAACATCCCCAAGACACCTGGGCCCAATGGCAAGAACTCAGCTTTGCTAGTCAACAAGGGCAAGCTTTCACTTCAAAGATGCTCAGCGGTTGCCAGAGTTTGTTATAATTGCTGTTTTAACCAATGTTATTTTGGGACTGGTTTTAGAGCTTTGTTGGGCTGGCTCCACTGAGGTGACTGGGCAACACTGCTTGGCAGAAGATAAAGAAAGCTCTGTTGCTTTCATGTACCTATCATGATGCCACTCGTGTGGGGCACTGTGCTGCTGTCAAATGTCTTCTCCAGGGCAGCCACTCCGAATTCATTCAGGTCCAGGTCATCCAAGGCAGACTCTGCCAGACACAGAGGTACCAATTATGTTATAAAGGACCAACAACTTCAAGAGATAGGATGGCCCAAAGAGCCTACATGCAGAGGAGCCTTTGCTCTCTATTTGTCAGTCTGCACGGCCCTACTCTCCGCCCTGTGCAACGCTGCTCTTAAATGGTTTGGCAGAAGTGTCATGGGCAGCTTTTCAGTTCAGGTTCTTTTGCCTGATCTGATTTATTTTTGTCTCAAAGTATTCCCAAATGTTATATGAAAACAAAAATTTGATGAAGTAACAGCAGTTCCCATAAGTCTTCCCCAAACTGCTCTTTCAAGTCTGTCTGTAATATGCAGTAACACTGGTTTATGACATGTCTGGGTCTGGCTTATGCTTTGTCCCTACTTTGCTGAAGAGCCACTCGGAAAAGAAATACCAGTAGAAGGGAACACTTGAAAAACATCTCTGAGGTTCAGAGATGGGTAAAATAAAGCAAGCTTATGAATGCCTCCAAATGTTACATCTATTTGAACATGCCTCATCACTAATCAAGATCAATGTAATTCCATCCCACACATGCCCACTCATTTCTATTATTATTTTTAACCAATTAGTGAGATCACCTCAGAAACGTCAGATTGGAGGAAAAAAAAAAAAAAAAAAAAGAAAAGAAAAACAGGTGACCAAAAAACCTGTACCTATCTAAGAGGAGCGATTCTAGTCTCTGGACTCTTTTCTTACAGCCTCTGTCCTACACTCTAGGAAGGGCAAGTCCTTACAGTCTACCTGGTAGTAGCTATAAAATTGTCATTTAGAATGTAAGGGGTTATAACTGTGGAAAATGCCCCTGTGATTTCCTGCCTACTCCAAGATCTCTTTGTCACTTTGACAAACCTAAAACTAAGGCCCTTTACACCATCTGACATTCTGAGTAAGTGGCTCAGAGGCCTTTTGTTGGTCCCGTGGGTGAATTTCATCCATAATGACCTGCAGAAAACATCAGATGTGTCACAGTCACAGAAAAAGCTTACAGCCTCAGGAATCTGCCAACACTGACAGAGATGAAAAACTGGAGTTCACTGGAACACCCAAGCTATTCCAATTCTCATACCTGGTGATCCACGTCTGAGGAAGCCCTATTAGCATAAGTAAAAAAGGCAAAGTTACCTATGACAGACTCAACGGTGTCACTGGTTGGGTAGAAAGGAAGGGCATTGGCATTCATGCCTGGTATGCTGCTGGTGCCGGCAGGGCTTGGTGGCGTTGCAGCCAGACTGGAGGTGATACTAGAGGAGATGCTGGATGTCAGCGGGCTCCCCACTGGGAGAATACCCAGTATGTCCTGAAACAAGAGTTTTAAAAGGGAAAGAGGTAGGAAATAAAACATCTTTATAGAAGAATCCCTTTAGAAACATGCAGAAATGAGCCAAAGATCAGCAGCAAACCTGTTCCTGCCTGCTTCCAACCTGACAGATGGCTGGTGCTACTACTGGGCTGGGGGTGGGGGAGAGATTAACAGCTTTTCTTTAATTTCTGCCAACTGTTCTCTGTTACATGTCCCCCCCGCCCCAGTATTACAAACATCCTTCAGACTGCCCCAGAATTAACTCCTGTGACCCACAGGTTGCATGCAATCATAAGGATGGGTCACACAATCACTCACTCAGACTTAGTTCAGCCCACGACTTAGAACCTGATATTAAATTCTCTTTGCCAAATCCTTGAACTTAGATGACTCCAGAGATCCATTCCAGATCAATTTTCTGTAATTTGGAGACTCTCTCCAGCATGGACCAGGCCTATAAATCTATCCTGAATTCACACAGGTCTAGCCATTCACAAATAACACCTTCAGCAAGTCATCCCATCTTCATAAAATAATCACTCAAGCTGAGCATCCCTAATGGTGTCCGGACTGTCATTTACTCCCTACAGAGTTGTCTGGATCCACAGAGATTTCTCGTGTCCTTGTCTGTGGTGGTGTGAGCACTGAGCCAAGTTCAGAGCCCTGCTAGCAGTACTGTACCTGTTTGGGCTGTAACAAAGGTTGCTCCTGGCTCCTGTGTTCCAGTGAGTGGGACTTCATTTTTGCTTGCTGCAGTAAAGAAACAGAACAGAAGATAAGCAGAGGGATTAGCAGCAAAATTAAAAATGGCTGACTGTTGGCTTTGGAGAGGCCATGGGAAACACAGTCCCTTCCTCCTGCTCTGGGCACTAGAGAATTCGGAGAGCAGGAAAGCATAGCAAGCTGAAAACACTCTAAGTAATTTGTTTTCTATATACCAGAACATCACCCCTAGAGTTGTGCAAAGGCTTGTCACAACTACATTTGGCTTCATTGCTGCTATAAGTCCTCTGCTAGCACAAAGGACATCTTAATGCATTTTTGGTCTTGGTTCTTATTTTGCCTTGCTATAAATAATTCATCAGCCCTACTAGTATCTAAAAAAAGGGCCAGAAATAGTGGGAGGCATACTCTATTTTTTAAATTACATAAACATTTTTCAGCTTTGGGAAAATCAAGTATGTAGATTATGTTTTCCCTCAAACATTTCCAGTTCCCAGCTAGGATTGCAAAGTAAAATATACTGATAACTAACAAATTTTAAAAGCAACATCATCAAAACTGACTTTAAAAAAAAAATCCTTTCCCCATCCATTATCACTGAGAGCTCAAAGCTATAAAACGCAAGTGAGGTCAAGGCTGTCTGGAATTGCAAAACTGTATGAACGCAAACATACATTTAGAATTCCACTCTTCAGCTTAAGGACCTTCCAGCACTACACCCTTAACTGACAGCAACCCTCGTGCCTCACAACATCAGTCAATTCTGAGCTAAATAACCAGAGTTGGGAAGGAAGTGGCCCCATGAGCTTGTCAGTGTGTAACGGTCTGTTCTGCAGGCCCTGCTCTGCTCCTCCCAGACTGCTACATGTGTAAGGCATAGGGAGATCAATCACACCCTCTGGGCACGGAGGGGGAGAAAAAAAAAGTGCTAAGAGTCAGGGCTGCTTGTTTACTCCCTCTCCAACCCCCCAAGTCCGACTCAGGGACATATTCCAGGCATAAAGTCCGCTCGATTGTTTTTATCACAAATGCAGTCAGTCACCATCTCTGCAGGGGAGATTCGGGCACGATGTACAACAGCAGTGCATGAGACGCCACACTGACCTGAAGTGATACGCCTTGACTTTTTGGCTTAAAGACCCTTATGAAAAAGATAAATGATTGCTGGAGAGGGATGACACATCCAGACAGGCGAAAGAGCAGCAGAAGAATTCATCCCCTGATTTTACTTAATTAAATCATTTTCTCTGCTCAGCTCTATGCCTATGGGCAGATGGGGAGGTCAAAGCCTGGCAAACAGGCCGTTGAGATACGGACACAAAGATCCTTCTGTGGTGGGTACCATTCTCTCACGCTTCCCTGAACAACATACAGTGTGTTTACATACAGCAAAACTACCACTGAACCGATCACAAGCTTGTTTTCCTTTGTGTGCAATAGATGCGTTACATTAGTGCATCTGTGTGTGTCTGATAACACGCCTGCTAGATTATCCAACACATCCCTACCCTGTTTGACACTCATCTGAACACAAAATGTGCTATCAACAGACGTCAGCAGCTAAAGTGAAGGCATACACGCAGCCATGCCCCCCCCCACTGAGAGGTTTCCTGCCAATGTAGCTAGCTGGCTCTGGTGCAGTTAAGTCTTACTGGAAGGCTTTTTTTCTTTAAGGAGGAGAAAAACTGAACACATTTCTAAGCTAGTCTCAATTCCCACTGCGTGGAATTCATGTAAGACCAGTGAAAAATGGGACAAAACGACTGTCACCACTAAGCCAGTCTCCTTTAACTCTGAATAACATTAAAAAGGGCATACATCAAGACAGAAATGCAAAGGGCAGGCTGAAATTCTCCAGCTCACTCTGTTGAAGTCAGGAAAGAAAACAGGGCACATAAATTACAAGTGAAGCTGAATGTTTTCTGACCAGCGTGGAACAAACCTACTGCACTTTGTGTCAGGACTTAGGAACACCTCCCGGTTGTGGCACAAGTCCTTCCAGTGCAGCCAGCATTTTTCCAGCTTGCTAAATCTTTTGGGACTCAGGAAAAGTATTTTTAGCTTTAACTGCTGGCTCAGCCTTACCACAAACTATGTGGAACTTATTAACACAGAAGGTGCATTTTTCAGTCTAATAAGATAGAAACTATTTTACAGAGGAAAAATGACAAGCTGATTGCAGAGCTGAGCCAGAGTGTCTCTTAAGTTTTCAAATACGAGTGAACAAAGTTAAATGTCTAATTATTGGTCTAATTTACAGGGTACATGAGAATCTCTGGTGCTCACTGAAGCCAAAGGGAATTACAGAGGATTTTTAAAAGTAAGTAATTACAGATTAAAAGAAAATTAAATCAGGACACTTATGAGACACCTAATTTTGTCTGTAGAAGCCTAGCATAAGGCAACTGTGATTACTTCCATCTATATCTTAATAACTATTCATTCCAGTCATTTAACAGAGGTTTTTGCTTAAAGCCACATAAGAAACTACCTGAATACAGTATCTTTGTAGCACAGCCTGGACTTCAGACATAAATGCTCATCATCTGGCCCTCCTTTTAAAAGTCCTATTCATGCTCCATCCCCTTTCTCCTTGGCTTAGGCTTGCTGCCCATTTTCTCCAAAGCAGGGCCTCCCTGGCACTCTGCCTCTGCTGGCAGGAAACAGGGGTTCTCTCAGTCCTTCGGCTTTGGGTTCACTCCTCCTTTGCACCAGAGGCAATAGAGAACGAGCACATGTTTTTTCTTTTGTTTCTAAACAACTGCTACAAGCTGTTGTGCCTGCAAGAAGTGCCAGGATCACAGCATGGTCTGCTCTTTACCCCCAAAGACGTGTTGCATCAATTTGCAATTTCCTAAGCCACATCCACGTGAAGCAAGACAATGGAAGCATTTATAAGAAAGCGCACATGCATATAGCTTAATCTGTATTTGTCACTAAATCATTTTAATTAGACTAAACAGTGTTCAAGACTGGTCCTACTGCAAAGTTTGGTCATATTTTCCCAAAGTTGTAAAAATAAATAAAACAAACCCCACAGAGTCTGCTTCTAAATCCAACTACTTTATGCAAGATCTTGTCTGGACAGGATATTTCCACTGTTTTCTCACAGCAGTGCAATACTAACGCAGCAGTATAAGCTTATTAAGGGTAGCTTCTTTAATATTACAGACGAGTTTAAACGTAGCCAGGTTGAAAGCAGCCTTCTTGTCATCTCTGTTTTCAAGCAACATAGACCAGGCAATTTTATTCCTTTCTGTATTTTTTTTTTAAAAAGAACTTGTAGGAAATATTTTTGCAGGCACCTCTTCATACAAGTAGCTATTCCTTCCCCTTAATTGAGATGTTATTCTATCACAATTACAAACCCAGTGAGGAATAAAAATTGAGACCCAAGCTCTGTATTGAACTGAGCTGACTTGGAAGGGATGGTGCAGAGAAACTATTAATTGTAACATCAAGAAAGGAAATTCACGGTAAGAAGTTGACTGTGGAAAAGTTCATGTGTGGTAGAAGAGATGGAAGAGACTGTTCTAGGCTTAGTGAGCTGTCTGAATAAGGCATGACACCAAGAAGGAGAAGACTGAGGAAGCAGCAAGGCAAGACTGGGATATCCAAAAGGGATAAGAGCGAATGTTATTAGAGATGTGGGTTGGGTAAGATTGCAGAGGGTTCTTCAAATGAGAATGAGGAATTCAAATTTAATACAGAAGCCACAGGAGAGAGAGTCAAGGATCAGAGTGATACAGCCAGAGAAGCAAGAGACAACTAACATGACATTTTTTAAACACTGGAGGAATGAATGGTGAAAACAGAAGACAAACCAAGTCACGGAGATCAAGGTAAGAGTTTGGAGTGAGAACAGAGAAGGAAGGATGAGTTTCCATGAGACAATACAGCAAAAGAAACAGCAACTCTTGGCAAGGACCTAAATAAGGAAAAAGAAAGAGCAAGAAGTGATATGTGGGAAGCTACCCAGGGTCAACACAGGACAGAAGTTGTGAGGAATTAGGAAAACAAGCAGCAGCTCAACTTCTACAAACTGAGTGTGTGATGGCAGCTAGGCAGACAATAGATGTAAGATGGAAGAGACTGGAAGGGAGGCTGAAAGCAACAGCAGAGATCTGAGAACTGCTAATGAGAATACTGCCTTCTCATTTTTGTTCCTTGAAAAATAAAAATACATTCAAGCTAGACTAGGCAATTTCTCATTCTTCCTCATCCCCCCAACTCTTCCAGCCAATATTCCCTACTAACCTGGCATTTGAAACTCTTCAAATACTCGGCCCCCACCTGATCTTCTCGCTCAAACCCCGGTGCTTTCTTGTAGCTGCCGGCTGCTGTTACTGAGTCTGCAGGAAAACCAATAGTCTCCAAGCTGTGTGGCTTTCCAATGGCACCAGGAGGAGACCCACATATATTAGATGGGCTTCCGAGACTGCTGTTCCTACAAAGAATCTAATAGAAGGGACAAGTGTCAGGAAAGTACAGCCAGTCAGTAGCAACAACTCGAAGAGGAGAGGCATCCCACAGAAGAGCTCATTCACTTCACTGTGCATTGATTATACTGACAGTCAACACAAGCGTACAAGTTTCCAGTAAACAGTAATTAAGAACCACGAAAAAGCTACAGTAGATACTGGATTTATACAGTTCCACAATTATGGCTTTATTGCCATTACTTTGTACTGGTTTGCAGTCTTATAAAAAACAATCTCCAGCTCTAGTGACATTTATTCTTTTTGAGGCCTCAGATACGACTGCTCAAGTTTCCAAACCTGACCAAAACTCTCTTCACTTTCCTTAGGCTACAGTGGATCCTGTCTGCACTCTGAGTAGTAGTGTGAAACCTGGAAAGGTGCTATGGCAGTCAGAGCAACCAAGCATATCTGAGCTACACGTAACACTATCTTTTGATTTCCAGTTGGAAATCTGAAAGTTTTAATGCAGGCACAAGCCAAGTATCAACAGCTGCATTAAAAAAAACAAGGATTTCCAACAGTTCCATTCTTTAGACTAATACCAGGGATCACAATCACATGCAACAAGGCTAGTTTTGCACTGTAGATGAAGCCACAGACAGCAGCAAAGGAGATTAAGATGAGTTTTACTGAAAGCGCCTACCTGGATCAATGCAGATAACCCATTTTTCTGGGACAAGAAATTATTTGCCTGCACTGGCAAGCACAACTGTGCTTCAGACACCATTTAGACAGCTACTGCTACCACAGATTCAAATGTGGCACAGTCTGGGTTGGCATTAGAAAGAAGGAGCATCCTACAATGTTTTGATTTTATTTTTATACAGACATTCTGCTGTCCACGCTTCCCTACAGTCGCAAAGATACTACTCACTGTGGTGGAGGTGGGGCTAGTTGGCAGAGTTCCTGATTTATTCCACACCTACAGTACAAATACAAAACAGAACAGGCCATGTGAGGCTGGCTGCTAGAGGGACCTTTTTCTCTGATTAATTCATCACGTAAAATGATCACCAGCAAAGCCATATTTGTTTGCAAGCTACATACAGATGCCCTGTGGAGTGATGAAGTCACAGAAAGACATGTGTTGCTGTTTGGCGTATATCCAAGGATAAGGAAAGACTGTTTAAAAGACTAAGAGCCTGAGATAGAAAAGACCTGAATGGTCTATTAAGTGGAAGATATCTTCCATTTCACTGCCATTTTCAGAGAATTTAGATGATACATTCATAAGACGAAGGGATTTTGGTTTTTACTGCTTTCCACAGTGTTATTTAGTGAGAGAAAACATTACGTCCAGACTTTAAGATCTGTTTGGAATTCTAGCTCCAATCAAATTCAGAACTTTGAACTGCTAGGCTGGCTTTGGCACTAAAAATCAAACTATCAGCTTCTCTTTTCAAGGAAAGGGAATAAGATAAAAGAGAGGTCCTAAATGAGTTCATCTCATTCTGACCGGTTTCAAATGAGTTAAACTCATGTCATTTTACCTTCTCAAAACCTCGACCAACCATCTGAAAAGGTTACACACCTTATCAAAAGGAAAGGCTTGATGAAAAAAAAAAAATCTCAGCAAAAATGATGTGGTCTAGCATTCCATGGGCTTCTTATCTGTTTGTGTGTATCTATTCAGCATTTAAAGATCTCTCTTCTTGTATGTACAACTGAAATAAAGTACTACCAACAATCTGGGGCATTACCTAAACATATTTCAGAGTTTAGCTATCTCCAGAAGTAGGAGGGGAAGCGAATCAAGGATATCCTATAATGCAACACACAATATGCACAGGCTAAGCCTCTGAGATTATATATGTAAACAAACTCAATTGTAGTTATGTACTTTAGACATTATTGGCTCACAGCCTTTAATTAGAGTGTTTGGAAAGCAAGCCCAATATGTACCTCCAGACAGGAAAGAGTTGGACTTCATGTGCGGATGTATTCCACTTTCCTGAAAGTACAAGCTCTGCGCAGAACGGAAGGCTTAGAAATTTTACAGGTGAAAGGACAATACTAAAGCCACTGAATTGTATGTTCCAAACAAATAGATCTCTCAAAATGTGTGGAGATGAGATTTAAAAGAAAAATGCCATATCCTTTGGGCTTTTGAACACTTAACATTTTCTCTTCTTGGGAGAAAGAAGTACAGTGACTCAGAGAAACTCAGATTTATAAAATATGAACCAGGCTTCCTCACAGTGCTACATACATTGCTAAGGTCTGGGGCATGTGGACTGGAAGGGCTGACTGGAACAGAATCACCAGCTGCCGATGGCATATACATCACCGGGCCTGTCTGTGTTGGGCTAGACACAGCCGAGGATTGCTGTAAATCTTCATTGAGAGCAGGCTCTGGAAGAAATAAAAGCACATGGAACATTACTCAAAACTGTACAATTGCAATGGAGCACAAGATGTTTAGGAACAAGAATACCTAGATATTCTTGAGAGAAGAAATATTCCACAAGCACCTACTTATAAGTATAGAAGCAAGGAGAAACATTATCTGGCAAATGGCTACTCCTTATCTAATATTCCTTACATTATTACTGTCATCACTTGTACACTGTGCTGCTCTTTAGTCCATTAACGCTGCTCCAAAATTATCTTCCCTGCGTGAATTGTGTGTTATTCATTCAGCCATCTTGAACTAAGCAGAGCTTCTTTCATTGCTAGTTGATGGGTGCATTATAATTATCTGAGGGAGATAAGTTTCCATCTGTGCTCACTACAGACCATTACCAAGAAAAAAGTAACGTACATAGAAAGGCATACACAAAAAGGAAGTGTCACTGGCTTGGAAGGTAAAGTAGAGATGCTGTAGACTTGTAGTATTTACATCTAACACAACTCAGCATCTTTACAAAAACTATATAACTGATACTATGCCTATTGCAATATCTGGTTTCAACACATTTCTTGCTAATAATTAGCAAAACTCATGCTAAGAGCAGATATAATAAATGGATAACAAATCCTGTTATTTTTAACTGAATTAGACCCTCAGTGTTCACCTTGCTAAGAAAGTACTAAAAGATGCAATTCCGTAAGACAGCATAAGAAATAACCTGGTTGGAATAACCTAAGTGCCACAGAATGTTACTCTGGCTTTAAAGTAGTATAGTGTCAAGTGCAGTAATCTTGCTAGGAATAAGGCATCTCCTTAACAAAAATACTATGTTACACACAAGGGAGTTTGCTAAACACTGTTTCTTTATCAAGATTTCATTCTCTCTTAAGCTTGCTGGATCATACTGTGTAGTTGGACTACTGTGTTTTGGGCCATTATAGCCCACAGCTCTAGCTATAATTACTGGTTGTTGACGAGGCTTCCTATAAAAGGCACTGCATAGCCTGTAGGGAATTTATCCTCACCATTCCTTGACAAAGGCAGTAATTACTAATGCCATCATTTATAAAGGCTAATCAAATATCAAGAGATTTGCTCAAGGCCATGTAGTGAGTCAGTATCAGAGCCAATCTACTGAGTTCTGAGTAACCTGCTCTAATTGCTGCAAATTCAGCAGTGAGATTGGAGTGCAGAAACTGAGTAGGAGCCATAGGAGCAGGAGAGCTAACCGGTTATCTATGAGTGTTAGTATTCACCAGAACTCCCACAACCAAAACAGCATCACTAGTTTATAGATGATGAAAGGGAAGATTGAAATAATGCCCTATAAATCAGGGAGCTATCAAGAAAAGAGGATTTGAGGAAAGGCAGACAAAAAAGCTGCATATTTTTCTTCTCCAACCTGACTTAAAGATTTAAACTTTAAGCAAAACTTCATAAATAGTAAAATATTATTTAGTGTATAGAACAGATTAATACATTACCTATAATTATCAATTTTATTCTCAGTTTTTTAAAATACAATACTTTGCAACTTAGCTAGGTACAGTTCATCTACGTACAGAGGAGAAGCAGCTTTCTCTGTTTCTGTCCTCCTAAACCGACATACAGAGAACTGAGCAAGTGAGAGGGAACAGAGGAAAATACTTCAAGAGACAGAGCAGAGAGCTAAGGGCTGAGTCCCACAGACTACCTACTGCCTTCAGCTCTGCCAATGCCTCCCACACTACCACAGTTTCACAGGAATTGTCAGAGCTAATACTTTGTTTTTGAAAATCCTTCGTGGAAGCTCTAGTTCCTATGTTTTAAACTATCTATTTTGGCCAGAAGCTCTCCATAGCTCAAACATCCATGAAAGACAAGAGAAGCAGCCCACGTACGTTCTACATGTGCAAAGGCACAGAAGGGTCCTCGGGGACAGCTGCCAGACTGCTGCATATCATTGCATTTGGTGGATTTGTAGATCTAAGGATGGGAAAAAAAAAAAACAAAAAAACCAAGACATGAACAAGAAAAAAACAGTGACCAGCAGCCCAGGTACAAAAGTACTACGGAGAGACTCGACAGCAAGATAGGAACACAGATAAAAGGCACAAAGGCCAGCAGAGTTCAGGGTGACCATTTCAGTGCTTTGCTTCAAAGAAAGGAAAACCCACTATAGTTACAGAAACACCAAAATATGCCCATCACAGCTAGAGCTCACCCAAAGATCAACCCATCACACGTCAGCTCACCCAAAGGTCACCATTTGCCATAAAGTCCCTCAGTCTCACTGGAAGCTCCATGGATATTACAAATGGTAAAAGGTAGGAAACAGCTGACAGATGACAGCACAGAAAGTTACAGCCACATGTTTGCAAGGAAAATAACAAACCATTGACAATGATTGTAGGAAATGGATTATTCCCCTTCCCCCCAGTTTGACAGGCGGTGACAATGGTTACTTTGCCGATACAGGCCCAACAAAGCTTTTCAACACTGTAACATGAAGCAGACTAGGACAAGGTATTAATTACACTTTCTGTAAGGATATTGGAATGCTCTGGGCATGCTCACAACTAAGAGCTTGGTGGTTCATATCTATGGTTTAATGTGATCATCACCAACCAAGAATTTTTCCTCAAGGAAACAGATGCTGTATGCTCACCTGCAAACCCACATCATGCTTTCAAAAGGACCCCCATACATGAGACTGCTCTTACACTTGAGTTTTCCCCTACTTTTCTTACCTTCTCCCATATGATCTAGCTAAAGAAAAGGCATCCCCATCAAGCAGCTGAGTTTCAGCTTACTTCTAACATGCAGTTTCTCTGTATCCCAGGACCACCCTGCAAGCAGCCCACATACTCTCCCAGCTGGCACACTAATTTACTTCGTAAGACTGGAATGCTTTTGCTTTTCTAGCCAGCTACCAATGTAGCAAGCAGGTTACTGTACCTCTGGATGGAACTGCTGTTCTGTGCGAGTGTGGCAGTATTGGCATGAGTCTCCGTTTTCACACTTACTGGGATCTCCCCACTCGTCTCCATGTTTCACACTGGGACATGGTGAAGATCTGTGTAAATAAGGTCGCAGGAGAATGTATCGGACTCACAAATGTGCTTTGAGCTTTGCTTCCTTTGAGCAGGTTGAGGGGGGCAAGTCTCCTCCTCTACTCCACTCTCGTGAGACCCCCCTCTGCAGTGCTGTGTCCATCTCTGGGGCCCCCAACATAAGAAGGACATAGACCTGCTTGAGCGGGTCCAGAGGAGGCCACAAAGATCAGGGGGCTGGAGCACCTCCCCTGTGAGGACAGGCTGAGAGAGTTGGGGGTGTTCAGCCTGGAGAAGAGAAGGCTCCAGGGAGACCTTAGAGCAGCCTTTTAATACCTACTACAAGAAAGCTGGTGAGGAACTTTTTACAAGGGCATGTAGTGACAGAACAACGAGTAATGGCTTTAAACTGAAAGAGGATAGATTTGGATTAGATACAAGGATGAAATTCTTCACTATGAGGGTGGAGAGACACTGGCACAGGTTGCCCAGAGAAGCTGTGGCTGCCCCCTCCCTGGAAGGGTTCAAGGCCAGGTTGGACGGGGCTTTGGGCAACCTGGGCTAGTGGAAGGTGTCCCTGCCCATGGCAGGGGGGTTGGAACTAGATGATCTTTAAGGTCCCTTCCAACCCAAACCATTCTGTGATTCCTCAATCGGGAGGCAGGTTTGGCAGACCCATCCTCAGCTGTACAATCTGTTTGGCTGGCTGCTGCTTCCCCAGCCCCCACCCTTGCTGCTGTTGCATCTTCCCCTTCTTCCAGTTTTCCAATGAAAGAAACATGGCTTAACTCTCCATCTGAAACTGAATACAACCTGAACCAACATAACTTAACAATAGTAGCAGCTGATGTGATTAGTGTCAGAGATGCTGGGTCTGGTTTCTGTTTTGGAACTGTACACTCATAGAAAGCTCGTAAGTTAATTGGCTAATCCTAAAACACATAATACCCTTACAGTGGTATGTTTCCAGGGTTATAGTATGGCCATGTGGAAAACAGACTGAGTCAGGTCACTGGGGAAAAGGCAAGTCCATTTTCTTCCTCCCAGCCAGGAACAGTTCTTTTTCCCAGTTTTGAATTTTTGCCGTGACCTACTTCCCCTGCTCTTTATGCTCTTAACCATTCCCTCAGACAACAGCAGAGGGAAGCAGATAGCAGCAGCAGATGCCTGCATGAAAGGCAGCCACATCAGCTGGGGGTGGGGAAAGCAACACAGAAGTGAGTGGAGAAGCTTTCACCTCTTCCCTTCCCAAAGGGCCCAGTCAGGGGCAGAAAGCACATAGCCGCTGCCTGAAGACTGGCTTAGTGTTTCTCTTTCTCCTGAAAGCGTTGGGACTAATGTTCCTTTGATTTTTATTTGTTTTATTTTTTAAATATGGGATTTCAGTGCCAATTCAAAAATTTCTGTGAATGTTGGGGGTGGGGAAGGGAAGTGAGAACATCCATGGTATTTTCTCTCCTGGCTTTCTGGTCTGCTCTTATGTTTTTCAAAAAGGAACTAAGGAAAAGCCCCACTGAGACCACAACAAAAGCTCTGTTGTGTTGGAGGAAATGAGGGCCTATAACTTGGATGAAACGCGTTCAGGGAGACGCGGCATGCTGAAAAATCCAGTGACAGCTGAGTGACAAGAACACCCTGGTGCCTCAAAAGCAGTCTTTAGCAGTTGGTTAGGAATGCATGTCCAGCTACAGTACTGGTCACACCGTGCCTCACGATCCCCATCACCAGGCACACACAAGCAGCAGCTTGATGATTCCAAATCCTTTACCACAAAAACACTGTTGCATGAGTTTGTTTCTAGATGGGGATTAAAACTTTCTTGTGTTTTCTTTTTCCTGTACTGGTTTCTAAAGCAGAAGTTTATATGGTAAGGGGAAGCCAGACTCTTTTTTTTGCTTTGTTTGCTATAAAACCAGAGTTGTAACATGATTTAACAACAGTCTTTTATTAGAGATACTGGTTGCTATATATAGGAAAACTCCTTGTTTAGTTTGTTATCCTTCTCCTAGGCAGAAGTAACGGTCCATCACATCTGTCAGTACAGGCCTTAGAGACACACTAAAAAAAACCAAACCACAACCCTATCTAGTGGACAAAATCCTAGATGCTTCATTACAGATTTCTACACCTCACCACTCAGCTGGGAAATAGAATATCCAGGACCATGGTACCTGTATTTGTGTTTTCTTGGGCTTCTTCTTCTGTCTTTGCTATTGTGGTAGTAGGGACAGGCATAACCCTGCCGACAGAGACGGGGGGGTTTCTTACATTGCTCTGTCTTGTAATTTCCCAACACATATGTTGTATCTGCAAAAGAAGCAACTGGTTAGTGGGAGATGACCATGATTTATATTTACTATGCAAAAGTTTTGACAGGAGCAGGCACTCCACAAACACCAGACTTTCCCAGCCCCACAGCCCCTAAGTGACACTCACCTTGCCACCTTGGCTCCTCACTGAGTATTTTCTCTATCATAGCATGGCTAGCAGCAACTGCAGACTGACCCTCTATGCCACCTTCTGACGTAGTCTGACCATTCTGCAAAGCCTCCATCGCCTGAAGCTCCCTTTGTGGACAAAGTTAAATGAACATACAGACCGAGCAGATGAAGAGACAGATAAATGTGTATAAAACCTGACATACTGGAGTGCAGTAACAATTCCTAGGTGGGTGCATTTCATTCATGCATTTCTTGTCAGAACATCTTTAGTCAAGCAGCAACTGCAATACACGTTCTTCATTCCCTGGGAATTCTAGATGCATTATTTTGACACTCCCCGCATCAGACTCCAAACCACAGCACAAATAGTTTAAAATGTGGTCCCTTCTCCCATTTTGAGTATCCTCCCTGGAGATTTTGTAGATTTGCCTTATTAGGAAGGCATATATCATTATCACTCCAACGCACTGAAGTAGTACTGTCCTTCAATCATCTGACTTTTCATTCATTCATGACAGAAATTACATTTTTCATACAGAGCCCCGACCTCTACTAACCTGATGTCATACACTGGAGAGCGTAGGTCATGGGGCCCATGAGCAAACGCACAGTGGACTCCATTCTTCGTGCAGTTTCCCTTGGAGTCTGTCTCATGAATGCAGATTCCAGTTTTGTAGTAGCGCAAGTGATACCTCCTCTCTGTGTCTCCAGTAGTTCTATGCAAGAAAGGACACCTGAGGTACAGAAGGAGGGGAAGAACAGACAACGTTTAGTCACACAGGTGATGGACTCAACACTACCAGAAGGATGCTGCAGCTGACAACACCTTTGCTAACTCTGCCCCTTCTCTTATTCTGTGCCTTCCAATGCTACACAGAACCCCTAAACCTGTCACCACACAGCATAGTAGTTTCCCTCCCAAAAAGACAACTGGATTATTAAGCCAGCAGCAGCTTATTATTCTAGTCTAGTGACTGCCAGGGATCTGGAAAAGAGCAAGGACACTGTCAAAGTGTTCTGATATACTAGCCGTGATTGAAGGGACATCACATGGCACATACCATTTCCTCAGCAGCCCATCTAGACTTCATGCTGCTACTGTTTCCTGCTGATGTACTCCTACAGGGCTGCGACAGTCTATCTATAGCCAGATGCATCCTTCATGCAGAGCACGGGACAAGAAAGGAGAATTACAACACTACCATTTTGACTTATGTTTTGTTTCCCCTCTTAGGGAGAAAAAGAGCAATCTACACTGAGAAATAAAAAAAGTAACAAGACGGAATAGGTAAAGTTTAGATATTGCAGCATCAAGCTAAAAATACTAATCATCAAAGAGTTCTGAGATGGCAACAGTTTTCATTCACTGAGTTTGAGCCAGATATGAACCAGTGATCTAAAAGCCAAAGCGCCCAAATATCCTATTCCTAGTTCTCTTCTAACAAGGAAGAAAGTATTGAAACTGAAGCTTCAGGATGGGGGAGTATTCCATTCTGCTGTAGTCATAAGATCTTTACTTAGCTGGGTAAAAAAAAAAATATTGTTTTACCGATAAATGGCATTTTTCTGTGTGTTTATACTGGCACCATGAAAAGGAACTGAAATTCCATCTTTCTATAGCATCTCTATATAAAACAGTCCCTATATTTGACCACAGTTTGGCTACACTATTTATTCTTCCATATCTGTCACGTGACTAAAGTTATATTACTGGGTTAACCCTTTAATCGCTGGAGTCTGCCACATGCACAGCAGAAACACTTGCATCCCTGCTCCAGTTAAACTTACCACAAGAGAAGAGCCAATAAAACAAACTTCTCCTCATGTTGCCTTATTCTGGGTACCTGTCCATTTCCTTACTTGCTTCTTAAAAGTCCAGGAAGACAAAACAAACTGGCAAGTAACCACTATGATTAAAAAGATGGGGATAGATAATTCAGGGGGCAGACTAAAGGACAAAGCTCCTCCTCTTTCTTAAATCTGCTAAAAACTAAGCTACCCTGCTAGTGAGCAAGAGCCATTATTTGACAGTCAGGGACTTACAGGAACAGTCTTTCTGAGCCCATTTGTCAGCGAGCTGTTTTTCCCACCTCAACTCTGCTGAAGATGCCAAGGCTCATGAGGACAGTGAACTCCCACCTAAGTCACCCTTAGCATCATCTCTGCAGCAGGCCTGGAGCACATGGATTGCTATTACAGTTTTTACAGCTGTTCTCATGTCACGTATGTTACAAAGCTGCTTTACTGCTGCCTTGCCTCATCTCTACGAGAACTGGCTGGAATCATCACCTGGACTGATCCCAAAAGCCTAATGCCTGAAAAGCAGGGTGCAGTCTTTACTTACTCATCTCCTTCTGGGCAGATTCCTGTGGTCTCATCATACTTGGTACAGTAAATGTCAGGGCTGTAGTTAAATGTACCATCCCGGCGGCGGATAGATCTGCGACGACGCTGGTTGACAAAGTGCCAGTGGAAACAAGTGTAGGGCCGGTGCTGAGTGCACTTGTGCTGCACGAAAAGAGGGCACTGCTCTGTGCGGAACTCCTTCAGGTAACTGCAGGCAGAAATCCAACAGCAGGAGATTAGGACCAGGATGCTGGTTAGAGACAATATCCAATCACCCCGCAGAGTCCAGGCCAAACCAAGCTGCATCCATCACAGAGGTGCCTGCTGTCCTTCCCACACCCTCCCCTGCTTTCCCTCGCTGGTTGTCTGTAATGGGAATAGATCAGTTACCAGGTCAGTTAACACAAACATGAATGCTAAGGATAGCTGAAATCACTTTCTATTGTGCCTGTGGTATAATTTTGAAGAGGCTTTTTATGGGCTTAGAAAACAGTTTGTGAGAATATAGAACTCTTAAGTACCTTTAACCATTTCTATCTCTAAATCTGAGAACAATGTGGGCAAAAAGGGGTTTCCTTCCTATATGTTCAGTTTAAAAAAGAAAAGAAAACAAAACACTTCCTTGTAGCAATGTTTAAAGCTTCAAGTTTCTGACAGAGAAAGATTTTTAAAAGACTCTTTCATGCCTTGTCCTCCTGGTTTAACTCGGCTCCTTCAGTGCACGGTCAACTATGAAATTAAAATTAATCAATTTCTCTTGCAACCTTGTGAATTCAGGACTCAGTCTTGAAAAGTGGGATAATTATCCTCAAACTCCTGTATGTTTATGTTGCTTTAATTTTAATATATAATTCTCTGAAAGTACGTGTCTTCTTTTATCCTCAGAACTAAAGAAGTCACAAGCTTTTATTTGTGACACTAATAACAGTCTCTAAACCCAGATTGTAGAGGATTACAAAATGGTTTAGATCAACATAATGATCTGACTGTGATCTGTGTGTAGGTGCTTACAAAATCCATGCTGCCTGAAACCCACTAGCTGCCCTGTATTTATAGGCAACATATGAACAATCCAAGTAGCTCAAACACGAATCCCACCGGTTTCAGTCTCAGAGACACCTCCAAGAACACAGAAGGCCCAGAGCATTCTGGTCTCTTACGTTTAGAGGTCAGTTTAAACAGTGAGAAACAAAATTTGTCGGTCAAAATAAAAGCGCTAGTATTCTGCTGGAAGCAACAGGATGATATAACAGCAGATATGGACTCATTTTAAACTGCGTATGTACTCCGAGGAAACAAAACAGAGTATAGGAATTTGTCGAGTATTCTTTCCCATATCAGATGATGTCTCTATTATGTTTCTAAATAAATGGAAAGATGTCTGATGCCCAAAGATGTATTTGCAGATAATATCATCAAGCTAGATTCATTCTGAAAGCAACATCTGTAAAATAAAGCTTTCTTTACCCCGGCTGAAGAGAAAGCCTCAGGAAAACACACAAATTCAACCAAAGTGGTTTTATTTGTTTGCTATGAAGAGAGAATATCACTGGGAAGAGCTTTCCTACGCTGGATTTTGCAAGCATGAAAGGATAAAAGCCCTTCCTCCTCCTCTTCAACCTCCAAATACACAAGACTTGCAGGTTCCACTGCTTCCGATCTGCAGATGCTCGGGGCTGGAGAGCCCCCCAGGCAGCCGGCTGTAAGCCCTTTTCAACCCAAGCCCATCTGTCCCCTGCAAACCAGAGTGGCTGGAACAGTATCTGCATCGGGGCTCAAGGCTTAACATCAGAAAAACGCGAGCCAGTGTGCAAAAACAGGTCTGTTTGGAGTAGGTTAGGGCTAACAACATCACTTTGCTCCTCTTCACTTTTAAAAAGCCAGCTCCATTCAAATGGAGATCCCTACTCCAACCACAGCAGCAGTTCATCTGAAAACTGACTGCCGCAATAAAATGAATCCATTCTTGAAAAGTCTTGAAAAGCTTTCTAAGCTGTTGGACCAAGTACAGTTGTAAAAGGTGGAATATTATATTATTTTATCAGCACACTAATAAGACTGAGAACAAAAGTGACTAACCACGTTTAGGTTAGAAATTGAATTAAGTAAACTTAAGCAGCATGATACTTAAGACTGCCCATCCACAGATACTACACAGTCACCAACCAGTCCCTTCCACCCATATATCTCCACGTAAACCTTAGAGACATGAGATTTATGTTACTCCCATTTTACATATGGACAAACTGCAAAACAGCTGACGCTGTGCCCCAGCCAGCATCATACAGCAATCAGAGTCGGAAGAAACCAAGAGCATTTAAACTCCTCCACCGTCACTGAAATGAGTCCTGGGCTTAATTTGAAGAACAGCAGCTTGAACCTCTTCAATGCTCTGGAAACTAAGGGAGATGTATCAGGCCTACACAACCTGGGTATCAAGCCCAGCGCTCCAGAGCTGTAGTGATAGGCATGTATGAAACGCTGTTAAAACCCCTAGAATTTAACAACTGCGTGATCAACCAAGCTGAAACAGCTTCCCTTTAGCAGGAGAGTTAAAAAATGTACACACTGACTAGGGATTTCAGTCTCTGGAGTGTCAATTGTTGCTGAAGAGCATTTGAAAATTAATTGCATTTCATGATTGGCTAAACTCCCCGGAGAAACATTTATTATAATGTAAATGAGAGATAATTACATAAGTAAATGGTTCACCTGAAAAGTGTTTAACACCTAACTTGCTTCATCAGAAACGCATTCTTTAATGCTGTCTATTAAATAAATTATCTCTCTCTTAATTTCAAAGCAAGTCCTGCAAACAGGTACCATTGTGCTCTGCTTAACACATTAACTGTGCATGATCACCTCTGCAATAGACCCAACAGAGGAAAAGGAGAGTTGTCACATTAACTCAGTCATTTCAAGCCTTTCAATCACGGCTTTGTTTTTTTTTGTTTTTTTTTTTTCAAGCCACTACAACATTTTAAATCACCCTCCTCCACAATAGCCTGAATGGTAAACTGTCTTATAGCCCTGTATTTTCTTGATCCATGAAGCGAGTTTTGGCTCCTCTGGGAGAACATGGACCACTCAACCAGCCACTTTGTATTAAAATATATGAAAAGCATCTAAACCACATGTGTTTTGGGAACATAGAAAGGATACACAGACCGCACTACCGCAACGTGATGGCTCACAAAGCAGAAAGCTATTAATATTTCAGTAGCCTCTTTGCAAAGGCTCTAAACAAAAACACAGAAAACACTGCCATGACAGATCCTTCTGGTGTCAATGGTCTCTATAAATTTTTTTCCCAGAACAGCTGAGAAAAGGAATTTTTGAATGACCCTTGAAACTGAAAACATGTTGATAACTGGTCCACACATTTCATAGCGTGTCAGCCAAACGCTGCGTCTGTACAGGAAGAGGAAATCCAGCAATGATAACTTGTATTTCTCAACTCCTCTCTAAAGATCTCAGGAAACTCTACAACCCCCACATGAGGGGCAGAAAAATTATTACCCCCATTTTATATACGAGTTACTTCTATATTTGTTAAAAAAAAAAAAAGGTGAAACTAATCAGTTCTGTGTTGATCTACTTTACATGCACTTTCCTTTGTTTGTGTGTAGATACCATATTGTCAAACCCATATAATTTTTTTTAAAGTGGAAAGCACGTAGCATGGTCTTCTGATACTACATTAACATCAACAGCAACACCCGAATTCCTGCAGGAAATGTTATCATTTATAAGTCCTACTAAACAAAGGCAAATGTAATTCTAAACAAATAGGACAAGACTGCCCAGAACAATGCAGATCAAAGTCCCCAGGCTGAATTAAACTTGCTGCCGAACAGGATGGACACTACTGGAAATTAAAACTTCTTTCACTAGGAAGACAAGAGGAGAGGTTCTTAGACTAGCTTTCAGAACTCCCAGAAACCAACAGGAGCAGCAAAGTATTAGAAAAAAACCCAATGCTACTTTGCTGAAATTCCACTTCCTCTGGGGTGCGATGTGGGAAGAAGCAGTAATTACCCTCTGCAAGAATTTACACTAGCGGGGGCACTGTTAACTGTCTTTAATTGCCAGTAGCAGTTGACTCTCCAGGGCAGGGCAGCAAGGGTTTACATCTGCAGCTAGTAACTGCAGCTAGTTCCCCCTCTGCCCTGGAGGAATTGAGCGGCAACCTGCTCTGGGAGCTGCAGCAAAAAAGATGAGCGGGGTGGTGAAAAAGAAAAAAACCTGTACTTGCAAACACCACCACCAAAAAAAATCAAACCTAGAAAGAAAGAGGGAAAAAAAAAAAAATAAACCAAACCATAAACCAAGAAGAAACTAACCTAGAAGCTTTGTTTTTAAACTCAACAATTGCAGCCTTGTCCTGGTCGCATTCATTGCCTGCTGCAGCAGAGATTTCTTGCCTTGCTGCAGCTTTGCAGATCTGGTCTGTTCACACCCGGTGCGCTCAAGCAGCTCAGTACGGGAGGATACCTGCATCCGTACTGTGTTCCAGGGCTGCAAACTTCCTGCCAAACTTGACCTAAGTCACACATGCAGTGGCATGAGCTCAATTCGAAAATTTGCTGGTAATGCACGAAGACAGCTGAGCTCCAAATTCCTCATTAAAAGCCTTCCCCAAAGCTCCCTGAAATCACTGGAAGATGCACAGTGATGCCAAGAGAGAAGTCTCTGCTTTGTAACAGAAGAATCAGGAAGACTGGGGGGAGAGAAATAATACTGAGGAGCGTGGAAACAGAAGGATTAAAACCAACTCTTCCAAACTCTTGTTTCTCCATAACACAAAACCAGGCCCTCCTTTGCTTCCGACACCCCCTGCACTATTTGAAATCTTTACATAGGCCCCAAGATGAGCTCCTCTCCTTTGCAGCCCTCCTTGCTCCTCCCAGTCAATCCCCTTTCTGCCAAAATTCCTCTCGGGCCCAAAGAGAGTGCGGAAGCTCATAAACAGGATCTGAATCTTCTGCAGCAGTACAACACCAGAGAGAAAACCATTAGATAATTGTTTGGCTAATCCAGACTAGGACCCTGTCTGTAAATGTAGGACAATAGCGAGATCTAACACCGCTGTCATCTAGATGTCGCGTACAGTGGGTGTGTGTTTACACTCACAAAACTATGCTACAGCACCCTCAGTAAAGGCCCGCCTTAAGTCATTGGTACCAGTGCTGTTTATATAGTGTTAGACCAGTGTAAACTACTGACATCTTTTACACTAGCGACCAAGCTCACGCTCAAAGCTCTGGCTGCTGTCAGTGGGGCTCCATCCCTGCAGCTGCTCCTTGGCCACACAAAACTAACCCAGGCCACGTTCAGACAGCACAGGCTCCGGTCGTTTCTGTGAAGTCCAGCCTGACATGGACACTTCACTTTCTTATTAGCACTAATGTTAGAAATTACTAGTTCAGGGCTGTATAAAGACTCTTAGTACTAGCTACTGTCCAAAAGAGCCCACAGAGGCAAATCTAACCAGGAAATGTACAAATAAAGTCTTTGGTTGGGTGTTGTTTTTTTTTTTTTAAACCAAGGCTTAAGCTCCTGGTAAGATTTCAAATATCAGGAAGAAAATGCTCTTCTGCCATTACCATTTATTTCAGTCCTGTCTGCCTTCTCTCAGCAGAGGATCACACTGGCAAAGATACAATTTCATCGGCACAAAAGTACATGGGAATGCTGGGGACTTTTGCTGGCATTTTTGTATCAGTCACGTCCTGCTGTTTCAGACAGAACTGCATGAGGCTGTAGACCTCGTCATAAAGTTTCAGGTGGTCCCAGTTCACCTCACTTGTAGACAGACGTCTTTCCTGAAAAACGCAGTCTGCATGACAGAGGTCACTGCTCTCAGCTGCTCATCAGCTTTCCTTTGCTGTAAGCTCTTACTGGCACCGATGTGTCCAGACAGCAAGATGGGAAAAGTTTTCCTAATTCAGTTTAGGCAAAAAAGAAAAATAATAAAAAAATAAATTTAAATCACCAGCTTAGCTTTAAAGTTTAAATTAGGGGTTTGAGCCAACACAGATAAAATTATCTGAAGTAAACCAGGGTGTGCTAGCCCAAGAGACTGCCTGCAAAGTCGGCAGCATTGCAAAACCCAGGAGAAAGTATCTAACTGTAGACATAGATGTTTCTAATTCAATAATGCTCATCTATTGAAAGTATTTTCAAAACTGCTATCTTCTTCTTAAGCAAAAAGAGCCACCCCAGCACAAGAGGAAAAGAACTGTCCGTATTTAATCAACTCTCTAAATTCATTTCACCCTCATAAAATTTTATTGCAGAAGATGATATCAGACACACTTTAAGTAAGAAACCCATGACTCAATTATTTTCTTTTACTGAACTGTGGTATTCCAATTGAAATGAGTCAGTGGTGCATGACAGAATCTACTTATTCCAACAGGATACTCAATAAAAATCCTACTAATGCACCTTTCGTTTAACATATCATTATTGATAGAGAAAACCCATGATATGCAGCTTTGACATTGCTCATGAGTTTTTGCTCTTAGGGCAAAGAAGGTGTTCCAGAATAATTGGGGGGAAAAAAACTAGGAACTTAAAAGAATAGTGTCATTCCAAAATAATTCAGAGAAAGTGTTTGATACCAGCATTCCCACGACGTCTTATAAAATGCTGGTATTTCAATGCAAAGCAAGCTTCCCAGCAGGGAATATAGCCTTCGACTCTCAAGATTTCTTGGGATTTGGGAGAAAAAGGTGAAACAAACAATCCAACTTCATAGGAGTTGTAGTTCCTTGTTCCCAGGGGTGGGCACAAGGCAACCCCAAATCCCTCAACTGACAGCTGCAGACTACCAGCAGCCTGGTTTACAGCCTGCCCAAACCTCTGCAAGGAAATGTTTAGCATCCTTCTAATAAGAGCAGTAGTTAATACAAGTCTGTTTCAATAAACAGTATTTTTCACTTACTGGCACATGTAATCTAATAATGAAACAGAGCCTCAAAAGAATCACTGCTGAATAGCAAACAATAACAAACACTTTTAGCGGCAATCTTGAAGGTTTTCATCATGATTCTAGGAAAAGTTCTGACCAGGTTTTACCAGTAATCTTTATCAGTTACTGTGGCTCACCACTATTGGATATTTCTGCTTTTCCATATTTAATGGTATTTTTCTAAATAACCTCACAGACCTGACCAAATCCTCACACTTTAAGGCTATTGCATACGCTGTGCCTCACCTGACACAAAATGCAAACATCTCTCTTTGAGCACATCTCCACAACTATCAGTCTATCTGCCTTTCCATACCCTCAACAGCCAGGTGCAGTTTTGTAAACCTTGAAAAAATTAGAAAGCATTTAAATCCCAAAGAAAAATATATGGATCACTTTCTAAAAACAAAAGGCTGACTGTGAATGTGCGGAAGGAGAAAAGGATGAGGAAAAAGTTTCAGTGAGCTCACATCTGTCAAGAAGATAGACTTCACATGCCTCAGTGTTTTCTTTATCACCTAAATAAATTGAACCATCAACTGGAAAAAGGTCACACAGCAGACAGCACTGTGTGATTTTAAAGCTGTTAGATTTCCCTTTCTCCATTAGAGCTTGACAATAATGTCAGTCTAAGGTCAAATAAAGAAAGTGAGAGTTGGAGAGACTTATTACAGATGCATGGAGTTGGGCTTGTTTGGTTGTGGAGGTTTTTTTGTTTTAAGAGTTCATATAACTCATTGTGTACCTTAGTGATCAAAAAGACAACTGCTCACATCCAAAGCCCATGGCTCCCCCACTTTTCACTACAGAAATAGGTAGGCAGCACTCACCAGTTTTCCTTTTCCTAGACATCTGATCGATTTAGCAAGTAAAGTTGAGCTGGATGCTTTCAAGTAAGTGCTAAAGGATAGTGTTTACTGCAGAAGCTAAAATTCAAACTGCTAGATTACAGAGAAGTAAGGATAACACACCAGCAAGTACAATAGTCATATTCAACAGTAACCTGATCGCTACTGTAACTATTTCTGGATTTCAAAGGAGATCATGAGGTGGACAACAATGTAACTAATTCAATTCAGCTGCAAGAAAAGAACTACATACTAGCAATACTTTACAGATAATAACTTTAGCTGAGTGACTGCAAAAGTTCATGCTAAAAATAACGTGTTGGCAACTATCAGAAATGATCAGGCATTTTTCAATTAAAAGAAAAATGTCAGACACAAACAGTTGTGTCTTGTCTATGCTGAAAAAACTAAGGAAAAACAAAGAGAGACACTAACTACAGCATGGTGCCAGTCCACCACGGGAAGACAGCCTTGCACCAGCTTCAGGCAAAACGCTGTTTGGTGTTTCGAGAGAAATACCATGTTGTAGCTAAGTAGCTCACCAATGCTCTGTCTTGATGAGGAAGGAAAAATCAAGGCTTTCAACTCGGAGTTAACTCAATGAAATGAACATTTATTACATTTGTGAACAGCCAAGACACAAGCTCTGCTGAGTTACAATTGTGCTGCAGTCTGTGGGTGTCAGGGGAAAGAGGTGCGTGTTCAGACTTCCCTCGAGCTGTGCATCCCTTAGGCTTGGCATACATCGAGTTGTGTCATTCAAACCCGACGAATAAAACAATTTGAGTCATTTTTTTGGCAGTGCTCTCTTTGAAAAGCATAAACTTGTTGCATCAGTGGACCATGAAATGTGTATGACCAAGCCATACCAATAAAACCCATTTTAAACACAAGTGTTTGTTTACACAGAGCTTTCACCTTTTTTAATTAAAACAATCCAAGCACAGGCATATGCAAACATTTAACTGCATTACATTTCAGAGATGTTTCCTTAAAAGCCATTGAGCAAGATCCAGAACTCTGCAGAAAGTCTTGAGTTTACATTTACATTTCCTTGAGTTTTATGTTTTTCCCCAAATTAGTTGGCCATGAATATGTATTATTTGACATGACCTCAAAATTAACTAAGCATTTTGACAGTTCATGTGATGTTTTAAAAACACAGCCATTTTTTTCCAAGTTTAAATGACATATTTTCGATTTAACACCGCTAGTTTATGTAAACGACGCAGCTGTGCCTAAAGTACACCTCCCTGTTTTCAAACATGGATCGCCCCCAGGTGAGACAACCCTCATCACTCTGTGGGTTGGTTTCTGCTCTACAAACTATTTAGCTGCCATTAATCCTTCCCTACAGCACCTGTGTAAGTGCAGAGTCTATGAGAACAGGATCATATTGAAATAATTATTTTTCAATAACATGTGGGTTGAGCCTAACTGTTTCAGTGAAAATACTGGAGCTTACTGCATCCAGACAGCTGTACACTGCTGAAGGTTTATACCTGGTTTAATTGTCAGCACAATATATCAACATGTGCTTAAATATGAGCAGTTCAATATTTTACTACTAATTAGTTCGCAAAAACATCCATCCACAGACTTGTCTATTATGGTCATTTATTCACCTTATATCCAGATAAATTTTCTATCTTATATTAACTGGATTGGATAGATGATGCTTCTTTATCCTGGCGTTAGTGTTTGTAGCCTCAGACACATGGAGAACGTCTGCAGAAAGGCAGAGTTCAAATGGCGTTGACGTGCATCAGGTTTGCTGCACTAGACTACAGTGAATTAAGGTCTCAATAATACACTGATGTCCTGTACTGTAAAAATTAAAGTTTTTCCACACTGTACTTCTCCTGCCATCGATTCAACCACTAACAAAGCCTTACCCAGCGCTCGCAACTGTAGAAACACTAGCGAAGGCTGGGAACAGGGCTGGGCTGTTTTAAAAACTTGTGTTACTCACTCTGCTAGTTCCTAAAACAAAACATCCCACATGCAAGAATTCAAAAAGGCTAATTCAGAAAAATATTATTTCCATACAAGCCATTACACATAGCTCAGGGTTTCAGTTACAGATTTTTATGAGCATTTTTAGGCAGCTAACCCTCAACGTCTTGTCTCACAAGAGGTGCTTCAGAAATAGAGCACAGTAACCTTCCTTCTCCTGACCACACCAAAACCCCTCATGATTTAACAAACAGCCTGTAGATCAATTGCAGCCCCACACTCACAACAGACAGTACGTGAACTGTTTGAAGGTCTACACTTATGCTGGACCAAACCCAGAAAACCAAAACTCCACAAGAAATGACAGATCTATAGTGCTCTCATCCAGACCAATCTACATTTGAAAATGAAATGGCATCTGCTTCTTCTCAGGTTAAATGCCAACCAGATTTGCAGCAGCCTCTCTGGAAGGGCTTACATTTGTGAACAGACATTTTCTGTTCTGAGCCTGAAACAAAACACGGTGATTATCTAACAAGCATGAACCTGCATCCCATAACACATGTGCCAGCGCAAAGATAAGAGCCAACTCTTACTGGTTGATTTTTGAAGAATCAATGTTAGCTATTCAATCAATTTTCTCTTCTATTCAGCAGTCAAATGAGACTTCATTCATGTCTGCTACAGCCCAGGGGACTCTTTCAACACTCCATAAAAGTCCTACACGCACAGGAGGACTGGTCCAAAGAAGCACCATTATATGGCCCCATGTGAGACTGCGCTTCAAACAGGTAGGCTGACATCAAGAGGTATACCAGCTCTCCACCAAGGGGAAAGCAGTCAAATCCCAGGCTATACCACAACTTCTCATGTTCCATTTTGACTAATCAATACAGGAATAAATCTGGTGGCATTCTCAAGATATTTTAAATGTGCAAACGATTTTTTTTTTCTTGCTGTAAAGCTGCACAATTGCCCTGAGGCATCTGCTAGTTTTATTTCTGCTATGATGGTAATATTCAAGTGCTATTAATGAAAGCTCACAGTCTATTGAAAATTAGAGAAAAATCACCTCTGAGCATATTGGGTTGGGACTGACAGCTTCTTTTTGAACTGTGGTGACATGCTGAAGATGAAGGCTAACAAGTAAAACAATACTGACTTTAATTCAGATTTCTGCAGATATTCATCAGGTATAGTTTCAAGAAAATATTTCCCTTTCCATATGTGCATAACTGCTTATTAATCTAAAGAAATTCTAGGCATACGATCATAAAAAGCAATCCAACATTCATTTCTTAACTGTAATTAACAGTGACATCATTCTTAAGCCAGTATGCTCTACTAAAATACATTTGCAGTTTTTGACCAACAGATAGCTAGGGATGGCCTAAGATTTTTCTTGTCTAACCACAAACTCAGTATAAGTTCCTCTTTTGCCAATGTTCTGACAACTATATTCAATTAAACGTCTCTGACTTTTAATAAGAGATAAGAATCAGGCCAGTAACAAGCATCTCAGTGAGCTAGCACTTTTCTTGCCATCATTGCAATTTAGCACTTAAAATTGAAATATTTCTTTCAAAGAAAACCTAGAACTTTTCTTGTTGTAACAATAACCTTCTAAACCTGAATGAACACTACGGCGGGGTGAAGGTGTCTGAGTCAGAAGACAGCCTGCAACAAATGTAAGAAGAGAAGAAATCATTGGTATTCATTTTAAGGGAACATTCATTCCAACTGATATTTCAAATGTCAAACTGGTATTAACTGCATCAAGCACTGATCAAAATACACAAGACAGAGATTGCTGAGAAAATTATCACAAGCATCTAAATTGGCTGTCATCACTAGGCGGAGTTTGAAGAAGTACAAGCCTTCAGCATCTCCCTATGTACCCTTCTGGTGAGGCTTTTTTTTGATTGCCCTGATACTGAAGACAAACTATTTCTCAATGAAGTGGAGAAAAAAGGTAACTAAGAAATTGCACTTGCTCTACAGCCTGCTGGCACATTCATTCATTTAGGAGACCAGGGGATCTGCTGGCTGGCTCTGTGCACGCACAGGGCATAGCTTTCAGTACCAACTTTGTACCTGATTTGCAAGTGATGTGCTGAATGTTACAAAAAGCTTATAGAGTAGATAAAGGCCTTATAATGTAGAAACCTCTGTGATCGTCTCCCTCTTGTAGCCTAAGATTTCACCAAAATCTAGTTTAAGGAGTCTTTAAGGAGGAAACTGACACAATATTAAAAAAGTAATGACAATTAGACAAAAAATTCTTAGATACCGTTTAGGTGTAGGTGATCCTGTTGGGCAAAAGGATGGACCAGGTCACTTCTCACCATCTCTTTCAGCCCTGTTTCTTGTGCTTTCAAAAAGATTTATGAAGTTTTTGAAAAGCAAAAAGTTAACGGAAGGAACAAAACACCACCTTGGCATCCTCTGAAAATGAACGTAGCTCTTAGGGTCCAGACAAACAGGTTCTCGTGAGCCTCAACACAGCAATTCAAGACATTATTGCACCAGCTTTTTGTTTTGCTCCTCTCTTAGAAATTACAGCTCCTTATAGCAGGGTTAACAGAAAGGAACATGTGCCTGCTCTCTGGTGGCTCCAGTTCACAGCCTGGTATATTAATACAGTCTACCAGTGACAGTTAGCTCATGCTAATCACGCTTATTGTGTTGCATATTAACTGATGTACTGACACATTCCCTCCTGCCACGTTGTTACAGGGGCAGTAACATCCAGCAAGCAGCTAGGCAGAAATGTTGTAACGCACTGCCGGAAGATTTTCTGGAGAACATTGGTCAGACCCTTTGTAACAAGAAAGCTGCACATTGCTGCTGCCACAGAAGTTAGAAAAACCTTATTCTGGTGGAAGGAGAAGATCTAGAGAAAACTAAAATACTGAACTCCAACAGAATTTTCCTTAAAATAAAGCCACACAATATAAAAAAAAATAAATTAGACAACACATAAACCTACAAAATGAGAAAAATTGATATAACGGGAAACTCTAAGCTCTGAGGTTTTCTAAAAGAATTATTAATTTAAATTTTGCCTCTCATGCCACAGAAAAATATCCTATATGCTAATGTAAGCAATGTATAAGCATTAACACAATACTTTTTAATCAGAAAATTGAAGGAACCATTTTCCAAGTTGGAAGAATCCTGCATGACTGAATCCCTCTCCTCTTTCACAGAGTTTTGGATTTTTGAAATGCCAAGCCTTGCCAGACCCAAACTAATTCTGAAAATGTCAAAGCAATACATGAAGCTTTTCACTCTGCCAAATATCTATACGCTGCCGATAGAGCAGTCATCTGTATGTGAATTCCCTGTCACTTTTGATACCCAAAAGCACTCACTTATTAAGTGTAAGCGTAGCAAGAAACCCACAGCTCCAGCACCCCCTTCAACACAAGGGACAAGAAATACCTTCTTGCCTCAGCACGTGCATTGATCAGCAGGACAACGCAGAGCCTGACTGATCAGGCCCGAAAGACCCACACCACCCACCGGCCCACCTCTCAAGCTGCAGGCTTTCGACACTCATCCTTTGAAGGGCCATAAAATCCAGTGTTATTTTTCAGTCTATGTATTCGGTGGTAAGCACATACTGTGAAGGCAGCTCTTCCTGTTCACACTCCAGTACTTTATATTTCCAACTTCCTGTAACTATTCACACTTCCTAATAACAGTTTGCGGTGGACCTGTGTTCAGTGAAGTTCACACAGACTTAAAAAGCAGCAGTAATAACCAGCTTATGCTTCCCTGATAAGCTGACATACACAGGTAACTATGTAGTAGACCAGCGGTAAGTCCCTGGTTTAGAAGTATTGACTTATTCTGTCCTTTCCCAACTATCTCCGAGGGTATTACCAAAGTTGAAACCTAAAAACGCATGGGGGTTTTTTTTGTTGTTTTTGTTTTCTGGGTTGCTTGTGGGAGTTCTTGTTTGGGTTTTGGTTGTTTTTTTGCTTTGTTTAAACAACAGGGCTAGTTTCTATTTATGTGTAAGTCCATATCAGCTTATTGATCTAAGAGTTGTCACCAGTAAAACCAAAGCAGAATTAGGGCAACAGTTTGTTATTTTAAGAGTTCTGATGGTTTAAAAAGAACACAAAAGGTTTCTAAAAACAGTTTCAAAAGCCTAAATGTATTTGCCAGGTTCTGAAGACCACCCAATTCAAGCACATCAAAAGTATAATCTAACAGACTATGCAGACAAATGCCAAGGGTTCTAGAAGAGCAAGCCACTTATAGAAAAAGCAACAACTCTGGGAACATGTTAGCTACACATCTGGTTTTTTAGTTTTCTTTCCACAGACACTCAGTCTGCACATTTGAGATCAGACACGCTGTGTTTGCCCTGCCAGTGATAAGACACTGTCCACTGATAAGAAGATAAGGATTACTCTCTGCTACTACAAATGCTTTGAGGTGCGTTTTCGTCTGCTGTTGGTCTTGAGTAAGAATTTAAACACAAGCTTTTGAGATAAATAAGGCTGCACGTGCAAGCTCTTTATTGAAATCCAAGTCCACCTATGATCTTGCTATTTTTATTTCTTCTTCGCCCGTATTTCCATCACTGTCCTAATCATAGTTCCTATTTAAGGCTGAAAAACCCCCAGACAAGGCACTACTCAAAAACATGCAGATACAAAAATGTCTTTGATTTCAGCTGTAAGTAAAGCATTGCACCAACCTGATCTTCATCCCCACTTAAAATGTCCTTCACTCTCAAGTGCACTAGTCCTTCTACCTCTAAATGGCTGGCATCAAAATGGTTGCAAGATAAAGCTTGGGTGAGTGCAGGCCAGCAGTCACTAACATGACATCACGATCAACTGTGTGGATGCAGGTCTAGCACTTCTTACAGGGTACTAATCCTTCAGGAATTTCCCACAATTCCTTCCCTCGTGCAAAAAGAAAGACAAGTTTTTTGTCTTTTATGCTGCAAAGGCATAATCACAAAGCTTATCTTGCTGTAGTACAAAGGAAGACAGGATGTGCTCCCAGGCATCTTGGTCCAGAACTCAAGTGAGGGTACAGCCTGCGGGGACACGGAAACCTGACGTTTATTTACAGGATGGCTGCTCATATTTAAGACAGGCACACTCAAGAGAATTATCTTGAGTAGCAACGATCTGGGTTATGCCCCGCAAATCTGTGTCCCAAAGAGTTTATCACCTAAATCAGAATAGTTTCAACACTGCTTTTGAGCATGTGTATTTTGAATAGAATAGATAGAATGAAGGCACTCTTCGTCTTTTCATTAAATGGGTTAATTTATCTTCACTGGAACGTTTGCTTCCCTACAGAGTTATTAAACTGTCTGACTTTCAGGTGAATGCACAGCAAACAAAGGACTGCTCCACTTTCACTCATCTAAATTCTGCCAGATCGATAAACACCTAAGCAGTGGATACAATCTTTACAATTCACAATTAAAGAGTCCAGCCTGACTGAAAACCAATGAAGACAGAAACAGCCAAATGGAGAGACTGTACCAAAACAAAACTACACCATCCTACTCGGTATCTACAACTCCAAATGACTGATCACTTGCTTTCAGTTTCTTTGAACTCAGCCTCTATCCACATTTGTAGGTAACACATTAAAGACAGAGATAGATACACACAGAAATAACCCTGCCAGCAGAGCTAAGAAACGGCGCAAAGCCAACACTTAGTTGAGGTTTGACAGAGCGTACCCAAACCAAATCCACTTCCCACTATGAGCAATCAACAAAGCCCTGCACAGCACATCGCCCCAAGCAGATCAAAGCCACGCCAGCCCGCAGGTACCCCAGGCAGGAGCCCAGCTCACCCCTTTGTTCTGAGGAGTACACCGACCTCATCCCGCTACGGGATTGCAGGGAACAGCCACACGCAGAACTCTCTAACCCAGCAACCCAGAGAGCTGTCGAGTGTTTCATTACTCATGTGAAGTCTACAAACGGAATAGCAGATCCCCAGATGAGAAACACGCCGCTCGTCATTAAATAGCAAAGTCTGGCATATACCAGAATGACTTGGTCTCCGGGAGTATCCAGCTGCACGGCGGACACAATTGAAGGGGTTTTTTAAGCTCTTCCACCAGCAAACAGTGCCAAAGGTGCGAGATAGCATCACTACTTCTATTTTTTTCAGATTTTCTTTTGCTGTACGTCTAGAACAAATACAAAGGCTTACTGACAGGATCTAGAACTGCAGTTCAAAGTACCTAAAAATCTCATGCAAATAATAACAAGAGTTTAGAAATCGACACTAATATGGAAATTGGAACGTTTCCTAACAAACACAACCAAAACTTTCCAAGGCAGAGATCCCCAGCACCAGATTGCCTGTCCCCAGGGAACAGCAAAGTATGCAGATAATTAAGCTTACTTGAGTTTACAACTTGTAACCTTCATGTCATTTTATGGAAACAAACTATATTTAAGGAAAAAAAGGAAGAAAATATTTACATTTTGACAACATACAACTTGTTCACATGAACGACCACCAAATAAGTTCCCATATGTTATCAGAAGGAGGTTTACAGTATGATGTGACCTAGTGTACAAATCCAAGACTTTCAAAGTATGGCTCACATCCCGCTGTCAGCACACTGCAGCCCCCAAACCCATCCTTCACTTATGGTTATTCAGCTTCTCTGCAACTGTTTCCACTGAAGTATTTTTAGCATCCATCTGAAAATCCGTGTTTTGCCTTCTGGAAAGCAGCTAATTGCACCACCACCTTTGTTCCACACTGTTCCATTTTCCTCCTCTGTCCTTTTCTGCTACCAGATCCTGACCTTCCTCTTCTCCTCCCATTTCTTGAACTGTTTCTTCCATTGATTCTTTCCTAATCTTTGATATCCTTGTTTCCATGGTCATGCTTAGCCACGTTACCACCTTCGGCTTCCTCTCCCTAGCATACTTATAATCGCTCTACCTCATTCTCCTTGTCACCTGGGTTCTTCCCCCCCTCTCACTTTTGACCGATTGCTTCTCTGTCGTTGGTGTCACTCCACCTCTCACTCTGTACTCCACCTGCACCCTCTCTTACCACTACAGCAACACTCCTAGGAGACTCCTTCATGCCAGTTTTTCCTATAAAGCTGTCAAACTTTAACTGTAGACACCACCAGAAATAAAGTAACCGATGAGGCTGTGGCTTGCCACCTCCCTGAAGATCACAACGGGACCTTCACGATGGATGTAAAACCTAGAAGCCCAGACTCAGTCTTCTGAATAGCCCGAAGAGGATGTCAAATAGCCTGTGATCCCTGCAGCAGGCATACCGGTTGTACGGATCCGTGCCTCTGCTTCTCTCGCAGCTCTTTTTATTCCGTGTATCATAGCGTGAACGCAGCAAAGAAGTCCACCAACTTTATGAAAACGAGAACTAAAAGAACACAGACCACACTCTGAACCTGCCCTTCTCATTGTGGGTGGGGGCATCAACACAAATGAGAGATACGGGTAACTTGTATGACATTTCTTCTGTATGCAGACAACACCCTAAAATGATAAGGGTAGACAGTTTGGTACACATACTTTATTCACAAGGAATAGTCCCAAACTTTTTCCTTTTAAGGAGAACAGGCAACACCTGACCTATTTCCATCCATTACTCGTCCATCACTAGCCCATCCTCACAAAGACAACGCTCACTCTCAATCCACCCCGTTATCCCTATTGCAAAAGAACTGAATATCATTGCCACACTTTCCAACCCAAACAACTTATCACAGGCCAAGTTCACACAGCACAAGCTCCAGGAGACCGTATATCCTTGGGACAACACTCTGAAATGGTATTTTCTGCTTAGGGAAGGCACATTCCAGCAATAAGCCTTCACTGAGGCACCGTCTCCAGCAACGGAGGCGATACGCACCAAGAGGCACCAACTTCCCTTCACAGAGGAATCGCACCAGAGCGGTGCGAGAAGAGGTGGGAACAGGACAAGCGCGGCTCGTGACTTCGGGTAACGTTTCCTACGGGGGATATTTCTCACACACACGTGTAAAACATTCCTTAGCTTGCCCGTGGGCAACTTCTCAAAGACGCCTGTCCTGACGAGGGGCCCCCCTCGAGCCATCTCTCGCAGGCACACACCGGCCGGCTTTCGGTCCTTGGGGACAGTCACACAACGTGGCACCCGTCTCCTCACGACGCTTCCCTCCACAGGTGCTCGAGGAGCCCCTCCAAGACTCCTCAGGGGGTGGAGGACCGGGGTGACAGCCCCGGGCCGCGGAGCTCGAGGAGCCCAGCACCCCAAAGTGCCACCTCCACGCGTGCCACTTCCACACGGGGGGAAGGAGCCACCAGGCCGGCGTGAGGGCATGCAGGGGGACCCCGCCGAGGGGGACGGGGGGCAGCAGGACCCGGCGATGACAGCCGGCCGGCCACCCCCTCGCAGGGGCCGGAGCTGGGATGGCGGCCGACCCGCCACAGGGGCCCCCCCACACCCCCGGGGGAGGCCGCGGCCGCCGGTGCTCCGCCGCCCCGGTGCGTCACATCACGGCCGGCGCGACCCGCGGGAAGAGGGGGGGGGCGGGGGGGGGGGGGGGGGGGGAGGGGGAGTCGCTCATCCCCCGCCCCGCCCCCCCCTCCCTCCCCCCGCAGGCGGGACCCGCCGGCCCGCGCCGGCTGGGGCCGGTTCCAGCCGGTGCCGCGCGGGCGGGCGGCGGGTCTCCGTGCGCGCGTGCCGCACGCTGCCCGCTGACGTCAGGCGCGTGTTGGCGCGCGGGCGGGCGGGCGGCGGCGGGGAAGCTCTCGCTACGTACGTGTAGTGCTGCGGCTTCTCGGGCTGCGCCTGCAGCGCGCTGGCGGCGCTCGCCGGCCCGGCCGCGGCGGGGCCGCTCGCCACCGGGCCCTTGGACATGCCTCCTGCCTTCCGCTCCCGCCGCCGCCACTACCGCCGAGGAGACCTTTATTATTCACTCTGCGCGGTCCGCACGGAGGGCGCCGCGCGCAGGCGCCGCCGCCGCCATTGCCGCCCCGGTGCGCGGGGCGGGGTGGGACTTGTAGTCCCGCCGCGCGCGCGCGCTCCGCCAACCCGGGACGCGGCGGGCGGCGGCTTCCGGCCGGCGGGACTACAACCCCCAGGGGCGCCCGGCGGCGGCGCGGGCCGCGCTTCCGGCCGCGCGGGGGGCGGCGGGACTTGTAGTCGGTGGTGAGGGGCGGAGCGCCAGGGCGCCCCCCGGCGGCGGGGCGGGACGGCACGGCGCCCGCTGCGAGGCCCCGGCGCCGGCCCTCAGGAAGGGCCCGGGGCCAGGGACAGCACCGAGCCCCGGGGGCGGCACCGAGCCCCGGGGACAGTGCGGCCCCTCCAGGCGAGCAGGGACGGGTGCGGGGGAGGCTGGGCTGGGAGGCCTGTGAGAGGATGGAGAGTTATTTGTGGCAGGCGGCCTCACTTCCTTCCTCCCCCCCTTCCCTCCGCCTCAGGGACGGAACGTGGACGCGGGAGCACGGCGTCCCGGCCAAAGGGTTATTTTAGTGTTGGCATCTCTCATCGCTCCACGGCCTTCCCCACCCACGGGACAACACCATCCAGGAAGTGCCTGGGAATAGCACTGCAGTCCCAGAGAGGAGGAGGAGGAGGAGGAGGCGGAAGCCCCAGCGAGCCGCGTGGGGAACCTACCTCCAAGTAGGTGACACCAAAGGCCCCTGGATGCTGGGTCATCAGAAGATCGCACGAGCTCCCAGTCCTCCCCCAGGAGAAACTCCCCCCCTGAAGGAGCCATGTCCAAGGAAGCAGCTGAATTTCCATGCAAAGAGCTTCCTCTGTAAATTATCTTCTCTCCCGGGGGAGGAAATGATACGAGTTTCTTTTAATAGGACTTTGATCTCTTGGGCTCTACACAGAACCACTTCCCGCGCTGGGATCCTCCAGCTGTGTGGTAGAGGGCAGAAAGGATTTATAAGGCAAACACCTTTTTTAAACTCTGCCAGCACGCGCAGGGCGAACGATGTTAATAATAAACTTTTGGGCCTGGTCTGCGTGCTGTCTGTGCAGCTGTTTTGGGGAGGGAAATAACTTTTTTAATTCTCATTTACACTGATTCAGCGTCTGCTGTGGGCAGGCTTTTACTGGGGTAATTTAATAGCCTATTCCCTTGCATTTGCAGAAATAAGTCACAGAATGTCAATACCTTCTTATTCATCTAACAACCCTCCATGGGAGGCTGGAGTACTATAATTATGCAGCTCTTGGTCAAGTAGGACAACTTTTTTCATAAGTCAATATGTGTGGAGGTATTTCAGTTAATATCTACACATACACACCTATATACCCAACACAAAATCACTGTCAGCGATGAACCTGCAGAAAAAACCCTTCAATTATCAACGAATCACGCTGAAAACACTATCAGTGTGCACATCATGCCCAGGGATTTGGAAACCACAGACTGGAATCCTCATACACTGATGTTTACTCTACAATCTGGTACTGACACCATTTCCTCTTCTAGCTCTCTTTTGTTTCACAGTCGGGACAACTCGCCAAGAGCAGAGAAATGTTTAGGACGAGCCAGGTGCATGTGCCCAGGGCGCATTTACTTCATCTTTGCGCAGGTCCTTGTTAACGTGCGCTCGTTCGCTCTCTTCAGCTTTGGCGTGTACGCCCTTCCATCAGCCTGTTTCATCCAAGAGGATGCACAGCTCTTATCCATTCTTAAAGAGAGCAAAAAATCAAAAGTATCTCTAAAATTAGCAGCATGAGCAGCCATTGCTATGAAAACATGGGAAATTATCTAAGGAGCTTCTCAACTCCTGGTAACAAACGTTAAGCACTGGCCTCCTGGCACTAGTGACAGCGGAGTACGCTCTTAAAAATAACAAATTTAAAGTATATGCTGTTATCATCGGAAGAGGTTTCTAGATTTCTTTTTCCTAAGCGTGAACAACTCAGATGAAAAGGGAATTCTTTACCTCAGATTTTCCAAAACACGTATAATGCAAATGATTGTTTCCTGACACCTCCCAAGTCATTCCACTGATATGCAGGTTTTCTCTCTGATAAATAATTAACATTTTCCTTTACAACAGAGAAAATGAACCTGAAAACGAGGACCAGAGGCAGAGGAGACAACGTCCCTCCAGCAGTCCCGGCCCGGGCACACGTGACGGTCCTGTCGCACCATATTGGCGGGCGTTTGCTTGACTTACCGGAGCAGGCAGAGGAGCAAGAGACGCGCTCCCTACGTGCCGAGCTCCGGCGCCGCGGCGATCCTCGCTCTGCCCGCCACCACGGGTGTTGGCCCGAGACAGGCTTACGCATTCGGGGAGGATGCACAACCTCATGCAAAGTCTGCATGATTACAGCTGCGCTCCAGTTTGCGGAGCTCACGGATACCTTTGGAGCGGCGGTTAAGCGGGCGTCTGTTTGTGTTCGCAATATATTCTGCGCTCTACAACTGCGGGGCACGTGGGACCTGTTCTTCCTGCTCATGGTACCCTTCCCATGGGGGCAGGGACCTGCCTCTGCTCCCAGCAGTTGCTACCATGAAATAATAATATATAGCCAGGTACAACTTAAGACAGCAACTTCCCCCAAAAGGCTGTCCTTTTATTTAATTGCTATTTATCTTCCTAGATGCTACCTACAGGGAAGATGGATTCTGGCTTTTTACTCGCAATGAAACTTTGCGATCCGTGTTAGCATTGCGGGCGACCCACGAAGCCAGTGGGATTCGGGGAAGGGGGACACAGCCCCGACCCCTGCGCGCTGCCCGGCTGGCTCCCGGGCCGGGCCTCCCAGGGCCCAGGGTCACACTCTCCCTGGCTTCTGGGGGGTCACAGACCAGCGGGGGTGGCCAGTCCGGATCCAAGTCCCGTGACGCGCGTTCCCCGGCTGCTGCCACGATCCAACCAGGCAAGAAATGCCGGCGGCGCCGCCCGGGCCCGTTCCCGTGCGAGGGGCTTCACTCGTCCCCGCCGACATACGCGAGCGCGGCGGGGGGGAGGGGACGACGCGGGCCCCGAGCGAGCCGCCACACACCGGAGACTCCCGCATCTTGCCCGAGGGCCGCCGCTCCCCGCGGCCTGCGCGCTGCGGCTGCCGGGGGAGGCGGAGGGCGGCGGGGGGGTCCCGCCACCCCCCCCCCCCGGCGGCCCCGCGGCCTGGCCCGGCCCTCGCCGCTCGCAGCCCCCCACCGGGCGCCTCCGCACCGCACGCCAGGAAAGGCGCTTTGTGGCGGGGGCGGGGGAGGGGGGGGCGGGCCGGGAGGCGGCGGGGGCCGCCGGGGCCGGCCGGGGGGTGCCCGGGGGAAGCCCGCCGCCCCGCCGCGCCCCGCCGCCGCTCGCCCCGCTCCTATTGACTTCCCATTGTGGAGCTTTGCAACAAAGGGTAGGATCCAAACCGTGCCTCGTTTCGTCCAATCAGCGCGCAGAGCGCCCGCCCGCCGTCGATTGGCCCCTTCTCGCCTCACAATGCCCAATCGGGCGCCTACTTTAACAACCAATCAGCGGCCGGGCCTGCGCCCAATCAGCGCCGAGGAACCGGAGCACGGCCTTTGTGTGTCGTGACGCCACGGCGCCGGCGGAGGTCCCGGCCAATGGTGCGGCGCGCTACTTCCAGGCATTGTGACGTCACCGCGCCGTGTGCCGCCCCCGTCATAAAAGGCGCGTCCCCGCGGCGGGGAGGGCGCAGTGAGGGGGTGGTTGGCTGCGGAGCGGCTCCTGGCAGCAGCAGCGCAGGCTTCGGTGCGCAGCGCTACCGGCACCGGTGCTTCCCTCTTCTCCGAGCGGTAAGTGGCGGCCCTCGGGCGCGTTCCGTGGCGGGCGACGGGGTTGTGCGACCGTTGGCGGCCTTGGTTCCTCCTAGAGCCTGGTGGACAGGCCGGGCCTTGCCTACGTGCCCTGAGTCACGGCCGGTTCCCATCCCCCCCCTCTTCTCTGGGGTGGCCCAGGAGGAAGCAGGAGGCGGCGTGACTCAGTCTGCTTCCCCCGGGGAGGGGAGCGGTCGGGCCACGACGCGAAGCGGGGGCGGAGGGGGGAACCGTGACTCCTCCTCCCCCTCCCGGGGGAGGCTGCTGGCCGCCTGCCCGCCTCAGCGGCGGGGGAGGGGGGCAGCTCGCCGACATCTGCCGCTTCTGAGACTTGAGGGGATTGGACGGGACGGAGCGCGGGGGGGTGGGGGTAAGCGCCGTGTTGCTGGGCCTGACGGGTCGTGCCGCGGCGGGGGTGGGGAGAGCTGGGCCCCGTGTCACGCGTGCGTGTTTCCGTAGGTAAGTGAAGAAAAATGGCCCGTACAAAGCAGACCGCCCGTAAGTCCACTGGGGGGAAGGCTCCGCGCAAGCAGCTGGCCACCAAGGCGGCCCGGAAAAGCGCCCCCTCTACTGGCGGCGTCAAGAAGCCTCATCGCTACAGGTAAGGCCGCCGGCTCGGCTCGGCACGGCCCGGCCCGGCGCTGCCGCAGCCCCTGCCCCGGCTCACCTGCTCCCTCCCTCCTCCTCCTCACCCAGGCCGGGCACTGTTGCCCTCCGTGAGATCCGTCGCTACCAGAAGTCTACGGAGCTGCTGATCCGCAAGCTGCCCTTCCAGCGGCTGGTCAGGGAAATCGCCCAAGACTTCAAAACAGACTTGAGGTTCCAGAGTGCAGCCATCGGTGCGCTGCAGGTATTTAGCTCGCGGCCTTTGCTGGGCCTCGGCGCTCGCGGTGCTGAGTGTGCTTCGCTGGGCGTTTCTAACGACGTTTCTTCTTGTGCTCTTGAAACAGGAGGCCAGCGAAGCATATCTGGTGGGTCTGTTTGAAGATACAAACCTGTGCGCCATCCATGCCAAGAGAGTCACCATCATGCCCAAAGATATCCAGTTGGCTCGCAGGATACGGGGGGAGAGGGCTTAAGTGAAGGCTGTTTTTATGGTGTTTTGTAGTAAATTCTGTAAAATACTTTGGTTTTAATTTGTGACTTTTTTGTAAGAAATTGTTTATAATATGTTGCATTTGTACTTAAGTCATTCCATCTTTCACTCAGGATGAATGCTAAAAGTGACTGTTCACATAAACCTCAGTGATGTGAGCCTTGTTGCTCAGGAGTGACAAGTTGCTAATATGCAGAAGGGATGGGTGATCTTTCTTGCTTCTCATGCATGTTTCTGTATGTTAATGACTTGTTGGGTAGCTAAACTTGTAAGGTACTAGAATTGATATAAATGTGTACAGGGTCCTTTTGCAATAAAACTGGTTATGACTTGATCCAAGTGTTTAACAATTGGGGCTGTTAGTCTGACCATACATCACTGTGATCAAATGTGGACTTTTTCAGAGGGTGAAACTACAAGTCTTAACCACAGTGTAACTTACAGTTTCCTAAAAACGTAAACCTGGCAGCTATAGAATACACTATGTGCATTTATAATAGCTATTTTATATATTGTAGTGTCAACATTTTTAAATTAAATGTTTTACATTCACATGTGAGGAGTCTCTGTCATTTGGTTTGTATGGGCTTGAAGAAGCTTCCTCCTCCTGGCTGCAGTAGGCTAGCAGTAGATGCCTGTAACCCTGACGGCTGCTTTGGCAACTGAAATTTTGTCTTGTCAACAGAAAGAACTTGCCCTGGCCCCCCTCGGAGGTTTTTGGAGTCTTTCTGTAGCTTGAGTCACAGCTCTTGGCTGGGGAGCGTGGCGCTGAGCCTGGCAAGGGCCTGATGGCGGGTGAGGCAGCAGCCTGCTGCTGGGGGCTCTTGGGGGTTTTCATAAAGCTTATCTGCTTACTGTGTTCAATGTTCAGGCACAACTTAGTTCTCTAAGCCTTTTTTTTTCCCCTCCTCCTTTCCAGTAGATGCAGGGGAAGTTTATTTTGGTGGTGTGACTGCTCTGCCTGAAGCAAAACCAAAGTGAGTTTCTGTGGGATCTGGCTGTGTGACTAAGTCCCAGTTAATAACAGCAGCCAGCGCAGGATGGCAGGCGAGTGGGAAAGCTAATTATACAACCTGAGAGCAGATGGGCTGCTAAGCAAACTGGAATGGGCGCTCAATAAGATTCTCATTTCCTGTTTAAGCTTTTTTGATGAAACAGGATTATGCTCAAACCTTCACTTCAGCGCAGCTCTTCAGGCTCTGCTAGGACAGGTCTGGCTTTCTCAGTGGTGCCTCTGGGAACAGCCAGGCCTCGTTAGGTTGGGGTAGAGGAAAGCTGCTCAGACTACATCTGAAACAGGTAATTAACATTTAAATTGAATTGTGAGGCCGGCTCTCAGCTCTTCAAGAACAGGCTGTGCTAGTAAGGCTAGGGTAAAGTAGCACAGGGAAGTAGTTTAGCTGGCTGAGCTTGATTTATTTCAATGAAATTAAAAGTGGCATTTCAGGAGGAAGAACAGCAATGGTTCATACCAGGGAGCAGGCAGTAAGTCAGCACTGGCCCTCAGTGTGGTTGTTTGCGGCCCCGAGGTGTTTACAGCACGTCCTTCCACGACAGCCTGGGAGCTGTTTGGAAACCATCCTGCTCTGGGGAGTCGGAGCTGCAGCGCTCGGGGTGCTGCCGGCCGGCCGCAGTGCAGGGGCTGGGGCTCTCCCCTCTCAGACAAACCATTCCGTGTGCTTAAACCCTGCAGCTGGAGGAACAGACGCCCCTTACCACATGCTCTTGCACAACTTCCTCAGCGCCCTTTCCTGCGCCGCTCCAAGCGCGCTTGGAACAAACGCAGCCCCCAGCTAACACGGTTATATCTGCTACAGAGCTGCTAGAAACGTGCTAAAATGATCTAAGATTAGGTTTTAAACAAGTATTTTCCTTGCTGCTAAACCTGTGGGGGAAGAAGATTTCCTTGCATCTACATGCTTTAAAGGCCTGGATCAAAGTTAAGCGCCATCTCAAAGTTCAGTTGATGCTAAGTGATCTGTGGTAGATCACCTGGGCAGGTCTGTCCTGGGGGGTACAGCCTGCCAAGGGGACCCCTGGCAGGGATGTCCCCACAAGAAACTGAGGGCCCTCGGTGGCCCAGGAGCCACGTAGTTGGGGAAGCACCATGCAGCTTGCATTTAGGCAGGTTAAAAATAAGACTTCCAAGTGATGGGATTGATGAATGCTTGATCTGGTGCTAAACTGCAGTAGCAGGCTGGGCTCCTGCAGGAAAAGTATGTTTTAAAATAACATCCCTCGAAAACAATGTTTCCTCCAAGTTCTTAGTGGAAACAATGAACCATCTGGGTATGCCTAGAAGCTGTTTCTTAAAATAAAATCATTGTCTAGCAGTTCTTAAAAAAAAAAAAACACACAACAAAACAAAAAAAACCACAAAAAATCCCACACACAACACAAAACCCAAACGCACCAGAAAACTGTATCAAAGTGTATCAAAATATCTATTCATCTTAGTAACCTCAACAAAAAGGAATTAAGTTAGATCTTGCATGTGGTGGACCAGAATAGCAATCCTTGCTATTCCCCGATCTCACCGTGATGATATCTGAAGACATAAACCGTTCCCTTACCGACTCTCCTGACAATTTCCTCGCATTCCTGCTCAGAACGCGATGCAAACACCAGGCAGTCGAACGTGCTCCCGTCAGGGCTCTCCGGGGAAGCGCTAAAAATGGAAACACGTACATTAGCTGGCAGAGAGAGCGGCTCTGAAAGCCCAGCCCTGGCTTGTAACCACACCAGAGACCCCGCGGCTGGGCTGGACGTCACTTGTTTATTTTCTGAGACCTGCATCCTTCTATATCCCCCCTCCCAGCGCCCACGGGCAACACTTACACCACGCAGAAGGCAAATAAATTGCTGCTGCCCACGCAGCGTCCCACGCAGGAGATCTTGGGGTAGGGGTAGCGGCACAGGAGCTGCGCAGGGGAGAGGAGGGAGATGGCGTTGGGTGCTGCAGCCAGTTCCTGTCATCCCCAGTCCTGGTTTAAACGGTCCCCACGGCCCCTCCAGCCAGGCTCCCTGTGCTGCGAGATCGGCAGCCTCGGGAGTCACCCAGACCTTGGATGTCGCTCAGGTACCTTGGAAGAAGTCTTCTCCTGTACGAGGACTTCTGCCTCCTTCACATCAAATAAAACCTCCTAAATGGGGGGCGGAGGGGGGAGAAGCCTTGATCATCACAGCATCTGAGCTCTATTTTTAATAAGACACTTACGAGAGAGATTATTCAAAAGCAGAGGTGATGAAGCACAGCCAAGCACAGCTTTTTCAAGGAGTTTTCTCTGTGCTGCCCCATTTTTCACCACCCAGTGCTTTTGCACGTGAATCTAACCCCCCTCAACGGCTCAAGCGACAGTGACCTGAGCCCTGAAGCACCCCTGGAACCGGGCTCAACGTCCCACAGTTCTTCCAAGTGCTTTCCTGCAGCTGGCTGTATTTTTTTTTCCTTAATTCGCTTTCCTATCCTGGCTGCAGAGATGCTTCTAACCAGGAAAAAAAAAACAAAAACAAAAACCAAAAACCAAACCACAGAGGTGAGGGTTGTCAAATACTCAGCCAGGCCAAGTGAACCTGGAGCCGGCAGGAAAAAATATCCCCAGGCAGAGACCATATTTCCCTGCAGTTTTCTCACCGAGCCCTTCCCGAGATGGCCTCAGCCCCTTCGCTCACCCGTGCTGCCGAGTGTCTCTCCAGCACGGTGGGGATGGCCTGGTCCAGCACCTCTTTGCCACCGTACTGAAATGGAGAGGGAAGGAGGGAATAACCCACGGGCATGTGAAAAGAAACCCAGAAGAGACAATTTACCCCTAGGCACATCTCTGGCCCATCACCTCACCTTCCCAACGCTGGTCCGGCCCAGGTACCGCAGGTTGTAGAGCAGCCTGGGGAGAAAAGGGCTCAGGGGCATCAGAGCAAGGACCCCACTCATCCTCCTGCTGCTTTTTGCAGGGGAAGATGCTCACAGCCCCCCAGCACCCCCCCCAGGCCATGGGGGCAGCTTTGGCCCCACAGCCCTGAGTGGAGACCAGGGATAGCCCAGGCATAGGGCTGCCCTGATGCCAGGACTCCCAGCCCAGCCCGGGGGTTCCCCATGGCACCAGACCTACCTGCTCCCCTGCAGCCTCCGCGGCTCCCCCTCGCCCCTGCGCCGGGGGCCACGCTGGAGCTGGAAATGGGGCTCCTTCTCCTTCAAGACCTTCAGGTAGGGCAGCAGCGGCTCGTAGACCTCCCCGTCGTGCCACCGCCAGCGCAGCAGGCGGAAGCTGAGCGGTTGTCCCTTCATCTTCTGCAGCATGGCCCCGGCCTGGAGGGAGGGTGGGGAAAGCAGAGGGGAGGACAGGGAGGGGAAGGAGAGGGGGAGATGGGGGGACACGCCAGCCCTCTGTGCCCACCCACCTGCCCGCTGTAGGCGTTTCTCAGCGAGCAGCCGTTGATCTCATCGAGGATGTCACCGGCCAGCACCACCTCGTCTACATCTGCCTGGCTCTCGCAGAGCACCTCGGTGACAAAGACTCGGCCATCCACGTACCTGGGGGTGCAGCCGAGCCCCAGCTCAGCCCCAGAGACCCAGCCCAGCTCCCCAGCCCTTTTGTACCATCAGTACAGTGATGTTTCACTGACACATGGACGCAGGGAAAAGCCACCCCACAGACAGCAGATACTGGTGAGGCTGAGCCAATGGGGAGAAAAGCACCTGAGACATCCCCGATGCTCTCAAATCTCCCCTTTTTGGGGTGGGGTTTGAGTGCCATGGTGTCCAGATCCCGCTGGACAGAAGAGAGGAGTATCAAGGGCTCCTACCTGAGCACCATCCCCAGCGCTCGGCACGGGACCGTCTCATAAGTGATGCACACCTGGAAGAGAGCAGCCGGTGACAGTGGCTCTGGCAATGGCCACAGGATGCTCAAGGAGTGTGACCAGGATGAAGGGGAGGATGGGGACCCCTCACCCTGGATCATTTCTGGTGGTGATGCCAAACCAGGGCTTTGGGAGCCCAGAGAGAGGCCCGGAGGGACCACCAGTGACTGCTTGTCCCTGTCCTCTCCTGGGGTTTGGCTGTGCCCAGACCCTGGAGGGACAAACCTGCTAGATGGATAGTGGCAAAGCAGCAGGTGAAGTCTTAACTCAGTGATGAGCCCTCCTCCCTCACCCTACATGTCCCCACACAGCCGGGGGAGCGCTGTCGCCCCTCCCAAAGCTGCTGCCATTTGCAGTGGCACTTACTGTCACATCACATTAGCCAGGGACCCGAAACCCAGTTTGGCCGGGAGTACTTGCTGTTAGAAATGCCCAAAAGCCAGTGGGATCCCAGCCTCCGCAGCAGTGCTGTGGCTTGGCACACGCTGTAACCGACCCCAAAGCCGCCTTGAGCTTTTTTGGGGGATTCTTTTGGGTTAAAAAGGCAGCGGAGGGATGCTCATCATTTTTAAAAGACATCAAGGTATCCCCACTGTTCTCAATAAATGCACCAATATTTCACTGAGCAAAACCAAGAGCAAAACCAACATGTAATCTGTGAGCCCAGGGAAATGGGGATTTTTTTGGCAAGAAATCAGGGAAGGGAGCATGGGAAAACCTAATTTATGTCAGCAGTTTAGGTCTGGGTACTACTCTTGCTTGGTTTTACTCCCAGGAATGCTGGGATCTGCTCCTGGTGACAGTGCAGGCACCAGCAGGATCCGACCTCAGCGGCAGAGGCAGCTCTGCTTGTGCTGGTGAACCCGAGCCAATGCACCCCCGGCAGCGGCCGGGCGGAGAGTTGCGTGGCGATCCCTCCCCACCAAATCATTCCTTATCTCCCTCATTTGACTTTCCAACGAGGGCCAGGGGTGGAAGGACTGCTCCAGGGAGAGACGAGCTCTTACCGGCAGCAGCCAGCTTTCGTCCAAGAAGCTGCAATTCTGCAAACAAAGGACCGTTAGCGCCATCGGTCCTGGCGAGGAAGCGGCCAGGGCCCCATGCCGGCAGCCGTGTGCCGGCCACCACCCCGCCGATTCGTCACCGTACCTGCAGGTCCAGGGAGAAATCCATCTCTGTCACCACCAGCAGCAGCGAGAGGAAAGGCTCTGCAGAGGGATGGGGATGGAGAGGCAGCGTCACTGCCGGGTTCCCAGCAGCCACAGCCTCGCGGGGACATGGCAGAGGTCCGAATAAAGCCATTTTCGGTGTAACTAATGAGCCCTGGGGAGCGAGGCCCTGAGAGCATCCCAGCACCACGGCACCCAGGCTGCTGCTGGGGGCTCATCCCAGGCTCCCACTGCCGGCGTGGGGAGCTCAACGCCTCATTTCCCCAATTTCAGACCAAGGCTCGCAGCAAACGTTGCTGATGAGCAACTTTCTCTCCATTTCTGCCCCTAAATGCAAAGTGAAGCTGCCCGGGCTCTCTTGCACGAGACTTGCAATTACACTGATGGGGATCTGCAATCTGCTCATGCACCAGCAGCGTGGGTGATTTATAAGCCATCTAGGTACAGGTTTAACACGGGGTTATTTATCATAATCAAAAGATTAAAGGCTTTCACCCTGGCCTGGCCCCCCCGAGGAACGTAGCTGTGGATGGAGTGGTGCAGCCTGTCAAGGCCTCGCAGACATTTACGGCACCGAACCCCCCCTGTGACCCCCCATGCGGGACTGCAGCCTGGGCCCAGCCGCTAAGGGCTCCCCTCGAAGCTGGACTGCTGGGTCTGCTTAAACCAGCATCCTTGGTACAAAGAAATAACACGAAAGACACTTCAAAGGCAATTTTCCTACCCCATGACACTAAAACCAACCTTAGATGGATTCAAACCGTGTTTAAAAATTTACACCTCTTTTCCCATCGCTGCAGCAGCATATTTAGATTTTACCGCTAAGTTTGGCTTAAAAAAAAAAAATCACAATGGACCGTTTTCCTCCCCCACCGCCCCTGCAGCAGCGTGGGGCCATAAAGCCTTTGACAGCCACCCCGGGGCATGTTACATCCCACCTCAGAGGATCCACTGTCTTACCCAGGAGGTCTTCGTTGCCGAGGATGGAGCTCACTGGATCATAAAACTGAAACACAGACAAACGCCACCATTATGCTGCCGTTTTGCTGCCCGTTACCCACAGGTAGTGGCTCCCCCCCATGTGCTGCACCTCCAGGAGCCGGGGGGTCTGTGCCAGCTGCCTCACAGCTGCTGCCAGCACCTTCTCCTGCAGAGCCAAGCGCAGAAAGTACCGCCCGTGGCCCTGCACCGTCCGCACCTTCCCGCAGCTGCCCGCTTTCTGGATGCTGATGGAGAGAGGGGTCGGCCTGTTTGGGGAGAGGGGAAGCAGCTCGGGGCTGAAACTTTGGCAGCATGTGGGAGCATCCTCCTCCCTGTGCCCGGGGTCTTTGGGATGAGCACGTCATGATGGACGCTGTCAACGGCTCAGATTTTCATCGCTGCTCACCTGCCACTGTCCCCCGTAGGGAGCTGCTCCAGCCAGTGCCAGTAATCCCGTCTCCTGAAGCCCCAGGCTGGCTCTGCGGGAGAAAGGGAGCGCGAGGCCCCTCGCCATGGGCACCGGGACGCTGCCACCCGCCGCCCGGGCATGAAGGGCCACTCACGTCGGAGCCCCCGGCGCAGGATGCTCTCCAGCAGCTGGCAGAGGGAGGTGAGGTGCGGGGAGGTGTCCGTGCAGGGCCCCCCGCCCTCCCGCAGCCGCAGCACCCCGCCTGTGGTGAGGGGAACATCAGCACCCATAGGTGCCCCAGCCAGGGGTAGGGGGCACCCATGGGAACGGCTCGGTGCACAGCCCCAGGGTGGGTCGCTGGTGCTGCAGGAGGTCCCCGGCACCCCGGCAGGATGCGACCGGGCAGAAACTCAGGTAAACTTCCTCAAAATCAAGGAACCGAACCGGTGCAGCGAGGGGCCGGGCCCCGGGCGAGGGCTGCCGGGGACAGCCGGTCCCGGGAGGGGACGGGGGGGACCCACGCTCACCTTTAAGGGCGCTCAGCAGCGGCTCCTTCCTGGCCATGGGCTCGTCCACCCGCCCGGGGAGGGGTCCCGCGGCGGCAGCTGCGGCCGGGCGGGAACCGGGAACCGGGAAGGGGCCCCGCCCCGGGAGCGGAGCGGAGCAGCTCGGCCCCGCGGGGGGTGAAACCTCCCGGCTCCCACCCACCTGCGTCAGCCGCGGGCAGGGGCAGGGGCACGTCCCGCCTGGCAGCGCTCCACGGGCACAGACCCGTGTGTGCAGAGATCCAGACACAGAACATACATACACATATATACACGTATGTACCTTAGGGGTATGGGTACGTGTGGGTACGTATGTGCAGGTGTCACAGGCACAGACAGGCGTGGATGTACACAGGTATAACAGACATTGGCGCGTCTATAGGTATCATATATACATATATATCTGTACATACATATAAAACACATACACTGGCGTCTGTATTGGCATCAAACAGATATATAACAGAGACACCGGTGCATATATATACATACGTACCTGTACGTATATGGGGGCAGCGCAGGCGCTGGGATATGGGTAGGGATATAGCTACACGTGTTAAAAAGTGCCAGGCACCGCCATAGGTACACACGGGTGTGTGTAGGTGGGACTCCCGCCCTGCCCGGAGGGGCTCACACGCACGAACAGGTCGCCGAGGTCGCGGGAAGGGGCTGCGTGGACCGGGAAGGGTGTCGTCCCCCCCCCGCCCCTAGTTCCGCCGGGGCCCCGCAGCGCCGCGAGTTCGAGCCCGGTTGCCGGCGGGGAGGGACCGGGGGGGGGGGGATCCGGGGCGGAGCGGAGCGGGGCCCGGGGGCGGGGCGGAGCCGCCCGGCCATGGCGGAGGCGGCGGTGGAGCCCGGGTTGGCCGCGTTGCTGGCAGCCGCCCGCCGGGCGCACGCAGCGGCTTTTGGGGGGGCGGCGGCGGTGCTGGCAGCGTGGGCCCCCGGCCGGGTCAACCTCATCGGCGAGCACACCGACTACAACGGCGGCTTCGTGCTGCCCATGGTAAGAGCCGTGCTCCGCCGCCCCGGCCCCGTGATCCCTCGGTGTCACCCTTCCGGGTCCTCCCTGCAGCCTCCGGGCGTCCCCGGCCGCCGTCACCCCCGCCTGCCCCAGGATGTCCCCCCAGGATCCCCCACCCAGGGCCCTGTGGGATCCCCCGGGATCCCCCCACCATGCCCGGGACCACCGGAGCTCGGAGCAGGAGCCGCTCACCCCGCAGACCGGTTCCTAACTCACTGCAGAGGGGATGAGATTCCCCCTCCCTGACCGCCTCTTCGAGGGGCTGAAGCCTCTTTTCTGCAACTCTGTCAAACAATTTTCCATCCCTGGAGAGCGAGGGTTTGGTGACAGAGATGGTTTGAAGCCGCTGGGGCTTCCAGACCTTCAGCTCAGCGGGGAAGCCCCCGCTCAGTCTTAAATCAAACCTACAGCTAATTATTTTGAGGCTGAGGAGTGTGGGAGCAGGTCAGCTGAATTCCCCTGCAAGCAAGAAAACTTCCCGAAGCCTCTCACATCCTTGTTGTGGGTTTCCACTCCCTGGAGCCCAGCAGCCAGCACCCCAGCACTGAGCTGGGGTGGTTGGTCACAACATTTCAGTGCTAAGGCTGACCCTGTGTGGCATTAAATAGCCAGAAAGTTTTAATGCCGTGATGAGCCGGAGTGTGCAGTGGGGGCTGGCAGCTCCACGTGGACAGAGTTAAGGGTAACACGTGTTGGGTGCTGCCAGCTGTGGGTTGAAGCAGCCACAGCTGTCCCCTGCCACCAGTGGGGATGCTCCAGGGGATGCCACGGGGTCTGAGCCCACCTTCCCCACCCTGCCAGGCCCTGCAGCTGGGGACGGTGCTGGTGGGATCCCCCACGCAGGACGGGACCATCTCCATCCTCACCACCTCGGCGGAGGCGGACGAGCCCCACAGGGTGCAGTTCCCGGCTCCCTGCCAAGGCAGCCCTCTGAGCCCAGGGCAGCCTCGCTGGGCCAACTACGTCAAGGGCGTCATCCAGCACTACCGGGGTAAGGCCCAGGCTGCCGGGTGGGTTCCCCCTCTCGTGGGGCTGATGCTTGGTGCCCAGCTTCTGGTGTGCTCCAGGGGCTTTTCCAGTGCCGGTGCAATCCTGCAGCGGCTGCCCAGACCAGGCTCCAGCAGAGACACTTTCAGCTCTGAAGACCCCAGTGTTTGGGGTGGGGGGGGATGCCCAGGTCACACTCTGCCATGGGTCACTTTGCATTTTAAAGTGGGATATCGGATAGAGGCTCCTCTGTCTGTTCCCCATGAACTGAGGGGCAGGGCAGCCCCCAGCCCTGCAGGGGCTCACGGCCCCCCTTCTCCCTTCTCTTCCCGCAGGTGGTCCCGTGCCGGGCTTCAACGCCGTCATAGCCAGCGACATCCCCTTGGGCGGGGGCCTCTCCAGCTCAGCTGCTCTGGAGGTGGCTACTTACACCTTCCTCCAGCAGCTCTGCCCTGGTAAGGCAGCAGCCGGTCCTGGCCCCTGATGCCTCCATTCCCGGGTGGGAACTGGGATGAGGGGGGTGCCCTTAGCAAGATCCCACAGCCCTCAGAATGCTGCTGTAGGGTGGGTCACAAACCCCTTCTGCAGCTGGAGCTGCAACACTGTGGCTGCAGGACTCCTCTGGCTCACCCAGCCTGACCTGCCCATGCCTCTAAAGCCCATGGACTGCCCTGGGGCTGGCCAGGGGATGGGAGGGTCTTCCCTTGGGAGCATCTTCTCCCCACCTTCATGTCCCCAAAAATAGAGAGATCTGAGACACCAGTGTCAAATTATTGCATCCAGCTGGATCTGGGGACCCACGGTGGCACAGATGCTGTGCACGGGAGCAGGAGCAAGCACCTGTGGCTGATGCTTTAGCAAAACCCCATTCCATGGGAAAGCAACCCTTTACCTTCGTGTTTGCTCCTCCACTCCAGCACAAAGGGGCAAAGGTCCCAGAGGTGCTAACCTGCTTGTCTCTGCTCTGGCACAGATGACGGTGATTTGGTAGCCAAGGCGCTGGCATGCCAGAAAGCAGAGCACACGTTTGCCAGCATGCCCTGCGGGATCATGGACCAGTTCATATCCGTGATGGGCAAGGAAGGCCACGCACTGCTCATTGACTGCAGGTCAGGGCCAAGTGCTGAGCTCGCTGTGCTGTGCCCATCTCCTCAGGCAGGTGGGGATGAGCTGCTCAGGTGGCCATGAAATAAATGTAGGAGTGCAGGGACGGGTTAAACCCTGAACCCAGTCCTCACTGTGGGGCTGGGGCTCCCTGTGTTTTAATTCCTGGGTCTTGATTCCTCTTCCTGCATCCTTCTCGCTACTTCCTGGGCTGTCTTTCCTGAAAAGTCATTAGGGTCTATTATGGGACTACTAATTGGGAGGTAATAAAATGCTCAAATGAAATTCTAAACCACTTGGACTTTGCCTCTGCGGGGGCAGGAGCCGCCTGCCCTGTGGCCTCACCCGGATGGCCGAGGGCTGGAGCAGGCAGGGGGGACAAGCACATGGCCCACGCTGAGCTCTCACTGCAGGTCCCTGGAGACTGTTCCTGTCCCGCTGGCTGATGCCAGCCTGGCCGTGCTCATCACCAACTCCAACGTGCGGCACACGCTGACGGGCAGCGAGTATCCCACGCGCCGGCGGCAGTGTGAGGAGGCGGCGGCGACGCTTGGCAAGGGCAGCCTGCGAGATGCCACCATGGCTGAGCTGGAAGGTGGGGACAGTCCCTCCCTTGGCTCTGGCCGCTCCTCAGGGCAGCAGAAGCTCAGTGCCCCATGGCACAGGCTGAGACTGTGGGGCAGCACCTGGGACAGGTGGGTGGGTGCACACACTGGGATGGGAGCGTACCACAAGTAGAGAAGCTCTGGCAACAGGAGGGTTGCAGGATGTAGCTGTGCCTACCCCGAGCAGCATCCTGCAGACCCGAGTGGCTTTGCTGCAGGGGCACACATGTCTCTGCAGCGGCCAGAAGCCGGCTGGGTGAGGAGGTGTACCGGCGGGCCAGGCATGTCGTTGGCGAGATAGCACGGACGGCCCAGGCAGCAAAAGCCCTACAGGACAGGGACTACAGGACGTTCGGGAGGCTGATGGTGGAGAGTCACAACTCTCTCAGGTGAGGAGGTACCAACCCGGAGGCAGGGAAGGCTGTGTCGAGGGCACCAGCATCTAGTCCTTGTGGGGTTCTCCTGCCTGTGGGTGCAGCACCGGGGGCAGCCAGAACCATGTCCTGCTCAGTGTCTCCCACGGCTCAGCCTGCTGGGGAGTTTTAAGAAGAGCCCCACGGGCTTCTGTGCGGGGAGTGCTGGGATGAGGCAGCCCATCATGTACGTTACAGACGTGTGCTGCTTACAGCGGCGCCCAGCGGGTCCCCGATGCTCGCAGCCTTGCTCACGTATATGTGCACTTACAGGCAGAGAGCTGGACCAGGATCTGCAGCATCCTGCATTGCTGCAGTTTGCTATGGCAATGGATGCACCAAGACGCATGTTTCAGCTGCTCATGGTGCAGGGGCTTGGCTGAGGTGCAGGACAGGGCTGACAACGGGTCTCCTCTCTCTAGAGACGACTACGAAGTGAGCTGCCCAGAGCTGGATGAGCTGGTAGCAGCAGCCCTGGAGGTCAATGGGGTTTATGGCAGCAGGATGACTGGGGGAGGCTTTGGAGGCTGCACGGTGACACTGCTGGAGGCCGGGGCTGCAGAGAGAGCCCAGCACCACATCCAGGTACGCAGCAGAAAAGTGCCAGGAGATTGTCTTAAAGATCCCAAGGAAACGCTCAGGGGCATGGCCTGGGGATGCCATTTAAGCCATGCACCTGAGGCACTTGGGGTTGGTGTAGCCTATCCAGCACCGTGCAGGGATAACCCCAAGTCTGTTGATGCTACTAAGCTCTTGCAGGCAGTTCAGCACCGTTGCTGGTCACAGAGCACTGCCCAAGGACCTTACTGCATTGAGAAAGTGAGCAAAAAGGTGCCGGGTGAGCTTCAGGAAGGCTAAATCTGTCTAGGGAAAAGTCATCCAAGCCAGGCTTAGGCAATGCTGAGCTTAACGCTGGCAGTTACAGCCCAGGAAATATCTCAGTGCTGTCATCAATGTTCTCTAAATCAGCAGCTCAGCGTGCACTGGTAGCTGAAAACGCCAGCAAAATGGAGGTGTCAGGAAATGGGGGCTGTGAATGAGGCAGAGCCTCGTTTTGCTGCTGTATGAGATCATGGTGCACCCTATAAATAGTGGGGATGGGATAAAGAAGGGACAGAGCAAGGTCTGAAACTAGGAGAGACTGAAAGGGCCGTGCCTCTGCAATCTGATGAGAGGCTGGGAGAGGGAGAACGTGACCAGGAGTTACAGAACAGCAAAGGGGGTAGATAGGATGAGTGTGGAACTGACCCTCAAATCCTCCAAAATAAGAACCAGTGACCACTGGATGAGTTAGGGGAAAAACAGAGCAGAGGAAGCACTGTGCAGAGCTGATGGTAAGTTTTCTGCTGTCACCAGAGGCTGTGAAGGTCGACAGCATCAGCTGGGTCAAAAAGGGGTTGGAAAAAGTCATGGGGAACAGCCCATAAGGGCCTGCTGAAGGGTCAGCTTGGGGATGTGTTGATACTCTCCCTGCCCCATGCTGTGGATGGACCAAGGGACCCCAGGCAGTGGCCAGGACAGGATGCTGTCCCCAAAAAGCATCTCACATGGCCACTCTTGGAGCAGTGTCCAGGCCAGATGCACGGCTGGGCTGACTGACGTGGCTTTTCTTCCCTGGCCATGGCATCCCCTAGCCCGACCTCTTGCTGCGGCATCCTACAGCCCCAGAGCACCAGCACTGACTGCTCCTCTTGTCTTCCAGGAGAAATACAGCGGCACAGCCACCTTCTACCTCACCAAACCTTCCAGTGGGGCAAAGGTGCTGCCCCTGTAGAGGAGCGACCGCCTTGCCTGGGCTGGGATCACCCTCGCCATCCCCCCCCAAGAGGTGCCTGCTTTCCTCACTTCACAAGGGAGTCAATTTGTCTGCCTGCAGTATTTGCCTAATAAATGCAAAACATTTGCACAGTTGTTCTGCACCCACCTGAGCCGAGCTCTGACAGCGAAGTCACTTTCCTCGCAGGAGACTGGTTTAACTCCAGTTTGCACTGGGGTAACGAGCTGTTACCAGGGACGCAGGGTCCAGTAGTGCCTCTGGAGCTGCAGTCGCAGGAGGGGATGGCAGTGGAGGAGCAGCAGGCACTGACACTTAGCAGAAACCCCTGCTTGGGTATCTGCTTCTGGCACATGTCCTTCAGCTACTGCTGCAGGTGGAGGGTATTTGGGGGGGGGATGATTTTTTAATTTTTTTTTTTTTTAAAGAAAAGGGAAGAGGCAGACTGTAGAGAAAAAACATTTATTGAGTGCAACAGGAAAGGCATCTGATCAAAGAGCAACTGTCAGAGCAGGCTGCTGGATCCACCTCAGAAAGGCTGAAACAGCACCAGCCCTAATGACCAGATGAAAATTAAAAAGTGACGCTGTTCTAGTGCGAGGCATGGCCTAGGTGTGCAGCCTTGCGCGTGGGGATGGCGTGACACCCTGGAGAGCAGCAGCTGAGGGGCTGTGCTCTTCTCTTGGATAACAGGATTGTCTGGTTAAAATGCTTGCAAGTGGAGCTCCCTTTTTAGGCAGTTTTCAGCGTTTTACCCTGGACCACAAAGCACAGGGAAAGGGTCATGGAGTCCATGTGGAGGAGGAGACACATCAACTGGAGAGGAAACCCCAACCACACAGGTGTGATGGGAACTGGGAGGCAGGCAGGTTAACACCACTGGTACTTGCACAGGAGAAGTAAGTGCTTCTTGAAGGCACAGTAAAACCCACAGGGTTGGTGAAATATCTCTTCACCCAAGTTCAAAACTGACCTAGATCCAGCTGCAGTCGTGGAGACTTCTGTACACTTTAGTCACCCATATGCATCTTCGGCTCGAACATGTACAACGTGTCCCACTCACATGAACAGCCCAGAGAAGAGAGGAAGCTCTTGGTGGTGTCAGTGCTGGAAAGTCTTCTTCTGAGTCCGAAGAAAGAAAAAAAAAAACCACAACAAAAAAGCCAAGGCCCAGCGTCAGATCAAATCAGGCAGGCGATGCTGCCAGGGAGACGAGGCAGCTGCTGTTTTGGTTGGAAGCTCTAATCCAGAACAGTGGCAGCTGCTGCTTCAGGCAGGATCCTTGCTTTCGGCAGGCTCCTTGCCTGCTCCCGTGCAGCTGAAGCATGCCAGGGAAACACGCTGTTCAGCAGAACATGCAGCCCAATTGTTCTCGTTGGCAGAGGGCAGTGAGATGCCAGGCATCGTGCCCAGAGCCAGGAAATGAGGCCCAGCAAGGTCTCAGCTCAGCCCTGCACCCAGCACTGTGTGAGGACAGCTAAAGCCGAGAGCTGAAGGAGGCTCGGAGACTTGCTCAGGATGATCAGAGCCTGCTGTTCCCAGGCTTGCTCTTCCCTTGTCTTTACTGAGGGATCACAGGTCCCTTTATGGATGTTGCTGTTGGGCAAAAGGGCTTTTAAAAGATACCCAACATCTTCTGCCCAAAATCTCATGCTGTCCAGATCAGCCATGTAAGAAATCCCAGGCACTGTTCCCATCTCCAGGCATCACTGCTTGGGCCATCCCCAGCCCTCTCCTCCAGGCAGCTCCCAGCCCTCCCGCGCGTGTGCTGTGGCTGGAGGGTGCTTGGCTGGCGGATGCTGTGCAGCGAGGGGCTCCGGCTGCTTCCAGCCTTCTGCCGGGCTCTCCGGTGCTGGAGGATATAAGGCCAAAGGCAGAACCCACCAGCTCATCGACAGGCTTTCCACAGGGTTTATAGTGATCTTTGGACCAAGCCCTTAACTAATTTCTTCCAGTTATTCATGTTTCTTATTAGCCACAGTCCCAGTGTAGCCTCTGCATTCAGCTTAGATCTCATCCACCTCCATTTTTTTTATAAAATAATAAAATACATTTATATATATTTATATATATATACTACGAAAACTGTACAATATTGTATGCAAAAAAATGCATCAGAAGCCATCACGAGTAATGCTATACAAATGAGAGGCTATACTTTGCTATCGTGGTACCAAATGTTAGCAGCGAAAGATAGACACAAATAGGTGCAGTAAGAAAGCATAGGTTACCCCCAACCACTACCTTGCAGCTCTCAAAAAAACCCAAACAGAACAAAACAACTGTCTCCAGTGGACAGGCAAGTTGCCAGAGACCCTGGAGCAAAGGTGGAAACAGTGACCCTCTATAAATCAGGATGTTGCCAGCTGGGATCCTCTCAAAACTGAGGATGTAAGAATAAAACATTCTGTTCCATGTATCTGGGGAGGCTGGAGCCATCGAGTCACCCAAATTTTGGTAGGTGTATTTGGATGGATGGGCACTGAAGAATGGTATTGGAGTGAGCGGCGATTGTTCATGGAAGACATCCCTGTGGACTCTGCAGCACTGAGTCTCTGCAGAGCAGGACAGGGTGAACAAGCCCTGAAGGATGAGCACACACCTGATGACCCAACCGTGCCAGAGCTCTGAGTGCGCTGGGCTTCAAAGGAGAGGTCCAGAACTTGAAGTGCAATGGAGGGTCTCTGCCCACAGGAGGAGCTGCCCAGACACCGTAGCAGCATCTGGATGAAGCACCCTTGGAGCATTCCACAAAGCCTGGCCATCTGAACACAAATGTCCCGCTGGTGGGCAGCCTGCCCTGGCTCAGGCCTCGTAGAACTGCCTCTCCATCTGTTTGGTGAGGGTCCCACTGGACATCACGGTCCGGCTCACAAACTCTTTGGTGACCTGTTTGGTGAGGGTGCTGCTGGCGCTCTCCACTCGCTGGGTTGTCATCAGCATGCCGTCTGCAACGAGAAGCTCAGAGGTCAGGACACCGTGCTGGGTACGGGGTCACAGGGAATAGGATTGGCTCTACCTGATGATTCCTGGTAGAGGAATTCACTTCTGGAAAACCTCTCCAGATCCCGTGATTCAGTACTTTGCTATGTCAGTCAATAAGATGGATGTCCTAACTGCTCCCAAACTCTCCATGGTGCAGCGTGAACCCATGAACTCAAGTGGGACAACTACACTAATGTAATTAAAGATAGTGGTCACACTTCTCTCTTTTCCTGCTCTGAAGAGATCTAACCTTGCGGGAAGAGCTAGCATGGTCCCTAGTGATAGTCCTGGGGGACTTTGAAAACTCAGCATTCCCTCTGACTGGGCAGCACATGGGGAAACAACTGCAACTACCTTCGGGGCAGAGCAGGGACACGGTGTAGGGAAGGGTCTGGTCCTCTTTATCCATCCAGCCTGATGGACCCTCCCTCCCTGCCTTTGACACTTGAGAAAAAAGCACCCTCAGACCTTTGGACAAGCAGAGTTATCCTTTGCTTTCCAAGGGTTTCAAAGCAGACAGTGAGCCCCTACCTGTGAAGTGGGGATCCAGAGAGGAATGGCTGATGCTGGTTTTGGTGGTGTATTCGGTGGGGAAGTTGTACACTTCTTCTCTCATGTACTGCTGTCCTCCAAACTGGGAGAAAGTGCCTGGGGAGAAGGAAAAGGGACAAATCAGTCAGGAAATGACAAGGAGCTTCCAACCCCTCAACCCTGCACAGTGAGCGCCAACAGTCAGCTCAGGAGGTTTCTCAGAGCCAGGTTTAGGAGGAACTGGGAGGACTGAGAAGGTTTTACACCTGTGCAGTGTAAGAAACTGCCTCTAGGTATGTGTATAACTGGGCATAAGACAGAAGTTTCATAATAAATTAAACACTGGCAGGTTCTCACGATCCTCCCACATTCAGTGGGACTGGGACAGTGCTCACAAGGCACAGCATTGTCCTCACGGAAGACAATGTCTCCATGTCTTTCATGGAAAATGGAGTCACCACCAGAGCTGGAAAGGGACTCGAGGGGTTGTGTTCTCTGCTCTGAGAGGTTTCTTATCTTTGCACCTCCACAAAGACATGGTGCTGTACCTCCATCCTGAGATTCAATGGTGATGATGCCTTCTCTCTCTGGCCCAAAGCCTTGGGTGGTCTTGGCTTGCACTTTGAACTTATACGGGACATTCTCACTCAGGTGGGGCACAGTCAAGGTAGTTTCTGGATTGTCTCCTTCGACATAGATATTCCTGGGCTCCCCTAATCCACACAGACATATCAGTGGTGAAGACAGGCAGGAATGACAGTCCCTCCAAACACACTCCCCCCAACTCTGGCTGCTGTCTTGGCTTTCCCTAAGCTTTATACCACACACACACTGTATGATCACACCCAGTTCTACTAAGGGTTAAGACAACCCTATTTTAGTATGGTGGTGATCCTCAACAAACAACCTCCACTGGGTTTGGTTTGTAATAAGTTACAGGTCCTTCCTCTTCCCACCACATCTGTTACACCAGACCATGCAATGACACAAAGCATCAGGGTCCAGCAGCTCCCAGGCCTGAGATCAGCCTCATGTCCTCACTTTATTTGCTCTGATTAAGCAGACAACTTTGTTGCTGGTCACAGCAAAAATGCAGCTGCCTTTGGTGGAGGTATCTTGTGCTGTACACAGGGAACTGGGCTTCCACAGCCTGATACTGTACCTCCTCCATGCAGCATCTCACAGGTGACCATGTAGCCCAAGATGGACCCATTGGGCTTGCGGGGTCTTTCCCAGCTGAGCTGCAGTGAGTCAGGGCTGAGGGCAGTGAAAACCAGCGGTCCGGGAGCACTGGGTGTGCTCAGTGTGAAGGGTGAACCTGCAGTGACATGAGTGAGAGGTCAGTGTCACAGAAGGTGGCGAGGAGGAGCCTGGGAGGGATCTGCATACAGCATTTATGAAGTGAGCTGGAAGGTCTTGGCTATCTAGACAGCTAGTGGAAGGTAAGTGCATGGGGAAGAAGGTCCTCTTTCTAAATGAAAGGAAGGAAAGTAGAGCTCAGGATGTGGTAAGAGGAGAGGAAACAGCAAGGCCAGCACTGCAGACAGCAGCAGAGACATCAGTGCCACCCTTCCTCTGTTCCTCATCCACCTCACCTGGTACAGGGCTGAGCGGGCTCTGCGGGTCCACCTGGGACTCTATGGTGATGACTCCTTCCCTTTCGGGGCCCCAGCCTTCCTCACTCTGCGCCTTCACCTTGAAGATGTAGGAGTGGTTGGGCAGCAGGTCCTCTACCACCACCGAGTTCTGGCTGGGATTGGGGATGGTGAGTCGGTGCACCTCTCCTGGGATGTACATGGAAGCAGGATATCAGCACCGTGTTGCAGGCACAAAGACAGAGTTTAGGTGAAAGCCATGGCCCTATCTCAAACAAACTGCCTGGAAAAGTCATCCAGCGCCCCTCCCCAGCCACCTCCATCACACCTTGCCACCGACAACTGGTACTGCAGGATGAGATGTTCCAAAAAAGGCCTGGGACAAACAACAGCTTCTTGAAAACTCAAGGATTTTCAGCAGAGAGAATTACATTTTTACTAACACTGCCCCAAGTTTCATGTAAAAATAAGAGATTTTCATTCCAATCCTTCCAAGTTCAATGTGATAAAAACCCCTTCAACTAAGATGTTTGGGCTGGTGGAGAATAAGCCCAAGGTCTTTTGGAGGAGGGGTGACTCCACAAGCAATCCCAGGAATTGTCCCCCCCCAGTAGAAATGGGGAACGAGAGCTGTGGGGTAGCTGAGACATTTCCTCAAGGCTACACATAAAGCAGAGTTGGGACCAGTTCCTGAAACCCAGAATGGTTGAGGTTGGAAGGGACCTCTGGAGGTCATCTGGCTCAACACCTCTGCTCAAGCTGGGCCACCCAGAGGCAGTTGCCCAGGAGAAGACCCAGACCAGACTTTCCATCACCAGAAACTCCCACCACCAACTGTCTGGTGGGCACCGGCTGCCTGTTCACTGACCTCCATTGAGGAGCTGGTACTGCACGCTGTAGCCCTGCACCTCCTTCTCGCAGTGTGGTTCCTGCCAGCTCACCTTCAGGGAGGTTGGTCCCAGGGCGGAGAACACCAGGCGTGTGGGGGTGTCGGGGACGCCCAGTGGCAGCCTGGAGTCTGGGGCAAAAAAGGAACATCAGGGTGGAGATTTGGGGGCTGGGGGCTAAGCTGGCTGGGGGAGAGGAGGGAGTGGCACGCGCAAGCGTGGGATGGTCCCGATGGTCCGGGGAGAACGTGGCGAGATGTCATCTCTGCAAGCTGGTCCATCATGAGGGAGGACTGGCTGGCTCTGCACACCTACAGTGACATCCCATGGCCTTGGGTTGCCAACCTTGGGTGGGGCAAGTCAAGGTAAGCTTCATGGCCCTGTGGTAGAGAGACTGGCGCAGGGGCCTGAGTGCTGTGTGCGGCCCTCCTCGCTCAGCCTGAAGCACCCTCTCCAGTCTGCCAGAAGCTTCACAGACATCTTCAGATGTAGCTCAGTTAAGACTAGCCCTAGTCTATAACTAAAGCAGCCCAACACCTCCAGAGGCTGTTCAAGGGGATGGGGGCAGCTGGGACCAGGACTGGGTGGTCTGGCTCACCCCCAGCTCAGCCCACTGGGACAGCAAGGCTCATGGCAAGCACAGCAGCCTCCCAAGTGACACCCAGGGACTGAAGCCCCTCACTAACATGGGCTTTGGCCAAGGAGCTTGCAGAGGGACATCTCACATGGAGCACACGTTCTCCCCAAGAGTCCTCCAAAGGCCTGTGGGGTAAGACAGAACAACAAGCTTGTTAGGAATGACGAGGATGGGGACAATGAGCTGATCAGCTCGTTAGAGCACAGTGGCAGTGGTGGTGAGTGTTAATCAGCCCAGGTGGGTTGAAACACAGCTGAAGTCCCCTGTAAATGGAAAGGTGGTGTGATGGAGGCACAGGCTGGGTCAGGAGGAAGATCAGTGCAGCACACAACAAGCCATGGAGAGAGGGTTTGGGTCAAGCAGTGGATGGCAACAGCTCATGGATGGCCGGTGACTTGGCTGTTATGGGATGCACGGCTCGAGGAGACACTGGACAAAGCTGTACCTATGTACTTGCAAATCCCTGCGGACCCATCAGTCATGATTATAGAGTCCCGAAAGCCAGTGCTGGGGTAGTAACCCTTCACCTTTGCCCTGCTCCTGAAACCCACATCCCGGGGCTGTGGGACTGTCCTCCCAGCATCTTCACGGATGGGAGGGAGGAGTCTCCCCGGGTAATCTACAGAAGCAGTGCAAGAGAAAGAGAGAAAAACACCATTGGAGACTTCAGAGTGGGTTCAGCCCAGGTGCTGGCTCCCGCAGAGATGGCTTTTTAAGGCTCAGATTTGAAGAGCTTTTAACAACCTTCTGTCAGCACCAGCTGATGTACACATGTGGAGCTGAAAGGCAACCATGCTGCTAGATAGAGTAAGAAGTAGAGATGTGTTCTTCCTGGAGTGCTTTATGGTGTGAGGATAAAGATGTAGGTCCTTTTCCTGAGCACTCTGTACGTGAGGGATGAGAACCCTTTCCAAACTGGTCTGGGAGCAGGGTGGCCTTAGCAAAGCACCTACACATCAGTGGTGAGGACATGACCTTCCAGATCTCTGGTTCATAGGCCCCCTTACACAGTCCTCACCCCAACACAGTCCTCACCCCAACAGGACTTGCAGGACATGGGTCTGAAGACAGTCATGGAGGTGGAAGGGAAGGGGAGGTCCCATCACCACAATACTCACCATGCCCCATCAGCATTGTGGAGTAGTCTCTTGTCAGTGAGGAGCTCCCCATCACCCTGTGCTCTTGCTGCACATGTGGGCTCAGCTGGTGGTAGCTGGTGTTCGTTGTCCTGGTCAGTGTGCCACTGCCACTGCCAGGGAAGGAGAAGTCCACCCGACCATTCAGCAGGTGCTCTGTGAAAGAGGGCACACCGTGAGGAACATGGCTGTGGACAGGGCTGCTGCCCCAGTTTCCATGGGGAGGAAGCAGGATGCATCATGGTGCACCCTGCCTTGGCTGCATCCTGGCTTCAGCCACTCTGGAAGGTTGTGCTGGAGCACTACATCTAGAACAAGCCACAACCGCTCAACACGATGACGTGGAAACAAACAGGTAAACAAAGACTTTGCCCTACACCCAGCACCAGAGACACCCATGGTGCCCAAGGTAACTCCAGACCTCGGCCTCGCTGGGGCACTGCCTTGCGTTTCTCGCCATGTTCTCTCACATCTCTCCTTAGACGCAAGCACAGGTTTATAATTTCAGATTAAAAAAAGAAGGCAGAAGAAGGAAAACAGCCCTTTATGGAGGCAGTTTCTCCAAATCTCACTCTGGATCCCATGTCAGATGGATCTGAAAAGCAAACTCTGCTCCGTTGATCTGGTCCGTGACAAACCCCCATCCCTCCCCAGCAGGCCAGGAGAGATCAGCTACCCATGAGAGAGTGATTTCTGTTTAATAGTCCAGCAGATCTGCCCCAGAAGCTCAGGGCACTAAATTAAGGTGAGGAGCTGCCCTTGGAGACGGCACTTAGCAGGTATCATCCGAGTTTGCTCCTGCCTCGAAGGTCCAGCCTTTTGTAGAAGCAACTTGCTAGCAGGCTCCCAAGTCCATGCCGAGATGGGGGTTACCTTGACACTCTTGTGAGCAGACACACCAGGACAAGGTTTTGAAGCAGACTACAGCATGTGAACAGTGAATCACGCCAACATGAGGATGGGCACACAAGGGGAGGAAGGGGACATGTTCTGGGGCAGACCCCAGCTGCTGGCCCCTCGGCTCAGAGCAGGACGAGACAGGACACTCAGTGCCATAATGAAGCCGTCCTTCACCTGCTTGGGGCCGGGGCGTCCCGCTCCTTCTCAGGCTGCCAGTAGCCACGTCGCTGTCCTCCTCGTGGAGGAGGCCCTCGGTGTCCGAGGAGAAGCGGCTGCTGCCAGAGAGGCGGGGAATGGTTTCAGGTGGGAGCCTCCAGGTGATGCGACGAAGATCCAAGTCTTCTCCCAGCAACTGCACATATTTCCACCTGGAGCCTTTTGGGACAACGCAAGCACTGGTGTTGGCATGGTCTGCAGGGGACAGAGTGGGCTACCCACCACCTTCGTGCTGCTTGCTGGGGAGGGGAAGGGGCAGGCGCCACTGGGAATGACACCCGTTCACAGCCCGTCTCGCCAGGTGTTGGCTGATGAGTTCAGGCGGTGCAACCATCGTGTGACTGGTAGATGGAGGATAGTAGGAACATGACATGCATGGGGTTCCTTAACCTCAGGGCTGTTTTCCAGCCCTGTGTCCATCACGACAAAGGGCGAGAGTTAAAGTCCCACCACATGCCTGTCCCTGTCACGAAGAGTGTGCGACAATTGTGCTCTGCTCGGGAGAGGTTTCCTCACTCCTTGATGTGCGCTCAGGATGGTCAGACTCTTGGTGTTCCCATTACTTTGCTCTCTGAAAGGACCAAGGACTCACTCCTAGATCCTAGGCCCTGGAGAACCGACTCCAGGGAATACCCTCCAGATCCTACTGACAAGCCTCATCGTTTCATTTGATGGCTCATCTTCCCCTTGTTGTCCAGTACAAGACAAGGGAGCCAGCCTCATTCAGAGAGTGAAGTGATGGAGGAAGAGAGGCCAGTGCCTTCCCAGCACTTGGTGAGTTCCCTGCTGTTGGCTTGGCCAAGACTCTGAGAATCCAAGGGACTCAGAGGTCTGTGCCTTGCCAGTGCCTGTTTGCTGACAGTAACTCTCATGGTCCAGACAAATAGCAACAGGAAGGGAAGATGAGCAGAGAGCACCACGAAAAGCTTCTCTCCCACCCCACACTGGGATTTCTCTTTGCCTCATGGCTGAGACAAGGAGGCACTGGTGACTGGTGACATTATGACTAGCCAAGTGTTCCCATGGATGCAGCTACTGTGCTTTGGAAAGGCTGATCTCCGCCATCTCTGTGATTTGGATCTCCCCATCTCTCTGAGGAGGAAAAGAGCAGCGAAGCTCATTGCTGAAGGCTGTTGTTAAGGAAAATGAATGTTAAAAATGACCTTTGCAAAACTCAGAGCACCGTACCTGAATCATCAGAGACACTGGGACGCTTGCTGCCAGCTGGAGAGCGAAGCACATCTGCGCTATACATCAGGTAGCTGTCATAGTCCTCACCTCCCTCTGCATCAATGATGGGGACGTCAGGGATGATGGGGACTGGAGGAGAGGTGGAAAGTGCCATTAGACAAGCAGCTGGGGTGATGGGGAGCACTCCCCAGCACTGCTTCTGCCCCCCCACTCCCCACCCAGGCAGGGCGGTAACTCACTGGACATCGGGCGCTTGGGCTGCGTAGCAAGGTTGATGGTGGCTGCTCTCTCAGGTCCCCAGCCAGCACCATTTCTGGCCTTCACCATGTAGCGATAGGGCTGGGACTCCCGCAGGTTTTCTATCAGCACCATGCGCTTCTTTGGGTCTTCAACCAGCACCTTCTTCATTGGGCCAATGGGTACTGCAAATATGGGTACACCTATCACCCATGAGGTCTCGAGACACAGAGTACCCCACAGCACCCTGCTCATGGCCAACAGGCTCTCTCTGGTGTCAGGACACAGCCTGGCTCTGGGACAAGGTGCAGCAGCTATTTGAGCTGCTCACGACAGGCATGACATCGTCTTGGGGAAATTCCCAAGCTGAATGCTGAAGTCGGCCTACAGCAGAGTTCTCCTGTTGCTTGCGTGTCACCAAACAGCATCTTCCTGGCACCCTAGTCCTAGATCTAGAACTATGAACTAAGTTTCTAAGATGAAAACCAACAAAAAACACTATGGAAGTGAATGGGAGCTGAGAGTGCTCTGGGATTTGCAGGATTAAATCTTGAGTGGTGATTTTTCTGTACTCCTTCCATCAAGAAGTGACCCCTCCAGATCCAAGTTTTCACAAGAAACATGCTTGGAGCCATTCTGGTTCTGCTGCTGCTTGGGACCAGCCCAGCCTATGCAAAGTGTACTCCAGCCCTTCAGCCTGTCTGGGCTGACCCAGTCAGAAAACGGGCTCTTACCATTGTCCTCGTTGACGAGTCCGTAACTGACTTCATAAGCCGTGATCTCCCCATTGGTTTCTGCAGGCTCAGCCCAGCTCAGCTGTGTCACGGTGGAAGACACAACATTGAAAGCCAAGCGGCCAGGCTCGCTGGGGACTGGAAAGGCAAGAACAAAGGGCCCAGGTTACTGCAAGTCAGGAGTCAGCACACACAGACACCCAGAGCTCCCCGGATCATGGCTGGGTCGCAGTGGGGGCTGCTCAGTGCTTGTCCCCAAGACTGTCAGAAGCTCAGTGCTGGAGCCCCGACCCCTTGCTGGATGCACAGGCACCAATGTGGTGCGAAGCAAAGTATAGAGTCACTCACGATCCTCAAGTGTGCGGCAGTGGGTGATGTCAGAATAAGCCCCTTCACCCATGGCATTGTAGGCACAGACTTGCATCTCGTAGTCGCAGAAGGGGTAGAGGTTACTCAGTTCTGCTGCTGGTGCTTTGACATCGATGAGATGGGCATCAGACTCAGGGTCCCCTTGGATCCAGTATTTCACCTGGCAAAGCAAGAGCAAGCCATGATTCCTTCAGATCCTCACCATAATGGGTGAGAAATTCCCCATTTCTTATTAGATCTGCTCTGGGAAAGCCAGGGTGTTGTGCCATTCCTCTGAAATGGGAGGCCAGGACAGTCTGGGCATTTCATGGTAAGTGATGGAAAGGGAGATGAACCCACCAGGAATCTTTCCTGCAAATCCCACAGACGCCCAGCAGTGGTCCCTCCAGAAGAGGTGAGCTTGCTCCCTCCTTTGGGCATCTTCTCCCCATCCCTTCGGCACAAATGACTGTGTGTGTGAAACACCTGCAGGATGGGACCCACACCTTTCCCCAGGATCCACTCACCCCTTACCTTGTACCCCAGAGGTTTTCCTGGTGGAGGAAACCAGCTGAAGCGGATTTCCCTGGAGCTGAGAGCGTGAGCATTGGGATTAAGTGGAGCACTCAGGCGGCCTTTGGGGGACTGGGAGACCTGGCTCAGGCCAGTCATTGAGGGGACACCGTCCACCACCTCTGCAAACATGAAGAAGAAAGATCACATCAGTGTTAGTCCCTTGCGTGGAAGGAAAAGAAGGAAGCGTGCCTCTCTCCAGCCCCGCCCTGCCATCCTGACTGAGCCTCTCAAAGCATTTCTGAGGGGCAGATACCCATCGTAGGGAAGGGAATCTGAGGCACTTGGTGATGACATCCCCCAAAGACACACAGCAAGCTGGCATGAGAGTCGGGCTCAGACCCCCCAAGTCCTGCACCTCTTGCTGCTTCTCACAGGCTTCCCAGGTAGGAAGAAATTAAGAGACGACCTTCTTGCCTCTGAAAATATTTAGCTCTGTCTGAATGTATTTCATAATGCTTCAACATCTTGATCAGCTGCTCTGTGCAGCCATGAGAGAAGACGGAGATGGGCAAAGCCTTCAAGTCGCCCAGCCGCTTCTCCTGGAAATCCACCAAGTCCAGCTGAGAGCTCTCTGGAGCCTCTCCAGCCCCAGTGCCTGCCCCTGAAGCTGTTCTTGCTGGTCCCAGTGACAAGGAACTTTCTTGTACCCCCAGTATTCATGACCAGTACTGTGATAAATACCTTTATGTTATCGACCCACTTGATGAAAATCCTTAGAGTTTTGCTTGTCCAGCCACAGAAGCCACCAAGCACAGCTCATGGCAAGTCCCACCTCTCCTCAAGCTTTTTATTCAAATCACCAAGGAAAAGGAATGAAGAATCCGCTCTATTTATTTTTGTGAGGTAGATTATCCACCTTCTTCCCACCCACTGTCTATACCCACTAATGCCTCTAGAGGGAGGCCCAGAACTACCAGTAGGAGCTGGAGGAACCTCCTCATTGCCGCTTTTTGGTGAGGAGCAGGGCTAGAACTCTGTACACAGGCTCGGGGTGGGCTGGTCCGGTGTGGGGGTCCCACACCCCCTGCTGCCATTCCCCACTGCTTGGCTGCCAGCCCCTACCTGGGTCGGCGATGGTCACCGTGGTTTGGGGGTATCGGCCGATCTTGGCGCCATACTTGGGATGGAGGAGGTCGATGGCGAACTGCTTGAGCTGGTAGTTGTGTAGAAGGGTATCTATTTCAGTCAGCTCCAGCAAGGGGACCTGCACCTCCTTTCGGGTCTCCCCGGGCTGGAAGACCAGGTCACCCTCTGTGAAGATGTAGTCCTGGAGGAGAAGGAAGAGGTGTGTGATTATAGGCCACAGCATCCATGAGAAGGCTCTCAGAGAGCTTCACCTCCTTTTCCAGTGAATCCCCACTTGCCTCCCAGTGCCCACAGCTCAGGGGGCAGCCGGTACCCTCTGCCTCAGGTACAGGCATCCTCTCAGGTCCCCGAGGCACAGGGAGATGGAGAGGAATGTCTGCCCTTGTGCTAACCTCAAGCCTTGGGTCACCCCTCTCTCAGCTGCATCCCCTTTGAACCTGATTAACTGCTCTTCTGCAGCCCCAGGGCTGTTTCCTTCCCATCCCTCTGTGCCCACTTGTTCCTGCCTGCCAAGGCCGTCACCCTTACCCTGCCATTCTTGGCAGTGAGATCCCGGGTCCTGTAGGTGACTTGGGACTTCCCGTTGTCTATGATCTCCCGGAGGACAGGGATCTTGGCCAGCTTGTCAAAGCGACTGTGGGAATACGCTGGCTGCAAGAAGGTGATGAGGCTGCTGGCTGGAAGGGGCAGGAGAGAAGGAATGTGTAGAGCAAATACATGAAGAATGACATTACAAACACACAGGTGTCCTCCCCGAACAGAGTTCCTATCACCCGTAGGTATGAACTGTATACGAAATATTACTGCGTGGGCTGGAGACTTTACCACTCCTGACTCATGCTCCCTGCTCAAAACAACCAGATGGGAAGCAGAGGCAAACTGCTGGGGACATTCACCTGCCCCAAGCACAATCTAACAGCAAAGGGGTTTTACTTTACTCCAGCAAACTATGAACTGGAGCAGCAGAGGCGTATGATCAACCCTGGATCTGCCATGGAATTGGTAGCATTTAAAGTTGTGATGGTCAAATGTTTGGGTCTCTGTCACCAGGGATGATAACCCTTCTTTAAAAGATGCTCTAGTTTAGACCCAGGTGACTTAAGATAGGAGTCATCAAGCAAGTCTTGTGGTCTGGGGGAGCTCAGAAACACAGGCTGTGTCTTCCTTAGAAACCACATGAGTCCATCTGGACATGGACACTCAAACACAAATGCCTGTCACCTCATGCCACGGTTGCAGCCCTTCACCTTGTTCTTTGATGATGGTGATGTTGACAAGCTTGCGTCCAATCTCTGCGATGCCGGTGGGGACATCAATGGCCTCCACCTGCAACTGCTTCTCATCATCATCATCCTCCCTGATGAAGAGTGGGACACGGACGTCTACCAGTTCCACAGCCTCTTGGAACTCCACCATCCCGTGAGCATCTGGGGAAAAGGGCAGTGGTGAGGGGTGGGAAATGCCCTCCCTGACCAATCAGGAGGCAGCGCTGGGGTCTGCTCCCTACCTTGGTCTGAGGTCACAGTGTAATAACCTGGTGAAACCTTCAGGTCATTGAAAGCCTCGTGGGAAACGTGCTTTTCCATCACTTTGATGATCTCTGGCTTGGCTGAGCGAGGGGCGGTGAGCACTGTGTCCACAATGGTGTGGTCCTGCCTGTGACCGGTGGGAAGAGAAAGCTGGGTAAGAGCTGAGGCCAGGATTGCTCATCTCGCATAGCAGCTGGAGGGGCTAGTGAGTGCATGGGGCCTTCAGTCACCCCACATGTGTGTGTACAAAGTGGGAGAAGCAGCACAAAAGAGGGCTGCAAGTTCCTCTTACCTTTTCCCAGAATTGGGCTGTAACCTGGGGGAAAAAAAAGAATCCAAATCAGAGTGACTAACGCATTTGGGGAGACAAAGTTCTGCATGAATCACAGCCCTGTGCAGGTCTGAGCTGCAGCAGCTGCCCTGCGGGTGCCAACACATCCCATGGCCCCATCACAAGTTCCCTCCTGCTTGGCTGCTCCCTCCAGCCCTGGGTTTCCCAATGCAATGAGGAACATGCCCAGGGGGAGATCACATCTGGTCAGAGCTGTTGGGAAGGGATAACACTCCCTGCTCATCTCCGGCATCCCCAGATTCCTCCGTCCTGCACCAGGCACTTGTAACTTTGCACAGGGTGGAAGCTTTTGAAGTGAGCAGTTTTCCCATTGAGCATCATGTGACCAGGATTTGTCCCTGTCTGTAGGAGTCTCAGATCCAAAGGCAGATGCAGCTGAGATCACCTGTGCAGCTGGGTGGGCTCTGCTCTGCAGCCCTGGGTGGGTGAAACTTGTGCCGGGGATGTCTCACGGACCGTGCTCCCTCCCAGCATCCTGGATTTCACACCCCAGCCCTCTGGTCCACACCCTCATCAGCAGGGCCCTGGGGGAACCCTGTCCCGCAGGAGGTCTCTCCCCCAGTGACTCACCTGAACTTGGTCTGTTGGAGCTTGTGGCAGCCAGGGATGTGCTTGAAAACGTCGTTCAGCTACAAGGAGCAAGAAGGACCTTCACAACATATCGGTTGCTGAACAGGGATGTGTTCAGCGAGCAGATGCTGCTGCCAGCAAACACAAGAGCCCTCTGGCCACCCCCGGGTTCTCCCCCCTCACCCCACCCTGCCACACCAGACAGAGACCACCACGTGTTTTTTCCCCAGGACATGGCAAGAGGCTGCAAACTGAAGCCACACAGGAGCTTCAGACCACGTACCCACCCCAAAGCAAACCTGAAATCTCATCAATGTAATGCTTTGATGATTCTCAATTGTGATCTTAAAATTTCTTTTCTAAGAGAAAAAAATTGCTTCTTCCTTTCAAGAGCCATCTGGGTTCACAGGGAAGGGGCACCCCCCTTCCACAGCATCGCTGTCCCCCAGTCCCACCCCAAGCCCCCCTCACACCCAGGCTCATACATTCTCCTCCACTTCCTTGCGCAGTTGCTCGCACTCCCGGGTGTCCGGCTTCACCAGGTTCTGTGTGAAAAGCCGGGTCAGCCTCAGAGACAGCCCGTAGGGAACTGGAAAGAGAAATTCTCAAGTCAAATTCCTTCCTTCTTGGTCAGAAATAATGTAGCCAAAAGCTGGAAGCATGGGGACACGCATGATGCTCAGTATCCAGATCCTGTATCGCTAGCACCCAAACCCCATAGCACCAGCAGAGAAAACCCTCTAAGAACTGGAGGGCTAACCGGTAAGCTCTCTGCCAGATCCAGTAAAGGAAACAGTGTCCAGTGATGGCTCTGGGCTGATGAAGCAGCAAAATCAAGGCTGGGTCACTAAGCTAATGAGACTAAGACACATGCAGGGTACATTCACCATGCAGCCGGGTTGTCAGGAGGTCTCCAAGGCTCCCACCTGTCCTGCTACAGGGCTGGACACAGGAATGTGCTGCTCAGCCTCCCCCAGGATGGAAGCAGATAAAGGAACAATTCCCCTTGCAATTGGCCTTGGAGGTAACACCATGGCTGCTGGAGATGGATGCTACCACCAAGGGTTTGTGTCCTTTCTGGCACACGCAGCATCTCCTCTATGCCCTGTTCCCCAGACGTGGCACTCACTGAGATCTTTGGGGTTGGTGGCAGCGAGGGAGGTGAAGCCCTGCTTGTGAACATTGTTGTTGATCTTCCAGCGGACTGTGTCCCGGCCCTTGAGGGACCCGCTGCGGACCATGGGGGTGTCCAGGTGGTCAGAGGACATGAGGCTGTGGCGAAGCATGTAGTGGTCCTCCTTGAAGCCAACAGTGCGACCTGCAGAGCCAGGGACAGGGTCAGAGTCTGGGCAGACTGGGACAACACCAGCCAACAACTTTCCAACACCAGAGACTTTGTTCTGGGGAATCGTTAGGGCTTCCACCACACTAAGGGTGTTGGGATGTCAGGAGTGGAGTAGGGGGGAGATGGCAAGGGGTGTCCATGAGTGGGGACAGCACATCACACCAGCTAGGCACTACAAGGGGCACTGGGCAGGGGAGAGCCAGCAGCGGGATTCCCAGTAGAGCACACAAGGGTGTGGGGCAGGGAGGAGCAGAGGAGCAGCAGCTCAAGGGCTCTTTGGCTCAGGCTCTCTGCTAGGAGCTTTTCCCCAATCCACCTCCCCAGCTCATAGAGAAGGAGGAAGAGGAGGGATGCTTATCCCACCATGCCCCCTCCCAACCCAGGGAGGCAGAGAACCCCACAGGTCCCTCTCCCCCCCAGTTCGAAGGGCTGGTACCTCGTGCACAGCAGGGAAGCAGGGCCAGACAAGCCTAGAAAACAAATGGCCAAAGACACAATCACTTTGCAGCCAAAGGCAAAAACTTCCACGTCTCCAGCTGGGAGGATTCAGATCAACAGGGATGGGTGGACAAAGGATGGATGGGGCTCTGGAAGCTGATTTTAGCCATATGTCCCTTCACTGGGGGAAATCCCACAGCCACTCATGGCAGCAACAGCAGAGGTGCTGGATATCACTGGGACCCAGCCCCCGCCCATCTGGCCGTACTGAAGGCTGGATGGATTCTGGAAATTCGTCATGTTTTTGGCCTTTATCTGGTCTTCTCCCCAGGTTGGGGCAGCCGGCCAAGGCACTCACCTTGCAGCAGGCGCAGAACTTCCAGCAGAGCAGCAGCAACAGCCCCAGGAGCAGGATGAGGAAGATGAGCAGCGGGATGAGCCAGAGGAAGCTCCCCGGTGGGCACTCTGCAAGTGACAGCAATGTCACTCCTGGGCATCAGCCTCCTGCGTGGGGTGTGCAGGGAGGGAGTGGGGAGGCAGGGACAGAGGGGATAGGCTGGACCACAGCTCCGAGGGATGGAGCAGCCTAGTTAAGCTTGGGAACTTGTCTCTTGATGCTCAAAAAGTGCTGCTCAGGGAGAACCAGCCCACCTCTCTGCTCACATCCAGCCACCCCAAGAGGCTGTTCAGCACCTTGCACCAATCTCTGCCTGTGCCAGCAGTAAAAAGGCACTGATCTCTAAAGGCGCTGGTCTGTGAGGATGCTACACTCCACTCCTTGCAGTTCATGTGACAGCCAATGTCACCCACCCCTGTCACGCAGGAAGGTGGGCAGGGAGGTACTGCCTGCAGCTGACCCTGCCCAGGGGCACAGCAAAGGGACAAAGCGGGGATCAGAGGTGCTGTGAAGCAGGTCACTGCTGATCCAGACTCCAGGCTGGACATCCCCTCCTGCCAGGTCCCTGCTCACCTTTTTTCTTCTGCACATGGACGGTGGTGTTGGGGAGGACAGTGGGGTCTCCCTCCAGGGTGTAGTGGTATGTGCAATCGTCCTCCTCGTCCTGGAATGAGCAGTACTCGCTGGCCTCCTCTGCAGAGAGAGGGGACATGGTTGCAAAGTCATCAGGACCAGGAAAAGCTTGGGGAGCAGCCCCACATGCACACACACATGGGACAGGGCCCACAGGAGACACACCACACGTGTCTACACCCAGCTCCGCTTCTCCTGGTACCTTTCTTCAGCTCTTCCACCATCTGGATCTGGAGGTGGCAGGTGCTGCAGTTCCCTTTTGTGTTGCCCGTTCCCCAGGCCTGGCACTGAACGCAGTCCCGGATGCTCTCGCACACAGCCTGGAAGCCCTGGGCAGAGAGGCAAGGTGGGATGGTCAACAGACAGCCCACGGGGAGCAAGGGAGGACATCGCCTCCGAAAAGCAGAGCTGGAGGGGCAACACTGTGTCCTCACCCCGGTGCCAGGGCAAGGTCAAAAAGAGGAATCACAGAGAACAAGCAGCTAATGAGGGATTTATAAGCCCGGGAGCCCACCACAGCCAGCTCCAAAATCTCTTATACCAACAGCCTGCATTTGGGTAGCGATTAGACTTTCTCCAGGGGTTTTAGGTGGCCTTTCCAAAATACAACCAAGACAGCTTTCTCCACTCCCACTGTGGGATTAGCCCATGTTTGTCAATGGGGAAACTGAGCCACCAGACCATGAAAAGTTTTTTTCCAGTCTTGAGGCAAATCAGAACAAATCAGGAGCCGAGCCTCAAACCTCTGCCCTTCACCAGCGTGCAGATAAAACACAGACAGTTGCTGCTGGTGAACTGGAGGTCAAAGAAAGCCCACAGCTACAAAGCAGCTCCCATACCAGACCCTTCCTGGCCACTGAAGGCAGGACTGGCAAGATTAACCCCTGCTCAGGATTTTGCTCCTGACCAAGATGTGTCTTTATCTCTGCTTTGCTTTCTTTCCCTGGAGGCTCTGCGTGGGAGGGAGAAGTGATAAACCCAGAGGGACCCCAGGCTGAGCCTCACCAGGGAGTAGCTGATTTCGCAGGTGGAGCTGGTGTACAACGAAGCCTTGTCACAGATGCATCTGCCGCATTCGCATCTCCCATGGTTATTGCAAATGCCCTGGGAGGGAAGAGATGACAATCGGCATCTGAGGGCAACCGTAGACACGCAGCAGCGCTGGGAGTCAGCAAAGTGCCAGCTCCCAGTGGCCCTGAGCTTCGGGAATCAGGGACAATTGCTACAGCCCTGCCTGGTCTGGTCGTCCCTCACGCAGGCAGGGCAGGACCTACCCCTTGGCTGTCGATGCAGGTGTCATTGCTCGTGGGACATTCGCAGCCCGGACCCTCCCAGCCGCTCTCGCACACACACGCGCCCTTGGAGCAGCGACCGCGATCTGTGACGCAAAAAGAGGAATTACCCAGGGCCCAGTGCTGTGCCACTCCCCTGGCACTGTCTGTGGCTCTCCTGCTTCCTTTGGGGTGCAAAGGGACTGCAAACAGACTCCATGGCATCCTCCCTGCACGCTTGCAAGCACAGAGTCCCCACAGCCAATTGCTGGTCATTCAACCCCCCATGCCAGTGCCACCAGCCCAGGGACACCCTGTCCGTGCCACCAGGACAGAGCAGAGCACTGCACGTCCCATAGCTGGGGGATGCTGGGGCTGGCCGGGCTGCTCTCACCATTGCAGAGGAAGCCGGAGGTGCGCGGGCACTGCAGGATGTCGTACTGGCAGAACGCCCCATCGAAGCGCTGTGTCAGCTCCTCGGAGTAGCACTGGCACTTCCCACACAGGCACTCGCCCCGGCCCGAGCACGGCTCCACATCCCCGGGGCGGATGCAGGCTTCATTGTTGGGGGACGACGCTGGGGAGCAGTCACACGTGTCCCCTCGCCTGGTGGGAAGGAGATGGTGCTGAGAGAGGCAGGAGCAGAGCACAGGACAGAAGGGTCCTGGGCAGGATGCCCAGGGCACAGGCGTGTGTCACTGTGGGTCCCCAGACCCAGCAGGAACCCTGGAAGGGGTATGGAGCTGGACAAAGTCCTTACCAGCCTTGGTGGCAGATGCACTGTCCGCAAACAAAGTCCCCATGGAAGCTGCACTTAGGCGAGTTAAACTGTTGTTGCTGTAAGAGAAGAGAGAAGAGGCGTTGCCAAATGGGCTCAGCTGCCTCCAAGACTATTTCAGGCATCAGAAAGGCAGAACTAGGGGCAAAATTTTGCCCACAAGACCAAGCTCTGCCACGGAACAACATGCCCAGCTTGGTACAGGCAGTGATGAAGATCTCCTTGGCCAGGCTGAGCCTCCACTGAGCAACAGTGAAAGGTCAAGCAGGACCCACACATGCCAGCCCACACGTTCCCACCCCAGGCTGGCCAGGAGGAGGAGATCTCTCTGCAGCACGCACCTGTTCACAAGGACACGCGTCACAGATGACAGAGGCTGTGACTTTGAGGCTGTCACTCAGGGATGTGGGTTTCACGTGGATAACTCCCTGACGGTCTTTCTCAGGGAGGCTGCAGACGTGCTGCCCGCCAACATACTCAAGTGCCTTCAGGCGCACGTCGAACTTGCCCTGGAAGGAAGGGAGATGCCACAGGGGTGAGCCAGCTCTGCTGGACCACAGCTCAGCTGGACCAACCCCAAGGGAAGAAGGAAGGAGGGATGCAGTGGAGGGCTCAGCCTCTCACACATGCTTTCCCTCTGGGGCCATCCAAGGACTTACCACTTCCCCACGGTTGATGTGGAAGGAGCCAGATTCTGTCTTTTTATACATTAAGGAGGTAAACTCTGTCTTCATGGCTTTGGGGATGAAGTCAGCCCTGATGTCCATCTTGGAGCGGATGCGCTGGGTGACAGAAGATAATCACAACATTGATTTTCAGCAGTACAGCTGCGACCACCCCATGGCCTGACCCAGATGGGCTGCATCCTGCATCTGCCTGCTCTTCTGGGCAGGAGGTACCCAGCCTCTGCCTTCCCTGGGAGTGAGAAGGAAGTTCCAGAGAGCACCATTACCTCAAAGGCTGTGCGGAGCAGCTCCACAATATTGGAAGAGTCCTCCTGGAGCACCCCGATCTCAGAGATGGGGAAATACTTGTGCAGTTTCTGCAGAGAGAAAGAAGCCCCCTAAGCCAAGGCCTTGAGAAATCTCCTTTAGCACAGACATGGGCTCTGCTTTGATCAGGGCTTGGACCAAAGACCTCCAAAAGTCCCTTCCAACCTAAATTACTCTTGAGCTCTGTGTCCCCACTGCTTTACAAGAAACAGACACCAACACAGAGAGACCTCTAGGACTGCAAATTCCTGCACCCAATTATACACCTTGAGACTTTCCATGACCCAGAGCAGCCCCCCAACACACTGTGGCACCCTCTGAAAGTGTCAGGGCATTGGTTTAGCACTTGGGGAGCAGAGATGAGTGAACACTTCCTCCTCAGAGCCAAGCTGCAGGCAGAGGACATTGGTCCTGGAGGAAAGGTAAGCCCATGTGGCACCACTGCTGTGGTCTCCTCACCTCATAGTAGCTGTAGGAGTGGTTGGTGACAGCAAAGATGGGGATGATGTTGTGCTGGCCCAAGAGGCGCACCAGGGTGGGCACCGACGGATAGTCCTGCTTGGTGTCATACATGTAGGTGCCATAGATGTCTAGGTGACACTGCTCATCATTTCTTGCCAGGATCCCTGCCAGGACGTTGGTACCATCAGCTTCATAGTGAAAGGCAGATTCAGTGGAGAATACAAGCAGGTGAGTGCTGTCCTTTCTCCAGCCGATCTTCTCCTACAGCCAGGGAGGGGGAGAAGGAACCTTTATCTCTGTGCCCCCCAAACCACTGCACAGCCCTTTCAGCTGTTGGCAGGCCAGCACTGGCAGGAGTTGGAAAACCCAAGGGTCAAGGCACCACCTCCACTTGGCAGCAAACGCAACCAGCTACATGGCCCTGGGAATCCACGCCAGCAGATCTCCACTTCCCCCATCTGCACCCCAATGTATAGGATGACTCCCAGCAGCTTAGTGCCAGGCACATATATGTACAGGGGGCAAGCACACACTTTTCTGGACGTGTTTGGAGCTGTGCTTATCCCTCAGCCAAATGGTCAAGCCCAAGCAGGCTGTTTTCCAGGGAGCAGTTTCACCACAGCAGGCATGAAGAGGGACAAAGCAAAGAGCACATGCAGGGTGCCCAGCAAGCAGTGCCTGTGCTGGGGATCAAACACCAAAGATACACAGAGATGATCTAAGACCTAGGAAAAATATGGAATGAAAAACAACTCGGCACTGGGAGTGTGTGGCTGGGAGGGCAAGAACCTGCTGTAGCTGAATGTATAACCTGGGCTTCCTGGCTGTCTCATCAGCTGCCCAGCATGCTGCTCTTTTGCTGATCACCCGGTATCAAGAAGATCCACTCATTAAGAACAGAGTCCTGCCCACACAGGTCCTGCACCCCTGGCCACCATCACCTTGCAAACGGCTGCCTGCAGGATGGCATCAAAGCCGCCCTCAGGGGCATCCAGGTTGCCAGAGATGCGCTCTTTCCTGAGCTCCTCGCTGAAGCGGGTGATGTTGTCGGTCAGGCAGATGACATTCTTGAAGGAGAAGGGGGAGTCTGCATTGTTCCAGGGCTCACGCAGCCTAGGAGAGAAGGGAAGAGCAGGGGGTTTTGTAGGAGGCAGGAGCAAAGGGATGCCTGGGTGCAAGGAGAGGAAGTGCGTGAGAGCACCCGGCAGCTGAGGAGTCCCTCATGAAGTTGAGTCGGCAAGCCATCAGCACTGAGAGGAGGGCTGGGAGCGGTCGAAGGGAGGAGGGCAGAGGTGGAGGAGAAGACAAGACAAGACAAGCAATCTGCCATGGCAGAGAGGGGAAGGTCTGAGAGCAGAGGAGGACACTGTTGGCATTGGCACGGTGCTACAGCAAGCCCTGAGCACAGGGTGGGGAAGCCAGTGGAGACACTCGCAATGAAGGGAGAGAGATGGATGGAGGTTCTCGCACTGCAAACAGCAAAGATCAGGAAAATCATGGAGAAACAGAAGGCACCTGCCCTCCCCTCTGCTCCCATCCCAGGGACCCACTGGCCTCACTCACTTCTCAGGTCTCATGTCTGTCTGAGGGGATGAGACTTTGTCCACAAACTTGCCAAATCCAATGGTGTAATTTGAGGTCAGGTCTTGCAGGAATTCCGCTGGGAGGAGAGGAAGGGAGAGAGGAGGAGATGTGAATAAAGAGATGTCTGTGAGGTTGCCGCTCCAGGGAAAGAAGTCCTTTCTAGAGTATCTTCTCTGCTGGTCAGGTCTTAGATAAGACTCCCAAACTGTCAGCTTTTAAACTCTTTGGGCTTGGGGCTTGTCTTTTTTGGGATAGAAACCTATACCACCTTTGGTAGCCCCTTTCCAAGACTAGAGTTTCTGCAATAGCACAAACCACACCTACAGGTTCAAGATGCCAAAGTCACCACACAGATCAACTCTGCAGGGCAGCAGCCCCCACGCCGGGCTGAAAGGAGAGGCTACACATGATGATCCCTGAAGGGCCAAGAGAGACATCCCCCCCCGCAAGCTGCACAAAGATAAGAAACTCTAATTAAAGCAGATGCCTCTCAGCCCTTTGCATCCCCTTCTCTGATGCTGACAGAGAACTCACAGCCATGGGCAGGAGTGAGCTGCCTGCCTTCATCAGCACAGGATCTAGTTCCCCTCTTCCCCCAGCTCTGGTCTCACCTAGTTTTTGGCCCATGCTTTTGAGGTTGTCCAGGTCATCAGACATAGAGTAGGAGAAGTCCATGAGGATGTAGAGATCCACAGGACTCTCCATGGGCTGGAAGACATCCATGTTGAAGCTCATCTCCTCCCCAGCTCGCAGACGCATGAACATGCCCTGGGGGGACACCTGGGTCCTCTGCAGGGATGTGTTGATACTGAAATTCTGTGGAGAAAGAGTGATGTGATGGGATGGACTCCATCTCCTGTGCAGATGCAACGAGATAGCAGCAAGGAGCAGGGATACGTGGGAAGGGGAAAGGCAAGGATGATCATGCTCCCTTCCCTCATGTGCAATTGAGGACCAAGGCCACACGTGCCCAGCTGGGTGCCTCCTCCAGACCTTGACATTTTGCTTACATCTGTTTTGCCTGAAAAGCCACCCCAGCCCTAAACAAGGGGGCTGGTTGCCAACAGGTTCATCAACTAGTGAAGGCAGAGCATTGTTTTTGAACACACCCTGCAGAGGTCTGGACTTTGTATTTCTCCTGCTGAAGACTCTAGAGGAGGATGAAGGACATGAAGGACACTGGGAATGGTGGGACCCCTCAGAAGCAGCCAAGCAAGGGCTGTGTCCCCAGCACCCACCTGCTGGGTCCGCATCTCGCCTCTGGTGTACACGATGCTGGCCTCCCCGCAGCCATACCGCAGCAAGTTCTCCCGCAAGTCACAGCGAGACTCTTCAAAGCTCTGCCAAGGGGGCAAGAACAATATTACAATCACAGAAAACAGCAAATCCTCCATGCAAGGGGGAAAGGCACTTGTCAGGAAGCAGGGTCCTCTGCTGAGACCATTAGCGAGCCTTGGGGAGACGGAGTGGGGCAGAGAGATGGGGATGAGTCTCATACAGAAAAGCCAATGTCCCCCAGCAGCAGGGAAACGCAACCCCCAGTGAGTTACTGGGTTGTCTGAGATGAAACTCTCCCTCCATCCCTTGCACACGCTGTTTCAGATCTGGCACATTGGCATTTTCTGATAAAGCCCTGTATTCCTACAAGTTTGCCCCGAACTCCTCTTCCTCTCCATTTGTCCACACCAAAGGAACCCCCCATTTCGGCGCTTCCCATCCAGCCCAGCTCTTCACAGAGAGAAGCTGGAGCCAGAAAGCTGACCCTGCTCTCAGGTCCCTCTTCCAGCTTTCACTGGGGGTGGTGGATCTCTCTGTCAGCAGGGTGGGAAGCGGAGCCCCAGGATCCCCTGCAAGGTCTCACCTCGTCGGTGCAGAAGGAGCAGTCCTTATCCACTCGGATGCACTCGGTGCAGCTCTTTGCCCGGGACAGCACGCAGTGGTTATCTACCGGGAGAGATCAGGGCATCAGGAATGTAAAAAAACCAAGTGAGCTGTGGGAGGGCATGAAAAAGGCTGATCGTGTTTCTGGGGGAGTTGATGGAGTCTTTGCCTGGGTGGTTAGTAGAAGCTGGCTACAGAACAGCAGTGGGGTAACAAGGGAGGGGCCCCAAATGCTGGGGAGGTAGAAAACAGGAGGAAAGGCACACAACAGGTCTGATCTGCATGAGGACTGGCGTTTCCAAAGCCCAGGAGGGGTGCGCACAGTCCCCATGGGACAGCACCAAGGGGAGAGCACAGATGGACCTACCACGGCTGCACTCACTTTTGCTCCTTTGGCAGAGGCCGGTGGCACAGAGCAGGGACAGGAGGAGCAGCCGGGCACACACCCGGGGCAGCACATCCATCCTCTTCCTCCTGAAACACATGGATCACTACAGATGGAAACAGTCCTGGAGATGATCGGGGCAGGTCCCACAGAGCCTCTGCCCAGCCCCGCCGGGGTGGGACAGCTCTGCCTGCCCAGGGCAACCTGATGCCTGGAAGCAATCTCTGATCTCAGCAGGGCAGGGCACAAAAGCAAAACCCAGAGTGGCTCATCCTCTGCTCCGGCATCTGTGAAAGGGTCAAAGTCCCTGCAATGCCAGGGCAGGGCAGCTGCCACACCACAGCACCTCTGTGCCCTGGAGCTGGGGTGCTCGGCTTGACAGGTCCCCGGGGCAGCGGGGTGGGTGCAGGCAGCCGGAGCCCAGGCTGCTGCCGGCTGGAGCCCAGCACCGTCTGCACGTGTGAGCGCCAACCAGGTCAGGACCTTGCTTTTCCTGGCAGGTGAAGGAAAAAAAGAGAGGAGGAAAACAAAGCGACTGTCTGCATCTCTCCCCAAAGCAAAACAGACCCCTCCCTTCAGCTATTTCCTATGGCGCTAAGAGTTTCCAGGATGGTCGAACCAACAATAAATAGAGGGTGAGGCCTTGGGAAATGCCAGAGTTGGAGCATTGGAGCTGCTGAATGAGTCCATGGTCCTGAGCACCCGGCAGCACCCCTCTGTCCTGTCCAGGGCAGCAGGACCCCTCACATGGATCCAAAGGCCAAATACTAAAGAGAGTGAACCATTCTCCCTGCACCCACACGTGACTGAGAAAACTTAGTGCCATCCAGAAGTCAGCATTTGGACGTGGTAAACAAAAGAGACAAAGCTGGAGCTCAAGCTCTGCGGCTGCTGTGCCCCAGGGCGGCTCTGACTCTGGCACCTCAGCAGGGCAAGCGAGAGCAGTCAAGGCAAAAGATTTGGTATAAAGATAATTTTAAAGCATCTCCTTTCTGGAAGATGCAAGTGTGAAATATAAGATGTAAATAAGATTATTTTATAGCTTCTTGTTGTGTAAGCCCTGATTCTGAAAAAAATGAAAAGAATGTGAAAACCACTTAAAACAGGGAAGGAAAATGAGAATAGTTGCGTGAAGTGAAGATGTCTGAGTTCCCAGGGAGACATCCAGCACACAGACCAGACGGCCTGACCTGGGGCCCAGGGAAACCCCTGGAAACACCCGCTCTACTACCAACAGTGTTGGATCACACTGTATCCTGCATCAGCCACCAAAGCCAATGGAAATACACTGAATGCATGAAGCTGAGCACTTGCAGAATTCATTGCAGCACAGGGCTCAAACCAACGTGACATAGACCCCAGGAGACGTCTCCCTTGGTGTTCACACTTCGCTCTCCATGACGGTCACTGGGTATGCAGGCAACACATGACAAGATGTTGGTATCTCATTTATGTTGTCAGCTCTGCTCAGAGGGATTTATCACACAGTAATTAATCCCCCATAGCTGAAACATAAGAAATATGGAAACCTCGAGGCAGCATTTCTGTGGGGAACACCCAGGGAAGCTTTGCTGGTTTTCAGGACCTGGTAGCCAATACCCTGGTTTTCTTATGGGTAAGAGGTACCAGCTGACCAAGGAAATCCCTGTATTTTCCTCCTGTGGCCCCTGAGCACTGTTTCCTGCAACACCAACTGTCCCCAGCTCAGGCTCTTCGCAGGTTTGGCTTGCGGGGTCCATGCGGCTGGCTCTGAGGCTGGCAGTTATCCCCGGACATGCCCGTGATCTCCTTCAGCAAAAGTCCTCACGCCACCACTTGCTGGCAAATGCTGTGTCCCTCACCACAGAGACAGGCAGGTTTTGAAGTCAGGAAAATCCCTTTTTCCTTTGCTCCGCCCCAGCAAGCCATGCCAGCTGCAGCGACTGGCACTACAGAGATGTGGGGAGATGCCAATTACAGGCGAGATGAAAGGGGAGGGAAGTCCTTTGAGCCCGTCAAGGGAAAACACAGGGAAAACATCCCCCGAGCACACAGCAAATCCCATCTTCCATCACGGCAAAGGCCACCAGGGAAAGATTGAGTACAGGGGACCAGACTGCTCAGCACACACACCCATCTTCCAAGGTAGCCGCAAAGCACAGACCTAATTCATCCTCCTTTAATCACAAGTCAAGAAAGAGTCACCAAGGGATGGACGGACACACCCTGGGCCTTGGCCACATAAACGGCTGTCATGTCTTTTCAAGTGCTGAGATAAAAGGCCATAAAACTCAGCTCAATATTAATGTCCTGTTGCCCTGTGAGCTGCCAACTGCCAAGGATTTAGCTGGGCAGTTACCAGCGGGCAGGGCGTTGGTGACCCAGAGCATCACCGCTGCCACTCGGCCCTGCCAGCTGCAGGAACGCAGCCTGTAATATTTGTGCAAAAACACGCGAGCGGCCATCCCTTGACTTCAAAAGTGTCCTCTGGAAGGGAAAACGCCACTTTCACTTCGGAAAAGCTGTAGGGACTTGGTTGGATTTTCATGATGAAAACAACAAAAAAAAGCAGCTGTTCAGTTCTGCAAGACCAAGGAAGGAAGTGGACCAGCTCCTGCCTGCACACAAACATTCTACCCCATCCCAGACCACCACTCCAGCATTTCCTCCTGGTCTCCTCCCACTCCCCCAGACTTTGCCTGCACCTCAGCACAACCGACAAACCTGCTCTGGAAAGACTCCGGGAACACCCAAACTTGGAGAAGCCCGGGCTGGGTACCTCCTCCCCCCAAAATGGCATGCTCCAAGGAAACCAGTGAAGCAATGAGTTGGAGGACAGGGTTGGAGTGACAGAGCTTCGTCACCCTGTCCTGTCCCCGTCCTGTCCTCACCCCAGCAGCTCTGGTGGGAAGGACAAGGTCGAAGCTGGGCATTGCCCCAGGGTGGATGGGGGACAGGGACAAAGGAGCAGGTTATGATGAGCCATGAGCCCATGGTGGGAGCCTGGTCCCAGGTGCCGCACAGGGGACACCTGCAGGCTGGGGACATGGGAGAGGGAAAGTCAGGAAGATGCTCGAGCTCCCTGGTGCAGTCTTTCCTCCCTCTGGCGGGCATTGCCCCTTCTGTGGCTGCAGATCCCCCCGTCCTGCCGAGGGGTGCACCGGGTCTGGGTAGGGCACTGACACCCCAGTAGATGGGAGGCGCCTGGAGGAGCATCTGCCTGCCCATGTGTGCTGAGGACCATGGTGCCTGCAGCATGCTGGGGCAGGCAGGCGGTGAGGGTCACCATGACCAGCCTCAGCACTGGGCTGGGGGTCCCGAGGGAGAGGTAATCACGATGGAGGCAAAGTAGAAAGGCAGCTGGGTGCTCCCCCAGGGACACCAGTCCCGCTCCCTCCACGGCAGCACATGCAGGCTCAGTTCTCCTCCCAGGGCAGGGCTGCGGGTGCACAGATCAGGGCCACAACACACGCTCTCTCCCTACCCAGGCTACTCCCTCCACGGCACATGTAGCAGCGCAGAGCTGCCAGGGGCTGTGCTCCAAAACTTGGAAATTATCAACACACACCTCCAGAAAACTATCAAAAACTTGACCTGCAAAGCGCTTAAACACGAAGTTGTATTTGTCTTTGATTTTGTTTGTCTTTCCTGTCCGTTTCCCCTCCTTCCCCACGTGTGCCTCTGCAGACACGAGACTCCATGTGAGCATCACCATTTGTTGTTTCCAGCAAAAAGGGGGTTCCCAGCTCCCAGGTCAAGCCCCAAACCCGACACGGCCCCCATCATCTTCCAGTGAAGGACAAAATGCAGCGGGACCCAGTCCAGGGACCCACACAGAGCTGCCGGCAGCTGGGGAGTGGCTGACACCACGCTGTGCCAGCAAAGGGCCCATAGCTGTGGTACCACCTCCTCCCTCTGACCCCTGGCTTTGGGCAGGGGGGAGCCCCGAGGGGCAGGCAGGAAGGTCGGGACCCTGCGTGCGGGGCTGCCCAAACACCAGCACAGCCCCAGGACCCTCCTGCCTGCCCTCCCCATACCTCCCCACGTGCTGCTCCCAGCGATTTCTCTGCTTCTTTGGCCCCACAAGACACTTTTCCTCTCTCTCCCCTCCACAGGTGCTCCTCACCCCCCCTTTCTCCCCACCTAACCCGCACCTGTCGGCTCCCTTGCACACATTCTTCTGTCCATTTCCCTATTTCCTCTCCATTTCAGACCCACCAGCTCACAAATACCCCAGTGCCTGAGGTTCAGCAAAGCCCACCCTGAACCCCCACGGCCTTTTCCTCCAGGGACACGCTCCCCCCTCGCTGGGGCTCGCAGGCAGCCACCCATTCTGCAAAACAACTTCCATGTGTTCAGCAGCTCGGAGCCACCCGCAGCTCGGCCGATCTTGCGCAGTTTCACCCGTGAAAGCTTTCCCTGGGTGCCAGCTCCAAGGTGCAACTGCCTTTACCCCTGCAAGCAGGGCAGACAGAGAGGGCAACCTTTGAAACCTGCAACAAATGTTCCCCAAAGGGCTCTGCTCTGTCTTACCACACTGTGCTACCCCCACCTCCACTCCACAGCCCCCCACCCAAATACCTTCAGAGACAAAAACCGCCCCGTGCAGCCTTGCAAAGCCCTGCTCGGTCACGAGTGCTGCCCTTCCCAGCCGGGCGAGAGGCACGAGACAGCGTCCAACAGCCAAAACCAGAGGAAAAAGGGGGAACAAGCAGGCAGGGAGCTGAGCCCCCTCATCCGTGCCCTGCCTACCTGCTCACGCAAGGAGTCCCGTGCCTTATTTCACCCCCAGGTTAATCAACGCAGCGAAATTAAAGCAAGCTGGACGCTAAAGAGCACAGATGAATTAATTCCACAAACCTCATTAGCGCTGGGTCTGACTCAGTGTCCAAATCCTCTGCCGCAGTCCGAATAACAGGCACCCACACACCAAGCCAAGAAATTCTTTCGAAGGCAGAGGGGGAACGCGCTGCTTCGCTGCTACAACTTGATTTCCAGCCTTGGCCTTTTCTTTCTTTTTCTTTTTTTTTTTTTTTCTCTCTCTCCTCTCTACTTTCTGTCCCTTTTCTCTTTCCGGTTAAACGTCAACTTCCAGTCCGTCGGGGAGGGCAGGCAGCCCGCGATCCCACATACCTCCCCGCTGGTTTCTGTACCCTCCAGTCAAATATCGACTTTGTTCTCGCTCCCCTCGCCGTCCCGGAGCTGCCGCCTCTCCCTCCCGGGGGGCTGGCAGGGAGGAAAGGTGGGAACGCGATAAATGAGATTGGATCCCAGGTGAGGACAAGCTTTATCCCAGCTAGGGAGGGAGGAGGGGGTGCCCGTGACTCAGGGGTTGGCATTCCTCCCTCGCACACCTGGACGGGCAGGCACAGCCCGCGAGCCGCCCCGGACCCTCCCTCTGCACAAGCACCATCCCACAGGGAAAGGGCTGAGCGGGTGGTGGGAAGGTGCCCGCCGTGCCGAGGGGGCATGGAGGGGGCTGCGGGCGCTGTGGGCAGCATCGCCTGCTTGGCTTCGCCTGTCGGCTCAGGACAGAGCCGAGGGTGGTCTCCAGCCCCCTCGCTGGGAGTTTCTCCTCCAAATTTCCCACTGGCAAATTCCAGAGTGTCCCACAGTGTCATGCCCAGTGCCCAGGCAGCTCCGAGCTGAAATACCAGGTAAGTTCCTGCCGCGACAACAACCACCCACAGCTGCCAAACCCAGTCTCGGTACCTTGCTCACAAAGAGGATGGATCCACATCCCGCTTTATCCCAGGCACGAGCACCACAGCCCGCTCCTCGTCTGCAATAGATCCAGCTCATGGGTCGATGCAACCCCTTGTAGCACCGTAAACGAGACCCATCCACACCTGCTCCTAACGCAGCCCACCATGGCCCAAGGGGCAGCAATCCCACCACTGCGTCCAGCCCTTCTGCTGGGCTGGATCCAAACCCCCTTCCCCAGTCCGAGGAAGAGCAGAGGAGGATTTGAAGTTCAGGTGAGGTTATTTTTTTTGTCCCACAGCACTCCCTTGCTTTAGAGTCTGGGGTTTGTTACAGCTCAGACCCAGTCACACCTCCCACGGTGCAGAGCGTACACGTACCAGAGCAGATGCGATGGCAGAAGCTGCATTTTAGCTCCCCGATAAATCCTCACAAGGAAAACTGCATCCCCTCAGCTTCAACACAAACAATAGCAGCAGCCAGATGAGAAAGTTGCATATTTCCTGCCTGGAGATTAAAAATACAAGCAGGACACTTTTGGCCTCTTCATTATCAATATAACATCACAGAGGCTGCTGATCAACTGCTTAATGATGGTGTCTGAGCATTGATTCAAATGAAAGTGAGGAGCAGGATTCCTTTCACTGCAAGAAACAGAGAGCTGAAGCAAATATGTGTAAACTGATTAAGCCCCAGGAAAAAGGAGGATGTGCTCGTGCCATTAAAAGCTGCAGCAAATGGGAAACAGGCAGTTTAAGTCTGGTATTTCCTAGTTTCCGAATGCTTGACTTGGCAACTCCAACACTACCCCGGCCCTTTTGGAGATGTGATTTCCTATATTTAAATAAAAATTCTGAAAATGAAGAGGTTTTATTGTTGGTTTGGTTTTTGTTTTTTTTAAATCACAACAGACGTTCACTGCAACATGAGAGTTGGGACGTGAGGTCTGATGCTCGAGTGGCTGCTGGTGTAGAGCAGGTTGTTACCATTGAGGGGCTGAAGGCAGAGGGTCCTGCTCTGCCTTGGGGAGCCACAGAGACAGCAGATGCTGTGGAACGTTGCAGACAGAGTAAAGCCGGGCTTCAGTTCCTGAGGCCAGAGGGGAGCAGGTGCTGGTGCTTGCAGATGTGGCTGCTCACCTCCCCTGGTCCTGCCCACCAGCAGCACCCAGCTCCCTTCAGCCCCAGCCTACCTCCCACCGCCATCCTCCTCTGTTACCACTGGGGACACAGTGCTGCCAGGTGCTGGAGTTAAAAGCAATTTAGTCTACAAGCAAGAAACATATTACTAGAAAAAAATATTTTAGTGATGGTTCCCCAATAGGAACCAGGGAGCCAACTGGAAAAGCTTAGGATCAGCCAGCTTCCAGCATGGTATTTGGTGCCCTTGGTTTCTGGATGTCTTCCTTTCTTCACCTGAGATGGAGGATGTTGATGTTGCTTCCTGTAAAGTGTGGCCTCACCTACAGACACTGACAGCCCCAGGACTGCCTGACACCATCTCCCTCCCCTTCATCCCAGCAGCCTGGAGCAGCAAGGCTGGTCCAGCTCTGCTCAGCATCTCCAGCTGTGAGAAGGAGCCTGGTTACTCACTGTGGGTGCTGCCAGAAGAGCCCAGGATATTAATTTTGCACCTTTCTTTGAGACATGTCCCCCCAGCCCCTAACAGATCTCCAAGCATGAATTTTCCCAGAGCGCATTTAAGTAGACATTTGCAGGGCTGATAAAAGGCACTTTTCTAATATCAAGACAACACCATCACCAAGCTTTAAGGCAATGAAGCAGAGAGGAATTAGAAATTATCAGTAAATGATCATAAGAGGTTAACAGGTTTTCACTTCATCTTGTCTTTAAAAAAAAAATATTGTTTTATGGGTTGCCTCTCAGGCAACTTCTCCAAATATTTCCACCGGGGAAGAATACTTGGCGAGCTCACGTTTTTGCCTTAGTTCAATACCTTGCACTCACTGCCTGCTGGATCAGGCTTTTGCCACACAGATTTGCTGTTTCAAACAACATAGAACAGGTACTTCAGAGAGGAAGGATCAGCAGATTTCGCTGCAGATGGCTCTACCAAAGCTCACAGACACATACGTGGTGGACCTCACGTTTATAGATCAGTGATGTTCTGCTGTGGCAGTGTGGCTTAGAAATTTTTGCCCTGTGAGTGAAAACAAGTCATTTATAGCTCACACTAAATTATTGTGCTCTCTGCTGAGAATACCAGTCTGAGTGCCAATTACTGATAATTACAAGTGATTTTAGCTTTAATTCTTTTCTTTTTTTAATGCCGCATACAGAACCTTTCTTCATTCTGTCCTGCCACCACAGTGTGCCCAGAGACAGCTCTGGGGCTTTTTCTAGGTCTCTGTTAAGTGGTTACAGCTGAGATCCTGCTGCTGGAGCATATTCATTCCCTTTCTGAATTCTGTAACAAACACTGCTAGTAGAAAAATAAATACTTGATCCCACAGCTGCACTGTACAGTGTATTGACAGTATCCTGCTATCTGGTGTAAATTTAAGGAATGCTTAACAATGTATTATTAATGTACATTAATGTGCACATAATTTATTGCACTAAATTATGCTTAACATAATTACCCAGGTAATTAAAAGTGCAAGATTAAATCCTCCCATATTCTCTTCCTCAGTCTTTCCCCTAAGATAGCATTAACCACACACACCCGTTGTTCTGCAATGGACGTCCTTTTTCATGAACACGTAACTAAAGGAAAATCTCTTTGCTGAATGTCACTGATGCCCATTTGCCTCCAGGACTGACCAGCAGCAAGAGGTAAGTGGGCCACCAAAACAACACAAGAGGAAAATGTTAGTAAAGGATCCAGGATAAAACTTCAGCCTACGACAATCCTAACATCCATCCAGGGAAAACAGGACCTTCCAGGGTTACATTAGCATCTTACCCAGCTGCCAAAGGGCTGGAAGCACACTGATGTTATGTTTGAAAGATTTAGCAAGATAGCCCACCTTTCCTCCTGGTTTGTGTTGGCTGCCCCCATACAAGCCATTCAATAGTGTGGGTGAGTCTCGCGAGGAGCCAGCCAACACAAACCAGGGGAGAAGGTGGACTGTCACCTTTTGTCATACTCTCCAAGCACTACAAGAGGCTACACAAAGAGAAGGGAGGTTAAAAGTACCAGTAACTTCACCTCTTATCGCTGCACCAAAAGGCAGGCTTGTTTTCTCCCTAATGCTGGTTCATACAAACGTGGTAGAGGACAGACAGACAGACGCCTTCTACGTGAAAAGGCAAAACCTTTTCTTGTGAAATCCTGGTGCTTTGCTGTTTACTGGCAACCAAAAGCACAAGCCCAGCCCCAGCCAAAGACAAGTTTCAGATAAACAAAGACTAAATATTGGAAGTCATCAGAGTCCATGGTTCTCGCTTAGAACAAAAGGAAGGAAGTTGAATATAAACAGTCAGAGGAACAGCAGCACACGGCAAAGCTCGGAGATGGAAAACTGCTCTGTAACAGCGATGCATGAATATGTTGGTGTAAATGTACCCCAAAAGGAAGACTTTGGTGGAACCTCACTGCCCCTTTGTGGGTCTTACACCTCAACAGCAATTTATTTATTTTAACATTAGGCAGTCTTGGAGAGCCCTGCTGAAAAGCACCTCTTTCTCTGGAGGTAACAGCTCTGGGCTTTCCTGGGTTCAGACCATTGCACAGGAGGGAGCAGCCCATACCCTCTGATAACTTTCTGGGCACATTGCAAAGACCCTCTGTTTGAGGGGCATCGCAGAAGCTACAACTCCTTCTCCCCTGCAACGACAAAGAGCTGGAAAGGAGCTCACGCAGGTGTCGACTGGCCAGACCCGGCTGAAGCAATCACCTCGATGCTGCTAGAGCTGACTGGGTCATCAGCAAAGCCCTGGCATGGCCCAAAGCCTTGGCAAGGAAGACTTTTGTTTTTTTCAGGCTCAGTACATAACTCTCATAAAACAGACAGTACAGCAGCAATCCAACTAAAACATAGCTTCAGGTGCTCACATTTTACAGTTTGAGGTGGGGCTGGCAAGGGCTGCCCCTCCCCACCTGCTCTTTCGGTTAGGCAGCACCCAGCAAGACATAAAATATAAAGCAAGTCCTGAACACACAAAATCCCTTCCCACAACAGCATCAAAGGGCAGATCTCTAAATCACAACAAGCAAATAGGAAAGAAAATCAACACCTGAGGGCATGGAGGTGGAAGAAGAGACTTCAGAAGGGAGGGTGAGAGTAGAACCAGCTCTGCCAAGGATGACTTCATTACGGCAGCTCTCCTCCCTCCACTGAGCAGCCCAGCGTGGCAGAGGCACTCAAATGTGGAGTTCAGACAAACCTACTCAGGCTAGGAGACACTCATCTTAAAAAGGTGGTAAGCAGAGAGAAGCTCCATGGTTTTCAAGGAGCATGAGCCTGTAATTCTCAGACTAAGGAATAATGAAAATAGGACTGGTTTTACTCTCCTGGGTACAGTTAGTCTCCCCTTGGGAAGAGAGGTAAAAATTATTATCTACAGCTTTTAGGAGTCAGAGTCACAGCCTGAGCAATCACTACTGCAGCAGCAGCATAAAGAACCTTTTAGCCATGTAAGCTGTGAGTTTGCATTAGTGCAGCTTGGACACAGCTTGCAGTTCTTAGGGGCAACTTAAACACAGACAGTTAAACACTCGGCAGGTCCCTCCAGCCCTCCTGCACGCAGCAGCCATCACAGAGCCCTGGTATGATCACAGCCATACAGATTTCTAACAAGCAAACCTGTCAAACCTCCAGTGCAAGGGCTTCAGGCCATGGTGTCATGGGCCATCCTTTTCCCTCAGGACATCACTCTTGCACACATGAAGGTCCCCCCACCTTCCTCTGGTGCACTGGCTGCCCACAGCTGAGTGCAAGCCACCAACCTGTACAATCACATTCTCTGAGACAGGAAAGAGGCTTTTTCCTAGAACTGTAGTTTCCAACCTGTGTATCCATCTATTACTTCCGATAGCAACACGCAAGATAAACAAGAGCAGCAAGCTATTGTACTGGCTGCAAGTTTGTTATACAATGGTTGGCATCTCCACTCCAGCTTTTTAGAAAGGAGCGAGAAAAAAAAAAAAATCAAACAAATCAAGCATGTTTCAAGTTGCTTTCTCCACTGTGGACAGCAAACACTCAAGTCGTGAGAGATCAGGAGCTAGCTGCCAGAGCACAGCCCAGAAGCCTGTTACCGCAGGAGTTTGACAACTGCTGCTCCAGGGGCCTCACAGCCATCCCTGCTCAGCACGCTTCTGCAGAGCTAGTTTTAGGAAGTTTCCTCCTTATCCCTCTACGTAGCATCCTCAAGCCCTGCTGATCATGGCTTCCGAGTTGCTGGGCGTTGTTGCTCCCTGCCTGCCACAGCAAGGCAGGAGCTAAACAAGCAGCATTTCTTTGCTCTGGTCATAAAATCTGCAAAGAAATCCAGAGGTTTGGAATGACTGTGGGTACTGCAGAGCAAAAAGGAAGAGGGTGCACAAAGAGGAAGGGGTGGGGTGCCAGGATGTGTGATATGAATAAGATACTTGCACTTCAACAACATTCAGTAGCTTCTGTAGTTAAATAATTCATCCCCAAGAACTTCAGCCGTTGCCCTGTGTCAGGTGCCAAGCAGCAGGCTGGAGCCCACCTTCACATTCACAGCTGCAGATGGCACTTTCTTACTTTATTTATTTTTTTATCAAGTCCTTTTTCTCTTCCTGCAAACCTGTTCCTCTAGTTCATCTTCAGTTGCATTCTGATAGCTGCTTTCAAAAAAATAAACTCACACACACTTTCCTTTGGTACTCCTCTCCCCTGATATGGTAGGGCATACAAAGATACAAGTGCCAACACGCTTAACTAGGTGTATAAATAATATTTCCTTGTAATCAAGCTAATTCATTTAGCACAGTTGTTCCTGGTTAGGATCAAGAATTACTTTTACTGAATCATCAGTCAGGTGTAGCTGTTCACTTCCATGAAAGAGTTTTTCCCAATGACTAGAGAAACTGAGCAGAAGCAAGAGTCAGGAAGGAGCTTCACATCACACTAATGTCAACAGTCTGAGAAAAACTGTATCTGCAAGGGGGTTATGTCAGTCAGGAGACAGAGTGACCATTTCTGATCCAACTTTACAAGGACTCGTAAGACATTAGGCAAAAGATGGTCAGTTCTTACAAAAGGCACAAAATCCTTTCCATTACAATTTATTAATCTGTGAATTTGGTTAAATTAACATAGTCTCAGACTCCCCACTTTGTGCTTACCACCAGTTACAGTTATAGACAGGACAGAGGAAGGGGATGCACGAGACTGGCTGTTACCTCTGGCACCAGGCTGCATTTCTGTGTGCTGGCACACATCCCGCGGAGATATTTAATCTCACTCAGCTTCAGACTTGCTCACAGCACACATATTAAGGATACTCATTAGAGGAATGTTGTTCTAGAAGCCCAGACACACCTCCCACCCCTGTTCACAGGAGTAGACAATTGCAGCGATCCATCTGGTGCCCAGTTTGTCATCATCTACAGTCTGAGAGAAACCGCAGCAGCTGGTGCCCACTTTGCTGCAGTTTTACTCTTGTACCTTCATCCATCCACATGTCATTCAGCAGGACTTGAAAATAGGTGTTTATACCACACAAGTTTCAAACAGGTTGGAATTGTACAAGACATTCTAGACAGGAGAGTCACCTTACGGAGCTGCAAAGCTACCTAATGGCTTGTATTTCTCACCACAGGTGCATCCTTGACCTTTAAAAGAAACCCCTGAAAACTCTATAAACTCTGATCCTCAAGGCGAGGAATAAACACCTTGAACAGTTGAGGTGAAATGTGTCATCCTCTGCAGAGTACGTAGCAGCCCCCAGACAGAAGATACCCCTCAGTCAAGGGAGCTGTTACCATCTTCCACAGGATAAGGATGGAGTTAGCGCTTGCAGGAATCAAGTTAGAAGCCCAATGGAGAGTAATTTAACAGAAAAGATGTTTCCATCTTGCTATTTTCATGCCTTTCAATATTTCATTGCTTTTAAAAAAAAAAAAAAAAGCAATTCCACCATCTCCCCAGTTTCCCACGCTACAATCTCATCAGTCCCCTGGTTTCTCCCCATGAGCATTCCTGTATACATATGTTTTTTGAAAGCTAAAATGACTGCCAAGACAAGGTGTTTAATACATTTTAAAATTATTTAAAAGCATGAAACCAACCTCTTATTTCTTCCTTAGGTCTCCATAAATGCAAAGCCTGGGTCAGGAGTGACATAAGGTATATAAAAACCTGAAAAAGTAACACTGAATTCTCAGAAACTTACACTTTTGTTGATCTAGCAACCTTCTCTCCTATCACTGTTTACACACTAGAAAAAACAGGCTCTGGGTAGAAATTTAAAACAACAGGAAACAGAAAAATTACTGAATCTGAAAAATCACAGTCTAAGAATTAAAGACCATTTAAATAATCTGGAGTGACCACTGCAAAGGACAGAAAGTCCTGGTTTCTCTACACAAATGGTGTAATTCTAATTATTTATTCCACCCATATCAAAACAATGAGCAAACCACTTCATTTGCTGTTGAGCTCCTTTTAGGAGACTGGCCTCTATAAAAGGTTTTATGAAAGACCCAGGCGATACTACTAGAAGGTGACTTTTGAAGAAGATGCAGGAACAGGTTTGAAAAAATTAGCATTGAGAACAGCCGAGTTGCCAACTATTTCAGAACAAATCTCTGATTAAAATTAGTTTAATGCCCTTTTTTTCCCCCCTGGAGCCTGAGATTTTAAGAAATCCGTAATGAGAAAAACCTTCATGCCACACCCACTCAAGGTACTGCATCGCTCGCCAAGATGAGAAAAGCAGACACATCAATGACACTAGGGGTTTTTTTTAAAGATTTTTCCATTTTTATAATAATAGTTTTCTACACAGGTAAGAAGATTTATACAATAAAGTTTTCAACTGAAAATACTTTTTCACAACAGTGGAGCAAGCAGTAACTGCCATGTGTGCATTTCACAGTACATCACTATCTAGTACAAAGATGGACAATACCACAATTAAGATCAGACTCTCTCCTCTGCTTATCTGCTGTCCAATCTCATTCCATGGCCACGGAGGAGTTTTCTGCACAGCTCTTCTCAAATGAGCTCACAAATCAAACCTCTACAGCTTACAGGTTCTGCGTAGAAATCTCCTTCCCTGCAAGACGGTAACAAGACTATTTGAGCAGAGTTTCCTCAAGAGTTCAACTATTTAACACGTGATCACCAAGATCTACACAGATATGCACAGGTACAGATGTCAGTACTATAGAAGCAAGTCTACATTCATAGCGTAGATCGCTTCGAGCCTCTGTTACACATTTGAAGATGGACACTAACCAGTTGTCTCTGCTTTAATTCCTCTGGAACTGAGTTAGTGTACGTGAGGGGGGCAAATATCACAAGCTGCTAGCAGCCTTTGAGCATGACCTGGAATATACAGCATAATACTGATATTCCTTCACTAATTGCCTTCCCCCCCCCCCCCCCCCAAACCAGACTTGCAAGTAGGGTAAGACCCTAACGCAGTAATTTAATAAGCTAACTTTTACAAGCTGACTCCAGATACCACCTTCCTCCAGCACAACACACAGAGACTGTTTCTTCCCACAGCAAGACAAGGCAGAGGCATTTTCGGCAGAGGTCCATTCCTGTGGGCACACAGCTGGCATGCCTGCTCCTGCCCCCATTCTTTCAAAAGGGAACCAGGATCTGTTTCAAAGAATCTTGTCATGTTTTACCAAAGGTGAAAGCTACCCCTCCCTTCCGAGAACAATGGCTTCAATGACAATTAAGTCCACAAATCCAGGCCCAGCGCACCAGTCACTGCTTTGCCTTTTTCACAATGGTGCCAACAGCTGATATGACTGTAGTTTTGGATCCACTCGCGCTGGTTGTCACTGTGACAACGCCTGGCAGTGTTGCAGTAGTGGTGAGGATGGTGGGCTGAGCTATTGTTGTTACAGGGATGGCAGAGTCCCACTTGCTCTTCCTCTTCTGGGCATCTGTGAATTTGATTAGGTAAAGCAAACGAGGATTAGCATTACGTTAAAGGTCACCAATAATCCCTTTGAAACACCCTGTCTTGTCAACTCTTAATATAACACTGCTTGACTAGACAACTTTCCCCTCACATTAATTTCAGCATACACTGGCAGTAAATGTTGATGAGGAAAGACCTCAGGAGTAAAACTCTACACCTGAACTCCAGCCAAATGGGAGACAGGTTCACTCCCTGCCCCAAAGCATATTTAATTTTAACAGAGCACATGTATCTCAGTTGCTCAGGTACAGGCACAGGACACAGTCTCGTGATTTTTCTCCGTTCCTCTCAGTTTAAAAGGCAGGCTGTAGGCAGGAGAATGATTTTCAGTCTTTCCAAGTCTCTTGAGGTGTATCAGTCCCAAGAACACTTTACAACCACAAACATCAGCAGGTTTCTTGACCTGTTAATGAAGAGGTTTATTATCCAACCTGTCTCCTAAGCTTTCATTGCAGAAGGACAGCCATGGGACACAGGGACTAACAAAAAGCTAGTCCACCAGCTCCTGGAAGGAACACTACACATTATAGACACAATCAACAAGGAGCCTTCAGTGTTTCCCAGAAGCACTAATCCCAGCATTACTGCAGCTTAATAGGTACAATCACAACTGTTCTTTACCTCCCACAGTGGTACTGGCTGTTGTGGTGGTTGTAGAAGCAGCGCTTGTTGTTGTACCCTTTTTAGTGCCAGTCACAAATTCTATCTGGGAAAGGAGAGACACGCAGGAGAAAGGGGAGAAGACAATGTAAATATACACAGTCTTTTTAACTCACATCACTTCTTTATGTTTTTAAGAACAGCTTTAATGTCATATAAGACACTGGCCTCCGAGCTGACTGTCATGCAGGAAGAAAGATGTAGACCTCAGGCCAAAGCGTACTGAAGTCATGATCATTAAGGATTCCTGCAACTCAGCTCCTACATCAGATAGAATAAAAATGTGTTTGTTAACTGGTATAAGCATGGGAATGTGATATATCTCAGAAAGGATAGATACTGGTCATTAAAAAAATTATTTATACAGTTAGAAGTTCCTGTTCTTTTTTCCTTTAAGAAACATACAAGACAAGTCCCTACCTGCACGATTTATTGCAATTGCATCATAGCAGGAAACCTAGCAACAAGAGCTACAACAGCATGCAGTCTCATATTTTCAAAACTGCAGCTATGGGCAAGGATGTAATCAGATACCTGAGTTACTGTGCAAAAAACAAAACAAGTAGCAAGACACAGCATGCACTGCAAGAAAAAAAAAATACCTCCACATACTGAATATGGAAGAAGTCTTCTGCAAGGTTAGATGGTAATCTCTAACATTAGACAGTTTTCTAATGCCAGCCACTAGCTGAAAGGCAACACCACTGAAGGACAGCATTAAAATCTTCCAAAGCCTGTGTTCTTTTCAGGGGGGGTACATAAGAACAAACATTTTGCAACAAGCCCAGCTAGAGTTAAAATAGGCCCAACATTTCTGGAAATTAGATGCACGAAGGCAGTATCAAGGAGAACAGAAAGCAGATATTGTCTCACAATAAGATATGGTGAGGAATTTAAGCTCTAACTAGGCTATGCCACCATCTATGTCATAGATTAAGAAAAAAGCTGTTCTTCATGCATTATCTTGCCTGTGTCTGGCTTATTGAATATCATTTTAAGAGCTTTGCTTTAAAAATACTGACAAAACAGAAGGAAATCTAGTGGAATAAACAACCTAGAGAAATGGACTTATCAGGAAGGGCAAACACTTGATCTGTGCAGCTTGGAAAGAGATGTGCAAGAAAGGACAGACCCAGGAAAAAACAAACAGTATTAGCACAGAGCACAGTTCCTAAGAAACAGCAAAGCAACAAAATTAAATTCAGCAGGGAAACAAACAGAACCCCTAACATCTCTGTCTCTTTTGGTTTTGAATAGTCACCTTTGTGCGTTCCTTCTTGGCCTTCTCCAATTTGTCCATTTCAATCTTTTGGGCTTTAGCTGAAAAAGATCAGAAGTTACAAGAAATACTAGGAACAGTAAAAATCCATAGTTCTCTCTCACTCACACATTTCCCATCATAAACAATCAAAAACTTCAAATTGTGTATAGAAAATTAAATTGCCATGAAACTAACTACTGCCTTTTCATCAAAGTATTATTGCACTCAGTTAATGATTTAAGAGATGAAAACATTGACGAACGAATTTAAATGAAAAGACTTTCCAGACTGATGAAGCATCAATAACATTCAGGCACATCCAACCAGAATGAAGTAGTTAAAAGAGCAGCATGTGATGACTTCTCATTTATAAAGGAAGCAAAGACTCCAGAGCAGTTAATTAACTCCAAAACACAAAGACCTAAGTTAGGACAAAAGAAAAGACTTCCTGGAATTACCTAGTGCTTCATAATATGAATCCTCTGACCAGCCATGAGGATCAAACATATCCTGAAGGAAAAAAAAAAAAAAAAAGAGTCAGATTAGGGCTATTTCCACATATACGCAGAACCCAGTTTGAAAATGTTTTCTGTATTTCTGATCACTGACATTATTCATTACTGATTTCTTCTTCTATCCCAGTGACACAAAGATGACATCAGACTTTCTGTTACAGGACCATGTTCTGTTGTGAATGAAGAAACAGCTCTGAAGCCAAAAGGATGCAATTTTTCTCAGCTTCTATCCTCCCCAGGGAGTTTCATGTATATCTATCCATACACTTCAGCAGTTTTTGTCCAGAATCATTATAGCAAAGTTGGAGGCACTGAGGCTCAGTACCACATAAATACGTTTGCCTCAATGCAGAGGATCAGACTAAAGTTCCTTTGAAGGACATCTAAACCAACCAGCTCAAGAAAACCTGAGGTAAGACCTTACATCGCTGTATTATCTTTCACCCACTCCCTTGCCAGCCAGAAGTACTGCACCTCACCTTTGGATAATTTGTACCGAGTTCATCAATGGAACAAAACTGGATCAGCTTTTCATAGATGCTGCAAAGGAAAGACAAAAGTTCAGAACAGAGCCAGGGAGCTAGAATTAAACAGAAGCGTTTCAGATTTGTTAGTAGAAATAGGCTGTCGCCTCTTCACACTGCAACAGTAAATCAGGACCTGGGAAGCTATGCTTGCTATGATGGATGTGGCATGCCATTAACCACATTATTTCCTGCTTCCCCCAAATTAATCTCCCAGCTCCCAGAACAGACACATCTTCTAAAATACCTCATCCAAAGCCTGGACATTTAAAATCTAACCAACACACCAACTCTAGTTGTTGCTTCACAGAACACAAAGTTAAGAGTTCTACTGTTTCGGCTGCAATCAAATTATGTCTTTCTCATTTTTGTAAGCAGTAGTACTTCTTGCTCAGGATCCTGTTCCTGCTACAGCTCCAACAAAGAGGAAAATTCTTGGAATTTGCTCTGTGGTGCTTTGATCACAGAGGAGAATATGGTGGCTCACCTGGGGTTGCGGAACTCCTTCTTCCTCTGAATGATGTAGTTCATATCCATGCCCTCTTTTATTTTCCTCTCATATAGCTTTTGAATTTTATCCTAAGGGAGAAAGATTACAGGGTGAGCCAGTATGAAAAGGAGCAGCACACCAGCTATCAAAAGTGTACATGTGGAAACAAGCCAACCAAACCAGTGACCTCCTTGCATGGAGCAAGGATTCCACCTCTCCCCCCACAGCCTGACGGGCTGATTCATACTGACACTCCTTCCTTTAAGGTCAGAAAGTATCTTCATTTACTGCCTGGATGTGTAAGGGAATTATCTTTACACTTTCTGAAGGCTTCAGTGATTAAAGATTTGCATTTGAGGCAGTAGGGCACACTCCTTCCCAGTCTGTTGTTTTCCTTTACAGCCATGACTGTAGAGAAGCAGAAGCCAGCTCTGAGGGGGACAGGTGACCACCACAAAGGTTCTCCCACAACTTCCAGTGACCATCACACCCACCTTCAGACTCGGGCTTGCACCTGAAAAACAGCTGCTGGGCTACACTGCACGGAAGGCAAGGCTTATGGCTCTGCCTGGGAAACAGATGAGCAGAGCCAAGTTCTGCTGGAGAACTAAATCTAGGTATGGCTGGTGGCGTCTACTGGCAGCCAAATTCTCTCAGGAAGAATGCACTTGTAAATCCCTGCTTGGGCACAAGTGGCCAGTTCGAAGGAATCAGCTTCTCTTTGCAGATCACTCACATAGTTACGAAGTCTATGGATATCTTACTGAAGCCACAAGCCCCTGCAAAAGGCAACTTAACTGACTCAGACTGGAAATGTCAGGAAGTCTACTCTCCAAGAGGACTGAAAGATTTAAAAGTAAACATGATTTTTTTCCTCCTCAGCAAGGTAGTGAAATACCTTAAAAGTATTTTTACTCTGGTGATGCTGAAGGGATAGCAAAAGCAGAAACCTTCAGATGGAACAAACTTTAGTGGTACTGCTAGGAGAATACTCTCAGTAATTTCCTTCATCTTTTCTTTTTGACACAGATTTCTCATGTACAAGAGGCATATAAAAAAAAAAGACCAGAGGCTAGGCCTTCAGTCTTTCAGGATGGGAGAGTTGAGTCAATCTTCCTTTGTTGCTTCTGGGTAAGTCACTTCATGTCTCCCTCCATACGGACGGTTAACTCAAATACAGAATTGACTGTTGTCTAAGGGTTTGCTTACACCTGAATACAAGAGGATTAGTAAGAGTGGATATGAAATTCCTATTTCATCAACCTTAAAAAAGCTTTATAATAGAAATTTTTGTCCGATCCTCACAAAATTAGCAAGAAGAAATGACACAATTTCCACATCCAGTGCACACATTGTGAGGTTTGAAAGAACAACTGCAAAGAGGTGAATTTGGGGAGTAGAAATGATTGGTGTTCCCCTTTGCCCCCTCCCCATGGAGGTAGCAATATTGTTCACAAAGTCCACAGATGGGGAACTATTCAGTCAGCTTTTTACTAAGAAATACTCCCTTTGGCAGAGTTCAAGATACAGTTTATTAGAGGAAGAATCTGACAAAAGGAAAGAGCAAATCAACAGTGAAAAGCCTAGAACATTTTGCATCTCTAAAGAACAATCCCATCTCCTTGCTCAGAGCGCTCTAAGATGTGGTTTGACCTGCTAACAGAGGACAAGTTTGCCTTTGATTTAACATAGTAAACTGCTGTCAAAGGGGAAGAAAATCTGCTTTATTCTGTCTACTCTCTCAAGCTCTGTGCATTCCTCAGATCTAACGCACTCTAATTCATTGATGTCAGAACAGCAAAATCCTCCTACAGCACAAGAGTAGGAATGGGTGCGCCCAGGTACACTGTGCAGAGAAGAAAGGTGATCTGGATGGTGAGTCATTCTGAATCACCACTGCACATTGGTAGCTTAGTTTATAGAGCATTCCAGAAGTGATTCTTTACTTGTATTTCTACTGGGCAGATGACTGCAGTTAAAAGTCAAATGGGTGATAGGAAACAGCAGCCCCTGCTCTTTCATTTGCCTTCCATCAGGAGGAGGAGAACAGAACAGAAGGTTATTGCAAAGTTGGTTACTGCAATTATTTGGGTGTGCACCAGAGAAAACATGAATCTGTTTTCTTTTGCTGCCTCTAAATGTTTATCATCTAGAGATATGTAGGTGGAAAAGGAATCCAGTCAATGCTGCCTCAACTATTCCAGTTAAGGGATTCTTGGGCCCTGCGTAGAAAAACAATGATTTGTTCTTTCCTATGGAGCTAAATTTGCTGAGGTAAGAGGATAGCAACCTTCACAGTAAACATTGCTTCTGTGTCACTGGTGGGATCAAGAGCCATTTTAAAGCATAAATGACCCACAGAGACTGGAAAACAGCTTTAAGCTACTTTGAGATTCCTAAACTAGAATTGCTGTAAAGTCTAAAGCATTAAGACAGTGCATTCATAAACTCAGTGTGGTAAAAAATGAGATTTAATGCTGGATTTTTGATGTGCAAAAATATTGAGCAGAGTTCCCAAATATCCCCCCTCTCTACTGAACTGCAAGCCTTATTAAAAAAAAAAAGTAAAGTGGACTTATACCAACCTGCAAGTGGTTAGAACATCTGCCAGGAGGCTCAGGAGGGATTTTGATCTCATCTGGAGACATGTTCCGCACTCTTTCTGAAAAAGAAGCTGTAGAGAGCAAACTGGGCATGAGTCCTGGCAATACTGAAGGGCATTTAAGCCACGCAAGTCATTAAACTTGTTTTAAGTCCTTGCTAGTGCTACTCCATCATTGAGAACCGCTGGGTAAAGGTAACAGGGGAATGCTCTCAACTGGTACTCGCAGTGTTTTCAAAGTGCCGAGCAAGAAGCAACTAACCTAAAGGCTAGATCATTGGAAGAGGGATGTGATGCTTGCTTTATTGATACCTACCTTACACTGTGGCTCTGAGTCACACCCATGCTTAAAGCTTTATTTTCAGGGGTCTCTTCACCCCAGAATGGAAATGTGAAAAGCTAAACTACTATTTGCAATTGTTGATATGATTCTCAAAGGCAAAGGATCTTCAGAGGAACAAAGGTTGGTTCATGGAATGTATCTCTAAAACCCTGCACTGTGCACCACATACTGAGCTCTCCACTACTCCAGGTCTTCCATGTGCACTTTAAAGTCCTGCTCTGAACAGCTCAGATAACCTGGAGTCTCTGACAAAACTTGTGCCAGGATACACTCAGAGAGAATCAGACTGTGTATGTGGAGGATCACGGGATCAATCTGAAGCAGCCGGGCTCATTGCCATTTGGGGGGAGGTAATCACTTTGGATCCTGTTTATTTCAGGACATACCTACACGAACCAAAATGGTTCAAGAAGGGAACAACCCTCCCCAAGGCTGTCAGGAGTTAACCACAAGAAATTACATTTCATCCCTAAGTTAACATTTCCTTAACAGGTACTTTGATCTTTGCTTAGAGTCAGACTATTGCTAGAAAGAACAACTCGTTCTGCAGGACTGAGAACAGACCAGTACAGATTGCCAGATTTCTATAGCTGTTTCTGTGGGATATACTATTAGAGTACCTGATTGCCCTGTGAAGATTAGTTTACAGAGTTATCAGCAAAAGAAACTGCCGTGGTTCCCCCTATTGCTTGCTACTTTCCCATTATGATGGGAAACCCAGGCAATTTTCTAGCCAAGTCTTGGAGCAGAGATCTGTGCCACATTTAAGCAGCTGGGATTGTTTTCAACCATAATTTGTATAGGGAACACATCCCGGAGTCGTAGTCTGTAGTGGATAAGAGAGACCTGACACCAGTACAGAAGTCATATCAACCAAGCCATTCACATTTGCAGATCCGCAGTTATACATTCCTCAGTAAAAGCTGCCTGAACTGCAGTTCCAGCATGCTCAAGTTCAGCTCCTTTGACTAAAGCCCAGGAGGGCCCAAAGGACAGACACCGACAGCGCCGGATCCTGAGGTTACCGATAATCAACACTACACGTGTTCAGAGCTACTACAGTTTCTATTTCTTTTGTAAAAATGTAAAGCACTAAGGACAATATCCTTTGGAAAGGCAAAGCTGGCAGCTGACCGCTCATTCTCTTTGATCAAGATGTTGCTGAGGGTTAAATTCTTCAGCAGCTGCTAGTAATGAACAAAAAGTGTCCTTTGGCATTTACTAAGAGGATGCCTCTATGGAAGAAGGAAAGCTTGCCAGAGCCCCTACAGAAAGGCAGGCAAACTGGAGCTCCCTGACAACAAGGCAGACATTTGTTATAGGTTACAGCTGCTGGTGGGATGGGGAAGCCTCTAGTTTAATTAGTTTCAGGAACCCAGAAGACAGTATCAGATAGACAGAAGTGTTCATAATACATGGCACACTAGGCTTTCCGGAAAAGGTGAAAGCTGATTAACGGCTTAAGAGATTCACAGCAACAGCAGAAACATTAAAAAAGAAAAAAGGACACCAAATCCAGAATTCATAAGGCAAAGAAAGGACCAAATAAATAAATAAATCAAGCCTAGCTCTAAATTAGACATGCCATAGGCTTCTTATCTGCAGATGACCAGAAGGGCAACAGAGAAACAAAACATTTATGAGAAGGGGAATTGTGGGCTCATATAAACTCAGAACTAAGGGCAAGAACTCTGCCTACCATCAAAGAAGTCAAAGTCATACGAGTATGTTCAGCAATCAATTCAAAGCTCCTTTGAAACAAGAAAAAACACTGGAGGAGGAACAGAGCTCCTGATGAGACAATGTATTTTGACCCATGACTTTTCAGGTTTTGGTGCTCTTTTGTTTGAGCCATGTGAAAACAATCATTTATCAACATTATACTAATGGGGGAAGACTTCTCTTAATGCCTTACAAGGAGCCGGAACCAAGACATCTTTGTCTGCTGCAATCCTGCCATAGCTGTACGCACCTGAAGACCGAGTCAGCAGTGAGGCTACGTGCACTGTTCCACCGCACAACTGAGCACAAACATTCATCATTACTCAGTTATTTTATCACATCACAGGCAGACTGAGATGCCACATCATTAGTAAGAAAAGGATGAGTTTAACCCCTTCAGGCTTATTTTACAGTAAGGAAGTGCAGATTATCCATGCCCTCGAGCAGTCCTCAAAACTTCCTCCCCAACAGATAGCAGAACAGTCCATTCCACAACCTCTTCCCACCAGGTCTTTCCCTAGAGAATGGGGCAGCTGGGATTATCATTCAAGGTAATCCTGGAACTCACACATATGGCCACAGGCTCCTGTGTTAAAAATTTTTCAAAGTCCCATAGCTTTCCACTGTCTATACAGCAGTAAATGCAGATGGACAGCTAACAACAAGGCGTGTTCTCACAGGATACATCCAACTGCTTTGTGCATCCTGTTATTTCTGCCAAGATCAAAGTTATACTTTTAGATGAGTCATAGGTAGTGACACTGGCTGCAGTCTCTAATTGGGCCTGTGATTTGCTGGCTCACAGCCTGGAGGATCTCCATGTGGGGACCTCAGGATGTTGGCTGTTGGCATGATTAATCACTATGGGCACACCCAAATTCTGGCTCATGGTAAGTAAACATCTTCCCCTAATCAGACTCACAGTCCAGATAAAGAACTAAGGCCATAAAGCAGATCCCATGACTCCAAAGGGAGTTCAAGAAAGTAGGAGCCAACGCATTGCCAGGGCTGCAATTCAAGCATCCTGCTGCTGAAGGACATGGCCACTGGTGCTTAGTCTGTACATCCGCCTTTCACAAGCTGACCTACAAGTTAAAAATTTCATCAGCACAAACAATAGGTGCTTGAAGATTTTTGTGCAGCCAGCACGTGCACTGTGGCACAGGAGAGGTGTTCAGCTGCTCCCAGGCTCTGCGCAGGAGGCCAAAGCACAGCCAACTATAAGGGTGTACCTAGGAAAGATTCAGCATCTCGGTAGTCAATGAAGATATTTGCTTGCCAGATCTTGGTGAGACAGGTAATTAAATGGAAACACTACATTTCATCTGCTCCAGTTTCAGATAAATGGGTTATTTGACCAGTATATCCAACAGTACGAAGACATACTGCATAGCAGGAGAGAAAGTACCACAGCACAAACTGCACACTCAGTTCCTTCCAGGAAACAACTGCCCACAGTCCAAAGGCTATGCTGGAGACATGGACTGGGGGACACAGGAGCTTTGTCTCCTACAGATGGGTAGGCATATTTTCCTAGTGCAGAGAAAGTTGAAAGAATAGAGAGCATAGGAGTAGAGAGCTGGCTGTACCTGGACAGATGGGGGTGTGGCTCATCCGAGGTCTGGTAAAGCACCTTGCCTCAGCACTCTCAGTGAATAACACTGCTCCCCAGGCACAATTAAGAACTCTGGTCCCTTTCAAGGTTCACTTTTAAGCAGCCACAAGGGATAACGGGCAGTACCTGGTGCCAGTTTGTCTTTGCATAGTGTGACCTTTATGAAGACAAGCAAAGACCTGGAAAAGGTGATCAGAGGGGCATGGCTTTCCCCTGGAGACATGCAAACTGGTGGTGCCTGGTCTCTAAAAACTGCATTCTTTGGCACTCTAATCAAGTCTGCTTGGCATAAACCAGGGTGTGTGGGTTTCTGATTTCCTGGCACCAGAACAGCCAAATCAGAGGGAAGAACTGGAGGCAACAACATGCCAGTGACTCACCCATCCATGGAAGGACACTAGTTCCCTTTCTGCTCCGTGGGCTGAGAAATGCAGAAAAGAGACCTGCAACTCAGCCATATTTTCTGCTCTTATGAACACTGACTTTGTGCTCAGATATCCTAAGGGCTGGAGAGAACATTTCTTACAGTCCAAAAGGTAAACAACCATGCTGCAAAAACTTCAAGGCAAAAAAACACATCCTAGAAGTATTATTTTGCAAGGCCACAGGAAACAGCAAATGCAATGTCTTGCCAGCACCACGTACTTTTCAGAGTGGTACAAAAACCCAGAAGGACAACACTGATACAGAAATCTATCAAAATAAGTTTCACGTATACTTTCTCATCAACTACTGGGCAGTTACTGCTGACACCTCCCCTCCCATTCTTTCAGGCTTTGGTTATGTGATCACTATTTCAGCATAAGTCAGGACAACCATGCCCTTCCCAGCTGCTCATCCCTACTATTTTCTTTGCGTGAACTCTAGTGCTCACCTAGCACGCACTAAGCAGATCAGGGAATGGATCCAGCTGGAAGCCTCACAGGAATAAAAAAACCAGCAGCGAAGGCGAATCTCAGCTGGCTCCAACTCCCAGACCAGTTCAAGGCACACAAACCTTAGCATGTGTCTGGGGAAGGTAAAACCGAAACATTATTTTTGGCAAGAGCCTACATTTATGCTGTAGTTAAGCAATTGCATAACCACAGACTTTATTAAAGGTGATGCTGAGCAACATAAAGTTATCTTCTGCGAAGGGCAGGCCCACAAGCTTTTAATGCAAAAAGCCGTTGTGGAAAACTGTGTCTAAGGAAGACTTTGACTTCCACATACTGCTATTAGACAAAACTTTAGATGTCCAGATTGGAGAAGTTACCTGGTGTGTCAAAATCTTATACCTTTTTCCATTCAAAAATTCTAACTCTAAAAGTCCAAGTTTCCAGGAAGAGGATGGTTCTCACCTTACACCAACCATAAAGTTCTTGCAACAGTTGCTTTTCAATATAGTCTAATGCAAAATACCTACAGAATCCAGCATGGCAAGTATGCTGGCCTCTAACAACGTGGTTCTGCACAAGTTAGCCTACCTGCTGCTCTGTGTGCGCTACTATTTGGAAAGGATATTAAAGATATATTGCAAACCTTAATTCAGGTCTCAGACTCGCCAACACTGTCCACTCACTAGTGTGTGACACTGTAATAAAGCACCCTCTGTGCAGCTTTTAAGCCTGCATACGACTCTGGGCTATCATGAGACAAATGAGGTTCAATCTTCTAAGCTTCTGTGGATGGAGCAGTCACTGGGAGAAAAGGAGACTAAAAATTGTAACCTGAGCCCTACACCTTTACCAAGAAAGGACTTCCCACAACATTGCTTTACAAGTGTAGAGCTTCATCCATATGTAGGGAGCAGAAGGGCAGTTGGCTTTCAGATACTCTTCTTTACTTTTTACCCTAAATGCTGTTGTCTCATCCATGTTTCCAGTGTGCATTTGAAGCAGATCAGTACCTTGGAGAAAAATCTCTGTTGCATTCTGTGATGAGACTGGTTAAAGCAGTTTTACCCTCTAAAAGTTGAAAATTCAATGTAACAGTTGGGTTGGTGCAAAGTCTGGGCAGGCCAATTTAAAAGGACTTAAGTCCAAAACTTCAGTGATGGCTGCTGTAGGAGTCACAGCTCAGGATCCTCGTATTTACTGTCTTATTTTACTTTTATCACACTTTATGGCTGAAGTACCATGCTTGAGCCTTGACAAGCTGACTTGACAGATAATGAGCAACTTCTAAATTTTTTTATTATATTATTACATGCTACCACATAACTGTACTAGCAACCTCAGGAACAAAGGGTTAGTTCAAGATAGTCAGAGCTTCAACATAAAATACACTTTCTGTACAGCTCCACAGAGACCAGGCAGAGGATACTACTTCAAGCTGATGACCCTGGACTTCCCAAATCTAATAATGGTGCAGTGAATAAGTGAGATGTCACAAAAATGAAGTAAGTTTTAGTAACTATTAGAAAACACATGGCATGCTGTGTCAACACAGCAGCTATTAATCACTATGTGGATCACATTTAAGTGGGGATATTTTAGTTATGTTTTTGAAGCCAAAGAACAAAGTATCTGTCATCATTCCTGGTTATACTGGCTCTCACAGAGGTGTCTGCACAGTTACTGCTTTATTGTTTTTAAGCTCATCTAGAAAAACACCAACACTGCCCTTTACATACACATCTTTGACATATAATATATGAAAATATTTTCATATTTTTAGGCATGGTACCTTTCTCCCAAAAGATGACTTAACTGAAAATATTCCACTGAGATAAAACACTACAGGCAATAATTCAAATTACAGCATTGTCAGGACAGAATTAAGATGCTTTTTACAAAGGGGGAAACTAGAAGGTCTAGTTTGAAAAAACATGTGAATAAATACTTCCGAGTGAACTTACCAACTAGCTCCTGAGGATCTCTTTTCTCCAGTTCTGAGAATTCCTGGGAGGAAGGGGGAAGAAACAGATTTTAGTCAAGATGTACTTCCAATCTAAAAAAGCTATACTGTCCATTTGTGTAGAAATTTACACATTACTTCTGAGACAAAAGAATAAAAATTAAGAATTAAATGCAAGTTATTAGATAATAGGGCAATGTTTGTACCATGGAAAGTCAAAGCCTAACAGGATGCTCTGTGTCCTTTCGAAGCTAGAGTCTAAATTTGATTAAAGAATTCAGGCTTTGTTTCTATTGAGTCCTGGACACTCAGCTCCTATTGAATTCCACAAGAACTGCTGTACTTGAAGCCTTTCCTCAAAACAGATTAAACCATAGATTCTTCATTTTTGGTGACTGGCCCTTGGCACAGGCCAAGAGTCAATGCTTTAGAGCATAGCTAGCTAAATACAAGCTTGATCCAGCCCACAGAAAACTACTTAAGCCCTGGGAATGGCTACCACAGGCCTGGGCAACTTGCAGTCCTCCAAGCAGGGCCAGCAGGATGCATTCCCCAGAGTAACATGAAAACGGCTGAAATTCTCCCAGAACCAGTGGCAGAGCGTGACGGCTTCAGAGCAGCATCTGATCGGCCTCTCTTTAGAGACCCAGGGCTCTGCATGGTCCTGGGCTGCAGAGGTTTGCCAGTTGTGCGTGGTGCCAGAATGTACTTCTGCATTTGTGCCCTTCAGGGCTTTGGCTGATAAACCCTCTACCAATCAAAATGCCAGGGAGCGTGGTGGTGATGCAGATCGTGTATTCCCATCTTGGAAGAACGCTCTCACTGTCAATTCTCTCTTGGCTGCTACTTTCCAGGAGTGATACAGCTGATCTGCTCTACCAGAAACTCAAGGGCAACCTCCACTGGTTTGTAATGCTCTGTTTGGAGATCTCCTCAACACAGCTAATCCCTCCTTAGTTATATAAATTAAGCCCGCTTCAGTTGCGGAGTCTGCTGAGCAGGAGGTGTGATGTAGGATAAGACATTCTTAAATATGCTTTCACCATATTGAGACCAATGTGCAAATACTTTGGTGCTTCTGAGAGACCCCAGGAGAGTCACAAGTGATATCAAGTTCAGCACAAAGAAAGTTTCTGAAACAGTATCAGCTGTATCCAACATTGCCCTCTCCCCCCTGCCTCCCTCCCAAAGACCTTTTGTGACTCACTGGACTGTGCGTCCAAAATTCCTCAGTGCCTCCAAACACTGAAGCTATTCATTCAACCTGACACAGACATAATGCTGCCTCCTTGCTGCTTAGTAACCACTCTCTAAACCCCCTCCTTTACTCCATTTCCAATCAGGTGAGAGATACATAAGGTGAGGAGAAAGCAGCAAGGTCACCAAGCCAGATCTGGGAACAGGCTGTGCCAAATTCACTGTGAAAACCCACCAATTTCCAGAGAAGCCAGAGCCCTCTGAAAGTAGAAAAACAAATTCTTTGTGTGGTACTAACTGTTACAGGGCACTTTTTATAGCCATTCATGAAAAAAATAAAAAAAGCACTGTTTCTCTGTAAGTACACTTGGATCACAAAAATACAACACTAAAGCTATTTTAGAAAAAAAAAAAAAGTAGTACACGAAGGAACATGCATCTTCTCACTGGCCAGCTGGCGAGGCCCCAGGCCCCTTTGTGAGATGGACTGTAGTGTAACAGCTCCAACCCCTCTAAGCTAATGCACTCGGTGTAGCACATTAATACGTCTTCTCCCAGGGTCTTCAGAAAGAACAGCACAAGCAGAAAAAAATGAAAAAACAGAAGCATGACATTTCAAAGCAGAAAACTTATGCCAAGAGAAGGAGCTCTCTGGCAAGAGCATTGGACAGGAATCCAGGCCATGTTCTCCACACACCTACGCAGACACAGCGTTAACGTGGTGAGCCTCAACCACGTGGACGTGGCGTTAACGTGGTGAGCCTCAGTTTGCCTCCAGAGAGGTGGGGGCAATTCGGCGGTGCCTAACAGGTTGTGAGGACAAATTCAGATTAGTATGCAGGCTGGAGAAGTTCAGAGCTACAGACACAAGGTAAGCGTATGTCCAGGCAACGTACAATGACTCATGAGGCAGTAAACACATGTGGTCAGAAGGCTGCGTTATTCCCTTCGCGGGAGAACTTGCTAGATGTGTAAAAGTATTTCTCGCCTTGGTTTGCGACAACAAGCAAATGTTTGTGGAGGTGAAAGGAGGGAGCTGCTTTGGTCCAACCTCAACTGAATTACATCCTGCACTCTTATCTTTTGAAAGTTTTGTTTTAAGTGGACTGAGAGGGAAGAGGAAGAGACTGGCTACATCCCTGAGCACCTCTTGATCTTTCCTCTTACCCAGCACTGTATTTATTATTCCATTATCCCTCCCACCTTCTTCTGCCCACTTGTCCTCTCGCCATCCAAGAACACAAAGGCGAGAGAAAAAAAATCCCCCGTGCCCAACATTGCCAAGCAGGCACTTAAGCAACCCAGTGGCACAATAAAATTCATGTGCTTCAGACATGTGTTAAATGCCCTTAGGAAGGCTGTCCTCTTATGTGGCCAGTTAACAGGGTTGCAAGGGTATTTGCTGTATTTCTGAAGTTTTCAGAAGCCCATTTTCAAGTCTCCTGTTGCTGTTTGTAGCCAGCACCAAGTGTAGCACACAATTATCAGGAAATGGAAACTAATATTCCAAAAGATAATTTCATGGCCAAAACCTCTCCTGTTATGTACCTTACATTAGACAAATATCTCTAAAGTGTCAGATGCATCAAACAGTATGTTTTATGAATTTCCAGAATCATCAGTAAGTTTGCTTTCACCAGAAGTAAGTTTGTTCTTTAATTTGCATCTTTTAATCCTAGAGTCTGCCCCATTTATAACAGGCTAAAGAAAGCCAGTCCTATCAGGCTGCCACTGTGTATTTACCCGGCCTGATCGCCTACACCCATTCCACCACAGCCGCTCTAGCAAGTCTAGTCTCCACATCCTCAGGCCATAGCCAAGACATCAGAAACTCCAGAGCTACACCAAGCAAAAGAAAACAAGTTCCCTAATATACAGCCACACCTCACTGCCCAGAGGATATGAATTTTGCTTACTGATGAATTACTGCGTACCTACACCCACTGCTCCATCATTAACAAGCCGAAGACATCAACACAGCTTTTCATTAAGTCGGACTACATTCAAGCCTCTTAAATGCCTTCAGAAAACAAAGGGATGACCGACTCCTCCTACAGTGCTTGTTCATATTTGCTCAGTCTACTTTCTAACACTGTGGCAAGGCAAGTATCAACAACTTGACCAAAGACGTATAGTTTGGCAGATCAGAGGTTCAAGAAGTCTTGTCCAAGCCTCTGAGTATCTACTGAAGATCCAGAACTTAAGAACAGCCTAAAAACCTTCAGTAATCACCCAACAAGAACTGTCCTACATTCCCTTAGGCTAATTTAAGCCTGCGAGACACACTGAATACGATAAACTGATTAGAAAAGACAGCATTTTAAAAAAAATAATTTTGCCTATCTAATCTAATATAAAGTTGAATGAAATGGAGAATCACCGAGTGGAGAAACAAGGTACAATAAATACTGCTCAGTCGCTATCTTTTGGTTGTGAAGGGGAAGAAATATTTAGACATGGATAAGAGATTTCTAAAGGAATTCCAAGGCATTTAAACAATGGAAAATTTGGAAGGTAACAATTTTAAGTAGGGAAGTTACCTAAATCTATTCAGGGAAAGGTGATCTTTTTGTAGATTACTACATCATCAATACCCACCGCGCTATGTATCAGTATCTCACATGAAGAGCACAGAATCAAATGGATGAGTGGTTCCAAACAGAAGGGATTTTATCAAATTTCTCTATCAGAGTAAATATAGGAAAGCTATTAGAGCCTTCAAGTATCCCACAGCTACAGGCATCATTTAATGGGTTCATTTCCATTTGGATCTTCATCACTTTCAAAAAATAACAAAGTTAAGACTTCACTAGTGGCACCTTCCAATACTGCCCAGTTTTCACAAGCCTGAACTCTGAAAGGCTGTACAGGAGCATCTCTGAATTTGCTTTTGCAGCCAGTCTCTCACTACTTGTACAAAGTCATGCTGGACACATTAGTTATGCTGAAAATTCCGTCTACCATCGTGGAAATACAAAACTCAGGCAAAACATGTGTCTTGTGTTCATTCTTCCCTCTAGTCATTGTATCCCATTTAGTATTACATGATGACGTCTAAGAATGGCTAGAGTTAAAAAAAAGCAGCACTGCACTTCGTTCTTCTCATGCACTCAGCAAATTGGTTTTCTGGCTGCTATCTACACTGCAGCCTAGATCTCACAAGATCAGCTGTTTAAGGGCCTAAAGCCAGACGGCCTTGCTCCAGCAGACCCACTGAAAGGAATCAAGGGATGCCATGGTGGTTCAGAGCCAAGTTGGAAGAGGACTGAAAGACAGTAAGAGAAGCAGGAGGCAGACGCCTTTCCCCTGATTCAGAGACTAACAAAGGGCAGCCTCTAAGGAGTGCTAACTGCTACAGGCAAGGACAAAGTATTAAAAAAAACAAGAAAAAAAAAAATCAGTTTTTAACATCTAACCGGACCACTAACAAGTCACAGTTTCTGTGCTTCTAAGGGCAAATCTGTACATCAGCTCACCAATAGCAGAAAACAGTTACTCTATTGCTCTTCCTGTATGCATCCAGGAAAAGGTTTTCCATTTTTTTCTACTTCCCCAAGACAAATGCTTTCTTCAAGTCCTGGGCAAGATGACGCCGCCTGCAAGAGCCTGACTGGTATCACCCCAGCTTGATGGCTCAGCTTTTATGTATCATAATCAGTTACAGAAGAGCAAGTTGAAGGGCGGGGGGTGTGTGTGTATGTACACACATAAGGGAAGTGCTGCATTTTGGCTTAAGATTTCACCTTACTGAGGCAAAATAAGGACCATTTTTTCAGTTTAGAGTGTTTCCATTCAGTTACATAAGAAAGTCTTTGCTCAGGTTCATGGAAAATAAAAACAACTAAACACAATCCTCACAGCGTGGAACAGAGATTAAAGGAAGGAAGCAAAAACAATATGAATCTGAGACTGATGAATTCAAGTTTGTTCTGGGCAAGTCTTTCCAGCTTTATTTAATGGAAAGAATGGACTGACTTACAACAATGCTCACTAAATCCTTCCTGAAACAAGATCCATAAACCCAGTACAAAGCTCACATCGAACATAACGGTTGGCATTAACTGTCGCCAAAAGGTACAAATTCAACTAGCAATTTCTCATAGAAGCAGTTGCATATGTTAATTCAAACTACAAGAGAAGATAGTTGAACAAGAAGGCAGAAAAGATACAAAACCAGAAACTGATGGCTTTAAGTAAGATGCAAATTGTAAGAAGTGGAGAAGCTGATGCCAGATTTGCCACCGCTCAACTGTGTTCCCAGACTGGCAGCCAACTTGGCCCTACAGCTTCATTTTTCCGCTGACTTCCTGTTGATATTAAAAAAAGTAGCTAGGAAGCTTCCACAGTACCCCTCAACATTTTCTCTTTTTTTCCAGAGAACGCTCTTGAATTCCAGAATTTCTTCTCTCCCCCAACTCTTTCACCCAATTGCTTGCACATACAGAAATTTAACACTGATTTAGATTGACAGCCACAAAACATATAGACCAGTCACACTGTTGTCATGCTAGTGGACTATTTGAAGATATTAATGCAGAGAATTTTTCAGTGCAGGCCTTCCACTAGTAGCCAGTGGACGCTGCTGCAATAGTTGTTACAGTGGATTTCTCTCGTCTGAGCAAGCGCCAGCAATAAGTTTTTGTAATTTTTCCTCCCTCTCTAGAATTCAGATGATCTCCTGGAGTCCTAATGTATCAAAAGCCTCATTTTGCTGAGTATGATGTAAAAAAAAAATCTGTAACTTAGCATAAATTGTTAGAAGAGTTATCTAAGCTGACAGTGAAGATGGCCTTGCCAGAACAAGCAGGTGAAATGTTTACATGCAGGCAGCAGGAGAAAGACCTCTCCAAACCCTGGATCATGTGCTTTTTTGCCCTTCCTTTTTCTTTTTTTTTTTCCTAAAGGAACATGCTAGCAATGATGTTCTTGCTTTTCTATAAACATCAGAAGTGCTTATGGGAAGAGAAGACCAGAAACTTCTCATTTAATATTAAAAGTTCATGACAAGAACTACTTCATTTCTTGCTCACCAGGTCTGCCTGATGGTGTGCTACCAGGCGGTGGGCAGCAGAGTGCATGTCAAGTGTATTCAGAGTCTGGGGAAGAGAACGCAAGGGAACAGAAGTACAGTGCTTTCATTCCTCTTGCCCCCTGCCCCCCCCCCCCCCCTTTTTTTTTTCTTGTATTGTGAGAGAGGAGAATCCCAAGAGAAAGCTTGGAACAAGCTTATTTCCTACAGCCATATCCTGTTTGCCAGCTCCAATACACAGCTCCAGGCAAAGTGCCCAGTACAGGGTAAGAAACTGAAGGAAAAACTGTAGGGACCATGATCTAGATACACCTTCAGTGACACTTACATACAGTCTGTACAAACCTACCTATTTTGAGATACTACTGTCACAGACAAAAAAGGAAGGAAGAACAAGTCAGGAAAGAGTCAACTCCTGAGACATTCCTTAAGCATCTTATCAAAACAAGGAACATGGGTAGCTGACACCACCTTTTACTTTTTAAGTCTAAAAATCCACCTTAATTTAATTTCAATTTCATTGAAAAAACCCTGAAAACCCCCAACCAAGATCTGGCAAAACATTTCAGTGAGCAAACGCTTTAGAAGGGAAGCATTCATAGCATGAAAGCCTTTAAATAGCTTCTCTGAAACTTGATTCCATTCACCTGACATATGCTATCTCAATATTTGACAAAGATTATTTCCAGCCAAGGAACTGTGTGCCAGAACTGTCGCTTTCCAATTGGAGGTACAGCTAATAACATCTGCCTTACGACAGCACCCCGGTCCAAAAGCTACCTGCTTCCTCTCTCTCCTCCTCCGCCTCTGATGTTAGGGGCCCTCCAAGTTCAACATCTGCAGGTCACCCTGTGCACGTGCTGTACAAGACCACAGAGTACAGCCTCTCCTCGGCACAGACACCAACCACAGCACAGTGGTGTAAATGTGCAAACCAGCCTGCACGGAAGATTGCACCGCCTGCGGGAGCCCACCAGCAGTTAACAGCTGCCACGCTCCGAGCACAGCTCCCAGCAGTCTCCACCAGAAGCCACCGCGCTCTGCAGAGCCCCTAAATTCTGCTTTCAAGTCACTTTTGCTTCCTACAGTCAAACAGGAATTCAGAGCTTGAGGTGTCAAGCTACTTTGATGATTTTATTTTTTTTATTGATTGTTGTAGTGCAGAATCAAGTAGAAGGCGAAGCTGGGCTGAGAGAAATCTTAAGCCTCACAGCAGCAAAGGAAAGGCTCAGGAAACCTGACAATTAACTTCTTGCAGAAGATTTTCTTCCCTAGTACATAGCACTAAAAATTCTTCTGCATGGTTTGGAGTACTGGCAAGGTGTAAAAGCAAGTATCCTCCCTGGGATATGCGCTCCTTCATGAATGGATCCTACAGAGTTTTTGCAGATTTTGGTCCTTCTGTACCCAAAATGGGGAAGCTATTTTCAGATATGTGTTGGTATTTGAGGCAATCCTCCATCTGTGCTGACTGTTCAGACTCTCACTCTGACATGCACCAACATGCAAATTCAGAACAGCCTATTTCAGTACAGCAGACAGAAATAATTGCAACAACAGAACTGGACTTGAAGAACTTAGACCTTTATCAGGTGAAATATGCAAGGGGAAGCAGCTCCAAAAAGGACTTTTCTTCAAGTTTAAAGACAAACAGAAAAAGCCTGGCTCTTCCTTTGGAGAAAGGCAAGCCACACCTGTGTCAATAATCTGTGGTATTTAGTACTGCAGGGAGTGAAGAGTCTGCCACAGCATGTATGCCTGGCGGGGAGGAAGGAACGAGCATGTCCGTGGACATGTCTCATCTTCCAAACAGCTCAAGAGCTGGATTGAAGCCAGCAGCTATAAAGTAGGTAAACGAGCTTCAGAGACCAACAATGCTGTGATCTACCTCCCTCTCAGGTAGACAGAGCTGGAGACACTGAAGTACATGGGGCAAGGGGCAAAATAATCAAAGATGCCGAATGCCCGTTCGTTTCCTGCATGCAATACTGTTTAACCGCTGCTGATACTCTCTGGCAATAGGTCAACCACCTAGTTAAAAAATAGGAACCAGGTATCAGCTGTTTTAATGTCTGAGCACTCACTGTAATAGCGTGGGGAACAGCATTAGGAGCCGAGTTCACTCCACTCCCCCTAAAGGCTCTCTGCGTGTAATGCTGGCTGCTAAACTGCCAAACTCACTGGTTCCCTCAGCAGAGCGCTGGAAAACAGCGTGCTAAACCTAAAACGAGGGAAAAATATGCGGAGTTGGAAGCGCAGACAGCATTTTACATAATTATATTAAAAGGAAGCTAGAAAACAGAAAAAAATGAATCCGAGGTGGCAGCGCTTATCACTGGCACCTTCAGGCTGTGCTCACAGGCAACAGAGGGAGTGGGAAAAACCACCGGAGATCTAACCTTAACCCTAGCCCTGGAAACTGCACAGTTCACACGTTGAAAGTGCTTACAAAGAGGAACGCAGCACAGCCATGCAGAACACAAGGCCATTTTTTAAATACAGCTGCTCTTTTGCCAGTTCTGCCCATCAGAGGCCAGTACTAACCCAGATAGCACCAACAAGCCAGGAGGGGGGGGCGGGGCAGAAAAAGAAGAACATGAAATATTTTTTTGTTTCTGATGAGACACTGGGAGCGCCTTTCTATAACAGACTTACAAACCAGTCATATCCTACCAAATCCAGCCCCTGCAATTAGACTAATACACAGTCACTTCAGCCACGGCAGAGTGCACTGGTTTTGGGTGGAACAGCAGCTTTAATACGTGTTCTTCAGTTATATGACCTATAACATAGTCTAAGAATTTTTAAGACCTCGTCTCAACAACTGAAAGCATTAAGGGCTAGTATTTCCTAAGCAACCTTCATAATTTGCCACTGCCAAAGTAAAAGATTCAAATTATTTTCTAAAGCTTACTAATGCCAGCTCCTTCTATACAGCTTGCTGTGGAATACCTAAATGGAACAGCAGTGCTTTAACGATACAACTTTTCCCAAACTCACTTTCTCCCCTTCTTTGGAGCAAAAGAGTTATAACTTGAGGTGAAAGTTACTGAGTAGGTTCAGGCATCTTTTGAGAATCTGGCTTGATGAATGTATCTTGAATTCAGAAAAATTAATATGCCTTATCAAAATAAGAGTTAATTACAGGGATTACATTACTGCACACACCCCCATTTACTGGTTCTTAGCACTTACCGCTTTTACTTGAAATCAAGATAATTTTGGTATTTAAACAAACATGTTAATGGGCAGGCAAGATAAACATTGCAATCAAAAGTCTCTAAGTATTAGTACACACCTACGCATCATAACACAGTAAAATTACTTTACAGGTATGCTGGATCAATAAAAGCTAAACATAACAATGCCACAAGGATGCAGAGGGGACCCTTAAAACAAAACCAGAAAAGGAAAACATCAAAGTAGCCACCTGCTTTGAAAAACTGTTGCCATGTGTCAGGCATTCACTTGCCAAGGGAGTGGCAGTATTTATCCCCTTCCCTGCGCTGGCTAGTCCTGATACCACAATCAAGGCTCAAGAGTTAATGATTTCCCCCTGTGAAAACTCCAGTGAGCCAAGCTGCAGGGCTGGGCTCTGTCCTTGCAAGCTGTTCTTCATCCAGCCCTATGATGTGAAGTACAGAACCCCTCAGGTGAGACTCGCAGTGCAAGGTCAGTATTTCATTTAAGGTTCATTTTCCTTCTTCCTGCAGGGCTGGTCCATTTAGTGAGCTCTGAAGGCTTGTATCTTGTTACTGCATCAAGACTGTAACTATAGCCAGCTGCTGGCAAGAGCCCAAGCAACTCACACTCACTACACAGCCCGTTAACCCTCATTATACCAAACCAACACTGCCAGCAGAACACCAAATTTCAAACTCATTTCCACAACATCCTTCATTTTGTACCCATGGCACCATCATCTTAGGAAAAGACACAAAGAACCCATCCAGGTTGTGGGATTCCATTTTTTTTAGAAGCACACCTTTGCCAACTCCTTCTGTTGACCACTTTTCCCTTCTAAGCAGGAGGCTTTGTTTCTGAAGTTCTTTTAAGACAGATGCTTGTTTACAATTGGTGACTACTCACTTAAAAGCAGGGACCCCTAAATTGATTTTGGTCACTAACAAACATGTCCTGTTCCAGAGCCTGAGCACATCCATCCAGAGTGAAATTTAAAAGAGCAATTACTTTTACCTAGATTTGAATCTCCAGTTTTCCACAAGTGCCTCAAGCACTTCAAAACGCAGTTGCAGGATGTGACGTATCTGACTTTGCTACTTAAAGAGGAGGATCTGCTTTCTGCTGCAAGCACACAGTGTTTGGGACCGGTTCACAGGTGCTCAGTAACAGAGAATCCCATGGGCCAGAAGTCTGCTCTGGAAAAATGCTTTCAGATGACTGATGAAGCTTAAATATTCTTCTACTGCCAGCGCACCCTTTCCCCCAAACAGGTGTATAGAAAGTGTCCACCTATCTCTCTGAGGGTAGACAGAAAACAACAGTTTGATATCACGGTGTTTGAACTTGAAAAGCTTATTGTGACTTGCTACTGAGCAGAAAAAACACAGAAAAATTGCAGTCCCATCCAGCCCTTTATACTGACTCCACCTCTAGTGAGGAACAAGGGCTGCACAGACAGACAGATGCACCTTCGTGAGGGTCAACAAGGGCACACTCCCTGGAATCAAGATAAAAACCTAAGATAAATATAAACACCGTAGGTGGGGTAGAAAAATATCTCCCCAGTGGGACTATTTGAGGCAGGCTCCAGATTCCACTCTCCCCATCATCACTTTATCAGACAGTTTTTACATCATTCCCCACTTTCAGTCTCCTCCGTGTATACCCACAACTGACACCAACTGAACCTTCTGGGTGTTTTGCATCTGGTACTACCAAGTGCAGAATGAGGCCTAACCACAGGATGCACCAACAACAAGGAAACTCCTTCTCCACACAACCTGGCTCAAGTGTCCTGGTCAATTATTCAAGATATAATCTCAAAGCAGTTCATTCACCATACATACAAAGAGGCAAAACACCAGAAAAATATGTTGAATGTATATTTAGGGCTTGAAATTACTATAATTAACCAATGAATTGCAATGGTTTTATCTCATTCATGCATTTTAAAGGATCTACCTGCTGCATACAGTCAGATTCAGACCCTGGAAAAGTCCCAGCCATGTACAAATATATAGATATATATTTAATATATACCACAGCCTGTGATACCTGTTTAAACATGTTTCCAGGTCTGGGATGTCTTACAATGAAACTGATAGAGCAAGAACAACTACAGCACTCAGCTGGGACAAAACAAAACAAAGTTATCTGAAAGATTATAACGTGGTAACACAAGTGCCTCACTCCTTGCTGCACTTTGGACTTACAGTAACTACAACTCTTACTAGTTGTCATAGATATTGCAAGCTCAAAGCAATGAGGAAGAACGAGGTGAACACTGCCACTTGGTGGAAAAGGGGGATAGGAAACATTTGCAACTGCTCCAAGTAAAACTACTTTTACAATGATGTTCCATCTCCCCCCATCACGAGTGAATTTCTTAACAGCATGGCTAGTGCAGCTCCCTCGGTGCCCCACAGAATATCACAGAGCAGCATGCCTGCTCTATTACCAGCACAGCACGGGGCTGCCTTGCAGTGAGCTGCGCAGCAAGGGTGTGCTTCTACCTCTCCCACATGTGCCAGCTGGCTATTTAGCTAAAATTAAAAAAAAAAAAACCACAAACCCAAAAGCCCAGAGGAGGCTATTGCCTTTTTCACTTATGGATGAAGACATCTATTAAGGATGACATGGAAGTCTGAAACTGCTGAAGTTCACATTTGCCTCCCTTCTAATCCTCTCAAATCCTCACCTTTCATGTCATGCTAGGATGGCAGGAATTACATTTTACCTTATTTTTTTTATTTTTTGAAGTTTTACTTTAATTTACATTTTCAGTTCTTGCGGCATTGCTACTGCAGAGTGTACCGAAGATACCAAGTGCTTTTAATACATTCAGTGTTGCTCACTTCCCCACTGAAGCTGAAACACTGCCCCATGGCCGTGGGTAGCTCTTCTTCAGAAGGGCAAAACGCACTTGGGCAGTAGCGCATAGTACTCACTGAAATCAAGGGGCTTTTTAAACAAGCCAACATGAAACATCAGCAACATATTAAAGAAGTGGTAAGATTTCTGCAATGCATCATTACTCAGACAAGAGCTACTATAGTCTGATTTTCTTCTTTCTCTCTTTACCAGATCTCTTCTCCATTGCTCTGAAGTACTAGAGCCCTTTTAGAGGAGACAAACGCGTCCAATTGCAACAGGGTCCTACTACAGAGGTTGTGGCGATGTACACCAAATTTCTCTTAAGGAAAACCCATCTATTCTTCTTTTACTGTATGCCTTTGAATCCAGTAGCTTTTACAGAAACATCTTGCTAGCACGCATACCAGCCACACAGCAAAAATTCAGAAGTAGAAAAAAGTAAGAATGAGAGATTACCTTTTCCTCTCTTCCAAAAAAAGAGGTAATTTATTTTTCTTGTGACAAGGAAAGGAAACAATACATTGCATTTCCACATGCCTCCTACCAGTATGCCAGAGGCATTAATGATATTTCACACACTGATGCAAGAGACTTCAGCTGCAGTACAGCTGCCAAGATTTTCAACTGTGTATCACTATAAACCCTTAAAAATATTGTGGATACTGAAAGGTGCTGCTATAAAACTCATTTAAGCAGAATAGCTGAACACATTCATTTGCCTTCATTTTGTCCTATCAAAGCCCTATGCTAATTGGAACGCTCTACAGAATCTGTTTGCAGCAGTCCTCTGGTTTCCTTCGCAGAGCTTCGTGACCATCTGCATCCTTGAGGAAGCTACTGGATAAAATAAAGGCCCTTGAAATTGTTGTTCACTTGGTATCCCACAAGACTGATTATATTATATGGGGGATTGAACTAGCACAGAAATTTGAGTACAGTTCTCCATAAAGTTTCAAATGCGTTTGGTCTTTCCTCTGTCTTCCAGCTTTTAGCCTGATGTATGTTCCTTTGTGCTGTTAAACATCTGTTGTTCAGCAGAAACAAGATGTAATCACAAGACAAAGATGACTTCAACTATTTATGATAGCTATCATCTAAGGATCTTATTTCGTTTTTTTAATTTTAAATACAACCTTTACAAAACATCTTCATTCAGAAGGACAGAAAGAGATGGAGATGATTGAATTGATTCTGACACATTTCACGACCTCTAGGAGCATAAGATCATTTATTTATTCATTAAGTTGTTCTAAATGAAGAAAGTATTCCTACTAATACTGGTCATAAGAGAATTCTGTACTGAATGCTACATCTCCCAGAGCTGTCAGAAAACCTACCTCAGATCTAATGCATAAGTGCATTAAATTTAATGCACTAAGTTCACGAACGCAGGTCTTGATCGTGACTCAGCCTGTAACCTAACTTGTTAATTACTTTTGGCAGAAGCCAGAACTAAAGTCAAAAAACACATTACAGCTACAAAAAGGAAAGTATCACACTAGCTACGGAAGATCACAAACGAACACCAAGCCATGCTGTTAAGACTTATTTCTCTCATACTGAACTTCCCCCCCACCACCATACCAGACTTCCAAATACCTTTAGGTCACCAGCCTCAGGTTTTTCAGTCTCTGAATCGTCATCTTCCTACAAGACAAGAATTTACAGGATTAAGCTTAAAGAGCAGGCTTGGCAAGTAACTGCACTTACAGCAAAGGGCTTGCATTCTGCAGCCCAGCAGTAGTCCAAGACCCTTTCCACACAAGTTAGTTTTGCCCCACCCACTCATGACCAGAAAACAAGTCCTACAGTCAGGGAAAGAAGTGTTTGTTTGGGAAATTTTTTTTTTGTTAGGCAAAAGCATCACTCAGTAGCAGATGTCCCCCGCAAAACGCATGCAGCTCCTGAATGCTCGGAACTAGACAATAAGCAGCAACAGAACTGGGAAAAAAAGCATTTGCCATTTGATAATTCTGTCCCTTCCAGTTGGCCCGGGGGCTTTTTGCCTTCGCCCCCATTTAGCAGTACTCACAGAAAAAGCAGCATTTGCAAGACCTATTATACTCCCAGGCATACATCAGCAACACACACAGGACACACAGTTGGCCTGCCATCCAACCCAACATGCAGGCTTGGTGAGGGGCTGGCCTAGCACCAAGTTCCAAAGATCCGGTGATGCCAGCTGTCACCGCACCTTTCTTAGTTGTGTAGTGCTGTCGTAGCCTCGTTTGCAGGTGACGTGAACTTGCACAGAAGGGAACCACTGACAAATTTCACTGTTTTAGTTAACAGACTCCATTCAGTTTTTATTTCTACCCAGAAATAAACCAAAGAACTGGACAAATTTCCACCCTGTGATAGCTTGAAATACTGAACTCAGCCTTGTGTAAAATTCTACACTACATGAGAAGTAAGCTCCAGCCTTGGCCTGAACTGGCAGGTAAGCCTGCCCTTCTACTGCCCGATGAGCTACTTCACTGGGGATCCTAGAGTTACCTATGAATCTAGACATAAATACATATTCTGGGTTCAAAACAAGTTTGAGGAGCAGAAAATGTTTTTCATGCTCACACAACTCAGCAGAATGGTTTTTCCTCCAAACTTCGCCACAAATTTCAACTTTGTCCCCAAAACAAGAACTTGGTGTTTCAGCTTCAAAAAGAAAAACAAAAAAGTAGTGAGATGATTACATGCAACTGAAAGGAAGAGTTCACCACGAAATGCCCACCTCTGAGTATTAGCACACGAGCAAGTTCTGGCAAGGTAAGCTAGAGAATGACCACACAATAACATCAGTAAATTTTAATTGCCTGAATTAACATGCATATTCCACAGAAGCAAGACATCAAACTCTTTACTCACTTCAGCTACTCTCCAGCTTACCTTTCCGAAACATGCACATATGCCAATATTTCAGTCTTAACTGTCAAAGTTTAATAACAGTAAGTTTGTAACTAGAAAAGAACCATAGTACCAAGTAACTTGGTGTTTGTCACAAATGAGATTCCTCTCCCCTCCACAGTCCCACCTATATTATAAAGATAAAAGTACTTTTCAACAAAGCAACGTGTTGAATCATTCATGTTATAGACAGGTAATTGAAACAGCTCCCAAAATCTCCTTACCTAACAGGGGACATCTCTGAAACAATAACAACAAACAAGAAGCATTACTGAGAACTGCCTTTGAAAAAACAGAGGCTTTTCAGTCACTGTTAAGGTAGATAATATCAGCACAGACTTGTTTAGATAAAAGCCCAGGACAGCCTGAGTCCAACTCGTACTGCTTTCTAAAGTCAACTCATTACCAATAAGCTACTAGCACAAGTGATATCAAGGTAGCTCTCAATTCTGGTCAAAGAATATTTAATACAAAAAACAAGCACCGCTGTCCTGCAACAAGACTGGAGAGCAGGCACCCTGTGTAACCTGCACATGTCTGTACAGTAACTGCAAATATAGACAAGACCTACTGGCTGACACCAGTGACTTGTTCAATTGCCATCATTTGACAGCAAGTTGTACCTCCCAAACGATGGACAGCTGTGATCTGCACTAAAAATTGTGCGTGTAATAAAGGCTACTCCATTTACCTGCCCATTTGTCAATGCAAACTAAGCACAGATAGTCCTGACAAGCACCTACTGCTTTCTTCAAATTAAAGAGATCTTGTTGAAGGAGGGTCTAGAGTTTAGGATATGAAAAGAAGAATCACTGAAGCAGTAAAGAAGCATCATTACTCTGCTTAGCCAGAGGCCAGGAGCAGACCCTGAAGGCTATTGCTTGCACCTTCTCCAGTTAGTGACAGAACAGAAGCAAGAACAAGAGACAGAGAAATTTCTTGTCTGCTACTCAGGAAAACAGATAGCAGAAACAGAGAGTGTTTCGTAAGAGGCTGATCTCATGCACACAAAGTAGACTTTAATGAGGAAAAGTTATAGTAACTTAGCTCTATTTCTTTCCTCTACTGTGTAGCCAAAACACTAGAACAAGGACAAGATAATGTAGTGGTCAGCAAAAGGTTGATGAGAAAGAAAGGAGACAACCTCCATCCCCATTCCCCCAAAACTCACTGTTTTGCTCTTATAGACACATGACAGAACTATATATCCTTAGTGTATTACAGCTGCACTCATAGCACTGAGCTACATGCCCTGTCTCACAATGCAACAGTTATCTCAATATTTAGGTAATGTTATACACATGCCATGCACCTATGACAAACAAAAGCCACTCACGCCCAGACAGGACACTGTTACATCAAGGTAACCTGATGTAGTGAGTGGGTTGAGTTACACACAAAAGAATTATTTAAGACATCACAGAACTTTATTCAATCCTCCAGCTGACCACACAACAGTGTGTTCTTTTTACAAAGTTCTCATACGTGTCAACCATGATCAAAAAATAATTTTCCTTTAGTGTGGCTGTTGACTTTTATCAGCCTTTTTCCCATAGAAGAGTCAAACGGCATCAACACAGTTAGTAACAAACAACACGAGCTGTGCCAAGCTGCTGATGGGTTTCAAGGCAAATGCTTTCTACTTGAAAACAAAACAAACATAAGTATTTGGAGAGCACTGAAACCCACACCAGGAGTTAGATATTCTGGGTTCCATCACGGTTTGTTGCTCAGGGGCTTTCTTTGGAGAGCAAAAAGCCTCTGCAATGTATGAAAAGGGTCAGGGCAAGCTCTCAGAGCATAGAGGTACTTACTGACTGCCTGCTGTTCTCATCATCCTCTTCTTCATACCCGTCCTCGTCTCCATCCAAGCGGGTGAAGTCGTCGTCTCCGTACCCAACTGAGACCAGGCCTCCTTTCTCTCCTAAAGAGGAAGAGAAAAGGAAAACGATGAGGACAAGGACGGTGGCAACAAGCGGGGCCTTCCCCTCACGCAGGAGAAGGCGGCGGGCCGGGGCAGGTTCCCGGGTACCCCCACACGGCCCGTCCCAGTCCACCGCCTTCCCCGGCCCCCTCCCTGCCCTCACCCGTAGCCGCTCCCCCATCGCTTCCCGCCGTCCCGGCCTCGCTGTCCGACTCCGGGTCCGAATCCTCAGCATAAACCGCCAACGAGGAGAGAACGCTCCGCTTGGCCGCCGCCATCTTCCGCCTCGGCCGCAGCGGAATTCCGGCGCGCGGAGATGACGCGCACAGCGCAGTCGCCATAACAACGCCGCCCTTCCTTTGCTCTAAGCGAACTTGCGTTAAACCGGGACAGCTCCGGCGTCCGCGCACGGCGAGAGGAGAAAAATCCTCAGCGAGACGGAGCAGAGTTTGTATGGGGGAGGGATAAAAGGTGCGCGGCCTATTTATAGTGGGGGCTGGCCCTTTAAGCGCTGCTTTTGACGTCATCGCGCGGCGCCACGACAGCACCTGCCGAACCCTGACCGAGTGTGAGAGGGCGGGGGTCGGGGTGAGGAGGGGTACGGCTGCGGTGAGGATGGGGAGGGGGACACCGGGCAGGAAGGACATGGTATGAGATGAGGCGGCGGAAGGGGGCCTCCGCCTGGGCAGAGGGGTGTGGGTGTGAAGGTCCTTGCCTTCCCCCCCCGTTCCCCATGACGGGGTGTGGGGGGTTTGGGGGACAGCGAGGTGCCCCCACCGCTATGGCCACCCTCAGGCCCCAGCTGTGCCCAGCCCGTGCCCCATGGGGAGGCCTCAGCGGGGTCTGCTCTACAATAAGCGATACTGGGGTCTGCTCCAGTGAGGGGACCCGGATAGCATCCTTGGGGGGCACAGGGGGTGTCTAAAAAAAGGGGGAGCGTGGCAGGGCAGCCATGGGGGAGGTCGCCCAGGTGGCAATGAGACAGGGCAGGCCTCAGCTAGAGGAGGGTGGTGGCATTCAGGTTCCTGTCACTGTTCGCAGCTTCTCTGAGATGAGCGGCGAGGCTCCCCCGGGCCTGGAAGGCAGGGTCCGGAAAACACTGCGAAAAGTCTTCGGGTTTGAGTCCTTCAAGACTTCCCTGCAGGAAAGCGCGACCATGACTGTGGCGAGAGGTGAGGCTCAGCATCGGGAAGATGTGAAATGTGTCGGGTTTTCCATCTTCCTGTGAGGTGGTACTGCAGGAGCTGGTATTGTGCCTGTTTTGAGGAGACACTTCATCTGGACTAGACAGGACCACCTGGCCCTCTTAAGCTGCCTCTGCTCCGAGATCATTTGAGTGGCACAGGAGCACGAGCATGTGCTGCACACAAGCTCTCTGAGCACGGCTTTGCTCTGCCTGTTCTCCTTTGCATTAGTTTTGTAGCACCACCATCGCATCAACTAGGAAATAGGAGATTAAAATGTAGTATTGTTGGTATCTCCTCTGGAGACATCTGCCAGCATGTTTATGGTCAGGTGAGGTCAAAAGCGTTTGCATTTATACATTTTCAGAGTAAACCTGTTCTTGTGTTAGAGATTACACCAGTAGAAGACTTGATCTCCTGGCAGTGTTTACATCTGTTCTCTGAATCATGTGGACATTATCAGAAACATGATTTAGCTGGTGTTAACATATCCCCCAGCATACCACTGTTGGTTGGACAGGCAGTTCACACATACAAGCTGCCAACAGTTAGCTCCCCTGGCAGGTCTCACAATATGAGTCAGAACAGTGTCAAACTTAGCACCGAGGATAGAGTTACAGTTTGCATCTATCACCAGCAGCTATGCAAACGTGCTATGGACAACAGAGCGGCCAAAAGCAGTGTTCTGTCAGCAGGGTGTCTCTGTTAGCATTGCAGGCACTGGCATCTCCCTGACGTGAGGTGGATACTGCTTAGCGCAGTGACAGTTCCTAACCCCATGATATTATCTGTGCGGTTGGAATTTCCAACCCTTATTTCTTAGGAGGTACCTTTCTGGGATAAGCTCTAAGAGGATGTGGTAAAGATCTGTCATGGGGCTGGTAATTTGGTAACTGGAGGTCTGTAAGATGAGTGAAAGCAGCTTGTCTGGAAGAGAATTAACATGAATAACTTGTTTAACTTCTCTTTATCTTGGTTTCTGTGTATTTTCTGGTACTTTTGTAAGGCTGTTTCTGAATGTTTACAAAGCAATCAGAGATTCTTTGAGGGAGACTATTGCAGGCATGCAAAGTATGGCCATGCTTTGAGAACCTAAAATGAAGTGTCTTTTGTTGGTATGCCACACAGTATGTGCACACATATGCTGTTTCTCGCAGATTACAAGCCTTGCTGCCCACCCCTCCAGTCAGAGCCCTGGGAACTCACCACCACTCAGGAGCCTTGAGCTTTCTTCTGTTGTCTTTGCAGGCGAGAAGGATGTCTTTGTATGCATGCCCACAGGGGCAGGGAAATCCTTGTGCTACCAGCTTCCTGCAGTTCTGGCAGTGGGCATCACCATTGTCATTTCACCTCTGATTGCACTGATTCAGGTAACTGTCTCCTGTCAGCTCTGGAAAAGCAGTCAGTGAAGGGGGTCGGGAGACGCTGGAGGCACAGCTGCCTCTCTGCTGTTGGCCTGCCTCTGGATTCCCATCTTCATGTCTCAGTGTGTTTTCCTTACCCTGGTATTAGGCGAAGAGACTGCAACTTAGCTGCAGAGCAGCTTAGCTCTGGTATGCAGTTCTATGCAGTTCTCTCAAAGGAGGTTTCTGTTCTTTAATAATAACCTGGTGGTTTTTGTAACTGAGCCTTTCTCCATTTTCTCCAGCTGTCTTTTATCTCCAGTGTGCTATACAGAAGCAGCTAAGTACCTCAAATGGACCAAACTGGATCTTTCCCCAGAAGAAAACTGCCATTTTACCTGTAAAGTAATAACTCTGGAAATGATGAAGTTGCCTGTGAAGGCATAATTTGTTCTGCATCGAAATGCTTTTTGTTGTGGTCAGTCTTTCTGTCATGGGAAGAAGCTGCTGTAGCAGAGCTGCTCATTGAGCACTTTCACCTGTGAGACCTTTTTTTTCCTCTAATTTGCCTTTTCTACTATTTCATCACCTGTTGGAAGAAACACCTCTCTGTAAGAGCAGCTGTACCATGCTTAGACTTCTGTAAAGCATCTGATTAACATTGCATGATATCTGGTGTTATAGGCTGCTGGTTTGGTTTTTGTGGGTTTTTTTTTAACTACTTTACAGTTTTAATGTAATACATTTTAAGAATTAAGAGCAGGCCTGGTAATACATCTTGGAAAGGTGTTATAAATAGTGAGTTTGTTCCAAGTGAGAGGATTTCTAATTAAGCTCCAGGAAATATTTTATCAGTGAAACGGAGGTTAAAAAAGTTACCACTGTAAGATTTGCAGGGGAAACAGAATGTGTCAGAGCAACAAATATGTTGAGAAGGGCTCGATGAGTCTTATGGAACAGAAATGGAGTGAACCTTCAGAGGTCTTCTCATCAAGTCCTGAGGTGGGGTGGCTCTGCCTGCAATGATCGTGATGTATTTCAGTGCAGCCAAACTTCAAGAGCTTAGTCTGTGTAGTTTATTATAGGGAAGGCTGAGAGTTGACTTTGTGAACAAAAACCGGCGGATATTAAATCAATCCCTGAAACCAGTTATTGAGTGAAATAATGAGATACCCATTTTTCAGGACTACTCATATCTTCTGAAATGTTACATGCTAGTCAAGTGCAAGTGAACAGCTCAGTGGAGGGACAGGGAGGTGAATTTGTACGCCCAGGGTTCATCTGGATGTGATGCCATGTTTTCTTGTTGGTTTTCAGGGCATGATTGTCATCCAGGCTTGGTTCTGTGGCAGTGGTGATTTGCATGATTCTTGTATTTTGTCCTATCTCAGCTGTGTTTGTAACATCCTTTAGCTGTTTTGGAATGAAATCCACTCTGTTATTGTAGGGTGGTGGTGTTCATTTTCCATCTGTGAGACTTGATAGTGTAAATCCTGAGACGCGTTGGTGGCTTGTTTCAGCTCACTGTGGCTATGATGAGTTATTCTGCACAGATCCCTGCGGTGTTCCCTAGCGGCAAAAAGACTGTCTTAAAGTGAATGGATGCACAAAAATGCAGTTGGATGTTAGAGCTGGACAGATATGCTCACAGCTGAAGATAAAGGCGTGTAGAGTTGAAGTTCTAAATATGCAGACTGTAGGTGGATGTTGTCCTGAGACTCGATCCTGGATCTCCCTAGTAATCTTTCTTGGTGATGGTGACTTTCTTTATATCCATTTGGTTTTTGTTTAATTTTAATTTTGTATTTACTCTAGGATCAAGTGGATCACTTGCTAGCTCTGAAGATCAAAGCCTGCTCCCTGAACTCCAAGCTTTCTGCCCAGGAAAAGAAGACCATCCTGGCTGACTTAGCAAGTGAGAAGCCCCAAGTAAAGCTCCTGTACATCACCCCGGAGATGGCAGCCGCCTCTTCCTTCCAACCTACGCTGAACTCTCTGGTGTCCCGAAACCTCTTGTCCTACCTGATAATCGACGAGGCGCACTGCGTCTCCCAGTGGGGACACGATTTCCGACCCGACTACCTACGGCTGGGCACCTTGCGCACTCGCATACCCAATACACCTTGTGTTGCCTTGACTGCCACTGCCACCAGGCAGGTCCAGGAGGACATTGTGGCAGCGCTTAAGCTAAAGCAGCCACTTTCCACATTTAAGACTCCTTGCTTCAGATCTAACTTGTTCTATGATGTGCAGTTCAAAGAGCTCTTGACTGATCCATACACCAACCTGAAGGATTTCTGTCTGAAGGCGCTTGAAGTGAAGAACACCGCTGGGGTAGGTTTTACATTTGGGGAAGAAGGCTAAACTTGAACAAAATCTACCTTAATGGTCACTGACCTTGCAGTGGTTAGCATGGCCCCAACAGGTCTGTGGCAGGGAAGGAGGAGGTCCCTGGTGGGAAGGTGCTCACGTATATTTTTTAAGTTCCTCAAAGTTCTCACGTATGTTTTTTAGTTCTTCTAAAATAGCTAGAATGTGAAGGCTGTGTTCCTTCCAGAGGTGGCCTCAGAAAGGGGTTGGTCTAAAAGAAGATGGGTTAGGAATATGCAACTAGCCTTTCTGTCTTGGTTTGCCATGTCTGAGGTGATCATTCTGTTTGATTGTGTTCTGCTCTTCTAGTGTGGCAAGGGTGACTGGAAGCATTTGCAGTGTTGTGTTGAATTTCCTGCTCTAATATTCCCAAAATAATTCTCAGTGATAGCCTCTGCACCTGAGTTTATCTGTAAGGCGGAGGGAGACTGCTTCTTGCCTTGTGCCCACTGGGAGAGGATTGGGGGACCATATTTGGTTGATGTTAGGCCTTGTAGGACTTGTAAGGAAACTCTCTTTATGGCTGATTTACTTTTGTGCTGCAGCAGTATCTTTCAGTTGCTGGGGGATCAGCTTGGAGAAGAGATGAGCTTTAGGCACCCTTCCTGTGTCCACCACGCTAATGACTGCAGCTTTGTTGATTGGCTTCAGACAGTCTCATGGACTTCCTCTCCTGTGTGTCCAGGTGTACTCCGGTTGTGGCATCGTGTACTGCAGGATGAGGGATGTGTGTGACCAGCTGGCTATTGAACTGAGCTACCGAGGAGTGAAAGCCAAGGCCTATCACGCAGGTATTAGAAGCTGCACCTGCATCTCTCAGTAGCTGGTAGAACTGATCTGGACCACCTTTAAGGCCTGGGTTGGGGCTACCTAGAGAACAGCTTTCTTGGCATGGTCTGCAATGTGTCTGATGCTGATGCATCAGGTCTGTGAGGTAAATGCAGGGCCTTCAACAGAATGGCATTCCCTTCGCTCCAGAACTGTTGGTTTTGTTGGAACTTGCATGGCCTAAATGTAACAACTGCTTTTATCCCAGGAGGGATCTGAATTTTTCTCTTTGAAAGTCAGCTGCTGCTGACTTCTGCTTGATCGCAGGCCAATTTAAGCATGGACAGAGAGGAATATGTACATGTCTGTTTCAGTGAGGGCTTGGCTCACAATGGGGGAATGGAGGAGGAGAAAAATCCTCTTGCCTCTTTTTTTTGTTGTTTCCTTCCCTCTTTTTCCCTTCCCAGGACTCAAGGCAGCTGATAGGACTTCAATCCAGAATGAATGGATGGAGGAGAAGATTCCAGTTATTGTTGCAACCATCAGTTTTGGAATGGGAGTAGACAAAGCAAACGTCAGGTGTGTGAGGCTGTGTTGTGCACCACCAGAGCCTGAAACCTGAGCAGTGGGAAGTGAAAGCCTCAGTCTCTCTGTTACCTGATACATCTCACTAAAATGCCTGATGAACACTTGCTAAAACCCACAAAAACAGAGCTGAGATTTTTTTAATCTTAGAAGCAGCAAAAACAAACCTGGAAGGGTTTTGTAAAGAAATTAAAAACAAGATACCAAAGCTCCTCTTTGCCAGTCATCTTGAAAACCAAGAAAATTGGAGGAACGCTTGTTTTTTGCCACACCCTCCAGGGTTTCAAAAAGAGCCATCTCAATGCAGTCACAGCTGTCCCTTTCACTTCTCTTAGTGCAATAGTTGCTGTTAAAAAGCAGTGGGAAGAAAATCTGCACCTAAAATAATTCATACACCCTCTACTAAAATAGTCAGAGCCAGCTTTTTTTAGATCTCCTTTTGCAATGCAATGGGGAAAAAATAGCATTCACAAATGGCAATAACCATATAAAAAATGCAGCTCTAGTCCAAGGACAGAAAATTTGCACGTGTTTTCAATTGCTGTTCCTCTGGGACTTCTAACTGTCGCTGTAATTGCTCTGTGTTAGAATTCCTGCACTGCAGTATGGCTATGCTGAGTTAGTATCATGAGCTGTGATCACTCAGGTAACTCAGGTGCAGCTCACACAACATCCCCCACAGACCTAATCTTTACTCTAAAATCCACATAAAGCAATTGCTCTGAACGCTGTGGGAGAAGGGCAGGACGTCACTGAGACAATCACATCAGTTCACAACTCTGCCATCCTCTCTGTGCCACTGTGCTGCCAGATAGCAGCATCCCAGAGCAATGACAGACTCTGACATGCTTGATGCATGTTGCCCAACAGAAATGAGAAGTCTCCTGGGATAGCAGCAGGAGTTAATGACCTGCTGAAACCACTCTGCCCTGTTAGTGCAGTAGTCATTAAAAAAGGCAAAGAATAACTGAAATGCATAGGGCTGATTGAGAGTGAAATATAGTGGAATATGCCTGTAATATGGTTGGTTTTCAAGGAATGGAGTTAAAATGACTCTTCACAGGATGTTTTGTAATAGTTTAAAGGACATAATACCCGAGCCCAGGCAACAAGGCACTGCTGCTTAGCCTTTGCTCTGTGTTGGCAGAGTTCTGAGTTTTCACGTGTGTGTTATCAAGTAAGATCAGGTCTGACAAGTTCTGGAGGTGACTCTTCTGGACAAAAGGGAAAACAGAGGTGTCTCTTTTTCTGACAGAATTTGTTCCCCTCTCTTCACTGCTAATTCAGTTTTGTTAGAGATTATTTATCAATTCCTTCAGTAAACTTCCTGATGGGGATTAAATGTATAGGGCTCTGATGCTTCCTGCCTGACCTGTTCCTGGAGTGTCTGTGTTTGAAGAAACATGTTTGCTTGCTTTTCCACACCCATATGCATCATACCTGCCTCTGGGACACGCTGGTTTTGAAGCAGACTGGTATTTAAAACATTGGCAGCGTTACTGTACTGTAAAATCCTCTCAACACAGGTATAAGCTGAATTGCTGAATAGTCAGGTACAAGCAGGTTTAAAGCAGTCCTGCAGTCGTGTGTTGAAAACCTTCCTTCAGAGATTACAGAAAGTTTAGTAATGATTCTACAGTTGTATTTGCTGACTAGGAAGGATGCCCTCTTCTACAAGTAAGCTTGGTGACACTGAATTCCCATGCAGACTTTGTTGGTAAAGAGAAGTGTCTTTCTAAAATCGAGTCTTTTAAAGCATGTTCTGTAATGTTCAAATTGTGTTCCACAAAATAAATAGGACTTTTTTATTAATGCTGTATTTTATGGTAAAATCTCCCAAACTCCTTAAATCAATGTCCTTATTCTCAGTCTTCATAGCCCTACAATGTATGCACGTTTGAGATATTCATGTGCTCATTCTTTTCCATGCATTTGCAGTGACATCTTGCTCACATGTTGTTCAGATGCATTTGTTTTCTTATAGCTCTGCTGCTTTCCATGTGTCTTTTGTGTTAAGAGGACTTCAATTTCTGCGTGAAAAATACCTTGCTCTGCTAAATCCTCTGTCTTTTATGCTTTTGCTACCCTGTCTTTTTAGTGTTGTTGATGTCCACAGCCAACACAATCATGTATGCAGTGACCTGAGAAACCTGCAACCTTATGTTTCCCGTTGTCTTATCACATGCAGATTTGTTGCCCATTGGAATATCGCAAAGTCAATGGCTGGATATTACCAAGAGTCTGGCAGAGCTGGGAGAGATGGGAAGCCATCCTGCTGCCGCCTCTATTACTCAAGGAATGACCGGGATCAAGTCAGCTTTCTGATTAAGAAGGAGCTCTCTAACATCCAAGTAAGATCTGCAGAATAGTATCCACCTGCCTAGATATGCTGCCTTTGCTCTGATCTGGTTTGCCTCTTGCCTGCAGTGGCCTCTGAATATGCAAAGATGAAATGAGTGTTTCTGGGTCTAGAGCTGTCTGTAGCCCTGTTTCAAGGGACAGTAGAAGGGAGCGAAGCAGGAAGGGGAAGGGCTGCCAGATACAGCTCCAGCTCTGTTAGAGGCATGGGTGAGCAGAAGTGTGGAGCAGAGTGGTGTCTGTATCTGTTTGCCATATTGATCAGAAGGGTTAGATTTGGTCATCACTAGAGTTACTTTATCTGTTTATATTTAAACTGAAGACTATAGTTATTGTCCCCATCTACTTTCAGGAAAAAAAAGGCACCTTAAAGGAATCTGACAAAGCTGTGATGACAGCTTTTGATGCCATTGTGAACTTCTGTGAGGAGCTGGGGTAAGTGCACTTCTTTCAAACACTTTAATGTTTCAGAAACCATGCCCTGTCCCTTCTGAGGCACTGTTATGGCTAAGATCTTGCATATCCAGGACAAAAAGTACTGAATGAATCACCTGGTATCTTGCTGTCCAGACTGAGGAAGGTGTCCCCGAGACATCTCCCGCTCACTCCCACCTCTGAGTTAACTGAGATGTTGGTCTTGGAGCCTGACCAAGTGACATGGTGATGTTAAACTCTAAGTCCTCTGGCTATGGATTTTACTGTGTTCTATCTTTGATGATGGGCTGACTTATTTGCATTTGCTTTTGTTTTGACTCTTTCCTCCTTCACTACATCATCCCTCTTCTAAGGAGACAAACAGATGGCCTAATCAGCATGGGATGGAAACGTTTAGATTTAACGTTTCTGTAAATCTCAGGAGCTCCACTCTGCAAAGCACTAGGTATCCATGATTCTTGACCTTAGAAGGAACTGATGGTGCTTAGAATGTTTCAAAAACAAGCCCAAATTATGGATGTGCCCAATCTAAATGCAGACTAGCAACCGCAACGTGCATTGTTCAGGTTTAGTTCATGACTTGTAAGCTGTAATTGTACTAATTGCTATTCTATGGTGGATAAGACATCAAAGCTATAATTTTGCCAGTAAGAGAGCAGTATATGTTCACTAGCTGAAAATGGGCAACATGTGTCTTGCTTTCAAGTCTGCATTTTGTTTCATTTTTTGCACCTCTGTCTAGGGCAACTTTTTTAGTGTGAATGTAACACATGCTTCTTTACTGATGTCTTGGTGAGCACCTTCTCTCCTTGTGGTCATGTTTGGTAAACAAATCCTGGTTTTATGGAGTTGCTCTGGGGAAGTCTTGCTTGTACTGAAGTATGGCACAACACTGAGTCCTGGGGCACCTGAAGGAGCATTTCTTTGCCCAAAGTCAAGGTGATTCTGGGAAGTAGCTACTAGGAGGCTTCTTTGCTATAAGAGTTTGATCCACTTACTTGGCTAAGCAGCTCTGCTCCTTCTGGTGCATGTTACCAGCTCACAGCAAAAGTGGTCAGATGGCTGTTTGCGTCTGGGTTTTGTATAATCTGAGAGGCAGCTGTATCTATCTGGTTAGATGCTAAGCTCAGGAAACCTTGTCTTGGTATCTATTTCTCCTTGAGACTTAAGCTGGTTACTAGTAGAGTTAGTCATGACAGTCATTTCTCAGGGTGGACACTAGTGCCATAAGAACTGGGCTGGAACAAGCCAGCAGCAGTCACAGGGCGTTCCAGGGTGGTGTCCCAGGGAGGGCATGAGTTAGGCTCCATGTACAGCATCTCTCACTTCAAGCATGCTGTAAAGAGCCTGACTGCTCTCTGAAGTGAGGACCTTCTCTAGAGTTGCACTGCAGCAGTGAAGCAGTGACTGAGCAAGGACAGAGAGAAAAATATTCTCCTTTGCTCAGATGAATAGAAATAGGATTTCACCGGGTACATAAGAGAGATTTCTGTAAGGGAATATCACTGACCTAATTAGAAATCACATGTCTCCCACACTTTTTCTTCCCTCCCCCAGCTCAGTACATTCTTCCTACTATATAACACGCCGCGTGCATCCCAGGGTTGCATATTGCAGCACAACTGACTGGCTTCCCTGCTCATAACTGTACAGGAGACTAAGGTGCTATGTAAAGGAATGCCATGTTGCATTTCTTTTTTACATTTTGAATTAATATAGTTCTGTTTCCTATCCAAACAGTGAAAGCAAACCTGAAACTCTGACCTTGCAAGTTCTAAATAAGAACAAATAAAGACAGACTTGTATACTGGCAGGCAAGTTTTTGCATAGTATATTTAGGCTATTGTCTGGGTATGACAGGAGAACAATGGTATAAGCTGCTTTTAGAGAGTGGGTTTAGACAAACCTTTTGCTGGTCAGAGTTCCCTGTTCCCCATTTGCAAGATGGAGAAAAAAACATGTCAGTGCAGCCACGGAAGACATCTTTATCAGTTTTAGGGGGTGGTTGACTATTTTCCACCTCTAACCAGTGGTTTTGCTTGAAAGATGAAAATCAGGCAGAGATAAGTTGACTTTAGTATTTGGCTGGTCATGCAGTTCCTGAACACAGACAGCCTTATGTTTGAGTTTGCTGTGGACTTGCAGAACAACTTGCTGGCATTGGTGCATTGCTCTTGATGCAGGAAAGTTGCACGGGGAGAAATAACCACCCAGGGAGAGACAATGAGAAAGCTTTCTGTGAACAACACAATTGGGTAGTAGCTGGGCTGATTCTTGCTTAGCTGCAGGGCTCCAAGTACTGTTGTCTCAGCTTCACTGTTTATGCACCACTGTGTTTGTGCCTTGGAGATGAGCAGCACCCAAAGATGGCAGCAAACAAGAGGAGAGCAATAAAAACAAGACAGAAGGTGCCAATCACCACTAGCCCTCCAAGAGCCCAGTCACTTGTTACAATCCGCCCCTTTAGGTCTTCCAGAACTGAGGATGCCTCTTGTACTGATGGCATGCTGGCTTCTACCCTGCTGGAGGTAGACAAGAACAGTATCAGATGTTGGTGTATCCTCTCTATGCTCCCAGCCACAGTCCTGAAACCAGTATCAGCATGCATGCCTGCAGGCATCCTTCTTCCAAAAGGGAGAGTCACCCTTCACAGAAATGGGAGCATAAACCAGAAGAAGGATAGCTGAGGCCAGTTTCACAATCAGATCTACAGAGATGTAAAGAGGAAAGCTTCTGGCTTTACAAGATTTTGGGGGTTGAAAGTTATTTTAATCATTGTTTATCAATATTTTTCATAATATAGTGTGTCTTCCAGCATGTTCAGTGTGAACCCTTCATCTCTGTCAACTGCACAGCCTATGCATGAAAGACAAGTATTCAGTGGGAGAACTTGCTTGATACCATTGGAAGAATCCCTAAAAAGGACTTGGGCACTTAAACTCTGAGAACATACTGGAGACTAAATGAACACTTATTTAAAAGCAGACAAAAACCCCACCAACAGTAAGCAAAGACCTTCATGTACAACTTGTTGCCCCATAGGGCTTAGAATAGTGTAGTTATGTAAAAAAGGTCCCCTGTTAAGAGGGTTTGCTCTAGTAATGCTTTCTGTTGCTCTGCAACAGAAGCATAAGTTTTCCTCCCATGAAGTACTTAAGCTCAGCAATAATTTAAACTGGGATCTCAGTGGGTTCTACGCACTTGCTCTTTCACTGATACTTCACATAATGACTTGGCTATCAGCTTTCTAAAGAACATCCAGCATCTCTTTGCAAGCATCTTGTGGTTTTACTAAAGCTTCTCAAGGGAAAGGATGGATTATTTCTCACATTTTCTCTCAAATATGACCATGCAGACTTAAGAGAGGAAGAGATCTTTGTTATTTTTGAAAATTTGTTTGATTGGCTGCCCCTTATGTCTGTATCCTTAATATTGTAAGGAAGAGAACTAGCCATGTAAAGCATATTTTATCCTCAGCAAGTCACACTTGACCATGAGCACAAGCTCACACTTCAGTTTGGTGAAGCCAAATATATTCAGTTTGTGCTTTGTTTTCTGGAATGATAGCAGATCACTATGCCTAGTCTCTAATCAACAGGATTAAAGCTGTTCTGGATAGCTTCCTTTGCCTTTAAAAAGGAGGCAGCCTAGATACTAGTTCTGTAGACCCCAAGGCAGAAACCCTGTGTGACTGTACACCCTAGAAGGTTCCTGTCTCTCTTGCTAGCCACAGTTAATCTCCTGAAATAGGAGTTGTATGCAATTTTATAAATACCTGAAGCTGTTGTGTTTGTAGTAAGCGTTTCTTCTGGTGCCTCCTCTGCACCCACTCCAAGAGATCTTGGCCTGTGGTGAGGGACCCCCTTACTGCACCTGAAGACCCACAGAGCTAGTATGGAAGTTGCCTGTTTGTACTGCAGTAAATAATTAACAGCTGACTTTCCTCCCAAGGTGTGGCTAATCTAATCAAAGGCCTTGAGCCCAGTTAAAAAGACCTAGTTCAGCTGTTGCTTGGACATTTCTTCCTCTCTGTGGCTTTATCCATTCATGTACCTGTTCCAGTGCTTGTAAAGGCCCACTTATGTCCTCTAACTGGGAAGGGCTGCAGGTTGTGGTAGAGAGAAGAGGGCTTTGTTTCCTGGATCCTGACCAGATCTGTATTGTAAGCTGCATTAGGAGACTGCCATATCTAAATGAGACTGTGAACAAGCCTGCCCTCCAGTCCAAACTTCATCATGACAGTTTAGGTGGATAAACTCATTACAGAGTCTTGCACTGCTGTTGGCTGTGGTCAAACTGACTCCCTATTGCTTTCCTAACTGAAGAAGACCAGAGGGATGGTGCTGGAGAGAGGTGGGATGGGAGGAGGAGAGTGTGGTGTGTGAGACTGCCTGTGTGTAAAAGGAAACTTGTTTTTCACAAGCCAAACAAATCACTTTGAAACCAGAGGGATGATGTTACAGAATAGAAGCTATTCCATTAAGCTGTCAATACAACTTCAACCACTTCTGCTGGAGAGCCTGGCCTGACTCTCTTTTAGGTTCCTCAGGGTAAGAAACTATTTCAACACTTGTATCATCAGGACTGATGTAATTGTATTCCCTTGCGGTTCCTTCTAGGCTCACTCAGGCTTTCATAACATGTACAGAAGTTGCTGTGTTAGAAGCAGTCTTGCCTTAGCCTGTGCTCTTTGGAATCTCTCTCTGCTTTTTGAAACAGAGAGGATCCATCCTCACTAGTGCTCAGGGCATTCCAAGTCCCTTTATGTGGGTAAGGACTGAAGCCAAAACCACAAAAGCTTGTGTGAGTGGTGAGCAGCGACCCAGAGACTGGCACGTTTCTAGCCAACAGAAACTGAAAAGCTGCAGTAAGCTGGGGATTTGCTGGGCATTGTTCAGGCCAACCTGATCTATTGCATGCGAGAAGGCCTCAGACCCAGCCCAGCCCAGGCAAGCAATCAGCATACCTAAATACCAAGTATAGGAATAGTCCAGCTGAGTACAATGGTACAAAATAGTACAAAGCAGAACACTAGGCCTGTGAGGTCCAGGCAAGTATGTAGAAATAGGTCCAGGGACCCCTCCACTACGTGGTAGCTGCTTCTCTGCTCCAGAAAGCCACCTGAATTATTTAGAGAATTGCTTCATTTTCTCTTTTTTTTTTTTTGTTTTGTTTTGGTTTTTTTTAACAGTGCTGTGTTTATTCTCTGTTTCTAGTTCAGGAACTTGCAGTGATAAGACAGGAGCCAGTTCTCTTGTCCCCCTGCCTGGTATCTGCCAGTGGTTTAACTTGTGACACCACTGGGAAACATGTATTTGTAGCTTTTCCTGTTGAGATAAGGCCTGGCAGCTTGTTCCTAGTGACAGCAACCTGTCAGTCGTTGGTGTGTTTCCAGCCCGCTGAGCTTCCTCCTGACTGTTAGCACAGACTGGTTCCATGCGGCTGAAACATTTCTCAATGGGATTCTGTTAATTCCTGCAGCTGGCACTGTGTAGCACGGGCTGGGAAAAGAAAGTAAGCTCTGTCCTTTCACAGGTCTCGTGACTTAGACACAGAAATGTCTGTTGAGCCTGTCTCCTGTAAAAGAGGTTCAGAGACTTCCTATACCACCTTGAATGAGCAAAGACGTATCTGACAGAGAGGTTAGTGTGATGCATCCTCTGAATGTTGGTTAGAGTAAATTGATGCCACGTTTGATCTTATCCTACCCTAGCATATTGATGGGGAGTGAAATCTTTGGGACAGTGTAATAAAGGCTGGTGCTTTGTTAGTCTTAGTGTAACTGTGCATGCAGTAGCTCATTCTAGTGCAGCCTTCTGTTGGCAGTTGTCAAGTTGCGGCTCAAGTATTTACTTTTCAAGGAACATCCCCATCTTCTGCTGGAAAGTTTTTCTTTTTACTAATTTAAAAGGAGCATTGCTAGTTTGATGTATTTTTTTTCTTAATTTTTAGACTATTCTGTGTCACTGGCTGCAGATATATTCCAATGTGCAGCAGTACAAAAATGCAAAATACCTAAATCTAGTTTCTTTGCAAAAATTAAAGTGCATTAAATACATAAGAAGTTACTGATGTAATGTGCTTTTTACTAATTTGGGTGCAGGGATCAGAGAAAGGTTTCTTTACAAAGTTTTCATTTTTTTTATCCCTTCTGAAGTGTGAAGCATGTTTAGAAGCCCACTGTTATAAACTTGATGACTGTTTTCTCTAGCTATATGTTGGCTCTGGTATATACATGTGTAATCCTTTTGACTCCTCTACACTTAGCAGTTGGAATACAAGGGTAGAAGACGACTTATCTATATGCATGTAACTTTTTATACCTTCTCATAAAGGTGGTTGGTTTCAGATTTGTGGCTGAAAGGCCAATGGCTTAGAGTTAGGTGCAGTATGGTCTTCCGTTTGGCTGTCCCAGTTATGAAAGTTGTGGCCTGCACCATAGCCTGGTACTTACATAAATCCTTTCCTGAAGTTCACTGAAGTGTAAACCAAACATACACAGTGGCTGCGGCATGGAAAAGGGGTTTATTTGCACTTGTTAACTTCAGCCATACAGCCTGTTCTGGGCTCTGCTTTGTCACAATGCCCGCTGTCAGCGGCTGCATGTATACCCTGAAGTGGTGCTTACCATACTGTATGTCACTCCTCTGAAATGCCTTTGTGTATGCTAATAAACATACCTTAGGCATAATGTTTATGTCCACTAAAATAAACTGCACAGAGTGCAGGGAGTCAGGCAGACAGGTCTCTTGAGTAAGGATAGGGATTTGTTCATCTGGAACTCCCATGCTCTGTACGTACCATTCACCTGCAATAAGCAGAAGAGCAGAACCACACGGGGGTAGGGAGGGAGCATGATTAGCAGCAGAACAATCAAATTAAGCCGTAGCATTTCTGAGTTTTTTCCCTTTTGCCTTCGTCTTTCTGTTTACAAAGGGTATTGCACGTGATCTGATTTTTCTCTTTGGCAATTTCACATCACTGTAACACCAGTGACACAAGCAGGAAGCATTTGTTACCAGCTGTACTCAGACCCTCAGCTGGCATGTCTGGGTCAGTAGGTCCACGACTTGTTGTTTTCAGCAGACATCTCCACTAAATGTGTCTGTTGTAGATGGCTTTTAAGAGAGCAGGTTTGGGCTTGATCCAAGATGTACTGAGCGCGTGGACTTCCCAGTGATGTCAGGTGGGTTTTGCTAGTGCCCAGCACCGTCCTGCGGCATTAGCCACTTGTGAAGAGAGTAGGTGCTGCCTAGTGTGTGGCAGGGTGCGTGTTCTCTGCTTTGTTCTGTGGCTCCATGCTCACAGAGGGAGTCCTTGGCTGGCCCAGCTGCAGGGCTGTCATTGGGAAAGCCTGTCTGTTTTCTCAGCAGCATGTGTCCAGGTACCCCCACCCCACCCCAGAAGAGGGAGACAGTTATGGTAAAAGAGCATTACCTTTCTGGTAGCACCACAGAGCTCAGTAGTGGCTGTCACAGAAAGAAGGAATTCCATGCTGTGATTTCTGGTCCTCTGAGTCATATTAATTAATATTGTTATTGTCATTTTCAGTGAGCTACTGTAGGCAGTCATTCCCATAGGACTGAATCATGATGTCCGTGCATGTCCTTCATAGTAGGTTGTGTCACCTCTTGTTGTACTTCATGAATGGGCAGTTGGGCGGACTTGGATCTTCCTACGTCTGTGGTCAGGATGTCTGTCGCAGCCGCAGCAGCTGTAGCAGCAGCAACTGCAGGCAATGATCATGAGCACCAGGACAGTAACTAGAAAGAGAAGCAGAGGATATTGCTTTATGGTGTAGGAGCAATCATTGCAGAAACCCTATGTCTCCTCCAAGTTGTTCAGTGAGCAATAGAATGAACAAAGCCTGGTTTCTCACCAATTTTTTTTGCCCTATATCCCACCTCCCTCCTCCTAAGCTCCTGCTCCCTCGTATTAGTTATCCATTTAATCTGGACAATCATTACTGGATATTTCATGATCATAAGAGCTAGGTACCAAACCACATGGGGGTATATCCTTACCTCCCTAATGGGCTGTTGTTTCAGAGCTGACATGCAGTAACTAAGTGGAGCTGCGTGCCTGGAAAGTATGGAGATGCCAGCTCTCCCCATAGTTGTGTCAGAGGCAACTTGAGAGGATTTGGTTAGTCAAACTGGCAGTTGCATTTCTGAAGAGTACATGCAGTGTACCCTTCAATAAGGATAGATATTTGTGACTGGTTGACTTTACTCTTTCTTATGTATTTAGCTTGAAAAAATAGATACTTCAGATGCAGGGTTTTGTTTCACAAAGCAGTGGGCTAACTTACTGTTATTCTACACTAGGAATAATGGCTGGTGTTGGGAGGGCTATTTTTGTTCATCTGGAATAGAAAAGGATGGCATGTTTAATCCTGCAAAACACGAAAGAGTGCGTGAACGTGCGCGTGTGCGTGCATGTGCTCCTTAAAAGTCTGGAGCTGGACTGCCAGGTTACTGGACCGGTGAGGAACCAGCTGTAGGTATGAAACAAATAAAACAGCAGGTGTGTCTTTCTGAATTCCAGCCCAGGGAGGAGTGTCCAGGCTGGCTGTACACCCTTCCTTTTGGCTGGGAGCAAAGTGTACCTCTTTGAGGGGCAGGGCCTTCCTTCCTTCCTGCTTGTTTTCCCACTGTCTAAACAAACTTCATGCCCCTTGATCAAGCAGCTCTTTGTTATTCCTTCCATGCCATCCCCACACAGAGCAGCAGGAGGGATCTTGCCATTACCAGAGGAGAATAAACAGGCTCATCTGAAGCATACTGGCTTCCACTGAAGTGGGCACAGGAATGACACTCAGAGTCTCAGACTTTAAGTGTCTCCTGCGGCAGCAAGATGCCCTAACACCATTAGTCATAAACTGTGTCCTGTGCATCAAAACATTGCAGCAGCTCTGGGTTGGTTAAAATACTGCTTAAATATGAGAGCTTTGTTGCTTATTGTGCTCTGCGTGCATGTAGAGATACACACTGAGTATTAGAAAATTACCTCAAAATTAAACTGGGCCTCAGAGCACAGCCTGGAAAACAACTACCAACAACTCTGACCCACCAACAAAGATTGTGGAGCAAGCTGCCCCCCTAGAAGAGCAGAGACATTCTGACACCCCTTGGCCTCCACCAGTAAACTCACCGATAAACAGAAGAACCACACAAAATGACACAATCTCCACCGGGTCAGCCTTGGGCAGTTTCTGGAGCTTAAGGAGAAACTTCTCACCAATGGTTTGCATTTCCTTCAGAAAGCCTTCAGATGACATTCTGGCTCAACCTCTCCAGGCTTTATGCTGTAGAAGAACCAAATAGAGAGGAAACCTTTTCACTGACTAATGCTAGGAAGCTGCCAGCCTTCTTATAGAGCTGGTGATCACAAGGAAAACAAGTTTATCTGGTCTCAGTCCTTGCTCCCAGTAGCTAAGGTGGAGGACTCTTAATTGTGTACGTGTTCTGGCACTGTTTTAATTTCAAAATCTGTCTCTGAGGGTGTCTTTGTTCACTTGAGCAAAGGCAAAATGGTGTTTCTTCTAAAGGGACACTTATTTCAGCAGGCATAGAGTTAGAACTGGACAGTGGCTACCCTTGGCTTTCATCCAGTGAAAGTATTTTTTTTTTCCAGTTGTGCTAACTTGTCCTTCCAGAAAAAAACGCAATTCTAACTTGACTTGAATTCCAAATGCTGAACTCCAGTGGTACATAGTTTTCAGTTGTGTTTTACAGACTAACACAAAGTAGACTCCCTTGAAGACTTCTCACACTTTCAGCTACAGAAAGCCCTTTCAAGAACTAAGGCACTTACTTCAACACCTCACTGCAATACCATTAATAATGTTTTATCAACCAGTTTTACTGATATTAAGTGCTATTAAGTGATATTAAAAGCTAAAGTCTGCATTCAGTGGGGACAGCTGGATGCTTTTCAAGTTCTTACAGATGACTGCAAATTTTATATGGTAACTAAATGTAGCTTTTTTCTTTTAAGCCACAGTCTGTTCTAATTGAGCAATATATGAATTGAACAGTGGACATCCACCAATCACTACTGGTGATGAGCAAAGCAAAAGCCCCTGGATCTGTCAGGGAGATACTTCATTGTGGAACTAATCCCTCCTGCCCTGCTCAGTAATCTTACACCTTCTTTATTCTCAGAATGATCACCAGGAATTATTGTTACTTCAAAATATTATGAGTCTGGTCAAAGTTAAGTGCCTTGGTTTTGCCACCAATATTTGCTGTTCCTTTTGCCCTGTGAGCAAGATTTTGGAAGGCACTGCAACAAACAAGCTTGCATGAGAGCTATGAAAGTTCAAATTTTACTTCAGTCAGTAACTGGAATAGGATATTGTTGAGAAATATCCACTGTTTCACCTAAAACAAGTGTTTGGACAGGTGAACGCTTGGATGGATTATAACTCTTATGTCATTATTATATCAGAATGTACTAGCTTGCGTCTGTTGTAATAGTCAACACTGTTTTAGGACTTCAACACTGCAATTCAATATCCTAGTCTTGACGATAACACAAAGCCACGTGACCAAGACATTACTTCCAGAATAAGCCAACCAGTTCATAACTCCACATCTGGTTTGGTTACTCAAACAAATGGATGCTTGGAGTTCAGTTTTTCTAAACACACTGAGGACGGAGAGACCTTGGCTGTTTCTTTGCATGCTGGGCTTAAATACTACAGTGCCAAGTTAAATTACATTTTGTATGTTTATGCAATTCAAAAAGGGTTTTCTTTGTTCTTTTAAATCCAAGCTAAGGAATAAAAATCTGAACCAGCTGGTTTCCTAGGGATGGGTGTGGATGGAAAATCTACATCTACAGAAAGATCTCTGTGCAACTTAGCAGGGAGGCATAGCTATGGCCTTTTGACCTGAAAGGGTCACTTTTGAGACTAGGGTGAAAAAGTTCTGTCCAGATGATTGCTGTACCCCAAACGAGCTGCTCAAAAAAAATGGCTGCTTTATTCTTCGCACAGTGCTGGAGGATTGTGTGTCAGCAGGTTTCCAGTTTTGTTTCAATTCCAAGAGATGGTGGTGCAGGCAGAGGTGAAGTGATTTGTATTTTCTGCTCTTGGCTCTAGAAGAAAAACTTTTTTTAAAAAAATAAGTATTTCTGGCTCTAACATTCTGAAAATGTTTGTTCCTTTTGGAGGTGTTTCTGCCAGCCCAGGAGCTCTCCTAATAAGGAATCTGCTGTAACCTTTTGTGCCATGTTTTGGGCTGCACCAGAAGCAGCAAGTATAAGAGTCAGGCTTCTGAAGTTTGGGTGTACAGTGTAAAATTACTGATTAGGATTGTAGAACTCCACGTGGATTAGCCAAGTGCCTAGCCTAAAATGATAAGAGCTTGTCTCAGTAATGGACATTCCTCTGCCCATGGTACCTGATCTGGAGCTAAGTGAAGGAGGTTTTATTCTAAAGATTGCAAGGAATGTTTACCTTAGTTTGAACTTGTTCAGGACAAAGTTTGATGTTGGTGGTGCAGTCACCAACCTACCTGTGAGGAAGCAAATGTTTTTCTGCTTGACTGCACTTCTGACTGCACACTGGTTCGAAGGGCGCTCGCTGCTTTGTGATTTCTGCCTGTGGAGCGTAGCAAAAGGGTGAAGAATAAATGACTACTTAAAAAAAAAAAAAAAAAGTAAAACTCCCCCAAGAAAGCTAGTTGTATTCATGGACTTCTGTATCTTCTATTCTACTAGTGATGTAAAGTCTTTGGTCAGGGCTAGTTTTGATTGTGATCTTTTTCCAACTGATTTCAACAGAACAAGATCTTACCCTAGAGATTAGCATAAAGGTAAGGCTAGTGCTGTGTAACTTAAACTAAGTTGGTTTATGCATCTGCCTTATCTTCCTCATGTACAACACAACAGTGATGATGTTACTTACAAATTCTAGAGTGGAGCCATAGGATTTAATTCCTTTTTATTTATTATAATGTGTTCAAGTAAGCTCCCGGTCACCAGCAGTAGTAAAGGCCAGGTGGTGCAGTATATTTGGCTGAAGCAGTAACTGTAATAATTATTGTTAAAATGGGCAAGTCTTGAGAGATTTGAAACGTAAGGTTGTTTGTCTTAACTGACAGTTTACTTTCAAAGATTGGAGTGCTGTTCTAAAGCCTAGAACAACCACCCAAGCACTTCACACGTTCTGTGTGGTTTGGAGCAAACATAATTGTCTGCTAGTGTTTTTCTCAATTGGGAACTTCTCCTTGCTCATTGTCCCTCCTCAAAACCGCATCCACTGAGGATGGGAACCCTCCAGAGTAGAGGAGACACGGCTGTTAGGACAGTAAAGCTGATGAAACTTGTTACGGAAGAAATGCTGAATGATCACTGTGCAATGTAGTGTTCATAATGCATTGTCAGACTAAAGTCATGAACTTTTGCTCTATAGCTGTAGCTAGAGATCATATGAAGTGAAAATAGGGTGAAGAGAGGCAATATGAGAAACACACGTAGAAAAAAAAGTGAACACAATGGTGATGTCTTGCGATGGGCAGTTTGGAAGTTCCTGCTGGGGTGGTGTGGCAACCTGAAATTCATGGTTGCTCTTTAAAAAATAACTCATCTATCCAGTGTTGCCAGTGGGACTAGATCATCAGTTCTTTCTGCCTTCCGCTATGTTACAAGGCCTGGCAGGGGAGGGAATAAAACAAATCTTCTAATTTGGGTTTATTTGGTTTTGAGGGAAAAAAAAAGCAGAGTCTGCCATGTGCCTTGAGTCGTTAGCCTTGGATGAAAAGAGAGAGCCCAGTAATAATGCAGGGGGATGCCTGATGTCTGCAGGTGTGCTGCTCAGCAAAAGGATTAGATGACCCTCTAAAACCAAAGTAGTATGTCCTATGTTTAGGGCTTCTGTAGATTTAGATTCCCAGAAAGTGCTAATGCTTGTTTTTAATGCAGATTAATCTTGCTGTGCCCCTGAATAAAGCTGTGAAAATTGCCATAATAGCATTGAAATTATCTTTCTGAACTGTTCTAATGGACTTAAGCCATATTGAAGCACTCAAAGAAGTTGGCAGCTCAGCCCTCTTGAGAATAAAGCCATTAAAAGGCCTCAATCTAGACATTCAAGAGAAGAGCCTTGGTCAGGGTTTTGTTGTACTGTGAACTGGCTGTGTTTTGTAGCTTCCAAGCTTCAAGCAAGAAAAAGCTTTGAGATAACCATGTAAGGTGAGGTCCCACATCCTTCTGTCTGCCTTAGGCTAGTCAAGTTGCTGTAAGTATTTCGGAACTGATATAAATTAATCGGGTGGTTTTGGTCTGACTTTGGTTTGGAAAGCTGTATCCTATCTGTGTGTCTACACAGGTGCATCAAAAATTGAACTGTAGGGAGTGGGTGAGCTTCAGTTTACTGCTGAGGAATGAGACACTTCTTTAGTCATAACCCTGGTGGCATTTGAGCAGCCTATTTCAGTGCAAAGAACATGAATTTGAGTTTGTGGTTTAGCCCCAGGACTGGAAGTTAGTAAATGCAGGCAGTCTTCCTGGCCTGCCAGTGATGCTTACTGGTTGTGTGACTGGGGTAAGTCATCCATCCCTCTGTTGGGTGACCTCATCTCTGCAAAGCAGTGGAACATGTAACCACCATGAGATGTTTGTTTGTTAATTGTTGTGTGTCCAAGTCTCTAACACGCTCTGAAATGTTTAGATAGAAAGACAGTAAATCCCTGGTTTTGTTGCAGTTACAAAATGAAATGGCCTTTGCTTGCTAACCGCTTGTTACATTCAGTCACTGAGCCTGTTCAGGATGAAAGTACATGAAAGCATGGCTTCCACTCCTGGTTGCTCCTTAGCCAACCATGCTCCACAGGGTTTTATTTCTCTTGACATAATCCTGATCCATTGGTTTTACTGTGCTCCCTCTGGAAAATGGGTTTGTTGCTATAGTAATGTAAAAATGGAGACAAAGCTTTGGAGGGGGGAATCTGGTGGTGGGGATGCCCTGAAGCTGCCAACACCTCTAGTCCTAACGTGGCAAGTCCCAGTGAAGGTGAGCTGGATATCCTCCACTGTGCCCATTGCCCCATCACCAGTGCTCCAGAGACCTTACAAAGTGGGACCTCCCGGAGGTGCCCAAGCAAGCAGAATGCCAGGGCAACATTCTCATTGCAACGTTGTCTTTTTCCCAAGACTGTGGCTGTGGAGAAGCAAATACTTTGTGGTGTTCTTAGACAAGTCAAATAAGTTGGTTGAAATTGGACCAATAATAGGATGGGAAGCCTGTACGGATTGTGGTAGCTTATTTGGTAGAAAATTTTAGAAGGCAATCCCAGCCTTGTGGAAGGAGAGTGCTGAGCAGCTGAAGGGGAGAGGATGCTTTTTATTCTGGTCTAAAACTTTAAAATAAACTCTCACTGTATTTGGCCACTTTCTTAAGAACGTGAAGGTTTGGCCAGTTCCTACACCTACCAGCTTTGTTCTGGGTTCCTGAAGCATGCTTCTGATTTTGTATGGTTAAGGTCTGCAATGCTTCCTGTCCTAAAACAGTGTGGGGCTGCTAGGTGTTGTTACAGCTTAGATGCATTTTGGCAGAACATGTAATAATTCCTGTATGATTGTTTATTGTTCTAAGTTTGTAATGTACTTCTGAGATGAAAAGGGCTATAGAAATGTAGTCATATTATCAGTGCATGGTTTTCCCTCATCATTGTTAATGCAGTGTTTGCTGCCATGACTGTAGTTGACCAGCCATGTGAATCTTATCTATAGTTCACAGACAAGCCCTTTTTCCTAAAAGGGGAGCTAAAGGAGTCAGACAGACCTGTAATTCATTCCCAAGTAGATGAAAATAGTTTCAAGTATCAAGAGAATTCAGTCTTTTAACAGCACACACCCAAACTGGTAAATTGCAGCTCAGTGGCATGGGAGAAAAGCTTTGACTTTGTCAGCTGGTCTGGAAAAGGCGGCCATACATTCTTTCAGATTATAAAGCTGCCCTGGCTGGGTAGCCATTTGGCTGGAATACCCTGTCATCTCCACCAACCACTATTTGGAGATTGGTTTTGAGGCAGCACCATAAATGTTCCTGCCCTCCCCTACAAGCTAATATTAGATTAATATAAAAAGGCACTGAATTCCCTGTAGTAGCAGTTTCAGTAGCTGAGGTACCCATTGGGGCACTGAACTGAGAGTCTCTACACCTCTACAGAACACCCTGTTTTTTTCCAGTCCATCCCACAAACAAGTCCACAAAACTCCATGAGATAATTCCTCACTACTAGTCTCATTTTTAAGTGGGGAAACCAAAGCACAGAGCCATCCAGTGAAAGGAAAAGGTCAATTTTAAAAATAAACCTGTAGCTCTTCTACAAGAGAACTTTTTTTAGGGTTGCTGATGCTTGAATCTAACCTGAATGTCTATTACAATATTAGCAAAATAACCGTTTCCCAGGAAGCTGACAGGTAGCTGCGTGCCTGTGAAAGCATTTTAAATAGTTACTTCACAAATATACTGGGATCTATCAGTAGTTTGGTGTTTGAGGTAAGGCAGCTGGAGCCCCCTGGGAGTGCTGGAAACACCTCCATCTTCTTTCAGTCACCTCTGTGCCCTGACTGGTCTTAGACCTATAGGTCTCAGAAATGACAGGAATTTTTGAGTTTTTTGAAATGTGCTGGTCCAATCCTAGTAAAGATGCCATTTGGGTATAGGAACTAAAAACTGAAGGCTACAACAGCTGCTTCCTCAGAAGAAGCTGTTAGAAACTGTATCAGCTGAAGTTGCACGGGGTGGTGGTAAGAGCCTGCGTGGAGGTGAGGGGTGGGTGCTGCTCCGCTTGCCCAGCTCTGCTCGCTGGCCCACCACAAGCTGTGTGGGTCAGGGGTTTGTGTTACAGAAAGGATCTGCTCTACCAAACTTGGTTTATTTTGTACCTCCACTCCCACAACCGCTTTTGCATTGCCGTCAGGCTGAGGCCCGTGCACTATGACAGCTGCAACACAAGCCATGTCCTGCTTTGTATCCAGACATGTGTTTCATATTGCTTATTCCCCCCCGCCGCATATGTACAACACGGCTGCGGCTGGACAAGCCCCCAGCCAAACCCATTAAGATTTTCTTTTGGCGAGGAAAACTTGGCGTGTTTCTCTCCCTCCCTCCCTCCCTCCCCTGCCCTTCTCCCTTGCTCCTCCCTCCTTCCCTTTTTTTTTTCCCCCTAAACTTTGTTTTTCACGTACTTTGAGAAACCATCTTAACTGCAACAAACAACCTACAGAGACCCTTCATTAGCAGGGTGGAAACTTCCCTCCATCCCTTTTGAACCTAGGGCTAGACTGGAGGCGTGTGGCTCTTAACTACTAGATCCCACACAGGCAGTTCCAATTCGGTGTTTATACAACACGTAGGTCAGAAAGACCTGCCCTCCCTTCCACGTTAATGGGAATGGAGAGAAGTGGAAATACCTGATCCTTAACATTCCTCCCTACAGGCATGTGTAGGATCGAGAAGACATCTTTCTGTGAGAACTGGCTTTCTGCCTCTCTCTCTACCCATTTGTAAACAGCTGACTGTCCGAGCGCCTCCTGGAAGAGGCAAGGGGTCCCAGCTCTGTGCTAGGAGCTGCAAGAGCTTCCAAAGTGAGTAATCGGCTTCAGATGGCAGAAAATAGGGGTTTTATGGGCTGTCTCCTTGCCAGCCCCCCTTCCCGTACCCAGCAGCAAAATGGAGATAGGAGCACAGGTTGTGGGACGCCGCTCTATGTAAAACCAAGCCTTGGACTCAGTGATCTTAAAGGTCTTTTCCAACCTAAATGATTTTATGATTCTATAATTTCATGGATTTGGGGGATCCTTTTTCTCTTCCTTTCCTTCTCACTGCATTCAGACCTGATGGTCTCGTTACTGCAAACCACAGACCATGTATGTGTCTGTATGTGTTCTCTCAGAGCAGTGGTTTCTCATGCTGTTTTGACTAGTAAACCAGCATCTGTGCCTCATACACTAGCTGATTCTTTCCTTAAAACGCTCTTGTTAGAAGCTGTGTAAAATCTGTTTATTTCTATTGGACACAGATGCTTAACTTGCACAGTATGCTAGTTCCCCAACCAGGGTTTGTTTTCCAAGCTCTCTGTTTGCTTCAGGATTTGGGGGATAAAACTTAGCTCCAGCTGGGAGGAGCTCTGGAGAAATGCTGTGGCTGGCACCCACTTGGTCTCACATGCTCTTGCCTGCTCTTGCCTGCCCTGGCAGCTACTTGCTAATGGCACACACACTACTCGCACGGAGGAGCAGACCAGCTCTCTTGCCTGCACTAAGCATTCATATATCAAGTCATCAGTCTGGCGAGTGCCCTCTGCTAGAGCTGCTTATCAGCTAAGGTCACATTCCATAACAGCAACAGAAAAATGAGCAGACAGCCTTTCTAATCAGCAAAGAAGTTGCTTACTCCTGCTCTGACTGTGGAAGCACTGCAGGACTGCAGGCTGGTTCCTTTTGTTAGCGGTCCGGCAGCAGCGCAGCTTTCTGCAATCCTATTAACAGCTTTTCTCTCGCCACCTTTGCTGAGTGTCCCTTGCAAACCAATTCCGGCTAGCAAGCTCTGCTCAACGGCTGATTCTGCAGTTCACCAGACAGAGAGCTACAAAAGCTCCAGCTACTTGCTAACTAGCTGAATGCTAAGGTGCTACGGTTGACCGAACACCAGCAATAGCTCAGCCTTACCCCAGCCGCGCCACGAACTCTTCTCCTCCTCTTGTTGTTCTGTCTTCTTAAACTTTCACGTCATCTCTCCCCTCATCCTGGCTTGTGTCTCGCTCCTCGCTCGGCTCCTCTCTGCTCTGCTGCTGACAGCCAGCTGTTGTCTCTGCCTTTTTTTTTTTTGTTATTGGTTGTCCTGGAGATACGAAGTTTCGTGTTACATGTGTGCCAGAGAGGGAGGGCGGGCGGCGGAGCCTCCCCAGGCTGAGCCAGCCGCTGGTGCAGGCGCCCGAGTGCCACCACTTGTTGCTCGCTTCCTCAGTGCATCTCCTCCGAGCAAGGTCTTTTACTTTTTTCCCTTTTAATTACAGCTTTTTCTGGAGCGAGACTTGAATTGATTCTCTCCTTGCGATAGTTTGGGTGTGTGGTAAAACAATTAACTTTTCTTTATGCTGCCCAGTTTCCTTCGGACTCCCCGGGGAAGGAGCTTTTCTCCTGTGTTCTTTGAAGGGGCAGAGCGAGTAATCGCAAGGACGGTGCAGCACGGTCTGGCGCTGACGGGACAGGGATGATGCTCTGTGCCCTTGACCCAGTCGTTTACTGTCTCGATGCCGTGCGTTTTGCTTCTCGTATTCTGGGGACAGCTGACACCCACTGTCTTGTCTCAGGGGGTTGTTGAAGTTCAGACGATATTACAGAGTCTTTCAGACAGGTGCAAAGTGATAATTTCTCATCAGCCTCGTAATTTGCTCTTCTGTTTGATAAAGCTCATTAAATGGCTTTTGTTCAGCAACTGGCATCTACGTAACTAATTTGTCCTCGTATGATTTTTGTCTTTTTTTTTTAATGCTTTCATTTCTTGGCTTAATTCCAAGACTTGCTGGGGTTTTTTTAGGGGGAGCTCTTCTGAGGCTGTGTTCCCTTCTTTGGCTCATACAAGAGAATGCTTTTTTCTGGTATATTTTGGGAGAGGCAAAGCTTCTTTTGGAATATGTGACTTATTTCTTCTCTGACCATCTGCTTCTACTAATTGCAGGAGTAGGGCTCCTGTTTTAGCTGGGGTACAAAATCAAGGAGTACCAAAAGGAGACATGGTGCAGGCAGCCCTGTGGTCAGTTTAGCACTTTTCTGAAATGTATTGCCACAGACAAAAACATGTTAGTAAACTGGATTGTTATTTGCTCTTCATCTTATCCCATGATGTCAAATCAGGGTAGGATGTCTCAAATGAAATAAATGGTTTTCCTTAGACACTTTAAAGACCAGTGGTCAGGTCATACATACTCCCGTTGAAGGGTGGGGGAGGCAGTTAATACAGTTGCATATTTAAAAGATGAAATAATTTTAGGACATCTATAATAATACAAACTACCATTAATTTATGTAAATCAGCTCTCCATCTCGTGGACATCAGTCAGGTGCTTGTGTGACTCGGGAAGTTTTCTCGCCACATGTTAATGCATACCTAACTGTGTTTCAGGTCCTCTTGTGTTCAGTTAAGCATTAATCCTGTGTTTACCCCCAGCATCCCTGTTGGCAACTCTGGTTTTGGCCTTTTGACTTGACTTACAGGACAGCAATCTTAGGTCTGCAACTGAATTTCCATTATGACCCAACTCATGAGCACCGTTGGCTAAAGTGGGGCTGTGGCCCCGATTTGGGTAATTCTGCAGGAAGATGCAGGCAGTTACAGGAGGCTGGATGGAAAGGGCTTGGCTTTACGAGCCTGATGGGTTAGAAACTAGAACTCCAAATTCCAGTGACTTCAGAGCTGATCTCTGCTTCCGCCAAAGCCTTCCCTTGGGGCATCTCCCTTGTTTGCATTAAGGGACAGAGGTATGTGTGGATGTCCCTCCCCAGCATAAGACTGCTGAGCAGGCTGTAGGAGTGAGGAGAGGGCCTGACCATTACTGTATGCCTCGGTTAACTCTAATACAGATCAGTGCGTGCGAGAGAAAGAGACATGGACTAATGAGAATGCCTGCCTGTTTTCTTTTGGGGAGACAAAAAGCTGACTTGCAGCTCGCTGACATTTCTATAGTCACGTTGCATTGGCAGGACAGGCAGCACCAGCAGTCCTTTTGGAAAGGCAGGACAAGGGGATCGAATGTGTTGTCCCCATCCTGGTCCCCCCACCCTTCCCCACCATGTGAAAGGAGCTCTTTGAGTGCAAGAGGAGAGCGAGTCAGTGCGGCTCCGCGGGGGGATATAAAGCCAGCTTTGTAGTAGCCCTCTAAGCTTTCAGTGCCCGACACTGTCCAGTGCAACCCCAGGCTGCTGCAGCCCGCCTTACCTGAGCAGCGCCAGGTCCTTTGCGCTTCAGCACACCCATTTCATTGCTATGGCGACAGTAATCTGTAACCTGCTGCTTTGCTGCCTCTGCTTGGCAAATGAACCTCCCAGGCCATGGGAATGAGTGAGCCAGCTGCCGCCGTAGACCCTTGCAGGGTTTGTTTGTGATGCTTTGGTAGACATGCAGTTATGTTCCCCCCAAACACATATACACACGCACACAAGACGGAAACTGCATTTGTTAGATCTCTGGCAAGTTCAGACATGCCTTAAAGGGCTTATAATAAGAATAAGTGAAGTTCTCACTCTCTTAATTTTCTCCTCTGTTGACCCACTTTTTGCGGATGAAGTTGGTAAGCCAACTAGGGCACTCCTTGGTAGAGAAGAAAAATCTCCACTTTGTTCTTCCTTGCAGTAAAATAGTTCTTTTCTAAAATAACTCTTGTTGCTGCTTGGCTGCAGGATTTGATCTCTAAATGCCTGATGAAGTAAGTGTTTCTGTGTATCTAGGATCAGCATTTTGGTTAAGGGACAACTGGCTCCTGCTGCTGAGAAACCCAGGTTTTATAAAGCTCCTCTAAATTCTGCCCACTTTCTTAAAAAAGAAAAAAGAAATAAAGTAACCGCCTGCTGGTTCTTTATCTAGTGAAATCAGTGTCTTCACTGGTGTAAATTAGGGAGTGTTCTAGAAAAGAAATTATTTCCGGCCTTTATTGCTAATGAACATATATATCTCTGTCACCAAACTCTTTTTTACATACCCAAAAGCCCTGGTGTCTGCCAGAAATCTTTTGAAGATTCCTGGAAGAATCTAATCATCTTCACATGGCTAGTTTGCTAAGGCTGGTAGAACTGGTTGTGCAATACTGTATGAACAGATGGACTGGTTTTCATGGATGTAGGACTCTACCCGAACTTTGGCTGCTGATCTGAAGCCTGTGTTAGCAGATCAAGACCCAGACTGTATTATCTGAGTAGTGCTCCTTTGTGACTTCAGTCTGGACTCTATTTCTGTGACTTAATTTACATTCTAGTTTCTTCAAATGTAGATTTCTTCACCTTTAAATCACAAACAATAAAATTAGAAGCTATCCAATGTGAAATATACAGACATACTCTGAACTCTGAGGTGTAGGTGTCAACAGGACTTCTTTACACATTTATCCTAGGGCCATACTGATTGGAAATGGAATATATTTGGCCAACGATGCGGAATTAATAACTGCCTATTTCATCCACCATGCCTTTTGCTGATCTTGGAGATCTGAAAGCATTTAGCAGAAGAGATTGACACCACTGTTTGTTTTGTATGTGGGGAAGTGAAGGCAAAGACCTTAAACAAGGTGCCAGGAAGAGAACCCCAGTTCTGCTCCAGGGCTTAATCCCTGTGATTCCTGCTGGAATGGGCATTCTCTGCAAAAGAAGACTCAAGTCCTTATCAAAAGACACCTTGCATTTGGAGGGTGAAGTTCTCGTCAATAAAATAATTACCAGATCATTTTCCCTTTTGTTTCCTAGATGTCGACATGCTGCCATAGCCAAGTACTTTGGGGATGTCACCCCACCTTGTAACAAATGCTGTGATTACTGCAAGAACCCAGGAGCGGTGAAAAGACAACTGGAGTCACTGGAGCGCTGTAGCAACAGCTGGAGCAAAACCTGCATTGGGCCCACAGGCTCCTCCTGGGATAGCTATGACCCAGAGCTGTATGAAGGCGGCAGGAGAGGTTGCAGAGGTTTTAGCAGGTCTGTACTCAGTAGCTCAAACTCAGCTCGTAGGAGCTGACAGAGAGAAGAGAGCATCTCCCAGCTGCAGGCCCAGCCACTCCTATTTGCAGCACATGTTTCTGTGTGGTGGTATTTTCCTGTAACTTCCTGGCAGCAGGAGCTGGAATTTCATTTTCCACACACTTTGGCAGCCTCGATCACATTCATGTTCCAGAGAGCCAAAAGCTGTTTCGACTGACCTAAGAATTGCCCTGCAGAATGTAATTGGTTCAGGAAACTAGCCTGAAATTTTTTGAAAGCAGTAAGTTGGCTCAGCCCATTCACAGTCACAAGGATCAAAAATGCTTAAATTGAGAGCAACATGACAGCAAAGTATGACATGGTCCAGAGTTCATTCCTGACTTAGTATGGCTGTCTGTGGGCCAGCGAGCTGGGGGGCAATGACAGGACTTAGTCATCACAGAGGATGCAATGGAGTGCCGCTGTCAGCTGCTTCTGCAGATTGTTAAATTTTAGTTCCCTATCAGGCTGACAGCAAAAGGAAGATGTGCAGTGGGAAACATGATTAATTCTGTAAAATGCTTGGCAGTGTGGAGATGACAGCTTCTCTTCTTCCTGTTCTCTGGCTGAGTTGCAGTGACTGCGCAGCGCTGTCAGGATGCAAGTTTCACTGCCTGTGCTGCCCGTGAAGCTCTGCCAGGACGCGCAGCACTGTGGGCTGGCCTAGCCCCTCTGCTTTACCTTAAACAGCTTGAGACTGGTAGCTTTGTTCTTCAGGCAAGTCCAGCTGAGTCAGAGGAAACTGGTGTACTTGTGACCTAAGCCCATGTTTGATCTCAGGACCTGAGAAGACATGGCCAGTGCTGTTGTACAGCACACTGTTTGCCACTTGATTTATTGAGCCTCTCCATGACTTGACCGTTGCTTTGCCTTGGAAGTTGTAACAGTCAGCAGCCTTAAAGCTCTGATTTGTGATATCTGTAAGTTTTAGCTGTGACAGCTGTGGAAGGTGGTAAATTCTTGGGCTACATCTGGCGAGAATCAGCTGCTGCATTTCAGTGTATTAGTGATGGGGATTTAATTTAATACAACTGTCTGTGAACAACTGAGGCTGAGGAATGGGTGCTTTGCCCCTTCTGCCATCCCTGCTCCAAGGGCAGAAGTGACTGACACGTTGCGTACATAACACGAGGCAGTGACCCCTCAACCCCACGGGAGAATCTGGCGGAGCTTCTCAAATGGAGCCCTCCATTCTCAGAGCGCTAGTTATGTGCTGCTAGTTCATGTTACTGCTTACGAGTTCATGGGCTTAACAAATCCCATGAATTTTTGGAGGACGCTCACTACTGTCCAGGTTATGGGATGGTAGTGAAACCAAAAGCTGATTGTTCAGAAAGGATGTGAAATACATCATCTTTTGTAAATACTAGGATGACTTAGTCTTTCCAAAGCCTCTTCCCAGTTAATGCTGCAGCTACAGACATGTTTGTTCCTCTTGTGTCCCTGCCTTATCCAGGTATGATGAAGAAAGCAGTGGGAATGGGGATGAAGCCAATGAAGAGAGTCGGAAACGGGAGTGGAACAACTTCTACAAAAAGCAGATGAGTCTGCGCAAGGTGAGTTGGTATCCCCTTGTAAGAGATTCACAGGTTGTTTGCTGTGGGCTTGTCTTACAGGCATAAAGGCTTCCTGGCACTAATGACAGTAAATTATTGCGTCTTACTTTTCTTGTTCTGTTACTTCTTGTACCTCTGCTTTTGCTGTGTTCTCCACACAGTCCTATAGTGAGAAGAAACGCAGCTTATTCATGTACTGATTTCTCTGCAGTGCTAATCAAGAGGATTCCGTTGTCTTTAATACCTCTGAGATTAGTAAAAACAGATTTCCCAGTTCAGCTTCTCTTGCGTATTCCTATAGCAAAGGTGAACTTTTGGCTTTGATTCTCATTCTTTATCTTCTTTCCCCCATTTTGGTGCCTTTTCAGTAGCTTTGTAACTTCAGCATTAATTTTCCCTGAAGCAGGGGTATAAAATGTGTCTTTTGTGCTTCTAGACCTGCATGTGTGTTGCAGTAATGGAAATGTTTGACTGAACTTTGTTTTCTTCCAGGGCAAAGAACCAGAAAAGGAAGATTTTGTTCCTCCAAGTAAATACGTTCTTTGATTTATAGTGGGTTTTCTTTGGGAGAAGAAAGTCTTGTATTTTGCAGCTGCATGCAATCTATGTAGCATCAACACTGGAGGTATCAGTCCCTAGACACAGAGGTTAGGCTTTTGGCTGTGAAAGCTTGGCTGGAGGAGATGGATCAGAGCTTAGCTTTGGTTGGGGTGAAGATATGGAATGCATCTTTCTGAACAACTTTTCCAAATAAGCAAGAGTGAAGGAAAACTCCCTAACATGATTTGGTAGGCTATTTCTGCAGTGGTTATGCAGCAGTATTCAACTGGGCTATAAGGAAACTGCTGAAAAACTTTGCTGTTTATAACTGTGCTATGTGGGGCCCTGTCTGGCAACACAGTTCCTGCGTTATTTTAAAAGAATATCTGGTAGTTTGTGTTACTCTATTCAGCCTCTTTTTTTTTTTTCTTTTTTTTTTTTCTGGTTGGTATTGTGGGGAGCGGAAAAGAGTTGAGTTTTCTAAGAGCTGGGGTTCCTTGGAAAAGGGTTTCCTGAGATGGGGAGGTTTCAGAAAGTTGTTAGTCATAAACTGGCAAAGTAGATGTTCTCATCCAGAGAGAAAAATCTCACTTTGGCTTCTGCCTGCTCTTTTGGAGTTTGTAGCTTCTCCAGGTAAGAAGGGTGAGCGTAGTGGTCCTTGGGGTGACTGTGCAGGGAGGAGCATGCCAAGCAGCACTGGACTGGCACCCTCCCAGTGACAGGGAAGATGTTCTCCATCAGCCCCAGCCCTGATGTGACGCCTTTTCCAAATGCTCTTCTGTGGTAGGTGCAGACTGTCCCTTGAAGGATGCTTTCAGCAGGAGAATCTCTAAGCTCACAGTGAAGGTAAGAAAGGCTGGTGAACATTCAGTCTTGATGACTTGCAAAGAACAACAAAGTTTCTGCCTGCACTGTTCTTCCTCCTTCGGGGATAGAAGTCCAAGGGGCACTGTGACTTCTGTAGAGCATGTCTGAGTATCCCATGTTTCCTAGGGACGGGAACACTGCTTGAAGATGCTGGAAGAAGCTTTGAGCACCAATCAGAAGGTTCCAGCAACAGGAAGAAAAGGGTATGAGAGAAAAGGAGTTCCTTAACACAGGACCTAGTCTTCCCTGAGCAGCATTACCCCTCTCGGGGAATGCCTTTTTAAGTTATTTGGTCCAAGCACGTAGTTTCACTTAACAGCATCCTTCTTGGAGTGACGTTCAGAATCAGGTATGAGCATTCCTGTGTCTGATTCTGCTGAATCAGCTTGATCCTAGGAGTGGCAATTCTTCCCTGTCCCACAAGATGGGGGTGGCGTACCTCTCAAACTGAGCGACTGGACAAGAGGACTTCAATTTAGTCTGTTTTCACCACCCTTTCCATGCTCCAGCAATTCACCGCTGCACCCCTTAGGACTTAATTGGAAGTTATCACTTATTCTTGTACAGGAGGGAGTGAATTTTGTACTTGCTGGGAGGTGCTTAAGCATTAGTGTTCCCTTTGCAGTTATAGAAGTGTGTCTTGCCAGAAATCACCCCAGGCTGTGTTACAGGTCAGACCCTCATGCCTGTGCTGTGGAGCTGGAGTATGAAGCTTTCCGAACCAGTAAAATGGCTAACTCATACAAGGCAGCTGTGCTAAAGAAGGTAGGGCCATACGTCTGCTGTCGTTCCCTTGAACATGGTGTGGCCTCCGCTTGAGGGAAAATAAGGTAGAGTTTGTGTGGAAAAGATGCAGGAGAAGCTCTGCTTTGCTTTGGATGTCTTCCAAATCTTTCTTCTTGATTTTAATTCCAGGAGGGCCCAGAATCAGGTTTGTTTCACATCTTTGTTGGCTTTACAAGCTCTGGAAGCACATACCAGTGCAGGCTCCTCCAGGTATCTTCTAGGTCTGGCAGTAATGGGAATGGGGAGTTCCTCAGGCTGTCGCTGCCCAGAGAGGAGCCTTATTTTAGGTTAGCTAGTTGCCATAAGTCTCTCTGAAGGTGTTTCTGCTCTTGAGATAGGTGTCTCTCCAGGGAGACATTTGTTTTGTCACTACAACTTTTAGTAGGTACAAAGGTAGGAATGCGTAAAGGTTTCTGGCCATTAGAGAATATTTCTGTTCTCTTTTCAGGTAGCAGAAATCAGCAAAGCCTCAAAACAAGGAGAGTTGTTCTCAGTCTTTGGGTCTGGAACTGGTGGCAACAGCAGCTTGGAAACAAAATCCATGTCTCCAGCGGAAGAGGACTTCCTCCCTGCATCCCAGGTTTACTCGGTGAGTGAGTACAGAAGGGATAGACAAGGAGGGAATGGTGTGCTTTGTCTATCTGCTTTTAAAATTTTAAGTCCTTTCTGTGGCCCTAGCTGTATATTTCTATTATAATTGTTCTCCCTGTCTGTCCTTTCTTTTTGGAGTGAGATCAACTAGTCATGCTGGTTCCTATTAGTGAATATAATCTATGTGCAGGCCATACGTTAAATAAGTTTTTCTCATCTTGCCCTAAACAAGGATGCTGTCTGTTTCCTTACTGCGAGCTGATGACTTTAACCTAATCCATTTCCCTGATGCTCCGTTGATGGTTACGATGATAAGTCAGTATTGGAGCCTTCCCCAGCTTATGGCTGTACACACTGGTGTATTGTGTAGAGAAACTCCTCTCAGGGTTCTGCACATGTTCTCAGGGCTTCCTTAATGCTCTCATATCCAAAATTTCTTCTTCTCCCTTTCTCCCTAGTTCAAACCCAAGCGTGTGGGAGCAGGATTTCCAAAGAAATCCAGCTTGTTTCAGACAGCTTCAGAACTGCTGAAGATCCAGGAGGAGAGCGATGTAAGGCCTGTCAAAAAAGAAGTAGATCATCCAAATGGGCAAGACAACAGCAACTGCAGTCTGGAACTGGACACCAGAAACCCTGTTCTCCAGAAGAAAGAAATAGGAGCCAAAGCAATGTGTGAGAATGCTGGGGTAGAAGTACTCCTTCCTGAAAAGAAGGCACAGCAACCCAGTCCAGACACAAAAGCTGTCCTTTGGGACAGCCCTACTAAGAAGTCCAAACCTAGCAAGAAGCAGCAAATGCTCGCAGAAGCAGCTAAAAAAGAATCACAGGATATTTCCAAATTCTTCTCCCTCCCCAAAGGTGGGTCTAAAGCCAAAAGTTGCAGCTCAGCAAAGGAAGATGGCTGTTCTGCAAGTATACTACCTCAGGTTTCTTCTCAAAGCATGTGTCAAGAGAAACCAACACCTCAGGAAAACAAAGATGTCTCTGGAGAAGATGTAACTGGACAGTCCCAGGCAGAGAATGAAGAACTGGGAGAGACAGAAGTAACACTGACTGAGAGAGAGGAGGATTTTAAGACCCAGCAGGCTGCTGAATCTGAACTCCCTCAGGAAGAAATTGCTGTAAAATCCAGGTAAAATCTCTGCCTCTCTGCTCCCTGTGTTGCCCTGTTAATGAGCTGCAGAGCCCCACCAGCCTTGTCCTGGAAACTTGAGAAATCTGTATTAGATGTGGTGAGGAAGACTCTTGCTTTACCACTGACAGGGCATGCAGTAATACCTTCACTGTGGAGTGATTAAAATCGGCCTTCTCTCTGCTCTTCCCACTAGTGTTGCTGAAAATGTCACAGAAACCGAGCTAACTGTTGTTGAAGGTGAGAGTGGGAAGCGACCAGGATCAGATGAGGTAAGACTTTAATGGATGCTGGGTTTCCTCTCTTTCTTCTGCTCATCTTGTGCCAAGTTTCTCTCTGGGAGTGACACTCCTGGCCTGAACCTCACCCGATAGAGTTCTTTATCTGGGGAGGGCCCGGCTGCAGTTACAGCAGAGGGGAGAACCGTAGTTGTGTTGCACTCCCGGTGTTCCCCTGCCACCCACTGCGCCAGTGCCAGCACCTCAGGCTGCAGTGGAAAGCTTCCCCTCCACTCTGCTTTGTTTTCTCTTCTCTGCAACACATGTGACTGTACCTTTGCTGACGACTTGCCCAGAATGAGTCTCTCCACCCCCTCAAGATGTGTAACTATAATTAGCAAGCTGCTTTCTCAAACCAAGGGAACAACCACAGGCCAATGACACACAGGACCACTCAGAAGCAAACCATGCTCACAGCCTTCCTTGCCATTCAGTCTCTGGTTCTGCATTTGGCCTCTGAGACTGCGTGGTAGCTGTCTGCACTGTGTGGTCTTCTCCTTGCTCTTTCAAACTGGAGTGTGGCACACCTGAAGTGGTTGACTATTCCTGAGGGGTGTATCCTCAGCAGACATCCCAGGAAATCTTTTCCTGTCAGTTTTTTCTGTGTAGGACAATGTCTAGCAATTACCTGTCCTAATAAGAGCATGGGGTAACTCTAAATGTGATAGTCCTAAAGGGTTTTTCTCAAAGTCCCTTTGTGTGAGAAACAGTTTATTACGTCTACACAGCAAAATGGGTTACGTAGATTCCTGCATGGCATTCACTATAGGGAGAGCCTGCAGGATGCTGCACATTCTCAGAAGGTAGTGGCTGCTTGGAAGTGTAATGCTGCCACAGGAATTGGTGGGTTTGGTTTTCTTCTGTTCCATCTCCAGGATATGGAAAGTCCTGCAACAAAGCGGCTACGGACAGCGGCAAAATCTTCTATTCTGTCCCAACCAGAAAGCAAAAGTGTTGGTCCAACAAAGAAGAAGGTGACTTTTGATCCAAACTTATCACAATGTGATAAAGAAGGAAGCAGCAAGACCATACAGCCGGTGACCAAAGGCATGTCCCTCAAAGAGACAGCAGACATCGTTGTCAAATGTTTGACCCCATTCTACAAGGGTGGCAAATTTGCTTCCAAGGTAGGGCACAGCTCAAGACCCTCTTTAGCAGAAGGAGATGGCATCTCCCTGGTGATCAGGGGCTCTGAGAAGGGGAAGATGATCTGGATACCACATTTCATTTCCAAGTCCCATCTAGGTGCAGCAACTCACCTCTCCCAGGAAGGGGCTTGTGTGTGATTTAGAGTGGTATCATGTTGGTTCCACACTTGTTTGTGATTTTTCACACAAAAATCTGGCACGTTTTTAAGAACTGCCCCCTGTGGAGTGGCAACAGATCAGGTTCAATTCTGGTGTAGTTCACTTGGTGTGTTCTGCAAGGCAGCACGTGTGTGCGTGTCTTCTGCAGCACTGCAGGGTCAGGTGTATTTGCAGGTTTGCAACGCTCCTGTAGTCTAAATCTGTGAATGGGTTGTGCTACAGCCAGCCTGTGCTGAGGGCAAGACAGACGTGGAAACAGTCTGGTGAGGTAACCAGTGTCTGCTTTCTGCTCTTTATCTTCCCCAACTCTGCAGGATCTGTTTAAGGGCTTTGCTCGGCACCTCTCTCACTTACTGGCTGAAGAGCAGAACCCTGCCCGCAAGACTGGTGAGTTGGCAGCTGGGGAGAGCACCAAGAATCTTGGGTTCTTTTGGTGCTAAATGGATTGATGGCTTTAGAGGGGGCAGATGTCTTAAGTGTCATCTCAAAGGTGGTGCTTCCTCTCTTGCAGTGAAGGAGGAAGCACAGAGACTCATCAAGGAGTTTTTCAAAACAAGGGTCAGGTGTGAGAGTGAGACAGACTGGCAGGAGCTGCAAAGCTCAGAGAGCTGATCCTTGCATCGTGTTGGCTGTCTTCCTTCCTCCAGCAGCACAACCGGGGGATCTTGAAGAACTCAGCCACGGAGAGTTTCATGAAACTGCAGAAATGAGCTTTCTTTTCCTACTGCATTTTTGCTCACTTCTGTCCTTAGCGACATGCAATTCCAGGAAACCCGTTTCTGTGAACTTACGGAGAGTTTCTCCAGTAACGAGGGCGCTGAAGCCCTCTAGTACCTCTTGCCAAGAGGTGTGAAGTCTGCATCTGCTGGGTAGGTTACGGGCTGCTGCCTCGGATGTTCTGCGGCATCTCCAGCCTCTGCTCCCTGCAGCAATCTGGGAAAGGCTCAGACTTCCACTTGGGACTCTGCTTTGGGATGGCACCTTGCTTCCTAGAGGGCTCCTCCCCTCGCTCCCCATCTCTTGGTTCTTGTTTCAGTGTTACCAATAGAAGCCTTACGCTACAGGTTCACATGCTTTGCTCAGGGCTGCCAATGACCACTCGATGGTTGAGTTCCTGGATGGAATGTTTCCCCTTGAAGGGCAGGAGGGGAGCGATTTGTTTTTACCATGCAGGCAATGCTTACTTTCTGAAGGTGGAGAAACTCAGATTCCTCTTTTTCTTTTAATCTGAGCTTTTTTTTTACTTTTGTCTAGTTCTGCCTGCCCTTTAACTTAAGCAGTGATGTTCTTTCAGTATTAACCTCTCCAGTAGTGGCACCAAGGTTGCCAACACTTATCCAGCATTTGCTTGTAACCCCTAAAGCCATATTTGCTCCCTGTGCCTCACCCACACTCTGCAATACAGAGGGCGATGCTGCTGTTACGACTGGTTAAGGTACTGCTGTGGCCCTCCAGCTGACACTGTGGTGTCTCTGCTGCTATATTTATATAAGGACCTGGGCCTTAGGGTATCAGTGGGCTTGAAAGAACCTGATTCCCTGGCCCAAGTCCTTTCTGTTGGCTTTTTGTTGGGTTCTGCCTTTGTTCCATGCCTGTGGAGGCTGGTGGCCTCAAGCACTAGCGCTGCTAGAGGAGTCTGCAGCCTGAGAGGCCATCAAACAGGCTTTTGGATGGCTGTACTCAACAGATGTTTTGGTTTTTTTAAATGTACTGAAGGGTATGTGTGGAACTGACAATAAAACAGTGTTATAGCTGCTGTGGACTCTTCCTGGGAGCTTTTTCTTACCACTCAGTCCTACAGGCTGGTCTAAGATACATTAAGACTCCATCACTTGAACATAGACACGAAAGCTCATTTCTTATCTGAACAGACAGTTAATAAATGCCAGCGGGATGGGATGGATGGGAAGCATGTGCCAGCAGCCACCTCCACCCCTTTGTAGCTGCAGGACTTCTCCAGCTAGAACCAAGAAATGTTTAACTCAAAAGTAACTCGTGTTCAGCTTTCTCTGCTCACTAGAGGACAAAGGGCTTTACAAAAAGCCCTTTCTGCAATAGAAGTATTTTTCAGCTGTTGCCTGCTGTTTTCTATTTTACCTTCCCATTAAAAATCCTGTTTCATCAACCACTTAAGAGGGTCTACTATCTGTCCAGAGTTCAGTGTTTATAGAGTTCAGCTGCTGCCTGGGTGAACTTCTCAGAAGTGCTTTGTTTATCCTGTAAATCAGGGAGCTCCCAAAAGGGCTGGTTAAGTCAGGGGGTTGTGTGACAAAGTGCTTTATCACAATATGGGGCATTTCTAACCAAATGAGTTGGGCTTCTAAGTAAGGTAGCAAAAGCTCAGAGGAAGAGAAGGGGAAATAAGGATAAGTTAATCTTCAGCTATTTTCTCTATTCCTTTCTTTCATGTCACTGTGGTGCTTTACGTAGAGCCACTGCTGAAGGGGGAGGGTGGAACATGCTTCAGCTAAGACCTCGCAGACCACAGCGAGCAGCACGCGAAGGGAAGGTCCTGACAGGGAAGATGCTGTAGTTGCTGCTGACATCAGCTCACCAGCAAGAACTGGCTGTGCATCGTGGCTTGCAATGAGCACCCTCAGATCTATCCCCTTCCCAGCCAACAGTGACAACCTTTTCCTCAGGCTTTGCCAGTTACCTGCAGGTCAATCTTCCCATGTTAGATGTAAACCAGTATCTGTCATGTCATAGCTTCAAAACATCTCTATGTGATTATTTTATTGCAATCTCCTAAAGTGCAGATACTTTTCAGTTCAGTAGGATAACTGTAGCAATAAAAATAAATTAAGCATTTTTGTACAACCCAGGACACTCCTCTACTGTAATACAAGTTCCATTTGAATACGCTTTCTCCTTGGGCATGGAGCCACCGTTCACGTATGGCAGCTGCATGGATGTGACTGAGTTCTTTATAGTAGAGGGAAACATACGCATATAATTATGTCAGTAAGAAATTAATTAACAATAAACTTTCTTACCATTGCAGCTCAATCTGTGCCCCAGCATATGTGTTAACTGTATATTAACACTGATCTGCTTTGCAATTAAGATGCTTTCTACAAGCTCCTGCTTCACAAATCCTGATATAGGGCCTCTTGGATATCAATAACAGAGAAAAAGCTGCCTGTGGAAAACAGCAGCAGCCAGTGCAGTCGTTTCATAGCCTCAGGTGGGCATTTTGATGTACAAATTTCTAGCAAGTATCAGTCTTTGGTCATGTTTGTTAATTAATTCAAAAAAGAAGAGTCCCACACTGCATAGCTTGAAGGCAACTGCTTGCATCTGTTCAGCTGCTCTGTGTTGAGACAGGCTCTGAAAAAGCAATGGTGTAGAAAGGGTGTCTTGTGGTTGGTTTAGCCACTGCATACATGGCTTCAAGGAAGAGTGCTTGGGGACTGAATGGCAGGTCAGGAGGGGACGGTTCAGACCATCAACAAACACTGTGGTGGCAGTCTTAGAAAGCAGCTTTCTGAGGTCATGGAAGTCTTTCGGAAGAGTCCTCTCCAGAAGACACGGCAGGGAGCACTGAACAAGCTCAGAGAAAGGAAAATAGTGCTGTTTTGCTTGGTCAGTCTCCTCTTAGGCTCTGGTGGTGCAACTCCGCTTTATCCAGGATGACAACAATTGTGTGATACATTTCTTTAGCCTGTCAAAATACAAATTGGTATCAGTCATCCTCTGCCTCCACAATGGCTGCTTCTCATAATTAAATATTCCCATAAATCACTTTCCATAATTAAATACCAGGTCGTGCTGGGGCAAAGCTGCTTTGGGGCCTGGGAAATGCAGTGCCCCCATCCACCTCTGGGACAGAAGAGAGCAGTAGTACTGTCTCTTAGCAGAGGCTCAGCTGGGCAGTGGAGGGCAATTTCTGAGTTGCCAGGAAGAAGCTGTAGGTCCAGGCAGATCTCACCTGTGACAGTTCAAACCACATAGTCTTGGGGCTGGCAGCTGAGCCATAGTTCAGTTCTATGCCGGGAAGGCCACCGTCAGAGACAGGCCGCAGGGTTCGCATCTTCTGCAGCTCTTTCAGTGGAATGACGCAGGAGACTGCCTGTGTAAGGAGAAAAGCCACAAAACTCTCTGGTGCAGTCCTTACAAATAAAACCATCTGATTCTCACCAAGGAGGATTCACCTCTACAGCCTGTTGAAAGGTGAGACAAGGACTGGGGCACAGGGCAGTGTGTACAGAGTACAGGGCAGGTTCCTGCTGACAGTGTGTCCCTAGAACTTCTGCAAGATTGGGACAACCAGGAATGTGATCTGCACTTGTTAGCATGACCACTGGACTTACTTACAAAAGAGCATATGGCAGTACTAGCTCTTCTACCACTCTTGTCACCTGCTTTGGGCTAGGGCTGTTGTTAGCGTGGCTGTGATGCAGGTAAATACAGTCTCTTCCTGCTCAAGTTCTTCTAAAAGTCAAAGTTAACATCTGACAGACATCAGGGCTCTGGACTCCAGAGAGGAATTGTCTGGCGTACCTGAGTGGTGTCATCCACCACGATGATCTCCTCTTTATTCACACCAAAGAAACAGGGCACAGGGATTGTGTCATCGCTGACTCTCTCAACAAAGTAGATGTTGTAGCCAAAGAAAGGCAATTTCATCATGTGCTCTGTAAGAAAGCAAAAGGTGGCTTTCAGGCAGCAGCTTCCAGCCGGCAATCTACTGCACCAACTTGAGACGGTCAGAAGCTGCAAGTGTTCCCAAGCTTTTCTACGTTAAAAAGTAAGATTGACAACTTCTCCCTCACACCCAGGCTGCTGATACTCAATTCCCAGCAGCCTGAATGGATGTCCCGTTCTTTTCTGACCAGAAAATAGACGTGCAGCCAGAATATCAATTAAAACACAACTTGTACAGAGCTCTGAAAATCTACTGCAGACTTTTACAAAAGAGGTGAAACTTCTACCATGATCACCATGCTTGGGAACAAGTGCCAGTCTGCAGGGGGAGGCTGCCAGGGAGTTCTATGCCATGGCCCATTCCAGGCTCCGAGGATCGTCGCCAACCTCAGGAACTGTCGCAAAAGTGCATTCAGAGCAGCTTCCATCATGCTCAGGAAGGACAACTCCAGCAGATCTGGATGTCTCCTCACCTATGAACTGGATTTTTGCATCCACTGGCTGGAGGGGCTGCCTGGTTCTCAGCAGCATGCCGACATGGCTCTCCAGAGCCTGGACTCTGATGGAGGACTGCAGGGTCTTTGGCGTGTACTCGTTCAGCTCTTCCCTGTGCCAACAAGCAGAATCTAATTCACCCCCTGCCCAGCTAAAAGATCAACCAGGGGGATTAAGAGGAAGGAGGGGATGTGGCAACGGTTTTCAATTGCGTGGCTGGGGCCAAGGGTGGAGGGAGAGGGGAAGAGTACAACAGGTTGTATCTGAATTGGATAACGTGGAAGAAAACATCAGAGACAGTGAGACCACCATTTTCCACAGAGAAGGTGGCTGGGCACCACTGACCAGTGCGCTGAGAGAAATCCCTCTTTCTGGAGACAACAGGAGCTCTTCAGATAAGGACTGTGGCAGGGAAGTAAAGCCACGGGGTGTTTCTTTCACAGGCAATCTCAGCTGAACGCCACCTTACTCCAACCCTGTCTTGCTCCTCTGCGTCCAAAGCACTACACAGAGCAGAGTTCCCCATGCCCAGCAGGGTTACACCATTACCCCCTGCTGCTGGTGCTGTAAGGGGAGCTGATGGAGACATTATCTCAAATCTGAGTGAAAGTGCATAAGGATACAGGAATGAAGGAGTGTGAAAATAGAGCTCGGGGCTGCAGGACAGAAGCTTTCCAGTACCCAGGGACACTTTCATTCCCATTAGGCATCAGTACAGAGTTCAGGTGTGCAGGGTTAAAAATTCTGGCACTTGTGAGAAAGAACAAAGGAGCATTCATCCCAACTCTAAGCTCATGCACTTCCTTCTTGGTATTACAAACACATGGCAGTCAAAAGAAATGCCTCTGGCACCCTCATGACCCTCAGGTTGGGAGGAGTCAGGAAAGGAAATGTGGATCAGAGACAAAGGAGTGTGATTAGGAGGTGAACTTTCTTGATTATGGGCAGGAGTCAGTCACTAAGTGACATTAATTAGTAGCTTATGTTCTTCAGAACTGTCCATTCCTTCATTATCCAGAGAGTATCTCCAGGCACCTACATGTAACCCCTGGGGTGCAGATGGCCATTAGAGATAGAAACCCACCCTGGGACAGACATACCTGGAGAGAGCAGAGTTGTTCTGCTCTGGTTTGGCCCAGTGCTGGAGCATTGCCAAAATGCCCACCTGCATCTCCATTTCTTTGCTACGGCTCAACAGTATCCTCCCATTCAGGTAATCCCACAGCATCTGCGAGACAGTGCAGCAAAGAGGCCTTTGTTAAACCTGCCAGAAGGTACAGGCAGGCCTGGGCAGTGCCAGCCTGCAGAGACCCACATCCTGCCTTGCTGCTAACAAATCCAGCTCAGGCTGATAACACGAAAGCAAAGGCTTTCTGGGCTCAGGAAGAGTGTGCAGAATGGCACAAACCATGTCTGGAGCAGTACAGCTCACAGGCTAAGGCTACAGGTGCACTGCCTGCCTTGCATCCATAGCTTCAGTTATTAGTCATTCCCAGAAACAGTGTACCAATCAATCAGCCAAAGCCCTTCCCCTTCTCCAGCCCCCATGGGACACTCCCATTGGCCTGTGCACCAGCTCTGCCCCTGCTAGGGACGTTCCTGGTGCTCACACTGGCCTTGTTGCTCACCTGTCCATAATGGACATCAGTATAAATTTTGTTCTCAAAGTGCAGAGGTGTCCTCCAGATGAGCCTGCGTAAAGTCACAGTGACCAAGTTGTCCTCCAGCAGGTAATCATGAAGATACTCCTCCGATCTTATCGGCCTCACCATTTTATCTACATGTTTACACAGAGAGAGGGTCATCACTCTTGGTGCTGAGAGAGTGGGCTGAGCTCTGTGGCCTGGGACAGGAGCCTTCCTGCACACCTCTATCCCACCCTGCCCTTATGACACCAAACATCAGCCATTCCAGAGGGACACGGGCCCACACACCTCTTTCAGGAACAAGCAACACAGCCCCTGAGAAGGTACAACCCTAGTACAGAGGGAAACTGCTGAGGAGGAACCTCCCCAGAGCCAGCAAGTGTGGGGGAACTATCCAAAACAGTAGCCATGGTACTCCCTGTTGGAGAAACTCCTTTAAGAAGCTAGGTGCTAGTCTCTACTTGCCAGGATTATTGCTGTCACTCCTGATGGCAAAAAGAGCAAATTCCTGTATCTCTTCCTGTTCGCCTGCTCCCATCTGCTCACAGATCTCCTGCAAGAGCTCCTTGGCCACCTGAAGCAAGGGAAGAAGCAAGTAAATACCAAGGCCAGGCAAGGCCAGAGCAGCCCCAGAGCAGTTAGACATACTGGGCCTGCTGGAGGGCAGCAGTATGGCTCTGGCCACTGCACAAAGCAAGCTGGGTGAGGCATCCCAGCGTTGTGCAGGCCCTGCAGAGGTACACTGCTACAGGGATTCCTAGGAAGTGAGTGGGAAATTGTCACAGCACTGTGGGAAGCACAGGCCAAACCCAAGGTTTTGAGAGATAAGGGAGTTCCCTGGTGTGGTTCAGAGTTCGGATCAATGAAGAAATTCAAAGCAGAAAACTCACAGTGAATGTCTTGATTCTGGTGAGGTATTCCACACCTCCAGGCATCAGTATCACTAGCCGGCGGGCACCATGACCCTTCTGCAAAGGACAGTCTTTAGGCAGCAAGACATGCATCCCATCAGCCCACAATTGTTTCTCCCTCTTCCTCCTCATCTCTGCCTTCCACTGCTTGCCCATGATACCTGTCTCTTCCCTGCCCATACCCCTGCCTACTCCATGGCACTGCACTTCCCAATGCCCTGACAGACACCTCTCTTGGAACACACCCGCCCCTGTAGCACTGCTCATGGCAGCTCCTGGCAAACCTCTGCCCTCCCTCTCTTCCCAACATCCCCACTTCTCTGCCCCTCAATACCAGCAATGCCTCTATCTCCACAGGGAAAGGAAGGTGGCGACGGCCCCCGTACATGAAATTTTTCCGCAGGTTGCTCTGACAGATCTTGGCTATATCTGCAGAAAAAGGAAAAAGCTTCATGTGCTGAGCCGAACAGAGGACTAAGCACTGTCTCCTATGCTGTTGGGTCATCCTGGCTGTATTGAATTTAACCCAGGGCTGCTGCTGGGAGAGCAAAGAGACTTGACCTCATCTTCTGCTCTGCCAGGACACATCCAAATCATGAGTGGCCAGCCCCAGACAGCGCCCAGGGCAGTAGGAGTACAAAGGAATGATAGGATGGGAGAACTAGAACCCTTTTCTCTGGCAGGATTCCACCCCAAATACCTCGCAGCTGATGACTCTGGGAGACCACAGCCTGCCTTTTCCCCAGTGTCTAGCTGTCAAACTGGGCCTAAGCCTCAGAGACACAATTCCACCTTGCCTGGGTGAAGACATAATGGGAAATGACCTCTGCAAACAGAAAGACTAGAGATACAAATCAGGCTCTTGCCTGCAGGTTCAGCTCCCCCAGTACCCCACTCATTTCTCCTGCCTAACAGGATAAGGAGATTTTCGCATTGGACCGTGTCCCTGCCTGAATCCTCTCTTCTTTCCTTAACCACTGGACCTTAATAACAAGGGGGCAGACATTTATTTTACAGGACACAGAAACAGTCATACCATGGTGGGTGCTAGATGGATCACTGCTGGCTAGCTGCAGAAACTTGGTGGCATAGGGCATCAGGATGTTAGAAGGGAGGAAGTACCCAGTTAGCAAGTTTAGGAGCAACCAGCCACGCAGCACGCTCTCCCTGTGGAACAGAAAGAACTGTGAGCACCTCAGAACAAGACAATTCCTGCTCCAAGCAGCTCAAAGTGAGCCTCTGCCTTTCTGAACACCTATGGCAGGTGGCAGAAAATGAGGTGGTGGCCCTCGATCAGAGGTTTCTTATGCTGAGGGAGGGACTGATTCAGTTATTCAAACAGCAGAAAGAAAGGGAACAGTCAAGACCACTCTGCTGCCACTGCTGCCACATTGCAGGGCAGTGTGGGGTCAGGCCAGTCCCTGTTTTATCAGTTCCCCAGGGCTATGTTGAGGAAATTGGGGCTCTGAGCAGCACACTACTGGGAGCTACCAGGAATGTTTACCAGTGCCCAGCTGTATCAGCAGCCAGAGATACAAGGACAAACATCCATTGAAGTGAAAATGCCAAACCCTGTGACTGGCTAAATTTCCTGAGTGCTCAGCAAAAACCCCAGCATCTGAGCAGCTGGGGACAACACATCTTTAGGGGACAGCCTCTGCCCTGGGCCTGGTGACGTGCAGTGAAGCAGACAGTTCCCCTGCAGCTGTACATGCACAGGAGCCAACAGTGCTGGTACTCACTGGTTAGGGTTGTGGGTGACCTGTTTAATGACCTGGCAGTAGACTTCATCATGCAAATTCTCTTTCTCCTTGCACAGCTGCATTCAGAGAGGAGAAGACAGCATCAGAGAGGAAACAAGAGCATCAGAGAGGCCCCGGCTCATTTCTGTGCCCTTCCTCTCCCAGCTCCAGAGCTCTGCCAGTCTGGCTTAAAGCTTGGGCTTTGCAGCCTCTGGTCTCTAGTGCTATCTAGGCCCAAAGAAGGAGAAGCAGATTGTGCTCTCATCCAGTGATATCCAGGGAAACCATTTACATGCAACCCCTCACCCCCATGTTTTTTAATCAGCCTCTCTGTTTCAGCTCCCTTTCTCATGTAGGAGGTTGCATTATAGCTCTCCCTGCTTTCTCCCTTCACAAGGTCTTGGCCTTTCATTCGCATTGGTACTTCAGTACCTTGCCCAGGGGAAGGTCACAAACCTGAAGGATTTCATAGATGCAGTTAACCTCATTCTGGTTCTTGAGCTTTGATTGATCTCCCATGAACCGCATCAGAGCTGCAAAGCGAAGGTGAGCATTTAGGTCTAAGCAGAGGTGATCCTGCCATGGAGCAGGCAGTAGACTAGAAAATGTCCTGAAAGCTTTTCTGCTCCACTGGCTATTACGAGGCTTGCACTGGACATGTGTAGTTCGTGGAGCATCAGCCCAGGCAGTGTGCGTTCTTGAACACTTTGCACTTGAGGCAAAGAGCATTTTGCTGGATGCTTTCAGCATGGACACAGATGGTTATTAACTGCAGAAATGCCTTAGGAGGGGCCCTCCTCTCGCAGTTTTCATTCCCTGCTCTGGGCCCCATAATGCTTATGTGTGACCACCAAGGCCATCCCATTCACCCCCGCTCCAGCCTCTGCATTTTTGTGTCCTAGGAAGGTACTTACTCTTGAAGTTCTTTGTAGCAAGCTCATTCAGCTCACTGTCAGAGTACCGCAGCAAAGACTCCTGGATTGGGACCTGCAGGGCCAGAATAAAAGGGTGAGCTGGGGAGACAGATCACACAGAGCTGTGCTGCAGGCTTCACGAAAGACATGACTGCCCAGTATCTTGCAGGCAGCACTGAAAAGTAGGGGCACCTACATGTCTCCAGAGGCTGCAGCCAAGGATCTGCCCTCTGCACTTTTGCTATGTGGGGACAAAACTAGAGGCAATGCTGGAGCTGGGATTCTGGGTGTAGCCATGGGGAGATACTGGGCTCACCTTGGTGTGCTGGACCAGGTCAGCTACAATCTTCTTTTCAGCAGGTGTCCCCTTCAGTCCCTGCCTGGACAGAGGAGAAGGAACATGCAATCCAAGAAATATCCCCAGAAATGGCTTGGTGTGAATCAGGCTCCACAGGTTCTGTGTATGCCTGTTCAGGAGGGACTACAGCCTACTCACATGGACTGAGCCTCTCGGAAGTAGGCTGTTGCGAAGTCCATCATGGTATAATGATCACCAGCAGGGACTAACATGATGCTGTTGGGTTCTGATGTCAGGCTGGGAACAGAACTCTGCAGGGACAGGCACCAAACCCACCCTCAAAAGTCAGCTGAGGAGCTGCAGTGTGTATTCTCCTCACCTGCCAGACCTGGGAAGGCCTCATCTGTGTGGGGTGCCTCCCCCTCCCACTGTGATAGTATTTGAGTGTCTCTATCTGCAAGGATTAAGCAGTCATTTTCTTCCCTCTAGCCTTGGAGGTCAAACACTAGCAGGGCCATGTACCCACCCTGGCAGCTCCCACAGAACCCAGCCCCTAGAAGTTCCCCAAGGACAACTCACCTCCCTGCTGGTGTTCCTGCTCTCTGGGGAAGCTTTCATGCTCTTCTGCAGCCCTCCACTTCTGTCCATGCTGGTGCTGAGGTAATCAGGGGCTGCAGCCAATTGCACCAGGCTGGTGGGGAAAATACCACAGCGGCCACCAGTGGAGCCAAACTGCCAGCCTGCAGAAACAGGGGAGAGTCAGGAACCATGGCTGTTACCAAGAGAAACAGGCAGTTAAGCATTCTACTGGCAAAGGAGAGCATCAGACTGACCAGGCTTTCCTGCAGTCTAAAATAACATCCCTTATAACTATGGCAGCTGGAACAAGGTGGGTTGTGGTCAGGATATGGCAGAGCTGAAGGCTGACTATGTCAGCCCTTAACCATCTGCTTTCCTTTGGTTTATTCAACAGCAGCATGTAGAGTTTCTGGGCACCATGGGTCCAGCAGGCTCTTGAACCCAGTCCCCACCTTTCCTGCCATTCTCCACAAACTCCCTCACCTGGCTCCACGCCTTGCATGGGCAGTAACTCAATGAGGTCACCCTTCTTGAAGCTAAGAAGGCTCTTGTCATCTGTGATGTAGCTGCGCAGAGCAACAACGTAGTTGGTATCCTGGGGAAAAAGCAATGGGGAGGTCAAATCTCATGCCCAGGATGTGAAGCACTCAGAGCACGTCAACCCATGGACCCTCTCAAGTCCATGTGGGAAACCACCTTAATGCCCTACTGCACTACAGCCGCTCCCTCACCTGCCTCAGCTGCTGGATAAACAGTTCCACCATGGCCTTGATGCATGGAGCCTTCGGAGAGTGCAGGATGAGCTGCTCTGTCTTCAGAGAGAACTCCAGGGCATCACTGCCCTTCATTTCCACTGAGAGCACATCTGCAAAACTGAGAACACAGCCAGCATGCTCAGGCTCCTTCTGCCAGAGGTAGGGATGCAGATCACAGGGATGGGAGCTCATTCCAAGGACTGAGAATGGAGACAGGCCTCAGCATGTTCCAGAGAGTGGCCTTTCACCAGCGCTGGATTACAACAGTAATAGCTCATGGCTTTCACTGACTGTACCACGCTGAGGACCTCCCTTGTGATGACATGCGTGGAGCACCTAGTGCTCACTTACTCTAAGCAAAGCACAAGGTAGGAAGGAAATGGAAAGGCCAAACTCATCAGAAAGATCAGTGAGCCACAACTGGCCTAGGACAATCCTAGAGAGCACAGCACAACCAGGGACTTCTGAGCTCACCTGTTCAGTTTGCCTCCTAACACTCTGAAAGCATCCTGCAAGTGACAGTTATTAGCCTGCAGCAACCAGTGCCCTTTTGCTCACCTGTAGCTGCGAAGAATCTTCAGGTGCTCAGGATTATAGCCAGCTGCTTTCACCACCTTCAGCAGCCGCACACCCCGGTGAGAAACACCCAGGATCTGGACATCACTTCCTTTTTCACCCTGTAAGGGAAGGACAGCAGAGAGCATCAAAGGCTCCATCCCACCTGGATAGGATGCAGCAGGAGAAGAAGATGCTACCACATGTACCATGAGGTACCCTGGGCTGACAGGGTCAAACCCAGCAAGGTACAGAAGGAGCAGCAGAATGAGTGATACGTGGCCTGGCAGGGAGACAGAAGGAGATCCCAGGTGAACTAGAGCCACACAGCTAAAGCAAGCCCACAGTCTGGTGAGATGATTAAGACTCACATGAACTGGGAAAAGGCGGGAGAAATAGTTAGCCCAATTATCCCGAGCAGCCAGTACAATCCTCTTCTTTATCCCATCCTCCTGAATGGACTGGACATCGTTGCCAACCCGGAACTCCACTAGCAGGGTTACAAAGCAGATACTTTCTCAGTAAGACAAAGATGGCCAAGCCTCCCTCTGCCCAGGGACTCATTCCCACCAGCACCGCTCAGTGATTACAGTGCAGCAAACGACATGCAGAGGCAAAAGGATATGACATTGCTTGCACACACGAGTCTACTACTAGTTTGTCTCCCCCATGAAGTTCCTGTCAAAGAAGACAGTTGGATTTTGAAACAACTCAAAATCGCTTTCTTGGGCCTCAGTTTCCTCTCCCCACAATAAACATATCAGAACTAAGTTTTTCTGTCTTGGAGAAATTTCAGGGCCATTTTCTGACCATTTGGAGTAAACAAATATTCCTACACAGCACTACACAGTACACACAAATGCACTTTCTTGCTGCAGTGACAAACGTTTCTCCTAAGTCCTGCCTGAAAGGGCTTGGAAGCCAGTTTCTCATTTCAGGCCAAAATCTGGGATTGGCACAGGGAAGAGGGGATGATGGGGCTGTTAATTACTCAGCAGGTCTTTCATCTTGCGCTTCTCCTCCCTGGAGATCCGAAAGCAGGAATCAGAGAAGGTGTCACGCATGATCTGCAGAGGAAGGAAACAGAGGCTTCCATTAAAAAGGCCACATCTGATTGTGTTGGAGCATCTGAGGATGTTCAACAGGCTGAGTTTCAGAAAGGAGTAAACAGGGGCTTGACTGGATGGACCTGGAGAAGAGACTAACACTGCTAGGGATGCAGAAGTGAAGGCAACATATGCAATGTAATTATGGAGTGGTTTGTCCCCAGAGAGACAACAGGCCTTGAGTCACACACCAGTACATACCTGTTCACACAGCAAGTTCAGACAGTAAGGATGACTGAAATTTTCTTTGGGGTAAAACACCTGCAAGAGGAGGATAAAAACGATAGTGATGTTACAGATGTTGCAGAAATAGCTCCCCAGGGATGCTTTGTAATCCATATGCCCTACTGCCAGAGAGGAGTGAGTTCATCTCCAAGGACAGGGAGGGAAGAGACACTGTGAATGTGAACAGAAGGACCAGGAGCGAAGGACCAAAAGTAAATTGGTGAGACTATGGGATGACCCCTGGTCAGTTCAGTGCACTCTCCAATACTTGTTTTTGAACACATTTGTACTATTTTAACAGGAAAGCACCAGGTAACAACAAATTTACTTTACTTGTAGATTTCTTAGTGCTTTAGAGGAAGGAAAGGACAGGTAGAGAAACTGAGACACAAGAGTCAGTAAGGCAGAGTAGGACCCAGCTCTCCTATGAGATGATCCCCTGCCGCCAACTCCTGTGTCATGTGAGCTCCTCCCAGAACTATCTTTGTGCTCTTATATCACACTGGGTGTCTTATCACAAAGAGTGATTTTAACCAAATGCAGGGCCAGTTCCCTCCCCCCATAGCCAGCCCTCAGCTAATGAACTGTACCTCTTTGCGCAGAAAGATTTTCCAGGCAGGGTTGGCATAGGAAAAGCTGACACTGGTAGTGAGCTTGTACAGCTGGGTCTTGATACCCTCATCGTCTGCTACTGTTACAGCAGAGTCTGTGCGAGGAGAAAGAGCAGTGAAGATGGGCTTTGCTGACTGCAGGGTCACCTTCCCACCTGCTGGATTGCTACCAAGGGAAAGGGGACAGTGCCACATGCCTGACTGAAGATTACTGTCAGGAACCCTCCTGAAGGTCAGTGATCAGCTAATGTCAATGCATGCACAAAACAGTCATCATGTGAGTACCTGCATTTCTGATAGCTTTTGTACTTGCTGTATTAGCCACAAAGTTCAGTGCCCAGAATAGAAACACTCCAGAGATAAGGAGCACACAGCATCCCAGGCAAAATACTACCCCTGTGCTTAAGGTTGAAGATGCAAGTTTCACTTTATTTCATTATAAAAAGGCTGCTACAAATAGACTGCAAGGTTCTGGTACAAGGCACCCAGTACTTTCACTGGGTTTTCTCTCTGCAGGAGATCTATTAAAGACAGGCTCAGTTTGAAGGCAACGGTTGAAAGGCATTGCTTTATGAGGTAGGAATGTCTTCATTTAAGCACTCCCAACTTTCAAAACTTCAGAGTTTGTAGACAAGAAATATAGTAGATCCCACAGTTCAGCTGTTTCTATATCTCTATTCAAAAGCACATAGGGATTTTTCAGGCTAATCCAGTTACTTTGATTTACTTTCACAGGGCTTCTAAAGAAACATTTTTTAAAAGAGAGGGGGAGTAAAACAGGGCAATTCTTTTATACCAGGGAAGTTGCTGCAGGATGGAGTCCTTCAGTAATGTGTTTGGCTGACTGTTCCTTGCATGTTATAAAATGTGATGCTGATGAGTGTTTTAAACAGCTTGAAATACTTTAGTACATATCCAAAATAGCAGCAAAGTATAAAATGAATTATGGAAATTCAGAAGTAAAACCTAAGACTGAATAACACTTCCAAACTACTGCTGAGAAGCATTAGCTATGCCATTTTTTAGGTGGACAACATCCACACACTCTTTATGCAGCCAATGTCCCAAGGTCTCCCAGGCTCTCATTCTCCCTCTAAGAAACATTCCCTCATTCCTCAGCTTCTCTCTAAGGACCCTTCAGAGGCTCTAGAAGGTAAAACACCTGGCTTCCCATTCCTCCCTGGTCTAAAGTTCATCCATTGAATTGCAGCTTTGATAAAGTAATTACGTTTCAGGTAAACAATAAAACATATTGTGGACGGGACCTTGATAAAGCTGTAGCCCAAAGGTCCTTTCTGGTTTTAGCTGCATTTTTCAGATAGACCCAGCCCCTCCTTCATCATTTGTGCCTGACATCCTGCGCTGCACTGGGAAGAAAGGGAAGAGCTAGAGCTGGGAAGTACCATGCTGATCACTGGGCCAGACTGGAACTACGACAGTCTCTCTGATTTCACACAGCCCACTCAGACTTTGGCCAGCTGGCCGATGACAGAACGTGTGCTGTGACACTCCTAGGCCACTGGGCTGATTTCGACCCTGTCCCCTCCTCACCCCCCACTACCAAATCCTCCTTGGGTGAAGTCAGCACTCACCCTTCCCAGTGGATTCCTGCCAGCCTGGGCTCCCAGGCAGGAGAGGCGAAGGCAATGGTGGGGGAGGAGGGGGAGCAGAAGGTGGGGTACCCTCTGGGCTGAATATGGACAGGAGAGGCAACTGCTTCTCCTTGATAGAGCTGGAAGCTGAGCCTGGCTTGGGCTTGAGAGGTGGAGGTGTCTTCTCTTGTGGCAGGGGAGTTGGCTGCAAGACAGCAAAACCATTTGACCCAGTCATTCTCTGCATTACTGTGCTCTGTCCTGACACCGCTGTTATAAATCATCCCTAGAGCAGCAGTCCAACTCTGGAAGCAAGATCTGTATGAACAGGGATATCAGGAACTTTAAATCAACACATGATCTAAACAGATGAAGATCAACCAAACCCAGGTGCAGAGAACCAAGTATTTGAGAATGAAGCCTCCAATTGGGAAGGAAAGAAAAATACATTAATGGGCCAAGACTTGGTGCCAAATATGGGGAACATGAGTTGCTTGCTTCCAGATCAGCCTTAAACATACCACAACAGGAATTGCTGCTCCAGAGCCTTTTCTTCAGGACCTCAGACTTTACAGACTGCAACCTAGTCTAGGATGGGCAGCACCATGGTATGAGCTCACAGCTATCTAGTAACCCAACAAGAAATCACCTGGCTGCTACTGCACTACCAGGTAGCTCCCAACCTGTTAGGGACTGGTTATACAGGCCCTCTTTGCTGAGCTTTTAAGGTGACTGGGGAGCAAAGAACTCACTGATTTGGGAGATGGGAGGTTCATCATTCCCAGCTTGGCCAGAGCCTCATTTTTGGGGTCATTCTTCTTCAAAAATGGCTTGGACACTCTTCTGCAAGGAAATGGGGAACACAGTTACAGGGGCTGCAGAGGGGTTGTGGCCACAGTGGAGCCATGTGGCAGTGCTGGGATATAGTCCCACTCATCTTCCTGCCCAGCTGGCTGGATCCCACGCTCTCACCTGACAGGCTCGATAGGCTGGGGCTCAGGGGCTGGCCTGCTCTGGTACATTTTGATGATGTTGCGGATCTCCCGGCTGGGTTCAGGACGTGTCTTGGGGCCTGAAGGCTTCACTACAGGTGGCTCCTTCTTCACTTTTGGTGTCTGCTTTTTTGGTTTTGGCTCAAGAGGTGGCAAAGGGGAAGCAGGAGCTATTTGGGATGACAGCTTTAACCAACAGACCAGCAAAGACACAAGAGAAATCCCTTTATCTCATTTGAAGCTCCCTGTCTTTCACCCCTAGGCTGACTGGCCATGGTCTTCCATTGCCTTGCTTTGTGATCCCACTTCCCAAAGCTCAGGCCTTTCACCCTCCCCTCCCCTCCCCTCCCCTCATGCAGACTCCCAGAAGAGCCAGATCCTTTCCTCCTCTGGCTATATCCTGGTCTGATGCTCCTGGAAAGTTCCTGCCTGTCAGCCTGCCTGGGTGTTCACTGCACAGCATCTTACCTGCCTCTGTTTTAGGGCTAGGCTTCTCTTCTTTCATCTTCTCCTGCTCCTCTTCCTTCTCCTCCTCCTGCTTTGGCTGGGGATTTGCTGGAGGGGTCCAGGTTTTGGAAGGAGGCCTGACTTTCTTCACTCGGATATGTTGCTTTCCTGTGTAGAAAGGGGGACCTGAGCTAGTGAAACCCACAGCCAAAACCTACTACTAATGGCATAGTTCCCACCCTTGTATCAGTCAGCAGAAGCCTATGCTTTCTAGAGGCAAAGGAAGGTGTGGGAGTCACAAGCCCAAAGATTTCTAGAAAACTGGCAATACAACATCTCACAATCTGAATTGTAGCCAGCTGAGCGGGCACCCAAAATTCCTGCTACACACAGCACCAGCAGCTTCTGCTGGGATCAGCTGGGTTCCAGACAGGGAGACAAGAACACCTTGTTATGCCAAGGAGGCTGCAGAACAAAGTTTTATGATGAGTGAAATTCCCAAAGTGGTAGATACCCACCCATCTTCTGAAAATATTCTCTCTTCTGCTGGAAAGTTTCCCGAGGATAGTCATCATCATCATCATCACTGTCGGAGAACTGGTCTTCTGTGTAGTCATAAACCTGCAAGCAATTCACGACATGGTTAGTTAGCACTAGCCAGCAGATACCTCCATAGTGCCCTTAAGTTCAGAGGTGATCTTCCCTCGTCAAGTTCTGATTTAGAACTTCTCCCCATCTGGGAGTGTCCCAAGAGATCTGTCTCTGACCCAAGGAATCATCAACCGAGTCCAGAGAAGGAGGAGTATGTTAGAGGCCCAAGACAGCTTGCTGGAAGATAAAGAACTCAGAGTGATGAATTTTCCAATGGAAAAATTTAGATCAGCCAACTCTGTAGCCAAACCTCCACAGAGCTAATGCCACCAAGGTTTGATCCTGTGTCTTAAAGACTCATCAAGCAGAGTTTGAAAGGCCTCAGTATCATAGGTAGTCACAGCTCTCTGCCAAACCACTGCCACACTGTGAGGGAAGCAGAGCAAACACAAATCATGAAATTCAAACCAAATTCGCCACCGCTGTGTGTTTTTCATACCGGTTCTTCTGCCTTAGCTGGCGGTTCTGGAGCCTTTGGTGGTGCAGCATTCTGGCTGCTGGGATGCTTCTTGGGTTTTGGGGAAGTGGCTGGGACTGGGGTTGACACTGGAGCAGGGGCTTGGGCTCGTGGTGGGCTTGAGACTCTTGGCCTTGAGTTTGCAAGAGACTGTTGCCGCTGCTGCTGTTGCTGGGAAATGCTCATGGCTTGAAGGGTCATCTGCTGGGCCTGCAGGAAGGAATTGCAATGTCTGTGAGCTCTAGGCTACACAAAACCACCAGCCACCAGTCAGGCTGTCCCATTCTTTCGCTGGTAATCACAGAACATCTACACAGTCCACTGCAAGTTTCCCAGTGTTATAGACAAGGCATGCCCAGGGAGTCAGCTCTCACCTAGCCAAGTATGCAGAGCTCCCAACAACACCCCAAAGACTCAGCTACGAGTGAGGTAGCCTGGGGCCTCCATGCACTCACAAGACTTTGTACAGAAAGCAGAACATGGCCAATCTGCACCTGTAGCAAATCCCAGCTTAAAAACACATGGGAATTACAGCTGAGGCTTCTCAGGTCCTGCTCTTGTCCCTGCTACTTCACTCACCTATGGTGCCTCAGTGTCCCCGTGTACACAAAGGAGCAAAAAGGGGGTTCCCAGTTTTGCAGTCTTAAATAATGCCAACTTTATATAGCTAACACCCAGCACAGAAGCACAGAGTGTTACAGAGCAGGTCTAAGGCAAGATGGGAACATAGCTAACCTCTTCTAAGCACATATACCAGTGCATTGTTCTTCCCCAGTTCCTGGGGCCCTCCCAGCCAGTCCCTTCCACTCACCATGAGCATGGCTTGCTGGTTGATAAAGGCTTGCTGTTGTGCTGCTAACTGATTGGGATCTACAGCTGGAACCACAGGCTGGGGCATAACCATGGCTGTGGAAGACACACATGTGTGCAAAACCCACAGGCAATCATTCCCCACAGTGCCTGAGCATCAGCCCAGAGCTGAGTGTTCACTGAGACTCAAATGCAGAGGCTCCATGATGACACCCACCCTCCCATCCTCTTCCCCTGTGGAGTTACTGGAACACTGTGTTACTACCTGGCACAGGGGCAATCCCACCAGCTGCCGGCATCATAGGCATGGCTGCTGGCATCCCCATCATCGAAGGCATGGGCTGGTAAACTGGTGCTTGAGTCATTCCAGAGAAGCCTAGAAGACCATACACACAGTGCTTTTGGGGAATCGCAGATGAGAAGGCCCTGATCGGTCCCACAGAGCACATCGCATAGGCTGGGTACTTCTGGCTCTCTCCACATGCACCAACCACAGGGACATGTGATTAGTTTATCTCGTCACACACAGCAGGACACAGCAAAACTCAGGTGGAAAAAGGAAACCAAAGAGAAATATGTGACCTGCCACACTACGATAGCAATATGCAGACCCTGCTTCTGCAGTCTAGCTTAGGACACCACCATTCTTCATGACTAAACATATAAATAACTCCTGCCTGTGTATGATTACAGAGAAAGGTTTCTCTTGAGGGATGGGCAAAAATCTCTGGGACTGCCACATCCATATCTGTCTCTGCAGCTGGTAGCAAGAGTGAATGAACAATGAGCCCTGGCCTGGGTGGCATTTTGTATCATGTGAAGGAACTGTGGGGAGAAAGGAATTCCTCTGCTCTCAGCAGTCAAGTCCCACATGAGGCCACAAAACAGAAATCCCACTGAAGGTAAAGCCAATAGAGTAAGGGCATGGAGATCAGTCTCAGCTAGGAGTGAGCCAACACACAGCACAGGTCTACTGAATCATGATGTCCTCGCCAGTGAGAACAGCTCAGGGATGCCATGGAGAAATCTTCACATTCCTCACTGATCTAAGCAGCCACATGAGTGATAGGGCTTGTCATGCCCCAGAATCTCTACAATAGCCAAAAATAGTTCCAGTCTCAGTTATGATCTGAACAGGACATTCCCCGCCTTTCTGACACAGCTGGGTGTGTTCCTACGCAGGCAGATTTCTCAGTGTCACTAATATATTGGTGTTTGACTCCACCCTACTGAAAATGCCTGAGTCTTAGCTCCACAGAAAGGAGGAAAAGAAACCAAACACACAAACCAGAGCCTCTGTAGGGTTCAGACTTACTAACCCAAGGAATAGCTAGAGATGATGGGAAAGTCTGTAAGGAAGCAATAAGAAAGATTAAAACCCTTCCCTGAGAAAGGCAGCAATTATTTTGTGAAAGCACAAGGTGAATAGAAGCTGAATACAGGACTTATGAGCATTGGCCTAGGGAAGAGATGGCCTGGGTCAGAAGCAAGGTACCTGTTACCTTGACCTCAAGACCAACTCGAGAGAGAAATTAAAAGCAGAACAAGCTTCCCCAAAGCATCTGTCTCCCAGCACCCAGGGGCGAGGAGCGCAACTTCTGATGACCTACGCTAAAGACCAATGCTCTTCATGAATCAGCTGACCCATGCAATAATTAGCATTTAAGGGACTCCCTGACTTGCGCTCACTGAAGCTTATGTAACCCCACAGGTGTTCCCAGCTGCCCCCATCCCCTTACAGACCTGTAGAAGGAAAGATTCCTCTCTGTGTGGGTCCAATCTTCCCACCTCCTTTCATGCGTCCATTCAGAAATTCCCTGTTCTCCATATCCTGCATCAAGAAACAACAGTTATGTCAGCTCAGATAGATTCCACAGAGGCAGAGCCATCCAAAGGCATAGCTGAGCTGAGCAGAGGCAGAGTGAATAGGCAGAGGTATGCTTGAGAGAATCACAGGGAGAGGACAGCTACAGAGAGAAAGTAAGAAGGAACATAAAGGGACTTACTGATACTCTGGAGCCTTGATGCAGCACAGTGCTGAAGAGATCATCCACATAGTGATCCAAGCCTACAGGCGTCCTCAGGTCATCTCTGAATCTTGGATCTAAGAGCAGAGAGAAGTATGGAGACAAGGCAAGGCAGGTAAGGAGCATTAGACAGTCATGTTTTGGAGTGGAGCCCTTCCTTGCCCTACATCGAGGAGAATCACCTGTCTCCCCCTCTGCTTTGATTCACTGCCTGGGGCCCATGTGGCCCTTCCCAGTGCCATCCACAGTCCTGGGCAAGGGCTTACCTGGATGGAGATCATTGAATTCTGGAGGCAGGCTAGGTGGTGGGAAGGTAGGGGCCCGGATTTCTGGAGCAGGAGGGATCCTGTTGAAGAGGAAAATGAGATGAGGACAGTACAGAGTGCTGAGAGAAAGACAAGCCACTGGGCGACAGGGCCACGAATGGTGGGGCAGGAGTATTAGGTGACTTACGAATCCAGGTCAGAGTATTGGAGGAAGCTTCTGTCCCTTTCAGGAGTGATGGGGTACTCAGCTGACTGAGAGGGGCTGCTGAAGTTGCTGGCCTCCTCCATTTCTCCGATGAGGTCCAGCACAAAGTCACAGCCTAGCAGGTCCTGCCATGTGTTGCCAGTAAACATGGAGATAGACCACCCTCGAGACTTCTTATCACAGCCCCTGGTAACAGGGAAAGGAAGGAGAGAAAAGGTGTCCAGATAGACAGAGAAAATGGAGAGAAAGAAAACCAATGCATTCGGTTTCTTCTTGCCTTGTCTATCCTAGCTTAAGTCCTTAAGATTCAGGGTGCGAATCAAAAATTAAGTGCCCAGGGTCAGGAAAAAAAAACCCTAGAATCACTCAAGATTTGTTCTTTTTTATATCATCTTTTCTCTGAATCTGCTCTGACAGATCACACCAGTGATTCCTCTGTTCCTGAAGAGGCCTGCAGTTTATGCACACAGATGGAAGGGCAAAGGAGAGAGCACAAGCTGGGGTGGGGAAGGAGTGGTTATTCCACATCTGACCATATAAATTCTAGCCTGCAGCCCCAACCAGTCTGAACCCTAAAACTAGTGACAGCCTCTTTCACACCCCCAGATCTCCCATCCTCTGGCAGTACCTTGCACTCAGGAGCCAGCCTGCATACTGCTCCCCAGTCATCCAGGACTCCACCTCAGCTGAGAACTTCTCCTCTAGCACAGAAAAGAAAGTCAGTACACACAGCCTCCCCAAGAGAACCCAAAGCAACACCTAAATTCTGCAGGACACAGAGCCCAGCTGAAAAATCTTACACACTAGAAGACTAGAAGATAGCAGAAGGGCAGAAGCACGAGTTACCATTAAAGGTATGAACATCCAGCACCATCTTCCCTCTCCTCTGGTTTGCTGTCCACTCCAGTTGAGTGGGAGGATAGGCCCGAGAGAATGTAGAGTCTACCTCTGTGTACTGTGCTGCTGTCAAGATCTTGCGCTGGCAAACAGCATTGTAGCCCTCCATGCCATGATCTGACACAAATCTAGGAAAAGGCAACTGCATTTAGCACACTGCTCATTTCTCTTAACCTTAATGAAGGTGTAGCTAGGTCTTTTCTCCTCCTTACTTCAGCAACGGCTTCTCCAGTGCTGGTGAAGGCGCAAAGCAGCTCAGCAAAGTTGCCATCAGGACCCAAGCTCGCTGGCTGTGCTCCATGTCTGGGTTTTTCCATGTCTGGGCAACCACCTGACTGAAGATTTCATTGCGCAGAGCCACATTATTCAAACCTCTCCCAGCAATGTAGTTGCCCAGAAGTACCTCCTGCCAGCCATGGAGATTCTTGTCACCAATGAACCGCAAAATCTAGAAGCATCCAGAGGAGGGAAAAAAAAAAAAAGAGAGAGCTCTAGATGTAACCCTCTGTTCCAAACTGTGTTTTAAGATGACAACCTGGGTTGTAGGCACCAGGGGGTGTGTGAGCCTAAGAAGAGTAGCCAACACTCAGATCGGGATCTATTCTCAGGTTTTGTGTACCACCTAATTTCTGGGGAATTGGGAAGGCTGGGTTCATAGAGATTGGATCCTGACTAAAAGTCAGGACGACTTCAGTCTCTTCTTAGTTATGCTTCTGACTCAGAATTTGTTCTTGGGCAAAATATTTCCCTTCTTTGGGCAGAGCTCAGATACACAAGCAAGTTACCATAGGCTATTTGTTACTGTGTCTGAGCCCACAGGCTGCGTAGCTGTAAAAATATGTAGAAGAAATTGATACTTAGCTGATCTTTGTGAAAAGCTCAGAGCACCAGACATGAGGAAACGCTGTCTAACAACTGAATGTTGAAGACTTCGGTGTAGTTAATATTATACCAAGTAGTATGAGATGTGGTGTCTCAACCAACTCACTTAGCAATGATTCAGCTTCTTGGCTATGCATATCAACATCTTGGATGCTTTTGTAGTTTGTATTTCTCACCCTTTGGTACAGAAACATTTTTTTCAGCCCCTACACTTCAATATGTCATAAGATTGAAATTTTTCTAAAATGTACTATGGACAGCTTTGGAAAGAACATTTATGAGTGATGGCCTATATTTTTTTCCTTGGAGAACAACACTTCTTAAAATGGTTAATGGACTAAGCGTGTCAGAGATTCACCAAGAAAAACAGGAGATAGTGGTTGTTTAGTTCTCATGGAATTCTTTGTAGCAAATCCCTATGTAGCAAATCTTTGGCCTTTGCCAGAGAAATAATTTGGTCTGGTTTTTGATTAGCAATGGAGAAATATTATCATTGATCTTCAGGAAAAATAATATTAGTCTGCTTAAGCACAATCCTATTCACAAGATTATATTGAATCTTACGCTCTTCTATAGTTGGGATCATTAGGACAAAACAACTGATTTTTGGTATTACCTTTCCTAAGAGGCTTATTTTAATTACATGTAATTCTCAAAAGAATTGCCAGATTTACTTAGAAATTATCTGAAGTTTCATTCTATTTTCAGAGAGTTAATATTACCATTTTTAAGAAGAAATGTATGTTTCACATCCACAGAGATGAAATAACACCATCCCCCTCACACAAACACTACAGAATTAGGGTGTGGTTCCAGGTGTAGTTTTCTTGATGACAAAGTCCCTGCCTTTTTCCAGCCTTTATACCACAGTTCACTGTCCCCTGTTGTGTACTGACACAACTGTGTGCCTGACATACAATCAATATATTTACTATAAACCACATCATGGAAAAGATCTGGGTTAAATTAAACTTTTTTATGACTGACAGATAAGAGTAACTGCTTGAGAAGACAGATCTCCCTTATACTGTCATTGCTACTGAATCTGGAATATTGGGAAACTAGGCCTAGCAGACTAATTCCTATATGTCCTGCCAAATTTGGAGGCTACACCACCAGGCAATTCACTTTGATCCCATTGGTCTATGGCTGGTCTATGCCTCACCAAGAACGCAGCAACCCTAAGGGACTGCACATGATCTCGGCCAGACTGCTCCAGTGCTCAGAAGGAGCAATTTATTCTGCTGTCCTAACACACCGTGTATTGTAAGAACAGTAGCCACCACCAGCATCTTGTTGTATAAAGGCATCAAAACACTGTCTTATGCCCACCTGTTCTTTAATAAGGCTCTTGTCAAGAAAAACATCTCTTACCAGTTTGTTGATCTCAAGCGCGCTTCCCTCGTATTCAGCTTCCAGATGGGTTAAGGGATGCTGCAGAGGCTGACCAGGGGGTGGGAAATCTGTCTTCTACAAAGAAACAAAAGGACAGAAACATAGTGTTTGTTCCTGGTGTTACTAGAACTAGTGTGTCTCCCCAGTGGGGAAGCAATAAAGAGATACAAAAAGAGTTCCCACCTGGAAGTGTGACTTAATGAAGGAGGAGAAAGGATAGCTGTTGATGGTAGGTGGGAGGGAAAGGTCATCTTTGACCTTGACTTCTGGAGGCAATGCCTCAGTTATCTGATTGGCCTGTGCTCGGTATTGACCTGCAAGAGAAAGAGGTCTTGTGTTGTAGAGTTGGAAAGGCAGCCAGAACACATCCGACTTACAGTGCAACACATGGCTAATATGCATCTAACCTTGCCTGAGCACCTGTACCAGCCCCCTGGCTCCAGGGACACCCAGTCTGCCCCTGCTGCCCTAAACAGGCACATCCTCACTTCCCTGAGACCACAAGACCTCACTTCAGGAGGGAGCTTTTACACTTCTGATCTTTCAGACTCTTATCGCTGGGTAACACCCAGGAGGCAGTCAGCACCTGGAGTTTCAATTCTGTTAGGCAGAGTTTACAAGGCAGGAAACACGGAGCCTATGCAGAGATACTGCTGACACATGTTCACTCAACAAGTAAATGAGAGGTCTTCAAGATGAGGCACTGGATGAGGGATTTATCATTGATAACAGAGGAGCAAACATCTTCCTAAACAAATAGATTTCTCAATGCAGCACAGCTTTTGCACATTCCTGTATCTCCAAACCAATGTGTCCCCTGATGCTCTCCTCCTTCTCCCTGTTTACATTCCGTCAGCTTTCATTTTCAGCAGTTTCAGGGCAGTTTGTCTCTTGAGCTCCTCTAAGTGACATTGCTCACAAGACTAGCTGATAGTCCCTAGAGGGGTACGCCATGAAGTAGGAAGTATTTGGGAATCCAGCACAGTCTGCTCTAATTCACAAGCCTGTTCTGCCTGATTGTATCTTTTCCTGTACTATACAGAAGGCCCAAGACACAGCTGTCATTTTGTTAGATGCTAAACCAACCTAAAGAGGCAAATCCTGCTTCAACCTATTTCAATTTAAATGTATACATTGTAAAAAGAGTTACAGAAAAAACTGAAAACAACTTCAAGCTCAAGGTCAGGTCAACAACTTGGGAAATTATTTCAGTTAATGGTAATTTGGCGATTTGAAAATAAACCAAAAAACTTTCCATCCCAAGCAAAACATTTCCCTTAATTGTTACACTGTTACATCCTGAAGTTTTTACATTGTTTCTACCTACTTCTATTTTAAAATAAGGAATTACTTTTGAACAAGTAATTTTTAATGAAAACCCCAAAACATTCATTTGAAAGTGCCAAAATTGTAGTTTTGACTTCTTCACCTTCAATTTCCTTAAAGAGTTTTGAGTAGACAAAAGATGGCTTTAAGTTCTCACACCCCAGATATCCAGCTCTGCAAGAGACTTGGGTTCATTAAACAGTTTGCTGTCACATAGCTTTGACCAAAAGGTTTTGCACCATCACTCTCATCAGTTCTATCCGCACAGTTTAAAAGAAGAGCTGAAAAGGTAACAAAGATACTGAATTTGAATCTGGTGTTCTGCCCACTGGCCCGAGTCCTCTTCTGCCCTGTCATGTTGGGAAACAATATACATGACACCATTTGCCTTTATAATATTTACACTGCAATAATCATAAATCAAATACAACCCAGGTGATAGACAGTAGATAGAACAAGCACATACTTACACTGCTAGAAAACAAGGAAATAAATGGTAAAGTAAAACAGTGCAGGAAAGAGAGGGAAGGAGGAAGAATTCCTCACCTTCAGCTACCTGCAGGAGGGCAGCAAGGTCTGCAGGGATCTCCAGCAGTCCCACATCCTGTGGAGAGAGTGAGCAAGGCAAGTCACTGGGGTACCAGCAGTGAAACAACATATAAACCCGGAGCTGTTTGTTGAGGCTGGGTAAAGCTGCCTCTGGAAAGCTGGCCAGAACAAGGGCTGAGCATCTGAGCAAACCCAGTAATTTCTGCCTATGCAACATTCAGAAACATTACAAATAGGGAAGTATCATATTAACACAAGTATATGACATGGGTCAGCAAAGGAGGCAAAAGTAAGTAATTTCTTAAAAAAAATCAACTGCCACAAGGGGAAGTGACAGGAAAGGTGACTTTCTTTGACTCATCTCTCATTACTAACAAATTTGGCATATTGCACAGAAGAGATTGCCGTTGAAGGGTAAGGGCCATTTCCTCCTGCTCCTTTTTCTGCTATTTTTATTTTTATTCTCCAGTATCCAAGGCTGCTACAGCATAAATAAAGAGAGACCTGATTCTGATCTTTGACACACGCCACTGTTTTGGAGGTTCCTATGGAAGCTCAGATCTGTACCTGGCTCTGGCCAATGAGCCTTGATTTTTCACTATTTTGCACCTTGCACGATGCATGCATTTACGCAAGGTAGGGAGCAAATAGGCCAATGCAACACCAGTATCTGCATATAACATTAGTTGAGGGCATTTCAGACAGGACTACTGAGGTTAAGACACTATGAAACCAAGCCAAAGGCACAAAGCCTGAGCTTTTGGGGTTTGTTTTTTGGTTTTTTTTTAAGTTCTGCATAGTAAAGCCTCTACTCACCAATATACTGTTCTGTCATGTCTCTCCACAAACTCTCAGCAATGCTTAAAGATAGATTCACAGCTTTTTTGATCAGTTTGCTTTTTGTCATAAGAAGATTCTTGACTTTAAGTCTAGCTTTTCAGTGGGGTATTCAGGAAATGGACTGTGAAATTCCACAGTCCTGGATCCACACCTGAGGAAGCAGGTGATATTGCAAGAGCACCCAGCGCTAAGTATTCCCATTGCTACTGACAAATCTGTGCAAAATTGTGTATTATGTCAATTCAGATTTCCTTGCCACACACATCTTCACAAACGTATAAATAATGACATTAGTTAGCAGTGTTACTTATAGTAGTTGATACAGGTTAAACTTGTTATGAAGCCTTTAATACCTCCCTTCCTCTAGAACACCTTCCATAAATATATTTGTGCAGAACTGTCTCATTCCCACCCTTCACAATAGAATGTTGTTATCAAAAATAGTCTTCCTCCCTGCTCCAAAGAACAGGTCCAGTGCTGTGAACAAATACAGTACTCTGCCCCAGGACCACTTTATGATGCCTGACTATGCCCAGAGATTGGGAAACACAGCACTAATGAGATGATAGATAGTTATGTGTTAGAAGGTTCTTTATACCAGGCTAAACTGCATTCTTGCTGCTAGGCTTCCTGCATACATGTTGGCTTTGTACACTCTCCAGATGTTTTGCTGTTCCCCAGCAAACCTGGGCTGAGGAGGAACAGGGGAGGGAGAACAACCTGAAAGCCTGCCTTGTTTTATCTCAGACTCTCCCAGACTGTTTGACAACTTACCATTCCTTGGTTGGGACTGTTGTCTGTGTCACCAATGGCCAGGGACCTCCTTCTTAGCTTCCTTTCCTCTAACTCTTGCTGTTAGGAGATGAAAGGGGGTTGGGAAAAGATGTATATGAGGTCACTTCTAGCTACTTCTGGGGACAGACTCTGCAGATGGGCAGGAGCTGGTGTCCTGCTCCAGCAGGTAAAATGACAGAACAGCTTCAGAGCCTTCTTGGGACTCAACACAGTGTATGGAGAAGGGGGTGCCCAGGCAAAGCCCTTCGCTTTGCTGAAACACCACTTGCCCTGCACAACACATATCAACAGCAAGAGCCTTCATCACCTGCCCAGCATCCCGGCCACACCTTCCCTCCTTTGCCTAGCATTTGATGTATCTCAGGCCAAAAGCACACAGAGGTTGTCAGAAACATTCATCTGCCTCCTCCAGTGTCAAAGAATATGAACATGGACGGACAAACTTGTCCATGGAAAGGGACCCTTTTAGAGGGGGTGCGAGGAATACCAAAAGCCAAACTCCCTTGGAGCTCTGCCATTTCCCACCCATGCTATCATCCCCCAGTCTCCCCACTCACCTGACTCCTACTCCAAGATGGAAAAGGAGGGTCTCTGTCTCTCCCTCTCTCTCCTGCTTGTCTATATTGCAGGATGGTGTGAGTAGATGGGAGGTTATGAGGGTTGGGCTGAGAAAGACAGTAGGCATGCTGAAGTCCAAAGGGCAGGGCTGTGGGGTGGGGGGAAAGGAGGAACTTTGCAGCAGGTGAACTTTGAGACCTTTATTGTTGCTACTGCATGTACAGAGACCTCATTGAGCAAACACTGGATGAATAGAAACAGATTCAAAAGAGCTGTGCTGTTGTGGTTACCTGGGAGAGAGAAAAGCTGGATCCTGTCCAAGTAGGAAAAGTCAGGAAAAGGAACAGAAACACAAACTGCTCTGGGCACGGCACAGCAGAAGGAACCTCTGCAGTCTTCCAACAACACCACTGACCTTAACCCTCTGCCCTGTCATGTCATGGCCATGCCAGTCATGCCAGCGGCTGTACTGGGTCCCTCCCTCATGAAGCTGACAGCTATGGGGTTGTTAGTTGCTACTCTAAGGATGAGTGGTCCGATTTCCTGTTTTCAAGTTTCTGTTTAATAGCTTGTGCAAAATACATTCAACCCTTTTGACAGAACCATGGCTCTTCTCCTGCACACAATTTTCCATCTTCTCAAACCACTGCCACCCTGTTCTCACCCCAAATATGGGCCCAGCTGATTAGCAAAAGGCCAAGTACTTCCACAGCCTGATGTAGCTGTAAGGGGTCAGGGAAGGATCACTGTGGACTGAAAAAATCTTGCATTTCAGTCATCATCTGAGAAAACACCAGAAACTGAACTGGACAATTAAAAGAACAAGATGAATGACTCCTTATAGCTTGAGTGTAACAGCAGGTCTGGAGGCCACAGATGGAATAAGCTCATGTCTTATGTGGGACAACCTAGAGAGAAGCTCACATACACAGAGATACGAATCAGCTGCAATTGTACCACCTATGCCAGTTCTGAACTTTATCCAGGGAGAGAAGGCTCCAGTCTCTGGGGTTCCTTCTTCTGACTACATTTATCTCAGCCAGAGAATGAAGGACACCTCACTGGATCATTTCCAAGAAACTTTCTAAAGTAGAGCCGTGGCCTCATCCAGTCACCAGCTCTCTCTACTTAGAGCAGAAATAGCTTCTGCAAGTACACCTGGTCCTGAGAAGAGTGTTGTTACCTGGCAGTGCTTCCTCCTTTGAATCAAATGTCTGGAGATTAAAATCATGGTATTAAATTGCACCAAAGTCTTCTTCAACCTCCTGTAACGCTTCCTAGAGGGATGTGAAAAGAGAAGAATTGCTAATGAGGGAAATATCAAAAAAATTTAGGCAGACTATGGACTCAATTTGAGGATATGGGCCAAACAGAACATTAGTACAGTCAGCCAGTCTGGATTTGGTCTTACTGTGTTAAGCCTGGTCGTCTCTTAAATGTTTTCTCTACATCCTGTACTCCAGCTATCACAATATCAGCCTTGGCACAGGTCAATTACCATAACAGCTTTGACAGCAGCTGTATTTCCACTGGAATCTCTGCTCAGTGTTGGGAACTACGCTGGGAAGTCCTTCCTCCACCATTCCAGAAACAGGATACCCCACCGCAGAGCAGGTCAGGAGCCAACATGAGGAGGGGCCTGGCTAGGGACATCCCCACATTCCTGTCTCAGGCAAGGACAAAGGGCTGTACCTTGCCTGGTAACCTCGGAAGTGAGCCTGAATGATTGTGACTTTCTCCTGGAGGACACGGAGACGTCTGCGATGAAGGAGACATCGGAATTTCCTTTGCAGAGTGACAACAGCCCAACTCTGCCTCTGGTTCCACCGTCTCTCCAGAAGCTGCCTGGCCTTCTCCTTCAGAAAGACCTGGGCAAAGGGAACAGCTGCTGACTCACAAGGAAAGCAGCCAGCTTCTCTAAGACTTAATCAATAATAAAAGCTGCTGGTTTATCTCTTTGTAGCCTTTCAGGATTCCTGCCAAAGAAACTGCACTCCCTTAATTGGGGAGGGCAGGAGGCACAGGTGACAGAGATGGATGCATTTGTGGAGGACAGGGAATCAAGGAGTGATGAAGGTTAGTAGGCAGGAAAGGCAGAATCCCAGATCTCCATCAGGGAATGATGGGTAGGCAAAGGAGTTGGCCATGCTACTACAACAGCCTAGAGCCAGAGTCCCCTCTTTCTTTATACGAAATGCTAAAAATCCCTCCTTCACACTGGAGACAAGACGCAAAGCAAAAGGGAGGTGAAGGCATGCAGTGTTCTCCCTCTTTGGCCAGGGAGTCGAGCTGCAATATGTGCACTGACAGCCAGTGACTAGATGGCAGAGCCTGTGGGATTAAGGTGGGATTCTCTATGGGTATCACCTTTGTTACTCCAATCTGATAGAGATCTGAGGGGTTCCCCACCACGTGAGACAGCACTGCTGCACAGCCTTCTCTCTTCTCCAAGCCATTGTGCCTTCTCCCAGCCAGGAGGCCATACCTGGAAGATGAGATGTTGATATGACAGAAACCAAGGCTGTAACTGGAGTCCTCAGAGGAGAACAAATCACAGTGTGCTGATAAGTTTAACCAGGCTTTGAGTGCCTGGGGAATCCCAAGCCAGTACACTACTGTACCTGGCTAGAAAGTTCTGGAATGGAAAACGGACTGGGTATCCCTCCTTTCTAATGTGGATAGCCTCCAGTATCCCAGAATGTCGCAGCTGACAAGTGACGTACTCCACATCAAAGATATTTGAGAGCTATGAATATAATGCAGAAGAAAAATGTAAAACAAGAAATAAAGAAGGAAAAAAGAAAGGATACAGAAGGCAGAGAGTTTAGAAAGGATCTCCTTCTATTGTCCTGTCCTTGGGTTAGATCTTGCCGTGGTCTGTGGGTGATGGAACACAAAACCCAACACCTCCTTTGGTGTCCAGCTGACACCGGCTTCTTATCCTCCAGCATGTGATCAGCTCACATGGCCACAGGGAAAGTTGAGAGACAGAGAAAGGGGAAGAAGTTCAAATCCCAAGTGTGAAATGAGAGCTGCTGGAGAGGACTGGACTTCAAGGAACTGAGGGACTCCATAAGGAGCTCAGGGTGCTGCCCTACCTTTTTAGGATTAGGGGTGATGCACCGAATGAAGAAGATATGGCTCCTGCAAAATAAAAGGAAGAACCTTTGATCATCCTCCTCTCTGTGCTGACCTGGGAAGACTTTACACACTGCTGGGTGCAGCAATCATCCCAGTGCAGGGATGGCACCATAACAGTATCTCTCACCTTCTCAGCTTCTCTGTGAGGTCCTGCAAAGACTGCTGGAATTTGGACACCAGTGTGGAGGCCTGAGGCTTGAGCCCTTTGCCTCTGGCCCCCAGCTCCCTTTGCTGACTATAGGCAGCTTTAGCCTTCTGGAAAATGTGAGACACCACCTGCAAAAACAAAGAAATGACCAAAGCTCCCTGAACTACGTGGAAAGAATAATCTCTTCTAACTGGAATTGGGGGATCATTCTCCCTTGCCCTTAGCAGTGCCAGCATCCCAGCTGCATCCTCAGGCAGTCTGTGCATTTCATATATAAAATGTATCAATTGTGGGCAAAAACAACTTGCTCAATTCCCAAGAGTCCTTCAGAAGAACAAAACTCCTCACTGTTTGTCCAGGTTCTCCTGACACCTGGCCAGGATCTTTCTGCTTCACACATGAAAGCAATGAATGGCTCACTAGGTGTCTGCAATAGAGATCTTCATCCTGAACCACTACAGTACCTCGAGGCGGCTCTGAGAGAAGATATCCAGCACCTCTGGACGCAGCTGGTCACGGTTTTTATTAAGAAACTTGTGGACCTGCAGAGGCAAAGTCTCATTTAATGCACCATTCAGACCACCAAGCAGACAGGCAAACACCCCGCTTACACACACCTTGACTTGAGGCAGACAGCTGAGAGGTGGAACAAGAGGCCATCAGGAGTGGAGGGGACAATGACTTCTGCTTTTAGGAGGGATTGCTCCTTTTCCCCTTCACACTGCCCAGCAGGCTTTGACCCCTCACTTTTTTTCCTGGATTTCCAGGGCTCTGAGACCAGCAATGTAGGCGGTTGTGTAGCTGAGGCCATTACCTATTTTCCTTCTGCCCAGAGGCAGCTTAGTAGCCTCTCCTAATAAGAATCTCCTCATTTCTGATAAACTGGTGCTCTAGGGGGATGTGCAGTTACAAAGGAAGGGCTCTGTTCCCAGCACTCGGAGCTGGTCCATCAGGACATCCACAACACACTTCCAAGCTGGCCTCTTGCTCCAGCTGCTCAGAAGCCCCTGCCAGCTCACCTGATAGGTGACGGGGCCTGCATAGTGCTTCACAGTGAAGACTGGCAAAGGCAACTTGGGCTTGGTGTACCAAGGGCTGTTTCCATGATGGTAATGACACTTCTGGAGGAAAGTGTGGTCAGTGGCCTGTAAAGGAGATGACAAATATGTTTCCTGCTGCTGCAGCATATTCAGTAGGCTGAAAAGCCGCTGCTAAACCAAAGGTAAATACATCTAATACTTGTGTGAACACAGTTCCTCTTCAATCTGTATAACTGCCTCACCATAACCATCCTGTGAAAGAGATCACATAAGAGCTTCTCACCTGAATCAGTGAAGTCTGGTCATCCAGGATACACAAGATGCCATGGGGTTTTGCAGCAATGAAATCTAGGCATGACTCACTGTACATCTTGGAAATAGGAATCCAAGCTAACTGCTCTTGCCTATATTCCTCCTGCATGTTGAAGATCAACCAGTCAAATCCAGCCATGCAAACAAGAAAAAAATGGAGGGGGTTAACAGAGGGATTTGCTTTATTCATTACAAACTTAGTGCTTCACTGCTGTTAGGAACTTGCCTAAAATCATGATTTTGTCTTATGAACCTTCTTCTAAAGTCATTTATGATTTTCCTAATTTGAGAGAGGAAGGCTGCTAAGCAGAGTGGTAAAGTGAACTGTAAAAGGCAACAAGTCTGATAAATACACTTTCATCTCCAGGACATGAAGGATACATAAAATACTACAATGAATCTACCAAACAGTCTTTAAAAGTACCAGCTGAGGTCTGGGGTTCTTGATCCTTACCAACTCATTTATAAAATCTGTAAAAGGGAGCAGGGCACTAACAAACTCCCCTTAATTTACTACAGAATTAATAAAAGATATTAAATAACCAGTTCTTTAGACTAGGATTCCACAGGTACTGCTTAAGAGGGCCAGGTCTATTCAGCTTCCTGCTTTCCCACTAAAGGATACTCTCCAGCTGAGGCTGCCTCAGCTCATTCCATGTGTGCTGCCTTTCACCTGCTGACATGAGTTCCATTTACCTCTTCCTGAGCAATGACTGTCTGGATGAAAAAACGCTGGAGATGCTCATTGGCAAAGTTGATGCAGAGTTGCTCTAAGCTGTTCACACCTAGATCCTGCAAAGACAAAAAGACATCACACTTCTGACCACAGCCCTCCCAGGAGGCTGTGTCTTCATGCGAATAATGCACGGCACCAGATGGTGCTGATCTGAGGTGCTGGTTCAGGCAGCTTGTCCTGATCAGTAAGTGTAAATGAACCTGAGAAATTCAAATCATCTCATGTCTGGTTTGCAAGGTCTCAGCCTGGTTTATTGACTAGGCTGCACAGCAAGAAGCAAGACAAGCCGCGAAGAAGCACAAAGAAAGAGATCTACTCTGGGCTGCACACCCCCACCTGTATGTGCTCCGTTGTTTTCAGCATTCATCAGAGCACACAGATTTTCAACAGGAATCTAAGTATAAAACTCTCAGGCCTTGATGAGCGCATATCACCCTAAGTCCCTGCTCTGCCTGGTTTTTTATTTACCATATGTCTGGGAAGCCCCCAGAAGCTCACTGAGAGAGACCTGCCACAGGGTAACAACTCCTGACCCCTCTACATGCTACCCTAACCTCAATTTCAAAAAGTAACACCCTGCAGGGCCTTTTCTTACAAAATTATTTGCACTTCTCCTATCCCTGACCTGACCCAAAGCCTAGTGGATCAGGGATAATCTCTTCAGAGAAGTTCAGTGGATTCTGGACTTCTCCCTATTCAGGCTGGGAATAACAGAAAAACAGGATATGCTGAAGCATGTGAAAAGAAATAAATTGTAAAATATAGTGTTAACATATTTTCAGCTTAATCCATGTCTTCAGGAAAAAATGGGAACAGTTAGATTAAAACAACATTAGAAATGTTTCTCTTCTTTCTGTTAGTAATAGCACCGGGAATAATTAAAATGTGATTCATTAAGAATTAGCTTATTCAGCTCACCTCGTCAGTACAGCAAATTTATACTAGGTATTTTTCCGGGTTTGGTCTATCAGAACAGGCTGATGAGTGATCTGGCTCCCCAAGCCACTGCTGAGCAACAGAACACAGGCTGCAGGGAAAGGACTCCGAGCTGCTTTTTATGGGAATTTGTGTATAAGTGAACGTTCTAAGAAACTCTGCGGGTTTTGTCAAACCTTCTTTAGGTGAGAATCCAACCATGGAGTTAAAATCTCCATATGTCCTTTCAATATCACACATAACTTGGTTTCTAAACTCCAGTGCACTTGCTGAAAATACAGTTTTTATCTGTATTTAATACAGCATATGAGCTAACCCAGTGGTCCAAGTTGGCTTAAAGTGCTGGGTTTGTTCTGATTTAAAACCAAATAATTTTCCTCTTCCTTAGAATGACAGAACCAAAGCCAGTGATGTGCACTATCTATGCAGCACCATACTGGTCAGTAATGCAAAAGTATCAAACAAGTAAGGCTGACATGGTGGGAGCATTAGAAAGCCCTCTAATTAATACTAGATTGTTAACTGCCTATGATTGTTAGGACTCCACTCACACACCAATACTGTTTGCCATCCACCCAGTCCTATATACTTTAGGATTCTACCTATGCCACACAGTCATGGAAGACTATGGGCTCCTCCAGATAGCAATTCATAACAAGAGTCTATAGTAAAAGTGTTAAATCACACCCCAAAGAAGGACTTCTCTACTGCCTCTGAAAAAAAAAGTGCTCTGTCTCCTTTCCAGAAAAAAGAAAAAACAGAAAAAACAAAACCAGAAAGAAAACCCACCCATCAGATACCATCCCCTTTCTGGCAGTGACCGAGGAGAACAAGCACATGCACTTGCAGCCCAGACAATATCAAAAGAATAGGAAAAGCAACCTCAAAACCATGTATGTCCACCACACCCAAGGCACAGTCTGATTCCCAGGGAGCCAACCACTCATTGATTCTCAGCAGCAGCCACTCAAAGAGCAGGTAATACAGAGTCTTGGCAATGGAGTCCCTGAGTAGGAGAGGGAAGTAAAACCAGTTACTGCAAAGACAGCACCCTTGGGTGCATCTCCCCAACCCAGACCACAACAGCAGAAATCACCTGGCATCGATGGCTCCTTCTACAGACAGAGGGGTGAAGATCCGATCATAAGATGTCACCTGATAATAAAGAGACAGCATTTACTGTTATTATCTCACAAATACACTTTTTTTTTTTTTTAAATCCACAAGGAAGTCAGCCCAGTTAATAAATGGATTTTTTTTTATTTGACCTGAGAATTTTGCTGCCACATTTGAGGGTGAGAGTCAGCTGGCCAAAGTGTTAAGCCTGAAGCCACCTCATGTCAGAAAAGAGCCCTCCTAGATATGAGTTCTGCCATCTTTACTGAGCTGTCTTGAGGGGTTCAGCCATCCTCATTACTGATCCAGCACAGCAACCATTTTATTCCTGCTGTTACCTCCCAGATTTTGGACCTTCTAAGGTGGTGGCACTTCTGCTGACAGAGCACTGGGCTAGGGCTTTACATGCTTCAGGATGAATGAGAAATTGCCAAAAAGGTACTCACAGTGACACGGTGAGTGACAGCACTTTGAAGGAAATCTGCTGAGACACGCAGCAAATTGGCCACAATCTGAATCTCGGTGCCACTGGCGATAGCTGCATGTTCATAGGATTCTTTCTAATTAATGGAGAACAACAGAATCAACTATGGATGGGATACTAAGCTTCCACTAGTATTAATACTCTTGACAGCACCTCAGCTGCTCAGAGCTGGTCACAGCCAGGCCAAAGCACCAGCATCTAGGTTCATTTTGGCTCCTCAAAGAGCCACCCAAGCTCTAATGACCATTGGTTGCCTCCCATCTTCTGTCCCTGCCTAGGTCAGTCTAGAGCCTAATATCAAAAGAACAGAATTGTCTTCAAAGGACATAATCTTCAGTCAAGAATAATGTCCCCTGTCACACCACATGGGATAACAGCAATGTTCAGCACAAATAGCCCATTCCCAAGCTGTCAAGGGTTAGTGTACCTCGTAGGAGGTGAAGCAGATATTTCCCAGTTGCAGAATGGCAGCCAGGACAGCCCAGGTGGAAGTCAGCTGGTCGTCAGAAAGGCTGATTCCCTCCAGAGCTTGCACCAAGACCAGAAAGTCCTGACTGTCCTCCTTCCCCAGGATGTCACATGCTCTGCCCTGAGAGAATAGGGACAGATAATTGTGGTCAGTCCCTGTTGCCCCAGGCTGGAGCTGAGCTACCGGCAGCAATCTTCAGAGTAGTTGTTCAAAGTTTTAAGGACTGGAGGAATCTGAAATTAAAAGACCAAGACACCACTAGTGGGAGCTCAGTATTCATGACAGACCAGTCTCATGTCTCTCCGGAGTTTTTGAGAATAAGATCTCTCTTGCCCACACATGCTAAGTTTTTATTATAGTTCCAATATAGGCACCCCAGCTACCCCTTGCTCACTGCTGGAGTGCAGCTTGAGAGAAGAAGGGATGCCAGAATCTATGTTCAAGTCATGTCAGAGCTGCTACCCCAGATGGTACCAGAACCCAATGTATCAAAGCAAATGGGTTTCTGTGCACCTGGAGAGTCATCCTGGGTTATAGTCTCACTCACCTCTGCCACAGAGCTTCACTGCAACGTGGGCATATCACTCTTATTCTTCTTGTGCTTTTCTCCACAAGAAGACACTCCTAACAACCACCTGTGACCCTGAAGTTCATGGAAATCCTGGGTCAAGGGAGCCTGTAGAACCTGTTTGTGTACAAGCGAACTCTTTGACAAAAGTTTCCAGCTGATCACCAGATTCAAGTGAGGACAAGAATGAGGTCCAGGCAGGCCTTAGGCTTCTTCTTGCCAAGACCAAGATCCAAGAGAGATTTTGTCAGTCTCTGCTAACTTCTTTACACATGGTCTGATCTTTTTCCCTTTCCTTCTCTGCAGCAGGCTGAGACACTCCTGTTAACTATCACCTTGAAGAGTTTAATTTACAATACAGGTCCTTTGCCAACTAGGAACATCACCCTGTTAAGGGATGGGTCTTTAATTGCCCTCCATCCTGGAGTCATTAATCACACTTGTTCATTCCTTGCCTCAAGGAAAGACAATAGCAATCATTTGTCAAGGATTCCTCACATGACCACAGCTGCTGTAAAGAGTTTGCCCACCTGGGAAAGCTGACCCACACAGCTGAAGTAAGAAAGATATCTTGCTATTGCTATGAACTTCTTGAGTATGGAAAGCATTCTTAAACAAAGAAACCATGCTTCAAGGTGGTGGCTTGCCGTAAGTCTGGCAAACAATTTTCCAATTTAAATAGATTGTAATCAGCAGTACATTTCAGTGGTTTAAAATTTCCACCCATTGACTCAATGAAGCAACTATTTTGCCGAAGGTAGAAAGAAATACCCCCTGCTCTTTTCAGTCCCACAATAAATTGCAAATGCAAGGAATGGCAACGAGAAAAGGATTTCTTCACCACAGGGTGGAGCCACGGGCCTACACCATGACTCCTTTTTTGAAAGGCTTTCTTTAGGAGCAGAAAGGGCCTGAAAGGTGAGAAGAAGATCACGTAAGAAACAAAGGTATTCCTTCTTATGTCAGATGTGAGAAGGAGCAGAGTAGACTTTAGCATAGTCCTGTGAGGGACACATCAGGAGGGAAGCAAAGTTGTTAGGTGCCTCACTAACCAAACAGAAGTGATGCCTTGGCTGTTTCACTCTATCAGCTGCTGCAGGGCATCCTCACCTCACCTGATTCAGGTAAAAGTAGGACTCTGCCTCTTGCAAGTACATCTCCTCTTTCTGCTCCACAGGCAGCCCAGCCAGTAGCTCATAAAACACGTGGTAGTTCCTCTCACCATGGGCCTGACAGGGAACACAGTTCATAGAGTTGACTCATATCCAGTTCCAAAACCCTACAGAATACACTCAAAGAGCAGGACACTGAAACTCTGAGGCCAGCAAGATGAGGCCAGAAGCCGCCCAAGAACTATTTAATTTGAAAAGTTTCCAGGCTTTCTCACTGACACCTTAAGAGCATTCCACCTGAGAGCAGTCGCCTTCACACAGCCCCAATATCTGACCTTTTCCACACTCCAGACACTCAGAAAAAATAGTTGAGGAAAGATTTAACTTCAAGCGATCCCTTATAAGTGGCTTAATTCAACCTGTTTGAGACAGAGCAACCTCCTGTTTTATTCAAACAAAATAAGCGATCACCTTGTGCTACACAGGGGAGGCATATTTCTTGCTAACAAGAAACGGGAGGCAATTCTTATACTTATTCCCATCCCTGTTATTTAACAGTAAATTTAAGATTAAATATGAATAAGGGAGAGAGGGACCCCTCTAGGAGGGAGGGGCTCATTGGTCCTCACCTGAAATACCACACGAGACTTCTCCAGCAGGTACTGGGAGACGGATGTTCCCACCACGATGCCACTGAGCATAAGACAACAACAGATCCTGTCAGCAGCTAGTGAGAGGTTTTCTGTAGATACATTTCTCTGAGGGTTTAGCAGAGGGAAATGTTGCTGAGAAACAAGGGTATGACCTGACCAACTTGGTCTGAATTTCAAAGTTTTCCAGCACTGGTGTTTTGTATCAGACTATTACAGAGAAAGGAGTTATGAAACATACAGATTCATGTTTGGGTTCTGAACAGCCTCCAGAGTACAAAGGAGCTTGAACTTGAATGATCCTCACAGAACATGTCTTGAAAATAGTCCAGGGAACACACCACACCCCTTCAGCCGTATTTGATTGCTGTTGCATTACCACTCCCCCACCTGACCTTACCCACCCATTTCATATGTCAGGCTGATAGCCTGTGGGGACAGGGACTACTTTTTGTTTTGTAATTTAATTGCATCTTGCACAAAGCGATGCTGGACCAAAACCAGGATGTCCAAGTACTACAGCAATAGTGGGCCATGCAGCCAGAAACCTGGAGTCAAGCTGCATGCAAGGATCTATAGGCTTTTAAGCATGTAATGTGTCCCATGCAGATTAGGCAGATGTGTAATGAAGGGCTAAATTAGTGGCCACCTGATTATATGCAGTTGATTTGAGAAGAGTCAATATGGCTACTGTAAAAGGAGATCCTGCTACACAAACCTCCTGGAGTTGTTTGAAGGAGATGACAAATTTTCAGATAAGAATGATCTAAGGACTATAGTCTCCATGAGTTTCCAAAAGGTTTTGACAAAGCTATGGAACTTTCAGGGAAAGGTCCTGATATGGGTAGGAGTAAATGGCTAATCCTCTTAACAGTGGAAGGTGGTTCCACAAAGTGTCTGTGCTCTGACCTGTGAGTGTAACTCAAGGTTTGATAAGTGACCTAAAAGAGGAACTGAACAGTAGTGCGACAAAGCTTCCTCATTGTATGAAATTATTCAAGGCAGTGAGGATGAAGGCCAACTGTGAATAAATGCCGACAGACCTTACAATACAGAGTGAGCAAGAAAATGGCACATGAAATTCACTGTAGATATATGCAAAGTGATGCATACAAGGCTGAAGTAATCCCAGCTTCACATATAAACTGGCAGCCTCCAAGTTAACCATTGCTGCTTAGGACTGAGACCTTGGGGTTATGATAGACAGTTCTGTGAAAATATCAGTTCAGTGCTTGGTAACAGTCAAAAAAAAAAAAAAAAAAGAAACCAGAAGTTAGAAAGGAGGCAGGTTCAAAACAAAAAAAGGTGTTTTTCAAGGAACTGGTTAGACCTGTAGAACACTTACTAAAGATTGTTGCAGAGGCATAAAGTTTATATAAGTCCAAGAGGAAACTGGAAAACCACAAGAGTCTCAGAAAAACTCCCAAGCTGCTGCAAATGCTTAAGAGCTAACAGAGTGTTAGAGAAAATCATTATATATATTTGGCCTGTTCTGACTTTTGCCTCAGTGAATGCTTGTGGCCAATGTTGGAGACATAACACTGTGTATAACTTGGTATAAACCAGTTCAGCCATTCTTATGTTCTTAATTTATCACCCATCTTGAGAGGTGAAGATCTGTTCTTTTGTGGAGGAAACATAAAAGCCCAAGAGGGGTGTAAACTCACCCACTTACTATCCTGATGGTAACAAGAGTGCAGGGGAGGAAGGACTATTGCATGAGCTCTAACCACTGATAGACCTTTCCTCACCCAAGCAACCCTTGACAGCTGGGAAGGACAAGCACCCCAAGATGTTCCTTTAACTCACTGTCGCAGGTGGACATTCAGAAGCTTTCCAAAACGGCTTGAGTTGTTATTGAGGATGGTTTTGGCGTTCCCAAAACTCTCCAAGATGGGTAGGACATTGCAGGGCTTGAAGAAAAGAGGGAGAGAACAGTAGCAATCCCAGATTTTTAAACCCAAAGGAACTTAAGTAACTGTTAGTTTGAAAATGCAAGAAAAATGGGACTTTCTTGAAATAATTCTTGCCCTGGCTAAAGAGTCTCTTTTAAAATTTATCTTGGTATCATTGCCTCTAACCATTGGTGAGTTGCTCTGTGAGATCTTTACCTTCACTGCTATGATATTTCACTTTAGTTCTGCTCTGCGTTTGTTCAGATTCACCTCCCAGACACTGCTATAAGGTCTCTAAGGCAGGTATCATCTCTCTGTTCAAACAGATACAGCACTCTATACAGCATCAGGGCTCCCAGATACTAAAATACAGAACAATAAATACATCAGCTGTCCTCATGTCTTTACCGGAGAGCTTCACCTTGAACCACAAGCCATCCAAAGTCCAGCTCAGTTAAACAGGAACAAAGAAATAACATAAACTGTATGGCCTCTTTACCCTGTCTTTGGCTTCTACTTCTTGCCTAACCATCACAGCATAAAGCCTGTCTCAGTTGCCTCTTACCTGTCTGATCCTGTGGCTGTCTGATCTCTGGTACAGCATGGTCAGGTACTGCACAATTGCTTTGGCAGCTTCTGTTTTACCTGATCCACTGTGTCCACTGGAGGAACAAGAGGTAAGGAAGCTGGCATCAAAACAGAATTACTTCATTTAGACATATCAGAGAACCTGTTACTGTAAATCAGTGTTGTACTGATTTGCAATGAATGAAGATCTATCACATATTGTTAGAAACACTGAGACAACCTGACAAAATAAGCCCAAATAAGATTCCACTGTGGAATGCCAAACGCCTTCTCTTCCAATCCTCCAAACTGATGTGAAGCTAAATTCAAACTGTATTTGCACAGAGTGAAATAAAAATCCATCTTATTCGTGTTCTCTACTGACAGCCTTCTCACAAGAGCCAGAATGATAAACTTATGGACAGTAAAATACAAAGATGAAAGTCTTACATAAAGACATTAACAAGCCTTCAAAAAAGTACCCTTATTACCTACCTGATGATGACACACTGCTCTTGGTCTGATGACTGGGATAGTGTGTAGGCCATTTCTGCTATGGCAAAGATGTGTCTAGATGCACAGAAAGAAAACCCCAGTTAACCAACCTCACATTCCTACCTCACAAATACAGCACCAAAAGGTTACTCATCAGTGATCTACATTACAGATGGGCCAGTATCTTGATCTGAGAAATGTGAGGAACCAGGAAAATCAGAGCCTTGTTCTTTGCTGACATCAGGTTAATACCACTGTTACAAGTTATTGCAAAGTTCAGGTTTCTCCAGGACCTCTTCAGCCTAACCTGAGTACATCCCTGTGCTGTGGTGTTTAATATAAGGGACACCAACAGTATTAACTGCACTAGAGGAACCTGCCTACGTTGCTAGCTCTGGTAGGCCTGTGCCAGTGTTAGCAGTGGGGAGCACATACTGACAGAACTCCTCAGGTACAATCCCAGCAGGCATTGAATTCAGGACCTTCAAGCAATACTGAAGAAACCTGACCTAAAGAGTTCAGCTCTGTAGCATTACAGGTTGGAGCAACTACAGCTTTGCCAAATGGATTGTTCACTTCCTGTGGCATTCATCCTGCTCTATCAGACAACTGGAGGAAAATAAAATACTTCCTGGAGCACAAACAGAACAGAATTTAGGGAGTTATTTGATAAAGAGAAACATACGGGGCATTTTTTGAGAGAGTCCCTTGGTGGTACTGGGTAGCCACATCTTCAGAGTAGATACTGAGGTCTTTGAAAGGATTCACAGAAACCAAAATTTGCCCAATGTAAGTCTAGGACAAAAATAAGAAAGGGGAAAAAAAAAATCTGGTGGCTTCTTAGAATTTTCTGAATGAGGAATGCAACAGAACACATATATCAACACAAAGATTAAGATGACTTTTAAAGGAATGCTGTCTATACTGACTATACTGCCAACTTTTTCAGGGCATAGCACAATTGTTCAATGGCTGTTTTCAAAGATCTGTCATTAATATTTTGGGCTAAGTGCGCACTTACTAGTCCACGGTCACCTTCACCAGTCACTGTCTATTTTCCAAGCTTCACATGAAATTACAGGCACAGGTTTGAACACCTGAGCCAGCAAATGAAAAAGGGAACAATTAGCCATCCAGAACTAGCTCTGGACTGTAACACTGTGAAATGTTTGCAGAAACTCTGAAGTTTCTTCTCAAGATCCACAGTTTTTAGTTGGAACTGTATTGCTAAGACAGGAGAGTTCCACAAGGAGCAGCTGAGGCTAAAACTGAATCCAAGTGTACTCATGGGTTAGCAACAAATACCAAAATTAAAGAGAAACTCTGGGACTTTCAGATTTTACCACAAATATTTCATGCTACCTGTTTTCTGAGCAAAAAGAGTGCGAGTATACTTCTTATCACTGTTCCTGGTAATGAGTGAGCTCTTGAGTTATTTGGTGCATTATTAAAGCTTGATGGAATGATAGAAATTATTTTCTCTTCAAGCTCATTTGTCAGAATGAATAAGCACTGAAATAAAAAAAAAAACAAAACCAAACACCACTACCCATACATAAATAAAGTCGCGATGGAACCTCTTCTTCAGACACAGCAGAACTGAGCTCTCACAGACTTCCCTACAAACAGAGGAAAGGACTTGTTAGCCATAAGATTCACTTGCACGTGTTCATATTAACCTTTCTGCCCTCCCAAGGATTTTGTAGGAGGCTGGGATCTGAAACTATTCACTGCTTTCACGTGGTTCCAACATGTCCAGGTTTAAACACATCAGAGAACAGAGCAGCCAAAGCTCAGAACATTCAGGCTGTCCATCTCTGTGTGAGCACACCTCCTTGCACATAGCCTTTACAGCTGTTTATCTCAACAGGATGGCAAGGGTAGAGGGTGCAGGACATGTGAGAAGCAGTGTTAAGTGCTTCTCTTTCAACAACAGCAGTGAACCCATGATTTAAAAGCTGATAAAGATGTAAGGCCTGAGTTTGCCACAGCTGAAGGCAATGGTATGTCAGATTCCCAGTTCTGTCCCTCTTCAGTAAAAGTCACAGCCTCTAAACCTTGTTTCCCCTACCCATAAAGTATATTTGGTTTTTTTGGAACCCATTTCAGGAGTAGGAATGCTTTAGCAGGGGAGCTAGAGTTCCCTGGATGCATCTGTAAGAGTCTGCTGACTAGGATGAGCTGCTGTCTCTGGTGTGTGACTGTGGAGATTCAATGTGCACTCTGTGCAGCAGAGCTGGGGGACACACTATACACAATGGTCAGGAGCTCCCTCTGCAGCTGTGCTCCTCCCCACGTGATTCAGTCCATAACTTAAATAGTGCAATGCAGTTAGCTTTACTGCAGAGCATCAGTTACTCAGCTATGATATGCATCAAATTAATTCTATTTTCTCACATGGTAGCCAAGGAACTATAATGCATTTGCTGTTTTTGAGCCAACAGTAGCTTTGAAGTATAACAAGCAAGCCCCTGTGACCTTGAATTAGCTGCAGAATACCACTGCCAACACATACTCCAGTCTGGTTAGATCTTCAATCTCCTCAACTTCTACACAGTGGTCTTCACACATGTACACCTGAAATGCATAGATACATTACTGAAAATCAGGAGAAGTTCACCTTCATTCCAAAACTGGAGACAACACCCGTACCTGTTTCTGCATGAATTCCATCTCTAGCATATTGTCAGTGATGTCTTCTGCCTCCCACTGACCCTTGCAGACCTTCATCACATGGCTGTTGGCCAGATGTGGGTCCTTGTAGATGGCCCATTTGCTTAAGTTCTCAATGGTTAGTCGTGGCAGCAGCAATTCAGCGTTCAGCCATGCTGCAGGATCACATCCCTGAGCCTGTGGCTGAGACCAGTGAACACGAGGTGTGACCATGGACCCTGCAGTCTGGAGGACACCTGAACCCTCTTTGGCATCTGCCTCACTGGAACAATCTGATGTACATATTGGATCCTCTTCTTGATGCGGAAGGAAGCCCTGATCACTGTTTCTCTGAGGGCTTTGATTTATCAAAGATCTGGGAAGGTCAGATTTGAATCTGCAACTCTGTTGTACAGACATCACAGATTTTCCCTCTGATCGAGATCTCAGTTTCTCTAGAGAATAACCATTCCCAGAGCCCCTGGACAAGGAGGTCTTTGCCTTAATCATGCTGTGGACTCTGGGGAATACTATAGCAAACTTGGTATCAGGAGCATTGTTCTCCTCATCCAAGCTAAGTAAGTATGGAAAGGAACTTGTTCCATGAAGAGGGGAATCACCAGAAGGCAAATCACTGTGTCCCACTTCCTCTGCCATTTTAGGATCACCTTTCCCCTCCACTAATGGAGAAGATTCTTTGTCACTCAACTCAGCCTTCCCCAGATGTCTGGCTGCAGCAGGAAAGGCTTTGCCAGACCGACCAAGCCACGCAGCAGTGCTTACAATCCGTATCGCCACTCTACTTCTGAATCCAAAAGGTTTGCTGCTCCTCTTTCTCTTCCCAAATTTCTTCAAGAGCCACCTTGAAACACCAACTGCACGTGCCACACTCAGAAGACGGGCCTTCAGGCTTGCTTTCTTGGCAGGTTTTTGACCAAGCCAGCTGGTGACTTTTCTAAAAGCAGAATGGGTGTGCAAGTACTTGGATCCTTTCCCATCATGCACATTTTCTTTTTCAGAAGTTGCCTCTGCAACCACTTCTTCTGCTTTCTCTTTTTTTGCCTCTAAAGTCTGGCCTGAACTGAGTTTAACTTTTCCAACAACTTTTCCAACTTTCTTCTTCTTGCCAAGGAGCTGCTTATCAGATGATTTTTTTGTAATAGTGGAGCATCTTGGAATATTTGAAAGATTTAATCTTGTCTCTCCAAAACTCTGAGCTATGTTGGGTTCTTTCTGTGTACTGAGGGTTTCTAGAGTCGTGGGTTTTGAACAGATGCTTTCAACATTTTTCAGGTCAGAGTTGGTTTCCAAAGCCATCTGGACAGGATTTGGCTTACAGCTTGTTAATAGTTTGGTCTTAGCATTTTTATGTTTGTTTTTCAGATTGAGAAGGATTTGGGATTGAGAAGAGCATTTCTTTGTAAGCATCAACGCTGCTAACTCCTGCTCGCTGCAGTCTGATGAACTGTCCCTCTGTCTATGTCCTATCACTTTACCTTGTTCTGCAATCTCACACCTCCCAGATTTCTCTTTCAAGGTCATCTGTTGCTTGGAGAGCCAAGGGCTACCTTCCAGTGCGCTGCCTTCATCATTCACCTTCTCTTCCTGTTCAGTTCCTTGAAGTACTTTGCTAAGGCAAACGTGGAGTTTTGCTTTCACAGTACTAGGCAGTGGTTGTTTTGTTGCATTTTCTTTTCCTTTGTTAATGCTCTCTTCAGTACTGTTCTCGCCATTGCCATCAGAATTATCACGAGCATCTTTTGACATATCTTGAATTTTGTCATTTTCTAATATACTTTCCTTGCCTACTTCATTATTGACATTTTCTCTGTTCTTAAGACTTTCAAGTTGGAATCCTGAAATGTTTACATCATCGTTTTCCTCACTGCTCTCAGCTAGAATAGATTTTGGTTGTCTTGGCATGTCATCTTGCTTCTTCATTCTCTCCTCTGCCTCCAATCCTGCAAAGTCTGTGCCTTCATCCTCAGATTCATTCCTTCCATCTGTGGTCACCTGTTCCCTTTCAATAGATGCTTCGTTGCTTTTATCAAGCAGTTCCTTGTAGCCGTTTCCTTGAGCCGCAGGAGGATCTTCAAGCATGGCTTCTTTCTCACTGATGCTACCTTCCTCTGAAGAACTACTCTTCTCTTCACTGCTTGCAGTGCTGTCCACTAGAGACTCTTCTTTATGGATCCAATTGCCTTCATTGCTGGAGTCAGAGCAGGAGTTATCTGAGGTTTCCAGGATATTTTCTTCTGCACTTTCAGTGACAATAATCCTGGTATGTTTTCCAACTTGCTTTTTCCCAGTTCTCTCACTTTTTCCCTGCACCATACCGCCTTGGGATTGAGAGCCTGACTTCTGCTCAGAAGCTTCATTAAAGCCATGATTCTCATTGTGCTTTTCCCTAGGCCTGGCATTATGTGCCTTCTGCGGCCAGTCATGTTTCTGAAAAGAGCCTTCAACACTTTTCACTGCAATTGACTTTACAGACTCTGACTCAGTGACATTTTTGCTAACAGCGAGACGCTTTCCACACTTCTTTTTTAAATTGTGTTTCTTGCTGTTTGTGGTGGCTTTTTCTTCCTTATCGCTACTGTCCTCACTTTCTCGTCCTGATGTCTTTTCCCGCCACTTGCAAGCCTTTCCTTTTTTCCCCTCCAACTTGGACACTAACTGCTCTCCATGTTTTCTCCCCAAACCAAATTCTCTTTTATCATTTCTCTTGTAGGCTCTTTTTCCCCGGAATAACTTTCTGTGGCCATTTTCTTTGCTTCCCTGAAGCCTCACCAGCCTCTGGCTTTTTAAGGGGTCTTCTTCAATGGTGTCATCTTGTTCAGGCAATGACTCTTTGCTCTTCACCTGGCCTTTACTCTTACCTTCCCACTGTCTCCCACAGTGGATCTTTGAATCTCCTGGGGAACTTGCCTTTTTTTCACAATTCTTCATTTTCTCTTTTGCAGCCCTTTTGTGCCGAGTCTTGGATCGAGAAGGAGGCATTTCTCCAATGTTCAGGAGTATGCGAGGGTCTATCTCAATTCACCTATGAAAGGAAACATTGTGCATTTTGCTGTGAAATAAGCTACAAAGAGAGGACAGATCCTCCTATGCGGTAAGTTACCTCATTTCTATAGAACCAAACAAACATTTGCAGAATCATACCTGTGCAGCTGAGGAGTGCCAAACTGACTGTCCTCTTCCAGGTTAATCTGTTTTATTTTGTCACGAATCACCCTTATTTTCTTCTTTTATTAAGACTCTTCCAAAGGACAGCCATATACAGGCAACTGAATGAATGTCCATGATTTTTCACAGTTGACAAAGCCCTATTTTTTGTGTTCATTTATTATTCTTCCCCCTTTTATTTGAGCGTTTGTCTCTTAACAAGCAAATAAGTACTTGGTAAATTTAAATATATATCATAACTACAGTTAAACAATATCTGATTTTCCAGGGGATAACCTTTTAAATTTTCTGCAGTGCAAGAAAAGGACATTAATGAACAGATCATACTCAAGATTGGGCCTGTCATGAAAACAGTTCAGCCCAAATAGCAAAATTTACGAGGAAACCAGCTCTCATAGTAAATAACATCTGTCCCTGAACAGGTCTCCTGAAATCTTACTGGAGAGAAGGCTAAATAAATAAGGGAATTAGTGAGGAACGAGGAAAAGAGAGAAGAAATAAAGTAATAGAAAAAGAGTGGACAACAACAATAACAATCCAATCATGTAAACTGAATCTCTGCAGGAAAAGGCAGTTGAAACTAGGTTAACTTTGTAGCGTGCCTACATGCAGAATTGCTTGAAGACATAAAATACTGACAGAAGATTGCCTTTTTTTTTTTTTTTTAGGATAGTGTATGTTAGTTGCAAAACGATTTTCAAATCATTATAACTGATTCTACATCAGGATTTTTGCTGATACATAACTGTACTACAAAAACACACTGCATAAACCTTGGCAAGTGTTTGTATGCCAAAGAAAGCTCCTAATGCAGACCTGGGGCATGCCTGTTGAGTTGCCTGACTCCATCTTTTCTTTTAGCATGATGGGGCTGCTTTTGAATGGTGTGTTCCATGAACAAACATTCAGTGCCTTCCAGGAACTGGCTAAACTGAGCAAGTCGTCCAAAGCAAATACTACTTTGCTGAAAAATACTACTCCACACAACTCCTCCTGAGTGCACTGTTATTAGCTGACAGTCTAGGAAATGTCCAGTGTTCTAAGTGTTAATCAGCATGGCTTATCTCTATCTTTCCTCTAATCATAGGCAGGAAATAAAGGATGTACAAGTGCCCAAAGGATTAGTCCTGACCTTTCAGCCTGTTGGAAAATATCACTTCTATCCTTTCCAGTTATAAAGATCCTTTATTTTATGAGTCAACCTCTTGCTGCTTCAGACAGACCAAAATACCACTTGGGCTCCAGACTCCACTTCTACCCCTTTGTCTGAATGAAGTGCTAATGGCAGAGCCTGGTTTTGATTCCCCAGTCACTAAACACTTCAAGGCAAAAGTCCAAACCAGAAAAGAGGGCATAACTGAAAGGAAATGATGGACCAGAGAAAGGAAAACTTGGAGGTGAATGGAAGAGGAGAATGGAACTAAGAAAAAATCTTATAGGAAGGAAATCCAACAGTCTGCAACATCTTTCCAAAGAAAAAAGCTTAAAAGTCTCCTGTTAGGGCCATTTGTAACCACCTTAGCGATTACTTTAGCCAATGATGGGCAATGAACAAACCACGGGGAAATTCCATTATATATTTTGTCCTCTCACTTCTTTTTCTGTTAAACTCTTCTCTCCCTTTGTTCCTTCTTTCTCTTTCTCTTTGATTTTCAGCCAACTCCATAGATTCCCTACATGCAGGAGAAAAACTTCCACCCATCATAGCCTTACAATTTCTCTCAATAGGTAACAGAGGACCTAGCAGTCAAGATTTTATTACTAATTCCTACCGTCATCGTAACTCCACAAAGCATTAACTTATTTATTTAAAGGCTGAAATACAGTGTCTGGAAGTTTTCACTCACATGTTGGACTATTATGGGATGCTGGCAACATATTTACCCATCTCACAGCTCTGAACCCTGCATTTCAGTGATCATGCTTGCAGTGTACCAGCTCTGACAGCCATACTCAACAGTAATGGGGACTGCAAAGACACACAAGGGCTGGTGGGGAATTCATGAGAGATGGGATTGAGCTGGGAGGATTAGCTATACCATATGGTACACGTGTTTTCTTCCCTATAATGAAAAGTATACCCTTGCTGATTATTGTACACATGTACAAGCCCAAAAGACTTCTGGCCAAGGTTTGCTGAAACTTGCTTCCATCCACAGGCCTCTCCTTGCCCTAGGATAGAGCGATGAGGAAAGAGTACACAGTCAAGATTGCAATTCAGCATAAAGCTTTAAATCTTTGCAGCTACTATAAAGTCTGAAAAGGAATAAGGATTTTTAACATTTAGCACATCAAGAAGACAGCCTACTCTGCTGGATGGAAAACCATCCACTCTCCAGAATACCTTATGACTTACTTGCAGACTAAAACTTGTCCAAGCATCCTTATGAGTTATTAAAAAACCAACCAACCAACCAAAGAAAAACCAACCAAAAAGCCATTTAAAAAATACACTCCAATGCTCTGGGAACAAACTGGTAAAAACAACTCAGTGAATCAAAGTTTGTCTCACCTCAATCACCCCAAGGAGGGCAGCAAAACCACATTTGAGATTTACACAGTCCAGAAGGGCTCGTGCTCTAAAAAAACCACACTAAGTTCATGTAAATCACATGGTTTTATTGCAAATGGGTTTTTTGCATATTACCCATTTTGTACTCTTCTGCATGACAGAACAATCTTCCACAACTGGAAAAAGTATCTCCAGCTGGACCTCTGATGCTGAGGAAAAAGCTGTTGCCCTGCAAGCACTGTTATGTACAGTTAAGGATTTTTCAACGATCAGTGCCTTTAGTGTTTCCTCTAAACTTGCTTTTTTGCTCTGGTCTAGAGTTGACAATATTCAAAACACCTTGGACATGTATGTTGCATACTACAGAGTTCTACCTCAACATCAAATCCTCTTCTTTAATCCTTCCCTTTAAACAGCACTCTCTATAATGTGTAGGTGTCTGATCACCTTATTTCAGCCTCCCTCCCTGCTTAATACGCCAATACTAGTGGCCTAGATCTCTAAATCCTGCAACAAGAATTTTGTTACTGAGATTAATGGCAGCTGAATTGGACCCTAAATCCTCAGTACAGAATAGTTCTAATATTCTATTCTCCTGGGGGCTTAAAGTTGAGACTGCTTCTCTACAATGCCAAATGCAATAGAAAAAAAAATAAATTTAAAAGTCTACTTTTATGTGCTACTGCTAGATAGTCGTGTCTGGAAAGCTAAAGCCTTCGACAAAACAAAAATGCTGCAGTACTTGGATGATGAGGAAGATCAGGAGCACTGCTCAGATTTGTAGGGGGCTTAGACACAGGACTTCAGTTTGACTCACTGTAAAGATAGGACCCCAGACTCTGAATCTGTATTAGAACATGAAAACCTGGAGTTCGCAATTCTTCTGAGACAAGGTTTTAGAGCAGATTGTTTTGTAACACCACTATTATTGGAAATGGTAAAATGAATCACTGCTTATATAAACAATTCCTTTGATATTAGACCTGCGTTGATTAATTGCCCTGGACCATCTGCCTCCTGGACACACTAGAGCAGGTGAAAGATCCTCATCATCAGTTTTTCAACTCCCCTCACTATGCCAACTTCATCTAAATAACTACAGGAAAAGAACAATTCAAATTTCTTCCGTTTTAGAACAAATAAGAATAGTTTATATCAGAGAAAGGAGAACCTCAATGCTATTGAAAAACACTGCATGAACCTACAGACAAAAAGAAAAGCAGATAGCTCATGCTGTTATTTTAAGACCAGGAGTCTCATCTTCACTGAACACAGTGGTTTCTCCAAACTCATACAGAGGAAAAAGTACAATCATTAATCTTAAAGGGTAGTGCTTGGAACTTAATTCTTAACAGTTTCTGCTTTCATTTACCTGTACAAATTGCTCAAGCTCCTTCTTTATCACTCTGCACAGTAACTTTTCCAACGTACCTACGCCATCCATCCTGATTCCAGCCAGCTTCTCAGTACCACATATCATAGGTCACATTCATGTACATGGTAACATATCCACTCTCCTGTACCTTGCTTCCATGCAGCCTAGAGTCCGTTCCAGTGTCCTTGCAAGCCTGCCCAGCTGTGGAGTCTAACATCAATTCCGGCTGGGCTGTGCCCAAACAGCAGATGATTACAGGCATATGGAAGGAAAGTGGCATCAATAATTCAAACTTTCTCATGGCACCTTTGAACTTTTCAACCAGCAATATCACCAGCTGGTTGGCAGAGTTTTGGAGAAAAGAAGAGGTGGGATTTCATGCAGACAAGAATCAGGCTCGAACGTGATATGACTAGGTACATCTCCAAAGAAAGGCTGAAAAGCAGAGGTCAATCCCAATACCAAAACATGTCTGCTATAAACCAAGAGGCTACCAGTCAAGGCACAGTGAATAAATAAGAGCTTAGGCTAGTGAAAAGGATTAAATCATAGGCCTCTTTCTTCTGCCTCCCTGGAGCTTTATTTCAGGGAGCCAAGCATGGCTATCTCAGCCTGTGCCCTCTTCTTGCCAATGCCAAGCTCTCTGTTGACAACAGGAAAGTAATTTCCAGCTCAGCACTGAAAAGACAGCAACACTGGCACCATTTTTGTCCTCATTATGCCTAAATCTCAGTCCAAATCAAGCAGAATGACTAAATCTCCTTTCAATTTGAATTTTCAAATAAAGCTGTGCTCCCCTTTTGCAGACAGGTCAAGGTTACTCACAGCAGGTGATTATGTCTATGCAACATTGCTGTCTAATTCAGGGGTGGTTTTCCCCTTCCTAGATTTTTCTCAAGGAAACAGGTACCAGAGCAAACACAAACGCACACAGTCTAGTGCAGTCTGTACATGCAGTGTCCCTCTGCACTCACCAGACCGCCAAGTGACAGCATGGTTAGTGCAGGATTTAACTACCCTGAGGATGACCCTGGTTCTTTAAGGCAAAGTCCCCTTCTATCCTCTACCCCCTAATAAAAAGGCTTTCCAGAGGAGTTGGAGATTAAACAAAATAAACTCAGGTGTGGCCAGCAACCAGAACAAGAGACCCTAACATAAAATGTGATGAGTGCTGTTAGATAAGATATTAGATGCTTAGCAGCATTAGTTTGGGTGGGGCCTGTTTTCCTATCTCCTTCCAAGAACCCCCTGGCTGTTATGTACTGTACTTTGAGGGCTCATCCACTAAGAAGCAAAGATAAAAACTGGACACTGAGCTGGAGAACTTAAGAAACACACTTTACCTGAGCTTTCTGTCACTGGATGGTCCTCTTAACTCATGAGGCTGTAGAGTAACAGCTTAGTTAACTATTTCATCACATTCTTTTTGCATTATTTATAAATAATGCTCTATCTCTCTCTGCACAAAAGAGAGATCTCTTTTGTAGAGCCCAGAATGACTGATGTCATCTGGACCATGAATTCCTTACCCAACCTTGAAAAAAGCCCTGGGGCTCTTAGCTCTAAACTTCTAATGCATGCATGGTGGAGAGGAGAAACTTCTTTGAAAAATCCAACCCTTCACAGTTCCTGAGGAAGAAATGGCTCTAAGAAACTTCATGCTGCTATTAGCTGGAGCCTCTTCAGGTCTCTGTATACCCCAGGCAGAACTGGAGCCCTCTGTTTCTTTGATTTTGATTTGTCAGAAGTCTCAGACAATATGATTGGGTTTTGCCTGAGGAGGATGGCCAAGATAAAGGTACTTACTGATCAGGTTCACTTTGTTATCAGACTACTGTCTGCTTTGAGCTACACTGAGATGAGAAAGGCTAAATTGATGCTGTGCAAATATTCCCTATCCACCTCAGTCTCAAGCCTGTCTGCCTCAGCACCTCTAACCTGAATTCTCTGCACAGACTAAACACTGCACTTCTTTGTCTTTTAAAGCGCCCCTAGTAAGATGCTGGCAGTTTGTTCAGATCTTTTCAAGGGAGGGGGACGTAAGCACCAGGAAAGATGAAACATTTCCAGATTTCAGCTCCAGATCCCTGACCAGACCAGACAGGGGAGTTTGTGGCCCGAGGCTGGAGTTCAAAGCCCACCTTAACCACCGATTTGCCATGTAGTTTTGCCCAAGTTATTGCTTCAATAACAAGACAGATTCACTTCAGACAAGAGTATGAATACTGACACAACTTACCCTCATGCACAGCACCCTCAACATTTGGTACATGCAATGACAAGTCATCTTTTGAACTAAAATCTTGTTTGTGCTGCCCAATTTTACTGCCCTTCTCTGCCCATTTCTGTCTGCACATGCAGGGTTGAGAAGGCAATGCTGGGTGCAGTAAGCAGCTGGGAAGTACAGTCTTTGCCAGCGATGTGCTATCCAGGATACCACTACCAAAGGGAATTTCCAGCTGGCCAGTTCCACTGATTTAAAATCTCTTTTACCTTGAAGAAACTGCTTTGACCCAGGAATCCAGCAGCAGATGGAAGGAACAGAAGGCTACATTCCTTGAGAAAGTACAAGGCTCCCCAGTTTCCTAAAGATTTCTTTATTTATGCAAAATACCAGGTCCTTTCAGCTAGTATTTGGCCACTATTATTTTTAAATGTTGTTAGAAAGGGATAACACATCAGATCCAGATTTTCCACTGCAAATTCTTCAAGTCAACTACATAAAAATATTGATGCTATTACAGAAAAGAGAGATAAGAAGGTAACTCAATTTTTTAAAATGGCTAAATCACATGAATGAAAGAGTAGAAACTGGTCATGATTGATCAGAGAAATGATGTTTTGCATAAATTCACAACAACCTTGTTTGGTAGTAGTTTGGGTAAGGGGGCTGGTCAATACTGTTCCTAACTATTATTAAGATGAAGGTTGAGAAATGTATAAATAGGGTCTCCTCTTGGTTTCGTTTCTTGGTTTTGTTCCATAGAAAGTAGAATTGACAATCCAGTCAGGACCCTGCAGTCTGGAAGGCTTGTTTAAAATTATCTTCCTCTTTTTTGTACCCTTTTTTTTTTTTTTTCCCCTGCCCCTGAGGTCTCACTGCATTAATATAAAACACCTACTCTGTTCCTTCCATATCACATGCTGCCTCATAATGACAGAAAACATTCTCCCTTGAGCCTGTACCCCAGGCTACTGAGAGAGAATTCTTGGCCTCTCACTGCTTCAAACTGGTAAGGCCTCTGCTCTCTTCTTCCAGCTATTTTAAGATGAGCTAGAAGGTCTCCAAGGTCCTCGTCCCCAGCAATAACCTGAGGAAGCCAAATAAAGTATTCATGACTGCAAGAAGAAACCAAAACAATTAAGTTACATACATTTGAAAACAGCCTCTTTGAATATTTCAGGAGCACTTTGTTGCCCAATTGTCTGCCATTCAGTGAGGCTGGATGATCCTGTTACACTGGAAGCCAGGGTCCCATGGCCCCTACCCAGAGGTCAGCCAAAACGACAGACCCACACACTGTACAGATGCTATTACAGCCTACTGGGGGATGGACTTCATCTGGGTCTGAGCCAAAAGTCTCTGAACTATGCTAAGACACAGCTCAGGCTTCTTCCTTTTAATCCCCTGACCTACCTCTGTAGTTAGCGTCTAAAAAGAGCAAACTGCAGATGCAAGGCCAGGCAAGCCTGTACTAACTTTAGTCTTGCTGGTTTGGTAACCAGAGCAGGTAACAAAAGTGAGTAACTGGTAGAGTAATGAAAACAGCAGGAGCTCTGGCATGATTAGAAACCAGCAAACAGGCCCATTGTCATTCTACTGCATCTTCGCTGCTGTTGTGTCCTGTGTTAGCTAGAGTATAACTAAAGAGGATGTAATCTTTGCGCTTCCATCATACTTTTTCTTTCCTGGGCACACTGAGGTTCCTGGGTGGCCTCAAATAAGGACCAGTCCTTGTTTCTCTTCCTTTCTGCATAGCTGAGAAACATGGGTTTGATACAGAACTCATTTGAGTTGGTGAAATCCCCTGGATTTGAACTGTTTTTCAAACCAATTATACATGGCTGCAAGAGACTTTCCAATTGTGTGGGCCACAGCCCTGGTGTGTGGCTGCCCACAGGGCCTGTTCTCCCATGAGAAATTACTTCTCTGCAGAAAGCATCATAGCCCCTGAAGTATAAATCAAAGGATCAAAGAGGAAAGTTAGATTGTCCAGACTGAAATGATTACACCCAAGTATTTGAAAATCCCCAGCAGATGCTAATAAGCTTGCGGAGATAAAGGTAAAAAGAACCATGCAGCTAGGGGTGAGGTTTCATATTACAGCTCAACTGACTTTACAACTGCCATCTGAAAGGGGCCGCTCCTTCCTTCCAGTGTCTTCTATATTCCTCAGTTGGTTTTTTTGCACCAGTTCTGGTGGTCATCTCGGTGCAGTTTGATTTTAAAGGTAAGCTGATCTAACGGTGAGCTTCCTCTTAAACGAGTGAGCCCACTTGCCTGCAATTGCTCTTGTTGGTTATTCCCTTACTCCAGATAATAACACAAGACCATAAGGCATTGGTTCAGTTGACTGATACAGCAAAAATTTAACATAGTTAAAAATAAAATTGAAAAGCACAAATATGTACTAGGAGAAGAAAGGGAGCAGGAACAAGTGACACAGGAGGGTGGAACAGCTCTTAGCAACAACACTACAGATGTGAAACTCTTTTAGTGCTCCTAAGGTCTGGGAGGGAACGAGGAGGAGAGTACAGGGAGGTTAGAGTACCTAAAAGAGGGCCTGGTTTTGAAACTTTGACAGATGCTCTGTCTAAAGTAGGTTATTCTATAGTGGAACAACAGAAACTTTAGTGTGATATTGGTCCTCTCATGCTTTTTGTGTCCTGTTATATTGTCTTTACAGCTTTGCAAGCATAGGCACTCTTAGTATGCTTTGCTACCAAAGATCTGGGACAAACTGGGAGTGGTTTGCCTAGCCAGGCATTAGAAGACACACTCAAAGACTCTTCTCAAAGGGATTGCCTCCAAAACTTGACATTTATTTTGTAGGATGATCAACATTTTCTCCTATTTAATATTAACAAGCCTGTCAGTATCTTGTGCTTTATTCCACTGCAGATATTTAATTTCCTTAATCTTCTGTAGATAGATCCCTATTCATTTTAAGTGCAGTCTCATCTGTCCCTATGCACAGGAGATATCCTCATAAGTAATAAATACCTCTCAATAGATATCACTTTAACAAGGAAATGGTTTATAGAATTTGAGTCACTTCCATGCAGTGTACATTCTAATGGGAAGTTCCCTTTCTGTACATAAGAAGTCCTAAGACAAACACATCAGTGAGCAACTTGACCTGCTGAACCAAGTCCCTTCAGCCTTATGAAACAAGAAAAGATCACAGCTACTAGCTGCTGCTTCTCGTCAGAGAAAATCTACCAGTGTTAATGGTACCTGCCTCCCATGTTATGAACTAATGAGGCAAATGGAGCTCTGATACATTCATTCACAGATGTGACGTAAACTACTGAGAAATTAGCATTTTTCTTGTGCACTAAAAAAAAATGCTAGATGAAGATCTTACCCTCAAACAGGGTTTTCTAATGGTTTAACAAACCAACCTTTAAGTAACAGTTGAATGGGCACAGAGAAGAGTAGGGAGGAACCTGCCTATGCAACAGCATTAAACACAGTTGAAACAGATTAGAAGTGGTTTCCATCCAACCCAAGGTTAGAGTCTTTGAAAGTGCAATGCACTTCATAGAGATGACATTATTTCACTTTGAATTTCTTATGTCCCACTTACCATAGTCAAAACAAGCCTTTTTAAGGACGGACCCTGAATGTTGCACAACAGAAGTCATAGTGTCTGGACTCTCAGACTGTTTGTAGTAAAGGCTTCTTTCTGTGCTTCCCAAGCCCTTAGGACTGAGGCATTGCCACCTGCTGTGGAGTCTCCAGCAAGTCAACCAAGTATGAAATTAAACCAGTTTTTTTTTAAAGGTTAATAGTAGGTGACTACCACTTAGTGCTTAAGTTTTATTATTTCCAGAAACTGTGCCTCATGGGCCTGACTTGACAGAACTGAATTTCCTTGAGATGGATTTTTTTAAGTCCTCATTGCTGTTCATTGGCATTCAAGATGTCTTTCTATAATGAAAGTACATGCAAATGTCATCAGGTCTGAACTGTGAGCAAACTGTCACAGCAGTGACAACATCACAGGCCATCAAACCAATTAAGGGGTATCATACATCCTTTGATCACAGGCCTGCACTTCATCTGTTCTTATCTGTGTCAGAATAAAGACAGAAGGATGTACTTGTCTGCAGAACAATCACATCCTTTAAGAATATCTCCACCAAATTCAAGCGTGGTTAACAGCACAGACACTCTTCTAAACCCAATTATCTTCAGATTTTGCAGTTTGGAATAAAGCTCCCTCAGCAATAGCTTAAACCATTTTCAATTCAATATACCACCTAAGCTAGCAGGTTCTCCTAAACATTGTTTACTTGAACCTGCATATTCTCTGTTTCCTTGGACTCTTACCTCCATCAGGACTTGAGCTGTAACATCTGACTTTGGGGTGGCATTCAGCAGCCCAGGCATGTACTTGTGTAGCAGATCTGGGTTTTTTAAGAGCTCGGCCTGTTTTTCAAGGGCTCAGCACAGCAATCTGATAAAGCTAAGTTCCCTTTAAGGAAGGAAAGTGTGAGTAGAATCCAAGTTTCATTTTTTGAAGTTCTTGCCCTAAGCATAAGCAGAGAACAGGACATTGACTTCAAACGAATGAACAACATTCAGAGTCTCTTTAGGAATAAGCACATAACGTACAGATTCATTTGCCACAGGAGCATACAGGAAGAAGAGATCTGTATCTTTTGAAGGGGAAGAGTCAGTGGCAGGCTGGGCTCTGCCCATGAAGATACAGGTCCTTCCTACCTAGGGTGACTCTCCCTGACTGCTTGTCAGCATGTGTTCAGAATTATTCATCTTAAAGAGAGCCCCCTCACCAAAAAGCCATTTTAAAATGTAACTTAGCTCTAGACACAAAAGCATTGCCGCAAAAAGCTGGAGAGTAGCAGTCTCTACACATTTAACTGGGGAAGAGGTGTGCAGTGGTAACAGTCACACATCAAAGTACCTTTTCCTAGCTATTTTACTCTCTACTGAAACAGGCCACAAGTGGAAGGAGCCTTTTAACTCTCCTGTCCTTTTTGTGTTTCTAGCAACCCTCCTCCTGCCATTCCCACAGTTCAGTCAACATTTATAAAAAGCACATCTTCATGAGCTGCAAGAGGAAAAGGAGGAGTTTGGTTACACAAGAGTTTCATTACAAGAAAATCAGACCCTCTGGAGGCCCTGGCACAGCTGACTGACCTTGCGGGGTATGACTTTCCGCAGCACCAGGGCAGTCTCCTTTTCTGCTCAGAGATGGTGGTGGAAGATTGAATTTCCCATCTCCCACCTTTGTTGCTTTGTAGCTTTCACAGTCCTATTTTAGGTGGCAAAAGCAAGGCTGCTGCAAAGGCAGTATAAGGAACAGCATTGCTGACCCTCTGCTGAGCAGGGGATGGACATTGGGGCCCAGCTTGAGGGTAAAGTATCAGGAACGTGAAGCATTTTACTCGTTTACACCATGCTCAGAAGGCATTCAATGGCGGCAGTCATGAACAGCATCTAGACCTCACCCAGGACACTTCAGCACGTTTCTACGGGGCAAAGGTGCTTCCTGGGACTGACCTGGACTCCTGTAGCTCTTGCTCCACCGTTATCACAAAAGATATCACAAAAAATCCTCTTATAACTTGTGCCTAATGTGGAAAGCTTTTTAGCGGTATATCTCTAGAGTGACTGCAGTGCCAGGGCTTGCGTGCCCGGGGAAGCTGCCCTGAGGGCGCGGCCCGGCGCTCAGCCGCCTGCCAGGAGCGGCCATGGCGGGCGGCAGCGCCCTCTGCCGCCTCCGCGACACGGGGAAAAGGGCGGGAAAAGGCGCCGCGGCCCGCCCTGAGGCGAGGGGAAGCAGCAGGAGAGAGCTGAGACCCTGCAACAGCTGCGAGAGGGCAGATTCAGCTCTCCCACTCTGGAAACATGTCTCTGAACAGAGGCCGTCGTGACAGGAAGCATAAAAAGCAACGAAGGCTCACCTCTCCCGAGGCTGGGGAGCACCCAGCCAAGAAGGGAAGAAATTCACCCCAGCCGTGGTCTCAGCCCTCTCTCCTCTGACGCGTAAGCCTATGCAGCCTCGCACCTACGCGCAACCAGTCAGTAGAAGGTGCCCACTCACACTGAGAAGAGCATTTACTTCAGTTTTTCCACTTCCCATGCCATGGGAAAGATGGCATAATCTAGTTAAGTGGAGAAAATAATCCCCTTTCACTGCAACCATCTACTATTATCATCACAGAGCTTGCCCCTGCCACCAAAGCAAGCCAGGCCACCTCTACCCATCTCCACAGGTACAGCACAAAGAAAAGGCCCTTTCTCAACAGAAACCCCTACCCAGATGTGTTTAGCAAGTGGCTCTGCTTGAGAGGGACCATTTCTACCCAAGCAACAGTTGGAGCAAATTAATCAACAGCAGGATGATCTCTAGGGCCATCCTACTGCTACAGCAGTCTTTTCACATTGGCTTTTGCTGGTCCTCTTGTAACTTGTGCCTAATCTGGAAAGCTTGTCAAATGCCCCCATCATCATCATGTCAGAAGAGGTCAATGTGCTGTGTGGAAATAATCCAAGCAGTTGGGGTTTGCAGCTGTTAGTGAAGGCATCGAGTTTTCTACGAGCAAGGGCTTCTGGCAGCTATTGAAGGAATCAGTCTTCTCCACCTGGTTTACCTCAGGGAACCAGCTACAGTTGCAACACAACCTTGGCCTTTGCTTGAGAGAGATCACTAAGTCAAATAATGTGGCTTAGCAAGGACTGTTGGGCTTTAGAAGAAAACTCCCACTAAAGTCTGTCTCATTCTTCAGCCATGCCAATTCAACACCAGATCCCAGTCCTGCTCTTATTAAAGACATCCCAGTTCATGGGGCCACATCGGCAGTGACGTGCTTTGCAGGCTGAATTTAGGACTACAGTCCAGGCATGTATTTATTCTAGCTGCAATGGATACAAACCATATTCTAAGAAACAGACCAATTAAGCCCTAAAAAAAATCTCATTCATTTCACTAACCAGACATGCTTCAGGCCTTATGACTAGGATGAAAAGTACTTCTCCTTCCAACATTATGTTCTTCTAATAGAATTGTTAGAGAAATTCAGCAAATATTCAGTTGCTAAACATCTGAGGAAAGCTTGCATTACTATTGAAAAAAAAAAAAAAGAGCCACAGGCCAAGCTTTTCTAGGACTAGAGAATTTTGGCACCAAATATGCAACCCTATAAAAGAGCTCACATTACAAGAAAGCATTTGACCTAAAACTCAGGCCACTATAAAACAGCATCCCATATTAGGTACCCAATATGTGTATTCAGATGTGGAAAATCTGGGCTGTTCTTTAGTTGCAATCCAAGACTTTTCCCTCTGCAGAGAAACAGGTCTGCAAGAGTTAGGGAACATGCTGCCAGCATGGCTATAAGAAAGGATTTTTTTCAAGCACTGGCAGCCAGTGTTAACAGCAGCTCAGCTCCTGCAGTGAAGGGGCACTTACAGTGCCAGACCCCAATGAGACTGCATAAAGCAGAAGGGGAGAGCACTGCCAAAGCCTGACTGGCAATAACATTAATAGGGGCCAATGAGCCCTCAGAGTGCTTCCAAGCATTAAGCTTTAGCTCTTGGAGACAGCAAGCTTCTATCAGATCCTAGACAAGGGCAGTTCAAGTGAAAAGTAGAGGTAGGCACAAAACTCAAGGACATTGGCAGCAGCTGAATCCTCTGATCAGAAACAGGCTATTATTATTACTGTCAGCTGACAGGCAGACTAAGGGTAACAGCAAGACTCAGAAGGCAATTCCTGAAAGGAAGAAACAGAGGGACTTTTTTTTCATCATTACATTCAAAACCTGCTTACAGATATTCACTGAAGACTGCATCCTTCATGAACACCTCATCCCATCACTGATTTTACTTGCTAGTGGTTTTCTGACAGCACAAAAAAACGCACCCTGGTTCTGAATGTTGAGACTTTCCATCCTCTTGTACTCAGCTCAGAATATAACTGAAAGCACAAGACACAAGTTTCGGTCTTCTCCTGCTTTGTCCCTTTGCTATTTCTCCTGTATTTTAGGCATGGCAGCTCTAAAAGGATTCTTAATGCCCCTGCTCACATCAATTAAGTCACGCAGCTTACTCCAGTGAGTCCTTCAGCTGTAGGTTTCAAAGCATTGCTAGGAAAAAATCTGCCATATATCAGCACACATCCTAAACTACTCAATCCCATTAATAGTCTGGCTTGTGCTTTCAGGAAAATAACAAGTAGCCTGGATAAAGTTTTTTTGGTTTGTTTTTAAATCTAAATTCACTTTAAAGTACACAAATTACGATAGCATTTCTGTGACTTGTTTAACTCTTTCAGTGGACCTATTGGATTTTTCAAGTTACATGGGTGAAAATGGGGAGAAATCACAAATTGCTTCTGCCCTTTCTGGACTGCCATGTCGCTTACCCCAAGCCTGCCAGCAAATGAAATACTCAGAAAAGGCATTAGAATGAGTCCATCTGTGAGGAGCAGAAAGAAGCCGCTGGGTACACCAGGATGATGCACATGCACAGGATCACACCAGCTCAGAAGCTGCAGATTAAACCATAACTTCCTGTAAATTTGCAGCATCAGTGCCTGGTACAAGAGGTGGAAAACAGAGGTCCACCTTTCTGTTAGTCTTAATCCTGCAGCAATAGAAACAAGGAAATAATGAAGCTAGTAGAAATAAGGAAACAGAAACTAGTTTGTCAGACCATGCTGAGTAGGAGAGAAGGCTCTCTAAAATGTCATTAGCAATAAATTAGGTCTCAAAGGAGATACTAACACTTCTCGAAGGCAGGGTGCCTGAAACACCACCTGAGCAACAGCAACTCTGCAAACTTATTCTCCTGCAGAAGAGAAAGTGCCACCCTAGTACTCCAGGAAAGAAAGGATCCATCCACCTTGCTCGGGAAGGTAAAAACAAGAGGACTTCCAAGGAAAGGTTTCCAAAGCATGCCAAGGATGACAACTCAGCACCCAGTCTGGGAGGATTTAGTTCTTTCTCACTGACTCTCATAGTGCTACAAGCAAGTTACAGGAGGGAAATCAGAGAATACTGTGTGCTTTTTCTTAGCTGGAAAAGAAGGAAGTGATGTTAGGTCAGGGACAAAGGAACCAAAAAGTTTAAAGAGTTAATAACTGCTCTACGCAGAGTTTTACCAGTTTCAGTTCAAAATCTGTTGGCTGATTAGTACAGCAGCATTGCCAGGTAACTGTTTCTCTCTTCAGTGTGTTATCACCCAAGTTATTTCAGAACAAGCTAGCAGATGACCTTCCAGGGACTATAATCTGAACCAGTGCCCTTTCCCAGCAACACGATGTATGGATTGCAGGACAGTGATAACAATCAGTTGCTTTCGACATGCCTCTTCTCCAAACCACCACCTTCCTTAACGAGGCCACTTAATGCCCAGGAGTGCTCTTTGCCTCCACAGCTCAGAGAGGGATAGCTCCACCTTCTTCAAGGGATAAGTGGACATGAGCCTGTTGTCAATGTGAAAGAAGCTGCTGATGGAAAAAAAATAGATAATGAGAGCAGACAAGGATCACAAAAGGGAATTCAGAGTTTTATTTCCAAAAAAGAGCAATGTAGTGTTGAAACAAAAATCAAGTTCGATTAGTTTTCCTCTGATTTGAATGGCTACAAAAATAGATTCTACCCAAATCCATAAAGCCAGTTAACAGTACCATAACAAACAAAAACCAAAATTACTCATTCAGATACCACATACAGCAGTCACAGGAATCTAGCATATATTATTTAATGGGTTTTTTTAAAAAGTAAATTTCTAAAATGTTTCCGTTAAAACTGAAATACCCATACGATTTTAAAAAATTGTACAAAAAATAATTTTAAACCAGTTGGAGGTAACAGTGTGCGTTTATTAAAATCCTGCACCAAGGCAGTAACATTTATAATTTAAAATCCAGCCCAGTAGAAAAGAGAAATGTGCAAACATTTAGAAGTTAGATGTACTCAGAGGCTTGTGGTGCATCAGACCTGGTGATCCACTTCTGTCCTAATGCAAGGCGGGCTCCAAGAGGAGATGTCTCTAATGAGGCACTAAAAGGGGAGGCAGAGGCAGGCATGCATACGCATGCAAGTTGCAGCTCACTAGCCTGCGATGCAGGGAGCAGTGGTGGTGCCCTCTCCCCAGGGACGGTTTGCCCAATCAGTAGTGTTATGGCACTCGATCTAATGCCAGAAAGTCCGTGATGAGTTCTGGTCAATCTGCTTTGGGATAAAAGAACGCAAAAGCCATTTTAGAAAACAGAAGTTGAAAGCTAATGAGAGCTAATGCGGTGATATACTCCACAGATTATTGCTACGAGCTCTGGCTACCTCTCCAGCTTGCTTTACGGTAAGGTTAAGAGTTAGACAGAAACATTTAAAGGATTTTTAGCCCTTCCTTTAAAACTGATAGAGCATATTTACTCAGGTGGCACGTAAGGTGCTGAACAGAGCTAGTACATCACTCAGCCAGCAGATTCCCATCCTGAAAGTTCTGATCAGACTTCTGCACTATTGCAAACCATTTAAGTGAACAGAATTTTCTAAAGAAACCTCATTCTGCTTTCTGCTTCCTTTGGCTACTTCACTGGATCTGAAGTATCTTTAGTCTCACTTACTTCCTCCATTACTTAGTCCATGACCTAACGGACTTCTTGCCAAATTTCTTTCTGCATAGCTCCTGCAATGACACAAGAAAAGATTCATTATTGCAATGCAGTATCACCCCATCCACTCCCATCTGCTGACAGAAGACCAGGATTAGGTAGTGTCCAGAGGAAGTGCACAGAGCAGAGCATGTCAGGCAGTCACTTATCCTTACACACCAGCAGTTACCAATCCCACCAAGCTTCCTGCATCCGTTGCAAACAGTAGTCCTTTGTCTACACTTCCGTAGCCCCTGTCACCTGAACATCAGTATTCTAGGGAGACAAGATAAAGCCCCGCACCCATGGTGGTAGCTTAGCTCTACTGTATAGACAGAATGGGAGCAGAGATACTGAACGTGTCCAAGTGACAGTGTCAAGCCAGGATTAAAACTCCAGAGTCCCATCCTCGACCAACTAAGCCCATGTGGCCTGCCCTTAGATCAGTATGGGTTGACACAAATAGAAACCTGTATGCGAATACTCAGAGTCCTGTTCCTTTGGGATGTGGGAATGTGATCTCTCCTGCTTTTCGGAGAGAAAGAGACAAAGCATTATTCATAAAACACATCAAGGGACAACACGTGAAAGAGAACCTGCCTCTCTTACTATTGCCCTTCGGTAGTGTGTGGAACACATACATGACCAGATTCCAGCACAAGGATCCCTGCCATCATGTTGGACATCCCCCTGCTTTCAGCTAGAAATGCCCTCCCTTGCCAGTCCCACCCATTAGGAACAGACGTTGGTTGATACTCACCCTTTGCCCCCCTCCAGAGTACTCTGGATCTCCTTCAGGACTTCTGGAAAGCAGAGGGTTAAAGCAGTGAGCCAAACCAGTGGAGATGTGCTTTCCCGCAGCAGCTTAACCACATTCCACCTCCCCCTGAACAGCCTTTAAAACCTGTCTCCCACAACACAGAGGTCAGCATCGTTGCCTCTTTGACAGTACCGAGTTTTTACTGAACAGGCTGGCATAAAGGACTGAGGCAGTCATTTGCCAGAGGAAATGTTGCCAGTCCCAGTGTACCAGAGCCCCAAAGGAACAGTCTGTTCCAGCTGTCATTTTACTCAAATCCTACTGGAAAGTAGAGATCCTTCTCTTATCACAGCAGCGAATGCAGCTATGTGAAACAAGCCCTGCCTGAGGGCATGACTATCTGTCCAACCCCTCACTTCTACTGATACATGAAAATCCAGTATTTCTACCAGTCCTGTGTAATTGCAGATCCCTTGGAACTGAGTACTGGAATCCACAAAATTCCCAGCAGCTTCTTTTCCCACCCAGAAAGGCACCTGCCCTGCCAGTAGCAAGACTTCATCTCACTCACTTTCATCATTGAGTAAGGCATGTTCCATCAGCCTCCCAGACTTCCTTTCTAAAAAAGAGTAGGAAAAAAGCTTTTACCTAACAGTATTTTCCCCTTTTCATGAAATATGTGCAGTTTTTGAAACCCACAATAGAACAGGATTATTTTTTTCCCATTAAGTACCTTTTGACTTTACTGAATGCTTCACAACTAAGCCTTAAAGCCTCTCACATACTGAACTGTATTTTCCAGCAATACTAGTTTGGCTAACAGAAGATCTCATCTGTAATTTCAAACCTTACTTTCCCATAGCCTCTTCCTTCCAGCAGAAACTACGTTCTATCCTTTCAAGGCAATCTTGCCACATGCAACTTACTTTAGAGCTAGCAGCTACTGTGCCCAGGCAGGTCACAATGTTTCCCTCATGCCCCTCTTTACTTTCCCCTTTCTCAGGTAGAAAATAACAACCGTAGCAACAGGAAAGATCTTTCAGGTTCACACATCACCATGCCGCATTTAGTACAATTATGTTTTGCTTACCATCTTCTCCATAGTCACCTGAATTCCTTCCTGATCCCCTAGAAAAGGAAAGGAGGCAGAAAACAATCACTGACTCTGAGGCATAGGAGTGCAGAGAATTCATCTATGTTCTTGGCAGCTACCAGAAGCTCCAGTGCATGCTAAGTGAATGGTTTGCTGGGCAAGAATGTAAGAAGGGCTTCATCACATGTTGGTGATGCAGAAGTCTGCAGGCACCAGAGAACATAGAAAATTTCTATAGGATCTCCATGAGTGTCAGATCTGTTATTTGCTGATGTTCCAAGAGGACAGGAAGAGCACTGGATTTCTCTTCACAGAGCAACAGTTCAGCCTCATCAGTAACACACAGCCCCTGAAGTATGCAAGAGTCAGGGGCCAGTCAGACACATCTTTAGGAAACAAGTAAAGCAAGCCAGAGCTTGCAGTTTATGACAGGGATACCAATTCCAATGCTTCACTACTTTGTCCCACCGGCTGTACTGTAAGTAGGAAAACCATCAGGGAGAAGGTCACGTTTCCTGATGCCACTCCATCTATGAATGCTGTTAACAGACTTCAAAGTCTTTTTTTTAAATTACATTTTCTGCGAAATACAAAACTTTGTTGGAAACACTTGAGTAGATCTCACTACTCAGACACAGTCAGTGTGCAAGACTTTTACAGACTTTACCTCGATTTTCTTGCAGCATTCTCCATGCCAGACTTGCTGTGCACGTGATTGTTGCTTGTAACTTCTGGCACGTCCACAATGCACCGGGGCTCCACTAACCATTTGGTAGAAAGGGAAAACCTCTCAAACTCCGATGGTGAGATCAAATAGAAACCTATGGACGATTGGGAATTTATAAGCAATTCTCAAGTCCAAGAATACAGTTCCAGAACTAGAAGTGATCCAAAAAAGAACAGATCTAAGCATCCTCTATGTTTGGCAGAAAGGGTTTGCATTTCCTCCTGTCTAAATGAGGGGGAATCATTGAGGAACATATTACCCCAGTTTCCTAAGGATTGGTTAGCCTAGAGACTGAGCAATTTAAGATTATGCTGGGAGATAATTGTATCATCCCGTGCTGACACTTATGAAAAGCAGCATAGAAAGATGTAAAAAGTGAACTGTAAAGCAGTGATCCACCTTCAGCAGCCACAGGATGTTGGATCCCAGTTTTGCAATTTGAGTGGTGAGCCACAGGTGTGTATAGGAGGCACAGTGCAGCCATTTCCACAGTCCCTGCTGCTTGGAGAGCCATTCTCTCCACCCCAGACAAGAGGAGGGTGCCCAGATGGAAGCTACCTATGGGGCACATCCGAGCTGTTATCTGAAAACCAGTGTATTCATTAACAATGGGATAAACTCAGTTCTGCTTCTGCTAATTCACATGTCAGTACCTGCTGCCAACTGGTACCGGCCAGAAACATATAATGGACATATTTACGTAATATTCACAAAATTACACAGCCAGGTCTAAACTAAGCCCTATAATCCCTTTTCCATTGTCTCAAACATGCAATAGAGGTAAGTGATTCGGGAAAAGCACATCTTACCTTGGCCATATTTGGTGAAGACACAGGACGCAATGCCGCTCACGTCTTCTTTGCGGATGCAAGGGTAGCGGATCTGTAACTTGAGAAAGGGCAGCGAGATGATCTGAATATCTCCCAGGTTAGTCAGGACAGCCAGGTCATTTTCACTGTAATCATCAGTCTTACAGCTGCCAAAGTTTGCAACCGTTGCCTTTCGCACCCTACAGCCTTCCAGGGCCGTCAGCTTGAGCTTCAGTTTGGAGCTAACCTTGGGTAATGTGAATACCTGTCAACAGAAACAAGACACTGACATCTCTTTTCTGCACAATGGCAGCAGCCGCACCCCAGGACTGCTGCTCCCTCCTTTAACAATGTTTTCATTCACAGTGAATACACGCAGGTGTAATCTGAGTCAGCCTGGCTCCCTGCTCACAGGGAGTAAGTAGTAATCAGCCACTGTCAGTGTTGGAATCTGTTTCTGTTCCGACATCAAGCAGTTCTACCTGTCAGGCTGCAAACTGCATTTCTCCCCTAGTTCTGTCAAAACCCCTCCATATTTGACTACAAATTATTACAGAAACAGAACAGGGTTTACACTAACTGTGTGCTCTTCTGCATTAAAAAAACAGGGCCAGCCTACAGCAAGCTACTTCTAGTCTTCTCTTTTATGCTGACTAGTCAGTGTGCAAAACAAGAAGCTTTTTAGTTGCTTCATAGAAATGCCTACCAATTTGTGCTCTTGTACTAACCATGGCAAAAGCTCTTTCCCAAAAGCAGAAGCAGCCTTGTCCAAAGAGTATAACGTAATATAGAAATAAAATGTCTATGTTCAGCATGTGCATCACTATGCTGAATACCCAATTTGTCAGCACACACCCGATTTATGGACTGCACCAAACAGGAACGCTGTCCCAGGGGTGTTATTCAGGTACACAAGAATCAGCACTCCCAAGAGTTATCTTTCCACTGAGCAGCTCAGTGCTTTAGCAGATTTTATGCACAGTTCACACTCACCTCCTGGCTGATACTTACCTTAAACTGCTCTTCAGACACCACCAACAGTTGATGGCTGCCTTGCATATCAGGACTTTTAGAAAGGTCATGTGCTACTTCTAGAGGTTCTGGGAGGGGAGTGCTGCGTCCATCCAAGACAAGTATACCCACAACAGGAGCCCTGTGCATCAGCTGAATCTCTTTGGCTGGACAAGCAATATAAGGAAGAAAAGAAACAAACAGAAAAACCAAACAGGAGTCTAGTCAGAAACACTGTGTTAGAACCACACTCATGCCCTCTCAGAGCTGGAGACCTATACAATGCAGTTATAGAAACTCTGCCTAAAAACATTTAGTAGTTAAGGGGTATTTGGTCTGAACTGGTTTGTGTTAAACAGTAACTATTATTACATAAAGACAGCAGGTCCGGCTGCCAGAATAAGGTACGTGTGCACTGAGGCTTGATGGTAAACTTCAATGGCAGCTGACGCAAATTTAAATTTCTGAAGTCAGTAGGAAATGAGGCTGAGGCATGTCAAGCAGTGCTGGAGCTCACTCACTCCTCAGTTCAGCTGCTGCAGTGAGCATTGCTTAGCCCAGACACTGCTACACTTAGCTCCACTCTCACCAATAAACAGCAGAATTGAGCTACCCTGCTTTGGTTACACGAGTGATAACTCAGACCCATTAGAACCTTGGCTTTCACAAGGCATACTTACCCTGCTCTGCCCTGACAGGTTCATCCATCCTCCTCTCTGCTGGAGGAACACGTAAACAGAAGGCGTAGACTGTACCTCCATTGGTGCCTGCCCACAAGGACGGGCAGTGGCGGGAGCCTGGAGCAACAAGAAGGCTCGTGAGCAAGGCACCATCTGTGACATCCTTGGCTAACTGCTTTCCACTAGCTGTACACATCCTCCCTGTTTACATCCTAAATATCTTTATATTAGGGCAGACTTGCCAGGGAAACTACAGGTTCTTGGCGCTTCTTTTCCCAATACGCGTCCATCTGCAGCCCTTATAAAGGACATGGCATGTGAGTAAAGGGAACAGTGTACTGTTTCCATCAGACACCACAATTGCTGCATCCAGTTTTCACGTATTTAGATCACATATGAGCAGGGTAAATTTGTGCATGATACCAGTTTGGGCTCTGATGCACAACCAGCCATCATCCTTACCAAAATTAAAAGGCTCTGCTGGGGGCAGGGGTGAACTTTATAGAGTAAAGAGACCACAAAAACCTTATACTAAAAAGTCAGATGTCATTCCAGCACATTTGAAAACCATATATATGGCTGCATCCAAAGATGAACTACTACTTGCCTTGGACTAGCCAGCAACCAGAATGGCTAAATAGCAATTCCGCATGACAACATATGCTCTTGTTCTATATTAGTTTTTCAGCATAGCACAAAGTAGGACACAGGAGGTGCTGAATTTTCCTGGCAGTAAATCCTAATACATTCCTTGGCAGAAGGAGGAAAAACCCATTTGGAAGAAAGGAGAGATGCTTTTTCTACTCACTGTCTCTCAAGAAGGTATCAGCAAAATATAAGGTCCGCACAAAGCCAGTGAAAGAGTCTTCTGCAGACCGGGCTTCAATCTTCCGCTGAACTGGAGCCAGTTCCATTTCCTGCAATGTGTCTTGGTCAAATTTGGCATTTGCTTCTTGCACCTTCAAAGATGAGGAGACGTTTTGTCGGTCAGGCAAAGACACAAGGGAGAGAGAGAGAGACAGTAAGAGTGGCAGCAACAGAAAGGGAAAGCACCATCATACCAGTGAACAGGTATATTCTGCATCATACGCTCAACTACAGACATTACATCTTCTCTAAAAATGTGACTATTTTTATCTAACAGGTAGCAGCATCAGCAATTGTCATTTTAGCCCTTATACCACTAGCTACTAATACCATAGCAGGACTGCAGACCAACTCCTGCTCTAGGCAGTCTAATCAGGACTCTGTGTGCTCCAAGCTGTAAACAAACAGGACCCCAAAAAGGTGAACCCCTCACCTCTGAGGCATTTCCACTGCCTCCTCGTCGCTTCCTACTGGACACCCGGCTTCTTCTGATCCGCCTGAATGATTGGCGGAGGGACTTCTTCAAGGATTTCACCCGCGACAGTGGGCCTTCTAAAGCCAGTTGATCACTGGGATGCAGTGTACACCTGAAAGAGGGAGACAATAGGCACGTAGTCACTTTTTACTGGGTGGTAATCATTCCCAAGAGTCCAACAGGACACACACAAATGTCAAAACATGCTTATATATTCTTGAAGATCTTCAAGGACAGAGTCCAATGAGGCAGGGCTTCTTGCTACACTGACTGCTCTTGAGAAATCGCTTATCATGACTTGCTTTGTTAGCCATTCCAGGCCATCCTTAACAGAGGATTACCACAGACCTCCCAGAAAGAAGACACTTACTTGACAAAGACCAGTCGTTTCTGCTGGTGGTCAAAAAGCCCAAAACCATGACTGGTACCAAAGGCCACAAGCTTCCATTCAGAGTGAAGGGCCAATGAGGTGACCACAGCTGGTGGTTGACATTGGACAAGGACAAATGGCTGAAAGCCAGCTTCAAATCGAACAGGTCCATCTCGAGTCTTTAATTTCTCATGACCTTTCCATCGATAGCCCTCTTGGTCCTGCAGGAGATCTGCTTCAGCATGGTCCACAACATGTTCTGCTTCTTCATCATTCAGTTCCATCACCAGTACCTGAAAGGAAGAGGACAAACTTTGCTACAGGTTTTACTATGCAAGCAGTCCTCCAAGCTGCAGGCCTTCTCAGCAGCTGCAAAACTACGGCATCTCGCAGGGCAGATAAATAGCATTAGATAATGCCTAGAATGCAGATCAGAGAAAGCAAAGAACCGTGAAACATTTCCAGCAACATATTGATTCACCACTAGAGAAATGAGTATTTCAAATTTTAACACATCTCCAGGTTGCACTGTGATAACCTGCACTAAAAGCAAGGTTTATGATGACTTTTTATATTTGAATACCTGTCCTGCTGTACCAGCTACAGCCAAGTAGCCACTGTATTTACACAGGTAGATCTTCTGGATCCCAAGTCGAGGATCATCACTGTAAGGGTCGAAGGTACCAACCTAGGTGAGAGAATACAGTGACTGGTCTTTGCAGGTGCATTAACTGGGGCAAGAATCAAAACTCCTCATGCTTTCAGAAAGCTTCCACAAGCTATAGCTATCTTACCTTGCGAAGTGGAGGCCATTCGTCCTCTCCCAGGGTGTTCATATTGTCATTGGGATCAGCATCTGTGAGAAATACTCTCACAGTGCTTAACTTATACAGGAGATGTAAGCAGACACCAGATGCATCCCAAAACCGCACAGTGCCATCTTCATGCCTGCATGGGGGAGGGTTACAGAAACACACATCATACAGGAGAACAGCAAATCACTCGGAGGAAGTTGATATACAGAGGGGGAAAAAAACACAACCACACTGTTTACAAAGCCCTGAGCTGTGGCAACTTAGAGCTTCAAGAGAAAGGGTTTTGGGGTTTTTTGTTGGTTTTATTTGTGGGTTTTGTTTTGGTTTAGGTTGGTTTTTTTTAAATCCAGTTTGTTCTCAATGATCTGACACCACTCTAGGATTTAATATTACTCCAAAAAGCACTGCAAAGGAGAAAAAGCTTAGCATATAGAAAGAACAACTCATCCTGACAGAAATACTATTACTGGGAAGGAGGGAAAGAAATCAAGCTTTAATCTTAGTTCTCCAGGTGAAAATTGGCAACATTCTTCCAAGGTAAGGATAAGGACTTCTAACAACATGCTACATCAAGAATGAAGTCTGAAGAACAGCCCAATGAAATTCTTCAAAGTGCTTTGAAAAGAAAATGATATATTTTTATGCAATGAGACAATCTCTTGTTAGCTACTTCCACTGCTGAGCTAGATCTGTTCATGCTGATCTGTTCACGCTGATCAAAGCAGCCAGCAGTCCAAGCTAATGTCTTTTTTGAGATTCAGAACAGTGTAAGGTAGGTGGAAAAATGCTTCAAAACCTGCAAAATTAAGCTCCACTTTTACATTACCCCCTTTGAACCAGTCTGGATTACTGCCTGCACTTCTACACTGATGTTTGTGGGGGGAAAGGATAACACATCAAAACTACAAATAAGCCAACTTTAAAGGTTATCTGTGGACATCACGACCCCTTTGCTCAGAAGTAACAATCAGCTTTACAAAGCTAGCAGCTCAGCTTTGAGAAGCTGTATTGTAAAGCTGCAGCCTTCACCCTACAAGATGAGGAGGCTTTAATCTCATGGGAAGTTCAAAAGGAAGAACAGAAACTGGAAAGGGCTCCTTGATTGTTATCAATTAAGTACATACCCTGTTAGAAGTAAGTCCCTCTGCGGAGGATCTGGAGCTATGTTGGTGCCACCATCAATCGGCCATGGCTACAAATACATTAAGGGAAGACTGTGACTTCCTAGGCAGTGACAGTGTGAAGAGAATATGCAGTCAGCAGGAGAGCATGAATTTCAGTGCAAGTGGCAGTGAAACAGTCCATGCTTTTAGCTTTTGTTTGGATTAGATGTTCCTGTTCTGACACCAGCTGTGCTTTTTTAGAAGATACTCTACACATTTCCTCAAGAAGCTGTGCCGAAAGCTTCATGCTTCTAAACGAGAAGTTTGTTACCACTGACAGCTGGGAACACTCAGACTTTCCTTCTAGCTTGTCAAAGCCTGAAAAAAATATCACATTTTAATCCCCCAGTGTGAGTAACTGTACTGGTGGTGCTCTGGGAAAAAGCCTTTCTCGACCCTGTTAAAGGCAGGACAATGTCTGTTGGGACTCATCCCTCCACACACAGCCAGCAGCACAGACCACCCACATTCTGAGGAGTCATGCTGTTCTTAAATGCATGGGAACACATGTACACTTAAAGCTGCCATACCATATTCGAGTAGTGAATGTTCTGCTTGCTCCCAGCACCGATAATCCTCTCCCACAGTTTCAGTGGGATGTTGGAGACATGGTGTGAGCAGGTGATGGCTGAGCAATGGAGAGAAGCCAGGTATGGAGGATGGACTGCTGGCCAGCCTGCAGTTTTCAAGTCTATAACTACCAGCTCTTCTTCTGCCAGCACCACCATAGCAGAAGGGTCATCAAACTCTGCAGAAATGAGATTCATTAAGGCTGACAGAAATGACCATCCAAGGTTAATAGAAACAAGCTTCCTGTAAGACTTATTTGAAAACTGTTATCACAGAGCTCTACACAAACATTTTTGTTGGCAAAACCTCTAAAAGCTTCTGTGTTAACTGGGCCTAGTAAGGCACTAATATTAATAGATTCCAAGATACTAACAGATTTACTGCAAATCCATGTTTCTTTACACCACTCCTGGGACTGTCAAGAGTGACTTTTTATAGATTCCACCGCAGAATAAAAAAATTTGTTAAGAACATACATGGCTAAATAACACAAGTTCATATTCACCACTGTAACAACCAGAACCCAAAGGACCTTACCTACAGCTAATTAACAGCATGGGGTGGACAGACACGCATACACCCCAGCAGCGACCCATTTAGTACTGTGTTAGGACCACAGTCCACGTAGGCTAAGCTGCTTAAACACAGTAATGCCTTGGGTTCTGCAGAATGCTTCTCTGCTTGACCTGACAAGTATTTACAATTCAGCTCTCTTTCTTTTCATTTTCCCAGCTTCTCATATGTTGTGACACATCCTTTGGACTTTCTTAAAGAGTGTGTACATCATCTAATATATATTCATACGTATATTAGACAACATTTCAAACAAAAGAAATCTGCTAGTGTAACTTTACAGATGACACCTGACACAATCAAGAAGTTAATATTTTTCACTGTAACTAGAATTAAAGTGAAAAAAATTTAGTCTACAAGGACAGTACTGCAGTAACGTTTGCAAGACAGCCACAATAGCAACTGGTGGGGAAAACCAAAACCACTAATCAGTTCACACCAATAACAATTAAGACAGCCACAAAAATCTAAGTGAATATACAGCTGTAATGTGTCACATCAGGCAGATGGGTGTGATAAACAGTGAGCCATAAGCAAACTAGCAGCTTTTCACTGACCTTTCCTGTTAACCTGTCCTTTTATTTCCCTTCTTTAATTTTTTGATTACCTAGAATATACTTGCAAGAAGGCACGTCTATGAGCAAGCACATACCAAGGCTGTTCACTCAGCAAAATTAACTTCAAATAATTAGTACCTGGCACCACTCTAGTTAAGACACCCCAAGTTTCACCTCTGACTAGCCAAAGCCATAACACACCACTCATTGGTTCAGCTTCTTCATGAAAAAAATACATTTTATATTCAGTTTTACTTTGCTTTCTTATGTGCTGTCACTTGCAGTTGCCTACAGGACTTCTGAATAGAACGAGTAATATCGTACCTGTACTACATTATGCATGATCAGCCCTGTGCTCTGCTGCTGCCAACATTAATCCAATATACTCTGTTTTAACAATAACTTTTTTCCCTGCAAAGGCCCACATCTGAACTCATTGCTTATGGCAAGAATCTATTTTAAGTTGCTGAAGTAGCAAGCAGAATTTGTCATGACTGCCATACACTCATCCACCTGCTAATTTTTAAAAAAAAAAAAAAAAAGGAAAACAGGAAGGACTAGCCTTTTAAAAACTGTTTCCACAGCATATTCAGGGTAAAGTCACCAGCTACCACCATGCTGCAATGCATACGCTTTGTACTTATTAAATTAAGTGGCTTTGGTATACAATTAATACCTTCGTATTGCCATTGCAGGGAAGACTGCTTAAGGGCAAACAAGGCAAGCTACATAGATCCACTAAGCTTAGGCAATCAGCCACAAGGAAGCTTGTCAACCACAGAAACCTCATTTTGTTGTAAAAAAACTTCCTCATTTAAGTGCAGCAGCTTCAGCTCCCTGTAGCAGCTCCTGTCTGTACCCACTAGAAGTCATGTTAACTAGATAATTCAATCCTTGGGAAGCATAACTATAAAGCCTCTTTAGTTCAGTTACTTCATCCTAAAGGGCTTCTAATCATATCCAGGAATTGAACTTTAAGTAGTCAATCTCTCTCCTAAAAATTTAGATTTCTTTCATCTTTAAGACTTTTGTTCCATCATCTAGAATCTGAGCTCTGACAACTTCATAGAAAGCAAAAGGATCTAATTTCTTTAATGATAAAAGCTAAACAGTACCTCAAGTTTAGTGGCATAGTTAAGCTTGAAGGTTTAGACCTATGGGTTCTGCACATTTGGAAGATGCTTATAAAAGGCAGTGTTGTGTAGGGAAAAATCTATAATAACAAACATATACAGGCACGTCATCTCAGTTACATTCTGCCTATTTCTTTACTGGTTTTTCAGTGACTTGAGAGGGTCCATTAAGGTCTGGGGAAAGAGGCAGGGGGGAACCCAAAAGCTGTTTCTTTATGCCTACTTTCCCAAGTGGTCCTCCTCTGGATCTGTGGTCTGCTTTGTACAACAGGCCAGAGAGAGCCAACCTGCATCTACGTATCTGAATGCCCACACGTGCACAGTGCATAGCTGGGAGCTGTCACCACCACCACTGGCAGTACACAAGACAAATAGGTTTGGAAGCTAGTCTACTATGCAAGCCAGAAACTAGAAAGCCCGAGAAGGTTGAATAGGAGAAGGTTTGCCTACAAGCTCCTAAAAAGCATCTAGATTTCTGCAACTTGGTCTGACCCAACTTTGAATACTGCACATTTATGGAGCCTGAAATAGCATTTTATACTCTGTTACTTCAAGTTAACCAGAAGCAAGAACTACATCAGCACTAGACAAACAGTTCTTGGGGAAAATCCTTTACAATTCCTTGAAAAGAAAGACTATTACAGTTACTGTGGAAGTAAGGCCAACAAAGCTATTCAGACGACACAAGAATCTGACAAGCTCTAAGCAAGCCGTGGAATAAGTGTTATTCATGTTATTCATGTTTACATTCATGTTCACCAGCAGCAAGTAAATTAAGTTTTCTATATACTGGTTCTATGGCACCATTTGCTGATTTATTACCCAGAGCCCTAGTCATAAATACAAGTAGTAATTAAAAGAAACAGTGTGTCAGTGGGAGTAAATTCAGTTTTTAATTATTGCCTCCTTTGAATTGCTGTTTTCAAACAGCAATATTCAGATCCTCCTTTCACAATGTGGTTATGTCCAGTGTCCAGCTTACACAGACATGAGCTTAAGAGATCTTTTCTCATTAATAGAGTAGCTTAATTTTTTGAGAAATGTATGGCATTTGTAACCAGCCCTTCTTTATACCAGTATTGTACACTTCACTTTTAAATGCCAAATCTCTTTTATGGTTGGACTCAATCTTAAGGGTCTTTTCCAACCTAAATGATTCTATGATTATCTGTTAAAGTCTCAGAAAACACCCAAACAACTGACCTTCTTATCACATTTCATATGCTATTTATACCAGGCAGATTTCCACATGCATACACAGCTATTCTAATTCACATACCTGCAGTAGGCTCTGAACTGAAGATTATAAAGAAGTCTATCACCCGTGACGTGAAGTCAAAGGCTGTTTGCTGACTGCCATGGACAACAGAGATACTGTGCCGGTCACCATAGCTAGCCCGGGGCATCCCTCCTTGGAATATAATGTAAGGAAGCCTTAAGAGAAAGGCAGAGTTAGAGTGGTGTATGCTGAAACGAGGAGTAAGCAAAATATCAAAGACATGAGGCAAGTCGAACTTTGACAGAGAATTGCTATAATGTTACTCTAAAGGGCTTTTACAGCATAATGCACTGTACCCTTTAAATGCCTTTAAACAGGTGAGAGTGAAGGGATACACCACAAACTTACCCATTTTTTGTTGTCTGCCAGTAGATCTTGGAGATGGCCTTGCAAGGAAAAGGACCTAAGAGGACAGAGTTATTTGTTGTAATTCAAGAAGTGCACCTTTACGTAAGAGGTTCATTATTGTGCTTCACCTTGTGCTTCACCTAGGTCACCTCAGCCTCCAAGTCAAGGGGAGCCACCTGAATTAGTAGGCACCACCTCCTCAGACCAAGCCACATCAGACAAGTCTTGCAAAGCAAAACAAGGATTAGACTCAGGGGAAGTTTTGAACCATGTTGCTGATGGCTACCAGGGAGTGGAAGTGCTGTTGTAGAAGCTGATTAACTAGAAAGGATTGTTAAAAACACAGGCATTCCTGAAACTAATGTAGAGGTGATAGAGCTTTAGAAGCTTCTATATGCTTGAAAGATGAGGTCATCCCCATTTGATGGGTTTCCACAAATCAGAGGCTTCATTTCATCACTGCTCAGGTTGACAAAAAGCACACGTAGCTCACTATTAATTACAGAAGATCCAAGCGACTCCTGCTGAACAGGACACTTGAACTAAAACAAAGAGCTGAATCACCAACACCCTTCTTCAAAAGGAACGCTAATTTCTTCAACACATTTGCTCTCCATCTTCATGACAGACCTCAACAATGTAAAGGAGTTTAAAATCCAAGAAGAAAAACTGGACTGCAATCCTTTAGTGTAGGTTCACAACCCATTCAAAAGGCAGCTCTGCATTTTGCCATTAGGATTAAACACTAGGGAGAACATGACTTGAATTTCCTACACAATCCCAAAATGAGTTTGAGTATAGACAAATATGAAATAATTAAACCTCACTTACTGACCATAAGGCACAAGGTTTTCCAGAGGCTCAGGCTGCCTGTTGTCACTAGATACTGGCCACTGGGTGTAACTTCCATCATAGTGACAACTAATGAATTTACTGCCATCCCTCTGCCAGTAGAGGTTCTCCAGTTGCTGAAGAGAAAGACATACAATGACTGCTCACCAGACAGCTGTTAACACCCCCAAAACCCAATGCATTCTTACTAAAAAGGAAGCTTTGTCAGGCTCTCCCTGCACCTACTTGTTTTCAGAGTACCCAGATGAGAGAGAGCCCTTCCTCCCCTGCTGAACTGACTTTGGATTGAATTAATACCTGGCTGCCCAGGAAATGGTGTGTCACTTTGCTATTCTGCAGGTCCCAGAGGACAATCAAGCCCCTGCTGTATCCAATCAGGATCTGGTCAGGGTTCTTAGGATGTTCCCGGAGGGCTTCCACTAATTCACATGATCGCCTGTTACAGTAATCTTCTGGTACCCTACAGAAGCAGAAGAGAAAACCCAGAAAAGTTTATTCCAGGTACAACCTAATGTGACTGTAATAACAGTTAAGGTATAAGAATGAGAAATTGAAGCAATGAAAATTTCAAATAGATGAGAATAAGTACAATCTTTCCACAAATCTTTCAAGAAGCAGAAAAATCCTAAGTAAAACATCACACCAGGCCCACTATGTGAACATGCATCCTGTCCCATTTTCTTCAGGGAAAACCCAAGGTTTACAATGAATTCCAGGACTGGATCCTAGGAGTGTAAAGACACTCTGAATCACCCTCCCTATTCTCTTGTGACCCTTACAGAATAAAGGTAACATGGAAGTGTCAGTTGGAAGCAACAGCAACATGAAGTAGGACAGTTTTCAGCAGCACTTGAATCTCCAGAGAGACAAAACCCTCATTTAGACAAAGCAGCTTTGGAAGTTCTTCCAATGGTCAAAAAAATAAATGGGTAATTACAGTTAAGCCTAACATTTTTTGCAAAAGTAAACACAAGGGACAGGGCACAAGGTTTGCAGATTTACTCCAAGTGTCTCCTGTATAGTTCTGCCCATACGCTATACCTCCACGGTCACAGTACTAGGTTGACCAGGACAGAAACTGTTACTCAACACATACCAGGACCAAAAGTTACTTTCACAGGAGTCATGCAGATCTGGACAATGCTTAACACAACAGTGAGGCCCCAGTACATAATCTAGGGTGACATTTTAACAAAGGATATGTCTGCTAATGGGATTCCACCTCTGTACAGCAGTGTCTGTTTGCTCACTCACCGCTGCAGCACAGCCTCGGAGGTTATGGTCCTGTCCTCCAGCACTCTGAACGATGGAAGCTCCACTACAAAGATGTTGCCACTCTCCGTGCCAAGATACAGGACTTCCCGTGAGGAATGGGGAAGGACAGCTGTTATCTGTGTGGCACTGGGTGGAGACCTGGGGATGCAAAGAGACTCTCATCAACTGCATGCAAAAATACTACGTTACTGAACTTGAGAGAACTGATAACAGGGATATTTACAAGTGTCATTTGTTTTATAGGCAGAGATTTTGAGCCAGGCGTAATTTTTTTGAAGGAGGAAAACACTAGCTTTAAGATAAATTATGTCAAAAGACTTTTCACAAGCACATGGACAAAGACCCAGATGCCTTTTTAAAGAAGCCTCTCTTCCTGTGTCCCCAAAGGAGTTAAAAATAGCTCACCCAAAACTGGCAAGATCAAGTGAAACTAAAACCATAGCAGTATTTTAAACTCTGACTTAAGGGATGCTTAGATTTACTTAACCTTAAGATTTACAGCTCCTGTACACACAGAAGTGGATGCACAGTATTAAAAAAAGATGTCACCCTTTACAATGGCACAATACTTAAAAGGTGGTCTCCCAGGCCCTAGCCAAGTCCTGTTTGGTTTCCATGGATGTCCCTTTAATGGATTCCATGAGTGAGAGTCTGTAAGAACAGGACAAGCTCCAGCCAGAACCGCAGCAGAATTTTCTTACTTGCTTGCTTATCCCCAGACTAGCTCAAAAACACTCTTGCAGATTACCCAGGTGGTCCTTTCAAGGTGAAGCGGTACTCCTCCCGCAGCTCGGATGCTCCACTGTGCTGCTTCAGGCTCCAAAGATGCAAGCTGTTATCATCTAGTAGTGTCACCAGCTGGCACTACAAAACCACACAAGATGCTTTTTTCAGAATCACACTATTAAATGTAACAGTAAAATCCAGCAATAAAGTTGCTGCTGTTCATAATTCTCTGCTAAAACAGGACTGGGGAGCCAGCCACAGTTCTTTATAGCGGTGGATATATCCTGCAGCAACACTGTTAGCTAACAGCAAGGGATTTGGGGGTTGAGGGGAGACAAGAAGTAGCCTAAAGGCTAAAAGCCCTCTTATATAGGACAAAGGCACAGGTTATCACTGAGGGGGATGACAAGGATTTAAGCTCTTGAAAAAGATCAGCCTATGCTGTAAAGCTCAGCAACGCAGCTGCAGGCTGTTAGCTCACCACCTTCTCGCTCAGCATGGTTTGCTGCAACACACCCCAGCTTTGGGTGGGGCTGATACAGTCTACTACACCGCACTCCTTGCATTCTTCGTGTCCAACCTCATTCTGGAGGGTTGTGTCAGAGTCCTTTTATGAGCCCAGCCCTGCTGGCTCTATGTTCAAATTGAAGCATTTTACCTGCTGAAGCCACACCTGGTGCAACACTCCCCATGGGAGTTTCAGCTTATACCATTAGTTAAGCAAACAGACACCCAAAACCACCTCAAGAATTAAATCCCTCTCAAAGAGGCCACTCATGCTATACTGGGGGCATCATGCAACAATGTAGGTGGCCAAGACACCAGTCTGACAGTCAAGGGAAGGGAAAGTGGTTAGACAGCCACCAGACATTTGGAAAATTCTGCCTTCCTACTTTTAGATTGTGGCAATAACTGTTCAGCAAACCCCAGGAGCAGGATTCAATACCCCAAAACACAAAGGCAACAAGCTTAACAGCAGGCGAGGTTAGCAGTACTGTTTTGAACTCCTGAAAATAATTAAATCAGTTCAACAGCAGCTACTGTTGTATCTGTTCTCCAGAAGAAAGACCACCCACTTGTACTGAAACAGTAGGGGCTGCAAAAAGGAAAAGGAAGTTCTCGCTTCTGCAGCAGATTGCCTGAACTATTCTGGCCTTATTACCATTCCCAATATGTTGTTTGAGATAAATGACTAACAGTTACAAACAATAGAGCTACTCTTGAGTTTTATTGAGCATCTCCACAGCAACAAGTGCTGCTGAGAGCACAAAATACACTGGGATAAGCATTCCCGACCAAGCAGCATTTGAATATACTTGGTAATAGGAGCCCAGTTGCCTGGAACAAACTCAACACCTGTTTAAGAGAGTCTTACGTAAGTCGCAGAGGTACTGAAAATACACTTACTTGATCAGGTATAAAGTGAATCTGCATTACAGTATTGTTTTCTTCATGTAAACCCATGAACTCCACCCCAGGAGCACCATATCTGAAGAGTTTGTTGAGGATCTACAGTATTTAAGATGACCCACAGCTACAAGTAATTGATAAGCAGCTTGCTAGCAAGCAAGATGAAAAGAGATTAGTTTGAAACCATGTTTTACTGTTAGTGATCTGGACTGAAAAGAACCAGTGCAAATCTACTTTGATTTTATATGCTTGTGGCAGGTTATGCACACTACGGGAGAACATGGAAGTTTACTTCATCTTTGAGCATATGCAGAAGAGGTGCCTGGACCCTGTTTTTTCTGAGGTGTTTAGTGGTTTCCCAGACACTCCAATCCTGCTTAACTAATCTGTAACCAAGAGACAGATGGCTACCGCCTGCATGTGAAGTCCAGCCTCTGAACACAAACAACACCAGGAATGAATGATTAAGCAGGCAGAGAGAGAACCAACTTTTCCTTTCTGGGCTGAGTGATATGCCTGTTTCATTGCTTGCCTAGCTGGTACTGTGCCATGGGAATCACCTCAGTGCCTTGCATATACACAAAAATCAGACTGGCCATCATTACCTAAAAATAAAAGTCACCAACTTCAATGTTCAGGTCTTTAATGTCCGGATGGTCAAAAACTCAGGAAGTTGAAAGCATTTCTGACTTCAGTTTTAACCTTTGAAATAGAATCACTGTAAAAAAAAAAAAAAAAAGGAACCCTGCCCCAAATATTTAAACCACCCTGGTATTTACAACATGAAGGATTGCTAAACTTCAGCCAGATCTAGTCTGACCTTCTGCATAGCAGGAACAAAGAATCTTGTCTAATATCTGCATCATCTCAGCTTCTGTTTGAGCTATAGTTCAGCTCTTGGCAAGATAACCCCATTCTGATCAGACCAAAATCTCTTCAAGTCTAGGCAAACTGTTCCAGTAAACCTTGCTTGCAAATTTATACTTAGTCTAACTTCTTACAGCATCTTCAAAATTGCACATTCTGATGCGGTCAGAGAAATCTAGCCAAAATTGTTCAAAAGAATACAGTTTGATGGCTCCTGATCGCGTTCCAATGGCCATAAGGCGGAGGAATGGGCTATAGCCCAGTGCACTGGGTTGATGGGGAAATCCATGTTCCACAGTCTGGTAGAGAGAAAGAAAAAATCATGATCAACAGCATGTTTCATGGGCATTGTCGTACACAGATAAAAACAAGAAGTTAAATATTGCATGGCAGTCTGAAATACAGCACTTAATTGTAGCTTTTTCTGTGTTCAAACACAGGTTACATTTGCTGAACAACAGCCTAAGGATGAACCCATTTCAAGAACCCCTGGCTCCACATCCAGGATATGCAGAAGTGTAACAGAAATAAAAGAGAAACATTCTGAAAACAGTAACCCAGTAGCTCTTTATGTTAAGATTATAAATAGCTCTGCATAAGCACAGCTTACTCGGTCACCACAATACACTCCATCACTCCACATCAACTTTACTTCTGTAAACCAACTGCTCAGCACAATTTCAAAGTCTGACACAAATGCTGCGTATTGTAAGGTCAGCTTTATCTGCCAAATTCCACACAGGTCAGCCTTCATGACCTCCTCTTGTTGACTGACATCAAGAAATGGTGCAAAGCTATGAAGAACTATTGAGCAAACATCAGTGCTCATCAAGAAAACTAAACAGATTTCTTGTGGGGCAGTCAGGAAAACTGATGTAACTGATATCCATTTTCCAGAGGTAGCACAAGGAACACTGGAATTTAATGAGAGCAGGAGCCTGCTAAGCCACCTCAAACTAATTCAAAGCTATTTGGTAATAAAAGATGCCAGTCACTATCATGGAGAGCACTTGGCCTTAGTGCTTCTCTAAAGTGCGATTTACACCACACCAAAGGAAGATCTGGAGCATGTTGTACACACCACACTTAACATGGGCAATGCATTTACACACTACGAAATAATATTCTGCCATGCCTACAGGATGCAACCAAGCTGCTTGTAAAATAGCTCAGTCAAGTTTTTAGAAGTGCTAATGTACAGTTGTTATCATTGTTTAGACAAAACAAGTATGCATGAGTGTTCAACAACATATAGCCGTGTAAAGACGGATTTGTGTGCCCAGAGATCAATAAGGCTACTTCCTGGAAAACATTGTTATCCCTATAGTCCCAACTTCTGGAAAATATATTCTTCTAAGGCAAGCTGGTCAGCTACAGAATAGGAATTTGTTACAAAACAGCCTGAGGACCACTCACACAAACAAACAAAAAAAGAATAAGCAGAAAACCATCCATCTACAGAAGTGAGGACTTGCACCTCACCATCATTTCCATCATGTCTGAGACAGAGCTACCACATCACTTGGCTTTATGGTTTATTCAACCTAAAAGTAACACCTGGACTTTATTTCCGGCATAGTGATTTCCCAACTTAATGCCTTGCAGGAGAATCAAATAAAGCCAGTTTCATTTCTGTGGTCATGTCATTAGCCTGAGGTACTCCCAGCTGCTACAAAGTAGTTTAATGCCCTTTTACTGTGGCATCACTACTTTGAGTAGAAACAGCTCAACGACACAGTCACAGGAGGATATGGCTAACTTCACAGTCTGCCAGATTGCTTCAGTTTTAGCCATTTGATCACAATTCATAAATTGTAAAAATAGACCTCCTTCCTCTACATCATCAGTTACCCCAGTCTGAGGTCCTATTAGGGGAAGATAAGCCATTTTAGAGGATATAAAATTGGAAATATTGGAGCATTTCCCAATTTTATGCTTGCCAACTCATAAGACTGGGCAAAGGAGCAGTTACTAATTTTTAACCTTTTATATGTAGTAAATTAAGATTAGTACTACTGGCTCCAAGACCACTGAGTTTATTTGTCTTTATGATAACTTAATCTCCAGCCTTACTTATTTATATTCTAAGACGGTAATTTAAGCGTTAAGTTTGTATTATTAAAAATAAACTTTGAGAAGTCAATCTTTTTAATGTCACCCTTGAAGTTGTTGCTAACCAACCTTTGCTTAGCTACACATATAAAACTTCCTAGACGAGACTGTATGAAATTAGGAACTTATCTATGGATTCAGAACTGAAACAGGGCAGTTTTCTAATCCAGCACCGGCAAAGAGTAATTTCTCTGTACCATGATAGCTACTGAGACAACACAGAAAAGCTTCCTTGTTGTCAGAGCTGTGAGAGTAGGAAGCTATGGTATACAATTCTGGGAAGAAGATTCAAGGTAACAGGTTATCTTAACAACAAATCAGACATTTAATTGAATCAGCTGTAGCTTAGGCAATAGACACCATTCCACTCTCCCCCAAAACAAGAGTGAGGAATTTGTTAGGGAGACACCAATGTAATTCCACTGTTAGTTTTAGTTTCAACTTGTTCACAGTTGCTGTACTGTCATGCCATCAACACAGCTAGGTGCCATTTTCAACGAAACATCAATTAGAAACTGTGTTTATTCCAAGACTTCTTCCAGCCCAGAAGATAAGGCTTTAGCCATAATTCTCATAATAGAAAACCATGACTTATACAATAGAGTACTGCCTGTTATGAAGCTGTCAAAACTAGCCTAATATTGGCCTAATTATACCTTGGTTTTGATGTGTTAATTCATAAACACATTAGACAACTCAATAAAAGCTTTCATTTTCAATTATGAGACCTATGAACTCCATAACCAAGTGTGTACCATTCAGTAATAATAATAGGAGGGTAATTATTTCTCCAGGTTTTCCTTCAATAGAAAATTTGCAGTACCCCCCATCTCATAGACAAATTTACAAAAGCTACAGTAACTATTACATCCAGGAGTAAACTATTAATAATAGAAGGCCACTGCAGAAAATAGTACCACATAAAGAAGCACAAGAAGAAAGCATCAGTAACAACAACAGTGTGTTACACAACTGCTTATGCAGTAAAGTAAATGTACTAATGGTTTCTGATAGCTTTGCATTATCAACTAGGATGCCCATGAGACGTAACAAAGAGAACTCCCTCCTATGTCATTTGTTTCCACAGCTGGGCAAGAAAGGCATCAGGGTGACTTTTTGGCTGTATTTGACACCACCAGGCCCAGGCATTCACGTTCACTGCACTGGTTACCCAGATCTTTTTCTTGTACTTATTTACACCCAGTTGTTAAATCGCATCAAGTCAGTTTTTCAGTTGTCTTTCCTCTCCTCTCGGGCAGCTTTCATCAGCCAATCCTTTCACCTGCTCAGCAGGTAAACCCAGCAAGGGGGAGCGAGGGGGGCAGAAGGCAGTAGAGGTTACAATGGGGCCTTTTCAGCAGAGCTGAAATAAGAAACTAGAGTGCTCACAATGTGCCCTCCTTCTCAAAAGGGCCTTTGTTTCTTTGAGGAAAGGTAAGAGCTTTTGTTTTCATTTTCCTCAAACCACAGATTTGTCAGACTCAGTAAAAGTAAGCCTGATGTCAGCAGCATTAGCTAACAGGAACGCTACATGTCAGTCATATTTACTGCAGGAAAAGTGTGGCCAAACTTAACAGTTGTTCCCAGCCCACACTAAAGCTGTGCAGACGAACTTCAGTGCTGTCTTCCTTCTTTCATTTCTCTCCGCTTCTCCTCTCAGATTGTTTTATGACAAAGCAGAGACAAACCCAACCACAGGCAATACAAACCCTGTACCTTTGTTAATATGTCTTTTGAAGAAACAATGAAGCCTGTATGTGTTAAATCTACTTTGCATAGACACTAATTCAGATTTAAGGTAAGTTATCCATCGCACCCATTAGCAAAGGGTTAGGAAGACTGAAAAGAGGGGAAGAAACACAAAGCCATAAATTAAATGCAATGTTCCCAGTTTGGTAACATTCAGCTGTAAGACAGGCTGGTTCACCTGTATGTTACCCATCATCTAGTCTGACAATGCCAGCCTGAACATGTTTCTTCTGCAGGGCTTGGACTGAGCCAAAGGCATCCAAATACTACTTCCAAAAGCAGGATAAACTTAAAGAAGTAGACTGCCAAGTCCACATACCTTATCCTTCATTCTATCCACTGAGCTAAAAACAGATTCTTGCAACAGGTACACACAAGTATGGGAAGTTCTTACTCATACAGAGAAACAGATACACAAAGCTAAGTGACTAGCAGAATTTGGGAAAGTGTGTTTTGAAACAAACACAAGTTTGAGGACAGTTTGAAAAGCTAGTCCAGTGGCCAAATCAGTCCTTTAAAACCATCTGGACCACCTCTTACCTGGAACAGAAATGCAAGCAGGGAAAACAGTAAACAGATCGCAACCTATTTGTACTTGAGGGAGTAAAACAAAAAAAATCCACCACCACTGATTAAAAAGACTTTTTTAATTTAAGTCCATTACCAGGTCACCATGGCCAAACACACTGAACTATATTAACACTAAACTTGTGTGGCATCATGCACTCATATTCACCTTCAGTGTAAACAATAAAATGAGGGCAGGAATCCCCAGCATCTTTAAGGTACAGACCTTCCATTTAGTCACTACCAGCATCACACACCGAAGAGGTGCAAATACACCATGCAATTTTGCTGATCAGTGACTTTAGAGTCCCACAAAATATTTCCCAAGCAGGTTCCTAACCAGAAGTGTTTCAAAAACCTCAAATGACAAGTGTTTAAAAACTTGCTTACCAGCACTAATGTACTTGCTTTACTAGCACATTAGACAAGGACAGTCTTGGCACAGCAAGTACTATGTTTCTTGGCTCCTTGAAGCCACAACCTTCAACAGGTCAGAATTAAGGTCTGACTTTCCCAGATCTTCTCAGTCTACCTAGCTGTGAGAAGATGTTTACTATATCAAAGCGTAGAGGCTTTCAAATGATCCATTATCTCTGGAAATACTGGAATGGGACACACAAGACTTGGGAAAAAAAAAAGCCTTTATGCAAGAAAAAAGCATAACGTAAAAGATTCTGGTATATATAATGGTATAATGTTCATTCCCTTTCTGATTCTTGTTAGAAAAGAACAAGTTACTGTGACTTAAAAGTGCAAATGCATTTTGCAAGGCCTTTAATTACCAAGTTTTTAATGAGAGTAAACCATTAGGAAGTGTCCAAAGTAGTCGCCTCCCTAGAAACAAGATGCAATATTTACCTTCAGGACTGAATCAAATGGAGTCACAAATCCTGATGCCAGCTTCTAATATATTTGGAAGTTTCCCTCTGCTGCAAAAGCTAGTTCTTTCAACTCTGTTTTGCATCATTCAGATTAGTCTGTCTCTGGCAGGTAAAGTTTAGCCAAACATTCTCATAAGAGAAAGGCATATTCAAGGAAGAGACATACCTGAAATAGCAAAGGTTTTTCCAAAGTATATACAATTTTATATGTTTATAAGCAATTCTGAGCCATCCCTGGGATGTCTTTTCTAAAGCTGACACTGCATTCAGCTAAATGCAAGCAAATCAATCCTGGTCTTCATTTACTGACATTTTTACAGCATCTGCACTAGCATTTCCTCATGGTAGCAAGCTGAAAATAGGCCTGAAGCACTCTTGAGTTCCTTTTGTCTCCCCGATGGTATGCATGGAAATGGTGTGGTTTAGTACCAAATTATCTTAAATCATTCACCTCAAATATCCAAAGTTCCACTTTAAGTATATATCTACACTAGAATTTTAATGAATCAAGGAGGTTATTTCCTAGGCTGACTTCATTTATCCATTGTACTTTTCAGCAAAATTCCATTTAAGCCTTGGAAATAAAAAACCTACAAATGTATTTCTGATACCCAATGAAGGTGTAAGTAGCCATTAGCCTAGCAAAGAATTAATATCAGCCATTTACAATGATGAAAGCACTATGTTCCTGGCCAGGGCTCAAAAGAAAAATGCCCAGACTGTTGGATAGATAGCACAGCCATTGCTGTTTCCTCTTCACAGAGGGAAGGAAAAAAATCTAGATACAGATTCAGACTAAGAAAATAGCAAATTCATTATTAATGGCCATTGTGCTGCCTACGTGCTACCACATTTCTACCACAGACTTTTAAATTCACATTTAAAGACAGAGGCGTACTTATAAACCCAAAGTATAATCACGGACAAGGAACTCTGGCTTCAGTTGCAGCATCGCAAGCTGTGGCTTATGCATATCTTTAGAAAAATGTTTACTTCCATAGCGGTACTGCAAAGACTACCTACAAGTAGTCACAGCACACAGCAGGACAAACTACAGAACACTCAGAGTATATAAAAGCTGCTGTGAAGATCTCTTCTTTCAGCAAGTGCCACTCAACAGCGTGACAATATCCTTTCTCTTAAAAACAAAGGCCAAAATTGAGAACATGCTCATGAGCTTAAAGAAAACTAGTCAGGCACATCGGGGGAAAAAAGAGCAGAATTGAAAAAACAGAGAACAAACCACTCCTCCTAATTTTAACTTTTCCACCCACACTCTAGTAGTTTTTCCCTCCCTTTATACTGCGCAGTGGCTCAGGATAGATTTGCCTTGCACACGTATGCCTTGAAGTTTGAGGAAAGCACTGTACCTTGTTAAACTGGAAAAGGTCACGTTTAAGCCTCTCTCTCACTGGATCATGTCCGGGTCTTAAGAATCTTCTCATCTTCCTCGCTGTAGTATCTTGGCACCAAAAATCCTAATCAAAAAAAAAAAAAAAAGCAAAGCCATATAAATGAGAGCAGTCTAAGAAGAGAAGCAAGCAGAAGTAGGTTATTTTTTTTGGTTTAGCAGGTAACACAAATCAGCCAGAGCAGAATGAGACATCACTATCGAGTAACTAAAACCTGATACCACTACCGAGCAGCATCTCTGGTGCAGGACTTACACAATACCATTTTCACACTGCTAGAGCAAACCAGTACAGATAAGCCACAAGGATTTTAGAAAAGTTTTTACACTTGGCCATTTTGTGATCACTTCAGCTGACCTTATCCAAAGAACAGGCAAACGAAACTGCAGCATCTGCATAAACATTTAGGCAAACCTGATCTAAAGGCCAACTCCCAGGCTCACAGGCATTATTGACTAGTATCAGTTTTCACCCCAGGTAACCCTTCAGCTATTGAGCTAAAAAGAGAAAGAATCACATTTTCAGCTCGCTCCACGGGTATCGCAGAAAGGGCGCTGTGCTGCCTGCAGGGTAGCTGCGTTAATGATTAACTTGCTTTTGTAAAATATCAAGCCTAACTCCCTGATCAAGGTGGGGGTAGGGGAGGAAAATCTTGCACCTGCAATTCAATGTGCAGCTAGAAGCACAACCTTTCAATATATCTTACTGCCTCGTCTCTCACAGCACCAGGAGGATCCAAGCAGGACAAATTAGACCTGACTTGCATCCCAGCAATCACACTGGGGATACTAGGCTACAGCCTCATATTCTGTTCAGCCCAAGAGATTCGTTATCACATGTCCCCTCTGCAGAGGTGCTAAGTGGCAAGTAAAACTCTCACCAACTCAAGAGCAAACGTCTGAATCGCATCCTGACAACTTACCTTGGCCTAAGTGCTCCTGCCTGCCCTGGCCGTCTTTCACAGGCTCCAGTTTCCAGTGTACAGACAGCTCAGCTGTTCATGAAGCAGCTACCGGACACTCAAGTCAGTATTCCGTTTTAATTTGATGGACAGGAAATTATGGCAATTTACCTGCTACTCTGTACACAACACACATGCACAGTGGGGGCCAGAACTTCTGAGGTGCAATGAAAAATCAGTATAGATATTCTACAGTAACCCACCATCAGAAGAGGTACATACACTTGTACAGCAAGGTGGGAAGCAGGGGGAGAAGGCTGGTGTCACAAGGGAAAGAGGGGGACTAGGAGAGCCAAAGAGACTGTCAAGTGAACAGGGAGCCTTGGGCCCTTGTTCAAACAGTGGGGCTAGAGGGTGACTGAGGGAAGAGAGCTTTCACAGCCTATCTGTATAGATGGGACTAGCAGAGCTGGCAAACAAGGTGGTTACCTGCATGCTCCTGCCAATAATGATGGTCTTTGGCTAATGACTTAAATCAGCCAGTCATTCCCGAGGAGCTTAAGTAGTGTTTCAGATGGTTTCTAGCAAGGCCTTACCAGCTGTGAAGGACCAAAAAAACCGAAATGGCATTATAAACAGGATGCTCCATAGCCATATTTTGAGAAGTCCCTCTAGAAACTCCCTGAACTAGAACCTGTACCTCTTTGTTGCATTACTCCTCTTTTACCTTTCCTGCTCACACTCCAAAATCTCCAGCCACCTACACAGTACTGTCCAGAGCTCACTAAGAGGACTGCAGTGCAGTTCTGGTTCAGGGGACCAGAAGATCACATCAGGCCCAAGAGCCTGAGTCACTTAGTCCCCATCTAGAATCATCAGCATCTCCACTCACCACGGAGAAAAATGGTGCTGAGCAGGCAGCTACAGATCTGTGTTCGTGAACTGTGCCATCAGCACATGCAGGGGTAAAGAATGTGCACGGAAACACATACAGCAGAGGACCCCAAAAAAAAGAGGAAAAATAAAGGTGTAGTTTACTTGGAAAGTAGATCCTTCTGCAATGATTTAGGTACTTCAACTGAAATTTCAAAAATTGTATCAGATCGTAAGTCTTCTTTCACCAGATATTCCTGAGAGGGACTTATTTACACAAAGCTGTATTTACTCAAAGTTAGCAAAAGTTACAGAGCAGTGACAAGCTGCTGTGCTATGCAAGGAGAGCATATCACACCCATGTATAACACACAGTTTGTCCTTAGCCAGACAAGGAAAGGAAAGTGCCAAAAAGACGCACCCTTTCCCACTGTCAATCAATACCCTGGACCTGTTAAACTAGGCAAACCCACAGAGAAACTTTCCTCATTATCCTCCCCACTTTAGAAAAGAGACCTCCTCAGCTGTGACAGCAGAGACAAACTCAGTTACAAGCAAAGTAAGAAGAGTGGGCTTGATTTGACAGACATAACTTTGTATTTAACACCCTGCTAGAACGTTTCATCCTGAAATATTAAGTGCATCTAGAAGCATGCTGTTTTAACCTGCTTATGCAAGAGATCTAGCATTCACACTCCAGCCCACAACAACTTGCTCAACTGGCTGAGGAGCATAGTAGTTCGGAATCAAGCAGTAACTCACTTGAAGAAACGTCATCCTGGCAAACTGATGTGTCCATTACGAACAGAGAAGGCATGCTACAAAAGTCATCTCTCATTGACTCGTATCAGGGTTTCATGCCTGACCAAAGAATTCCTGAGTACGGGGGGAGATGAGAGGAAAAGCAGTTTTGAGCAAAGCCAAAGAAGGAACTGTGAAGAGAACGGCATCCACTGTAGCACAGGTTGTCCAAGCAGAATTATTATTACAAGTTTACAAGGCTCTTGTCAATGAGAAGAATTTTCTTTTTAGTACAATAAGGAAGTGTCTTTTCCAATTCTAGAAAAACAAAAAGATTCCACAATCTGTATAAATCTTATCTTCCAGATGCACATTTACATATTAGCAGACCAGCTTCTCTCCCACACACCTTCGGTGTCTTACATAAAACTCCAATCCCATGTGCTCTGTAGTTATCTGCCAGTCAGCATTTAGAACCATATGGTAACATTTGTGGCTACCAGTAGCCAGAGAGGAATTCTCCAGTAGCCTCTGAAGACATGCCAGGTCTGCATGTATCTAATGTTCTTATTTTCCAGGGAAACAATTCTTTAGGCTTTCAAAGATGAGCCTTTTACCAGAAACTACGTGCAACATTCTCTTCTTCTAAGATGCATTGAGGTCAGCTGTTTATAGGCAACAATAGCCCAAGGCTGAGTCAATCCCAATTTTGCTCACATTCAGTACACGGACACCTGACAGCAAAGCTCAGAGTGCCCTGCACATCAGCTCTGTTAGCTGAACGCTTAGCTAAATATGAGGAGATACCCTTTTTCACCTCATTTGATTAGATCCAGCCAAAAAATAAAAGCTCTTCGCTATTCATATAGAAAGGCAATGAAGGCATGAATTGCAAGATGATCCTGTTTCCAGTCACAGACTAAGGAGCAGTTAACATCGAAACCAGATTTCATTCTGGTTTCCTTGCTCTGTTCTGTTCATTTTAGATGTTGATATTTTATGGCAAGTACGCATGCTGCATCTCATGACAGACACATATTCAACAGAAGGCCAAATACTTCTTCCGAGGAGAAGCATTAATTGTTCCTCACTGCCGTGTGTTAGCAATCCCACCAGAGCTCCACGTTTTGCTTTGTCTTTGTTGCTTTTGCATGCAGCAATGTGTCTTGATGCCCATGCACAGCTTGCTGAGACATTTAGGATTTTCTCCATCAACTAGGCATGGGCTGGAGGGAAATTACCCTTTGTAGAAATTTGTTGCAATTTTAGCTTATGTCCTTCCATGATAGTGGAATTTCCAGCCAAAAGCATAAGAGAACCAATGCTGTAAATCCCAATCACACAAGTTAATCCAGCCTTACAAGATGAGGAAGCCCAGGTCAGAAGTTTTTACTACGTAGACAGTATTAAGTATGGATACGGTCCCAAGTTAACCCCACAACAAAAAACATACCCATAATGAGTTTATTTTGCTCACGTAGGAGAGTCGCAAGGTACCATCTGTGTGCTTCCTAGGCAACCTTTACTCAGCTTGAACAGGTTTTCAATGGGATAAGGTCCAACAGCTTTCATTTCAAAATGCCATCAAGTATCTCAAGAACTCTTAAATCTTGTGTTGCTTTAGATCTCCTTTTCATTCCTTCCTCAACACCCTTTCCTGCTCACAGGTCCTTAAAGGGAGAACTTCTACCTTTGCATCTGATAATATTTTATCAACCCTGCCAAAATAAAAGAGGCCTTATCAACAAGCTTTGTTTGAACTGCAAGCAGTTAGTGCTCCTATAACAAACAGTCACCGCCATGGCCTTGTCTGAACTGGGTTTCCTCCCGCACCCAGAAGTTCGCCTTGTTCCTGTTACCAACCCAGTCAGCAGCAACAGAAGAGAGGCCGGACCAATTTCACAGGAAAAAGCTATTTCTTAGCCCCAGTGATCTCATAACAACAAAAATGATCAAAGCATCATTTAAATACTAGTCTTATCAAGTTTATCAATTACAGGAGCCATCAGACATGACTCACTGAAATCACAAGTTTAAGAACACTTTTAGCCTGAAATCGATGAAACAATCCCTAGCTATTCTTTAACTGGGCTGTCACTGTAAAGTTCATCTCTACAATCACCCTCAGCTGTAACACCATCAAGACAAATACTCAAGAAGAAAGCACAAGCCAAACAGAACAGCCAGAGCAAGGGCAGGAACAGTTGCAGCACATGGAAACCTTGGAAGCGTAAGACACCACCCGCTCTTCCCAGGATAAGGCTTCACCGGGAAGATGCTCTAACAATATTAATCTCATAGTTTAATGAGACCATGTGGAGATCTGCCTTACACAACACAACTGATCAACTGCCAGCCCCTGGCACTCGCAGTTTTATGAATAGGAGAGTGTTCAGATGCACCTTGTAGACAGTAGTCAGGCACTAGCAGAGAAGTAAACCTCCTGTAAAAGATCCTCCTGTAAAAAGGATTTATTTTTGTGAACCTGGAGAGACAGACAGTTAAATGAACAACTGAACAGACTGTGTCAACACCACGTGCAGGTGGCCACCCTCCCAAAACACAGAACATATTAAATAAAAGATCAGAGATAGATTCCCCAAGAACTCTTGGAAAATAATTGAGAGCAAATCATACAAATCAGGTAAGTTCATGTACTACAAGCTTTATGCTTGGAGTTACCAGGGACTGCTCCCTTCCAATGAATTTACTAATTGTGCAAACCTTGTGTGTCATTATGACTCCTATTGTGTTCTCCTTGTCATGGGAGCATGACAACATGAAGTTTCAAAACGCTACAGCAGAACAAAGTCTTTGCACTGAACAACATTATTGCACATGATGCAAAACTCTTTGTATGCTTCTACTAAGAAGCGTGATTCAAATGAAAGAGTGGCTTGTAACTTTACAACAGTTTTTTACATCAAACATTGTGGGTCAGTGGAGTAAACCTGAAAGCATTTGCTTCTTAAAGCAACACAAAACTTTTAGATGAGAATTGGAGTTGCCATAGAATTTCTGCACAGAAATCAAACTTTAGCTACCACCAGTCCCTCCTTTGATAAACTATTTTATAGAAAGATCAGGCTACTAGCTGTATCACATACTTTTATTGCCATGTACTAACTGCATTACATTATGTATATTTAAAAACCCTTACTCTTTGACATCTCTCAAGCCTCTATGTCAGGCAAGAAAAAAACCACACCTCCTCCATAAGCAATTCCCAGGAACTATCACATTACTGTAACAAAAAGCCACTAGAAGATACAGGAGTCACAACTGGCTGAACGCCCCCAATAATTTTCTTCAGTCAGTAGTTACAGCAGATGCAATTTGTTCAAAACCAAATACAAGACGTGTCTCAGCACCATGAAGATGTTTGAGAACTCTTCTCCCTTTTCAATACTCTAAACTAAATGGAGCCCCTCAAGTAGCTACAAGAAGCACTGAGCAGGATTAGGGACTGCTCAGTACTTGCACAGATCATCCTTGTCCCCTCCATGGGCCAGGCTGTCTTTAGAAGGAACGTGCCAGGATGCACGGAGAAGCTTGGGAGGTACCACCGCTTTGCATTCCGCTTGCCAGAAGCACCAGCTTCCCAAATCAAAGCTAAAATCACCAGGCAGCTGCTTTGGGCATACAACTTCACCTGGGACTTGGTAAAGCAAGATATTCCAGTTGACTGAAGTGCTCTCAGATGACTACGAAGAGCAGCACTCCCCATCAAGTAACACATTACAATGGACAACTTTTATTATGTCAGTGAAGCAGTCCTCCTATCTGTCACTATCCTCACACCAGCGTAAAGCTTCGTGCCACTACACCACAGAAACACAGACCCAGAAGTCTACTTCAACTGCTCCACACCATTAACAACGCTAAATATAAACACACAGAGCTTTCTCCAAAACCAAGATTAAGCCTCACCTCCAGGAGAGAAGTCAGTAACCAGTTTGTTCCCATGCCACAACTACTGGGCAACCCGAGACAAAGGTAAACTACCTGTTTCATCTTCTTGTTTCACCTGCTCACTGTGCTCACTCACCCATCAACCTCTAACAACTTTGGGGAGGGAAAAAAAAAAGACCAAAACAGTAACATGATCTATTTAATACAGGCAGGGATTTCAAGGAAAGAAAGAAAATGCTAACAGGGCGTTCCAAAGGCGACGTTACAATTATTAATCACACCTGCTTCGAGCCAGGCGCAGCAGATGGAGCCCCCCCAGGCCAGGTGGCAGGCAGGGCCACCTCCCACCGCCGGGCCGGTCCCTCCGTCCCGGGGCCGGTCCCAGCAGCCCCCCAAGGCGGCACAGCCCCACCGCCGCCGAGCGCTACACCAGGAAGTTACGGAGCCGGCGGCCACGGCCGCGACCTCCGCCAGCAAATCCCAGGATGTAACGCTGCCGTGCGATGCCCGCGGCTGCCCGCGCCGGACAAACAAACACAACTTGATAAGCCAAAAAAAAAAAAACCTCAAACACCCCCCCGCCCCCCCCCGAACAAACCGAACCCCTCAACACCAGTGGTTGAAGTTTTACGGGCGAGCCCCCAGTGTCCCGGGGTGCGCTGGAACACGGGGGCTTCAGGTGTGGGCAGCGCCGGTGCCGGCAGCCGGGCTCAGCCGAATGGGGCAGCGCGGAGGGCCCGAGCCCCCGGCGAAGCGGACCCGTCCCCGGGGGCGGGGGCACCGGCCAGCCCCCGGAGCCCCTCTGGAGGGATTCCGGGAGCAAGTCCTCCGGGCGCCGCCGAGCCCAGAAGGGGCGGGCAGGGTCGGGGCCGCCCCGGCCGGCCGCAGCGAGCCCTGCGGGGGCCGCGCTGGCCGGACCCCCCCCTCCCCCGTCAGGCCCACCCCAGCCCTGCGCCCCCCGCGGAACCCCAGCGAGCCGCGCTCACCTGCGGGGCCTGGGGCCGGGCCGGGCCGGCCTCGCTCCGCTCCGCGCCCGCTCCCCCCTCGCCTGCGCGGCGGCGGCCTCCGAGGGCACCTCCGGGAGGGGTGCGGCGGGGCGCGGCCTCGCCTGCGAACCGCCCCCCGGGGGCCGGGCCTGGCGCGGGAACCGCCCCACGGGGCGGAGCCCCGCCTATGCAAAGCGCCCTTGTGGGGGCGGGGCCTCGTATGCAAATTACACCGAGCCGCTGCCTCTCCTCCCTTTCATCCGGCGCGCTCATGAATAATTCAGCAGTCCCAGCGCTCGGAGCCAATCCGAAAGCGGCCTGGCTCGGGCGGAGCGCGTCGCTACGCCCCCCTCCCCGCGCGGGGAGAGCCGGGGTGGAACCGCCGGCTGCCGGGCTCTGCCCGCCCCGCGAGGGGCAGGGACCCGGCGCGAAGCCGAGGGAAGGTGCCAACCTTCCTGCAAACAAAGGAAGCGCTGGAAAGGCTTAACAGAAAGTTGGAGCCTTTGTTGGAAAGAACCACACAACAGCCGCTGTGTTGCCACGCAGCTCGCCCGCCGCCAGCCCCTGTCCTGCCGCAGGGAGCAACAGCCGGGTGAGGAGTCCGCGGTTACGGAGAATGCAATGGCAAGTCCAAGGTCTGCCAACCTCTTCACGTCCATGCAAAAGCTTGAAATTACCTCTGACAAGGGGCCAGTAGTGGTCAACGTCTCGGCCAAGCTTCCAAAAGTGATGTTTTTCACTTAAAATATTTGTTTCTGTCACTTTCTTGCAACATCCAGCCAATCCGCATCGCAGGCCAAAATGAAGCAGCGGTATCAGTCTGCATCATAATCCCATCCCGGTAAAGGCACCGTCAGATGTTGCGGTGCTGAGCAAGGCAGCCACAGTTTCTCAATCCTCCCTGCAGTGGTTATTAAATTGTAATTGGTTTGTGCTGAATCAGGGAGTCTCTGCCCCAGCGAAACTCACTGGGTGGCTCTCGAGGAGTTCATCGATACAATTCCACCTTGGCGTAAGCAGATGAGACTGATTGAAATCCACAGGGGTGAGTCTGACCTAATTCCAGGACAAACGTGAGCCCTGTGGGTCAGACTGGAGCTCTTCTAGCTGCGCCTGTTCTTAGAAACTCTCTTCCCACTGCCTTTAATCTGCAAAATGGTCTGGGAGAATGCTGAGGGCACAGACCAGAGCTGCGTTTGAAGAGGACTATCAAAGCAAAAGCCCTGCTTGAAGGAGGAAGAGGAAGGGGAGGGCGTGTGGGAGGAGCTGGCAGACCCTGGCCTCAGCAGAGCCCTGCGTCTGGTAACATCTGATAACAGGGGTGTGTGAACCAGGCGGGAACAGCGCAGCGCTTGCAGCAGGTCCCTGCCACCCTGGGCTACGGCACCTCTGACCACACGGGAGGAAGATGACACGGTGCCGTGTGCCGGCAGGAACCGCGCGGACGGAGGGGCTCCGGGTCACGCTGCCCTGCCAGGGAACGGGGCAGCGGCTGGATCCAAACGCAGACCGGCGTAGGAGCGGGGTTACGCAGCCACAGGGCTGTATGACCATGAGCAGTTCACCAGATGGTGCTACTGGAGTCCCAGTAGCCTCCCCAGAGCATCTCCCTCTGCATAACCTACTAAGGTTTCTGGGAGAATTAAGAACCACACTGAGGAGCTTGCATTGTTGGAAAAGGCTTTTTTATTGCTTAGCCTTCTCCCCGCCTCCAAAACGAATTCAAAAATTATCAAATAAAATGCGTCTAAACCAGTTGCTATCACAGTTCTGAAAACCTCCATACCGAGCACAGCCGTGCTCAGCACGCTTCCATCCACTGAACAGACTCTCTGAGCTTTTGCATAGAGGCCAAAACAAATTTGGTACCTGGATATCCTGGTGGAAAGTGCCCAAAGCAGAGCCTGGAAAGCAGCGATGTCCTCAGTTTGGAGCACAACAGCCACAGGACTGGAAGGCTCGTGAGGAATTTGTAGCTTCTTTCTTTACTCGGGGATCTCACTTGCAAAAGACAAGACAAGGATCCACAGCCAGGAAAGAGGATGTCAAGCTGACACAGAGGGGGCCGCAGCACAGCCCTGTGAGACCACTAGGTACAATGTGCTGGTATCGGCAGCCAAACTTTAACATGGCATCTGCGTGGCCAGAACACATCTCAGCACAGCCGCTACCGCAGCGGCTGTGGTGCCATCCGCAGTGCTCTGGGGCTTTCTGTGACCTCCAGCTGATGAACGCACGGTTTCCTGCTCTCAAGTGCCTGGAGACTTTACTCCAGGTTGCTGAGTTTTATGGCTGTGCCTTTTTCAGATCAGAATCTGATCTGACAGTTGTTGGCATAGATGAATGACAGAGACTCAGGACACCACCACTGATCTGATTGGACTGGTGTAGCACAGTGGTTCTTAACATGTGGTGATCACCAGCAAAGTGTTTTCTAACAGTCCACAGGTCAAAGATGACATGGAAAAGGCAGATTACTGGTCCACGAGATGAGGAAGCTGAAGAACCAGTGGCTTCAAGAACAAAGCAGTGTGTGTTCCAGTCCAGAAATGCCCAGCTAAGCCATACACACTTGTTTGCTGCACATTTTGCTATTATGCCTGAGCCATCTGGTTGGGTGAAGTCTCTAACAGTGAATAAACTGGTCAACTACCCAAGGTTCCAGTTATCACAGGCTCTATTTTCTGTAATATTTCATTAATTAAGAAAACAAATCCTGAGTAAAGCTCTTCCCTTCATCCCATACCATTTCTGCAAGCAACAGCAACTTCAGTGATTAACATCAACTGGCAGCTTGAATTCCTTCAGTGAATAAAAGGCAATTTCTCCATGATCCACCAGCGCAAAGACCACCGGGACGTCCCCGCTCTGATATGTAACCTGCTTCAAAGCCCGCAGGGATGGAATCTGCTCATCAAAGCTGCAGAGAGAAAAATACCCCGTTGTTCTCAAAGCAAGAACACAAAACTGTCCTGGCCAATGATCACAATGGGTCACTTTGGTCTTAGGAGTTGGTAGTGACCCTCCCCACCCCTTTCAGTCAAAGCAGGAGGCTGCCAGCCCTGGGATACCGAGAACTGGGAGCTGTCAAATCCTTTGCCAAAAACAAGGGCAACTGCACACTGCTCCACACTGTGCCTATTAGATGCAGCTCACAGAGCTATTGGCAAATTGCCAGTCCAGTGCAATCTTAGTATCTTTGTGCTAGGAAGATCTTTAGGTTGCTGGGATCAACATCTGACCTGCTTTTCCCTCCTTTTAATTCTGCAGTTTGTTTGCTCTTAAATGAAAACACTTATAAAGCAAGGATCATCCTACTTGCTCTCAACAGACCTTTGTAAAACTGCATTACCACCTTCCTTGCTCTGGCTACTACAGCTCCAGAAAGTGGAGCAGGGACAGTTTTAGTATATATGAAAACTAGAAAAGGCACAGACTGAACTTTGTACCTGCCTCTGAAGTTTAAGTATCAGATTCTGGATCCAGCAAGAAAGGGGACACCTATCCTGTTTGTACTTATCTTAAAGTTACATTTGACAAAGATCAAAGTACTAAACCCCTGGCCCTGAGCCTGTAGCAAGCTCTGGGAAGGAACATCTCTGCAGAAATCCATAGGGATCTGTGCTGGCTGAGGATCCAGGTACCATACAGCTCCCTGCAAAACTGAGCTCTACAGGAGTTTCACAAGCATTGCGTAAATACAGCTGTGGCTTCTTATTCCTGACTCCAGTAATACTCAGACATGAGCAGCAACCAGATGACCAGACAGCTTGGGCTGAGTGCAAAGGCTGGGGGAACTGTCAGCCACAGTCTCCAACAAAGGAGGAACTGAAAGAAAAAAATAAAATTCCGGGCAGGACCACCCTCAGGGGAGGCACTCTGATACTCTGTAAAGCTCACAAGATGCTGGGTCATTTACAGATCATTAGGACTTCATTTCCACACAGCAACTGCTGTGTTTCACAGCATAAGACCCATGGATACCTCCGAACACACATCCTGACATATGGCTTCCCAGGGTTTGTCTTCTTAAACTTGGCCACAGCATCTGCCTGATACACGTTGAAGTCTATCTTCAGGCCCTCTGGGTCCTCCTGCAGCCTGCAGGAGAGAGAACACATCCACATTCATATGGGATTGAAACACTGTAGGGTACAGATAAAAGCAGAGAGAAAGAGGGAGCAAAAGCTCTTGAAGCCTGGCTCCTTTGGGCCCCTTGAAAGGCTTCCCTCCTCAGAGGGCTGACCCTGCAACTGTTCTAATTACTTTCCAGATCTTTCCTGTAGTCAGAACAGAGCAAACTCCCGCCCCACATCTGCCACACTCCCTTCTCTGCAGACCCCCTCACAAGAAGCACCACTAACAGATACAGAAGCAAAACACTGCTCTGCCCTACAGGGACTGCACACAAACACCACACCGACTCTTTGAGGCAGGAGCAGAACCAGAAGTCCCAAAGCCAAGGTTTTATAATCACTGCAGCAGGGATGGCAGCACATTCCAGGGATAAGGCACAGGTGAAACCCAACCAAACCTCTGGGGGAGATTACCCGGCTGGGCTGCAGAGAGAGAATGGCAGGAAATGAGTGCAACCCCGATGTTTTATTTGGCCTGGAATGCCCTAGCTCTGCTGCTGCAGGACCTGGTACTTCACAGAAACGTCAACCCCTCACTACAGATGCAACAGGGTCACGGAGCAGAGCGCTGGGTTCTCTCAGCATCCTGGCTGCCAGGCAGCTCCCAAACTGCTGCTGCGAGCATCTCGCAGACCTCACAAGCAGGGACAGTCACAAGACACCGCCACTCCCTAACAGCTATGAGCTGGCTGGCTGGATACTAACCGGGAGGCTCCGTCCAGGATGTGGGAGGGCTGCAGCACGCTGATCTGCTGGAGGAACGCAGCTGGAGGGAGAAGGAACAGGAAAGGATCAGACCAGCTATTTTCTTTCCCAGGGCACTCCAAGCTCTCCACCACCACCCACAAGCCTTCCTCCTCCGACAATGGCTGGCAGCACCACAGTCACCACTGGCTACTTCAAAGACCTCAACTTCCTCATCTCCCCCCAGCGCACAGCCCAGAACACCCTGCAATTGCTTTGCATCTTGCTGGCCCTGATTTCACATGCCTAACAGCCTAGCAGGAAGGATTGCAATACAGTAGGACATGGGGAATGGATTAGAAGACCTCCCAAGGCCCTGCTTATCCTGGCACTTGAGTGAGCTATAAAACAATATGGAAAGGCATAGGACAAGCTTTCTTCTCTCTCCCCACGTCCATGGCTGGGCTCCTCTGTGCCTGCGTTGCCTAGGCCTTCTCATGAGATTCACCATCTCAAGGTACTGTCCCCTAGATGTTCAGCTTCTCGACCTAATCCCTTTTGCTGCTGCATACCAGGCAACGTTTCACAGAGTTGGGGGGGGAGAAGGGGGACGGTCCCTGTCAAGTTCCCAGAGCCTCTACCTGATGAGGTAGCTTCATCTGGCCGCAAAAGCGGGGTGACAGCTTGGTCCCAGAGATGCGGCGGTCGTCTCCAAACCCTCTGCTGGCTCCTCTGCTCCAAAAGGGCTTTGTACTCCTGCCAGTTGGAGCAGTGCCTCACCTCCCGGTCCGCATTGACACTGCTCTTGTACCTGCTCTCCCTCTCTCGCTGCTCCCTTTCCTTCCGTGACAGCTTCTCCTGTTTCTGATTGATGCGTGCGCACCAGCAAGCTGCATCAACCTCCCTCCCCGGCACGTTCTCCGGCAGGAGCCCGTCATCAGGCGAGGGCAGATGCGTGCACGGCTGGTCTGGGGCCACATTTGGCAAGATGATGGTGGTAAAATCCCAGCGAGGAGCATGGCTGCCAGTGCTGCTCTCCTTGTGGTCTCCAGCCCGGCTCCTGGAGGGGCTCAGGGAGTCCTTTTGTCCTGTATCAAGAGGAACTGGGTTTGGCTCCCCCTCTCCACTGCCAGAATCTGATTCCTTTGGCTGTTCTGACAAGGGCTTCTCATCCATGGGAAGGCAGCTGGAGTCTCCACAGTCACCTCCAGCTTTTTCAGAGGTCCCTTCAGCTTCTGGAAGGTCCTCGGATACCTTATGTTTCTTCTCATGCGACCTAAGGACAGAAGCAGCAGCATAAAAGACAGGGAGAGTGTGTGGTGGAACTTTATTCCCTTTGAATCCTGTCTGCTCCCCGCTAACAGGAAGAGTGCAGTCTGCCGAGCCTGAAGGAAGGACTGCAAAGGTGGCAGGAACCCCCAGCCAGGTCTGCAAACCCTTGACAACCACCTCTTGGCTGGAAGGAGAGTGTTTGCTTGTGTGAGAAAATGAAAAAAGCAGACCAAAACAAGCAGTGAATACCAAAGGCAGAATAAACTTCTCAGCAGTCCTGCATGAGGTTTGACTTCAACGCCAGAACTCCAGTCTTGATTTGTACAGACACACGTTCCCAACCTGCCACACAGCCTCCACACACCCCATACACTGACCCAAACACCTCCACACAAACATGACAAACTTCAGCCGAAACAGCACAGGCCAGGCAGAAACCTTCCTGCCAGCACCTCTTACTGCTGTGAGATTCAGTCCCTAGTCCCAGAGATGGGGCAATTCTTAAACCAGCAGATTTATCTCTCAATTCCCAAAATTTCTTAACTCCTCAGGCACTGATTTACTTGTTAACAGGAAAGGACTTGCAGATCAGTCTCGTCCTGTTTCTTAAAGGATGATGCCACCTACTGGAAGCTGCCATAATTATTAGCAAAATTACTAATTATGTCAGCTTCTGTTTGCATTTAGGCAGCGTCTAGAGGCCATGCACAAGGACAGGACCCAGCTACGCTCTCTGCTGTCCAGTCCTAGCACGTTAGCTGCATTGAGAGGGGGTGGGTAAATGCAAGGTGGGCACTGTGGTGTCTGTGCTCCCTCTAAAAAAGAGCAAGAGGAGACATCTGCCACGTGTTTCTTCTGCACTGACCTCCACCTTTCTATTCTGGCATCTCGGCGCTGCAGTTGGGAGGCTCAGGGGCACTTTGCCCCTATTAGCGCTGCCTGAAGTACAGATGTGACAAAAGGGCACACTGCAAAGAGTTCACAAAAAGCACTGCACTGCCTGAGGACAGCCAAGAGCAGCTGTGCCAGGCACGTCACCCACAGCACAAAGGGCTCAGGATGCTGTTCCCAAGCTGCAGAGCCTGGGAGAAGATGGAAGAAGGCTTTGGGCCACACCCTTACCGGGGGCTGGAACTCCTCCTCCTTTTGCGATGGTGTTTCCCAGAGCTGTGGCAGTGACTTTCCAGGTTCAGTTGCCTCTCATAGGGAGACAGGACAGTGCTGTAAGGAGACACCAACACAGAGGCTGACAGCAGGGCGGGGCACCAAAACCACCCTTCTGCTCAGCCCCCAGAATACAGCAACAAAAACCTTCTCTTCCAGGCACAGAAAATCCACAAGCAGGACCAGGATGGTCCTCAGTTCATGACCCATTTCACGTTCCCAATCACCTCCTCAAGAGGGAGGAGCAAGGAAGGGTAGAGTGCCACTTTTAGCCTTTAATCCTCCCAACAGACGAAATGCAGGGTCAAAATCCTCTTCTCTGCCGTTCCACTGGGGCCATGCAGTGGGCACAGAGCTGCTCAGGGTCTTCAGAAAGGAGAAAGCAGCGTGGAAAGAAAAAGCTGGTTACCTGGGGTCGAATCTCAGTACAATATAACCCAGTTGCTTCAAGTGGCTGAACACCTTAGAGCAAAGGAAAGCAAGAGAGTTAAATGACTACCCTAAAACCTAACAATTTACTTCAGTTCCACTACAACTGAGTGAACACAGTGTGGCACTGGCAGAGGAGAAAACGCCAGGGTTAGGACTCAAATGAAAAGAGGGGAAACAGGAACTGATCATCTGGAAGAAGGTGAATGGGAAAAACTGAGAATGACTCCCCTTCCCTCCCTAACTGTCCTGCTCTGCTCTCAGCCACTGGAAGTTGTGTGGCAGAGGCTGGGCTCTCTGCCTTCATCCTCCCTGCAATAGCTGGAGGTCCCAACACACCTGGTAATGGGGCAGGCTCATTGCCTCCTGGGACAGCAGGATCTCGTAGGCTTCTTGGATTGACAAGGGCAGGTCCCTGTAAAAGAGCTGAACAGAGCCCTGCAGGGAAAAAGCTTGGTGTTGAGAGAATCACAGGGAACAAATCTACGCAAGGTCACACCAGTCTCTTCCCACTACTCCCAGCACCCTCCCTGACATGATATCCATGTCTCCCCATGTACAACCTGGATTATTTACAGTCCCTCTCCCATGCCCAGTTCCCCCCCATGCCCTGGTTTTAGCAGCTGGGTAAGAAGTTCCCACCCACAGCTGTCAGGTCCTGCTCCAATGCTGCATCTGTTTGGAGGATGCAGCTGGGAGCACAACACTCAAAATAATCATTGCTTTGGAAGATAACTTTCTTTAATTTTGATGATCTCAGTGATTCAGGACACAACGCAACTACAAAAACATTTAGGAGAGGAACTGATGGCATCCTCAGGTGTCATCAGTTGGTGGCTCCCCAGAGGCATTTACTGCAGTCCCAGTCATCCCACAGGTAGATTCCCCAGACAATAGCAACTAACCTCCAGGAGGCAGTTTTAGGCTATGCCTCTTTTTCCTTTTTTTTTTTTTTTTGAAAGTGTTTATTCATAAACAAAGAAAACAAAACACTAGGAACCACACCTCTCCCATGGGATGGGCTGAAGGCATCTAACTGGTCTTTTCAGCTTCTGGGGAGAGATTTTGTACTCAGCAACTGACAACATTTTTTTTCATCCACTTGTTTATGATCTATTGTTTGTCAAAATGCCAGAGGTAAAAAAGCCCTACCTTTGCAGTTAGGATTTAAGGGATAGCATCAGATGTCCACAATCTGATTAAGTTTTGCTAAGAGAAAAAAAATTCCCCTTTAGATCAGTGCACCCATTCTACTGATAACAGGTTTGGGTGGAGAGACAAAAAAACCCCTCTCTATAGCAAAGAAATCCAACTGAGCCCTAACCAGCATTTCTACAAGCAGAGAAGCACTGAAAGCAACCTGGTCTCACTCTCCTGTCCACCACATTTAAATTTCTTTCTGCCATATATACTGGGAAGACATGCCAAGTAGCAACCCCAAAGATCTCTGCTTAAGTGTAACACACCTACAGCACCGGCTGCTACCTAACTGCCTTCCATTCCAACACCCTTCACATGGAAAGATCTGATTTAGTGCCTAAATGTGGCCCTACCAAGCTGGATAGTCTCACTAATTCTTATCAGCTTCTTAGAGAAGCACAGAAAAACTGCTAACGAACTTATGCACCCTTCATTGCAAAATATGTAAGATACACTGGGGATAAGGCAGGAAGTCAACTTATGACAGAGAAGGCACTGACCAGTCTCAGATGTCCTCATTAACTGTACACCAGTTCTGAGGAAAAGGATTTCTCAGTATCAAACATTTAATTCCAATTAACTCCTGCAAGGAACAGAAGATAATGGTTTGATCTCATTTCCAGAAATTCCCAGAACAGTGAGTTTTCCTGGACTGTGGAAGTTCAAGTCCCTATACCTATAGATTCAGTAAAGAATTGATATAAATGTGTGTTTCATCACCCCCAGAGCTAGAAAGTAAAGATCTCAATAGAAAACTTTCTCACATGCTCCTCAAACTTCTTTCACTCTGGTAAGAGAGCTGACTTATTACTGCTATACTAACAGGAAATTTGGATCAGCTAAAACTCTCCTATTCTCTGTTGTCATATTTGATGTAGGAGCAGTTAAACACGATACCAGCTGAATAAACTGGCCACTGATCCAACTAACACACACTGTCAGTGACAGAGAGGCTGCTTTACAGTACAGCATGTGAACCCATGGTCTGGAGACAAACTGCTCCATCAGCAACAGGCTGAGAGAGACAATTCCTGCAGAAACAGGTGTTTACCTGCTGCTCAAACTGCAGCAGCAACCAGGACAAGTCAAGTGATTTCAGACTTCAGTCTAAAGCTGCTACAGCTCCTCCAATCATTCAGGAGGGACCCAGTGCCCCTATCCACGCGCAGGTACCCTACTTACACACTCCAGCAGGTACAGAGCTTCCTCGGGCAGCAGGCACTGTTTGCCACGCTCTGTGAACCCCATGGTGTGCCAGAACTTCCCCTGGAAGAAAAGCACAAATCCCAGATGGGCTCTTGCTGTTCCCTGCTGAGAACCAGACTCTCTCCCATTTCAAGCAGCAAATTAAGGAATCTGCAATGGGCAGCAGGAGATGACGGCACCGAGTACTCTCTGCAGCAGACTCACCGCAGGGGACTGCAGCTCTACAATGCCCTGTCCTGGCTTCCACTCGGCTTTCACCAGACTCCCCCTAAGAAGGTTAAAGATTAGTTCATTATTACTAGCATGTCCTACAATCAACTCCTATTGTAGCAACAAAACAAGCTCAGGAAGGTATCAAAAGGCAGCAAACCTCCAGGTGGCATTTTTAGAGGGTAAGGCCTTAGAAAAACATCATCCTCTGCATCCAGCAGTACCAGCTGAAGATTTTATCACCTACAACTAGTTAAGAGTGTCTTCAGTCAGCACTGCAGACATCTGTCCATAGGCTACAGCAGCCTGCTGGAGATGCATGGCCTAAGCCAAGTTCAGATGCTGCCAAGACCCTCTCAGATTGCTGTATCCCACCCACAGGTACTCATAGGAATAAGTGAATAGCTGAGAAGTGGAGGGTGACTTCGCAAGAATGCAAACATGCATTTTTAGCAGCTGGCTCAAGGAAACAGAAGGTAAGACCTGTAGGGTTCACCATGGCCTTGCCCTACTAGTCAGTACCGCAATTTCCCCATGTGAAAGAAAACCTAAACCTACTCAGTCACCCTCCCAGCCTGAGAGCCTCCACTGCTGCCCCAGACACGCACTGATGGATGTACCTGAACAAACAGGACTGTGACAACAGTGGAAGATAACAGTCCACCCCGTCTGACCTGCCTGTCTGCTGGAGGTCACCATTCTCTCTCTAAAGTCCCCAGTGGTGTGATTTTATGTGAATAGTTTCTGCTGCTACTAATCAGTGCAGACAGAGAAACTGTTACCAGAAAACAGCAGGCCAAACAGGGAAAGCATGTGCTGAGAAGTAGCATGTGAAAATCTCCCCAAAAAGATAAGCTCCAGACACTGGTTGTGCTGTTGAAACCACCACAACTGATAAGCCAGGGACACCAGGAGTCAGTCCAATCTGCACAAGGCCACACGTGAGCATCGGCAAGCGGCTGTGTAACTCAGACTGTGCCCAAGAAGGCTGTAACTGCTATTTGCAAAGGCTACACGATTATGCACACACCTGAGAAAACTAAAGGCCCTTTGAGGGACTTTCTGAACACCCACATTGAAGCCACTGGTGTCCCAGTATGACCTCCTGCTCCGGAGGGAGCAGCCGGGGTGAGCTGCCCTGGAATTGCTCCAGCCAGGGAGCTCTGAGCAGCTGAACTGAGGGGACAGGCAAGAGATGTTACTCTGCTAACCCCTACCTGCTATCAACTGCTCGATTTTACTCACAATAACACCTGAATCGTTAGCAGCTGTGCTCTGACCCCCCCGCCATGATCCCTCCCAGGAAAGGAGGACTTTACCCCCCCGTGCTCGGTGGCTCGGCGCAGCCCTGCAGCCCCGGGGACTTACAGCCGCTCCACACGCTCCTCGGAGAGCAGCTGCCACTGCTCCTCCCGGCACCGGCGCAGCTTCTCCGCCTGCTCGGCCGAACCATCGGGGATGAAATCCTTCTGCCCGCGGAGGCGCTGAGGGGCCTTGCGGCCGCGGGCCGGCAGCAGCTCCGCCGCGCTGCGGGGAGAGAGCGGGGGCACGGTGAGGGGAGAACGCCCCGACACCCTCCCTGCGGCCGCAGCCGCCCAACTCGGGGCACCACCCCCTCCCCCGTGCCGCGGGCAGCCCCCGAGGCCTCCCCGCCCCAGCAGGCCCTACCTCGGGCGGCGGGAACCGCCGGGCTCCATGGGCGCGATCGCGGGCAGCCGCTTCCTTCCGCCGCCGGCCCGAGAGCCGGCAGGGCGAGGCGGGCGCTAGCGCGTCCCCTGGCGGCTCGGAGGGCTGCGGGCGGCGGGGACGGGAGCGGGGCGGGGCGGGGCGCCGAGACAGCAGTCAGGCGCGCGCCGGGCCGCGGGACACGCGGGAGCTGGGCGGGGCTGGCGGGCACCGGGGCTGTGTCCGGGGCCCTCGGGGCGAGCTGACCTTGGCAGCAGCCGGCAGCTCCCCCGGCCGCTCTCACAACCGCCCCGCAACAGGGCCGGGGAGAAAGTAAAGTGAAACGTCTCATGGATTGAGATAGACAGGGAGGTCACTCCCGGATTACAGTCATGGGTGAAACAGGCTCAACCTGGGGAAAATTAATTTATTTTCTAATTAATATCAGTCCCAGGTGTGGATATCTGCTCCGGTGAGGCCCCCTCGGGGCTTGCTGGGGAACACTTGCTCCAGCACCTGAACCCCCTCTTCCCCTCCTCGTCTCTCCCTGACCGTGCTGCTCACAGGGCCATCACTCACAGTTTTTCCGCTCTCCTCACACTGCATTTTGCCCTTTCTTGCATACATTTCCCCAGAGACGTCGCCAGCATCACTGATGGGCTCAGCCATGTCCCACAATGGGGCTGTTGGAACCATCTGGAACCAGCCAGAACCATCTAGAAGTGGCTGCATCTGGCACGGGGCAGCCCCATCCCATCCCCTCCTCACCGAGCCCCCGCAGCCCCCTGGCTGGTGCTGTGCGCTCTCCCAATGTCCCGCAGCCCCCACAGCAGGAGCAGCGGTGCTGGGGAAGGAGGTTTCTCCCTTCAGTGGGTGTCACTATTTCTCACGGCTCGGGCTCCCGCAGCGCCCGGCGCGGTGCTGGTGCCGCCAGGCTGTGCAGAGCGTGCAGCAGTCCGGCCGGGCTGGAAAACAAGAAACCTCCCTGCACCGCGGCCTCACGCCTGTGCTGACGCGGCTGGATTTGCTGCCTGGGGAGGTGTGAATGGACCTGATGGAGAAACACACCAAAAGTTCAAGTTTCACCTCAAGCCCGTCTCTTGTTGCTGCGAGATAGCTTGCTGGAGTCACTGAGCCTCAAGTAGGAAAAATACAGCTTTCCCCCCACCGAAGTCCCTGGTTCCCACTGTGGTTTCCCAATAATAGTCCTTTGACAAGATGCCAGTATAGGCAGATGAATGCAAAAACCATTCCCCTCCATTTTCCACTGAATGGTTTAATTTTCGCTTCCTGCCTGATTATTTCCCCCTGAATTGAGTCTTCATCCTGCAAAGGGATCAAGTGATTTTGGTCAGCGGTGCCTCTCCGCGGCATGCAGGGGGGATGAGGACTCACAGTCAGCGTGAGGGGCAGCGGGCTGTGCTGTGGCAGCGCTTTTTCCTCCTGATTTCCAAAAAACATGTATTTTGGAGGCTACTTAGACTGCCTGATTATAACATAATCCCAGGATGCCACATCCTGTGGCTTTCAATTTATGGGCTGTCACCCCTTTGTTTAACTCAGTCTTTCTTTAAAATAGATGTGCTTAAATTGCTTGGGGAAAGGCTCTGATCCAGAATTTGCTTTTGTCACCCACTGTGATTACAAGACCCAGAAATGTCAAGACTAATCTCAGTTCACGTTTCTTTTCAATACTGGGATTTTAGCTGTCACAGGGCGGGGGGGGTGTCCTGTTCCTCACAGGGGCACCAGCAGAGCCTCATCCATGGTGAGACTCATGTTCTCCCCAGCTGAAGCCTCTTAACAGCCCTAATTGACTGAGTGTCATCAGCTGGGGGTGTGTGGTCCTGGGGGCTGCATTTTTTTTTCCTCGCTTACAAATGGAGGGTGAGGAGGGGTTGTTTTTCCTTGTTAGATATTTTTCTGGGTTTAAGTTAGGGCTTTTAACATTAAGTATCTGTCTACCTGCCTTGAAACCATGGCTGTGATGTTCTTGTTTTTTGATTTGTGTTTTTGTTTTTAAGTTTGAGGTGTTTTTCCCTTTGCTCTGGGTGGGACCTTAGTGCATCTCCAGTGGAGCAGCTGTGCATGGCAGGAAACCTAAAAAGCAGCTGATAGGGACTGTCCTGAGCTCTCTGTAGTAACTCTTTGTGGCAGGGCTGTGAGAAGGTAGACAGCTGCTCTTGGAGCTAAGATATTGGTTATTGAGCTGAGCAGTGACAAAACTTGGTTTTGTGAGTGAACAGTCTGCTCAGGGGGTCCTGTGAGCAGAAATAAGGATGGATGTGGGAATGTGAACTCAGAGACTGTTAGGGAAGGAAGAGTATGGGGGTGAGACACCACAGAGCAAGATCCAGCCCTCATCATCTGGGTGGCACATGCAGCCATCAAGCAGCCACGAAGGAAGTTGATGGTGGAGGTCAAGGCTGCTTCTCGTTCCCGTGTGGGACACTGCCCTCACCTCAAGGGGAAATGGGCTTGATTTGACTGGAGACACACAACGCTGAATGCACCAGTGCTGTGCACCAGGACTGTGGGCTCTCAGAGCAGGTAAGTGTGCTGATTTTGCCCACTTCTCTCTTTTATTTTTTTTTCTTTTTTCTCTTGGGATAGGAAAAATGTTGATAAAGTGTAAAGAGTCTCTCAAGATTGAAAGTGTAGGCTGGCTGCTTCTTCTGAACAGGGCAGCCTGCTCCTGGAACTCCCTCCTGCTGCTGACCCTGGTGCTCCGGGGGAGAGCAGAGCTGCGGTGTGGGGGGACAGGTTTGAGCCCTTTCAGTCCTTTCCTGTTGTGTCCAAGTCATGTTTGTGCCGTCCCTGTAACCATAAATTCATTCTGGTTAACTCCTGGATGAACTTAGTGTAAATAGAATCAGTATTTTTTTAGAAAATAAGAGAAACTGTGGCCTTGGGATTGGTTTTCTAGTTTCTTGTAGTGTGCAAAGCGCAGCCAGGTGGGAATCGCGTGCTCTGTGCTTGAGCTAAGCATCTCTGCCAGGTATGGCTACCTGCTTTAATCCCTGTGTTAAGAACTCCTGCAGTTCCTGGCATGGTATTTGGAAATATTTAAGTAACTCTGCAGAAACCAGCTGTGCCTCAGCTGTTCGTGGCTCAGACTTTATCTATTTGCCAACAAATGGTAACACTTAGAAAACAGTGAGACTGGTAACATTGCCCATCCACTTCAACTTTGTTGCAACCCATGGAGCACGTCCTGATACTTGGAGGTTTTGTGTGTAAATGCTCTATGTTATTTGGGACAAAAAAGAATATTACAAACTCCCTAAAACTGGCAAGTGCTTCAGTTCTTGTGTGTGTTGCAATACGTGCAGTGTTATCGCAATTGCTTAGCTCTGAGCTGTGTTCATATCATCACTGTTCAACGAACCTGTTATCACAGGTTAGCGGTAGTTCAGCATAAAATTGTCTAATTGTTATTATACTTAATTATATTCTAGTGGAAAATATTTCAACTCTGAGCTTCTAGAGCATCATATAGGCAACTTAAACATCTTACAGTAGAACATAAGAAGTGAGGGTTTGGCAATTTCAACAGGATTTGGCAGACCTTAAATATACACTAATGTACTTGGGTTTGGATGAAAAGCAGATAACGGTGTCAGGTGTTACAGCTTGTCTGGGAGGTGTGGGATCAGTCTGTTTTCTAGCCTCACCTAGGAGTTTTTGGCACATTCCTTGATGCTTTGGGATGCTTGTGATGCCTGTGATTGTTCCCACATTGTGTTATAGCTGGGAGTTTGGGCAGGGCAATGGAAAGAGACTTTTGCCCAAAAAAGAGATTACTGAGGAAGATTTCTGGGCTAAACCTCTGTTGCCACCTGTCAGGGCTGGGCTTAGGAGATGTAAGAAGAAGGTTTTAGAGGGGGGAAAAAAAACTGTCTCCGAGTACAGGATTTTGGGGATTAAGCAGTTAATACTTCTACACAACCAGTGTGTGTGCTGTGGTTCACTGGCATCTACCGCTGCCTTCAGGTGGCTGAGAAATGGAGGAGATTAAATTTTGCCTTCTCTATTCTGATAAGTTTGTGGTAGAAATCGCCTTGGTGTGACTATCCATAGACTTCAGCACAACTCTTGGGGCTCTGCTCTGCTGCAGGAAAACTGATATGGTATCGTTATGCAGGCTTGTGGTATACAATGAGCTAGCTAAAGCCCCAAGTAATTATCTGAATCTAGGCTTTCATACACCACTATGTGAATTTCTAGAGCTGCTGTCTGCTAGTTGTCTAAGGATTTATTTGAAATCATTTACTGGAACCTGCACATTGTTAATTACATGTGAAAAGCCAAGGAACCACAGACCAAATCCAGCAAGATGAATTAAAATAGTCAGGAGTCTTTCTTACCTCAGTGATGTGCTGCACTAGGCTGGGGGAAATGCTGAGATATTTCCGTCTGGAGAGAACGGCTGAAGCTTTTCTCATTTCCCCAATTTGCCTTGGCATCCTGCTCGCGGTTCACTTGAACAGATTGAAGATTTACACTGGGATGCCTGCCTTGGGGTAAAGGAGCCTCACTGTTTAGACTTCAAGGCTACAGATTATGCTTCTTGCTCAAATTTCCTATCCTCTCCTGCAATGTGTTTGCACTTGCCAGGTGCTTTGAAATGTCTTCCCTGGGCTTTGACCTGGAGAAGCACTCAAACAAAAACCAGCTTGTTGCTGGGCTTTCCATGAAAGGAGATGCCTGGTAGGGACACGCTTTTGTGTTAGACAAGCGACTGATTTGGGACTCCCAGGGTGTCTTTGGCTTGTGCTAGGGACTGAGAAGGAAGAAATATTGTTTAAGGCAAAGAACTGGGAGACCAAGGATCTGCTCTGCAGTGTCTCATTAGCTTGTGAAGCTCCAGTTCCTTACCTGTTCTGGGCATCCCAGGCTTTAAACAAAATGGGATTAACAATGTGTTGCTGGTAAGGCTGGGTTTATAACGATGGTGAGGCTGGGAGCAGTGGGCAATTAAGGTGCTAAGGAAGGGTGAAGAGCTGCTTGGTGTCTGCACCAGCAGCCCTCAAGACCACTAAACTTTCTTCTGTGTTGCTGCCTGTGTTTCGAAGGTCTTTGCACTGATTAGTTGGAGCACTGACGTGTGCTCCTCTGGGCTCTTATGTTTAATTCAAGTGCTAAAGCAAGACGTTAGAATAATGAAGGTATCTTAACAGCTCCAACAAACAAATCAGCCTTGTGAACACTAAGTCCTGTCTACAGCACCATGATGGTGACAGGTCGAGACAACTGCAGTTACAGCACTACAGTATGTTGATTTGTTCTCTGTATGCAGGGCTAAAAAGGATGTTGCTTTCTTCCTTTGCTTGTGGGAAGCAAATTGCCAGCACGGTTACTGGATGGGGTGGGCAGGGATGAGTCTCTAGCCAGCAGCTGGCATGAAGCAGGGACTGAGGAGTGGGAAGTAAGGTTGGTTGTGATTATGCTTTGGGCTATTTGAAAACTGTGCTGCTTGCAAGCTGGCCCATGGCAGCTGGTAAAGCACTTGTGGGATGGGTTGGAGAGGCTGGCATGCTCGGCTCTGAGGAGGAAGGTGCTAGGAGGCTTCATGTTATCATCTTCAAAAGAATAGCAGCCCCTTTGCATTGTTGACTGCTCTGATGCTTCTCTTTCTGTCAACCCCTGTGTTTCTGCACTGCTGCCTGCTGCTGGGTACCCAGCTCTCACTCCTGAGCCTCTCTTAAATGCTGGGAGGTGGTTTGCAACAATATGACACTTGCAAACCCCCCTTAAAATCTCCCTGGGTGTGTGGCATCAGGAGCCTGTTGGGGTTGATGGGATGCCCAGAGGGTCTTTGATCCCAAATGTCCCACTACTTGTGGCATCCTGCTGGGTGAGCCTTGTCCCTTGGGGACCTTAAGTAGATGTTAAAGACTCTGGCTGACTTCTTGCCACCCTTGCACAGGACTACCCTTGACTTAAGGCCATTTCCCAACCGAGTGGTGGTTCTTGCATTAGAAGTTGTACACAACTTTCAGAGCCTCTATCAGGGCCACTTTATGGCTGTAACTCCCTCTTATTTCAAACTTATAACCTAAGAACTTTCTCTCAAATGTGTATGTGGTATTTTATGTGATTGGATTCCATTTGGACTAAAAAGACAGGTTTGTAGAAGTGGTAGTTTCTGCACTAAAAGGACTGTGTAAGTGGAAAAACACTCAATGCCGAAGGGCGGTTATCTTTCTGCCAGTCACATATGGATCTGGGTCCAGCTTGTAAAGCCAGTTACTGGCTTTTTACTCTTCAACAAGGCTTTATGCTGAAGGATAATTTTCACCTTATCCAGCAAAGGTGTGTTTTAGTCACCTAAAAACATGTTGGCAGCAGATGTGTTAGAGCACTTGGGGGAGGTGTGGCGTCCACCTATGTGTGTGCAGTAGTCCTGGGGCATCCAGATGAGTATTGCATGCTCCTGCCACACATGCAGGGATTGTCCCATAAATCTTTTCCAAATAACCAAGCTGCTTTCCTCATCTCTCCCCATAACGTTGTTCCTAAAAATTGAAATAAGTTGATAGCCTGCTCCCATGCTGGGCCCTGCTGCCTGTGCTCGCCTGGGAGCAGGGGGCAGCTGGAGGAGCTCCTGGCTGCTTTGGGGGAGTAGTTTATGTCCTGATAGCTTCTGCTGTTGATCATCCTGGAGGCACTGAGCTTCACAATAGCAGTTGATGGGTGCCTCTGATCGAGAGCTGCAGGAGCAGTGTTTGTTCTCCAGTGGTTATTGCAGCCCACCAAACCTCTTGTAAGAGGTTCTTCAGCTTCCCTCAAACACCAGAACTGAGACTTCAGCATGACAGGTGTAGCTGTAAAATGTCTTACAGGAGAAAAAAGTACCTATATATACTTGTCTTTAATCAGAGTAAAGAGTTCAGTGTGCATCTGCAATGAGGAATAGAGGACATGATGGAAATGGGCTGACTCTCTGTGGCCTTGTTTGATCCTGGAGTGGCTTCTTGGCTCCTGTGCCAGCTGCTCCCTTGCTTGTGTGCTGCTGTGCATCAGGAAGCACAACTTAGTGCAGGGGCAGTGCCCCTTGATGGGAACCTCCAGACACCTGGGCTGTGCTCTGCCTCAGGTGTGGCTTGAGTAGTTCCCATTAGTGTGCAGCTAAATCAACAGCTTTTATTTCATTTATTTCATTTGGGAGCACTGAGGACTGGCACTATGAATCTTTCCCTGTCCATCTATAAGGCTTTAAAAGCTAAAAGGTGTGTTCGGGCTGAACTTGGGCTGGGATGTAATATTTGTACATAGTGCTCTGAACAAGGTACTTGGAAAAGTGAGGGCAATGCCCCTAAAGTGAATAGAAATGTTTCTCTCTCCGGAAAGCCTCATTTTCCTTCTCTCAGGAGTTCCAGCTGTTGCTGAGAGCTGTCAGTAGCTCTAGGGATGGGTAGATTTAAGCAAGAAGCTGTTCCAGTAGAAATGGCTTTACAGTGTCGACTTGAGCCAGGTGTAACTTTATCCTAATGCATCTAGAGACCACTTTTTTTCCTGTGGTGCACTCCTAAAATGAGATTGAATTTATGCTTCTTCCTGAGCTGACTCTGAAATACTCGCTAGCAAGCGGCCCTGCATGCAGGGGACAGCATTAGGAGGGAATGAGTTTTGTTGGAAACAATCTGCAATGTGGGTTAGCAATAATCCCGCCAGCCTAGCGGGATCTGGGGTGGGAACAGGCAAGATTAAGCCCTTTGATTATACCTACACATCCAAAGGTAACCCTGGATACAGAAACTCTTCTGTTATCAGTGTGCAACGCTGTAACAGGATGCTTGCAGCCAGCTGATATTACCAGTGTGCAGTACTGCTATCAAATGGGTGGAATAGAGGAGCCTCCGAGGGGGTGGAGGATGGGGGAGGTTGTCTTGCTGCTGAGTGGGAAGAAGGAATGGTTACAGGGTGGAGGGCAAGGGCAGGGAGGTGATTTCTTTCCCCTTTGGGCAGTGGCAAGGCCAGAGGTGTTAAAATCGTACAGTACAGCTTTGGTATCAGGGTTTTTAAAAGGATATTGAAAGCTTGGAAGGCATGTAGAAGGAAATGCCTTGAAGGGAGGGAATGCGAGAACTCAGTCTGCTTAGTCCTTATCAAACGAAGGACTGGGTGACTTAATTACACTGTAAGTACTTTTCCAGATAACAACTAGCACTTTAATCTTGCAAAAAAAGGCACAATGAGAGCCTGTGTCTGAAGGATAAAATCAGACCAGTTGAAGCTAGACATATTGTGCAGTCTGCTAATGACTTCCACCCCAAGGGGGAAATTTTGTCCCCTGATGGGATGGCATGAATTGGCCGAACTTGTCTTGGGTCTTGACTAAACCAAGCACCTCATTTGGCTGACAAGGTGATAGTCATTAGAGCGGGCAGATGGGAAGAGGAGGTGTTTCCCACCTTGGGATGTGGGGAATGGGCTCCCTTGTCAGCACTGTGAGACTGCAGGGTCCAAATTTTGGGGCTCTTGGTCACCCTTGAACCCTCTAGGGCCACCCTCTTCATACTGGCTGTGCCAAGGCAGCTGTGTGGTTAAGTGGGCTGATGGTCCTGCCTCGGCCTCAACATTCACAAACTCGTGTCCAGAGCGTGTTTGATGAGCCAGCAGCAAACGTGGTCCTTCCTAGTGCTGAGCTCGCCAGAGGCAGTGGGTGGAAAGCGGGCTGTGTTCATATACGAGCAGAAAAATTACCTCTGCTGGCTCTGTTCTTGCACTTTTATCACTGCTGTTGGCATTAAAAGGGCATTGTATCTAGATTATTCATGCACTGCTAATAACTCTGGAGTGCTGTTTGCTAGATCTTGCTTTCAGTTGTGCTGAAGCCAAGGGAGAGGTACTGACAGATCTGAGGAAAGTCAGAATTTGATATTAAATAAGTTTGCATCCATTTCCAAAGCATGGCTACAGAACAGGAACAGCGTGATCCCTGCAACTGGCATAATTCCATTTAAATGACATGTCTGCACATGGAAGAGCTGCCAGTGGGTCTGTCTGGTGGTGTAGAGAGAAATGGAGCACTGGGCTTAGAACACCTGATAAAGTTTGTCTTCTCTTTTATGAACTGGAGATGAAAGGTGTGTGGGTCAAGCAGATCTCCTGTTGCAAGCTGCAAGGAGACAACGGGTCTGCAAGGAGGATACAGGAGCATGGAAATGTCCACCTAAAATGCTGCTCCCTCTGTGTGTGCCCTAATGCTGGAGAGAGACCAGGTCTGAGCCCTGTATGTAGGGGTGCAAATGGGATGGTGCAGCACTGGGCTATGGCACCACTTGGGGATGGGAAATATTCAGTGAAGCATTGCTCTTGATGACATTTTGCAAGAAAATGGAGTGGCTTTCTCTGGCGTTGGAAATGTGACCTGCTAACACAGCCCTGGGGGCTGCAGGCAGCTCTATTCTTCTCTCAGCTCTCTAATGGCTCCAGAAATCTGATGGTGCCTTTGAGGAAGAATTCTTGTTTAATTAAGTTCTATGTGTTGGGAGGTGACTTTGAGTGATTTCCTTTGGTAGCTGCTGTCTTCCTTGGGGAATGTCTTGCCTTGTTCTTAAAGAAACCTCTCCCTTCTCCTGTGCATGGAAAACTGGAGACTAATGAAGACCCAGACCTTCCAGAGATGCCCTTGTTTCTTAGGGACACCAAAGATGCATTTGTTTTTTGTGGGGAACTAGCTATCTAGCAGCAAGATAACCAGCTCCCAGGCAAGCAAGTAAATAAACTGGGTGTGTCAGCCCAAAGGGTAAATGCTTCCTAGGGATGAATGAAGACAACTCCAAGAGGTTTTGGGGGCGCAGGGGCAGGACTGCAGGACTAGGACCTCCTCACATGTTCAGCACTGAATGTTGCTGGGTGTACAGAGCTGCACCTCTGCCATGGCACTCAAGATGTGTGATCGATTGTCTCAATCCTACATGTCAAAACTTGCTCACAACTGAAACCCAAAGCGTACTTATCTGCTGTGTGTAGTGTTAAAGAACAAGGGAGCTTGGACTGAGTCACAGGTGGAAGAGGCAAAGGCTCCACTGTTGCAAGATGAGGCTGAAACTACCCACAGCAGGGTGGAGAGACGGACTTGAGCCCTGGGAAGTCACTGTGATCCCCAGGGTGATGGGCCCTGTATCTCCAGCTGTACAACCAGATGTTGATAAGGATTAAGTGCTACAGCCACTTGCATTGGCTTTGGGTGTAGAGCATGGAAAGCTCCTCTCTTATTGCTAGTAATTCTCCAACCTAATTTATCTTTCTCCATTCAAATCAGCATGTTTCGCAGCAGCTGTCTGCTAGATCCCAGGCAGGTTTTGAAATTGGCCCCATTTTCCTGGGAACTCTGCAACAGCAAAGCAGCTTTTGTCATCTTGGTCATTCTTCCTCAAGAAACTTTTCTTTCCTGGGGAAGAATGAATTATTTTCCTGCTGCCTTCAGTCCTTCCAGGCATGGCTCATGGGGCTTTCCAGGGACTGGAGGAACAGTATCTCAGCAACCCCCGACAGCATTGCTAATTTCCTGATAATGCAGATAATCAGGAGTCATAAATATTAACTTGGGCTTTCCATATTTCCTTTTTGGTTGTTTTTAGTGTTGGGAAGTAGATAGGGCTGCAGCTGGGGCTCTTGCTGAGCAAGGGCCCTTTGGGTTAAGGAGAAGTAGAGATCTCTGGATGCTGTTAGGTGTTGCTGTGGGGCTTTGGACAAATCCTGGTGCTGTGGTGGTGTGGCCACGCACACAGCAAACACTGTTTCAGGAGTATCCTGAGCATCAGGGGGCCTGCTGCTGCCAAAAAACTGCATTTGGGAGTTAAAGGAAAGGAGCGTCATGGAAATCCTGCAGTTGTGGGCTGCAACAACTGCAGGACTTCGATGGTGACCTGTTTTCATCCTGGAGAAGGATTCTGTTGCATTTCTGTGCCTGTGAACATGCTGTCAGGTGGGTGCAGAACTGTGCTGCTTCTGCTTGCCTGCAAGGTCTGCCTCATGTCAAGAACTTAACTGGGAAACAGCAGAGAGAATCAATGTCGGATGGATCTAACTCTGTTGCAACTTTGGACAACCGGAGCTGGTGCCAGGATCCTGTTTGCTGGCATGGGATGTGTTAATGTGGGGTTGCAGGCAGCCATGCCATGCAAATGTGTTGCTTTTTGCTTGGTGCATCCAATGCAGGCAGGGTCACAGCTCTGTGAGCAATGTCCTCCTTACCTTGAGGGTGCTGAGGGCTCCTGGTGTTCCTTGGCAGCTCACCATAGCTGAGTGCACGTGCAACTTGCGTGCTGTTGGGTAAGAGCATCTCCTCTTGGGAGCCAGAGATCTCGCTCTGGATAAATTGGCAGTATCAGCCCTTGTGTTGCTGAGCAACCCCATGGGCAGCCTTTGGTGACAGGAGGTGGCTGTGAATTAGAGAAGGATTCACATCTCTTGTTGGCTCTAATCAAGGTCCTGGCCCTGGATGCAGATTGCAGCCTGGTTCCGCTGCTTCTCATAACTTGAGCCCTGGGTGAGTGTTTATAATGCTGTAGGGTACACAGCTTCCATCCAGCAGTGTTTGCATTTGTTCCTCGTGCTTTGATCATGGTAATAAATCCCAGCTCCTCTGGCAAATTGAATCTCACCTAGGAGGCTACGAGTGTTGTTAGCGTTGATGGTCTGAGGTGCTCTGCTATGTCCTGCTTCCTCCAGCTCTGCAAGACTGTGCCACCTTTCCTCAACAATGCCATTTGCTCATTTCGGGGTCACCTCCAGGGAGGTGAGAGGTTTTTCCTCTGCCTCTTGGGCTACCTGACCCAGCAGTGCTGGTGCTGTGCTGGCAGCAAGTGCTTGGGCTGCCCAGGCAGCACATCATGGGGTGAGAGTGCTGGTGCTATGGAGGGGGAGAGGTCACCCAGACATCCCACAGGTGGTGGGTTCTGAGCATCACAAACTGCTCTCCAAGGCTTAAGCCTTGGCTTAAGTGAAAAAATAACTTCTAAACTTGCCTTGTTTCCAGTTCATCCTGGCTTAGAGAAGATAACACGCTTGGGCCTGCTATGCTAAAGCCATTTCTAGTCTTGTGCCCCATGCCCTTGGGATGAGACTCTTTAAAAATGAAGCTGAAAGTCTGGTTCTTCAGAAAGGGAGTCCCAAACAGAACCAGAGCCTGTCACTGCTGAGCAGCGAGGCTGTAGCCAGCCAAAAACAGGCAAGGAGAAGTTTCTGCATGGGTTGGTGTGACTCACACTGAGGACAGACACTTGCCTGTTACTGCTCTGGCTGTGCTATCAGAAAGGTGTCACCTGTGGTGGAAACAGGCTGCTTCAGACCTTCTCTGGTGAGGGTGGGAGGTGCATGGATGTTAGCATTCATGAAAAAAAGCAGCTGTCCCCTGGCCAGGGCTGGGACCCAACTGGGGAGTCTCTTGCTTGTGTGGTCCAAGATCCCAGGGACACATATGCTGTCCCAGGGCCAGGATCAGCAGGTCAATGAGATCTGCTATGTCCAAAGATTCTGTAAGGGCATAGCTGTTGTAAGGGAATAGCTTTGCAGGACTGGGCTGTCCATGGTGAGCTGTGATGCTTCTGAAATCTAGGCTTGTGGCACCCAGAAAACCATCATCTAATGCAACCTCCCTGTCAGTTGAAGGTTAATATCCCTGAGATCTGTCCATGTTGCTTCTTGCTGAACTAGTGAGGCTGGGGCTGTCCTGACCAGTGGCTCATGTCTCCAATCTGCTGTCCCAGTGCTGCTGGCAAGAAACTCCAGCAGTTCCCATCATAATTTGCTGGTCCCTGAAAATCCTGCATTGGTTTTGCATGTTGCTCCTGAAGGCTGATTTGAATGGCTCTAAACATCTTGATCTCTTCTTGTTTGCCACCTACTCCCCTGACCTGCTTTGCACTGTGACTTTTTTCTGCTGGCTGTAGCCTGCAGTTCCCCAACATCAGTCTCCAGTAGGTGACACCTCTTTACCAACATTTACATGCTCTATATACAATCAGGTAATTGCTGTGCAATTTCACACCCTGGTGATTTATTGCAAGCTCATCCAGTCAGACACTATAATAATTAATCTGCAAATTAAGCTTGTTTTTAAATTAAGCCATGCATTATAGTAGCACGATGGGTAACTGCGAACTCTTTAGATTCAGAGGGCTGTGTCACTTTCTTCTCCCACCCAAACAAACTGTGGTGGCTTTAATGCAGCTTTCATGTGTCCCATCGTTCCCAAACACTGGGGAGCCAAAGCAAAGATTGGTTTTGGGTCATCAAGAACAAAGGGTGTGATGATGCAGTTTATTGGAAGCCATCAGTACCAGGAACTGACTGTCATGTGAATCAGACTGGCTCACTCACCAGGTTGAAAACTAATCCTAATCCCAAATTTTGCCTCTAATCCCTTGATGTTGGACTTGATTTAAAATAGTTGGAGAATAAGAGAAAAAGATTTAATTTTTGCTTGTTTTGCAGCTTCCACCAGGTTACATCTCCCTGATCCAGACAGCAGAGTCAATAGGTCTTAAATGAGCAATGCTTGGTGTAAATACCAAATGCCTTTTTGGTTTTCTGCAGTTTTTAAGACTTTGGGAGAAAACTGTCATGATGTGGGTCCATCTCAAGGAGGACAAAGGCTGCTGGGAACTGAGTGGTGTCAGCAGTCAGAAATGCAGCATTTTTGCAAAACCAGCCCTTTCTATGCAATATGTGGTTGGTCTAAACTTTAAACTCTTCCTACCTTTCTCTTTGTTTGATTTCCCCTTAAGTGAATCCTTTCGGAGATGCTTGTTAATTCATCTCCATTTGAACAGGGGAGGGGGGGGTGTCTGGGAGCCTTTGGTGACTGTAATGCTAAACACTAGCCATACGGTTATCTCGTTCTGTCAGTCCCTCGCATTGTGGCTGGCTTCCCCCTTCCTCCTGCAGCTGGGAGCCCAGGTCCCACTCATTCATTCTTTAATCCCTTTCATTCCCTGCTCGTTTGTTCATATCCTCTGCAGCATGGGGAGCAAATTGCAATCCTGAGAACAAATAGGAATTCGTCTTCTCTTTGGGAATAAAAGCTGGTCCATTCAAATCGTTTGTTCTCTTTGAGATTTGCCTGTGTGCAGATGAGACAGAGGTCTCCTATAATGGAGTCGAAGCCTTGGTGCTGAACAGGGACAATAGGAGGGAACCCGTCCCCATTCCTTTTGTATGGCACTCTCCCAGCGCTGCCTCCTCCCCCCAGAAGGGGATCAAATGAATTTTCCAGGGCAGATGGATCAGTTTTAATGTTGTACCTATGCTCCTCTGGCCTCCAGTAAACATGATTAAAGCAAAGAGTTTTGATGATTTTTTTTTTTTGAAGACTGTAAAGTTACTGCGTGGCTCCTGCTGTGCAACGCGGCCACTGCTGCAATGCTTCTTTCAGCGTGTGCTCGGGGAGGGTGCTGGGCTGTGGGTCCATATGATGGCAAATTTGCCTGTCAGGACATTGACCCTTTTTACTGGCTGTGTGTGTGCGCACAGAGCCCTGGCAGCTCAGGAGGGGATGGGGTCCAAACCCGAGAGCCTGCTCCCCTCCCACAGGCATGGGAAAGTGTGGGACCTCTTGAACGTCTGGGAGGAGAAGATGGTGGTGGCACCTCTCCCAGTCTCCTTCCTTATCCCAGCTGATCCCTTCTCTTAAACTTGTTTTAAGCTGGGAAATCATAAACTCTGCCTGTAACTTTGTTGGATGAGCAGTTTCAATTCCAGACACTGGAGCTTACCCTGTCCAGCTTCCCACCACAGCCAGGCTGGGGCAGAGCATGCATCTGTGGGGAACGGGGCTGTCCTGAGCTGGGCAAGGTTCATGAGGGGGACATGGCTACTTGGGCAACGGATCTCCTGCAGAGTCCGAGCCAGGCTGTTGGCATGGGTGGTGGAAGAAGTTTTGGGGAACTTGCTTTGTTGTCTGTGGGTAAGTGGAGGTTGATCCTTTTTACCTGCAAAAGTGGAGTGGAATAAGTGCTCCCAAGATGGATGTGACAAGGTATTATATTAACTACTGCAGCCCGTTAAGTGATCCTTAAAAAGTAAGTTTCCCAATTCACAGAGAAGTTGAGCTGCTCAAGTGTCTGAGGTGCTCTGGAAGTGGCTGCTGCCTTCTGAAGTGTCTCTAAAGCTGAGAAGATCCTTGAATGTCTTGTCCCTGTCTCATACAGTCTTGAACAGTCACAAGCTACATTTGTTGTCAGAAAAGGTTGTGAGAGTAATGAACTCTGGAAACTTCTTATCTGTCTTTTGAAATAAAAATGTTTTTGTCCTGGAAACCAAATGTTGCACTTAGCAAAAAGAACTAAAACTTACTCCATCTCAAATGTCATCTGCTCACAAAACTGCTCTGGAACAACCTACAAAGCAGAAATTGTTCAGTGTGTGACTGACAGGGTTTAGTTAGTATCACTTTCTGGAGGAGTCTTTGGTTTTGCTTTGGATGAGCCCTTTCACCCCCATCCCATCCAAGTGAAGTAGTGCTGTTACTTCTTCTGCAGGATGTAGCTTACCTCATAGGATAAAGGTACTGTTACCCAGTGCTGACAGTCCTTCTCTGCCTCTCTGCCATTGCCTTCACCCCCAGTGTGCTTGGAAAACTGGATAATTTTGTCTACCAGTTTGAGAAAGATTTGTCTTCCACAGTGCTGGAGACCGAAGACCTCCAGAAACCTGTCCTACATCGCTGTCGGTGACATGCTCATACTGGGGGCTCACCGGTCCGTGGAGGCAGGGGCGCTGTGATCCCCCCAAGGGGTGTCTGCAGCATGTTGAGCCACTGTCTGCCTGCACAGCTGTTGGGAAAAGCACTGCTGACTTTTTTTTCCCTTGTATGAAACCTCTTGGTTTTGCTTTTTGCCACTTTAATTCTCCATAGGCAAAAGTGAGTCTCCAGCTTGATCTGTATGATTAAACTGAGTTCTTGTGAGCAGCTGTCGCTCAGTTTGCAGCTGGGAGCGGGATCCTTTCTGGTGGATGCAGCACACGGACCTGGGCTGACCTCAACTGCAAAGGGCATCTCTGAAGTTGTGCATCGCTCTAACAACTAAAATTCCCCCAAGCCTCGCTAGCCTTGCTGCTCTGCGTGATTCATCCGCTCAGGCTTTGCGTCTCGGTGCTCCTGCTCCTCGCCTCTGGTTAGAGGTGGCATGGCAACCGCGCAGTCCTGCGCTCTGCAACCACCGCCGGTAAATCAGCCAGAAAAGTGCCATTTCCATTTCTTCTTCAAAAACACTGGCTGCACTAAAAATACCTCTGCCCCTGCAACCCAGATGGTGAATGAAGGAGTTGTCGGGGACTGCAGGGGCCCCGCAGGCTGCTTAACATGACAATAGATCTCTCTAATTGTTCATATGCAAGGTTTGGTGCCGGGTGGATGAGATGAAGAGGCTGGTTGGTGATTCATAGCTGAGTCACTGGTCCTTTGGCTGGAGGGAAGTGTTGCCCCTCTGATGGAGCAAGGGGAGAGGACTGAACTGAGCTCTAAACTTTAAACCACATGAGGTCAAGGGTGTCCCTCCACAAAGCTCTCAGCAGGTGCTTGCTGCTGAAAGATGTCCAGCTTCCTTCTTGCGTGGCTGCTCAGCAAACTAGTGACTGGCCTGGGTTGGGTTCAGCATGTGCTAATTAATCCTTAGCTGTTAACCACTGCACAAATGCAGTTCTGTTGCCCCATCTTTGAGGTAGGATGACCTGGCCCTGCTCACATGTGAAGGATTTTCTGGTTTTGCAGCTCTAAGGATAAAGAACATGAAAGATCAAGCTTTAATTGTGGCATTAAATGAATTTAAATCTCTTGGAAAAGCTGCAGGTTGAAGTAGAGATTTGGAAAGAGAAAGTGCCTTGCTGCAGGGGCAGCTGGTTTGGCAGGGTCCAGAGTTTGGGGTGTCTATGGAGAGGCCAGAGCTCAGCTGCTTTCTTGCAGGGTTAAAATTGGATGAGGAGCTGCTGCAGGGCAGGGTCTTTATTTCAACTGGAAGACTGAAATGGCTGCCAAGGCCATCTCCCTCCTCTCGTTGGTCTGCAAACAGCAGTGCTGCCTGGTTGCTTCTCCTCCACCACTTTAACTCATAAGAGAAATCAGTTTCTGGAACTGTTGCTTGGTGTTTCTTTTCAAAAGAAGTGGGGAAGTGCTAATGGGAAAATGCAGCACTTTCCCCTCACCAGTGTTCCTAGGTTTCAGTTAAAATGCATTCAGGCTCCTGGGAGGAAGAGGAGTGCCTCCAATGTGGTAGTCTTAGACTTGGTTTTTCATTTAATTTAGCATAATTTCATGGTCTGTCTCAAAAGGCCTTATTAACAAGGTAGAGTGTGAAGGCCCTAGGAGCAGCACTGCCTACAGCAGCAACATGTGTGGTGATGTGGTTCATAGTCTTGGTCTAGCTGTCTGGTTTGATTTTTTTTTTTTTTTAACTGCTGCTGTCCTTACTTTCAGAGGCAGCTTCCCTCTCAATGTAGAGGAAATTATATGTGATGCCAGGGAAAGATCCATCACACCCGGCATGTACTCCTCTGACACTGACCCTGTTACGGCAGAGTCGAAACGCCAGAGGGTTAGAGTCCCATCACACCAAGCACCAACAGTCAAGGGTAAGAACCCAAAATGACTTGTGGTTATAGGGTGGTGAGTGGGTGGCAGAGACCCCACAAGTGCATCCACAGGCACCCTCTGTGTATGTGGAGAGCTGAGAGCTTGCAGCCATCTGTCCTTGTAGCCCCTGAAAGGCTGGTTTCCAGCGCTGTGGGGAGGGATGCTGCCCATGTTATTGGGTTATAGATGGTGTGAAGTCTGTCTGATGTTACTGAATTTTGGGGGACTGCAGCGCTGCAAGTATTAACTGGAGCAAGCCAGGTATTTATGTTGTGATCATGCCCAAAATGCCAGAACTGGAGATCCAGGATGGGAGTTGCTGTGTCACACACAATAAGACATAGTGATCCTCTGGGCTTCCAGCCTTTGCTTCTTGGGGAAAGGGGGGGGGGGGGGGGGGAAAACCCCAGGTGTCTGTATTCAAATCAACAAATGTGCAGAGGCTGCTGTGTGATGACAGGCAGGGCAGGAGGCCCTCGATGCTGTGAGGTGAGCTTGCACGCTGAGCCCTGCTGACACAGCCCTCGGTGAGCTGCTTCCCAGAGGCAGGATGTCACTGGCAGGGGATGCAGAGCCAAACTGGGGAGCACCTCAGCTGTGGGCTGGAGGCCCTGTGAGAAGCAGCATGGCCAAAACTCAGCATATCACAGCTGTATTTGTTAAACCTGATGGAAATGGCCTTTTCTGCCCTGCCTTTGTACGAAGCCCTAGCTTCTGGGGAGAGCTAAAGCTTGGTAACAGCATCCAACGGGAGCTCTAGTCTCTCCTCTGACTCACTGATATGGTTATCAGCTCATTACTGCGTGCCACTCTGCCTAAACGAACACTTAATTTACTCATAGCAGGCACTACTAGTTTGCATCCCTTATCCACTTTGTTATTGATGTAACTGCACCCAGCCACAAATTAATTGGCTGCTACTTTGTTGGCCCAGAGCAAATTGCTTGGAGATGTATCATAAATTCATAGATGGTAGACTAGATTGGCGGGGTGCTGGGTGTCCTTTACACCCCTCTGCACCAAACTCTGACTAATAACTTGTAGTGCTCAGGAGGAGGGAGGTGTGCTCCAGAGCAAAGTCATCACAGCCCTGAGTGCCTACAGCCTTGGTCAGGGAGCTTGAGAGGAGTTGGAAACAGGAAGAGGATGGTGCTGGGTAACCTTTGAAGTTCACAGCTCTTTGTGGGAGTAGCTTAGTGTCATTTGTCATCTCTTCCCTGCTGCAGGCAGTTGGGGTCTGTGATGCAGAGCGAAGCTGTGGGTTGGGGTGAGCCCTGCAGGCAGGGCAGACCTGGGAGCGAGCCACGGTCTGTCCGCTGCTGGAGCGAGGGTCTCGGTGGGGCTGGGCTTGAAGTGCTTTAACCTGCACATGCAGACTGGTTCTTTAGCTGGTTTATCTTCACCCAGCGCAAGCACACCATAAGTGAAGTATTTCCTCTTTTCACAGCATTGACGAAAGTCTAACATCAACGATCTTAAATTAATGATATGTTGAAAGCTCAAGGCTAAGGGAGCAGGAATTAATATCCTTGAGACCTGTCTAGTTCTGCCTCTTCTGACACCTCCTAATTTTCCATGTAAATTGGCTTATGGATCTTTGGCTCAAAGGCTGTGTTGTGTGCTAGGGGAGTCTGGCGTGTCTGCTAGGAAATTATCCGACGTAATGGCAGGGTTATAATTGTGCTGTAGCTATTCAGATCTGCCTCCCCTGTGTGGACGCCCTAGCTGTGACTATCTGAATAATCACTGCATTTATAGCAGTTTAGCGTGCATTTCTGGTTTGTTAAATACTGTATGCCAGTTTGCGACAGGCCCGTGTGTGCACAGTTGTGCTCATAATAAAACATGATGTTTAATCCTTCTGTTATATTGACTCAACCGTACATGAAGAGCAGGGATAGTTCTTATGCACACACCTAGAAGAATAAGCTCAGGCTTCGGCTTATCCAAGTAAATTAAATTCACCCAGAATGTTGCAGGAGGTAAATAAAGGTGTGAGCACAGCTGCAGGGAAATCCATTCAAAAGGTATTGATTCGCTCAATTCTGGATCTGTTACTGTACAACAGTACAGACTGAAGTTGGTTTCTGACTTCACAGAAAATCAAATGTGGGGTTGACGTTTAAAACTAATTGTGCAATAGGGGAAAAAAAAAACAGCTGTGCAAGTCATTCAATCAGCTGAAATTCATTCAGGTTTTAAATTAAACAAGGTCTATTGACTAGCTGTGCTTTAAGTGCTGCTGATTTGATGGCTGTGTGGCACAATGAGAACTTGTCCCTTTGCATGAATATAATAAATAAAAACAAGGTATGTAAAGAGCCAGTGTCCCTTTGCACTAGGAGTTTGCAATTGGAAAATTCCCTCAATTTACACACAGCAGTCCTCCTTAGTTTAAGGCTTGAGCTGAAGATGGGAACTATAGTAACGTCAGTAATAAATCCCCGGCAGAAAGGGAAGTTTTGCTGAAAAAACGTCCCTGATTGACCCTGGAAGCTGGTTATGGAAACAAACCTGTGTGAACCTGGAAGCACAGCCAGGCGTGTGCCAGCCGTGGTGGCTGTGCCTGTGACGGATGATCAGGGGACGCTGCTGACCTTTTCTCAGATGCAGATCTGCTCATCAGGCTGCTGGGATGGGCTCAGGCTCAGCCCAACAAAGCCTGGCAGTTGCTTTCAGGTAGATGTGTATGACGACAGGGACACTTTCTGAGTACAGGATTGAAAATTAAGTCTTTGCTCAGTTATCACCCAACTTCTGGAATATCTCAGCAGAGATGCTCTCATCGCCAGGTTTATTCTGACCAGTTAAAATATTTTTATCTATCAGGGAGACAATTAAGATAGAAACACGCAGACCAGAAGCTCTCACAGGCTCAGGAAGGACCTATCATTGTTACGTTAGAATTATGTTGCCAACATCCCCCTGCTGACACTGAATGCTGCTTTGCACTTTGGTAGTTTTATTTTGTTTGCTGTCTGGGGTATTTTGGCAACAGTGTGGCTGGGATGTGCCCAGGGAGGGGAGCCTGGGCAGGCATGGAACCGATATCTTGAAACACCTATGCCAGCTAAACAGCAGTATTATAAGCAGCAGTCTTATAAGTAGCCAAAATCAACTCTCCTGAGAGAGATACAAACAAGACTGCAATAGATTTTGGTAAAACTCACCTCTGGTTTTAATTAGCTCAATAACTCTATTTTCAAAGTCTGCTTGAAAGACTTGGAATCGACTTTGATTTTTTTTCTTTATTTATTTTCCTCCCTAGGAGAAAGTAGCAGGAACTAACTTCTGGAGGTGGTCTATTTAAACAGAATAAAACCCACAAATTCTTTCCTCCTTTCATAAAACAGGAAGAAGATTGTTTCCCTTTGGCTACTCTTCCCTCAGTACTGAAATTGTCTGGCTCTCTGAGTCTCCAGTGCCCATTGCTCCTTCTGGAGCTTAAAAGAAGCCCCTCTTAGGGGTGTTGCTGGTTTCTCTTGACTGTTTCCTCTCCCAAAGTGGACAAAGAGATCAGTCAGCATGGTTTGTGCTGACTGATCTCTTTGCCAAGTCCTTAGAGCTTCCTTGCATCTCTGTCCCTTCCCAGTGCCTGTATCATCACCCTTGGTCATAGATCTCTTGATTAAAGATGTCTCATTTCTAGTTATTTGATGAAAACTGACCACCTTTTGTCCAGTTGACACACTCATTATGATGTCCTGACCTTGGAGGATAATGAAAACCTTTCCTGGGAACCTAAAAGGAAACCTTTAAGTAGAAACCCAAGGGGGAAAAGTCAGGTCAGGAGTGAAAAGGAGGAAAGAAATTTATGCCAAACTGTTGAGATGCTTTTACCTTGTGTTATCATCCAGGGCAAAGCCTGTGAAGTGCCATCAGCTCATCTCATTTTAAGACAGAGTGTCTGAGTGGTTTTCTGGTGTGGACAAACACTGCTAGACAGGCTGTTGGAGAGGTTGCTGCTTTCCCTTGCAGTCTGCGGAGGGAAGATGTAAATGTTTCAGGGTGAGCAAATCACAGGGGAATGGTCAGGATCTGATGTGTCTTGCTGGAATATATCACCATCACCATGAGCATCAGTTTCTCCAACTGTAGAAATGGGGATAAATTTATTTCTGCCCCCTCTGCAAGTTATGGGCATGGAGTTGTTAATGCTCATAACGTGGGCCAGAGGGTATTGCAGAAGTGTCATCCAAGACAATTTTTCAGGCTTCAAAAGTAGTATAGCATCTGCTAATCAATACTCATTCCCACTCCCTCTTCTCCCAACCACCTACAACTCAAGCCTAATTTTTTTTTTTCCTCAAGGTGTTTGCTGTTCACACTACTGCATCCTGAAATACAGCCATTGACACAATGCCTGATGTGAAGCAGCAGGATGGGGTAATATAAGCCACTTGCAAGAGCCACCACTGCCAGCTGTGTCCTCGTATGTGTGACACTGTCCAAGTGCAGACAGATATCCCACAGGTCACTGAGTGGCTCCTGCTTTCAGACAGCAATTTTTCTTTAGGGAGTTAAAAGCATAAAGTCATAAAAGTTGCTATGTGGATTTTGGGAGGACCAAGCCGATTTTAGCCTTTCTTTTTTTCTGTTTCTTCATCCTTTCATTTGGTTAAAAGGAATATATATTTTGAAATTTCTGTAGTCTTCTGGTTGTCCTTTATACTCCATATTTCTCAAAGCTTCCTTTACCCTGAGATGTATCAGCCTTGTCCTTTCAGGAGTCAGGCTTGTTTGATTGAGAGACTAACAGTAGGCTGAGTTTTTGTTTCCCAGTGCCCTGTTCTGCAGGAGGCAGCTCTTGTTCCTTCACCACTACTAGTGCGATTCCCAGATTCCTCCCTCTGTGCAGTGCTTTACAAGTCAAACCCAGTTTGGGTAGTGCTGCCATTTTCTAGCTCATCATCAAGGCAAGGAAGGAGCAGAGTGAGAGAGCTGTGGAACTTGCTTAAAACTTGATTGATATCCTGAGGAGTTATCCCATTCTAGTTGATGAGAGGGTGAGATAGAGCAGCTTTTCTCCAGCTGTGGTTTGGGATCATTGCTTCTTCCAAAATGAAACACGTCTTCAAAGCTTCCTTTGCAAATGAGTTGACAGACATCACCCAACAGCTTCTTGCAAGAGAAGAAATGTGATGTGGATTTTCTGCTTGTGATCTGAATGCTGGTGAGGTATCCCGATCCAATTGATCCTGTAGCTCTTTCCACGGGAGCTGCAATGAAGGGTTTCTATTGATAAATCTCATTTCTCCAAAGCTTGCAGTAGCTGGACTGTGCCCTGCTGCTTTCTGTCCCAAGATGGCTGTGTTCTGAGGAATGTGTGTGCAGATAAATTATCTTCTGCAGAGATTTTTTTTTTACAGAAAACATGTTCCAAAATATGAACTGCTGCTTAGATAGTAACTTTGTGAGCTGCCTGTGTTGTCTTTGAGGCCTTCCATTGCATTTGTAACATCTAACACAGTAGCAAAAGGGTCAAAGAATTTCTACAAAGACCTGGTGCTCCTGCAGCATTATTCGAGTCCCTTTACCACATGAAAGTCAGATAGAGAATTTAAAATTTGGGCTTCTGCACTGAGCTGTCACAATTGCAGTTCATTAGTATTGATGGTTCCTCTTTAAAGAAGAGATTAAACACTCCTGAAAAACACTCCTGACAGATCTAATGTATCGCAGCTTGTTACTGGTTGCAGAAGCTTGTTTTCTGCTAGTAATTCTGTAAGTCAGCTGCATGTCACTTAGCCAATCTCATACTCATCTGAAGCAATACTTTCACTGCTGGGTGATCTCTCCCAGCCCGTGGGATGTATCTGATATTTTTGCAGCTATTGGAATAAGCACATTTTAAAGAGTTAGTACAGTGAGGTGATTTGGCAAGATTAAAGAAATGGAGGTTATGTCCTGTCTCTAATATATCAAGGCTCAGCTGATCTGCCTGATCCTTCACGCTGACAGGCTCGTCAGCACTGCAGCTTTTGTCTGTCACTTGTAATGCTGCAGACAAGTGTTTCTGGTAACTTTGTCTTTTCTTGAATAGCCCACTACTCTCTTCTGGTTCCCTTTCCTGTACTAAAGGACAGAGTCAAGATAAACAGTTGCTTTTCTTAGCAGTACTGTAGATTTTATCTGAGATGACAGCCTACACTTTCCAAGGATAAAATGGTCATCGGTATTCTTCTGTCTCCAGCCATCATCTGAGGTTTGGGTCATTAATGCTTGTAAAGTATTTGAAATTATTAGACTCAGTGAACTAGAGGGCAGCAACATGTCAGCTTTCCTCCTTGGCAGCTCATTTTGGTGGTGAAATCAGAGCCCTGAGATGTCAAACTCCACTCTTGGGCAGCCACAGAAGAAACTTTTGGCATGACTCAGACCTTGTTTTGCTTGGCTTTTCTCTAATCCCATGTCATTAATTTCAGTGGAGGCAGTGGTGTGAGTGAGAGCAGACTCTGGATTTCCTCCTGTGGCCGAGCAGTAAAGGGTGTCTGAGGCTGCCTGTGTAGCTGGCTGGTTTCCTTGTGTGATCATGGACTGTTTGGTGCCTGTGATGGCCTGATGAGCATTACCCTCTTGGGTGCACGTGTGCAATGTGGAGGGTGCCATCCCATTTTGGAAGGGATTAAATTCCTGTCTGAACATGGGTGCTGAGGCTGGGTGGTACTCACACCTCTTTGGAGGGTCAGTTTGGTCCCAGGGCATGTTTGGCTCTTCAAGGCAGGTTCCCTGGTTAACAGATGTTCTAGGAGTGAGTTAGACTATGGGTGTGCAAAAGGGAGACATGTTATGGAAACACAGCAGAGTGCTTGGTGTCTGGTCCACAGCTGCCTTCTGTCTGCCCCCCCAGCGGTGTACATCACAGCTTCTGTGTTTAGATCTTGGTTTATAACCTCCTCCTCGTTCACTCTTTCAATCAAGCCTTTCCTCTCCAAGCACAGATGATAACTTGTGAGGTTTCACAAATGTGTGAATTGGGAATTATTGCTGCTAAAAAAACTTCTCTAGGCTTGAGGAAACTAAGGCAGCAAGAAGGAAAAGGGCAGACAGCCACAAAACAAGGGACTGAGTCTACCTGCCAGGCCTGTCTGGAAATTGTTGTAAAGAAATAAGCAGACACTGATGTAAACCAGGCCAGGTCTCACTGTGCAGCTATGTGGCCAGCTCAGCGCAGCCTTGATTGAGACCACAGTGGTGTCCTCCCTCATCTCACATCCATACACCAACACTTCTGCTATGTGCTTTAGCCAAATCTGAAGATGAGAAAATAGCAGGATATCAACAGTGGAGCTCTAATCCATTTCTAGCAAGCCTGAGCTTGAACACAATGCCATGTGGACAGGGCAGATGATAAAACAGGCTGCTGGTGTGGAGATGTGGGCTGTGAGTGGCTCGTGTATTAGCCAGGGGCTGGGAGGTGGGCTACAGATGCTCCCAGAGCACCTCTCTGGGTGATGGGATCCCCACTGGGGCTCCATAAGCCTGATGGCAGAGGGGCTCGGTAGGATCTGCCAGTCCGGACGTGGATGCACACCTGGGGGATCGTGGCTGACCTGTGGGATCTACTGTGGAAAGGTGAGGGAGATGGAGAAGTGCCCATCCAGCTTCCAGCAGCCTTGGGAAAAGCTCCCATTTGTGTCCCTTACCATGACAGTGTGTGATGCTTTCCAGCCTCCAAGGCAGCCTGGTGTCTCTGCAGGAGGGGGTCTCAGTTTTCTGCGTGCCCATTTCTTTGCTTTCTCACGTGCTCAGGTTAGCACTGGAGTCGCAGGGAAGAGGAGCTGCCCACCCTGTTCCAAAGGAGCTTGTGGATAAACAAAGGGGTCTCCAGCCATGTGGGTCCTTGTGTTGGTTCTTCTAAGAACTAACTACCCAAACCAGCCTCTTGTGCCATCCTGTAGCCTTTAGCGTATCATGAGATCTAGTAGGACAAGAGGTAAAGCCAAAACCTGACCATACTCAGCACAGTCCTTTTCCCAACTGCATAGAAAGCTGACCTGCTCCCCTTCCCTTTAAACCAGGAGTAATTAGTTATGCTGCAGCAATATAGTGAACAGCAATCTGGATTTGCTCAGTAAAGCCTCCCTGAGCATGCAGGAGACATCCTAATTACCCTGACTGGGCCATTACGATGCAGGGTTGATGGGGAGATGCTGGAATGTTGTTTTGCTTTTTTTCTTTTACCCTGAGTCTGAGAGTGTCAGCAAAAGAGGGGGGAGGTCTCATTAAAATCCCCCAAGAAAGAAGTGTAATTTATTTCACACCAAACAATTGATCTTTCCCATGCTGCAGAAAGACTGAATATTAATTCCAGCAAATGGGTCCCTTCTCATTGAGCTGCCTGTGTTTGTGTTCTTAAACCTAGAGATTGTGTCAGTACTGGCTGGGGGCCATGGCTTGGCACAAGGCATCTCAGCCCAGGAGCAAATGTTTCTGTGCTTTCTTCAGTGGCAGCGGTTGGCTGGGGAAAAGTATCTGGACTTGAATAAAAGCAAAGAACAGGCAACTTGTTCTCACTCTGAGAGGTGACATTTTACTCTTTCTCTTCTGAAGCAGTTTCCGTGTTGATAACATGACAAATTTACATTGCCAGAGCACTTGGAGGTCTAAATTGGGAATTATGGTCTAGAAGGTTGTAATGACTTGACCTTTAAAAAAAAAAAAAGGGAGGGGAGGAATTTAAATCCCAAAAATGCTTTGTGCAATTTGAAATCCAACATCTTCATTTATGAGCAGACAGGAAGACAGGCAGAGGGAACCCTGATGTGAACAGTCTGCTCCTTTCAAAACCTGTTTTCATTTCTCAGTGGGAGGGACCTGGCTGCTGGAGAAGACAGCAAGAACCAACCTCCTAATGGAATAAGACGATAGGAGCTTTAAGTAGCTCTCATCAGTGATAATTTCACCTGCCATTTCCATCATCATGCTTATCCCTGTTGAGTGCTCTATGCCAAAAATGTATGCAGAAATGATAGTGTTTGGCTTTCTGTGTTCAAGCCCCATGGGAGAAAAGGTAGAAGACTGCACCCCCCAGTCTGCAGTGGGATGTGGGTGTGAGAAGCACTGGTCCTGGATGAGGCAGGACTCTTCTTGCTGTGGCTGCCTAACGAGGGCTCTGCTTTCTCCTCTGAAGTGTCTGATGGAGCAGGGCACAGCAGCCCTGTGTTGCCAAGCTGTTGTGCTTCCAGCAGCATGTGTAGGAAGATAATCGTAAGACTTAGTAAAGGCAACTTAATAATAACCAAACACCAGAATAATTAAAATGATGTCACTAACTCTCAGCCTGCCTACCCTGTGGGTGGAAACCTGTAGGGGATCTTGTAAGAGCACAGGTTGGAGGGAAGGGCTGACTCATCTGTTAACTTAGTTTTAAGTGGAAGAAATAAGGTTTAAAGCCTAAACCAAAACCTGTGCATGTCACTGTTCAACTGAAACTTGGAAAAGTCCCTGCCCCAAAGGTGATTCTGTGGAGCCAGACCCTGCAGATCTCCTTTTCTCATGCAGTCAGTACCCAGGGTAGGGTCTGCTCCCTGTTGTGCTAAAAAACTTTCTGACTGCTGTGGTGTAAACTCAAACTCACCCTGGTGCAATGGGCAGAGCTTGACTCTCATTTCCAGGGGACTGACCCTGTATGGACCTGCAGGACGGGACCTTGACCCTTCAGCAGTGCTTTTGTTGTTCAGCTGCTGTGTTTGGGGAGGGCAATGCCGACATAGTCTGACTTCATTTTGGAGGAATCCTTCATACAAAGGCTTGACCCTAGGGAGTGTTGCTGTTACTCCAGCAGCATTTAGAGATGGTGAAAGGTACTGAGCTGACAACCCTGGAGGCTTTTCTAACCTGCTTGTCCTCAAGCATGTCCAGAAGTGCTTATGAAAGCACCACTCTCTGTGTACCATCATGCCTCATACTGAAATAAGCCACTTCTCAAGTGTAACTTTGCAGTTGTTGAAGCCCAGCTCTACCCTTCAGGAGAAGCCAGAGCTGCTGCTCTCCCATGAGCCAGACCAGGGGATCAGGAGTGGCAATTTCCATAGCCAACACAACTATACTAGTAGAAAGATGCTGTGAGAACAACTGTTGGGTCCTGTACAATTGTAGGAGCTGTTTTCCAAATGAGATATGGGTAGGGCACAAAGGTTCTAAGAGCAGGTATCATCTCCTGTGCCCTCCTGCATTCAGGGTCTATTATAATAGCTTAGTAAAGGTTTTCCCTCCAGTGGTGCAGTGAGTTCCCTGTTCAAATGCTGCCCTGTAAATACAGCTTCAAAATACATCTTCTGTTGCCTGGAAGCACTGAAGGGCCCCCATCTGCTGGAGGAGCCTTCCAGTAGGAGATGGGGGCTGTAGATGTGACATCCCTGCCCCTTTACTTCTCTACTGTTGATGAGACTTTCCTTTGTGGTACCCCCTCCCCAGCCCTGAAGCAGGGATGGAGCAAGTGGCAAGGCTGTAGGGGGGGTGTCAGGGTTTAGTTGTGTTGGTCTACTAATGGGAGGTGAGCAAGAAAGGGTATTGCTGTGTGGTCCCTGCATCTGGCAGGAGGACTAACGCAAAGCGAGTGGGCTGGGAACGTATCTGTACCTGCCGCGTGGCTCCTCTCCCACCGGTGAGTCTGTTGAATGAAATGCATCCAATTAGCAACCCAGGAGGATTGATGAAACATGATTAGTCAGGTTCTGGCTGTGTCCCAGGGGCCAGTGAGTCACCCCACCTTTCCCTCCTCCCCACCCAGCGGCCACCAGCATTGTGCCTGCTCTCCACCATGGCTGCAGTTTGCTCCTGGGCAGGTTTAGCTGTGCAGAGACTTCAGGCTGAGAAGGGTGGCCAGGGCAGGAGGTCACCAGCCTGCTGCCTAGCAAGGCTTTGGGGACCTCAGCTCCAGCTTGTCCTTAGGGCTGGCTTGGCAAAGCTGTGACTGTGGGAATGGCGAGAGTATATTTTACTGCCTGGTGTGGACACAGGGATGTGGATAGTGGAAAAGAGACAACTGAGAAGGGTGAGCTGGGGACTGAGTCCTGCAGCGACCAGCCAAGGAGGGCTCTGTCACTAGCTGGGAAAGTAGGAGTAAAAGTAACTGGACCATCTGCCCCTTGTGGGAGTTTATTGAGAGCAGAGCTGTGACATGTGGCTTCAGTCGCACCTCTAAGGACAAGGAGGGGAACAGGAGGGGGTGGAGAGTGAATCCATCTGTCTTCCTGCTGTCTGACAAAGCAGCTCGCGAGCACACGGGAGAAGTGCCGGCAAAAAGAGCTGAGAAAATTTGTCTCATCCAGTGTAGCGGGCTGTTGATCCAAACAACTAGATTGAATAGCTTCTATCACCCTTTGGTTTTGGGGGTGTTTTCCTTCTGGTTATTTAGCTAGACTTCCTTTAGTTTCTCTCAAGCAAGAGAGACAACAGGCTGTGCATGGGAGTCAAGACTGCAGGAAAACATGCTGCATTATCTCTGTGCCCTTCTCACCGCGCCTTTCAGACAGACCTTGCAGCACTTCAGCTGCCTATCTCTGTGCGAGTAGCTGTGTCCTTTTCTACTTAGCGATGCCTTTTATTTGGGCTCTGCCATCAGTAACCGAGGCACTGAGACAGGGGGAGTCGCATAATACAAAGCAGAATAGACAAAGATGTAAAGCTGAACATAAACCAGAACATCAACAGACTCTCCAACTTAACAAAGCTGGCTCTGAAAAATAGACAAAAGGGGTAGGATGTTTGGAGCAGGTCACACCAAGGTACACAGAGACTGTTTAGCTACTAAAAAGGCCTTACCTTACCCCCTAGGTAGGAGGACGCTTCTGAGGGCCTTTGATTAGTTTGTCTTCAAAGGAGAGACTTTTGTTCAGCTTGCTCTGTGCTTTGGGGTGGTTTAGGGAAGATGGGAAAAAGTCATATGTTGTCTGTGTTCTTTGCTAGTTTGCTCACTGTCTGTACCTCTCTTCCCAACCTCCCAGCACATCCACAGGCATCCACATCCTTGTCTTCCCAAGGTGTGTTTGCCACAGCTTTTATGGATGTACAGGGAAAGGGAGGGACTCCACAGTCAGTATTTAGACATCTGGACTAGGAAAACCCTTGGGGACAGGCAGGAGGAACATGAGGGAATGGAAACCATGAGCCTTTGCAGCGTGGTGGGAAGGGGCAGGTACCTCTGCTGGGACATCAGGTAAATGGGAAGCCTTGTCCCTGGTGTTGGGACCAGGTCTCTCTAGCATGGCTTCTGACCTCACATGGATGAGATCTAAAAGAACTTCAACATGGGAATGTGCCCGTGTACTGTGCCTTGACTGCAGTGTGATGAGTTCTGGAAAAGGTCTACCCCACAAAGACCCTTTTGAGTATTGCACCAGCTGGTTCTGGCTTCCCTTCTTGGTTAGCCCATGGTGCCTCTGTGGTTTTTAGCACATGGCTTGGCCACTCTGGGTCAGACTGACTCACTTCAGATGGGAACAGACTGGTTCAGCCGTAAAGACCTTTACTGTGTAAGTAAGATAATATCTTTAATGTGCTGCTCTCTGAGAGCCCTGACAATTCAGTCTGTTTTCACTTTCCTCATACTTTCCTCATTGCTGATATTAACGGAGGGGAAAAAACCCACCCAGCCATTACCACCTCTTTTCACAGAGAAGGTGCCAGTCCTCCCCTTAACTTCCTTATGGGAGAAAGGTAACACAACAGCTTCCCTCATTCTCAGAGCAAGTCTGGTTTGGCACAACTCGCATCTTCCTTGATTTTCCCTCCCAAGCCCTTTGGGGAGAGTACTGACCAAAGAGCAAAGCAGCTCCATGAAAACCAACAGGTGAAAATTCCTGGCGGTTAAAATGGGACAAAGATTTTAAAGTCATAAAGCTTGAAAGCTCTGTATGTGTTTGTCTGGCTTTATTGCCCAGGGACATGGGGGTGAAAAATTGACAAGATACTGTACAGTCACAGTGTGGATGTGCTGCTGCGGTGGGTGCAGGGTGACAGAGCCTGGGATGAAAATACAGAGAGACCCTGTCAGGAGGTTTGTTGGATGACTTGAAAAGTGAAGTGCTCTGCATCTGATGATGTCAAAAGTACCAGTGTAGCACACCAGCCTGCTTTGATTGCTAGAGCTGGGTTAATGGCTGTGTGTGTTCTCTACAGGGGGTAGGCCAAAGTATTGGCTGTACTTAAAAATACCTACGAGTGTGGGGGGTGTGTGTTAGGTGCACCTGTAAGTGTGCATGTGCCTTAGAAAGTCCTGTGCAGGTGACGCAGTTCTGCTCTGTACCTGTGTAAGGGTGAATCAATCTCTGTTCTGGGTATATTGTGGGTGGCTGGTGGCATGAAACCATTAAGCGTGGTAACAGATTCTTTTGTGCTGTTTTACGGTTTTAATTCCTCTTTATATTAAATTCATCTACAGTAACCAGTTCCTCCATGTTTGACAAAGTGTTGAACAATGCCTGTGCAGTCCCCTGGGAGCCCTGCGCAGGCTCTCAGTGTAATCCACGGCGTTTAGCTGACCTGTGCTGTCTTTTCTCTAGTCTTTGTAGCAAGCAAAGTTATTTCCTAACCTCTGACTGTTAAAGCCACATATACAAAATGCAGACATTTAATTTACCCTCTTTAAACTTTGTAAAGTACTTGTTATTTTGAGGAAGCTGCATAAACAACTCTGCTTCCTCAGAGCTGCCTTTTCACAGCTTCTTGCTCCACAGATCTCGGCACACTGTGTTTTTTAAAACCCTCTGCCTGGGGTTCCCCAATGGCCATGCAGACTGTGAGGCACAAGAGCAGCATGAGGAACTAGCAGTGTGAAAATCTCCTCACTGGCATGAAAAGCCACAAAGCTGGTGTTAGCAGCAGTAGTTTTGAGAATTGTTTGCAGTCCCTTGAAGCAGTGCAATTATCTGCCTGATTTTGCTTGAAATATTTAGGATTAGCATCAAAATTAGCTAGTTCTTGAAAATGTCTTGGTTGCCAAAGAATACAGCCCACTGGAGGCAGAAGGGGCTGAACCAAAAGGCCAAGCGACAGACCTAGGTGAGACTTCTGGCCCCAAGATCTCTCAGCTGTTTGCTTCTAGGATATGAGCACAGCCATCAAAGTTTGCAGGTCAGATTTCTTATAAAAAATAAATATATGACACTGTTTCAAAGATTTGAGTTTTGAATGAAGAAGCTCTATAGTAACATGATGCTTAGGAACCCCGGTCAGGCTGAGAGGCGAGGAATCATTGGGTAGTGTTGTTGAGAGAGGTTTTACTCCTCCAGGGTGAATATTCCCCCCTGAAATCCTCTTTCTGTCCTTTCTTTTCCATTCTCTCTGGGGGCCCAGTGTCTTGTATGATAGAGTCCTCCTGTGCAGGAGTGGAAAGAAGCAGCATAATGCAGCATCTCATAGGCCAAGGGCAGTGTAGGAGCAGAGCCCTGCAAGGAAAAAGGGGGGCACCTGGACTCTTGGAGACGTAAGCTTGTAGTTCATACGCTTCACCAAGAACTGCTTGAAGCTGCTGCTTCTCCATCGACTTACAGATCTGAAGGCTTTCTACTGTGGTCACTTCAGAGTGCCCTAGTGAACAGCCACAGTCACAGGCAGTGAACGTGGGGAAAAGTCCTCCAGAAACTGAGTCTGCTGGGTGGATTCTGGTGCCAGTTTCAGACACATACTGGCCTCTGTCATGCTGTTGTTGTTGACAGAGCTGCTGTTGCGACATGGCTCTTTTGCGGGGCGGATGGCCACTAAGAACTGGCGCTTGAAGGTCTCGCTGAGGGCAATGTAGAGGAAAGGGTTGAGGCAGCTGTTGGCGTAGCCCAAGCTAATGGCAAAGTTGTAGGCATAAAAGAAGGCCATGGATGGTGTGTCGATGCCGAGGTGAACCAGCTGGAGGATGTAGAAGGGAGCCCAACAAATAAAAAAGGCGGAGCAGATGGCAACTGCCATGCGGGTGACTTTCTTTGTACGTACCCGGAGGCTCCTTTGGGGTAGTGGGACCACAGTGGTGGCCATGTGCTGGAGGATCTTAAAATAAACCACACAGATTACAATCAACGGCACAGCAAATGCCAGCATGAACTGATAGAGGGTGAACCAGTAGATATCAGTCTCTGGGTTGGGAAGTAAGAGAGCACAGCGGACAGTCCCATCCTCCAGAGGCATAAGACCTGCATACATCCACACGGGAATGATGGTCAGGAAGGAGAGGAGCCACACCAAGCAGATAACTAGAGCTGCCACACACGGGGTCCGGACATAGGTGGATTTTAGAGGGTAGACAGTCGCCAGGTAACGGTCTAGTGTCATCACGGTAAGGATGTTGGTGCTGGTGATCTGGCTGTTTGTGTCCAGGGCGGTGATGATGGTGCATAGGGGAGCTCCAAAGTACCACGAGCCATTGCCTAGGAGCTGGTGGATGAGGAAGGGCATGCCCAAGAGGAAGAGGAGGTCCACAATGGAGAGGTTGAAGATGAAAATGTCAGGCACGGTCTGTTTGCATCTCAGCTTCTTCTTCTTAACGATAGTGTAGATGACAATGAGGTTCCCCACAATGCCCAGGAAACAGATGATGCTGAAGAGACTGGGCATGATCACATTGGTGTACGGTGCTGGCTTCTCTGCTACTGCCAAAACAAACCAAAGCAGTGAGTGCAACCCAGAGGCAAACTCTTTACATCTCTGTGTGCTTGCCCTGTCCTGCAGCTGCATCGCCCCTCAAAGATGTAGCTTGGAATGATATTTAAGACTCTCTGCAGTACTTGGAGAGGCTTAGGTGGGGATTTGACACTTCCTTCTCTGCCACTCAGTACATGCAGCACACCAGTCAAATCTGGCCATGTGTAGGCATCTTTCCTCAGCTCTCCTGATGTACTTCTGTCCTGCTCTGAAACTCCCCAGCTCTTTTTGGGGGGACTAACATCTGACTGGTGTGCCTCTGCAGTCACCAGTGTCTGACAATCGATAGTAACTTTCATTCCAAGGACCAGTGTCTGGCCATTTTTTGAGGGGAGTGAGGCAACTGGTGCTTTGCACATTGGAGAAGTAAAGCCTCTATGTGGGTGCCAAAATCTGGATGTAGTCAATGCTCAAGCTGTTGTCAGAAAGCTTCAGCTCATCTGTTGGGTGGTTTATCTGTTGTACAGCATGAGACACAGAGTTCATTGGCCGTGCAGGCAGATGACTAACGCTTATCTATATTGTGAGATCTGGGACTATACCCTGGCTGTGTCCCAGCTCTGCTGTCAGGATTAGGTCAGAGCATGCACTCCTTTCCACCTTCCTTCCCTGCCCCTCTCTCTAGTTTCCTTTCTAGAAAGAAATCCAGGTGTGTGGCCAGACAGGGATTTGGGAGTATGTTTCAGAGTGGCCCCTCAACAGGGAATGTCCTAGTTCTACAAGGAGAAAATCATAGCTTAAAGCTGCTGTCTCTGAGTTGTGGGTGTAGGTGGATTTCCAAGGAAAAAATCTTGCCTGATAACACTTAACTTATGAGCACTGATGCTTGACTGTTGCTCTTTGGGGTGGGAGGCCCAAACATAATTAAATTCACATTTTCCTTGTCCCTAACCAGGCTTTAAAATCACATTTTAAAGCCACAAGCCCTCAGTGCCAACCAACAGGGATTTCTGCTCTTGGGCACGGAAGGTGGTGTCTAAGGCACTGACTGTGGTGTGTTCTGTTCTGCAAGACTGCCATGTGCAGGGTGTGATAGAGTCTGAAATCATCCTTCTCAGCTGAGGCAAATATCATTTCATCTCATTACTACTCTCCTATGAGACCTGGTGTTGTTTTTTCTAGGGGAAGGCTTTGTGTGAGTTATTTGTGTGACTGTCACAAAGACATGCGTGACAGCCCCTAAGCCTAGACTGGCATGTATCTTTTGTTAGATGATTCAATGTAGTGTTAATTGGAAATGCTTTTAGTCACTGTACTATTCCATCTCCTTAGCAGCCTACACCTGTAGGAGAAGTGGGGAACTGTCCTCCAACAGACCCTAGAGAAAACTTGAAAATGAGATTAAGTGAAATAACATACTCGTAAATGTTGCCTCTGCCGAAGCGGTGTCTGTTTGCTGAGGTGGTATTTGCTGACTTTGACCACTAGAATTCTTGAGTACAAACTGCTCTAGATTTACTCTGGTGTGACAGAGAAGCTTGACTGAATTGGCAAAATAACTGGGGCTACACTGCTGGCCTGGCCTGTGGCTGGAAAAGGGTGCACCATATCCACTCTATGTAATATCTCAGTGCTCTTAGAAGTGGGACATGATGAGCTGCCACTGCCTCAGTCCTTCTGGCACTAGGAAACAGCCAGCTTAGGCATAAGCAATGTCAAGGACAGAATCCAGTAGAGCAATTGCTGCACCATTTTATCTGAAAGCCTCTAAGCAAATGATGGAAAGAAGCCAATGAGGCACAGGAGAACAGGCAGGGGGCTGGAGGTGAAAGATAGGCTTAGATGATAAGAAAAAAATCCTGGTCCAGGCCATTTGTGGGGGTTTAAATGGTCCCCTTTCCTCCTGACCACTCATTAATGTGAGGAAATGTCCCATGCTACATGGCTTTTGGTAGATAACATACTGTCATCAGCACCCTATTGAGACCTGATACTCTTCAGCATCCAGGCTGTGCACCCCCTGAACATCCAGACAGATCTCACCTCCTTAATGCTTGAAGATGGCAGATTAGAAATTGCAAGACAATGACTATGGTCCTGCTGTTCCTCATGTAGCTGATATGAGTTCTGCTCTCGTCTCTTTTAGCCCCGAACTTTGTTATGAATATGGTGGGAATGGAGTGTATGAGTGAAACGTACAGGCCACATGGTTAGCTGGAAATTGGGACAAAATGTCCTTTTCCTGCAGTATAATCAATACAGTGCTCATGGTGATCCTGTAACATTTGGAATGAGCTCAGCTGGCCTTAAAGCAGAATGTGTGCACGCCCAAAGGCTTCGTGTGAAAGGTAGTCTGTATAGAGCAGTAGCATCTTCCCTGCTGTTTGTATTTGTACAAGCAGGACCTTCAAGTGTTATTAGCTGGCAGCTAGTGTGAAGCTGTAGTTCATGGGTGTATTATAGGGTGGAGTCAGAAGTGGATGACTGTCAAATACTCAAAAGTTATCTCTTTTCTAAAGCTTCTTTTGTCTTGAGATATCATTGAATCTGAATTTTCAGTGTTGTTTCTGTGCACATTCAAGTGGCTGTACTTTGTTTACTGAAACGGATACCATAGGCATTGATTTGTCCTTGCTTGTAGATCTGCGGCTGCCCTGTTACTCTTCTTTAAAAGTCCCAAAAGGAACTGCACTATGTGAACTGAATGAGGACTGGATTAAATGATTTCTTTTTTTCCTCTAAAGTGATTGTCGTCCTCAGCTTTGCCCGGATACATAAGAAACTAAATATTTACTGCATTTCAGAAGGAAGCACCTAAGGCACACTTTCAGTTTATAAAGGACACGCTGGTGGAGAGGGAGTCAAAGACCACATCTATAAAACACCTTCTGTTGAAGAGTTTCACCAACTTGCACCATCAAGAATTGGCCTGCCCGACCCTAAACTATTGATTTGGGAACAGTGGTAGCGTGGAGAAAACAGGCGACTGATGAGGATCTCTGCTCCCCTCTCCAGCGATGTCTCCTGCTCTCTGTGCCCCGTTCCCCCCCGCCCAGCTGGGTGGTTCATCTCTTCCCCGCAGCTGAGACCGCGGGCTGCTGGAGTTATTACGGTCTCGCAGCCAAACGGCAGCGAATCGCTCCCAGCCGCTGGGGCCAAGGGTGGTGGCCGGGCTCTGTTTTGGTGCTGTGCGGTGTCCCGGGAGGGGGGGCTCGGGCGCAGGTCCCCCCCAGCCCCCCGAGGGGTCCCCCCCAGCCCCCCGAGGGGGTCCCCCCGCCCGCGGCGGGCCCGGAGCTGTCCGCTCTCGGGTGCTGAAGGCGGCTCGTCCCGGCCGCCAGCCGTGGGGGGGGGATGCGGGGGGTGGGGGGGTGTCGGGTCCGTGCCCCTCTGCTCAGTCTCTCCCACTTCTTGGGGGACTTCTTGGGGTACCCGCCGGCCCCGCTGAGAACGAGCAGCGCAAGAGCCATGTGCAGGCAGACTTTGCCCCCCAAAGGTCTCTGCCGCCCCCCCCCCCTCCCTTCCCCGGGGGGTCCCCTCCGCCCCGCGCAGCCCCTGAGCCTCACCTGAGCCGTTCCGAGCCTCCGGCGCGGAGAAGTTGCGGGAGGAGTTAGCGGGGGCCATGGCGGTGAGTCCCGGTGCCAGGGATAGAGAAAGTTGGGCAAGTTCCCTCGGTGGATCGGCAGTGGCCAGGGGGTGGTGTGTGTCCCCCCCCGCCTTCCCCTTCCCCCGGCGGGGTGCGGGGGGCAGGAGCCCTCCTGCAGCCGGCGAGCAGAAGCTGCGGCTCGGCTGCGCCGCGCTCCGCTCGCCCACTCTCGCCCCGCCGAGCCTCCGCCAGCCACGTCGTCAGCTAGCGAGCACCCCTGCACCGCCGGGGGGGCGGGAACGGCGGGGCAGGGGGCTGGGCAGTGCCTCGGTGGGGCTGCGACCGGCGGCCCCTCGCATCCCTCCCCCTTGCCCCCCCGAAGGGATGGCTCGGGTCTGTGCCCTCCCAATTACAGCCAGCCTGCTCTCGCTATCATCAGTAGGAGTATCAGATTTTGCCTTTTAATTAGCTCTGATCTGCTGCCTTCAGCGTGTATTTTTCTCTCTTGCAGACACACATGCACTTTTTATTCCTGAGTCACAGGCACATCCCCGCTAGTGAGGCTGGGGGATGTCAAAGCACCAAATTGCCCGCTGAAAACTCTGTTGCTTTGACCCTCTGACCCCCTCCAACTCTAATTTCAACCTGAGACACTTCACTTGTAATTAATTCTCTGCTGTTTTCTGCTGTTCCACTTCTTGCCACAGTTCGTTTGCTTCCTAACTCCAGAAATTAGCTCTATTGCTAGCTCAGATTTTATTTGCGTTCAACTGGGGTTTTTGCCTTAAAAATACTAGGCAAGAACCCCCTTGGGTTTTGAGAAGCTACTTGGCTCTTTTTCTGTGCCTTGCCAGAGCAGTAGCCTGCTCTTTTCTATGGCTTTGAGCTGACGATTTTGTTGTGCTTCCTGCTCACTGTTTATACATGAGTTGGATTCCTCCATTATGGTTTGATAAATCACGTTACCAGGGCTAAAGGATCATTCTGTACCTGAAACGCAGAATGTTTCCTGCACTGAAAAAGCACGATACCATGTCAGAAGTCTGCAAGAAAACCAGCAGCAGCAGGCAGTTTTTCTCTGTGGTGGAGTGCAGTGTAGGGGATTGGGTTTGCTTTGTGAAAACTACATCTGTCTGTCTGGAAATCTGCCTTGCTTCTGTCTCTTTCTCTGTAGTTGTAAAGGCTGGCATCAACTGTAGGGGCCATTTTTTTGGAGCTTCAAAGGGCTGTATCAATCAGGACTAAAGTCATCTGTACCATTAAAAATGAGCTCCAACGCACATACCAGCACCAATCACAGCATGGGCTGTAAACCAGATTTGGCAGCAGCATTTCCAGTATGGGCCTTTTGCTATGTAAGCCAAAGGAGTTCATCATTATTAGGTTGTCCTCTAGTGGACCAGCAGCAGACAGAAATCTGGAGCATGCTTCATCCAGGCATTGTAGCTCTTAGGAATTGGAGACAGTCTGGGGCCAACTTGTCTGCTACGCTGTGATGTTGTTGTTGAGTCTCTGGAGTCGCCTCAGTCAGTGATTTGCCCACGAGGTTTTTCCCTAGCAGATAGCCATGGTATATACTACACTTTTAAACCTGCACAGCTTGCAAAAAGAGTGGTGTTTCTTAGTCACTTAATATTTTCTTAAAAGACCCTTTTGTTCCTCACATCTTGGGCAAATGTTTATGTTCATCAACCAAAGCAAGCTATGGTTTGCATACTGGGATGGTGGACCTAAGGCAAGAGAGCTACTGTGAACAGGGTTCTGTCCTCTGCAGTGAGGGCCTTCGTGTCATTTCGCTTAATCCAGTCTCGAAGTACAGAATATGAGTGTTTGCATGGGAAACTGGTGGGCAGTTGCTATTCCAAACATTTTTCCTGCGTAGACAAGCTCCTACTCACTTTCCCTGGAGAGGAACAAGTTATCTTATAGCTTTCAAAGAAAGAACATTTAAATTTAGCAGTTTCCAAAGCACAGCATTATTTTTAATTTGCAATCTCAAATATTGCTGTTCACTTAGAAACCGCCTTGCATTTGAGGAAGCTGTAATTCCTTCTTCTCGGCTGTAGGGGCATAATAAACCGCAGCTGCTCCATCCCTGATGCACATGTGTCACAGCTGCAATGACAAAGCCGTGCTCAGCGCTTGAGATTCACTTCACCAGCATGGCTACGTGACTTTTATTATTGGGCTTTTATATTCAGACTTTGACAAGGTTTTGTTCTCCCTTTTTGCGATGTCAATAACTTATGGAATTTCATGCCCCAAAGAGGGGCTGGTCTCTGTAAAATCAACCCCACCAAGTTGAAAGGGTAGAGAGAAGGAGACGAATATTAACTGCAGCAACTGGTGATGCATAGCCTGTCTGTGCATAGAGCTCGCCATTGCCAGGAGCAGGCACAGTAATCAGCTCATTATCTGGCTGAACACTTGAAGGCAGCAGCTCTCTGAAGGACTAGTTCTGTGAATGCTCATCTACTGGAAAATGCAGCTGGGACGAGCTCTCAAGGGACCCTGGGATATAGCCAAGGAGTTGTACTAACCATTCCATGTAATTACAAGGAAGATTGAGGCACTAACCCCTTGAAAACACATCTTAAAAGAGAGATACAATAATTAACATTTAAGCAGGGAACTGCCATCTTGACAGCCTAATGATGTGGATAAAGGTGTGGAAATGGAGCTCAGCCCTTGAACATAAAAGAAAAAAAATTACTTCTTCCTACAAACTTGGCATCACCACTATCTTTAGACCATCCTGTCTGCAACATCACTGTTATAAAGAAAGATAGTAATCTTCCAAAGCTGCTGCTAGGCAAATTCTGTGACTAGGGAATGAATCTGGCTGGTCTAACAGTGGTTTAACCCTGAAAGGCTCTTGCATTTCAGTAATGAGTTATATTTCCTGCGTCTGTCCCAGCTGGAAATCCTGTCTTACGCAACACGAATAGAACCACAGTATCCCGTGGGGCAGAACGCAGCGCCGGCTTCTGTTACCACGCTACTGAAACCATTTCCCCAGCTCGTTTCACCAAATAATTTCTCATTAAATGGAGACTTTCTCGTTTGCTAAATATTTATTTAGCACCTAGCTACTACTATGATTTGCACTCTGGAGAGAGGAGCCTTCACTAAAAGCCAAGTTGCAAATCCTCCCCTCTAACTCCCTGGTCGTCTTATTCACAGCTCCAGACTTACAGAATGGGCCTCTGTATTTTCCTTCCTTAGCTCTTTGTCTTTGTTTATATTGATCAAATAGCCTGATGGGTGAAGCTTCACCCTTGCGGTGGCCTTAGGGGTAGGGATGATTTCATTCAGGATGTGTTAGACATGGTGTGTCAACCCTCCACGCTGGCTGAGTACTTGAATATTGTTGCCTCTGTCTGATAGCTGCACATCAGTCTCACCCCTTTTCAGGCAAGATTGGTAAAATAGTTTCCAACTACTGATCCGTTTTGCCTCCCTTGATTCTGTAAAGTGAGTCTTTGCTATCACTTCTCATCTACAAGGAAGGAAAATCTCATGTGGCAAAGTTAAATAATTTCACTGAAGCCACATGCTGAGCTTGAGGTCAAAAATTGACAGTAATTCTCTCTACAGCAGCGCTGGTTTAGGCAGCATCTTATCCATCTTTCTGCAATGATTATCCCAGCACAACTGTTTGTATCCTCACAGAGGGATGTCTGCTGAATGTAATCATCTGATTAAAAAAACCAAACACACACAGAAAACCCAAAGGTTTGAAGGAGTATCTTCATCAAGGCAACTTGATGGCGACTCAGGCGCTGCTGTCGTTGATCCAGATGTGTGCGGCATATATGGTCTGGCTGATTGGAGAGAAGTTGCTGTCCTGTTTTGATGCCTGATTCGATTCAGATCAGTGCTACTGTGTGATCTGGTACTGCCCTGAGCTGGTGTGAATGAACACTGAGCCACGAGCAAACCCCTGATTTCCCAACTCTCAGACTCTGCTTTCTCTTTTATGTGTGTGTCTCTAATGAACACAGGAGGGTGAAGCCCCCTTCTCAGCTGCTTGATAGTCACACATGGCTTTAGAGGAATACTTAGCTAAACAACTATCTAAACCTTCTTGTTATCCATGCTGGATTTCTAATTAATTAGCACAAAATGGGAATTTATCTGAAACCAGATGACTACCTCCTCTCTCCCTGCAGGCTTCCTGCCCTTGAAACGACAGGTCTGAGCTGCCTGGTCAGTCCTGGCTCATTCCAGTCCCATGCTGCTAATTTGAGGTTTTAGCCTTCAGCTTCTGCCCATCCCAGTTGCTCACAACGAGCCAAAGGCCGGGGCAGCAGCCTTCTGTGGTTTTGTTTTCATTGCTAAAGGTTAGATGATCCCAGAGACAAAAGCACGGCCAAAAATAACAAGAAGGGGCCAAGCAGGGTTTGCCCCGTGACAGGGAAGCCGAGAGGCTGGTGGGCTCCATGGCCATCCGCAGGCAATGTGCTGAGGTCAGGGATGCGGATGGGAGCTCCGTGAAACAGGCAGATCCCGTCGTCAGAGATAAGAAGCTGCCGGCAGCTCTTGACGTTGGACAGAAACAACCAGGAACCCCCAGGGAGACAAATCCTGCCACAGGGTATACGCTGTTAGTTACTGTGCTTCCCTTTTACAAGAACAGGCATTAGCACGAGGAGGCAGCTGTAACCTGAATTCCTCCTGAGTCTGAATTGGGTGGGGAAAAGTTTTGGCTCAGATCTGTAGCTCATGGATAACTGCACGGGGCTCAAGAGGAGGCAGAGCAGGAGGGTTGATGCAGGGGGGGTAATGACCAAGAATAGATGTTTGCCCAACCCAAAATAAGTGCTCTGCCACCCTTTTCAATGAGAATGATGATGATGAACTTGGAAATGGAAATTACAGATCTGAGATGAAGCAAAACTAAAAATCCCAGGAGGTTCAAGTCAGGGAGACGAGATAAACTTCAGTGAGTGCCTGGAAAGAGCTGTCACATGAAATTGCAAATCCAAGTGTGAGGATTTATGACAGAGCTAATAAAAAAAAAAAAAAAAAAAAAAGAGGTGGTGTTTTATAACCGGAGACTGCAATCCTGCTGCCTAATTCTGAGCAGGGGCAGGAGGGAGGAAAGCAGTAATAGCTGATTTTTGAGCTGCAGTACATTGAATCTACCTAAAGCCCAGTAAAGCATTTGATACAGCATCTCCCAGGAAATTCTTAGGTTGGAAAAAATGTGGAGAAGCACAAAATCTGTAAAATGAATAAGGAATTAAATCACAAGTGAGACTGAAATGTTGTGTTGTGAGGGGGACTGTTACTGGTGGTAGCACAGGATGGGAAACCCTCCTGACATGGCCCTTCAGGCCTCAGGGAAAGCTCCGCTCACTTCAGCAGTCAGGTTGCTGGAGCAGCCAGATGTTTCTTTCCTCTCTGTTTCCCCCCTGGCAAATCAGCCATATGTGCCCTGTGCTGCTGCTGGGCATGGAGACGTCTGCTGGGGCTGGAAGCAGTGGCTGAGGGCGCTGGAAGGGGTGGGAACCTTTTAAAATGATAATGAAAAAGTAAAATGATGCTTGCTTATGAAAACAATAATTGGTAAACCACTTGGCCCCTTAGGCTGTTAAATGCCAAGAGCAGAAACAGACGTTTCAGCAATAGCAATCAGCATTTCTTATCAGCTGGGAGTTCATTAGTTGGAAAGACAGGAGAGGAGCAAGACATGGGTTTGGTGTGAGCTGCCTGTTTAACATGGCTCAAAAAAAAAGGCAAATGTGATTCTCATAGGGACCAGGTGAGAAGTTTCCCTGGAAGGAGTTACTGTTGTTGTGTAAGGTGGGGGTGAGGCTTCCTCTAGAAACCTGCATGGATTTTTGGTCTTTCGTGTCCAGGTCTACCTAAAAAGTTGAGCTGCAGAAAGACTAAGCAGGTCAGGGCAGAGTTGGGGTGCAGGGAGGTGACTGGGGTGGTGCTGGGGACAGGCAGACCTGGTACCACGTCCAGTTTTGCAGGTCAAGCTCACAGAACAAGATGCTTTCTGTGACGGTATTTCCTTTCAGACTCAATGCAGGTTTCAGGAGAAGGGTTAAACAAGCCAGAAGTTGGCTGGTTTGCTGGTTGCCTTAAAATATTTGGAGAGAGTTCATCTGGATAAAAATCAGCCCCAAACGTTATTTTTGATTGACTCAGTTCCTGGAGGGTTTTGCGGCAGTAGAAGATGCAGATACATCAGTGTGATCCTTTCTAAATGTCCCAGTTTGCCACCAGGTCTCTTTCTCTCCCTGCTCCAATTTTTTCTGCTGTGTGAGACGGGCTGTTGGTGTAGAAGGCAACAGAGATATTTCTACTGCCTCCTGCCCTGGGTTATTCCTCTATGCAAAGGCCCCTCCCCACGTCTTGAGCCACTGTAGCCCTGTGGTTCAGTGCACTCGGATCCTGTTCCTGCTGGCACCGTTCATGGTAGCCTTGCTCACGCCTGTTTTTTAACTCCATGCCTTATTTTCCAGACTCGGGTGACAGTCAGTGCACCCAAGTAAAGCAAATCGAAATGTACTGTGCTAAGTTTTGTGTAAGAGTGTGTGTGTGTATGAATCTGGGCTGCTGAGGTTGCAGCCGGGGTTTTCAGCAGACCCAAGAAACCAGATCTATCTCTAGATCCAGGTTTCTTTCCCGTCAGAAAAACACAGTTAATTAAAGCCTTCTCCTGAAAGGAATTTCTTAGCCACACTAGAGGGATAACAAAGCGCAAGCCATGTCCTTAATCCTGCCCTTTCATCTCCTGGAAATTCCTTCCTCTCCTGTCTCTTTCTCCGTGTCCTGATTGTTAAAAGAAATGAGAAATAATTTCCACTTGGAAAAAACCCAAGACAACAAAACTCCAGCCCAGCTGATCGTGGCAGAAGCCAAGGAGACGGAAGCTGAAAGGAGGGAGCTGTTAATGAAGCATCAGTGGCAAGCCAGGGGCAGGAGCTGGAGCCCATCCAGATGGCACTGCTAATTCCCTGCATCCACTTTACACGCATGTCCTCTCGGGGAAGAGCCCGGCCGTGCGGCCGCCCTCCGCAGCGCTGGTCAGCCGCAGCCTCGCCTGCAGCCCTGGGAGGGGATTTGCCTGAATTACTCCAGGCCTCCAAATTGGCTCATCCAAATTCCCTCCATGGATGAGGAGTGACATCTTCCCCGCTGCCCATCGAGGGGAAATGGAGCCCCAGACTTTGGTTTTCAGCATTTCATTCCTGCAGGGATGCATCAGTGCTCTGGTTGCTGCTCTCTCTCCAGCCATCCCTGCCAGCATGGCAGGGAAGGGCTGGGAGGAAGGAGCAGAGGGTGGAGGGGGCAATGGGAATGGGGAGCAGGGGTGCGTTGGCACGGCCCCATGGCAGAGCATGCTGTGGCCGGGCCAGCGGCGCCCCATCCACAGCCTGAGCACCCACAGCTTCCCTTCATCCCCTGTCAACCCAGATATTCATGTTTCCTGGCCTGACAGATAAGGCGGCGTCGCCATTAATCAAGAGGCCTGGAGAATGGGATCAACGTGAGGCAGGCGTGCTGCGGAGTTAATCTCCTTTACTCCCCGATGATGGATGGAGCTCATTGCAGACATTAATCAAGTCTGTGTGCGTGCACCGGGCAAAATGGATTAGACACTGTGCTGTTGGCAGAGGTGCTCCCCCAGCCCCTGGGCAATCCTGGAGGATGCCCAACACGGTGGCAGTACTGGCCGGGACTGAAGTGCAGTAGCATGGACAGGTGACGGAGAGGTTACAGCTGCTAGGTCCCAGGGAGAGCTTAGATGTGTCCCCACTTCTGCTTTGCAGGTGCTGGCTGCACCTCTTTCTGGGGACTGGGCTGGGTGGTGGGTCCTGGCCATGACTGGACTGGGCTCAACCATGGAGCCACTTTCCTAAATAACCTGCAGAAGCTGTTGGGATGGTTCCAGGTGCATCTGAACATCTCTGGTTCTGTAGCCCCCAGGTCTGCTCGTTACCCAGAGGAGACCTGGCTGTCTGTGTGGCAAAGCTCAGATGGGAATGGAGCTGGAGCATCAGGCAGCAGAAACCACCTGTGAGCCCCTGGAGACTCCAGGAAAGGGCTGTCCTGGATGAGCAGGAATAGGACCCACCACCAGATGCCAGCCCTGGTCGTGGCTCTGCAGAATCCCATGTAAAAGGCTCTTTTCTGGTGTGAGATCAGTGCAGGGCAGAGATGAGGGAGATCATGCCCCAGCTCCAAACTGTGGTGTGGGCTACTTCAGACATTGTGGACTTGAGGAGCAGTGTCTCAGAGGCAAAGCAAGACTGTTGCAGATAACACGAGAAAAATGCTCTTCATCTGCTTCAGACTGGTGGCGGAGGTACTAGCCAGTGAAAATAACCTTAAGTCTTTGTCCTCTGAAGGGAGAAGCTCAGGCCCGAGGAAGCAGAGGGAAATGCCCAGTTCACAGACTGTGCTGTAGCACAAGTGTCACACCGCAGGGAACAGGGTATGGATTTCCATCTTAGCCATCCCACAGCACCTGCTTCTCCCTTAGAAAGGAGCGGCTCGGGGTATTCCCGGCAGGGAGCCCTGAGCCCCCATCTCTATTGAAGCGATGCCGGTGGCCCGCACGCTCCCTGCTGTGCGGCAGCTGGAGGTTGCAGTATTCACTGACAGCCAACGAGTTGTGGTTTTCTGATGATTAATGACACCTCCCTCCTCATGGGAGCCATTCAGCCTCCACGCTGCTGGATGATAACAGTCAGAGTGAATATTGGGCGTTTCTAGAGAATAATGCCCAGTGCAGGGACTGCAGTGCTGGGGTTGTAGATTGGTCTATTCTCCCCAGGTTGGTCCTGGAAGGGGACTCAGTTTCTGCAGGTAAATGTGCCTGACCTTCATTTCCAGGATAGGTACAAGTGGATGGACAGTACCAAGAGGATGTTCACAGACATTTTCTTTTTCCCTCTGCCTTAAGTGCAAAGCCCAACTGACATCAAAGCAACAGAAAGTCTAATCCCGTTTTGAATCAGTGCAAGCACACGCAGCGAATGTTAAACAGGGAATCCAGCAGCAAAAAAAGGGAGGATTATCTTTAATTTCCTGAGTGAGGGACTGAGCAAGGGAAACAGAGAGAAAAGAAAGGCACAGGACCAGAAAGAAGTGACTGTCAGCACAGGGAGGCTCGTGGAGGAGGAGGAAAGCGGGTGGACAGGGAGGACAGTGCGAGCAGCAGCACACGTGTGCCTGGAGAGGTGAGTCCGGCGGGAGCTGAGTGCTGGCACGTGGGAAGGCTGCTCCTGCCCAGAGCCCTGTGCCAGCACCGGCCTGAGTTCCCACGCGGATGCAGGGGAAGGGATTGTGTTCAGGGTTTTCTGTGCCAGGGCAGAGGCTGGTGCAGGCTGTAACTCCCAGCTTGCACGTGTTCGAGCTGAGGCTGCGGTTACTTTTCAAGAGAGCTTGGAGCTGGACTTCAGTGGAATGATGTAACCGAGGGCTGGTTACCTGATGTCACGTGTGCGCAGGGGGATTTCTTTGCTGTAAAAGACTGTAGCTGAGCAGAGCTTCCTAAATCACCTCCAAAGCCCTGTTACCTGCTGGAGAAGTGACTCTAGGTGAGGTGTATGTTGCTGTCAGCCACCAGCAGATACCACCAGCTCTGCTAAGGGCAGTCACTGCTGTTTTTCACGCTATGGCTGATGTTCAGTTTTGTGGAGCGTGTGCCCATGGAGCTGTGTCCAGGTTCTGGCCTGGGGCTGGGATGTGTCCTGGCATTGAAGCCCTCCCGGCAGCGGTGGCTGGCCAGAGGCTGCAGGCAGCGGCTGTGCTGCACATGGTGTAGGGGCAGGAGGTGTCTGAGGCCAAACCAACCCAAACCACCCCTTTGCAGAGCCTGGTCCCTGGCAGCACAGCATCCTCCTCCTCCTTCGGGGCAGTGCATCTCCCTCTTGATCAAACCTTCTAATTTTTCTTCTTGGACTTCTTCCAGTAGCAGCTATTGCCAAGAGGGTTTTAAAAAGGCGATGGGGTAAATGCTGCATATGTAAACACCTTCTGTGTCTGGATCCCCCATCCTTCTCTAGGTGTACTCCTGACATTGCAGCCAGCAAGGTGGAGTGCTGAGCCAGGTGGGAAATGCCTGTCCTGGATGCGATATGGGAGGGGACAGATGCCTGTGGAGGAAGGGTCCCTGAGGCTGGGATGTGACTGCTGATCACCGCGAATGACACTGAGACTTGCTGGGCTGTTTATGGACTCGGGCACCTTTTGGTGCTCAGCGAGCCAGGCACTGTGGGAATGAACGTCAGGAGCTGCAGGAAGGGCTCCTGGGGGTGGCTTTAAATCTGGACAATAACCTGCTTTCTGCTGTGGCCTGATTCAGTGCAGGAGAGGCTCTTCCTCACCCTGCTTCATTCTCAGCCCTCGCCTTCCGCCCTGCAGGACAGATACTGGGGTGCCAATGTGGGGTGGCACAGCCTCTGCCGCTTGTGGGTGTGCAGGTACCAGCCCCAGCCCCACTCCGACCCTGAACTAGGAGTGTCTGGGCAGTGGTATGTGCACACCTGCCCAGGGAAAGCAACCCTGTCTGCCTGTGGGAATCCTCCTCTGCCTGCACAGCTGCCTTCACTCCCATGTTAGTCTGAGCCTCCACCTGCCCTGGGTGCAAGACACAGCCTTGGGGTTGCAGCAGTAAGTCTTCGGGTCGAGCTGGGCACGTTCCCTGAGGTTTTAAACAGCGAAAGGAGGAGCCTGAGCCACAGCTGAGAGGGGAGAAGTATATCTCCATCCAGCTGGTTCATAACATACTTAAAATGTTTGGGATGTCTGGTATGGGCCTTTACAGGCCTCCTACCCACACGATGGGGATGAGATGGCTGTGACTTTCCAAGTTTGGCTTTTATGGGTGAGACTTGGGAGTGAGAGCCTTGCACTCTCAGATCTTGGAGCTGTGTCTGTCCCAGCCTCACCTGGAGCCAGTGCTGGCATCGGAGCTGCTGTGGATACTGCTGCGTGTGTTGCTCCTGCCAGTGGGCTTCTTCCCTCCCTGGCAGCAAATACATCACTGAGTTTTTTACCCTATCCTCAAAATAATCTCGGAGTAGGGAGGAGGGGTTTGCACAGCTGCTGGGGCTGTGAGACGAGCCAGGATGAGCTGTGGCCATCAATCAGCCATCCTAGACATGGGCTGGGGAGAGCTGGCAAAGCGTTGCGCAGTGACTTGAGTCAAAACCACATCTCTTGTAGGAGCAAGTAATCTGCTCCTCCCCCTCAGCCCCTAACCCAAAAAAGCTGCTTTGAAATGTTTCATTGAATCAAAAAAAAAAAAAAAAAAAAAAAAAAAAACCAAACTCCTTTCCAATACTTTGCAAGGAGACGATCGTTGTAGCAGGGGCCTCTAGATGGCAACATCGACCTGAAGCAGGAGCAGGGCCCCGCCGGACCCGAGCAGCCCGGCCCGCAGGGGAGCCCCCAGGCCCCGCACCCGCAGCGGGGAACACAAATCGGTGCTGCCTCAGGCACATTTCTTCAAGGGCTGAGGACAGGGCCGGCCCCTCAAGGGTGCCTGCACCCTGAAAACCTCCTAGACTGCAAACATCTTGCCCCAGTGAGGAGAGGCAGCAATACGTTAAGGGGGTTTCTCTGTAGTGGACACTCAATCCATGCTCTCGGCACCTGCTCTGCGGGCACAGGGGAATAAATGTCATGGTGGGTCTGTCGGCTCTGCAAGGTGGACGTGGCTGGAGCCGCTGGCAGGTCTTTGGGCTGGGATCACCCACCAGCCCTCCAACCTCTGAGAGTCCATAGAAAGCTCAGATATGTGATAGGAAATGGGGGCCACTGCCTGCTCATCCCCCTGTGCTGCCTGCCTGCGGGCAGGGCTATAAAGCGAAGGCATCGGCCTTCGGTGTGGAGTCAGGAGCACCAACGTGTTGTTTAATGTTCAAAGGCTGCGCTAGAAATTGTGGATTTCTGGTAAATCAGGGTAAACCCTCCAGTGGCATCCTCCATTCAAAAGGCTTGTGTGACACCAGAAACTGAAGTTTAACCACACAAGCATAACTGAAGCAACATAAGCTTTGGGTGGAATATCGGTGCGGCATGTCCTTACTGCGGTGTAAGGGTGTGCTGCCAGAGGTCACTGGGCTGGAAAAGTCCTACCCCTGCCTGAAACAGGACCCACAGTTTGTACAAAGCAAGGCCTGGGCTCCTCTTTTGCAAAGGGGGTTTAGTCTGTGCTCAGGGAGCTGCAAAGCTTAATTAAGATCCTTAAAAGGACAAAAGGTGCTACATAAATTCAGGGGATTATTATAAATGTCACTGCGCTTTACAAGCTCTGGCAAAACTCACAGGAGGAATAACGAGACATTTAACTTCGCAGCCCTTCCTAGCAGGGCTTCTTACGGCTTCGTGCTTCAACACAGCAGCCATAAAATGTTGACATTTATAATTAGATGTGCATAATAATCTCTTTATTCCTGAACTGAAAAGACAGGGTGTGTCTTGAAACGTCAGTTCCTCCTCCTGGCCGAGGATCCCTCTTACTGGGATTGCTCACGAAACCATCATTTGGCAAAATGTCTCGGGGCCTGGTTCGAAGTGGTGCTGGATCTTTGCAACTCCCCCGGGGAGCTGTGGGCTGGGCACTTAGTGAATAAAATCAAAGCCTCCGTGTGTTTTAATCTGATTAGTTGATGATAATCTAGGGGTATCATGTAGCAAAAGCTGTCCAGCTTTATTAGGCAATCTCTTGTTTTAAGAGAACTGTGCTCGGGGGACTGTTGAGGACTGGCAGAAATGGGTGATTTTGGGTGGTTTTTACTGCGTTGTGAGAGTAGAATGAATTTGGGGCTTGGACAGCTGGGCAGCGATGGATTTTTGTCCCGTGGGTGCCGTCAGCAGCTTTGTGCAGCCCCTCTGCCAGGGTGGTCGGTGGTGGAGGGGGCAAAGGGCTGCCCGGGTCAGACGGGGGCTGGAGGTGGGGGATCGCCACTCCCCCGCCCCGGGGCCAGTCCCCGAGCACCGGGTCGGAGGTGGGGGACCTCCCACCGGGGCCGGTCCCGGAGCAGCGGGGTCGATCCCGGGCCGAGGGTGGGGGATCGCCCCCCGGGGCCGGTCCCGGAGCACCGGGTCGGAGGTGGGGGACCTCCCACCGATGGCCGGTCCGCAGCACCGTCTCGGTCCCGTACCACGCCGGTCCCGGGCCGCCTTGGCTCTTCAGGCAGGCCCCGCTCAAAGCGAGCCGCTCGCCCGGGAGCCCCAGGGGCATCCCCGGGGCGGGAGCGCTGCCGGTACGGCGGGCTGCCGCGGCCCTGCCCCTGCCCAAATCTGCCGGCGCATCACGGTGAGTGACAGCAGCCCCGGCCCTGCCCAGCCCGCACAACCCGCCGGGCTTTTCCAATCAGGCCGGGCCGGGGAGGGATTTCCTGCCGGGACGGGGCCAGCCCGAGCGGGACTTTGCCGAGCGCTGAACCGCCCTGCGAGCCGGGCAGCCGGGACCGCGCCGCTCGCCCCGCTCCGCTCCCGGTCCCGGTCCGGTCCCGTCCCGCACAGCTCGGCGAGTTGCTGCTCGGCTCGGCACTTCTCGGCGTGGCTGGGTCCGGAGCGGTACCTCTCGGCTTGGCTCGGCTCGGTTCGCCCCGGTGTGGGCGGGCAGGTGAGTGGGGCCGCCGGGCCCGCCGGGCTCCGGCCGCTCGCAAAGGCAGCGGAGCCGCTCGTCGGGGTGGAGGGGGTGTATGTAAAAAAATCTTTTTCTCCCTCCAAGAAGGGAGCGGCCCAGCCCAGGTCCTGGAGGGGGGGGGTCTTGGGGCGGGGGGAGACGGAGGCGCGACCGGTGCCCCCCCCTCGCTGCCCGCCCGCCCGGCCTCCCCCCGCCGCGGGCAGCGCGGGGCTTCCCGGGGCCTCCCGGGGGAGGATGGGGGGGAGCTTCCCCCGCCCGCCCCTCCGGGACCCAGCCTGGGTGCCTACTGCTCTTTCGCATCTTTCCTTCTCCACTTACGTAATTGGTTTGTTTTTGTTTTTGTTTTTCTTCTCTCCCTCCTTTTTCCCGGCGCTGCCGTTGGCTGCGGGAATGTTTGGGATACTTCGGTTCTCCAGGTGGATTCCTGGGCTGGAAGCTCAGCTCTGCTCGGGTGGGAGGGATGTTTGCTGTTGCTTTTCCAGCTTTTTGCATTTCTCGACTTCTACCTTCGCTGCTGCTCCTCTCTCGAGAGGCTGAAGAGGTGGAGATCGGTATTTGGAACTCTCTTGAGTTACTCGCTGAGCCTCGTGTGCTCCGGGAGAGGTAGAGCAGCAGCACGGGGCTGTTTTCTAAGTGAGGCCATGCAGACTTTTTAAATAAATGAATAAGTAGCCTCAGCGCCCTCACACTCACTTTTTGTGAGCGCTTTTGAAGAGCAGCGTGAAGTTGAACGCGGTGCAGAGGGTTAAATGAAATAGTTTTGAAGACCGGTGCAAGGCAGGAGGTTTCAGGAGGGGATTTGTTTGTGGCAAGAGGTTAGTCTGAGTCAAGCGGCTGAAACTTTGCTCTAATGTAGATTAAGCTGGTGTGGGCACCCCAGGATGTGGGGAGGTGACAGCTGACCCTGGCGGGCACTGGCCTCAGTGCCTGGTACCAAGCCCCCAGGCAGCCCCAGTGCTGGGGGGCTCCTCGGCTGAACAAGCTGTGGGACCCAGGGGAGCGACAACGCGGGGAGACCCCAGCCTGGTGTGGGAACCTTAGCATCCCCTCATCCCAGAAGCTAAGCCAGCACCGGAGCATCGCCTCCCTGGCTGCCCTGTGACACCCTGGGGAGGGCTGGAGCACGGGGGGAGCCCACGGGGGGTCCGTGCTCGTGGGCAGCTGCAGCTTCCAGCTTTACTGTGGGTGGGCTGAGCGACACTGTGCCATGGGATGCCCCGTCTGGTTTTGCCTCCCCCAATCCAGGCAGGACCCGTCTTCCCGCTGTTGCCTTCTCTCCCCCATGGTTTCCATCCCCAAAACAGTGACCTCGATTGCTTGGAGGAAGCGACACCCGCTATTACATAAACGGCTGAGGCGAGCGCGGTGGGAAGGGAGATGGTACGCCTGAGCCATGGCTGGGGGAACCAGAGCTGAGTCCCGCCTGGCCCAGCTCAGCACAGGGGGAGTTGCAGGGTGATCTGGCGATGGCCTTGCAGCTGGCACAGTGTGTGCTCCCTGCTCTCCTGCGCACACGCTCCTCCCCAGGCATCGGAGCAGCCTGCCAGATGCATGGCCCTGAACCAGGAGGGATTTTCTCGCCACCCAGTTTGGGCAGCCCGAGCGCAGCGGGAGAGCACGGGGTTGGGAGGTGTGAACCATTGCTGTGGGACCCCGTGCCCTCTCCGGAGTACCCTACCTGACTGGGACATGGGCTTGATCCTGTTCTCCTGAGCATGGTTGTGCTGCTGAATTACACCCAGCTCCTCACTTAGGCTAGAGAGAGCTCATGCACTGGTTAAAGAGCATCTTGGGTCCCAGGGCACTGAGCTTCACTGGGTAATTCAGAGGGCGAGGGTTCATCCCTGCACGGGAGGGGAGGAGTGCCAGGCAGGCTGACCCACTCCTGTGGGCTACAGAGGACTTGGACGGAACCTCCCCAGCTCCATCCCTTGGGCGCTGCCACTGGGAAGGGAGAGGGAAGATGCTGCGGTGCTCTGAGCCCCGTGTGCTGCCTTTAGGGAGGGGATGGCATGTGTGACGCTGGGGGGACGGGGAAGGAGCTTTGCCACCGTCCTGCTCCTTAGCCACCTCCCCAACAGCACCCTCAGGAGGTTTCCTCCACAGGTTTTTCCCTCTCTGTTTAACATGAGGATGAGCCAAGTCCCGCCAGGACTAAATATAGTCAAAGTATTCGTTCTTCGGCGTGGATACAAAAGCTGTCGCGACGGAGCCGGGAGGTAAATGGCCTTCGAGGGCTGACTCTGCTCTTCCCCTCCACAGGTCCCGGGCTGCCGTGCCGGGGCTCGGCCGTGCGTGGGGCTCCCCAGCGTGGCTGCAGCGCTGTCGCCAAGAGGAATGCCGAAACGAAGGGGCTAATGAGCACCAGAGAGGGAGGATCTATAACTTCCAGATGGCGACGAGCCCATAATCCCTTTGGGAAGAATTAGGGACTCATCAGCGCAGCAGAGCCTGGCGAGGGGAGCAAAGCACAACACCTCCAGCTCTGGGAGTGCTGTGAGAGGCCGAGGGCATCCCGATGCCGACTGCACTGGCCACCCTGCCCCGAGCCGCCTGGCTTTGTCTCACAGAGCCCTGGTGCTGCCGGGAGCCCGTCCTCGAGCACTGAACTATTTCTCGTTTTAATTGATCGCATGTTCTCCAACCAAACCCCATCCGGGTCCTGCTCCTCCCGACTCAGAAAGGGACTTCTGCCCTTAACAGAGAGACTTCTTCCTTCTGGTTTTTATGTCCCGTGGGATTGTAAAGCATCTTTCTTACTGGATTTCATCTCCCATCAAAGTGTGTTTTGAGGAATTACGGGCTTATTCCTATGGCTTTATAAACCACCGGGATCCGAGGGTCTCTGCCTTCCGTGCTGCCGCTGCTCCCACCTGTCTGCGATGGGGCGAGAGCAGGAGCTGATTCAGGCCGTGAAGAATGGGGACGTACCCAGCGTGCAGAAACTGGTGGCCAAGATCAAGGCGTCCAAGAGCAGTGAGTACCCATGTGCAGAGCTGTGGGCTCCCTCTCCCTGGCTGGGCACCGCTACCTGTCCCGGGGCATGAGTCCCAGCAGCAGGCTCAGGGCCATCCAAGCTGGGGTGCAAGTGGTGGCTCTGAACCCCCAGCCCATGAGTTAAGCCGTGCCTGGAGGCGGGAGCACAAGCAGCCCATGTGGATGAATGACCAGGCTGTAAGCGATCCTCCCGGCCGGGCTGGGGTTCCCCTCGGGCTGGGGGCCAGGGGCACTGAAGTGTTGGCCACTGAGCAGGGTGGGGGGCGAAGGGAAACAACAGTGGCGGGGGGACGCTGCTACAAAGGGTCTTTAGCAATTGCCGTTCACTCCCGGCTGTATTTATCTTGTGAAAAATTATCATCCCAGCCAGTCGACTGGAACCAATCGTCAAGCCTTGAATTTCAGTCTGGTAATGTTTAACCCTTCAGCAGGGTTGTTTTCTTGCATGTGCTCCCGGAAAGGTCAGCATCAAGCATGTCTCAGAGCAAGCAGCGGGCTCACGGGGGTCCCCGAGGGCACTGGGGTCCTGCAGGCACCGCACGGCGTCTGGAGGAGATGGGGAGGGTGGAAAGGTGGAGGAGCAGATCGTGGCCAGTGCCACAGTGCCCTTGTAGAGAGCTGAGCTCCTGGTCGCTTCTTGAGAACTACCAGGAGAAGGAAATTAGGAAAAGTAAATAAAAGGGCTCTTGGTGTGGTGTGTGGCCAGGGGAAGGCGCATGGTGCCTGCCCGGGCTGCGGGAGCTGCTCTGGGATGGGGGTGCAGGACCCCCTGCCAGGGCTGCTCGTCATGGGGGGTCTTGTGGGTGTGTGTGGGAAAACTGGATGGGGGAGAAAACTGTCCTGGGGAGGAAGAGGGAAAACTCAGGCAGGAGAAGAAGCTTTAATGCTTCTTGGGAGTGGCTCGGGGGGCAGAGACTGGTGCTGAGAAACATGAGTTAGGCTGAGGATTATGAACGTGAGAAGGGGATTGACTCCCCTGGGTCAGCAACTGGAAAGCTTTAACTGGGGCCAAAACTGAAATTCCCTGCCAGGCCTGCAGGAGGGCTGGGGGCCACCTCCTCCCCAGAACAAGGGGTGCCTGGTGCCCCCTGCCTGGGTGAAGGGACCGGGTACTATTGCCTCTGCGCTCATATGGGGTCCCTGAGCTGGAGCAAGAAAGGTTTGCCTGCGCAGGCAGGTCGAAGGACACCCCCAAGGCAATAAATAACGTCAGGACGTGAGCGTCCCGCCGGCTGACACAGCCCCATTCTCCCGAGCTGGTGTCCTGTGGCTGGACAGTGTGGGCAGGCTGGGGTGCCCGTGGCTCTCCTCCTCCTGCACACCCAGAGGGGTGAAGTTACACTTGTTTTCTCCAGTCCCCTCCAGTAACTCTCTCCCAGTTAAACCCAGTCTGCGTTTTCTCTCTGGCGTCTTCCCCTCCCTTCAGCCGTGGGGCACCCACGTGAACATATGTGTTTAACTCCCCCGCTGCAGTGGTGTCAGCAGCTCCCTCTGTTTATTTTCATTTTATTTCTTTAGAAGGACGGGGGGGGGGTGCAAAAAGCCTGGACCCGTGCTGCAAGCTCTTGGTGGGGCTCCTGTGCCGGACCCGCTGTGGGGACTTGGCTGGTCCCAGAGGTTCATCCCCAGCACAGAGGGCATCTCTGCTCCCCATCCCTTATGGTTCCCTCTCACCAAAGCCATGTGAGCCGAGCGTTTGCCTCTCGTTAAAACGCCTTTTCCATATGACAGGCTGAGATGCTGATTTTCTTTTTTTAAATTTTTTTTTTTAACAAAATCCCTCTAAGAGTCCTTCTGCTGTCTCAGTGGATTGGGAGCTCGGTCGCTGTGATCAGCCCTCTGGGGCTTCCTGTGCCTAAAAAAGTCATCGCACGTAAGCAAAAATCAAGCGCCAGTCCCGGCAGCGGGAACTTCAGGGACACGTTGTTTAATATTCACCGTGCACAGCCCTCCTCCCCGCGTAAGCGCTGCCGTACAAGTGGGTCACAGCACCTATTATTATAAGGCGGTGGGGCGGGCAGGGAGAAAGTTTTGGGAGCAGGAGCGGGAGGGGAAGGGCGGGTGAGGGCGGGCGTCCTGCCTGCAGGAAGGGGACGCTGGGACGACGCCATGGTCACTTCTGCAGCCAGGGAGGGGGTCTCCTCCAGGAGAGCCGGGCTGCTCCTGCCGAGCCGGCCACACTTTGCTGAGGTTCCCCGGCACAGCAATAGAAAAGTCCCGCTTTTTAATTTCCTTCTCTCTCTCCCTCTCCCCTCCCCTCTGCGTCGGAGCGCTGCAGAGTTTAATTGAAATTGTTAAACGACCCGTCACGGCTTTGGCCTTTCTCCCTGGCGATCAATCACGTCCCCGGGCTGGCCGCGCTCGCCAACAATGCGCCAGTTGGCTGGGCTGGGGCGGCTGCCGCAGCACGGAGGGGCTGGAGCTCCCAGGGGAGGCGAGAGACAGAGCCCCCCCAGGCCGGCGCTCTCATCCCTGGTAAGGGGCGATGGCTCCTGGAGCTGGATGGTGCCCGCCAAGGTTTGGGTGTCCCATCCCTGGACATGCAGGGCTAAGGGGTAGGGGATGAGGGGACGCTGGCGGGGGTGTGATGCCCCTATGATAGCCGGGGGACTGGAGAAGCCATGGAGGGTGACAGGAGCTGGACTTGCTGTTTGTCTTCCTCAAGGGAGTGGTGAAGGTTTTGTTTAAACGTGCGCAAAGTGCAAAGAAAGGGCGGCAGCTGAGCAAACTGGCGTTAAACTCTCAAGGACAGGGAGTGAAGCCCTGCCGGGGTTCAGCTGCTGCCTCGGGGAGGTTCAGCTGGCTTCCGCCAACCACTTGCCCCATTTCACCGGTGACTTGCCCCATTACACCAGCTATGTTGGGGCTTTCCAGACCTTGGATATATCAAGGACAGGGGTGGGTGCCTGGGACTTGGCTGTGTCTGGGCTGTGACCTAGCAAGTTGTTAAACACTAGCAAAGCTTGCAGGGAGTCTTGGCTTTATCCCCATGCCAGGGTTGGTGCCCCTCATTGCTGCGTCCTGGCAGCACAAAGCAGAGCAAGGGTTTCCCAAGAGCAGTGCTGACCCTCAGATGCTGCTGTCGCCCATCCAGCTGGGCAGGAGAGGGACGGTGCTGCTCCACGTGCTGCGAGACTGCAGCAGGCAGATGTGGGATAACTCACTCTCTCCCTCCCCCTTAAATTTCCTCCTAATCCCTAGTAGCTATATCAGCTTAAGCCCCGAAGCGTGAGGTTTAATACCTCTCCTGTGATTTGTTAGCCTTTGCCACCAGTGCTCTGTGTCCCTGTCCTCTGCAGAAACACTCGCCCTCCCTTCGTGTCCTGCCAGGCTTTTTCCTTTTTGTGGTGGCAGTGGGTCCATAGTTTTGGGAGAAGGAGTTGCTCCTTTTTGCAGTTTGGGGGTTGTTTTGCAATGATGTTGGATGTGCCTTTGTGCCAGCCAGCAAGCCCAGCATGCCATCCCCTCTCACCAGGGAGGACCGTACTCCTCTTTGCTGCTACTTGCAGGAGAGGTTTGTCCTGAGCCTGGGGTGCTCCAGCTGCTCTACGTGGTCTGGCTGTGGGGAAGAGCCAGGACTGGCCTCAGGCATGATCCTTATCATTTCAGGCTCTGTTACACCCGATGGCTTTCCCTGCTGGCAGTGGTGCAGGGATGTCTGGGCACCCTGCCCGCTCTGGTCCTGCCCCAGGCAGCTGGACCCAGCTCTGCCACTGAGCCCAAGTGTGGCCCTGGCCACGTCCCTTGAAGCCCAAGTTTTGAGGACGAGTTCCCAAGCGTCCTTGGCTGTGTCCTCCCCTCCTCTTCCCCATGTGCTGTAGGTCTGACGGGCTGGACCGGCTCCACAGCCGCACGCCGACTTGGAAAGGCCGTGGGCACGCCTGCAGAGAGACGCCGAGAAACTCTGCCGAAACGGGCAAAACTCCCTCTTCTGCCGAGACTGAGCCAGGAGTGGGGCGAGGCACCGTGCCCAGGGGAGCCCGGCTGGCGGTGGCCCCGTGCCGGGGACCCCACCGCCCCGCAGCCTGCCGAAACCTGCTTTTGAACCAGCCCACGGTGGGTGGGAGGGGGAGAAAAGAGGCTTCAAAGGCTCCGACGAGCTCGGCGGCTGTGGGGATGGATGGTGGCAGGGCTGCAGCTGTGCGGCACTGGGGGCTCTATCCCTCCCTCCTCCTCCTGTGACTCCTGGCCTCCCCGGGATGGGGGTCTTCTCTGGTAGCCTGGTGTTTGCTTGGTGGGTTTTCGCCTCCGCATCCTGGTTGTCCAAGCTCACGGCAGAGTCTAGCCCCCTTTTTTCCGCCTCTCTCCCCAGCAAGGAAAAGCCCCACACGGGCAGCGGTGGCGAAAGGAGTGAACCGGCGGTTGCTTTTCAAAGCTGGCCTCTAATGGGTGTTGTGTTTGGAAGGGGGCCCAGCTGCCACCGGTGTGCCCGGAGCTGGGGAAAGCGTCACCGCACCGAGCACGAGAGATAAGGCACGAGCAAACAGCGTCTCACAGGGAGACGGAGGAGGCTGTGCTGGGCATCGCCTGGCCCAGCGGGCACGGCCTCCTTGGGGCATCCAGCTCCATGCCCCTCTGCACCCCATCTCCCCGTGTTCACAAGTCCACATCTCCCCCTGTCCCAGGTCTGTGTTACTGTCCCCAGCCTTTGAAAACCTGTTGGCAGGGCAGCCTGTGGCTCCTTGCTGTCAGCCTGGGCCACCTGCAGCTGCCTTTTCCCTGCCTGAGTAAAAGAGTGGGGGGAAAAAGTTAATTCTGGGGAAGGGGATGAGCGTGGCGTCTGTCAGGGCTGCTCCAGTCCATGCTGCTGTCCCCTGGGGACAGCTGGGCAGCACTGGGGTATCCCAGGGACTTGCTGTCCCTCAGGGGAGTGCAGAGATCCCTCAGGGCCGTGCTGGCAGCCATCCCCGGTGTCGGTGTTGCTGGCGGGAGGCAGGAGGGGGATTTCCATCCTTCGGGCACTTCCCAGTGACTCAGCCCAGACCAGGGGGCTCAGCTCCCCCATCCCAAGGGCTGTGGAGGCCATTTTGGCTGTCTGACCCAGAAACGCAGGATGATTTGGATGACGACAGCTCGAAGGCAGACAGGGAAGGCAGCGCCGAGCCGTGGGACGGCGTGTGCCCGGCTGCTGGCGGCACATGGGCACTGTAACGGGGACGGTGCTCCCCAGGGCTGCGCCCAGGCAGGGCAGGAGGGGACACAGCAAGGACGCTGCTGGCACGGGCGTCCCATCCTCTGGCTGGGCCAGGGACATGCTGAGGGTACAGGGCTAGTTGCAGGCAGGAGGGAGCTGGTGGATAAAAACTTTCTGGGTGGCAGTGACCTGTGCAAAAAGGCAGTCAGCCCTGTGGGTTTGGGGATGCAGTGTGCACTGCTGGGACTCCCTGGCTTTCTACTGTACGGGAGAGGAACTGCTTTTAGGTGAAAACATCATCATGCTCTTCCTCCTCCTCCTTCTTTCCCCACAGGGCTGCTGAGCCCAAAGATCTTGCTGTGACCTAGAAAGGGGTTGCAACACTGTCCCTGTTTAGGACAAGTGGCTCCCTGTGGGCCACGACAGCATCACCAGCATCACTCCTGCCACGTCGCCATCAGGATCCTGATGCTGCAGGAAGGTTTCCCTGGGAATGGGGGAGTGAATTATTGAGTCCCAGTGGCAATCAGCAGTATCTCCCGTGGAAGATGGTTTCCAGCCAGGCGGGAGCGTGCAGTAGCGCCCCGGCAAGAGTTAAAAGAGGGGCTGGATGCCGTGCGTGTGTGTGTGCATGCACGCGCCCTGCTTTGTTTTTAAAAGCGCCTCGGCTGGCCTGGCCCCCCGCCAGACCCGGGGCCCGCCGCTGGCAAAAACTCCGGCAAAGGAGTATGAAAGGGGCAGAAACTAAATAACAATAAACCACCTTTTTCTGGCTGCTCTAGCAAGCGAGGGGGTGGGGAGGAGCTGCGAGCGCTTCGGCTCCCCCAAATCCCATCTTGACTTCCCCAAAGAATCGTGCCTGGCATGGAGAGGGAGGGACCTGCTTGAACCTTGGGGCTGCAACATCGCCCAGGCCTTGCCGAGGTGTCCCGGTGACTCACAGACCTGTCTGGAGATGCCCAAACTGCTTGGAAATGGCTCTGCCAGGATGATCTTTACCCTCCTGGGGAAGGGGTGGACACCCTCATCCATCCCTCGCTCCTGCGGGATGCCCGGGGCTGCGGCAGCCTGTGCCGGGGGTAGGAGCGCGGGCACCCCCAGCTGTTTGCAACCCCAGGGAGAAAGGCTGGAGCTGCGACTGAGCACAGCTTCGATGGTGAGATAAGGGAGCAGGGAAAACCTGCGCGCGCAGCAGGTATGCAGCTCCCGCAGCATCCCAGGCCTGGTGCAACACGTCCGGCTGCGCTTCCGCCAAGCCCTGCCAGCACCAGCGTGCCGCTCCCCCGCCGGGCCCCAGCCAAGGCTGTGCAGAGAGCGTGCGGCCCCCGGCGCTGCCGCCGTGCTTGGACCCCCACCCCGGCCTCCCCCGGGTGCCATCCCGGGAGTCGGAGCCTGTATCGGCCGACCCGGGTGGGCAGCTGTGCCATGAGGGGTGAAAACTCCCGGGGTTTCGTAACACCGTTCTCGTCCGTGGGCACGGCTGGTTGTGTAAGGCACTGTGTCTGCTTGCAAAGGGAGTTGGCGAGCACGGCGGGGCCGTTGGGTGCCCGGCACAGAGGTGCTGCCGCCGACAGGGCTGGCTCAGGCTCTCCCACCCGCTTTGCCCCCTTGCAGCATCGGTCCCAGGGTCTGGCTGGCTCTCAGCCCTTGTTGCCCCCCTCAAGCAGCCCATCTTGGGGCATTGTCTTGTTTGTTTGCCAGGACGGGCATGGATAAGCCTGAAGGGGGTTTTCTGTTTGGACCCAAATTGGTTGCAAATAGCAACAGGGAGATGTGGATTGGGAGACCCATGGATCTTCCCCTCCCATGGGCGTCCTCTCTCCCTGGGCAGGACACCCAACTCACAGCCTGAGTGACCCCTCAGGGATCTCCCCGGATGTGTCCCCACCACGGCAAGGCCACGTGAGCACTGCTTGCCTCATCAGCCTCCAAAAAGGGCCAGAGTCCTCCCTGGCGGCTAATCATTGCCTACGTGGGGGACACGGGTGCACGGTGAGCCCGGCCAGCACAGCCACAGCACTGGGGATTGCTCTGGGCTGCAGCCCAGGCTGCTCTGGTCAGCCTGAAGCACCTCAGGTTTGATTTTGTTGGGCTGATGTGCGTGGGAAAGGCTCCATGAGCCCTCCTGGCGTCCCTAAATGAGCACCCGCTAATCCTGCTGGGTTAAAAAGGAAGGAGACACTCCTCCTTGCAGGGGAAGAGGAGCTGCCTCTGACCCTGCTCTGTGCAGTGCAGGTGAGCGCCTCTGCTCAGCACCCCACCAGGGACATCCCGGGCACTGGGACAGGGACCGGCATGTGGCCATCAGCCCCCTGAGCCCCGACGTGTGGCCAGCCATGGGGGAAGGGACATGCAGCTTCCAGGACTGGTTTGCTCTCCCAGTGCTTTCCCGGCAGGGTTGGCACGGCTTGGAAAGCCATTTGCCAGGGGGCCTGGGTATGAGGCAACCTACCGTGATTCCCTGGCCAGGGTGGGGGATGTGGGGTGCTGCAGGAGGGGTGGCACGGTGCAAGAAGGGGTGCCTTTTCCTGTGAAAAGGAGCTGAAGGAGGCGAGATGACCCTTTTCCTCCCTGTGTGTACCCCTCTTTCTCCCCACCGCCCCCCCGGGATGCTGCAAGGCAGCAGGCGGGGGTTTCTGTGCTCAGCTCCCACGTCCTGCCTCCGCCGCCAACTCGGGCTTGCCGGGGCCATTCCCGACACGCACCCGCCGCGCTGGAAAGGCGTAAACAGATCGGGTTGCCGGCAGGGGTCCAGGGAGCGGGCAGGCCTTGGCTTGCATCCCACCACCGCTCGGTCGGGCCGGGGTGTGGGGAGCACCGAGGCAGCAGGATGGGATGGAGGGGGCCGACCTGACAGCAGGGTCCCCGCAGGTGGCAGGGTCCCTGTGGGAAGCTGTGCACAACCTTGGTTTGCTGAGGGGCTGGGAATGCTGCCCTTGCATCAGTTTACCTCTGGTGCTAAGGTGGGCCTGCTCTTTAGGGGTTCAGAGGTGTTGATGTGCTGCCCCCAAACCCCCTTCCCCATCCCTGCGTGGGAAGCTGCTGACCGGAGCTCATCCTGCGGACTGCGGGTCCTCAGACCCAACCCCCCCTTATCCATTGCAATTGTATTCTGATGCCTTTGACCTTGCTGTAAATCAGCCCTTGTCCCTCTCACGGTACATGGGGGGACGAGGCTGCTCTGTGTCACCCTTGTCCCCAGCTGGTCCCCGAGCAGCTGCCAGCCGGCTCCGGCGCCCGGGCTGGGCGATGGGAGGAACCCACTGCCCTCCCTGCCGGCCCCAGAGCAGCTGGGACAAGGGGAGAGGGGCAGGAACGTGAGGCCTGAAATAACTCGGCAGCTGCCGAGGCCCCCACAGGGATGGCAAGATGGGTGCAGGATCTGGTGCAGGTTCCTGCTTCCACCACGGGGATGGGGAGATGCCTCTCCTGGGACATACAGCATCACCGGCTGCTGAGTGCGTTTATCGGTGATTGCTGCTTCCAGCTGGGGACACGCAGGGTGGTGCAGGGCATCATGGTGATATAGCTGTCATGTCCCTCCCTTGTCCCCTGCAGATGGGATCCCGCTGCAGACCGGGGTTCTGGGGGAATCCTTCACTGCCGCAGCTGGATGAAAACATCCCGCTCCAGCCAAGGCACGAGAAAAGTGCCACCGGCCAGATGCTCTGCTGAATTTTGGCAACGACTTCTCCCACTTCATGGCATTGCCCGGCAAGCCGGAAACCCAGGCGGGCAGCTGGAGGGTCTGACCTGGCTGGCAAAGAGCCCTCACACTGGGCACAGGCAAAGCCGCACTGCCCTCCCCAGCCTTGGCAGGGAACGGAGAGAGCAGCGGTGGGTTCGTCTTGCTCAGGTGGCTTGTCCCAGGCAGGAGAGAGCTTGGCCTGTGCCCGCTGGGAACAGACCCATCCCTCTCGCCCTTGGTAGCAGCGTGGAGCAGCCAGGCTGTTCCCACTTGCTTTGGTAGGGGATGGGAGCAGCAAAGAGAGACAGGTGCCCTCTGCACCCTTGCTGTTGCCTGAGAGGGGATTTGGAGAGGGATCCCTCCCACCCCTCATGGCTTGGGAGTGCCGAGCAGCTGCTGCTGGGTGAGATCCTCTTGCTCTTCCCCGATGCAGATGCCACGAATGGCTGCACCACTACAGCATCTGCGGGAGCAGTGGCCCGGCCAGCATCCCCTGGGACCAGTAGGAGCTGGAGGCCACGTTTTGTCTCTGCCCAAGAGGGAAGGAAATGATTTCCTCAAGCTGCTCGGATCCGGGCTGCAATTCAGACAGAGCCGGATAGCCCGCGCATTGTTTGCTGGAAGACAACCGTAGGAAGCAAAGAGCCTCTCGTTTCAGTTTGGTAATAGAGGGTAGAGCCAGCAGCCCCCCAGGAGTGGAAATCCTTGGTTCATAGGGAGGAAAACGCTGTCCCCAGGCAGCGTCTGCCCTGTCCCCGCACAGACTGGGCTGTGTGCATCCTGGGAGACCCTGCTGGCACGTCTCTGAGCGGGGCTGGCGGCAGCACTGGCTCGCGGGGTCAGAGTTGAGGAAAGGCATCCGCAAGGTATTTTTAACTGCCTGTGACTCCAAACCCCGGCTGCGCAGCCGCCAGCAGCGGTCTGAGGTTAGTCCTCGGCTGCTGACGATTGATTGCCCACGGACTGGTGGCAGGAGGAGGGGGGGCTTTGAGGAAAATTAGGTTCCCGGTCACTGGGGCCTTGGGAAGGAGTGACAGCACTTGAACCATCGACCTTCTGGGTGACCTCGAGCGAACGGCTTCACCTCCCGGTGCCTCCCCTCCCATCCTGTGTGTGCCTTGCCTAGATTAGAGCATCCAGGGTGGGGACAGCCGCTCTGTCCGCCCCAGCAGCGCCTGCTCCAGGCACACAGCAGCTTCCCTGGGGCCAAAGGGGGAGAATGTTGCAGGATTTCCAGCCACCACATTGTCGTGTGCTTCAAGTACCGGCTGCACCGGCTGCAGCAGCTCCCAGAAACTGGCTGCCACGTGCGGGCACCAGGCTGGCAGTGATGGGGACAGGGGGCTGTAGGGCTATGGCAGCCCCATACCCCAGCCCCAACCTTTGCTGCCACCCCCGGGAGCTGCATGATTTGCTGCAGCCATCCAAGCTACAGCGGAGGGCTGGATCCTTGTTTCATTTCCTTGAGCTCATGGGGTTTTGCTGGCCACTCTGGGCTGCTCTAATTTTTATCTGGGGCTCATTGTTAGAACCATAAAATAAATAGCTACGTGCTCCTCTTGAGCGTCAAAACCCTCCAGGTGTAGGTGGGTTGCTGCGTCCCTGCCCGCCCTCCCTAATTAACTGTTGCTCAGCAAATCCAGACTTACTGACCTGCCCTAATCTTCCCGGGCAAGGCAAGCCCTTTGGCTGCTGGCGCCTGCCACTCGCCTCTCATGTCCCCCCAGACCTCTCATGTCCCCCATGAGCCTGTATCATGTTCACAGCCCTGGCCACACGATGGAAGATGGTACCCCAGGAAGCGACATCCCCCTGTGCAGGGCTGCCGAGGTTGTTTTCCTCACCGGCAGCTCCCTCCCTGCCCGTGCTCACACTGCTCTTGCCGTCCCCCTGCATCCTGCTTCCCCTCTTTCTTCCTCCCATTGACTGTCTGCCGGTCGGATTATTTTTCCCCAGATGCTGTAGTCTGCAATTTTCCCAGGTTGAATCTGCCTGGGTTTGTTCTCTTAATCTCTCTAAGTCCCTTTTGTGTTATTTCTGCCCTCATCAATCAGTTGAGCATCCTCCACAGATTATATTAATGCACTATTTGCTTGGTGTCGCATTAACAAGAACACTGAGGGTGTCTGTGGGTGCAGCCCCTCTGCCTGGGTGCCTGGGGGGCACTAGAGCCCTGCAGCCCCTTTCCCGGCTCTCAGGAGAACCAGTTGAAACCAGTATGGAACGAGTTGAACAGGAGCCAAGGTGTGTTGTTGATGCTGGACCAGATGCCTTGCTGATCCTCGTGTCCTGCAGCCCACGGGTGGCTCTTCGCCCCGCAGCATGCCCGGTGATGCACCGTGAGTGCAGGCACAGCTTGTGCTTGGCCGCCGGCCCCCACCGCTATCGCCCCATCTCTTCCCGCTCGGGAGGTGTCCTGTCCTTTCGGAAGGATGGGGGAAATGGAAAAGGCTCCACCTCTTCCCTGGGCAAATACAGCTCCTCTGAGTTCATATCCTGGAGAGCGGAATAGCCAGGTCCCAGCAGGGACGGTGACTTCACCTCCCGGTAACGCGTTTCCCTGGCCAGCTGGGAAAGGAGCCCTTGTATCTCTGAAGGAGCCGCCTGGCTTCCCCCACCCAAAGCCTTTCCCAGCTGTTTCCATCCTGGCCAGGGCTGGGGGATGCGATTTTGGCTCTGTGGGGAAGGGGTGTTACCGCTTCCCCTTGCTGGGGGAGCTGGGCTGGGGTGCATCGCTTTGGAGTAGGCAGCCTGTGCGAACCCCCAGATTATTGTGGGGAAGGGGAGCAAGTGCTGTTCATCCCACCACGCAGCTGAGATCCTTCCGGGGGCCTGAAACTCAAAGCAGGAGCAGCGTTTGGCTTTTGCAAGGGGTGAATCCAGCCCCAAAGGATTCCTGTGATGCTGTTCCCCCCTTAGCAATTGCTCCTTCTATCCCTGCTGTGGCCATCAACCCTCAGGGGCAAGAGCTGCACCTTCTTCCCAGCTGCGTGGATGGGAACGGGGTTTCCGACTCTGCTTTTCCTTTCATTGTTCTGGGAGCCTTCGCATTGAACAAGCTGCCTGTTTTTTCCTGCATTGCTTGTGGGGGGGAAGCAGTGGGGGGAAATTGGGGGTCTGGCCAGGGGTCCTGGGGTGGCTGGGCTGGGGGTGGGCAATCAATGTCTGTGCTGTGCAGGGATGCTGCCCCTGCTCCCTCCTGCTGCCAACCTCTTTAAAAAACTTAATTGTTGGATTTTCCCTGAGAAGAAGGCTCCCACCCTTTCCCAAAGAAGAAAAAAGGCTCCAGTTGACTCCATGTTTCTGCTGCCATGTCCCCAGATCCTTCCCTTTGTCTGTCATGGATCCCCAGCCCAGCCCAGGGAGGAAGGCAGATGCCTTGGACCTCTCAAACTCCTCTGCCATTGCCTGCCTTCACCATCATCCACCATCTTATCTGAACATGTTGTAGGACAGAAGAGCTTAGAGAAGGAGAAAGCAGAGATGAGGAGGGAGGCAGAGCTGCCAGAGGAGGCTCAGACATGCCATCGGCAGAGACAACTTGGTGGCAGGGATGGCTTGGGTTCTGCGTGGCTGTAAGCCCTAAGATTTGGGGCTCAAGCCAGAGGTAGATGGTGGAGTCTGTTGTTAGAGACAAGCAGTCTGTGTTTTGGCATGGGGATGCTCACAGCACAGGGATGCTGCGTCCAGCCCTCGGGGTGCTGTGAGGAGCTGCTGGGAGTTCAGCTCCCAGCAGGTTGCTGCACTTGCTGGGGTAATTCCAGCTGGACCCAAGCTGCCAAAACCAGGAGCAGGGCTTGGGTGTGACAGCCGTCGCGCAGCCTGGGCAGCGTCAAAGCAGGCAGAGCCCTGGCCGGGTCTGGTGTGTCTCGCACCTGGGTTTGGTAGGATTCTCAAGGACTGAAGACACCAATTATTCTCAAGGAGTTGCCAGACACTGGTGCAGGGAAGGATAAAGGGCTCACTGCCGTGTCACGCTCTCCCATCGCTGCTGTTTGCCCTGTGTTGATGGGAATCTGCCTCCCTGATTGCAGCCTCCCTGTCCCTGCCAGTTAACCCAGTGGCTTTGCCCCAGTTGGACCCACCCTGCAGTGCCTGGCTTGGCGGAGGACCTGTTTGTCAGCGTTGGTAGGGAGCCCGTTTGCAGGGACGCTGCGAAGCCTCGAGCCCTGGCACGCGCCATTTGCGGGCAGGAGAGCACCCGTGGCATTTGGACACCCGTGGCGTTTGGATACCTGTGGCATTTGGATGCAGGGGTGGGTGCTCAGCTGAGTATCTCAGGTGGCAGCACCCTGTCAGCCAAATTCACCCACCATAACCACAGGGGAAACAGAGGGGGCCCTGCCTGCCCGGGGAGCTGGGCACAGCGCTGGGCCCGGTGTTTGGGGTGCGGGCTGGTGGCTGTGGCAGGCAGCCGGGGTCAGGAGCCCTTGGCTCTCATCCAACCTCCGTCCCGAGCTTGCTGGGCAACTTCGGTTGAGTTTCTTAATGTCTCTGTGGCCAAGCTCCTTCCCTATCGAAGCGGGCAAATCTCTTCTGAACTTATTGGGAAACTGCACCTGAAGCAGCCGGTTTGCCAGGAGGCTGTGCCGGGAGGAGCCGGGTGCGGGTGGCCGCAGCGGACGTGCCTGTGGACGGAGGAGAGACGCGGAAGGGCGATTCCTGCAGAAGAGAGATGAACGTCACCTCTTTGGGTCGCAATTTTGGGCAAGACATCAAGTGTCTCCTGAACCCTGGCAGGAACCCCCTGTACACTGAGGCCACCTCAGGCCATCAGCACAGGTCGAGGCGGGCAGGGCAGGTTGGGTGAAGCTGCCACCTCCAGCCCCAGGAGGCTGCCACCACCATCGGAGATGGCTGGTGCTCTGCAGGATCACAGCTGATGAGCTCCTCCAGCTGGTTTATTTGCTTAGTGGCAACAGTCCTCAGGTGGATTTTATTTTCCCAAGAGGGTATGTGTGCATGTATTTGGTGTGCCCAGAGCACACCAGCCTCCTCCCACTGCCCGGGGCAGCAGGACAGTGTTCCTGCAGTGCCCAGACAAAGCATCCCTGCATGTAGGGTACCCATGGCCAGCAGTACAGGGATGCTCAGGCTGGATGTTGAGGGATGCTCATGATACAGGGATGCTCAGACCCACAGTGCAGGGAGGCTCATGGCACAGGGATACCTGCAGTGGTGCAGGGATGCGATTCCCCAGGGCAAGGGGAAGGGACGAGGGTCTGTGACACAGGACCAGCAGAAAGGTGTGGTTTTTCAAGGCATCTCTGGCAAGGTGGGTCTCCAGTTATAGGTCTGTCTGTCCCGCACAGAGACAGGGGCTTGCAGTAGAGGAGCTCTGCTGTGGCCACACTGCGTGGACAAAATTGGGGGGTTACAGCAAAAGCAGCTTTCTGGAGCCTGACTCTCCCTGTGAGAGCCAGGGTAGGAGTCTCCAAGGGACACGTGAGGGGGGACATGGGATACCTGGGCATTTCCTTCCCCAGCCAAACCCAGGCAAGCGTGTGTCTCTCCTTCCCGGTGAGCAGTTCAGTGCTTCAGAGGGATTGTGTCAGTCTCCGAGACCACAGGGTGAAGCCCAAGGGGTGTCCCTGCAGGGACAAGGTCTCCGGTGAAGGGCATGGGGTGACATGGGGTGCCCGGCGTGCTGGCATAGGGGGTGCCAGCCAGGCCGGGCGAGGGCATGCCTGGCTCCACGCAGCCGGCGCCAGGCGAGCACCCTGGGGGGGTAAATATGAGTTTGTGCCTGGCCGGCTGCCAGCAGTGCGGGTGAGGTGCCTGCCCTGGCCGGCTGCTCCCCCAGGTACCCGCTACACCCCACGGGGAGCTCAGTCCGGCCTGGCATCCCCACCGTGGGGGTGCAGCCTGGCCCCACAGGGAAACTGAGGCACAGGGTGCAGCTGCTTGGTCGGTGGAGCTGGTTGGAAACATGCCATGTGGGGCTGCACCATCCTGGCCCCCTCACCAGCGAGGATCCGAAAGGCCGAGGGCTGGCACTTTCCCCCTGGCCAGGGCTGGAGCCAGAGTGTGCTGTGGTCGAGGGTCTCGGCCCCGTCTGGCGAGCGGGCGGCTGCGCTGCCTTTGCCACAGCCGGCGTCCGGCGCAGCACGCGGGCCCTACATTTGTAAGCAATTTGCCGGAGCGCTCCGGAGGTGCTTCCCGCCTGCCGCTTGGCAGCCAGACGCCGCACAGAAGCTCACTGGCTCCCTCGAGGCCTCGCTCAGCCCCGGCCCTGCGCTGCCGAGCCTCATCCTGCCCAGGCAGGCGCCAGCGAACATGCTGGAGAAGGGGCGCAGAGCGGGGTGGGGGCCCCGCGGGACCCCTTGGAGCCAAGCAGGGGGAACCCACAGCCAGAGTTAACCCTTGGGGTGCGCCAAGCCGGGTTTTCCACTGGAAATATCCCCTTCAGGGCTTTTTGCATTTCAGTGCTGCATCCATATTTTCCTGAGTTCATTTTCCCAGGATGTGAGTGTGCTCCCAGCGGGGAGCAGGGGTGTGGATCAAGCCTGAGGATGCTCCTGCCATGGTGCAAACCCAGAGGAGGTGATGATGCGGCTGGGAAGGGTCTGGCCACCCCATCCCAGTGCCGTGGATGGATCAACCCCAGTCCCACAGCCCTTTCCGAGCCCAGCTCTGTGGTGTCCCAGCCAGAGCTGCACCTCTGAACCAGCCAGTCTGAGGGGGCTGTGGGATTGGGAACAGCTCGGCCTGGCCTCCACTGAACCCCGAAACATCTGGGTGAGAAAGGCTGAGGAGCCTGAAGCTGCCAGGGCACTGACAGGGAGAGAAGGGGCTGAAGAAATGGGGAGAAAAGTGGGGGAATCAGTCAAAAGGAGCACATGGATGGGATGAGGAAGAGGGATGCAGAGAAGCACCCTATCACCTGCCTTCCTGTTACTGTGTCCCCAGGAGCATGACAGGGGCTGGTGGCATCCTCTTGGCAGCCCTTGTGCTGCCCCACTGCTTCACCCTGTCCTGGCGCTGGCTCCCCGCTGAGGCAGGGCTCCCTTTGGGGTTGCTTTGCTGGCCCCACCTGCCATACGGTGCAGAGGTTTGCAGCGGGACAGTGCTGGCAAAGGGGTCCCGCCTGCCTGGCTGTGTTCTGTTTTCCCCTCCATCCTTCTGCTCTTCTTCCCTTTGCTTGTGCCTTTGTGCCCATGGTGCCAGGGTGCCTGGCCCGTTTCCTACCCACGCTTTACCTTTCAGCCTGGCTGTAAACCCTCCAGAGCTCTAAGCAGCAATTTACCCAGCTACAAACCAGGGACAATCTCTTTCCCTTCCTGCCTGAGGTGGATACAAAGTGCTGCTCCCAACTCAACTTTTTGGGACCCGCTGCTTTCCCAGCCACCCACGCCATGTCTGCATGGTCCTGCCTGGCATCCTGACCTTGCTGGGCTGCCGGAGCAGGGAACTAATTTGAGGAATGTTGCTTGGGGAGAGGAGCAAAGACACAGGCATTTTGCCGTGCAGATGCTGACAGCTGCCTCCTGGGGCCAGGGAGCGGGCAGGGACACCCACCGTGTCCTGGGACACCCACCACATCCCAGCCCTGCTTACTGGACCCCACCGGCCAGCCCAGTCCCCTTGTAGTAGGGGGTCAGGGTGGGATTCTGGGGTGAACTCTCCCTCCTCAAATAGTGGGCATTGCTCAACTCCAGGACCAGCCCTTGGGGGCTGTGGGATGTTTCTGCCTCTTTTGGATGTGCTTATGCTCAGTGGACATCGCCGTCCAGCCCTTCTCTTCCCGGCATCACCCGCCTGGCTCCGCTCTGCCGCCCAGCTCGCACAGGGCTCTGTCCCTCCTGCTCTGGGTAAGGACTCTTCCTCCTCCTCCACAGCCTTTCTCAGCAGCAAAACCCTGTGGCAATTTTCAGCTGCAACTGATGGGAGCAAATCCACACTGGCCTTTGCTTCCCACTGCACAGAGCATCCTTTAAAAACACCTATTTATAAACCCTGATCAAAAGGCAGCAGGGCTGGGGGGTCGCTCAGGGAGCGGGAGGCGATGGACCAGAAGTGGCTGGTTTACAAGTGAAATGTTATTTTTTCCTGGCCGGTGGGGCTGAGGCAAGAGCTTGTCCTTGATGGAGACCCCAGATCCTGGGGTCTTGGGCAATACGGGGCTGGGAGGGAAAAGTGGGAGCTCTGCTGAGTGATGGTTTTGGGAGCCGGTTCCTTCAGGAAGGGCTTTTGGGTTGGTGGAGCTGCTTGCTGCCGCTCTGAAGACAAACAGCCCCTGGAAGAGGTAATTAGGGTGATCCCGTCCTGATCCCCTCAGCTGTGGCAACGAGTCACGAGTCCTTCACCAGCAGCCACTCCAAGCCCATTTTGCATTAATTAGGCTGTTTACAAAACACTGTAAATTGCAGTAATAAACCCACCATTCCTTGGTTTCCTTTAATTATCCATTTGCATGATGAATGAGCCAGCCCCCTCTTCAGCTCTTCTTGCAGGCAGAGGGGCCATGCAGTGGAGTACGCTTTGTATGGGATCTGCCATGCAAGGTGGGCAGGGATCCTGGGAGAGGGGGAAATGAGAAGGGAACAGAGGGGGAGCAGAGGGAGCTGCAGCCCTGGAGATCTGCTCAGCTGCAAGAGAGGGGACTCCTTCCCCAGGACCCCACCATGTTTCAGTGGGGTTTGAGCAGCTGTTTCACCCTGGGCTTGGAGCCCGGCTCTTGGACTTTGATTTTCCATAGGAAACAGTACAGAAACCTTTCAAAGCATTTAATCCTCCCCGGCTCGGCGATGGGGCTGCCTGGAAAGGCAGAGGAGAGGCGGTGGCATTTCTTGCCCCCTGCATACCTTCCCCTTTCTTTCCCTTTTGACTTGGCGGATGAATTCCAGAGATGTTAATCCGCTCTCAACCCCTTGGTGAAGAATAAAACGTCCTCTCTGTGTGGGAGGAAGGAATTCATTCGAATTAATTGCGGGAAGGAGCGGGCAGCCGGGGGTGCGAGTGAGGCTGTGCCGAGGGTGGGGTGAGCATCCTCTGCTGCTCAGTGGTCCCTGAAGGGGAGGGAGGGACGGGCGGGTGGACGGGGATATCCGAGGTGGCACAATCCTCACATTCATGGCTGGAGGCTTCAGCCTCTGCCCCACCATAAAAATGCCAGCCATGTGGTCTGTGGGCCAGGCTTCGGCGGCAGTGGTGAGCAGAGGGAGTGAGTGGGGGGCAAAACAGCCCTGCTCAGCAGTTTTGGGGTGTTGCTGCCTATAAAGGGGAGGGAAGTGCCATCCCAACAAGCTGGGGTGACAGGAGCTGCGGGGTCTGACCCATCCCGGGGGTGCACAGAGATGGGGCAGGAGGGACGGAGGGAGGAAGGGGTCTGAGCTCAAGCTGGGTCAGCTCATTGAGGGTTCGTGGAGGTGAACGTGGAAAGAGAGAGGAGAGGAGAGGCCGCCGGGATGGGCCAGGCGCTGTTCTGCGCACTGGGAGGTCGGTGCGGCTGCAGGACGGGGTTCACGTGGGGTCCCAGGGCCGTGCAGGGTGGTGTGGGCTCTGCCTCCTGCCCTGACCTTCACCTCCTCTCTCTGCAGAGCTCCTGGGATCTGCCAAGCGCCTGAACGTGAACTACCAGGATGCAGACGGGTGAGTTCTCCCCTGGCAGGGTGCTGGGTGCTGCTGCTGCCAGTGTGGGTGGGCTTGCTCTCCCCAGTATCCAGTTGGTTCTGCAGTTCTGGGTATCACAAAGCTTTCGAGGGTAGGTGCTGTGCCCCGGAGAACACAACAGCATCCTGAAGCCAGGGCAAGCCCTGCAGAGGCAGACCCAACGCCTGCCCAGATCTGAGCTGAGGGCTGTGCTCAACCCATCCTGCAAAATCCTTCATAAAGCTCTTCTGTGTCCCCCTCCGTAGGGCTGGGGGTGAAAAGGGATTGCAGCCTGTCCAGCCAGTGCCCCGTGTCCCGAGTGCTGGTTGAGGCACAGAGGGGCACCCAGCTGGCCCCGGCGCCTGCACGTGCTTGTGCCTGTGCTTAATTTCACGAGAGCAAAATCCCTTCACTTGCGGGGGGTTTAGAGAAAGAAAAGATGAGGTTGCCAAGTGACCACAGCATATTTGTGTAGCTCATCACTTCCAAAATCCAAGCACTTAATAAGCTGGGTACTGAGAGTTAAAGAAACCACAGAGGCCCATAAAATAAATAAGCATGTTATTCTTATTGAATTAACTCTGACCTGTGAGTTATTAGCATTGTTTTATGTACTGTTGTTGTACCTAATTTCTACATGTTTTCTTTTCGAGGACTCTGTAGGAGGAGGTGTCCGTGATGAGTCCTAACAGGCCAGCGGGGGGTTGAAAATGTGCAGGATGGCTCTGTCTTAAAATAATACTGTGCAGATGGAGCTTAATAGAAAAAAAAATGTAATAATAGAAGCAATGATCTGATTCTGATAAGGCACAGGGCTTGTGCTCGGGCAGCTCCAGGAGGGCTGCTGATGGGAATGAGGGTAAAGGGCCCACGTGCAGGGTATTAACAGCATGGGGGGCGCATTGGGTTTCGCTGGGGTGCAGGAAGGGGACAGTGGGGAGGTGACACCCGTGCATGGGGACAGCAGCGTGCACCCTCCGGGAGAGCCGTGCTGCTGGCAGTGTCCTCAGCGTCACCTCGCTCACGGCTTAGGGACAATGGAGTGGACGAGCGTGGGTTTGTGCAGCCACCTCCAGGGCAGAACTGGCCCCACAGGGATCCCCGCAGGGTTGGCACAGGGGGGATTTTTGTACCTCCTGCATTCTCGCTTTGAGGCAGAGGTTTTGGTGTGGGCTCAGGGACATGGTGGCTGCATTGAAGGAAGGAGCAGCCCTCTCTGCTGGGGTTAGCGTCCCTCCTGCAATGCCCAGAGACTCTGCACAGGGATTTGGGGGTGCTCTGGGACTGTGGTCTGGGAGGAGAGCCATGCTGGGTGAGCTGTGGCCCCAGCACAGGGCTGGGATCCTGCTGAGCCTGTTGGAGCCCTGGGCCAGCACCATCTGGAGACCCCTATGCCCCTTGGATCAGCACACGGGCTAATCCCCGGCAGCACAGGGACCTCTCCCTCGGCCATGGCCCTTCACGTGACAGCACGGGGGGAGCGCTGGGCAGACAGGCCCTTTTCACAGCCCCGAGACACAGGGCTCTTTCATTACCAGCGGCCTCCCACACTGCGCCGTGGGCTCCCAGCATCCCTGCTGGCATGGGGAGGGGGCGGCTGGTGGAGCGCCCAGGAGTAGCCGCTGGGCCGGTGCGTTTGCTGTGAGCAGCGCAGCTTCGGGCTGCCTGGCTGCACCGCGGAGAGGGGAGATGCAACTCTCTCCATCCTGCCTGCTTGCCCCCCCTGCACAGGGCTGGGTGGTGAGGGACCCATCTCACTGAGGTCTCAGGGGGCGCATGGGGTCCCTTCATCCCTCGCTGAGCCCTGGGGCACGGACAGCATGGAGAGATAGGGGGAAACCGAGGCACTGGGAGTGGGGAATCAGGAAGGACGTAGCTAGGAACAGCCGGTGGCCACCCCAGCCCTCGGTGTGTGTCCCCGCGCAGGCGGGGGCTGTAGGGACAGCACAGTGGGGGCCGGGGCCGGACTGAGCCCTGCCTTGTGTTGCAGGTTCTCAGCACTGCACCACGCAGCCCTGGGCGGCAGCCTGGACCTCATCTCGCTGCTGCTGGAGGCACAGGCCACCGTCGACATCAAGGACAGCAATGGTAAGGGGTGACCCCCTGGCATGGCCCCGTGCCTCCAGCAGCTGGCTCAGCCCTCTGAGTGAGGCTGGGGGCCGCATCCAGCCCTGCTGAGCCCCACTTCCCCCCCAGGGATGCGCCCCTTGCACTACGCGGCCTGGCAGGGGCGCGTGGAGCCAGTGCGGGTGCTGCTGCGCGCTGCTGCCTCCGTCAATATGGCCTCGCTGGATGGGCAGATCCCGCTGCACCTCTCGGCACAGTACGGCCACTACGAGGTGGTAAGTGAGAGCCCAGCACCACCCACGCAGCCACCCCGGGTCTCTCTGGGGGTGTGCGGGTGGGGGCAAACCCCATCGTGCCAGGCAGGAGGGAGGCAGGGGTGTGGGATGATGCTGAGCCCCTGTACCACGTTGCTCCCCCGCAGTCAGAGATGCTGCTCCAGCACCAGTCCAACCCCTGCCTCATCAACAAGGCGAAGAAAACCCCCCTGGACCTGGCCTGCGAGTTCGGGCGGCTGAAGGTGAGGGCTGGGGGGCTCTGCCCTGCACCGGGCACTTCTCGGGGGCAGCTCTGGAGCTGGCTGGCTCCTCTGGAAGCAAAGCGCTGGGTCCAGCCATGACCACTCTCCCTCCTCCACGAGTCTCAGAGCCTGGCAGGTAGCACCTGCCTCATCCCACAGCCAGGCAAGGCCGGATCCTGAACCTGGGAGCTGCAGGTTTTGCTCCTGACCTCACAGCAGGGCAGCATCAGGCTGGGAGAGAAGCCAGGAGTCCTCACTCCCTGTTCCCTGCAGCCTCCCCCCGCCCAGCCCAGCTTTGCTCCCATTTAAGCACAGATAGGCTGAGCTGGCTAATCCCCACAAGCCCTGAGTGCCCAGCCCCACTTGGCTGCTCGAGGTCCCCAGCAGGGCTCATGGGGACGGGGCCACCCCATGCTCTGGGAGACCCCGGCCCAGCCTCTATCACACCACCGGGCTGGGCTGGATTGTGGCCAGCCAGACCGTCCCATGCCCCACCGGGGAGGGGGCCAGGGGATACTTCCATTTTTGGAGTATCTATAATGTCTGCAGCTATAAACAGGGCAGTAAAAATAACTCCTCTGTGCCTCTGGGCTGCCCTGAGATGCTGAGAGTCGCTCTGGGCTTGGAGAGACTGGAGCATTTTAGGACTTGGTCTGAAAAGCCCGATTATGGGAAGACTATTTCTGGCTGTTGTGACCTTTTACAGCCCTTTTGCAACAGTGTGGCCCTGCCAAGCACTGACCAGCTCTGGCCGAGCTCTGGGGCTGCAGATGGAGGGAAGCAGTGGGATGGGGAGCAGAGGGCTGGCTCCAAGGGAGAGCCCCTTGCTGGGAGGGTGCAGGTGGGGGTACCAGCACCCAGCTGCTCACCCCTGTGCCCCGTGCAGGTGGCCCAGCTGCTGCTGAACAGCCATCTGTGCGTCGCCCTCCTGGAGGGACAGTCCAAGGATGCCACCGACCCCAACTACACCACCCCGCTGCACCTGGCAGCCAAGAATGGGCACAAGGAGATCATCAGGTAACCCCCTGCCAGGCCGGGGCACTGCCCTATCCTGGAAAAACCCATCACGGCTTCAGTCCCGCTTCCTTCCAAACCCACCTCCCTGCTGCGGGCTTCAGTGTGTCGTCCCTAAAGCCTCAGCGGTGAAGGGGCTGTCCCCATCACAGAGCAGCCCATCGCCTGGCCCTGATGTCCATGTTCATGCCTCTCCCTCCTTCCACCAGGCAGCTACTGAAGGCTGGGATCGAGATCAACAAGCAGACAAAGACAGGCACAGCCCTGCACGAGGCCGCGCTCTACGGCAAAACGGAGGTGGTGCGGTTGCTGCTGGAGGTGAGCGTGGTGGGGACAGGGCTGCACAGGGGGGACAAGGCCCTGGGGGTCAGCCATCACCCCCTTCCCCTCGGTCCCTCTGTCTCCCGTGGGTCCGGCAGCAGGTGTGGGGTCTGGCCATGACCATGTCCCCTCATGGGCAGGGCGGCGTTGATGTGAACATCAGGAACACCTACAACCAGACGGCGCTGGACATCGTGAACCAGTTCACCACCTCGCACGCCAGCAAGGACATCAAGCAGCTGCTGAGAGGTGAGGTGGGACCAGCACGCAGCTGGGCGCTGCCTGCCACTGAGAGGGGCTCCTTCCCTCTGGGACCTGCCTGGGGCTCCCAGTGCTCCTGAACAGCCTCTCAGCGTCAGCATCCCAGTCCTGTCAGACATGCCCCCATCCTCCATGTGGGCAATGTCCAGAGATTGGGTCCTTCCTGCAGTATTAATGTTTTCTTCTCCCCTCTCCTCACTCTTGTTTTCTCCCTCTGCCCTCTCTGAACTGCTCTCTTTCCTCCCTGTACTCTGGCACCTTCTTTCTTTCCTCTGTCCCTTGTCTTCAGAGGCATCAGGAATCCTGAAGGTCCGAGCTTTGAAGGATTTTTGGAACCTCCACGACCCAACTGCTCTCAACGTCCGGGCAGGAGACGTCATCACGGTGAGGCTACTCCCTGCTCCCTGTCCTCCAGCCCTGCCATGACCCCAGGTATCAACCATGTCCCTCTTGTCCCCACGGCAGGTCCTGGAGCAGCATCCAGATGGGCGATGGAAGGGGCACATCCACGACGCTCAGAAAGGCACTGATCGGGTTGGGTACTTCCCCCCCTCCATCGCTGAAGTCATCAGCAAGCGAACAGGTCAGTGGCCATCCTCGGCATGCTGGGGACAGTCCCCTGTATGAAACCATCCCAGCCCCTCCTGTAGGACAGGTCCCCGCAGCCCTGGCTAGCTTGGTGGGGTGGTAATTTGGGGGTTGAGGCTCAGATATCCCTCCCACGCTGACTCCTGCACGAGCTCTGACCACGCGTGTTTTGTCTTTGAATGCAGGCATGGTTGTCCCCCGCGTGGCACCCGCGCACCAGCGCCAGGGTCCCCCCGGGGCCCTCCCGGCCCCCCCTGGCGGGTTGCAGCACCTCCCCGACGAGTGTCCTCACCAGGCAGTCCCGAGCGTCCCAGCGGCCTATGGCCACCTCACCCTAACCCGGACGGCCCCGGGCCCTGACAGCTCAGGTCAGGGGTGCAGCTGGGGAGGGAGAGGGGCTGGGGACCTTCCCCTGTTCCCAGCCCTGCCCGTGCAGGGGGACACAGCGGGAGACTCTCCTTCCACCTCCTGGTGGGGAAGCAGCCAGATGAGAGGGAGCAGGCGCAGGGAAAGGGAGTTTAGGCGAGCCCGTAGAGCAGCCCCTTCCCTCCCCCTGTCCTTGACCAGATGCGTCCCCACATCCCCTTGGTGCGTCCCTTGCCAGCCCAGGTCACCCTGTCTGTGTTGTGTGTGTTGGGAGGCGGGAGGGACCGATGCATCATCTTGTGGCCGGAGGGATCTCGTGGGAGGCTGGTTTTTACTGGCATCACTGTGCTGGCACACGGGTCCCTGCCAGGGACCTCTGTGCCCTGTGTCAGCCCTGATCCTGGGGCGCTGCTGACAACCTCCCCACCTGCCCTGAGCAGCAGGAGACAGGAACAGTGTGGGCAGCGAGGGCAGCATCGGGAGCATCCGCAGTGCCGGCAGCGGCCAAAGCACCGAGGGCACCAATGGGCAGAGCACCAGCATCCTCATCGAGAACGCCAGGGTAGGCGCCAGCCCCTGCTTCCCCCATGCTGCTCCCCCAGGCCTGGCTCAGGCTGGAGAGGGAGCCCCAGCACCTTCCCTGTCACCCCTGCACTTCCTAGCGAAGGAGGGGCTGCAGGAGCTGAGCATCCTCCACCAAACACCTATTTGCTGTCAGGACTCAGCAGAGAGATGCTCCCAGGGGGTCCCCAGTTGCCCCCCATAGCACAGTTGGCCTTTTTGAGAAGAGCTGGAGGCTGTGGTTGGTACCGCACAGCATCTCCATCATGTCCTGTGGCATCTGAGAGGAGAAAAAGGGCCCTGGGCCAAATCCTGCCCAGATCTCTTTCTAGGGACCAGCCCTTCGCTGGCTGAAGCTGTGCCCAGCAGCCCAGCACGGGAACCCCAGCTCCACTCCTGGGGGTGCGATGGGGCTTGTCTCCCTCCTCCACTCACTTCTCCTCTCCCCCAGCCGCTGCCCTCCGCCGGCGACGACCTCCAGCAACACCTTTTGGGATCAGAGCCACGCAATGGGCAGTTGACCTCCCCGGCAGGTGAGGGATGTCCCAACTCCATGGGGCCTTGGGGACAGCCATCGCCCTGGCCCTGGGGGGGCTGCTCCCTGCTCGAGTGCCTCTGTGACAGTTCTCCTCTGTCCTCTCTGCCAGGGCCACCGAGCCACCAGGCCCCAGGCAGCTGCCCTCCTGGAGACAGGGTCTTCTCCCACCAGTTCTTGCGGCCTGAGCAGCTCCTTGAGGGGAAGGTAACTGGGCCAATTGGGAACCTGGTGTGCTGGGTGAGAGGGACACATGTGGGCTCTCAGCCCAGCTCTCGCTGCACTGGGGACACAGGGGTCTGGGTCTTGAGGACACTGGGGACAGGTGGGCCCAAGGAAATCCTGTCGTCTTGCCTGGAGCAGCCAGGTGCCTGCAGCCACCGTCACAGGCTGCTCTTTGCCCCGACCTCTCCCCAGGACGCAGAAGCCATTTACAACTGGCTGAGTGAGTTCCAGCTGGAGTCGTACACCGCCAACTTCCTCAACGCCGGCTACGACGTCCCCACCATCAGCCGCATGACCCCGGAGGTAAGGCAGGTCCTGCCCCACCCTGGCCAGCATCCCCCCGAGCTGCTGGCTGCAGGTCCCCACTGCCCCACGCTCCCCGTGCCCCTGCTGACCACAGCCCCACTCTACTCACATTAGGATCTGACAGCCATCGGCGTGACCAAGCCGGGCCACAGGAAGAAGATCTCCACTGAGATCGGGCAGCTCAGCATCGCCGAGTGGCTGCCCAACTACATCCCGGTGAGTACCTGGCATGGGGGCTTTTGTTCAGCACCCTCTTTCCACCAGGTTTTTTTCTGAGTTGTCTTTACCCCAGCACAGGACAGGAGCGGGGTCTGTAAGTAAATATATGCTGCAATGGCCTGTGGTAATGCAGTCAGAGAGACCCCAAAAATGCAGTGTCCTGGCCAGGGGCAGGGCAGGGATGGGTGAGGGTGCTGCCCATGCCTCAGTGCTCACAGCAACATCTCTGCTCTTTGCAGGCTGACCTGATGGACTGGCTCAGTGCCATTGGGTTGCCCCAGTACCACAAAAAGCTGGTGAACAATGGCTACGACTCCATCACCATTGTCACAGACCTGACGTGGGAGGATCTGCAAGAGATCGGCATCAACAAGCTGGGTGAGTCCCTGCCTCCGTGCTGGGGTGGCCCAGGGCAGCCAAGTTTCCCACCCAGGTCCCCATGCCCCATTCTCCCTCAGGCTGGAAGGTGCTGGCGTGTCCTGAGCACCCGGAAAGGGCAGTTTGTGGCTGTCCCTAAGGTCTCCTCTTGGCACGCTGGGGCCGGGATGAGCCAGGTGGACGCTGGTTGTAGTTTGCTCCCTCCCATAGGCAGGGTTTGAATAACCCAGAGGCCTTTGCCCCAGTTGGTGATGTGACCATGACTCTTCTTGGCCAGGAAACAAAGGCCTTGGGGGCCAGAGCTGACCTAACGCCCCTTTCCTGTTGCAACCTTCCCGCAGGCCACCAGAAGAAGATCATGTTGGCCGTCAAGAAGCTCAGAGACCTCCGCAAAAGCCTCAACCAAGCAGAAGCAACTCTGGCAAGACGCAAAGTCCCCGGTGCCCTGGACATTGTCACAATCGAGTCACTGGAGAATGGGGAGTGCCAGTCCCCACACACCCCCAAAATGATGACCTTCCAGGACAGCGAGCTCAGCTACGAGCTCCAGACAGCCATGTCCAACAGCTGCCACGAGACACTCGGCATCAAGAGCAGCCAAGGGATATCACGGAGCCAGGAGAGCATCGGGGTGCGGTCCCGGGGCTCGGGGCACTCGCAGGACAATGTGCTGTCCCGGCACCTCTCCAGCCCCTCGCAGGAGAGCCTGGGCAGTGGGGAGAGCAGCAGCAGCAGTGGGCAGTCCTGCGCGCCGCCCCGCAGCAAGGAGAGCCCGGCCAGCCTGCCGGGACAGCCCAGTCCCGAGCCCTACGGGAAGCTCGTCTCCCCCGAGGGGCTGAACGGCTATGCCAATGGCGGCGGGGGCAGCCCTCTCAAGGAGAGGAACCTGCCCGAAGGCATGGATCAGTATGCCCGGCCGGTGGCTCAGAAAGGTGCCGGGACACCAGCGGTCACCCCCTGTACTCCTCCCCAGACCCCCAGCAAGGCAACGGCCCCATACGTCTTCATGTACCCACATGTCTCCTTGAAATCCCCGACGGTCCCTTCCCTCCTGGGAGCAGAGCAGCCCAAGACCCTGGCACACCCGTACCCCTCCATCTCCTCCGGACAGAAGAGCAGTCTGCAGACATCAGCCCAAAAAGCCTTCTCCTACCTGCACAGCCAATGTGGCCCCACAGAGCCGCCCCCCATGTCGCCCACGGCTGGGGCGGCCCCGGGCGCCTGGCAGGCTGGGGAGCAGCACAACGGGGGCGAAGGCTTCAAGTACAAGAAGCGTTCACACAGCCTGAACCGCTACGCACTGTCGGACGGGGAGCATGAGGAGGAGGAGGGGGTGCCCACCAGCACCCTGGGCTCCTACGCCACCCTGACGCGGCGGCCGGGCCGCAGCCAGATGCCGCGGGCCTGCGTGCAGGCGGATGCCAAGGTGACCCGCAGCCAGTCCTTCGCCATCCGGGCCAAGCGCAAGGGCCCTCCACCGCCACCTCCCAAGCGCCTCAGCTCTGTCTCCAGCGCTCTCGCTGCTGAGGCAGACGGCGAGCAGCCCCCTGACCCCGAGCGGCAGCCCGCAGCCCCCCAGGACATGGCCGACGTGGGTGCCAGCCCTGGTGACACCGGCCGTGGCAGGACAGTGAAGAGCCTGGCAGCTGCGCTGGAGGGGACACCGGGGGCGAGTCCACCCAAGCCCCTCCTGGCCCCAAAACCGCTGCATGTGGCTCAGGACTGTCTCCCCAGGGCAGATGTGGATGATGAGTCCTACGATGGCAGCGACACCAGCAGCACCACACTTTCTGATGCCAGCAGGGACCCCTTCGAGAGCAGCAAGCCACGGAGACGGACATTCAGTGAGCCCAGCGCTCCCATGACAGAGGTGGCTGCGCAGGGCGGGCGGGAGGACGCCTGCTCGGACACGGAGGAAGAGGCCAAGCCGGGGGTCTCCTCCTCATCCTCCCAGAACAGCTCCAGTGAGTGCATCCCCTTTGCAGAAGAAGGCAACTTAACCATCAAACAGCGGCCAAAGCCCACGGGGCACCCCAAGGCCGACACAGCCGTGCCGGACACAGAGCCCAGTTCCCAGCCGGTGGAGCCCCCCTGCTCCGCTGGGAAGGAGCCGGCGGTGCCCACTGCTGCCAAGGAGCCGCCCGTGCTGGAGTTCAACCTCACCGAGTCAGACACGGTGAAGCGCCGGCCCCGCTTCAGGGAGCGGGAGCCGCTGCAGGCGGTGCTGAAGGCGTTCAGCATGGCGGGGCAGGATGAAGCAGGGGCCAGCCCAGCACCCCAGTATGCCCAGGCCCAAGCAGTGAGCATCGCGGGCCCCGCCGTGCCGGCACCGGCACCACGAGCCGGGATGGCCGGGGATGCCTTTGACGACGACAGCGTGGAGTTCAGGATTGCTGAGATAGAGAAAAGTATCTTGTCACTGGAGAAAGGGATCAAGAAGGCACCGAGTCCCACCAAAGCCCCCAGCCCCACGGAGCTGCTCGGCACTGCTGTGGTGAGGACGCCTGCTCCAGGTACGTGGGCTTGTGGGGGTGTCTCTGAGGCGGTGGTGGGGCCAGAGGCTCCCTCCTGGTTGGTACAGGAGGCAAGGAGGACGTGGGCCACCACGTGCCACGAGTGCCTTTCCTTTGCAGATGTCCCTGCCAAGCACACCTCCGTGGCATCCACCAAGCTAGTCTTCTCCGGGCCCAAAACCATCTACCAGCAGGTCCTGCAGCCCTCCCGCCACACCGTTGCTCCCTGGGCGGCCACCGAGGCAGTGCCAGATGTGATCGGGTCCCTGGCTGGTCCCGGCTCGCTGACGCTGGAGGCGGGCAAGGTCTTGGCCAAGCCTTTGGCAACTGCCCCGGGGGCTGCCCTGGTCCAGCAGCGGCTGGAGCAGACCAACTCCACCCTGGCCGCCACACTGCAGGAGGCCGAGAAGAAGATCACGGTGGAGGAGGCGGAGAGGTGAGGCAGCATGGGGGGTGAGGGAGATGCCAGGAATTGGGAAACCCCCAGCGAGGGCAGGTGAAGGGCTGTGCACGGGCACCTGCCTGCACCACAGCAGCTCACACGTGCTCGAGTCCGGCTGCGTGCTGACCTCTGGGAGGGTTAGGTCCAGCCTGGCCAACCCTACCCCATCAGCACATGAAGCCGTGGGGCAGTGCATTGACCGGCTCTCCCTTTCCTCCCCAGCCACCCCGGGGCCGTGCACTCAGCCAAGAACATCCTGGAAGACATCAGCAACATGTTCGATGACCTGGCTGACCAGCTGGATGCGATGCTGGACTGAGACTTGCTCCCTCCTTCCCCTCCCTGCCTCCGGCTGCTCCGCCAGTGCCCGTCGTGGCCGGGGGAGAGCGGATCCAGCACCGAGCGGTACCTCCAGGTCTCTCCAGCTGCCTCCCTCCCTGCACTTTGCACTGCGGCTGGGAACGCAGCTGCCCCTCCTTGCTCACCCCTGGCTCCGTACCACACGTGCCAGCGCGGCCACGGGCTGGTTTCTGAGGGGGTCAGGCATTTCCCACCAGACTGGCAGCAGGAGGAGAGCCCAGAGGGGCTGCACATGCAGTCCTGGTGGCCACGGAGAAGCCCTCACTCCCTTGCACAGAGCTGAGGAGCCTCCACAAGGGACCTTTCTCTTTCCCTGCTGCATTGCTGAGTCCTGCCTCTTATTATTTATCCCCTGCCAACAATGTGTCAAAGGAGAGACCTCCCCGGGCAGCCGCCACCGAGCTGGCTATTTACTGAGCAGATCCCAGCCCCGGCAAGGCCTGACAGCAGCTAAAAGAAGACAGGGCTTGTCGCAATTTGGCAGCTTGCGGAGCGAGAAGGAACCTTTCTGCTTTATTTGTTGCTTTTCCAAACGCATCAGCGTCAGGCAGCGTGTAATCCAAGTGGATCGAAATCCCTCCGGTGGGACCCACAAACCCGAGACGGGGCTGGCACAGCCTGCGAAGCAGCGGATGCTCCGCCACGGCCCTGCCGGACATGGAGCTCTACCTGCCCCTTCCCCAGCGATGAGGATGGTGATGGCAGCACCGAAGGCCTGGGCATTTGTGCCAGTCCGGCTGGATCGTGCTGCTAAATGCAGGCTGCCCTCTGCCGACACCGTGCCTACGCAAACCACCACCCCGATGCTTCCAGGGTGAAGTAGTAGCGTGGTTAGTGCTTTTTTCCCTTTTTTTTTTTTTTTACCTCCCCTATCCCTTTTTTTGGGAGAAAATGGCCCCTTTTCCCACTCCCCCTCCCTGCTGGCACAAACTCCGCTGCGAGCGTTGTTAAACAGTAGCAGCGTTTGGGACTCTGCGAGATGCTTCCTTGCAGCCCTCAAAGCCGGCGGGAGTGTGACCCCGCGTGCACTGGGTGAATTCAGCTCGGCAGCAGCTACTGTGCACCCGGCTGGATGCGGTCACAGCCCCGTGGCTGCAGCGGGGGAGCAGCGGCGATAGCTCCTTGCATCCAAGCGGTAGGAGCGGCTGCATAGCTTGAAGACAGATTTCTCTCGCAGGATCTGTTTAGTAGCACATGTCTAAATATGTCCAAGAGCCCCGAACTTGGCTTGCGCTCGGCATGCCAAGCAAATGAAAGCATCGGAGCACCAGAAGGGAACCTAACATTTTACTAAAGTGTCATTTGCTACAAAAATTCCAAACAAAGGGAAAAAAAAATTCCACGTATCCCCCCTTTTTAAAAAAAATCACCAACACAAAACCAAACTGGAAAGGGAGAAGGTGGCTGAAGAGGCAGGTGCTTCCCAATCCTTTTGGGAGTTTGTGAGTGAATTGGTCCGTTCGCAGCCCCTCGCCCCCTTGCAGGGTCGGGGGAGCAGCCCCTGTGAGCAGAGCCCGCCCGGACCTTCGCGAGGGTCTCGCTCACCGGTTGTGCCACGGGCCGGGCAGGCGGGAGGTGCCAGCCTGGCTTCTAGGCTGAAAAGCAAGATGAAAAAGCCCTGGAAAGAAAAAAAAATCATGTCGTTGGCTGGGACTTGAGGTCAGTTTGAGGCGGTTAAGATGCTTCTCTCCTGGCTAGTTGGTTGCTCTGATTTATATATCACATTGAGTGTATTTAAATGACCGTGTCTGACAGGCAAGTGCTACGTCGTGGACCCGATTGTTTTTAAATAGCTACAACCAGTGGCACTTTATCAAAAGGTTTGCAGAAACCTTTTAAAACTGATTTTTACTCTGAGTCAACCTGGGACAAGCCCAGTTATTTTTTTCCAATGTTGATAAACTGTAAATGTTTTTTTTAAAGGCCAATGTATATATTTTAAATGTGATTTATTATATATATTTACTAACCAGAATTGCAAGTCTTGTACTCTAGGGTCAGGGATAAGAGGACACTGGGGTGGAGCTGTCGCTGTCTGAGCCACCTGAGGGCAGCACCACGCTGCTCTCATTGTCAATAAGGGAATTAAACATTTGATTTTGCAGAAGAATGCCTATTTTTTAAGCTCTAGATCTCTATTTTGAAGCTACTGTATGGTGTGTAAGTTATGTACACTGCAACTGGGACTAACTGATCCCAGCTGCACCTGCTCTGTGCAGCAAGACAGTGAGGGGAAAAAAATAGCCCATGTAATCACCAGACTGACAACAGATTTTAAACCATCTGCTCTGTTTGTGTTAATCATGTGTTTTGTTTTTCCACTAACATCCATTAAGACTAAAATCTATTAAACAGCGGGGCATATTTTACCCTTTTGATAGTTTTGCCTAGTTGTGTCCTTCGTGTCAAATCGCACAAGCTTGTCTCCTACTCTGTCTGACGTTCACTGAGGATCAGCTTTATCCTGCCCCTCAAGTGCTTAAGACCTGGGTTTCCTCAGATAATCTCTCCTGGCAAGAGTCCTGCTGTCGCCTCCAGCGAGGTTAATGTTCAGTTTGAGTCTTACCACCACGGCAGGAAGGTGGTGGGAGCGCTGGGGACCAACACTACCTTCCAGTGCCCAGCTTTGGGCACGTCTGAAGCCTCAGCTACCCCTGCCTGCCAGGCAAAGCGTTCCTCCATCCTCCCTGCTGACACCAGGTCCTGCTTTGCTCGGAACAAGAAGCCCAGGCCTCCTCATCTCGCCACACTGCTTTTCTCCAGTGCACACAGCGCCTGTTCCACCTCACCCCGGCCTTTCATCCAGAGGCTTCAAACCGTGCCGCCAGCCACGATCGAAGCAGTGCCTGGGAACAACCACGGGTGCTGTGCCTGGGGCCCAGGAGACCACCAGGTAAGCACACTGTTCTTCTGAGGGAACAGGCATTCAGAGCTGGACAATTTGCCCAAAGCTGAGCAGAAATTGGGGAAAAAAGTGCCAGGATCGGGTCCCAGAGGAGCATCAAGCTCTTGGGCTGTGTCCCTACAACAGGTGAACTGGGTAACTCGGGTCCTATGACACAAGCAGCCACACACATTTCTGCCTCCTCGCTTTGCTGAGTGCAAACTCCCTCCCACTCTCACTGTGTGTGTTATCCAAGACAATCATTTATTGCCGTTCATACACTGGATGCGTGTGGGTCTGGGTTTGGTTGGGTTTTTTTATACAATTTACAGTTTTAATACAAATCAAGTATTTTTACATACATCCCAAAAATTTAATATAAAATATACACCATTTAAAAACATCTTGATGTAGGAAATTTCTTTCTGAAGCCGTGTACCCTGACCCTCGGATACCTCAAAGGCCGAGGGAAGGGTGGCATTGGCGAGACCATCCAAAAGGCTCCATCATACGCCTCGGCTCCCTCCAAGTCTAGCAGGGGAAGGAGGGTGCAGGAAAATAAACATTAGTGGTCACCCAGAGAAGGAAACCGTGGAGGTGCCTCCTCTAAAGGAAGGTGTGGCCAGCAGGAAGCCCCGGTATCTGCTGCCTTTTATCACCTACACCAGTTAGTGGCACAGGGCAAGAGCTAAGGTCTGGGGGGAGAAAGTTGCTCTGCAGGAATAGCAGTGAGCAGCTCGGTGCTGCCTCTGACTCCAGCTCAGAGAAGACCATACCCCACCTTCAGAGAGAAAAGCTGATTTTGCAGGTGCCAGGGTAATAGGTCTGGAGCTGGCATATAGTGAATTAAGTGAGACTGAGGAAGATGCAGCTTGTTCTCCCTGAGCCAGGCAGCTCTGCAGGCCCGAGAGGAGTGAAGGCAGAGCTTCACTCGCTGGCAGAGGTGAGCAGACCCGCTCTGCAAGCAGGAGGGGCCTGGTACCGCTGCTTTGCAGGAGAGCAGCCCTGCGTTTCCCCAGTGAGCTGCTGGCTCACTGTCCCATGCAACCCTGCCAGCAGCAGGGAATCTAAACATCCACTCTCCAGCTGTAGGATCAGGGTCCAGGCCTCTGAACACCCCCAGCTGCCCCCTGTCCCCAGAGCTCAGAGGCTGGCTGTACCCCTGCTTTGCTCTCTACCAGACCCACTGCAGGGAGAAGGGTATTGCTTAGAGACACGCAGTGCGTGTTCTCTGGTTATGCTGCAATCTAAGGAAGACAAGGTGGAGCAGCAGGGCAGAGCTTGGGGGTTCCCAGCCAGCTCCCTGTCAGCCAGGGAAGGACCAGCAGCCATTTGTTAATCTCAGGTATCAAAGGGGAAGTAACAGCTTAGTGTTAATATTGGGAGAAAACCAGTGCCAGGCTTTACCAGCTTTTTAGCCAGTTTTTAGAACTAGGAAGGTAGTCAACATCTCCATGAGCTGCAAATACTCTGGTAGCCAAGCCTGTGTGCTTCTGTGTGGCCCTCAACTGCCAGCCCACAACAGCACCAGTCTTCCCAGTACAGCTGGGGTTTGTTCAGAGCTCAAGAGCATTTGTGCTGTACTGGGGCAAATCATGGTTTGCAGCAGCCCTCAGGGGAAGGTTTCCCCCAGTCAAATGAAGACGGGACCTCCAGAAAAACAGAGAACACGTGTGAGGGCAGCAGCATGGAGGGGAGAGACTTCCAAACATTATCACAGAAAGATGTGATGAGGGGTTTTCCTGTGCCTTGGAGAGCAAGCACCGGCTGCAGCACAATCTAGGACTGGGAAAGGAGCTGTCCACCAGCTCTGTGTTAGTCACAACTGCAAGATGTTGATAATTCTGCTCAGAAAGACATCCCCTTCCCTCCATGGCAGGATAGGCAGGTCTCAGGTTTAGCTATGGCCCTCTCCAGCAGGCATTTTACTGAAGCAGAATGGCAATTCAAATCACAAAAATGAGGACAGTTATAAACCTCTCAGGGGGTTGTTAAGGCAGGTAAGAGCTGGCTCAGCAGGGCTGGAGGAAGCTGAGCCATGCTGACTCCCTGCAGGCAGACAGAGCTGCCCTCCTGACTCCCTCTGCACCAGATCACTAGGGTCGAATGCGGGCAGCTTTTCTTAAAGCCCTACCCCATCCCTCTCCTCTCGAAGAACTCACCAGCCGGCATATGGCTACAGCAATAACGCTAGAGGGCAGGCCTGGCCCAGCCTGGCCATCGCAGGGGCCTTCCCAGCACCCTGCCAGAGACCTTTCCTACTGGCCCCTCGGGAAAGTGAGCTCCAGTCCTCACCTGGCACCCAGCACTCCTGCAGCTGCAAGAGAGCTGGCTCCTTTGCCCCAGGACACAGGGACGGGGAGGTGGGTGAGAGCACGCACAGGCATGCACACACACATCATCCAGGAGATCACACAGAGATGGAAAAACAAAATGGGTTTCGATAGAAATCTCTTGCTTCAGCAGCCCTATGTCTCCCATGCTGGCCCCAGATTCTCCTGCCAGGTCCAGGAAACCCATCTGTTCACACAGAGGGAAGGATTCGCTTCATTTCAGCTTCACCATGACACTAACAAAAACCTCTAGTAATAAATAAATAAAGGAAAAGCAGTCTGAACTGCCACCCGAGCTTGCAGGCTCCCTGGAGAGTACCCTAGCAGGCTGGGTGGGGGCTGCATACCTGCTGGGGGATCCTGATAGCAGTGCCCTGCCTGAGGCCCCTGGAAGGTGCTGATGTAGTTTTGCAAGGAGGCTGTCTGGTTTGCATGTGTGAGGGAAAACTCCCCGAGCCTTTGGTGCAGCCACTCTCCCAGTGCAGGATGTGGCTGTGTGGCCCTGGCTCCAGGGAACTCGAGCTGGGAGTGTTTAAAATGGTGAATTCATCCCCAGCTTTGTTTCAAACTGCAACTTCTGCCTCTTTTGGTAACGGACCCGGACCCTGGAGAAGGCAGAAGAAAGAAAAGAGTCAGCATGTGGAGGGGTGAAAGGCAAGCAAGGCTGTCTCACTGCGATTCCTGAGCTGCACAGCCCCAAGAAGCAGGGAAGCCCCTGGCCTGGGCCCTGTGATACCCTGGGAGATCCAGAGAGCAACCCATGATCTCAGTCCTACCCCATCCAGCCAAGTCCCATCTCCAGGGCCACCAGACGCAGCAGAGAGAGGTCCAGAAATCTTTCCCAGGAACAGAGACAGTGGTTCTGTCCCCATCAAGTTCCCTCTATTCCCCGCTGCTTTTCCTCACCAACCCATTTCCTGAATCAGTGCTCATTAGCGTTAACTCCCAGCTCTGGCTGCTCCCTGTGCTAGTAAGGACAGCCAGTCACTTTGCCTGCTACTAATTCTTGGCTTCAGCCACTTCCCGTGAAAATGAGTCCCACAGCGCCGGCACTGTGTGGACGTATTTCCTCTGCTGTGATTCAATGCCTCTCTGTCCTCATGGGATGAGATGGACAGAACAGCCCTCTCCAATTCCACACTGGTATTTCAGAGACCTTGGCTGTCTCCCTCCCATTGGTTTGAGATAAGGAAATTTTGGTCTCCCTTCCTGCTCCCAATCACTGCCACTGCCCTTCCCTGACCCTCCTTCCTCCCCTGCGCTTCCTCCCTGAGAGGTGGAGCATGAGCTTGCATACAATAGCCAGGTGACTTACACAATGCAATCATCTTTTCCTTTTTATTCCCCACCCTGTTCCCCACGGATCATTTTTCTGCAGCTCAAGGCCAGGCTGGAGGCTCCAGCCCTTTCTCCCCATCTTCCCAACTACCCCCATACCTGATTTCATGCAGCTTGACAATCTCATTGATGATAACCACAAGGACCAAGGAAAGAAAACCCAGGAGCCATGAGACCGGGGAGATGGAAACGTGGTTAAAGGTCAATGAAGAATTGAGGTTTTCCCAGAGTTTCAGGTCCAGCACAGTCTGAGCCACTTGCCCCAGCAATCTAAGACCATAAACAGATACAGCAAATCTCAGCAGAGCTCACAAGCTTCCCAGGATCTGCAGATCAGGGTTCAGGCCCAGATGTTAACACTCCTGAGTTCACAACAGAGACCCCTCACCAACTGAGCAGTGGAAAACAATTGCCAGGTACTATAATTTTCTCAGCACCAGCTTGCTGGTGCTGAAGCAGGTCTAGAGCCCTCCTTCCTCCAGCATTCTGGAGTGCCTCATCGGAGCCTGGGGATACTCACACAACAGCCACAGTGAGTGTCCACCACCGGTTGGAAAGGGGGCTCTTCTTCCACAGCGGCTTGGTGCGATGGACGTGGGTGATGGATATGAACACTATGGGGACAGATGGAAGAGGGGGTTATTTAGCATCACACAGAAATACAACACTTTACACCAACAACTACTGCTCTAAGGGATATGGGGTTTATGTCCCTGAAACCAACCTTTCAGACCAGACCCCACAGCAATTCCAAGTCCCCAGGTACAGAGGGTAGCGGGGAATGCAGCAGTAGTACTGCACGGGATTACTCACTCTGGGGATGCCAAGGCTGGTTTGCAGCCTGGCATGCTAAAACAGATCAGGCAAAGGACCAGAACTAGGGAGTTGGGGGGTGGGATGGGGGTACTCTTGTCTCTGGGTCACTGCAGGCCTGCACCAGTGGAAAGCTCCAGCCTAGAGAAAGATATTTAGCCAAAGACCCAGAGCCGTCTGCACAGGACAGAGCATTTACTCAGCTTTTGTCTGGGCTCTTCAAAACAGCATTTCCCACCTGTCAGGCAGAGCACCCATGCCTAGCCTCAGTGGTCTGAAGGACACAAAACAGTAATGCAAGCTACCTCTCTCCAAAGTAGGGCTGCCCCTCAAATCAGGAAGAGTTTCTGTTGGCCTGGACACCCTGCACATCTCAACATGCAATGCTCTGCCCGGCACCAAGGCACAGCCCACATGACATGGTGGAAAGGGAGCAGAGACCCTTTAAGGTTGTCAGAGAGCAGCTGGACCTACTCTACCAGGCAATCATGTGCAGGTGATGAGGGTCAGCCAGGAGCTGGCTCCCTGCCCCTCCAGAGGGTTTAAAAAGGCTTCCAGCTCACACCTGCACTAGTGCTCTTTGGGGAAAGGAAATGGGGTGCTTCCCAAAATGGCAGCAAGCACATAAGGACTTCTGAGGCAGGGAATATTTTTGGAGACCTGCAGGATGCTGCTCACTGATTTGCAAGAAGGCAAAGAGGGATGCTGCTCTTCTGGTGAGACTGGAATGGAACTGATGCTTCAGCAGGCTGGCAGGAAGCAGAATCAGCTCTGAAGGTGAGGTCTTTATTCTGTTATGGCAATGTTTAGTAAGAAAAGGGGCTTTATGCCTGTGCTGAGAGACCACTGCAGTGTCTGCTTCTACCAGGAAGTTTGTGCTCTGGCATAGGGGGTAAAGAAAGAGGCAAAGGATGCAAGTTTTCCCCCAGAGTGTGGAATGGAGGTCTGGAAACAAGGACTTACCTGTGTGTAAAACAATCAGGCCAGCTGTGAGCTTCTGGGCTACGAGAAGAGCATTGGAAAATGTTCCAAACCAGTCAGGAGCACCATCAGTATTGCTAGTAAATGAGATGACACGGGAAAATGTCAACAGTGGGGACTTACTGCCTGACCTGTCCCATCAGGGCCGTGTCCTTCTCTGAGAGAACTAAGTGTGAACTTGGAGCCAGGCTGTCCTAGTACCAGGAGGCAACAGTGAGCAAAGATGCAATTGTCAAGGCTGTAGAGAGACCACCCAGCCCTCTGTGGAGCCATTAGAGCTGATCATGCAAGAGTCTGAAGCTTGTTAGAGGGGAATCAGTTCCACCTGGGAAGGGCAAAAGCAACAGGCCCTGCAGGGTGAGGGGGTGTGTGCCAGGCTCAGTTCCTCACCTGTGCAGCATGATGGAGGAGCAGGCTGTGAGATTGAGGCTGGTAGCGTTCACCTCTTTGCAGGACTCATGCAGTGTGAACCCGAAGCAGATGAGGCAGGAGCAGATGGTCAGGCTGAATTTCAGCAGGAAGCAGAACAGGAAGTAGTGCTGAGTCTGTGAATAAGGGAGAGGCAGGAGGATGACATGGGCATGTCACTGGCCTGGCTTCCCCTGCATGAACCATCAGGGAATCAGTGGCTGCAAAAGACAAGCTGTAGTACAGATGAGATGCTGCACTGTGGATCTGCCCTGTGGGCATGCTGGCACTAAAGGGTTCCCTTCCTGTCCATGCCAGGCTTTTGGAGAGCATGGCTCATGCCATGGGCCAATTTACAAAGCAAGCTGGGAAGGCACAGGGCCTCAGATATGCATCAACACTGGGATAAAGTAGAAGAGAAAAATGTGTGAACGATTTTAATCTGATCAGCCACCTACCTTCTTAGGAATGGAAGTCAAGTTTTTTCCTGTTGCCATGGTCATGATGGAGCTGTGAGGAGGCTTTCCCAGGAGCGAGATGCTGGAGAAAGGTAAGATAGCCTCTCAGTAACAAGATCAGGCACCAGAACTATTGCTTTTTCATCTGTGTCTAACATTTGAACTGCAATAACCTCCTCAGACTGCTTGGAATATTGGCATTTACCTGGTCACTGTCTTAAGCATATGCTGTACAAGGTGTCATTCATGGCAGGTGCCGACAGGGAGAGAGGTGACCTCCAAATACGTGATGGGGAAGTGTACCCACCCATGGTGCCTTGGCCTGACACCCTAAGGCTCTCCATCACACTCCACCCAGTGCAACAGTATCAGGCTTAGAAGATGATTTTCAGCTGGAGGTTCATGCTACAAGATAATAGCAGCTCTGACAGTAGGCAGGGCTAACACAGCAGTACACAAATGCTCCTATCTGTGTTTCTAAGCAGCCTGTCAAAGCAGGTGCTTGGAATAATCCTTGCTGCTGCCTCAGCATGCTGTGGGTGATGTCAGCTTTCTTTTAACATGGACACCAGAGGCTGAGGGACTGGTCTGCGGGTGGGATGAAGGAGATTCCACCCTGATAGACTCACCTGAGCAGTGGGTAGCAGAAACAGGAGAGCCACACGATGTCCGTGGTACTGAGGATGGGGGGCAGCTGCACCAGGCAGGAGAGGAACTGGACAGGAACAATCCAGAGTGAAGAGCATGAGCAGTGCTAGGACAGTCTTGTTACCCAAAATGCCAATGTCCTACCCCAAAACCCTGGCATGAGCAGGTAACTAGGTGCCACTGCACAGTCCCTCCACATGTTCCAGGCTGCTGGCGCAGGTGCTGCAGGGGATGCCTTTCTCCAGGGGAAAAAGGGTTTGAAGAGAAACCCCTGTAGGAGGGTCAGGGAGAAGGGGCAATGCAGGCTGAAATCACATAGTCTCTAACTTTCACAAACATGCTGAATAAACCTGACTGAAAGCCACCTTCCTCTCTCGCAAGGCTGCCCCACTGCAGCCACCCATATCCATGCGAGCGCTCCTGTCCTCTGAGCTAAATGCTGTCCCCAGCCAGGCCAGGACTCACCTGAATGACAACCAAGGTCAGCTGGCACTGTAGCAGGAAGAGGAAACACTTGCGGATCCCATACGTTGCATGCCTGGCCTGGAAGGAAGCACAAGCCCTCAGAGCCCTTGCTGTGATGGGAGCAGTTATCAGCCAAGAGTAATCATTGGCAGGCAGGGGCAAAACATGTGGCCTGCTGGGGAAGTGGGAGGGGAGAGGATCTGGACACATTGTCAGCAAAAGGGTAAGGTCTCTGGCCTAAATGTGGAAGTTGTGAAGGAAAGGCAGAATTTAGCCAAGGGGTAAGTTTGTTTAAACCTCCTGGCTTTTCTGGGGTAACACTTCTCCCTAGCACTGCACTGTTCTCTGGCTAGGGATCCCTGCAAGTTTATACTTTATCTGGCTGAACAATATCTGTGTTCTGTTGCCACAAGGCACCGTTCCCAAACCATCCCCTACACCTCAGACCTGGCCAGGCAGGAAGAGTATCTCTGTTGTGCTGCCTGAACAAAGGACAGGAGACACAAGCAAAGCTAATGCTGGCAGCTTACTGTGGACAACTCAACAAGAATGCTCACATGTGCTCCTGGCTTTGTTCTTTGTGAGCTGTAGGCAGAGGGGCGAGTACTTGAGAGGGGATATGCCTGGCTTACCTGCTCTATGAGCCTGATGATGCTGGTACTCTCTTCTTGGCGGAAGGACATGGAGCAAGGCAGGCTGTTGAGCTGCCCTGAGAGCTGCAGTGGCGTGAGCTCATCGGAGATGTGAGTCATGGTGGTGCTGGTAGCATAACCAAAAGTCTCCCAGGAGCAGCGAGATGGGTAGAGGGGGTCCAGTGCTATACTGCAAGGACAACAAAGGAACATCAGCGGAAGTCCTCATCCCAGAGGAGAAATGGTTTCACTGCAGTCCAGCTTGTAAAGTCATGCTGTGCTGTGCCATGCTACCTCTATCTACCTCACTGGTAGAGAAGCCCTGAGCTGTGACATGAATTTAGAATCAATCTCCCTAGACTTTCAGTTAATCCCAGAGAAACAATGAACATATTTGGGTTTGTGGCTCAAGGTCGAGTTGGCTGATCCAGAGGGGCATTTTCACTCTTTTCACCCAGTGAGAAGCATTTGTAATGCCAGTTGGTGCACAGTAGTTCAACATGCAAGAGAGAAATATCTCTGTGTCAAGGGATGTAGGTAAGTCATCCCATCCAATACCACTCAAATCTCCCTTAGGGAGACAAATACAGCTAATAACAGACAGAGCAATTGTGAGCACAATCCATGGGTCTGGTGTGACCCGTGGCTAGGCACTTGCTGTGCTCAAGGCAAAGGCAGCTGGAGGAGTCTGGATCCTGCCCCACCTGATATCACTTTGCAGGAAGAGGCAGCTGTTCCGCAGGTTGGCAGAGCTTCCCAGACAGCAAGTCACCTCCCCGTACTCCTGCATGATTTTGATCATCTCACACATGGCTGCAGAGGGACAGAAGGAGAAACACAGTGCGTTATCTCATTATGCACACAAAGATGCAGTGCTTCACTCACCCTTTCCAGTCTGGATAACAAGCTGTTGGATCTTTGAAAATTATCCCAGCTGATATCAGTCATGTATAGTGAGTCCAAAGTCAAAGTACACAATTAGGTAGCTAATTAATTGCAGTCTAAGTGCCCTGTATACCTGCCTCCCGCAGGAAATGAGCTGTGATTCACAGAACTGTGACCCAGAGATTTGCATCTCTAGCATATCTCTTTCAGACCAGGGTTGTAGGTATAGCCTAGGTATATAATATAGATGGCTTCAGCATCAAATGGTCTTGCTAGAAAACAGCAGAAATTAAGTAAACCTAAATACAAACCTAAAATAAATACACAATTTTAAATTCTGCTCAGCAGCACATCACTACTGTTCCAAGTCTAAAGGAACAGAGGGAATCTAACAAAGCACTCTGAAAGCAGTGCCACACTTAGCTGTACTCAGAGGCAGCCCCTGTTCCTGCACTCCCACCACTATGCCTAGCCCTCATCAGGTTTTTTATCAACACCCTCCTGGGGCCTCTAAATCAAAGCTGCTGTTTGATCCGATTTTTCTTCTGTAGCTCTGTGCACAGTGTGCTGTGTATATATGATTTTTCTAGAATGCTCCAGGCAAAAAAATAAAAAACCCAAACCCACCCTCTGCAGATTCCTGTGTAAACAACTTATCTGGTGCACCCAGATCTGCAGCACAGCGAGGGGTTAGATGAAGAGGGGAACTGCCACTTCTGTCAGAAAGAGAGAGGAAATCTACTGGGCACTGACTGCTTAGGCCAACCAGGCTGTAACTGGTTCTCACTGGCACCCTCTAAACTGTGCCCAGAGGCACCTAAAATGCCAAATCCTAATGATGCTTAGCACTTTCACTGTAGACTGGACAGGTATCAGCCAGCTAAGCACTCCGGCCCTTTCTTAACTAAAATAGTATATCTTGAAAGATAAAGAAATTTTGTCCTTTCTGGTCTCTGCAATCAAAAACTCTGCAAAGCAGCAGAAGATGTTAACAGCAACTGCTAAAGGAAAATTCTTCTGGGAAGTGATTTCCAAGTTATATAAGGCAGAGAGGGTTGTGAGCAGAGATCAAAGTCTCCCAGCACACTGATAATGCTTATTTAATGAAAGGCAGTAGCATTTTGGATGTTTGCTCTTGTGTCTCTGAATGCAAATTGAAAGGAGTGGTTCTTAGCCCAATTCTGTAGCTAGGGAACAGCTGCATTAAAATGAATTTAACACCTGGCTTTCCACAGGTAGCAATTGAGGGTCATTAATATCAAAATGCCCTTCTAGATTTCTGGACTGTATCCCCTTCCCTTCACTCATGTCCACACCCAGATAAGCCAGAGCAAATGGATGGGGAAGGTATTGATGGGGCGGGACAACCCAGGTTCTGTGCCACTTACTCTCCGGGGTGCAGTCTGTGAAGAGGGGCACCAGCAAAGGCACGTTGTCTATGTTCTGCAGGTGAGGTCTCACCTGATGGATCCCCCGTGGGAGTTTGGCCTGAAAAAGAGAAAAACACTAAGCAGGGGAGCATGTGTGTGGGAGAGGCATTTCAGAGGGAACTGCTGAAGTGAGAATTATGATTCCCAGAATTATGCAACTTCAAGATCAGACACAAGCTGATGTCCCTGAAAACAGAATCTGGCTTACCCAAGCCACTGTAAAAAGTCTCCTGCTGAAGTTCTACACTGACAGGCCAAGCTGTCTGTGCTAGCCCTCAGGGTTTGTAAGATCAGCATGATAAACCTGTGCTCAAGGATTTCTAAGGACTTTTTACCTGTGTGGAGAATCTAGTCAGAGACTATGTGCTGTCTCTCAGCAACTAAATCTATTTCAATTGTAGCCACATCAACACACAGCAAGCCAAGGGTTCTTGCTTTCTAAAACCAGGCCTAATAGATTTTCTCAATTTTTTTTTTTTTAAATCTGCATCTCTCTCTGATATGACTCTAACCTCTGCTGAGCATGTCTGAGTTCTTTATGAGGCAGGAAGAGCTTGTCCTGCACTCTGACTACTGGGCAGCACCAGCCATAGCTCACAGCTGGAGGACAGACAAAAGTTTCTTCTGTCTGCACGGAATGTGGGGATGTTCCCACTCCCTGCCCAGCACGTGGGAACGGGACCCAGATGGACGGAGGTGTGGCTCTCAAGGCTACCCCATGTGTGGTCATCTTCATTCCGAAACTCCAAAGAAAAGGCCTGTTCACCAAAAGTGATTAACTGAGAGAATCCCAAACTTCCCAGGCTCTCGATACCAAGCTGGAAGAGGGTGGGGGAAATCAGGAGTCCCAGTGCAAACCAGTCAATCTTGCTTGGAGGAGGAATTCCCTCTGGGACTAACAAGGTGATACCGCTGACCATGACAACAGCACAAGGTGTGTAGGAAAAGGGGGCCTCACCCTGTTACAGTCCTCCAGGAAGCTGGGGATATCGCTGTCTGTTGGCTGAAAGCTGATGAGATCCGAGTGCCCTTCCTCTTCCATCAGCAGAAGCCCCTCCACATCATCTCGAGAAACTGGAGCAGAGAAGCAACATAAACAATAAGCACAAACCTTCCTCTGCCACCCCTGTGCCACCCACATGATATATTCACGTGGTGCTGCAGAAGCCAGGAAATGTGAGGCCTGATTTTCTAGGTTAGCAACACTTAGATCCCACTCAGTCATCTAAAATGCAGTATTTTCAGATGACTAATCTGCTCAGAGGTAGATACGTGAGCCTAGTCTCTGCTCTTTTGAGGCATGATAGTTTTATCTGTTCTGCTCTCTTTCTTCTTTTAGGGGAAGAAGAGAGTAAAGAAATCCCACCTGAAGTAAGAAAAAGAGAGTAATACACAGGCAAGAGACCCTCAGTGGCTTGACCAGGGCCCCAGCAAGAACCAAAAGCACTGATAAGCAGTTGTAAAATCATGGCAGCTGGTGCACAGAAGGATGTTTGTTTCCAACAACTGTGGTACTGACTGGGTAGAAAGGCTGTAAATGTAAGGCTCTCTCGCTCACATGCACACACACACACCTCAGGCCCATCCAGTTTTGTGCTCAAAGCTCTGAAGGATCAGGTATCTGGTGAGGACACAGGAACCTATGAATGGGTTTAAAAGAACCATCCAGGAAACACGTGGCATTCAAAGTGGCTTAGGTGCAGTTCTCTCACCCTGATGGAGGTCATCATGCAGAGAGCCAGCATGGCTGGGGCTAGAGGGAGGGATCTCTGAGCCAGGCACATCACCATTAGGCGTTAAAGATATGTGGCAATTCCAGCCAGTCTCAAGACCCATCTTCTCAGCAAACACCTGTAGGTGAGCAGATGAAAGATTTTAGTGTAGCTGTCCAGACCAGAGCATTATAGATTAATGCCATATTGGACCATAGGTACCTTCTGGCCCCATTAGCTAGCAGAATCAGATTAACCTTAGATTGCATTGGAGCTAAACTCTCCAGTCAGACAACCAGGGGACATGCAAGTTCAGGGGGTTCATCAAAGACAGCTTACCTTGCTTTTGAGCTCATCTTCCAGGGAGAAGTAGACAAAACGAATGCAGGCATTGACCAATCCATCAATGAGGCGGACAATGTCAAGACGGGCCTGATACTGAGATGAGACCATTCCCATGAAGATCTGTCCACTCAGAGCCTGGATACAGTCTTCCTTCTCCATCACTTCCCCAATCCCTTCTTCAGGCATGCAAACAACACGCAATTGCATTGAGACACAAAGGGCCACATGTGCATCAGACAAAATACACATGGTGGGAGAGGCCACCATGATAACACCCAAGGACACAGCACCCAGATACACAGAAACATGCAGATACACACACACACATATATAGGAGGAAAGATGAAGAGACATCCATTTGTCCCAGCATACCCAATCACAGAAGCGGTTTCAGGACATCCCCACATATGCGACCAAGAATACAAGCGTGAAACAGTGAGCATGGAAAGGAAAAAGATAAAATGGAAAACAGGGATCAGTCGCAAAGAACTGGGGCAGAAAGGTACAGGATGTATGCTGCATAATGTTCACATGTGCATTTTAAACACATCATACTGCGCTTAAACAACATGGTGAGTCTAGCTGAGGCAGAGTGGCATCAGAGTACGAGGGGCTGATGCAAAGGAACTGGGTCACGTTCCCTCCAGTGACATTGCAGACACTCCCAAAGACCCTGCAAAGGTTCTCTGACAGCGCTCCTTCACCATCACCAATCAGCCTGTGGTGAATGGGAGCTGGATGCAGCATGAGGAACAAAATAATAAAATACTTCACGCAGTTGCAAAGCTTGCCATAGGTGGGACTGAAAAGTGTTTTGAAAACTCAGTCACAACTGCTTACCAGCTGTTGGAAACCCCATTATTCACATTTTACAGAATGGGAGACCAAGGCAGAAAGATTAAGACTGCTTTTCCAAAACAGCCTACTGGAGTTATGTGCTTATTAATGGTATGTGCTTATTTCTCAGTTTCCATTGCTGTTCTGGAGATGATGTACAATTTATCTAGTGGGAATCAGTTCCTCCAGCACAGCAACGAATTTCATCAAGGGAGAATAGTCACATATCACCATACATTTAATTCCTTTGAAAAACCCAACATATGTGATTTCCATAAAGTTAAAAAAATAGCAAACCAAGTATCAAAATACCCAGAAGTCTTGACTCTCAGTTCCCTGCTTCAAGAAACAGACTTCCCACTAGTAGAAGAATTTCTCTGTAAGCTTCAATAACTTAACTAGAAACATACCTACCAGCTGCTACATCACTACTTCCTCTGGAAATGCATCTACTTCAGAAACCCTTAGTTCTCAATTTCCATCTGCTACTCTGAATAACAATGTTCTTACAGCTCTAGGCTGATCAGAAAGCAAGCACCTGGCCCAGCAGCAGACCTTGTTATAGACAGCACGGAAGACACATACCATCTGAGCTCCAGCTATTCCTCCGACTGCTCTGTTTGATGGGCGTTGTCCCAGGGAGATCACAGCATGTGAAGATCGCACTCTGCCCGGGGACCTGCACCAGTTCTATGCACTTGCCATTGAGCTGGGAGGACAAGGCACAATGCATTGGCTTGTATGCAAAGGCAGAACAGTATCCTGAGAGACAGGCTCGCTGGTAGAAATCTAAGACCTTCTTCCTATGTAGAAGAGACAAAAAAAAGACAAAGTTAGCAGAAATGTGCTGCATTTCTGACAACGTACGCTGTAGTTCAATGCAGAAATCACCAGTTGGGTATCTGGAAAAATGTATTCCATAAGGAGTGGTCAGAGACGCTGAAAAAGCCCTTCCTTACTGTTTCTGCATTGTCTAAGCTGCAGGCACTACAGGGCAACAAAACCACATATTCCAACAGGCACAGTGGTGAACATTTCTTTTTGTTCATCAGTTAGATTGATGAGTATGAACACAGTACTCTTTGAATACACTTATTAACATAATATGCTCTATATGGCTGCCAGATGACTCCAAGGAAGTTCACTGCATGACAGCAGAAGCTTAATTCATCAGAGAGAATTTATCTGTAGGGAGATAAACACCAAGGAAGGAACTGACAGCTCTGACAATAGTATCTATGGCAGAGATAGTTAGAATAACAGACTTTTCTCCTATCCCCTTTCAGAGTTTGGGTCCCAGGAGCTGTATGTGAAGTCTCCATCTAGTCAATATTCAGTCACTGGAATAGTGTAAAGTTCCTTGTCTATGTTGAGCTCATAAACATAACAAATTATAGACTATACATGGAATTTTTCAATAGCTTCTAAGATGATAAATATTCCAAAAAGGACCAGTGGGAGTTTTCTTACATCTGATGATAAGCAGACCTAGAAGAATGATGTGCTGCCAATCAATGAAACTAAACATTACTGGTCTGCTCTGCTAGCAGGAACAGAAATTTTGCCTACAGATGAAAATGCAAGACACTGTCAGATATTGCAGTAGGATTAAAAGGATGTGATGGATTGTGGTGGACTGGTTTGAAGCTGTCAACAGTCTCTGCCACCAGCATATGACCTGATTATAATTCCCGGTCCTACTACATAGTACAATCAGAGTCCACTTATAAGGGTTCACAGATACAGGAAGAGGTGGCTTAGTCTTACAGTCCACATTGCTATAATTATAACAATTAATTGTAAGCAGAGACAGCTCATGTTCATAACCTACTTGAAGCTTCTATTAAATAGCTTAACAAGCATCAGTAAAGGGAATTTTAACAAAATGACCAGGTTCCCTCTGCAATTTATCTGAAGCCCCTGAATGCACCAAATGACAAAGCTGCCCACCTGTCAGAGCCAGAGAGGGGGTAGATATCGGTACCATCCCAAAAGTCTGTGCAGGCCTCAAGGATGATGTCAGCTGTCCCATGAGAAAACATCTGCTCAGTGCCTGAAGTGTAGGAGAAAAGTTAGTCAGCATCATACAGGCTCCCAGGAAAGCGATAACGTATCAACTGCTCCCTTATTTGTTAAAAGCGAGTGTTCCCTCAAACTGCCTTGATGCACTCTGGATATTCCCTTTCCTCTGTTGAAAGTCTTCAGTCTCCACTGAGAAATTATTAAAGACTGCATGATATGTATTCAGCTGCTATTTGTCTGTGAGTACAAACAAAGCTGTGATAAAATGTGAGCCACGTAGTCAGTTCCTGTTCTCCCCTTACACTGTCTTAACAATCCTGCTTCTACAGAAGGTGGGATAATACCTTGCTCCTGTATCCAACAGAGCAGAAGGAAAGATATTCCTGTGTGCCTCCTCATGAGAGTACAAGCACCAGTGATAAGCCTATGGGGATCAAAGTGCATGCAATTTTAGGCCAGGCGTGGATCTAAAGGGTAAGAGCTATTCTTGAATACCTTCCATTCAAGTAGCAGAAGACAATTTAACAGTGCGACCCATGAGATAGCAGCCTGTTTCACAAAGGGTCCTGAAAACGTGTTAACTCAGGATGGGTCAAAAGTTCAACATAACAGACTAAAAAAGTAACTCATGTTGTGATCAGGGAAGAACTGAAAATCAATGGATATCACAGCTTGTCCTGTTTTTTTCTTCCACTACTTTACTCTTTAATACAGACTTAAAATCTTTTATTCCCTTTTGTAGAGAGGTGTTATAAAGCATTTCTCAAAGGTGTGTGATATCACTTGTCTGATGCAGGACCCAGGCACAGGACACAAGTTAAAGGACGCAGGGCTGCCTCCCCCTCCACACTTCCTGCTCCCTTTCGTTTGCACTGATAGATTAACATTGCACACACGTAGACTTCTCTGTCTAGGTTCCCTCCTCCAGCTGCTCTGTGACTTTGCCCCCAACAGCTTCAAAGCTGATCTAATGAAAAAAACATCACTGCCAAGAAAAATGAGCCCAAAGGCTTCTTGCAGGCATTGTTGCTGACTGCAAATGCTCACACTAGTTGGTGAAATCAAGAGCCAAGAATATCCATTCGCACAAACCAGGCAGGGACCTTCAGGAACACCGGAGGATTTTCCAAAACATAGCAGCTCCCTGCTTTCTGCTATAAATAGTCATCACACGCCAAGTTTATCAGCATAACAAACCTCCGAGACGAACAGAAGCTGTGTGTGAAAGGAGCCTGTCTCATGGACACAAAGGAGTACTTGTGCAGAGCTCTGGTTAATTTTATTGTATAAACACCTAATCCTTCCCACCTTGCTCCTATGGTCAGATAGTCCTGGCTAGGAAACAGGAGATGTTTATTGATTCATGCAAAACCTATGGCCTGGACACAGAGCAAGAGCTTGCAGATGACCATATGCACAGACATACCTACAGTCCTGCCTGACAAAACTGCAATCCATTTCCCATTCCGTGTCATCAGCATCCCACAGGACAGTCCTTCTAAGGGGTGAACGACAGTGACAGCACACACTATAAACTGGAAGGAGTTCATTCAGCTGTCATTGCCAGTAAAGTGAGCTCAGCCTCTTTCCTTCCTATATCATGAACTTGAAGGCCAGGATTTCTCTGGCACAAGGGAGAAAGCTAATGAATAGGACAGGGAGTATGACTAGTCATTCATGACTGCTGGGACTTGTTAGGAAGAACCAAGCCACTACAGATGAGCCAGTGAGACAGAGAAAAAGGAATTGAAGAGTGCAGCTATAGCAAAGGAAGACAGAGATGGTATCAAGCCACTTTACTCCACTGAAGATGTCAGTGAGCCCCTCATTTCCATGTGGTTACTATGGATTTGGGATGAACACTGCCAGATGTGAGACATATATTTCAATGGAATAGCAAGGGAACATACAGATAAGCTACCTCCTATTTCTGCTACAGCTGTAGAATTTATTATGTATCTCCCTTTGACTTCAGCACACCATGCAAGTGGGTGGATTCAAAGATTTATTCACAAATAATGTATCGAGAGGTTAGTTATGATCATCTGGTCTGACTCTTCTGCATAAACAGAGCCAATTTATATCAGTTAACCCAGTATTATCTGCATAACCCAGTATTTCTGACTGTACACATTTTAGAAAGTTTCAAGGGACAACACTATCACGTGAGAGGTGTTCCAATAGTTAACTAACCCCACTGGCAAAATTCCTCTTAGCATTTACTCTAGACAGCATAATCCAGGTCACACATGTATTCGGCTGAGCTCCAGCCTCTAAACTAAACCGTTTAAAAATGAGGATAAGGAGTTGAAATGAGGCAACATTAAAGGTTTTTCCCTACTCTAGGAATCTCAGCATCAGAAACATTCTTGCTCACAAAGGCAAGATAGAAGCAATCAGGGCAAATGAAAAAGCTCCTCCCCAGATTAAGATATGAATTTAAGAAGAACTGGGCAATAAAAGACAATTTACCCGGTAAATCTCTGGCCAGCATAATAATCATATTTCAGATTCAATATTGAACATATGTCAACTTCAGAGAACCAAGTTCAGTCAATTTAAGGTATTACGAAGAGCCTAAGAGCTCTAACAGACAAGCTGTTAAATCTTGCTGAGGTGCTTTAAGACCTCATGGTGCCCAGCTGTATGTCCTTTCCATCCCAGCCCATTCCTATGAGAATAGGAAGGAGTAGGAGTGGAGAAGTCAGCATGGCTTCAGGTGTTGTGTTCATGGTCACCATGAGTTTGCACTGGATTTCTGTGATTTCTTCTTAGTACACAATATAGAAATAGAGTATGCAATATAATACACTAGACAATTCACAAATATAATGATTTATGATTTGGGGTATCAGAGGGATGAGCATCACTAGCTAAAACCCCGAGTAACATTCAACCCTGTGCAGTATCAGTTTCACTACCATAATGAAGTCTATTCAAAACCCAACAAAGTCCCCACCTTGCTCTGCCCTGCCATTTGGTCCCAGAAAATAGGTTTACTATGTGTTATCTAAGATAATTTCAAAAAATTATTTATGATCCTGGAGTAAGCGAGAGCTGGGCAGAACTACCCCCCCTCAGTATGCCATAGCACTGATTGCTAAGGTTTGTTGAGTATATCTGTACTGGCCATGGGCAGAGCAAGGCTATCACCCCACAGGGACTCCAGACTATTCCAGTCTGACATTTTCTGAGCTCTCTGAGGAAAAGATCCTCCCATACCAAGAGGATGCCCAAAGAAAGGTGCAGCCTTACTGGTAGTGGTGTCCTTCACGAAAAGGTTAATCATGTGGCTCAGGGGTGGTCTCCTCTTGGTGATCGATGAAAGCTTCCCCAGGATTGTCTCCTTAACCATCTCATCACTTGGCAAGCGGTACAAGGCCAAATAGTTCTCCTGCTTGAAAAGATCTTTAGCACCTGGTGTGAAACCTGAAACGTAAACACAAAGAGAAAAATCGGGCTCTAACCAAGACAAAAGAAAGGGTCTCTCTCCTGCTTCTGTGCCACCCACTTTGCCTGCGTTCATTCTGACATGTGCCCAGCAATAGGGAGGTGAGCTGTGCTCACTGTGCATCTGCACCAAGATGGCTCAACATCTACGATGAAAAACATTCAGAAGCACTAGATGTTATTAGTAATGTAATGTAGATGTAATTACAGCTTTCATGCTTCTGGTTCATTGAAGAGAGAAACTGTGACATCAAAGGACAGGCACAGAAGGGAGTTCAAGAGCTTCCAGGTTTTAATCCTAGTGTCACCTTAATGTCTTGCCTCCCCTATGCCTCGGTTTTCCCATCTATAAAACAAGGTACCTCCCCCCATCATTTATACCCAAACTCCTGGTAAAGCATTACTGTAAAGACAGGGCAGCTATCTGTCCATTAGCAGGTGTTCTTTGTCCCCTGATGAGATTGGCGGACTCGAGCCAGAAAATTTCCAGCCTAGCCAGGGCTGGCTGGAAATACCCTTGATGACATTTGTTCCTTTGATAGTGTCTACAATGTCAGAACTTGCCAAAAGCAATCTCTTTAATAGACTCCTTTGGCAACCGAACAACAACAGAGTCAGTGCTGTAATTCCACCTTCCCAGCAACCAGGACTGAGGAAATATTCTTCTTGTGCTCTCTAAGGATTAAGTGTCTATTGACAGCTCTGATTTCTCTGTGTCCACTCATCCAGTTTCTCCTTACCTATTAGCCTGGCAAGCTCACAGAGGCCCCAGGGCACGTGGACAGGCAGCACAGCATTGTGAGTTTCCTGGAGGGCAATGTTGCAGAGGTGGTCAGAGAAGCGGCACAGACACTCTGTCACACTGGCATTGCAGAGATTGAGCAGCACGTTCAGGCCCAGAGGCTTGAGGGAATTCAAGTGCATGTGCCAGTTGGAGTCATCAAACTGGATGCAGGAGGGGTTCTGTTGGTCTTGGGACAGGCTAAGCATCTCAAGGTGGTAGTCACACACAAAGTCTTCAGCTTCACAAGCCAACACCTCACTGTCACCAACAACCTGGTCCAACAGACAGGAAAATTCTAGTTGGTTATGATGATTACAGCTTGAGCCTAGAATCCCACAGAGAATTCCCAATTAAATTCCCAAAAGGGCAGACTCTACAGGTTTAAGTCTGTCTTACAGCTCCACAAAAGACTACTTGTGTGCCCTTTCAGTATCTTACCTGAGCATGTTCCTCCTCTCCACCCTCCGTGTCCTTGCTAAAACTCACATTGGACCCAGAGGGATGCTTGCTTCTGCTGTTTGGCTTTCGGTGGGCATGGGCATCGGGAGCCTTTGGGGGGTCATTAGACCAGTTGCTCCTCTCCTGCTCACTGGTCATGTGGACTGTGTCTGCCAGCGGGCCAGAGAGCAAAGCATCTCTTTCATGGGGCTGCAAGAGACCAGCAAAATGAACAGCAGTGATTCAGTGGCTGAACATGAGCCACTACTGATTCACCTGGTGCTTTAGGACTCCTGTAAAAGAAGATCATATCCTCGCAGCTTCTTTATCTTTTTAGCAAAGAATTATGGCATAGGACTTCCCTAGAAGCAAAGGGTCCCCTCTATAATACCACGTTGTGCTTGTCAGTCAAACTATGATTAGAGCCAACTCACTACATTATGGATTACGTATCACTCACCTCGTCTTCCATCTCAGGATGGCAGAAGGACCGTGTAGAGAGCTCATCAGTCAGATCTTCATGGCTATCATGAGGTGGTTCCACCTTCCCACTGAAGAACAGAACAGTCTCTGGGCTGGGGTTTGGCCAGGAAAGAATCCCCTGCTTGTCTACACAGCAGAGCACCTAGAACATCCCACAACACCCCCAAGAAAGCAAAATCTCAGTGAAAACATGTCTCAGTGTTCATTCATAGCTGTAAATATCACAAGTTTAATAAACACATGGGACGACAAACAAGTCTCTCCTTCACCAACCTTCTGTCTTAAGAAACTGTACCTAATAACCCTCCAAGAAATCCAAGGATTCCTTGCTCTAGCAGGATTGATGGGTTGTTTAACACCAATTTTATCTCAGGATATTGCAAAACTAGACATGAAGACCACGGGAAGGAAGCAACTACTCAACCTGTTTCACCAGCTAATACCTTATCAGGACACACACCAGCTGGTTCTTGAACAGGAGTCAAGAGGGTTATGGGACCAGAACCAGAGCTGGAAAATACAGACACCTTGTTAGATGCCACAGAGTATCTCTAACCATTGTTTTAGCCTGTAAATGTCCTGCTTGGACAAGACAAGACAGTTACTAACTCTTCTACAAAGACAGGTGCCTGAAGGGTTTCTAATTCCAGCACAGTGAACTGACTGCTAACAGTCTACGCTCAGGGAAGGACAAGGTGAACAATGCAAAGGAAGCATCCACGCAGGGCTCCTCCTTCTGACAACACAGCAATACTCACAGTGACAGATCCCAGACTATGGAGCAAGCTGGAAGTGAAGCTCAGAGTTGGGGATTTGCCTTTTAAAACACAGAGGAAGTGGCTCCAGATACAGCGTATCATTTCCTGCCGAGGGAAGCAGAGGACATCAGCCAATTAAAGGCTCATTCGGTGAAAGATGACGGGAGAGAAGGAAAAAAGGGAGTATGATATTACCTGCTTTCAGGTTCAGCACAGTGATACACTGTAAGATAAACACCAGTCTCCGTGGGAACCTGTTAACTGATACGGTGCTGATGTTCTCAAGGGAAAGGCATTTCTTCCCCCTTCCAGAGCATGCTAACAGACAGTCTGATTGTGGAACTGAGAATTCACTGAAACTACCAGTGTCTATCCAAAAACACAGGAAAGAATTCTGAAGTGATTTCATTTGGGGTGAATCAGTTGTTGTTACCCTCTTAGTATTTTTTCTAAAAGTAACTCTCATCTCTTTGCATTATAGAGTTTGAGGCCTTAAACATCACCATGCTGCAAATTGGGTAAATGGAGTCACTGTGGTGAGACTTGCCCAAGGTTACTTACTGAGGCAGTGACAATGTTGGAAATAAAGCCAAGGTGCCCTGACCACTCCATCATTACAAATGAATTGTAATCAACATGGTAATAAACTGAAAGAAGGAGATATTTTGCAAAATTAAAACATCAACTTGGCACCCTTCATCTTCCACGTGAAAATGTTTCAGAGGGAGTCTGGACGGCAGCAATCATCGAAGCACCAGAGCTGTATGTTTTTTTCTGTGCACTCCTAAAGCCAGCAAAATCAGGTTTGCATTAGTGTTATTTTACTGCTTTTTAGCTGTTGGTCTGGAATACTGTCACTGCAGAGCACTTCCCCCAAAGCTCCTTAGATCAACTTCCTTAGTACAGCCATAAACTCAAATGCAAAACAATTATGAGCTATTTCCAGGAAGAAAGAAAGCTCTTATTTAACCACTTTCTCATAAGCAAAAATGTTACATAGGTACAAAAGGAAAGAAGCAAATCTTTTCAATGAGGAAGGTCAGCTCAAATCACTCCCATTTAACACCTGAAAAACATCTCAGCTAAATGATGAACTGGTGCAGGAAGAGAACAAAATATTCAGCAAAGGCAGCATATGTGTATGCATCCATGTGCACTCCTCTGTCTGGGAGCAAGGAGATATGAACTGATTCTTAAAATACCTAGGGATTTTTAATCACTCCTGGAGTCCATCTGCCTCCTTATGGAAAGGGGAATCTTAATGCCAGATTAGACAGAAAAGTGTCTTTCCTCTACCCACCTGTTTAATCTGGATGATGCAATTTATAGAGTGGCCAGATGCAGTTCCTCCCCCAGAAAAAGGTCTTCTGAATGTTTATTTGCCCCAGCTTTGGAAGCACTAGTAATGTGCTTAAGCTTGTTAAGGAGCATATGAAACAGGATCAGACTTCTTAAAAGCCTGAACATCCCATGGTCCCCTCTTCACATTTGCTCTTGGTGCTGACCACCATCCCCTGTTCTTTAGTTTTGGCTTGAAGAAGGAGGTTTTGCCGGTACAAGCAAAATACTTAAATACTTCCCTTCTTTCTGACACACACCATAAAAAGTTTATTTTACTCCTGGAACAGAAGGACTTGAAAGAGGTACTTTCTTCAGGACAGAAAAAGTTGATTTCAAACCATTTGCAATATTCAGAAAAGCACAACCGGGCGCAGTATCAAAGTCACCTCAATCTCCGGTCAGCAGAGCAGCATTTACATGGGAAGGCGTACGGGAAAGACATGCAACCCGCATGCATAGCAAATTAAAGCAGCAAATGAGTGACAATGGACAATTGACACAAGTAAAAAGGGTCTAGGAACAAGCAGGAGAACAGAGAGGAAGGGAAAGGATATCATGAAGTTCTGCAGTGAAGATGGAAGAAAACAATTCATAATAATAGTACCTGAGAAGATACCATCTCTGTGTAGCTGCTGAGAGTGTCCTCTGAAAACTTAGCAAGCTGCAGCAAGAGAAGAGACCAGTTACTATAATCGTGCTCAGAAATGTGTCATGAGGAACATCCTTCCCTAAATACTGTGCCTTCGGAGAGAAGAAAGCAGGAGTCCTGCTCTGTGGGAATCACTATACCAAGGCAGACCAATAATTCATCAAAACAATTAAGTCTTTAATGGACTATGTCTTTATCTACTTGTGAAGCACAAAGTGCTTGGTGCTGTACATCACAGAAGAACACACAGTCATCACCTAAATGTCTACAGAGAAAATAATAGCAATTAGACCCAGAGGAGGCTCTTTCTGGATGGTCATTTTTAGACAGAAAGAGCCAGGATTGACTGATCTGTTTTTAAGCTATATGGGTCAGTCAAAAGAAGGGAGCTAGAAGAGTGGTTGTAAAAGCAGGTGCCTGGAACATAATGGACACAGAGGAATGAGGTGATATGAATGGGATGTGGATAGGAAATGAAAAGAAATTATAGCAGGGCACTACTATGGGGTTCTTGGGATTACAACGAGAAATTTACTAACTCAAAATTTGTGCAACCAGCACAAAGGAATTCCACAGTAGATGTAATTTTGGAAAACAGTTTAATTTAAGTATATTCATAAGCATAAGTGAATATGGCAATTACATTTGTATGTAAATAGAACGACACCCCAAATAACAGTGCATATATCTGGCACTTTAAAAAGGATCAGTTTAACAAAGCTGAAAAAAACAAAGACAAATTTGTCATAAATAATTTAAACTGAGAACTATAAAGGAAGATTAGGAACTGTTTAACAATATTGTACTAAAATGTGAAAAAGCAACAATCCCGTAGTAAAAATAAAAAAGTCCAGTTCTGAGTGGAAGAGAAAATAGAAGTAAAAATTAACATAAAAATACAAGAAAGTATACCAATAGGTAATTAAAACCACTGTTTGTTGAAGTCAGTGAAATTGCAAATGATATTCCAGGCAAGGCAGACGTGTTAAATAAATATTGCTATTCCTTATTCAGTGATATACTCATACCATATGATAACTATGAAATATTTTCCATTCTAGCTACTAGCTACTGAAAGTAAGTATGTTTAAATTAGCAGGTCTGGACAACTTTCTGACTGTTACTGCTGATTTTGCACAAGGCTTGAAACATGGATTAAGTCCCAGTGCAATGGAAGAAAGCCAATGTGCCAATGCCTAAAAAGGGTAAGGAGAACAAACCGAGTTACCACAGGACCCCAGACAGACTTTGATTTCAGGCAGAATAACTGAGCAGCTAATATGAGACTCCAGTAAAAGAAAAGAAGTGAAATAATACAACCAGCACCAAACGCCACAAGTATATGAGTAATAAATCTCATCAAACTATTGTGATATCTTTTTTGACAAAATTACAAATTTGGCTGATAAATGTAATGCTTTTGACATAGACCGTTTGGTACTTTGACTTGATACAAAATGCTTTACTGGTTTTCTAACAAAAACTAGAGTAATACCAGAGAAATAGGGCCCATATTAAATATATTAGAAACAGCCTCCCTCCAAATGAAACAGAAACTGAGGAATTATTTGCAATAGGATGTGTTACTAGCTCAAGCAGGGACAAATTCTGGGTATTTTGTTAATAGCCTGAAAGAAAACTAAAAAAACATTACTGATAGAGACTGTAAAGTATACAAAGTTTGGGGCAGGGTCCAGTAATAAAGAGAACAGACCGCTGTTACAGAGCAGTATGGATTGCTTGGAAAATAAGCAAAAACATGCATACCAACAGGTACAAAAGTAAGGTTGCATACCTAGGAGCAAAAATGAAGGTTGGACTTACAGGATGAGGACTATCCTAGAAAGCATTAACTCTGTAGATTATCAGCTGGACAAAGCCTGGCCATTTAAGTGGCTAAAAGATCTAATACGATCCTTTGTTGCACTAACAGGGAAACATAAGAGTAGAAAGTCCAAATTATTCTGAAATTTAGCACAAGCACAACTTTTACTGGAATATTTTGTGGGGTTTGGAGATTCATAATTCTACAGTGATCCTGAAGCACTGGAGAAAACTAAGAGGAAAGCCAAGAGAAAGATCAGAGGGTTGGAAAATATGCTTATAGTGATTCAAGGTGCTTAAACTCTTTACTTAACCAACGAGGCAGTAAAAGGGAATGTGAGTAGCTACAACAGACCAGAAATTTGATTGACGTGCTCTTAAACCTAGGAGACAAAAGATGTAAACGTTCCAAGGGCTGGAAATCAGATACTATAAAAATTCCCACTAACACAGAATGCCCATTTTTAGCAGTGAAGGTAAATAATTACTGAAACAACCTATCAAAGGCAGTACAGATGTTTTCAAACCAACATCAAATTCCTTTCTAAAAGGAATGCTGCTGTAGTCCAACTATAGTAACACAACTTGAGGCAGGGGCTCGTTTCAGGGGGCACCGGTTTGTGTCCTGCAGGATGTCTGACTAAACTAGTCATGAGGGTCACCTATGGCCTTGAAAAACTGGGAATCAAACAGCTTGAACACGATGAGAGGGGGCAGAAGGTGGAGAAGAGCATCACACAGGCCATGTGATTGGAGAGGAAGAGGGTCTTACCTGCTACATTTTGAACAGAGTAGAGAGAAGGAAGGAGTGAAATAGAGAGGCCAAGAGAAGACTGCCCTAGTCAAGGGGGAGAATGACCAAGGCACATCACAACGGTTGTTCTGCAGCAGCAAGGATGGAAGATCACGTTTGAGATGTCACAGAAAAAGCTGGATGGACAGAGTCAGCTGCCTGGCAAGAAAAAGGAGAAGACAGGAAAGAACACAAGGAAGGTGCAAGTATGGGACAGGGCAAATGGGTATGTTGAGAATGATGAAGCAGGGAAGCCAAGGAGCTCTGGCTTCTCCCAGCCAAACAGCAAGGTGTGATGGGAAAGGGAAAGGAAGGTTCCAAAGACAGAAACCAAGTGATGCTGAGAATGCGTGGGAAAAGTAAAGTGGAGAAAACATTGAAAAGAGATGGTAAAGGTGCAAATGCCACTGAGGGAGGTAATATGTATCCTCCCTCCCAGGACACAGGCAACTTAGTCAGGTACAACCTACAGGGAAAAGAATAGAAAACACAAACCCAGGGCCACAGAGGCTAAGGAAGGTCAAGAAGGAGAGAAACTCTGTCCAAGTACAGGCATAACAGAAGTCAGCACAGAAGACAAACACAGCACAGTGCATGTCACCAACACTGCCACCAGGAGAGAACAAGAGACACCCATCAGTGTATCCAGTTCAGGACCACACACCCATCAGACTACCAAACTCCACTCCCCAAACCAGCACAACCACCAGAAACTCCTCTTACTCCCTGATCCACTGCAAAGGCCATGCCTGCAGGCAAAGCCCCAGAGCCTCATCCCACATGTTAAAACAGGGGGTTGCAGAGGATCTTGTGTATCCCATTCCTTCTCAGTGGCTAAACGTTCTCTAGTTATAGTCACCACAGGGCATTTATCTCCATGTTGATCCCTCTGAAAGATTATGCTTAGCTGATAGAAAGCACATGCCTTGAAGAGATTTATGGAATCACTGGAGGTTCCTATCACCTTGGGATATCTGTAGACAGGTTGAAAAAATTAAAACATCTGTTCAAGAAGAAGCCACACTGTGCTCCAGGGAGAGGGCACAGCTGGGACAACCAAAGATCCAAAGCTTTTACAATAATGTGGACACATCTACTGAATCCACTGTGCTCACTTCACAGAGCCCTTCTCATCTTCTGCCCCTTTCTCTGCAACCATTTGATGTGGAGAGATACCTACCAGTGAGGTGGATGAGGCCTTGCTCATCTGGGCCAAGACTCTGGCTTCTCCAAAGGCTGTAGCAAGAACCCACAGGACAGGGAAGAGCAACGGAAGGATGGGTAGGACACCATTCACCTGAAAAAAACCCTGTAATCACCAGCAAGCACAGAGACAACAAGAAGTCAGACCTCTCACGTGACATCTTTTCCACCACAGTGAGAGAGGATGGGTAAAAGGCAGTGGCAGGAAGGAAGGAGGCTGCTTGCACTGGAAGCAGTGCAGCACAAGGAGAAGCACGGGAGGGAGACACACACACTCGTAGGGGTTTGTAATGAAGGAGGCCATGAATATATCACACCAACTTGCAGCTGATTTTCCTGCTGAATTTGACATAAATGTTACAAGTTTAAAGGGCAGGGATACTATACATATATATATACATACACGTACATATATACATACATGGCAAGTGAGAGAGCACAAACAACGTAAAGGGCAGTCTGGGAGGGATTGCCAGGGTAAAGCTGTTTTCCTGCTCCACTGAGAGCTCCTGGATCCACAGCATGCACATGGGCATGCACAGGATGCTGTCACTTCAGGGAGAGAATCAGTCTCAGTGGTGCTCTGGGGAGGCAGTGGAGTGGAGCTCCAAGCTCTCCTTTACCTGTAGCTGAAGAAGCGTGTACTGCCAAGAAGCAATTCCAGGAGCTTTGAAAATGAAGCGCACAGCATTGGTGATCAGGAAGCCAGCCTGCAATTCAAACAGAGATGACACTGTCAGCTAACAACTAGTACATGTAGGGAAGGAGTTTTCACTGCCTTGTAACATTCTCAGCCTTGGGAAAGTCTGGAAGATATACTTGGTCTGCTGCTGCAGCTCCTCCCTCCACTCTCACGGCTAGATGGCTCAGCGCCTTTGCTTCTCTGAACTACCCAAGGTACACACAGAGTCAGTCGCATGAGTTAGGGCCTGGCCACAATTTCCTGTTGACAGCTGCAAATTCTTCACCTTTATTGACAAAACATGGCTATAGTCAACAACAAAGGCTTGAAATGAGACCTACCAGTACAACAGGGACAGCATATTTCAGCATCACTGACTGTACAGTGAATCTCTCATTATCCAGGGCTGTCACAGGACGTGACAAAGCCATTTCCAGACACCACCTAAAAAATGGAAAACAGCCAGAGATTTTAGCAACCAAGACCCTAACCCCACACCTTCCTCAGACATAAACCTCCTGGTAGACCTGATTAGAACACTTTGTTCACCCTATGCTATGTGGGGTGACCTTCAAAAGAGAAGCCAAAGTTCTACAATAACAGCCTGAATAACCTGCTGTGGTAAATCTGTTGAGCAAACTTCCCAGGTCTCCTCACCTGCTGAATGGGAAGGCGCCATCACCCCCATGTGTACTGAAACTCCAACAGGACGTTCAGATCTCTGTTATATCCAGTTGATTAAAGGGTGTCATATCGCTAGTTACATCAAATGCATGAAATCGGTGTCCTCCCTGCATTGTTCAAATTTAGTTGGGAAGTAATGAGCTGAACAGTAATCCTTAGCATATATGTGGTTTTATATATTAGCCTAACCTACCAGTTAAGGAGGACAATTGAAGACAAGACAGTAAGAGACTTATAGCATTCCCAGGTAATAAAGAAAACAGCACAGCATATTTGACAGTTCCTGTCCTGGACTGGTAAGTCTCATTCTTTGCCAACACAAGGCATCAACAAGGACACAGACAAGCTGTGCAGGCACTGTGCACTGTATTAACCCACCTGACATTATCAATTATTGGGGTCTTCAAGACACGGAAAAGACGATACAGCTGAGGGTTCTGAGGTCCCTTCTTCACTTCTCCCCTTGGGGAGGGTGGAGGTGAGAAAGGTGGAAACAGATCTCCTGGCTCCAGAACTATGTGCTCATCATCCTAGGAAAAAAGTCAGAGAGCCCAAAGGCTGCAACAGTTGGGGCCTTGGTAGAATCCTGCTGCGAGGGACTGGAGGTTTAGTCCAGCAGGATCCCTCCCACTGCAAATGACACAACAGGTGTTTGTCACAGTTCCCTCTCTCAGCTCTCAAAAATGCCCTAGTTAAACTATTGCTTCAAACTTGAAGCCAAATGAAATGTTTGTGTTCAAGCACATCTGGTTATTTCATGAAAACTGGCATTTGGAGTGAAAGCTATGATAAAGACCAACAAAGGTAAATTTCAAGCTTTACGTTTTTTCCAATCTTCCTCAAGCAGCAAAATCTTTGCATAGATCTTGTGATTGATTTGTTAATTTACTACTACTACTTCAGGTATTTTATATCATCTTCATTTATAATAAATCAGTAGTAAGGAGAAGGTCAAAGCAGAAAAACTTTATTTCTCCACATAAAAAACAGGATAAAGTAGGGGGTTTGTATGTCATATCATCCGACTGGATAGATTCACTCCACTTATATTTAGCAGCACATTACAATTTCCCCTTGTGGAAGAGATGGAAATATGGTGCTTTGGTATCACATTAGTTCTCCTGTCCATTGGGTTTGGGAGTTCATAGAGGAGAGGCAGTCTAACAAAGCACCGTCCTTGACTGAACTGGAATTTCAAGCTATTTTCAAGGTCAGAAGAAATCAAACATGCCAATAATCTGTACGCTGGGAATTAGAGTATTGGCAAGAAAATCCTAGGAAGTATATTGTTACAGGCCAGGGAAATAAGACAAGCAAGTTACCTTAATCCCTCTCAAAGAAGCAAATGACTCCTGGCCTGGCCTCAAAGCAATGACATCTCCTTCTACTAACAGGCTCACGGGCAGGTTGACAAGATGACCATCCCTGTAGGCCCAATGAAGGGACCAGGATGGGGCATAAGGCATGTGAAGGTCAGGGTACATGGAGTCTGGCCATTTCACCTCTTTGCCAAGTGTATCTGAAAGCACAAAGTGTGAAAGAATTAAGTGGTAACAATTCTGGAGAGGACAATATACATCAATTTACACCCTGTAGTGGCTATAGGTCCTTCAGTGCTAAACTCAGTCCATTCCCGTGATCTTTTATCATGTCTCTCTTTCTCCTTGATGGCTCCTCCCCTCTCTCTCCACCCAGTATTAACAACTAAACATAGTCATTTTATAACCTTAAATACATACTTGTACAATGGAAAAGCTAAAGGCTGTCCTTAAAACTGCTGCACTAAAATAAACTGCCTCCTCAGGTTCAAAAGCCCCCGTTGAGACGATGCTCATGCACAGCAATTTATTTCCTTCTGTTCTATGTTGTGGTACAACCCCACGTATTCTTTTCTCATCATCTGCTGCAAGGCCGATATTTTTGTAAGATACTGAGGATTCGAATTACTCCAAAGTACACAGACATAACAGACGCCTACCTGATAACACACAGATTGGAAGCACATGGTCACATGACTGCTCAAAATAACTATTCTACAGGACAGGCGTGAGTAGGACATAATTCTCACAGCCTGTTTTTGCGTAACACAGGGGAAGGCTAGTAAGCCTAATTAGTAATGTAAGTGATCAGGTTTGGAGAAAAATCCAACTGGAGGAAGACACAACTGCAAATGAGAGGACAGATAAATGAGACCTCACCATTTATCTTATCAATGATTGTCTGGAGTCTCCTCTCCACCTCTCTGCACTTCAGCCTCTCTTGACGCCCAATCATGAAGAGATCCAAGAGGAGAAGGAGGAAGAGTGCCAGTGCATTAACTATCTCAGCACCTTGGCTTTGCACAGCAAAACAGAAGAAAGCAGAAAGCAGATGAGTTTTGAGTAAATGAGCAGAATACACTGCCAGCCACCCACAGAGATAAATGCACACCTGCTCAGTTGTTTATTCCTACATCCCACAGACCTATGGCTAAAAAAGAAAAGCGGGAGAGCTATGATCACACTTCTTCTTTAGAATAATGCCACCAGAGAAGGCTGAAAGGACCTGTCTCAATTAAAAAAATGCCCTTACAAATACTGTCAAGGCATGCTACAGCACATGTGACAGCACAGTAACTTCTATGAGCCACTGATTTCTCCAGTTTCAAAATTCATCCTAACTATGATAATGCCTTGGGATTTTTCAAGATCTACAAACACTGTAGAAAAAAAGTCTCAGCCTCTCCAAACGACATTCTATGGGTCTACTAGAAGTAGAATTAAGTTGGCTGAAGTTTTGCGAAAGGGACTGATAGGGACAGAATTACCAGTGTGAATATGCTAATGTCTAGATGTCTAGACAGAATGAGGGACAACACTGTTATATCAGCCACACACAGTGTCAAGACAATATAAAACTACCACCTTGCCTCAGTTAACCAGCAGAGGATGTTTGCTTACCTCCCCTGCGGCTGGCTCCCATAGCAGCACAGCAGCAACAGCACAGCCAGAAGCATCAGAGATGCACCAGGCCAGTGGAAACAGGAGCAACGGTTACCATGGTACAGAAAACTGCTCCTCCACACCTCCTACGAAAGGAGAGCAGCAGACAGTCAGCATTCATGAAATACAGAGCCAGACATTTGGAAAAAGCAGAGTGAGAAAGGGTGAAGGCAGCAGTTGACATTCCAGAGTGAACACAACTTTGTAAAACCCCTGAAAATGATACAGAGCATCCCAGATCAATTATGCGAATGCTACAGCACTAACGGTTGCTCAGCTGGCAAGTCTGGGTGAACACGCTCTGCTTTGCTCTTGCTTGGAGGAATGAAAAGGCTTCTGTGCCAGGCTGCCCCATTGTCACTAACCAAGTGAGGAACACTTTTAACATTTAAGTACTGTGCATAAACACTAGCACTTTGTATTCAACGCACACGCCAGACAAACATGGTGGACAAGGGGAGACTGTTGAGCTTCACAGCTCTTTCCACCTGATACAGACCCCACAGGCACACTGCCAGTAGTGGCTCTTGAAGCCCTTAGATCCTTCAGAGGTGAAACTAAGCTCCTGTAGAGCTCCAGCATCCAGGAGAGAAGTGCTGAGAGAAACATACCCTTTGGCAGATTCCTTGCTTTGTTCCCAAGGACTTTAGCAGTTCTACACCCAGACACTGCAGCAGCAGTCTGGGAGGAAATGCAGCCAACTTTTGTTTAATCTTCAGCTTTACTTTGAGAAGGGGAGACTGAGTGCCCAACCTTGTGATGTTTGGTGCCTCACCTTCCATGAAGTCACTTTTTTCCGTTCCTTCTGATGCCCCTCCAGCAGTGCTGACAGCTGGTCTCTCAGGATTGTGAGGGCTTTCTTTGTGGTAAGGCCCAAACTTGAGGTCATCTCATCCTAAGGTGCCAGAAAAACAAACTGTTTAGTGCTTTCCTGTTTTCTTTTTTAGGCTTTTTCCTGGTGGCTGACTGAGCACCCTACCGTGAATGCCCTGCACTCATCATCACCAGTCTGATTCTCCATTTTCCTGAAATCATCTTCCCTCCTGTGAACTTTAGACTGCTGGCTGGAATTAGAGCACTTAGATAATATCAGGTAAACAAACCGGTCCTGACTGTGCCAGATAAATACTTTATCAAAGCACAATACCAAGTCATTTCTGTGAAACAAGATTCTAATCAGCAGAGGCTGAGGACAGTACAAAGGGAGGCTGCTCAGCTCCGAGGTTACGCAGGTTTGAACTGGTATCAGCTTGTAGAGACAACAGAACACAGACAGTTATGGTAGAATTGTAATGATACGGGATGGATTTTGCTAACAGCAGTTGAATATCTGCAATTCTAAACAAGAGTGGTCTGATTTCCACAACTGCTCCTTATGAATTTTTGGTTATGAATCCTGCCTCTGTGGCTACTTTGACACACAAGCCCCCACCCCCAGATTTAAGTGCTAGGCCATGGATCGGTTCAGGAGGAGACACAACTCCAGTATCGACTCCTCCTTTTACAAGAGAAAGCATTAGAGTTTTAAGTGGTAACGAACATACGAGGGAGGCATCTGGACTTGAAGGCAGCACACAGAGTCCAGAGCACTGCTCCCTCACTGGGCAGCAAAGAGGCAGCAGCCTGAAAGGATGCAACCCAAGAGCATGCCATCTGGAAAACACTGCCATAAGATGCTGATAACAAGAAAGTGGGGTAAATGCTTGCAGTTCTGGGGCAAGAACACAAGCACTTTCCTTTCTTTCAAATCACAGAGACTGCTGCGAGGTACTGTGGGTACCAGATCATTGAAAGTGAATCAACAAGGAAAAGCAGGCAGGTGGTGTCTATGAGATGGCTACAGCAGGTATCAGGGAGTTGGTCAATAAAAGTTCTCATTTGCATTTCATCTTTAAATACAAACACCCTGAGGGTGTACAGCACATAGGATATCCTGCACATTTGAAATGCTCAGGTGTATCATACTGTTGACAGAGTACAGAACTACTGAACACAAAGCAGGCAGGAAGCTTCCCCCTCTGGTCCCCACCAGTGTGACACACAGCCCAGCAAATACAGCTCAGGCAGAAGCTGCAGCTCTTCCTGCTATTGCAGCCACCAGCTCTTCCCAGCCCTGCCAAATCCACCGCTCTGCTCTTCAGGAGCTGCATGCTGGCACCCAGCTCTGCAAGTGCAGCTCAGCTATGATCTGCACGTTTCTTCCTGTTCCTTAACTGAGTAGTTTCGTGGTGAACATTTACTGGAAACTAATCTCAGACTTCAGACTCATTTGCATTGATGGTCCAATCCAAACTGTAATGTAAGCATCAAGGAATAGCAGATAGATGTTCTTTAAGCTACCATCTACCACACAAACACACTCCCCACCTATCAGGGACAATTTGAAACAGCAAATTCTGGCCAAGCGGAGTCTAGCAATGCTGCTTCAGCTGCACTTTACAGAACTAAAAATAATCCTGCTGTAGTTTTCATTCTCTGTGTCAGTTTTAGGAATAGAGGAAGCAGTTCTGTGTTGTTCTTGGAAGCAGCCCAGGTAACATCAGCACAGGACTAAACATAGGAGTCTCTCAAAGACTCCCAGAGGAGAAGATGGCAGGCAGTGTAGCTGGCAACGGACATGCCGCTGCACCACAGGAGTGCTGCAAACAGGAGTGTCCGAGAGCAATACGGAGCAAGTGACAATAAGGTTTCTCTCTGTGCACTGATGGCTGGCTGTTGGGGGCATAGCAAAGCACCCACAAAAACACTCATCCTCTCCAACACAGGGAAAACTGACAGATAAATATGACACAGAAAGAAAAAGCAGCAATAATAAGAGGGACTTTAACTGGAAAGCAAAGTCTGCTTAGGCACTGAGCTGGTTCCAACAGATACATCAAGAGCTACAGAAGAAACGAGAGGGAAGCTGCACTTAATGCCAACATCTAGTACAGTCACACACTGCCTGGAAAGAGAAACTGCCACATCACAGCAGGCAGCGAGCAGAAAAAGGCAGCAAATCCAGAGGTAATCAGAAAGGCTCCTGAAATACTTGCACATGTGCTCCAGTCTTTACACAGGAGTTACTGCTTTGCAGTAGTATCAGTCAAGGTAAGGGCAGCCACAAAGGAAGGTGGCTGTAGCAGGTGAGAGGGAAAAGTGCAGAGTGTGGCAGGGCTGGGGAAGAATGGCAGGAAGGGCAGGGATTGTTAAACACCCATCCTGACACTTGGAGTATTCGGCAAAGCAGGCAGAGCCAGTCTGGTAAAGAAACGCTGAATAATGTGAGAGGCTGCCTGCAGTGACCGATAATTTACCACCGGTGAGCATCCAGGGAAAGCACTTGGAACCAAGGAACAGAAGGGACAGGTCAGAAGAGCCACCCTGAGCTTCTGGCAAGGGGCAGCTCTAGGTTTTCGCAACAAGAGCTGCCCTGCTAAGTCATCAACTGCTAATGAGGCATTTTTCAAATGCCCTAAAGTAAACCTTTGTATATGGCAAACCTAGGCGCTCTTAAGCTGTCCCAGAGGGATCTTTCCAGCCTTTCATCAGCTGCAAGTGCTCTTCCTGCCGCAAAACAGGAGGTTGAGCACCCCAGGGTGAAGAAGCCATTCACAGGAGGTGTCAGTTCAGTAATAAAAACCCCAACATTCACATCTTTGCTTTGGAAAGTTGCATTCAAAGAATAATCCGCTAATTTTCAGGTCAAAACAAAAACAGCGAGACACCTTCCCACCCAGCTGCCTTAGCACAGGGTTTCCTCTGAAGAACAAAAAAAAGAAAAAACAGAAAAAGCAGACAGTAAATACCAGGTTACAGTGAGAGCAAACCCCTGATGGGTATCAGGAGGCATTTTAAAAGGCTATACTTTCCTTTTGCCATGCCTAAAGGGAAAAGTCCTGAAGAGAAAATAAGCAGTTGCTTCCTCCTTTGCCCCCAGAGACTGAAGAGCACATGAGCCTCTAAGTGCACTTAGGGCACCTCTGGAGCTGCCCCCTGCCCTGGCTATCACAGCCTCAGTCTGAGAGGCACGACTGAAGCCAGGTAAACACGGGATGATTGCAACCCTCTGCCCTGAGGATGATAGCGCAGCTCTCAAGAGTTGTAATCTGCAGGATGGCTGATAAGGAAAAACACACAGTGCAGGAGATTGTTTTTGTGCATGTGATTTTATTTTCTACAGGGAATGAATGTGCTGAGGTGTGGACTGGACAGGAAGACGAAAAGATGTGTGAATTCCTCCACTTTCAGTAAATATCCTACATATTAAATTACTGCTTAGCTTGCCTGCAAATATTAGGGAAACAGAACCTGAGCTAGATCTTGCAAATGCATAGGTTTAGGAGCTGGTTTGGCTCTTCAGGAAGGGGACAAGAAACAGCTCAGAGCTAGGAGACAGGGACAGAATCTGTCAACTTTTCTTTTGCTTTCTCCTCTTAGTTGGCCCTACATGGGTCAACAGGGGGAAATTAGTTGGCAAATACCCAATGATCAAGGAGCTTGTTTAAATCTTTAGTCTTGCCTGGCTCACAGCAAAAAGGTTTCCTTTCCCCTCCTCATGGGTTGCAGGAGCATTTTCAGACTGACAGGTAGAAAAAGAGTGGTTATCTTCAGATTTTGCCTCCCACAATGTGAAGTTGTTCCTGAGCATCACCACCCACTCACGTCTGCTTCCCACAGCCCACCTTCATCCTCACACAAAATCACCACTGGTTCCCGATCTCTCCTCCTAAAATTCCCATCCTGTTCTTTTACACATAGAACCATTCAAGAATATCTTAAAAGTTTATCAGCTCTTCTCACACTCTCTGTTATCCAATGAAAGACAGAGGTCTTGCTCCTTCCTTCAAGAGGAACAAGCAGAGGTCAGAATGTATACAGGTGAGAAATGGACACAAAATACGAGTATAATTAAGTCCTCTTGTATTTTCATACAGCCATTACGCAGCCATAGTAACATATTTATTTGTTGTACCTGTAAATGTTGATATAGTATGTGGCATACCACATGGGCCAAACATTTTGTAAAATAATACTGGAGCACAAATATATTCTTTGCTTTATAAGCAAAGCGGGTTGAATCATCCTCCGTCCTCTGTGGAGTCAGTCTCTTGCAGAATAAGGGTTTCTCACCAAGACTGCTGTACAGTTGAATGTAACTGCCTTGACAAAGGTTGTTTAAACAAATGAATAGAAAACAGAAGATCTGCTAGAAGCTTCAATTTTCATAGACTGCAGATCCACCCCTCTGATGCAGAGTGGTATGGAAAACCCCTACAAGGCAGCTGTCAGATTGTTTCCCTCTTTCCAGGCTGCACACACTAGGCCCCTTTTTTAACACTTCTACTCAATTGCTTTTCAGATTTAAACAGTTGGAGGTGGGAAACGGGGCAGCAGAACATTCTTGCTTTTTCTGAGAGCTATTTTGCATTCCTTAGCAGAAAAAGAAGGCAGTTTTTAGTTTAACAATGACATTTTGCAGGCTATTAATCTACTTCAGGGATTACACCTCCTGAAATGTTTACAGTTTCAAAAACACATGAGAAGGAGTAACTCCACCAAATATATTTGCATTTAGTACTGTAAGTCAGATTCTTGCTTAGGATAACGCACAACGTGACACGTAGAGGGGTTTTTTGCATCTCATCAGGGAGGACGGCAGACATCATAGATGCGACAGCACACAATTTCTTGGGGCAACATTTCCTACAGCAGGCTAATGCTAGAGAGGGATTTATTCTTGTTCTAAAGCAAATCATACATCGGTATGCTACAGCTCTGCCCAACTGCAGGTAGTGCTCAGACTGCCTGAAATGGCATATCCATGCTATGGAATGATACAGACGTAAAGCCAATGCACAGGCTACTCTGGGCAGTTACCCTTTACTACCGACATCCTTGGTCCCCATTATGCTTTTTGTCTTTCTTAGTGCTCTCCTGGTTACTTTTCAAAACAGGTCTGATCCCTTACTCCTACCAAGAGCACTTCTCTAGTGCCCCAGGCTACAGGGAGCCTACACCCTGACACATTCCTACTCCACAGGATGATCTTTTGATTAAGACTCTGGACTAGTTGTCAGGACAGCTGAATTCTGTTCGTTCTTCTGCCACAGATTTCTGCATGACAGTGTGAAAACTGGATGCTTCTCTGTGCCTTAGTTTCTCATCTCTATAATGGGACTATCAACTCCCTACCAACTGCAGTCATTGTGAAGATTATAATACTCACCAACCCACCTGAACACTACTGGAAAGCACAGAAAAAAGAAATACGTGTTGATACCTGCACGATTCAGGCAGTTCCATCAAGCAGATCATGGCTTTGTGGGGACCAGGGCCTTTAAAACTGGACATGCCGGAACAGGTACCAGAAAGCACAACAAACACAGCTATTAAACTTGGTTTAAATGCCACCTGACATGAGCTTTGCAGCCACAGCTTAGCTGTTGGTGGTCTCAAATCAAATGAAACAAGCAAAGTCTTCAGCACAGCAGTGCCCAAATTAATGGACAGAGCAATAGTCAACAACTGTCTCCTTCCTCCATCTGCAGCAACAGTATGAAAGGCAGCCCAGACCTCCCCCTGGCCCTGGACAAAAGAGCCCCCACAGTTTGGTAACTGGGTGTCTGCGGGGGCTCCAGTGTGGACACTGGCTTTGAGGCTCCCCACAGCTCATCGCTAGCAGGGCCTGCAGACTTACACTGCAAAGAGACACAGCTGCAGGAGCACAGATCTCTCTGAGATCTGGCCAAAGCAATGCTAATCAGCTATCTGAATCACCACTGCATTTTGGTGTGAACAGAGTCCATTTTAATCCAGAGAATGACATTCACATTCTATGCCCTCCATGAAGCACAGAGTAAGATGCCAACAGGCACGATCAACCTTTCACACGGGTAACACAAAGCCCAGCGCTTTGCTTCTCAGCTAGTAGCAGCTCAACAGCAGCAAAAGAAGCGACTGCTCCCCAGGTAACAGCCCAATTTTAAATTGTACATTCCTCGGTGTGTCTTTGGTCCTGTTTGCAGCAGCAAATCCCCAACCATAGTTACCTGCCCCACCAGGCTGCTGGCAGGATGAGGCAGTGTTTATGCAGTGCTTTGAAGCTCACCTGTACTACGCAATTATCAAGCTTTAATTACTGTAATTTATCCAGTTACATTATTTCTCCAAGTTCAGAGAGCAGTTAGGGGTCTGTATTTATCCTGGCTTCAACACACAGCATACAGCTTCATGCCAATCCAGAGCTTACTCCAGAGGATGCTAATCCCCTCCCAGAGGCCAGCAATGCTCAGAAATCCACAGAACTTCAGCACATCTTTCATTCCCCTGTGAGCTTCCTTCCCATCCTCACTTCTTTAGCTGAAGACTTTGGGGACTAAAACTATGATACAGCCTAGCAGGTGCACTGTGAGCCATGTTTCAAAGGGATAAGGAGCTTCAACAGCTACAGATGAAAGGCCATAGAAGAAACAGACAAATTTAAGTCATTAGCCAGACGGGCAGCAAAGCAGAAGTCAGCAGTTAAAATCATGTTTGGCCCCTCCTGTTGGTTTTAGGGTTAAATCTGCAGTTTAAAACAGAGCTTCTTTCCCTATCACCTCCAACACCAAGCTATTCCCTAGCTAAAATCATCATTCACTGCTCCATGTCCTGCCATAACCTCTTTCTCCAAAACCACAAAGCTCTTCACAAACCATCACATCAGGCAGGATGCAGGTTGGGGAGGGAGACAGGGAAAGCCATTTTGAATTTAAATGTTAAGGGAGAGAAACTTACTTTGCGGCATTTGCCTTGGTGGGGGATCCAGAGATCAGCCTGCTTGAAGAGCATCTGAGCTAAATTCCTGCGCCACTTCCCCAGCAACTTGCACTGCTGCTGCCCTCCAAAAATGCGAGAGCAAAGAGGGAGAGAGAGCAAGACTGTGCAGAGCCCAGCGCTGCAGAGAATGAGACAGAAGCAGCAGAGTGAAGCACCAGTCTGCTGATTAATTCAGCCTGTTTCCAGTCACGCTGCAGATCCAGCAAGGAGGCGGTGGATGGGGGTGGGGGAGAGAAAGGGGAAAAAAAAGGCACAGAGAGAAGAAAGTTTGCCCAGGATAGCACCAGATGTCTGTAAGAATGGTTCATTCATCAGATGGAGCCAACACAGCCAGAATCCCTGGGTTCCCTGCCTGTAGAGATTCATATGCATGCACAGTAAGGGTTGATGCTGGCAGACAGGGGTCTGTGGAAAAGCAGATGGCAAATTAGACAGGACAAAGTGCTATAGAATATAGTATGGGGGAAGGAACACCTGAGCAGGCAAGGAAAAAGATGAGATTGAGACAGAGAGACCCAGGAATACTAACTACTACATAAATCTAGGAGAGTCTTCCAGATGACTCCACAGCTTTGGATTCAAGCTCAATTTAAAAATATAAGCAATACAAGTTGAGTCCAGTCTGAAGTGCTCCCTCTCTCTTCTCTCATTGATAGAGAAAGCAGCAAAAGGCCCTCTCAGCATCAGTATTCACACATCCTGAGCCACACAATCTAAACCAAAAGGTGCACATAAATTCTTCATAGCCACATGCCATGCCTGGGGCTGCCCGTTTACTGACACCTGGGCAGTGGCACAGAGAAGGCAAAGGATTAGTGTAGACAGGGAAGGGCCACATATAACAACAGGTAATGGGATAATAAGGCCTTTGGAGGTGAAGAAGGAATGAGCCTTCTCTCTCATTCTCATCTTTTACAGGAATGCTTCCTTCTCATCGTTGGAGGGAAGCACCTTTATAAGCAGCTTTTTATATAGCTCCTACTTCAGTGCTGTCCTAATTCTGTCGGGCTTCCCAGTTCTGCAGAGCAATCACTAAACCAATTACTTTCATTTCACATAGAAAGGGGTAAAGAACTGGCGCAGCCAAGAACCACATCAGTAGCTTGCCAGGGATTACAGCTGGCCGGTACTGAATGGAACAGACAGGCACTGCAAAGGCTTCCAGTCTCAGCACAGCATGGAGCTTTGAAGACCATGTACAGGTGTCAGGACTCGCCCACCCTCCCTGGCCAAGCTCTTCACTTTCTTTTCTTCCTCGAGGTTCAAATGTCTAAACAGGCACAGCCCATATTCTGTGTTTAAAGCCCGAAGTGCAGAGATTTAAGAGGCCTCAATATTTACAATAAAACCAATGCAGGGTCTAGTTATCACCTCTGTGTTGGCACTGAGTTAGACACTGGTATGTAACCTCACAAAGCTCTTAAAGCCAAAGTTGAAGGGAAGCAGACACTGCATTGAACATAACTTCAGGAGAAAGCAGGGGGAGAAAGAGGCAAGACATCCTTCATCCTTCTGTAGGGCATTTTGTTTCCTAGACAACAATTTTAAACCGCAGAGAGGAACAAAATGTCCTAATGGCACAATTTTTCCTTCCTTCCTCTTTTCCTGCTAAGAAACTACTCACCTACTCACTTCAACACAAGGAAAAAAGGACCAAAAAAAAGGATCAACAACAACACAGGGTAAGAATGGACAAACCCTCACACAACATATATGCAACATCCCCCTCTCATCACAGTGCTCACTGATCTGTTTCCCATGGCTCTGCACCTTTTGACGGCTCCAATGAATGTGAATAAAACAACTTGCTGGTGACAGTGCAATACCAGGAATAACCCTTTTGCTTCACGCAGTTAAGAGGTCCCAACAAAACTTTCTTCTTTAAAAACACCAGCTGTGGTCGTGAACACAAATGGAAACGGATCAAATTGCCTCTTCTTGTTTATTCCACTGTTGAGAGACCTTGCTCTAAAGTGTTTTGTGTAGGGCAGTAATTTGTACTATGTAGCTTCCTTCTGACATCAGCTGATATTATAAATCACATCTGGACATGTATTTGTGCATTAAATAACAGAATGAAAGCAAAAGCTGAAAACCTGAGATGTGAAGATAAAACTGCGGCTTGAAATAAAAGGCTGAGTATAAAGGCAGGGACTGAGACCCATACAAAAACTGCAGCATAGATGAGAGATGCCTGTGGAAAAAGGATCAATTTGTGAAAGAGCCCTTGGAAGAAGAGCTGAGGTTTTAGCGAACAGGAGGGAATAAAAACAGAGCTACAGTTACTGGCAAGAGGAGAAGAGGCAAAGGACTTGGGCTACTTTTCAGTCTAAAGGTAGGATTGCAGCTCTTGTTGGGCGTCCTGGAACAGGATAGCTGAGGACCAACAGTGCTGTGGCTGGAGCAATGTGGAGCACAGCACAGGCTCCCTGAACACGTTTCCGGGCTCTGGCTAGGAGGCACGGTGCTGTATCCAGGCTGCAGCAATTACACTGGGATAATACAGCTCAGTTGTTATTGGTAACTGTGGAATGGATGATGTCAATAATTTTTAACAGTTGTGTTGCTGCAAATACAGCCTACATCTAAAGTAACTCAAACGCATGAGCCTCACACTGTCCTGTGGCAATCAATGCTGCTGTCTGTCTTGGTATATACTGAGTGGGTCTTGCAGCAGAGATTCTGGCACCTTTCACAAGTATTAAACTCACTTCAGAAATACACAGAAAATTAAAAAGTAAGGAGACAGGAAAGAACAAGATAACAGCACATTTAATTTAAGACAGTTTGGGCACTGTTCCTAAAATACTCTCTGCGTTTCTCTGCAGTGTCTGGCTTCTGGCAAAAACTGGAAGACAGCCTACATTACACCTGACAAACTCTGATCCTCAGCCATTTCTGACAACAGAACTGTATTAGCTGACTGGAGCCAAAGGACAGTCTCTCATCTTCAGAGTGACAGATGTCTGTGCTGCAGCAGTGCTCTGAGCACGTCTTCTGTTCCAGGAGTGCTAACTCTTCATTACACACATATATTAGAGCAAAGAGATTGCTTTCAACTAGATTTGGGACTGATGTTTTCACTTGGGTTCATTTTATTTTTAGCATTTTAAAATAAACCTAGCACATCAAATTTACTACTGAGGTTACACAGCAGGTTAATTTGTTCCCTTATCAGCATATATGTGTCCAAGTTCTTCACTTTGGAAAGGAGGATGGATTCCATCTTAGAGGGGGTGAAACAAGGATCTGCACTACTGAAAAAAACAAAACAAGCAAACTCCTTAACACCAAACAATATAGTGCTAGCAAGAATAAAACCATGGTCTTTCCCCTGAATCCAAACAAAGTAAGTTGTAAAATGCAGCTGAATGTATCAATGGGGTTTTTTTAATTCCTATTGAAGAGTGTGATGATGTCTTGCCTTCACTTCTAATCCCCACTCAGAAAGGAAGGAGAAAAAACTCCAGTAAATCAGGAGAGACTAGGACTTCAGAACACCATGATTGTCCCTGTAATCTCCTTGTGCAGGATGCTTTCCTAATAGGCCTTTTAAAGGTCTATTACAATACTGACCACACTGCTGCATGTCCAGCAATTTGACACGCTCTTCCTGTGTTCTACAATGAAGAATGTCATATGAGAAAGAGATGAACCAAAGATAGTGACCTACAGTGAAAGTGTCCCTGCTGTGCTCTGCCACGGCTGCAGGAAGGACAGTGTTGGTGCTTTCAGATCCTAAACAGAACACACTCCTGTACAGAAGGGTAATTGCGTCATCTCTTAAAATGATCAATACCAGATTAGCCCATGATGTCATTAACAAGAGAATAAATAGATAATTATCCTCATTGGAATGTTACCTCCGTAGTAATACAGCAATTTGATATAAAACATCACAGTTCAAACACGTCCTCCGAGCACACCAGTAGCAAGAGGTTAGGGCATGAGTAAATCCAGGCCTTCCTAGTCTAGCACGCTACAGGACAGAAAACCCAGCAAATAGGAAGACTAGTAAGCAAGTACAAGAGCTGATGTGAAAAACTGAGTACCTTTTAACTCACTTACACTGCTCTAGTAATCTTTTAGAGCAGATCTGCATCTAGGTGATTATCTAACAAGTACTTTGCACTCAGGAAAAAACCCACTTCTTGATGCCAGAAGCACTGTAAACAAAACAGCAAGAAAGGGATGCACGCAGAATAACAGAGAGACAGCAACCATGATCTGGCAGACAATGCTTACAGTGTGGTGGAGAGAGGGACACCAAAAAGGAAAGCCAAGAATGTTCCCTTACCAGAGCCAGCTGAGAGCTTGGTGTGTATAATGTTCTCCACTGGTCTCACACTACCTGTCCCATTCTGACTGCGATCCAGAATAAGGACCAGTTCACTTTTCTGAGTGAGAAACATATTTAACACTCAGGTGGCTGCTGAAACATAAGTGACCAGCAGACTACTCACTAAAGCGATCAAAATCATTTTACTTTTTGGAAGTAGTAACATGTGCCAAGTCTACAGTCTCCTGTCAGCCACAGCAGATATGTCTTTTTAGCTTCTATAGCAGCTATTCATGGAGATATCTCTCTCATTTTTCCTTTGAAGCTCAAAGCATGGCAAGATAACAAAAGACAGATTGCCCCTCCATGTAATATCTAGACTTACCTGGCACTTTCTAAACCAGCTCTAGAAATACTATCCTGCAGCACTCCCTAGAAAGACATTAAATTGCCCAAGAAATACATACACTTACGATCAGAAAAACTGGGCTCAGATTATTTCATTACCTTAGTTTATTTAAAAAATCTTCTCCATGAATTCAGCCTCTCAACTAAAGCCAAGCTAAGTGTCCAGGGGACTGAAGCTCTACCTTAAACCTCAACAAAGACACAGCATGTGTGACAGCATATGCTTGACCTGTGTTGTTCCACCATGGTGCCTCTGTCCCAGCCTGCAAAGGACTTACCTACTGATACAAACGCATACGTCCCTAGGAATGTGAAGGTGACAGAACTCTCAACTTTGGTACTAACCGTGGATTAGACTATCACATAATAACACCAAATGGTGAGTCTTGACCCAAAATAACAAAAGACAATTAAAAGGACTCAACATTTAAGTTGGGCATCACCCTTATCAGGAAACTTACCTGACACTTCTCCTTGAGGTCCATGGCTCTGCGGTTCTGTAAGCATGTCCAGCAAAATGGGGTTGCTCCTCAGGGGAGAATGTCTCCTAGGTAGAGATGAGCTTACCTACACTTCTCACATCACCATCTGTGGAAACAGAAGGGGAAGCAGTCAATCTCCCCATATCACTCCCTTTAGGACAAGAAAGCGATGAAATTCACAAAACTCAAATTACAGGACTGGTCTTTAAAAGACGAACTGGGGAGCTGAAAGTGCTTCTAATAGTACATCGACCCTCCCCTTCCTCAGAACTGATCCCAGTAGCTTAAGTCCCCCCAAAAACTGGCAGCAGTAGATAAATTAATTAAGTTCCCTGCAGCTCAGAGTAAGAGTATTATTGCAGTCCTGACACACTTTTGGGCAGGCCTCCAAAACAAGCTGACAAAGCACTGGATTCCACCAGGTGTTGGAGCATGCTGTCACCCACAGCTATTTGTCTTGCTATTCTTATCTACCAGGAGCTTTGTCCAGCTAATCTCTAACGGAGCCTGCAGTAATGATTCTTCCATTTGTTGAACAACACATCCAATCTTTGACAAAGCTATGCTGCTGGGCTGAGCATGTATCTGACCACCATTAAGTAGGCCACAAGTCATAAAAACAACTCCAGATTACTGGGGAACTAGGCCTTTTTTATTTTTTTTTTCTTTTTTTCTTTTAGCAAAACTGGGATTCTAATAGAATTGAGGTTAAAACCAGGTCTGGAATTCACATCCTTCTTACAGCCCATCTCCCCCTTGATCTCCCATGGCACAAATTTCGTTCTCCTTCCACATATGCAAAATGTTTTTTCTGTGTAAAACAAAGGATCTGCGTACACTGCTCCAGAGGATTCTCTTATATATAAACATGACTTACAAGATTATGCTATGATTGGTTTTGGGAAAGTCTTTTTTGTTGGTTAGTAACTCTTTGTTCTATTTTTTAGTATCACACACAAACTCAGGGCTTGGACATATACTTCTCATAAATCCAGATAAACAATGAAGCAGCTAGATCTGCAAATCAAGCCAAACCACCTACACATTCCTAGATACAACAGGACTGGCTTTTGCCAGCTGGGATTACTACACTGGTCTATACCATACTGCCTGCTTCAAAGAAGAAGGATTCTAGAGATCCCATCCTTGTGGCAGTCACCTATAGCACTACTCTCCATGATGCTACATCAAGGAAAAGGAGGGGTATCCAAAGCTTACTCAGAAAGCCACTGCTGCCCCATGCTGAAGAGTTAGATGTCAGTATTTCTTCTCATGCAGGCAAGTCCTGCACCTGCGTTCCGGGAAGCAGCAAGCGTTCAGTATTCAGACTGCTGGTTATCAAAGAACTGTTTGCAGTACAGCAACCAGCAACCAGCACCTGCAAGTGCCATTTTTTGGCTGCCGGCTGGCTGGCATGAGCCACAAGTCCAGACTCTGGCCTACTTTTCTGTTCTGTGACCCTTGTCAATGTGCACACACAAAGGGAATGAAGCTATTTTCAGTCACTTGGTATCCCTGCCAGGCCAATTAGCAATTGCAAAGAGAGGATCAAAGTTACTGGAGCGAAGCTGACAAAGAGGGCTGGGAGTGGGAAGGAGAAAAACATACTTTTGTATGCTTGCCCACAGCAGCTTAGAGCCTCAGTATCTTGCCTTTAAATCACAAGTGACTTCAATATAAGGGAAGGCAAGAGGAGATGATTTTAAGGAAAAAATGGTCACTAACAATAAAAGGGCTAAGAAATAAATCTGTGATTCTTCCTTTTATCCCCTTCTGACAGAAGATTTATTAGTGGATCTACTGAAGGATTTATGCATGGTGCTCTCACTCGTTCAAACAAAAAGTTAAGCGCCTGAATTTCTCTCTGGATCTGGACTTCAAAAGCATAATTATCCGTGACATGACTGGGTAACTGGGAAGCCAAAGTCACAAAAGCGGAACAAGAAAAAACATCCTGGACTGTTTGTGCTAACCCCATGGAGCCCGGATCATTAGCAGTGGTGGGTGGCTCTGGCTGAAGGGCAGGGGCCATGCAGGGAGGCAGCTGGGCAGGAGGCAGGATTCGTGGCACTGCTGTGGGTGACATTCTGTTTTAGGCAGCAAACTGAAATGTGATCCCGAACGCAAAACACGCCATGCCTTAAAGTTCAAGGCACATCATCCGCATGCTTAGGAACACCACCCTAAAGACCTTCAGTGCTAGGAAGCAGGATACACAACAAGGGTGTTACAAAGATTAAATACTGGTTGGAAAGAGTGAATACTCCCTATCTAGAGAAATTCAAAAGCTGCTATAATGAACAATATAACAAGAGCTTGCAAAAGTAATCAGTGATGCATGCAGTGCTGCTTCATCATCATACATGCTCCAGGCTTCTCCAAAATTTGAAAGACTGACCTCAAACCCACAAGCAGTTCAGTTTCTCTCTCATCCCCAATTTAAGGTGCCAACAATGGTCAGATTGTGAACATTTCAGAGAAAGCAAAGAAACCAATTCTTTCCTGTACCAATCTGGATATACAAAACAAGCAGAATGTTTCATTTTTTAAAGTGGAACTACACTTTAAAAAGAGTTTTCGTTTAGAACCAAGAATTCCAAACACAGCTAATCCTAGCTAGGTTTGAATAGCTAAGTATTAGGACAACTGAAGCCAAAAGCAAAGACAGGCTACAATGATAAACCATCCTCCTTCAACTTCTACAACAGGATTGGCACTAGAGTCATATAAAACGTGACTTGCGTGCTTTCTTTCAAATGCATAATTTATCAAAATAAACAGCCCGCAAGCATATTTGCAAGAATTATGTCATACTAACTAAAAACCTCATATGCATTATAGAGGTCTTGCAAACACTCAAAAACCAGCTTCACACAATGAAGCTGAAGCAGTTCATGAATTCTGTAGGCAACGTGTCGACGTGCAGAAATACGCATTCATCCACTCCATCCCCCACAGGGTCCTCATGTGCTCCCCTCCCAGACTCATCTGTTTTAGGGACTCCTGTAATTCCCACCGCCAAACGTGTCTCTCCATCACCCCTACCCAACAGCAGGGACTCGCCACACTCTGGACCCATCTTAGGAGTTTTCTGCACTACTATTTCCTCCACACTACACTATCTGCCTTCCTCTGTCCTCCCTGTTCTTATTTCTCTCATGTCTGTCCAGGTAATTAGTCACTCATGCCATCGACATGTTAAACTCTGCCAGACAGCAGGACAGAAATGAAGTGGGACTGCTTTGCTGGAACATGTTAGCGGGCGTGAAGTATTCAGCCACAGACAATCAGAGATGCCTGAAGCTGTGGTTGCTCTAATCAGACACCAGAGGCCCAAAGTACAGCCAGTTTACCCCTTCCACCTTCCCAGCACATTCCATCCTCCTCTGGATTCTTCATGCCTAGGGGAGTTCATGAAACATGGAAATGGCTGGATGTGGCGTTCAGGTGTCATCATGCTGCATTCAGCCTGAGAAATACTTCCAAATTGTTAAGCAGAGTGAAACCCAATATAGGGCCCATCAAATAACTCAGTCCAATGCATGTATCACTAACAGCAAGCTAACTTTCTGGAAATCCTGTATGCTGAACTTGGCCAATAGTAGCCCATAGCTATGTGGAGAGGTCTGCGATGCACGTTAGAATATCTTTATATTTATAAGAATGAATGAGTTCAAAACTCATGTGTATCTGATACCCAAACCTTTTCAAATCTGAAAAATACATTCCCATCACCCCAAACTCATTTCTGTTTGGAAGTGCCCTGAGCAAAGATTAAGTCTTGTAGCTTGATCTGAGTATCAACAAGTGTTTGAAACATCCTTCTGAACAACAGAAGCAGGGTTTTACAAGGGTCTGTTCAAACTTTTTGTTTACCTCATCATCTTTCGAATAACAGTCTTATGCAGTCAGTGTATTCATGTAGGTAATAAACACTGTGCTTTGAGATCCTCCTTTGAAATCCAAGTATTTCAAAGCGTGACAACTTAACCAAACCTCACATCGGTGTAAGATATGAGTGTTGAAATTTAGTAAGAATTGCTTTGCATCATACACTATGTACAGAATTTATAAACCAACTATCAGACAGAAGGATCAGATAACTATATAACCTATAGACACTTGGAAAGAAAAATGTGTTTCAGAAGCTGCAAGTCTTTAGGGAGAAAAATAAATCAACCTAATGATACTGTTTTCCCTAAAGTGTTCAATCACTGATGCTTTCATGTTATTTACTGAAAATTCCCAACATAGATTAGTGTAAGAAAAATGATGGGGAGTCTGAACATTTCTTGCTGCCAGAAGTGAATTCCTCAAGAACTGATCTGTCACCAAGAATAGAAACACGGGGGAACAGATAATAACCAAAAAAGCAGCTGCCTTGGAGAAAATGACTTAGATTAGAGCTGATTGTTTTGATATCAGCAAAACCATACGGTCTTCCTACTCATGAGTAGCTGATGTCTGCCTGATAATTTGCAACATGGGCACATTTTCTGATATATGGGCTTCCAAAGGTGCATCAAGTGATACTGTCAATTGCTTTGAAACCCATTGAGAGCCGAGAATAATGACAGCAAGGGAGCTGGCAGCCACAATTCTTGGCTCTAGTATCTGCTTGTGAAAAAATTTGTCAAAATTTGGGCCAGCTAAACATTCTCTGCCTCAATAACCTAAGATTATAGATAGTGATATGCATATCTGCTTCAGAGAGAGACTCTGAAGTAAATGTATTTGTATCTGTAAAGTGAGATCTTCTGAATTAGTGTTGTATGTGTACTAAGTATTAGCAACTCAGTAGTGGTCAAATATCTCATTGGTGCATGGCTGTGAAGAATCAGGAGTTGTTTTCACACATGCTCTGCTTCCCTTGCTAAATGACAGGAATTAGAGAGAGATCAATTCTATCTTGAATCAGGAATAGGATTAAACTGGAAATGAACTCAAAGTTTGTCTTCTACCTGACAAGCGTGCCTTTTGGAGGTGAAATTAGTTCTTGATTAAACCTCACTTGCCGAGAGTTTTCCAAAAAAAAATATCTTATCTCTGACTCTTTCCTTCTTTCTTCAGCACAGGACTTTTATATTTGACTTGTTTCAAAGGACAGTAGTGGCTTAAAATGAAAGCTGAGGAACAAGGAGGGAGAAGGGGAGTAGGAAATAGCTTTGGAACACTTGTAAGAGACCATTGGTTTACTTGCAAGATTAAGATTGGTAAAACAAGACGCTACACAATTGAAAACACATTTATTTTTGTTTTAATTTTGTTCTGGTGAGTGGAGAAGCAATTGATGGATACAATCAAAAGAATGATCAAACTGGTTTAGTCTACCTTACTGTTTCCACAGGGGCTGATACTGTTTCAAATTAAGGTATATTAAATTTGAAAGATCTTTGCTGTGTTCATTTTTCCTTGCTTGGTTTAAAAAAAAAAAAAAAAGAGTGTTTGGGAATTAAAGGATTACTTTATCTTTGCTGCTTCAGGTACTCTAAGCCTGCCATAGAAAGACACAGCATGTATACAGTCTGGATCAAAGTGAAAAATGCCACAGAAGGCACAATTCTGAAAGTTGTAAGGGCCCCTCCAGCTTCTACAGAGCAATGAGACATCATCTGCTTTGTGGCACGATGCCTTGAATGACAGCTAAAACATTTTACAGCAAATGTATGGAAGAATTCACTGCAAAAGTGATAGCTGTCATGTATCATCATGATATTGGTTATTATGGTAACCAGGATTGTATAACTATCTCCATTAAAAAAAAAATCCTGGAATGCTAAAAGACCACAAAAACACAGCAGCCCAAAATAAAATAAAAAACCCTGTGCTGTATTTATAGGACCTCCTAGCAAATCAATTTTTGCTGACATATACTGACTTACAAAGTGTAGCTTTTCCTCTTAATTCGTTTATAAATAAGGGTGTTATATGCATAGTTTATAGTAAATCTAGGCAAAAACCTCTCTTACATCAGCATTTGCCATTTGGAGATATTTAACAAATACCATGCTGATGGGAAGGTGTTTTCTAGGCGTTCCTCAAAGCAGGCCCAGCACCTGAGGGCCATTAACAAGATCAAGCTCATACATTCATTCAAAGGAAAGCACAGCCCTTATCTAGAAAAGACACAGATCAGTAGATTGTGTATTTTGCTATTCTCACAACAAGCTCCATGAAAGTTTTATGATGAACATTTGTATGTGTCTAGAAATAGGGCAGTAAGCTGACTCACTCTACTGTGAAAGGAAAGCAAAGGAGCTCTCTGCAGCTCCTTAAGAACTTCTCTCCACTATTCACTCAAGAGTATTCTGGACAAAGATCCAAAGTACCCTATTTAATGCACAGTCAGTCCCCCACATGATCACAGATGTCAACCCAAAGCAAATCCTGCTTCCTGCAGGCCTGGCTGCAGGAGCTGCCCAAGCCCTGGCAGGACTCTCTTTTTGGCCAACCCTAGAGAAGGACTTGCCTTCTGGCCAATCCCCTGTGGCCCCTGGCCCTGCTCCTGGCCAGTCCCACCCAGCCACAGGGGTATATAATAAACCCTCACAACTCACTCCTTCTTCAGAGCTGTCTTTCTGCTTGGAGTAGCTTGGTCTTGGGAGTGCTTGTTGTGGCTTCTAGCAGCTAGTTTGGGTAGGACTCTTAAAAGAAATGAGGGTGGCCTCAAAGATACAGAGACTTAAACAGAGCTGTAACATGAAGATTAGAGGAAGGAGGTTTGTCGTCTTAGTTCTGCTTGCAGTAGCAATATTGATTTGTTTTGTGACCTAGGCTAAAAGCACTAATATCTTAATCTTCTCATCAGATAAAAAAATGTTGGCAATGTGTTTATTTAAAAGGTCATGGTTAAGAATAATATTACATAAAGTGTTTTGATGTGCTTGAGAAAAAGACAACAAAGAAATATAAAGCACTATTCTAAAGAACAAAAGCTATCTTGCATAAAAACCAGTATAGTGTAGCTATTTATATGCATGCCTGTATTAAGCAGGCTTCTTAAAAAGTAAATCTAGTTTGCTTGCTAGGTTATTCAAATTTTGCTTTATTTGAGCAAGCCCTGTAGCTTAATGCAGTATAGCAGCTGTTAAGTAACTGTTTATATAGAAACTTGCATTTCTAAGGAACCTAAGTGTTTCATAGAGATCATGCACTACTATGCCATTGTATCTCATTGTGTACAAGCTGTCTGTTCAACTAAGAACTTTATTCTACAATTGCTGGAGGAAATAATAATATTTTAGACAAGCATGCCATAACAGCTTCCTTTTTCTCAGAAAATATGAAAATATGTACTACTTGGTAGCTGCCTCAGGAAGCTGGATGGGTGCTTATGCTCATCTGCTGCTATCTTGGTAACTTTTAAGACTGATAAGACTAATTTAAAGAAACTCTTCTGTGGCACAAGCTGTCCTGTGAAAACTCTGAGTCTTAAATGCGTAACTAAAACAGTATCTGCTCCTGTCTGTGGGTCTTCCCATCCTCTCTAGATATCTTTTGGGTAGATAGTATAATCTAAGACAAATACCTCGTGCTTTATGTAATGGGTTTTTAACTGGGATTTTTAGGCCTTTTTTTAATCAACAATGCCCTATGTTATCCTGATAGGAGAAAGCTCCCGAACAACGGACAAACAGTGGTAATGTAATCCAAGAACTACATGGATCACAGCTTTTGGAAATAAAACAAGCGGATGTCTGCGGCAAAATGAAGTGTGCCATCGACTTCTGCTGATCAAAAGACTGCGATGAGGTAGGAGCAGGGGTGAAGTAAAATGAAACAACTGCCCGAGTCGAGGCTGCTATCTAAGCTTGTAAGGGATCTAGGCATACTGGTTGAAAGCGTTTTAGTCAGAATTTGGGACACCCCTAAAACCCTGAGGCAGAGTACAGAACCGCAGCTGCACTCACAGCTGCCGGAGCACCGGGGGGCTCGGCCTGGGTCCCCCCCGCCTCGCTCGGGGCTGAGAGCACGGCCACGGCGGCCGGTGCCCGGCGGGGGATGCTCTGCGGCGCTGCGAGGCGGAGTCTGTCCCTCAGCTGAGGGAGAAGTCCCGCCGGGTGTGCTGAGCCGCTAACACGTGTGGGAGCGCCTTTTCTGGATCTTTTTTAAAAATTATTTCCTCTCTCTCTCCTAAGCCGCTAGGTAACGCTCCGGCGAGATGCCAAGTGAGGGCGTGTGAGGGGAATGGTGCTGCGCGGGAGCCCCGGCCCGGGGGACAGAGGGCAGCACGGCGGGACTGCCTCGGGCCTCCCCCGCCATGGCGGGCAGCCTCCAGCCGAGGTGGGGACCCTGCTGAGGGAGCGGCGGCCCCTCCCGGCCCCGCTCCCCGACGGGACGGAGCCCGGCCGCGCCCCGCCGCCGCTCGGCCCGTACTCACCAGCCGCGCCGGGCAATCTCGGCGGGGGAGCCGCTCGCCCGCCGGGCCTCCCTCCGCGCCGCCGGGGCCGCCATCAGGGTCACTGGCAAGCGGGACGCCACGGCGCTGGGGACCCGCGGTGGCGCTTCGGGGCGGCCTCAACAAGCCGGTGTCTGGTTGGTGAGATCCCGCGCGGCCACCCGTACGCCGCGCGTTGATTGGCTTGGCCAGGGTGGCGCGCGAAGCCGAGCATCCGCCCTGGCGGCAGGTCGGGGCTTATCCCTGAGGGGAGCCTGGGCGGGCTGCGCGCCCTGAGGAGCGGCTGCTCGACCCCGGTAGCAGCGCTGAGGGGGGCGGCCAGCGCAGCCGCCATCCCCCTGCCCCCGTGGCTGCCGACGGAGGGACGGTGCTGAGGGACAGTGAAGTGGCTCGGGGGTGAAGGACATGTATGCGTGGATGGAGAGAGCCCAAGAGTGGCCTGTGGCCTAAAGCTCCAGCTCCTTGGCAAAGGCAGGCCGTGGTGGGTGGCCCGGTCAAGGGTGGGTGAGGGAGAAGGGGTGTCCCTTTGCCAGGGCTGTGCCTCTGCAAGGGGAGGGTGACACCTGCAGATCTCCCTCTGAAAAGCCGTTTTTGCCGTAGAGGAACCAACTGACTGGAAGTCTCAAAGGAGCCCTGAGGTGAATGTGCGCGCTGGGTGCCAGATGCACAGGAAGCCGCGGTGGGAACGAGCACACAAACGTACCAAGCCGGTAATCTAATGAGAAATCTAAACCACCGCAGAATCTGGAAAGGAAATCAGAGGTGTGAGGCAGAGTGGCCCGCTTCTGTGCCGCTGTGTACAGAGATTCGCGTTTTGTTTTCTGAATTCATAGTGTACTGGCTTAAATTGAAAAGATGCATGTCACTTTGCTTTTAATTCCTTTCCTGTTCCTGTAATTCATTGCAGAGCTTGTATTATCCCAGGCTGTGATGTGGCAGTTCCCACCTGAAATTTTTCTTTATAAAACTGATGTTCATTTGTGTGCTAAACTACAGAGGCCAAAGCCTGGTGGAGTTGTTTGCAATTTTATGGCAATAAATTGTACAAAGAACTTAAGCTCTGCACTGTTTTCCCTGCAGATGCAGTTTTGGACGAGCATGTAGCATTTTGGGAGTATACTCAATACTCCTTTGAGACAGTTTACTTTCAGGGTGTCTGGATACATATAGAGTGCAGGAGTTCTACAAGTGTGATTTCAGCTCTTTCAAATGCAATCTAAATTTTAGTGAGGAGAGCGAAGGCTGCAAAACTCCTGGTTTTTTTCTGAGCTTCTTATTACCCAGAACAATTCCCTAGAATCAGTTAACCAAAAAAAAAAAAAACACAACTCTAATACACTTGAGTGACACTGTAAGTGTTTTTGGTATCTTAGAAGGAAATAAAATGGCAGGTCTGGGGAATTTTATGGTATAATTTAGAGACAGTACAAGGAAGGGGAAGAGGATAAATGTGTTACTGGAATTTTAATAACATAAGATCATGAGTTGTGCTTTGTACTGCGTGAGCATCTTGTTAGTTCCTCTTTAGACTCTTCTACCCCCAATAAAATCTACTTAATTAGTAGAAGGTTTTAAATAAAAGGTCAGAGTAAGGATACATCTTGAACAGAGATCTGGAGTCTGGATTATTTTGCCTTTGACACTGATTCCCTGTGGGTCTTGAACAAGCCACTAATAAAACCTGTTTTCACTCACAGTATGCTGTCTATAGAATTTCTGTCAATGAAACATGCAGTTAGAGGGGCTGATAGACTGGACCTTTAACCTGTTTGTGCCTTTATTTCCTCCTTGATAAATCTGATCTAACTGTTCACCCTGGAGTGATTTAGGGCTTGTAGAGTGTGTTGAGATTAAATGAGAAACATCATCAAAATGCATTATTATAAGGATGGTTGGGAGACCAGAAACACCCTCAAATTGGACAATGTTGCTATAGATTCAGAAATAGGACAGGTGTCCAGAGAGCACTTCCCATGTATTCTAGTACTAAATGACAAAATGAAAACTCAAAAGGCAAATGCTGTGAAGTACTCAAGAGGCACTAAACTGGTATGATTTTTGGATCTGAGAACGTTGGTGTTCTACAAGAAAGGGCTCTGTCTTACATGAAGTCATCATCTTCTCTATTTTTGAACATTACAGAATTGTGAATGGTCTAAAGGTAAACAAGATAATGTTACTTCTGAATGTTTATAGTAATGTAATAATCTGGTATGGCAAGCTCAGATCAGTCAATTTTTGCCTGCAAATTAAGATCACTTCCCATACTTGCTTCAAAATAGCTATTAAAACTATTCCTTGGGTGCTTTTTTCCACATCCTTGTACTTCTTGGAATTGTTTCACTGTGTAAAGGCCTCCTATATCATTTTGGTAGGAAGTGAGTTTACAGAAATGAAACGGCTATTGCAAACCTATGTGTATAGTCTGAAAATGCTTAATTTCATGCTCACCATGTCTTCAGCGCAGGGATATACTGTCTCCTCTTGGGACCACAACATATGGGCAGAGACACGGCTCAGTTTGCAGTAAGCTTCCGCCTCTGAATGGCTTGCAGTGCCTGACAGATCCAAGGGAACTATTTGACCTCCCTGCATGTGCCTTTCAGTCAGTCCTCATCAGTGTGCTGCTGCGGGTAGAGCAGACATGAAAATTTGAGTAGGACCACTTTAAAGCAGGTATTGTATGCAAAAAATCTTTCTTTGCCTTTTTTTTTTTAGTTAAGCTCTCTGGCAAGATGTTGAAGTTGCATTTTAATCAATATTTGATGAGTAGCATTTCTGAACAGTAGTGCAAAATAATTTAAAAATCAATTAAATCGGTGAGAAAATTTTGTATTGTTTAGAAAAGGCAATTGCTGTATGTCTGATTCCCCCACCCCTTTGCACATTTCATGACAGATGCTAGGAATTGACCATATTTCTAATGTGTGTAGTGATAAGAGGAATTAAAAAGGGAAGATTGATACAAAAGCTGTCTGAGTCTTAAAAATTAAAAGCAGTAGTTGAGTAGACCAACACGCCTACCAAAGCTGTAGGGAAGATAGTATTTCATTTTAGCTGAATGATACTACTTCCCAGCTCCTGTGTATTGTTTAATAAATAGGGGAGATGCATATAATGCAATGTCTAATTATAAAAAATAAGTGAGATGATATATTCCTCAAAAGAGAGAGATTCTGCCTTTTAGTAATAAACAGCATCTGCTTTGTTTTTCTTCAAACTGAAAGGTAATTGAACTGACAATTCCAAGCTGTCCTGAAAATGACAGATGACTGAATTGGGAGTAGGAAGACAGCAGAAGCCCTTTTGTACTAAAGAAAGGGGAGATGGCACACTATAGTTGGATCTGGTTCCCTTTTACAGATTTCTTTCAGAGCTTAAGCAGCTTTGGGTGACCCTAGTCAAGTCATTTTATTGTTTAATTTCTTAATGTCAGCAATGGCTACTACAGTTCCCAGGTAGAGCAGCTTTTCCTACATAGTCGTTTTTGTAACAATCTTGTCCTTTCTTCTCTTTGTGACCATAGAAACACATGTGGTACGGAAGAGAATCTGCTTTTATTACATTCTTCCCAGCTCACTCAGCTTTGCTGTAAGACTCACGCCTGGTTTTGTTTTGGACCTTTTTTCTGATAGTTTTGAGGCTAAGCTAACTTTTCTTGTCTTCTGGTCTATAAAAAGTCAGAACAGTCCCTGTTTGTCTCACGTGGCGATTAAGCTGCTTCACAAGTGCTCTTGAGATCTGTAATGAGTAAAATTGTGAAGCTCTTTTGGCAGATCAGCTGTTCTGTCTGGGTCACAAGCATCAACACTTATTTACTGCACTTGGGCAGTTTTACAGAAACAGACAGTTGTGATGACATTTCCATGTGTATGTGAGAAAGCCATTAAGAGGGTTTCTGAACAGGGAGAGCTGGCTGATGGTTACAGCAAGGCTCAGAAGTCAAGAACTATAAATTCTGTTCCTAATGCTGTTGAACATTGTGGTGTTAGTTTATTATATGGTTTTGGGCAAGCCCTCTATGCCTGTGTTTCCCCGTTTGCAGAATATGGATGTTTATATTGTGTATATGTGTACGCATCTATTATATCCCTTTGATATTGTTGCCTTTATCACTAACACAAAGCTGTAAACTAAAATGAAACTAAGTAGTCAATATGCAGCAGTTACCCAATCCATTCACTATCCTGCTCTCTTAAAGAATAGACACAGAAAACATATTTGGACAGGTTTTATTCCTTAGCTTTGCTGTCAGATTCTCTAATTAGTTGTCACACAATGTTCCAGATACAGGCATGTGGGGAAATCCTATATCTAGACCAGAAACCTAGATCTTGAATGAAGGTTTTAGAGAAACTCTAGTAATACCAGTTAAGTCTTGTAGACTCCGTCAATGGGCCAAGCTTGGTTGGTGACCATTTTAATACTTAATTAAGAACAAAGGGGATTTGTTACCTTTTCTGTCTGTAAGCACTATGTGCGGGCCTGTTGCATATGGCCTAACTTTAGTATCAACAGCCCTATTCCCAGCATTCCCTCCTCGCTGTGCCTACATTCCTGGCATTCCCCTATTTGCCGCACCCACTTTATTCCTGCACATCTCCGAGGTATACAGCAAGTCAGTTCCCCTACAGCTGTCAGAACAGTCTTATGGCATTAAATTTTCAGCTTGCAAGAAAATTGATCAGGGCTGTCTTGAGTTATCTACATCCATTCTACATTCCCCATAGCAGATTGTCTGAATTGTTTTCTATGGGAGGAAGCTTTCTGTCTTGGTTCATACATCAGGCTGCTTATATACAACTCAGGTAACACACAGTGTTGGGCTCTGTGAACTATAGCAACATAATGCAGAATCACAATGTGAGATTTCGAGCATCTTCAGGTGTGTTGAGCAGTTAGGGGTTTGATTTAAAATAGATCACTACAGCTCTTTGACATCAGGAAATGCGTCAGAGGAAGAAAGGTGCATATTAGCATGTATTTTCTTACCATTATTGTGCTAGATGCCATGGAAAAAAAAAATCATTGCAACAGACACAAAGTTCCTTAAACTGGAAATTGTGTATTATAGTTCATGATGATTGTAGATTCTCATGTCTGAGGAGAATGAGCTTAGGAACTAATGTACAGACTACAGAAAGGATGAAGTGAGACATCTTGGAGAGCTCTAGCATAAAAGCTTCCTCTGCCTGTGGTTCAGCAGAAACAGAGGCTGAAGTACATGGAATGTAGGGTTAAACCACATGGTTGTAAAGAAATTGCTTACATTTGAGAAGTTTGTCAAGAGGGTGATGTGCCTGTGAAACACCAGTGCTGGTGAAGGAGGGACTTACTCAAGGCCAGAGGTTCCTTCTGTTAGAGCTGGGATGTGATGTCACATTCCAGCAACCACCAAGCAGCTCCTACTCATGCTCAAGGGGATTACACCCACCCTGGTTTATCTTTGATGCTGACAGCATCTAAAGTACTCAGATGTTAGATTCTTCCTCTTGATTGATTAGAAGCCTTAAAGAATTTGGCCTCATGCAACTTTGCATCAAGTTAACATCTACAAATTAAGGAACTACAAATTAAGGATCACTTGTTCTCCAATCAGGCTTGAATTTTTCTTGTTGCAGCCTCTGACCCACCCTGAGAGATATGATTGCTTTCTGGGCTCTTTCTTGCACTATCACCAGAAAGATTCTGCTGTAGTTAAATTTGCTCACAGTGCATGCAGAACATGGAGACCACACTAGCTCATTCTTTCCTTACTGTGTCAGTTCACAAGCTTTTACCTTGTGTTTGCCAATAGAGAGAACAGATATGAATCAAAGCTAGAGCAAATATTTTCTGACTATGAACCCTCTCTAAGTTCAATAGCTCTCCCAATAGTTCCTAGTTGTGCTTTTGTTTGAGGCAGAGGCCCCTGGGCTCCAATTTAAGCTCTGATGCTTAGTTTTCAAAACCACCTTTGAAGTTGCATGTGTTGATGCTCTCAGCAAGTGGGAGTGAGAGGTCACTTCTTTATTCCTCTGAATGAAAAGAAACAGTCTAGAATTATCTCCTGGTTAGCATTTAGCTTCTTGCATCAGCCTTACAAGGGAATACATTTACTGCATACAGTAGTGATAAGATGGTGACAAAAATTAGGAACATGTACATAGTATCTCTTAATACATGCCAGAGTTGCTGGGCTGGAGAAGCAGCGTGTTACAAAAACAGGCTCAGTTCAGGCATTTGCTGTGACAACACTAGAAAAAGTTAATCTTTAGATGACATACTGTGGTAGTTCTGAGTCCTAACAATGTAAAAGTTTCCACAATAATTAAATTCCATTGCAAGGACACAGACACTAATAGAGCCTAGTTTAAAGACTGTGTCAAGATAAGGCACATTATTATCACTACAGTTTTTCTTCAGTAACATTTGCACTAATGTAACTGCTGTTATTAATGTTAAATTTCATGTCAGCAATAACTATTGTCTTGAGTCAGTAACGTGGTATTAATATGAATATTCCAAGCAGCGATTTTAAACCTTGAGTGGCTGCTTCTACAAAAATACACTTTTTAACAAATATTCCTCTGATCTATACATAGCAAAAACCATACATTTATTTCCCCAGACTTCTCTGAGAAGTTTAAAAAAGTCTCCAAAAGAAATGTCAGACACCAAGATTTTTCTTACCCTTAGTACTTCTTAAAATACTCAGAGCTAATCTTAGATTATATTTTATCACCACAAACTGTCAGAAAATTCAAGCTATTCCTAGACGACAAAAAACATTTGAAATTGATCCTCTAGCAAAACAATGTGCCTTTTTCACCCTTCCTTACAGCTATGTCAGGATTTCAGCTTTTGCTGTAGTGAAGCTGCACTATATTTGCACAGTAAGTTGTGTATTTTTCTAAAGCATTAACTTGTTTGCAAGCTGGGGGAACATTCTACATTAATTGGTTTGCAAGCAAGTATATCTCAGCAACTCCTTTATCAGGAGTATCTTTCTATAACACTTTGATCTCTGCTATTTCTAAAATTTGTTGCTTGTTTGATTTTCTAGGACTGCCCTTTTAAAGTCGGGCAGCTGCAGCCTCTTAAAGTAGCTATCATTCAACTGGCAGCTGTTAGCCATATCTGGCTTTTCAAGTCCAGCTAAAAGTAGCTGCTCTAACTTTTCTGAGATATTATTTAACTTACAGAGGGCTTACTAAGAACTTCTAAATCCTCATTTTGAGGTCATATATGAAACCTGAGATTCTGTAAGCCTGTTCTAGGAATGAATGCTGGGGACTTAAGGGATCTTGGAATCTAGCTCCGACTTCATAAATCTTTGTCATCCTAAATAAATCACTTCTGCATCCTCAGAAAGAATGTCTGAAACATTTGTAACATCTTCAATTCCTATGACTCCTTTTCTCCACCCTTTCCAATTTTTGAATGAAGTATTGGGAGAATTCACACCTTCCAACACCCAAATCTGGGAATAAGTTAAAATCCCTTAAGTACAATGCTATTAGGATGATAAAATGATCTTGTTAAGGGTTTAAGCCACAAATTTAATCCAAAAATAACTTATTGGGAATCTTTATCAAGCTGCTTAAGCATTTAGAATGAGAATGCAAACATTGCCTGCTGACAGAACATGATTTGTAAAGTCAAATTGTATGAGGTAGCAGTACATATTCTGATGTCTTGTTATGGATGAAACCATGACACCCCCCCATGCAGAGTACAGCCAGGGAGATCAACCAGTGTGATGGTTTACTTAAAGAAAGTGGGTTTAACTGGAGGCTAAAAATATGCATCTCTTATAAAACAAAATATCAGTTATCTATGCTTAAATTAGATGTAGTCTTCAACCCAGACCTTGGTCCAGAATAATCCTAAATTTACATAAACTACAGAGTTCAGATCTGGGCTCATGTCTTGATACTGTGGAATGTGCTGTGTTTAAAACCCCACATTCCCAATCTCAGCATCTTTCTGGGGGTGGGGGAGTGAGGAACAGACTATCCAAAAAAAAAAGCCTATAGTTGCTCATCCTTTCAGGGGAGCAGGAACACAGTTGTGGAAAGCCTCTAGTTCAGAAACTAGCTTTCCTCTCCAGAGCCAGAGGAAAGCTTTTTTTCATTCAGTGGCTTTATCGAGGAATCGAGGCCTGATGTTTACCTAAGCCACTGTCTCACTGTATATTGTAATTAGTCTTTTCAAGCTAAAAGAATGTTAGGAGGGTCATGTAGTTTAAACCCTGGAATTAGTTGCCTGTGCAATCTGAATTTTGCCCTCTGTGCCTATTTTAATTGCAATGTGTGCTCACACTGTTGTGTTGTTTTCCTACAGCATGGGTGCCTTAATCAGTGCTCGGAAGGGATGGTAGTTGTCACGTAACGGCTCTACCAGGTGTAGCCTTTGCTCTCCGAGTTGGGGGAGTGGTTCTGCGCCCCAGTGCCCGCTCAAACACTGTGTGGACAAGCTCGGCTTTAACGCTGGCATGGAGATTTCCCTGGTAGTTACAGGTAGCTTCTAAATTAATTTCTCTTTGCTAGCTCCATGGTGTGGTAGACTGCCCTGTCTCACAGACGAGCGGAGCCACAGATAAATGAGGCAAATACTCTGCACAAACCCTGAGCGGTTTCACCTCCCGAAACCTGTACTCAGGGCCTCCTCCGCCGGGGATTAATATACTCCAACGCTGCCCGCCTCGTACCGCTGCGGTGCTGGGGGGGGGCTCAGCACCTCAGCTGCCTCACCCCTCTCCTCCGCGCTCGCTTCCACGCGAATCCCGCGGCGAGGGCCCGTGGGGCGCGGTGCCCGGCGGCTGGGGCAGGGTAACCCCTGCCCGACCGCCCCGCGTCCCCCCTGCGCCGCCGCCGCGCATGCGCGGGGAGTGCCCGCCCTCGGCCCGGGGGGGGTGAGCGCGCAGGCGCGGCTCCGGCGGCTGACAGGGCGGCTCTCGCGAGAGTTGCTGCGGGAACGGCGGCGGCCGAGCAGGCGGCGGCGGCGGCGGCGGCGGGTGGGGGGGGGGGGGCCGCGGGACGGGGCCGTAGCGGCAGCCGAGGCGGCGCTGGAGGGGCGGCCAGGCCGCGTGGGGCCGGGCAGGCGGCGAGGACCCTCGGGCGGGGCGGGGCGGCGCCCCCCAGCGCTGCGCGGTGAGTGAAGGGGGTGTGGATGGAGGGCGGGCGGCGGGCCGCCGACCCCCCCCGCCCCCCCAGCCCGCGGTGTGGCGCGGGGAAGGCCCTTCCCGGCGGGGCCCCGGCTCCCCTGCCCGCCACGGGCCGGGGCGGGAAGATGGGGGGGGGGGGGGGGGGGGACATACGCTGAGCCCAGGCGGCGGGCGTCCCCCGGTGCCGCGGCCTGCGCCCCTGGGGTGTTCCGCCTTTCCCCGCCGTGCTCCGCAGGAGTCGCTTCGGCGCTGTCCCTGCGCCCCGGAGCCGTGGGCCTGTGCCCCGGCGGGCCCCGACCTTCGTGGGGCGCTGGGCGCTTCTCGGGGTGCGGGCTCTGCGGGGCGGGGGGGGCTGGAGTGAGGTCCTGGGCTGTGGAGGCGTTATCTGCCGGGCGAGATTCCCTCGCTCTCCCCGCAGCTCTTGCGTCCCCCCGACGGGTTTTAGTCTTGGGTCACTTTCCGCTTTGCCGTGCGTCTGTGGAGTGTTGGCTGGTGGTAGCTCTTGGGGCTTATTTTTAATACTCCTCGGAAGAGTTCTGTAACTTCAGGCCGCTTCCAAAGGTTAAAAGGTTGTGAATACCCTGTAGGCAGGTTAACATCCATACCTTTCTTTCTCCGAAGACCTTTTGGATCATGCTTCATGTGTGAGTTTCTATGACAGAGAAAGGTATTTTTCTCTCAGTCCCTCCTTTCTCTTCTGAACTTCTTGCTTGAGATTCGGTGCTGGTTTTGTGGGATAAACTTTAACTTGCCAATATAGTTTCAAATAATCTGTAGAAGACAAGGATACAGTCTTGTTAACTCCCACAACATCTGACTTTGACATCTGTTTTATAACTTGAAGAGAAAAATACTATGTAGCACAGTTAATAACTGAGAGAGCAATTCCTAGATAAATGTAGTGTTTAGGGAAGCTCATTCCTTGTTTTAAAAATGCCTGTGGTCAAGGGCCAAAATTTGAAAGGTCACAGATTGTTAATCTTCTTCAAACACAGTGTTGTTTGTAATCTATTTCTGTGCAAACTTTGCAAATTTGTGCCAAAAAAAGACGTTTCAATTATTATCATCTCTTATGATGATTAAGTCATGTAGTGTTTTAAGTATTTCATAATACTAGGCAAGCTTGTAACACTTAAAGCTGCTTTATATGGTTTAAAGTAAGAAAAAAAAAAGTGACAAATAAATTTTGGCAGAGGTGAAGTTTTCTATTACCTGATAATATTTATAATATAATTTTATCTTTGGTTTGTGCTGTAGCTTAGTTCTGTAAGTGATGTCTTGAGTTGTCCTTAGACAAGATGTGCTTAAAGAAGTTGAACCATATTAAACTAGTAGATTATGAGTATCATGTGTGACCCTGAATGTTCTGGGTTTTGTATGTTGATAATTTAATTTATATTTTACCTCATTCATTTATTATGTTATACTTCCTTATTTGGCTAATTTGAATTAGTGCTCAGCCCTTATGATTTTTTTCTTTCTATTCTTTTGTCTAGAGCCTGGCACTTAACATTTCTGCATGTCTTCCAGATGATGTATCCACACATTTTTCTTTCCACCACCCTCAGTAATGTTTTGTCCTATAACAGCTGATGAAGCTTAGGATCTGATTCTTTGCAGAATCTTCCACTGAATGTATCTTCTTTCTTCCATTGCTTTGGCTTTTCTAAACTGTCTGTTCTTCTATTCCTGCCCATATCACTTTCCAGAAGAACAGTAAAACAGTGGAAAGAGAACAGTGAGAAAGTTCTCACTTGCTACAAGAAATGCTGTTTGTAAGAGCAGTATAAAAAGCCCACCTTTACTGGTGTGTTTTCTGAAATATCTGTTGAAAAGAACATGAGAATTGTTTCCTGTTGGCTACAAGTGAGGTTTGTATTTATAATTACTTATATTCCATCCTGAGCTGCAGCACTGTACTGCTAGTAAGAATTTATTGTTAGCTGCATGTGCTGCCTTTTCTTCTTCTCCGCCCTCCCAGATTTTTTAAGAGCAAGAGAAGTATCTTGCCCCAAATCACAGTAAGGTGAGAGGTGAAAAATGTATTGATATTCTGAGAAATCTTAGTCATTTCTCTCATAAGATCATCCGATAATTCTTGTAATGTGTGTTCATTGTATTCATATTTTGACTGTTACTCATTCGTACCTGTCTTATTCCATTTGAAGTCTGTGGAGCTGGGGCACACTATAGTATTTGCAGCGTGTCCTGTTTCAGTGCTCTCTGCCTGAAGCAAATACCTACAGCTGTGCTCTCAGTGGGCAGAGACCTAACATGAGCTACTTCCCCAGTAAGTTTTTTTTTCCCTTGTTGTGCATTTGGTTGGTTTGTATCTTAATAATTATGTGTCTGACTGTCTATAAGAACTTATTAAATAAGATTAGTGAACAGCAAATGCTTTCTAAGTGACTTTAAGGGAATTGATGTTCAAGTTTACCTTTTCTGACATTTGCTGTGTAAGTATCTTGGTTTATTAATTTTCAAGGCTTTTCCCTAATTTACATGTAACTTCTGCGCCTAAACTGCAGCTACACTTTTGCCTAAAGTCATGATGGTTAAAGTTTTGTTCTACACTGCAACTGTTGTTAGTATCATTACCTGGAAACATCCCTCCTTTATATGCTGACAATATATACGATGGTGGTAGTAATATGAATGCATGCTTAAAGAAAATTGCATGATGAATCTCTTTCATCTTGAATTGTGCTGGAAAATTTCCCAGCATTGTACTATTGCTAAGCTCAGGGAAATGCCAATATAGTTCTTGGAAATGCTGCATTAGTTTCTCTAAGAAAGTTGCGTATTAACTCCTTCAGTTAAAAAAAAAAAAAAAGTGAAATTCTTAGATGCTGGTGCAGTACTAGGTAGCAATACCTGTGTACCCCAAATAAAGGCACATTTACCAGTTGGCAGTAATTTCTTGCTTTAAATGTGTCTTGAGCCTATAACATAGCGTTTAAGCTGTGCAACTTGCTGTTGCATTCTTAGGTTTGGAACTTTGGGGTTTCGAGCAGCGTTCCTTAGCTGATGGTGTTTGCATGCCCATATAATGGTACACATCATCAAACGTAGCGTTGTGCCATTTGAAACACCAAAAGGTTGCTGCCAGTAATACTACTTCTTTAAGAAGTGATAGAAACAATGATGTTTACCATGAAATGTACAGGACACGTAAACAGAATTCTTGAACAAATGTTTGCATTTTCTGTGGCTTCAAATGCAATCATTCATGTTGCTCCTTAACATTGCTGTAATAGCAGAAAATTATAAATACCATCAGTTAAAAAAACCAAAGAGGCCAGGTTAGAAAGATGAGGAGATGGTGAACTGAACACAATAGAGGCTGTGGGAAAATGTTCCTGGTGAAGGAAAATTACTGTTGCAGTTTGCATGAGTATGCTAGAACAGTGTGGAAGACTGACATCACAAAGATGGGTATTTTTTCATCAGCATTGAAAGTAAAGTATTTTAGAATCATCCAAATGCAGCTAAGATGATACACTTTTTGATTTTAAGTATGTGTGTTGGTCAGAGCTTGGATCAGTGTATTTCTTTCCAATGGCTGCAGCAGCACAGGCAGATTGTTCGGTTGTGATCTTCGTGGCTGTTGACAGCTTTGTCAGTCTTACTGACATTTCAGTGGTGCTGTGTAGGAGTGCACAGAAAACCCTGAGCCCTGCCCATGTGGGACTTCACTATGCTGGTCTTTTTTTGATCAAGGTAAATCCCGTAAATACCTCTTCTCATCCTGCCAGTTTCCTGTGATGGAAATCTCATTTCTGGTGTTTGCCTCGAGCTTCGTCATTCTTTATGGGGAGCTGAAGGTTGGGCAAACATGGGACTTGTGGAATATAAGCATGTTCATTGCTGAACTGCATTTATGTAAGGCAGATTTTTCCCTGAAATGAGAAAATACTATTGCCATCTGCCACCTTTGCGTATAGCGGGGCTCTTTCTGGGCCATAACCAGGGAGACTGAATTAGCAGGTGCGTGGGTTCACTGGTGTTTGTCACATCTTTTCTGTCTTGAATTACCACTGACAAGTACCAGCTCTCTGCTGGTTCTTCAGAGGGGTATTCAGGGCGGTTTTTAGCTTACAGACTATCTTGCTTGACTTTTTCCTGATCCCTTACCTTCTTTGTTATCAAATGTAGCTGGAGGTAGATTAGATCCTTCCTATTCTAATCTGAGATGAAGATTTAAGCCTTTTCAGTGGTTTCACTGGGTCTATATATGCCTTGCCAGGTTTGATGTCGTTTCTTTTCTGGGCCCATATATGCAAACTTGCTGATTTTCATGCTGTGCTTATATTTTTTTTTTAATGTTGCTCAAGGTGCTGGAATTTCAGGACGATTGCTTTTACCTTAGAGTGAGCCCAAACTTTTGTCTCTAATGTTATTTCAGGACGCTTTTTGATAGGCATTTCAATTCCACGGAAGTCCTGTTATAGAGGACCCACAGAAGTGTTCTCTGCTTTCTCTGACGTACTGTATTTACATTGATATGAGCTGTATGAATGTAAAAAAACCCAAATTATTGCTGTAAGCTTCTCCAGACCGGTCTTTCCTAGTGGGGAGAGGGGTGCGTCGCCCCACCACGGCCGCTGTCTCCCTCGCGTGCTGGAGCTGTTGGGGTTCGGTGTTGTGCCTCGGGAGCGGGGACGCGCAGCCCCGGCAGTGCCGAGGCCGGGCAGCGCCCCGCTGCTCCCCGGCCGCTGTCGCCGTGCCCTCCCGCCTCCCGTTTTCCGTCTCGCTGTCAGTACGACCGCGGGGAGCGGGAGGCGGTTCCGCTGCCGGGCGGGCGAGGGGAGGACCTGCCCTCCCGGGGCCAGGCGGGCTGCGCGGCGCGGTGAAGCGGTGCCGGCGGCGGGCCCTGCCCGCCCGGCCACCCCGCGGGGCGAAGGGCCGGCGGCTGCCGCGGCGCGGGCGGCTCCTCCCGGCGGGCCGGTGCCGGCCGCGGTGCCGCCCCCCACCCCCCCCGCCGGGGCCATCGGGGCGGCCATTGGCCGCGGGACGTGTCACTCGGGCGAGCCGGGCCTGGGCGAGCGGCGGCGGGAGGAAGCGGCGGCCGCGCCGCGCCGGGCGGAGGGAGCGGCTCTGGGCGCGGCCCCGGCCATCGATCCGTGCCACTTCCCCTAATGGCCCGTCTCTTCCTCCTCCTCCCCCTCCCCTAGGGCGGATCGTCCCCCGGCCTCCCTGTATGTGAGAGACGGGGCCGGCGTCTCGGACGGAGCCGGGCCGCGGGAGGGCTGAGCCGGGAGCCGCCGCGGGAGGAGCGGAGGCTTCGGGGAGCGCTTCCTTCCCAGCGCCCGCACCGCCCTGCGCGGCAGCCCCAGCATGGAAGCCATCGCCAAGTACGACTTCAAAGCCACCGCGGACGACGAGCTGAGCTTCAAACGGGGGGATATCCTTAAGGTAAGTGGAGAGCGAGGGCCCGGGAGTTCCCCCCTTGGCCCTGGGCTTTTCGGCTTCTCTCGTGAGTCTCTTCCTGTCCGTCAGACCTGACCCTCCTCTGCGTCCCCAGCGAACGCCATCTCCTTTTAACGGGGTACCTCAAGATTTCCTCAATTCCAGTCTGACACGTTTAAGAGGGGGAGAGGCTGTTTTGCTCCTGCCTTAAGCATGCATCCCAAAGTCTCTCATTTCTCTCTTCTGAGATTGGAATATTTGAAAACTTATTTGCTACCATGTTTACGACTAAGCAGAAGTACAAGATAATCTCTGCACCGAATTCCCTTCCACGAGAGGAAACCCCTTAAAGTAATCAAGATCGATTTGGTATTTCTTTCCTTTGGCTCCTGCCAAGGATTGCACCATCAAAGAACAGTGATTAGATTATTTCTCAGCAGATAATCTTTTAGCATCAGGCCGTCAAATATTGGTGCTGAGTTTTATCTTCAGTCCTGATGAACTCGAGTGATAATCTTGTGGCTGAATATTTAATGGATCTGTGCAGATATAAGTGGATGTTGGAGTGCATTAGAGGAATTTTGGTCTATGGTTCTTTCAATATATCAAGGCTTTCTAGGCTTCCTCTTGGCTATATTAAAGGAATTTGAAAAATATTTGAATTTTGACACACAGAACAAGCCCAAAATTTTATTTTGAGGGAAGTAAAATATAACAATCCATAGTGATTTGGCCTCAGTGAAGCATAGCCCTGAGCTTTGTTGCTTCCAAGTAATAAGAACCACATAGCGGAATGTTTTAATGGGGTTTCATTCTGAGTCAGTATTGCTCCATAAACGTATAAGATGGGCTTTACCTTCCTAGTGTGGTGTATTTAGTATTAAAGTACTTTAAGCTGCTTCTTTCTAAAATGCTTTGAGTAGAAACTGGTTTGAGAGGTGCCTATCCTGCAGATGTAAGGCTGCAACTTTGTGTATGCTGGCAAATCAAGTCCTGCAGACCTCAGTGGGATTACTCAGCTGCTGAAAATTTTTGCCAGGGAAGGGCTTGATTTTAACCACTATTTTAAGATAAGTTGGAAACAACCTCTATGTGTAAACTTAATATGCATCTTTTATAGCTGATATTTCAATAACGTAACTGTGTCTTTGTTAAAAATGCAGTAATATTGTGTGGCCATCAACAGATAAAGGTTGCAAAAATGTATCCTGCTTTGAGATTCTTAACTTTTAAAATAATTACATCTGTATATAACCTACACACTCCTGGCCCATAATTGCCCTAAAAATGCCTGTTAGACCTGTACACCTCAATTCCGGTGTTTATATAAAATACCAGAATATTTCCTTCTGCTGCTTTTAAACATTTGAGACTGTCAGAATTTTAGAAGTCTTCTGTGATAACCTTACATTTATTTTTCTTAACCTGAGCTGTACTCTTCTATTCTGGGTTACTATTGGCTATCCTCAGCTTTTATAGTGTATTTGAAGTAGAGCACAGCTGAAGTCAGCTTGTAGAAAATGCTGAAAAGGAAGGAAAAATGAAGTATAATGAAATATAGTTTATTCTAAAGTGTATTCTTGTTTTCGTCTAGTTTGCTATAGAAGTTTGCTGAAGTACATGAAAAAAGGTCTTACGAGATTTGCATTCCTTTAAAAATATTTTCTTGTTTAAGAATTAAAGGAAAAGTAACTTTTTTTAGATATTTGAAAGTTTAGTTTGTGCTAAAACTCTTACAGCTGCTCACAGTGGCTGATAGATGTTCTTGAGTCCTAGCCACTTGATGTCATCCCATAGATACAAGTTTTGTCAAAATAATAGAAACATGGTGGAATGTATGCTGTTACACTACATTAATCACTGCATTTTTCCTAGAATACAGAGAGGGATTTTCCTACTCTACACAAAACCTAGGCTGAACACTTCCTCAAAGTGTTGATGAACAATTCTTCAAACTGTATTTCCTTTCAGCTCATACTCTGAAATTGCTTACAAATTTTACATATTTACTTCATAGATGAGCAAACTCAGTCATAGAAATGGTAAACTGCTCGAGGTTATCACTAAAGTTAGTGAAAACTCCAAGACTTTCAGGAATCCTTCTTCAGCACTTAGTTGAGATGAGTTCTGTGCAGCATGGTAAGGTTCACTGTCTAAAGCTGGCAAATTTCAGACAAATAAGCCAAACCCAGTTAGAATTACTACAGTTCACTTAAACTGACAAACTTCTGTGGCACTTTGTCATTTTGAAAGTCTGGTTCACTTCAAATGTGTTTCAGGTTGTGGAAATTAATTTCTGTCAGATGTGCCAGATCTGTTTTGTTTAGTACTTTGCTCATGACTGAGAAATCTCAGGGTATCCCATTCATGTGCCTCATGTGATCTGTCCTATTAATCAGGTCAGTCCTGCTGCCCTTGCATGAATTGGGAAGAGAAATAAACTTGTAACATGTTGAATGTGCCTGCACGCTTTGCTCTTTTGACATCCCTGGCTGCGGCACACATGTAACTTGATGTGTAGTGAAGACTTCTTTAAATCTAGCTATTAGGCACCTGTCTTTAACACACCTCCAGGAAGTTGAGTTAGTTTGATGGTGTATATGATGATGGCAAAAGGTTGTTTCATAGCGAAGTGTTACGCCTTGGCCACACTAAGGAAGGAACAAAATCTCTAGCACTTTAATTTCCACTCCTGGAAGTTCATGTTTCTCTTTGTGGGGAGAGAAGGCAAGGATGCATGCTGCCTGACTCCCTCTGATTTCAGCAGATAACTTGCCTATGATGTCATGGTGCCATTACTGCTGCATACCCACATATTCGGGACTTGATTGAATAGCATTTGAACTGTAGCCATTAAGCTGGTTGTTAGTAATCTTGTGGCTGGTTTCCAAAACTGAGTGAAGATAGTTGACCTTTGGCTTGCAATTGTAAAACAGCTGAGTGAAGAGGAAAAGTGCTTGGCCTTTCTTTTGTGGGCACTATATGGTAAAAGCTACTTCTGTGATTTTTGTAACCCTGGCAGTACACTGGATCCCCTTACCCTTTTGTCTAGTGGTTCTATGTGGCATTGCCAGTCAGGAGATGCAAACTGACAGCTTTCTTGAAACTTTAAATACACTAAATACTACACACCGAGCCTTTTCCAGAGAAAGGACAGGTTGCTGCTTCCTTCTGAGTCTTCTGATTACAGTACAGTGCTGCAGCTCTCAAGATCACTGTTCTTTTCATGTACTGGTGGTTGCTTCACAAAAACTTGCTGGTGACTGGCATCCTACTGGGGCTGTGAAGATGGCCTGTCCTGTTATGTAAAAAAGGAAAAAAAAGAAACTGAGGCTTTCCTACTTGAAATTTTTATTTACTGGTTTTGACTTTGAATAGTTGGCAGTTGCCATGATGCTTTTTGAGTCTTTTCCCCTTTCACTTGCTGTATTTATTGAAGTTGGAAGTAGTTAACTTCAGTCTCTGTCTACAATTGTTATTCAGGTTTTATGTCCCCAAAAACTATTGTATTTCTAGCACCTTCTGGTTTTGTTGGCCTTTGTGCTAACTGGCAGATATCCAGACCTAAAGTGTGCTAATACTTGCTGGTGGTTTGGCAGGAGCTGGGGGAGGGGAGGAGAGAAGAAAAATGATTCTTTCTCTCATCTCATCATCACATCTTTTCTCTATTCCTCCTACACCTAATCTGAAGTGTACAGGTAATACCATGGTGCTCTGATAACTGTTTCTGCATGGTTAATACAGAAGCACTAAGCATATTCATGAATATCTTGAATGTTAGAATTGTGGGTTTTTTAAAAAACTATAGACCACTGCTCCATTTCCTCTTTCTCCTTCTTCTGTGGTAGGGTTGGGGCATAGCTGGAAAGTGATCTTCTGAAGAACTGAATAAGTTCCTGTTCCCAGTAGCTGTCAACATAATTAATTCAGGGGCACTTACAGATTATTTTTATGAGTAAAATTATTCAGGTGGTGCTTTAAATAGAGGGCCATCGTCTTTAATTTGAGGGTTTTCACTTGTGTGACACACAAACCAGCATCCCTATATGCTAGAAGAAGGAATTCCTCGATTGGATTTTGATCACTTGGAATTTCATTCAGCAAAGTAAAGATTTTTTTTTTTTCCCTACCCTGATCATACACTTGACAGTCACCGCAGGTTCTGTTCGCATGATTGTTTGCCACCAGACTTATCTTCTTTCTGTCAGCCTTTAAGAGGATTGAGTGTTTGCAAACAGTTGATGCTGAGATGGCATTTTCAGTTCCTGCATGAAAACCATTTTTCTGTGTCTGGATACAGTGAAACAATTTTGAATAGAGGGAGGAGTATGATAAACAAGGGGACCATGGTCTCCCTTCTCTTCTTCTTCATCCCTTGTCTTTGACGTCACCTGCATCGGCTGTTACATCGTGGTGTCTCTGCTAGAGAACAGAAATTCATGGTTTGCTGAAGAGTAGTGCAAAGACTTTTTCTCTGTTTTGGGTGAAATTGTCTTTATTCTCATTCTTTCTCTCCCTTCCTTACAAACCTCCTTCATCTTTCACCATTTCCTGTAAGGGGATGGACTCATTGTGATCTTGGTGATTTTAATACATGAGAAGCAGTTTTCTGAATTAATGATTTGGGCAGATTGCGAGCGCTGTGTGCTTTATAGTGAAATAGGTCAAATACTAGAACAGGTTGCCCAGAGAAGTTGTGGAATCCCCATCCTTGGAGATACTCAGACAAATCCCTGAAGCACTCTGATCTAATTAGACTTGTTTTGAGCAGGAGGGTGGATTGGGTGACTTCCAGAGGCCCTTCCAACCTACGTTATTCTGTGACTTAACTGTACGTGGCAACTCTGTTTTATGTGATGATTTGTAAAGGTGCGCTTAGGTCATGTTCCTTGGCTGGCGGCCTTGGATGAAGATGATATTTGTCATCAATATGTGATCAATATTGCAGTCTTAATTTTCTGTCAATTTGGTCTTCTTACAGAGAGACTCACAAAGACACGTGAAACTACCTTAAATGTAGTTGATTTGGCATCTTGGCAGTTGGAGATCTGTGTTAGAAAGAGATGCCGCTCTAAGCGGTTGCATTCTTCTGGTCCACCCAACTATTCAATGCCTATGTTTTTAGAACAAACTTCTAAATATTGTTGTTCTTAAGTAATCTGAAGGTGGGATGTGTTTTATTAGCCAACTTCTCTAGGCATGGGGGGGAGGGGTTGTGGGAAGGAACTCCCTAACCACCGCAAGGTGCGTGTGCCCAGAAAAGAAGGAACTCCTGTTCTGTATTTGTAAAAGAGCTTGGACCTGCTTAGAGCAAGATTGCATTGCTGAAGGTGTCTCTGTGCAGAAGACATAAATACGGAGTATTCCAGACTGAAGGTGTAAAGTGGTCTTTGCAAGCAAGGAGTAAACACATTCCTCCTTAAAAACGGCATCTTTGTTTTTATTGAGTAGCTATTTGTGATGATTATTTAAACTTGTTACTGAAAGCGGAGAAAAATTAGCTCTTCTGAGCTGTGTGCTACCTGAAGCCTACTGGAGTTTTGAATGTCAAACAAGATACTGATTAAAGCTAGCAGTCAGCTCAGCTAATTTTATTATATTGACCTAACATGTATTGCATTCTCTTATAACTCGGGGAAATTATGCTAATCTGAAGCTCCAGCTGCCTTCTGCCAATTTAATGGAAGTGCTATTGTTACAGCTTCTTTGTGAGGTCCAGCTTTTGATATGACTGGTGTGACAGACTTCTGAAAAGTGTTAGCATAGGCATATCAGCAAATCAGATTTTGGCTTGCTAAATTATCTAGTTGCTTTGTTCAACGTGCATGTCAAACTGCAACCAGTGTGATGTGCTTTTGTTTTTATTTACTGGTAACGCAAAAATGTTGTCTCTCTTCTTTGGTTCAGTGACATTTCTCTTGTGCTAACTATATGATAAGTGAACATCTGAGAATTTCAGATCACTAAAATCAGTTATTCTGAGGGACATCCCAGGTGTTAATGGACTAACTTTGATGTAGTTTTTAAATTAAAATGGTAAAAGTTGATCATAGTTGGGGGAGGAAAAGAGGGATTATGATTTTTAGTGGCATGTATAAAGGATTGAGTGTGTCATACATGTAGTACTCATAGTTTTTCAGTTTCTGTGCAGAGTGCTGCTAATTGAGGGAGGAAGAGGGATCCTGTTTGTAGTGAAATTCAGACTTTTCTGTTTTCTCACTATAATCAATAAGGATTCCACTAAGCAAGGAGAGATAAGGACTCTAATTTGTCTGTGTACAGCTCAGCCTAACATAAGCAGTGAACTATATGACCCCTTGATAAAGTCCCTTGTGATTTAAAGTTGCCAGTGGCTATATGCCAGAAATCAATAACTAAAGCCTAAACCTCGGGGAAAAAATGTGCTGGGCAAAGCCAATTCTATTTCTTCGAAAATTAAAGAAAATTAAGGATTAGTCCCCTAACAACACTGGAGCCAAAAATTTTATAATCTTACATTGCACAAAAAGGGAATGTAATTTACCAAACCTGATGAATTTTACAATATAAATCTAAACTGGAAGACCTAGTAAAGATAACATTAGGACATTTTCATGATTGCTGTGGGACTGAACTGTTGTATTAGTTTAAGGCTGTTATACCAATGATGCCAGATTTCTATCCTTAACTTGCTGATGACCTCTGAATTAAAACCTTTGCTAAATTGTTAATACTTTTATTTACGTAGGTCTTGAAAGGTTTGAAAAATCAAAGCTAGTTCTGGAACCATAACAATAACTTTAAAAAAAAAAAATCCAAACACTGACCCCTATCCCCCCCCCCCCAAAAAAAAAAAAAAACCAAACCACCATTTAAAGCCATTCACGTAATGGGCATCAGCAAAGGATTTGGCAACATACGTGAACTAGTTGAGCTAAGTTTTGTTTGAGTTTTTCCTGCGTGACTGTGTATGTAGCATCACATTTCTTCTGGTCTGTGGTGTTGAATTGCAGAATGTCCTTTCCAGGTTTGACAGCAGAGTGTTGTTAAAGCGATACACAGAATTGAGAGGAGTCTGTTGCATCCCTCTGCACAGAGGATTACGGGTACGTCTATGTCTGCACTGCGCAGCCAAGAGATGGGACTGTATCTTCTGTAGCTATATCCCAGCTAACTTTCAGGTAGCTGGAGTAATGATAACTACATCATGGGATTCAACATGATTTACAAAACTTAGAGAGGACTCTGGATGAATACTTAGCCTGTGCTTAGTTCCATGTTACAGGGTGTGTGATGCGTTAGTGTCTGAGCTAGCTACTCTGGAGGTCTTAATTAGCGAGATGTGTAGCAAAGGATAAGCCTATTTCCCTTCTTCCCCCCTGCCCTCCCTCCTTTCTGTGGTGGTGGGGTAGGTGCTAGCCAGAGAGATGAAGCTGTGACGATCGATGAATGTAATGTTTAGGTAGAAAAGTGACCAAGGAAATGCATTTGTTCTTCCTCTGATGCCTAATCTTATGGATTTAGAAATGGAGCTTTTGTGTAGTAATCCATTTCATTGGGGCACTAGTGAAAAGAGGCACTAGGTCTCAATGTTTTGCTATTTTTTACTTTATTTAGCATTTTGTTAGGAAAGCTGCCTTTGGTCTCTATAAGTTCCAGTTTTCTCTGAAAATTCTGTTAAATGCAGAATGCAAATGAGTAGGTGACTTGTGAGAAGTGCATTCTGCACTTATGCGCAGATCAGCAAACTGATACTGCAGTAGTTTTAATACACAAGTTCTTATCTGCAGTTTTATCCCACAGCAGTTCTTGCTCTTTTATTTCCTTTGCTGGCCCTGCAGTGGCAGTTAATGTTATCTGCCAAGTTGGGCAAACATCAGTGACTAGACTATACACAAGGAAGTAAAAATGTGGGTTTTTTAGATGCTTTGGGTCTTCGGAGGGAAAATAGGATAGGAGAATACATTCTGTGATCATTTTTGGGTATTTTGGGGTTTCTTTGCATTACCCTACAGTGTGGGGAATGCTGTATAAAGTTGTTCCTTTCCCTCAAATAGCTGTATTTTTTTAGATGGAACAGCAGCATTGTTGATCTTAATCTGCCAAGCTTCAAGCTGCACTTTGTTTGTCATGTTCTAGGCTCATGCCCTGTTGCTGAGCATTTAAAGCATTGCTCATGAGTGGCACATGCCTTCAACTTTGAAGTTATCTTGTAACACCTCATAGGAGTAGGTGTTCAAATGGAATAGAAAAACGGTTGTGAAGCAGACTGTCTGCGGTGGAGCCTGAACTTGTTCCCATGTCTTATATGCATGATTGGTGCCACCATCTGACAACTCGAGTGAGAATTGGTTTAACAAACTTCAGAATGTGTTTTTTCATGGTGACATGTGCTAAACACATGGGGTTGTACAGCTGAGCTCTAATAGAGCAAAAAGTGAAACGACAATCTCCAAAACTGCTCATGATAATTATTTTTAGGATATTTATTATATTCCTGAAACCCAGATGCTACTCTACAATACTTCCTGATTAGTTACTAGATGCATCTGAAATTTGCATTTTAAATGGTTGTGTTCATAATTTTTCTCAGCCTGTACTTCTCTCTTTACTTATAGTGTTTTTCTGTAGATACTAAATAAAAGCCCATTTAAAAAATGTCTTAAATGTCTTGAAGAGCCCAAGAGGCTTTTTTTCCCCTTGAGGAGTGATTGCTCACTTGAGTTTCTGTACCTGATCTTGGATCCTTTTGTCTCCAGTTGTTTGAGGTTATGAAAACAAATAGACAGTCCTGTTATTGAAGATTCATCAAATCAGTTGGTTTTTTGATCCCGTGGGGGCAGGTCAGAATGGTGACTGGAATAAGGCAGAAGTTAGGACAGATATTTTTGTCTAGGAAGTAGACCGTCAACCTCTGTAGAGTAATTAATTTAGAATTGTGATGTTCAAGCTTTACTGACCTTTATAAATAAAATATAGAAAGAGGATACTTAACAGAGTAGGTTTACTCTGTTTGTACCTGCTGAATTTAGCTCCTTTGCAAGTGTTCATGTCAGCATGCGTGCATTGTCGTGAACTGTATGTTGGCTCCAGTGCAGGTGGACCTCATGCAGTGAGCAGAAAGCATTTTTCTTCAGTTCAGCTGAACTGTAATTATACTGTTAGTCTCTAAAACCTCTCATTTAAATAATTTGTCTCTGGAATTCATGCTTTCTGCATTGAGCCAACCTACTTCTTGCTCTAACTTGTACTAAAACTCTACAGGTTTACATGTGGAGGAAAGAAAAAGTGCTGCTGTTATGCAAAATTGTTTCCCTTGGGAGGAAAGGGGGGAATTCTTCATGAGTTATGTATGAGCCAGCAGGTTCCACTAATCATAGCAGCTCTGCTAGTGCACAAGACTTGTGGTCTAAGCTAGTCAGCCCTCTGGTTTGTGAGAAATTGGCACAAAATTTTAAACTCTTGCAACTCTTGCTGAGCTTGAGTAGGTTTTTCCATTATAAATCCTTATGTGCAGTCAAATTTTGAGTATTCTTTTGTTACCTACACTTCTTTAGCATAAATACAAAAGTTGTATTTTAACCATTTGATCTGACTTTTACTTTCTGCTGTTAACAGTAGATTATAGTCTGCTTGGAAAGAGCTTCATTTAGATTCCAGGTTTTAAGGAATTTATTTCAGAATACTAGGAAGGATTTTAAGCTGCAGAAGTGTGCATCTTTTGCTAGTTCCTCTGGAAAATCTGCCACTTCAGAGGTATTTCCCTGAGCTCCTGAACCTATAGTTCAGGTCTTGTGCTCTAATCTTTACAACTACTGGGGGCAGTAACTAATCAGGGAAAACTCCCAAATTCTTGGGTGGGGGGGGGTGGCAAACAAGTGCTCAAAGTGTGTCCTACAGTTGCAGAGAAAGGGAAGAAACAAATGCAAGGAGGAAAATGAGGAGGTGGAAGCTGTACAGTGAAAACATTTAAAGGTGAAATTTGGCATTTAAAATGTTGTTTGAAGGCAAGGTTGAGAAAAACAGTACTTGAATTTTGGCGAGATGAACATCAGCTTGACAAACGTGCCTTGTGGAGGCGATATCAGGAAAACCTGTTGTGCATATATTCCGCAGCTAAATTTTCTCTTTCTGTAATGTTTTACATGTCCTTGAAGAATACTTTGTCAAGATGTATCCTTAGCCCTGAAAGTGATAAAGCATGGACTGGCACTTCAGGCTCTCTTCTGACTGCTGAAATGGAGGAAGCAGAACTTGCATTTACTTCTGTTCTTATTTCTTAAAATATATTTTGCACTGACACCTCTGCCCTACCTCTAATGAAACTATAGTTTGTCAAAAACTAATGTGTGGATTTGTCTTTTTTTGACAGTTTGTACCAGGGTGCTTAAAATTTCTTCCAGCATCAAGCTGTCCTGATGCTTCCTTACTCCTTAGCAGGAAGTAATATATTCCTCTTTTTTTTCATGAAAATTACTTTTTAGGTTAAGACTTGCTCTCTGCCAGGATGGATGGATGAAGACTGTTGTGACTCTACCTAGGAAGACCCAGATTGAAAGTAACAACTCTTCTCACAGGGTCACAAAAAATAGAGATAACCAAAGTGATTATAGTTGATCCAGGTTTCCTGGCTTTACAGCTTGTTATGTCTGGAAATCCTGCAAGCTGTTACCTTCACTCAGCTTATTTAGGTATTGTAAAAAGGAAAAGCATAGGTAAAAGGGGGCTTCCGATGTTTCTATACACTTCCTTGAGCTTTCTTTTCCTTGAAAAGCTTGTGTTTCATTCCACCTGTCTCTGTTTGGATTACAAACTTGTGCATGATGATGCAGTAAGATCAGAGAGACTGTTGATGCTATTTGCATTATGAGTAATAAATTCCACGTAAAGCTTAATTGTTGAGAAGAAAAATTATTTTTAACTTTGAAAAAAGCTGAAGTTATTAAACATAAGGCAATATGTTGATAAGAGTCACTCTACAGTCTGATCACCCACTGAAATCTATCCGTGGGTGATTTATGTAGATTAGCATTCTGTGGAAGTGTCTGAGCTACCCCACAAGGGTCTAGTTCTATAAAGTCCTCACAAAGCAAATACACATGCCATTTTCTTAGTTTGCTTTGAATCTAACTGAATTTAGCTGGTTTTGTTCAGGATTGCAGTCCAAAATGAGAAGTCTGGCCATGCCTAATCAAACTCTTGTAAAACCACCTCTTTTTCCCTCAGTTGTGGTCCCCAAAACTCCTAATTTACTAATTGGAGGGGAAGGGGGCATCATCCAAATGAATGGAGCTAGCTCTCATGTCCTAATACAGGGGAACAAGTAACACTGCTGGGGTGTGCTCGGGTTTGGCAGGGTTTTTCAGCACTGTCATAGACAGATTTGAGCTGACCTTTTACATGGCTTTGTACCATGTTGCCAACTACCTGTATTAGTCAGCTTTCTCCTACTCACTATTCGTTGCCACAGATAATATTAAGTTTATTATACCTTTATAATGGATTATGCTTTAGACTTTCTTCTATGGAAGTAAATTCTACCCTTCATAATTGTCGCGGTTTAACCCCAGCTGGCAAGTAAGCACCATGCAGCCACTTGCTCACTCCTCCCCCCACCAGTGAGATGGGGAGGAGAATCAGAAAACAAAACAAACAGAAAGAACCCAAAAAACTTGTGGGTTGAGGTAAGAACAGTTTAATAATTGAAATAAAATAAAATGCAATAATAATAATAATAATAGTAATGAAAAGGAAGATAACAAAAAGAAGTAAAATCCAAGAAAAAGATGCACGTGCAGTTGCTCACGACATGCTGACCATTCAGATCCCGAGCAGTGACCCTGGCCCCCGGCCAGATCCCCCCAGTTTATAGGAGCATGATGTCCTATGATATGGAATGTCCCTTTGGCTAGTTCAGGTCAGCTTTCCTGGCCATGCTCCATCCCAGGTTCTTGTACACCCAGCAGAGAAGGGGAAACTGAAAAATCCTTGACTTAGGATAAGCACTACTTAGCAACAACTAAAACATCAGTGTGTTATCAACATTATTCCCATACTAAATCCAAAACACAGCACTGTACCAGCTACTAGGAAGAAAATTAACTCTGTCCCAGCCAAAACCAAGACAATAATCTTAAAATACTGTCCTGTATCATTCTGGGAGCAGTTCTCATCGGAAGTGAATTATATGCAATTTTCATGATTCAAAGTAGTAGAAAACTCTTTACACATATAATGTTCTTTTATTTTTCCCTGAATATCTGTAGTATTTGCCATTAGAGACTGGTCTAGATTGGACCCCTTGAATGCTGGCTGTATTGGGTGAGGCATTCAGCACTGGACATCATCTTGGTCCTTGTATAAGGTCTTGGCTTCTTATAGTCAAGCTTTAGTGGCTTTCTCAGCTGGAGTGTTTTAGCAGCCCCCAATGGCCACACCTTCTGTGCATCTCTAAACCGATTTTGGGTCCACTTGTACATTATAGCATTAAATTCTCATAATGTAAACATGTACTGTGTGGAAAAAAGTTATTCCCTTTGTTGGTTTGAAACATGCTACCTGGGAATTTTATTGCCTTTTTTTTCTCTTCTGTCCCCCTCCCCTTGCAAGAGTTAGTAGGAAAACATCTCTCCCTGTACTTCTCATGGGGAGAATAGATTTGCAAATGTCTTCTTACCTTCGTTGCTTTTTTTCTGAAAAGGAAGCTGGGGGAGTCTGATCTCCTGTAGTGCAAAAACCATTCCATACTTTGGTTTGTCCTTGTTCCTTTCTCAACTTTTTTAGTTCATCTTAGTATTTTTTGAGACAGGTAGAGTGTAGGTACTCAAGAGTATTCAGGGACTGACACAGAACAGATTTACAGTGTCAAAATATTTGTTTTGGTTCTTAATAGAATATTAGCTAATATTTCCAATTTGTTTTCAGATTACTACCCCCATGATTCCAGGGCATTTGCTGAGGAGTAATAGTTTATTTAAAACATACAGCTTCATATAGTTACGCTTCTTTGGGGTTTTTGGTTGTGTTTCTCCTCATGTGTGTTATTTTGCATATTGTATTTAATCTGACATTTATCACTTGGTCTTTTAGCATTAAAAGTTATCTGTGCAAGTCATCAATTTCAAGGTTTGAGTACACTTAATAACAGTGCAGCCCCTCCTGGGATCTCTGTGCTACAGCCTCCCTCCACTGTGGACACTGACCCTTTGGTTTCCATGTTAACCTTATATTAAGCCACTGAGGAGGGGTTCCTGTGTTATTAATGAGTATGTTAGTGGAGATGAGTAGCTGAAAATGTGAGGGTTTGGTTTTTTTTTTTTTTTTAAATGAAGTAACCCACATAAAACCTAGAAAAGCCTGAATCTTGGCCTTGCAGCTATTCTAGTTTGTCTCAATTAGTGATTCATCTGTCTTCTATATGGAGTTACATTTTTGTTCTCTCTTGCCACTGACTAAATGGAGGTCTGAAGTGAAGACTGCTTTTTGCTTTTATAGCCCTTCCAGAAGAGCCCAGCTTCCAAACAGCTGCTTGAAAGTCAACTTAATTGGATAGCTGTATTTCCAGGGAGGTTTTATGGCTGTGTACTAGCAATATTGCTGCAAACCAGCTGGGACCAACTGGCATCTGTCATAGTGCAAGATATATATTTAATATCTTTAGATAAGGCCTGATCCTGGTTTGTGAGTACATTAGTGAGATGGCTTCCACATATTGAAGTCTTCCCAGAACTCCACTTTCAGGAAAGTTTTTTCAATGTATCCACACAAAATCCCATTTTGTTGTGTAGGAACGATTGACCCCTTGTCAGGGCCCTGGGGGGAGTTTTTTGTGGTGAAGGCATTGATCTCCTGATTGGAATCTCCCAGTAAGGGAGAGTTTTAGTGCCTTAGCTTTTACTGAGACTTACAATGGAGATATTGTGCTACTATAATGTACTTGGGAGCTTAAAATTAGTCTGTGGTCAAGTGATATACCCTAGGGTGTCAGTGACCTGCATTATCATATCCCTTCCAGGTTATTGCAGTGGAGCTGTAACGAGTTCTATTCTTGTTTTAATTTGTTCTTGACCTGGAACAGTTCTTCTAATTTGAGACACTAATTAGGAGATGGTTTTAGTTATCTCTGATCTTTTCTGTAAAGAATTTGGTGCCTCAGCTGTCTTGACTTTAGGATTCTGGAGCAAGTTACTGCTTTTGGCATTTAGTATCTGCATTTCTGCATTATTCATGTAGGGAGACTCTGGGGTTTTTTGCCCATAAGCCAAGAAAGCAGCAATAGACTTTTCTTGTAGAGATTGCTGGTGTTTCTAATAGTATGTTACATTTTTAAAAAAAGCATGTATCAGTACTTATTTATGAGTTTTAGATTTCTCTGCTCCTCTGAGATACTGTAGGTGGTGCATCTTTTTAAATTAAAAAATGATTCCTGTATTAGTATACATTTTTCTTCCTAACCCTGAGTAACTTTGGACAAGTGTTTTTCCCAATCCATGTGATAGTGAGCTAAAATGACTATCGTAGGCTGTCTCTTAAATATACAAAGTTCTCCTACTCTAACTTGGTGTGAGCAAATTCCATCTAAACGTTTTATTTTCCTTTTATGGAGAGAATTGGACATGAACTAATGCTGTTTTATTAGCTCTGAAGTGAAAGAGGAACTTCGTAACATAAGGGGAATTTTTTTTAAAGCATCGCTTTGACGTGCAGATGCTGCCTCTTTTATTAATGCTCCTCATTTCCCCCCCTCCCCCACAATTTCAGAAGTTGACTTTCAGTAAGCCCCCACAACTGTGGTTTTGGACTTTTTCTGAGGTAGAATGCAAGTTAAACTTGCTTTGGAGTTCTTGGGCCTTGCACTTTGCCAGTTTAAGTCAGAGTAGGAACACTGTATTGACACTGGACTGAGTATATGTTACAGACCGTCGGGCAGCCCTCTGGCATGTGTGTAGTCCTTACTGTATGGTGGTCATCTTTCCCCTTTCTTTTTTGAAAGAGAAGGTTATTGGTATCTTTCTACTTTTTGCCATTCATAATGACTTCTGGCATTTCATATGGGCTGCTTTTTGAGGTTAGATGTAGGCCTGATAGCTTTCCTTGTTTTAGAGGAATAATCTGTATTCTTCAACATCTAATTCCTTGTTCATGGCTCAGACATCCTTCTCTAACTCCTCAGTCAATCATTAGTTATCAAAGCATGTTCTTTTTTCAGTCTACCAAGGGGTGTGTATTTTTACAGGCTCGGGGGGTGTGTGTTTTTATTTTCTTTTTGAAAGGCTAATCTTTCCTGTTTTGCCAGAAATTCTTGGGCTTTTTATGGTTAAATTAAGGCCGTTGTAATTCTGAATTTGTTATTCCAACTTCGTGAGTACAGAATTGTGAGTGTTAGATTCTGTATACTATTGGTTCTTCAGAAACTGAACCATAATCTAATGCTGCATTTGGAGAGGAAAGAAAAATGGATTAGTGTTGGAGTAAAGCAACACTTTTAACTAAGGCCTGTTGTGATCTAAAAATAGGCTAAACTTAAATGTCATTAAAAGTTTTCTGGGATATAATAGTTCATTATTCCATAGCAGACTGAAAACAATCATACATTTCTTCTTAAACTTAAAGTTATCATGAATTAAAGATCAACATGAGACGTTAGTACACCAACCCTACTCTGTGTTTTTATAGAATTTGGTCCATTTGCCCTATTGAGGTTTACATATGCTAAAGGCATGAGTTGCTATGAAAGCACTGAAGAAGCTTTGTGCAGAAAAGTCTGGCATTTTTGGCAGTTGTGTAAAAGCTGGGATTGATTGTGGATAAGTGTATTGCCCCAGTCTTCCTCATAAAATGACTGAGGATACAGTGTTAAGAATATTGAAGTTCGAGTTGTATCCCTCATGATTGAAGAGCTAAGGAAACCTGGAAAAGAAATGGAGGGTTTATATCTGACACAAGTTGGTTTGGGCACTTTGTAGATTTAGAAAGATAACTGAGCATAACCAGTTGGTGCAATTTGTTTTTACCGGCCTTTAAAATTGTTAGAAACATTTCTCAAAGCAACCTGTGAAGCAGAGTTGTCATTAAAGGTTATTCAGCTGCAAAATCCACTGAAATCCATTTTTTTCTGGGTATTTTTTTATGTAATATTTTTGCCTTGTTGACTGTTTTTCTGAAGCTCAAGTTTGCTTCCTGCATGCCCAGAAGTTTGAATTTGGAGTGTACCTGATGTCTTTGGCTAACAAGGGTCTTCCAGTACATCTATTGTTTAAAATCTTCCACATGACCATGAAAATGACCAAAGTTGCTGGGTGAAAGCGCTGTTGTATCTCATAACAACCTCCAGTAGTGGATCGAACAGTCTGTAAGAAGGGCCTGTTTGAACTGTCTTTGAACTTCAGGTTATTAGTGCAACACCAGAATAATCCTGGTTGTTTGGTTTTTTTTTTTTAACAAAAACCCAACCAGGTTGGTTGTTTTCTGTTTGGTGGTTTTGGGGTTTGTTTTCTAAAGTGTGGCTGATGACCTGCTGGGAGCTGTGCCTGTCCATTGAAACATGGGTGCAAGAAAATGGCAATGTGCCATCCCAGGCCTTTAATAGCAAGTCCACTAAAAATGTTTTTCCAATAAAGGGCTTCTTTATTGCCCTCTCTTTCTCCCTCATTCAGTGTTATATGGGTGGGAAGATCACTGGTACTAATGTAATGTTGTATAGTAAAGCCGCATCTCGTTTCTTCTTGTTTGGTTCTGTTTTATGAGATTGGAGACATTCTGTGAAATGTTTTTAAGTGGGTATAACGTTCTAGAGCCGATTGTGCAAACTGCCTTTGGTTTGCTTAGTTTGATACATACACTTATGCTCTCATAAAGGTTTGCAAGATCTCTTGGTGTGCTTTGCATTATGCAAATGTGACAGTAATGAGTCAGACGATACTCAGCGTTCTGATCAGAAACCATCTGCAAGTGTCTTCCTCTTGCATGTGCGTGTCCTATTAGAGAGGAAGTCTGAGCAGCTTTGCAGTTACTGGAAAACGAGAAGGGTTCCTGTCTCTTAAATATTCTCACTCTCTGAAGATCAGCCAGACAAAGTACCTGTGTATTGAGATGTACCGATTTGAGATGTTGCTAGACATAAATCAGTAAATACAGATTAAATAAACTATATTAATAAAAATATGTTAATTAAAACCATCACTCTGCAGCTGACAAATGTCTTCTCTGATGAATGTAGTTGCAGTTCCTTAGCGTTAAATTAGTATTTTACGTGCCTTAAATGGTGATTTTTTTTTTTTTTTAAATACTGTGCAAAACTGAGCCGAAATGTTGTTAGTTGTATGCACTGAAATTGCCTTGATTTGTACAGGGAAAGATAAGCTTCATTAATTTTTGTCAGTGCTAATTTATAACTGAATTTATAATCTAGTTATGAAGGGGTCTTATTTTAAGCAGGGGTTTGTTTACATGGAGTTGGATTAAGATTCTGATAGGGAGCAAAATACCATCCCTGCCAGGAGGCTGAAGTTACACTGTTGTTGATTTTGATGTCCTTTTAATGTGGGTGGGATTGTCTGACCAGCCCTGCAGAACTGATGTGATCTGGTCTCCTCTTCTAGCTTTCGTCAGTGAATCATCCCAAAATGAAATGGATGATAAATGCTTTTTGCAGATCTGCATGTCTTCCCCACAAAGGAGAGTTAAATTTAACATTTTGAAGGCACAGATAAGAGGTGGTGCAGCAAGTTATGCATATGTACAAAGAGGGATAAGGCAATAGAAAGAGCTTTGTGTGGATACCAACCAAATTACTAACTGTGGCTCTGTCTACATAATACGTTACAAAATCATAAGGGCTGTGAGAGTGTGAAGAGGCTTTTTGTGGGCTGAATTAAGACATGTTGTAAAATTATTGGCTAAGAGCAGATGCGTGCAAACTGCTAATGTGCTCTAAGAGTTACGAGAGTTATTAGTCTGAACTAACAGGTGAACCTGCTTGGTAAGAGATTGGGTCTTATAGTGCGTGGGGGGTTTTTTGTTGGGTTTTCTTTTTCCTTTCTCAGGTCTTCACATAACTAGCTTAGAAAACTGCTAAACTTCACCTTGAACCTCAAATGTCTTATGTTGCAGGTTTTGATTTAGAGAGCCTGAGGCTTTTGCTGACCTACAGGGTAGGGCTTTTTTTCTGGAAAAAGTTGGGAGCTTTTAGCTGCTTGAAAAATAATTTTCCATTTATCTCATAGCCACCAGTCTGTTTTTAATTCCTTGGATGATTTCTTGCTTACCTCTGTTTCCCTTAACTGTTATTTAATCTCAAGGCATCTTCCTGATCCTATGTAGGGCTAAAATACAGCATGCTTTTCTTTCTTTAAGTTTCTCCATTGCTGATTGTTGGCCAGGTTCCACTGAGGTAGCTGGATAGTGGCCACCATAATCACTCTCAGCTATCTTGTATATCTGAGGCTATTTCATACTTCCCCTGTCTGTCGTCCCCCCCCGCCCCCCGCCAATATTCATATCCTGCAGAATGAAAGAGTTAAGGGGTCATTCCATGCTGCATCTCTTTAATATGCTGTTTTAAACCAAGATTAGAACTGTCTCTTCCTGTAACTGCTTTGTGTCAAACTGGTTGCAGATGCAATTTGCTATTTTAACAGTGTTTATCCACCTTATAGTTAAAATCAATAAGCAGTCTCTAGTCATACGCAGTTTTGAGATCTTTGTTTTTCAAATGACTGACTCTTTACTCATTGTGTTTCCAGTTAAAGCAGCTGGGAATGGTATTGGCTAGAGTCTCAGTAAATGAGTCTCTTAGTCTTTAGTATTCTGCAACATACTGAAATGACAGTGATGTATTACTTTTTCTTATTGTTTATGTAGTATGGATTTGGAGATGCCTGATTCTCCCTTCCAATATGTTACATTAGACTTGGTTAAATAGGTACAAATCTAGCAAAATATTGACTTACAGCTATGGTGAACCTTGAAAAGCTGCCTATTCGAGGAAATTGGCCTCCTGTTATCTCTGATTTCATGCTTTTTCCATCTGTCTCAAAATGAAGAGATTAGGGTTGATCCTAGCTATGTGTGTGAGGCAGATTATGGTAATCTTATTATTCTGATCTCATTACACTTAGTCTCTAAGTTTGAAAATGCTGGTTTTAACCCTTTCTTCAACAGTTACCAAAAACTTAGTGAAAAGGTAGTTGAGGCGTGTTCTGCAAATTTGAGATTAAATGTTTATGTCATCCTGAAATAATCAAGCTCTCAAAGACTTTCCTAGTTGGAGTAATACACTTAGTTGTTGTTGGTTTGGGGTTTTTTTGTCTAAAGAAACTATCTAAAATGATGAGTAAATCAACTCATTTGAGTTAGAGGATGAAACTCACCCTTATATATATCACAACAAATAAGTAATGGTTATTAAGAATTCCATTTCCAGTTTAATACTTTGGGGAATCTAAAATAAGAGCACCTCCTGGAGATCCTTAGTTCGTGATAAGTCAGAATTTTTTTTTTCTAGCTTTCCTGAAAAGAAATGGGGTTTTCCAGAGGTTTGTTCCAGTGTTTGACACAAAAATATAAAACTTATTGAAGTGTCTCCTGATCTCATCACAAGTACACAGAAGTTAATGCAAGATGCTGTAACATACGTAGCTGTGTATTTTAAATGAAGAAGGGACAACTGAATTGGAGCACCGAATTCCCTAGCTTTTCAGTATCTACGGTGCAACTCTGCTATTGTTACTGGGAGGTCAACTTTAATTGATTGCAAAGGGTTAATTTTCTAGTCTGTGGTGGAGAAAGGGGACTCTTCTGCACTGGGCTAGTAAGTTTTACTGAGAACACTAATGGAAATGTTGTCAGATGGATTTTGAAGATTACAAAAGGTCTTTGTCTTAAATTTGCGGAGGAAGCTATGTACTTTCTGCAGAGTTTCAGGCACCACTTATGAAATAAGTGTTATTGCTTCTTCAGGCCTGTAAATGAAAAGAAAGCAAAATGACAGCTGCTGATTGTGGGAGTTAAAAAGCAAGTATGATTCTCTGTCTTTAAGAGATTTGTATTTTATTGTAACTCCTGTTCTAACAGATTCATAGGATATTTGGGATTCTGTTGTACTACACTGAGGGACTTCTAGATTAGCTACTACAAGGAACTATTTTTAAAGCATTTGAATATTGCTCTGACTCTTCTACTGGTCATCTTTGAACATCAAGCATATTTGCCAGTTCCTATCCTGACGTTGCATTTGGAGGACAGGAAAGAAGATTGGAAAGGAACGGGAAAAGATGCGTTAGTACATCAAACAAAGCTGGGATAGAAGGATGCAAGTTCCCTCTGTGTGTGTTCTGTCATTTTTATAGGTCATCTAAATTAGACCTTTTGTAGAATGGTGTATGTTGTTGCACCTGGTTTTGCGTAGAGAGAAGCATGCAATGCAGGATCATTTCAGTTGCTGCCCTAACTGCCTAGGGTACATTGAGTGTATGACTCTTAATTAGGCTTCATTGTTTTGTAGTACAGGGACCACTTGAGCTTTTCCTCTAGTTGCTAATTCCTGTGCTCTGTTGATATAAAATTCACGTAAGTGACAGAGCTCCACTGGGACTCAGCAAGTTGGGAAAAATGGAGCCCTTGCAAATTACATTGGTTTTTTTTTTTCCTTCATGCTGTTCAGTCTTGACTAACTTCTCAAACACTTGGGCCAGCACAAAGTGGGGATGGAGAGTGCAGAGGTGAGAATGAATGGCTGGAGGGAAGAAGGTATTGGGAAAAGCTTAATTTAGCTCTGTCACAAACTTCACTTGTGGAATCACTGCCCTGGGGACATGTCTCTGCTTTTCAAACAGGATATTCTCTTTTGTGTGTCACTCTTACGTGTGGTAGTGCAGACATTTGTAGAGTTGTGCTGTGAACTGGCCAGGAAGGCGGCCAGTACTGGAGAGGGGTTCGTTGTTTTTTGGTTTGTGTTTTTTTAGAAAAGGTTGTCTTTGATTTGGTTTAAAATAGTTGTGCTGGCTGCACTGGAGGGGAGACCAGCTTTGGCACGGGAGTTGGATCAGCATACCCTAAGCTGGCATTGCTGCTGAATGCTTTTGCTACTGTCAAACTGCAGTCTTCATTCCTGCCCTCGGGTTATACATTTGGCTGAGTCTCATGATGGCAGAGCAGCATTCTCGTGGCGATTATAGAGCAGCCCTTTCTTTTTGTAACTTGAATTATTTTTCTTGCTGTTCTCAAGAACTCCTTAAAAATTTGCCTTACCAAAAATGCTGCTTCTATTGTGCATTCACACTGGGTGGTGATGGTTGTTTTGCTTTGAGTGCTGAGTTGCTGGCAAAGTTTTAATATATTTTTAGATAACAGTGAAGTATTTGTTTTTCAAATGAGAGGTAGGAAATTGCAAAGAATAAAGAATTGCATGAGCTGGCTTAGTGATAGCATGCCAGTTCCATTTGGGGTAGTGGAGGAGGAAGGGGGAATAGGTGGTGATGTAAGGGCTGTTGCTGTGACACTCCCCCGGTAATAACTTCTGTGAGGAGCTGTAAAGGGTGGAAGGAAAAATAAAGATGTTGAGGATTCATTGACTTTGACACTTGATGAGTCATATCTTCTCTGTTGTAAGAGAAGGATAATTCAGATGAGCACAGTGAACCCTTACTATAGCAAGTGCAAAACTTTTCTTTTTCCTCCCCTGAACTTCATTCTTGACAAAGCAGGAGATAGATTGCAGTCAGTCTGGGTAAAGGGTTGTCTCTATAAACAAGAACTGTAAGACTCCCATATAAAATTCTAGCAGAGAGAGTTGTGGAATTCTGCATCGATGAGGCACGTCTTTAATTTGTGTCACCTATTCGTTTAAGGCAACTGTGCTAAGCCTTGCATCTGAAAGATTCACGTAGCCTTGAGATTGGAGGCCAATTTTTCATACCATAGTAGAAAAATGGAGGAGCTTTCTGCAATATATTAAGTTCTATTTTCTTGTCTAATTATCACTAGTTAATCTTTTCCATTTTGCCGGTGTATGAACTCTGCTTAATAAAGATCTGTGTCTTCCATCCCACAAGCATTTATATCATTTTGTTCTCCATCAGTATGCCTGGTAAATTTTATGGCCAAAGCTAAATTATGCTTTTCCAAAGGTGCAGATGCAACCGCTGTTGCCCATCCTGACACCAACAGGAAGTGCAGCTTCTTTGCATGGACTGGCAGTTGTTTGTGGAGTGATTCTCAGATCCTGTCCAGAGCACTGATGTTGCTTTGCAGCGATTGCTCATAAAATCCAATGCAGACTTTTAAAAAGTAATTTTCATTTTTCATCTCAAAATGAGATTTCAAATGAAATTGAAATGTATGGGTGGAGAGTTATAGGTGCATTTTGAAGTTGGGGAAAATGCAGTTTGAATAGATGGTGATGATAATATTCTTAGATCACTCAGGCTGTAAGCCTTTTTTGGTGCTACAGGAAATGGCAGACTTCAGCTTCATTGGCCAAAGTGATCAGCCTTTGCAGCTGGGGCCTGAACTGAATAGTGATGACATTTGGGGCAGCTGTCGCAAGGTAGTGGAACATGGGCTTTTCCTTCTGTACTTTCAAATGCAAATTGCACAGTATGCTCTAGGGACTGGCAGAAAAGTACATGCATGTCTTAGGTGTGCAAGAAATTAGTAAATATTGATGGTTCAATTGCTGTAGAAAGGATATTAACCACTTGGCATCCTATGTCAAGGGTTTGAGTTTTGTGCACCGGTATTAACATGTAATTTTTAAATATCTAGCCATAAAGCCCTGCTCTTTCTCATGTGTGCAGTTTTGCAGTGTGTAGTTGGATGGAAGGGATGTCTTTTGCTATGCATGTCAGTGATGTAACCCGTAAAGAATTAAAGTTGTCAGAAGGACCAACAGCTATTATTGTCAAAAGTATGGAGCAGAAAAAGAGATTTGATTGGCCCACCAGTATTTCTTGTAAATGTGCCTGAACCTGATAGCTGTTTCATGCGTTAAGTCTGTGGTTTTTCTGTCTATGCTGCAGAAATCTTCAGATGTCTCTTGCCAGGATCAGTATGAGGCTTAGCTTAGCCTGGCTGGCTGACCTGAAGGTAATTTTTCTTTCCATCTTATCCATTAAAGGTCCCAGCTTCAATTTGTATACAGCTTGAAGAAAAGCTGTCTTAACACTTGACCAAATAAGCCTGTCATCAGAAGACACAAATACCTCTGTAAGCCTCAGCTGAGTCCCTCACTCCCTGCTTCCCCATTTCCCTTCCTCCCACTCCCAGTAGGTTGTCTTGGGTTTTTCCTGCCCCTTTGCAGGACTACCCACATGCTCCTTCGTGAACTCTTGTCCACTTCTTCCCATAGTCTGCTCTAACTCTGCCTAGATAAAACTTCAAGCAAGTGGAACTATTAATTCTTGCATATGTAAGTTTGTTGGGGGAACTGTGGAGCAGGCCTTTTTTGTGTCTTTTGAAACTGGAACGAAGGGTGTTTCCTTCATGGCAGTGCCTGCACAAGCAGTCCTGCCCTATTCCTTTCCTTCCCGTCTCCTCAGCCGCTTGCTTCAGTTCCAGAGTTGGACCCCGCACTTGGAGGTGTAAGTATCTATGTAGCCAACCAGTCAACTGAGACAGGTGAAAAATACACCTCCCTAAACTGTTTCACAGTCAGATCAGTTCCCCAATCTGTTGAACTACCCAAGTGCCTGCTAGCACTGCGGGGAGTGTGTGTGGGAGGGTGCAGCCACACAGCAGTGACTGCATAAACCAACTCAAACAGTACTGCTGCCAAACATCTAGCCACAACTGATAGTGTAGCCTCTGAGTTTGTAGCTTGGTAGGAATTCATGCTCAGAAGTATGAATTAACTAGTAAGATTGTTAATTCTGAGGTCAAGCTGTGTACAATATCAGTATTAACAATTTCTTTCCTGACAGTTTTGATAGATGCCAGCAAACATCCTCATTCCTGGCTGCAGGCTTAAGTGATCTGGATTTTGGTTTATAGCTCTGTGCTTTTTGAGCACTATCAATAAGAGAATTGAAATGTACAAAAGTTCAGTAATATCAGAATAATTAAATTGTTACATAGCTTTTCAAATATATGTTTTTAATATGGCATATGAGGTGTAATTGACCTAGGAAACTTTGTTCTATAGATAATTAGTTGTCAAATATCATTCCTGATATCTTCATGGCAAAGAGCTGAGTAAGACTGTTTCACATTCTCTAAAATTTACAATGCTATAAAATATTAAGCAATCAATATTAAATGCAACTATCTATGCTAGTAGAATCCTAAGGCCTTTAAATTTTAAAATGAGATGAAGCAAAGTTAAGGTTTTTATTGCTCTGTTAACTCGTCCGCACTGTAAAATGAATGCATAATAAATACTGTAATAAAACAAAACATGCATTTAAAGAAAAAAAGAATTTGAAGATTAGCTATCTTGTAAATATATGCCAGTTGCACTTGAAAGCCTTTTCTTCCTTGCCATAATGTTGCTAATAGTCAGCAGGAATGTGCGTCTTGATCTTTGGAAGCATGTTGGACCTTTTGCTCATGTGGTTGATAGCTTTTTCACTGGAAAAAATGGAGCAGCTGCAGATCAAGTTAATTTACTTCCTTTAAAATCAAAAAATTAAAGTCTGTGTTTTGAACAGTTTTGAAATTTTTCTTTAAGGCCTTTATGGATTGTATCTTACTGTGCTTCAAAATGTAGCAGATAGTGTTTCTAATTGTATTTCCCACTGAAATGTAGTTGGGTTTTGGTAGTGGTTTCAGGCAACCTTTACATTCTTTCCTTCTGGCTTGCTTTGCAGCAGGCAGTTAACATTGGTATCTGTCATGTTTCTCACCAAATAGTCTGGTTGTCAGTGCAAAGCGTATGCATTTTTTCTTCAACTTTTTTCAGGTTTCAAAGTACATCAAGACTGCAGTTTTCATAATGTCTTTAGATATGTTGTTAGTCACTTAAACTTGCCAGTGCATCGTGAGTGTCAAGCCTAGTAGTCCATTTATATTGAGAGCCTGTTTTATAAGCAACCAGAGACCTCATATAGGTGAAACCTAGTGTAGGAGGGACTGTGAAGATATTTAGAAAGCCACAATCAAGCTTAGGTAATGGTGGTTCACTTGCTGCATTTGAAGGCTCTGAGTATCTTTCCACAGTATAATCTTGGGTATGTTAATATTGCATTAATGAACTGGGTGATGAAGTAGCACGTGCTTATCATATTTGTGGTGATTATTAGTTGAGTTGGTCTTATGATACAATTGAGCTGAAAATACAATTTAAAATTATCTTGATGGTTTGAAGAAATGTTATATAAAACCAGAAATCGTTCAACAACGATTAATGTACCGTCATACATGTAGGCAGAAATAATCAACTGCACCAATGCAGGATGGGGAATAACTAGCTAGGTATCGGTTCCTCTGAAAATACCCCAAACATTACAGTGGAAAACTGGTTGAAATTGAGGTGGTGTCCTGATCTTAAGACAAGCAAAACTCATAATGAGATGTGTAGACAGGGCTGTAGTACCTGTACAACATGCAAAGGAACTTTTCCACCCAGCACATGTAAGGCCTTGGCTGCGGGGCACTGCAGTTTGAAATCCCCAAGACTACTATAAAACTGCCCTCTAGTCACATACCCTAAATTTCTGATCAAGGACTGATCAGGTTGATCCACTAGTAATCATCTTTTGTCCTGCCCAGGTTTTCCAGCGCTGGGGTAGAGTTGCCTTACCTGGTGTGGTGTTTTTGCAGGATGCCAAGTGAACTGAGCAATATTCAGTTTCAGTGACTGCAGTCACCGTCTTTGACAGCTGTTCATAAGCAGTTTGTCTTCCTTAACACATCCTTTTAGACTTGAACCTGCTATCACTTATGGACACCATAGCAACTCTGATTGTGTACAAGCATTAAAAAGGTTGGAAGAGAGACCCTCTTACATGGAGCAGTTGCTCTGTCACTCCACAAATAACTGTTCCTATCTGGTTAAAAGTGATAGGTAAATTGCTCGAGTTTGTGTGCTAGGAAAAGCAGTAAGCAGGAATGTAAGTACAGGGTGAGTGTTGGACTTGGTGGGTTCTTGGGCAGTGAAGTATCGCAGAGATAATGGTACAATACACATCCTATTTCGAATAGAAAGCACCACTGTCTTAATTTTGGCATTTCTTATCTTTCATTCTTGATAGAGGAGTTTTGAGGATTTTATTTCTGTACAGATTTGGGGTACCAAGCATGAGGTGATTAAGGACTGGTCGTTACTGTTGCAATATCCTGTTCTTCAATGAAATGCAAGCCTTTCCTTGTCCTCTGCTGCATGTTTTGGTCATGTTGACTGCTGTAGTGTGTTTAAAGGCAACGCGTGGGACAGCTAGCAAGGAATTCTGCCTTCTGGTCCTAGAGGAATTGCAGAGGAATTGTCCCTGTCTTCGAGAAACATGTATCTCCTTCCTCAGAGATGATATATTCTCTGGCAGGGCATTTTAGTAAGAGAGGTTAGGACAAAATAGGACACACACAAATAGAACTAGGAACTGTATGGTATTCAGGTAAAATTGTTATGCAAAGCAGATTAAGAATGGATTTCACAAGCTGTGAATCTAGTCTTGATTTATGGACTGTCATGCATGTGTATTTCCCCAGGGTATTTTCCACTTTTACTGTATGTGACCAGCTTCATTTGTATTGTAAAGCTCTAAAAGGGACAACCACAGCTTGGAATGACAAGCATATGTTATGATTGCTTGTTCTTCATTACCTTTTTCAGTTTTTCTGTTTGATACACACCATTAAGTAATGGTTTACAACAGAGTTCGCGTGATGGGAGAAGTTGTGTGAGAAATGCATGATTTTGATATGCTTGCAAACTGCCACAGGACCACTGCTGGTATTTCTGCAGTGTTTTGCTGTTAAGCTTGAAAGCAACTCTGAAACACTCTCACTGGAATGCTTGATGGCTTTTTTTATTACTATTTTCTGGTAGAGTGACTTTTGACCTTCATCCCTCAGAGCTTGTGCCAAGAGCTCTTACAAAAGCCTTATGATTTCATTAAAGGCCTGAAAAGTTGTAGTTGGTTGTACTTGGATAAATAGTCTAGAGCATATGATAACAGATGTGTTTTATGTTTGGTGTCCATGTTGCTAAACTTGAAGGGATAGCTAGAAACAGCCGCTCTTTTAAGAGGGCCTGGAATTCACAGCATTTGTGTTAGAAGAAGATACAGGAATAGAAACCAGGGGTATTAACTCTGACCACTAGGTAAAAGTAGTTCTTTCAGAAATTTTCTTCTCAAAATTAAGGGTTTATTTAGATGCTTAAGGCAATGTATACTCTGTTCTTTATGTACAGATGTGTATGTATGCATTTGGGTTATTTTGGGGTGTGGTTTGGGATTTTGAACCTTTCCCAAATAGAGCAGGTTTTTACTCAGAATTCAAGGCTATTTTCTTTCCTCACTAAAAAAGAAGGGGGGATGGCATAGAGCTCTCTAGGCTTCAGAGCTTAACCTGTTCTTCAGTTTGTGTGCTGTACTGGTGGTTCTTCTTTTGGGACCCTGCTTAAACCTAAATTAAACAGTACTAATCTGTTTACTTTTTAAATAAAAACTCAATGAGGAAAGACACTCATTTGTGAGCAAATGACCATCCTCACTGATACCTGAGTAAACTAATCCACACTGCACATCAGAAAACTGACAAAATGCTGTGCTCTTCAGTGCTTCCAAATTCGATGTGAATTGGGTTTGAGATTAAGGAAGGATGTTTTGTCTTCTGTTTCCGTGATAACATCCTGAGCACTACAGCTAGTTATAAAAGGCGGCTGGTCCTGGTCTTTAGTCACTGTAAACTAATCCTTGGTCTGTTAGGGAAAAACAACACTCCCCTTCCTCTTTTTAAGAAACTGTTCTTGTGAATCCCGTTAGCATTCTGCTCTCTACATGTGCAAGTCAAGCTGTGGAGCTTAGCCTGTGATAACAATCTTTTTCCCTTTTTTGCACTCCATTTTGGTCAAGCACTGAAATGAGACAGTGCGTTCACTGCGACATCCAAATGTTGAACAGTCATCCTTACGTTATGAAGTTCATCAGAATTAGTGTTCACTTAAGCACCATAAAAGTTGCTGAACATAAACCGAATCTCACTTCTGAGAGTCCCTGCTGTTACTGAAACACTCAGGGGTCTTTTAGATGAGGGAAGCCTAATTAGAACACTAGCTGTAGCTACTTCTAGCTCTGTAAAGCTATTTTTGTTTGGGTTGTAAAATCACCAGTAGTGATTTTTACTGCAGACTACCGTTCTTTCTATAGTGGAGATTTTGCATTAACCTTCTGCTTGAAAATATGCATTTTGTGGTATCTATATCCTAACCTCTATAGAGGTGGTAATAGTGGGAGGACTAATCTGAAGAGAATTCTGTAATCACTGAGGCTGACATCTCACTATCCTTCACAAGCAATGTGGGCAGAACTGGTGAATTTGTTACCGTTTTACCTCTATTTGTGCTAGTGGAAACTTCCTACACAGAAGGAAACTTAATTGAAGAGGAGATCCATGGCAAAGTTCCTTGAGCCTTATTGACTCTTTCCAGGATCTCCATTAGACATTTTGGAGGTCACAACAATATACTTTGAAATACTGGGGGTTTTTTCTCCCATCTTCGTGCCACGTAAACCTAAAAAAGGTGAGTCACAGGGAAAGAGAGTTGTCTAGATTGCTCTTTTTTTTACCTCTCTCTCCTATTATCTTAAATAAATAAGTCTTCGTAATTGAAGGCTTTTGCCAGAGGAGAAGTAGTAGTACAAGACTTGGAAGGCCTGAGAGGCAGGTAAGTTAGACTGTGCTGAGTTCTGTCCTTGTGGCTAGACTTGATTGTGCCTCAGCTAACTTAGTTGCCTCAAGTATTCTTATGTTACACAAAATAATCAAAGTGGTTTTGAAGTGAAAGCTTGAATGCTAATTCCTAGCAGCATTCCTCTCTTTGGACTTTGCTTTGTTATGACCTTCTTTGGTAGGACAGCCAGTGCTACTATAGATTTCTTGACCACTGTATCTCTGTCTGGAGTTTTCCATGGTGAAATATTGCACAGAATTGTAATTGCAACTTGCCTTTATCTCACGTGGTTAAAAGCAATATCCTTTCCTGGTATCTTACCCAGCTACTCCTCCCCATCAGCCCTTTCTGAGAGTTAGGCGAATACTGGATTTACCTACAGATGTTTACATGGAACGAGCCTCTAGTAATGAGTAGATTTGTGCAATAGACTTGCAAGACAACATTACAGTTTGGAAAGAGAAGCTTACGTAATGGAATCTCTGTGTACTGACTTTCGTTGTCATTTTTGGTTTGTAGTCTTTTAGCTTTGTCTTGTATTTTACTTTGGACTAGATTGCCAGGTTCCTTCAAGATGAATGGGAAATAACTTAGTTTCTTTAAGAAGAAAATATGTCTAAGGACAGCAGTATGTAACCCAGACACTAGCTTTTTGATTTGCACAGCTTCAAAATTTGCTATCATTGATTCCTGCTTTCAGCTGCTTGGCCTGCTGAAAATGTTGTCAGTGTGAGAAGTCAGAATGCGTGCTGTGTTGAAGTAACAGTCGTCACTTCAGATAAGGCTTCTGACAAAAGCACCACTTGAGGAGTGGGGAAGAAGGGCCCTTGTATTTCGTATTTGTTGCAGTGGGAAGACTTTCTGAAAAATTTTTTTTGAGTTTGTATTTTGTGCTCTTTTTGTGCCTTTGAAAAGATAAGGGTGGAAGAAGTGTTTCTATAGTGATAATGAGAATTGGGGCAAGGGTGAGAATGAAAACCTGTATCCATAGCACGTTATTGCATTATATTGCAATCTACATACATTATTTAGGTCTTATAATACTTGGTAGTTGAGTGCAGTTTAAGAAACAATCTTTCTCTGGCTGTTTCCAGTAACACTTGCTCAGCGGTTGTTAGGTGTTTTCACAGCTTTTTGTATCCGCCTAGAGAGCAAGTACTCACAATTTTAAAGCATGTCTGAACACAGTACTTTAGGTTTTGGTCTGAAAAATGTAGATATTTTGGATTTCCTATGTGTGATTTTTTTTTTTTTTTTGACAAATTGAATTTAAGGAAAAGCCAAAAATATTTTAGCAGTTGTGTGTTCTTGAGCTAGTCACCTTAATTGTCTAATGTATCTTTTTGCATTGAATGGCTGAAGTTAAAATTAACTGTGTGTCATGATGAGTAAACCAAGAAAAGAAAAATTCTGATTTGGCTTGACCTGGATTACAACGCCATTTTGACGTGCAGATTACCGTAGGTTTCCTTAAGATGCCATTTCCTCCACACAGCGGCCTTGTTGATGGTGTTAGGCAGCCAGAGCGAGGAGTATTCATTTGTTCAGGGGACTGGTTTTATGCTATATGAGGATGAGGCAGGGAGCTGCAGGTTATCGGGCAGTGTCTTGCATTGTCTTCTACAAAACCCTGAAGAGATTAATTTGAATATCCTGTAGTGCCGTTTGCAGTGAGCTTGTGGGGAAGGAGGATGCTATATAATGGACTGCGTTGAACTTGCTCTGCTGAATCCAGATGTAGCTTTCCTTGAAGCAGTGGGTGCTTGCTGGTTTTGTAGCTAGTTCGTACCTCTCTTCTTGGAGCAGAAAAGGAGCCATTTTTCTCTGACATGAAAAGCTGTGTTAAAGCACCTCTCCGGAGGGTGAGAACGGTCCTTCCGAACACCATTCCACCCTGGGATGAGTAGTTTCCAGGCTTAAAAATTCTGTTGCAGCATTGCTGCCTTGAATCATTTGTTTACTTTTAAAATTTTAGTTCCTGCCCTAGTTTGAGTGTTGTGAGCGCTTTCCTTGGATTCCTGACACTTTGGAAGTGTTTCTAATATACTGCATTGTTTTCTGTGTGGCAGTGTCAATGCAGCTTTGTCGAGGAGAAAAACCACGCTGGTAACAAACGGGTTGTACTTGAGCAGTTGTGTTACCTTCTGTTTCAGTCAGCACAGCAAAAATCCTGAAACCTTACAGTTCAGGGAAAAGAGGAGGTTTAGCCAAAACTCAGAGCCCTCTCTGTATAAGTTTTTTGGGTTTTGTCTCTCCAAAACCCAAGCATTCTGATGAATTTGGCTAAATTCACAAGCACATACGTTGGAGGCCTTATGTTTAGTTCCATGTTTGCATATGGGAGTCAGCTTGAGAGTTGAGATGCCAGATCTGCTTGTTATGTTCCAATTTAGTGCCTGCATGTTCCTGAAAGTTGTTTGGTTTTGTGAGGATAAAGACTGGTGTACAACAACTCACAAGGGTGGAAAAGCTGTACTTAGAAATATTCACTAGGTATGGAATTGAAAATGGCTGGGGATGCCTGCTGTGTGTGAACTGTTCTAGCTCAAACTTGGGAGCTGCCTTGTGGGGCTCTTCAGCAGTGCCTCTTCTCCATTTCCATGGGAACAGATGGGCTTTTGTTGATAAGAGATCTATTATCAAAGTAGGAAACTGATGGGCAGCAGTTGAGCCACTATTACTGTAAAACAGGGCTGACTACAGACTGAGGACATCACATGGCAGTATGTGTTCAAATATAGTGGCTAAAAATACCCTTCCTTCTTCCTCCTCTCAGGCACAGATGCCCCAGTGTGAAAGGAAGAGTCACTCTGGTATAGACTTGATTAGATTTACAGCAGACAAGAGGATTGTCTGCAAAGGAATGCTTTATGTTTTGACCTATACAAAGAGCAGCAGTTTTTAACAGTTGTTGAGCTAAATAAGTGTTTGTGCCTTTTAGATATTTTTTCAGACTCTGAAGGCTGTCTCGGTTTGGCGTGGTGTATCTTTAAGTTTCGTTTTGTTGTTTAATTTATCTGTATTTATTTGTACTTGGAGAAATTTTCAAAGCAAAATCTAGTGATACCTGCAGTACTTAGACTAAATTTTATAGCTTTGGTAAGTCTTGAGAAAATCTTACCACAGTTCAGTTAAGAATCTTTATTTTTCTTAGAGGCATAGCACTGGTTTTTAAGTATCCTGATGATAAATGTTAATTATTATTTGGAAATCACTTGGAGGCCAGTTGTAGGTATGGAATAGATGGATTTACTGGATGCTTTTCTTAAAATGTTTTGCAGCAAAATGGTTTAATTAAAGTCAGTTCTTTCAGTGGGTTTACGATTTAAAAGAAAAGAGGGCAATGTCAGATGTAAATGCCTAAGCCAGATACGCCCCAGTGCAGAGAGTTTTTACCTGTGTTCCCAACTTTTTAGTTGTATTTCACTAATGGATGTTAGTGGTGTAAATTTTTTTGAAAGTTGAAATGTACATGACTGTTCTGCAGTTGTCATAATAGCTACATAACTTCATAGCAGCCACCAGAATTCCAGCCTTGTGTACGTGACTGCAAAGTTGTCCTGAATTTCAGGTACTTCAGTACAAGTCATTTTTGCTTGTCTAAGCATTGGGAGCAGCTCCAGCGGTGTCTGTTTGAGACATTGTCAGAAGAAATTATTTTTTAGATATCTGTGTTGTGGAAGTCACTCCTCTTGCAATGATACGTGAACATAGAGCTTTGTAAAGAAAACAGTATGTTCTGTTGCCTCTGGAAGAGTGTGCACTGAAAGACCCTGAAAGGGGAAAACGGGGGTGTTTACAGGGTGACTCTGTGTGTATAAGCTCTCTGGTATATAATATAGGGCATGGGTAGCTTGGCTGTCTTCCAGGGCGTGAATGGAGCTGTGACAGATAGTTAAAATGATCCTAGAAAGGGCAACTGGCTATGAAGATATGGGAGCCTGGGTGTGAAGCAGGAAAAAGTCCTTGGAGCAAACAAAGCCACTGAAGGGGGGGAGCTGTGGAGGATTCGTTATTACAGCAGAAGTCCCCTGGACAGGTTGTACATGCATATGTGTAGGCAGTTCACCTTACTATGCCTTTTATCCAGCTATTTTTTTTCCGGTCACAAAGCTTAATGCATGCCTCAGCAATGCTCCCTCACTGGCATTTGGCTTCAGGCCAAGCATTAATGAGTACCCCAAGCCCTATGTGATTTGGTTCCTCCAAATCTATTAGCATATCTTCAGAGCAAGATAAAACTCATTAAAGTAATTTACATTTGGGCATTAGAATTACTGATCATTTTTAATACCTACTGCCAAAAGCACAAATATGTGGTAATGTCCTTCATATGAAGCTACAATTTACCCAGTTTTTTTATTCTTGGAAAAAGAACAGACTGCCATATCCTTTAACTGCTCTCTGATGGTATTGAAATGAGTTTGTAGTACACAATCTTATCAAAGGTTTGATCTGTGCTATCTTTGATAAAGGAATGCACACTATTGCATAAGATTTGGCTTATTAGAAATCACATCAAAATGTGTCATGTTTGTGTTCTGTTGTATTGTAAGTGACTGTAGTGATGGCAGCTGAAGTATATAACAACCAAACTTCCTGGTCATTCAATCTGTGTGCCAAAATCTTTGTATGTGACAGAGTTGTAGATCTGGGCTACAGTGTGTGCCCTCTGTCTCCCTAGTCTCTATGCAATTCACGTTTTTACATACCTTTTTAAAATGTCTATCTGCCCTGCTCAGTATCCCAGAGCTGCCTGCTGGTGTCATCTACCTGTATTTCATATTCTGGAGTTGAATCGGTTCTGCACAGAACGCTGTCTTGCAGTCAGTCAGTACAGTGGTTGAGAGAGATGTGCATCATTTCTTGCTTAAAGGCAATTCAGCAGACATCAGCTGATCTGCGTCAGCTCTCCATGTGCAAGCTTTTACCTCAGAGCCTTTAACAGAGCCACACTTGAACTGCTCATGACCTGTGGTCAGATTATCCTTGCTGAATGACTGAACTGTAATGAATGCTAAAACAATGCTTGTAAATAAATAAATGGAAGCCCACAGTAGTAACTGCACAAAAGATAGCTTGAATATTTTTATCCATATAAAAGTACTTGGGATCTTTTAAGTATTAAAGTATCTTCAACTGAAAATATCCTGAAATGGGCTGTAAAGGTGCATGTCTTTGCTCACCTGAAGTTCTGTAGATGTGGCCCTGCTACTGTGCTAGTTCTGCGGTGGAAGTGCTTGCACCTGGGGGATGTACAGCCTACCATCAGCCTCTTCGGTTGGGACTTAAGGAGCAGCCAGGTAACTATTACCCACTGTAATTCACTGGGGAGATTCAGATGCTGTTCTCTTTTTCCTTTACTGGATTTCACTTCAGTAGGTGTTAAGATTTTTCTCTTTTATATGTAGCAGTCAGCAATGAGGCAGATCAGGGTGTTGATTTGTCATGTATTTTTGAAAGACAGCAAACACTGATCATTAGAGTTTTAATTTTCTGAAGCACTCCTGTCAGCTATAAGAATTTTAAGGCCTGCACTTGCAAATTACTGACTGCTTTTCCTTTTTTTTTATTTCCTCTTATCACCCTTTCAAAAAAGAAGTATAGTGAGATAGAGAAGAAAAAAAAAGGTCAGAAATGGCAGTAATTGCTTATGAAGATTTTGGGGTTTTGGTGGATGTCTTCACCATAACTGCGTATGTACTATTGATGTTTGGATCTGCATTCACGTTGTCTTTCTCTGTGTGTTGCCTCATCTTCCCACATTCAGGCAATGCTAATCACGTGATACTTTTATGACTTGAGGCTTTAAGTGTGTGTATTTTTTTAAACTCAGATCCAGCCTTTTGTTGGCCATTGTCACAAAGTTTTAAAAGAACCTCAGAAAGCTGAGAAGGAATGAAAGTGCTCAGGGAAAAGTGTTGTGGTGCTTAATTGTAAAGGGTGGGGAGCAGGTTCTGCGCAGTGTTTACTTCCAACACCAAATAAATCTTTTTGAGGAGGGGTAGTTTCAAACTATAGCATGGCTTTATTTACCAAACATAATACTACTTTATTCCAGAGACTACTTTCAGTCAGGGTACCAGGCTTGCCTATTCCACTGTACTGGTTGACAGAAATTCAATGAAAAATAAAGCACCAAAGTTTTTATAACAAGTATGCTTTGAAGTATCAATTTGTGCTTTTTAAAGCTACCTCTTCATGTGGCTCTTCTCTTGTGACTCCTGATCTTTCATTCACTTTAGAAATAAAGTCATAAAAAGAAAAGTATCCCTTTAAAAAAAAAAAAAGAAACTTTGTTCATCTACATTTGCTGGTTTTATGTGTTTAACTTGCTTTATTAACATAAAAAATGCCTAACAGGCAAGTTACTCTTTCTGCCATCCAACTTAACCTGGTTTTAACTTGTATCAGCAAAACCAGCTGAAGTTGCCAGTTGTATCTGCAGCTGGGCCTGTGCTAATGTTGTCATGGGGGAGTCTTTTTTGTAAAATTCTCTGTAATATAGATGTTGCCTACAATCTCTAGCATATCCAGTGTGGAACCAGTACAAATGCAGAACATCTGGATGAAATCACATTTATGCTGAAAGCATCAGGCTTGTAAGCTGAATTCAGGAAAAAGTGATCATTAGAAGTGATAAAGAATCAGAATTTCTTGGCTTGCAAATTTTGGACAGAATTTTTTGGTTATGACAGCCAGCTTAATCTTTGGTACAAATCTCAGTCTAGTTATGTTATTAAAAGTACCTGTGGACTCACAGTGGCTTTCTTACTAAAGCTTGGTGTTTTGGCTATTTTAAATTACTTGTTCACCACAGTTCTGAGCGCTCATGAGATGCAGTGGAGCAGGATGGCTAGCATCGGTTTTTATAGGTTCATCTTACAAAGACCAGTCTGGAATGACAATGGGAGGAATGTGCTAGTACCTTCATCAGTTTTGCTGTATCCTGAAATGTGGTAAGCTTATTTTTTGTTTGCTACCTTCAGGTTTTGAATGAAGAATGCGATCAGAATTGGTACAAGGCAGAACTCAATGGAAAAGACGGCTTCATTCCCAAGAACTACATAGAAATGAAACCACATCCGTAAGTAGAGCTTTGGTGATAGGCTCCCTTGATCTTACTTTTGCACATCCTCTCAAACAGAAGTTTTTCTGTGGAGTATTTTGCAAAGTGTACTTTATCAGATCTAACATGTACGGATAAATAAAGGATGACTGTCGAGTTGTATCTCTGGCTGTAGCGTTTACTGTAACTCATTTCACAGCTAGCTATATAGCAGGGTATTTTTGGAAGCTTTTCTGATGGTTGCTCTGGTGTTTTGCTGTAGACAAACTGATCATGGGAGTAGCAGGCATAAAACAGCAGAGAACTCTTTAGTAACAAGTTGTCATCACCACTGCCCCAGGAAGAAGAGTGAGTGTGTTCTTGTGATGATTCTCTGTTTTACTTAGTGTAGCAGGTAAGAGTAAAAACTGTGGCATTCACAGCTCACCAGAAAAATGTTCAAGGATATTTGGAGCTGAACTCATAGTATATCTGTGTCACATCATGAGCATAGAATCACAATTGTTTTGGTCAGACAGGACCTCTTAACAGTCATTTGGTCCAACACCTTCCTCATGAAACAGGCCAACCTCAAGAGTCTGTACTGTTATGCAAGTATAGTGGCATTGATTTACAGCTCCAGGGAACTGTATTTGAGTAACTACATTTCCTCTTAGATACAAAGAAACTAGCATATGACAATTTCATGACTGGGTATTTTCTTTGTGTCAGTTCGGGTATTTCTGCTGTCTTCTACTAAACTCTGGTTCTGCCAACCTTTGAGATCCTTTACCATCTGAACAAGAAAACAGCAAGCTCTGGGTAACAGAGAAAAGGTTCAGGAAGAAGCAGCAAAACCTGTAATCAGGGTTTTTACAAGGAGTGTTTCAGTTGCTCACAAAAACTGATGATTGATTTGTAATTGTTAGCTGTATTCATATCGTGAAGATACTGCCGTTAAATCCAATCAAGAATTATTTTTCTAAAGACTTTTTTGAAATAGCAGAAGGAAGCTTCTGAGGGACAGTGCCCCAAGAAAGAGGAGGTATACTGCTTTAGTGCAGGCAAGTGGGAAGTGAAGCAAGGATGCACAAGAAAATTCTGAAATTGTTTAAAGCCTTGTCTTCTGCAGTGACATGTCTCATTTATCCTGATCATGCTAGTCCACTGGTGATCACAAATGTACATTGCAATTTCTCTCATTGATTTGAATCATCATACATCTCATAACAGTTTTGCAGGCATTTGAGTTATACAGCAGTGAAGTCTCCTGCAATGATGATGACCAGTTTGTTCTGTAGTCATCCATGGTATTTTGTTTTAGAGGGATAGAGCTGTCAGTTTTTCACTTTTTGAAATCAAAAGGGAATGAACTTGAGCCTGAAGTGGGTGAATTTGGTAGTGGTTTTTAAGCATAGTTAATCTGACCTTTTCTGAAGATGTTTAAACTGCTGATGACAGCTGGATGGAGTTAGTTCCATGTGTCAGCAATGCTGGGAGTCTTAACTAGTGCATTAGCAACCCTGGGAAATTATGCAAAAGTTTTTATAGCATAATGTTTGCTTAGCTGTAATGCAGAGCTCTCTAAGTAGTCTTACAGGTCATACAAAAAGCAAATTAGAGGCAGCTGACCAGGAGTGAGAAGTGTTCCTTTTCTCAGACTAGTATCAAGCTGTGTTGTGGGAAGGCAGCACGAGAGCTTTTCAAGAGGATTTGGGAAGAAAGCAACTGAAAATGGCTTTAAATCCTGTCCTAGGATCTGAGACTTAAATCCTCCAGCCCCACAGCTAGTCTTAAGGTGCACTGTTTCTTCTTGCTTGTGTTTTGCAACTCTTACAGTTTGCTTTGTAACTACTAGCAATTGAAGCTGAAAGGAAAATGTGGTGCCTCTCGGTCACCAGCTGAGTCACCTGGGTTCTGAAGGGTTAATCTGAATTGCCACATCAATTAAGCAAAGATGTGAGTAGACATAGGCATGATACTGAGAGAAGAGCTGCAGGAAACTCTGGGCAGGGAGCCTTCCTGTGCAGGCACAACAGTGCAGTTCAGTGGCAGGACTGCCTTTCTCTCTTTAAGGGGACAGGGGAGGAATTTGCTGTTTATGAAACGGCCTGGATCGGAGTCCTGCTGTGTGTATGTATCTCAAGTGTTTGTGTTCATAATCAGCTTTGCTTGGAGATACTGCTGAAGTCTCACTTTGCAATATTGTAACTTGCATGGAGGAAATTGGCCAAGCTAAATGGTTGTGCTAAGTAAAGCCAAAAGAATTGCCAAACTGCCAATTGAAATGAGCCTGAAAGCCATGTGAACTTTGTGTTGTACCAGTCAGTGCATCGCCTTCTTCCTGTGCAGCATCAGCTGTAATGCCTGGGTTTGGTTTTGCAGTGCTGACTGGATGAGTTTCACCTACATTACAAAGCTAGTTGGAGACAAGTGTTACCAAGCTTAGCCCTTCAGCAGGGAAGCTGTGGGAATATTGTGGTCGGTTTCCTTGGCCTAGTTCTCCATGTGTAATTTTTGACAATTTTTTCAGTCATTCTGTAGCAAAGATTCATACATGCACAGCACTTCTGATGCTTTACAAGTGTGTTCTTAAGTAGACAGTAGTCCTTCAAAATCAATTTGTCTCCTTCATCTATGGGGTTTTCTTTTAATCTTTTTTTTGTATTTAGAATTCAAGCTTCTCTTATACTCTGAATGGCTAAATTGGTAGTGAAGTCATAAAACTGCAAGGGAGTTCAAGAATTGTGAAAGATATTTAGTCTTTCTCTTTAAAGTGCCTTAGAAACAGCTGGCAGAAAACTAATAATTTGATATTGTTACTTTGGAAGTGTTAATTCCTTTAATCGAATTGTACACTTCTTTGTAGCAGTTCAGTAACTTTTAGGAGAAAAATAAGGTATGCTTCTGGGGCTTCAGGAAGGACTGTAGACATTCCATTGAGCTCTTTCAGGCTTTCCTTCTATTTTACAGAGATGGGTGAGGTGTTTTGATTTTTCTTTTAAGATGAGGCTTTCATTTCCAAGTCTCATGCAAGTAATTGAGAATTGAGAACTAAACAGAATTAAATTGCTTTGTAGACAGGAACTATGGCAAGATATCTAAAATCATAATATAAAGCTTGCTTTATGTAACGTTTGGCAGAGGCAAAATTGTGCCAGAAGCCCAGGAAACAAAATACTACCTTTGAATTCTAAAGGAGTTTCACATAATGGCTTCTCTTGGTTGTTTTTTGAAGGCAGCAGAGTGCAGTGAGAGACAGGTAGACAGACACTTCCTCTGCTGTCTCTGCCACCATCTCAGGTACCGAGAAGCGGCACAGATGCTAAACCACCAGGAAAGTACTAAATGCCATGAAGTTCTTTATCACTACAAATAGGATGGTTGTGGGAGAAAGCTTTTCCTTTCCATTCCAGGGGATAAAAAGTACACAACAAGACTTGCAAGCAAGTAAAACATGTTTAGGTGATCATGGAAACCAAGTTTGTAAACAAGATATATAATTTCCAGTGCCAAAAAGCTTTTCATAATGGAGCTGCATAGCTAAAGGAGTAAAAGGAGTGAATACATACTCCTTTTACAAGGGGGATGTCCTAGAGTTGTTTTATTAAATGTGTTGCCTATAGTAGAAATACATCTGTGGACTCGTCACCTTGATATAACGTAGGGATGTGTTTTTGTGTAGTCTCCTATGGTGAGCAGATACTGAAGACAGCCAGTGAGAGGAGCGAGGGCTGCCAGTAGCTGAAGAGTTTGGTAATCAAGTAATGGGTGGGTGGTCCTCCACCTCTAGAGATGACTTCCTCTTAGAGAGGAAGATCTGGTGACTTTGTGACTTCATGAAAGCTTCAGCTTCTCTTAAGAATGACTGTCTCAGGGAGGATTCTGCAACTTCTGACTTTTTGCTGCACCAAAACCTTCACTGTAGAAAGTAAACTTTGAGTGGAGCTCTTGTTATTAAATGCTCTCCTTTAAGGTCAGTCATCTGCATGGTTATAGGCTGTGGTAAGTGCTTCTATCCTGTGTGATCTGCTACTCAGAACTGAAAGCTGTACTTCTTGGTTGTGAAGATGGTTCTGCTTTTCCCACGCCATGTGACCTACCACTCAGGCCTGGTTTGCCTTTAATCTTGGATTAGTCTGGAAATGCAAATGTAAATGTCGGTAAGAATCCCATGACCAGGGGCTGTTGGTCAGTGCTGATCTGGTTGCCTGGGGTAAGTTCACCCTTGGTGTCATGGAGGTGGTCAGCCTGCGGCTTTGACTTCTGCGCAGCTGTCAAGAATTTCAGATGAGGCTTCCACAGTGCAGCTATTTCATGTGACTGCTTATGTGAAAGCTGATAGATTGTCCTGACTATAGGAGAAAGCCAGAAAATGGGCCGCTGAAACAAATATTATCAGCAATTTTCCTCGAACTGAATTGCATGCCCAGCTCAGCAGTCCTCTGCAATGAAGCAGAGAGACCTCGAGGGAAGTTTTCTCACTTGGTCTGCATGTAACTCCACTCCTGGCACCTGCCTTAGCTTTCTGACATATGATACCCATCTTTGACCACAGTGCAGGGGTAGGGGTCAGAAGGATTGGACTCTGGGCTGCAGGAACAACCAGCTGCTGAATGAAGCTACTCATTCTCTCTGCTGAAGTAGTTGTGTCTTACCACCGGATCTAAAAGAGACTAGAAATTGGTTTTGATACAAAATGCACTTACCATTTATGCAGGATGGGTCAATCCATAGACAGGATCTTGTTTCTACAGCTGTGATGTTTCTGAAGAGAAACCTGTGAGTGAACTCCCAGTGTTTCCCTTGCACTTTGCAAATACTGGATTTTTTTATTTTAGAGATTTCTACCTGCTAAAATAGTGCTGTTTCTGTGCTTAATCATCAATAACTTAAATTTACTATATTGTCTGCTCTGCAAATCATAGCTAAGGCATAGGTGGTTTCTCCTTAGGAGGCATAAGTAATAAAGGAAACTGTGTAATTGTTCCCCACTGATTATCTCTGGGTACTAATAGTGAAATAAATGCTGCTATATCATAGGGAAGTTCAGTACTGACCAGCCACCAATGCAGGACTTCTTTGTTGTCTCTGAGTTGATGACATCATACAGTTTGGACAACTACAACTTTGCATGTAGAGACATGAGACTTTATTCCTTAGTGATAGAGGAAGGGACTTGAGCTTCTTGCTTGAGTGCTAGGCATTTAATCTGTTTGGCTTTAGGTTATGAGGCCTGATTACTAAGACACCAGTGCAGACCACAGTAGACATTTTAACTTTGTCAAGGTTGTGGCCAGTTCCCAGGGTAGCTGTCATAGTCTCACAAAGCAGGACTTTTCTGTGAAGCAATTGTACACATTAGGTTCTTGCTGTGAAGTTTTATATACTAAACTCCAGATATAGTAGAGCAAAACAATGTGCATTAAATTTTGATCAGGTTTTCTTCTGCATCTGAAAATAAATCCTGTAATTTCAGGGTTTCACTCTTACCACATCTCTGCTGTGCTAAATTGGATGAAATAGTAAGCACCTGCTTATCAAGTCACTGTTGCTTCATTGCCAGGATGAAACATTGTGAAAAGCTTCACTAGTCTGTATTGGAGTGGCCGTGAGGTGCAGTTACTTCTGTTAAGAATCATTTCATCTGTGTGAATATCTACGTCTGGCTCTTCCATGAAAGGATTAAAATTCTTAACTTTCCCTATTGTTTTCTTTTCCTCACTACACAGGTGGTTTTTTGGAAAGATTCCCCGAGCAAAGGCTGAAGAGATGTTAGGCAAACAGAGACACGATGGTGCCTTCCTCATCAGGGAGAGTGAGAGCGCTCCTGGGGACTTCTCCCTCTCAGTCAAGTAAGTAATGCCCAGAAACAACCATGTGTGGTAATCAGGGCATCTACTGCTTATTTGGACTTGTGAGTAGAGGGCGGGTGATTGGCAATGTTGAGGAGCCAGAATAATCTTCCAGATGCCCTATAGCATTCCTCTTCTTCCAGTGATACTTACTTATTCCCTCTCTGATAAAGCAAATATATATGCTCTGCTTTGTAATGAGCCTACAGGGCTGACCTGGTAGCATGTTCCTGTCTGGGTCATGTAGTCCCAGGCACTGTCTGTTGGTTTGTGGATCCCATTACTTCTCCTTAAAACCACGAAGTGCCCAGTGTGTACATGTTTTCTCCCATCCTTCTTCATTCCTCTTCTGCAGTGCAAGTTACTACTCTGTCTTCTCTCTGTGTAGTACACTTCTAAATATGTTTTTCATGTCTGCTTGGCACATGCTTTGGGGATATTCATGTTGTCTAGCACTGGGACATGGAGCTGTGAAAACAGGCCTCTTGGATCTCTCATAAGTGCATTCCATGTTGGTAGAGAAATCAGCCTAACGACAGTGAAGTGAGGAGGAGCAGTTCTCATCCTTGAATAACCTTACCAGAAGTACTGGCTGTTAACCAGTACTACTACTAGTTCCTGATAGTTAGCCATGGCCCACATAATACCAGGCTACCTGTCCTGCCCATCTGAAGTCACTGTAAAATAGAGGTGTTAGAAACTTGAAAGGGTATGTGACATAATTTAACATGGCCTGGAGGTGGGAGGGACTCTGTCCTTAGCAGTTGATTTTGCCTTTTTTTAATTTTCTGTAATCTTCCCCTTTCCTACCAGAAACTAACAAGATTTTCTTGAGAATCCTAACAATAATTTTTGATGATTCATGTACGATTCCTAATGTGCTCTATTATCTGTGACTATCAGTGATCTGTCTCGACAGGATAATTTTTTTTCCTGGTTGTTTTTGGTCTGTAACCAAATTTTTGTCCTCCTGTACAGCAGCACTGAGTCATGCCAACAAACTGCATTAAAGCCACTGATTTTAGAGATGTTTATATTTCTGTCTTGGATACAATCATCTAAGCTGGAATACTAGATATGAATGGAAGCTTCATTCCAGAAAGTGCATTCCTTTAAGAAACATCAAGTTATGATAGCATAGCTCTGCCTGCCTGTTAGCTTAGTGTTGCCATCTGGTGGTAATTTCTCAGTTGATTTTTTTTTTCCCTGTTAAATTTTTAGAAAAGTCTTTTTCTTAAGCAGTGACTGCAGGATTTGAAATGGTGAGAAGCTCTCAGGTTGAGGAAGGGAGAGCAGAGGCAGTACTCATGAGTTATTTCATGTTAGCTTTGTAGCCAAGATAGCGTCTGCTTTTTCAGCCAATGTATAGAGGCTGTGCATGCCAAGTGGGGAACAGTTGTGTTCTGTTTTCAGTGTTTTAGACTGAAGTAAAAATATCATCTGGAAAATCCCAATGGACCTCTTCAGAGTTCCTCTTTATTCAGAATAAAATTGTTGGAAATGTAACTTCAACTGAATGCCATCATTTCTCAGAAAGAATTGTTAACACAGAATGGAGGTTGCTACATTGCATGTGCAGCATCACCTTTTGAGCATTTTGAGTTTGTGGGGGTTTTCTGTTTTAAGGACCAGAGAGATCCTCTTGTTTTTCAAGACAATCTTTTGCGTAAGTCCACACTGGCTGCCAGAAGAGACAATCCTAGCCTCTCTGTGGCAGTGTTTTCCCAGCAGTTTACCTATAATGGGACTGGTGCTTATGTGTTGCATTATCACACACACACAGTGGTGCTGACTGAGACCACAAGAAGTACAGGACCATAGCAAGAGTAGCACAAAGCTAAAGTGACTCAAATCAGTTGCGAAATTGCTGTGTGTGAAGAGCTAAACTGAAGCGCTTGTACTATTTGACTTCAAAATCTTGTATTTGGGAACGTGAAGTAGAAAGCACCATGGTGCAGCGACTTTAATGTGACCTTGTATTTGTACTGCGAAGTCCATGGCATGTGTCCTGGTTATTCTGTGCACTGTCTTCAGCGACAGGTGACTGCATACATACATCAAGATGTACACATAATGGCTGCCAGCTACGTGGCAACGTAGTGTAAAATAAAAAGCTGAAATATTGCATGTCATCCAAGACAGTGTTGTGACACATCCTTTATGAAAAGACCTCAAACTTCTGCAAATTCAGAATGGTTTGAAAAGCTGGTTTTGAACTGAAGTCCTATTGTAAAAAAAAGCACACGTGAAGCTTGCAGGATTTTTTCAAGATAAATTCAGTATTTTGATAAATTCAAGATAAATTTCAGTATTCTATCTCTCTGATCACTGATTTCTGTAAAATACAATTGACAAGTGGGTTTCGGACCTCTTTTTTTATAGCAACCAATTGGTATCTATATGACAGTTTTCACTGTGCCCTGAAAGACCTTTTTGTTTGAAACTTTGTGCTGACGATCTCAAAAGAGGAGTACTCAACAACTAATAATGTGCATTTTTTTGTGTACTTCATTCTTTCCACACAGGTTTGGAAATGATGTGCAGCACTTCAAGGTGCTTAGAGATGGGGCTGGCAAGTATTTCCTCTGGGTGGTGAAGTTCAATTCTTTGAACGAGCTGGTAGATTATCACAGATCCACATCTGTCTCCAGGAACCAGCAAATATTTCTCCGGGACATTGAACAGGTGCCACAGGTAAGAGGAGTGTCCTCATGAAGTGCACTATTTAGAGCTTGTCTTAATGTTTATGGGTACTGTTGAAGGAAGGTCACCTGATTCATGTGAATTAAAAATGGGTTTACTCCTGGTTTAGGACACAGTAAGAAAGGTTAGTTATATTTATACAGTTCATAACCAGAACTGTACCACTCGGTAGCCAGTGAAGCTTTGGTGCTGGTCTTTCCTGAAGAGGTGGTTACAGGTATAGCACATGGAACATCTCTAGCCTTCTGGTTTGGTCTAGCCAGGGTTAAGAGAAACCAAAAACTACTGCTGAGTGCCAGCAGAGCAGCTTGTGTATATCTAGCTCTGTGTTTTGTTCCATTTCCCAGGCCAGTCAGAATGTTACGTTGCATATAACTGGATCCTTTGTCAATTTTGGATAAATCATTTTGCTTCCACGTGCAGCATTATAGTTCTAGCTTGAAGATAGGAGGTGTGGAATTCGTACTGCTCTCCATGTGCCACCAGCACCTTTTGCCACAGTTTGTCTGAATTAAATCTCTCTCTGTACTGTTGGGTCAGGGATAAACAGAGAATGAGAAAACAGGTGGCTGAAAATGATAAGCATGAGGATACCTTCCTGGCCTCGTGATTTTAAGAATGCAAATATGTTTTACGTGAACCATTAGCTTTTCCTTAAGAATGGAAGTATTTGCTGACCAGGCAAAATGGTCTGTGGCAGAATTTCTTGATGTTGGAGAATTCTAAGGAAAATGTGTTTAATGCCAACATCCAGTTTTTATGGGGAACTTTGTGTATCGCAGTGTTAGACAGAATAGTAATATTTGTGCTGTCAGTTGGTGAAAACAGGGTGAATAAGCAAAAAGGCTTTTGTATTGCAATAGATTTATAGTAGGTCATGAAGACTGGAAAATACTAGGAAAACATCTGAGTTATCTGCTGTCTTTATTTTGGCTCTTTCACAGAAGCTTGACTTTTTTCTAAGGTCTTCTATAGACCGTGCTTTCCTATTTTAGCATCTTGTTACAGATGTTGGAAGCTGGCTTACAGGGAAATGAAACAGCCCGAATGTTTAACAATAAACTCCAGTGTAAGTTAAGCTCCTGCCTGAGGGAGCAGGTTTCTTAAGTGCTGTGGATGATTCTCACTTTGTGTATCTTTTTCTTTCCCCTTTCAGCAACCAACGTATGTTCAGGCCCTGTTTGATTTTGATCCCCAGGAGGAAGGAGAGCTAGGCTTCCGTCGTGGAGACTTTATCCAAGTCCTTGACAATTCTGACCCCAACTGGTGGAAGGGAGCCTGCCACGGACAGACGGGCATGTTTCCACGCAACTATGTGACCCCAGTGAACCGGAACATCTAGAGATAAATATTAGAGATTATTTAAAGAAACCAGAGAAACAGTAAATACACATACAGAGCCTAACTGCAGCCAGTGACCTAAAATCACACGGCGATAAAACCTGAGTCACCTTTCACCGTGAGGTGATCCTCCTTCACTCAGTACGGAACTTCAGGGGCGGGGAGGGGGGAAGAGTTCAACTTACACACCAAAACTTATCTTTAAAAATAAAAAAAAAAAAAAAGAGAGAGAAAAAAATGAAAATAACAAATTTCCTCAGCTGCTCCTGGGTTACCCCCTTTTATTCACTCTTGTTTCCCCCTCCTCCTCTGTCCATCAGTGCATGAAGTTTTAATGCCATATAAAGTCCTAGCCATGCAGTTAAAGGAAAAGGGAGAAACTCTGCTGGTATTTTCTCTCTCTGCAAACGGTCTTCATTTGACATGAAGGGACATGAGAGAAGAACCAAATCCACAGTCCTGCCTTTAAAAAAAAAAAAAAACAAAAAAACAAAAAAACAAAAATCATCAGTCTCTGCTTTTGCCTTCAACATTCAGCTCTTCTTGCCTGGGAAAGATGAGGTGTTAATCTAATTTTTATTGTTTCTTCTCCTTTGGCACTTTCTTCTGAAGCTCAGCAGCTTCCAAGCAGGGGAAGGGAGAAGAGTTGTGTGGCTTTTTGTTCTTTTTTTTTTTTTTTCTTCTTTTTTCTTTTGAGTCACAGAGCTGCTTTGAGAAACTCCAACGTACAACTGAAGTATGTTAATGCTGTGCTGACAGCTTTTTTGTTTTTTCTTAAAGGTGTACGGTTGAGCACATTCTGTAATTTTTTCCATAGTGCCTTTCCCTTATTTTCTTTTTTATTATTTTTTAAGTTAAAAGGACAGTCCAGAGCTTTTCAGAGGGGTTTTTTCTGCCTATGTGTAAATAAATACTTTGGGGGGAAGGGTGTAAAGGAGGGTGGTTTTATCAATGGACATTTGAGAAAAATCTACAAACAGAGATGGAGCTTTAATCTTAAGATTTGTCTTACTGTTCAACTTCCCTTATTCCAAGGAAAATAAAATCAAGGCATTCAAGCGGCAGCTTAGGCTGCTCAGAGGTGGGGAGCTGCAACCAGGAGCCTCAAAAGAAGTAAGAAAGGGGGAAGTTATGACCAGGGAAAATGAGGAAGAGTATTTTGGGGAGGGAGGGTTAAGGGGGGAATTTGAGAAATAATAGCCCTGAGATGTCCTATAAAATGTACATTCCTTTGATGGAAAACTTTATAATGCAGAGAAACCTCAAGAAATAGTGCTTGAAAAAACTTTATGCTCTTAGTGAATGTTTCTACGTGATGCATGTAATCAGCCTGTCTCTTTGGCCTGGATAGGGAATATTTGCAGTCGTGTTGCTCTTGAAAAGTGGGGTTGGCATCACTGTTCTCCAGTTTCTCCTCCCTCCTCAGGTCAGTGTTACTGTTGAAGTAGATTTCCCCACCCCACTCCCCATTCACAGCAGGCTGTGTGATGACTGTAATCCCCACCCCGCACCATAATGGCATTTATTGTGGCCATTTGCTCCTCCACCAGAGCAGTGCGACATTAAATTGGACAGAAAGGAAAGCAATCAGGCCGCACTGCTCTCTGTGCCAATCTTCAGTTGCGTTATTTTTCCTTTTGACGGCCGTTTGGCTGGATCCCTTCACCCCACCAACGAATCCAAAAAACTGCAGCGGAGATCTCCTACCGCCCTGCCTAAGCACGGGCAATCTTTTGTTGGAGGGTGCCTTTTTTTGTACTAAGTGTTACAAATGTTTTATTCCTGAGATGGACTCTGCCTTACACTTTAATTTTCCAGCAGATGAAAGAGAGAGCTATCCTGTAGAGTATTACTTTCTCCCCCTCTCCTTGCTAGCTGTCACTCACTTTCTTCCTTCTTTGTAAAGTGATTGGAAAAGGAATCTATGGCATTCTACACCTGGACCATTTGATTGTTTCCTTATTTTGGAATTGGTGTATATCATGCAGCCTTGCAGACATATGTCTTGTGTGTGTATATATATTAAAAAAAAAAATCAGTGTTTAAATAAAAAAGGCCTATGTACTTAATCCTTTAACTCTGCAGCAGCATTTGGTAGATAGTAATTAACTGTGAATAATAAATATACATTGAATTCTTCACTTGAGCATCTGTCTGTTATTTCAGTTAACTGACCAAAATATGCCTGACTGAGCTAATGTACAGGATATTAGATTGCTGTGGGAGGGAAAAGCTGTAAGGTGTGCTCTGGCCTGAAGTGCTCGGTCTCTCTTCAGCATCCTAGTTCAGCGTGAGCATGCTCGGCTGAATTCATTACTCTTTCAGGATAAGTCAATGGAGAGTCATGTCACTTAGCCTGTGTGGAAGCGAGGCAGAGGGAGAAGAATGATCATGTCTCCTCCAGGAGTGAAGGCTGTGTATTTATTGGCTGAGTGTGAGGGTGGCACTTCAGGATTTCTTCCCTTGCTTTTTTCTAAGCTTTTTACCAAACTGCTCAAGTGTCCCTGTGGTACGAACTAATGTCGTAAGGAGCCAGTCATGGAGAATGATACACCCGTTATTTCTGGAGTGTCTTGCTGAAGGACAGAGGGGAAGATGGGCGTATGACTTGTGTAAGCACAGCAGCTGTGGCTTGGACTGTCGCCAAAGCTTCTGCTCTGCTTGATGAGTGCCTTGCAGCTCATTCCTGCAGCAGAGAGAACTGCTCAGTGGTGCTAACAAGGTGTGTGGCAGCTCTGCCTCACCTGTCAGGAGCTGCCAGTCTGTTGGCTCTGCAGCTTCTCCCCAGCCTTTGCGTCTGTTCAGAAAGTGCCTGTGAGTTTTGCAGTTGATTTTAATATACAACAGGAGAAGGCCCACGTGAGGGTTCAGGTTGTTATTTTTAAGTTGCTCTTGGGTATTATGCTCAAATACAGATGTAGTCAAGGAGTTTGTGGTTGCTCGGAAAATGCCTGGATATTCCTATATTAGTTCTTTATTTTCCATTTGTGCTAGTAAAGTCAATATAGAAATGATTTGCAGTGTGGTTTGGAGCTCTTGGCTCTTTGGTAATGCTGTAACAGAACATGTTGCTCAAAATGGTGTGCTATTCGTACCTTGGGTCTCTACTAAAAAGTTGAGAAAATCTTCCCTTCCTCGTGCTTTATAGAGGGAAGAAAAATGTCTGGTGCTTCTGTGCTTGTGTAATGCCAAGGCTGCTCTAAGCCAGGTGTTCCTTTACGGGTGTTTTCCTTTCCCCCTTCCCGGCTTGGGCAGGTGGGTCGGCACAGCAGGTGCTGGACTGCAGAACAAGCTTAAACCCGCGCTTATCCTGCCAGCCGCCTGATGGAGCAGCCCGGGAGCTGCGGGCGTGCGGGACCCGCCGTGCAGGGGCGGGCGCGGGCCGAGCCCTCCATTACGGAGCCCGCGCTCGGCGGGGCGGGGCCCGGGACTCCATTTCCCAGCGCCCCCCGCGGCGCGCAGGCGCGGTGCTGCGCGGAGGCGCCGGCGGGCGCGGCGGGGCCCGCGGCGGGGAACCGGCCCGGCCCGCGCACCGCCGCTCTGGGCCGCGGGCAGCCACCGGCCCCGCCCGCCGCTCGGCTCCATATCCTTCTCCGGCGCCTGCTGTGGGGCCCGTGGGGAGAGGGGGTTGTGGTGAGGGGGGGTCTGCGTGGCCCCTGGGCTGAGCGGGGAAGCTGTGGGCCGTTGGGGTGAAGTGTAGAGGCTCGGTGTGGGAAGGAGCCTCAGGCTGGGGAGGGCTCGCTGGGGGCCCTGTCCCCCTGCCCTGGCTGCGGGGACACCAGGCAGGCATGGTCGGATATGACCCTGAGGCCAAGTGCGTCTCCACGGTGGAAGCGGCTGCAGCAGGATCGGCATCTGGCTTGGTCACTCGGGTGCTTGTCAGTCCCTTGGATGTCATCAAGATCCGCTTTCAGGTACCTTCCTCGTGGCCTGCTCGGGGATTGGGGGTGAAGGAGCCTGTGGCAGAGCAGAGCTGGGCTTGTTCTGGATGAATAGGTCACTTGTGCAACCAGAGAGCACTGAATCTGCTCGTCAGCCCTCACCTACCCTGTATACAAGTTATGCAAGGTAGTAGGGCTAGCTTGTGTCCACCACTTCTGTTTACGTAACTTAACTTGTGTGTTTGAATGGGATCTTGTGTTTTTTGTAGTTTGTTCTCTTCTGCTGTTTTTCTGAATGATCTCTGCTATCTGACTGAATTTCACCATCATCCTTACTGATAACCTTTGTGTTGCATGCATGTTTTTATTCTTTTAGAACCCTCCATAAATAACATCCCAGTCCGTTCTAGATGTGATTTCTGTGGGAAGGCAGAATGTCACCTCGTAGCATTGGTTGGCTGGCAGGGTTGTGAATTTTTGAATGGGACACCCGAGCCTTGTTGACGTGTGATGTGGAATTGAAAATATTTTCTCTATTTTCCTCCAGCTTCAGATCGAGCAGCTCTCCTCCAGAAACCCAGCAGCTAAGTATCATGGCATCTTACAGGCTGTACAGCGCATCTTCCAGGAAGAGGGGCTGGTAGCCTTCTGGAAGGGCCATGTTCCTGCTCAGTTCCTTTCAGTTGGCTACGGAGCTGTTCAGGTGAGGGGACCAGACCTCACCTGGGCCCAGCGTACATACATAGGACTCTGCTTTTCTTCAGACTGGCTGCACGGGCAGACGCAGAAAGGTCCAGGTTTAAACTGTACTGATGCAAACCAACTCCAGTCTCAAAGATGTGTAGTTGTATAATGCTGATGTATAATTCCTAAGTTAATATTCCTGAGCTTGCTGAACAGCCTGCCTGGAGCACAGCTAGAGCAAACTGAGTCCTGGCTGTATCTGGTGTCACAGACAAGCCCTGTTTGTTCCTGACGCTTGTTTAACTGTTCATGTTCCAAGCTGTGTAGTTTTTTCCTTTTGTTCCTGCTGTTGCCCTAACAGCTTGTTAGGAGAAAATCAGTGAAGCTGATGATGGTGTTTTACACAGCCTAGTTATGCATAATTTGTAAGTATTAACAACACTTTTAATGAGCCGTGGGTGAAAGAGTAGTGGATGACCTATCTGTAATATAGCAAATACTCTTCAGGACACATGGAGCATTAAAACAAGTTTTTCCCAATTCTAAATGCAAGGTTTAGCAGAAGGGTCAGAGATCAGAATATCCTAAGCATTCCCCAGGCTGCTCAGTGATTTTTACAAGGTGTTCTTTGAGCACGTGCTCCAACAGGTTACAAGTTGGGGAGGACTTTTGAAGGACACAGAGAAAAGGTGGTTATAAGCGGTGGGTGGAGCTCTTTTGGTGAAATGGGAGAAGAGTGGGAGATCCATGTCAGTGATAAGGATTGACTCCTTGACCTGTGTATGTTTGTTTCTTTAAGTTCATGGCATTTGAAAGCTTGACAAAACTGGTGCACAATGTCACCTCATACAATGCCCGCGATTCCTTTGTGCACTTTGTCTGCGGTGGACTGGCCGCTTGCACGGCCACGGTTGCAGTTCAACCTGTTGACACGCTACGCACCCGCTTTGCTGCTCAGGGTGAGCCTAAGGTATGGCTGAGGATTTAATCTTTGGAATTATCATCCATAACAGTAGCAGTATTTTATGTGTATGACTACAGGAGGTTTGAAAAGTACGTAACAGTCTGTGGGTTAACATAAAGGAGCAGGTGCTGTTATTGGCCAATGTTTGCACTGTTGCCAAGTTATCCCCTGTGCTGTTGACACAGCTTTCTTAATTATGTTTTGCTGCTCCTGGTTGTGTTTGACTCCTGACAGGTGATCCAGAAAGGAGGAACTGTCCTTAACAGGATAACTCAATTTTCGTTTCGCCTGTTGGCCATGTACAGAATGCGCTCCCCAGTCTGTCGAACATTGCACGTTTGAAACTTTCCACTTGCACAGAGTCATGTTTAGATAATGATTGGGGTGATTCTTGAAACCAGTCACCTTCCACCTGTGTTTTGTATTCTTATTTATGCAAGAATCTGTCTCCATGCTAATTAGAACTGTTGTAACTAGACTCATATGGGTTTGTATCAGCTATTTCTAGTTTTTGACTTAGCCTGCAGTAGAATCACAATATGTATTATCAGAATTCTGTTGCAGGAGCAAGCAGAGCTGTTAAGAGTTTAAATATCTGTGATGCAAGTGGTCTCAGGCCACAGCTCTCAGCTCTGTGCCATGTTTCTTCCCCTCAGAAGCACAGCTTGACTGTGGGATACAATGTCAGCCCAGGCCTCTCAGTGCAGAGCTAACGACCATTTGTTCAGTTAGCCTCTTGTGGCTCAGAGGTAGGTTTAGATTGTCAGCTTACTTCTAAGAGGCACAAGGGCTTAGCTGAGAATGCTGTGTGATTCAAATATTCAAAATACTGTGTGATGCAAAATCACTTTGTTTATCGCTTTGTGCTGAAAATCAGTCCATTGTATTTTGGGCAGTGGGAGATGCCTGTCCTCGTTACTGGGAAATAGGCTGAGCTTTGGTTTGCTGTTTTTAAGCCTGTCTCACTAGAGAGTCAGCCTCTCCTTTATTGTCTAGATCTATCGCAACCTTCGCCATGCAGTGGTGACGATGTACCAGGCAGAAGGGCCTCGGACTTTCTACAGAGGTTTGACCCCCACAATCGTTGCTATCTTTCCGTATGCTGGTCTCCAGTTCTCCTTCTACAACATCCTGCAACAGTTTTCTGAATGGGCGATTCCAGCTGAAGGAAAGAAAGGAGGTAGGCACTTGGGACAGTGATGTCTGTGACCTGGAGAGAAAGAAAGGATGAATGCTAGTTTGGGAGACTGACATAAGCTCAATTTTCTGTTCTATCACCCTTTTTGATGCAACATCTGAAAAGTATCTCAATCTCTCTTCTCTCATTCTGCACAGATATTGCAAAAATAAGTACAGGAAGTTTACAAACAGCTCCTGTTATGGAATAACCATAATGGAAATGTGGATGGATGGGAAAGTGAAGTGTCACAGGCCAGGGTGCTCTTTCTTGAGCTGTGTCACATTACTGATACTGGGAGAAGACAGTGCTGATGTAATCTTTCTGTTTCATTAGTGCTATGGGGACAGGACTCCTGGATTTCCGTCGGAAATCTGCCTGCAGATTCTAGCACAGCTGTTACAGAAGAGAATTCATTTAGCCTAATTTAAAACTGCCAAGCTCTTGATTTGATATTTTTATGTTGATTTCTAGCTCTGTTATAAGAGAACCTCATCATGATGCAACCTGTCCCCTTGACATGTCGTTCTAGATACTAGTGCCTCCCTGAGAGAGAGGGTGTGCAGCATCGGTGTGGTGTTGTTCCTTAATGGAATTTCTTCAATAGAGGAACTAGACTTTTCAGTATCATGTCTGCATATTTATTTTTAGATGGCAGAGGCTGATGGTGGGTTTGTGCTGGGAACTCATGTTTATCAGGAAATAGTCTAATATCACAAAACTCATTTCCCTCAAGCCTCTGAAGTCATCAGGCAGTGTCAACTTGTGACTTATTCCAATCCAGAATAAGTCAGTTTGAGCAATCAGGAGTGCAAGATTTCCAGGGACTGGGCTTTTACTGGGGGGAAACTTCTCCGTCCACTAGTGGCAGGTTCTCTGGTGACTTTTTTTTTTTTTTGTGCAACACCACTCGGCAGAGCAAAGACGTAAATCAGTGTAGTGAACCAAAATGAGCTGTTATGCTCTGGCTCCAACAGACATTGCGAGCCTGATGTAGGAAATACATATTGAGGTTCTGTGGCCCAAACTGTCCTGAAGAGGTAACATTTTGGCCTTCTTGTGAAAAGTGATTTTTAACTTCACCTCTCATGCTCTTTAATCAGAACTCCCTGCTAATCCACTTTTTCCCTTCCCCACTATCCTCTCCCCTTTCTGCTTCTCAGGCAACGTTAAAAACCTCGTTTGTGGCAGCTGCGCTGGAATCATCAGCAAAACCCTCACTTACCCTTTTGACGTGTTCAAAAAACGACTGCAAGTGGGTGGCTTTGAGCATGCCCGGGCAGCCTTTGGACAGGTAGGTGAGAAACGTTGGTATTGTCTGATTTTCCTGAGTATGGATTTGCGTCACGACGATCCAGAGCCCGTCCATCGCACCAGAATGCGGTGATGATTCACCAGTGGTACCTGTTGTGTCGTATTTGGGTTGGGAGCTCCCCAGGAGCTTCTGAGAGCTGAGCGTTGGTCTTACTTAATGATGGAAATAGCTGCATGAATATTCTGGGTTAATTTTATGACATTGTCCAACATATCTGTGCTCTGCCTTCTCATCCATCTTCATCAGGTTGGCTGTCTTGGAGCTGGGGATGAGTTAGGCAGGCAAAGGGGGTTTGATTTACTTTACTTTTCTAGTTGGAGCTTGGTATTTCTGATTCAGGACCAAATTACTAGCAGAGGATGACACTAGTTTTGTGCTGGGATTGCCTGGCTGTCAGGATCCTTTCCTGCAATTAATATTTTGATACAAGGAATGGGCACCAACAGTTCAGCATGTGTCTTATGTACCAGAACATCCTGAAATTCAAAGCAAATTAAATACTTTCAGTGTTCTTTAGCACCATCCTTGCCACCTTGAAATACTGTACGATAAATACAGATCTTTTAAGGAACTATCTCTTTTTTCTGTGAAATGTGGAAATTTTAATTTTTCCTTCAAATTCCTTGGATCTGAGAAGCAAATCAGTCTGTACCTCAAGAAACTCTGGGATAGGAATTTGAAGTCTTAACCTATTGCAGTGGATGCTTTTCCTCTTCCAGTGAGGTACAGAATTTGTTCTTAGCATTGATGTGTCACAAGATGTTAACCCTTCACGGTGTGACACAATGACATACAGATAGCTAATTTAGAGACTTCTAAGTGCTGTAGCTGTGTTTTCTTTCTGTCAGAAAACTGAAAAGTTTTACTTCCTTATAGAGTGAAGGGGATGGAAAACAGTAACAGCACAGTCTGAAATAACAACTTCACAAACTTGTACCACAAATAGTGTGTGCTGTTGTAGCATAAAGATCTTAGGGCCATTCAATTAGAATGATCTGCATAAGCCATTGCTGATGCAAAATATGTACTTTTCCTCTACCCCACTCTCTACAAACTGGCTCTCTGAAACTTTCAGTTATAGCCAGAAAGGCATCTCCAGGCTGCACATCCAGATTATGTTTCTGTGGTATAGTTTGGGGATTTTAGTTCTTTTCTAGGTGAGTTGTCCTGGAGTTTTCTTGTTTAACCTTTTTGCCATTTCTCTCCCAGGTACGGATCTATAGGGGTCTCCTGGACTGCATAAGGCAGATCATGCGAGAGGAGGGCCCAGGTGGATTCTTTAAGGGCCTTTCGCCCAGCTTGCTGAAGGCTGCTGTCTCGACTGGCCTTGTTTTCTTCTGGTATGAGCTGTTCTGCAGCCTGCTGTGTGCCCTGAAGAGCGCCGACAGCACTACAAGGACAGAAGGCTGAAAGGGGCATGTATGTGGCTACCTGGTGTCTCCCAAAGGAGGGGAAACTGATGGCTTTGCTCTGTCATGAGCATGTTGGAAATGTCAGAGCTTCCAGAGCTCCACCAGCCTGGAGGAAATCACCTCCTGGGACCAAGAAGAAGGAGAAGGTGACTGCAGTTCTGCTGAAGATACTGAACTGCTTTGCTGGAAGCTGTTCAGCTGAGCACTTTTTTTCTCTGTCTCTAATATCAGCACACATTTAGTGGGGAGGGGGGGGAACCAAGCAGACAACTACCTAGCAGAGACTCTGCTCTGAAAAGGCACCCGATAAAGTGGGTGAATTCCTGTGCTTGCCCTGGATCACAGGGAGGGATCCTGGCCTAGCTAGTGCTGCTTAACCAACCCAACGTCACTTCCTATCACTGCATCCACACAGCTTTTATTTCCTTGCTCTGTGGCCTGCTGTCTGCACCATATTTTCTCTGTGTTGCACAGCTAGCTCTGTCCTGCTTCTGTGCAGTCAGTTAAAACCTCTTTAATGTGCACTGACCCTCAGTTTTCTTTGCCGCCAGCTGCTGCTTCTTGATTACCACTCGCTGGCTGCGCGTTCTCAGCCACCTTAAACACAGAAAAAGTGGATCATGCTGACCCAAACTTTCTCTTTCTTTAACTCTGGAGAGCTTGATTGTATCCTAAGTGCCCATTTCTCTTCCCGCATGTCTTGCCATGCGTCTCTTAGGGTTTTGCATTGCCTCAGTCACGCTTTTTATAAGTAGACCTGCAGATGAAGAACCCCGCTCTAAGGGGATTCAACGCACAAGCCCAATGCTTACTTCAGGGTTCTTTGCTTCAGTGCAGTGAGTAAACAAATGCTGTATAGGGTTTTAGAAATATTTAGTCTAAGTTGGAATAATGAAGGAAAAGTCCTGTGGAAATTAGCAAATGTTTTTTTAAAATACTACCTTTGAATGTTTCTAGCAAGTATTTGAGTGGCCTCAAAACATTTCTGAACCTCAGTCCTACAGTGGTGTTAACAGATGAAAATGTTTTGACAAGATTAGCGGAAGTGAGAGGGCTGAACATCAGGTCAGGATTGGTTGACTTAGGGTGGTGTTTGACAAGAAAAAGATGATTGAATTGGAGCTGAAGTGTTTTTCAGGAGTTTCAAAGGTTTTGTGAATGGTTGAAAAAAAACCAAAACAAACAAACCCGACTCTGATTTATGTAACAGAGAAAAAGAGGAAAATTACTTTCTTCCTCCTCTTTTATTCTCTGTTTTTTCAAGCTGAGCAGGGTGTGGCTGGACCAGTGTGTGGAAGGCAGACTTCTGAGGAAGAGCGGTGATACAAAAGCATGTTAGTCATCTGGCAAGTGGTGGGTAGGGCAGAGCGGTTATTTAGAGGATGGTTTGATGGTTCTTCTCTTAATGCAGCGCTTTTTGTGGCTCTTTTGCAACATTCAGGGTGTTAATCCCAAATGGTCTGGCCAGATTCCAGCGTGAACAATTCCATTCTGTTGACGCAACTTCTCCTGATGATTTTGAGCATATCAGCATTGCTCACTTATCCTGAACTATTGTGAGAAGCTGTTTTTAAAGAGCAGCTGTTTCACTGGTGGCTGAGGTATCTAGAGAGATTCCTTGCAAGCCCAGGCCAAATAACTTTATGTCTGCTGTGGTTTGAGATCTTGGAGTGCAAAAAGTGGCTGTTCACTGCAGGTGATGGAGAGCTATGTAAAATTAAATTCACCGAGCAGTGTCAGGCAGGAGGCTGATATGTGAGCCTCAAAGAGTGAGTGTTAGCTGCAAGTACTTTAAAAAGAGGAGAAAATGCAAAGAATGTGGAGTAAAGTTTCTCAAAGTGCCTCAATCCTATTGGCATTTTCCTGTGTTATTTAGTCTCTTCTGAGACTTCCCAAAAATCTTAACAATATTTTGCTTTTGTTTATTGTTCATCTGTTGTTCTTGGAAAGGCACCATAGCAGGAATTAACTCAGCCTCATGACATCCTTCTGAGGGAGAGAAATACCTCGTTTCGAAACAGACACAAACAGGTTGGGATTGTTACTGTCTTTTGGCTGCTGGTAGAGGGGAATGCTGTCATGGTTAGCAGGGATAGGACTGGCCACAGCAAAAAATTTTCTGGGCTGAACTAGGCTTCCATAGGAAATCAGGACCCGTGCATCCTGTCTAAACATTACAAGACTCGTCTTTTCCTCTTTATGTCAGAGCTGCTGTTAAACTGCACAAAACGGGGAAACTGGTTAGGAACTCAGCAGTGGGAATTGCAACCTCTGGAATAGGGGGTGAGTTGCTTTGGCTGTCACAGGGGTAATGAATAAAGAACAGAAAACTATGTGCTCTGCTAAGATGATGTTCCTCGAGTGCTGTGAAGCTTGAGGTGAAGCAGGCATACAGCTTTAGGGGCATGCAACTCAGCTGCTCCACGGAGAGGGCAGCAGTGGAGAGTAGAGCTGTTTTTCCTCTCTGGGATAGTTTTTTTCCTCCACTCTCCGTTAAGTGAGTTTGCCTCCATCCAACAGATGGCAGAGTCAGAGCTTAAGTTGTGCCAGTCTGGCCCAGGCTGTGGAAGACGCTCCCTGGTTGGAGGGCTTTGGGGCACAGCCTGGTTTATGTATCCCTTCGGGCTGTTAGTCATGAATGTTACAGACCCATAAAGGCACCTGGTCTTCTAGTGAGTGAGGGAGAAAGAAGTGACAACCTCGGCTAAACAGTATTAGAAGTTGCATCTAACAGTCGCTTCGTCACGCGACTCTAGTCAGCAGCATCTGTCTCATAAATTTCCAACATGCGCTTGGCTCACTGGGAGTCACTGCTGGGGGACTGTAACAGGAGTATTGTTTTCTCTTTGGGAATGAGAGTGGTTTAGTGCAAAGCACTAGGAGGACAGGTCTTATTTCTGATGCTGTTCTGGCAAAACACACACTGAAGATAAATCTCCTAGGACTAGAGGAGCGGGAGATGGGAGAGATCGATCTGTAGTCACCACCTTCTCCCATGTGCTGGGACAGATTTGCTCTCAGAAACTCTGCACACCAGTTCAGTTTCCAGTGACTCAACGTGGTGAGTGACTCGCTGTGAGACTGCGCCGGAGGTTGCCGGTTGGGATGGCTGGGATTTCACTCTGATGTAATCCTGTCAGCGGGGATTTGCGTTGCCTGAAATTCACCTCACAAGCTGCTCAGCAGTTGCATCTATTTTCTTCTAGTGCCTTTTACCATCAGAATATCCAAACGCACTTTAGCAGGCAAAGCGTTCCAGTCGGGTTGCACGGGGGTTGTCGGGGGACCCACCATCGCTCTTAGCTGGCCTGGGACGGGCGAGCCCGGCACACCAGTTTGGGGAGGAACACGCTGTTCTGCAGCACCGGCTGGCTCGCCGAGTTTCTAGGACAATCCTATTCTCAGGATGCTCATCCAGAGCTGCACAGCATCGTTTTTGAAAAGAAATGAATGTTTTACAGTCGGGCTTGGAATAGATTGTATTTAATTTGGGTTTAAGCTTCTCTCGTGATGTAGAACTGTAATTCTCTGCGGCATTTTGCTGTGTTGCCCAGGTGGATCTTTTGCAGCAGCTGTTGTCTGAAAGCATCTGAGCACAATGCGTGCCTACCTTTGAGAAAAGGTACATTAAATATTTTGTTATGCCCGTGTCTGGCAGCAGTATTTTATTGCTTTCCTCCTAGCACGTACACTTGGCTGGACCCTGCGGAGCGGCCGTGGCCCTCCTGCTGCCCAGAGGGGAGGATGGTCGGGGCCCAGAGTGTGGGGTGCCAGGAGCCATTTGGTTTTCCCTTCCCATCGCTGGGTGCTCCTCACCGGGGCAGGACTGTCCCATCCCCTCCGCGGTGCGGGGTGACGCTTTGGGTATGGTGTGGCTGTTGAGAACCGCACCGAGGGGGTTTGTGTGCCCGTCCCACCACTGTGCCCGAGAGGGACTGTCGGAGCCACGGCAGCTGGTCCTGAGCCAGGCCCCCGGGGTGGACGAGTTCAGGCTTTGTGTCTAGCCAGGCCCCACCGCTGCAGAAAACGTTCCCAAACTGCTCAGTCTGCGTTTCCCGAGGCTGTTCTCTGGTTTCAGCAGCCTGTCTGCTCCGCTGTCCTCTAAATGCTGCGAAGGCTTCACCCCCCGAGGGGTCTTCCTCTGTGAAATGGTTGGAAGTTTAAAGTAAAAACGTGCAGGGTGTTCTACCATGCTCTGCTCCTGTTGCAGTGAGTTAGTTTAGTGCATCTCCCCTTTCCTGATTTTTTTTTTTCCTGTTGATTTTTTTTATGCCACTCCGCTGCTGCCTGCCCTGCCCTGGAGGGGAGGGCGGATTAAACGCGGTTTTCACCCGGAGAGTGGCAGCACGGTGCAGCTTTCGCCGGGAGAGTCCGGCCGGTGCTCGGCAGGGGAGCCCCGAGGGGACCGGGACAGAGGGGTAAGTGCTGCCGCCCGTGCCCGGGGGTGCCGGGAGGCTGCCGGCCGTGCCTGGGGGGGGGGGGGGGTGGGCGTGGGCTTCCCGCGGGAAGCAGCCGGCCGTGCCCGGGGATCAGGCGGGGACCCCGGGGATCGGCGCCGTGGCCCGGCGCTCGCAGGCGGTGGCGCTGCCGCGGTTCTCCCGCCCCGTCCCGGCCCGTCCCTCCCCCGGCTCGGGCGAGGAAATGACCTAAGAGGAAACCTGGGCCGTGCCGGGAGGGAGCGGGGCCGGGGCGGCGGGGCCCGGGACGCTCCGGCGATGCCCCGGCGGCCTGAGGAGCCAGCGGGGGCGGCCGGCAGGTCGGTGGGGCTGCGCCCGGCTCCCCCTGCCCTGCCCGGGGGGGGCCGCTTTCCCCCGGGATCCGCCGCTCCCTCCGTCTCCGGGGCCTCTTCGGCTTGTGCTGCCCCGCGAGGCGGGGCAGCACCGGGGATCCCTGGGGGTCCAGGTACCCCGGGCAGAGGCGGCTCGGCGGGGGTGGGATGGGGGTCCCGGGCGGCTGGTAGTGTCCCAGGGGTGGCAGAGGAGACCCGCTGCTCTTCTCCCTCTCCTTGCGACGGCCAGGGCCCGTCCAGCCCGTCCCACCGGGTACGACCCCGCAGACCGAGGGTGCTCACCCCAACCACGTCAGTCCCCGGCACAGCTCGTCTGGTGGGGACCACTCACAGAGGAGGAATCGGTCCCCACGGGTGATGCTGTGTCCGGTGTCACCCGCTGCCACCAGTCCTTCAGGCAAGGTGGTCCTGGCAGCAGGAGCTCTGGTGCAGATGAGGCCTGGCTGGTTTTACGCTCACCGCTGTGGTTTGCTCTGGGCAGGGTTATTTGGCACAGCAGTTCAAAGCAGCCGTGCCCGTCCCCGCGGAGCCGCGGGGAAGGATGCTCCGGGAGAGGTGCTGGGTGGTGGCGGCAGAGACGCTGCCAGACAGGCTCAGGAGCTTTCTGCTTCGCTGCGTGTGGCACCGAGTCCTCGCCGGGTTCCTTCTGCGTGGCGATGCTGCTGGTGGGACACGGGGCTGCTGGCGAGCTCGGGCTGCTCCGCCGGCAGCGCAGAATGGTGTGAGTGCAGATGCAGAGGGAGAAAGATGGTGCGGAAGGAAGAGAGGTCGGATGGGAAGGTGTTTGCAAAGCAGATGCAGCACAGAGGGCACCCAGCTGCTTGTGAATCCATCTGGGAAAGAAATCTCTGTGCAGGTCCCGGGGCAGGTAACACTGCGCAGGTGAGATTCGGCTCGAGAGCAGGTTGTCACCCCCGTGGGCCAAGGTCTGCCCTGGGCCTCGCGTGGGGGGCAGAGACAGGCCTCTACCTACCAGTGAGCTCCGATCTCTGCTCCGAGTTACACGTTGTGCCATGGCTTCGTGGCCAGTGGCGCGTGCGAGGGGTCGGGCTGCCTGCGGTACGTGCCCCGTGCCTCTAAAGGGCGATGGGCTCTTCAGCTTTAATCGGGGCAGGGACCTGTTTGTAGAGAGGGGTGAGTAATGGCCCAGGAATTTCGACGAGCTGGCAAAATTCATTTGGCCGATTGCCTCCTCTATTTGTGCTGCGGCTCTGGCCAGCTGGCATTTTGCATCCAGCAGATCATCTCGTGTGCATGTCAAAGAGCCCTTCCTCTCTGTGCCGTGCGTACCCTCTTGCTGTCTTTGCTCTATCACGCAGCAGAAGAAAATTAATCTAGAGGCTACTTAGGAGCACCGTTGGTACTGCAGCAAGCTGTGCTCTGCTGCAGGGGGATGAGAAGGGAGCTGTTGCTGTTGGGGGTTTGGCTGCAGAGCTTGTTCTGTCTCGCTGGGAGCTGCGGGAGCCTGGCTCTGGCGCAGGAGAGGTGCTCTGCTCACTCTGGCGAGTGTGTGTTGGATGCTGGGTTTGATTCTTCCCAGACTTTGGTGTGAAACTGGCTGAATTGGTGTTTCAAAGGCGCAAGGGAGCAGCTGCGTGGGGTGCTCCTGCGTGTGCTTCCCTGTGATACAGCCATAGGGAAGCCTTCTGAGGTGAGATAGGTATATTTTGGGGCTGCCTTGGTGTGCTGTCTACTTTGAACCTGCAGATCAACAGGCTGAAACACATTTTTCATGTCAGAGAAATGTAAAGGCTCTGAAGATGGAGTCCTATCATAGGTTGGTAGGAAACAAGGCTTAAAAAGATGTGGGTGGAAGTGAGACTTTGCTCAGATCTAGGGCTGAACTGGGTGCCCTAATAACAGAGGTGGGAGAGCTGTCAGGATAACAGCCTGTGCTCCAGCCCTAGATGGGATTTGCCCAATGGCTGGGTGAAGGTCTGCCTCTCTGTCCAACTAAGCTCCATGTGCTCTTTCCCCAGGGACTGTCACTAGCCCATCCGTTGCCTTGACTCTTGCCCTTGGAGGAAGCCAGTCATGGGGGAAACAGGCAAAGAAGAGTATAAAATACAGTCGTTCGACAGTGAGACTCAGAAGCTGCTGAAAACAGCCCTCAAAGGTCAGCAGGCTTTTTACTAGCTCCTCTGCCACATGCAGCGTGGCTGGCAGATGAGGCTGGATGCTTGGACCCCGTTAAGGGACACCGATTGCTAAGTGTAGTAAAGCTGTTTCATAAACACTGTTCATCCCCAACTGGGTCCCATTGGTGAATCTTCTCTGGGAAGGTCTTCATTCCCTGACTCTTCTTGCCCCTTCTCACCTTCTCCCCAATATTTAATGGTGCAGCTGTTCAAACAGCTCCTGGTTCTCATTGTTGGGGTTTTCTCTGATTTTGGGGTACCCTCCTCTCCTGCTCTAACCCAGCATCTCTCTCCGGACCTGGCCTCTCACCCCTCTCCAGTGTCTAGTTCCTGCCCTCTGCCCCTCCCCGCTGTGGGGCCATCTCATCCTCCCAATGTCTCCTGCTCACCAGTCACATCTCTAGTCACAACCCAGCGGGAGTTTCCACATCTGGCTCCTGCTAACCGAGCGTTGAAGCAGTGCTGGGGTTTCAGATCAGCTTCCTGCCTCCCATATTACCTGCTTTCCTCCATCGCTTTCCCATCTCCAGCTGGGAGGACCATGCACCACTAGAGATGGTATCTCCAAAGCAGCTGGTGTGCAAGAGGGGCTGTGACTCTTGATGTGGGAGGGAGCAGGAGGTTTTGCACCATGTAATGTGGTCGTATGAGGCCCTGTGCTGACCTTGGTTGCATTCCAGGTACCCCAAAGCAAGCAGGGCACAAAGGGTGCTGGGTCCTGACAGGGTTTCTCCTCTCTGCAGACCCCAGCAACGTGGACCTGGAGAAAGTGGCCAATATCATAGTGGACCAGTCCCTCAAAGACTGTGTGTTCAGCAAGGAGGCAGGGCGTATCTGCTACACCATCATCCAGGTGAGAGCTCCTCGTATCCAGACAGCGAAACACTGAAGCTATGTGGGTTGTCCCGAGGCTGGGCCAGGCGAGGCTTCGCCCCAGCCCTGCTCTCTGACCCCCCAGTCAGCTTTCCTCTTCTGCTGCTCGCTGCGTGCAGTGGCAGCATCCAGATGAGCATCTGGCGAGCGCAGACAGTTAGTTGCAGCTTTCCTGCCTCTCTGGGCAATCACAGGAGGTGTCTGCCTGGTCCTGCGTCACCCAAGTAGCAGCATCCCCCCACCCCTCTCACACCCCCATTTCATCCCTCCGTCCTGCTTTTGTGGGCTCGTAGGCAGAGAGCAAACAAGTTGGCCAGAGCATCTTCCGGAGGAGCCTGCTGAACCGGCTGCAGCAGGAGTACAAGGACAGGGAGGAGCTGCGCACCCGCTCGCTCCAGGCATGGATCTGCTACGTCACCTTCATCTGCAACATCTTCGACTACCTGAGGGTAAGGAGCTGAGCAGGAGCACCCGGCTGCTGCTGCCGAGGGGTGCCAGAAAGGCCTGGGCACCCAAAGCTGACAGGGCAGGGCTGTTGGATGGGTGTTGTAGGGAGCCCCAGGGCTGTGGGGCAGCAGTGGGGGCCAGAGCCAGTTCTCAGAACGAGGATGCTGCTGGGGCTGGTGCTACAAACAGGCTTGGAGAGACAGAGCCATCTCTGGGAACAGTCACAAAGTCTGAGCTTCCTCATTTTGTACCTGGTGTTTGAAATCCCCTGATTTGCCTGCTCCCAAACGTCCCAGATTGGACTGGTTTAGTTGCTATGAGGTCCTGGTGGGGACCTGTGGGTGCTCACATAATTTCTAGCCTGTGTACTGATGGTGTTTGTCTGCAAGCCTTCGCTGCAGTGTACTTGGATGCCTGCTTGGAGTAGATGTAAAAATGATGCAAGTAGAGCTGCAGGCAGGAAAAATGCTGTTGCAACAAGTGTATTTCCCATGAGTATCTGCTTACATTTAAAAATAGGTGGTTTTTACATCATTTGTTCAGCTTCTCTGGCTCCTGGAGACTCGAATGTCTGGTCTCCTACGTAAATCCCACCAATACAGCATTTGGCAGCACAGCTAAGTTCTGTTCCCTTCTCCTTTGAAGACCAGTAAGGGAACGACTATTTAAAATAGCTGCAGGCTCCTCCTTTTCTGGCCCCAAGCTGATGATGGCTCCTGCCTCCTTACAGGTGAACAACATGCCCATGATGGCTCTGGTGAACCCCGTTTATGACTGTCTGTTCCGGCTGGCACAGCCTGACAGCCTGCGGAAGGAGGAAGAGGTGAGCGCAGGGAAGAGGACTGGTCAATGTTAGCTTAATGGTTGGACTAGATGATCTTCAAGGTCTTTTCCAACCTAGATTCTGTGATTCTGTGAATGGGCCTGTTCTGCCAAGGACCAGCAGAAGGCAGAGCCTGGGGGGGTGCAGTGGGTGCTGGTGCCGAGGAGGGAGAGCTGCCTCCTCGGCATGTGCTGGAAGGAGACCCCCGGGGCAGGAGGGTTTGCAGCCCAGAAGGAAGCAGGAGGGACGTGCTGGTTGTGAGTCCCTTGTCCAGGCTGCACGTCCGCCCTTGGGGCAGCTTTTCTCCCTGTTGCCCAAATGTCCTCACTGGAGATCCAGCTGTCCCTCGAAGCAGGGGCTGTCCGGTGTTATGCAGGTTCACCTCCCATCACGTGAGAAAAATGCAGATGACTCTCCCCCATTTTCACAGAAACCAGCTGCTTTTCCAGAGCTCTGGTTGCTGGACATCTGGAAAATCAGTTGTCACACTGACCTGCGGCAGGAGGCGATGGCAGAGAGCTGCAGTGACCATAGGTGTGCGGAGCCGCTCCGTGTCCCCGCAGGTCCCGGGACGTGCTGGGCAATGCTTTGGGTAGCTGCTGCTCGCCTGCCCGGGCCTGCGGCTGTGCCCGACTCCAGCGGGCTGGAAGAGGCTCCTCTGCAGCTGGAGCTTCGCACACGTCTGGGTGTGCAGCAACCTGCGTGGGGCACGGCTGAGCCGCCCCTCAGGCGAGGGGTTCCTGTAAAATGTAGGGGCCCTTGGGTGGGCCCTTTGGGGTTTTTTCCATCTTAGCACAACCCTCCCACCCCAGCAGCCCATCGACTTTCCCCTCTTCTCCGAAGACTCAGTGCCGGTTTCCTGCGAATCACTAAACTTTTTAGAAGCTTTAGCGCATGTTCCAACCACTTCCCCCTGGTCTTGGAGGCACCTCCTTGCTCCGGCCTTGGCTTCAGCCTTGCCATCGTCTCTCAGACATCCTGCAGGAAATTAACTTTTTTCCACCTGTTGCGGGTGCATTTCTCTGGGAATTTTGTCTGAGACACAGGCGAGTTCAGGATGTGCTTTTCCAGTGCTTTTGCCAGAGAGACATTCAGCCTCCCCTGCCTCCTGTCACAGCGGCTTGGGGGAAGCAGAACTGTCGCCTGTTGGAAATCCAGAAGGGGGAGGGAACAGGATGAGTTGGTCCATAAGTGACTGACGGGGACCTCCACAGAAACGTGCCCCAGCTCCCCAGTCCTTTGTACTCAGCTGTCTTCTCTTCCTTCTGAAGGTGGACTGCTTGGTCCTACAGCTCCATCGCATCGGCGAGCAGCTGGAGAAGATGAACTCCCAGCGGATGGATGAGCTCTTCTCCCTCCTCCGAGACGGCTTCCTTCTGCAGGAGGGGCTCAGCTCCCTGTCCCAGCTCCTGCTGCTGGAGATCATCGAGTTTCGAGCTGCCGACTGGAAGATGACGGACGCTGCCCAGAAATACTATTACAGCGAAGTGATGGATTAACCTCTCTGCAGCAGAGGTGGAGAGATGTCCCCAGCACTTTCACCAGCAAGCTTCATACCAAGTTTGAATTTCTTTTCATGTTAATGTTTTTCTAGCACTTCCTGTAAATAGGATTTATACTGGCTAGAGTCTCTGGGCACGTAACTGGTGCTAGCCTGACTTTGGAGGTTCGGAGAGGTGGGAAGGGCAGGGCATATTTAACGCAGCAAGTTCTCCCACTGATTTTGTCTAATATTGGGCTACTGCCAAAGGGCAAGGCAGGCTTCTAGCTCAAACCAGCATTTTATATGGGTGTTAAGGAAAACACAGTTTAGGCTGAGAACATTTTGGTTCACCCGAGAGCCAGCAGAGCTGCGGGAGGCGGAGGAGAAATTTTTCACAGCTCAGGTTGTACCTGGTACTCTGGGACAAGTTGCAGAAAACACTGTGGCCTCACAAACAGCTCAACCAAGTGCTCTTTTTCCCAGACTCCTTCTAGCACGCTGGCTGCACCTGCATGCACACAGCCTCCTCCATGGGTCACGAGCCACCAACACCTGCCACACGGCAGCCTGCAGCAGGACATGTCCCTGAGCACATGTAGCTAGAAACAAGTTTTATAAGTTTTATACAATAACTGTCATGTTTTTTCAGAGTTTAGTGAGTTTCAACTATGGTATGTTTCTTATAAGAACAAGAGAGGAAGAAAGAAAGCAAAATAGTCTATTGAAGGATTTTTTCTAATAAAAGGTTTCCACTAACAGGTGCCCTGCTTTCTCTCTATGCAGCTGCTGAGCTATGAACAATACTTAAAGGCTGCTCCTGACTGAAGCCTTAAGGCTGTGATACTAATTTTCTCCTCTGGTGTAGGGTGTCAGCGTGGCTTTAAACAACCAGGGTAGTTGGAAAGAGCAGTGTGAGATTCAAGCAACAGTGACAAAGGTTTGGAATTGAGAAACCTTCCCCATAAAACTGGTTTTATTTTTTCTGCTAACACTCCCATCAAATCTGTGCAGACAATGTTGCTGATGACCAGAACCAAAAATCAAAAAAGGCCTTTTATTGCCTTTCATACCAATCCCACTAAGGCTGGTTATAATGTGGAAAAAAAAATCCAGCTCTGCTCTTAGCTGTGCAGCCAAAAACATTGCTGATTACAGGAGCAGAAAGACTTACAAGTCCCCAGGAAACAGGTAAGTGGAAGATTATTTTGTACAGCATTGCTCAAAGAAAAACATCTAAGGCTTGTCTTCACAGGAAAGTGATTATGAAATAACTAGAGCATCTGTGCAGGGGTCGGTAACTCTTTCAGATTCCCCCATCCAAACAAACACAAAGGCAGTGAACCTTGTGGGGACCAGATGAGCTTTCCCTGGCTTAGTTCAGAAGCTGTCTGGAAGGGATCTTCCACCTTTCCCTCTTCTCCCAGGCCCTGGGGCTCTGCTCACCAGGCCGCGGGGCTGGTGGCACCGTGTCCCGTGCACAGTCCCTACCACCAGCGGAAGTGGGCGTAAGCCCGGTTGGCCTCTGCCATCTTGTGCAGCGTGTGCTTCTTCTTGATGATGGGCCCTTCGTTGTTGAAGGCCTGGAGCAGCTCCAGGGAGAGCTTCTCCGGCATCAGCATCCGACGGCTCTTGTTCTCCCTGCACTGGGTGATTAACCACTTCATGGCCAGGAAGCGCTTCCGATTGTCCTTCAGAGGGACTGGGACCTGGGAAAGGTTTAAACCGTAACTGTTAGCACACTGCGAAGCTGCGGTCACTGCTCTTCTCCAGCAGTCACACAGCTCCAGCTGGACACCTGCAGATTTACACCATGCTGCAACTCCAGTGGCAGCATGCTGCGCTCTGCAATAAGACCAGCTCCCAACAGCTGATCTGTGCCAATTTGCCTCCCGTGTCCACAGAAACTGGCCATAGCTACCAGAACAGAAATTCTGATCAGCCTTGGGTACTGCCGGCAGACACTGGCCTTTGTAAGGACTTCTGGCCTGCCTGGGACCTGGATCCAGGCTGGTTTGTGCTAGCAGAGATGGGAGATGGTCACCGCTCCCCTGCACGCCATGACAGAGAAATGCCTCCACAGGAATTTCTCCATCAGGTCTCAAGTGCTGCAGAGCTCATACTCGGGGACAGATTCTGCTCATGTTTTAAACACCGCACTGTATCTAGTTTGACCTTTTCTGCCATGCTGACCTGCCCCAGGGCTTTGGGACCTCTACCCAGCAGCAGAGAGGATGGGACTGGTAGTCCTAGAACTGCCAATTCTTTTGCTGCCCGTCACTGATCTCTGTCTCCTTGGACAGCATTTGCTGCGTGCTCCTCTTATCTAGTCAGAGAAGAAGAGACCACTGCTGACAGGGGAACCACCATGCTCACAGGCTGGGGTCCTGATCTTGAACAGAGTTTCTAGGTGCTGTTTTAATCCGGTCTGCAAAGTGGCTCTTTCAAAAGAGGAAAGCTTGAGCTGAAGGGGCGGAAACCAGTTCATCTGCTTCCCTAGCTAATTCTCTCCCAACCAGATGTGCTCCCAGGCCCCCCCCCTTTCACCTGGTAGGTTTTGCCTCCTTTAGTGATGCTGCTGAGCCCAATGATGGGCTGGCAGTTTTTCAGAGCCTGGTGGAAAATGACATAAGGGTTGCATTCAATTGTCTCCTTCTCATCTTCTGGAGCTTTATGGTACTTCTCCAGCTGCTTCCTCTTAATGGCCTCTAGAGTCTTGGGACAAAGACAAGGAAGGAGACATGCAGACAGATTATCCCACTCCATGAAGTTACGTCACTTTTACAAGCACTCCCTTTTCACTTGAGCAGATGGCTTTCTAGCTCTATAGACAACAGGCCAGTCGAGGATTCTCTAACTCAAGTTTTACTTCCTCCTCTTCCAGCTCTTCAGTCATTGCATTTGGGGTGAGGAGGCCGAGCAGCACAAACCTGGGCCAGAAGCCAGGGAAGGGCAGGGACAAAGTAGAGACAAGAATACAGGTCTGTGGGCACTCAAAGCCTCGACTCAGGAGCCCAGAGCCTGTGTGTTTTTCTGTCACAAGGAATCATCAGTTACTTAGGGAACATTTGGGCAACACATGAACCCATTTCAAAGGCTTTCAAGGGTGGAACACACCACATGGGATGATCAGCTAATACCAGTTACTGTAGGTCAGAGCTGACTGAGGTTGAGGCTTGTACAAAATGTACGTCTTATCAGATAAATAATGGTGAGAGTGTGTGCAGAGAGAAATGTGTTAGGACTGCAGAGATGACCTGAGTTCTGGTAATTCCTAATTCCAGTGGGCTTGACGTCCCAGCCTTCCATTTTATATTGTTTTAACATAATAGTGAGAAGAAACATGAGTTCTCACCTGAGACATGAGGCTTCTGGCCAGCACTTTATTTCCACCCTTCATCATCATGTTGGTGAATTTACTGTAAACACAAAGCCAAATGTGATCTGATTTAAATTCTGATTTTATCACGCACAGAAATAAGCCCCTTCCTTTATGTTGTTCCCGTGGTTAAGTCTGGGTGCTGCTAGATCTGCTGTAATTATCTCTAATCACTGTCAGTCAACGGACAGGCTTTGTGGGAAAAGATTAACCCAAATAAAGGGATTGTGCTGTAACAGAAGGCAACGTGCAGCGCAGCAAGTAAAGGCTGAGGAGGACAGCAGAGCTCCCAAGCATTTTGGCTCCATGGGACCTAGCTGTAACAGAGGAGGAGATGATGCTTTCTCTGACCTGACCATAGGGTCGCTGAACACAGAGCTGGAGACACTGGGAGGAGCAGCTTTTATGGGTTGAACAGCCTTAAGCTCCAGTTTTTTCTTTTCCTCTTCAGACAGCTCCTCCCAAGGTTTCCGATACAATTCTTTGTTCACTTCTGGCTCTATGAAACTGGGGTTGTAGCGACTCCATCTCACCTGCGTCAGCCTGCAACGAACAAGAGGAGAAGGAGGGCTGTAAACTGACCCACACGGTCTGTCGTGACGGTGATGTGGACAGATGTGAACATGTCTCAGAAGGACACGTTAGACTTGAGAGGCATCTCCACCTTCCTCTCCATCACTGCTCCTCTACTGCAGCAGAGCCAGAGGCACAGATCAACGCCAAGGCCCACAGTTTTGCTGCAAAACTATCGGGCAACCCCCACACCAAAGAGACGGGCCAGACTGGCAGTCGCCTTCCTGCCAGACCCTCCTGTACCCACGGACGAGCCTCCCCAGGGCCAAACGGCCCACAGGCCTGACACCGCACCGTGAGGTCCCATGTTGCGGGTGGCTTGAATAAACACTCTTTTGTTCTCGTGGGAGCGGGGCGAGGACCTTAAACTGGAATTTTATTCATTTTTCACAGCAGGAGGCGGCTTTTTGGTGTGTTTTGGAGAGAGCAGGGCGGGTACCGAGGCCCCTGCGCCCCTCCGCCCCGCGGCGGCCCCACGCGCAGCGGCCGGGCTCCCCGGGCCCCGCACACAGCCCGCGGCGCCTGTAGCGGGGACGCCCACGCGAGACCACGGCGAAGTCACGCGCGAGCCCAGAGGACGGCTGAGCCGTGCGCGGCCCGGCCCGGGGAACGCCCCGCCACTTGCCCGCGGGTATTCGGGGACTCGCGCATCCCCCGCCCGCTCCCCCGACCCCGCTTACCGGGGCAGCCAGGCCCGCAGCTGCCTGCCCAGCCCCGCCGCGCTGGGCGCCGCCATCTTCCCTCCGCGGGCGGGGCGGGGCCACGCCCGGGAGGGGGCGGTCCTGTGACAGGCCCCGCCCCCCCACTCGGCTCTCGCGCGGCCGGGGCGGGGCCTTGGGCCGGGCCGGCAACATGGCGGAGGCGGAAGGGGAGAGCCTGGAGTCGTGGCTGAGTGAGTACCCCCGGCCCCGCTCCCCTCAGCCCCGACGGCCCCTCGGCTTCCCCGGCCGGGGCCCCTCGGCCTCCCAGCCTCGCTCCCTTGGGCCCGGGCCCCCCTCAGCCCCGGCCCTTCCCATCGCCTCACCGCCCCCCTCCTCCCGCCCTTCCCCGCCGCCCTCCTCAGCGAGGCGGGGGCCCCTGAGCCGGCCGGGGCCGTGGCGGTGCCGTCCGGGGAAGGCTGCGGAGGGTGTGAGCACCCCGGGAACGGTCCCCCCAGAGCAGAGACCCCCGGATGCGCCCTCCCAGCGGGGGGAAGGAGCTGAGGCCTCCCCCTCTGCCGGTGGTCAGTGCCGCCGGCCCGCCCGCTCTGGCCTCCCGCGCCCTCGGCGCGACAGCATCAGTGGGGGAGAGGTGCAGAACTGTGGGTGTAGGGCACAGCCGCGGTTTGGGTCTGTTAATCAATTTGCTGGGAGGCGTGAGGAAAGGGCGGGTTTGTAGCTCACCTTGCTCGGCACCTGTAAGGCTGTTGCTTTTTTTGTGACCATAAAGGCTCGTGGTAGGTGTCGGTCTCTGCTGTCCCTTCTTCTCTCGCCTGGATTTTGGTTAGCCAGGTGTAGAGCCGTAGTGCTGTTTCCAAGGTTGAGAACTGTAGGGATTTCCTAAATAAATTTTATTCGTGTCTTATACAACCATGTTTTTCAAGCAGACAAATTCTGCTTTATGCTTAGCTGCAGTTTCAGGGTAGGAGTTATGGATGTCCATTCCATACAGACTGGAATATTTTAAAATCCTTTGTCAAGATAAGGTATTTTTTATCACAGAATCCTAGATGTTAGAGAGAGGAAAAAAACCAAAACATGGCTTGTTCATCTACAGCCCTTGCTGAGTATCTCCTCATCGGGTGTCTGTCCGTGCTGCCCCTGAGTCGGCTGGCTGTTGGCTGTACAGAACCTAGCACTGCAGGATCCCGACCCAGCACCGGCAGATCAGGAGATGATTCTTGAATGAATCAGTCACAACTATAATTGTTTTTCATATATTCCACACACAGGGGCTCCTGCTGCTGTCCCTGGGAGGTTATCCTGCACATCACTAGTTTGTTGCCTAGATTTTCTTCTTTTTTTAATAGTTGTTTGATTACAGCAGTGAGTGAAGCGCATAAGTAGCCGGGCGCTAGGCAAACAGCAGAAGAGGGTCATTACCCTAAATACGTTAGAGTGTAAAACCTGTTACGCTTTTGGAATTATTCTTCCATAAACAAGATTAAATATTTCATGTTCTTTCTTGATATTTTTATATAAAATTCCAATGCATACATGGTATCATCATCTATTATAAGAGTTACTGGCTAAATGATGCTTTCAGCTTGCTCTTCTCATTTTAGATCAATCCCTTCTGTCCCCTCACCATTTTTGCTCCTCCTCTGAACTCCCACAGTTTGTCAATATATTTTATTGTAGCCAGTGAGACACATGAAGAAACACCCACATCCCTTCCTTTTCATCTTTCTCGGAGGAGAACTGACTCACCGAGTTCAGTTTGTGTGTGAAAATATCTCTAGTAGGAAGGATATTTTAGGTTGTATAGCCTGGAAAGCTTCCTGACTGTTTGTTTTGTGGGGTTATTTTTTAATTATGGAAGTTAAGAGAGAAGTTCTCTCTCCTTGGCCAAGCAGTAGGAAGGATATTCTGCACTGGAGAACGTATCCTAAAGGGTAGTGTTCCAAAGGCCTTACTCACTGTAAGAAATATTGCAGTGAGCCTGATTGCAGAGGTGTACACATTTTTCAAGGCTTGTTTTTTCAATGCTCTCTCATTGATGAGGATGCATTTATGCCAGGTCACTGCTACAGTGATTTGTGCTGCTGTGATTATATTGCTCCTCCCATTGTAGGGGAGCATGGAGCATTTAGTGTACGTCAGTTACTTACCGGAGGAGTCATGCAGACCAGGAAGGCAAGAGTGCAAAGGCTGGTGTGTACGAGTGCTTTCATCAGGCCTCCTGAGGTTTTTTTTTCTTGTAACCATCACAAAGCTGTGCTGTGTCTGATGCTAACCTTGAGGGCGTGCACCTGCTGTGCCCTTACTAAAGGGAAGGGCCAGAATTGCTCAGCATCACAGCCAACTTCCCAGTCATGGAAAGATGGAAAATTTCTTATTGCCAATGATTATTTTTTTCTGTATTGGTGGTATAAAGTCTTCCACGCTGCCCTGCCTCTGTCATCAGGTGGAGTCATAGACTCATGAAGTAACATCATCCTCGTGTCCTAATACTGCAGCAAGATCTGCACTTCAGCCAGGGATGATCTAGCATCTTCATGTCTCTTGCCTCATTTCAGGCAGCTGGGAGGGGAGAAGGTGATGCTTTCTATTCTCTCCTTGCCAGCAGGCTCTTCTGCACTTAGCTGAAATAGAGGAGGTTAGAAAATAATGTCAGTTGTACAAACACAGCTGGATCCTTTGACTTTAGTGCTGCTTTTTCTACTGCAAAAGGAAGCCTGTTGTATCCCACTCATGTCAGGCTTAGGCAATGGCCAGCTATGTAATAAATGCAGATGGATAAAATACTATGTTTGTCTTAATTTCTTTTTCCCTTGTATTGTCATGGGTCAGCATTCTCTTTCTCCTCCCGGGGATACAAACAAAATCTGACTGTTAGACTTGACATGCTTGGGCTGGGGATTCCCAATTCATATCCTAAGCCTGACCTGGGGAAACTCTTTGTTGGGTTGGCTTTTGTCTCATTTCAGTAGAGAAGTAAACCCAGGAAAATACAAGCATTCATTACCAGTCAATTAATGGTCTGTGGTTCTCTGCATTCCAATGTGGTTTCTCTATTGAGAAAATAAGCACCTTTGTTTCACATCTATTGATGCATCTGAATGTTGACTGGTTAGCGTTTTTGAGGGCTGAATGGCTCTGGCTTAGGTCAGGTGAAGCAACTTTCTAGGTCCTAAGCACAGCAGTGTCCGAAAGCTAAGGCAGAGATGGTGGCAGGACTGGGGTAGTGCTGAGACTTTTGTTCCCAGGTTGCTGATTCAAATTCACTTGGTTGCCAATGTGAAATGGGATTTTGAAGATGGGACCTGGTACAGAAGTGCCTCTGAAAGGAAACTTTATAACCAGTACCAAATGGGCCTTTGCAGGCAGTTTCAACAGAGAAGCCAAGGATTTGATATTCCAGAGCACCAAACTCCCCTTTCTGGAGTGAATCCTTCCATATAAGTGTTGAAGCATATTTCTAAGGCAGTGCAGAGGAGCTCCCTGCCCACATTTTAACGTTCTGCATAAAAATAGAGGATTTTAAGTTATGCCTTGGTAGATGTGATGCAGCTTCATGTAGGGATGTCCTGAAAGGGTTAAGCAGGGTAATTTAGCTCACCTGGGGTGCTGTGTGCATGTGGCTGTACTGAGACTGGTAATGAGTAGCCATACGCACTGTTGTGTTGTGTCATGGAAACACATCAATCTCCAGAGCCAGGGCAGGACTTCTGATCAAGCTTGTTAACTTTTATGAACTAGTGTTTCACATAGAGATTTTATGAATGTTAGAAATAGGGAGTTTCTTCATGTGGAACATAACTTCCCTTCAGTAATATCTCTCTCTCTCTCCTTCTGAGACTTTACTGTGTTTATGTGAGAGCTTTTGGTGCAAAAACTTAGATGAGTCTGAACCCAATCTGAGAGAGGGAAATAATCCAGTGTCATTCCAAGAAATCTTTGGAGATGTTCGCAACAGCTTTAAAATTAGCACTTGGAACGTGTTTGTACCACATCTTTTTTCTAATTTCAAGATGTGCAACCAACAAAGAGTTCATTTGGTTGAGTGTCCTTACTTGTTTGTGCTCTTCCTGTATTTATTAAATAAATTCCATTAACTCCAGCAAGAACTGTATTTTTTTCATCTAGGCCTGCAGAGCAGCAGAGGTGCTTTGGAGCACCGAACCATGCACGATGCCATTTGACTTGCATGAAAAGACTTTAGATTGTTGTAAGTCCACGGTTCCATGATGCTTCCAGGGTGTTCAGCAGTTGTGAGTGTGGTAATAAGGTTTAAGTGCCACAGCTATTTTGAACAGTTGTTGGCTCTGCAGCAGCTGTGTTTTAAACTAAGCCTCCCTTGAATCTCTTGAGTTCAAAAAATAGCTTGGTAGCTTAGCCAGTACAAGATGTGATCCTACAGTTAGTCCTCCCTGGCCCTGCCTTTTGCTTATCTAGGCTCCCATGAAAGTTATCAGCAGGCACAGAGATTCACCTCTGCGGAGTATTTTACAGATGCAATCCAAGGAACAATTTACAAAAATGCTTTCTTTACAGCTGTCCTTCTGTGAGGAGGAAAATATGAGTGAACCTTGTAGGACTGCCAGAGTAGAAGGACTAAGGTGAAAGTGAGGTTTCAGAGTAGATGTTTGACAGCTGTTTTTATCTGCCTGTGGAAAGGTAAAAGGATATGTTTTAATAATGATAAAAATGACAATTTGTAATGTAGCGTGTGTTTATTTTGTTATGCTTCCCTCTATGATAAAAGTACAGGGATGTGTGCTGGTTTTTTTCCCTGTCCTTCATCCCCTGCTCTATACTACCTGCCGAAGCAATATTTTCTTTTCTGTATCTCTTTCCATTGTATTAAAATTTTGAGGAAGGCTTCTTAAATGCCAGCCCTTGGATATACAGCTACAGTGTGTTGTTTCTTCCCTTACAAGAAAGAAAAATCATCATGTCTGGTCATCTTGGCTGGAAAATTAGGTTAAAGCAGGAATCTCGTCTAGTGTAAATTCAGTGCTCCATCAGAGTTAAGTAGAATACATGAAGAAGATGCATTCATAACAAAAAAAGATGCTGATAGCCTCACTATTATGCAATCAGTACAATAAGCGAGGCCCTGGTACCCGAGGGAGGATCCTTCAGGAGCCTGAAATAGCCCAGTCGGTAGAGCATATAGGATTCGAATTCCTGATCAGTACAGGCTGTGGTGTCTATTACTTGCAAGAACAACTCAATGTACAATAATAAATTTCAGTTCATAATTCCCAGGAGAAGTGCTAAGGCATCTAACAAATCAGCTGGCACTCTAAAAACAAGTGTTAATGCTAAATGACTTGTATTAAACATCTGATGTTCCAGCCCTTACTTCTACAAAACTCCCAGGGAATACAAAAATAATTTCGCATGTAGAAAGTGTGAGGGTTTAGCCTTTAAAGAGTTTAATGTTACAGCCAAATAGAAAGAGATAGCATTTCAGGCAGAGGGAAACTGTGTGAGCTCAAATATTTTATCCTGTACTCTCATTTAGAGTATAGAAAGAGTGTGTTTCTAAGTACTTGAGATTTGGCACCTGTTTTTTTGGAAAGCAGTGATTCTTGCTGGATATTTGGATGTCTCAACTTGGACATGCCCTTTTCCCTGAACAGACATACCATATGTGAACTTCTTTCTCCTCTTTTTATAGTTGGCAACAGATGTCAAACGCTTTTCTCTAGGAAATGCATGACCTTTTATACTGTTTCTTTTGCTTGATTAGTAATATGTTCTCTTTCCCTTACCAAAGATAAAGCCACTAACCCATCTAACAGGCAAGAAGACTGGGAATACATCATCGGATTCTGTGACCAGATCAACAAAGAACTTGAAGGGTGGGTGTCCCAAACCTCTCTAGACTTAATAAATTAACATTCACAGTTTAAAATACATCATTTGTTCATCAGAATTCCATGTTTTCTTTTACATACACTGATACCACAAGGAAGATCCGTCTACAAAAGAAGCAAGATGCTGCAGAGTGTGGTTTCTCTTTTGTGAAAGGCAGCGTGGCTTATGCACAGACTGGGCACTAGGAAAAAGGGGATTCTGAATCTGCAGGGTTCTCATCTGTCCAAACTCAGTCTGTTTGCCAGTCTGTAAAATGGGGTTATAACTCTTAGTGCCTGATGGGGGCTTCAAGTATTTAAAATCTTCACAAGGCTTAACTGAGGAAACCTGGGTCACAGCATTCCTGTGAGCTAAGGAAGAAGTGTTTTGTTCTACAAAAAGGAAACTAATGCAAGAGAAATTAAGTGATTTCCTGGGCTGGGGACTATACTGGGAGTTATTTGGCCCCTCCCAAACAGGAATCTGGAGTTGCTGGCTCAGACTGCCAGCCCTCACTTCCTTTTATATGTGCAAACACCCGGGTTTATGAAGATGCCCTGAATATTTCTTTTTAGTCTTTGTACACTGATGGAAAGATGAAAAGCACTAAATGGCATTTCTTTTAATTATGTAAAAGGCATCTCATTTAAATAGTACAATTTGTGAAAGTCTGAAAATCCTTTGTTTCAGGCCACAGATAGCTGTGAGACTTCTGGCTCACAAAATCCAGTCGCCACAGGAATGGGAGGCAGTCCAAGCCTTGACAGTAGGTAGTCCTTACCCCTCTTAAATCCAGTTATATATCATGCGACATCATCTGTGCGGAGTAGAAGGGGGCACAGTGTGTGTCAGTGGGGTTAGCTGGGGCTAGTTCTGGGGCTGAATGCCCTGATTCCCCCCTGCTAGGGGGAGCAGACAGTGAGAGGGGGCACAGTGAAGTATTTGAAGTGTCCAGATTGCTCATTAGCAATAGAGCAATCAGAAATAACTGGTTTAGTTTCAGCTGCTTTCCTTTGTTACCTTCAGGTAAGATTTGTGTTCATTGTTACGAGACCTAATGGTGAGATAACTTACACCCATATATATACGTGGCTGAGGGTGGGAGACCAGCCTGTCTTGATGTGGCACCCCTAAAGATAGGAGATTCATGCCTGTATCGCAGAGCAGGATTACGTGTCTCACTGACATGGGTCCTTCAGTTCCCCTATAAAGCAGAACACGGCTAGGCTGTTACTGAAGACTTTTGATGTTCATTTCAGCCCGTTTTTGTTACTTGAATGCAGGTGCTAGAAGCTTGTATGAAGAATTGTGGGAGAAGATTTCATAATGAAGTAGGGAAGTTTCGCTTTTTAAACGAGTTAATAAAAGTTGTGTCTCCAAAGGTTAGTCCCTGAGCCTTATGGCTGTATTTACTTTTTGTTTGGCCTCCGTAAGCTACAGGCAACATCTGAAATGTTTGTAGCGCTCTCTTTGGCTCATTACATTTATTAGCCTACATTAAAGAGCTAAGTTGGGGGGGGGGGATTTATGCTTTGCTCACTATTTTTCTCGATAAGCTCTGCTTCCTTACCATCAGTGTATAGTCTCTGTACTGTTCTAATCCTTCACGTAACTCAAGGGCTTCTAAAGCTTGTCCTATGTTTCTTTAAAAAACAAACAAAACTCCAGTGTTAGTGGAAGAGGGGTGTGATGCAGAGGTTAAAACAAGAGACTTGGCAGCACACCGTAGAATTCTAGTCCTCGCTCTACTGTCGACTGGGTGTGTAGAGTGCCTGGCTAAGTCCCTCAATGTTCATGATCAGTTTAAGGTGGTGAAAAATAGACAGAGGCACCCCATGGCATGATTGCTGCAGCAAAGTATTCCCAGATTCTTTCCCGTAAGTCAGGGGAGGGGGTGGTTATCTGTATTGCTGTAGTTTTTAAATAGCAAAATCCTGACACCAACAGAACAACTGCTTTTTCTTTTGCTGAAGATAATCACAGAGCTTCTCTTCACTGTTATTTCAAATATATTGGAAGAGCATTTTTTCCTCTTAATAAGACATATCATAGATCACCTTGGAACTTTTATTATATGCATTTTAATGTATATCACTGAACTTCCATTCTCTGGGTTTGGGCTTTATTTCTAAAAAAGAAATTAAGAATGTGGAAAATTTATATCTTTTTTCCACTTTTAGTACCTGGGGGACCGAGTCTCAGAGAAGGTGAAGACCAAAGTCATTGAATTGCTGTATAGCTGGACAGTGGCATTGCCAGAAGAATCCAAAATCAAGGATGCCTACTACATGCTGAAGCGACAAGGTAGGAAGTCAGCTGCTCGTTCATGCATTTTCTCCCGCCTGTGCTTTAAGCAGGAGTGTCACAAAATATACGGCTTCTAATTACACGGGGTCAAGGCAAGCTCTGAGGGGAGAGAGATCAAGGGAGAAATTCCCTGAAAAGCTTCTCATTGTATTTAAATGCCTTGGGCTGGCTTGGGTTGGCTTTTTTAACTAGATAAATGAGACACTTGCAAATGCTTTTGTTTCGGTTTGCAGAGCCTTTTTTGAGATTTTCTGGAACTAGTTATTAAATGATTTGAACAAGTCTAAAGTGAAGTAAGAACCTCCATGTAGCCTTTTGTGTTCTTTTAACTAGATCACTTTACAATTGTACCTTTAGTTCAACTGATACAAATTTCTTGTGTAGGCACAGTGAAAAAAGCTCAGCTGAGAAGCATGTGGCTTCAACATAAGAAAAATTGGTTCCAGGAAAGCTCTTGAGGTAGAACACAAATCTAAGGATTTGACAATGGAACAAGCAGGAAGCTTAGCTCTTTCCCCACTTGTGGTTTGGAGTCTGCTCATCACCCCATTTTGCATTGCTGTCTGCTTCCCTGCTTAGCTCATTTATAGAAACAAATGTCATGCCCTTGAGTCTGCACAAAGCTGGGTTGTCTGGGGCTTCGCTCAGTGGTTCAGCAGCTAAAGTGAAAGGCGGAGAGACAAGTAGTGGAGAGCTATTGATTGTACTAAGCTATTAGAGGAGCAGTGTGGGCACGGCAACACGTTTGGTGGGGCTTTAGCCTTTATCAAAGAAAACTTGCTTTGTTTTTCCAGCTAGCATGCTCCGTGATTTTGATCCTATATTGTTCATTAGAACAGTGTGCTAGTATCAGTGGACAGATTGGCTGTGTGTTCACTTTGATAGCAGCCTGTGAATATCTGGGTGCACTGCCTGGTGTGACTGCATGTGCAAACCCATGTGGGTTCCCTTTCTGCTTTCAGGGATCGTTATGTTTGATCCTGTGATTCCTGCAGACAGAACCCTGATTCCTTCTCCACCGCCTCGTCCCAAAAACCCTGTGTTTGATGATGAGGAGAAGTCCAAGGTGCAGTCAAGACTTTTATCATAATCACTAATGCAAAGTGATTACTCAATGCACATTTAGAATAAGGAAGTAAAGTATGCTGATTTGGCTTTTATTTTTGGGGTGGTGGTGTGTACTTTCACAGAACTCATTGCTTTCTTCACCTACCTAACCTGAAGTTCCAATTAAGGCCTTGTCTGTGTTACTATTGTGAGGTTATTCCTGGTTAAAAGTACCATCCTGCTGTAGTACTGGAAGGCAGAGAATGTTTCACACACGGGACCAAAAATGATGTATGGGAGGAATAATTGCCTAGTGTCAGAAGTCTCTGAGATTTCACAGTATATGTCCTGTATAGAAGCAAAAATGTAACAACTCACATAAAGTAATAAACCATAAGTGACTCCTGCTGAAGTCACTGTAACTATGAAAGCAGTGTAAGCCTTGTAATACTGGGCTGTATCTCTTTACCCCTGAGTTGTTCACTTAGATTCCTTTCACTGCTTGCCTTTGCCAAAGGATCTTTATTTGTTTCCTGAATATCCTCTTCTCGACTTACAGCTTCTAGCCAAACTGCTGAAAAGCAAAAACCCAGATGATTTACAAGAGGCCAACAAGCTTATAAAATCTATGGTAAAAGAGGTAAGAAATTCCTGTAGGATTGGTCGCAGTCAGCAGTCTGCTTTCCAGGTTTTAAGCAATTTGACTTCAAAATGGTGGAGAGCTTTAGGATCATGTAAATGGCAGAACCTGGGTTTTTCAGTCTCCGGGATCATTGTGTTAATACATTCCTTAATTAAGTTGCAGGGCCTGAACGAGACTGACCATGAGCGACATCCAGACTTTTATTATTTTTTAAAACCTCTAACAGAGCTAACTTGCATCTAGTCCAGTGGTTACCGGCATAAAGGGGGTGCCATTTGATGACTTAGTAGGGCTCTTTGTGATCTGAATGTGTTGTAATTTTGACTCTAGCTCACAACTGAGAGATGTTTGTATCACAAAGATCTCTATAGTTGGTGTCTCTGGTGGAGGACAGGGCAAGAAGGGGCAAGGATTGAATGCCTCTTGTTGTAATTAACTACATTCTCATCACTCAGGGTGGTATTTCATGTCAGGATTGGGTGGGAGCACCACAATACCACCCCTGGATACTGAGGACTGAGTCATTGGACTGGGTCTTCTCACAAGCAGCATTCATGGAAACACCTTCCTGTTTGTAGAGCTGTGATGCATCCACCCATGGCAGTCATTAGAAACTCTGGAGTCCAGGAAATGACTCACTGTGAACCTGGGAAAAAAAAAAAAAGGATAGTTTCTAGACTGAAGAGGATATATAGGTTACTGAAATGTTTCCATTCAAGCTTCTCTTGTCCCCAGGGCAGACTGTCCTACATCTTTAGTTGGAATCTCAAATCAGAGCTGGGTGGACATTTTCTACTGGAGAGTGCTTCTTGTTCCTAGTAAATATTTTGCTTGAAACACATCTTTTCTGTAAAATGGCATCGAGTGACCAAAAAAAAAAAGTCTTCCAAAAAGGTCAGGAAGGAACTTTTGGGAACTTTTCTATTTTTAGTGGTATAATTATACATTAAAGTCTATTTAATGAGACTTTTTGGAAATACGGGGTTTTCTATCATTTCAGAATGGTGGTGAAAAGATAGTAAAATAAGCAAAGCTTCACATGAATGGAGAGGTTTTTTGTGTTGTTTTTTTTTTCTGGCTTAACCTTAAATAGACAGACTTGACATGATTTACAGGTAATACCTGCAGTTGTGATACTGTGGACCTTTACAGGGAAACTCACTTTTTATGTCTGTGTCTTATACCCTGAAGGATGAGGCTCGCATTCAAAAAGTGACAAAACGCATGCACACACTGGAGGAAGTAAATAACAACGTAAAGCTGCTGAATGAGATGTTGGTTCATTACAGCAAAGAGGACTCGTCAGAGGCTGACAGGGAGCTCATGAAGGTGGGTCTGAGCTGCTCCTTCTTCCCAGAAATCCTGCAGTCAGTCTTTTCTTCTTACAGACTTGAGTTTTGCAGAGAATTACAAACAGTGCAGTAAAATGAAGGGCAACGGCTAGAAACAAGAGCAGTTGTTGGAAATGGCAGGAAAGAAAATAACCATGTTTTTAACAGCTTTCACCAAGGACTCAGTGGGTAATACCTCGATTTTGCACATGCTTGAAGTGAGGTACAGCTGTTCTTCAAAGATGCAGCGTGGCAGAATCAAGAAGCTGCAGTTTGTAATTCTTGCTCCTGTTGGGACACGCTGCTTGCAGATCGTAACTGTCCCTTACAGCACTGTGGATGGATAAACTAAAGGCTGAATGGGGCAGAAGATATGTCCTCCCCTTCAAAGGAAGAGTTTTAGCTAGCGTTATAAGGTTGGGAGAACATCAAGAAAGTAAAAATCAAAAGAGCCACCAGGGACAGTTGGATAGGGCCCAGGGCCTTGGAGAGATGCACCTTATCTAATTTAAAAAGTTAAAACTACTCATTTTTAACAGCAGGCTCCTGAAACTATGGTAAGACGCTTAAGAAACTGGTTTGTTCTGTGAAACATTTTTTTCTTGCCACCTTTCTTCTGTGTGGTTGCAGACTCTCCGAGTAGTGGCTGCAGCACAGTTGAAGCATAATTGTTGAAGCACAATTCTGCTCTTCCTCAGGCTTTTAGGAGTTACGAACATCCCTGGCCATAAGTGCTGATGTGAGGCAGGACTCAGAGATGTTGTGTTGAAAATGCAGGTTGTGTTTAGATTCCCAGGCTAATGTAATGCTCACAGCTCTGCTCATAGGGTGGGGACAGGGGATCTTGGTTGGCCAGTCACACTGGCACGTTCAGCACAGCGAGACTGGTTTCTCTGTTCTGGGATTTCCAGTGCGTGCCTGGAGAGCCGTTCTGTGCTGGCTGGTGTTGCTGACAGTGGCTCCTGGCTGATGAAACCCTTTCTCCTAATCTGTCTTCCTAGGAGCTCTATGAAAGGTGTGAAACTAAGAGACGGACATTATTCAAGCTGGCCAGTGAGACAGAGGATAATGACAGCAGTTTGGGTAAACTAAGCTACACTTCTCCTTTTTTAATTGCTTTTGTGACCTGAGACTGTGCAAGGATTCAGCAAGGGAACGGCTGCTGTAAAGACGCCTCTTCACTGTGGATGCGCTTTGCTTTGAGCAAGCAGATAAAAGACAAGACCCTTGCCTCTTTATGCTTATCATTTAAATTCAGGCAAGGACTTGACAGTAAAGTTGGTGGTTAGGGAGGCTGGGGGTGATAACAGGGGACTGCTGCTGCTTTGAAAGGGAAGGGGAGTTGCTGTAGGGAACAAAGCCTTGGACTCATTTTTTCATTGTTATTGTAATGTGCATGGACCTAGAAAGATCAGGATATTGCTTAGAGAAGCATGGCAAAGACAGAGAGTAATGGAGCTCATAGCCAGATAATTATGGTTTTTCTTGCTTGATTATTTATTTGATAACTGAATACTCTCAGCATTTAGTGGGAGCAAAGTGACTAATGTCTTGGAGGTTGTTTTTGTCTCTTCTACACATAGGGGATATTCTGCAGGCCAGTGACAATTTATCCCGTGTGATAAATTCCTATAAAAAAATAATAGAGGGGCAAGTGATCAATGGTGAAGTGGATCTCCCTGTGGTGCCTGTAGCGGAAGGTGAGTTCCTGCGAAGCCAACTGTTCAATTTTTGAATCTTGCAAGTCTGTTGGACAGGGTTTCCTGTTAATTGTGGTAAAGTAGGCTATTGATGGTTCTTGTGGCCAACAGTTTGTGAATTAGAGAGGGACAAAACAGCTCCTAAGTTGTGGATAAACAGTTCTGGACATGAGCAACAGTGCTGCAGCTTTGCATTTTCCATTGCTCATGTCGTATTATCGAAACCTTTGAAGCCATCAGTAGCAAACCTGCATCTGAACAGTTTCTGTGGCTGGAAGTTCTCATATGTTTTCCTCTCCACATATGTCCTGTTTCTTAATGGTGAGATGTAAGAAGACAACGATTTTATCAAAAGGACAAGAGCAGGACTGTGGGAGCCAGGCCAGGGGTTCTGTTCCTGGCTTTGCCAGCAATTCCATTTGTGAATTTAGGCCAGTTGCCTGCTTTACACTTCAGCTTTGCCATTGAAAGCTCTGTGTGTGTGTGTGGCAGAATTACCATTTGGGAGTCACTTTTCTGCATGGGGAGCAGTAGAGGGGTGCATAATGCTGCCCGACAGCATCTTACTGGGACAAGACTGTCCTAAATATGAAGATCCAGACCGTATGGATTTTCGTCAGCTCTCTAGCTCTGTGGTAGCCTTTTTATTGTAATTCTGTAGGATCTCCCAAAGCCTCATCTGACCTCAGAAGATTTTGAAAAGATGACAAATTATGGTACCAGAAGCCCTGGGGAAGGAGCAGTGGTTGGAGCCGGTGTTACTTTTCATATAGAAGTGTCCTAAGTGTCTGGGTTGATTTAAGTAGCTTGTGGGCAGTAAATGGTTAGGTGGAAAGCATGTGGGCCATAAGCCGTGATTAAATGAGGATCTGTGTTATCTAAACCATCTCTGATCATTTCTTCTGTACATTGGGTTTGCTCTGAGCCTTTTGCCTTCTTTCCTAGTAGTGCTCTTCTCCTGTCCGCTGCAGGGAGTAACTCCACAAGTAATCTCAACACCCTCATTGACCTTGCTGGATTGGACGTCACCAGCACCCCGCCACCTCCAATGCCACCCACCACCCTGACGCCAGCCCCCACAGTAGCCCCAGCCCCAGCCGAAATCCCCATTCTCCCGCCTCCTCCCCAGACGTTCGCCCAGTTGCGGAGCAGTTCCTCTAGCCAAGTGGAAGCCGCACCCGCTCAGCAGAGCAGCACGGCCAACTCCCTCTCCTTGCTGGATGAGGAGCTTCTGTGCTTAGGTAAGACGCTGAGGGGCCCAGAAAAGGGCTACTCAATCCATGCCTAACAAAGACTGCTTTCTTCCTTCAGTGTGAGGGCTGGCTGTGCATGTGGCATGCCTAAAAGGAGCATGAGAGGCCTTTGGTTTCTAGAGAAGTCCAAGGGACAACTCCCTTGCATCGTCCCGAATATGAGACCTGGTCAGTGAGTCAGTACTAAAAACTCTTGATCTTCTCAGAGTAGGCTGCTAGTGCAGTAACGGTTGAGTGTAACTGCAGGCTGATCTCTGTGGGTGCTTGGACATGCGGGCTGCAGTTTGGTACAGATACCACCCCTGACTGTGGCTGTGCTAAAGAGCAAGGTGCCTTAGAGGGGTTGTGTATAGGAGCCTGCAGAATGCCTGCCTGTGGAGCCCAGGCAGGAACAGCAGAAGATGCTGCAGATCAGGAAGGGTTAGAAGAGCTGCGTGCAGGGGTGACTGTCAGTCTATTTTCCTCATCATAGACTTGCAGCCCATTTCAGTCTTTCATCAGGTTCTTGGGCTCTGGCAGAGCTGAATCGAGTAGTTTGATGGTACTGAAACAACTGCCAAGGGGTGACACCTAACTCACTTGTTCCTCCAGTCACCTACTTGCTTTTCCTTTCAGGTCTGAATGACCCAGCCCCTACAGCAGTGAAGGAGACATCAGAAAACAATCAGTGGAACATGTTTGAGGTACAAAGGAGGGTCTCAGGGGACGGGGAGGGAGGGGCTGTCATTGTGAGACATCTTGGGACACACTCTGTCACCTTGGAGAGCTGTGTGATCACACATACAGGCAGAGGGGCAGCTGTTCCTGAGGGGCAGTCTGACTTAGCCCTAAAATCTGGGATAGCTGTGTCCAAACAGAGTAGATATCCCTGAACCTGGCTTTCTCAGTTTCCCATCTGTCCCCCATGATGTTAGCACTTCCTTTGCTTAAATTACAGATCAGATGTAGTCCTGACATAGGCCACAGACTTTGCTGCTTGCCACCCAGCACCTGTTTTTGCGGTAAATCTATCTCCCTCTGTAACAGTGCCATCTCTACAACAGCGGGCAGGAGTGAGTTAGAGCATCTACTTGTCCTCTCTTTCAGAATGACCAGTTGGACCTGGATTTCTTTAATCCGAAGATGGTGACTGTCACTTGCAACCCTGCAGGGAACCCTCTTCTCCATCACACATCACAGACCACATGTGGAACGTCGGTGACGTTGCCCTCTGCTTTCACGGCCTCTCAAACTGCTCCCAGCATCCCAGCACCAAACTCAGCACCATTTGTATTCTCTGCTGGACCGCCCGCCCCTGCGGGGCCTCCTAAGACTATTCCAGCTGCTCCTGGGTATTTCAGCTCATCTGTGGGGAGCAATATGCCACATAAGATGGATGCATTGGAACAACTCCTTGAAGAAGCCAAAGGGTAACCAAAAGTCCTGGACTTTGCTTTCTGTGCAGTTAGAAAGTCAAGCTTCCTGCAGCGTCACGTTCACAGACAGACTTTCAACTCTCTGGTTGAAATGTGTGATTGGGATTTTTCTTCTCGTAGGGTTTCAGTTTACAAACTAATATGAGTGTCCCACCTCGGGGAGGAAAGGCAGCACTCCCGGGTAGAGCCTGATACAAACATGCAGTGTAAAGTTGAACAGGCTGCTGAGGTGCAGAGGCCTTTGCCAAAGTGGGATTCTGCTTTCTTCTTGACTTAGAGAAGTGATGTGACACCTAACCCTACCACCACCCATTTCCTTGTAGAAATTCCTTGTAGCTCTCCTTCTTACATGACACCATCCTGAGTCACAGACTCCAGTCTGGCTCTGGGCCACTGCTTTGTCCTGGTGATGTGCTGTTATCTGTGGGTTTGTGGTGAAATACCCGTTTCACTTTCAGCTCAATTTCTGATGTTTTTTCTGTCTCTTGCAGGACTGCCACCCAAGGCATGGCGACACCCTCGGTGTTCCCTGGGGTTACTTTGCCAACCACTGTCACCTCTGCCCCATTAATCGCACCCGCAGGGCTGCCAGCCACTGCCCCTGGAGCCCCTCCGATTCCGTTCCCAAGCAGCTGCACTGCTGGCTCAGGAAGTCCTCTCTTCCAGCCAGCATCATTCCAGCAGCAAGGCAGTCCCGTGAAAGCACCTGAAATTTCTTTGGCCAATGTCCATGTTCCCTTGGAATCCATTAAACCTAGTAAGTATCTCAGGTTTTTCACCTTTCTCTGAACATTTTTTAAAAGCAGAGCTTCCTGACAAAGCTTATGAAGCAGAGGGGAAGGATGAGATGTCCCAGCCAAACAGTCAGATTGCCTAATGCTGCTACAGACCATCTTCTGCAGCATAAACCTGCGTTCCTCTCCCCTTCTCTCTCTGCGGTAGGCAGTGCCCTCCCAGTGACAGCCTACGACAAGAACGGCTTCCGGATCCTCTTGCACTTTGCCAGGGAGTGCCCGCCAGGAAGGTCGGATGTGCTGGTCGTGGTAGTCTCGATGCTGAACACGGCACCGCTTCCTGTGAAGAACATCGTGCTGCAGGCTGCCGTGCCGAAGGTAGGGATGCGTGGCTCAGGCCAACGGTGATGGAAAACTGTTCGGGAAGGCCTGGGTATGAACTCAGGGATGTGGGACAGCCTGGTTCTGCCTTTCTACAGGCTGTGCTCTGCCTGTTTCCGAAACATAAAGGTGGTTGTCAGAGGCAGAGAACACTGAATAGGATAAATCGAGAACTGCTGGGAGTTAGTGTTCTGTTTTTCTTGGTATCTAAGATCAATGCAGCTGTGCCTGTCCATGAAGGTGGCTCAGATAGCACCGTGACAGGACTCTTGCATGGATAGAGCCACCTCTTGCATGGATAGAGCCATCCTTGAGGTCTTTAGAATCAGAATTTTGAACAGACATCCTAAATCTGGCAGTATGTTCCATTCTAGTCTTACTGCACCTAGATAATTTTGGATGACCAGCTTTGTGTTTTGAAAACTCACCCAATCTCAGTGAAGATCTGCCTACTGTCACGAAGGTGTTCACATTAAAACCTCTGACACGAGAGCACTCAGATAGGAAGGTGCTGTTGGTGTTCACCTCACTTTTACTCGGGGCTGACTTGTCAGTCTACTTGTTCCTACTGTGTTGCACAAGCTGGGCTGGCTCTCGTTTCCTCATCCTCACATGTGGATTGATTCTCTTCAGTTTGGTTGTATGCTGTTATGTCCCCAGTCTGTGCATGCATCTTGCATTGTCCCCAAGGTAGGAGATAATCCCTGAGGTTCCACCTTCTTTTTCATTTGCAGTCCATGAAAGTGAAGTTACAACCACCCTCTGGCACAGAGCTGTCTCCATTCAATCCCATCCAGCCACCTGCTGCCATCACCCAAGTCATGCTTCTGGCAAACCCTACAAAGGTGAGAGGGGCAGTGGGACTTATCCTGGCCTTGTCAGACAAAATTTTATGTAAGCTGAATTCTACAGGGCGGTTGGACCAAACATTTGAGCAGATACAGCTGCTTGTTCCTAACTTGCCCTCCAGAGGTGGTTACTGCATAACATTGGTGCTTCAATTCAGGGCCAGAGGGAGGCTTTTCCTCAACAGACTTTGTCAGCAAGGAGAGGTGTGAGGAGGACCTGTGCATTTCTCCCAGCAAAAGGGCAGTGGTCATATAGGGGTCAGCTTTAAAGGGCAGCAGTCAGAGCTGTGTCAGGAGTTTGTCTGACTCCCTTGTGCACTGGAAGCGCACAAGGTTTGGTGATAGATCAATGTCAAATTAGCTGGTGCTGTCGAAATACTTTTGCTGTGTTGAGGCTATAGCCTATAGACCTGAACCAACAGACAAATGTCAGATTGTGTCTGTTCCATTATTCTTTGAGGATGTACCTGTGACCAGTGAAACGACGTGGTGAACCCTTTTCTGCTGATCCTGCTGGGAGCATCTGAGTAGCTGTTTTTCCTCGCTGTGGTTACTCATTGAAGTAGCCTGCTCCATAAAGCTCAGTATGCTGAAATAGTTTCTAATTACTTGACAAATCTAGATGTTACTACTTGAGAATTACAGCAAAAGGGTCCCTAAAGTATCAGCTGAAAGCTTTGAGATCCAAAAGGATGAATGTCAGGGGCATTTTGAGGATCGTTGAAAAACTTCGTGAGGTACATGGAGATGGCCCTCATCACAGGACTGGTACCAGCTCCTGTTTTACTAAGAATTTTGCAGCGCAGGAACTCTTTTATCTTCCTCCACATGATGAGGAATTTAATTTTGAAAATGTTGAACTATTCCAGCAGCGTTCTTCAGGCTCACTGGTGCAAACTATTATGACAGGTTCGTGCTTTTCTCCTACTGTTCCATGCTAAGCAATAAAGCTTTTGGGGTATAAAAACTATGAGGTAAATAACTCAGGTTTGCTAAATAGCTGAACTATTCTGTGAACTTAACCTTGGCCCTCTTCCCCCTGCTGTGTGCAACAGAAGTCTTGTTCTCTCTGTAGAGCTGAAACAGTTTTGTTTGAGAGCAACTGGGGTTGTTCTGATGTTGCTCTTGGGTTTTGTCTTTCCTGCAGGAGAAGGTGAGGCTGAGGTACCGACTGACCTTCACCCTGGGAGACCAGCCCAGCACAGAGGTGGGCGAAGTGGATCAGTTTCCCCCGGTAGAGCAGTGGGGGAATCTATGACCTTAGGACACTGACAGAGACTCTGTGACAGGACCAGGAAAGGATCCCACAGGCCTGGAATGAATGTGACGTGGGGAGGGACACACATGCTATCCACTGGTGATGTTCAGCTTTGTTTACATGTCCTGACCACTCTGCTTGTAGCTTTAGTCCAGAATGTTTTGCCCCCCATTGAAGGGGTCCTGGAACATTTATGCCAAGCATGAACTGAGTGGCAGCCAGTCACAGGCAGTGCTGGCTGCTTTTATCTTGACCTCTGGGTGAATCTGGTTCTATCTTCCACTCTAGTAAACTTGAAGTTATTGTATTTTGAGGGGAGACCTGTCAGCAGAAGGGGATTTAGTTGGCTTGTTGCTGTACTGCTGTCCAGAGATACCTACAGGCTGGTGGGGTAATGATGCCACCGTGAGCTTCCTCAGTGCAGAGCCCTTACACGTGCCCTCCCTCGGACTTGTACCTCCTCAGTGCCAGACCGGACCCGCTAAGCATGTTGAGCAATAATGCTGGCTCCGTGAGGGAATGCTTATTTTTTACACTGAAATGGCACTTAGTTCCCTTCCTCCCCCTCTGCTGCTTCATTCCCAACGGCCAACGTAAGCCGACCCTCGCTCTGTGTTGTGCGACACTGCTGTATCTTTAGTTGTTATATTTATTTTATACTGCCAGCTGCCTCCCCGTTGTATCCATTTGGGGGTAGCTGGGGCTGAGTTTTGTATGCAAATGGTTACACTGGTTATTTTTCTGCCTTCATTGCATTCCACAGTGTGGGGAAAAGAGGAAATACGTAGTGAGGAGGCAAGCGGGGCTGGAAAGGAGCCGTCAGTATTGGTGGAGGACAGCGCCTGGAGGGCAGAAATGTCCTTACAATCACTGATCAGGTGCAGTGACTGAATCCAGGGATAAGGAGAGATGGCTCTCGCGTCCCCTCATGCAGGCAGTATTATTATTGTAGTCGAATACTGTGTTTTATTCAGATGAGTACAATGACATACAAGATGTAAATAATAGAGCTATAGGATATCTAAATAGAAGCGAGCAGGCAGTGAAAGGAAGGAAGGCTCCACTGGGCTGTGGCGATGCATGTGCTGGGTTTAATCCCTGTTTTAGCTGTTCCCTGTATTAAGTGGCTAAGTGCAATTGTCTCCAAGGGGGAAAGCAGTTTTGCTGGATGTCAGTGTTCTGTGCTAACGGGGGGCAGAGGAGCTGACCCCTCTAGCTACAGTCTCACAGTAACTAGGTTTAAATCACTGGGACTTGATTCTAGCAGTCCCTTCCTTCTCCCTCTTGATTGCCCATCTCAAGCAGTGCCTCAACTAGCTTTGACACAGAGTATTCTAAATTAACAGGTTTTTTTAACATCCGTTGACAAAAGCACAGATAGGGCGGGTCCTTGGGCATAAGCTCAGCATTTCTAGCCGTGCTGGCAAGCACCAGCTCCTGCCAAACCACGAGTGGGAGCTGTCACCTAACGCACTGAGAAGATCAGTATACAGGAGAAGACCCCGACCTGGTGTGGGAAAATTAATGGTGGCTGTAAAACCCATTACTGCAAACGCAGCTTGGAGTTACTTGTAGTTGAATTTTCTTTACTGTGTTGCAAAGTAAAAATCACTAGAGGTGAAAAACTCAGCGGATTCGAAGGCCTGAGGTCCTGATCACAGGAGGCACCAGGCAGTTGTAGAAGCCCTGAAGGTGGAATCAAAGCTCAGCCGAGGAACTTGCTATAAACTCGTGGTCCGAAGTTCATGAAGACCCCAGCCTTGTCAGCCCCTGACGCAGAAGGTAGGCAGGAGGGATGGGGATGTTGTTTGGATCCTTAAAGTGCTTTTAAATCGATGGACTAGGATAGTGGACAAGGAGAGAATTCTTTCTGCCTCCGACCTGTTCTTGCCAGCACTTTAGACACAGTAGGCATGGGGGTAGTGCTTAGGTCCCGGCAGCGTGTCCTGAGGAAGGTTTCGCTGCTATAGATGCCTACAGGTGCATCTCACTGTGACTTGGAGGAAGGCAGGAGAGCACACGTGCTTTCTGCAGCGGCTTTGTTCTCGGCGTTAGCGGCAGCGCGCTGCCCGCGCCGCACAGCCAGATGGAAAGAGGCCGTAGTCCTGCTGCGTGGAAACGCGTTGTTAAAAGCTTCAGAAATGAAACTATGAATGTTCCTTGTCTGTAGGGTGAGGTTCCTGCTTCATACCGAACAGCCCTAACTGTATATATACATCTCAAATGCGTTTGTTCTGCTGCATGTTAAATAAATTGTTTTCCCTACTTTGCTCTGTGGATAGCCCTGATGACTGCTGGTGGGGCGCAGTGCTGTTTCTGTAAATCCTAAAACTCAACCCATCGTCTCAAGACCATCCGAACTAAGCAAAAACAGAGAAGTTGCTGGTTTTTAAACCCCCCATGATTTAAAAGGTGGGCTTAGTTTCAGTTCTGGGTGTTAGAGGTAAAGCAGCTGAACAAGCCAGGGTGATGCAGCTGCTGGCAGTGGGGTTCACTTTACCGGGGGAGGGTTGCCAGGCCAAGTTGGAACAGACAACCTTAATGATGCAGCTCCTCCTTACAGGTTACATTTATGGGGTTTTTTTTAAAGTTACGCTTATGGAAGATAAGAACAAATCATCAAGCAATATGCAAAACAAGACGTTTATTCTTAGAAAAGCAGTCAGGTTTATGTACAGTGAGCCAGAGGAAGAGTAAAATCACATCCGGCCATCTTCAGGAGCCTTCCAACGTGCCTTCTTTGACGATGACTCGTGCAAGATTTCGTGCAAGAGCAAGTCTCAGCATTTCCACTTTCATAGTCTCAACGTCATCGTCCTAAAAGCCAGCAGAGTTTGGGTTAGACAGCTACACGCAGTAATGAGCTGGCAGTAGGTTCTTTTTCTGAGTTTTGGGAAGTAAGGATGCAGGTCATTAAAATGAAGACTACGTGTGTATGTACCTGTTACAGAGACCTCCTGAGAAGAGCAAAAGCTCATTTCCTACTCTTTAGATCAACACAAGACAGCACTGCCAAGACTTTTCTTTTTCTGGCAGCTGCAGAGGTTTGCATGTGTAGCAAATGGCTCCCTATTCTGTGCCTGGAACACTTCATAGCTGGAGCTGTCAGATGGCAGCATCTCAGCTTTTCACTGCCTGTGTAATTTGCAATTATTTATCTTGGAAAAGCATCACAGTCCAATCCAAATCAGCACAACAGTGAGGAGCGGAAGTACTCCTGTACTGGTTTTGCCTATACTTAACTATCTCTTGATGGTGCCTCATTTGGCTGGCCTTGAAAAATAACACTGGACGCAGCCTTGGAAACCCGGGCTCTCCCTCCTTTCTGCCCCCACACAAGGATAGAAATGTAGGGCTTGCTTTCCCCGACCCTCCCCACTGCCCCACCCATCCATTAGCCAGATGTCCTCAAAACAGGAGCTACCTGGAATTTCTGCTTCTCTGACTTCCCTGCTGTCAGGTCTTCCAGGCATCGCATCAACTCGTAAGTCTGCTCTGCTGAAAATATGACCTGTGGAAATGAAAGTATTTACTGAAAATGATCATGTTTCAGGACATCACACAGTCTGAAAAACTCAGTTGAGAGGAAGAGAAAGCTTTCACACTCCCATAGATCCATTCTGACCCTGTAAATCACAGGATCAGCGGATAATTCGGGCTGGAGGTGACTTTGGGAGGTCTCTAGTGCCACCTCCTGTGCAAAGCAGGGTCAGCCACCAGGTGAGAGCGATGGGTCTGTTATTGCTTAACTGTCGTTTTCTTGATGGATCTTAAAGCAAAAATTGGGCTTAGAAGAAGGAAGCACACTAGAAAAATCTTCAAGCCAAGTACCAGAAGTACTTGGATGCAGTGTGTACTTCACTCATCAGCATATATATATTCCACCCGTTTTCTAAAAGCAGGGAACCAAGTTACGAGATGATTATCCTGTCGTGGGAATCCCCTGTGCTCCCGCTGACAGGACACGCGGACGCTGTGCAATTCCACAGCTGCCACCAGCAGTTCTTCTGCACTGCAGGTCCCAGCCGGGGGGCAGGAAGGGGGCACCATTTTGAGACACTGTCTCAGGAAGTGGAGAAAGGGCGTGGGGGGCTCTGTCAGGGGTGACCAGCACACTCACCTCTTTCTGCTCCAGCAGGGGAAGGGCGTCTGTCAGCAGGGTCATCCAGAAGGAGCAAGGAGCAATGTGAGCTGTCATCAACATCAAAAGCAACTTGGCAGCCTCAGAGAACCGTTTCTCCCCGTACAGCCGGTGGAATTCTCGGTACTTGCCTACACAGGCAGTTGGGGAAGGGTAAAAGGCGTCAGCGTCTGTCAGACCTGCTCGGGCCTGGGCTACTGGATGTTAGAAGGTCTCTTCACTCCCATGAAGCCTGGGGTAGAACCACCCCCACCCGAAACGAGTCTCCAAAGCAGCTGGAGGAATGGGAATCTTGGGCATGAAGAAAGGTTAAAATAGAGGCTGGCTGAAAAGGCAGCCCAAAAACCAGTTACTGTTCTTGGTAAGGTTTACTGTTTGATCCAGCCTGTTCACTAAGTGGTACTGTCTGGTGCTGAGTGTTTGCAGGGTGAGCAACAGCACGAGGGGCTTAGCGAGACTGGTGGTGTCTGCAAAAACCAGGAACAGGAGGGGAGAGGCGGTGGGGAGAGAATGTTCTTTTGGACAGCACAGAGTATCGGGAGGTCTGAAAGGCTTCATTGTCTTCCTGCTTGCTTAAATGCAATCTGAGATCTTTGTTCATGGGGAAAGTTCTGCTTTTGCTAAGAATTAGTTAGATCAATATCCAGCACCTGAGAACTGGCTGAGGATGAAAGTGAGTTTTATTCTGGGGCTTTGTTTGTATCCACTAAAATGTCAAACTACTGGAAGTTATGATTTCTGTTCAGAGTCGCCTTTGGCTCATGCTTGAGGTCAAGACAGAGACATGTGAAAGTGGTCCAGCAAAAGTACACCTATGTTTCTAAAAACTCCAAAGGAAAAACAAGCAGAAATATTTTCAGGCCTTTCAGGACTTTTTATAAAAAGCAGAAAGGGAGATAATTTCTCTATCAACACAGTTTATAAACACAGTCACACAGTTAAACTGCAACTTTTTGGGGCTGGATGACACGGGGCATTCAGAGATACGAGGGATTACTAGTCTGGTAAATCACAGTTAGCTTCTAGGCTTAATTTAGGATAAGGTTTAAATGAAGGAAATACAGTTCCAGTTTTGCAAACTGGGACCAAATGGGAACAGATCAAACTCAGGATCACTCTCCCTGTAATGCTGGTGTCAGCCAGAAGGGAGTCAGTCCAGTTGCCAGCAGCTGTTCCAACTTCCTATTAGATTCTGGCCCCTGTAATGGGGCTTGCTAACGGCCACAGCTCCAGAGAAAGGTGCATTTTACTCAGTTTCCTGTCTTGGTCTATTAATCAAAGGCCAAAGAGCAGCTGCAGCCAGACAGGCAGGTCACCCCAGCCCGCACTCGGGCCAGCCAGGGGGAAGCTGCGGTGTCTAAAGGAAACTAGCTGGAGGCCCTCCGCTGTTACTTGGCACAACTGCTAGAGTGAAAGGGTAGGAGAGAGCTTTTGTTTGAGGGAGCTTGAAATTGGCACACTGAACCAAGAAAAGTTGTTGAGATTCTGGAGATCTTTATGAAGTTAGTAAAATTATCATATTGCCAAAATAACTTAAACCAGTGGTTTACTCTTCCAAGGAAGCCCCCTAAGGTCTTCCAGATTGCCTTTGTTAATATTTCAGTCTCTCTAGGTGGTGATACAGTCTGGAAAAAGACTAAGAAAGGGGAATCATACAGATGTCAGAATTCCAGACTATCCTGCTCAAAGCAGTGCAGAACAGATGCCCACTGCGAGTGCAATTGGAAATGCAGTCTCCCGGTGGCAAGCAGGCTGCATCCCAAGTCACCTTGGGGCATTTGCTTTCCCCTCATCACTAACACAGGATGTAGCCAGATGGAGGAAGAGAGAAATCCAAGCAATTCCGTGGAGTTAACTGTTCTAAACAACAGAGCAGAATGAAAACTGTAGACAGTCCTCACCAAGAAATGTCAGCCGGTCACTAAGCAGCATGGATGGTCCCAAATTATCGATGAGATCTAAGTCAGAGAAGCACCCCCTTTCACAGTAGTCCTTCAGGAATCTAGGGAGAAAGTAAAATATGATAAAAGCTTAGAGGGGAGAACATCATCCACATTCATTTTGTATCTCCCAATCCCTTCCCAGAAAACTTTACAACTGAGTTCCATCTTAATCAACCTCCTGTGACGGTTTCAGAGACATCAAAACGTTTCCTGGGAGTGGCCAATGATCTGGTGTAGTGTGTGTTTAACAGCCACCTTATTTATTCTTCTAGATTTTGTGGTAGGTGAGATCCGTTCTTTAAAAGGAATAAGTGAAGGAACGAGCACAGGAAGCCAAGGGTGGTGGATGCATAAATAACACTCCCAGATCATAACAAAAGCTCTATTTTTCTGCTGTGTAAAAAAAGTTGGTAAGCAGCAGGAATAAAAACAGTTCTAAAAGCTTTTCATCTGTTTTGTCACAGCCTTCATTATGCTGCTTTTTTCCGAGCTGCTTCCTGTGATGGTTTTCTTTCACCTTCCGATGAAAGAAATACAATGATTCCCACTCTGTCAAAGAATAAATGAAAAAAAAAACCAACACTCTCTTACTACTCCCTCTTTTCACTGCTGAAGATGGAGTACTGCCTGGCCATCTACCCAGAGTGTAATTTCAAAATTATACTCTTAACTATGCAAAGAGATTGGTACCTGCCTATTTCCAATTAGCAAAAAAATACATGACATAAATTGCCGGAGATTAAAAGGCATAAAGAATGTTGCCGTATCTTTTGTCTAGGCCTAGGCTAAGTGTTAGCATCCTCTTCAATTTTATAACAACCTTCCCACCCTTGCAAGGTCAGATATTGTGACAAGTTTATGCAAAACCAGGGACACGATAAAACTTTACTCTTTGTTACATGTAATTGTGGCTTGAAATTTTTTTGCAGAAATGGGAGCTTGAGTGGCTCCCACTGACTTGTTTGGAGACCACACGGTGAACTAGACTGGTTAAAAATAATCCGAATAAAGCTCAGAAGGGGATTATCCTCCACCCAGATCAGTTCCCTGGTTCACTGTACATCGAACAGCCCTTCTGGGGCAAGTGAAAGGGCGGTGCATTAGATATATTGCCAGAAGAAATGTTTATCAAAGCAAGGTCTAAGAGGCTTGGACTGCGAGATAAAGCCGATCTGTCTCATCTCTAGATTTCATGAAGTAAAACAGTGTAGAAAAGAAACAGCTAGGGTACTGCAGATGAGAGTACTGAGGGATGTCATCTTCTAGTCCAGAAGCTGGTACTTGTTCTGAGGGAAAGACGATCCCTGTCTGCCTGCAGCAGGACCTTTTCTGGTCCATTGCAGATGGCTGTGGACCAGCTGCCTTCTGCCCTTCCTACCACCACAGCAGCAGCCATCTGAGAGCTTCTGACTGGGACTCACCGATCAGATATTAGCGTGGCAAAAGCCGCATCCTTAGCTCTGATGCTCCACGACAGGGCAGAGCCCAAGCGATTATTCCGCAGAGCCTTCATGGCCATGATTTTACAGATGCTACGAACTTAGGAGAAAACACAGGAGAAGAGGGGAAGAATTAGTTTCAGTAGTTTCACCTGTATCGCTACAAAACAAAGAGATTTAAAAATCAATCACCTTGTTCATGCATCTGTCTCTGCTCGCAGATCCTCAGCACCTTGAGGGCCTTCTGTTCTGTGTTAAGGGGTATCCGCTCAATATGAAGCTCCAAATATACCCTGCCGTATTCTGGGCAGTGGTCAAAGTAATCCACCCCCAGCTGCCACAGGCTGAGAGAGGGAAAAAAAATCATCAAGCATTCCAATCAAATCTTACATAAGCACAACAGTAATGCCACAAGAAGAATCTGAGTCTGCATGAATAACAGCTCTGATTAACTTAGTTTTCAGAACCAAAATGGCTTTTACTTTCTACCAAATACCAGCTGCCTGTTATACAACCCTGGAATACCTGCACCTCACAAGTGCTTCAGTGCAAGTTGCTCTGTACCAAAAAAGCCACAGTGGCAGGAGTAATTCTACCCTGGCCAGAAGGCTTGATGGGTTCTAAGAGGTAGCTTTTGTCTTTCCTTCAGGAGAGGAAACATGCTAGTGTAGTACGATCCCTTAGGGACACCTTTGCTGAAATCTTAACAGTGGCTTCCGCAAGTTTTGCCTTTTACTTCGTTAACTTGGAGTTATTTGTTTTGGCTGCCTCAAGTTAGTCTATTCTCTGAGTTAAAAAAAAAAAAAAAGTTGCTACCTGTGATGGGAGAAGAGTCCTGAGGCATACTCTAGCAGAAGGAATTCACGCATGTTTGAACCAAAACTGGGGAGGAAGAGAGAAAAGAAACAGGCATTACTATATGCACCTCATTGGAAAAAAACTGCTGACTTTATTTCACAAGTACTTTTAATTTATGCAGTGTGTTTTCTCATGAGCTCTCTTAATAAGCTTCGTACTTCAGGCCTAAGCATGCAGGTCAGCTTTCTCCTTAGGGAGACCTGCCAAATATTTACAGCACTTAGCAAATATAACTGAAAGTGCTTTAAGAAACTGAAACTTCAAGGGAATTCAGATAGCAAAATTCAATTGCTCAGACTTGAATTTATTGAGAGCATAAGTACGGAAACTCTTTTTAGATTAGTTTCTCACCATTCCCAATTACCACAAATATCTGGGTCCTTGATTATATTTCAGATAAAATTATATTTTAAAAAAATCCTAATGCTGTACCGAGGCACTGCTGAATAGCATGTCAACTTCAACAACTGCTTCTGCTGCTGAGAGCGTCTGGGCTGCCTGTAACTTCAGAGGCACGTGCAGCACCTTTATTCTCCATCTTCTGTAAATGCCCAAAATGCTCCTTTTCAACCAAAATCCACATGCTATTTCAGTCATCCTTGCTGCTGGGTGTCTGAATAGTCAATACAAATACTTACTAGAGATTGTGAGACTGCAGGAGTTTACAGTGGTCCAGCAGGTCGGTCAGATGAGCCACGAACCACCAGTTGCTCAGGGCAATGCTGCATGTGAAGCAAGGGAAAGAAAGAAAGAAAGAAAGAAAGAAAGAAAGAAAGAAAGAAAGAAAGAAAGAAAGAAAGAAAGAAAGAAAAAACTGAGCCTTCCAGTGCTAAGGAATGCCTTAGGCACTCTCACCAACACCGAAGCTGTATTACAGTACAGTGTCTGGTTGCAATGTCCCAAACCTACTGGGATACTTTTAATTGCTGTCTGCTTCACATGTTTTTGCTAAATTCTTTGAAAGGACGATCAGGTGGGCTGCACCCATATCCTCTACCCCAAATACTATTGGAGTGACTGCACACAGAAGCAATACTGTAGAACTAGTAAAGCAAAAACCTGAAAACTCAACCTGCATTCCTTGATCACTTGATGCATCTCAAATTCGAAGGCTGCCATTAGAATCGTGTCTAGAGGCTCAGGGCTGCTTTCTCCACCCAGGAACAGGTCCATACTAGACTGTGGAATAAGATGACAAGACATGACACATGCAGAAGTTGTGAGATGGTAGAAGGAAGACATTTGTTTGGATGTAGCAGCCTTGTTTAGCTTATTTTATGGTAAAGAATACATCATAGAGACTGAACACGTTTACAAAAAAGACTTTTTCTTCTTTTAGCATAAGGAAACTGGGAAAACAATTCGCAGGAACAAGATTGGTCACATTAGACACTGAAGAGAGTTGGTCTTCAACAATTCTTTGTCCACTGTATCAGTCTCCCAGTCCACTTACAAATTCTAGGAAATGTCTTACAGTTAGGAAGTTGCTATAAGATGTCAACCCTCCCAAAGTTTTTCTTCAAGTACAGTAACCCTTGCGTGCATGAAACGGTGGAGAATGTAAAAATAATTCTATGTCATGCCTGTGCGTAAAACCGCAGCTCCATCGGCTTCACAGTTGGATGGGAATAGAGGAGTCGGGTAACCAGAAACTGGTACCAAGTACTCAGGAGTTCCTTCTTCTCCAGGATGGCATCCTCATCTCCCAGCAGGATCTAACGGGAGAAAAACACAGGAGTAACTCTGCAAATTCAGCAACGTATACAGCTTCATCATAACTCTTCAGAGGCATCACTCCCATTTTGCAAAGTTGAAAATGTAATCAAAATTAAATAACAAAAGACAAAGATCCTTCTCAGAGCCCAGTTTCCTAATAGGCCTTACGGCCTTGGATACGAAGAGAAAACCATCTGCCCAGGCTTTGAAAGGCTGTTGCAAAACAAAGAAGCCAGTACAGAAGACTGGCTGAAATCTCCTGATTTAATGAACAGATCATCCAGAATATTAAAGTTACTTATGGCTACGGAGGGCTCCTGAAATACGCAAGGACGGATCCAATACTTGTCCACTTTCCTTCCTTCCCAGCAAAAACACACCTTGCAGATGGATTCCATGTGGGAGTTGGAAGCAAAAGTTCCATCCTGTAGATACCGCTGACATTCTTCATGCCAGTGCTGCCATTTCAGCTCCATTTCAGTCAGTGTCTGGGTGTTGCCAAGCTGAACAGATAAGATACATAAAATAAACACAAAGTCAAATCACAACAGGCGCTTGGGCTGAACTCAGTCATTCATCCTAAAAAACTAAACATGGGGCTGCCATCAAACTTTTCCTTGCCCTACAGTTGCATTTGAAGTGTCTTTCTTTACCCATCTAAATAAGGCAAACGCCCTTAAGAGGGTCCCATGAAAGGTTCCTGTGATGCAGCTGCAATTTTTCCTCACAAGGAGGAAACTCTGCTGGCAGAGTCTTCAGAAAACATTCTGTACAAGAGAACAGTTCTCAACAGGAACTGTTTCAGACAGCTTGATAATGTATCCTGCTGCAAAAATTATCTTTCTGACTGTGCTGGTTTGTCACCTGACAGGTTTTTTGCCCATATAGTTGGGTCTTTTGGGCAATCCAAGAACAGAAATATTATTACTGTAAAGGATTAAGACTGAGATGTTTTAATGGTCAACAAATTGTGACGTTACAGGAGCCACAGCAGAGATGAAATAGACTGGACTAATACTGTCAACCCTCTTACTCTTTTCCCAATGGAACCGCCTGAAAAAAATCCACTTTGTACATACACTGGGCACAGGCATCTTCTTCATTAAGTCATCCAAGGTCTTGTACATGTTCACTGACGTGGGATTGGCACTGGCTTCCTTGGCAAGCAAGTGCCGTGCTTCGTCCATGCGGCCTTGCAGCACAAAGACATCCACCTGCAAAAACCACCTGTCTGTGAGCACCACACTATGCAAGGCTGCAAAACACCCAGGCGGAGTATCAGAGGGGGATTTTAACTTGTGATTTAGGCAAGTTAAGTGGAGTTAAAATGCTTAAGCTGTAGGCCCTGCTAATTCAAGTACACAGTGTAAGTCTTGACCTCTGTGGAGCATGAAAGCGAAAGGATCAGGATGGGAATGAGGGGTAGGATGATCTTCATGATGGCTTCATCTTAAAACCTATATAGGCAGAGAGCAGCAGTGTCCTCAGTATCAGTTTCTGAGATGTAGTCTAGAGTTGAGTGAGGAGGAGGAAGGCAAAACACACAGGCATGAATTCTCTTCACTTAAGTATTTTGTAAGTGACTATACTCGCCGCATTCCAGAAGAGCTCGTGTTTCGATGGATTTTCACTGCTCAGGACTTCACGGACCATGTTGTCCACATCACAGACATGAAGTCGAACCCAGTCCAGGAGGCGAAGCAGGAGGGGACCAGCTTTATGTAGAGAAGATTTCATTCTGTTAGTTCCCAACTGTTTGCTCCCAAACTGTTATTTTACATGCTTCTAACCTTCACGGTTTGACAATCATCAGATGAGGTTTACTGATTGGGTTTCTATTTGCCGCGCTCAAATTACAAAGGAATGGAGTTTGTTAAGTAGCCAGGCTGTGGGAGCACCAGGCTGCTGACAGATTTCTGTGTCGCAAATTTTAGACAGAACAGCAGCAGAGTCCAGCAGAAAACCCTAACCAGTTACCTGAAGAAATAGAAGGTGAGTGATTCAGATTATAAATCTTGCAAGGCCAGAAGACACACAGAATGCTTCTGTTTAATTTTGCATCGACTCGTTATTATTACCTGAATATGAGGAGAAAATCTGTAGATCAAGTAACCTACAATTTGTGATTCTCTCTTCTGAATTCCAGGACTATACAAGTAGCATATTTATTTGCATAATCCAATTTCCTTAAAAAACTATTTACTACTTTAAAATGCTGGTGTAAACAAACTGACTTCAAAAATTGCATCCTAAAGTTAAAGGAGTTGCATCAGAGAATGCATAAACGTTAGTTGGCATCAATGTATTTGATGCTTAAAGATACGCTTATGCTTAAAAGTCAAATAAATTGGCAATTTTTGATATTCCTCTTCTTCACTACCTTTCTGTTAAAAAGACAATTTAAATTGTAGTGAACTACATGAGGGGAAAAAGCAGAAGGCAAATCTAATAGCTTGACATAATTCAATATAAAGAAGGCAATTTACTGAGGCAGAAGTGGTATTAAAAGCCTTGTTGACACTTGTCATATCTCTAAAACAGATTAAAATATGATACAATGGATGCTATACACATATTAAACAAATAAGTATGTAAATAAAAAGCCCTTCAGTCTTAACATCAGGATAGTCCCTGCTCACCTGCAGCTGCTTCAACAAACAGAATCTCACACAGGTTCCAGATCAGCTCCATTGCAGAGAGAATAGAAACCTGAAAAGAGCAGGGTCATGCTTCAGATTTAATAATTATTGCAGTTAGGTTTTTTTTTAACCACACAAAGGTTAAAAGGACTGCTGTCCATAGCAATCAGTTAAGCTCAGCTCTTACAGACAAGAGAAATGTCACACTGACATTTCAGAGATACAGATTAAGACAGAAACAAACCACAACTTCTCTACACACATTCAGCTTAGAAAATCTTGAAGCTGTTTGTGTACTGAAATGCAGTGATGATCTGTCAACAGTGAGCAATACTAAATAGTACAGGAAGTGTTATTTTCAGTCTTTTTGCACTCCTAAGATTTAAGAATACAAACAATAAAGGAAGGAAGGCCAATGAAGCAGCATGGGTGCAGCTAATAGGACAAAACTACTGTGAGCAACCTGCTCTTCCCGTAACACTCGTCTAGTGTCTGACAGTTCACGGTGAGCAGCGAGTGCTTGCTGCGAGGCTCAGGTGCAGCTGACTGGAACTGGAGTGTTTGAGGGGTGAAGTTTCAGACAGGTGAGTACTGGCCCACAGCCGGCTTTATGACAAGAAAACATCACACCTGTAACACTGAATATATATTTAAGAAATGGCAGTGAATGCAGATGTTGGGCATCTTTTTATTGTTTTAGAAATACAGGAGCTAACTATTTATTCCCATTTATTCTTGGTCATGAGACGCATCCAATATACCAAGCCAGGGTTAAATCTAAAATGCTTTACTGCCACGGTGTTGGCCTTGATGAATTTACTAGCCAGTGATTCATGTTCAGTTGTGACTACATGACACGACAGCAGATTACCTGAGTGCTGTACTGGCTGTGCAGGGCAGGGTCCCGGGTTGAAACTGAGGGAAGAATGAGGAAAATCAAAAACAAACATATTTACCTTTCACAGCCCTTTCTGGGCTCATAAATAAAGACAACAATACCTGTTCACTCACCAAGCACAGACCTAAATACACACATGGTAAAGCTAACTTTTATATAAAACTTTATAACTTTTTCTTATAAATCCTGTGCAAATCTGGGTATGACTACAGAGCACGGATGGAAGGAAGAGTAAAACCTCCCATTCTTTGCGGGAAGCAAGCTGTTAATTTGGACTCAAGTTTCCCATAAAACTGCAACCCGGGATATGAAAAGACTGCAAGTCCCCAGAACATCACTTAAAACAGTCAGGAAAGAAAAAAAATCTCTGACCAGATTTACAAGCCAACTTTGAAATCTCCCAGATCGAAATGGAGTGTTGATAATTACTAAAATCTATGCATGCTATTTTACAGTAGTTGCAATAACTTATAACTGAAATGCTACTTCTGAAGTCACAAATAGCATTTCCTTTTATTGCATTAAGAGAACAAACAAACTTACTAGCTGCCTGGTGCATGTCCTCCATACAGGCTCTTATCACCGACCGGTAGTTTTTACTCACTTGAACCAATCTGCCAAACACAAAAAAGCTTCGGTTAGAGAGAGCTGTTTGCGGTTTAGTCTCACGCCTATTGTCCACTAAAGCCGGGCGAGTTTCTCTGCCGTAGAAGACACCCCCAGTACTCCGGTGAATCCAGCGGGGATCGGCTGTTGTACACACAACAGCTACAGGCAGGCAAAGGTGTCGGTCAGCACGGTTACTGGAAGGATCAGGGCCTTGCTTTGTAAAATCACCCCAAAACAGTCACTTTTTCGGCACTGCTGCTGCCCACAGCACCCTGGTTAATGGCTTGTGCCTCGCTGGAGGCGTCTGTAAGCCAGTGGCGCTTGCCTGGCTGGAGAAGGAGCAGCGACGGCGGGTGTTTCCCCCCTCCCGCGCCGCGGCCACTCACTGCGCTTTCCTCGACTTCCCCGCCAGCTCCTCCTCGCTGCGCTGGAGGCCGATGAAGATCCCGTGCGACTCGTTGAAGAGTTTCCGCAAGGTCTGGATGTAGATGTCCTGATCCTTACGGACCACGAAGACGCGGGAGGAGCTCGGCCCTCCGTCCCCGGTGCCTGCAACACGCCCGGTCAGCGCCCCGGCGGGAGGCGCCCGGCCCGGCCCGGCCTCGCCGCGGGACGGGGACCCACCTCTGCGGCCGAAGAGGGTCTCGCAGACCAGCACCTCCGCGGGGCCCCAGGCGAAGCACAGCTGCCTGGCGGACGGGTCCGCGCCCGGCACCACCTGGGAGGGGACAGCGGCCCGTCAGCGGCGCCCGCACCGCCCCGCGCCCGCCCGGCCCGGCCCGGCCCTCACCATCAGCGGCGGCTCCGCGTCCAGCTCCTCCATGGCGGCGGCCGCGCTCCCCTCCCGCCTCCCGCCCGCCGGTGCGCGGGGAGGCCCCGCCGCGGCTGCCCGCGCCGCTGCCTGAGCCGCCCGCGCCCGCTGCCCGCCTCACCCCGCAGCCCCCCCGCGCTCCGGCGCTTCCCCGCGGCGCTGCCGGCCCGAGCCGAGGCGTCGGCAGGGGAAAGGGCCCGGCGGGTCTCCGCCGGCCCGGGGCAGGCGCCGGCCGCTCGCCCCGGAAGCGCCGCCGGCCCCAAAGGCCCCGCCGGGGCGGGACGGGGCGGGCTGGGCCGCGCTCCGCTTCGCCCGCAGCTGCCGCGGGGGTTTCCCTGAGGCCGGCCGCGGGGGAGCCGGTCTGCGGAGCCCTGGCTCTGCCCGGGGGCTCTGAGCGCCGGCCCTCGGCGGGGCCCGGCCCAGCGCGGCGGCGGAGAGGCAGCAGGTGGCTCCGAGCAGCCCCGGGGCTGCCCCCCTGAACCTCGACCCCGGCCCGCAGGGCCTGGGGCGGGGAGGAGAGGGAGGAAGGAGGCCGCCCCGTCTCGATCTGCTTCATTTTCTTGTCTCGAGGGTTTAAATGCTGCGTGGATGCGGTGCCGGCGCCGGGTGTGCGGGATCTAGTTGGTCAGTCAGCACAGTCTTCGCGTTCACTTCACTGACTTGATTGCCGTGTAATAACCAGTTTCTCTTATTTCTTCAAACACTTGCAGATAGATGAGCCTCCAGGTTGTTGAAGGTGACATTCTCTGGAGTGGAGTTGCTGGAGCTCTTGGGCAAGCTCATTGATAAAGCTGATTAATCAAATTATGTGCTTTATGACTTCCGTGGGTTGCCTGCAGGTTGGAGAAGGACTTGTAATGAAGCATTAGATCGATCACAGCAGGTCAGGGAGACGTGCTGGCAGGTGTCAGGAAGAACTCTGTGCTGCCTTACTCACTTAACTCAGGGTCATGAGATTTTTTTCCCTTCTCTGCCTGGCAGGGGTCAGGGTGGGAGTTAAGACCCCCTAGAGATTGGGCAGAGTTTGCTTGCTGAGACTGCCGGACACTGCCCCATCAACTTGCTGTGAACTCTGGGAGCTCACGTACCGATGGAATTGGAACTTCAGTATCTCTTAATAACTTGCTGTGATAAAACTAACCACATGCTGCTCCTTCCCCTCCATTCTGCTCTCCTCACTTTTTGCCTGTTCCTTGCAATAACAAACTTGTTCAGCAATACACTTTTTCAGAAAAATAGTAGCAATGCTGTCTCACAGAACTCGCAGCTAGAAGAAGCCGGTCCCTCTCAGACTGGTGCTTTCCAGAGAAGCTCACTAAGAATTAATTTTTCAAGATAGCTTAAATCATTCGCTGTCCTCATATGACAAATGCTGCAACACTCCACTGCTAAATTGTCTCTTTTTTTACTTTATTGGCTACTGCATCCATCATTTCCAATAAAAATAAAGCTAGCAATTATCTTTGGTAAGAGCACGTTGTGATACCAATCATGCTGAGAAAAGGGAGTGGTGCCTACTCAGGTCAGTCAGGAGGAATGGCTTGTTGTGGGGTAGAAGAACTTAAATCTTCAGAAACCTGCTTGAGAAACTAAGATTCATCAGTTTTAAGAACGTTCATCCTCTATTGTGGGTAAGAGTCCTGTATTTGGGGGGAATTTGGGGATGTGCATGTATTTGAATCTCTATTGGACGGATTCATCTACTGTCTTACAAAATGGTGCTGCAGACTTCTGAGGATGTTAGTGCTGATATCTAGATACTAAATATCCTTCCACACCTTACTAAAATGGCTCCAGATGCAAATCAAAACTGGATGCCTGAAACCCCAGCAGGAAGAGGCCTTCTGCCACCATTCTTCAAGGGTAAGGTGCTGCTTCTGTAACTGCATCAGTTTCTTGTAGGAGACTTCTCATGGCTTATGCTATCAGTGTGTTGAAGAAAAATACAGAGCCCGCTGCCTGTATGGGCATCATAATTAAAAGCTACTAATGACCTAAAATGCTTAATTACTATAGAGCTGGCTAACTCTCTTAATGGAAATCTGAGACTTGCCTACCAAGTGAGATCCTTGTCAGAAGGAGTTGCTATTTGCTTTCCATGTAGTGAAGTTAAGGAGTTCCCTCTCTGTGAGCTCATTTGAGTATCAACTGTGATAGCACAACTTGCCACCTGAGGCTTTCCTAGGGACACTCCAGTGCCTGGAGCATCCCCATGTGCTTTCACCATGCTGTGTGTGTTTCTCTTGCTTTCCTTTTATCCTTTTCCACACATAACACTTGTCTGTGGATCATTCTGTAGGGAACCACAGCCATACACGCAGGGAGAGGCCGCCAAAAGGCAGGTGATCAGCCTTTACCAACTATATTGCAAGGCCTGACAACCCTGCAGAGTGCCCATCAGTCTCACTGGTCTTATTTTCTCTTCATCAGCATGGAGAGAGAAGTGTTGATTACTGAGGTGGTGGATCTAGGAGTGGGACAGTGTCCTCTTCTGCTCCAGGATCCATCCTGTGTAAAGAAACACTAAAAGCTGGTCCTGGAACTCTGTGATCCTCTCGTGCCGTCTCTTGGCACGTACAGTCCACTTTGCTCACTCACGGAAAGTGTAAGTGGCTTTTCATATCTGCAGCGTCTGATGCTCTTGAACTGATAAGGAAGGTGGCTGATTCCTGGGGAAGTTATCAGGAAAGGTGAGTTTTAGTATGAAATCTTGACATTTCTTAGTCCTTCTTTGAACATTGGCTGGAGGTCTGGGCATATCTAGGAGGGAGACCTTCCTGCATGCCTTGCAAAAATGCTTCTGTGCCTGTCCAGTCCATGTAATTCAGCAGAATTGAGAACCACCATGTCAGCATGGTACTTCATATTGCTCAAAAGCCTTTGGAGTACAGGCTCTGGGTCCAGTGAGGAAGGCAAAGAGAAACATATTTTCCAGTCAGGGGAAAAAGAAAAAAAGGGGGGGAGAAGAAAAAAAAAAAAAATCAAGGCCTGATGAAGAGGGGAGTTACTAAGTTGTGAAATAGGAGGTTTGGAAGCTATTTCATGACTTGAGGAACAGAGGGAATGATCAGTATCAGGAATAGGGAAGGCACAGAACAGGCAGTGCCCCAGGCAAAAGGCATTTTCTATACCCGGGGCTAAACTAGTATTAATGAAGAGCAAAGCCTGAATAAACAACTCAGACCTTCAGGCTCCAGGCTGAGAAGGCAGCTTTAGCCCTACTCACTTGCTTACACCTTCAAATAACTGCTTTCTATTCTTGCATCAAACTAATTGCAAAGTAATGCACAGTTTTGAAGGGGCTGGAAGTTGCTTTTGTAGGCTTATGCTTGCCAGTGTGCACACACCTGCTTGTAGCTGGCTTAATGTCTTAAAAATCTTATTTAAAATCTTGGTGTGAAAGGGAATGTATATTGGACACCCATATTCCCTGCCCTCTTCAGAACAGGGTGGAGAACTAAGCCAAAGAGCTCTGCAAGATCTAGACACATTGCATGTCTTCCCTATAAAACTGTACAAGAATGAAACAAGGCATGGAAGTATTTTAGGAAACAACGTGTGGAATTTTTTTCCCAGAGAAGGAATTTCTCTGGAATTCTCACTGTGATGCTTCCCATTCACTTCCCTTCAACTCCATGTATTGAGGAGCTCAGAGAGACAAAAAGCTGCTCCTTTTCCCCCCTTTGCTGCAGCCTGGACCCTGCAGGATGGGTCCTTTGTAGTTCCCAGTGTGGCTTCTCCCCTGCCGCTCACTCTGAGTGCTGCTGTCTAGCCAGTTATCTTTGCGGGTTTTAGGACTCTGTTTATTGTTAGCTCCTCTGAATCTCCTGTATGATGTGAGTTTCCTCTGCTGCTATATAAGAAGAAAAGCCGTATAAATAGGAGGTTTGTAGAAACCTGCTCTGTGACTGGAGATCTGTGTAATTGGTGGTGAGACCAATGGTGGTAGAGCTGAGTTTTCAGCTTTTTTGAGTGCATATAACTTCTCCAGTGATATTGAAATCCTATACATTCTCATAAAATCTAGTGTCTTTTCCTGTCTCCTTTTAAGCACATTTTTTCTAATTGTGATGCTGGCCTTAATGTATGTCTCAATTAATGCCATTCCTGCATTCAGTCCTTGCCACTTTCAGGCCTTGACCAGTTTCATCCCACCTCCCAAAGAAATCCTTCTCCTGGACCTGTAGCACAGAGATCTTCAAACAGGAAGGAGGAAGAAGTGGAGAGAGCAAAATAAAACAGGACCGTGGAGCAACATCAGTCTTGTGATCCCTTCCTCAGAGCGGTTGCTTCTCTGTGATGTTGCATCATTTCTAAAAATAGAACTTAAGGTCCTTTGGGAAATGGCACTTGTCTTTTGTTCTGTAAAGTACCCCGCGTGTTTTGAGTCTCACTTAAAAAAAGCTGCGTACCAAGTAGAAGAATAGAGTGGGGTTTAAGATGCTTTATTTCCTTGTTCTCACATCTAGTCCTGCTTCGTAGTGGTCATAATGGACTTCAGAAGGTCCAAATGGCATTGCCCATTCCTCTTCAGAGCTAAAATAAAAGGTGAAGGGAGATCGTAGGAGACCGATATACCGTCAGACTGTGCGAGGGGGATTTGTACAGAAGCATGTTGTTTTCTCTAGCCACAGGTGCTTCTTGCCTCCCGGTAGCTTAAATAAATAGAAAAATAGTAGCACGAGTAATTAAATGCAGGGAAAACAGGCAGGATAGACTGATTGGAACAGTCTTTTGATGATAAATCAAGGAAAATGACACAGGTAGGAGTGGAAAGTACAGCTCAAAGGAGTATCTGAGTTGCAGGCACAATTTAAAACAGCATCTCAGTTGCCTTCCTGGATCAGACTGAGCTCTTCTAGTGCCTGTGATTTTTCCAGAACTGACTCAGACTCTTCAGAAGGAGTAAAATACTAAAACTGAAACATTTTATGAAATTTTACATGAAATTTGATCTTTGAGAGTACTGAAGCGGAGGGCAAATCTTACAATATATGGGAGCCTAGTCTACAAGGAGATGGTAAAAGACTTCACTGCCCACGTTTTGTGGAAGCTCAGCTGGCTGCCCAGGTCATCGTCACTGCCTCAGGTAGGGTTGTGGCTGTATTATTTTCTCAACTGTGGACTCAGGTACAGGTTTGGCTTCAGCTTCCTGTCCTCAGCAGGCGTTACTCTTCTTCAATTTCCAGACCATTGCAATACAACAAAAAAATCCGTGTGTGTCCGCACTCAGAAGGGAGGTACTGAAATGTGAAGTAACGTGACAAAAGGTGGAGGAGAGGGATCAGAATCGACAGTGAAAGGCAAGTCTGCAGTCCGTGCTTTGCTCGTAAGTTAAGTTTCTCTTCAGTTGATATTTCACTACTTGAGTAGTTTATTCTGGACAAATCCCATCTTGTAATGTCTCTAAAATGGTGCAGGAGGTGCATTATACGCAGGCCTGCGTTTTGTCACGTCAGGAGCAGAGGGTGTGCGTGACCTCTGTGTCACAACTCGGAGTGTGTTCACCACGCAGAGCGGTGCCACTGTGGACTGATGCCCACCCGGTAAATCCACCTCTGAAGGATTTACAAGGGTCATTTTTGTGGTGTTTCTTTTCCACCTATGTGCTGTGGAGAAACAGTTGACAAATTATGGTGGCGGGTGTTACGCTGATGAAAAAAGGCTCAGGAACTGGTTTGTGGGAACCTGTGAAATCTGTGGAGTTACTGAGAATTTCCTCCTCCCCTCCATTGGAATGAACGTGAAGAAGTCACATAATTAGTAGTATATCCTCTCATGGATTACATTTTTGAGGTGCAGCATCACGTCCTTAGCTTGTTGAAGAATATAAGTAAACCTTGACTGCAGTTAATTGTATTCAAGACGCATTTTTCAGACGCCACAGAGAGGCACAGCAGGTCTCGGTTCCCTCTGCAGAAGCGACCTGCGTTTCAGGTCCAACTCACACCTCACCTTCCTTGGGGGGAAGGCCAGGGATTTCAGCAGCATGGCTGCTGTCAAATCTTCCGGCCTGGATCAGGGTCATCCCTGAAACTGCGAGGGCGAGTAAGGGGGAAGAAATGCGTCAGGTCTGAGGAGGCCCAAGAGGAGGAGGAGATGGAGGGGTCACCCCTGGGGGAGCGACAGGGAGGGTGCAGCAGGGCCCCAGAGCGAGGGCAGCCAGCTGGGCCCCGGGATGAGGAGCCGAAGGGGCGGTGGGGCCCTGAGGAGGTCGGGCCGGGGGGGGCGCGAAGCTGGCGGGCGGCGGAGGGCCCTTCCCGGGGACGGTGGGGAGGGGCGCGGGGCGCCGCGGCCCGGCGGCCATTTTGAGGAGGACAATACCCGCCGCACGGCAGGGCCCGCTGCGCCCGGCGGGCGGGGCGGGGCGCGCGCACGCAGCGCGGGCAGCGGCCGGGGCGCGCGCACGCTCCGCCTCCCGCCGCCGCGTTATGTAACGGCCGGGGCGCGCGCGCGCTCCCTCCACCCCCCCTCGCTGTCCCCGCCCCCCCCCGCCCCCCCCCCCCCCCCGTCCGCCGGGGCCCAATGGGCGGCGGGGCCGCGCCGCGAGGGGGGCGGGGGAGAGCCCGGCGGACGGGGCGGGCGCGCGCACGCACGGGGGCAAGGCGCGGCCCCGCGGCAGTGCGTGCGCGCTCCCTTCCCCCCCCCCGCCTTCCCCTCTCTCTCTCTCTCTCTCCCTCCTCTCTCCTCCGCCGCGCTCGGCCGTTTCTTCCCCCCCTTTGTGAGGCGCTCGGAGTGGCCCGGACATCGCTGACTCGCCATGGCCGACGAGAAGCCCAAGGTGAGGCAGGCGCCCTCCCGCCCCCTCCGCCTCCCTCCCTCGCCCCCGCCGCCTCACTTCGCCCCTCAGGCGGCGGCGGCGGCGGCGGCAGGAGGAGGCCGCGGCCCGGCCGCGAGCCCGGCCCCGGCCCGGTCAGCCAACGGCCTTGGCTCCGCCGCGCCGGCTTTGCGCGCCATTTTCCTGCGCACCCAGGCCGCGGCCGCCTTCCCGCCCCGCCGGGGGAGGGGGGGCCGGGGCCGCAGCCTCCCGGGGCGGGCGGAGGATCCCCGGGGAGGGCGGCGGGGAAAGGGGGGGGCCGAGGGGGGCGAATCCGGGCTCCCTTCCCGCCCTCCTCAGGGAGAGAGGCAGGTCCGGAGGCGGTTGCTGCTGTTGCCTTCCTCCTCCTCCCCCTCCTCCTCGCGGGGCCGGATCCGGCCTCCCTGCGCGGCTGGCGGTGGTTCGGGCTGGCTCGGGCGCAGCATCCCCGCTCGTAACCAGCCTTTCGCTGGGGCACTTGCCAGCCCCTTCCCATACGGTGCCGCTGGCAGGAGCGCGCCGGGGCCTTTCCGCCGCGGGCGGGGCGGGCGGGCGGGTATCGCTCCCTGCCCCTTTTGTGCTGCCGCTCGCCCCTGGCCGCGGGAGGGGCCGCCCGGGGTGGGGGGGGACTGCTGCGGGCGGAGGGGAGCTTCGCTTTTCGACAGCAGGAATTAAAAAAAAGAAAACAACCACTGGGAAAAAAACGCCCTACAAGCAGCGAACGCCGCGCTGCCGCCGTTCCTTTTTAAAAATTTTTTCTCTCCCCCCCCCGCCCTCCCCCCGTTTTTAAACTGAGTTTGAAAGCGCCAGAACATAATAAACGGCGGCGGGGCGGTGTGTCGGGGCCGTGGCCTGGAGCGCGGCGGGCGGGGGATCTGTCACATGGCGGGGACCCGCACCCCGGCCGGGGCCATCCGACACCCTCGCCGCTTCCCTGGCCTCGGGTCGCTTCTCCTAAAGAAAACAAAGATGAAAACGCTGCTGGGCACCTCAGGAGCGGGCGCTGCCTAGGAGCTGGGTAGCGTTGATTCTTCTCTTTGCTTCTGCCGTGATACTCTGCATCGGAACACGAGCAACGGAGTTAAAAGTTGGTTTCTCTGCAGTTTCTGTGTGCGGCTTCTAATGGAAGCGAGAGGATCGGGCTGCTATTTAGGAGGGTTTTTTCTTAAACGTTTTCTGAAGGAGAAAGCCTGGTTCTTTTCGAGTTTTGTGACCTTTTCAAGTACAGTCCTTTAAAGTATCTTGGAAGTTTTCTTCAGAAGTACCTCAACTGGTATGAAAAAGTTTGAGATACAGCAAGAAGGAGACTTAGCTGGTGATTGAGATCATAGTTATAATATAAATAACTTTATTCCTTTGATTGGGAACAGTAGCATTGCATTTTATTGATAGAAATAACTTTTTTTTTTAATTGTTTTAAAACAACTGGCCTTGTAAGTCTTCACTGCTACTTTGCATGTTAACCAATCTCAAGAATGACAACTAATATTAGTAGGGTTTAGGGATTTTTGTGTGTGGCTTTTTTTTTTTTTAAATAAAAAGTACTGACCTTTATTTCCTAATTCAAAGTTTCAAGTTGGTAAACAGCTATAATATCTTTATTTCCTCCTTTTGAATGACCTGTTGCACTTTGGTAAAATGTTAACTTCTTGTTTCATACCTTTTAAAAAAGTGGTGTTTTTTTTTCTTTTATTTCCTCAACAGGAAGGAGTGAAGACTGAAAACAATGACCACATTAATCTGAAGGTGGCAGGGCAAGATGGGTCTGTGGTGCAGTTTAAGATTAAGAGGCATACACCACTTAGTAAACTAATGAAAGCCTATTGTGAACGACAGGTATGGTACTTGTATGATGGTCAGGAGAACTGGTGTCTGGGGGAGAGGTGATCTCAGTTAGAGATAGATGAAGACAGTAAAGTCTTAAAACTGTGTAAATATGGAAAATGATAGAGACTTAACAGAAACTAATTGTGTTGTGGAAGGTGTATTGTTCTTAGGATCTGTTATAGAGTGGCCTGACAGGCTTGTGACAGGAAATTGGTAAAATCAAGTTCTGTTGTTATCTTTGTGAAATCTGCATTATAGGTGTAGGCTGTTTGGAGGCAACTGTTGCTCTACTGCTCAAAAATATCAGTATTAAAAGGGTGGATTAGGACCCTGCAGTATGAATTTAGGATAGAGAGTTGAGTGATAATCAGAGGTATTTTTATAACTCTGAGTAACTACTTGGCCTGGTCATAGACTTCTGATTTATTAGCCTAGTATTATTGTATTAAGGTGAGAGAACATCAGTGAGTATTTTGGGGATTAAAGGTGTCTAAAGCTTGAGAAGGAACCTTGTACATTTAATGATGAGCTTTGTTTTTTCTCTTGTGGCCTAGCTGTCAGATTAACCCTCTGAGGGAGAAAAAAATGTATTTTGCTAGTGTAGTGGCAACTGCAGCCAGCCTACTGTGTTGCAGGCAGCTATTGCAAGTTTTAAAAACACCTGTGTAAGAGTAGTACTATTTAACACTTTCTTCTGAAGCTTCTGATTAGGAAAATTTTGTCTCTGCTGTCCATGATTTTTTAAATGAAAGTCTGCCTTTAAAAAGTTCCATGTCTACAAAAGTGTTTGTAATTGGGAAGGGTTTTTTTAAACACATATATTCAGTGATACTATCGAATACAATAAAATCAGTATAAAATATTGAGGTAACTATTTCACCACCAAGAAAAACAAACTGCAGTTCTCAGAGTGGTAAAACCTCTTTGGTTTACCCTTGGCTGCAATAGGATAGTGAGACGAATAAAGACAGGGAAAATCAGCTCTTACTGAAAATGTGAATATGTGCTTGTGTGGGCATTCTGGGGATAAATTAGTGAATGTTTGAGGCTGTGAGCTCATTTTTTCCTACCTCTGTCATACAAATTCAAGTTATACTATGTAAATCCCTTGTGTATTGCTTTTTCCAAACTTAAAGTGCAGTTATATCTGTCTTTTGTGGAGTTTGAGGATAGGTTAATTGTTTCTAAAGTCCTGGGAAAGATGATTTTAGAAGTACCATTCATACTTAAGTAACTTGGATACAAATGGAAGTAAGATTCTAGAACTTTTCACCTAAATTTCTAATCTGCTTTGAAAAACCTAAAATCAACAAAAAACCCCAGATGTCAATGGGAGAGGAAAAAAAAAAAATCTTTGGAATGGGGGACATTCTTCCTGATTTCAGTTTTAAGCTACTAGGTATCCAAAGGATATTTCTGTGGAGGTGGACTTGTCTTGAAATTTTCTTAGATGCTTACTTCTCAAACTCTTGTTTAAAATCATTTGACTGTGTATCTCCAAAAGTTAGATTTTGTTCATGTTCCTAACTAGGAATACCTAATCTTAAAATCCCTAAACTGTGGACTCTAGATTTAACTTTGGAGAGGTGGAAGCTGTGTATAGTAGAGAATTTAGCAGCTTTAAAGAATGAAAATCATGTATCACATGTAGTAGACCTAAAATGGAAGTAACTAAACCTTGAATAATATGATTAGAAGATGAAGACTATTTGCAGTTAAGTGGGAAAAAAGTGTCTGTGGAATATACTTAATTTTTTGTGGACACTAATGTCACCAAGGTATGTTTTTTTCAGGATGTTTTCAGTTAGCATTTATTCAGCTCATAAAGTTCTCAGGAACCTGCAAAAAACCAACACTTCTGGAATAAGAAATATATATTTTAAGAAACACAATGTCAGAGAAGACAGCTCAAACCAAATGTTGCTGTGCAAAAATGTGTTGCTGCCATGACACTTAGCCACATGGTTTTCTTAAACAAGATGATGTTCTGAGTGAATAGTGCAGAATCTCAGTCACACTAGAGAAGGCCTTTTGCTGTGAACTATAAAGTCTTAGCAAAAAGTTTACTCACATTCTTTATTAAAATATTTTCCTGAGAAATCAGCTTCTCAAAAATAATTACTACATTAAGTTTTCTTTTGTGTGTTATATCTGCTCTTGCATGGCTAAATGAAGGCTTCTTTTCTTATTCAGAGATGCCAGAGCAGCACCATGTGATAGATTGAATTTACTTCAAAACCAGCCAGACTTCTTATATTTTTAGATACTCTGTATAGAGAATAGATAGAACTGGGAAAGAAGTAGACACCGAGGTTCTTGGTTCTGGTTGTATCCTCAAACTTCAGTCATCTTCCTTTGCAGAATGTAGTGTGCCGTAGAATACCTTTGAAAACTAACTTGTGAATTTGAAGCTTATCTTGTTAGTAGAAGGGATTGTTGCTCTTTAGCCTTCTTTTTTCCATCTGTTGGGTCAAGTGAGAATGAGCATTAAGTCTTCTAGGGATGGAAGAGGTCAGCAAAATGACTGTTGTGTGGTAGAAATGCTAGTTCGAAATACTATTCAGTGGTTTCTGGAAGTAGAAGGTTCCTTCAGTTTTTTTGAAAGTTCCAACTGTGCATGGAAAAACTTTGATCCATTGATCTTGTTAATAGGAACAAGGTCAAAAAGTTACTGTTGCCTACTCTTTGCTGCTGTGGACTAAGAAATGGTGGTTGCATTTATGGAAAAAATGTGGTTTAGAATACCTTTGATTTTGGGGAAGATCAAAAAGGAGTGTTGAATATTACTGCTTGACACTTGTTACACAAAGTGTTGCATCTAATTTTTAAGTGAATTATTATTAAAAAGCACTATAAAAATCCTGGCCTTTGGGCTGAGACCTGTGTGCTAGAAGTTGTTTTATTTTAACTTACAGTCAGTGGGGGCACTGTTGCTTCTCTTAGTTATTGGACACAATGCAATTTTTAATACAAAACAGATTGCAAGGATTTGTAGTGAAATGCCTTAAAGTCAGTGCATGAGGGGAGTACAGAAGCTGTATCGTGCATTATGAATGGTGGCTTTTAATGATCATGCTGCAATTCCAGTGACAAGTTCATGAGAAAACTAGCGAGTACTTTTACACCAGACTTACTTCCCTTTGTGTTACTTCTCTTTGTCCAGGGGTTGTCAATGAGGCAAATCAGATTCCGGTTCGATGGGCAGCCAATTAATGAAACAGACACACCTGCACAGGTAAACAACAGAAGCAGGACTAAAGAACTGTGTTTGAAATTTGCTGCAGGAGTTGACGCTTCTGTTTCATATAAAATACTTGTGTAATTGTATATACTAGTGATAGAACTTGATGATTTTTTTGCCATTATTTTGGTATTACTAGTTTAGAATTGTTGGAAATGGAATCTTAGACTTAAGTGTGTTGAATAATTAGTCTGCATCACTGTAGTAATAAGCAAATGAAGTACAGTGTACAGATGGTGAAACTGTCACTTTACCGAGTCACGACTCTGAGATAAGTATCAGTAAGTTAAGAATTGAGTTTTTCCTGAAGCAGTGGCTTTATTTTTTTGCCAGGATGTTCTCAGAGATCCCGTTTGCAAACTTGCATTTGTAATACAAAAGTAATTTTCTGTTATGTGTAATCTGAAGTTCTGCTTCAGCAGCAGCAAACTGATGAATACTGTGAAGTTTGGGTTGTCTGTTTGTAATTGGTTAAAACGAAGGCCATTCCAAGGACAGATTAGTTCACTGTGACTCTTCAGTATTTTTCTGGACTGCTCCATGTAGCTGTGTTTAATTACCTTTTCCAAGTGATACAGTTTTACTTGCTTTTGGGAACCACTTGTTATGAAACAAGGGACTCTTGTTTCTAGGAGGTTTATAGTAGATCTATATTTTCTAAGCAGTTGCTCCAAAGTATGTGCCTCTTATGGCCACAATCTATGCCACTTTTTAACTTGGAATACTGGTAATTGAGGCAACAGGGTGCTTTTTTTTTCTCCCATCCATGTTATGCTGAAGCTAAGGATCAGTCTATTTATAGCTGCAGTAAATGCCATAGACCAGTTTGATTTCCTGGAGCAGAAATTAAGACTGTTTAGAAATATAAACATTAGTTATAGCTACTCCTTCAGTCTTGGTACAGATTTTGTCAGCAGGTAACATAAACATCCCAGGAATATCGACTGTAAAAATTACAGTGAAAAGAGAGAATTATGTTAATGAAGTATTGCCGTTCCTCACCGGCAGTTTGTTGCATGGTTGACCGTGTAAAGTGGTTTTAATTTTTTGGTGCTTGCTGATGCTTGGTTTTACTGCCTGGTTGGGCTAGGGCCCTTAATTATGGTCTGCTTTCTTTAGTGCTGTAGCTGAAGCCATTTGCACATTTGAACAGCAGCCGCAAAGTGGAATTGTGGCAATGTTCTAAAGTAAACTGAGGAAGTAAATAGGAGAAAGAAGATGCAGTGGCAAAGTAGGCAACAGAATTAAAATGTTACAAATGCTGATATTTTTCATAGGAGTCACACAATGCACCCTGAAGTTACATAATAGCATTCATTCTGGGACAACAGCTGTCAACTGGCTTTTTTTTTTCCATGTAATTTGTTTGCTTTTGAGTTACGGTGAGGTAGGTTAAATGTACAAAGTGATGATGATGGAGGGGAGTGGGGCTGGTCTGATTAAGTTGCATAAAATGTAAACTTGAAGACAGGAAATGTAAGAACAACCCAGCCTATAGTAGATATCTGAGAAGAGTTGAAAGCCTTTTTTCTCTTTTCTGCTATAGTTGGAAATGGAGGATGAAGATACAATTGATGTGTTCCAGCAGCAAACAGGAGGAGTTTACTAAAAAAACAAAAACAAAAAACAAACACACAAAAAAAGAACCTGCTACTTTCCTCTCCAGAACTGTGCTCCCACAGGCGACACATTCACAATTAGAAAAATGAGACTTGGTTCAGCCACATCCTGACTACTGCAGTATAGTTTTCTCTCTTCTCTCTCTGATTTTTTTTTTCCTATTCCTTCTATTGTACATAAAGTAACTGGTGTATGTGCACAGACATAACGCATATTTTTTTTAACTAAATGGCCAATGGTATGTTTTGATCAACATTTAATGGAGATGGGGTGGGAAAACAAACTGGTTCTGTGAAAATGCCCCTTTCTCCGTTAGTGGCATGCTCCTTCTACTTTTATCTTTATATTCCAGTAAGTTATTTTGCTCTCACTGTTTAAAAAAACCCACCTTGCATACCTTGTTTGATTGGATAATTTCAATGTTTTTCTTTTATCGTTGTAAAACCAAGGACAATTTTATAACTTTTTTGTACGTAGCTGTTACATGTAGAGCAATTTCTGTCTAAGTAGGGATAAATTACTCTAAAAAAAAAAAAAAATTCCTAGATAGTTTTCCCTTCAAGTAAAGCGTCTTGTTGTTTAAATAAACTTCTTGTTTAAAATAACCAGTTTTCTTTATTTTTCTGTGGAGTAATAGTACTCAGCACTTGTATTTCTTTCTCTGCAGCACTTCATGCTTCTCAATTCTCAGCTTTCTATGCGGTAAGTAAGCGTAATCCCCTTTCTGCAGTCGGAGGACTGTTGGAAATGAAAGGCTTCCTTGAGACCTCTCAGTCAGTCAGTAGTTGAGCTGGAAATAGAAGTCAGTTTTGTCTTTTGATTATTTTATTTTTGTGTATGATCCGCTAAGCCAAAAATGTTTGATTAGGCAAACTGCAAAATACTGGACTACTTAATTAATGCCTTTGGGTTGAGCTCTTTTTGTCAGTCTTTGATAGAAACATCAATATTGTTACAGTAGCTTATTTGAAACTCTGTATTTGAATGCTTTTTGATGTAAACAGTAAGTTAAAAAGAGCAAATAATTTCGTTAACCTTTCAGTTTATTGTGGTATCAAATGGGAGATGCTTGGAAATGTAAAGCAAAAATAAAAAATTGAGTTCTGTTTTTGGGTGTATTTAGCTATGGTGGTGTAGATTCCAAGCTCTGCTTTACCGTTGTGGTATTCCTGCTTGAAAGGGGGAGAGGCTTTTGAAGTACTGAAGGGAGCTAGTGACAGTGATGTTTTTCATGAGTCTTTTCCACAAGGCTGTTGTTCCTGAGTTTTCTCATGGGGAAGTTTAGAGGTTGTGGTGAAATCCATGGATGTTCATGAAAGATTATATACCTGTCTATTCAACAGCCCCAGAGCATTCTCTGATGTCCTAGGAATGTTCTAATATTTCGTAGCGTTTGCAGTAAGTTAATGCTCTTTTAGGTATTAACTTGTTAGCAGAGCTCACTTTTTGGTGGTAGTTTTTGTAATAGTTAATTCAAGAAGTGATTATTAGATGCTAGGCCAGTGCCTGCTGGATCTGGAAATTCTTTAAATTTGTGGCAAAATATCCTTTTAGCTGATGGACAATGATCTATTTGAGTTCTGTCACAATTTTCGCACAGCTGATATTACATTAATTATGTTTAATGGAGATATAAGAAAAATAGCATCTTTTTGCAGTTGCTCTTGACTATGTAGCTGAAAAATGTAATCTACTGTATGCCATGGTTTTAATTCTAGGAAATGCTACTGCTAAGCAGATTATTTCTTATTCTGTTACGTATCTTGTAGACTTCTGTGGTATATTGCAAGGTTGGAATTCCCTCTAGTGAACAAATGTTTTGATATCCAAACCCACAAAAGGCCTGGAAAAAACATTTTGGGGAAAAAAGTGGTGATGGGAATGTATTTCAACACCTCGTGGATTAGACATGGAATACGTTGCTCTTTGCCTTTAGAATCTCTGGCTTTCAACCTGGATAGAATTCTGATATCGGTGTATAAAATTCTTTCAACTTGATGTCATGCCAAGACTTTTCCCAGGAGAAAGCTGTCTTTATCTTGTTTGGCCAAAAAAGATGTTTGGACTTGCTTTAGTTTCTGAAGAAAGGGTGAGGTCTTCTTAAATACAGTTTTTTTTCAGCCCAACTTAAAGACTGTGAAGTTCAAAACTTCCTGTTGTATCTTGCCTACTATTTTTTCTTTCCTGAGGCAATATATGTCAAGTGACAGGTACTGAACAGCATGCTTTCAAAACCAGCGTCTTAATTTCCTGGATTAGTAGAGTGGTACTTCATCTGTCATGAACTTATATGCAGGATTCTTGTAACATAATGTTCCATTAATAAAATGAGACCATTTAACATGAATTCTGATTAGCTTACCAAAATCTCCCTGTGCAAAAATGAAAAACATAGGCTTTTGTACCTTTGAATTGATGTGGCAGCTTTGGAAATACACCTTAATTCAGCATAAATTGAAGTTTCCTCTAGTATTTAGCAACAGGCTATTAAAAAATGGAGGGGCATTGATGACCTAAATTTCTCCATTTCTAACATCCTTCTGCTATTCATCTGAGCTTGCTCTTCATATTTCTGAAATAATTCCTCTAACAATGCTGGATGGTGTTTATGTAAGATGGTGACTGCAATCAAAAACTGGTAAAATGGTCTTTTCTGAGAGATGTTTTCTTCTTGATTAGATAAAAATTGAGAAACTCAAACATCTTAAGTGACCTAGTTCCTTAAGAGCCTCAAACTTTTAATTTCCATTAAGCTAGCAGATTAAGTGGACCGGCACATTCTGACACATAACATATTTGTGTACACAGCAACGTAGAAATACTAACCTCTTTTTTTAAAAAAACCTGTTTTTTTAGAACTCTTCTTGCATGGTCTTGCAAATATTCTCCTTATGACAGACCTGTTGCTTGGCTCCTCTGCCACTTAGAGAATTTATGTGTTGATTCCTGTTTGCTGGGACCTAAGTGGTTTTGCTGTGACTTCACTAAGGAAGCTACTGCTAGGGGTGATGATTCAGAAATGGGATGAAGTACAGGGATATAAACAATTTGGATCAATTATTTGAAGTTCACTTAGCTGTTTGGCCTGGCTTGATTTGTAATAGTTCTCGTGTGTACACCGGTAGCCTAGTGGACTACTAGAAGTCCACGTGGCGGAGGATGGAGGAAAACTGGGAAAAGAGGTCTTATCAAGCTAGTTGGGAGGTAAGTTTTCCATGTTTATTTAACAGCTGGGATCTTTCAAGAGCCTGGGCAAATTGTATTATTGCCCACAATTTTCAAATAATGAATTCTAAAGTGATTGCCATGCAATTTAGTTAATAATCTTCATGGGTTTTAAGTTAAAAAGAATGGAGTAAGTCATAATTGGATAGAGTACTCTAGTGAGTTGTTGTGGATGATAAGACCTTGTCTGTAGTATCTGCTGGGTCTTCAGTCCTTCAGACAGTTTCTGTTTCAGTTGTGGAATGGACATGACCAGTTATTTAAAAAGATGTAACCAAAACTGTTTCGGGCACCTAAAATAAGGCATTTTTACTCATGTACGGGGGGATAATGACAGATTGAAAGCATAGCTGGTTTTGGTGGGACCCTCGGTTAACACCTGAAAATCAGTGCCTTGGTTTATCTGCACAATGGGGATAATACCCATTTAATCAGGCTCTTGTGAGGATCAATATTAAGTGGCCTGAGATGCTGGTTCAAAAGGGGTTCTGGAAGTTCAAGGCTGTTCTGAAATGGAATATGCTAAACTGCCAAGAGTGTAAGGAAATCCTCCAAGTGGTAATCTGAGAGAGATTCTTGTACTGGCATATGGAGGTGTTCTCAATAAAACAAAAATCCCTGAAGTAGCACTAAGATTGCTGCTGCAAGATAACTACAATATCAAGACAGATATAGCATCTCTGCAAAGGTTATGGTCAAAGCAAGATTATTTTCTCGCAAGAATATTGCTTTCTAGTACCTTCACTTCATTACTTCTGAGTCAGACAGTGTAATGTAAGTGCTGTTGTTTTGTGTGTTGGATACATTGTGACCGTTACTGCAACATTAATGAAAAGGTATAATGTGACTGGCTCAAAGAAAGAATACTTTCTATGGTTCAGCCAGTTGGAAAGAATTGAATTTCTAAGGAATAGCAATTTGTTTCCAAAGCTAAAAATGAAAAACTAGATGCTTCCTTCATCATCTATTAAATTGAAAGTGAACAATAAATTGAAGGATTTTTATTAAGATTGTGGGCTCTTCTCAGTACACTTGTATCAGCTGTTGTGCAGTACGAAAAGATAATCAAAAGCATTTAAATGACTTGAATTCTTCTTAATTATATTACCACTGTAATTAATACATTTCATTCTCTGGATTATCGAGGTTTGTTCATTCTGACTGTTAAATGGTTGCCAAACTGAATGTGTTCTGATAGTGAATAATTTAATCCTCTAATTTATCTTGCTTTTTTGTACTTGGTGTCAGGATGAATTGGTAGTACAGCACTTCTCCCTGGTGGTTAGGATGTAGGAGTGTGAGGGTGTATAGGAGATGGAAGACTGGATTTTGATCTCCGTTTTCAGTTTTTGGTTGGCCTTCAAGATGCTTAATTACAGAGGTTTCCTGGTTTCTTCACTAGTTGCATGGGACTAATGGTCTTACTCTTAACATGGAGATGCTGGGAGGCCCAGCTGGTGCTTATGAAATGGTTTGAGTCCCTTGGAGAGGAAGAGTTTTCCCCTATCCCTGAAGAATTTCCGTTTGTGCAGGAAGATGAGGTAGGGCTGGTGGTGCTATGAAGGAAGTGGTTTGCTGTCAGCAGAGATCCTGGAAGTAATGAACGTCAGTGGGGTGCTGTAGAAAGACAAGTGTATGAGTTGGCGAGGAGCTGCAGTGGGGATGGGGACTGTGGGGAGAGTTGTAGGTTTTAACAATTAATCCTGATACAAGGATGATTCTGGAGCACTGGGGAAAGACTAAGGTTGTGGAAGCCCAAATAAATAGTGAATAGATTGTTTCTCCTTGGGAAAGGAATATTCTCCAGGGAGACATGGATGCAAAGGACACCCTTTGATTAATTTTGTGCTCGTTTTGGTGGCTTAGATCCGCCCCTTTCAGCATCCAGTCCATAGATCTCATTAAAGTACATCTGATGCCCTACAAGGGCTCTTGAAGGATCACTTGATTAAGAAAACATCAGTTTAAGCAAACTCAGACAAGACAAAAGTGGAATGAAAGGAGCTCTTTGAGGACTCTATCAGGACCCTGACTTCCCCTTCCAGTGATGCTTGTCTTTTTTTCCACTAAGGAACAATGCTTTGGAGTACACTGCCAGACTTGGTAATGCTGGATGCCCAGACAAGAACAGCAGCATGAATTGGCCACTCTGTTTATGTTCAGAACTACATCTCTGCAGCTTTGAGAGGAGTCTGGACATTGTGATTCAAACCTCCTTCCCAAACAGTAACTTACTGTTAAGAACTTTACCTGAAGATGTAGAGAGGCACCAAAACAACTTTCACAACTCTTGCAAGCTACAGCATCAGCTCGGTAGGAGAAGCTGTTGAGTCTGTAGGGTGCCAGGCTTCCACTGAACTTCTACCCTGCATCGCTTCAGATGTGAAAGTCTTTGGCAGCTGCAAATCCAGCTGTAACAAGGATTATTTATTAGCTGACGCTTACTTTTAACCTTCAGCTCTGAATGAATCGGGGGAAGAAGACAAGACTGAGTCAAAACATCTTTTTTGTATGATGTGCTTGGAATAAAGAAAGAATGCTCTTTGACTGTGCCGTAAGTAGTAGAGACTGGTGTGAAGAAGAAACCCTTGATCACGGGATGATGACCGAGCTGAGGCTTTTCTCAAACCAATGGTATCTCTCCTTGTCTAACCCTTGCATTTCCTGGAGTCTTGTTCAGACTTCCAGATGCTTTTTGCATTCATTGCTGGTTGTATTTCAACAACAGGTGGAATTGTTTGGTGTCTGAGGTTTTCGGACAGCTGCTGAGAATTGTTCTAGTCAAATGTCATCATCCTGGGAAGGATCCTAAGCCCAGTTTCTGTAGTCATCTTTGTAAACCCCTTCATCTTGTTATGGGTAAATAATCAGCAAAGCAGCTTTTATTTAAAGACTATTCTGCAGTCAGGATTGCCTGAGATACCAGTGGGGTCCCTTGGATATACTGGAGGTTTAGAATTTTAAAGCTGTTTGTTAAAACTAGCTTTGTCAGAGGGAACAGGTTTTTCTTCATATTGACTTTAAAAAATGGCTCCGTATGTCTCAGGGGTACAAATTTAAGAGTCAAATCATGTGGGTTTGAATAGAAAGCATTTAGATGACAAAACACTTCTGAAAGTTCCCAAGAGAGCAGATGCTTACCTGTATGCAAGTAGGTATCATTTGACTTCTTAATGCCCAAGCCTAAGGGATAATAGAATTAAAACAACTGTGTCAGGTTACTTAAAATTTCCCTTTAATCTACCTCTAGAAAGATGTGATGTGACAGAATTCCCTGGGGACCTAAATAGTGGTTGGGGCTTTTATTTTAAACAAGAATTTTTTTATAGATCCAAGATGAGAAAAAATAAAATACTGTGGTCCTATTTGTGTATTTTTAGCAGTTCAGCTCTTTCATGAGTTAGTATTAAGGCTGGTGATAATTCAGTCACTTGGCACCTCATGTTGTGCATAGGGTGAAGCAGCACAAAGCTTGCATTTTCCAGACCAAAAAGATACTTTCTAGAGAAAAGTGATTTGGGAGTATTAAGGGCTGTTATTAGTGCAAACTGGGAGGGGTGAATAGAACAAGTAGGGACTTTCTTCCCACTTCTCCCTCCTTTATGCAGGTACTAATTAAAATAATATTTGCAGTGGGAGGTCCTGATGCATTAATTTTGGAGTAAAAGTTGTGGTGATCAAGGAAGCATCTGTGTGTCTGAATGTTGCAGGTAGTTCAGGAAGCTCCCATCACCAAATCAAAGGTGGACTTGTCAACGGACAACATCTGGTAATTTAAATCAATGTGCTGTATCAGTTTTGTGCTGTCACTCGGTGGAAGATAGATGGCACAAAAGTGTGCAGCCTCGTGCTTTTAAGACACAGGTGAACAGTGTTGCTGGGCTTTGTAGCCCACCTACCATAGATGTTCTGGGACTCAGTGGAATAATCCACTGCTCCAAAATTGTCTGATATTGCCAATTATTTTATTGCACTGCTCTGCAGTGCGATATTTTATTATTTCTGCTCTGAGGTGACAGTGTTTCACGCTGTCCCTGCTGCAGCAGCCCTGCATGTGTCTGCAGGCCATTGGATGTTTCTCCATTCTCGTTGGAGCCAACCTCTAATGCCGCAGTGGCCTTGTGCAGACACCTCCCACACCTTGATGGCCTCTATATTGTTCATCGATGTACTTTGATGTGCCCTGACATGCTCTGAGACAACTTCAAGGCTGACACAGGCTGGGCCACCTCCCAACATGGTGGTAAGTGTGCGGGAGCAGGGCCTCGGTGGGGATGGCCAAGTGGAGCACCAGGGATGGGTGTTGGTGCCCCGATGGCACTTGAGGTGATGTCCTTAAAGGTGGCTTTGGGGGCAGGCGGGGCAGGGAGGGGTGTTTGTGGAGGAAGGCGAGCGGTGGGGTGGTGGGGCCTCCCCCCTCGCCTGGACTCTCCTCACAGCGCGGCCTCCCCTCCCAAGGGAAACGCTACCGAGACTTTTGTCTCACCTCGTGTGGCTGAGCCAATCACAGCTCACCTGACATGAGCGACGGGCCTCCCGCCAATCATCAACAAAAGGCGCCGCCGCCCAGGCACAGCCAATCACTGCAGAGCAGACGTATTGCTTCACCAATGAGCTCTTAGGGATGAGGCAAGGCGCATCAGAATAGACGGTGAGGCGGGCCAAGGGGCAGAGTGGCAGGGCGCGGTCGAGTAGGAGCTCGGGATTGGGTTTGAACCGTCCAATAAGGAGGCCGTCAGGGGGCGGGTATTAAAATGGGTATAAAAGGCGTGCCCGGTGAGGGCGGCGGCTGCAGTTGTCACCGGCAGCAGCAGGGCAAGGCGGGCCGGGGGAGGGAGCTCCGTTACCGGGACCGTCACTCCCTGCTGGCCTCTCAGCGGAGCCCTTGCCCTTTCCCCTTCGTCCTTCTCCTCCGTCCCTGCCGCCATGACCACCACGACCACCTTTTCGGGCATGGACCCCAGTGGCAGGAGCAGCTCCAGGTCCGGCGGGGGCTCGCGGGCCGTGGGCACCATTAGGGCGGCGGGGCCGTCACTTCCCCCTCGCCTCGGGGCCTGGGCGCCCGCTCGGCCGGGCAGGGCGGGGGCTGCCCGCAGCGGCTCTGAGGGGGGTGGCGGGACGCGCGGGGCGGGGACGGGGAGCCCGCCCGGTCGGGACTCAGCGCGTGCGGTTCCTCTTCGCCGTTTCCCGGCCGCGCCGGGCGGGTCGGCAGGAGGCGGAGGCGGCCGCACCCACCCCGGGGCAGCGGGCTGCTTGTCGGCTCGGCGAGTCAGCTGCGCTGCCGGGGGGTGGTGGAGAAGGGGGTGGGGGGGGGTGGGGGGCGCGGCGGGGGGGGGGGGGGGCAGGCCGTGGCCGTGCCCTGCCGCAGCTGCCCGGGGGTGGGGGGGTGGGAGCTGCAGGGGTGGGAGCTGGCGAGACCCACCCCGGGCTGCTCGGGTGTGCGTGTGCGTCCCTGCCTCTTCCTAACAAAGAAGGGAGGCGACTCCCTGCCTCGCCGCGCGGCCACGCAGCCCCAGCGCGGGGGTTGGGGCGGGGGGAGAACACGCTGCACCTCTGCTCCCCTCCTCTGCCCGCCGCCTTCCCCTCCCTGCGGCTCCTGAGACCGTCCTCACCCCTCGGCCTGGCGAAGCGGCCCCGGAGGCTGCCGCGTTCTGGGTGGGGCCGAGCGGGCTCCATTGTCTGCTCTCCCCGGCCCTCCCCACCTGCCCGCTCCGGTGGGAGCCCCCAGCTCGGCCGGTGTCGCGCCCCGCTCGCAGCTCGGTCGCCGCTCGGCGACCGGCCGGCACCTCGCCCTGGCCGGGGTGGCCGTTTTGTGGCTGCTGGACCGTCGGCACGCAGCGAGCGTGCTCGGGGACGGGGGGGGGGCGCCCCTTCCCCGGCTCCGACCCTGCGGCGGGGCCTCGGCCGGGCTCTCGGGAGGGCGGGAGGGGGGGGGCTGGGGAGCTGCGGCTGAGAAGGGGCGGGGAGGAAGCCGTAGCCTGTCTCGAAACAAAGAAAACTTGGCAGGTACGTCTGGAAGAGATGCACGGCACTTTGTCGCGTTTCTGCAGGAGTAACAGCTGGCTTGGAGAGGATTGTGGCTTTTTTTCAAGCTATCGTGTCTTTTTTTTTTTTTTTTCTGTAAGGTTTTGGCCTGACAAAGCAGATGCTTCCTGTTTGCTTTTAGCATTTTGAGGTGCCTTTTAAATCAAAGCGAAAAAACCCCAGACCCTTTACAAGAGTGCTTCCTGGATGGAGCTGTGGATGAATTTTCAGTATACATCACTGGGTATCAGGTGCAATTTTAAGAGCAGTTCATTGCTTGAAGTGTTAAATGTGGCTTTGATGAAGCGTGTTACATCTGGAAGCTGTGAGAGGCTTCTAATCTGTCAACCCTTAGCTGAGGTTGACAAGAAGGATTATTTTTAACAGTTTGAGTGATGCCTTTTTTCCTTCAATTGCCTCTTCTGTTAATTTCATTAAGACTGTCAGTGGAAACTTGCACTGTCCGAGTACTGATTTCACTACTCTGGTAAAATAAAAGTGATCTAAGATGTGGGAACAAGCCCTCCTTTGAACAGACTGTTCTTCGGATTAGTAGGTGCAACATGTAACTAAGAAAATAAACCTTCTACATGGGAACATTTCCTCTGGCAAAAAAAAGATAAGGGAGCGATTCGAGACCATTATACCATATCTCTTAATTCAGAAAGGAGACAAAGCAAGTCATAAAAAGGTTCTTGGATTCTTAAAACGTACTACACAATCTCCTGGGATCCTCTCATTAGCAGCTGTGAACATTAGTAATTAGAACTTTGGAGAAAAATTTGTAAGGAAAAGTAGTTTGCTAGTTAAGTAACACTAAATATCCATGCCTCACACCTTTGTGAATTTTTCTTGCTGTTGTGTTTGAGCTCTGAAGGCTGGAGAAGTGTTTTTGTGTTGCATTGGGAATGTAATAGGCACAAAGTCTCAAAAAAAATCTGAACGCTTTATAACGTTGTGGTGATGACATTGTAAAATCAGACATGTTCTTTGTGTTGAATCCCTGGGTTTGGTGTATTAACAAGCTGTGTTTTGTTTTCTGTTGTGAACTTCTTGACTAATTTATTAAATTATTTGGAAAGAAGAGGAAGTGCACCATCCCTAGCTTGTTCTGGTCTTTATTTCAGAGCACTGGATGTCTTGAAAGCCCAGTTCTGTTGGTGTTACTCGCACCTCTCTGGGGGTTGTGACAGTTCTCATATGGTTTTATACATTTTTATTCTCCTGGCTTTTGTCTGGCTTCTCCGACTAACACATCGGCCTTGATCTCATGCTTAAGAAAATAAAATTTGAAGGAATTTACATTTAAACATCTATTTTGCTGCTGTTGATTTCTGCAAGTTGGAAAGCAGACCATGGTGTAGCTCATGAAGTACCAAATAGGCTGCTTTTGTGTCTGTCTAATAGAAGACTGTTAGATTTAGGTTATATATCTGGAGCTTTGTACACGTGTCTCTTCTAATAATAGTCTAACTTAAAACTGCTTATTTGCACCTTTTAAGTGCAGTCCAGTAGCATGCTGCAGACTTGAGGGTTTTTCTGATGAAACAAGTACTAGATAAAGGCTGCAGCCCCCAATCATCAGTGATGCAACCAGTACTTTGACTCATATGCCAAACTTTAGCCTTTGCTGTGCTGCCAGTTTGGAGATTATTAGCCTTCACAGGGTTCTCTTAAAAAAGCTGGAATTTGACATGCCCACATGTTTATTTTTATTTTTTAATTGGCTTAGACTGAAGACTGGTAGCAGCAGCTCTCGTTGACACCAAATGAAGCAAGCGCACAAGTAGAGTGCAGGAGTGTTTTATTTTTGTGTCGCTGAAGAGAAGAGTAGTGGAGATGGAGTGCCTGGATTGAACACTGGCAGGCAGCTTACCTTTATAGTTCAAATTATGCACTGAAGACATGACAGTCTGTGTCATTTGTTAAAAGCCAATGCATAATACAGTCATCTCGTGTGGTTTCTGTTTGGACAGCGTTTAGTCTGTATGACTGCCCATTACAAGAGCCAATAATGATCCTCTTGGCTTATTAGTCCTGATTTATATGTTGGAGTGCAGTTTGGTAATGGTACACACAAGGTTGTAAAGCTGACTCTCTCCGCAGAGTGCTGCGTCCTCCTGGTGGTGGGTCCAACTTTTCCTTGGGCTTTGACGAACCAAAAGATCAACCTGTGCGAAGGAACAAAATGGCATCCAGCATCTTTGGAACTCCTGAAGAAAACCCACCTTCCTGGGCTAAATCATCAGGTAAGAACGTAGTGCTTTGTTTCCACATCTGCTGACATCCATTAATTCATTTTTTTGTATCAGCCTGAAGCTGCCGGTGGCTTATTGTGGAAACCAGAGTTCGCATCCTACTTGGTAGTTTGGGACTATAAATTACGTCTACTTGCATGGGATTTTTTATTTCTCCTTTTGAATTGCTTCTGGAGAGTTTTATGCAAGTCTTGGGCATAGATGTTGCAAGCAGAGAATTGTATTTTGGATGCAATTTCTCCAAGTTAATCAAGTCACAGTATCTTGTATCTTAGTATTTGGAGTAGCACTGATGGGTCTTGATTATTCAGAGGAAGTTTAGCTTTGTGTTTTACTCGCAGCTGGGATTAAGCTTCAGTTTCTGCAGAGCACTGCCAGTATGGATGGCCTTGGGACCCTAGTTTCCCTCTGTTTAAATGACACCTTCGGCTGCGTGAGATGCTGTTGTAAAACAGTAATCTGTGAGTTACTATCTAAAGGATCAGGACTTCTTAGAATGGTAAAGCTTTAATTTAAAAAAAACCAAGCAAAACACCCAAACCCCACAAAACCTCTGACTTTATGATCTGCTTTCCCAGTAAATTTATCTTGCAACCTGATTAGAATCAATCTCTGCTTGTAGGGACTAAGACAGGTGAAATCAGAGATGACTGTGAATCATCTGGACCACAAAGAAGAAACTCAACTGATGCAAACTGTGGAGACTTTGTAGATCCCAAGGTCAGTACATTAACTGTGAAGAGCCTGATAATGGGACAATTCATGCTCTGTGTGATGGCTTTATCACTGATGTTCACACAGTTAGAAGCATTGTTGGATTTGAAGCCTTATTCTCAATTCTGTTCTTTCCTGAAGGTTCTCTTTTCCACCTGATAGTCTTACAGTATGTTGGTGAAGGGCTGGATTTTTCTACAAGGACCAGTTTCTAGAGCTCTGAACTCTTCTTATTGATGAGACAGAAATGAATTGGTGTGAAGTGTAGTTTCAGCCATGTGTGTAATTGTGTGTTTTAACAGATTTTACAAACAATAGTTACCTACAACAAACTCTGTGTGGATCTGACAAAGGACTTGGTTTCGCATCCCAACAAGTACTTACCTCAGTAGCATGAATGCTTGTTTTATTTCTGTTAGTGTCTTTAATAATACCATCAGGTGTGTGACTTTAAGCTGTCTACTTGGTAGCAGTATAGAGCATGATTTGTAGGGTTAACGTGGGATTTGCTAGATGTATGATTACATCTAATGGGAAAAACAGACATCTAGGGTAGACTGTGCTTGCATAAACAAATTCTAGAGTAAAAAAAAAAAAAAAAGAAACCTTGTTCTTTAAAGCTCTCCAGCTTTAGGTTTTTTGAAAAGAACTGGGTAGGTAAACTGTTGATCTCGAATGTTGTGGCAGATACCTTTTGCCTCATGGGTTATAAACAGCAAGTTTTGTTTTGATAATTGGCATCGATCATCACAACCCATTTTTGTAATTAATAGGCACTTTGGGCCACAAAACTGTTCATTGTTACAGAAAATGTCTTGTTCCAATTTAGCAAATATGAGATTAAATTTATAGCTGCTACCACAGAAAATGAAAATAATCTATTTAGTCTAATTCTATTTTCTATTTAATGGTTAATGTTGTTTACCATTGCTGTGGTTCTCAGCTTTGCAAACAGATTCTTCCGATGTGGAATACTTTAATTTTATACAGTAGTTACAGCTACAACCAGCAGTACCGTAGCCCAGTCAGAGATTTAAGGTGATACATTTGTGTGAGTTTCTGTGCATTTATATCCTGATGACTGCAGTTTCACTATGTAATAATGTTAAATCTGAAAAAGTTGATAAAACCTCATGCCATTGAGGAACCTTGGCTGCTGCTGGAGACTTTTTGTATCTTTGTGTCAAGTTGCAGCCTGTGAACAGATTTGGTATGAAAAGAACGTTTAGCTGTTTATGTAGTGAAGGAAACTTTATCAGTAACATTGCAAAAAACAGATCTGTATTTCACAAATGAAGTTAAATATCCTGGATAGAGCAAACGCTCTTGGCCTTGCCAACAGATAAATGTTTGGTGTTGGAAAGAGTTGCTTAGTAGGAAGGAGGGGACACTGAACTACTGCTTAAATGCTTGCAGTATAACAACTTTGTCACTGCTGCTCAACAGTGACAGTGTTCTGGTTCCTGTCAGTGCTGCCTAGTGCAGGATGCTGTATATAATAGCGTTCTTGCCCACTTGCATCCTTCCCAGTGTGGGAATAACAAGTATGCCATGTGTTGCAGGCCATCAGGATTGCTTCAGTAGTATCTGTTTAAACTTTTAAAAATGTTAGGTAAATAGCTGATGAAATTAAATTAGTCACTCCATGAGAATTGGTGCTTAGAAACCTGTAATATTAATCTGCAGAAATCTGCATGCAGAACCCACCATGCCACGTTGATGTCTGTCCCTGAGACCCCGTTGCTGGCCTAAAAGTGCTTCATTGGGTCTGTCACTCAGAAAGTTGTTGCTGGATAGAACCGTGTGCCCAGCTGCTATGGTCATTACATGGAGTATTGAGTTCCCTCCCCCCTAATGGAAGGGGAATATACATTGTGAAGTGTGAGATATAATGCGTTTCTCTCTCTTCTAGGGAGGAGATGGTGGCGGTGAAACTTCTGGTGAGTAACTCCTTTGGACTCTTCTAGTAAAAAAGCCTTTTGCAATTAGGTGCTTTTGAAATAGAAGAGGTTGCAGGATATATAAATGGTCATCTATTAGGAGAGAGACAGCTTGGGGTTGTCCCTTGAATCCATTGAATCAATAAAGTGACCTGACTACTTCAGTGGAAGTGTGGATATGGAATGAAGTGGTGGAGTGCCTGTTAGTCATCAGGTTAAAAACGAGGACAGTCCTGTTCATTTATTTTGCCAGCAGCAGTTGGTGATTGAAAGATTATCCTGCCGTCACAGTAGCTTATGATGAAATAGTAGTCACCTTTATTTTAGTTGAGCAATTTACTACTTTCCTATTGTCTTCTCATACAGCAAACACTACATTCACAGAAATAATCAAAACCAGCTACTGCATCTGAAAGTGTCTGCATTAACTAGCTTTTAAGTTCCTGTCGCTTTTTAAATGCTGATTTTTGCCGAGGAAGCTCATATGCATACTGCAAATTTAATGTAAACAGAGGCATTTCCCGTAGCAGCATGCATGTTAACCTTGAAGTGCTTTTTCTAGCTCTGAGGCTGGAAATCTCTCCTTTGTAAGATTCACCTTAAGAATAGCTTACTTCCTGATGAGAGGAATGTGTATGTTGACTGCTGCTTTCTAGGTGCTGCTTTCAACACCTGAGAGCTGTGAGCGATCACTAAAGCCATTAGCAGTTCCATGTCCTGAAAAGACTTCTGCTGGGAGTGGGAGAGATTCCAGAATGTTTTTAACTACCTCTGAAGTGGTATCTGTGCCCCAAATAAGTCTTGCTTCTTTAGCAGTCTGCTTCTAATCAAACTATACAGGCTTCTTTAGTATTTCTTTCCCATGTCTGTCTGATCTTAATTAGCACTGTAGGCATCTAGAGTTTGTCTCAAGTAGGAGGATGTGGTTTGATAATAGAAATAAACTGATCTAAGGGCTCTGCTGCTTCTCCTGGTATTTGTTTAAAGCAGCTCACCATGGGGTCAGATGAGAGCCTGCAAGCAGCGGTGAGGCAAGAGGAGATGGGATGGGAGGAAGCAGAAATGGGGCTGCCTGGGTTAGCAACAGCTGACTGAAACTTTGAGTACAAAGTGATATTCCTGACTCCTAGAAAAAGTTTGCATTTTCACAGGTGTCATATTTTTTGGCTTTCCGTTTCGTTCTGGTAGGTGATGGTGAAGGAAGTTCTTACCAAGTACCAAGTAAATATATGCTGGGAGGTGGTTTTTAAAAAAAAAAAAAGTGTTTCTGGAAAGTAACTGGGGTTGTTTACTGTTGTGGCCATGACTAAAAATGAAATTTTTGAAGATGGTCAAGATTAAAAAAATGACAGGCAAAGGTTTGAATGTTAAACTTCCACTAATGGTACTTAGAAGTAAAAAGTTAATGCTTCCTGGAAATAGTGTCTGTGGCAGACACCTGGGAATTTTGATGGACTGTTAAATTAATTTCTACCATTGATAGCTTTGGGTATCATGGGTTTGTGGAGCACAGTCTTGCTGAGCTAGCTGTGTCACTCCACTTGATATTCCTGCTGTGAGAGATGGCAGACATGAGCTGGTGAACATCCCACCTGTTGCACATGTGATTTTGTACTTGATGATGTAGAGGTGCCTCTGGGCTTTGCAAGGGGCTGAATGAATACACCTCCAAGTAAAAACTGTCTGCTTACAAGTTCACAGCATAACTAGATTCTTAACAGATTTCCATCATCATTTAAAAAAAGTTTATTCTTTTGAATTTGGAAATTATGTTCTGTATGTAACTGATTATAAAACACCAAGTAGGTGTCAGGTATGCATATTTATTAACATGCCTGTCTAGGGGAAGAAAACTTGTTCCTTTTGCAACAGTGTTATTGCTGCCTGTTTGGAAGCTGTAGTTCCTTTCTGTACATCATACTTTCCAGTGGTTTGCAGTATACTCCATAGAAAGCTGTTTCAGAGATTCTTTTAATAAGGGAAGAACTTCAACATTTCATCTGATCTTGTTGCATTTACCACTTTAGTTATTAGGTTGGCAAACTTATCTATACTGAGATTATGTGGGAAGTACTAATGTGTATATCAGCTGGTTACCTGAGCTTCTAAATGCTCTAGAAACTGCCCCCAAAGTCTCCTGTGATAGTAATTCTTGTTTCTTTTGTGATTCAGTTAGCACTGTGTACTTAATGAATGTGACTAGCTAAGGAGAACTAGACAGCACTCAATTGACTGTCACCAGTGACCGACTTTACATGGTGCACAGGAAGGTGGAGTCTGGCCTTTGGTGGACAGGTCATCGTCATGAGTACTGCACAGTACTGGACTGTCTGCTGACGGCGCAGACAATGGAGCATTCAGCGCTGCACGAGCGTTGTTCTCAGCTTGCTGAGTAAGCAGGCAGTGGGATGCATGAGCTACAGAAGCTTCAAGCTTAAAATTTTGTATTAACTGTTGTGTTCAGACGTGCCCGTGGGTTAATGAATACAGCAGAGAATCTATAGATTATTTCTGACTGCATGGAGACTATACTAAGCTGCTGGAGTTCTTTAATACTGTTATAAGCACGAATACAGGGGGTTCAGTGGACACGAGTGGGTTTTCAGTGCTTCTGATAAAGGTCTGCAGCAAAGATTACTTAAAGAAAAAATAAACTGAGTTGCCTCAGCACTGGAGGAAAGCTGCTCCTGCGGATTGGAAGGTAGCTAAAGAATAGGAGATGAAGGGTAGGGCTTTGTGATTGCTTTTCAGGTTGGAAAAATGAACCATGGGAAGTGATGCTGGGGCTAGTTTTATTCAGTGCCTTCATCCGTGACCTGGAAAAGGTAATGAAGAGTGAAGTCTCCAATTTTGTTGTCGGTATTAGCTCTTTCAAGTAGTCAAATTGTGCTGATGGAGAGAAACTCTCACTGTCAGCAGGACTCAACTAAATAAGGGTAGGCAGGTAAAAAGGTGGCAGGATAATCTTTGTATAAGTAAGTATAAAGTAATACATCGGGGGCGGGGGGGGGGGAACCCCAACAACTAAACCAGGGCAGTCTTGTGCTCAGCTCTGTGCAGCAATTAACTCCCAGGATCTGCCCTGAGTCATCTTACTGAAAGATCTCTGAAATGTTTGGAGTTGCCAGTAAAATACTGAGTTTCATCAGGGAAAGAATGTGAAACGACATCATTTTGCCTCTGTAAACAATGATATACCCACATCTTGAATCGTGTATACTGTCCTTGAAATGTAAAGACCGGAAGGTTGTAGTGGAGGTAAACAAAGGACAGAGGAAGGTAATGGCAAAGGTAAGGGGGTGCAGTAGCTGCCTTATGAGGAGAGACTAAAATGGCTGTGCCTCTTCAGTTTGAAGAGAAGGCTGGGGGAGAGGGAAAACGATCAGATTTACTGAATCATGAAGGCGGTGGTTAAGGTGAATGTGCAGCTGTTCCCTGAATCCTCCAAACCAAGAACTAGTGACCATTAGGTGAAACTAAGGGCTCTGTTAAAAACAGATGAAGTACATCTTCACAGAGCTGGCGGTGAAGCTCCACTCCCCTCACCCCCCCCCCCCAAGTATCGGGGGCTACTTGGTGCTCATTTGGGCCTTTGACTCATAACTGCTTGTGTTAATCTATCAAAATGTGAGATGCTAATGTACTTGCTGTGCTCGTTAATTGTCAGTGAAGCAGATACATTAGTAATTTCCTACGGTATCTAAAGTGCTTCCTGTGAAGAATTCCTTCTGTGTCCTGTCTTTACTTGTGGTTCTTGAGAAGTATTTAAAATAGATTAAACTATCGTGTGCTTTCCAGGGAATGTACGATTGGAGCCTACCCATGCATGGCTATTCCCTAGTCTGTTCTCTGTGAAGCCTCAGAAGTGTCTGTCAGATCCTCTTCCCTCTAGTTACAAAATGGGGAATGTAGTTTAAATCTGAGCTCTTGCTTACAAGTACTGGTGCTTCTGTGACTTGGTTTCCAGCACCTGCTCAGACTTGAGTTACAATTGTCACAGTCATATCCTGACTAATATGTACCAGACTTCAGACTTGAGCTGCTTGTCATTTAAAAAAATAAAATTAAAAAAATTGCTGGGGTCCCCTAGTAGCAACTGAGTGAATGTGGCTCTGGAATGCCTGAATCTGAACTATGAGGCATCTGAAAAACACTTCAGAGGGCTGAAGTCTGCCCTGCCAACAGGTTACAGCAGCACTCTGAGCGTGTCTGTAAGCCTGGAGAAAACTTACAGGAGCTGATCTTCTGTCTAAGCCAGCAAACCATCTGGCTTTCATCGTCCACATCAAACACTTTAAAAGCTTCTTTTCTTCTAGAAAACACTGAGGCTGATGTAGAAGCTGCCCCAGGTCAGAACGAAGAAAAATCCCTGCCTGCTGCACCTGTTCCTAGCCCAGTAGCACCAGCACCTGCACCGTCCAGGAGAAATCCACCCGGTGGCAAGTCCAGCCTAGTCCTCGGTTAAACCTTTCCTTTCCTGACTGTTTTGAACTCGTGTCTTGTTTCTTTCCCCCATGCTTGTGAACTGCACAACTTGAGCCTGACTGTACATCTCGAATTTCTTTCATTAAAAAGAAGCACTTTATGTACTCCATCTTTTTTTGAGATCAAGGTTTTTTTCCACTTCTGTCCTGTGTTTCCCCCAGATCTACTGGAAGTGACATGAGTGTTTTCTAGTGATAGACTTGAGGGAAAGCTTTATGAAGTATAGTAATGTAATTCAAAGGAGAGTAGATTGGTTCTAAGTGTGCTTAGAGGGTTTTTGTACTGAGATTTTTTTAGAACCCCTTAGCTTTACAAGGGTCTAGAATCCTGGTTAAACAGGCCAGCAAACAATCAGCAAGAGCAGTCCCTTCCTCCACATGTGGGATTTGGGGATCTAAAAGGCTTCATTGACTGCATGTGGTAAATGCCTTGAGCCCTGCTGTGCCATATAAATCATAAAGTGGTTAGTGTACACCATGCTGCCTTTAAAAAAAAATTTAAAAATTAGAAAATCTTGATACTGGACTACTATGAAGCAGGGTATGTGCCAAATAGAGGGCTGATGACCAGAGAGCCGCCTGGCCTAATGCTAGGAGGGGATTTATTCAGACTTTATTCAGTAAAGGTGGAGTGGATCGTATAAATAAATAAAAATTACAGGGCATTTTTTTTACAACTGACTCAATGCTGTGCATGATCATGCTGGTGCTTGACCATGAGGTGAAAATCTCGTCCTTTAAAGTGTGTGTTGTAATTTCACAAAGCTGGACTGTTGCTTAAAAGTAAATAATATAGAAATTTTGAAGCAGTGTTTCCTGTGTGGGTTTTATTTCATGGGTTTGGTTTTGCTATGTTCTCACTTGTCCTTGTCTCGGCCAACATGCCCTACTCTGATAGAGGTGGAATGCAGCAGAGGTGGTGAGTTCTGGCTTGAGGTCACCATCATGTGCCATCTTCCCCTGAAGAAAGTGTCTGACCTCTTCATTTTTATCTCCTAGATCAGAGTGGAATATGGCTTGATATATATATATATATAAAAAAATATGCTTTATCCAAAATACTTTTTTCTCTCAAGAAAATAGAGGAAATGAGAGTTTCTTCTACTCACAAAAAAAAAAAAAATAAATAGACCCTAACAAGGGAGGGGGTGGAAGGGGAGACCAAGCCATGAAGTTCTGGAGGGGATCTGCTGCACGATAAGCCACAGCAGGATTGGTCAGAACTGGTGTGTCTGCTGGGGAGAGTGTGCCTTTTCCACCCTCCTCCTGGAAGAACCAGTGCCTAAAACTACCCTGACTTTCCACACGGGTTTTGGAGAAGCCCTAGCCTTAGGTGCTAAACCTATAAAACTGGATTTGCTCTACCGTGCTGCTCCTCGCCTACATCTGGGGGTGGTTGCTCCTTCCAGCGGCTGTTAAACCCGGTATGGCTACCGGCCGCATGTAAATCCTCCCTACCTGTTTTCTGGCCTCGGAGGAGGAAAATAATCAAATTCTATTTCCTTTGCGAGCCCCGCAACCTGTGGGACTTGTTAATGCTGCTTTAGGGGTGCCGAGACTTTGGCCAAGCGAGCGCCTTTCCACCCGCCCTCCCTTTGTCTGGGGGGGGGCGCGGCCGTCGCCGAGAAGCCTGACGAGGCTCTTGCCCGCTCTTCGCCCTCGGCAATAAACCCGGCCCCGGTGGAGCCCATCGGTGGAGCCCCCCCGTGTTCCCGCCGGGGTGCGGGCCGAGCAGCGCCGGCCCCGCTCATGCATATTCATGGTGCCGCGGGGTCCGCCCCGCGCCGGCGGGCAGCGGCGAGCCCCGGGGCGGCGGCATGGCCGGGCCGCTGCGGGTGCTGGTGGACATGGACGGCGTCCTGGCCGACTTCGAGGGCGCGGTGCTGCGGGACTTCGGGCGCCGCTTCCCCGGGGAGCCGCGGGTGGAGCTGGCGGCGCGGAGGGGCTTCTCGGTGCGGGAGCAGTACCGCTGCCTGCGGGAGGACCTGGGGGTGAGCGGCCGGCACGGGACGGCGCCGTGTTTACCGGGCTCTCCCTCCCTCTCTCGGGGGCGAAGGAAATCTCTTCCTGCCCACCGTGGATATGCAAAGCAGAGGGGAGGGTTGGTTGGGTTTTTTTTTTTTTAAGGGGTTCTACAATGGGTCGTTTCATGCTAGCAGCCTTAATTTGTATAGTAATAATTAGTACTTTCTTCCAGGAGGCTTGCCAGCCCTTTACAAAGAGTTGTGTGTGTGGGAATTGGGAATGAGTGATTCTGTCATAAAAATAACTGGATGAAACTATTCGCCGAACCATCTTCAGCTTGTTCTTTACCTCCTCAGGAACTGCCCTGCTATGCAGCAGCAGTAACAACTTACCTAAAGCGCTCTGAGCGCTCTGCCAGTGTTAATGCAGCTCCATAGCAGGGCAAGAAATAAAAATACTACATATGGGTTTTGTACAGCTAATACAGCCCCTTCTCTGTATCAGCCCCTCTGCCTGCTCTGACAAGCAAAGTGCGTGGTAGGTGAGCATCTGGGACAGTATGTAAAAAGCTTGTGGTACACCCTGCAAATTGTTGCTATTTTTAATGTTTGCTAATGACTGAATGAATACCAGACATTTGCAAGGCAAAATTAAAAATATTGTGAATCCAGACTTCACACTTCCTTCTGGTTACCGCAGGACAGTTGGAGACTCTCTAAGAAAACGAAATGGATGCTGATCCAGGCTGTGCCCTACACTTCCCCTGAGAAGTTCTAATTTTAAGATCCTGTACTGAGCCCGTAGGTTTTTTACCACTAAGAAATAACAGCTCACATTCATTTCCCTTGTGTTTATAGCGAGGTACAGGCTCCTGCCCAGTGTGACAGACGGGAGTGCTGCGTCTGGGCAGCATTTCCACAGGCTCCAAACTGACCCAGCTCTCATCGATGGCTGTTGATGCTCAAAACTTCCTGAAACTAGAAACTTGTAAATATAGGGAGTAGGCATGATGTGTTTATCATTTATATAAACGAGCATGATTTATTGCTTAAGTATTCCTTAAGTGAGTCCCATTTAGGTATAGTGGGACAAAAACATTGCAAGTAATTTAAGGGGTCTTGGATTTTTATTTGTTCTTAGGCGGAAGGTCTACGATCTGATCTGGAAGTTGCGTTCTCTTCTGTTTCTGGCATTCCCATTCCCTAATTTGGTTCATGTTCATCCTGTTCCTTCCCAGACCTTAGGCATGTCAATGGAATAACCAGATAACTGGTTTGAATCCCATGCAGATCAGCAGTGGCAGAAAGCTTTTATCTTACTGTTTGTTGTCAGCCTGGCTTCCTAAGGAAATCAGGTTTATGTAGTTGTGCATCTGTCCCCCTCTTCAGTAAGCTCTGGGTCTCTGGGCTATTCTGGGTACATTTGGCAGAACAAAGTTTTAAAGTTGTAAAGATTTGAAGCTCCTACAGGTTTTATGTAAATACCACAGCTGGTCAAAAGGAACCGGCTGCCCAGACACGGAGAGCAGCTTGTCTGTCCTGTGCCAGCGGTGCACGGGGCTCTGCGGGGCCGCCTGACTGTGCAGAGAAACCGAACCCACAGTTTGTCAGCTGTTGAAAGGAAGGGGAGCAGCCTGACACCGAGCTCTTTGTGGCAGGTGGCTGCTCGCTCTGCCCATGAACAGCCAGTGTGGTAAGATACTATGGTGACATGGGGTGTGGGAAGTACTGAGATAATGGTTTCCGCATCGCTCTCTTACTAAGATGCTTTGTTAGTGCTCAGCGGCTGCCTCTTGAAACTTGAACCATTACTTTGCTTTTTCTTTCCTTTTTAATTGTAAGTCGATCATTAATTTCACATTGTAAATCCATTTAATTTACAAAGTATTTTGCTCAAGACTTCCTTTACTGTACTTACCTAACTGGTCTCCTGTGTGTATAGCAATTTTGTTGATGGGGATTTATCTCCCAAGCGTTTAGGATGCGTTACCTGGCCCCAGACAGTTTCAAAAAAGAATTAAACATCTCCAGCGGTGGCAAAATTTTCTAGAGTTATCTTTAAGTATTGCAAATGGGAAAGCTTAGGGATAGATGTAATTCTTCCAGTTTTGTATCCAAGTTGTTATCTTGCTAATGGAAGTTGAAACATCCAGCAATGGTGGCATGAGAAGGAGGAAAGTAAATTGTTTTACTTTCTAGTCTCTTTTTTTGTGGGTGAGAAATGGCTTTTGGTTCTAAGAGACATCAAATCAAATTTCTTTCTCCAGCAAAGCCAGACTTTGGTGTGACATGGTGGAAACTTGCCAGTTTCTGGTGTCTTGCTGTAGGATAAAAGAGCTTTCAGACACAAGCCCTGATTCTGTAATTGAATCTCCTTGGGAAGAGCTCCAGGGAATTGTTGCTGAGATCAGTGAGGCTTTGCATGGAAACAGAGATCTGGGCAGATCTGATTGCCACATCTTCATCTAGAATCCTTAACCTCTTCTGATTTGCCTGTGAAATCAGGCAGTGCTTCCAAATTTCTGGCTGTTGATTTATGAGTATTTGTAAATTATGATAGCTGAGTGAGCACCATGACTTGGGAGACTTGTTTAATGGTGACTCCTTCTCACTGCTGCTTAATTGAAATGTTTTTTTATGTCGATGTTCCACTGGTGATGCGAGGAGACCATCAGCTGGACAATAAAGAAATCTTGTACAATTTCTAAGCAAAGGCTGCCAGCCTGCCTTTGAAGAATACTTAACAGAGAACTAAGTTTTCCAAATCATTTGCTGACATGGGAATCTACGACTTTAATGTGTGCAAGAAAAATGCTAGCTTGGCACCTCTGGAGTTCACTGTATGACCCCAGGGAAGGTAAGATTCATTTGTCTTAAGGTAGAATTGATACTGGAAGCTTAACCTCTCTGTCTGAGAATGAAATTTAGGCCTGGAAGAGGACTCAGCCCTTAATGCTGCTGGGATGGCCGCTGCTGCGGGTGCTTTGTCATGATGGGTTGTGTGATAAGGGGAGCCGTCTGCTGTGACCTGCACTGAAATGCTCTGGTTTAACCCAGGCACTGAACAGTCACCAGGTAGCAATTTTTAAAATTAACTAACCAGAGTTGGATTCAAACCAGTGAACTGCCTAATAATAAAAGGTGCAAGAATGTCTTATAAGTAAATTTAAAAAAAAAAAAAAAGGGCTGGAAGGACAGTCCTACCTAGAGGCACAGGAATTGCCCTGGAAATACTACTTTTCCTTTTAGAGATTAAAGATGCCACATATTAAATTCCTTTTACATTTCTGCACCATTTTTTAGATACTTTAGCCTGGGAAGACATTGCTCCTCCAGTAATCTTGTTTCTTTCGTACTTATACTCACTTAAAAATTACTCTAACTTTAGAGAGAACCTCCTTTCCCACTTGTTTATCATTCATTTCTCTGATTCATGTGGCATCCCACATGCATGTATCGAAGGTGGGTTTACCACTGAGAGCAGGTGCAGAAGGAAAAGGGATAAAGCTGTGATCCCCTTAATCGCATTGCTCAGTCCACCGCTGAGGTTGTGTGCTCTGAGTCAGATGAGGGGAGCAGTAGGTGGGACCCACCCTTATCACCACCGGGCCCAACCCAGCTGAGGCTCGCAGGGGTGCACAGGTCAGTTCACAAAGCCAAAGGTTCTTGCGGCAGCACAGGGATCCACCTCTGAATTTCCTGCTGCAGTCTCAGTGTTTTGAGTAGACTTTGCACAGATGTGTTATCGCAGAGGAGCAGCTGTCCATGCTGAAGTCAAGATCTGCTCCTTTAACAACTGTTATTTTAGTGTGTGATTGAAAATCGGAGAAAGCAGCAAAGAAATGTAGCTTCCCCAGCTCTCCCATCCTCTTCCTTCCCACTTGCTGAGTTTTTTCTGGTCTAAAAGGATTAACCCCAAAGTGTGGGTGTGCTGACCTGGCCCCTCTGCGGAGGATGGTAATTAGCATGGTCACCACATTGCCCTTTTTGTTCTGAAGGAAAAGAGGGCTACTAGATAATACATGTGTCTGCCCATTCAGCCCTGGTAAATTCCTGAGCCATAAGCAAATTTCAGTCAAATGCGACAGAAGACCAGAAGCCTCAAGCTTGTTCCTTTGATTTTTCACAAGAGTTAGTAGAGAGAGACCTGCTGGGGAGGGGTGAGGCGTGAGCTCTCCCTCTATCCGACATCAGCAAGCTGAGCTGTAGATCAGTGCTGTGTTTGTGGTGCTACTCATGGAGCAGCTCGCAGAAACAAAGCCAGGTCAGGATCAGCTCGCCTCCTCACTCCAAACGAGCTACCAGAGAGTTAACTCCTCATTCTTGTATGCCTGAGCTGGATTTTTCCTGGAACCATAAAGGTGAGAAACTTTATAATCCACTCTTGGTGTGAAGTACCACCTCACTCTAAAGCGCTGCCCCTTTGACAGCTGTTCCACACGGGGTGACTGGACAACTCAGGTAAAAGCACGGGAGTTGCTAATGGTCCTCCTGTCTCTTGCAGGCTAAGGTAGCCAGCATCTATGAATCGCCTGGCTTCTTTCTAGGGTTGGATCCAATTCCAGGAGCCCTTGAAGCCATGCAGGAGATGATCCACATGCAGGAGTAAGGACACTTTGCAGCCTTTTTCTATTCTCTTACACACCTTCCCCTGACTGCTAATGAAGGCTGTTTCTTTTCAGCACTGAAGTCTTTATTTGCACAAGTCCTCTCCGGAAATACGAGCACTGCGTCGTGGAAAAGGTGGGAGAGAATTTATTTTACTGGTTTTAATGCTGCTTTTGCAAGTCCTTGCTGTTTCATACCACCCAAGTTGGAGCCAGTCATTTGTAAAGACAGTAGCTGGTGCAGGCTGCTAGGCTTCCCTGCGATCCCTCTGCCTGAGGGGCACTGCCCAGGCACAGAGTAATAGCGCGGGACGGGGAAATCTCAGAGCGCCATGTGATGCCTTATTGCGGGGCACGTGAGCCCTGTGCTCTTGGAGCTGGCGTGTGACTGCTGCTCCAGCTGGGTCAGCAGGTGACAACAAAGGAACTGTAGTAGCAGGGCCCACGAGGGTGGGATATTCCCAGGGGATTCCACACTGGAGAATCCTCAATGACAAAACCTTATTCTGTCTAAATCCGGAGCCTGAGATACGGCTCTCCTGGAAGAGGCCAATGCTGAGTTAAGAGCAGGCTATAGGAATTAGGCCTGTTGGCCACTGGCACAAGAACGGAGAGGGGGGACCTTAATCACTGGAATGACTTAGATGGGCACAATCCACGTGCTCTGGGCAAGCAGCCAGTGCAGCTTGCAAACCTGACAATGATTAGGCACGGCAAAGGCAGCGCTGGCTGAAGGCTGTTAAAAGTACAGGTTAAATCTGTGTTCTGGGCCACAGCCAGTCACTGCGGCGGGGATTCGCAAACACAGATGTGGGTTTACAGGGGAAAAGATTGCTGCACTAGGCCTGATCTGACTTGAGCAATGTGCAAGCTGAAAGTACGACGGGATTTTCTCCTATCTTATTTCTTGTCTCTGCAGTATAAGTGGGTCGAAAAACATTTGGGACCCGAGTTTGTGGAGCGGATTATCCTAACCCGAGATAAGACCATTGTATCTGCTGACTTGCTGTTTGATGACAAGGATACCATTAAAGGTTTGAAAAGCATTTGCACCGCTTGCTGTTAGCTGGGGAGGGAAACCCCCCCCCGGCTGACTCCAGCTTTGCTGCCTTGCCCTCCTCAGGCGCAGAGCTGAACCCCAGCTGGGAGCACGTCCTGTTTACCTGCTGCCACAACAGGCACGTCCAGCTGCAGGCACCGCGCCGGCGGCTGCTCTCCTGGGCGGATGACTGGAAGGCCATCTTGGAAAGCAAGCGCAGGCAGTAACGCAAAAAGGAGACGCTTTGCTCTTCCCACTGCCGGGGAACCAGCTCATCTGCTGGCAGGGAGACCCATTCCCAGGAGGCCACAAGCACCGTCACTGGGGCAGGGGCACTGCAGGGGGTCAGTTGTAGTAAGAAATGAGCTGCCTCTGTTAGACGTGCTGCAGAGCTGACTCCTCTCCAGGTTTCTGGAAGATTGCTCTGCATTCAGTTAATCTCCATAGAGTTTTGGATGTTTGCTGTTGGTGAAGAGAAACTATAAAATTCCAAGCAGTTGTGGGGTTGTTTCTTGGTTGTTTTTTTTTCTTGTGTGCATGTGCTTTTAACCTCACTCCCATTTGTTTTGGGCTGACTGCGGCTGAGGGGAAAAGAAGGAGGAAGTAAAGCTCTGAAACTTGAACAGACACAGCGTGGGTGTCTGTCAGGGAGCACTGTGCTCCACAGCAAAACCTGGATTTTATGTATTTTAGCCACCCTGGCTTTTGGGATGCCTTTTGCATTACTGGCTGATAATGAAAGGAGACCAAGCTGGCTTCAATTTCTGGCCCATGTGCATGAGTAAGAGTGGGCGAAAGCTGTGCTGCAAGCACTGTAGAGGAGTATTTATGAGCTTATGCAAAACTGTTTACACAGCATTTAAGTTAATGTTTTATTAAGAGAAGGTTTTACAAGACAGCTGTTCTCATGACCCAGACTGCCATGAGCCCTTTTTTTAATCTTCACCTTTCTCACCAGTGGTAATGAAAGAAAAACAACTTTCCACTTCCTGACATATAGGATAGCTACAACCTGCCCTGTGTAGTGCCTGTACTGCGATGATAGGATGGCGTATTTAGTACCAATGGGATGCAGGAGGACTGCAAACTGCCAGGGCAGGGAAACACCTTCTTTCTTCTGCAGGAGAAATAAAGTTTATGTGACATTTCAAAGTCATTTGAGTTGACACTGAAGAGGAGAGTGGCAGCAAAACCAGCTCAGAGCTGGAGAGGATATAAGCTGCCCAATAACCCAAGCAGAAACCCCCCCAATTGCTGGGAGGGGTTATTTGTGCAAGCTGGGTGCTGGGCTGTACTTGGCAACCTGCTCTCCAACAGCCATGACCTGTTTTATTTTAAATATTTGCCTGCAGTTTTAGCTGTGCGCTTGGTCTGACTGACATGGTAGTGCTGTACCATCCCCTTTATTAACTAAAATCCAGTGCTAGTATGACCAATTTCCCTCTTTAACGTTGTTCTTGACACACTCTTGACCTGCTGAGCAGAATGTGGAGGCCTGGGAAAACAGAGGGAGGTCTCCCTCTCAACAACTGCGTGCTGTTCTGACAGCTTCAGTCCTTGGGGAGAGGAATCCCCACTGCTGTGTGTTTGCTCAGATTCCTGGCCTCTTCCACTTGCAGCGGTGTGCAGTAATCCTCCAGGAAGACGGTTGCCAGATTGCTTAGCCTTCTGCTGGCTGAGAGGGAGAAGCGAAGCATGCACTCCACCACTGGCAGAGCCGTGGTCTGCTGGCGCGACTGCGGCGTTGTCAGGTACATCAGTGTGGTGACTGCCGACATGACCGTCTCCTCGTTGGAGCTGGAGAGGCAGTTGATGATGGGCTCTACCCCATTCGCCTCCAAGATGTAGTCTTTGTTAGTTTTATCCAGGCACAGGTTACAAAGACCACCTGAAACAGCGAAAGAAAATGTCCAACACATGCAAGACAAACTCTTCTCTCCACACCCTCATCTTTTTCTTGCTGCTGATACCTCTTTTCTAATACAGAGATAAGCATCCAGATTTTCTGTGAGATTTGGATGGAAAATTCTTAATAGCTTCCTGGGCAATATTTTCTTGATTCTTTCCAGAGGATTTCCACCAAAACATTCCTCCTCCTGTATGTTATTAGAGGGCACTGTTACTGCTGGACATAATTGCTTCAACAGAATGAATTCCAGTATCACTTAACCCTAAAGGAGGCTACAAGCCAGCACTTTATTGCAGGTGTTTTAGAAAAACAGAATGGAGCTGACAGTACTAGCCAAGAGGCACAGAATGTCTGAATTCAAAACTTTTAAGATGCAGCCATATCCTGGTGTAGCTCAGCCACAAACCTTTAAAAATCAATATATATTTATTATCATCATCTCATGGAATGACTCACAATTAGGATCTGGCCCCTTAGCTTATGTTCAGGCCATGATGAATCACTATAAGGCAGTTCCTCAGAGGACTTACTCAAAAATTCCAAGTAAGTTTTCCAGAAGACTGGTTGTCAGTAGCAGAATAGTAACATTGGACCTGTACATTATACAGGACAAAGTTTATGTATTAATGACTGCTTCTCTATAGGAGAGATTTCCTTAAAAAGTAATTCAGCTAGTGTTTACTTACAGTCTGGGTAAAAAAAAAAAATATCCTTTCCAGAAAGCATCTTCTTTAAGCACAGCTGCTCAGTTAGGATGAAGGGGAGATGCCTTCCTCCTACCTCTCCCCATTCCACTCATTTTCCACTAAATGAGGCCTTACCAGCACAGCGTGGGGCTGCTCCTGCAGCACAACTCCCTGCCTCTCACAGGGGGAGGTTAACCACTAAACCAAAGTGTTGGGCCTGGCGTCCCCTGGCCTGTCAGCCCCTTACCAGGGTATTCAGGTGCAGCCCTTACCGATTGCAAACTCCACGAGGGTCTCGTTGTCTTCGGTGAGCATATCAAGGAACAGATCGAGCACCTGAAGTTGCCGGAGGTACTCGTAGTTTTTGGGATCATAGGCGAAGTTGGCCAGGTTCGCCAGTACCTGCTCCTTGGCCTCTGCAACAGAGAAGCGTCAGTTGTGTGAGGAAACACACTCGACATGAAGCGTGTTAGCAAGCAGCGGTGCCCGGGGGTTACCTGGGCTGTCTGTCACCTGGAACTCGGTGACGAGGGCCTGCAGGTACTCCAGCCGCCCCAGCTCCATCCCGGGCCCAGCAGCGATGCGATGCCCCAAGCTCAGCTACTAAGCGCCTGTGCCACACCCCGCGCTCGGCTCTCCCCTCCCCCGGGCAGTGCTTGCTCACGGCGAGGCCACCCCAGGGCCGAGTCCCGCGGAGTGGAGACGAACACGCAGCCTCAGCGACAGCCGGCAAGTCCCGCGGCCGCCATCTTGTGGGCGGGCGCGGCCGCCGCCATCTTGTGGGCGTGGCGCAGCGGGCTGTCGCTCTCCTCAGGCGGGAGGTGGCGGCGGCTCCTCCTCCGCGGCCGGTGGCTCCCGGCCTGCGGGGCCCGGGACCGGCTGCTGTGAGGCGGTGGCGACTGAAAGGCGGTCGGCTGCCGAGCGTGGGTCCCCAGGTGGGGCGTGGGGCGGCGGGCGAGGGGTGTTTCCTTCACCGCGGACCGTGTGACCTGTTACAGATTGCTGCGAATAAATGTGTGTTGGGATGATCGACTCTGTATTTCGGTACACAACAAAACTTTGATATTTAAATGCTTCACCCTGAAAAGGAGCTAACCTTTTCTCACTTGGTAGTTAATTACTTAAAGTTACTCAAAAAATTTTCACGTGTACATATTTTTTCCAGCTCAATTTCGATACTGCTGTCCTTTCAGGTTCTCCGGAGTTAACTGTAGCAGTGCTGCTCAGCGTGGATGAACCCCGACCTGCTGCCCAGGTTGGGGCTCTGCTGACCGGCTTCCCAGCCCAGGGATGAACCGGCTCTGGACCCAGCTCCTCGCTGGGCCTCGGTGTCTCTGGGTGGTGGGTGTTCACTGTGGTAAAATGTGAGATGTGCAAATGGCTGTGGAAGAGTGCAGGGATGGCTGGGGTGGTAGGGAGAGACGCTGGAGGGCATAAAGGTTTAGTTAGTTTCAGTTTTAATCACAGAATCATAGAATGGTTTGGGTTGGAAGGGACCTTGAGGATCATCCAGTGCCAACCCCCCTGCCATGGGCAGGGACACTTCCACTAGCCCAGGTTGCTCAAAGCCCCGTCCAACCTGGCCTTGAACCCTTCTAGGGAGGAAGTGGAAGGGATCGCAAGTCATGGGCTAAAGAAGGGCAATGGAAAGAGATTTTTTGCCTTTTGTAAAGGCAAAAGGATTAGAAGCTGAGGGAAAAGGTAAAAAGAGGGCACAATACATGCACGGTAAGATAAATTACCTATGGAAAAAAAAATGAAGTGATGCTAAGAAGTGAATTAAAACAGCAGCAGGTAACTCCACCCTGGTTGTACAATGCCCTGATCTAAGCACAAAGCCAAACAATTACATGATTCTGAACTAGCCCAGTCCAATGAAACCACTGTAAGTGCCACAAGTAGATTCAATTGTGGTTCATGTTGTGTAAATATATAAGGTAAAGTACATAAACATCATAAACCCGGTGGGGGGGTGTGGACTCTGCAGAAATTTGTGTTCCTGAAGCAATTAAATGCATGGAGGTTCTTCTGTAGATAAGCTGGCAAAGAGGCTGTGAGCAGATGTCTTCTGTATTATCTCAAATGCGGTTAATTTTTCATATAAAGCAAATTGAACATGGACTGATTGGCCAAATATGTGGCATCAGTGACAAGCATGTTGGGCTGATAATCTCTCCTACCACACAGCTGGGTGTAGTAAAATATCTGCCCATGGCCACATTAAATAGAAGAATGAGCAAAGAAGCTACACTGAATGCAGTAATGCGAAATCTTTTAACATTGCAGTGGTGTGGGAAGACAGAGAATGTGAAAGTGAAGATATTTATTTCTACCTGGTATAAAAGTTTAAGCCAAGTCTGTGCTAGCAACTTCAACTCATCATAATTATCAGCTGAAGTTGATGTGTGTGTATATATATATATTTGTGTATGTATATCTGTATATGTGTGTATATATTGTATATATATGAAAATGATTAGCAAAAGTGCCACAGACTGCTTTTATATTAGGATGTTTTGCTAGTGTATTAACAAATCCCTTTTAATGTACACCTTTGTAAGTGGTAAGTGTTGACATACTTTAAAGCCACATCTGTCATTACACAGAAAGTGAATGACTAATGTGAGAAAGGAGAAGAGAAAGTAAACACAGAGGAGCTAGTCAATACAGAGAGAAGTTATTAAGGATACTGGGAATGACTAATAAGGGGTGAAAAACAGTATTTAAAGAGGAAAAATACAATGACTTCTGTTTGCAAGTACTACATTTGTGGTCGGTCAGTATAATTTTGCATTCATAGAAGCAGTAGGAACTTTGTCCCCGAGTGGTTTCACAGCCAGTGGTGTTTAGAAAAGGCTGGTGTCTGTGCTGGCTGAGTTTCAGGTGATGCGTCTCCAGGTCACGCTATTCAGTGTGTGGCAAGAAGAAACCAGGAGGAGAGGAACCTGTACTTGTCTTCCTGGGAACTGCGAGCTGTGCTCCTCCTAGCCTTTGTCTTGCACTGAATTTAATCAAAGCTGGTTAAGAGATGTGAGAAACATTTTACATTTAATTTGGTGTGTTGGAGCTGCCTCCTGGAGGAGAGTTTGATAACATCCCCTGGTTTTGTAGTCCTTGGAGATTTTCTGCAGGAGTGGCAGACCATGCTAGTGCTGATTACATGACTTGCTTTGTTACCAGCTGTGTGCTTGTTGTCTTTGTGCTGCCTTACTGCCGGGAGTTTGTCCTGATCATCCAGAGAGATCACTTGGCAGTAGGCAGAGTTGGCTGTTTACTCACCCAGTATTGGCTATATTGTTTAATCATCTGAATGCTCCAAGCACTTGCTGTTTGCCAGAATAGTTCGCACAAAATGGACTAGTAGAGCTGGGGTATTTATTCACAGCTCCAGGGGCTAGTCTAGTGACATTGATAGCATGCCAAAGTTAGAATTCAGTGAGTTTTCATTTCTAGTAGTTAACGTTTCTTCTCTTGCAGTTACTAGCCAGGTCTGCAAACAGCATGCCAAACTCTTAATTTAAGTGATTTTGCACTTCCGAGGTGTTTCAGAGCGTGTAAGTTTACCGTGACCTTTCTTTGGGTTTTTATTAAACTTTTCCAAGAATTACATTGGCAGAGTATCCAAGGATCACGATCTTGCAGTATTTCAGTGTGAACTTCCTGGTAAACGTTTCATTACAGTAAGGAAAGGTGCCTGTTGCAAAAATGCTTACGTTGCAAGGTTAATGATACTTTAAATGATAAAGGGAGCATGAAGGAGTAAGAGAGGACTAGGGGAGTGAGGGACATTTATCTCTGGTCAATTTGTGTTGCTCTGCTAGTTCTCAGAGGTTTATTACCTGGCTGAAGTATTAGTGTTCGTCCATAATGAAAGCCAGGGTTATTTTACTGTCTGTAGGTGTTAAAAAAACTGCTTCAGGCGGGTTGTGGTTGCCTTGTGTAATGGGACGACCTTAAACTAATGAAAGGAACTTTTATTGCTTTATTTTTCTTCTGGGCCTCAAGATTCTTAAGGTCTGAGTATTACTGCTCTTGTACTATAGCTCTGAGGGGGAATATTTATTATACTGTAGCATGCTCAGTATGCACGGTCCCTTCAATTACACTTTACAAAGCTCCTGCTCAAGGCAAGTTGGAGTTCAGGTTGAAAAGAGAGGTAGGAGAGGAGAGCTGTGGAACAGGAGAGGAGAGGGTTAGTTTTCTCTATTATGGGAGCTCAGACATCCTATTTATCTGTGGAAACACAGCCTAAAATGTTACCTCTTCTCTCTCCAAAATTTGTTTCCGACCTGTGGGTTGTGGATTAATGCTAAGGGGTCTGTGGAAAGTAACCAGGGGAGACAACCCTGTTTTCAGGCATCTTAAATTCTGTGAGGCTGCTAGAAAGTTTTTAGTCAACAGGTTGAGAAATGTTAAAATAATGGATTTGTGAATTCAGTGGGTTTTTTTCCCCATAACATCTCTCTGACTCTGCAAATAAGTCCCAGTGACCCTGGTGTTGAGTTTGTGAGTATCAAAAAGCAGTTCTATAATGCACTCTCCTAACTTTCCGTCCTATCTTGCACTGCTGTGCACAGCTGAGAAATAGTCGAAACTGATTTCTTTGCCATGGTGTAGGAGGAGCCTTCAGTTGGTGTGTCACCTTCAGTTGTGTCACCTTCAGTTGGTGAGTACCCTTTATTTTTCCCTCCCTTGCATCTTGCAAGCATGCATTAGACTATCTATTTCCCTGCTTATGAGCCAGCTAGGGCTAAAGCATTGCAGATAGAGCAGTTGGCTACACCCAGGAGATGCATTCTGTTGCTCCTTCAACTAACCTTTGTTTTCCTGTGATAAATTTTGATGGCTTGTAGATTAAACCATATCTTGCCTGTTTTGCTGAGGACATTTTTAGCAGTGGGAGGATTTGGGACAATATGACCCCATATTTCTGGAAGAAAACAGAAAGGGAATGTAGAAAGGTGGACAGAATTTAAAATTTAAGAATTACACACAGAAAAAATGGCAATCTGTTCAGCTGCTTAATTGTTTTATTTGTAATAGCTAGAAGAGGTTTGGAACTTGATCCCTTTTCATTGCTGGGTTTTTTTTTTTGAGAGGGAGAAAGCCCCATCTTTCTCCTAGGAATGTACAGCAGTCATTGTTTCAGTAAGCTGAGAAGCACCAGTCTCTGTTTACTTTGTAGTTATGGACCATGTAAGCATTACACAAGTTAATAAACACGTGTGACGAGAGATTAAATATGTATGTCTCTCACTAGTCATCTTATTTAAGTATACGTTTGATCAGGAAATGCAAAGGCTGCTGGTTCAGTAATCCTAGAGCAGTACTGAAGAAGATACTGAGCTGTGGGAGCAGGAACCCTTCTTAAGGACAGATACCTCTTCCACTGTAAAAGCCAGCTGTGAAGCCATTATAGTCTCTGAAGACCTTGGAGTCAGTTTTCCAACGGTTTCATCCAGTGTGGGTTTTCTGGTTGGTTTGTTTTGTCTGGGGAGCCCACAGCTCTAATGAAAACTGTGGTTTTGTTGCTAGGAATTTGATATAACAGTTCTCAAGATAAGCACTACAGCCGAGTTGAAAGCTGTTACTTCTTCCATTTCACTCCCAGTTTATGCTTTCGTCTTTCTGGTGGTTCTAATGTGTTGAGTAATCTTCATCTGTAGTGCTTTGTGAGCTGTTATCTGCTTCTGTCAGATCAGGAATGATGCAGAATCTAAACAGTTTGCAACTCGAGCCGATGCCTAGGGAGGCTAGAGGCCAATGCAGCTATCATCTTAGTACCTACAAGTGTATGTGCCAGGAGTGTAGCAAGAAAAGCCACTTACAGTCAAGGCTGTATGGATATGAAAGCCAGTAACACTGACTTTTCTCAGTATACTTTTCCCCACAGATTTCTTTGTAAGTTATGCTTGTGCTTATAAGGAATGTAAGCTATACTTGTGCAAACTTCTCTATAATGAGAATGTTGGTGTAATTAAGTCTGAGAATCTAAAAATAAATTCATTTACACAACGGGGAACTATAGTGGCTTTGAATTTGGCCCTATATAAGGATGAATACGCTTATTCTTATGTCTAGTAACACCTTTCCTGCCCCCTTCCCCCCCCCGCCAAAAAAAAGGATCCCAGTTAATGCTGTGTATTTACAGAAGCCATGAACCCTGTTTTATGATATATCAAAAAGCACTTGAGATATTACTAGTTATACAAAGCAGGCACTCTTAAGGTTTGGGGTTTTTTTCTTTTTGATGCAAAGTTGAATCTTTGAGGCTTTGAAAATGCCCTTGGCATGAAGAACTCATGTATATACCTCATAGGAGAAAATATTTGATCTTATTAGAGACTTGGCTGAGTTCTGCAACCCATGCAGCAGCCTCCATATAATATTTAGAGATGTGGAAAATAATAACACGCTTCCTGTGGAAAGTGTTTGTCTTGCCACCCCCAACCTGGGAAGCAACCGGGAAACTTCATCTAAGTCTGCACCAAAATTGCACATTCAGACGAGGCAATAATGCTCCTTTGTGAAAGAACTACCCTCATGCATAGCCATTAATACGTATTGCCCAGTGCTACCGACTGAAACGTGCATCTGAAAGTCCAGTGGCTTCTTAAAGGCACTGACTTAAACCAATTGAACTGACAGAGCTTTTGTCTCTCAGCGCTGGTTACCATGGCCGTTATCCCATGGTTTGCTTTAGGAGTGCACAGTTCTCTTTGTCCCTCGGCTCTTTGGCTGGTGCTGGGTCCGGGGCTCAGCCTCTGGTCTGGATCACTCACTTGGAGTCTGACACGGCCCCGTGGAGTGGAAGTGCAGGGCAGAAGGATGACGACAGTTGTGGAAAGGAGACGGTTGTTTTCTCATCTGCCATCAGTGCTGGGCCTCGAGTAGCTTTGTACGGGCCACATAATCGTTTGTGTTCCTCTTTTTATTTTTTTTTCTTCTTTTCTTTCTTTTCATATGCTTGTGATGTACACGACAGCTGGAGGGGACTGACTTTCAGACTGTGGTTCAGTTGGCATTTCATTGTATTCATATCTGGAGGCATTATCCAAAGGTACTTTTGAAGCTTCTTTCAATTTGTTTTTTTTTTCCAGAGCACAGAAACTGAGCCCCATGAATAATGCAGCTGATATCAGAAAGAAACTGGAGTTGTAGAAGACATAGTGGAAATCACTAGTTATGTCTACCAGCAGACCTGAAAGAGAAGCCATAGCTTAGTCAAAGAGAAGATGCATACTAAAGGCAACTGGGTGACATTTACATAAATGTTAAACCTAAATCATTCAGCAAACTGCCATATACAAAAGATAAGCTCTCTAGATTCTAGGCGTTGTTTGTTTTTTTGTAGTCACCACTGAGATGATGTTTCTGGTTCCGTATCAAGTATTTCTCAATACACAGAGAAATCCGGAAAGAAAGAAAATTATAACTGAGTAATTTAACACTAATGTTTGAAGTGGAAAGGTGATACTCAGTTCAAATATATGATGGCTTCTATAGGCTGCTTATTTATATGGAAATATTGGAATAATGTTTATTTGCTTGTATTCTTCAGTAGAGATTGGTGATGTTTCTTTTCATAGTGCACTTTTCTTTAGTAGATTTTAGGACTACAAATAGAAATGGTACTGCTTTTACTGTACTTTGTTTTGCCCATCTGCCACTCCTATCAGACATGTCCAAGAAGAGGCCTTTTTTGACATTTGAGAAAAGTGACTGACACACTAATGCCAGGGAATACCATGAAATATGGTGCATGGTATCATCCCATTCTCAGAACATTTTCCTGCTGAATAGCACACAATTCATTGTCTGGAGAAGACAACTAAAGCCTGAATTGAGGATTCATGCTCAGGTTCACATTTCTTGTTTGTTAGTCTTTTGGATTTGCTGCTGTACTGCAGGAGCAGGTGCATCTTGGACAGGTCTCTTAGTGGCATTTGGAGTGAACTGTGAAATCTGTGAATAATTTATTGGATTTGGGGTCATAACTAGCTCCTTTCTTGTCTCCAGAGAAAAATTAATACACTCCAGAACAGAAGCTTTCACTATAAGGCTCTTGAATAATGTAGGACTGGTAATAATTCTGATCGCAGTTGGTTTGTTTAATGGGATGTTCACAGTTCCTTGAGACTTCATAGATAAAACAATGTAAACTGGGAAAGCAGTGAAAGAGTTCATAGACAGCCAGATCCTTCCACAGTAATTCCTCTCTATGTCTTGCCACTCACTGGAAAAAAGCTGTCATCACTCCCACACCTAGCAGAGCTGCCTGCCAAGTGGGTAACTTTTTCACTGTCTGCTGTTGCTGCAGTGACACTTGGGCAGCTGCAGAAATGACCCACCTTCAGCTGCAAGAAGGGGATGAGTGTTCCTTTCCGACTCTCCCTTTGATATTGCTCCCTTTGCATAACTCACCTGCTTGCATGGGTTTGGAAACTCCCTTATTTCTCTTCTTTATGCTCCCAAACACTTGTCACCAGTGTCTAAACAACCAATTTTTCCCCAGCCTGCTTTAACAGCCTCTCACCTGTGAGAGGGGGCCCGATGAGGAGGGTGGTACTCTCCAGGATGGTGAAGAGCCCTAGAGCACTCGAGAACCTGTCCATCTCCACCACGTCCATCAGCACCTGGAAGGTGAGTGCCCCGATGCCACTCATGGCTATACTGAGGATGACGCAGTAGACGATGAGCACACTGAACTCAGCTGAAGTGATGCAAATGAAATTGCTCAGCCCGCAGAGGAGCACAGCCAGGCTGAACAGGTAGATGCGTCTCCCTGTGAAGACTCTGTGTCCTGAGAGCAGCCCTGTCAAGGGGCGTATAAAGATGTTGATGAACCCGATAACGGAGATGAGGAGGGCTGCCCTGCGTTCCTCCACCCCGTTCTGGATGGCATAAGGCACAAGGTAGACATGGGGTAATGCAAACCCCATCATCATCCAGGTCACTCCAATAGTGTAAATCTGGTAACCTTTGTTTTGACAGAAGATGTCAAAAGCCAGGTACTTCTGCAGCATCTGGAAGCATGCGGTCCTTCTGGTTTGCTGCTGGAGCTCGGGGTGGGGAGAAGATGCTCCGTTGGACAGCTGTGCCTCTTCTGCTCTTCTCCCTGGCTCCTCTCCAGGCTTGGGTGACTGTAGTGGTGACCCTGATGCAAGCTGAACTGGTCTCATGATGGCTCCACAAACACAACAGTTCAATAGTATTCCTCCAAAGATAAGAAAAGTGTTTCTCCAGCCCATCTCATCCAGCAAGTATTGAGAAAGCAGCGGCCACAGTGTGAAACCGAGAGAGACGCCAGTGGATGCCATGGCATTGGCCAGCGTTCGCCACCGTACAAAGTAGTAGCCCAGTGCAGTCACTCCTGCCTGGAAGCTGAAGCACGATCCCAGACCTAAAGGTAAGATATAAAAGAGAAAATGGCAGTGTGTGGTCCCTCTGCGTTGTCTTGAAGGGTGAAAAGAGCCCAAACCCAGGGTGTACCCACAGATGACTTCATCTGCCACTGAACCATTTCCTCACCTGCCAGGCTGCACAACCCCCAGTGATTAATACTCAGAAACCCCACACAAGGGATGAAGAAGGATGTTGTGTGTAAATTAAACTACTTGTGTTCTTGGGTATGCTAAATATACTGATCTAAGCTGACATTTGTCTGGGGCACACTGCCATTCCTAAAATTGTTATGGAATTGTTCATTAAAAACTTGGTTTTTATACTGCGTGCAACAAGCAGTGCTGTTTTCCTGACACTTCCGTCAGGGCTCAGGGAGTTACTTGTTTTTCTCTCTATGCAGTGGACACAGCTTAGCTTGCAAGATCCAACAGGTTTAGTCCCAAAGTAACCTGGCTGAAGAAATTAATTTCTCTGTGTTAGAAAAAGCTGATTTGAACATCAGTCACATAGGAGAAATATTTGGAAAGGAAAAGTTCCCATCTGTTACTTCTGTTCAAAATCAACACGTTCTTTTGTTAGAAAAAGATATCTCCACATTTCCCCAGACTGGGAGTGGTGAAATACAAGCCCAGGGAATTTGGGAAGGACGTTGTCCCAACAAATTATGTTCCAAGATTGGAAAAAACCCTCCCTTCTTCAAAGACAAAAGGCTGAGAAGTTACTAAAAAGAACAGACATCTTTGCTCTCCATTTTGCCCTCTGGAGACCTGTAGCTTTTTCCAGAGAAGCACTTTCCAGTGAGCTTGGCTGGATGAGGTGTGTGTTAAAGGGGTGTGAAGGGCAAGTCTAGCTGCTATATGATTCCTGCTGTGCTGTGGGGCTTTTGATTTATCCTATGTCACAGATGAATGGAAAATGTGAGCACTTAGTCGGGACTCTCACCATTTCTCGTCTCTCAAGTCAAGCACAGCAGCTGGGTTTTCCTGCTGTTCTTTGGTACTTACCAGTAATGAGGCCAGCTGTTAAGTAAAGCTGGCTGATGGACTTGCAGAAGGAGCTGGACACCATGCCCACTCCGCTGAGCAGGCCCCCCAGCATCACAGCAAACCTGCAGCCAAATCGCTTCACCAAGATGCTGCAGAGGGGCCCTGGAAGCAAAGAAACAAAAGGGAAGCAGTTAGGGAGGAAAAAAATACTTTGTACCTGCTGGGCTGCTGCAATTATCAAATGGTTCAGACTACAGACCCTGAGGATTGTCCCAGCAGCATAACGGAGTAGGGAAGCCAGGAAGAGAAAATATATCCCCTGATCCTCCCAAGTGCATGGTCAACTTGTTAGCTGAGGGGAAGGCTCATGTGATCTGCTTGGATTTTGGCCATCGAGTGGGATTTCTAAGCTTCCCTGTGATGGATTTTAGTTAAAACTCTTGGAAATGGAATGGAAGAAGCACCTTCAAGTGTAATTCCATTTTCACATGATATAAATTCTGGGAATGATTTGAAAAAGGAGAGGACTTGGATTTCTGTGACTCCGAGTAAGAGATGCTAAGCAGGGTGATACTTCTGTTTGCATATTTCCACTCTCATTTCACTGTTTTTCAGATGTTCTGCCACAAAATCTCCTAAATTGCCCTTGGTGTCCTGCTACCTTGGTGCAACTCTGTGCAAGAGAAGGCAGATTGACTCTGAACTAGATCAAGAACGGAAGGAAAATAGACATCATTGAGGAGGATTATTTGAAAACAGCTGGAGAGGTATATTCATGTCTGCATGGGAATCGATCTGAACTTCAGGCAGTAGCATCCAAGCTGCAGCTTGTGGAGTCTTGCAGCTGTTCTGCAAGTCATCTTCCCCAGGAAAATAATAAGATGTTATTGTCAGCACAGCTCTTCGCACATGCCTGTCCTGGCATACCCGGGCAGGGGTGGGTAGGTTTAACTGTGTCCACTTCCAAGAGGACACAAGCCTAGAAGCAGACCATGCACATCCTGGTGCCCGCTCCAGCACAAACACCTCAGAGGTAGGAGCGAGACCCAGGTGGTTCCGATGGGCCAGAGCCCAGCTCTGCCCTTCTTGGGCAGAAACTTGCATTTTAATGGGTACCTACATTGCTGGCAGGCTTTAATAGGAAGGAGTTCTGTTACTTCATCAGAAAAAGCAATGAACAAATAGGCATGGAGGTGTGTGTTTAAGGTCAGTTAATTCTTTAAGTTTCATAGACTTTTGATGAATTCCATGAGATTGTGGTAAATTACCAGTTTGTTAATGTCATTTAGCATCCTTCATTTTGGGGTAGGAAAAGATTAGTCAGACCTGCAGACATCAGTGGGAAACATGCTTCTCTGCATGGTCTGGCAGAAGAGGATCTGAAGGTAGAGTTTCTTCTCCCGTTCCTTTGAGGATCCTCAAAGTTTTCCAGGTTTTATTATTTTTTCCCTCTTCTGAACACTTAAGGTTATACAAGCAAATGCAAAATGACTGTAAGCTCCAGAATTAGGAGTCCATCAGTGTAGAGAAAATAACCTGTGGCATATTTGTGACCTAAATCAACATCTGGTTTGAAACAAAATCCACATAGTCAAGTGAACAGTGGAACATTATTAAAATGAGGAGTGCAGCTGTCTGTATTTTGATCTGCTTGGGAGATTTTCACCTCAGACTTCAAATGGCCTTTGAAAAAGTGTTCAGCAAACTGGTGACTGGATTATTTTTCCTCCTGCTGAAGACATTAAGGATGGTGCTGTTGTTTAACCAACCCAAGCAGCCAGAAGTCATAAACTGAACACTCAAAAATAATGAGTTTGGCTCTAAAAATCATAAGAGTTTTTCATTATTTGTTCCTGTTAACTTGCTTTCTAGGTTTCAAACATTATTTCTCACTTGCCTGGGGCTTTTGTGCTTTTCTTCACAAAAATATCAACAAAAGTGCTGCATTTGTATGAGTGTGAGTCCAGAGAGTTACGTGTGCATGAATATCTGGAAGCAGGACCCTGTAAGGGTCTGACCTCCCCTTTTGGAGCCAGCCATAGGATCCTGAGGTCTCTCAAATGATTTTTTTAACAAAATAATCGTTAATAGCTTTTACCTGGGAACATAGCATGGGTAATAAGATATGTTTGGCTTAACTAAGTTGTGAGCTATTGTTTTCACTTGCCCTTCCCTGTTCCCTTTCATAGCTCTGCTGAGCTGAGGTTAGCTCTCCTGCATGGGACCTTCTCACTGCACTTGACCACTCGGAATGGGCTGCTCTGTCCGTTCCCCTTCCTGTTTACCAATTTTTGCAACAAATAATTTCCCCCCCCCTTTTAATTCCTCTGAATTAAAAAGAATAAAGGAGAAGAAAAAAGAGAAGCACCTTTAAGAGACACTGGTGACATAGCAAAATGCAATTTTGGAGAAGGTTTAAGTGCCAAGATGATGGATGTAGCTGAGAACCTGAATCAAAGAGAGCCTGGCCCACCACAGAGGAGGTCAGAAGTCGCAGCAAAAGTCATACGTGCTTGGCCGGAGAGAGAGTCTTTTATCTCTGTTTTTTTGATGTTTTTTCTTCCTGGTTTATGGTTGTGTTACTCCTGCCTTATGCTATTGAGGGACAAGAACAAACACTCTTCTACTGTAACAGCCTGCAATAGGAAACATTAACTGGCAAGCAAAGTAACAACTCTCTTGTAATTCACTGGCTATGCCCTGATGGATTCTGTTAGTAAATATAATTAACATGAGGCTATTCTTTCCTTGTCTAATTTGTAACTTTTGGATCTATTTATTTGCTGTCCTTTGTATTACCTTTTACTGTGGTTCCGGCCTCCTACAAAACAATTACTTCATTAAAGAAGATAGGATAGTTGATATTTTATTGCAGATACTGCCAGACTTGTCCTTCCTGGACATGTTGGGACTGAGCTGCTTCTGTGACCATTTCCCAGAGCCAGCAGGTCCTATTTGGCTCCTTCCCACTAACCACAGCAGGGCCACAGAGGATGGTAGGCAGCACAGGGAATGCCCAGCAGTTTCCAAATCCCAAACCCCGAGGACGCTGCTCTATTTCTGCTGATCTTCAGTGATAATTCCTCCCCTCATTGCTTTCCCTGAAGTCTCTTTCCATCCTCACCTTCCAATTCTGGACCCAACTGCTTCTGCGAAGGTGCAAACTCTCTCTCCCATGTCAGGTGGCTGTCAGCCAAGTCCTGTGCAGGAGACTGAACCTGCCACAGCCTTCACGTTAGCATGACTCAGGGCTCTGCTTTTCTTTTTTTTTTTTTTTCCTTCAGTGTCACCTTTCACCAGTATAGGAAGCGGGCAGGTATGAACTCAGGGAGCAGCTCAGATACGTGGATGTCACTGGATATTTTGCTTCTTTTGCCTAGGTGGGGTTTGGGGAGCCTGTTTATCAGATAAGCACAGGAGTTGCACATGGAGGGGCCAGCAGTGACACAAACCGCTCATTGGGAAGTCCCCAAGCTGCTGCGGATTTGTTTTTCTCTTCTATGCAGAAATATCCATCTGGGTGGGGGATCTGGGGACCCTGTCCTGTGCAGCTCCCACATTTTCTTTGGGAGAAAAAACAGTGATTCACTCCACTATCTGCAAAGCACAACCCTCCTTCCGTTCCTCTTCACCTGGAGGGTGCTGCCTGACCCACATTCTGCGTTAATCCAGCTATGCTCACGTCCACCCTGATGCTTGCTTAGGTGTGCACTTTATGTCACCACCCAAGGAGTTGCTTTTAACACTCTGCTTCAGCTAGCAGCCTGGAGGAGCTTTGCTTTTGGCATCTTTTCAGCCACAAAGAACACAGTTGTCACGTGGCACACAGAAGATGTGCTCTCGTGGACAGAAGATGAATCAAGAAAGCACCCAAGTTCCAGTGCTACCTGCCGGCTTATTCAAAGAGCTGCTGTGGGAAATAATCAAGTTCTCGTTGGTCTGGAGAAGCTGGGCTGAGAAAGGGATTCACCTCCTTTGAGCAAGGGTCTTGGTTGTCTCTTAGAGTGGCAAAAGAGAGCTTGGTATCTGTGGACACTGATCTTTGGACTGTGTGATCAAAGTGGCTGGGAGATGCTGTGCACTGCCAACCAGCCAGTCTGCTCAGACCTCCCAGTCCCTTCCACCGTCCGCCTTAATGAAATGTTAAAAGTGCCCTCATTGCAGCCCCTCATCAGCCACACAGCCGCAGGAGGTGGTGGAGGGCGTTCCCTGCAGCCACTACTTACCGCCTCCGTGCAGCACGGCCACCATGATGGATGGGAACCATGACGTCTCGCTATTGCTGGCCTGGAACTCATGCTGGAGGTCCGTGAAGAAGACACCGATGCAGGAGGGGAAGCCCAGTGTCAGCCCCTGCAGCAGCACTGCAGCGAGCAGGACCATCCATGCCCATCCTCGGTCCTGGGGCTTGGCAGCTTTGCATGCTGCTGCTCCTCCTTGGGACATGATGGCTTCTTTCTCCTCCTAAGCCAGGCTGCTGAGGAAGGGAGTGCAGCTACCATGCAACCCTCAGCCCAGCGAACGGACCTACAGAGAAGAGCTGACGGTATTCCCAAGGCTCAGAGCCGCCAGTGTGTCCCACACCTTTTGCAGCTGACACTCTAGACTTCTTGCTCTGCATTTCTTCTAGCACCTCCCTTCCTTCTCGCTGCAGGATCCTGGAAGCAGATTGCTTGAGAAACAACTGCCTTCCCCTTTTATATTTCACAAGACTGTGACCACAGCCAGGTACAGAACAGGACCACACCTCCTCTGAGGTATGAATTGGCCTTACCTCGTTCCCGCCCTTATTTTCCCTTTCACCTGCTTTCATCATACGGAGTCCCCTTGCTGGCAATTGCTAAGGTCACTTAGCCCTCGGTCTGAGAAGAGAAGGAAAAACTCTCCAAATGCCAAGAAAAATAGAAACATATAAAGCTTGCATGTCTCAGCAGAGCTCAGTGTGAACCTTTCAGGAAAGCTGCACCTACCTACAAAGTGCTAGTGGTGAAAAAACATTTTTAAAGCCGTTAATTAGTTAGGATCCAGTGATTGCAGGTAGGCTTTTACTCTACCTCTGTTTAGATTTAGAGCTGCTTCTGAGAGATCCCAGTTTTGATTTCTTTGAGACTGGCAGCACCAAACATATAGCAACAGCATTCCCCGTCCTCTCCACGTGAATAAACACACATTAAAAAATATCTTTGGCAGCTGAATGAGCTCAAAAAAAGTGCCCATAAGGTCACTGCACAGTGCAATATTTATTTAACACTCAAATATTGCTAAAACCATAAATAGTCCCTAAAACCAATAGCCCCTAAAACAATACCTACATCTGAGTTTTGTGTGCAGCTTTAAAAATGATTAATAGTTTGATCTCACTCACTATTTAAAATTCGCCATGGCGACACACTCAGAAAGTTAGTTTCATACCTCAGGCTGAGACTGGAATTGGTCAAACGAAGGGTAGCGAGCGCGTGGCTGCGTGCGCGGCGCGGGCGGCTCAGCCCCTGTGTGCGCAGCCCGGTCAGCTCATGGCCCACGGTTAGATGCTTCTGCTTCAGTAGCGACTAAAAGCTTTGATGGAGTCTTTTGCAATATTAACCTAGGCATCACTTCTGTAAACAGGGCTCTTATGCTGGCTGGCTCACAGCCAAAAAAAAAAAAAAAGGCCAGGAGCAGAGGGGGCCCGTGGGAAGGGGCTCTGAGATGCAAATCACGGTGGTGGTGCTCAGCACACTTTAATCCTTTGTCCACTTTAGCTGGGTGCAGATAATGCAACTAATTCAAGTGCTTGTCTCTCTGGTGTGAATTAGCTGGATGACAGCCTAAAACCTCTCCCCGGCAACAGCAAACCTGCAAAAAAAGGCAGAAGCACAGCTCCTCTCTGTTCCCAGCTGCCCTGTCCAACTCTTGAGTTTGTCCAGCAGATTTCTGGCTCCCCTCACATCTGCCTGTGCGCCTGCTCCCTGGGGAGGACTCTGCAGTGGGGCTGCAGACCCCATGGCTCCCGTCCACCTTCCGCCCCTGGCTCAGGTCACCTTTTCCCCAGGCAGCCCCACCTGCACAGTCGCTGCAAGGACCCTGTAGATGTGCTGCCAAGCACCGCATGGCCTCCTCGCTGCCTTCTGCCTGCACAAAGGTAAAGGAACAAGTTTGTTCCAGCGCTGGCTTAGCCGGCTGTGCCACACCAAGCAACAGCAGCACCACAAAACCTTGGTTTAACCCTTCCCAGGGTACCCAGATAGGATGGAAGGTGCAAACGTGGAGGGCTATGCGTGTTTTCGTGCTCCTATGGGCTTGATGTTCTCAGGCAACCTGCTCCTGGTGTCAGCAATGAATGTGAGAGAGCAGGGACATCTGTGAAACACAGGCAGATTTTCACACGCACATGATCATTTTGTGCTAATAGCATTGGGAACAGGATTGAAGTTCACAGCAATAGCCACACCTGGGTGCCTACTGCAAACAGTGTGCTTTTGTTGGGAGCAGATGAACCAGTGCAAAGGTGTTTCCCTCTACAGCCCGTGCAATGCCTGGGGATGGACAGGTGCCCTGGATGGGACAAGGAGGAGCACAGTGCCGGTTTCAATCTTTCTTTCTGGCCACTCTCTGCCAGTCACTGTCTGCCCCAGTGAACTAATTCTCTCTTGTTCAGATCTGAATGTTTCTTCTTCCTCCAGTGACTCCCAAGACACCAGTATTCAAGCCTTACTGGATTTTCCTATCTGTGATGGAGCAGCAGTAGTAGTTGTTTATGGCAGCAGATCAGGAGTGCTCACACAGTGATTCTCCCTTCTTCTTCTGTGCCTCAGTTTCCCTCAGCTGTGATGGGGCACAGGTACCTGCTGGGATAAGAACACCTGGCAGGGTTGCTGGCTGCTCCTTGCAAGGGCCGGCAGCCTTTTATGCTAAGAAACACAAGGGCCTGAGGCATTTGTGTGCCTCACTGCCTAGGAAGAAGTTTATATTTAGCCTGCAGATGATGATGATGATATCTTTATATTGTCCTCAGTAAGAACTTGCAGCTGGGTGGTACCTCAGTGGGGAGAAGAGCAGCTCACTTCTCCCCTGCAGCTGCTCAGGAGGGTGACCCTGCAGCAGGGTCCGGCTGGGAAGTCAGGACTGTGCCTGGGGGAGGGCAAAAACCACTGCCCCCAGCGATGGGGCTTGGAGGGGCGTTCGATGCCTGAGGCTGGGGAGCAGGGATGGAAATGGGGAGGAAAGTTTCTTGTTCATGGTATGTCAGGTCTCTGCATCCTGCTTGCAGCATAAAGGTACAAGCTTGCATCCTGCTTGTAGCGGCATCCTCCTGCCACCCCAGCTCAGCCCCGGTGTGTGCTGGACATGTATTTTATGAATGTGTAAAATAAGCTACATGCACAGAAGTGAGATGTTTACTGTAAATTGAGCGGGGTGGTAAACTGTTTTTTGGGGTCACTCAGTGTCTGTTGGGGGTAGGAAAGCCAAGTACTTCTCCTGGTAAATACCTTTATAAGTGACTTTTAAAGTACCTTTTCATACTGAGATCTTGGCTTGCTTTGCTATCTTCTCCCACATAGGTTGTATTATATCCTGGCTGACTTTTCCAAGGTCACCCAGTAAGCTGATGGCAGAGAATCCAGATCTAGCTCTGATGAAAACATTGGCCCAAGTGGTACGGCCTGGCCCAACGCTACGGGCTTGTGTCTGCGGGATGTCACTTGTCAGCTGTCCCTCACAGCCCTTAAGGGACAGGCTGTGCCTGGAGCACGGTGGAGGTGGCTGCAGGTCCCCTGCTCTGTGCATGTTCTTACCAGCATGTTACGGCTCTGTAAGCTGGTCCCAAGCTCAGGAGACTCAGCAGCAGTTTTGGGGCAGACCATGTGCCTGGAAACCAAAGTGCAAATGCCTCAGAGCTTGCAAATTGCTTTTGAGAAAAACTAGTTTAATTTGTTCCAGAGATCCAGATTAGCAAATTATCTGACAGATTGAGTCTTGCAGAGGAAGTGGCCAGGGAGGGGGGTTTGGTTTTTGGTTGTGTTTTTTTTTTTTTTGTGGGGGTGCTTGGTTTTTTTTTTAAAAGCAAGGGAAACTAAGTGACATTTCAGCTGTGGGACTGCAGAGCAGTTTGGGACAAGGAGCTATTTCTGCCCCAGGTTCAGTCCCAAATTAAACTCCTGCTCTGATCCTTCCCTTGAACACAGACAGACCCAGAAGAAACCAAGCTCTCCAGGCACCTGAAAACAGATTCCTGGCCTGAGACTGAGGCAGGGACAGGATCTGAACAACCCTGGCAAAACCCTTACGGACCAGCTCTGGTGGTGCTGAGAAAATGGGACTGTGCCAAGGATGGGGGAAGTGCTGTTCTATCGTGAGTTTCCCAAGCAGTTCCCATAGCATCATTCCCACATCCTCCCCCTGCAAAGGGCATCAGGGTCCTGCTGGCACTAATAGGTCTTAATTAGCCTGACACAGCCTCATCTGGGGCCTCCTTCCACACCCGCTCTCCCCCGTTTGTTCCCCAGCTGCATTTAAGCCCAGCTCCTTACCTAGATTGATGTTTGATCTGTTTTACCACTGTTTTCTGCTCTTCTGGGTTGATTTTGGTTCTGCGTGGCTGCTCTGTGCTCATTAGTCACCAATAATGTGGGTGTAACACCAGGTGAGAAATCCCCCTTTTGGGACCAGGTTTAATGACCATTAGTTGGTACCAGGGATAACACTGCTTGGTGTGGAGATGGGAAATGGAGAACGAGGAGGCAGCTGGCACCAGAGCATGTACTGACAGCTCCCATCAGCTTGCAGGAATCCAGCAAGATGTGGCTTGTCCCTGCTCTTCACCCTGGTGGCAGATGTCCAGCTGGTGAGTGATTGCAGATGGTTTGTGTGCAAGCTGGCCCATGCCTTCCTGCTGCTGCCGTGCCCCCGGGTTGCTGGCTGTGGCTTTCCCAGAGCCTGTGCAGTACAGGGGGAGGTCGGTGCCAGGAAGGGCAGCTCTCCCCGAGGCAATGGGGATGGCTCCGCAGATGAGTCAGAGAAAGATGTGCTTGGGTAAATTCATGCTGGAGGTGGCTTTGGAAGTGGCTCTGGCTCACGGTGTGTGACACCCTGACCTGCCATGTTGCCCTGTGCTGTGGGCTTGTGGTGCCTGAGGAGCGGGGCAGGAATGGGGACCGATGCTGGCACAGGGCTACCCAAACGGATGGAGACTTTGCTGGGAACCTGGCTGAGGTTATTGAGGACACTTGGAAGCTGCTGGTGTTTTTCTTCTATCAGTTTCCTGCATTTGGGAAGGTGAGGAGGGTGGTGTGTTCCCTGAATGGTTTTGAAGAAATGGAGTTACCTTATGATTAGCTGCACAAAAACTCTAGCCAGTAGATGAGGACAAGGCCCAGGAAGGGGGCAATGGGCTGTGCTGCAGCGGGGGGTGAGAGTCTAACCCTGCTGCAGCCCATCTGTCCCAGGCATTGACATCTGGTGACCCTGAGCAGTGACAGGAGGGTTTCCCTCTAGTAGATCTGTCCTAGACCTATCAAGCTGTTAACTGTCATTTACCTTTCGTTAATGAGGAATAGGGGACTTAGTGGGGGAAGGATCAAGAGAAGTGTTTCCTCGCTGGATCCTTGGAGCAGGTGGAGGAGGTTGTGGGGAATTGAAGGTGTGCAGCCAGAACTTGTGGAGTGTGGTTTTTAGGAAGCCAGGGAGGGTTTTGGGCTCTGGCTGGCCAAGAGAAGCAGCTCTGGCTGTGCTGCTCTCAGCAGATGTGCTGCCATCCCAGCCAGGTCCTGCTCAGGTCTCTTCTCCAAGGACAGTTGCTCCAAGGAAGGTGCAGGTGATGCCTAGAAGTCACAACAGGACAGGAAAGGTGATCCAACAATTTAATGCCAACATCTAGGCTTCTCCTGCCCACACACAGAGGGATCATGATGTTCAGCATGGTGATTCTTGGAAAAAAGAAAGATGGGAGTTCTTCATCCCACTGGGAAATGCAAGTGGCGGTGGATGTGGGGGGGAAACAGCAAAGCATGGCCTTTGTTTTATGGGCAAACCCCTTTTGGTTTAGCAAATATGACCATCTCCTTAGTTTTTATATGTTGCTCTGCATTCAAATTTTAGATGAAAACCCACTGAAATATTAGGATGAGGACTGTTCATTAGGTTTTTCCTAGCCCTTTAGTGACTAATCTGCTTGCTTTTCTGAGACATCTTGAACTCAGCGCCTGGGTTAAGGGCTTAGCTCTTTGCTTGGTTGCCCAAATAGTTTTCCTCATTTTTAGCCACTGTCATTTGAATTCATCAAGATCACTGGTGCGTGTTTTCCTGGCTGTGCTCAAGGACCTGCTGCCCAGAGTGCCCTGAGTTAAAACACGGGTGGAAGGCGCTCACTTCTGCTAAGGATTTTCTTGGTGATGCAGACACCAGCTGAGCTCTCAGCTCATGAAGGACCTGTTTGAGACCCATGAAACTTGAGGACTCCTCACACTTCAGACTGACAATGGACTTGCATCAGACTCCCATCTGCTGAAGTCTGGGGACCCCCTGGGAAGGATGGAGGCCTCCAATAAGAAATATTGCCAGGTCAAATATTGATGCCTTTGCTCATCTGTTACACCACCATCTGAAGGCAATTTTTAGGGAATTGAGGCTCCTTCTTTACTGTGGTTTGGAGAAACCAATGTGTTTCTCCAGCCCTGGAAGGGATAGGGTACATGGGGGTTATTTTCCCATATGAAAGTTGGGTTAAATCTTCAGTGACTGTCTCAAAACCAGATCTAGGTGGAAGGACATGGCTAAGGTCCATGTTTCCCAAACACGTTAGCAAGCTGGGTTGAAAATATCTGCAGGCTTTCTGTCTGCAAATAGATCTGGCTTGATTACTTTGTTCCGGGTGAAGGTGGGTGGGTAAGTGACCAACTGACCTTCGTCTTTACGTGAGAGCCTGAGGCAGAGCAGAAGAACGTACATGTTGTGCAAGATGCACTTATGGCTGTGGCCAGACCTCTGCACCGCCAGGTTTCACCCTCCCAGATGTGTGAGGAGAGGGGAAATGCAGCAGCAGTTTCCGCTGCTTTTTGCTGGAGCCCCAGGCCAATCAGTCAGACGCTGATAGGGGCCTCGATGCTGCTAAACCCCTTTCCTATCTTTAATGTCAATTCGGGTTTCCTCTCTGTCCACAGACATGAGCAGGCAGGCCAGAAAAACAAATTAATTTTACTCCAGGCAGAATTGGCAGGGGCAAGCTGAGCTGCCGGCTGGGGTGACTAATGGGAGTTTTGTGGTGTTGCAGCTGAGGTGAGCCCTGGGGAGCTGGGTGGCCCCCAGACACAGAGTGGTGGCCAGGGTGGGCTCAGCCCTGGTGGGAGCCTGAGCCTTCCAGAGGAGGGATATGGGATTGCTCCTTTTATGCCCTTTCCACTGCAGAAAAGGCTAAAAAGGGGTTTTAAAGTCCCTCTGCTGCAGCCCAGATGCATGTGGTACTTACTGACTTTGTGGCTATTGGAAAATCTCAGCAATGTTTTGTTACTCATCTTCCTCTCAAGCACCTGGCAAAGCCACCTGGGGGATTTATTTCCCCCAGTTGCCTCTGGGGGTAGGAGGAACCAAATCCTGCCACAGGCAGGTACTAAGCTACTTGGGTGTTTTTGTGCTGCCATCCACGTCCTGCCTTGGTAGTAGCACAGCCCCAGCGATGGAGCCCCTCACCCACAGGAGCTGCTGTGCCTGGGGAAGTGCCTTCACCAGGCATCCCACATCTTCTCAGGGCAGCCTGGGGTGATTTGACAAACCCAGCCAAGAGCCAGGGTCTTAACCCTCTGCTGAGGCCGGTTCTGCTGCAAACTGTCCCCCTCTTTCCCTTCTGTGCTGCTGCAACAGGTCTAGAGCAGCCTGGGTTTTGGCAACAGGGAGAGCTGAGCCTTGGCCTGGCCCCTGGCAACAGCAGGACCTGTTTATTAAGAGATGGTGCATAGGGTTCGTTTTTATTCTGAGTAAGGTAACACATGCAGCACTGCTGCCTATCCTGCACAACCTCTCACCACTTGGTAATGCTGGGGCATCGCCTGTGTTTTCTGCAGTAAGAAGTAAAGAAATTATTTTTCAAAGGAGTTTAAAAGTGAGGGATGGTGCAAAGGCCTGGCTGCTCCAGCTTGAGGTTTCTGCAGAAGCCCCTGAGTGACACTTATGTCTTCTGTATGGTGATGTATCACTGTTTTAGGGGAACTGCCTGCCTGGCAGGCCTGGATCTGGTTAAAGGTCCTGCACAAAGGCTTTTCCAGCCTATGTGGCCTTACAGGACAGTCCTAAAATGGGAGAGCAGGGAGGTTATAGCTGCGGGCCTGAAATGCCGGCTGTAATTTGAATTTCTGCTGACAAGTCCTACCTTGTGAACGTGATCGAATATGCGTGTGGCAGCCGCAGTGCCAGCCCTGCAGTTTCAGCTTCTGCCCAAGATGCTGCCTGCACTTGAGCATGGCTTTGCTTTGGGCAAGCTCACTGGCAGTCCAGACCTGCCGTCAGGTCTGGCACGGAGATGTGGGGATGGGTCGAGGAGGTTTGAAACGTACCATCTTAAATCAACCGATGCTACGTGCTGACTGGGCTCAGCCGTGGTTTCTGCCCCGATGCCTGTGAGCTCCCCCTGTGTGGCCCCATGGGGGGAAAGTCCTGTCTTCTTTCGCCATGTTGGTGTTAAACCCCGGGTTGGGGATGTGCCAACCCCCTCCCTGCTCAGTTGCTTTGAGGCTTCTGTCACGGTGGGGATGGGGGGAGGCAGCATGTCTGCTGGGCAGCCTTCAGAGCAGCTGCAGGGATCAGCAGCCACTTGTAATCAAAAGTAAGACTAAATTAATCCAAATCTTCCCATTCTTCGCTTATGTCTTTGCTCCTCTTCCTTTTCCCCCTGTGTTGGGACTGAATTGTCGGCGTTATCCAATTTCCAGCATCACCAAAGCTTGACTATCTGGTTTGCCTCCCCACTGCTTGTCCATCTGTTGGAACCTCTGTGTTTCAAGCATTTCTGAGTTGCAATGCTCTGTAAACAGGAAAGAATCTAAATCTCAGCTAATCCACCAGTCTTGCTAAAGACACAAACGCAGAGCAGGCTGGCAGCTTTCGGGGTGGAGGTAATAGAGCAACTATTTAAAGCATCCTCCAGGGTTTCTGGGCTAATGCCACATGCCCAGGGCAGTCTCTCACCCAGCAGCCAGTTGCAGGCTCAGAACACAAGGGGAAGCTAGCTTTAATAAACAGCAGTTGCTTTTCTCTTGTTCATTCCCTTTTTATCTTGGTGGATGCGAGAACCTCCTCTTTGGTCTTGTGTGGCAAGTGGAGAGCTGTTTGCAGGCTTCTGCAGATGTTTGGTGTGGGTCTTTGTGGTAGAGGAAGGGGTAAAGCTGTCTGAAACTGTCAGACCTTTCTGCCATGTGTGCGGCTCCAGTCAAACAGGGGTTTAGCAAACGAAAGTTGACCAAAAAATCCTCCTTGTTTCTTAGCTACTCACATTTAATGCTTGTATTAACGTTCTACTCGCTTGTGGTTGTCAGTGGAAATGGTAAAGGTAAATGTAGAAATTTAGATTGATTTTCTGTTACACAAAATAGAGGCATGCTTTGGTTTGCCTTTTTCTCTGAAAGTAACTTAGAAGGACTCTAAAAATCTTAATTATATTCTCTTCTTGGCAAATCAATGTTATACATGAATTGGAGCCAGGAGCAGGTACCCAATTTGCATGGTTCTTGCCCCATAATGCAGTATTTATGTGGTGAGGTGGCAAATGATGCAGACAAAGCAGCAGGCTGCAGACTGTTTGTTCAAACTTTTCAAACCCATTTCAGAATCTTTATTGAAAAAAAATTCATCACAGCATCTCAACTGTTATTCAAACACATTTAATAAACAAAGAGAAACAGTAGCAAAGGGCACTGACACGTGACAAACTGTACAAAACCTCTGGTTTGCAGGCAAACGCGGGGGGAGGAGCCCACGGCCCAGCTGCAGGACTGGGGAGCTGCTCCGTCCCATCGCCCTGCAGCGAACCATGCCCCCTTTGCCTCAGCCCACTCAGTCACCCCTGAGAAAAATCGATTTTTTAAAAATGTGCAGAAACAAAGACACTTTAAGAGGTTATTTCCAGTCTTGCCGTAATGGAACAATTTAGGCCACTGGGAAAGTTTAAAAAAACCAAAGTGTCATACTCTCCATTCCCAGGATTAATGCTTTAACATTAACCTTCCCAAGAGGCACAGGCACTCTTGGATATCCAGTAGATCTACCCCTGCTCACCTACCCTACTCACCACAACACGCTACCTTTTTTGGAGTGAATGGGACAAATTTCATCCTAATTCAGTGCTAGTTTTGTTATAGTTGTGACTGAGTGAAAGGCAATGGAAGGAAAAGCCCTGTCTTGAGCACAGAAGGGATGCAACTGGTGTGTAATGCTGAGACCAGCCTTGGTCGCAGGGTAAAGGTGACCTCGCACAGTTGGGAAAGGAGAAATCCTCCACTGGGAATGTACCTGCTCTGCATGGACTTCATGCCTGGTCCTAAATACCACCCAAGAATTTGAGTGTCCAGTACCAAGGATTGGTTTTCTACCATAAGCTTGTTCTGTTGAACTTAAAGATCCTGCAATTGAACCCAAAGAGTCTTCAATCCCCTGGCACGTCCTCACTGCAGAAAGCAGCATGGAGGGGAAAAACCAAGATGGAACTTTGATAGTCTTTCTTGTGCATGTGAGTTAAACAGCTGTTCCGTTCAACTGGTAATGGTAATTTTTAGGCTCTCTGGCTCAGAGGGGAGAGTGATGGCATCACTCTTGCATCAGGCAATCCTCCGGTGGGCTTCACCACATATGGCATTTTTGGTGATACAAAAAAGCAAGGAGGTATCATTTTTATCTACTTGAGCTGTATTGGACAGAAAGTCTCCCTTTGCAACTAGTGTTGCTTTGAGCTCCATGGGTTGAACAGCAAGGTGCTCCGCTGGCATCCATGCGACACGCAGCTCAACCAGTTCCTGCTGCCTTTAGTTTGATATTTCTTGACCAGTTCCCAGAAACTCCCTCCTCTGAGGAAGGGAAAGAAGACAGATGAGAGTGTTAAAGGGCTTTTTAGGCTGCTAACTTGCACACATGTGCTTCTTGATTTCTTAGCTGTGAGCACAGACGGACAATGACTGAGGCTACAAGATACCGACAGAGGAGAGATAGCTATACACATCACAGTGTTATTTAGGCCCAGCCAAGGCGTACGGTCTAATCACACCAATACCATCTCACCACATTATAAACAGGGAAGATGGAGGGAAGAAGAGGAGCTGGGGTCTTCAGCATGATGGCAAGCCAGCTGCGTTTCAACAGCCTGTAACTGACACTATGTGAATTCAAAGACATTTGGCACAGTCTGTTGTTACCAGGATTAAACTAGCACAGCTAATTAACCAGTCTTTCTTGAGAATGAGGCAAAGCCTCCACTGGAGGAGGTACGTTGGCAAAGCAGGATGGGAGAGGACAGGCAAGAGTACGTACACAAGGACTGAAAAGAGGCAGAGAGTGCAGCGGTGTCGCTCAGTGTCTTTGCTGCACGTCTTGTTTGCTGAACTGGATGTTGGACTGTTGGTAATGCTGCTGCAAGGCCCTGTCAGCAACGAGTGATAAGATGGGAAACCTGCCTAATTCTATCTCAAAACTTTAAGGAGACCACAGGTAGCTGAAGTCCTCCAGAAAGGAGCCCAACTCCGCAGTCCAGGTGAGGAATTTTCTGGTACCTTATTGAGAAACATCTGCTCTGAGCTTGTTAATGTCTCTGAATTCCAGCATCTCTGAAGCTTTGCGTTTAATGTCAGTTTGGGACTTGACTCAAAAAGACCCAAGTGCCTGGACACTCGGGCTACAAAGAACAAAGCCAAGATGGAAGGGGAAAAACATGCAGCAAATCCCTAAGAAATTCCATTTACCAGACTAGGAGGGACATGCCCTTGGTTAGGGATGGCACAGATTAAACAGAGGAGAACCAGTGACTGCAGTTTGGCTAAGATTAGAATTCAAGAGAGGCACGAACGAACATTTTGCACATCCATCCAAGGCATTCCAAAACAAACAAAAAAAAAAGTCACAGAAGTCAACACATCACTTTGGACAAGAAACATTACATCAGTTTGGCAACTTTTCACCAAAACCCCCCCACCCCAGCTCTGTGATGCCCCTCTGTAATCTGAGGTGATCTCTTGAAGGTGGGGACACGAGGGGGCTGCAGATAAATCTCTGCATGTAAATAGGGGATCTCCTCCGCAAAGGATCTCATGGGTTAAAACAAACCTACCTGCTTGCTACAGTACAAAAGAAATTCTGCCTGAAGTCCTCCCTTGGTGAGAAGGAAGGCGACAGAGAGCCCGCGCTGCTGGAGACAAACAAGGCAAAGCTGAACTTGGCAGCAACAAGTCCCTAACCTTGTGACTTTGCACCAGGCTAAGATATGGCCGTGGCAGGGTACTGGAGGGGAAGATGTCACCACTCTTCTTCAGTAGAGAAGTGTGAAGGACAGAACTATCACTCTATCGCTATTCTGGGTGAACACAGGTCTCTCCGTTTATGCACGTGAAGTAATGGGCTTTGGAAAATGCCAGGAGCCCATATGGAATAGTGTAAACAGCGAGACCCGTGTTAGATGTGCACACAACTCCCCTCCCCTTAGTATCTAAACTCAGCTCTTAGGAATTGAACAAGGAACAAATACAAAGCAAGAATGGAAAAGTCTGTGTGGGTTTTCTACTGGTGGTTGTTTTGTTCCTCCTTTTAAAGCCCTGTTGTTCTGATTTTTTTTGGGGGGGGGGGGGTGTCTGGCTGATCAGGAGGGGGAGCATTGCAAGGTCCCTGCACTTTTTTGGTGGCAGACCTGGGTGCAAGAAATGGCACAGCTCAAATACAGATCTTCCCACCTACACCAGCCTGGGGAAGGTGGAACTGATTACAGGGGCCTGTGGACCTGAGCAACCTTCACAAAGGCTCCGACTGGGAATCCAGCCCAGCCATTGTTGGAAAATTCAATACAGCGCTGGCCAAGAAAATAAAACAAATACTTGTGGAAAGGACTATCCAACTGGAAGAGTCTTTTCCTTCCTTGGTTTCCGGGGTAAGAGGGAAGCCTTTGGTTATGACCAGAATTATTCACCATTGGCAGGACAGGCTCGGCTTTGCTTTGCATTAGCTTGGTTACTGTACAAGGGCAAGGTTGCACTGCGGAGAGATGCTCTGCCCAGCTAGACTGCCCTTTTGACATCTGGGAGTTTTAACGGAGTGGACACTTGAATTACATCCGGGATCCTCGCTCTTGAAGAATCTGAAAAGAAGACAGCTTCTATAAATAACTTGGACAAGTTTACATGCAAAAGTTCATGTTCAGAATCCTTGTTTTTTGCAGAGAAAGGAAAGATGGACTAATGTGAGAGGAGCTTGCTGGCTTTTATGCTACCATAACAAACAGCAGGCTGGTTAAAGCTGACTGAGCCCCTTCTCTAGATATCCTGCTTAGCTGCCTGCCAGGAGTTAAGGATGTCACCTTTTGTTGCTATCCTGGGGAAAAAAAAGCGTGGATTGAAAGAGGGGAAAAAAAAGCTTGCATCTCCCCACAACAAAATGTGACCAGTCTCAAAGGTCCTTGCTATGCTGTCCTCCTCTTTCAAGTCTCTCTTTCCTCCAACTTTTTTTTGTCTTCATTTGAAATGTACAAAGAGCCTTAGCTCTTGTCCTACAGTAAAAAATGAATTCTTCCAAGAGGGGAAGATCACGCATGCAGGAGGAAACAGGAAAGCTGGTGCATGGAATCGCTACTGCAAATTATGGATCTGCTAGTGTAAGAAGGGCTTTTTCTTTGCACAGGGGAATTCAGGTCAATACATCTGAGCAGATGCCTTACCTTTGCCTTCTCGCTCGGCTCCTTCACGATGCCATTGGTAGAATTGTTGAGCTCCCTGGACACAACGCAGAGGAATTCTGCCTGATCTTCATTTCCGTAGTTATAGGAAGATCCAATGCTGATCAGCTGTGTGACAGGAGACAGCCAAGGTAACTATCAGTAAGTCTTGACTTTTGCTTTATTCCTACAAGTGTTGTGTGAGGTAGGACTCTCCAGTGAGACCTGCTCTGGACCTGGAGTGTCTCCCTGCAGTTCCTGTGTCCCAGGCTCTCCTCTGTGTGCAGAAGGCAGGGACAGGGCCGAGCTCCAGAGCCCTCTACTGGCACCTGGAGCCCCAGGAAGAAAATTCCAGCCTGAAACTGTAATGCTGAACACAACAGTACATTTTCCAATTACTGAGGGCAGAAAAAGGAAAAACCATCAGATTTTGCAATATGTAATATCCAGGTAACTCAGATATGGGGCAGGCAATGCAGACTTCCTGGTCTAGACTACACTGAACTCGGCTCTCAACTTGCCTTGTGACTTTGATGTGTAAAAACTGGAAAGGCAATTCTTTACCACAGACAGATGTTAGATTAACTAGGGGACATGTGGCAAACCGGCACCATACTTTACGTAGATGTTGTCAAGATGGAGGTTGATATCTGTATAAATGGGATTATATTCTATGACTGTTGTGATGAGGGGTCTGGACTCGATCCAAGCAATCCCATCTGTCTCATTTATCATTATTACATTAAAAGGACATCCTGGAGTGCAGAGCTAATTTGTCATTTACAACTCCGTTCTGCTTTCCAGATAATAAATCTAAGTAATCTGAAGAAAGCAATGTGAATCTTATCAACTGTGTATATCTAGGAAACTTTAATATGCAGCGTGCACCCTCACTTCCATGTCCTAATGGATTTTAGAAGAGACAGCTCCATATTTATACGTGAGGCAGATGCTGTCAACAGCCTTCCTAGACAGATGACTATCTATATGGTTACAGTGCAGCTGCAGGAAGACGTGGGGGGCTGGCGCACTGACTGACCTCCAGCACTGTTTTAAATAGGTTTTGATGTTTGTACTGAGGGCAAAAGGTAGACACAGGATTAAAAAAAATTTTTTTTTTTTTTTTTCTTTCGCGTCCCTGCACCCTGTCTTGACTGTTTAAGCTCTGGGATATTTCAATACTGTACACCACTATTTACTCAACAAACACAAAGTATCTTGACAAAGACAGCAATTTTCCAGACTACTGAACTGTAGGTGGGCAGGAGAACAGATTTCTGTTTAAAATAGCAAATTTCTATTTCAACCTTAATTTAAGCTGGACTGAATGGTACAAGGCACAGAACCTGAAAGGCCACATGCTCCTCCGAGAACCCACGCCTCACAGACAATAAGGCTGCACCAGCTTTTACTAGCAGGCTTCTGGACCAGTCTTTGTGATGCTATGAAGTGACTGGATCCAAAGAGCCCATGAAGGGAACATCTGCTCTGTTCAGTCGCTGCCATCCAGGCTAAGATTTAGCACTACCCTCTTTTTGTCCCCAATACGTAGATCCGTTACCATCCTTCCTAACGTGTATCAGCATGCCAAGTGGTGCGATCTGGGGGAGGGTAGAAGCCGTGCTGGGTTGCACATCTGGAGAAAGACCTTGGCAACAGGCTGCAGCTACAGTGTGCCTCCCAGCAGGGCCCGCTTCAGCATGGGACACAGCCTGTGCTGCACCACCACCACGTTCCTGCTCTGTGACCCAGCCTGGACCATCTCGCAGCTGGATAGAGGCTGTACTGCTGTGTGAGGTCTAGCCCTGACCAAAGCATTGTATCTGGTGTCCTGTTTTGGCTTGCTGCCCCTGGGCGTGTTTGAGTCTAATGCAAATCCTGGGGAGGGCCAGAACAGCTCCTGATGGTGGGAGCGTGCGGGAGGGGGGCATGCAGGAAATTTTCCTGGTGCCTGTAGTGTACAGGAAAGGGAGCTGGCAGGGATCTCAGGGGTTTGTGCAAAGGCTGTGGATGGCAGAGGGAGGGAGGGAACTGGAAGGGAACACCCCAGCATTTGTAACTACTATCCTGACCCTATCATTATAGATTTGAAAAGCAAGACTAGGAAAGAGGTAAGAGCACAGATTCCCATGTAGGGCACTGCCTATAGTCGTTTGGTTTTGGGGGTGTATGCATGCATGTGTGAAAAGCAAATTCTGTTAAGTAAATTTCTGGAGAGCAAAACCTGGGTGTTAGAGAACTGCATTTCCATAAAGCAGCTAGTGGCTCTTGGTCACAAGATTTCACTACCCGGCTCACAGGGGCGAGAGTTTTTGGCTGCCTCTCCACTCTGCAGTAGGAGTTTTCAGGCATTACAGAACAGATATATATGAACAAGTGATGCAAAGTGCTTGCCTCACTTCGTGTCAGCACATTTCCCACAACATCCACTTGTACTGAAGCTGGACTAATTGGGAAGACAGCAGAGCTGTAATCCACAGAGCCTATTCTGCAGTTTGTTTCTTAATATAGCATTAACATGCAGGCCAGCTGGTTTCCAATTCTCCATCCTCCTAAATAAGAGGACTGTATTTGATTCCAGAAACCAAATCTGGAACTAATGCCATATGCAGCTTCAGTGACACCTAGCCCCGAAACCGGCTGCATTACAAAGGCATCTGCAGGAAGTGTATTTCTCATGTCACTCAGCACCTCTTTAGCAAACGCAGGAGTCATGACTTTGAGCTTCCAGAAGAGTCGTGCTGTGTTTTTTTTATGGCTCTATTAATTTTCCTGGATAAAACTGTTGTACTGGGGCCTGGTATAGGTGATGAAATGCAGGATAATGGAAGAATTGCTCTGGGATTTACAAGGATACAAGAAGTCCTGAAGGAAAATGAAATCTCTCTTGGCAGTTTGAGTGAATTCTGCCTTTCCCTGTCAGTTATTTTACATAAGTGGACTGCTGCTCAGTTCAGACTGCTTATTCTGAAGAGCAGTGTGAAGTGCAATGCAATTGCAAACTGCTTATTTCATATTCAGCTTTCAAAGGGATTCTGCTGTTCTTTGGTAACGGTACCTGCTCGAATTTCCACCCGTCAGACATAGTGGACACCATCTGTGTGAGCTCTTCCTCTTGGCACTGCAGGACTCTGTACACATGCTTCACAGGTCCCTAAAGCATGGAGGATAAAAATAAGCGTGAGTTTAGTAATTGTTATACTAGTATCAAGCTAGAAAATTAGTAAGCCTCTCCTGCTCTGTCATCTTGTTATTTAAGGAAGTCTGAGCCCCACAGGCTTTCTGAGGTTCCATCCTTCTGACCATCCAACCAATTCTAAAACAGATACACATGGCTGGCAAACTTCTCTTAAAAGGCATCTAAGGGCCAGTAAAAGCAAAACTTCTCGGGCTTTCAAAGCCATTTGCTGCTTTTTAAAAGCATTTCTCTTACAAAATTGAATCTACCGGGTGTGTTAGTATCAGCTGAGCAGCAATAGGAAAAATTGCCACAGAGAGACAGATATGAAGGGAAGAAAACAGTTTAGAGAAGGAAGAGTTGAACTACTCTTTACTGACCAAAGTGGTGTTTTGCTTTATAACCACCCATCTCTACTCCTGGTCCCTCTTGTTTAACTGTTCATTGCCTTTCCCTACAGCGTTAACAAGACGACCAAGTGGTCTGTGCTTATGAAACCATACTGGATACTTCCCTAGCTGTGTCCTGGGTCCACCTAAAAGCACTTATTCCCCCTGTTAAAGATGACTACTAAACCAAAGAACTGCTACTAGAAGTGTCTACAGCCACACTTGTCCTTCTACTGTGCTACAGAAAACGTCTGACTTCATAACCCAAATGTTCCTGTGCATTACTTGAGAGGTTCTGTTCTCGTTATCCCGTATCCGCTCCTTCACCAGCCGCACAAGAGATGCAATATTGTAAAACTCGGCTTCTTCCAGTACCCCTAAGAAAGGAACCAAAAGTAGAAACAGATTCTGTTACTCTGTACAGGGTAGAATGAAGATGATTCTGCTACAAGGACGCAACCTTGATGCAACGTGCTCCTGACTCCAAATCTAGTGAGAAAATCCCCAAATGTCAAATAGGCTGTGCCACTGATCTCATGCTCCCAAGCTGGAAGAAAATGACCAACTAGCTGTCAGCTCCTTCTGTGTCTTAGAGGATCTTTAAGAAAGATTATTCCCCTTTCCCCAGGATTATCAGAAACCCCATGGTACAATCTCTATTTTGTTTGCACAGCCCCATTATTGGAAAGTCACCAAAGCTGCCTGCTTGTCAAGAACTGCTGTCCGTGGAGGGAGAGGAGATGTGCTAACAGACCCTTCACTCTGCTAACAGATCCCTTTGAGCTAAGCAGGACACTGATGGGTTGTGCTATAAGCTGCAGGCCTCTGCTTTCAGGAAGATACAGAATCTAATGATCTAATCCCTGTTAATGAGTATCCTTCTGAGAAACTAACAGAGGGAAATACGGCTTGCTCACACCCTTACACACTGCCACGTCAGGAACCCTGCGCACTCAGGCAAGTTTCTGACGAGAGCTCTTTTTACCATTACCCAACAGCATTTGCAGCTGTAAAAAAATGCCCTGTATTTTTTCTCTTACCTTCTTCTGCAAGCTCCTTGTTTATGATGAGCTTCCCATGTCGGAGGTAGTTCAGTATTGGACCAAAATATGTGGGGTCTCTATCGATGAGATACGCCCCTGTCTCATCCTGTTGAGTGTGTCCAGGAATGAAGCGGGGATGGTTAAGTGGTACCAGGAAAAACATAATTGCAGTTGAAAACAATGAATGAACATCTTCTCTTTGAGAACCTGGATTAATTTGCCTGTGAAAGGTGTACTGTACCTTTAAACCACCATTTTTTTTTCCAATTTCTGAACTAAGCTACAAATGTGGCAGCTCAATAATGCTGGCAAATGCTTCAAATTAAGCACTTCTATGAAGAGAGTTTATATACCCAGAAAGAAAAGCAGGACTTAGCAGTTTTTCTTCACTGCAATAATACAAAACAAAAGCAGCAATTGTGTTCTGTCTAAATTTGTTTTCCAGACTAGTTTAACTAGGAGACTCTGGAGGCAAATTGGATCTCCAGTTCTGGCTAACAGCATATGATGGTTTAAGTAGCTCTTTTTAATCTCCTTTCCACTACTGAAAATGCACACTGCAATGCCCCAGCCATGTCTCTAGCAATACAGTAACTATTGCCATCAAATAACCAACAATTCACAACCAAAAGCATTTCCTGAGCCAGCTCTGAAGTCATTCATACCACTCCCTTAAATCACTTTAAAGCAATGTTTGTTCTGCCAATCAATCTGCTCTAAGGCCACAAGAAACTGAAAAAACATTCTGAAGTGTCATCTCCTCTACTCACTGACACTGGTGACTGCTGTAACAACCAGGATTCATCTTTTGATTAAACTCTGAACGGAGTGGTAAGAACCCTGACTAATTCTCAGTCTGACCTACCCACAAAATATTTACAAAACTTTGTGCAGCGGATGCTACAGAAAACCTGCAATTACAAGAATAACTGTTTGCAAAATCCTTATGATAAACAATCACTTCAAAACTAGCCACCCATGTAGGGAATGTGCACTGTGATCTTTTATGAGAGCAAAGTGAAATATATTTTTAAAAATAGTAATACATGCTCAGGGTGAGAAATCATTAAGATTCCTGTTTCTAGGAAAGCTTCCCTCCAGTTCCCTCTCTGCTATAAGCACTATGGGGAGGTGCTGGTTTGCTCCTTGAGGGGACTCATGTCACCGTGGGAGGTGGAGGGTATCGGACCCTGCAGCCCCGGGATGCCAGAGGCACGAGGCCAGACTCTAAGCCCCATTCTTGGGGATGTGGCCAACTCTGTGGCCGTGTGATGGGACATGAGGGACACGGAGATGGCGTGTGTCAGGCTGACATGTGCTCCGGGGACTGCGGGAGTGGGGCTGCTGTGGAGATCGGCCCATCCACGCCACAGGGTCAGGGGCTGCTGGGGCTGTAGAGCAGCGTTGGGGATGCCAGCCCTGGGGACACCGGCAGCCGGGGCTGTCACCCAGCCCGTACAGCAAGTCGGGGCGCTGCTCCCCGGTGACGCCGGCTGCCGTGGGGACCAAGGCGGCTCAAGGAGCGGCCGTCACCGCCTGGGCCCGGGGTCTCGCCATCCCGAAGTGGGGTGGGGGCCGGCCCCCGCCGCGGCCTCACCTTGTCGGAGCCGAGCTCGGGTCCGTCCTGGCAGCAGAGGCGGCACAGGAAAGACTTGGGCTCCCGACACAGTGTCTGCCGGGTGCTCACGAAGTACGTGCCGCCCACGTTCAGGCGCACCCACTTGGAGGAGGCGGCGGGCGGCCGGGCCGCGCCGGGTGGGGACAGCGCCCCGCCGGAGCCCGCCGCCGCTCCGGCCGCGCGGGGGCTGGGCGGCCCCGGCGCACCCCCGGGACCCGGACTGGGCGTGCGGCCCCGCGGCGGCCCCTCCGCTGCTGCCGCCAGCTCGGCCATGGTGGTGCCGCTCAGCGCCCCCGCGTCGCCATCCCCACCCGCTGCGCCGCCCCGCTCCGCCGCCGCTTCCGGCCCGTAAAGCACTTCCGGGGCAGCAGCGGCCGTCACCGGGAAGGGGGATGGCGCTTCCGGTGGGACTGCGTCCTGATTGGGCGGCGGGGGCGGGACTTCCGGCGCTGCTCGCGTCAGCGCCCGGGGACGGCGGTGACGGTCAGTGAAGGTGAGAGCGGGGAGACGCCGCGGCGGGGCCGGGTGGGCCGGGAAGGAGCCCTGGGGGCGGGGACCGGCTGGAGAACCGGGAAGAGAGGTCCGGGATTCCCGGGGCTGAGGGAGGGAAAAGGCCGGGGCGGGCCTGGGTGTTGTGGGGAGTGGGGGGGGTGTGAGGCCGCGGCGGGGCCGGACTGAGGAGCCGTCCGTCCGTCCGTCCGCCCGTCCCTTCTCCCGCCCCAGCCCTCACCCCTCGGTGCCGGCGCTCCCGGGCCGGAGCCGTCCTCCCCAGCCCCGCGGTTGCTGGGGCCTGCCCGCTCCCCCCTAGCATAACCTGCCTGGTGCCGTCTCTCCTGGGCGCAGCCTGGAAGCATGGCGGGCCGCAGAGCTGCCGTCAAGGCCATCGACTGGGCGGCCTTTGCCGAGAGGGTGCCCCCCAACCAGAGAGCCATGTTCAACGCCCTGAAAACCCGCAGCGACGCGCTGTCAGCCCGGTGAGTGTCAGCGTGTGGGACAGCTCAACCCCGCAGCTGAACCCTTTGTGGTACAGGGTTGAGCCGGGTCGGTAACTGGTCTTGCAGAGTGTCCTGATAGGTATTAAAACAGGTCACCTTCAAGACAGCTGGTGGCTTTTACTGGCAAATCGTCTTTACTTAATCCTCCCCAGAGTAAAACAGTAGCTGCAACATAAAAAAGCAGTTCTGTGAAAGCAGTTTGCTTTGGCACGTTCAAACACTTTGCAGGCTTTGTTAGTCTGTTAAATGCTGTACAAATTCACGAGTCTTCTCAAATTCAGTGTCTGCTGCTTGATACAAATGTTGTGGGCTATTACGGTTGGTATTGCTGATTGGCTCTAGCTTGGTATTGTGAAACCCGCCCAATCCTTTCTAACAGGACTGCACCCAGAGATGCTGTGTAGTAGTTTGAAGTGGGGCAGGGCTGCAGGCTGAACTCTTCATGTCTGTATAGAGAAGTTTGTTCCAAGGGCAGAGGGATTTGCGGACATGGTTCAGCACTGCTTCTTAGTGACGGACCTGGGAATATTTAAAATAAACTGAGCAGGCTCTGTTGATAGTCTGGAAAGGAACTGTGGCAGAGAGCAGATGATAGCGCAAGGTTACTTCTGGCCCTGGCTGTGACTGCTCTCTTCCATCTCTTTAGGTTGGCTGCCCTGCCAGAGAAGCCCCCGGCCATCGACTGGGCTCACTACAAGGCTGCTGTTGCTAAAGCCGGCATGGTGGATGAGTTTCAGAAGAAGGTCAGTCTCTCTGTCAGCTGGATATTGCTCTTTGGAGGGTTTAAATGGGGAACATCTTTGGTGTTGAGAGGAAAACACCAGAATTGGCAGAGGAGGTTGGTTTTAGCTAGGAGGTACCCCAGCTTTGCATCCTGCAGATCAGTGTCACTAACCTGGAGGAGGTCACTTCAGTGCTGTCTTTCAGGAGGAAACCTGTGGCACTGTACAGTGAGAAAGTTGGTGAAAGAAAACTTGATAAATTATTTTGGCTGCAGGAGTGCATTCGGGTAGTGCCTCTCCTGAAGCAAACGTATGAAATATTTCTCTAACAGAATGGAAGAAGCTGGTGAGTGTGGCTCTGCACACTGTGAAATGTGTGAAGCTCGCAGATGCGTGCAGGGGTTGCCATCCTTTTTATAAGCAGGGATTGAAAAGCACGAGTGAGGCTTTTGCTGAAGGACACGTGTCCCTGGCACTATGAAAATTGGCCTCCCAAGGCTGGGAGAACCCACCCAACCTCAGATAGATCTGGGAACTCTGTCTTGGGGGAAATAAATCTGTGATATGATAAGTCTTTGGTATTAGACTTTCTTGCTTCCTTACAATGCTGTGCTTTGCTCTTTACAGTGCTGTGATGAATGTGTGTAGTATTACGTGTCCTGGTGGTGGCATGCAGTACAGGATAGATTGCTTTAAGCTCACAGGTGAGCAGCGCTACTTGTGAAGGACACAGCCAAGCTGCAGTGATCGGTTTTAGAAAGCCCCTTAACTGACATGGTTGTGAGCATATCCTAGGAAGAAAGGAGGGAATGCTCCCCTGCTGACAGGGAAAATAACCTTGGTGTGAAGGACTGTTTCAATCAAACAAACCATATAAAAATTTTCTCTTTTGATTTGCAGTTCAGTGCACTAAAGGTTCCTGAGCCAGTGGATACACAAACTGCCAAAATTGATGCCCAAGAGAAGGAAGCTGTAAGTGTTTAAACTGTTCCCTAATGCTGGGGTTGTCTCTGACTCCTGTGAGAGGGAAGGGGTGTTCTGTATGTGCATCTGCGCAGGCAGGGCAGCCTGAGCTGGAGCACGGCTCTGGTCTTCGTACGTTGTCCCGATGCAATGTCGGGGGAGGTTTCGATACGATCCCAGGAGCAGATTAAGATATACAAACGAGGTCAAATGCCGTATACCCAGAACAGGTTTTTATTATTAAAGAAGTGAAGAGGGGTAGTGATAGGACAGAATGGAAGGAAAAGACAGAAATAAAGCAAGGATGCGGGATAGGGCTGCAAGAATAGTCACCACCATGGATCCAGCGGCGTCCCGTTGGTCCTCAGTCTTCAGTTCTTCGGTGGTGGGTGCACACGGATCTGGCTTGGATGGGGGATGCACACTGAGCAAAATTTTCTGCTGCCTTTTTAAGTTCATCGTATCCGCTGATTAGCATATCTGCTTGCCTTTAGGTTTTTTTTTTTTCTTTGGTCCAACAGGTTTTGTTGCATCTGGCTTCAGGGCAGGAACCTTTGCCTCTTGTCAGTTCGTTAGCAATGCATGCATGGAGTCTGGCCTACACAATAGAGCCACAAACGGCTACAGGATGGGGCCAGCTCAGCACACCTCTGCCCCTTTGAGGCTTGTCTAAAGAGTCCGGACAATGCAACTGCAAGGAAGTGGTGGGGGGGCACATCCTTCATTACACACCCCCCAGACCAATTCACAGGCCGCAGCAGCTTCTCTTGGAGGTTTGCACAGACACAAGCAAGCTTTGAGGCAGTCATAGGACATTTCAGTCTCTCACATACGTGTCTCTGGCTTTTGGCTGAGCAGGAGGCTGGGTGCTGCTGTTTGGGGTTTGATTAAGATTCAGTCCACTTACCTAGTGTAATGATGATAAATCTGAATGCTAACTTAGAGCATGGGGTTGCAGGTTCACTCTAGGTCACTGTCTTTATCATAACCATATTCACCACGTCCTCTGCTTTCCTGCAGGCAAAGAGCACCGCTGAATACGTGCAGGCTTCCAAAGCTCGTATTGTCCAGTATGAGCAGCGAGTAAGTCTGGACTTTGCTTGGTGAATGTTCTCTTTAACCCAGCCTGGCACACACCTCGTTCTTACTTGTGTGTGCTTTGCTCTTTCTTGATGATGAGTGACTTGTAACGTGTTTGTCTCTGCTCCCACTTCAAGCTTCAGACGCTGAGAAACATGATTCCCTTTGAACAGATGACATTTGAAGACTTGCATGAAGCCTTCCCTGAAACCAAACTGGACAAGGAGAAATACCCGTACTGGCCCCACAGACCCATTGCTGATCTGTAAACTTGTCTGGAAGCAGTTTGTCTAACGACTGTCAGACTCTCTGATCTTTTAAATAAAGTACTTTCCCTGCTGTCTGTGGCTTAGATCTCAGACATGAGGTTGCAAGGTTTTGAGAAACATGGAACAATACACTAACGTGCAAACAGCCCGCTTTTCCTGGATTTTTGTCTTTTCTACCTGTGAGCTTGTTTTTGTAGCAAGGACCAAGATCCCAGGTAGACCTGTTGATCAAACCGAATCTTACTGCATCTCCCGTAATGCAGATAAACCATCTGTTGGCCTGTGTAGCCACACGGTACAGGGAATGTAGCTCTTCTGCCATTGCAGGCAAATGGTTGCTTACAAGTGGAACGTTTTATGGTGCTGGAGTGTATCTAGTAGTGATCTGTGGTGCAGTGGGAGATGCATTCTACAGGCAGAGGTCTGGGGCTGTTTTCTAGGCTGATTGTGATGGTTTAGGTGCAGCCAATTGCAAAAGGAGTTAGAGGAGTGTAGCTATGTCGAGATACCTTTAAAAAAAATGAGATTTAAAAAATTTTTTTAGAACATCCCAAGTATCACCCCTTTAATCCTGGTGATCCTATTCTTTCTGTCCCAGGTTTCTGAATGATGAGGATCTCACTGAAACTCACAGAAACAGTAGTACAAATGCTCCAGACTTGCATTGTTTCATTTAATTATGAGGTGGAATTCTTAAACACCTTTCCCCATAATGGAAACTTCTCCATAAGAGAAGGGCATTAATCCCCTTTCCTGTTGGTCATGTTTGTGCTAAGAATTATAGATGGATAGAATGAAGGTATTATCCCCAGATTTCATGATCGTTTTATTCATATACCTTGCTAGCCCACAGAAGAATTTAAGAACATACATAGTTCTACTGAACTAGAGTACAAAGCACCAAGCATGCAGATCTCGTGCCCTGGAGGTTTGGGTTTTTAATTTTATTTAGGCAACTGAAACAGCTGCAGCTCTATGGATCAAGCAGGAAAAAAAATCACAGTGGAGGGATTAGATGCGATACAGTGGAGAACAACAGAATTAGCACTGTGCAGAGCTGGTCTCTAGCTGCTCCATTTTATAGAAATAATAGCAAAAAAAACCAGGGACAGAAAGAAGTGACTGTAGAGAAGCACCTTCTCCAGAACTAGCAGAAATAGGTCCTGCTCCTGCGGTTGCGGGTGAGGCTTGGCTGGTTGCCCTTTGCCCTGGGCCTTCTTGGGAAGGTTCAGCAGTTGGGCGCCTTCCTTGGCGAGGTGTTTCGTGGTCTGGTTCATGGCTCTCAGCGCCAGCTCGGCGTGCCCGTCTGCGAAGAGCAAATAGGGGCTTGGTGGGTGGCTACCATGACCAATAACTGCCCGGGGCAGTGGTTGCCCTGAGGAAACCCACCCTTGCTCCAATGAACGTGCGGTAAAACGCACCAAACCTACTTGTTTAAGAGGTTATGGGTGGTTTTACCTTGCTGGAAGCTTCTGAGAATCTTGTCTAAGCGCAGGGATTTGTGCTGCTGGTGCAACAGGAAGAAGGTGTCCAACACAGCCATGATCATGAGCAGGAAGGTGCCTAAGAAGAATACCACTGCAGAACAGTATGAAAACAAAGAGAGCCTGTGATAATTGCCATAATTTTCTCAAATGTAATCCTGTCTGCATTCAGTTGCCTGCTGGGGAAGGGGGGAAATTTCTAACTCCAGCAAGCTGATAAAGCTTAGCTGTTCATGCCTTCAGTGTTCATGAACATGTCCATAAACTCCCAAAGACCTTCCTTAGTGTTGATACGTGTGTAAAAATCAGTTTTTATTCAATAAATAATGAGTACCTATTACAGGTGGTTTGTTGGAGGAAGTTGGGAGGATGTTGTTGAGAATCACAGCTAACATGGAGCTGCCAAGGATGATGGCGATCTGGAAACTGATTTTCTCCTCGAGAGAGCTGGGTCCAAACAACACAGCCATATCCAGCAGATACAGGGCGCATGTTGGGAGGATCAGGTTCAAAACATACAGAGTGGGTCGTCTCTCCATGGAAATCTGTTGAAGAAGGTGGACAAAATTTAGGTGAGCAGGAGATAACTTACTGTGTTGGGCGAATGCTTGTTCCCCAATGTAGAAAATTATCTTGTTTCATACTTTTTTCTTTTTGGTGGCAAATCAGTGCAATATAGTATGAAAATACTGCAGTACCACATAGGTGACCACAGGAAAGTGTTCACCATCGTGCTCTTCTAAATGTTCAATGATGCTCAGGTTGGTGAACTTCCATTCTCCATCAGTTAGGAAGTAACTCTGGCTGTCTCTTATGATCTCGGCTGGTGTCTGTCTCGTCTTCATGACAAGGTCTGTTACTGCTTGGGCAGGAGGCAGAGGAAGAGAGAAGTTGCAGAATTTAGGTATTTGTTAGAGGTCAGTTATTTCCTTTCCCTTTTCCTCCCAACCAAGGGTGCATGTAAATGAGGAAAGGCAACGTTTCTTGCACTGCTGGAGTTTCTTAGCCCATCAGGGAGAAATTAAAAAGGACTCCGGTAAAGAGACTTGGCTGGACCCCTGGACATGTGGATCAGAGGGGAAATCTCTGGTGAATTAGGACAGTTGTCCTCTGCAGATAGGAGCTGGAGGGTTTTGTGTCACCTCTGCTTATTTTTCAACCCTTCCCATTGGGATGGACTCTGCAGTTTGGGTCCCTGAAACTGTCCTTAATTTCCTCTTGTTTCCATGGGTTTCAGGTATGTTTAAAGATCAGTCCCGCAAAATTGTATGTGAGCAAATAGCCTTTTTGCAGGAAGCCTCCTAGTCTCTTGGTCTGTAGAGACCAATACTGGGAGGGACTTGCCACAGAACATCCAGATGTTTCCAGAGATGTTGCTGGGACACATGTCAAAACAGAATGACAGTGTTTTAGCTCATTTTCCCTGGTGTTACATCACCTCAACCCTGCTAACCCAGTGTGAGAGTGTGGTGCTGCTAAGGGAACCCAGGGGTTAGCCAGGGTCTATCTCCTTCAAATTTAGCCCAGCTGTGGTAAAACCCAGCTTGCTGCTGTACCTGAGTAGAGAAATGAAGCTATGCTCAGGTTGCATGTCTGGGTGTCAAAGGGAAACTTGAAGATCATCAAGCTGCATGTTAAGGTAACCTGGAAGGGCTGGGTGAAGTTGAAGCTGCCGTTGTGCATGACAGCCATATAATCCAAGTTCGAGTTTTGTCCGTTCACTCTGGAAGGAACAAAAGAGGAGAGTGACCAAGCTCCAAGAGGCTGCAATGCTCCTCAGTCCCACAAAAGCCTGGGCTCTAAGCATCCTTTCAGGAGGGCTCTGCATTGTCACCCAGCCATAGGGTGTAGCAGTGAGGAGAGGAAATCTGGGGCTTGAAGAAGGACTGGTGAGTGCCTCTGGACTAAGGTTTGTAGTAGCTCTGCATCTCCTAAGAGAAACTCCTCGTTCCCTCCTCTCTGCTTCCCACTCTCACCCAGGGCAAGGGCTTGTTGCTGGCTCTGCTGTGCTGCAGAGCTGCCTCCCCCTCCTCCCCCCCAGCCGGAGAGCGGCGGTGCTCATCCCTCCGGCAGACCCACAGTCCTCTGTCCTGTCTCTTACAACAAACCGCTAAGGGTCATTCCATTCCACGATGTTGCTGGTCTCTGCTGCTTCCTCAGCTTTAACTACAGCCCAGATGGGACATTTCTGGAGATGTTACAGTGTTACAGAGCCACAAAGTGCTTTGTATAAACTGTGGTCACCATTAATCTAAATTACAAGGTTTTTAGTTACAGAGAGCTCATGGGAACAACTTTTAACCATATGAGTTTATCCCATTTCCTACAATAATACCAGCAGTTTGCATCCATTGTATTTCTCTTAAGCCAGTGAATAAAAATGAAAGGGGAACCTACCGCTCTAAAATGAAGATGGGGGGAGACCAATACGCATCCTTTGGCAGAATGATTTTGGAAATGTTACAGAAATCCTGCGGGTCCCAGCCTACAAAAGTGTTTTCCCACTCCTGGGGGAAGAAGTTGCAGGAGACATATGAGTGTCGGGCTTGTCACCAGCCATCGTGCTGTGCATCACAGGAGAGAAACGCTCTCAAGGGACTTACCAGGTTCAGCACGAAGTAAAAAGTGACTGTCTGGAGCTTTTCCACCTGGTGAAACAAAAGGAAAGATGTTTAGCTGATTTTCTTAGATACATCCAATGCAGAGCCCAGCAGCTCTCCCCTGTTGCTCTTGCAGTGGACAGCACAGAGTGCAGAAACTCGACTCAGGAGAGCTCAGTGATCTTGGTCCTACGGCTGAAGAGTGGGAGCACACGGTTCAATGGTTTAAAAAAAAAAAAAAGATTATTGTTAACGTTTACATGCCAGTGCCCTGCAAATGCATTGTTCAGTTCAGGCACTCCACAGGCTTATTTTTAGAGCCTGCTATAAAGCAGGCTATTTGTCTGAACCTATCTCTGAACTTTTTCCTGGAAGTATGTGGGAGAAAATACTCCGGATCTTCTGAAAATGCTTTCAAATAGCAGAAAGCTGAAGAAGTGGAAGAAGCTGATTCTCACCCGTGTAGCCTTCAGCCTGGCAGAGTACTCGGACCGCAATCTAGCAATCTCCCAGCTTTCTGTTATAAAGACTTGACAGAAATTTTGGGTCCTTACCACAGAGAGAATAGCCATCAGCATAAAATCCATCTTCACTTCCACAGGCTCCTTCGAGTTTGTCTTGGGCAGTATGTGTGCATGCAGCTTGCTGTGAGAGGAAATGTTCAGGTACTCAACAACATCATAGTAGGTGCAGAAGTACCCTGGAGCAGCCCCTGCTAGAAAAAAAATTCCACTTGAATCAGAAAAGGATCAGGCAAGATCTCAACCTGTAAGAGAGAGATGTACCAAAAGAGAAAGGGTGTGGAGCTGGAGCCGTGGATATGAAAGACATCATTAACACAGGCAAATCCCTTCTCCCATCGCTGAGAACAGAATTCCTCAAAGTTTTCTATCGCTCTTGAACTTACCTGTCCCAAGAGAAAAGGTGAGGATAGCTATAAAAGCTCCCTGCATCATCTCCTGCTTCCAAATAAGGAGGCAAATGGTACCGTGTGTCTTATGAACGGTTCCATGACACGTCATTTGTTATGTAGAAGTTGATTTGATATTTATTAATGAGAGATGGACATTTTGTAAACAGAAACTAGACATTTTATGTATTTATTTGCATTGGAAGGAAGAATTTGCTAATGGTTTGATGCACTCAGCTGGCTCTTGGGAGCAGCTTTTAGTTGTGGTAAAGGAAAAATAAGGTCATTAAAAAAAAATCCAACGATTTGAGGGAGAGGAAAAGAAAGGGCCTGTCTCCACAAAGAAAAGGCAAGGAGCCAGAGCCACTCAGAAACAAATCTTGTCTCATTTACAGGGCTGAGAGTCTGCTGCAACCCCAGAGAAATGGAATAGGAATTAGTGCTGGTGTGATGTGAGGGATGCCGGGGAGACAGAGGAGAGGCTGCTCTCCTTTGAGCCTGATCCTGCTCCATAGCAGCCCAGGCTGCAGGCGTTAGGGTATATCCTCATTTCCCAGAGCACTGAGCCTTTCATGCACCCACTGATTTTCTGTTTCTACCTCCTTGTTGATCTCCTGTGCTCTCAAGGTTCTTCTCCAAGTCCTCACAGTTAATTTGAAAGGCTCAGAGACTTTTTAATTTACATCTCCATCTGTCTTTCCCTCAGCTGCCCTCCTCTCTATCACTGCCTAGTTTTTCTGCTGTGATTCCAGCGATACCTCCAGGTGTTCAAAGTGATGGTTCCCTCGGGGGATAACGGCTCCAATTCTTGTGTGCTTGGAAAGTCCCATCCTGCTGGGACATCATAGATGACACCTTATTACTGTGGTAATTATACTGGTTGTGTCTGAGATAGGAGGCGGGAAGCATATGGGCCATAAGACAGGTTTTGAATCAGACATAAGGGGCACGAGAAGTAGGGGTGACTGTGCTGGGGTTTGAGGGCTGTGTTGGTTGTAGGGGTTTACGCTGGTGGGTGACAGTGTCACTAGAGGTGAGACAACGTTGAGCCCCCAGAACGGTGCTAGAGGTGACTTGGTCTCCAGCAATCCCTTGCGCCTGCCAGCAGCTGGTGGGATTTGAGTGCACGGGAGCTGTGAATCTGCCCTGTTCTGCAGACTTTTGGTACCCACCATGTCCCGTTGCAGCAAGGCCCTCGGCCCCGCTGCACACTCTGTGCCACGTCCCTCCTGCAGCACAGGAGGGAGGGAAGCCGGACCCGCGTGGCACTTGCGAGGCTGGGCGAGGCGATGGGGGGACTTGGGCGCTCAGCGGGAGCCCATCTGCGCAGCACCCCGCTTCTGCCTCTCCGCAACAGAGCCCCCCAGCTCTGGCTGCGGGACAATCGCCCCGCTGCAGCGCCGGCAGGTCCCACGCTCGGTTTCCCCACCCTGCCCGCGGCAACACGCAGCCCTTCCCCGGCCACGTCTTCTGGGGTCCCAGCGCCCCCCAGCTCCGGGGGGCTCCGGCGCTGGTGCCCCGGGGGTCCGGGGGCGTGTGGGGGGGTGGGGGTGATGCTGGGGGTTGGCAGCAGCGCTGGGGGGGCTGCAGCACGAGTGACCGCGTGGCCTAATGGATAAGGCGTCTGACTTCGGATCAGAAGATTGAGGGTTCGAGTCCCTTCGTGGTCGACCCTTTTTCCCCCTCCCTTTTAAACCCGCTCCAGCTTTTCTCCCTTCGCGCCTCTTCCCCTTGGCGCGGGGGGGACTCGGGGTTGGTCCCGTCGTGCCGCCGCCGCTCCCGGTCCAGCCCGGCCCCGGACCCCCGCGGGGGTCACGCGCGCGCCCCCGCAGCACCGGCCCTCGCGGCGCGGGCGGGGGTCGGGGCCGTTCCCGCGGCCCGGGGCGCGCGCCCTGCGCAGCCCCAGTGGCCTAATGGATAAGGCACTGGCCTCCTAAGCCAGGGATTGTGGGTTCGAGTCCCATCTGGGGTGGGCCCCCTTTTACCCCTGCCGAGCCCCTTTCCGTGCTCCTTCTCGCCGTTTTAGTGCCGCCAGCCCCGCGCAGCGCTGCCCGGCCGCCTCCTCCTCCTCCTCCTCCTCCTCCTGCTGCCCGGCAGGGTCTGGCCTTGGCTGCTCGGTGGGACAGACGTTCCCCATCCCTGGCGGCAGATGGCAATTAAGGGCAACGAAGCTGGTGGGGGTCTGGATCACAGGTCTGATGGGGAGTGGCTGACAGAACTGAGGGGGGTTTAGTCTGGAGAAGAGGAGGCTGAGGGGAGACCTCATGGCCCTCTACAACTCCCTGAAAGAAGGGTGCAGAGAGGGGGGATGAGCCTCTTTAACGAAGTAATAAGCAGTAAGACAAGAGGGAATGGCCTCAAGCTGCGCCAGGGCAGGGTCAGACTGGCTCTTAGGAAGTATTTCTTTGCAGAAGGGGTTGTTGGGCGTTGGAATGGGCTGCCCAGGGCAGGGGTGGAGTCTCCATCTCTGGAGGGATTGAAGAGTTGGGTTGACCCAGTGCCAGAGTTGAGAACGGTCAGTGTGAGGTTCATGGTTGGACTGGAGGAGCTTCAAGGTCTTTTCCAACCGAGATGATTCTGTGAGGTAAATGCACCAGGGGAACCCAGAAGTGTGAATAAACCAGCGCTGCTGAATGTACGTGTCTGAGCGCAGCCGCTGGAGCCAGAGCTTGTAGTGGGGAAGACTGAAGAGGAAGGTCGGGATGGTCCACGATGTGTGTTTTGGGGCAGTGAGAGCCCCACGGTAGCTGCAGGCTTGCTCGCTGTGCCACCAACCACTGTACACGAGCTGCACACAGTGCTGTTGGGATGATGCGGTTATCTGCTCATGGCCAGCGGTCCCAATTTAGATCTCATGAGAAAGGGAAGCAACGAGGAGCAGCTACAAACTGCCCCAGGTTTTGGTGCAAAGGTGGATGCTTTATCCGGCCGGTTGTGCGGTCCTGCGTGCTGAGTGCTCGTGTGAGGCTGTTACTGAGCTTTTGCCCTGGGACCTTTTGATGGAAGGATGATTTTTGGAGAGGTGTTAATGAAAGGATGGTTCTGGCTTGGGCACAGACATCTTTTAAGGTGTCCCAGGTGCAAAAGCAGAGCAGTTAAAGCTGTTTATTTGGCCTTGTCTGGGCAGAGCTGGGTCTGTGTTGAGTCAGGGTTGAGCAGGGAATTTCAGCTGCGTTTTCATCCGCTCCAGCTGCTCCTTGTATCATCAGCTGGATGTGTAACCCCAACAGAAAAGCCAATTGATGCTGGGGGATGACTGCCTTACAGGTGTCAAGTAAACCTCTTCCTGGAGCAGGACAAGCTCTAATGGGAAGAAAGCTTTATTCCTCTGCCAGAAACTGCATCTCCGCAAAGGGCTGGTCATTGGGGTCGCGCAGTTTGGCTGTGCTGCCCTGGGACCAGAGTCCTGCACGTAAGTGCCTTTGGGATAATGCGCTCTCAGGTTTGTTGCATTAAAAAGGTGCTTGGTGGGTCTTTTCATATGCAATTAATGGAATTTAAAAGGCAGCTGCGGTCAGGGTGATATCACACTAGTAAAACCTAAAGTGAAGTTTCTTTCTAAGTAATTTTTCTCTCTTAGGTGTGGCAGGAAATGACTCTGCTGTCTAGAAAACAGCAAACCTGTCAAAGCCCCTGCCTGCTTTGTGGGCTGGGGAAAGGGCTAAAGGGGTGTCTCCAGGCTGATTTTACCTGGGACCAGTTGCCCTCTACCTCTTAGGGTGACCAGCTTCAGGGCCATTGAATGAAAGCATGGCCAGAAAACATTTTTTGTACCCTTCTTACAAGTTTGGATAGTTTAGGTGGCTCTTAGGGGTGTTTGATCACTTGGCTTCCTTCAGGCAGTGTTTTCTTTGCGTCTCCTGGAGATGCTGTACCCGCACTCCTGCTGGGACGTCCTGGTGGCAGCATCCTGAGGGGCCTGGGCTGGTTCACTGCGTGGTCAGAGGGACTTCCAGCATCAATGGCCTTGCTCGGGTGGCACCAAGGTTTGTTTCTGCTGTTTCTCTCCTCTTCCCCCTCTGGAGCGCTAAGCTTCAAGCAGCAGAAGACTGAAGCTGTGCTACTTCTTATGAGCGGGAGTGTCTTTGCCAGCTGGTGGGTGAGGACCAGGGTGCAGAGAGGGAAGAAAACAGCCACGGAGGAAATGCTGCAGTGACACATGGCTTTCTCAGGGCTGCAAATTCCCTGGCACTAGGCAAGGGCAGGCAAGCGCTGCCAGCAACAAGGAGCTTCCTGCAGCACTGCCTGCACCCTGGGGTGAGGCCCCGGGGGCAAGGGACACTCGGCCATGGGGGACTCAGACCCCCTGGTCTGCAGTCAGGCACCAGACCCACTTGGCCATGCTGTCCCCACCCCACATCTGGCTTGGCACTGCCCTCCCACATCCCCTCATCACACCGGCCTCTCCCCATCCGACACCCCTGGGATTTGCACCCCACACCCCTGTGTCTCTGTGGCTTGGAGAGCTCTTGGGGGGCACCAGGGGTGGGTGGAGCTGGGGCAGCTGCTGGCATGCTCTGGACTGGCTGCTGGGTGCTGCCACCGGCCATACTGGGAAGCTTTGCACACCCGCAGCGTAGAGTCTTCTAGTGCAGCATTTTCTCTCCAGCATGTCTCTACTCTTGTTTGGACACATCAGAAAAGACACACAGGTTGAAGCTGAGCTGAGTGTAGCCCAGGAACCAACGTGTCCCTGAAACCTCCTGTGGCTGCAGAAGAGGTTAAAATACCTTCCTGCCCTGCGGTTGGCTTTGGGAAACACTTTTTTAGGATTAGATGAGAAATGAAGGTTTTGGGGAGACGCCAAGCTGCACCAGGAGGAGTATGCAGGAGGTGTTATTGATAATGAACAGGAGCTTAACAAGGCCCATGGTGTTTCTCCTTGCATCCTTCTTCCTTCCCCAGTAATGCCCGACCCTGGGAGTCAAACACGCTTTCCCTCCAGCTTAAGGCTCATACACAGCCTTGGCTGGAATAAAAGTCTTGACTTTGTCTTTCCGTGAGGATATGGCAGGGAAGGCCTGGACTTGTGTACCCCTGGCAGCTGGAGGGTGACCCCAGCTTCTCTGTGTTGGGGGTGTCTCCTGGATGGTGTCTGCTCTTTGCATTTTGGGCTGCATTTGTGTTCCGAGTTGCTGGCATCCTCAGCAGCACGGCTTGAGCAGCGGGAGTGAAGCTGCTGCCAGGAGGGGAACGTCGCTGCTCCAGCCTGCAGGATTCCTGCACGGCACAGCCTCCATCCACACATACGGGGTAAACTGAGGCTGGGGGGGGTTACGATGACCTACTGGCACCCTATGGGGTCCCGGGGGAGGAGGGACCCCCCCTGCTCACTCCCATCGCCAGCGTTGGGCCGGGAGGAGCAGTCACAACCCCGGGAAGAATGGGAGTGTGGGTGATGCAAAGGGGGTGGCAGGGACCCCCCAGGACCCCCCCGTGTGTGTCACTGTCCCCAGAGTAGTGTTATGGGGGACCACGTGGCCTAATGGATAAGGCGTCTGACTTCGGATCAGAAGATTGAGGGTTCGAGTCCCTTCGTGGTTGTTTTAAAGCCACGAGACATCCTCGAATTGTTTAATTTCCCCGTGTCACAGGCTCGGGGGGGACGGCGATCGATATCCCGTGGGGTGAGAGCACCCCCGGGGGTAGCCGTGGGGCAAAACTCGCGGATACGTGCCTGTGCTGGGGGCAGCTTTAGGGCAGGATTTACCCTGCGGGTCCCCGGGACCGGAGCGGGGGTTCGTGTCCCTGGGGCTCTGCCCCACGTCGAGGCAGCGGCCCACGGCGCCCTGTCCCGGCGGTGGAGGCGAACCAGAGCCCGGCCCCATGCTGCGGCGGGGGCTCTGCCCCAGCTGGGGCCGGTTCCTGGGGGCGGGATAAGAGGGCGGGGGCGGCCCGGGCTGGGGCTTTTCACCGCTGCAGGGAGCACCCGGTGAGCTACCGCGGGGCTGGGGCGAGGCACAGGGGGGGTTGGGGGGAGGTGGGGGTGGTGGTCTCTACATCACCCCTTTGTTGCAAAGAGCCGGGGTATGGAAAAAGGCGGTTGTCACCCCAGGTGGGACTCGAACCCACAGTCCCTGGCTTAGGAGGCCAGTGCCTTATCCATTAGGCCACTGGGGCCACGCAAGGGTCACCCCCCTCCTCTGCTCCGCACCCCCCGCGGTTTTTCCGCGGGGTCCGGAGCGAACGGCCCCGAGGCGGCCTCGGAAGGGGGGCGGGGGGGTGAATTATTGCACCGAAAACCGGCGGTGGGCACCGGCCCCTCCCGTCCCGCCGGCGCGGGAGAGCGGGGTGAGGGCGGAGCTGGGCTCTACGGGGGGGCTCCAGCCCCTCCTCGCTCCCCTCGCCCCCCCCATGGGCTGTGCACGGAGCTGGGGCTGCGCTGGGCGGTTTCACTGGGCGATGGAGGGAGGGGAGCTGCGAGGCCTGTGGGGGCCGGGGCTGGCTCCTCGAAGGGACGTTGAGCCCCGGGGGATGCTCCGGGGGCTGCGTGAAACCCCCCCTGCCCGCACGCCACGGCCACGCTCCCCTCTGGCCATCAGAGAGTTAAGTTACGGCACCAAAAATACGTTCGTGCGAAGCCCCAGTGGCCTAATGGATAAGGCACTGGCCTCCTAAGCCAGGGATTGTGGGTTCGAGTCCCATCTGGGGTGATTCTTTTCTCCTCCGGCTGTTGGGGGGGGTCGCTGCTGCAGTTCGGGGCGATTCACCCCCTTCTAGGGCGCTGCCGGGGCACCCTGACCCAGGTATCCCGACTATGGGGTTTGTTGGTGTATAAACAGGTAGAACCTTGAAACACGCTTTTACGTCCCCAGAATGTCCAGCTCCTCCAAACCTTGGTGTCATGTGCTGGCTTTAAGCTAAATTTTGCAAATCTTACTGTAAAATCTGAAGAGGGACACCTGAGCAGCAGGTGATAGGGGGCAGTGAGTTCTCCTGGTCATGGGAGGTTGTTGCTGTTGCAATTGATGTTCATGTGACAACTTTCAGTGTCAGAAATATGTCTGGAGCAGTGACACCCCCCTTGCTTTTAAGGGCCAGGAGCTTGCAGACACCTTTGCCTGTGAGAAGGGGAGCTGGCAGCCACCCCTCTCCCATGCAGAAAAGCTTTAGGCAGGAGAAAAATTAGTATCTCTGCTGCCCTTGGTGGGCAGGGTGTGATGGGGAGGTGGAGGCGGCCAGTCTGAGGCAGGGTTTTCTGGGAGGGAAGTCAGGATGCATTGGTGTGCTCCTCCACCCCCCAGGCAGCCTGTTTTGGGAAGGATGTGGGATTTGAGCTCTCTGAGCTTTGCAGATATAAATGCTGATCTGGGCTGTGTAAGGGGTGAGCTCTAAAGTCCTCCCTTCCAAAGGGAACTGTGCACTGCCTGTAGCAGAGCCATGAGTGTCCAGAGCAGAGCCCCACACACCCTGCTGTGCCCCAGTGCAACCCAGCAGAGAGCACTTTCCTCCGATTTGGGTTTTTGCCTAAAACAGAACCATCTCTCCTCACCCCAGGTGGGACTCGAACCCACAATCCCTGACTTAGAAGGCCAGTGCCTTATCCATTAGGCCACTGGGGCCCTGTGAAAAGGTGAAAAAAGGGTAATTTCCATATCTTTGAGACCCCCCCACCAGTGAATTAATCTGACGGTGCTGAAATCCACATTACACTGCAAAACTTTGTTCTGTTTAAACAGGGTCCACTAACGAGTGATTCTTGCAGCCTGCAAGACCCAGCCGGAGGTTTTTTGGTGTTCTACCTCAAGGGCCAGAGGCCTCCTGCACTTACAGGGTGGCTTCTGTCCTTTAGTGCTAACAGAGAGCAACTTCCTCCTGTCAGATTGCTGCCATGACTTTAGATTAATTTAACAAAATGACATGCACTTTTTTTGGTTAGGGAAAAGTCAACTAAAATGTAAGGAAAGTGCTGGAAACAGTGAATACTCTATTTGCTACTTAGATATATAAAGACTGCTTTTACTTTTTCCTTTCTTTCCCCAGAAACCTAATGCTGCTTTTGTGTTCAGCAGCAGAGGGTGCTCTCACAGAGCAGAGGGCTGGATGCAGGACACAAAGAATTTTTTTAAAAAAAAAGCTAACTAAAAAATTCAGATTTTTTTGTCTTTCTCAAACATGAACAGTAATTTTTGTGCAAAATGATTGACAGGCTGTCATGTATCATTATGTTCAAAAGCAGATGTTAAATATTTTTATTTACACTTTTAGACCATTTTTATTCAATATAGCTCATGAGTTTAGCATCATTTACAGCTGCCAGTGCCATTTCTTTCAAAAGACGGTATGCCAAGGACTTCAATCTCTGCTCCTCTCAGTCAAAGTCTGCCTTCCTGCTCTGCTTTATATTTGAGTGTATCTTTTTCTGTCGTAGTCGTTCACGGTTCATGTTTTCCACCCTAAAACAAAATGAAAAGATCTTTTAGTGTACAAAGAAAACATTTAAATATTCAACTTTGAGCACAGTTATAATGTAGATTTGATGAGCCCACAAATGTCCACAAACAACAGTCCCTGGTTTTGGGATGCTACCCAGGAAAGCAGTTAAAATCTAATGGACCAGTGATTTTTTTTTTTTAAAAAGGAAATCCAAATGAGTATGAAGATTATGTTTAAAGATGCTGCAAACTAAATCATATAACAGGATAAGCTGAATCCATCTCGAACAAAAGCCATTTCAATAAAGATACCTCTCTATGAGTTTCTGTGTTGTCTCCTTAGACACCACCTTGGGCGTCTCGGTAGCCTCCGTGACCATGGTTCTGATTTTTTCTAAACAAATTGCCAGATTCCTCATTTGGTAGCGACTCGCTTCAGAGTTCACAATCAGCTCACCGTCTCGGTTTATCTTATTCCTGTGCTAAAGAGGGGAAAACGTGATGTGATCACTGAAACCTCGTTAGACCTGTCACGTTCTGTCTGAAAGTGTGACATTTAAACCTTGGCTGGAAGTGGAGGGGTAGTTACCATCGATGCCATTTTTTGTCTCACAGCTTCTGGAATCCAGTCTGCTGATGCCAGGTGGAACCGAACTTCTGCCTTGGTATTCGCTGGGAGGAAAAACAGGATCTTTTTTTCAATGTAATGGCTATTTATGAGATAATTCAGTCTGTTCACTGCTGGCTTTGAACACAGGATGATTCCAGAATTAATTTTCTGAAAGATCACTTTTTTTTTTCCTTGCTATACTTTTACATACCACTCTGCAAGACAAACTCTAAAGTTTTATGGAGATTTGCCTTTCTAGACACTACAGTATTTATTGCTATTGCCAGTCACTTGTGACCTTATTTTTAATGGCAATGGCAGAATAGGAAGTATTTTTAGTTTATTTGAATTAAGCTGAGAATTTATTGCACCGTGAAGTTTCAGAATCCAATTGGCTTGTTGTATGTTTGATCAAAGAAACCAGATCAGACAGAGGTGGTGTTTCATGTGGCACGTGTAGCAGCAATGATCCCAGTAAGAGTGTTTCTAGGAGAATCAAATGTGTCACCACTGCTCGCGAGCAATGAGGACTGAGTTTTGTTAAAATGTACGGTAACGATAATGAAAAATTAGCATCAGGCAGCACAAAGATGCTCTCTAATTTCAAGTTCTCAATATTTTACCACAAAGTATAGAGAAACAACTGAAGACTATTATTTTTCCTTCAGAGTGGGAGAACCTCTTTCTCACCTTTATTAACGTGCTGTCCGCCAGGGCCACTGCTCCGGCAGTAGGACACGGTCAGGCGAGCTGGAAGAGAAGAGCAGCAGCGTGCTGACCTGGAGACACATTCCCAGCTGGTTTTGCAGTGGGCAGCAGGGAACGGGGATGATCCAGGCTGCAGCACTGTCCTGGTTTTGGCTGGGATAGAGCTAATTTTTCTTCTCACTAACTAGAACAGTGCTGTGTTTTGGATGCAGTATGGGATTTGGTATGAGAAGAATGTTAATAATACACTGATGTTTTTGGTTGTTGCTAAGAAATCAAGGACTTTTCAACTTCCCATGTCCTGCTAGCATGCAGGTGCGCAAGGAGCTGGGAGGGAGCATGGCCAGAGCAATAGACCCAAATTTGTCAGTGGAATATTCCATACCATGTAATGTCGTGCTCAGTCTATAGATGAGAGTTGGCCGGGAAGCACTCTCTCCTCTCTGGGGATTGCAGTTTTGGGAATTTCCCTCCTCTGGGATCGCTAGCCGTGAACGGGCCGGGCATCAGTCAGCAAGCGGTGAGCGATCCCACTGTGCATCCCTCGTTTGTATATTCTATTATTACTATCATTACTATAATTATTATTTTATTTCAATCATTAAATTGTTTTTATCTCAACCTACGAGTCTCCTTACCTCACCCCTCCAACTCTCCCCCCCATTCCCCAGGTAGGGAAGGGCGAGCAAGTGGCTGCGTGGTGTTTGGCTGCCGGGTTTAAACCACGACAAGCACACAGGCCTGAAGGACAGCGGTAGCTCGGTGGCACTTTCACGCTGAGTTTAGCTCTGTGCATTGAGCACAGACTCCGTAGTCCGGAGCCTAACCCTCCTGCGGGCACTTAACCAGGGCACGCCCAGCCGAGCACCTTGGCCCAGGTGTGTTCCGGGGGGGACTCACCCATGGGGATGTCGAGGACGGCCGGCTGCGGCTGCTCCTGGAAAAGACGGCGGGGTGCCCCGTTAGGCGCCGGGGCGAGGCCAAGGGGAGGCAGGGCCGCCCCACCGGCTTCCTCGGGCCGGGCCCTGCTCGCCCCGGGGGGGCTGGCGCTGCCTGGCCCCGCCCACTAAGCCCCGCCCACACACCGCCAATATATCGCCTAAAAAGCCCCGCCCACACACCGTAAACACCTTTCTTGAAAGCCACGCCCACCCCGGAGTCCCCGCCCCCTCGCTAAGCCCCGCCCACCCGCAAGAACGGTCCGTTGTGCCAAGCCCCGCCCACATGCGAGGGCACCGCCCCTTGACGCAAACCCCGCCCACTCGCTCTATGTCACTCAGACATTAAGCCCCGCCCCCTCTCATCTTCCTTGACACCCCCCCCCCCCCCCCTCCGCCCCCCTCACCGGGCCGCTGGCGTCGCCGTCCTGCCGCGGTGGGTACAGCTTGTCCAGGCTGTAGGCGCTCCGGTACTCGGTCCCGGCGGCGGCCCGCCGCGAGAACCGGGCGGTGAGAAGCCCCAGCCCCAGCCGCGGCCGGCACAGGCCCCACAGCGTGTGCGCCGCCATCTTGGCTCCCGCGGTGCGCCCCCGCCACAGCGTCCCCACAGAAACGGCGGCTGCGCTCCGGCGTTCCGGGGCGGGGCCTACGGGGGCAGCGGTGCGGGGGGGCTGTGGGGGCCGGGTGGGGTGGGGTATGTGGGGTATATGGGCTGCGTGGGGTCTGTGAAGTGTATGGGATCTGTGGGGTGTGCCTGTGGTGGTGCATAGGATCTGTGGGGTGTATGATGTCAGTGGGGGATGTAGGAGGTCTGGGGGGTACACGGGGTCTCTGGGGTGTTGAATGGGAGATGTAGGAGGTCTGGGGGGCCGTTTTGTGGTCTGTGGGGCACCGTGGGGGGGTATAGGAGGTCTGGAAGGCTGCACGGGATCTTGTGTGGCACTGTGTAGGGGATGTATGCGGTCGGGGGGGTATATGGGCTCTGTGGGGTGCTGAGTGGGGGGTGTGGGGCGCCTGGGGGATAGATGGGCTCTGTGGGGTGCTGAGTGGGGGGTGTGGGGCGCTTGGGGGTAGATGGGCTCTGTGGGGGCTGAGGCAGGCCCTGCTGTGGTGGGGGGTGGGATGGCTGGGGATGAGGTTGCTGGGGTGAGGTGGCTGAGTGGTGGCCTGATGTGAGCTGGGGTAGGGGGGGCTGGTGTGGGGTGTGGGACACCCTGGGACAGGTACCAGGGGCTGGTTTGGGCAGGTCGCTTCCAGCTCGCCGTAGTGGAGGCAGCGGTGGGGGACAGCACGCTCCTGCCTGCACCTCACACCTTTGCAAGCTGAGCAGTGACGGATGGGTGTAACAGTGAAGATACATCCAGCATTTTTTATGTACTGTCTCGGTTTTGCACCTGGGAGGTTTCAGATTTTTATCTGCTCAAGAGTGCTAAAAAGTTTTATATATACGTGTGTATATATATAGTTGGGTTTTTTTGAATGCTGATAGAACAGCACAGACGTGTTTCCAGGTCTGCAAGAGAGACGCCAAGGTAGATGGGGGATGCAGGGGAGTGAAGCACTTGTGGAAATCCTTCAGCTCTTACTCTTGTTGGAACTGTCAGCTTGGCTTGACAAGGAGCCTGTGCATTCGAGAGGGGTGGGGATTGCTATTTCTGGCAGTAGGAAAATGCACAGGCAGGGATGGGGCTGTCATTTACTCTGGTGTTTTGACAGGAGCTGAAGATCTTTTGTTTAAAACTATGGGTGAAGTAAAAATGGGTATTTTGAAGTTGATACAAAGACAGTGTGTGATTAAGGATCTGAGCTGGGTCCCATCTAGATAATCAGTGCAGAATCAGGAAACTCAGTCCTTGGGAAAGGAGCAAGTCCTGAATGTTGGTGGTCGGTCTGCCCTGACTGCAGCTGAGCAGCGCTCGGGGGCCAAGGAGGGCTCCACGCTTTTTTTTAATTGAATCTCAGTGTCCTGTGGTTCTTCTGCTCTGCTTCCCCCATCCAAACTCAGCTGAAAACAGAATGCTTTAAGGAAAAAACCAGAACTGTCAGAGACAAACCATGCCATCTGGTGACCTTAATTTCTAACAGGGAACAGGTAAACGTTTGTGATTTGTAGCCAGAGGGATGGGTAAAATATCCAAAGCAGGATGACTCATTTTACCAACTGTTGTCAAACATGTCAGCGTTGTTATTGTGCTGGTGACACATGCCAAGGACGGTGTCATTGTGCAGTGCACAGAGAGGCTGGGAAAGGAGCTTGAAGGTCACACAGTTGAAGCCAGACCCATCTAAAAGGACATTTTTCTGGTTTTGCTTCATTCCCACACTGTGTTGGTGGATGCAGATGTCCAAAGAGCCTTGGTAAACAGCAGAGTGATCTCCGCTTGGATGGCTGGAAATGGCTCTCCCTGGCAGGCAGGGCTTGGGATGACAAGGTCTTACTTTGGCGTGACCCAAGCAGAGCCAAGCTTTTGACATCTAAGCTGAAGAAATGAACTGCCTCGGTACTGATGCTGGCTTAGAAAGCAAGCTTACCCCATTTGGTGGTGGTGGTCACCGGTGAGCAAGAGCTGTAAGGAGCCATCCCTGAAACCTGATGCGAAAGCTGATGTGTCCAAGGAGCCAGTTGCTCCTTGTGTGAGCAAAGGCACAAGCCATTAATGTAAGAGCAAGTCAGGACTTTGAGGGACTTTCCAGAAGGTCTCAGCTCCTCTAAGAGAGGGAAGACTGCTGAATCAGCAAATCTCCTTCCCCGTGAGAGTTTGAGCTCTGTAAAACCCTTGAATATGTGTCTCAAATGGTCCATCCCTATTTGTAATGATGGGTGCTTTTCTGAAGGGTTATTCAAACTGGTGGTAAGAAGCCAGACTAGATCTAATGGAAATGCACTTGTCTAAATGTCATCTTTCAAATTCAGCATAAAACTGAATTCTTGACAAGCTGTACCCTTATTGATCTTAATGGTGTGAGCTGAATAGGGTCATCGGTTTTGCCAAATGCTGAAATTAATAATTATTTTCTATTATATCATATTTTTTATCATCCGCTTTAATTGCATGCAGTATTTTTCCTTCTGTCTTGAGTTGTGGGGGTGTGCTATTAAATAGCTGTTGCTCTCTATTAGACCAGCTTCTGTGGTGAGCAGTGTGGTTGCTTAATACTCTCTTCTTCCCTCTTAATGGAGTTGTGTAGTTTTCCTTGGTGTTTTCAAAGCAATTTGAAAAGTTTACATAGAAGGTGGCATAAAAGGCCAGAAGATGCTTATATTTTCCTCCTTTGATCGCTGAAAGCCTCACTTAAGAAAAAAATCAAGTGACTCTGACTCACAGAGTCATCAGGACATATATATATGGCCACTAATATTTTTGGATGCAGAAAAAAAATGCCCTCAGCACTTTGCTGAACAAACTGCTGATATACGGCAGCTGTTCCTTTGTTAAGCCAAATACTAATATCATGTTCCTTAGATCAGTCATTTTTGGATGCGTGGTTTTCAAGAAAGGCCAAAACAAAAATAGCATTTGAATTGCAAGCTTAGAAATTGTGCAGTTTTACAGAGACTTCGGTGCTGACAAAAGAGGGGTTTTTATAGTGTGGCAAATGTTAGCAGCCCAAGTGCATAAATTGTATGTTATATAAATAATGCAGCAATATAGTTCAGCATATTCTCTCTGCTTTCTGCAAAGGAGCCTGAAGCATTTTCTTGACCCAAATTGTACATGAAAATCAAAGAAATAACTCTTCTGCTGTTCTTAAAAGTAAAAAGAGCTGTAAAGGAAGTCTTGGCTTTGGGAATACTGGTGTTTCTTTTTATTCAAGAAGAGAATAAAGCATCTGAAAATATATTTAATCTGCTGTACACTTAATGTGATGCTGATTCACATGGGATTGTTTAAAATGGAAAGTGAAGGCGATCCTCTTCCCACACCTCTGCAGCAACCAGATGACTGCAGGGTAAACATTGGCTGACTTAAACCAACATTGCTTCAGCTATTCCTTGCTACAAATGTTGAATTAATAGGGTGGTGAATGCTCCAAGAAAATCAACAATGCTGCTTTTGTTGCTGTTGTTCATTTTTATTTATTTTATTTTATTAGACAACTGCTTTCCATTATAAATAAATAAGGCATGAAGGTTCTCCATACTGTTACAGAGCTGGTAGCCACGGTCGTGCGTATGGCTCCTAATGTTTCTTGAGTTTGGGGCCATAGGGCACCTCAAAATGCAGAGTGTGGAAGAGCAGAGCGGTTGGTGGTGGATGGTTTGAAGAGAAGACTTCTAGAGCAGGTATGGTTTGGGCATTGCACTCCTGCCAACTTACCTCTGTGGTACTCAGCTTAACAAAAGAGGGTATTTTGGGGGGTATTTTTGCATTAATTCCATGACGAGTGAAAGTAAAGTAGCTCCTTGTAATGTCAAGGCCCTAGACTGGAGGATAATTACATTTTAGCAGTCTTCCCCCTCCCAATCAACATTCTCATTTATTTACCTCAATGTTGCAAAAATCCCAACCATTTACCCAAGATTTTGGGATGTAAAAATAGAAAATAGAATCCAAATCTGGCCTGGTTTGTCTCCAGGCTTGTACAGAATAGGTAGCTTACACTGAACAGCTTGATTTTTGTGGCTCAATGCTCAGGATGTTGCCTAAGCTGTAATGAAATGCTGCTTCTCTGCCTAAAACATGTGTCTGACCATACGAGGTCAACATCTAGTTCATGAAAAATGGAAACTGGTGATTCCTGAGACTGCAGTGGCCTTTTGGCTGTGTGTTTGCATGTCTGTGGAAGCAAAAGTGAGGAGATATCAGTGCTGGAAAGTGAACTGGAACATGAGAGGTGACAACAACCTTTGGAGACAGTATCTCAGCCAAGAAAGATTATTTTCAGTAGAAAACTGAAATCTGTCCTCTCGACTGGGGAGACGTTCAGAGCAAAAGTGTGGGGCGAGGTGTGGTCGGCACTACTGCCAGGGCCAGAGCTCCTGACGCCGTAAGATGCTTTATCCTTCTGCTTGCATGCAAGTCACTGGTAGTCAGTTTTGCAAGCCCGTGCAAGCTGTATTTGAGGAGTTTGCTACAATGGGGCAATGACAACCTCTTGAAGAGCACAGCACAGAGGGCTGGTACCCAGACCATGAGATGAAAGCATGTCTCTGATACTGTAATAGCACTTCTTGTCTAGCTTATGGGAAAGCCCTGGTCATCAAGTTCCTACCAGGCACAGTGCTTCACCTGGGCTGAAATACTGGGGCAGATTGAAAGCAAGGAAATCCCATGTGCCTACAAAGTCTGGAGAGTATGGACTGAAATACTAAGCAATGCTGATGAAGACAGAACAATCAGTTTTATGTTTCTCTTCAAGTTTTTCCAGTTGCAATGAGCTTGCATTGTAAATAGCTGAAAAACCTGACTGATAAGAGAATGGCTTAAATAGCAAGAACATACTGCCCTTTGGGGAAGGGAAAGGCGTAGACAGAAGTCTCTCGGGTACAAGCGTAGGTTCTTAGCCATAAAACCAAAGTGGAGGGCTGGGCTGGTGTGCTGGAGCAGCCCCTGAAGTTCTTTTTGTTTTACTTTGAAACACTGCGCTCCAGCTGTGGCAGGGTGCTGGAGGACATCCAGGCTTTTGCTTGCAGATAATTGGGCTGTGAGACAAGCTGAAAAGGGTGGAGGAGGCGATCGGTTTTCTTTTTTTGTGGTGTGGTTAACGTTGCTGTTGTGATGTCTGGCAGCGGCAGCAACTCATGCAGAGATCCGTCATACAGTTTCTGAAATCCTCTAACTACAATGTACAGTTGTCCCAACGAGTTGTCCGGAGCCCAAGCTTAAAAAAACTGAGTTGAGTCTCCGTGACATTTTCTTGCTTGTAGACCTCTCGAACCTTCAAAGCAGTGGAGCCACGTGGCGTTTCCTGGGGCTGAAGAGAAGACTTGACTGTTGCGATTGCACGTGGGAGTTTGCAGAGAGGCAGCACTCATTTGCTGCTCTTGTTTTTCACCTTTGTGGCATTGATGTCTGCTTTTGTTTTCTGGATGCGGGAGAAGATCTCCTTAAAAAGAGCCTTGTACTCAGGCTGGCTCTGCTCCAGCCGCTTGTCCACTGCCTCCACGTGTTTGCTGATGGTCTTCTCCATGGTTTTCCGCTCTTCCAACTCATGTCCCTCTCCCCGGAAGTCTCTGAAGGAGCTGTCACGAGAAATGGGCCGGGACGTTTGGACCCCTGTGTGGCGCACACTGTCCTTGTGCTGCCGGCATTTGCTCAGGAGCTCTTCGTACTTCTCCAGCAAGGCGTGATACTGCTCGTCCACTTCCCTCAGGATGGACATGCCCCGTTTGCGCACGTTGTTAGCGTGCAGCGTGTAATTGCCCTCGTGCCGACTCACGGCATCCTTGGTCACGATGGCGTTGAGGGCTGTGTCACTGCAGCTTTTCCGAACAGGGTGGTTTGGGGAAGGTGTCATTGATGGCCCATGACTTTTTCCTCCCTCCTCCTCAGAGAGGTCGATGTAGTCTGCTTCCGGGGCGTTATTCAGCGGCTCAAGGAGGGCCTCGGACAAGTTGTCTTCTCTGCTGAGCAAATACTTCTTGACTTGTTTCATCTGTTGTAGCTCTAGGAGCTCTGCTTCCAGTTCCTTGATGCGCAGTTTGCAGTTCTCCATCTCGCACACCCGCTGCTCGAGGTCCGAGTACTCCTGAATAACAGAGGTGTACTCTCGCTCAACCCTCTCCTTCCGCTGCTTCTCCTGGTTGACTTGGGACCTCAGGGAGTTCACCATGGCTTGGAGACGCTCGTTCTCCCTCTCCAGTGGCTTCTGGTTAAACTCTGTGGAAGAGCTGTGGACCTGGAAGGCGTCCTCATACCTGAAAGAGAAGAAAGACTCTTGAGAGAGTCTGACCAAGTGACAGTCCATGAGGGACTCACTGTGTCTTATTGCCATGTAAGTAATTCCACTGATGCCCAGAAAGGAGGTAACCTGAGCTCATGGAGTGAGATATGCCTCCTGCGTGTGCCAGGAGACCACAAGGTGTGGCTGGGGCTCTTCTGAACACAGAGGCCAGTCTCTGTCCCAGAGAACCTGCAGTCTCATTTGATAGGAGTGATGAAAGACAGGAGAGAAATGGAACCCTAAAAAGTAAAAGACTCATCTGGTTAACAGACAAGCCACCAACGTTGGTGTGAAGCAAGGATGAATGTTCAAGTGCTACCAGTCTGAGCTGAAAGTAGAAGGCTTTGGGTCTTTCCTGCTGGAGTTCATCAGCTACTCACTGCATCGTGGAGTTCATCAGCTACTCACTGCATCTGCCAGCAACCCCAAACCCCACCCAGCCAAAAACCAGGAGCACGGGCTCTGCTGTCCCATGTCTGGGAGGTGCTCCAGAGAGAGTGAGAGAAGATTTATACAGCAAGGGAGGCAGACAGAGGCTTTTGACAGAGCTGCCCCCTCTTCATTGCCTGGGAACTGATAACAAGCACTTCCCCCTTCCATCATGTTGCTGTTGGGAAATCAGATTTTTCTGTTCCTCAGTGAAGTGCCCATGGCATCCTATCTGGTTAGAACAGATTGGAAAAGAGCAAGGACTGTGGCTTCCCCTGGGAGGCATGACCGGTGGGGGGTATTGAACAGATTTCCAAGTTACCGAAGGGCAGCCTGACCTTCAGAGCCAACTGCAGAGCTGCAAGCCAAACTGAGGTCCCGAGGCACTGGGGGGAGAGTGGGATTGGGGTGCTGGGGGGACAAGAGCCACAGAGACATTAAGTGGATTTGGCTGGGGGTTAGGTTATGGCCTCATAAACATCCCCGTTGCTGCTGTGGTAAAAGTGTCTTTTGTTTGTATCCTCTGGCAGAGGAATGCTTTCAGTAACAAAGTTTATCGATTGCTTATCTATTTAAAGAAGCCTCTATTATGGACAAAGCTGAGCAAGAAATGTCCTCACGAGGTCAGTGAATTAACACAGTGGCTGGCTTTTAAGGAGGATCAAGCGTGCAATAGTGCTGAAGGTGTTTGTACAGCACTTGGCAGCACATGGTGTATCTTGGTGTGTGACTGATGCTCCTGGGGGTACTGGAGTCATACAGGACAAAATGCACCATCTCAACTGGTTTCAGTGAGCCAGAGGTGCTGATACTGTGCTAGGAGGCAGCTGCAAAGGGATAACGGGCTGTGCTGGTTTGGAAAGGGAAGCTGCGCAGACAGCTCGAGGTGAGGGTCCTCTTCACATGATGTGTTACTGGGTAGGCTGTACTGGGAGAGGCTGGTTCGAGCTGTCTAGAGCTCAAGCAGTGTGTCCTGTCCGGTGTGTGTTCCCGCACAGCTCCCTGCCAACGTGCCAGGAGAGTCCCAGCCCCTCCAGGCAATGCCTGTCCCTTGTAGCTTGGCCCAGCGCAGCTGCATGAGGCATCCAGATCCTCCTGAGTAGCTGTTCTTGCCCTCTGAAAAAGAGCTTATGTCTCCCCATTCGAGGCATCGCTGATGCTGGGATCATGAAGGCTCTGCTTTGCCAACGCCGCCTGCTTAGGCGGGCGGGCAGGAGAGAGGGAGGTCCTCCCTTCACCTCCAGCACCCAGTTTCAGGCTCTGATGCAGAGCCTAGATCTCTGTGGGGGTGTATGTGGGGTTTTGTGCACCCCCAGAGGGGCTAACCCACTGCATCCCCTGTTCACAGGCAGAGGAGTTGGGGGAGAAGGTTGGAGGGGTTGCTAAAGGTGGGGCTCAGTACCTGGGGCTGGAGCACAGCTCCTTAAGGCAGGGGAAGGTGTGGATAGTTCGGCGCCGCTCCCTCTTCTCCCGCCGAATGCGGAGCTGCTCCAAGCTCCGCATTTCCTCCACCTGCTTCTGCAGCTCCTCCACTTGGTTCTGCAGCCCCTCGATCGTTTCCGTCAAGCTGCAGAGAGAGAAGGGAGCACGGATGAGGAGTTAGGCACTACAGGTCCTTCAAAGGTGTTTTTTCCCAGTCTATGGAAGGTGCTTCCAGTTTCTAGTGTGTGCCCCAGGAACATGACAGCACTTGCTTTTCATGGCAGTGGTTGGTCTTTGTGTGGTCACTCTTGAATGGGGGTGTTTGTAGAAGAGGGTGGGGGATTGAAGCAGTGGCAAGGGAGGCAAGGGATTGTACTAATTTGAGACCCTCTATCCTCAAATCAGTTGGCTAAAACAGTCACCTCTGGGACATAAACGTTATCCTGGAATATCTCTGCACTAAAAACAAGCAGAAGAACTATTTACTCTCTTCCTTTTATTTATCTTGTAGAGATAAACACAGAGAGACTGGGCAGAGATTTAGTTTTATTCTGGCTGTGAATGCAGTTTGTAAAACTCTCTGCTCTGAAATTCTGTCTCTGCGCAGTCGTTTGCAAAAGATTCTGCATTGCAAGGACATGGCTTAGTCTGCTGTTTCCAGGGATGACCTTGATCATGGGCTTGTTTTAGGAAAGAAATATTATTGATAAACTGGTGTTTCAGCATGGACTAGCCAGGATTTCATTAGATGCTGGATCTGTGCCTAGTGTTTCTGCTGGGCTGCGTGCTGGGGACCTCCCTGATATTATGTGCCTCTTCTTCAAGGGAACACATCTGAGCAGAGGCTGCTGTGCCTCTCTCCTGGCAGCTTGAGACACTCCTTTATCCAGCCCTTGTCCCAGGGGTGTCTGTGCTCTGGCTGACCTCTGCTATCCAGCATCAGTGCAATGAGCTTGTGTTGTAAATAGCTGCAAAACCTGACTGATAAGAGAATAGCTTAAATAGCAAGGACATGCTGCGCTGTGGGGCAGGGGAAAAGTGAGATGAAGGTCTCTTGGGTACAGCATAGCAGCGGTGGGAGGAGGGGAGGCCATACCACTGTATCTTCTGTTGGGATGTCTTGCTTTCTAGCACGAGCTTCTGGTTAGCTAGCTCCAGGTCGCGTGCTGTCAGGTCCAGCTGCTCGTAGACTTTCGCATGCTGTTCATTCATCTGCCGCAACATCTCTAGTTGCTTGGTCAGGTACTGCAAGAAAAAGCGAAACAGAAACACTCCACATCCAAATTCCAGGTTGTTTCACAGGCTGAAATTTCTACAGCCTTTGCCTCCTCTGATAATGTGTTTTATGGCTGATTTCTCCTCTGCCTGGTTGAAGTCTCTTTCACGGCTGAAATATTCGTACCCCCCTGCCCACTGTAGTTTTGTGTCTAAAATACAATTGAACTTTCTCTGCCCCTCTGTGAAGGGTACTAACCTCAATCTCTCTCTATTCAGCTGGTTTTTTATTCCCAGTACCCAGAGGAAGTTGATATCCCTGGGACTGTGACCCTTCACCAGAGTTGACTGAAATGTGCTGGTTGGTTATTGGATCATCTGACAGATCGATTGCAGAAGCTGCATTTCCTTGGGAATTCAGGCTAAAACTCTGAGTCTGTGAAATGTGAGGAGAACAGCGGTTTCTGTGTTTGCAGATGCTTTTCTGTGAGTCTGTCATTGCAAGATTTTATCCTGCGAAGACTGGGAGAGGGGCATCTACCCAAGAGCTCACCCTCAGCTGGGACCAGATCCCAAATCCTGCAGTGGACATGCTTCTGAAGGGCTGCTGGGGGGAAAGGCTAAATCCATCCACCAGTTTCCTTGGACATCAGCTGTCAGATCCCTGCAGCCATCGTGTGCTGCTCTTGTGAACTCACAGCCATCCTCTGCCCTATGTCTTTTTAAATCAGGGAGTTTCCAATCTTTTTTAATTCACAAATCCCTAGAAGTTTCCCAGTGGATGAAAACCCTCCTGGCACAGCAGGTTTAAGCCTCTAAGCTCAGTTCTGTGGGCTCTTAGAAATACTGCCCTGACCCCAAAGGATGCTTGAAACAGTGGTTTAGATTGCAGCTCTTGGAGAAAGAGCTATTTTATGCCTCAAACAAAGGGGGCTGTGTTATGGGGGTGCCGAGAGGCCAGCTGGGAACAAACGTGATTATAAATAACTGTAATCCAGGGAAACGTTTAGCAGAGCAAAGAGAAATGAGTGTGAAGGCTGGTGGATGGGCAGAGAAAAGTCAAACGTGACCCAGATGCAACCTGGTGCCAAAGTCTGGCGTGCACATCTGGGCAGGGGGTGGGGATGTGAGAAGAGGGAAAATCCCAGTTAGTGGGGGAAAAAGGATCCTCTCCAAGGCTGGAATGGGCTTTAACTCCCATCCCCATGGTTCATCCCTTCCTTTCTCCTGGCATCTGAGCTGTTGGCATTGGTGGAAGCGCCCCGTCTCCACCATTGCCCCTAGGTGACAGCAGTGACCAGGCAGCTCCTGTCCCCACCCTTGGCCCGACTGTGTTCCTACCTCAATTTCCTGCACTTGCTCCTCATTGGTGGCGTACATCTGCTGCAGGGAGTCCTCCAGCTCTTTGTTGCGCTCCAGCAGCGTTTTCCCCAGCTCCGCGGCCAAATGCAAGTCTGAAAAGCAGATGGGAAAAAGCTGCTGCAGTTCCTGTGGCTCCGCGGGTGGATGCAGCGGGGTCCCTGAATGCCACCGCACCAAATAAAGTGGCACATTTTGTACAGCACTGGTTTTATTGGCAGGTTTTGATATGGATGCGTGCTTATGGGACTTACAGGATCTGGTCTCTTTTGTCTTGCTGGGCTGCAGGAACAAGGGGAGGCTGAGCTTGGGACATCTGCAGCTCCTCCATGCAATGAGGATTTGGTGCCTGGCTGGCTCCGTAACTCTTCTGCACTGCACTACCCACTGCGTAGCCAGGATCAGGCCCCAGGCTTGGCTGTGGCAGGTTCACAGCACCTCCATCCCCTATCACCGAGATCTGTGGGGCTGAGAGGGGCTCAACATCTGTCAGAATGAGAGCAAGGGTTGGTAAAGCTCCGCAGGGCCTTGGGGATGCTCTGTAAATTATATTATTATCTCTAATGAAGGGAGTGCCTTGCCTTCCCTGTCAGCCTCCATCCATCACCCGCTAATAGACTGACATAAGTAATAAAACCACGCGTGGCCTGAGGGGGCTGGAAGCACCTCCCGCATCTGCCACCCGGGAAATGCTGTGTCGGCCGGGTCTGTGGCTTTTTCCTTGGGGCAGCTCCAGGGTGAGGACAAACCGCTTTGTGTTCACTCTCTGCCCTTAGGAAACTACTGAAATAGTTCGACTTTAGGAGAAGTGCAGGGAAAAATAGATGTTGACAGGGTGGCCTGCTTAAAATACTGGGTTTGCTGCCTTGTGGGTAAAGAAAAAGTCCCAGGACCCTGTGAGTCCTGTATTGGCCAAAGCTTGAGCACCTCAGGTGATGCTGTTTGTGGGCCTGGGATGGCTCAAGTGGCTCTGATAACATCCCTTTGCTTTCACCGAAATGGGTTGTCTTCTTAAAGCCTGACCTCCTATGATTATGTGGGTTTGTATTTTTCTTGGTACTTTTAGAGATGAGTTTCTAGCTCTTACTGAAAATCTGACCTTAAACCTTCAAAAGGTAAGGAAACAGGTCCTAACGCTCTTTCTTTCTCCGGTATGGTTATTGTGCAGTTTTAGATAAAATGTTTTAGATTTTTTTTTTTTTTTTTTTTGGAGTGGCAGTCCTGCAGTGTGTGAGGGGACCTGGGTCTCCTGCCCTGGTGTTTTCTCAGCCCGTTGGAATGCTCCTCTCAAGTCTACAGCTTATCATGTATTTTGCAAAGGCTCTGCCAGGGCTAAGAGCAGCTAGAATTTCTTCCAGTGGTTAATCTGGCCATGCAGCTGACTGGGAAAGAGGGATACTCCGTCACTAAGGCAAGAAGAAGGGGAACCAGGACGCCTAGGATGTATTCTGAGCCTGGGAAAATCACTGATGTCTCACACTTCAAATGGCACATCATGAAAGGAGGCTCACGCTGACCTCTCAGACACGAGTGCTGGCCGGGAGGAGTGCTACTGGTGCTGTCAGTGCTTGGGATGGGGCTTTCCTGATGGATAATGCTGCACTGTGGGAAGTGCTGATATGTTATTAGTTTGGGTGATGGCTGTGTTTCTTTCCGCGTGGCTCCAGCAGTGCCGGAGGGCTGGCTCCCTAGATGTGGTCCACCAACAGCTGCTCGGTGTGTCCTCGAATCTCCCCTTTAGCATGGGAATGTGCTCTCCAGCTGTGGCCTGCATTGCAGGGTGTTATCCGAGCCTGTGACCTTTTTTTATTATAATCCTCATCATTGCACAGTGACCTGGTCTGAGGGCTGCAATCGCAGCTATATCAGTGCAATCAAGACATTGGCACGTTTCCCCATAGACAGACCTCCTTCACTTATGTTTTTTTTCCAAGCACCAAATTTCCTCAGTTTCCAAAGTGCCCTTGGGAGGCTGAGTGTTTGCTGTGCCAGCTGCGGACGGGGGAACAGCCAGATGCCAGTAGAGCTGGAGGACAATTTGTGCCTTTAAGCTGCTTGGGGCTGTGTTTAATGGCACAGCCACCTCGCCAGAGCTGGTGTCGTTGCTGGAGACTGGCACCTTGCAAATCGCATCCCTTGCAGCAAGCAGGGCCCCGGCGCAGAGGCGCGTAGCGAGAGGGCTCCGTGCTGCGCTCCAGGTAATGAGTCAAGTGTGTCCCCGTCCCTGCAGATTACACCAGTGCTCTCCCACCATATGGCATCCAATTTAATCAGCTGGGGTAGAGTTAAGTGGATTAGGCAGTGCAAGATCCTGCATTGTAATTTAAAGGGCTCTGTCAGCAATAATTTAATGGGGGAAATGGGCAGCGTTTGGGGACAAGTGGGAAAGAGGAAAGAAAGGGGCTGAGCTCCGAGGAGGAAATTGATTCTTCATTTCCATTCTGAGCATAAGGGCCTGGGAGACTCCAGGCTTGAAGGACATGGGGGAATTGATTCTTTTAGTGTCTTTTAACTGCTTCAGCCGTTGTCACACACACGCTCACTCACGCTTTGTCTGCCAACCAGCCAAAGCATCCTCAGTAATCCTGTCTCATCCACCCCCCTTGTGCCTGAGTCCTCTTCCCCACCTGTTGGTCTCCCCCAGGCTGTGGAACTGTGGGGAGGGAGGGGATGTTGCATGGAAGTGCTTTAATATTGTCTTTAGACTAGATCACTCTTGATCTTTGTACTAATTGTGGTGCTGCACAGGCTGGGGGAGCACACAGCTGCTCTCCTTGGAGGCCTCGGAAACCTAAGGCTGAATGTGAAATTTCAGTAAGTTGTTTGGGGGAAAAAAGAACTATTTAGGAATTTGGGGATTCTCTCTGCATAGTACTGTAGTTTCCCCACAATTTTTTGTATTCCTCTTTGCTTCTCCACTGCCAGATCAGCCAGCAGTGCTGTATGACTTGCCCTAATTTAGCAGATATGCTGATGCCTCCCTTCCCCCTCCCTTCTCGATGCAGAAGGAGAAATAGAGTGGTGGGGAGTGACCGTGCTGTGTGTCTGCTTGATGTGCCCGATCCCTCTGCAGCCTGTCTGTGCTGAAGGCACCACCATGAAATGGCCAACATTCAACTTAAAAAATGGGGGCCTGGGTGTTGCCCAAACCCTGTTTGGGAGAGGACTGCGGATGCAAACTGTCCTGGGAAGCACCAGCTTGGTGCCCTTTGGCTCTCAGTACCACAAGTGCTGACGTGACCCTTCTAATTAACACCAGTCAAGGAGACACCCTGCGTCCCCAGACAAAGAGCTGTGCCTATGGAGCAAAGCAAAGGGAGGGATGGAGGCTGCATTTCTCTGCAAGCTTCCGCAGGAAAGGCATCTGAGCAAGGAGGGAGGGGAAGAGAAGAGAGACCATATGGTGGGAAAGGAGCGGGAGTTGAATCCGAGCAGTGCTTGGTACAGGGGAGCGTGGCTGGGCAGTACATCAAGGAGGCAGCGATCCTGGAGCTGCAGAGATCAGCAGCCCAGTGGTAATTCTGCTCGCTCTGTTTCACTGAGGAAACTTGAAAAAAAATCCTGATCCAAAAGCAGTAGCAGGTTGTCTTTGACTGAAAGAGGCTGAGGAACAAACTGCAGGGTATTCCCCTGCCACAGCATCCTGTGGTAATGCTGGCACAGGCAGATGTGTGCTGCACGGGGCTGCTGCGGAGCTGAGCGCTTCCAAGCTGCCCCAGCCTTCCCAGCGGCTTGCGATGAGGCTCAGAGAGGGTTTGGAGCCGTTTCTGCCTTCCCAGCTGGCCTGCATCTGTCTGGGCAGAGCAGTCTTTGCCACGGCCCGTTCTCTGAAGGGGGCTTTTCCCCCCAGCATCTCCTGGTTGTGGCTTCGGGGGAGCGTAAGCCTGGCGCCGGGCAGGGGAGGTTTCGGCTGCTCTCCGCGTGATGGTGATCCGGCAGCTATTCAGATGGCCCTTGTAAATACGGCTTTCTGGAGGCAGTCACCATCTGGAGCAGCTGCTTTGAGCTTTCCCCTGTTGTGTCTCTTGCATCGAGGGATTCATGTGTTTAGGCTGTGAAAGAACATGCCCACTGCTCCGAGTGCAGGTGAGGGGTGCTGCGCTTTGCTCCTCACCTTTAAAGAACCCAACCCTCTCCCCGTCCTGTGAGACAGGCAAGCTTGCAGGGGGTGATAGAAGTCCTTTGGCTTGTGGTGCCAAAATGCAGGGGTTCATGGTGCATGTATTTGCAGGTCCTTGCCAGCTGAGCATCTATGAAGGAATCACTCTGGTCCCTTCCTAAATGTGGGGCTGGCGAAAGGGCTGCTCCTCTCCCACTGCTGCAGATGGTGAATTCACCTGCTAAAGAGCGAGGAGGAGCCGCTCGCAGAGCTCTGGTGTGGAGGTCTCTGGAGGAAGTTCAGGGTGCTTGTTAGCTGATGGATGGGGTAGGTTGAGAATTAAGAACTGATGTTTAATGCTGTTGACGTTTAATTTAATTGCATTTGCTGTCTGCTCCATTACACATGGGTACTTAGAGTCATGGGTAGGTGCAATTATTCCTTTCAAAATCTAAATAAATGATGCTATGCTGGTTTACCCCAGGGTAGGGTGTACTTGCTACTCATTTATTTTTCTTCTTAGTTGCAAGGGATTGTGCTGTCTGGGTATATTACAATGAAGATCAGCTTTTGTATATCACTTACTGCTGCTCTATGACAGGTGATGGAGGCAATCTGTGTACTTAGCCCTTATAAGCCTTTGCAATGGAACATGCTGGGGTGCAGAGAAGCAAGTGTCATCTAACAGCATCTCGCAAACAACCTGGGAAAGCCTTTTCAACATGCACATTCCACAGATGATGGTGTTTTCCATGGCCAGGCAGAGTTTTCAGAGAGCCACCAGTGTTACTGCTGAGGCGTGGATTCTCCATCCTTTTCAGACTGACGTAACTCAGGCATTGCTACCCAATTCAGCTTTGCACATGATGTTCTGTGTATTTTTTCATGGGGACCTGGTGTTTTGGTGTAATCGGGTGTACTGCAAAGGCAGGGTTTGCTTTGCAGAGCCGCCCAGTGCAGCAAGGGGGAAAGATGCCTGTGGCAGGGCTGGGTGAGAGCAGGCAAAGGGTGTGCATGAGGCCGCTGGCAGCACAGCCGCCGCCTCTCTCTTCCTCTCCTCATTTCAAACTGTGGCTCTAGCTGGGCTGAGCTGATGTTGGTCACGCGGGCATTTCTGTTAGCCTAATGAGATTTGGTGGATTTCCTGCTTGCTTTTTTCTTCCTTTTCTTTCCTTTGTGTAATCTGTTATGTACCCATGGGCTGCCTTTGGCTTTGCGAGCATCCCTGGTAGGTGGGGAGCTCAGGTGGCGGCAGAGAGAGGTGGTTTGCAGGGGGTCGAGGCAAGCACAGTGCAATGGGGAGCAGCTCCCTCCATGCTGTCTCTGGTCCCCTGAACAAAAGTGGCACCACCAAGGAGTGGAAAACCCTGACAAGGGGCTCAGGGATGCACTGTCTGTACTGTGCTGTGCTGCAGAGAAGCCCTTCAGCCTTCTCAGCCCCTGCTGCTCCCTTCCTTGCCTTCTGTATTTATCAATCCTATTCAGTATTTCCTTTCTATCAGCTCTTCTTTTTTTATTCTTCTTCTCAGGTGCTCATCAGGCTTTTTTGATTTAATTGATACTTGCCTTTTCTTTCTGCCTTCTTATCATTCTGTGTCCCAAAGCCTCTCCTATATGTTAACATTTGAAACCTAGGATGGTTACCTCCGCTTATAAGCTGTATGTGTCTATACAAACACATGCACAGCAGTCCCATCCCTGTGCCCACAGCAATCAACGTGCGTTTTGCCAAGTTGTTAGAGCATGATAACATGGAGTATGTTATTAGACCATGGTTGAGCCCCATCTGCGTCTTTCCCTGCTGTTCTCTTATCTAAACAGCCTTGGTGCCTGTGTTTGCCTTGTAGGCTAAAATGGTTTCAAAGAGCTCAATGACTGGCGGCTCGGAGGCTCTGATAGTGCACCTGGATCAGAAAGCGTCCTAAATAAATACATACAAGTGGCGTTGTTGGGGAGGAGAAGCGAGGAAAGAGGAGGGAGAAAGGCAGCCAGTGCTTTCCTGCATGCACCCCTCCTCCGGGCAACAAAGCTCCAACTAATTAATTATGCTGGGATGCAGAGAGCCATGAATGGAGGCTTTAACTCTTCTAGAGCTAAAGACACAGACATGTGGATTGCTGCCATGTGGCAATCTCATCTCCCCAGTGTGTTTTGGAGTATGTGGGGGCAGGAGGTTGTAACTGACCCAGGATGGACAGGGAGGATGAGCACCAGGGAGACTTTACACGTTGTCTGTTGCTGCTGGTGCTGCACCACAGTACTGTGCATGTGCAGAGCCCCAAGCAAAGAGACCTGCGAAGGACAGGTCAGTGTGTTCATGTGGCAGGGAACGGCGCCCACGGCAATGGGCCGCCACAACCATGTCAGCTCTTCAGCCCGGCTCGTGCTCACACAATGTATTCTCCTACTCTGAGCCATTGCCAGCCAACTCGGCCGCCCTTGCTGCCCTCTTGCCGGAGGGAGGCAGGTGGGACCACCAGTCCCGAGTGGTTTGGTCTCTCGGGGAGCAACCAAGTTCCAGCACAATTGCCAGGTGCAGCTGCAGCAGCCCCTGAGACCACTGCCAGCACCATGGCTGCTAGTTACTCCTGTCTGCTACTTCTCATGTGCCAGAGGCACACAGGTACAGAGAAGATCCTTCTTCCACAGCCATGTGTTACAGATAAAGGCAGAAAACAGTCTGACCCTCAGCAGCAACAGAAAAAACCTGCCTACCTCTTCTCTAGCAGCCCCTCTGCTTGGCTTTAAAGAAAAGTGTATTGTCTGGCACTCTGCTGCCCCACTACTGCTCCCTTCCCATCTACTGCTGGGAAGTGCTCTGAAGCCCTGTTCCTCCAGGTGCTAAGCTCACACACAGCCCAGCTGTCTTGTGCCTGGCTGTGGGTACTGGCTGGTGATGCTGCTCCTGTGGGAAGAGGTCCTGACCTCAGGTGAGTGTTTGTTGCCATTTTCGGAGCCATACAGGAAGAACACAGTGCTGTAGCCTTCCAGTCTGAGTTTGCAAGGAAAGGGAGTGATGAAATTCTTGATGTATTCAAGGTGGTGTTATTTATGCTCATCACTAGTCCCGAGCAGGATGTAGGGCAATGCCTCTTTCAGGAGCCCAACACCAAAACCAGGGTCCCTGAAGCCAGGACTGATGCTTGGGGGGGATGTGCTGCGCTGCTCCTTGCTTTGCCTCCTCCTGCAGAGACCAGTGCTCAGCCATGCTCTCCCAGTCCAGTGTGCCTTCCCAGGACTCAACGCTTGCTTGTAGGCCAAGAAAACTTGGAAGACAGCATGATAATATCCTAGCTCCAGCTGCCATTGCTGCAGCTGCATAATTGGAAGAGGTCAGCATGGACATGGCTACTACACACTTGAAGGACTGAATCCTTCAGGAAGGAGACAAGTTAATTGAGCAGTGCCAGGGCAGCTGCACTGCACATGGGATAAACTAGAGTGACTTCCCAGAAGGCTGCAGAGGAACAGGCTGTTTAAACTATTAAAAGAACTGTTTGTTAAATATGCATGGAAAAAAACCAAAGAACAAACTCTAACATAAAATCACTTTAAAAGTCCCAGCTGTGCAAAGATTGGCAGTTGTGTAACATCTGGTCTCATTTCTCCAGGGTATTTTGTATTGGAGATATTTTTATAAATTCTTGGCCCACATATGTGTTTTTGAGCAGGTTAAGTAGAAGCTTTAGAAGCCCTAATGATGCATTTGGTGTGAGCACGCAGATGTATTAGCTGGGTGAGGTGGGAATATACCACTGTGCTGCTCTGGGAAAGGCCTTTTAGCAGAGATGGAGTGTGTGCAGGAGCAAGCAAGCCGTGCGTTAGCCTGGCGCTGGCACTGCTTTTAGCAGGAGCAGGATCAGACCCTGGTGCTGTTGTGGCTCTAAGTGGTTCCTGACTGTCACACTGAGTCAGTGCATCCACCCTGTCACCAGCCAGAGCTGGCTGGTACAGGAGGAAAGAAAGAGGACTGGAAAATGCTGGGGTGGGGGGACAGCCTCCACGTGCAGAGTGTTAGCGGCTGGTGCCTTGGCTCCCAGTCCCTTGGGCTCAGGGCTGCCGTGGGGGGAATGTCCTTCAGGACTCAGACCATAAATCCTTCACACACGGCCTTGCCAAGGAGAAATGCCACTGTTAGCTGATTGTTTCAGGATGTGAGATATGGAAAACTCTGATTTTTTTTTTTTTTCCCTTTGCTTCTCCTTCTTTCCCTTCCAGCAGTTCCTCTAATTCTGCTCCCTCCTGCAGCTGGAAGTATGTGCTTGGGGTTCAGCAGATGTAGGAAGGAATTTCCGCGAGAGATATCAAGAGGGAGATCCTAGAAGATCCTGTGGGGCTCTCTTATGCTCCGTTTTCTTGTTGCCTTCACATCACAGGGGAAATTTTATTCTAGGAAAATACATCTATATATATACATATATTTTCTTTTTTATTTTTTTTTCCTCCCCAGATTTGGAGACTCTCATTTCTTCCTTGGACTAACCTAACTGTCATCTCATTTCCTTGTCTCCTGTGACTTTTCTAGTCCCTCTTGTCATTCCCAAGCAGCTCCGCAATTAGTCACTGAAAACTTTCCACTTCCATAAGCTACCTGCTGTACTGCACTGCTAAATAAGTGGCCCAGCTACTGCAGGCAAAACTCCGTCCTTCTGGCTTGCTGCTGGGGAGGAAGGACAGTGAGTTAACCATTGTCCTGGATGACAGGCAAGCTGCGTGGCTTGTCCCGAGCTGGACTGCTGGGATAACTATGTCATGAGGGACAGAATTTGGGGTACCACCCGCTCCCCAGTGCAGTGAATCATTTGGGCAAGCTGATAGTGAATTGCAGCTCTACGCACCACCCCCCGTAGGCTGGGTGATGCAGAAAACAGGTAGGTATGGGTGATAGTGGGTGCTAGCACTGATCCCCTGGGTTCACCCCAATGTCAGGAGCCGATCACCAGAGCGCTGGTGACCCTGTGTCTTTACAGGGATGAGTTGAGAGTGGTGCAAGCTCAGCACCTTGTGTCATTTTCCTTCTTAGCATGCAAGCAATCAGATGCTTGGCAGGAGGAAGAGGAATTAAAATAAGATCCTTAAATCTGGAGACCTTTAGAGGTTACAGCCGTAAAGTCCTAAGCCTGCATTGCAGATGGTTTGGCCCAAAAGTTTCTACAGCTGCCCAGGAGAGGACCATCAGTCTCGCAGTGGCAATGAGATGATGTGCTGGTTCTTGTACCACCTCGTCCTGCTGGCTAACTCAGAGCAGTGTGAGGCCGTTTTATTTACACGGGAGGAATCACCCCAGCACTTAGGCTGTATTTAGGCTCCAGAGACCGCAAGGATGGCTTGGAGAGCCCTCCTCTTGAGCTGCACTCTGTGCTCTTTGGCTTAGACCTGAATGCTGGCAGGAGGATGGGGAGGTTCGAAAGATCAGGGAATGCAGCGGGGTGACTGCGAGGAGGACTTGTCTTGGGAGATTGCTGCAGGGAGGATGAAGGCTGGAAGTGGCTGGCAGATTTAGCTGCTGGATCTGGTCTCTGCTCTGTTTGGATCCAGATGCAATTGAGTTGGCATGCAGCCGTTCTGAACACAAACGCTTCTGATGAACAGAAAAGGTGTCCCCACTTATCCCCAGCTCAGACTCTCTAATTTTAGCTCATTCATTCTCTCGGGGTCTGGCTGCACGTACACTCTGTGCACAGGGTATGATGCAACTGTAGCCACATCATCAGTTCTCAATGCCTGGAAAAAGATTCACCATCACTGTATTCTGGTTTTAACGCTTAGAGGCACGGATTCCTCAGCCCATGGAAGGTGAGGCTGTGGCTGACATCTATTCATGCTTAGAAAGCCTGAAAACATGCAAAGCAATCAGAGCTCCATTTTTACCATTTTCTTCAAATTGGAAAGCCTTCCCAGAGGGAACATCATAAGAATGAAATATCTCGGAGGATACCACTACTGTTTCCATGTCACTGCTAAGTATCCTGGCTGGGATTTGAGTCTCTGCTTCTGTGCTAAGGCATCTTGGTACAATGCCTTGAACCACGCAGGCTTACAGCATGCTAGGAAACAGGTAAAGGAGTCTCAAAGACATCCGCTTCATGTGAATGAGGCTGGATGGGCCTTGAGGCTGGAGACCAGATCTTGCTGCCTCCAAGGCATGTGGTGGATGCAGTCAGTCACTGTAGGCACTTCAGGGGCAAAAAAGAGTGACTGGGGTTTATTTTCTTGAAGAAGTTAGTTACTTCAGCAAGGCAAAGCTCTGTGGAGGATGGGGAGGAAAGTAACAGGTGCTGGGAGTGGAGCTGGAGGCATGATTTCCTCTGTGGTGCTAAAATGGTTAATTAACATAATCATCACCAAGCTCCCAGTTAAGCCATCTGTTGCTTAGCAAACTGTTTTGGATGTAAATGTAATAAATATTTGATGATGCTGTGAAATGACGATAAAGGCCCAGCAACCAACTGGTTCACAGAAGAACCTTCTCTGCTCTCCCAGCTTAGGTTGTTTCCTATTTTCTCCCACCCCTCATGCCTAAGAAACAGTCTTAAGCCTATGCTTTTGTCCTCCTCCTTCCTGGCGCTGCTGCCAGGCGTGGGTTTCTGTGCGACCCTGGGCTGTTGGCATGCCGATCCTCTTAGTAATGCCAGCCCGTGACCGCCTCCTAATCGTGCTACGCTGGGTGTCTTGCAGCGTACTTCCACCCCCCATTTCCAAACCAAAAGCTTCACGGCTGTGCTGTCACCAAAGACCTTCGGATACGACTACGGCTGTAATGCAAAGGCGCAGTGTATGTGGACAAAGTCTAGCACTGCCCTTCGTGATGCTTTGTGCATCATGCAAATTAATTATGGTTTAATTACCCTGTAGGACCTTTCCAGTTGGCTGATTTTAGTTAAAGCCTTCCCCATCTCTTCTTCTGAGTTGGTGCAAGCCTGTGCAGCCCCCATTCATACAGGAGGCTGCAAGCCCCACAGCTGGGCTTTGTTTTGGGTCTGTGTTTTCCTCCAGTCCTGTTTCCTCCAGTCCAGCTCAAAGGTGGAGTCTATCCCCAGCGTCAATCCATCATCTGGAGGCAGTCATTCTGCATTTACGCTGCCAGGACAGAGCTAGGAACCTGGCCTGCAGTGGGAAGGTGGTTTTATTGTTGTGAGCCAGTTGTACGGTGCCAGTGCTGACTCATGAACCTGACACCAGGGACAGCGTTAGGCTAAAAATCAATCCGTCCCCCGTTGTTCAACACTCCCTATATTCATCTGTAGTTCTGCTGTTCCTCAGCCTGCATGCTGCCTCTGGACCATTGCCCAGGCCCCTTGTGAGCCCTGGGAAGACGTCACCCAGAAATGTGAATTTCTGAGCATTCAAAGGCTGCACTGTTTATTCAGCTGATAGCTCCATCTCCATGCTCTGCCCTGGCTTAATTTGAGCGTTGTGTTTCAAAGAACAGGGCCCAGTATCCCGCTACTGATACTTCCTGTTAACTGAGAAATTGGGGTTAAAAACCAGCTGCAACAATCCTTGGGGGGCTGGTTATCTTTCCTTCCTGGGCCTCTGCCCTGCAGCTGAAGTTGTGTAAACTTTAAATCATGACATAATGTAGTGGAGCAATGGTGGGCAGAGGCACTGCAGCTGGACCGCACGTCTCTGCTGACAGTCAGCTGGCTAAAGCAAATATATAACTGTACCGTACCTATAGTACAACGCGTCGGAGGGGTACTGTATTTAGGTAGGAATGACTTTGCCCTATGCATTGACAAATCAGTTCAGTTCATTCCTGGGCCATAGGCCTGAAACGGGACTTCTTCCAGTTATTTACTTATTGAGTGTTGACTCAAAATGTTAAGCAAAATAAAATAAAAAGAAGCTCCAAATATGCACAACTACCAACTGTCCAGCCTTAGCATAACCGTTAGATAGAGCTAGTGCAAACATAGAAACAGTTACTTCAAAACAAACTACACAAGTGAATGTTTATCTTTGAACAAGACTGTTTTTGCTGTTTGAAACTTGGCCTTGATTTTTTTTTTCTTTTTCCCTTCCCAATTTCTCCTGCTTTTATGGCTGATTGGAAAAATCTCCGGAAGTAATTAGGTGACTTAGAAGCTGAAGATCCCTTTGGATTTGGCCTTGGGCAGCAAAAGCTTTTGAGAGACACCTTCAGCATCCTCAGCTTAGCAACACATTTCCAACGTATTAATTTCTAACTAGTGTACCTGCTAACTCTACCTGCGACCGCTCTGAGATGAAAGCAATGTCATAACTACCCATGTTTGATTCCGCCTGCAGCAAGTTTTCTGGGGAACCAGCTTTCCTGTGGATGTAACACACCAAATTTTTTACCCCCCTGGTGCTCAGGACATATCTGGGCTCCCTGCCTCTATCTGTCGGGTTTAAACTTTCCATGGCCAGGACAGTGGTTTGGAGCAGCGGAGCTGAGATTTCCATTGAGGTGCCGCTGCAGGACGAGGCACAAGCAAATACGAGTCTTGAGAGAAGGTATCCCACCCTCCTGCACCGGGGATTTGCCCCCTTTTCTGCCCCTGCATCCCCTTGGCCTGCCATCGCTGCCAGCTTGCGGGGTGTCCCCATCCTTACCCTGCTCCAGGTCTTGCTGATCGTACCAGGGCTCCTCTTCCTCGCTCTGGAACTCCTCCATCCTGTCGGCGCTCAGCATTTAGCACCAGCGGCCCGGGGAGACGCGCAGCATCCGCCAAAGGGGACCCCGCCGCCGCCGCAAATGCGGAGCGGGGATGGATGCGGGGATGCGGGCGGGGATGCGGCCTCGGTGCCCCGGCCGGGAAGGAGGGGGTGGCAGGACGTGGCACCCGGCGCCTCGCCGCTGCCCCGGCTCTGCCTGCCCCGGGGGGCGGCTTTCTCCTGCCTGCAGGGCCGGGGGAGGCTCCGGGCGGGGGATGAAGCGGGGACGTGGCGGCCGGGGCGGGGGGGCACGGCTTGCACAGGGCTGGGGGATGCACAAAGGAAGGAAGAGGGCCCGGCGCAGCCAGGCAGCTCCTCTCTCCGCAGCTCGGTGGAGACCTCTAGCATGGAAATGCTGCAAGGAAACCCGGCGACAGGGAAGGGGGGGGCGAGGCGAGACCGGCCTCCTCCTCCTCCTCCTCCTCCTCCTCCTCCTCCTCCTCCTCCTCCTCTCCGCCCAGCCCTGCCTCTGGGGCTGCAGGGAGCGGGGTTTGGAGTTGGCAAGTGGGGGTGACCCGGGCTGCGAGGAGGAGGGAGCTGCCCCGCAGACCCCCCTTGCTACGGTGCCGCCGGCTGCGTCCCCGCACCCCCGGGGAGGTCAGCCCGGAGCAGGGCTGGCTCCAGCGCTGGCTGGGATGTCCTGGCCTTGCCATGGGCTTCTCGGGGACTTTGGGCAAGTCTCGGGACCCTTCATGTGGGGATGTCAGTGCCTTCTCTGCCTCGGTGGTTTTGCATGCGTTGCTCTTCGAGGTGGGGGTGTTTCTAAGCTGCCTAGCTGGACTATGAAAGGGGAAACCTGAAAAAACAGCCCTACAGCGGCAGCTTAGCGTTGTGTCTTCCCCAGCTCTTCCTCTGCTTCTGTGTTCTCCCTGTTTTGCACCCTGATGAGAAATCAGTGCTTCTGATGCAGGTTTCTGTCTTATTTTTGGGAACAAACCCTTATGTCTTTCTGAAGGGTGGAAGGAGCTTACAATTGAGGGAAAAGAGGATTTGTAGAGTTCTGAGGAGGAAACATGTCTTACAAGTAAACACTTGGGATTTTAGTACTTGCTTTTCAGCTTAAGGGAATAAGGGTTAGAGAAAGTGGCCCTTCTCCTATTTGCTAGTGTGGAGTTTGCTCTGAGGGGTTTATTTGTCCTTGTCAGCCCTGGAATCCATCAGAGACTCTAAGGTCCAAATTAACTCATGTGACAGTGGGTTTAGATGAATTTTTTTTTTTTTTCCTTCTGTGTGATGGAGCTCCTTGGATTTATACTTGATTGCATTACCTTGCAGTGGTGCCTACAGAAAAGGCAATATAAGATGTTTACGCAAGAGCAGCAGACTGTGCATCCAGAAAAGATGGGATCTGTGTCGGAAAACTCTGTCCAATCCAGCAGTGACAGGCAGCTGAGAGCCCCTGCATGATTAAAGTGATGGCTAGTACTCAGCTTTTGTGTACAGTAGCAGAGGAGGAAGATAAAGCAGGGAATAAGAGGGAAATTGGAGGCAATTCCTCTCCCTTTCTCTCCTCACAGATCTCCTTATTATATCTACATGGTCCCAAAGTTCAGTGACTGCCTGAAAAGTCTTCTGCCTTAATGCAGTTGCAGACCAGAATCCAGGAGTCTCTTTTAACCCGGCATTTATAACTCAGCAAAGTTAATCAAGCACTTTTGGAGTGTCTGGGAGAAAGCCATCTCTGACTGGTTCCTAAGCGATTTTAATATAGAAATGGGAAAATCTTAATTTCCTTGTGTCTGTCAGTGTTGAAGAGGCATTTGGACAATGTTGTTAATAACATACTTTAACTTTTGGTCAGCCCTGAAGTGGTCAGGCAGTTGGAAGAGACCTACAATGATCATCTAGTCCAGCTGAGCTGTTCTATTAATTGTGAAAAATAATTGACTGTGAAAACTATTCTGTTCCTGACAGTAACTTATTTTCATTTATCTGTATAGTGTAGCCATACTGAGTGAGTGCTTGGATGCAAAGCCCTAGGCTGTTTGGCAGCAAAAGCCAGATGACATGATTTTGTGAAAATATTTTTTTCTTGTAGGTTTTACAAGAATGTCTCAGATCTGACCTGTCACTTGATATAATCAAACATCGATGATTTCTGTACAGGTTATATGCCAACAAATGAGAATTCCCACAGTCTGCCCCAGCTGGGGAGTCAGCACATTGCTTTCTTTTGCAAAACGATTAGAATTACCTCATTTCCTCTGAAGAAAGGAGATTTGCAGAGCTGAGCATGTGAAATGTAACTCAGCAACACCAAAAAGAGCTGCTTGCAGTTCATAGAGCTGTTCAGTGCAGAAAACAGTGACAATAGCTTCAAAAGCAACACTGCATCACCTCAAACAGCTGCTTTGAGGTGTTCAGTGAGGGCCAAATCCTGAATTCCCAGTCCCCAGGGTTATAAAACATCCTTGCCTTGCAGGTGGGTAGAATTTCATGGGTTAATGGGCCACCACATGCAATGAGCTCGTTGTAAGATGCTTGCAGGGGTACTTGTTACCAAGTCTACTTGCTCTGGGTTCCTTTCAACCCAGGAGTAGGGAGAGGCTGGAGCCAGCTGTTCCCCCGACATCCCGCTGTACCTCTGACCACCCAGGCTCGGGGCCAGGCTGCCGAGAGCGGCCAGGATCTCCGGCGGTGGCGAGACAGAGCTGTCATGGGGCTTGTGCCTGAGAGCAGCTGAGCAAAGGGGCTTTGGGGAACAAAGGCTGCGGGCAGAGGGGAGGAAGAAGGGGGCAAAAACGGGAGAGATGGGGGCTGAGGAAGCTGATGGGGGGGAGAAGGCAAAGGTTGGGGAAGAAGAGGAGGAGGCTATCAGGGAAAGTGAAGGGCAGAGAAGGCGGAGGGAGCCTAGGCCAGAGGGGAGAGCGAGGAAGGCTGGAGGAGGAGGGTGAAATGAGGAAAACCGTGTTCTGTGGTGGGTCACAGAAAGGGGAGATGAGGGAGGATGCAGGGGGAATGCGGCCATGGGGAGCGAAGTGTGGGTGAAAAGGGGATGGAGGGAGGGAAGGGGCTGCCCGGGAGGAGGATGAGTGGGAAGGGGTGAAGTGGGGAACGGGTGGCAGCCAGAGATGGGAAAAGAGGGGAGATTGAGGCAGGGGGAGGAGGAGGAAGGGGCCGGGGGAGGAGGAGCCGCGGCCGTGGGTGGAGGAAGGGATGCGGGAGGAGGGGAGGGAGGGCCCGGACCTGCGAGGCCGGGTTTGACAGGAGGGAGGCAGGCAGGGAGAGCCGCCGGCGCGGGGAAGGGGGATGGCGGCAGCGGCGGCCCGAGGAGGGGAGGCGGGATCGGCGGCGTGAGGGACGGCTCTGCCCGGCGCGGCTGAAGGCCGCAGCCCCGCCGAGCCGGGCCGCACCATGGGCAGCGCCGATTCCAAGCTCAACTTCAGGAAGGCGGTGATCCAGCTCACCACCAAGACACAGGTGAGGGCCGCCATGTCGGGAGGTGGGTGAGGTGAGGGGGGGGGGCGCCGTATCGGGAGGTGGGTGAGGTGAGGGGGGGGGCCGCCGTGTCGGGAGGTGGGTGAGGTGAGGGGGGGGGGCGCCGTGTCGGGAGGTGGGTGAGGTGAGGGGGGGGGGCGCCGTATCGGGAGGTGGGTGAGGTGAGGGGGGGGGCCGCCGTGTCGGGAGGTGGGTGAGGTGAGGGGGGGCCGCCATGTCGGGTGGTGGGTGAGGTGAGGGGGGAGCGCCATGTCGGAAGGTGGGTGAGGTGAGGGGGGGCCGCCATGTCGGGAGCCGCCCGCCTGACTCCCCCGGCTGTGAGGTGGCCGGGAACGCTCGGAGGCAGCTGGGGCGGGCTGACAGGCCCCTCTCACCCGGCCCTGCCCTGAGACACCCCCGGTGCTGAGGGAAGGGAGCGGCCGGGCCGCTGCCCCCGCAGCCCGACCCCGCTGCTGGGGGCCGCCGCGGGTGCCTTGGGCATGGGGACAGGGCTGAACGCTGCTGGGGACCCGCGGGGCTCGGGGCGGAGGTGACAGCACCGCCGGGGCTTCGGCCGTGGCTGGCTCTGGGCCAGGCTGTGGCGATGAGGCCTTGCCCTAAGGCTGGGGAGCCGATGGGGGGTCTGGGCCAGCAGGTGCCATCCTCCGAGTCGCTGGTCTGTGGAGGGGCGCGGGCTGTGCCTGGGGGCGCCAACCGGCTCCGGGGGACAGTGACAGGTCTGGCAGGGCCGTGCCTGTGTCGTGGCACTCGCCGCCTCTGACATCCTGCACCTAAACGGCGTTCTGTGGTAGGAGACTGAGAGGCTGCTGTTGTAAGGGATGTCCATAGCTCCTCATGTATTCAGCTGCAGATTTGCATCACCACAAGGTTTGCCCGTGCCCCCTTTTCTGTATATATTTTTTTTTTTTCTTCCTGAATAACTGGTTGCAAACCTTGCCCTGCTTTTGCGTGGTAGTCAGTTGAAAGAGCTGTTGGCCAACCGTGCTGTTGGGAGAGCTTTTTGCAGCAGAAGCAGTTTCCATCTGTGAACTGTGAAATAATGCTTTATTTCTGCAGGCTGTAGAGGAGAAGGAATTAAGTGAAAGGAAGTCAGGACTGTGTATAGGGAGGGTGGTTGCTTGGAGGTGCAACAGATGTTGCACATGTCCTGGGACCTAGCTCAGTTCTTGTCTCAAGTTGAGAGCCCAGTAGCAGCAGCACACTGGCAGAAAGTTAGTAGACTGTCCTTCTGTCTAAGGAGGAGAGGGATTTTGCTGTATTGAAAAATCACATCTCAGGTGCTGAGCTACAATGGAGAATTGCTGTTATGATCCACCTTTGGTGGTGAGGGATTAATAGCTGCTAAGAAAACTTGGGGATGATGGCAGAAAGATATTTAACGATGGGAAATGAATTCAGAAGAAAAGGGAATGGATGCAAAGGGTAATAGGAGAAAACCTGTGAAAACTCAGGAGATGAAGACTGGGACTGGGAAATGAATCACAGATAGTAAGGCTGGAATAGCCTTTGAGAAACTGTGTTTATGCTTTCTATGCATCACTTCTATCTGCATTGCTCAGGAATGGCTTTTATGAACATGTTCTTAAAAACCTCCAGTTGTGGATGTTCCACATCCCTAGGCAAAAAGAGAAGTAGATGAATTAATGTTTTAAGATTATTCCAAAGTCTCTTCTGGGTGCCAAATAGATCAGAGTGCCTTCAGCTTTGGACTGTCCTTCCTCCACTGGGAAACATGCTTATAAAGTGAGATTGGGGGGTGGGAAATCAAGCCTACAGGGATCTTCTGAGTCTGCTGTTCACAAAGAAAATCCTGTATGAGGCAATCCTTCACATCGCCAGCCAAGAAGAGAGTGCTCCCCTCCCCTGGTTTATTGACATGTGTAATGAAAGAAGGTTCACTGGGGCCCTGAATAATGGAAGGAGAAAAAGCTTCATTCTTGGTTGGATTAATTCACATCTTTGTTGTCTAGGTGAGACTAACTGCCATGTGGAAAAAGGGTGGGGTGTTGGCGCTCCCATATTTACATACCGTGGAAGGGCACTGGTGTTTGCTTGTGCAGGATGTGTGACTGGACTCTCCTGGAGCCTTCTGAGCTCATACCAGCAGCAAGCTCCATGTAACCTCCTAGTCCATGAGACCCTGGATTCAAAACCAGACTGCAATAATGGACAGAGGCAAATCCTTCAAAGCTATTAGCTCAAAATACGCTTTGCTTCCTCAGCAGCATGTCTTCTTTTTTGCAGCCTTCTCCTCTGACATTAGGTAGCTGGACAAATAGGTTTTCGTCAAATCATCTGTAACATGAAACCATTAGCTTAGTAATGCACTGTGTGGTGTTTCCTAAGGCTCTGATGGAAGGAAGTGGTTGAGCAGAAAGCACTGTTCACTCACTGGTGAAGATTCAGAGTTGGCATTGCAGTTAAATTTTTCTTAAAAAATAAGTTCTTATAATCTCCGGGCTTTTGTTAATTAAAAAATGAGTGTTCATGTGTTAACATTTAAAAAAAAAAAAGTAATAAATCTGTAAGGAACATAGCACTTGAATGCTTGTAGTGCACGTGGAGCCCAGAACTTGAAAGCTGAACCAAGTATGGGCACAAATGAAACTGACTTAATTGATTTTTTTAATTGCCAAGGAGAAACTGTGAGGTGTAAGAGTATTAAAAAAGAAGAATCACTTCAGAATGATTTCAATGATTAAAAAAGGGCAGTAGTACCAGAAAGAAGGAATTATCTTATGCTACGTATGTATATTTATAATCACACATGGTGAAATGGTCTCTTGGATTTTTAAATGGTATGTATATATTACATAACACTGTACTCCTTTAAATTGATAGAGCCCACCCTTTAATAATAAACCAGGTGTGCTTTATCATAGAGAATGTGTGAGCCCTACTAAATTGCCCATAAAAATGCTGTCGACTTAACAGGTGAAGGGAAACATAGACTGTATGAAATGAAAACCAGTCAGTGGCAGAGCAGGGAACTGAAGCTGGGAGTCTTACCAGCCGGGGAAATGGGCTTTCTTTTCTCAGCCAGTTGGCGGTTAAATGGCTCCTGCAAGCAACTGACTGGAAGATAAGATATTTTAATCTTGTGAACCAGCTTGTTAGATTTTGATGCTAGCTATGCCTCTCTCTTAAAGAGACAGAAAGGATCAAATAGGAGGGACAGACTCCAGTCCTTTCTTTTTCCCTGATGTGGAAATGCAGTAGGACAACAGGCTGTTATTTTCAGCGTGATAAAAGTACATCTTGCACTTAGAGTGGTTGGTTTCTGGTAGCCTGTTTCTGATAGTATTCAAGCTTGACTCCAGTGTCTAAGTGTCTCAGGTCGATCAAAAGCAAAATTATTGTCTTAAAAGCAAAGCTGTAACTAACACTTCACGCAGCTGACTTTTGTCTTAGACTTTCTCTGCCAGACTTCTACAAATCCCATTTTCCAGTTTCCTTTGTAACACTGTCTCTGCTGTGGGAGCAGAGAACTGGCGACAGACTCCTGTGGAGTCTCTCCTTGATTCTGGACTGCTGACTGCAAAGATCCTATAGAAAAATTTTCTATTGCTCTGAAATCTGTGTGGAGCTGCTGTCCTTGGCAGCAGGGATGAAATCTTACTAGTTATTAATGTTTTGAATAAATCTGTCCCCAGCCTTTCCTTTTGCACAGTGGCTCACAAACAGGTGATACAAAAGTGTGTGAATTGCCTCAAAACTAATGCACTGGCCCTGCAGGGTTGCCTGATCTCCTAGAGCTCAGTCAAGTGCTGCATGAATGGCTCTCTGGTCATTACAGTCCACAGTTTGGCCTTATTTATGGTGGAAAGGAGCATGCTGCTGTTACACGTTATCTGAGCTTGCATAGTCCTGGCTAAAAACCCTGGTCAGGGATGAGGGACCTTCTCTGCTGTTGAGTTGCAGAAAAAGGAGAGTCCCTGCCCCAGATGCCTCGCTACCTTGGCTGGTGGGATGCTCAGTTGGCGTGTTGTCAAGAAGCAAGACAAGTGGCTGCTTGCCCCCTCGATTCTCTGCTAATGGTTTGCAGCAACTGTAGAATTGGTTTAAGGACAGTCCTCGGGTAGGGGCCTGTTGGAGGAATTGCTGGGAATGGACATTCGATATAAAGGTGTAAGTGCAGAGAGCTCTTAGTTGGGAGGAGGGTGCAAACACCCTGCCTGAGTTTGTGAGGGATGGTATCTGAAAGAGAAAGCGAAGGTGGTGCTCGCGTTAGGCTGAAGACAGTAACGAATGGGGGAAGGCTGTGCCTTGGGACCTTTTCCTGTTTATAGGACATGGTCAGCTCCCCTCTGTTTTCCTGTTTCCCGTGACATATCCTGTTTTCCTGGGGACTGCCTGTTCAGGGCCATGATTTTCTCCTCAGTAGCTGGCAAGATGAGCGTCTTCCTTTTCTGACTCCTGAAACATGTGTGTAGTGTGCTTTAAAGAACCTGAAACCCAACATTTAAAACTACTGGGAAATAAAGACTGGAGGTGTCCAATAGGACTGGTTCCGCATTTGTGTGGGTAGAAGGTCTTTACACCTTGCCCAGGTGAACTGAAGCCAAAAGTCTCCCTCCTTGCCCACTCTGAGATGTCACATCACCTCGGCTCTGCCCACTGTGTTCTTGGCAACCGCGCTGTGCTATGGTCATCTCACCCCTTTGGTGTGGAGAACTTGGTTCAGACAGCAGCGTCTCTGCCAGTTAACTCTGTAACTTCAGCAGCCTCTGCAGTGGAGTGGGGGGGGGTGTCAGGAACTTCTTTGCTCTCCAGATCTGTGGGTTGTGTTTCCAGAGCTACTGATCCTTCAATTCTTCTGGCAACAATGAAGTTCTCATTCTCATTGCACCACTGGTGCAGAGCTGGCTGTCTGCACCGTACTGGAGGAACATCAGACTCGTTCTTATCTGTGCTGCAGCTCCCTCCCCAAAAGAGGACAGGTCTGTGCTGATGTGGAGGATCCGAAGTGGCCCCAGCTCACAGCATTGCTGGTGAGAATTCAGCTCCTCATGAGCTCTTCTGGTTAAAGCACTGTCAAGGCTAGCTGCAGCGCTGTGGGATTTGTTACTGCAGCATGTGCAGGACCAACACTTGTAACTAAATCTTGACATTTCCAAATGAAGATATCCATGGCTGGTGAACAAGACTGTTCTAGGTCTTTATATTTCTCTTCTCTGTGAGCTAGATAACAGGCTGTTGGGTGAGCTCGGCATGAGGAAATGGATATTTAGATCCCCAGAGATGCTGTGTGCGGAATACAATCAGCTTAAAAACATCCAGTAATGTTCTGTCAAGGAGATGAATATTATGTGAATCGAGTAGCTTCATGATGCCAGACTGTTAATTAGAGCAGGGGGGCTGTGGGGATGTGAGTGACTCAGTACTGAACCGTGTCCCAGGATTGTGCATGGGATACCATCTGTTGATGTGGAGCTGACTTGCTGCAGCTATTAAAAATGAAAGAAATGATGTTTTAGAGTAATCTGCTTGCCAAGATGGCAGCCGTGACATTAATGTGCAGCATTCCAGCATCCAACATTGCAGCTTGGCTAATTGTTGCTATGCTTCTCTACTTCCGTGTAGTTTTAGTCAGAGACCGTGTTCTTCAGTCTGCCTTAGCTGTTGTGTTACCATCTGTAAAATAGCGGTTGTGTTCAGCCTCTGAGGAGGCCTCACGCTAGTGGGAGGTAAAGGGATTGGTGTCTGCTGGAGTGAAATGGTTTTCTGCTTCCCCTCTAGATGAGAGTGAAGCCATTATTTATGCATGATCTCCAATTAGCAGCAATTGCTGCTCACTGTTGTTGGTGGGAGTGGCTGTGGCAGGCAGCCAGTGGGTACATGTGGCAATTATACATGTGGTTGTGGTACGTGGTTTGAAAGGGGGTGTAGGAAGTGTAGGACGTTTTGTGCATTACATAGGTTGGATTTCCAAATACTTGGCTCTTTTTGGGGAGTGTAATTAGAGATGAGATGTGCAAAGTAGTTTTGCTTCCATTTAAGCATTTCATGACCAGGTTACAAAGAGCACAGCTTCTTCACACACTCAGGAAACTGAAAGTCAGGCTCTAAACACTTGGCTGTTCCTACAGATCCCTTCTGACGAGCTGTGATCTTGAACCATTTAGAAAAAGTTGCTCTTCCCTTGGGAAGAGGTTTGGTGGGAACTTGCTTTGGTGGCCAGGTGATAAAATAAGAGGGTTTCAGCACTAGAGCAGAGTTTAAGAAGGTGCTTAAACATGTGAGGTTTTTTTTCTGGTTTTGTTTTTAAAGACTGAAGAGTTGCTTGGGCTGATGCGTTGTATGGCTGGAAGGACCAGAACAAGCAATAAGCAGCCTCTGCGGCACTGGAGCGTTAAGGCAGAGAGCTGCAGGGCAGTAACCTGCTATACCAGTTTGGGGGCGGCCTGCCTGCCAGCCCCTCTCACTTTTTGGCCTTCGGGTGGTAGTGACACATCACCTGCTCGCAGACTGTGGCTGTTAATTCAGGAGGTGATAGCAAAGGGGGAAATGCATCACTTCTCCGTGTCAGAGCTGTGAATGAGCTCCCGTCTTAGCTGCATTTAGAAACAGCATAGAGCTGGGCAAGTTTTCTGCCTGCTACAGCAGAGCTGGGAGTGGGCAGGAATTGTTTAAGTTAAACACATGTTCATATTTTTGCCATCTGACATGGTAGACCCGCCCACGGTGCTGATTATTGCAGTTAGCAAGAGCTGCTGTTTGCTTTAGAGCTGGTGCACGTCACAGGCAGGAGGCTCCCCCTCACCCCAAGCTGAGGGCTGGGGTTGCTCAGGCAGATGGTTCTTCTGACCTGCCGAACGTGGCACCGTGCCTTGGCTTGGCTGGGGAAACTCCTCTGGAAAAGCTTCTATTTTCCTCTTCTGACCGAAATTTTGGATCTACCTCTTTCACACTGCTTGGTATAAATAGGATGTATTTATCCCACCCCTGTAGCTGGACCCTTGGGTCTGGATGAGCACTCCCAGCCTTGTTTGGGTGATGCCTGTATCTTGGCAAGTATTAACATTTAGGTGGGAAGAGCTGTGCTTAGACTGGCTGAAAAGTTCAGTCTCTTCTGATTCTTGAAAGCTCCCAGGCTTTGGATGCCTGAGATGTTGTGTAATGGAGATGCCTTCTTGTTCAGCAAACAGTGCTGGCATTTTCACCTTTTGGGGAGTGGCAGATCATGGCTTTGCTTCTGCAGGGTTGGAGGCACCGCTGGCCTGTTGTGTCTGAGCCTCTGCTTCCCCTTGAATGGCCAGTGCTGCTCTCTGGCTCTACAGAGCCGTAAAAGGCAAAGCAAGGTCCAGTCTGCTTTGTTCAGCTGTGTATAACCTGATACCCAGGTTGTCATCATTGTTGTTTTGATATCTGACTAGATACCACACTGTCAGGAAGAAGTGGGGGGTGAATAATATTTGGACTCTGCAGCCAGCTGTACAGAGCTGTCTTTCCAGCTGCAGTCTGGCAAACAGACCGTCCTCGTGGCCAGCATCCCTAGCACTGGGGTTTCAGAGTGGGTTTGAGGAGAATCCTTGTTCTCTCACTGTGAAAAGGGGACAACAGTGCTCGTAAAAGAGGAGGTTGTCTGCACCTGCAGAACCAGAACAGGTAGTGGGAAGAGGCGTATTCCCAGGCATGCGGGGTAGGATGGGCTTCTCAGACCACAGGTCTGAAATGGATTGATTTTTTTGGTATATCAGACTTCTCCTTCCATCTAACTCTTTGAATTGCACACTTAGTGCTTTTTAAGAACAAAGCCTTGGCAGCGACCAGCTGCACTGAGTCCAGTTCCCTATAAATATTTGATTCGGAAAGATCAATTCTGTTGCATCTATAAGTGCTTTGAGGTGGGTCTGTCAGTTCTGTGGGTCTGTTCGTGCTCTAATGTGAGATATCCCTGATTGCTTCCTCAAGACTTTGGTTACAACAGAAGTAATTCCAGTGCACTCTCAGGGCATCCTTGGGTTGCTCTGAAGGTGACAGAGCACATGAGAGCAGCCTGGACCACCTGCGTTGGTAAAGATCTTGTAATACACGCCCTAGATTGCAGACAAGCGGGAGGTCTCATGTATCTTGTGAATCTGTGAAAGACTTGGGGAGTCCCAGTCTGATGCAGCTGGTCACATAAATGTCTTGTTGCTCACCCTCTTGCTGAGGGAATGCTCTGTTTGGGAGATCAAATCGGCCACAGCCCTGGTAACAGAGGTTGAGATACAAAACCAGTGCCAGTATGTTTTATTGAACCTTGTCTGTGCCTGGTCCCATCCCCAAGCCAGGCATAATGCCTGATGTTTGGATCTCATAGAATGGTAGTTCTGCATCTGTAACCATGTTTGTCTCTCCGCAGCCTGTGGAGGCAACGGATGATGCCTTTTGGGACCAGTTCTGGGCAGACACAGCCACTTCAGTGCAGGATGTCTTTGCCCTTGTACCAGCTGCAGAGATCCGAGCAGTGAGAGAAGAATCACCTTCAAACTTGGCGACTTTGTGTTATAAGGTAAGGTTGGTGCTGTGCTAGTAGGGGGGGTGTCCCTGGGTAACCAGTCCTCTGGCTCCCAAGGGGAGACAGGTACCATATTATTTCCTTGTGCCACATGATGTGCTTGCTTGTCCCTGTCTCCTCCTGATGGTAACTCTCAGCCCTTCCTCTCTTTAGCACAGACCACAGCTGGCGTTTGCTCAATTTTGAGCCTTTTTGCTCTTGTCCCCTCCTGTATTTCACTCTACTCTCTTGGGTCTTGCCTGCTGTATAAACTGCTTCCTGCTTAGGGGACTTTGTACCAAGGCTGCATATTTGTGGCGAGGCTGGTACATCTGATTCCTTGTCTGCATCTGATTGCTCCTCACCATGCATCAGTCTGGCTTCAAGCTGATAGACCCAGAGGGATGCGGAGACTGTGACTGTACAAATGCCTGGCTGAAGTTTGAGGGAGATCTTAAGACTTTTCTTCCTTCTGCTGTGACATCAAAGCATCCCTAATGCTGCTTCTGGTGTTGCCACGTCCTTGTGTGGAGCACAAGGGAGGTTGACTCACGTTTCCTACCCTGCCAGCTCTGGCAAATTGTCAAGCTGGTGAGCAACAGCCTGAGGCTTACTCTGCCTGGGAAAGTGCAGGTGTTAATAATGCTCTTGATTTGAGCCATGCAAAGAGTAGCTTTGAATTTGTAGTATTGGAAACATTTGGAATGTCATTTTTCCAGTTTTAAATGGTTGTTGCTGTCCTGTTTTTCTTTGCTACTCTACAAAATGTGAATGAAACCTACTGAATCATACCAAAGTACCTCTGACTGGGAGTCATGCCTCAGGCAGATGCCTGTAGTGGATACTTGAGAAGGAATACAAAAATGAGTAAAAATGGAATGGTTCTTCCCTAGTGCTGTCTCCTGGCTTCTGGCAATCAGCAACCTGGAAATTGAGAAGGGCTGAGGAGACCTGTACTGACTATATAACCGCTTTGACTGTGTCCTTTTCCCCCAAAACCAAGGCTAAAATGTGAACCGTTCTCCCTGCTGGAAGCAGATGTGTTGGGGGGAGACCTGGTGACTCCAGGGCTGTTTATCCAGGAGCCCTAGGTCTTGGGATATCAGGTCAGAGGAGCCTCCAGACTCCTGCAGTGCTTTTGCCAGGCTGAGGGCCCTGACCTGTGCCTGGTGCAGTGTGCCACTGGACTTAGCAATGCTGCATGTTTGTGGAGAGCACAGCAGCATGGCTGAAATGTCATTTGCAGTCATGACTGGAGACTCGGACTGTGCAGTCATAAATGTGTGTGAAAAAAAATAGTTAAGCTCAGTCACAGAGTAGTGTGTGGACAGACTGAGACTACACAAACTGCATTTAAATAGCCATTAAGGCGATGATGCAGGCTAGCGGAGTCAGTGATCCAGACAGTCTGCTATGAAAATAAGCAGGGACACATGACCTCATGAATTAAAAAGCAGCAAGGTGAATTCTTGGTAAATGTTTTGGCTTTCATTCCCCCTCAGTTTCCCCTTGGGATCAGGGAGTAAGAGCAAGTGGGTGCAGCTGCTGGGGAAGGAGTTGCCCTTTTCGCTCTGTGGGTAAAACCCCGTGCCAATGCCTCCTGGGGCTGTGGTTGTTGCCTGGCAAGACCCACATCCTGTTCTGAAAAACTCAGTGTGATGGTACCCATTGGCAGTTTCAGCAGTGATTGGATGGACTGCAGAGACCCAGAAGTTCTTTCCAGAGCAGCAGTCCTATTCCCAGGGTCACTTAAGAGTCACGGACAGCAGCTTAGCTCCCACCTCCTGAGTCAGGAGAGGTCCCCACTGTAATCACAACAGCACACAGAGATCTGTCGGACTTTGTGTGTTCCTGTGCAGTCTTCCCCTGCCAGCGCCTCACGCCGTGCAGCACAGTGCTGCTGCCTTGGTTCTGCCTGCGTCTCCTGCGCCTGATGTGGCTGATTAATCTGATCTGTTTTTTGCAGTGTGTGGTGTCATGGAGCAGTGTTGGAAGGAGCCTTCTGGTGCTGTGGCTGTCTGTCTCACATGGCATGACACGTGTGCTGCGTGGATTAGTCCTGGCATGTGAGCTCTCTTGCAGAGGGTCTGTTTAAGATCATTAACCCTATTTCTGCAGTGTTGCAAACAGCAACAGCACCTGTACCATTGAACTCCAAGAAAATGGGCTCCAAGAACTGCTTATAACTCTACGTGAGGGTGTCACCAGCAGACAGACCTGCTCAACTCTTGCTAACTTGTGTCCAGACTAATGCTACCTGCCATGATTTTGTTTCCTTCAGGCTGTGGAGAAGCTGGTGCAGGGAGCAGAGAGCGGCTGCCACACGGAGAAGGAGAGGCAAATCGTCTTGAACTGCTGCCGGCTCCTCACCCGTATCCTGCCTTACATCTTTGAGGACCCAGACTGGAGAGGTTTCTTCTGGTCAACTGTCCCTGGGGCTGGCCGAGGAGGGGTCTGTCTCTTGGCACTTATTCTTCTTCCTGGAGGGTGAAGGGGAGGCTGCAGCGAGGGGACCCCATATACTTTTGGGGACAGCTTTATTCCAGTTATTTCTATTTAGTCAGAAATTAGGTGGCACCTTCTAAGTTCTTTTCCTTCCTTTGATTCTTGCTGCTCTTCCTCTCACCCTCAGCTGCTTTGTTTAGCACAGGTTGCTGCATCATCTGAGTATTTCACTTGAGTGTGTAGCTGTAAGAGAGCACTGGTATGTGAGGGAAGGCTTCTCCAGTATAACTGAAGGTGTGAATCAAACGTGAGACCAGTACTAAAGGCCGTATGACTTTCCTAAACCAAAATGACCTTATTCCATTAACTGAAGTTGATTTAAGATTCAAGTCAAACTGAAATAGCGTGTCATTTCCACTGATTTTACAATGTCACGTTTAAAGCAAACAGTCCCAGAGAAGTTCTCAGCCTCATGACTCAATACCCTGCTTATGAGCTGAGGGATACAGTTTTAACCAGGGGTCTAGCCTGATAGGTGAAGCCCACAACTGAGCAAGAGTGCCTAAAGGATTAGGGTTAAAGAATTAGGTACTGTTTCTGGCTCTGTCAGTGATGTGTGTAACCTCAGGGGAGTCTCTGAACCTCCCTGCATTTCTCTGGAGAGCAGACATGGTAGTCTTCTTCTGTGTCTCTCAAAGGAATGGGATGGAAGTGCTTTAGGATCTCCCGCAAATAGCAATAGTGTTGAAAACGCAGTTGAGTTAGGCCAGGAATACATATTTGCCTGCTTATTCCTTTGGCAGCTGCTGCTCTGCGCATAAAGAGCACTCTCCTGTGAGTTTCTGAATCTGCAGGTCAGCGTGGCTGTGCTGAAGCGTGTGGTTTCCCCTGCACGTTAAGTGTACTGCAGTGTGTTTGGGGAGGTTATAAAGGATCAGCAGTGGCTGGTACAGTACAGACCTTGCACCTTGCGCTTTCTCTACCTGTCACCTCTGATCTGTTTTGCCTGAGGCACTTCAAGGGGAAGTTCTGTGTTGCGGGAAGGGAAGTCTTTCCTAGCCCTGCTCTGTTGTGTGATCTGTGTGAGTGGGAGGGTGGTGGTTGTCCATCCTTTCATCCCTGCAGGGAATTATGGAGAGGCTTAACAATGGAGGAGATTGTTTGGGGAAGGAACATGTGGGGTGCCTGGTGCTCTGATCCAGCCAAGCTTCTGTTACAACTGTTTTTCCACCTTCTTCAGCACCTGGAAGCGAGAGTTTTTCAGCCTTGGAGTGGTGAAGTCACCCCAAGGCAATCCAACCCAGTGCCTGTGTGCTGGGTTTGGGAGCCCTCCCGCTGCGTTGTGCCTCCTAAATATCAGTGAAGCTGTTGTGGTTCAGTGTGCTCCATCACTTAACCATGTGCAGAAGCAGCAGTAAGGCTGGCAGGGGATAATAAATAAAGCCCTGAGACATTAGGGAAGCTGGGGCCACATCTAATTTAGGAGCAACATCTCTGCTGCCTGAAGGCTGATTTCTCCCTGGGAACTGAAGGGGAAGATGGTAGTATGCCTGGACCATCAGATAGTAAATATCTCTGTGATTATCCTTTGCCTGCTTCATGATGCAGTGATGGATGGCAGAGCTCCTGGAGCATGGGTGTCTTCCCCCTGTAAGGGAGTCTGTATTGTGTACAGATCTATTGGTTTATTGTGTGTTACCCATTTTGGATGTGGTGGTACCCAGAATCTGCAGGGACTTTTTCTGGCAGCTGAGGCAATGTTAGCAAAGATCATTCTCGGGAAGGAAACCCTCTTGTACCCTAATGCTTGTCATTTCATCTCTGACTGCGAGCTCAAGTAAAAGCCAGCTTTGCTGGGTCCATCCATCCTCTCTGGGCCTCTCCTTACATCCTGGATCTGTTCGATGGTAGCCTGCTGTCACTGAGACACACGTCAGAGCCACACAGCCTATTATCTCTGTTAGCTGCTGGCTGTGATTTAAGAGCTGTGTGTCGTGCGCAGGCTGACAGAGGCCTGGCTGAGATAGATAAGCTCCTGCCATTCCTGCTCCCTGCCTTGTCCTCCAGCCCCAGTGTGTGGTGGGGAAGGCCTCCCATCCAGGATGCTCTTTGACAGGCAGGATCTGGCAAGGTTTCCCGTGGCAACGGCTGCAGAGGAGTAGCCATGCATGATTTGAGTGATTGCTTTGAATGCTGGAGATGGCAAAATCCCCTCTGCTGTCGTGCTTGCTCTGCCATGGCAGGCTGAGGCAGCCCCTGGCATGGTGCACATAGCCTCTCCGGTTCCGTCACCTCCAGTTCTGGGCAGCCCATGCAGGACTTGGAGAGGTTTTACACCTTATCGCTGCTGGCTGGCTTCTTCCTATTGCTGTCTCTGTGCACCGTCCAAATCACCCTCCTTCATGACTGTAAAACCCTCTTTTTAAATGGTTCCCTTTCCTTTTGTCTTCAGGAAGTCAAGCATCTCCATGTGGCAAGGTCCAGTGCTACTTTTCAGTTTCCTCAACATCTCTAGGCCTTCGTCTGCTCAGTTTGGTGTCATTAAAGAGCTGTTTCCTGTTTAGTCATCACCTTCCAGGGGGGAATTTCTTTCCTGTACTGGCTGGGTTTTGTGTGTTTCTCCCTCTTGTTCCTTTGTAACTTCTTGCCTCCCTGTGTGTTCCTGGGGAGTGTATCTTCTCTTGCTGTGTTATAATAGTGTTACTGTGTGCTCTTTGCTAACCTTGTCTGACAATACTCTTCTATGTTTCTTGCTTTTAGGGAGATGAAGATGATGAAAATGCCCGGCCTCTGGCTGAGTCATTGCTCCTTGCTGTCGCAGACTTGCTCTTCTGTCCTGATTTCACTGTGCAGAGCCACCGGAGGAGCACAGTGGTAAGTTGAATCATGAGATTATCTGCATAGAGGTAGTTTAGCTGCATGGTTGGGGGGTATCCTGGAAAACTCCAGCAGCTTCCTGCAAACCTGCAGGCAGGAAAATGCGGAGTCGCTGAGCTTGAACCCACAGGGACTAATATTGATCAACATTTTGGATTCACTGTGTGGTGTTTGTGCCTTCTGAGACAGCTGGGTGGGTCTCAGCTGGAGTGGCTGGTGCTTACCCCTGCACTACAGCTTGGCCCTCAGGAAAAGGTGGTTATGTTGGCAAACAACTGCTCTCCTGTTGTTGCCAGCAGAGCAAAGACCTTTAGCACCTTGTTCCTTTCACTGGCAATTTGGTGCAGTCTGGGGCAGGAAGCAGGTGTTTGATCAGAGGTGCTGTGATCTGAATGAGTAGATGGTCTCTGTTGTGTCTTTCCACCTCCTCTTCCTCTTTGTATCATTGTAGTAAAGACAAATGTGTTCTGATCCTTACGGTGACTGTCTTTACTTCAGAGGAGTTCCCTGAAGCAGGGATCTCCTACAAGGTGTGCTAAGGACAGATTCTGGTGCATCTCCCTCCCTCCCTCTCTCTCTCTCTCCCCACCAACGACTCTGGTGTTTCTTGTAGGTCCAGTCTATAAAAAAAAAAGTGGGCAGCCCTCCTTTTGGATACAGCTATAAAGTAAATTAAAAGTGAACGTGCTAGACCACTGTGTATTTGATGGCTGCAAAAATCCCCGAGTACTAAATTGCTTGCTTCAGGTTTCTGGGTGGTAGAAACAGAGTTAAAATCTGTCACCTGGGGATGAGGGGCTGAGGCTGGATCAGAGCCACATGGGTATGTGCTAAGAGTAAGTGGGAGTGTGGCTGAAAGAGATGGACTTGTCTTGTGCTGTCACGTGGGATGGATTGAACAAGTTGGGGTGACAACACTTTTTCCTGGGAGAGCCCTCTGCCACTGCACCTGTGATTTCTCCCTTGGCAACAGCCAGCCTGGCTTTCCAGGGCTCTGGCAAGTTGAATTAGATGATGGGATGGTGAATGCTTTATGTTCCTTGCCGTTAGCTGCCTGTCTACTGCCTGCAGCTTCTGCAGTCTTTGCTTAGCTGTCTTCCCTCCCTTGATCTGGTCTGACCTGCGCTTTTGGGTCAGGTTAAGAGCAGAGATGGGTACAACCACCTCCTGCTTATGGCAGAACAGTGTATGGCCCTGGAGGTACAGATTGTGGTGGATAATTGCTGAAGCAGAGTTGAGTGAAGAGGAAGAGCAAGAGCTGGGAGGGAATGGGCAAAGGAGTCCCAGGAGTGACCCATACTCTTTTGGTGTTTGTCTTCCTATTGAAGTCAGGCCTGGAATTATGGCTAGAAACTGGGATCCCTCTGTCATGCACAGTGCCTGCATCTCTGTGTTTTATCACTTGCAAAGGTTGAGCTCTTTGAAGACATCAGCACCTGCTTTTTTAGGCCTGGGGAGCTGCTGTAATGATGGCTGGTAACATGCTGTCTCCTCCCAGCGTTCCTGCTTAGTCACACATGGTAGAAGCAGGTTTGTGGGTGTAATTGCATTTCTTTCCCTGAAGCCTGTGCCTGGCAGGAGATTTGGTTGTGGAGGGAGGTCTTGGGCTCTCCAGTCTCAGCAAGAGTTGTTCTGAGGAGCTTGGTGAGAAACCTGACAGCAGGTGAACTCTGGCCGATCTGTAGGAAGTGAGTAGCAAGGCAGGAAAAGCCCGAACTGTGGAGGAAGCTGCAATTGCCTCTGTGCCAGCAGTAGCTGCTGTCAGCACGCTGATTTTGTGGGAGTCATGGTTGGGGTGGTAAGTGCATCTTGGTTGCCCTCAAGCCCTGCTGTCCTGAGATCAGTACCTTTGTGAGAGGGAGGAAGAGCTGAAGGTTATGCAGTGGGAACCCAGAGCAATTAGAAACAGTCCTCTGATCTGCTTTCCCCAAGTGCAGGGAGGAAAAAAGGCAGGTGGTAGAATTTGCTTAATTAAACTTCAGAAAAGAGACAGCCTAAGTGTGCCAAGTGCACTTGGTGCAAACATCTGGGCCCTCGCTTCTGGTCATTCCTGGAGGGTTGACAGGTCGTTTTCAATGGCTGCTTGTCTCCACAAAGCTGCTTCAACCCTGACCTGACTGACCATGACAAAGAAGGGCAAACTGCTGTGGTTCATCTCCTCAGGTTGCAAAGCAAGAGCTCGGGAGTCATGCCAGCAGCTGGCAAGGAACTGGGAGCATTCTGGCTAGGAGAAGCAACATATTCGCAGTCACCTTCTTGCTTTACCTTCTGAAAAGCAAGTCACAGCTATATCCGCTTTTATTATCAGTGAGGGTTAATGTGCTGCTGCTTCTGCCTTTTTGGGTGCAGCCACTGTGAGTCACCGTTATGTGGGTAAACTCAACATGACGTGCTCCGAGATAGGGTCGAGGTGTCGAGCAGGACTGAACCCCATGTATGGTGCTCTTGATCTGCAAAGGAAAAGCCCTGACCTGGGCTGTGTTTCATGGGATGTGGAGGAAAGGAGAGGAGATGCTGATACATCCAGTAATGAGAACAGGATGTGTTTTGGATCCTTTGGCATTGGGTGACCTTTCCCAGTGGTGATGGCTAACATTGCACCTTAGCATGCCAGAGGAAGGGCCTCATTCTGCATGGTGCTCAGTACTTGTTGAAGATGAGAGGTCCTCTGTCAGGGATACTCCCTGGGTGGGGCTGGTATGTACAGTCTGAGTGTTTGGATGCTTTTCTCCCGGTTTCTTTGCTGTTGTTAAAGAGAGTGACTGAACTGCCTTGAATACCACTCGTGCTGTCAAATCTTGCTCTTGCCTTCTGTGGTCCAACCTCTTATTTCTTCCCACAGGACACAGCGGAAGATATCCACTCCATTGACAGCTGTGAGTACATCTGGGAGGCAGGAGTGGGCTTTGCTCATTCTCCACAGCCTAACTACATCCATGACTTGAATAGGTAAGAGGGTCTGCAAAGGCAGAATGGAAAGAAACTGGTCTCAGGAGAGTGGGATTTAGGGGAGATGGGCTCTGCTTGGGTATCTGTGATTCCCAAGGGGCTTTCTCTTTGCTCCTTTGAGCTAACAGGACTGGCAACGCAGAAAAAAACCCCACCAAACAGCTGACGTTCTGAATAGCTTTTTGTAATATGATATGGGAGTCAGAGTATCTGCAACAGGACCTGGCAAAACATTGCTGCTTTGAAAATGCCTAGGAGCTCTGTACTGTATTTCTTTTTCATAAGGCAGCAATTCTGCTGAGCTTTTTGCCAGTGACAGCAGTATTACTGACGAAATGAAATGGGCTTAGGTCTCTGTGGGGAGGGACTGAGCTTTCCTTATGTGTTATTGTGGTAGGTGATTGTGCCTCCTGCGCCCAGTCCCTGCTCCTGAATGGCTCCAGGCCTTGGCTTCTTCTTCCCTCCTTTCAGGACAGAGCTGCTTAAGCTGCTGCTGACCTGTTTCTCCGAAGCCATGTATCTGCCTCCCTCCTCGGACAGCAGCAATGCCAACCCCTGGGTGCAGTTCTTCTGCTCTACGGAGAACAGGTGAGTGTGAAGGATGGGGGACTGGCTGCCAGGGGGAGAAAGAAACGCTTGCAAATCTTCCATAGAGTGTGTTCGTAATGGGGATGATAGGACTTGCTAAGGGGCTGTGGTTCTTTTTCTTTGTCCCTGTCTTACATACACCCCATTAGCATCTTTGCTTAGTGAGAATTGTTCCTTGGCAGCAAAAGGAGGGACAGCGTGGTTCTCGCTGGAGTTTGCAGGACTGATCCCTGCCCTGTGGCAAATGGCAGATGCTGTTCGCTGCTGTAGACCCCGTTCCCTCGTGGGGCTGGTGGCGTGGCCCCCCCGCGGGTGGTTTGTGGTGTGGGTGGTGGATGGATGCTGCCCTCTAGTGACATTGTCTCACTGGGACTTTCAGCTCCTCGGGTGACAGTTGTTCATCTCGGGGAGCGCAGTCTTGGCTGAAGGCAGACAGTTTTGTCCTTCCAGGGTCTAGAGGGCTTGGAGGTCCTGTCCACTTTTTCACACTGCTGCGCAGGATTCCTCTGGGAGGCCCCACGGCCTTTTTCACCTCCCCTTTCCTCTCGGCTGTACTCCAGGAGACCAGCTGGGAGCTGGAGTGTCAGCTCTTGTCTCTGGGCTGCTCAGTCATGGGCCACTCTTAGGGAAGGCACTAGTGTTTTGTCATGACCCCAGACTCTTGGGGAGAGAGATGCCTGTCCCTCCCCAAGGCAGCACCTTTTGCTTCCTGCTTCTGCCTTCTGAGAACGTTTTCTCCTCCCAGACATGCGCTCCCACTCTTCACCTCACTTCTGAACGTCGTCTGTGCCTACGACCCAGTGGGTTATGGGATTCCATACAATCACCTGCTTTTCTCTGACTACCGCGAGCCACTGGTGGAGGAGGCAGCCCAGGTACTGATTGTTACCTTGGACTATGACAGCTCCACCAGTTCAAGCCCCACCGTGGATGGCACGACCACTGGCACGGCCATGGATGATGCAGATGTGAGTGACACTGGGATCTGTATTTGCTGTAATCCTGAACTCCCCGTGGTCCTCTTACACCAGCTTGCATTGAATGTTGACCTGTAGGGCCCAGCACCACTCCTCTCCTTACAGTCTGCTGTCTCTGGGCCAGTCCTGCTTCTTTCCTGTAGGTCGTTAAACAGCTGCACATGACCAAACCACTAGGTTTTGGTCACTGACTTGAATCAGGTGCATGTAAGTGAAAAAACCCTGACTTTACTGTTCCCTGAGGTGCTCTGTCTTCTAGCATTTAAAACTGGACCATTCAGAGAGGAAAGCTGAAATGAGAGACGTTAGCCTCCAGAGCCAGTTGTTACACTTTGACTTCCTGAGTAAACCTTGTTGCCTGTAAGCATTTCACTCATTTTCTTTGAATGCAGCCTCCTGGACCAGACAATCTGTTTGTGAATTACCTCTCAAGAATACACCGAGAGGAGGTAACGTGCTCCTGTCCTGAACTATTTCCTGTCTGATTTCATGCTGATTGCATTAGCCCTGGGCCCACCACAGTCTCTTTCCTGATCTGTTGGCAGGATTTCCAGTTCATCCTGAAAGGAGTGGCCCGCTTGTTATCAAACCCGCTGGTCCAGACCTACCTGCCAAACTCTGCCAAGAAGATCCAATTCCATCAGGAACTCCTCGTCCTCTTCTGGAAACTCTGTGACTTCAACAAGGTGTGGATCTGCTTCTTGTTCAGCTTTGTCTCACTTTGCCTGTTGCCCAGAGCCTGGTGTGGCTGTGGCTCGACTGAGCCCCGGTGAAGGGTTGTGTGCAGGTAGTTAGCAGTGACTCTGTGGTACTCTGGTCAGCAGCACCACTGCCTGCTGCATGGGGTGGGGGGTTCTGGCTGTAAGGACAGCTTGTGAGAGAGCATGCAGCCCCTCAGGGTTTGAGGCAAACGCTGGGGCAAGTATTACAATAACTACAAATAACTTCAACAACTGGAGTTGAAGAGCTGGTGCAGACACCAGCCTTTCTAACGTTCTTGAGAGACTAATTAGCTTGAGGCTACCTGTCCTGAGTCCTGCGGATGATGCAGAAAACCAAATATGCTTGTGATTGTCTGAAATCCTCCCCTTTCTTCCAGAAATTCCTCTTCTTTGTGCTGAAGAGCAGCGATGTTCTGGACATCCTTGTCCCAATCTTGTATTTTCTCAATGATGCCAGAGCAGACCAGTGTAAGTTTGTTATTTTCAATATCTGGAATGATCTGTGCTTGACAGTTGAGCTACAGTGTCTTTAAGATGCTTCCTCCCTACCACTTAGATGTGATAGTACCTCAAGTGCATGTTCGTAGCCTTCCACAGACGTGGAGTAGAGTGGTTCAGTTAGCTGGGTTTTAATGTTTGTAACAGACTAGAAGGAGGACGTGATCTATACCACAACACAGGGAAGGGAGCTCCTTAGCATGTGTTAACTTGTTTTGAGTCCTTATCTCAAAAACTGTGTCCCTGATCCTATGAAGAGGGAGAAATGAGCAGTCTGCTCTTGCGTTGGGTGTGAATCAGGCATAACTCCATCACTGGGTAGTGGAAAGAAGTCATCAGATCTTTTCTACTATGGTGATGGGTTTACAACAGGATCATAATGAAGAAAAGCATGATCTGTCCAAGACTTAAGATTGTATGTGTGCTTGGGAAGGACGCTGGGATTTGCAGTGAAGGGAGCTCTGTGCGGGATGTCTTGTATCAGGATGGTCTGGTTTGTGTGGTTTTTCTTTCAGTCCTGTAGTGTTTCTCCTCTCTCCTTACTGCCCTTCTGTCTTCAGGAGTCCACTGACCTCACTGTGATGTGTGGTTTTTGGTTTTGTTTTGTTTTGTTTTGTTTTTTTTTTTTCCTGCAGCACGAGTGGGCTTGATGCACATTGGGGTCTTTATCCTCCTGCTTCTCAGTGGGGAGCGTAACTTTGGGGTTCGACTGAACAAGCCGTATTCTGTACGAGTGCCTATGGACATCCCTGTTTTCACAGGGACACATGCAGATCTGCTCATCATAGTGAGTTTAGCTCCAGCAGTTCTTTTCTGTCCCTCTTAACTCCTGTTTCATATCTCCACAAATGATTGTCCTCCTTCAATATACTCGTCCTTCTTAGATGGCCAGCCCGTTAAGTAGCTAGAAGGTGTGTGGGATGTATCCAAGCACTGGTGGGATCTTTGCAGGGTGTTAACCTGAGGTGATGTGTCTGGCAGGGTGCATATGCATGAGACACAATTCCATCTGCATGAGATGATCCCAAAAACCAGGATCCTGGGTGGTGCTGGATTGGTGTCTGAAGGACTCTGGGACTGGTATGAGTGGGATGGGTGCATGGTCTCCACCAGACTTGATTGCAGGTGGGGAAGGCGGGAGATCTGACTGCATTGCTGGCTCTGTCCCAAGTACCCAGAGTTGTGTGGGGCACGTCTGTCAGAATGGGAACAACACTGATACCAGGTGTAACCCTACAGCTCTGGGTTGCTGCAAGGTTTCATTTATCTTTCAGTCTGTAGTGCTCAGGGCCACAATACTGCCTGCAAACAGCTGTGTGTTTTACAGTACCAGCCTCGGGTTACCCTCCTGTCATGTTAGTGCTCGTTTGCCAGAGAGGAATCTCTCAGCAACTTCTGATAAACCTCCAAAAGGAGATTCCTGTTAGAAGGAGTAGGAAGAAATGTGCCCATCAGAACTGCTCTTGACACTGTCTGTTTTGCTATTACATTCCGTTAATTTTAGATCATCTCTGTGTTTTCATTATGCTGCAGGTCTTCTCTACAGGCACGCCAGCTAGAGGTGGGAGGGCCAAGATTGGATCTTCCCATGTCTGAGGGTATAGTTAAGAAAAGTAGGACAAACGTTTGAGTTAGAAGTTTGCACTAAAATATAAATGTGAAATGATTAGTTCTGTGGCATTTAAAGCAGCTATTGTCAGGGTTCAAGAGTCAAAATCTATTGGAGGTGAAGATGTTTCTTATTTCCTGGTAGTTTATTTTTGTCTCAGGCTGCCTGTGCGTTTTGGAACAGTTCACAGCCAGTTCTGTTTGCAGTGTTGTAGAGCCCTCATCGCGTCCCCGAAGAATTCCTTGTAAATGAAAGCTTGTACTCCCAGAGTGCAAGTCCACAGTGAGAGCAGCCTTCCCCACCTGTGTAATTGTGGAGTGTGCAGGGCCCTGCCTAGGAAGGAATGGTGTCAGGAACTGATTAGTGTGGGGGTGGCACTGGTTTTGGTTGAGAAGGCACTTTCAGTAAGGTGTGCTACCTTGCTCAAGAACCCCTTCCTTACCATAGGTCTTTCACAAGATCATAACCAGTGGGCATCAGCGGCTGCAGCCTCTCTTTGACTGCCTGCTCACCATCGTTGTGAACGGTAAGCCCTGTGTGTGGTGTGAAACCACAGCCCGCAGGGGGGACAGCTCTGGCTGCTCTCGCTCCCTTCTCCCTGCGCTCCTGCCTGTGCCCCCTAACACTGACCAGTGTCAGCGGCTGCTGCTGCAGACTGACCCTTTGCAGTCCATACTGGAGGTGCCAGCTGCAGGTCAGACCTGCCTGCAGGGTTCCTGCCTGGGCTCAGCCAGATGGGGCAGCGGGTGGGACAGCAGAGTCCTGGAGCCCCTCTGGGGTGGCAGAAGGGCATTTGCCAAAAGGCCTGGTGAGGGTGGCTGGCAGTGCTGTCTCTTTCCAGCAGGGAGTGCCACCTCCCCACGGTGGCAGAGGCTTCCCTTGGGCTTTAGTGAGTTCCAGGTGGCTCTGGTTGTGTAAGCTTTTCGGGAGCAACGCCAGAGGCGATGTTACTAGTGTAAAACTACACAAGACCCCCTAAAAGCAGAACTACCTGCTTTTACTAGTCAGTAGTTTCACTTCTGTTTCACTTCTTTTATATTTGGGAATGTTTCTGTGGAACCCTGTTGAGCTCAGCTATTCCATGAGGCTTTCCCAGAAATGCAGGGTGAGAAGATGGTAAGAGCAACATTTTTAGTGGTGTATTTATGTGAATACATTCACCTTGGCTCCTTCTCCAGTTTTCATTAGTTTGCCTTCCACAGTGTCTCCGTACCTGAAGTCTCTCTCTATGGTGGCTGCTAACAAGTTGCTGCATCTCCTGGAGGCTTTTTCCACCACCTGGTTCCTGTTCTCTGCTGTCCAGAACCACCATCTCGTTTTCTTCTTGCTGGAAGTTTTCAACAACATCATTCAGTACCAGTTTGATGGTAAGAGACTGACTACTGTATTTAGTGGGTTTGCACTGGTTTAGTCCAAGAGAACATGAGATGGAAGTTCAGAGAAAGTCCAAACAGATGAGAGAATGGGAGAAGTGTAGAAACGAGCTACATGGAGACTTGCCTAGGATTGAGAAATTGGGTTAGACCCAGACAGATTGGGTTAGAGCAAAATGAGATGGTAGCAGATTATCAGCATAATCTCAGCCTCCTGCGGAGCAGAAGATAAGATGGATGGCGAAGGGGAAGAAGAAGAGAAAGTGAGTGTGTAACGCTTAAGTTGTGACTGGCTGGATGCTGCTGTGAAACTGCTCGTGTTGCTCAGCAATGTAGGTGAGGGGACAAAACAACTTCCATCTCCTTAAATGTTTACGTGCCTCTTGGTTCTGATCTGGCAGGTCACTGGAGCTGAAGATCAAACAGCCCCATCCAAACAAAGTTCTGGCACTTACTACCTTTCCAGGAAATGCCTTATGCTTTCCCTCTTAAAAGCATGACAGCCTTTTACCTCAAGGAAATAATAGAATGAGGTCCCTTAACCTGCTCAAAATTTGATGTTTTGCTTTAAAACTGCAAATCAAGAGTGGCCATTCTGCTTCCCTAATAGAAATCTTGCAAGTTACCAGATCCTAAAACAGCCTTTGTGGCTGTGATTTGGGTTTTATTTTAGGGTTTCATTCTGTTCTCTGCCACCTTGCAGACAGTAAGAATTCTGGCCCTTTGGCTTTGCTATTTCAAGCCTGTTTCTCCTCAGATGGAATGCCCCTGATTTGTTTTGTGAACTCCTTTGAAGATGGAGAAATGTCTAATCTTGGCTAACAACCTTTTCTTCCAAAATAGGTGCTAATATGTGGTTTTAACTGCCCTTTTTCTTCTTAGTTGTTTGAATGTCAGTTTTTAAGCCATTTCTTGTCAGCCTTCCAGCCTAGGAAGGATTTAATTGAATTTCCTGTACTGCTTTGTAATTGGTAAGAGGATATCGAGCTCTGCTCTTTCTTTCTTGTGCCATTGCCTTTGTGGGTGGAAGCATGGTTCTCTGAGCTTGCGGGGTCTCCACAATCATGCTTTGTGTACCCTGTGAGCTGTGCTGTGTTGGCAGAGCTCTTTGAGTCTTACTCTCTGCTCATTTTGTTGCTGTGATTCCCAGGGAACTCAAATTTGGTCTATGCTGTTATCCGCAAGCGGAATGTATTTCACCAGCTGGCCAACTTACCCACGGACTCACAGTCCATCCAGAAGGGTCTGCAGCGCAAGAAGAAAACTCCTGAGCCTATTTCTCGCACCAACTCCCAGGATGGGGTATCCATGGAAGGGTCACGTCCTGCTGCCCCCGCTGAACCAGGGACACTGAAGACAAGTTTGGTGGCTACTCCAGGTCAGATTTAGTTTACCTTTGTAACAGGGAAGAGGTTTGTTTTCTCTGGGAGATACGGTGTGGACTCACCCTTTCACTGGGCGTGGGAGAGATTAAGAGTTTACATCTGTGAATGACTTACTGCCTTCCAGTCTGAGTTTCAGATCGGTTTGCCCAAGCTGATTACAAAGAAGTCAAAGTAAACTGCCTTGAGTTTCTCTCCTCTCAGACTTAGTGTCCACCTGGCCATTTGTCCTAATCTTGACATTTTGCCTCAGTTTAACTGTATCCATGTGAACCAGTGTTTCTCTTACATCAGGGGGCATTTTCCTAGAGACAAATAAACACCTTTGGGGTGGTGAAATCAAGTCTAGATCTTGCTTTTCTTGTTGAAAGGAGAGCATTTCAGATGTCAGCAGATGCATAGGGTGTCTGTGCATGGTAGGGCAGAGAACTTCCCGCTTTTAAGCATATTTAATTCACTTGTGTTTCTGAGTTTTTTTCTCTTTGAACACAGGAATTGACAAGCTCACGGAGAAGTCGCAGGTATCAGAGGATGGGACCATGCGTTCGCTGGAGCCCGAGTCTTCACAGCCTCCACCAGACGGTAACCCACCCTCAGCTGGCAGCGATGGGGAGCCCTGGAGCGGGGTAAGGCCTGACACTGGTGCGTAGGGAGGGTCTGGGGTGTGAAATGAACTAAAATGGGGGACTCAGAAGGAGAGGTCTGGTTGGCCCACTGAAGAAGGGCATCATGTTAGAGGCAATATGCACACACGCACTGTGCTGGAAAACACTGTAGTTCAGAAGTACTGTTGCATCATCTTAGGTGTTTCACGTTTGTGCTAGTGACACTAGAGGAGTGAGCTTCCTCCACCTTGAAAGTTACTGATAGAGCAGCAAGTGTGTAATTGCAAAGGATGTATTCCTGATCCAGAGGCTTTTTCAACTCAGGTTCTCACTGCTGCTTCTTTCTCCTCTCCCTCCTTTCTGGGATGGAGAGCTCTACCAGAATCTTCTGGCTAGCTGGTGGTGTGCACAATGTGTTCCCATGAGGGCTTGGCTGAGATGCTGCCCTCGGAGTGGTGGCTGCTTCGCCATGTAGATGACACAGAGGCTTTGTGGTCTGTGAATCAAGGCTGTGCTGCCCTCCTAGGCCCTGGTGACAATGTCAGCCTTCTGGCATTTGCTGGTTTTCCCCGTCAAGAGCTATAAACCAACTGTCTTCCAATTTCAGTGCAGCAGTAGTCTTTTATTGTTCTCTGTTAACTCCTCAGTCCGTGTCCTTTCCTGTCCAGTATCAATAACCTCTAGGCTGTCTTGCAGGAAGTGTATTACAAGGGCTGTGCTGCTTGTCCTCTCCTCCTTCAGCAAGGCCACGTTTATATATCTGGCACTGCCTCACACTCTGCCTGAGCATTCACTGTCCCCTGAGCCATTTCATTGCAGTGAGAACATTGCATCCGTTTGCACAGGGAGGTGTAGCTGCCCCATGGTGAAAGGCATAACTTTCCTGGCTTTTCCTCTCTTAGTTTTCTCTGGAATGGCCAAAATGACCCACCAAATGACACACCAGGTGTGGAGCAAATTGGGCAGGAGGCAATGAGCTGGGATGATGCATTTTATCATGGGCTGCTATGGACTGTGGTGGTGCTACAAGAATCTTTCAGACTGTTTTGCTCTCGATATGCTTTTGGCCAGGACAGTACTGCAGAATTGGGATCCAAAAGGGGGATGTTTGCAGCGGCATCGCAATCTGGCAGAGCAGGCTGAAGACCTCCTATGTTATACCCTTATGTCCCAATCCTCTGCTTGTTCTGCTTGTGTGTGTGTGCATGTGGGCCTTTTGTCTCACACACGCAGTTGCCATTCGCTGCCCCACCTGGCTGCAGCGATGCTATTTGCATGTCTCAATGTTTGTGGGGTGGGGGCCAAAAAGCAGACAGGAGGTGAAGGGCAGTAAAGTGGGTGTGGGATATGCTATGGGGAGAATCATCGCTGCTATCGCATGGCGCTTCAGGTAGCACACGCCTGTCTCCAGGGATTGTGGTGTTTCAGACTATCTGAATATTATCTTCTTTCTGTGTTCCAACCAGGTTCCAACCTACTGAGTTAAGATAAATTAGTAAGAGATACTGTATAAATTTTAGGATACCCACCCTTATGACTGATTTAATTTTCTTCCTTTATCTGTTGCAATGTTCTCCCCTTATCAGTCATAACCATTTCAAAAGTGTCTCGTGAAACATTCAACAGCCTTCATATGTCAGTGTAATTCCATCTTACCTCTTCTAAATGTGTCAGCTGGCTGCCAGCATTTGGATGGCAGCTGTGAGGGGGCAAGGGCTGTGGGAGAGTGAGAAGAAAAGAGGAAGAGGGTGGGATCATCTGAAGGAAATCAGAGTTTTTTATGTTTTTATGAATTTTATTTTTAGAAGCTTGATGAGGACACGGCACTGAAGCTGAACAGGCTGAACGATAAGGTTGTAGCTTCAAACGTTGCAAAATAATGTTGCTGTTTAGGTTTTGAATAAACTGGAATGAACAGAATTCCTGACTATCCGAGGACCAGTTTTCCTTACCTTTCCTGGTCTTCCCTGGTACCAGATGGAGGCCCATGGTCAGCAAGATGTCTTAAGCACACAATTAATTATGTCATCATTAAGTGAGATCTTGGCTGAGAGCTTGCAGAGGAAAGGTTTTCTTCCAGCAGCCCCTGAAACATAATCATGGGTTATTACATCTCTGTGTCCAGCAGCTGGCTTGAGCTGTTCCCCAGTCAGAAAAGGACTGGTAGAGCACTGTTGGCTTCCAGTGGGTTTCAGCACAGCTCTGCCCCAAGCCTGCTGTTTCTGGTTGCGAAGGTGATGTGTGAATGAGTCCATGCATGTGGAGGTGTAGGATGCCTGTTGGAAGGAAGTGCTGTTCCCATTTGTTTCATAGAAAAGTCAGCTCTAGGCTGTAGTAATGACTGGTCAGGATGCATTGCAAAAGGAAAAAGCCTCTCCATTTTTAACCTTGTGCAGTGATTGATAGTGATTTTAAAGGGTTATTTCCTTCCTTTCCACCATGAATATGGAAAGCTGGAGTGTTAGTAATGTCTTCTGTATAAAAGAAATGAAAATGGTGATGGCAAGAAGAGTAAGAGAAAATTGGGTCTTGGACTTTTGACCAGAGCTTTCCAAAAAGTGACTAGTGATGGTGTTCATGTTTGTGGGGTATGAGTGTGTCATTCCTTAAGAGGCAGGGGCTGTTACGTAGGAATTGCTGAGACCCCACCCTTGGAAAAACACTCTTTGGGCACTAAAAATCCTAGAGATACTCAGTAGATGGAGGTCTGAAAAGCTGTGCCCTTTAGCTATTTAATCTCTGTGCTAAAAGAAGCAAGCATGTCTTTTGTCCGTCCTGTTTCAACTCTCCCACTGTGGATTGTTTCAACAGAGTGTTAGCAGTGGTGACATGAGTTGTGACCTTGCCACAGGGTCCTACAACTTAACCCCATCAAACATTGCCACTCACTGGGTCAAAGCATATGGTTTTGGTGAACAAAGGTCTGGTGTGTTTGATCTGTTCTAGGGACAGACTGAACTGTCTTTCCCAGCAGTGCTCTGGAAAAACTGGGGGGGAAGTCAGCAGAAAATGGGTTGTATTTCTTGCTCTTAAGTGTTATTTGCTTTTGTTAGTTTCTTTGGTTTTTGTTTTTTAAAAAATTATTACTTATTGATAGGAGGCATCACATCACCAGCGGGATCGAAGGCGTCTCTCTAGTGCATCCTCCAGTGGACAGTGGACCCCAACTCCTGACTGGGTAAGGGAATCTGGACAGAGGAAATAAATAATGAGGGGAAACAGTTGTGGCAGAAATGCCACACACACCCCCCCCTGCTTCTCCTGTCAGCAGAGGCTTCCCCAGAGGAGCATTTCCTCATGGGGAGTGTCTTTGACTTGTGGTTAAAGCTCCAGAAGTTTGCTACCACCTGCAAAGAAGTATTTTGTTTTACCTGTTTTAAACCAATGCCCTGCTAGTTTCACTGAGTGGCTCATAATTCTAAAGCTCCAGGATTTATTGTATTGCTCTTGTGCATCCGGTTCATCCACCACCTTTGTGATTTTTGTCAATCTCATTTGTTGTGGAGATAACTGTAGAAAAACTACTAATGCATTGCACTGATTTCCCTCCGGACTTTCCTCCTTACAGGTGATGTCTTGGAAGTCAAAGCTTCCCCTGCAGACAATCATGCGGCTCTTACAGGTGCTGGTCCCTCAGGTGGAGAAGATCTGCATTGATAAGTAAGTACATTTTTGGAGAGAAAGGGCTGTGCAGTGTGTAAAGAGCTCTGTGAGGTTGGCAGTTTAAATTTGGAGGGTCTCTAGGGGAAACCCTGTAAAGTATAATTGAAAAAGCATCACGGTCTCAGCAGAGGACATGTTATTTTGCTTGCCAAGCTTCTTGTTGGATCCCTTCTCAACTCTTTTTTACAGTGGAGAGGATGTGTGTTCTTGGTGGCCATGGTTGCTAGCTGTGTGATGCTTCGTGCTGCAGCAGTTTTGGGGGTGTCTGTGGGACATGCTAAGGATGTTCCTGATCTCTTTCTTTGCAGGGGTCTCACTGATGAATCAGAGATCCTCAAGTTCTTGCAGCATGGCACACTGGTGGGGCTGCTGCCTGTACCTCACCCCATCCTCATTCGCAAGTACCAGGCTAACTCGGGCACTGCCATGTGGTTCCGGACCTACATGTGGGGTGTTATTTATTTGAGGTAAACCAGCTGCGTGCAGTCTAACTTGGTCTTTTCCAAACTTTTGGGGGGCCTGGAGAGAGAATTGCATGCACTTGGCCAGCTCTGGATTGTCTCATGTTTACAGGATAGAAAGATGTTCTTCCCTTGGAAGACACTAGGGTGAATCAGCCGCTTCAAATCTTTGGGCGGGTGATGTGAAGGGGTTGTTTTGGGAGTACTGCTTCTTTGGGAACTGGCTAGAAAAGCTACCTAGAGGGGATGGTGCAGAGATTTCGTGCAAAGCTCTGACTTTGTGGGATGTTGTAGATACTGTTGTGCCTTTAAGGTGCATTGTCTGTCAAACAGTGATTTCCTCTTTTGCAAAGTGGAAGGTATTCTGTGTAGCCAGCTCCTGTAATCTCGGCTGTGAGGTTTGAATTCCATGTACCTGGCTACAGAGAGTAAAGTGGCTCTTGTCTTTCTCTCTCAGGAATGTGGATCCCCCTATCTGGTATGACACAGATGTGAAGCTGTTTGAAATTCAACGGGTCTAAGAGAGCACTTACCTCTGCTAAGGGAAATACACTGGATCTAAGGACTGCTGTGTGCTGCTTCATCACAGCTATTCCTGCATTTCACATCCAGCTGAGAGACCAAAAGGACAATCACTTCATTTACCTCCCTGTCATTTAAAGCTTTAACTGGGACCTGCTTGGACATCCTTCCCCCCAGCTCACTTCTCTTCCCTCGCCCTTCACCATGAACCTTGAGTGAAAGATGTCGAAGGGATTGTCCATTGTTGTGGTTGCACTAGAAATCAGACCATTCTTAGCTCTTCTCTTACTCTTTAGCTCCTGGATGTGGTTTGGAAACCAATCTGACCCTGTCCTTGCCCTAGTCAGAGTCAGCATTTAATTGAAAAGGACTAGCTGTAAATTGGGTGCAAGGGAGAAGCTGCTATTCCTGCAGGAGATGGGGTTTGGAAGCTGCAGTTACTTTCCTGTGGCTCCATAAAGTTTCTGGGGCATCCCTTCTGGCTGCAGGTGTCTCCCTGGTGTCTCAGTTGCATACTGGTAGGGAAGTCTTTCCCATCCGAATGAAAGGAGAAGTTGCTGAAGGAAAACTTTTTGTCTCAGTTCTGAATCTCTCTACTCCTTTCCTGGAAAGCTGCTTAAGAAGTTTTGTAGTAGCCAGTGCTTTGGTGTGTTGTGAGTTTTCCTTGGCTTCCAGGCCCAGCAGCCTGTCCTTCATGGTGGGCTGTTGCAGTGGAGTGTCTGTCGCTTTGGCAAGCCTTGCTTAATCCATCTGAGCACACAGGGAGGGAGGGACTGGCTCAGTGAGAGCAAGGAGAAGAGATGTGACTGTTCAACTCTTCTAGTCTTCTCCCGTTGACTGAAAGGACAGTGTCACCTGGGTTTGAAAGGAACCATATCCTTCCATCTTTGCCTGGCAGGCTGATGCAATGCAGGGAGTGGAAGGGTCTTTTGCACACTACTGTCTAAGGCAGGGGGTTGAGGGAGGCACTCAGGGAAGTTGTAGGAGGAATTTGGAAGTTGTAGGAGGAAAAGCATCTCCATGTCAGTAGGGAGTGGAGAGTGCTGAGGCAAAGTTCAATTCTTCAGGGCATTTTGCTAGTGACCAAGTTAACAGATCTTGAATGTATTGGGTCCCAAGCATGCGAGGTCTGGGAAGCCAGAATTAGAATTTGTGGGAGACCTGCTGTTGCTGTCTTGGTTCAGCAGCATGGGGTTGCACATTGGTAGGTGGAGACATCCTGGGGTTTGAGTCAAATTTTGTGTTCTTCTGGGAGGGGCTGTTGTTTTAGACCCGTGTGGTCTTTAGACAATGAAATGTGAGGGGTCCTGTCATGAACGGAGACCCTTCCCTCTCCACCAAAGCTTAGTCCTTGGTGCTCTGGTATTCAGGCTCTTGGGAGGGTCACTGGCCATGTGCTGTTTGCCACAGCCTAGAACCAGTGGGTCACTCCATGGAAACTGGTCTCACACCTTAAAGTAAGGGGACAGGTATAGCGCACACTTCTGTGTCTTGTAACCCTTGCCTAAGTTTTGAAGCTAGAGCGATAGCAACATGCCCATGCTCTCCTAGAGAGAGTGCTGCTCTAGTGTACTGCTGGCTCCTGCTGACTTGTAGTCAGGTGGTTTCCTTCTTGGGACACTGAAAGTGGACTGGAGTCCCAGGCCAGTAGAAAGCTGAAATAAAACCTGAATGGTTTTCTGAAGGATAAGAAATATGTGAAATAGAGGTTATACCCCCACCTGCCTCCCATCTCCAACCCACTTTGCTATCTAACACTACTCCCATCCTGACCCCATCTCTGTTCAGATGTAAACAGGGTGAGGTCTCTGTTTTACTTGGAATCTCTCTTGTATATCAGAATGTGATTTGGTGGGGCCAGCCTCTGATTGTATGGCACTTGCAGCTCACAGCTGGAATGGGGCATCCTGTGTCCCATGTGCTTGCCTCTTCCCTCCCATGGATCTGCTGGTTCTCATGATCTCTTCCATCCTCTCTTTTCTGCTTTGTTTCTTTGTGAGTTTCTCTGGAAACCTTCTTGTTTGTTTCTTGGTGTTTGGAGTCTGATCCTTGTCCTGTGGAAATCAACTTGCACTGTAAACTATTTGCTTACTTACAGAGAGAAAGATAAAGATTATCTGAAACATGCTGTTGGTTGCTTATTTTTTTTCCCAGAAAGGTTTGTAATCTTGTTTGTCTTATGCTGGAATGATTTTTGCTACACACACCATGTGCTGGCTTCCTCTGTGGTGTGTGGATTTTTTTTGTAATCAGAAATGAAGATTGGACTCTGGAAAATGAGGCTGAACTGCGTGGTTTTGGCCATTTCTGTATTTATGGCATGAGACATCATCAAAGGTAACGGCCTTAAAAGGTGCAGAAAAAGAACTGGATCAAACAGGATCGAGTCTCCCGACTTTGTGAACCATGTACTAAAACCTTTGTGCAGTTGCACCCATAAACCAGGCACCGTGGCCCTGGGAGGGCCCTGGGAGAGCTCTGGATGTCATTCACAGGTGACAGATGACAAAGGAGCAGGTGGGCCACTGCGTGTCACGGCTGTGTCGGATTCAGGAGTCACAGTAGCTCACTTCTCACGAGGCTTTCGGATTACTGTGCCCGACCCTGCTGTCAGTCTTGTGAAGAGCCAAAGGCAGTTTTAACTGCATGCAAATCGTTTGTTCATGGTTTTACCCCTCCTGGAGGTAGTAGACACAAATCAGTCCTGAGATAGAACCCTCCTAAGTGAAAAGGCTGAAACCTTGGACCCTGCATTTCTCTTTGGTCTGGAAGAGTGCTTCTACTGTTGACTGTCATGGGAGTTCTTACCTTCACCTGCATTGTTAGAATTGGGTGTTGACAGGAAAGGATGTAGAGGGCCTTGATCACTTCCCTGATCTATAGTGGCTGTGAGTAAGAGTTAGAGCTGATGGGCTTCATCCCTGTTTGTGCTAATCATGTATTCAGGCAGTCCATCTGTTTACCAGCACGCAGTCACAAACTGACTTCTCTTTCAGTCCATACTTGTACACGGTACCTACGGGACCCAGCATTTATACCTCAGTGGGAGACATCCAAAGTTACCTGCTCAGCGAAGGCTCAGTAACTTAAACAGTGTTTTATCTATTACACTGCAGATAAAATCCAGGTCATGGGTTTGCCCATGAAGTACATCATTTCTTGTCTCCAAGCTGTCAATAACTAGGAAGAGGGTTTGAGATCACGTTCATTTGAAAGGGCCAGACCTTCACATGTATCTCCTGTAGATCCCTTGGTACAAACTGTGACATGAGAATAATAATTAACTTTATTGGAGCCTAATTTATCCAGCTGTTATTTCTCATGACATATTTCTGTTGACATAGGCCTAAGTAAAAACACTTATTGGGCAAAGTTCATGCTCATGCAATCATTCTCACTTACAGTTTCACAGAAAGGTGCTATCATTGCCTGAATGCTGAATCCTAAGGGGAGTGGGACATGTGTGCTTAGGAGTTTCTAGCTCTCATCATTGTTGCTGTCTTGGGAGAGTTTGCTTTTCTAGGGGATTGGAAATGCCCCTCATAAATAGGCTCTGATTCTAAACCCACACTGCTTCTGGGATTGATTTATAGAGGAACAGAAGCAATAATGTAGATGCCTTTTGTACTGTGCTATTTTGCCTTGTTTAAGAGTCATGAAAGATTTTGATTGATTTGTAGAACAAGGCCTGCCCTTAAATCTCATACAACTTCTGAACCAAGAGTGGTGTAAGTCAATGTCAATTGACTTTGAGTCTGGTCTTTTGAGTGCAGAGCAGACCCAGAGATTTCACAGGATACACATGACAACTGAATCTCTTTATTTCCATTCATCAGGCTCTGTGTTTGGGACCCACAGTCGCAAGCCCCCTTGCTCTCCTGTGTGCTTTCAAAGCCAGCATCTCCTATGGAACAAGTACTAACGGGTCTTTGATCACACACCATGCTGTGCAGCCATGTTCCCTTACACACAGTGCACCTTGCAAAATGTTTTGTGGAGCAAAGTGTTGGGGCAGGGAGGGATTCACAGTAGATCGGGCAATAGCTCATTCTTGAACTAGCTCTGTGTGCAAGGGTGGGCCCTTTGCTAGCACACACTGGTGATACCAGGTGGGAGTGGTGTCAAGGACCAGCCACAGTACTTCTCTAGTGCTTGAGGCTCTGTGAGTGCCTGTAAGGAGAAACAGTGTTTATTCTCAGAAAGGCAAGGTAACGTTATAGCTTCTGTTTTGGAGAATGGGAAGAGATGCACTGAACCGGTCTGAAGGCCTGTCCTGCTCTTCGGTACCGAGAGCTGCAGGAGCAGTGGGGCTGGGTCCTACGAGACTCGCACAAGTTGATGTGCCAAATGTCAGCACCAGGAACAAACAGAAGTAGTCCCTGTTCTGACTGTTAAAGCAGCTACCAGCATCTTTTGAAAACTGCACATAAAAAGTGTAGGTTTGGTTCACTTCTGAATGAGTGTGGCTGTATGTGCTTCTGGTGTGGCTGGTACTGATACGTCTCTTCTGTACTGCAGGATGGTGGGTTGCTGAGCAGTGGTGGGGCTGGTGGTCCTTGACTGTGGATTTTTGAAGTTCTGTGGAGTGTAGGTCAATCTTTGTTGCTTTTGTTGAAGGCTGCTCTTGCATTCTTTTATCTGGAAGATTTCAATAGGAGCTGGTAAAGTCCCAGTAGCTACCATAGAGCATCCGTTGTCAGACTACTGAAAAGTACCAGCATGCACACTTCCTTAGAGCAGTAAGACAGTTTGTTTATATTATCATTTTTTCACCATAGACTCAAAGCCCATAAACCAACTTCCTTTTCTTCTGAAACTCACGGAGATGTTGGGCAAGGAGAAGTCAAAGTAGAAGCTGAAGGGGAAAATTCCATATACATATCTGCTGCTTACTGAGTCTTTGTTCAGCATCATTATTTCACCCGAGCCTCCGGGTGGGGAGTCAGCTTGGTTCAGGCTGTGATGTAGACCTCCAGGAGTCCCCCGACGGAGTGCATTCTGTAGAACACACCCAGTGGGAGGCCAAAATTCACAATCACAAACCAGGTGGAGTAGCCGTAAAATGACTTTTCCAGTCCATTCTCGAAGGCAGGGTGAGCCCCAAATGTGGGCATGACCCACAGCTAAAGAGAGTAAGGAAAAAAGAGCAGAAGTCAGAGGATGACAAACCATCTCCTACCTGAACTCTAATCTCAGCACTGGCCTAATTTGTTGTAGGAATATTTCAAGAGTTTCAGAGGAGTGTCCCTGCCAGGGAAGAGAAGGAGAATCCCCTAGTTATGCTGTTGACTCTTTGGTATAAGTCAAATTCTGTCAAATTCCTGGAAACCTAATGATAGCTTCATTCTGCCTCAGCCAGCTTCCTCTTTTTACAGAATCTCACTGTTTCCTTGGCCAATTTGTTTTCACTGGATTACGGCTTCAGTGAAGATCCTTGTTAATTCAAGATCCCAGAGCACAGTGTACTTTATTGGGTGAATTTCAATTCTGGAGACTCATGCTTAACAAAGATTCACTGCTCGTGCCTCGTGTTTCTCCACCTATCTCATGAAACACCCTTAATGAGTTTGCTAACTTTTTCAGAGGCTAAAATTTTGGTACATAAGTTTTATTAGCTGTCTCCTTCCTGCACCCAGGAAACCTAGCCATATTTGACTTTTAGGTTAAAAGAGAGACCTTATAATTGTGAGTGGGGGATTAGCAGCAAAACCAGTCTTGACTTGCCTCACCAGTAGGTTGAAACTTTGTGGGCAAAGGTTTCTTGTCTGGAATAGCAGTCCATGAGAAAGACAAGGAGAGCACATCTGTATCACAGGTCATCATGGCTCAGCAAAGCTGTGACGTGGCAGAGAGAGCAATACTTACTATGATGTTGCACAAAACCAAGAAGAACGAGATCTCCCTTAATGCTTTTCTCTTCCAACTCAGGTGAGAGTAGCTGTGGATATAGGACAGAGAAGCTTTCCGGATCTCCTGTCCCAGCTCCAGCATGCTCACTCGTCTCTGGCTATGGGCTTCGTGATTCTGCTCTTCTTTCATTTCTTCCTCTTTGCCAGGAGACATCTGCGTGTGCTCCTGTTCGCTGCTTGTCGTGGTTTCCTCTTCACTAGGTAGCTCTGAAGCCGCTGCATGCTGCCCAATGTGTCCTGTGTGTATGGCCTCAGCTGCTGCTACAGAGGGCTGCCGGTGAAGCCCATCGATGATGAAGACATTTTGGGTGATGTTCTGAAAGATGAGAAGGACAGAATAGGACAGGATGAGACTGTTCAACAGGTCCCTGGGGTCAGTGGCCACAAGGGCAACAATGGAGAAGTAGCACATGCCGATCTGGCCGAGGGCTGCCCCCATCAACAGGATCACATCCAGGCTGCGGGTTGGGTTCTTCAGCGTGTCCAGCTCCCTTTTTTCCAAGGCGTGGATGATTGTCCCAATCACTGCGCCCACACTCATCAGGGGCAGGAGCACAATGTAGTAGGAATAATACATCACGAAGACCTGGCGGTTGGGGGCTGAGCCGGTGGCCTGGATCTGGTACATCATGAAGATACAGATCCCGATGATTACAGCAGCGGCGCCCAGCAGTGGCCCAAAGACCACCCCTTGGAGCTTGAACTTGGGCTTGATGTGAGGGACATGGTGGTGGCTGATGCGTCTCCCCACGTTCTTCCACATGACGTACAGCACGGAGCAGCAGACGAGGCAGTACTCGGTGTTGAAGGGGTAGAGCAGGATGTAGCCCTTCTGAAAGATTTTGCACATGGTTGTGTTTGGGCATGTGCATGAGGCAGTCTCGTTGCCTGGAGCATGAGAAGAGGAAAGCAACAATTAAGAGGGAGGTGGCCTGGATTTCATGGCTATCTTTGGGAGTTTGAGCGCAGGCACAACATCTGTCTCTATCTCAGAAACAGCCATCAGTAGGAAGTTAAGTGATTACCACTCAGCCCACAAGGCTGCAGGATTCAGAACAACAGGGTTTAGCAAATGCCTCTTCCTAAATACCATACCATAGGTGCTGGATGAGAGAGACACCCCTTCCTTCACAGTGAAGCCTCCTCTATCTCTACTCTTGGAATATTAGTTTCCCCTTTTCCCCTGTATCCTCAAAAAGAAAACCACAGCAATTATGTTGAGTCTTTTCTGGTCTGGCAATCTTTTGCTTGCAGGTAAATGTGAGCAAAAATGCTAATTTATGGTGGGTTTTTCCTTTCCTAGCCCTCAGTTTCAGGGTTTTATAACAGATCCTTGACTCCAGGTGAAGATGTTCTCCCCTTGCAGCCTATCTCCTCGAGACAACCTGCAGTAACAGGGAAGTTGCAGCATTTGGGGGAACTGCTTGTGATATCTGAATCACTGAGATCAAGAACTGTTGTCTCCCTAGAAGTCATCTATGTCAGCCTAACACAGAGGGACGTGAAAAAAAGAGCCTTGCCTGCAAATCGCTGCTCCACCTCACGCAGCTGGGACTCAATCTCCATGTGAATGGTGTCGTTGGTCACAGCCAAGAGCCAGAGGAGGAGGTTAGTGGCTATGGTCAGCATCAGCCCACACCTGGGAGAAGAGAAAGGCACTTCTACAGTATGTTGCCTGTGGAGATTGTTTATGACCTGTGTGTCCACCTGCCATGTGGTGCTGCCTTTTCTTCTTGCTTCCCCGCGCACAGATGCGTGCACAGACGCGTGCACACACAGTGCCTTTGTGCCTGTTCTGCACACGGGTGTCGGTGGTCGGTGTGTGGCTTTGCACACACAAATAGGGCTGAGTACCTTCCTATTGGGCTATTTGCAAAGGAGCAGAGCAGGCAGTGCTGGTGAAACTGGCCTAGGTCCGGGTGCAGTTGAGGGAGGGAAAGCTGAGACATCTCCCAGTGATAGGAATGGGGAGGCCACCCCACCTCATCCTCCAGTCGATGAACTGGTCCCTGAGCCGTGCAGCAGGAAGGTATTTGGGTTTAGGAGGAAGCAACAAGCTTTGCAGTGCTCCAAGGCACAAGAGAAAACCGAACAGAGCTGGCAAGCCCAGGTCAGTGGAGAGAGGATGGGTCTGGTCAAGTCATAGCTTGGTTCTTGTGTGATGCAGAGTATAGAGAGTCTGTGTAAGATCAGATGAAGACAGTTCTAGCAGGAATAAGCATAAGCAGACAGAAAGGAAGAGTTTCCTTAGAGGAGTAGAAGGCAGTTTTTTCCCCCTCTTTGTACCTGGTGAAGTTGTGCTGGACTTGAATGCAGTCCTTAGAGTGATGCCACAGAAAAAAAGCCTGCAAATCGATAATAATATGTGAGCAGAGTGAAGCTGGCAGCCTGCCGCACACGTGGTGGCAAGGGACAGGCAAGCAAGAAGGCACATGTCCGAGTGGGAGCAAACCTGCCTCTGTGCAAGTGCTGCCGGGGCATGTGTGCACCTGCATCTTGTGTTGAGGCATGTGCTGGCATCCTTAGGTGCCTGCACCTAACGCAGGTCCAGGTGATCTGCTTTCCCTGTCCTGTATATGTGGGTATTTGCTGCTGAGATGGGAACTACTTTACTTTTCAAATATGGCTTTGGGCCTGGAAAGAGATGATTGGTATCAGAGTAACAAGTTGCAAACGGTGTGAGATATTTTTGTGCACAAAGGCTTTGTTTGGGGGATGCATTAGTAAACAGCGAGAGGCTGGGTCTCAGACTGGTGCAAAGACATATCTGTCAAAATCTGACATTTCCTTTCCTCTCTCTCTGCTTTGATGCTTCAAAACAAACTCCTCTGGATCCTGCAGCATGTCAGGTATTGCTAGAGTGATTTCTTTCTAAATCTTACTACTTTCTCTCTCAGTCTGGCACATGAGGAGTGTGGGTGGTATTTGAAATGGCGTGTGATACTTTAATGGCTTTAATGCTCATGAGAATGCCTCACATGCACCCACTTTCCCAAGTCTCCCCACTTCCTCCCACCCCTTGGGCTCCCAGGAATGGGACAAAAAGAATAAACAAGCTTCCAGAAGGGTAACGTGCAGTACCTGGGTGCAAATAAAAAGGATTTCAATGCTGGGGAACACAATTTCCACCCTGGATTTGCACTGGATGAGAATCGCGCTGTAGCCGATCTGAAACACGTTCAGGAGAATGCTGAAACTGCCGAACAGCAGCACTGACCCTGGACAAACAGCAAAAGCACCAGTAAATAAACAGAGATGTGTCTGTGGAGCATCTGAGCCCACCTGGGGACTGGAGCCCTCATGCCTCTTGGATTTGGGTGGAGCTGGAGGCCTTCCCATCTGGAAGTCTCATGATTTTGAGAGAAAGGGTCAAAGGGGAGCCTCATTCCTGAACCTGGTTGTGTGCTTTAGCTGGTTTAAGGTGCTGAGACAATGCAAGGCATTTTCTTGTGCTTGTATACAAGGTGGGAACAGGGTTTTTCACCTTTTCTGTGCAATCTACAGTGACAGAGGTAAGCTAACAGCAGGTGATGGTTTCTGCCTTGTGGAGAAAACCCGAGATGAACACAGCTCTGCTGAGGCTTTTGACAGCACCAGTCTGCAGAAGTTCGGACCCTTTAATTGATTCTCCCTTGTGCCTTGGATGAAAGCCTCTCTGCAGCTTTAGATACTCAGGTACCTTGTAGCTTTCTTTCCTTTAATTCTGTGTGCTTAGTTGACAAGACTGCGCTAATTAGAAATTCCATAATAGACCAGAGGCAGGGCTGCTTGGAGAAGTGTCATTTCACAAAGTGGGGCAACTACTGATGGGAAATCTCCCAGGACAGCCTGGGTGTCACTGGGAAGTGACTCAGGCCAGAAATCTCCCTGGAAACAGGACTGCTGTGATGTTAAACAAGGGTGCAGGTGGCATGGGGCCATTGACACACTTGGAGGGTAAACCTAGTGGTTCTCCTCTCACTTTGCAAAGTGGTTATGCCTAAAACCTTCATCTCTCCCACCATGCTCAGTTGCTGGGCTGCAGGTGGGAGATGCCTGGGTTGTGCTTTGGGAAGGGGCCACACAGCAAAGTTGGACTGGAGGCTGAAGGGAAGCCAAGTTCAAGACTTTCCTGGCTGCTCTGGTTCCTCTGTGGCCTCCACTATGCCCATGTCTTCCCCCAGCCTTGCACCACAAGCTGAGATTCCCAGTGCCCTGACTACATCTTCTGTGGCTTCTAGCTCTTTTAGTAGTAGGGGAAGAATTTCTTTATCTTCCAAGCACTGCGAAGAAGGGGAAAAGCATGAGATGATAAATAAAAGCAGAACTTACCCCTGATCCAGATGGGCCCAGCGTGGGAATCGCGGTGCAGCACTGCGTGCGGCTGCCGGCTGGTGCCCAGCAGGTAGTAGATAATCCAGCACAGGCACAAGACCTTGAGGATGGAGAGCAGGATCCAGACATCTGCCAGTGTGATGGCCACGTGGTTGAAAATCATACTGCTGATGAAGGCACTGCCCAGAAACACCACGTTCATGGCCAGCAGCCCTGAGAAGAGCTGCCCAGCTTTCTGAGCTTGCCTGTCACTCTGCTGCACTGAAGAGCAGTGACGGTACAGCCAGAAGTTCTCGTAGTGGATTGTGGAGGTGTCTGGTGGGGTTGATGTGGACCTGCTCTTGCAGTGATGGCAGGACTTTTGCCGTGAGACTTTGTTGCCCGACATGGCTCATCTGCCTGGGGATCACCTGCTGTGTTGAACAAAGGGAAGGTTTAAAGTGAGAAAGATGGTGGGGGACATGCTGAGATGAGAGGTGGTGTGGTGTGGTCTGCTGTAAAAGCCACTTGTCCCTTCCCTCTCCAGAAGCTGGATGAGGGGGAAAAAAGATGGGTGTTTAGCCCAAATGAGGCATTAAAAATTTCCTGGTGGACAAAATCATTGCAGGGCACTGGGAAAAGGCCCTTGTGCCAAAAACTGTCCAGAGATACCTGCATTGAAATGGGTATTTGATGTGTCTGTCCTGCCCCACCAGTACTTGGAGCCCTTGGGACCAGAGGTGCCCAAACAGTTCCTATTTTCACCTTTCACACCTCTGTGTACAGCCCTGGGTTCAGGTTTCCTCCTTTCCTTTTCTTGAAGTAAGGATTAGGTGGAAATACAGAGCAAGCTCAGACCTGCTCTAAAATTCAGAGCTGTTTGATATTGGTTGATGGGTCCAACCTTTTCCTTGTATTTTTGGGCTGTGACCACACGCCTCGTATGGTTGTGGAAATTGTAAGAGAGCTGGAGAGAATAAAATGAGGGTCTGTAAGTTTTGATCTAAGCTACTGGGAAAAGATTCAACCTCCTACCCAGGCAGGCTGAGATCGAGACAAAGTTAATACCTGGTTTTCTTTCTTTTTCTACTTGTAGCACAGAGGAAAAAACACAGAACTGTGAGCACGCTGACACAGAGAAGTTTGAGGGATTGGCCCAGATAGACATCCAGTGCCTGAGAGCTTTTCTATTCAGCTTCTGAAAAATTCTCGGTAGGACCGTATTGCCCATAAGAGAGAAACATCCTTGCTTGTGTACAGCAATCGGGCAAGATCAGCCTCTATAGATTCAGTATATGGAAAGGTGCTTTCACTCCAGGGAGTGGCTCTGGCTGCAGTGGGAGGTGGCTGGAGTGAAAGCAGACCCCTGAGATGTGTTTGAGGATAGGGAGAATCATATGTAGTTGTCTTGAGGCTTTAGGAGAGAAGTTGTCTGAGAAGGGGTTGAAGTTTCAGTGCTTCCCTCTTCCTCTGCATGTGCACTGAGGTGCTCTGTCTCTTTGGTCTCTGGGGATTCCGTGCACTTCTGTTAGTGGAGATTGATCCTAAACTCTTCCCCATTTGGCACCAAAATGCTCCTAACTTAGTAGTGCAGGAGCAAATGCCCTTCTGTCTCCTAGGGCCATAACTCCTCTGCTTTGGGGTCAGGGGCGGGAGAGGAGAGGCCATAAAATCAGAAGGATCAGATGAAAACCCATCCAGGCTGCATCAGGAGGTACCCCAGTGCCCAGACAAGGCTGCACACAGTAGCTGCTGCCGTGGACCCAACCCCTTGACCCAGTCGGTGGGTGCTGCTGAGAGCAGCCGAGCCCCAGCCCTTACCTCTGTGCAGCCTCCCGCTGCCTGCCAAGTGGGAGCAGCTGCCGGCACAGCCTCGGTTACAGCCGATGTTAAAACCACTCGCTGGAGTGCCACCAGGATGCATGTGAGTCTTTCCGATGGACCAAGTTGCAGGCAGAAGCCGTCAGGACTGCTCCCCGCTGACTGCGGCCTCTGCTCCCAGCCCATTGATTTTTTTTTTTTCCACCTTGTTTACTTTGGGCCTATTATTGTCATTATATTAATTACTCAGTGAGAAGCTCTCGACTCTGCCATGGGTAGCCAATGGGGATCAGCTCCTTTATACACCTGCTGGGTTGCCCCATGTCAACGGCCTCGGCACAGGATGTGCCAACTGGTAAAACCACAAGCTGCGGTGACTAATTTGTGCCATGGCTCGGGCAAGTATAGAGCTAATCTCCTGGCACAGGCTTGTGCTGGGAGTGCTTAGCCACACTGCTTTGGCTAAAATCCACTTGAGTTCCCCACTCCCTTGTTTTTAGGTAGATCTTAAGATTTTTTTTTCTCAAGTATACCATTACTTTGTGCCTTTATCCAGAGCACAGGTACCCAGACTGACCCAAAAGGCAAACCTCAGAGTCCAGCCTAAGTGCAGGGACGATGCCAATTTAATAGACTTCTGGCAGAAGGGTTGCTTCTTTTGGGGGTGATATCTATGACCTATCAATGCTGACCTCAGAGCCAGACCCTCATGTGCAAACCCCACAGGCTCAGCCATGCGGGGTTGGAGATGCTTCAGGTCCAAGCTGTGCTGTCCTTGTTCCCTCTCCTGTTGCAGGGCAAACTGATTTCCGTCTTGGGACTCTGTGGTGAGCTGATCCCCCTGGTTTTGTGGCTGGCAATGGGAATTTGGCATTCCTGACTGAGTCGGGGAGCCTAGAGGGTCCATCAGGAGAGGAAGCGCCTCTCCATGGAAGGAGAGAAGTTGTTTGTGTGTCCCAGGATGAACCCCCAAGCCCTGGGGTTCTTGCAGCTGGCAAACATATGAGCTGGGCGTACAGAGCCATGAAACACTTCCCAAGAAGCTGATTAGGGGTAGGAGTGGGTGGGGGAGCACACGTTATCATGCTTGGGGATGTGATGAAAGGGATGGAAAACAAGAGTGAAAGGGGCCCATTGCTCCTGGGCAAGAACACCCAGTGTGCACTGGTGTAGCTGTTGCATTTAATGTCTGCCAGCAAAATGGTCATGTTTAATGTCTGACCAAACCGTTGAACTGCTGCGGTGGAGCCTGGACGCTCTGATCTGGGCAGGTTTTTATGAATATCCATGGCTCGATTTGTTCTGCTTTCCCCTGAAGCATCAGCATCTCCAGCCTGCTTGGACGATCATGTCCTTGCTCCTTGCTTTGATGCTCTGGGATCCCCTGAGTACAATTGGGCTCTCCTTTAGCTGCCTGGCTTTTCTCTGGACCCCATTCTAGAGGTTAGTAGGGAACTGGGATCTCCCAAGAGCTATGTGGTGGCCTCTTTGTTCAACAAAAAGCCAATGATTTACATGCAAGACATTAACAAACCTGTCTGTTTTTCAGTGCCATGGTCCCAAATTGGGGTGGCTCTGCAGAACTGGGAAATGGAGGCCAGGAGTCTGAATATATCCTGGGGAAAAGAAGTTTGGGTGAAACAAGAGGTTTTTCCTTTAAAGGTAACTCCAACATTTTATTTCAGGCCCTGCTGTGCCCCAGTGGTTTTGCCAATGGGACTGTGTCTGGGCTGCAAAGATGAGGCATCCTTCCTAGCCTGACTTGCCCTCTTCCGGCTTTGGAGCTGAGACTGAGCCCAGAGGAGTTGTAAAGCCCTGGGAGACTGGTTAATGCTCCTAATTTGGCCTTTATGTTGAAGAAGAGCAGCTGTTTAACTTGAATATATTGACACAAGTTTAACCAAGTCATTAAGTAAGCAAGCATGCAGGAGAGAGGCAGGAAGGGAGAGGATGGGTTGAACTAACTGGATCGATCACATAAATCACTGCTCTGCTCTGCCCTGGAGAAGCTGCCTTTACTCAAAGGCTGAGAGAAAGCTGCTAAACATTAGGAGCGATGTTTGCCCCTCTGCTATCAGCAGTCTGCTTATTAATGGCGTTATCTGTGCACTTAGCAGTAATAACACTCAGGCTGGGCCAAGCGGATCTGTAAACAGGACGCGGGGAGGAAGGAGGTTCGTGCCCAGCCGCTGTGTTTGCCCAAAGGCCGACTGAGGAATGCCGTGCTCCTTGCGACTCCCCAGCCGGCCCACACCCTTCCTTCTTCTCCGCCGATAACCGCGCCGGTGACGTCTCCCGTGGGGCTGGTGAGTGAGCACCTTTAAGGGTGGCTGTAGAGAGCAGCCTCATCCAGCGTGGGTGAGGGTGAGCCGTGCTGCACAGCCCCAGCTCCGTCCCTCCCTGTGGGAGCAGATGGGCTCCATGGGTATGTGCTGGCTCCACTCGTGAAGCATGGCTCTGTGTTTTCCCTGCTTGCCCCCAGTGCAGGTCACTTTGATCTCCTGCCAGCGCTGTTTCTCCTTACAGGTAAGGACCACTGCCTTGATCCCTGGGAAGTGCCTCCTCCATCACCACCTCCTGCCCTGGCTCCCAGCACACCCCGGAGCCGGCCCTGCTCCTCGCAGGCTGCACCTTGCCTTGTGCTGCAAACCCATCCCTCATCTCCAGCCTTGTGACCTTCTCAATGCATCCACTTTCCAGCTGCCATATTGACTGATAATAATTAACTTGGATTCCTCCCCCGTCCCTGACACACCTCAGAGCAAATCACCCAGATAAAAGGCTTTTTTTTTTTCCCCACTACTAAAACAAAACTCACCCTCAAATAACAGATGATTAAGAAGCAGAGGAAGGGATGCGAAACCCTGGTAGCAGAGGGATGATGACTCACATCTGGCCTTGGATATGGCCTTCCCTGCTTTTTTCTGAGCGGTGATTTCTGATCTCCTGCTCTTTGTCTCTTCACCTTCTTGCTGCTCTCCCTTGCTGGCTCTGGCACCGCGTGCCTCAGGCCAGGGTCTGAATCGGAACCTTTTTGGCACTCACGCAGTGGCTCGAGTCCTGGGGCTGGATCTGCAGGGCTGGTGCTCCCTGAGCATGGCCAGAGCTGGGCTCTTAACCCTGCCATCCCTTGAGGAGTGATTTTTTCTGGTGGGGTTCAGTGCTCCCACCAAACCTCTACAGCACAGCAGATGCTCCAATCCCTGGGGGACCAAGGTGGCTTTTATACCAAAGTGAGCCAGACTGGAAGCTCCTGGCAAGACATGAGAGCCTCAGGGCACCTCTTGGCTTTCCTGTAGCTCTTCATTTGCAGTGGCTACCATTTAAACAGTCACCCCGAGGCACATCGTTGTCCCTCTTCCCCATTCCCTATGTGGATCTGATCTCTGCTCCGTAATTGATGTGATGGCAGGAGCAGTCAGCAGGATGCTGCCGGTGGCCTCGGGGCTCAGCCTCATTCTCTGCTCTGACACAGGCTTTCTGTTTGCCCAGCTCCCATGCCTCAGTTTCCCTCCTCCCAGGTGTGGAGGATGGAGCTAACAGCAGGGCTTTTCTGCAGGGATCTGTCACGAGGACCTGTGTACAAAGGACCAAGTGGGACCCTTTCACATTACTCAGGTACTCTGCATTTGGGGTGTTCTCCCCTTCCATAAAACTCTCCATCAGGCAGAGACTCTTTAGCTGGGCTGTGAGGAGCCGTGTCCCGGGTCCATGGTGAAGGGGGCAGTGATGGAGCAGCCAGCAGCAGTTGGCTGCATCGCCTGGCAGCACAGAGTCCTGGGGAAGGGCATAGATCCAAGCAACTAGGGTGCAGCAGCGCCAGCTCTGGGGGTGCACCCAGCTTTGGGTGACACGCCTGGGGTGCTGGCTGTGTTTGGGAGGAGTTGCCCAGGGACGTTTGGCTGATTCTCCATCAGCCTTGGAGGTCACCCCTTTGCACACTGACTGACTGCTAGCTGATACCTTCTATTAGACAATCCTTGAGCACACAGCAGGGCCCATGTTTACAGTGGGGTTTTCTTAGGGTTTGGGTTTTTGGTTTTGTTCTTTTTTCTTTTTGGACTTGTGGGTGCTCACTTTCCCTCTGTCCCCCTTTCTGGGTATATACATAGGGCTCACTGATGGTCATTTCCCCATCTGCTGCCTCTCCCAAAATGCATGTATGTGTCTGGAGGGCAGAAGAAGAACACAGCCCTTGGTTGGAAATCCCTGCCACCCCTGCACTTGCAGCCTGGAGATGCCTCAGGTTAGCAAGGGGCCTTGCAGAGCTTGTGCTGTCCCCAGAGCATTTTTGGTTTATCCTGGTATGATTGCTTGTGTTTGGATGTTGTGGTTCCTGCTGACCCACCACCCTGGAGGGGTTGATTTGGGATTATTGCCTGTATCAGTGCTGCGTGGGCTTCTCCTTACACCCATTCTGAGTTTATTTATCCCCAGAAGTGCCCCTACAGTTACTGTCCAGGACAAAAGAGCAGTTCAGACTCTGCCCTGCCTGGCTCGGTGAGCCCAGCCCTGGGAACCTGGGACCAGACACCAGCAAGAGTGCATAGGAGGAAAATCTGATGTGCCCTCCAGGAACAGAGTAGGTGATTAAAAATGTTTCCTGTGCCTGTCAGAGGTCAGCAGCTTGTGCTAAAACAATGTGTAGGAGTGTACGTAAGACTGACGTCTGTGCACCGTTTACGTCTCTTTTCTGACTTAATCTGTGGCTCCTGCAGTCGAAATTAATAAGGCTTTTGTTTTATGAAAGGTGAAGTTTCTAGGGAGAGATTGTATCTTTATCAGATCAATGGAAAGGAAGGACTGACCCACCCCAGAGATGCTGGATTGGTGCAGTCCTCTGGGGGCAGAGGAAATCAGGGTTTACCCCATCTTTTACCCGCCTCAGAGAAAGGCTGCTGGCAGGCAGGCTGGTGTCAAACCAGCCAGAGGCACTGGTCCCTTCTGGTTTGGTGATCGAGGTTTGGAGGGGAAAGGTTTGAAACACGTGAGCCTGGGCTGGCAGTCTGGGCTGTTGGGTGGAAAATCACATCACTCCATTTCAAGTACCGTGATTTCCATTTATTTTTTTTTTCTTTGGCAGATGCATACACATCCGTAGGAAAAGGCTTGATGATTTTTGCCACCTCTGCAGTGTTCTTTATTGGAATGAGAAACCCTGACAGAACAATAAATGCTTTATTGGAACAGTAAACCCTGATGTCTCAGGGTAGAGACAAAGCTCAGCTGTGCCATTTTGGCATGCACCCTCCCGACCTGGCAGCCTGGGCTTTCTGAGGCTCCACTTGGACTCTGGGTACAGCAAAGGGGCCCATTTCTACCTCCTGCAGCCCAGGAGTTCTGCTCTGAAAGCCCCCTCAATCATACAGTTGTTCACGGAGAGCTGCAGGCACCCAGAAATCTCTGTTGGGGCCCCACTGCTACATGCATGGGGGCTGCCTGGGTGCTGGGGCTGTGCTCACAGCCTCCAAGCATGCACAGGCTTGGGGGTGCAGCGCAAGCATCCCTTCAGGGCATGGGAGATCAAATTGTCCAAAGCATTAGATTGATTTCTGTGTTGTAGGTCACAGAAGGTCCCTTCAGGAGTTCAGTGTTGCAGTGAAAATCAATAAATAACTTCACGTACAAAAATGTTCATATATTAAAAAAATCATTATCTATTTAAAAAAAAAAAGAAAAAAGAAAAACAAATCTCTTTATCATTCCCCAAACTGTATTGCCCATATGATCTTTATATTTCTCAAGCCCTGATTCAGGAAAACTGGGAAAAAAGTGTGCTTAGAGCAGTCCTGTATCAAGGTCAGCACCACATGCACAGCTCTCCTGTAGAGACGACCTGGCCCTCAGGAAGAGGAGGTTGCAGTGAGCAAACCCACTCAGCAGCAGTGGTGCCTCCCTGGAGAGGAAGGAAAACAGCAGGGACTGATACAGGGAAGGGTCAAGAGGGCCAACATAAACGGGCAATAGAGAGAGGAAAGATTAAAATGTTTCCCAAAGCCTTTGGTGGTCACTGGTTTGTTTTTCACATCTCTGCAGGGGAGCGATTTCCGACTGGCCGTACCAGAAGTTGAAGTGGTTTCCCTTTCTTTGCCTTCCACGCCTGCATTAGCCCCTCGTACCTGCGGGGTCTCTGCGTGCAGGCAGGCACTGACTGTCCGAGGGTGCCGAGCACCCGCTGGGGAGTACATCAGTGGCATGGAGTGAACAGGCTTTTGAGAAGGAAGGTGAGTCTCCTCATGAACCAAGGGTAATTACACCTTCCTTTTTTTATCTTTTTTCTTTTAAGCTTTAAGAGCTTCGGACACACACATGCACATCCACACACAAGTAGCAAAAATAAAATCTGGACTATGTTTGGATGATCTTCACTAACGGTTCATAAATGCCCCAACACTGCAAGGGGACATGATTCAAGGGGTGCTGGGGACCCCTCAGGACATCTGGGCAGTCCCCCAGCCCTGGGGTAGGAAGAAGGTGGATTGGTTGAGGAGGATCTCATCTTCCTTGTGGGAGAGTTCTTTAGGACATGATGTAGACCTCCAGCAAACTGGCCACTGCATGCATTCGGTAGAAGATCCCAAAGGGCAGGCAAATGTCCACAATGGCCGGCCACATGGAATCGCCATAGAAGTTCAGTTCCGTGTCATTGTCAAACTGCGGCCGGGCACCAAACGCTGGCATGATCCAGAGCTGTTTGAAGAAATGGGAAAATAACACTGCAGTGAGAAAGGTGTGTGGTACAGCAAGCACCTGCAATTACAGCTACCAAGAGATGGGAAAAGGGCGACCTTCTGAGCTTGGGACCTATGCCAGGAGTCTGTGTTTACATTAAGATCAAGTATGATCTAGTGTTGTACCCTAAGCCGAGTTTCGAATCATGCTCAGACACCAGCTTGAACCAAGTGCTGAAGCACTCACCAGAGGAAGAACTTGAGCATATTGTGTGTCAGTATGAATCTGGCCTGTTCAGACTCCTTGGATGGAGCAAGCCTGGGTAGGGCTGAGCTGGCAGCAGCTTGGTCTCCCCAGGCTTGGTTGTGTGTGTCTTGCTCAGAAGCCCACCCAGCATGCATATCTGGTTGCATGGGGGTTGTCAGCTCATTCTCTGTGAGCTTATGTGTAAAATCAGTTTGAGGACATGATGTGACTGACTAGCTGGGGATTTGGAAGTTCTCTAGACACATAACATGTGCTTGGCTGCTTTGGAGGTGCAGCTGTAATCCTACGTTTCTTATGCAGGAAACTGCGGTCCCCTGGCTGCTCGTGAAAGTGGGAACCCCAACTGGAGTTACCAGTGACCAGTTTCTCCTCACAGCAACTGGGATCAGTGTTTGGGCTCCTAGGCCATGGGTTTTGAGAAGAGATATGCTGCCATTTTTCAAGAAAACCCAGATTTCACCCCAGGTATTTGTCACTTTACATCCTTTCTTTGGGGGAGTAAAGGAAAGTTTTAATGTAGTTTATTTCTTTTAATAAGCTATTCTACATATCCTCTAATACCCAATAAAAATACTGAAACTGATTCTTCTCTTGTACCCACCGATTTTATTGTCTGATACTGTGCTGATAAGTGACAGGTCTATTGGCATAGCCCAAAATGTCTTAACTCCAGGGCAGTTGCTCTTGTTTTTAAGTGATAAAGGAATCCCAACTCTCTGCACATACAAATGTAAGTAAATGTGCTCTCTGTATAGCAGAAGCACAGAAAGGACTGTTTTTGCATGGGCCACATCCTTTCCTTCATAGACACTTCTCCCTTGTGCTTGCTTCCCTCTCCCCCACTGTAACAAACTCTTCTCTCTGCGTGTACTCACTATGATATTGCTCAGCAGGAGGAACATGGAGATCTCCCTTAAGAACTTCCTCCTCCAGTTCATCTTCTTGGGGGCGGTGAGGGACCGCACGAGGTCAGAAGGATGGATGGCCTCAGTGCCAGAGGCAGCACTAGGGGCCAAGGCGCTGCCGCTGTCGGGCACACGGAGGGACACTGCGTTGATGTTGACAAAGGTGAGTCCATAGAGATCCTTCTGGTGAGGATCGTGCTTGTGGTCTTCCTTGGGGGGTTGCCGATGAAGGCCTTCGATAATGAAGATGTTCTGGAAGGTGTGCTGAGCAATCATTAGGAGGGCGTAGGTGAGGTTGAGTGCGCTGATAGCGTCCCTTGGTGTGCTGGCTACAATAGCCACAATGGAATAGTAAGAAATAGCATACTGCCCCAAGGCTGCACCCATCAGCAGGGCCACGTCCAGGGTCCTGGTTGGGTTCTTGTGCCGATCCATGTCTCTCTTGTCAAACCGGTAGATGACAGAGCCACCAATGCAGACCAGAGACATCAGGCCCAGACAGACAATGTTGAAGATATAGTACATGGTGAGTGCTTGGCTCTTCTTGCTGGATTCAGTGCTGGAATTTACCTGCACCTCATAAAGAATAAGGACTCCCAAACCACTCACCAGAATGATGAGGCCCAACACGATGCCTACAAAGAAGGTCCTTCGGAAGAGCCTGAACTTCAGGCGGTGAATGTGGTGGGAGTGGTGGTCTATGAAGCGTCCAACATTCTTCCACATGACATAGACCATGGCAGAGGCAAAGAGACTGTACTCAATGTTAAAGGGGTACAGCCAAAAGTAGCCGTTCTTGAAGATCTGGCAGATTTGGCTGTTGCAATTGCATTCTTCGGCTGAGCTACTTCTCATTCCCGCTGAAACAAGATAAAAACACGTAGATGCAGTGGTATTAAAACAAGGAGCCAGCACTCATTAGCAGCCCTGAAGAACTGGATACTTAGGGCCAGTGAAAAACAAGACCAAGGACAGAAGAATATGTGACCACTTTGAAAACAAGGATGCTTCAACCTCAGCTTTCTGATGTTCATGTTCTTCCTGAAGAAGTTAGGTGGCCGGATAAATCTCTCTTTTTCCTTTCCTTCTTCATTCCCATCCCATTTGTACAGAGCCCTCCACCTTTCAGACTCCTCTGCGATACAGGTTAAGAAATGAACATTAAGACCTGGCTTTTAATATATCAGCTCTGTTAAAGGAACCTTCAGCTCTCAGTAGGCCTTCTGAAAAGGGATAAAACCTGAGTTGCAGAACAATTTCTACCTCATGGGCTCCCTCCCTGGACCGGATGGCTTCACAAATGGGCAGATTACCTTTCAGGATCCATCTGAAGATTTCTTCTGTCATGTTCTTCTTCAACTTTGAATGTGCTTTATGAACGGACTCATCTGTCACTGCTGACATCCACACCGCTAAGTTTGTAGTCAGCGTTAGCATCAAGCCACACCTACAGAAGAAGAAGGTTCATGAAATTAAAGCAATGGCTCCAGGGCATGTTGCTCCCATCCATGTTATAGATGTGCAAGTGCTCAGAGGGACTGTGGGAGCTGCCTGAAGTGGTACAAGGGCTCTAGTGGTCAAGGCTAGAAATCCTGACCCTTGCTTTGCTGCTCTCACTCTCTTCCTATTTTTTGTTTATAGTCATGAGGATTAGCAAGGCCTGATTCCTCTTGTTGGTGTTGGAAGAGCTTCTCAATAGTGAATAGTTTAGTAGGTCTGGATTGGTCTCCAGGAGGATCCAGTCTTGCAAAAGTGGACAAGATCTTGTTTTAGCCTGAGGCTTGCCCACTGCATCGTTGCCTTCCCCAGGGGAGCAAAAGTCAGCTATGAATCATTTTATTTAATGCTAATTATTAATTTAATACTAATCTGCTTTGAGTAATGCTTGTATTCTTGAACTGAATCCCAACCCTGCTAGATCCACAGGTCATGAACCTCAACCGCTTGAGCTGGGATCTAAGGCTAGCTGGAGACTGAGCAGGTTTAGTTTTGGTCAGCATTAAGGGAATTGGGATTATCCCCTTGTTGCATCTTAACTGTGTGAGAGAGTGCAGCAGGTTTGTGGTGGCCCAGGTCGTCTGGGCCAGTGGGATTCAAAGAGTGGCGTTACTCACCTGGTAACGTTCAGGTGTACGTGGACGCAGTCTTTGGCAGAGATCCACAGGAAGTACGTCTGGCAGGGGCAAGAAAAGAAGTTATTTCCAACAAAGCAAGAAAGCAAATCACATCTTTCTGAAGCAGGGATCTCCCTGCTCAGCAGAGAGTGAGCTGGAGCCTCTTTCGCTTGGGTCCATCTGGGCCCAGCCTACTAGCCCATAATCCTGGCCATTTGCTGGATGTGGCCTGTTCTTTCTTTGTTCCTCCTGCCCTGTCCCACTGCCATTGCTCTGCCCGTGGCCAGCCCCTGTTCCTGTCTAAATTGTCCCTATCTGACCTATTCCCTCCTTGGTGGAGGACTTCAAACTGCAAGACAGTCCTCCTGTCCTTCTCCCTCTGTTCTTCATGGAAGAGGAGACCTGGCTGGATGGGAGCTGCTTAGAGTTTGTGACAAGCCATCCTGGCATAAGCCAAAATGTCACAGGGTGGGAACAAGTCTAAATCAATGCCTTAAATCGAGTTGCCGCAGCTGGAAGTTGTGGTTGGAGGGTGATATGAGCTGGGCAGGGGCTGAGTTAAACCACTTGCATTTGCTGTTGGTGGAGTTGAACTATGTCCATGAGATCAGAGCTTCTTCTGCTGGTGGCTCTGTCTCTCTACCCATCCCCGAGACAGAGTACAACCATCTCACCTGGACGACCACAAATATTGCTTGCACAATGGGGTAGATTATTTTGATTGCAGACAGGCAGCTGTAGAAGCTTGAGTAATATCCAATTTTGAACACATCCATGACAAGACTGAAAATGGCAAATAGGATCAGGCCTCCTGTTGAGGAACCAAAATATCTGTGGTTGGACAGATGTATGCATATGTGGGCTAATGCAGATAGTTGAGAGGAAGAAGAGGAACTATTGTCATGGAGAGGCTTTGCTTCTACCTGTGTTTTTCCTCTCCCAGCACCCAAATTATCTTGACACCAACAGAATTGTACAATAATTTTAGCTGGAATGGATTTTCAGTCAGCCCTGTAGTCTGACTACAGCTCTTGCAAGAGCAATGGCAAGGCTGGGAAGGAACCCGGTGTAAAGTACCAGAAGCCCTTGCAGATAAAGGGAGACCTGGCAGTGAACCCAGTGGAGGGAGTAGGAGCTAACCTACTCCCTCCACTAAGTAGGAGCAGGGCATGGTGCCAGCCCCAGCAAGAGGGGAGGAGACTACGCCCCAGATGATTGCTGTTTCCCTCGAAAGAACTGATGCCCCCATGAACTGTCCACCCTGCATCTCACCCCCAGCCCTACCCCCCCGAGAGCTCCTACCTCTCAGCCAGATGGGCCCAGCGTGGGAGTCTTTGCAGAGGATGGCATCTGGGCAGCGGGAGGTGCCGACGAGGTAGAAGATGATCCATATGATGACTATCAGCATCATGACAGTCAGCAGGAAGAAGACATCATAGTCATGCACGGCAATCTTCTCAAAAGCCCCGCTGCTCACGAGCGTGCAGGCCAGCAGGGCTAAATGCACAGCCAGCAGGATGGAGAACATGCGGCCACCCTTTTTCCACACTTCCTTGGAGGCAGGAGTGGAGGGGGGCTGATGAGGCTGGTGGCTGAAAGATGCTATCTGGCTCGAAGCCAGGCTGGCTTTGTCATCCTTGTGTCCACAGCCCATGCTGGAGTTGGGGCGTCTGATCTCGCTGTCCTTCCGCACGGGCTCCTCGGTCATGATTCAGCTAATGCTTTAGCTGAGGGTTAATGCTGTTGGGAGGAGAGCCCCATGAATGAGAGGCGTCACTTCATTTTGAATAGTCCAGGGCTGGACGAAAGCAGAACATGTGATGAGGAGGAGAGGACGTATCAGAGGAACGGGGAAGGCTGAGACAGGGAGCGCAAGAAGAGGGATGAGCTCATTTTCAACCTTTCTCTTCCTGGTTCCCTGAAGGCTGAGTTCTTGCTTAAGATGCTTTTGCATGGGGGGGATCCCAGGTCAGTTTAACAAAGCATGCCTAATTTGTCACACAGCGTTTAGGTGTTTATTGATGCAAGATACTGGAAAAGCACCAGGAAAGCACTTACAGGATCAAATATCCTGGGGCAAATGGCCAATGTGGTTTGATTTCTAAATGTCAACTACTAAACATTCTGAAGAAAATGTCATACTTCCTGGCTGAGGAACAGGCCGCTGAAAGGTAAGAAAGCCCTGGGAGTCTTTGAAGCATCACATCATGGTTTATACCAGTTCCTGTAAGAAGGATGTGAGCTATGTCTGCTGTCACTCCCACTAAAGCCTCTTGCCTGTGCCAAGCCAGGGACTTATTGATTCTCAACAAAAAGCATGAAACAAGGCAAAGTAACTATTCAAACAAAGCCATTCCACCAACCTGTTTTGGTGCCTGGGATCCAAATCTCTGCTCTTGCCAGTCTGAGAAGTTTCCCCGTTGCTGCAGCTTGGTCAGCCGAAGAATTTATACCTGTTGGGATGTCTCTGTGATTTATACCATGTCTGGAGCCGACAGGAGTGCTTCATGGGCTTCTCAGAGAAACTCATGTGATCCATTTTGTGCAATAGCTGATTTTGGGGAAACAGGAGAGAGATGAGGAGATAAGGGTTATTTACCCGGGGAGGGCGTGAGGTGACAGCACTGCTAAGCGTGGCACAGACCGCTCGGTGGCAGGGTCATGGTCACCACAGATAGAGCAAAGTCACCCTGTCAAACCCATCTTTCCTACCCACATGAGATCTCTTCCCTTGAGAGAAGGTGGTTTAGGTGATGAACTTATCTTTGCTGATGATTTTGGGCTTGGCTTTCTGCTTAACTGAGCACAATAAATATTGTGCCTCACCCTGTACTATTCCCATCCATAAGTATGCTCTATGCCTGGAATGCTTTTGAGGAAAAGGAAGAAATTTGCTTTTGTATCTATTCAGTGCCAAGGGCAGCTCAATTTTTCTACCCATGGTGGCAACAATGAGGAAGGTTTAGCGTTACAGCAGGGCAGGATTTGGGGACTGGCATCTGTGATCCCCTTTGTTGATGCACTGCCTTTGCCTTTTCCGGGTGGGATCACCTTTCTCTGGCCCTCAGGAGCTTAACTTCTCTCCTTTCAAGGAGAAGGAAGTCACACTGCAAACCACAGCGCAGATGGGATTCAAGCACTTGCCAGGTGAGGGGAGAGTTTTTGCTCAAGATCTCTTTTACCCCAGCTGTTATATTTTGGTGGGGGAGATAGGGGGACCCAGGGCAGTTCTGAGTGGACGGGGACAAGTTTTATTCCTTCATGAGGACGCCTCTTTTGGAGATGTCCCTGCTGCTTGCCTCCTCCGGGGCAAGCACAGAGATGGGCTCTTTGCTGTGCATTTTCTCAGTCCCATTCCTGCCTGCTCACCACCGTGCTCCTTCTTGCAGCACTACAGGAACAGCACCAAACCGAACTACGCGGGATGGTGAAGGAGAGCGCTCAGGATCTACTGTACAGCCCAGGGAGACCTTCATGCCTCTTTCCCGTGCTGCCATCAGCCGGCTGCCACAAGTACTGGCTCTGCCCTGATCCTTAGGCGTTCCTCTCTGGGGTGAGTGGTTGATCTTTTCTCAGTCTGTAGCCTTTCCCAGGGGAAGCACAGATACACGTCCCCCTCCCGCCCCCCCATGCCATGAATCTGAGCTGATAATGGTGATGGTTTGCAGAGGCCAGAGGTTCAAGAGTCCCCCTGGACTAAATGCACTGATTTATCCTCCCTCTTTTGTCCTTAACAACCAGCAACAGAGGAAAGAGCGTTTACTGCCTTGGGCAATGCTCCCTATCCCCCCTGGGAGACACCATACAGCATAATGAGCTTAATTAGTAATAATACAAGAATCATTAAATAACCTCAGTAATTAATTGCAGACATTACTATGCTGCTTTTCACCTGGAAGGATTACAGTGGCAAATACCTCGATGTCTACCACATCCCATGAGGACTCTCCCGAGGAGGCTGAGCTGGTGAGTGTGAATCTGCCGATGTGAGCAAACCGTGTGGGGAGCAGACCCTCTCTGGTGCACTTACAGGTGTCCCCAGGCAGCCGGGACCTTGACTTCGTGTTGGTCACCCAGGGGTTAATCACTGCAGCTTGTGTTGGTGCACCAGGGTCTGCTTTAGGGCCCCCCTGCTGTCTTGGGGCATTTTTTTTGCTTACAAAAATAAGCTGCGTTTCTCTCTGGTTTTCCTCCTTTCTGCTCGTTACCTTCTAACCCTCTCTGCTGCTGTTTTTCAGTCTTTCCCCAGTTTTGCACTCTTTTCCCTGTTCTCACCCATCTCCTGGGTCTGCCTTCACCCTCTCCAAACCCCGTGTGCTGTCCCAGGGCCATGGTGGCAGACGTGCAGGGTCCAGCCTTGGAGATCTCCATCCCAGAGCCAGGACGTGGTAGGCAAAACGCACAAGGAGGACCAGAAAAATCCTCCTCCCTGACAGTGTGTCCCAGGGGATACGATTCACCGTTGGGCACAATGTGCTGCAAAATCTGTGTGCTTTGGTCATCATCCAGGCTTGGCTCTGTGTCTCCTGACAGCAGAGGGTGCCTGGGGCCCGGGAATCCTGCACTGGAGGCATTGCCTGGGGCTGTCCAGCTCCCTGCAGGGCTCACCCCAGCCAGAAATTCTGTGTCATCATAAAAGGCACTGGAGGCCAGACACTGCCCCTTGAGCATCTCATAGTACTGAGCTACAGACAGGAGTGGGTTTGGTTTGGGGGGTTTTTTTTTGGTCTCCAAAGAGGGAGAGGGAGTGAGGAAAGGAATTTTTCCAGCCTGTATGAGTTACTTAGGTTATCGTGGATTCCTGTTGTGCAGTTTATTGTGCAGGTCCCTGAAAAGTAGAGTCCTGTGGGCACAGGCAGGGATGGTGACTGGGTCTGCTGTTGTCTTCCTAGTGACATATATATATAGTGATATGTATATATCTCCCTATATATATGTATACATGTGTATACATGATATATACATGTGTGTACATGTATATATATACATATAGATATATACATGTGTATGTCTATATATACACATATACACACATGTATATATCTATATGTCTTTTTTTCTTTTTGTTTTTTTACCAGGAAAAACTGAGCTGTGAACACCCCCGGTGTTGCTTTGAAATCAGAGGCAGTCACCAAGCTGCTCTCGGCCATCTCTGCACGGAGCAGGAGCACCCCTCCAGGTCCCACCTGCTGCCCTGCTCTGACAGGGCTGCGAGTGGAGGCAGTGGGGGGCTCGTGCCCCATCAGCCCACGCTTCCTCCTGTGGCTGCTGCTGACCCTCACTCGAGATGGGGTAGCTACAGCGAGGGGCATGCAGGAGTATCGGGCAGGATACGGCCCATGAGCCTTTCTGGCAGCCTGCTCTGCTTAGGGGACATGTAGACCTGGCAAGTTGTCACTGCACGACCCTGTGCCCATAGCACTTGGCTGAGCCTGACAATGATGCTGCTTAATGGGAGCTTTTAATGTGCAGTGGAGCTGGTGCATGAACGGTTTGTCATGAGGAGCCGTCAGGGCCGGAGGATGCTTAGGACCCAGGGGAAGCACTGGAGAGCCTGGCTGGCTGGGCTTGGAGGAGCTCCTGCCTCCCCGGCCAGGACTTCTCAGGTGTCCTGGTACGGCGGCGCTGAGCCAGGCGAGCTGGGCCCTCCTGGCAGCTCCCCCTTCCCCACTTCCATGCCCATCCTCTGAGCCCCCCTGGGCACCCATGAGCTCGCCCAGGGACCACTCCACACCATGAATGACCAGTACCACCGAGCAGCCCGGGACGGCTACCTGGACCTGCTGAAGGAAGCCACCAAGAAGGACTTGAACTCGCCGGACGAGGATGGCATGACCCCGACCCTATGGGCCGCCTACCACGGCAACCTGGACGCCCTGCGCCTCATTGTCAGCAGAGGGTGAGCGTGGGCGAATGCACGGTGCTGGTCCTGGGGGACAGAGTAGCTGGGACCCCGTCTCTCCCCCCTCCCTGCTTGCAGGTCAGTGTGGGTGCAGGTGCCCCACAAAACGATGGCTTCTGTCCATAACACCCCTGCTCCGGTCCTCCCCTCTGTTGTTTTTCTCTCCTTGTGGTTCTTTTGAGTCTAATCCAACACTCCTGATAACTGCTCTGTGTTTTTCCAGCTTCTCTGAGCCTGTAACTGCTCCTGCCCTAAACCTTGCCTGCAGCTCCCCAGGTGGGGCTGGGTCCCCCCTGCAAGTGCTTTGCAGTCCTGTGTCAGGTCCTGTAAAGACAGGCAGAGCTGAAGTGCAAAGCCCATCGCGTCGCTGCCATGATAAAAGCCTTTTTAAATGAGGGGGCAGAGGGAATAACTGCTCCTTCTGTCCCAAGAAATGCTCACAGAGAGATGTGTGCAGTGCCAGCTGCAAGTAGGTGACACTTGTCTGTTTTACCCAAAGCAAGGTCTCAATATGTGACCCCTGGGCAGCCTGTCATGCACCTGGAGCCCAGAAAATTCAGAAACAGGTTCCCCAAGAGCAGATTTCTTTAAGCTCAGTCTCCCCCACAGGAGCTGCTTGATGCTGATGTGTCTCTCAGTACCTCACCCCGGGCTGCCAAATCTGAGGGTCTCAGGCTCTGTAAGCGTGGATGTGGTGGAGAGGAGGGAGTGGAACTGTGGGGACTTGTCAGACTGGGGGGTTTTACATTTTGGTGTTGGGGGAACCGCACAAGAAGGTGTGTGCTAAGGCAAGATCTGCCATACCTAGTTCTTTCTTGAGCAGTACTGGCTCTCCTGTTCGTACCAACCTCCCAAGGGAGTACGTGCCAGTGCTTCCTTCTGCTTCAGTAGCTTTTCTGAGCACCTCATCTAAAGGCATCCAAGGTGGGGTGGCCTCTGCCTTTTCTTGAGAGGTTGTTGGTGGTGCTGCTTTTGATTTGTTTCTTTCTAAGACTGAGGAATAGTGCTGAGGTCAGCAGCCTGGATGCGCATCACGCCTTGTTGAAATGGCTTTGCTTCTCCATGTTGGGTCAGGGCTCGGTGAGGCCGTCAGGTCCCAAGCAGGGAACTGCTGCGCCCAGCCTGGGCTGCATTTGCAGTTCTTGTACCTGATCAGCTGCATCTCCACTGTGCCTGTTCCTGGGCTCTCACATCTCCTGATACTCTGGTCTGCTTGTACAAAACCTTCAGCCGGCTCCCCTGGCCCCGGCCAGCTGTACTTACAGGCAGAGCTCCCACACACGTTGCTGTCCTTCCGTGGTAAAGCATTTAATTCTCAGATCCTGAGGTCAGAAAGGCTGTGTACAGAGTCACTCTGAGAAGTCCTTGAGTTCCTGATGCAATAGGAGTGTGGTCAGGAGAAGATGATTTCAGAGTCCAGAGGGGAGAGGGCAAGATACTGCTCTGACTGGTGCCTCCTGAGATGCTCCTGGGCTGAGAGCCCCGTGATGATTCCCTGGGTGGGGGCTCTGTGACTTACGGTGTACCTCCCAGGAGGGAATGTGCCCAGCAGAAACCTGCTCTGAGCTCCTGCCATGAGAGGAATTGCCACCCAGGGCCAGAGAGACAAGGGCAGGAGCTATGGGGACCCCAGAGCTAGAAATGGTTCCAAAGACTATTTGATGGCCAAAAAGTCAGTCTGAAAGGCCCGCACCATGGATGAATGCCTTTCCAAAGAGCGCAAAGACTTTACATCTCTTTATATCATTATATCTCCTTATATTGCCTGCCTCCATCACAGGACACCCTGCAGCACCACTGCCTGCCCTACCAACCCACACGTCCAAGCCAGCAGTTTCTGCCTCCCCACAAAGCCCAAGGGCTGCTTAGCCATGGAGGGGCCCCTTTTATAAATTCACATCAGATTAAAAGGTCCTCGAGGGCTCAATTATGTCCGAGTGCAGCTTGGCTGCTGTTTAATTAACAGCCTAATATACATTTGTTCCTGACAGGGAAAATAGCCTGGCAAAAGCCCAGTGCCCTTTACGTGATGGATGGTGGAGTGAAGTGTGTGTCTGTGGGGCTGCAGGATGCGTTTTCATCCGTGCATTCATCTTCATGTGTCAGATCCTCGCCCAGGGCCACGCAGAGATCCGTGAAACCTCCTCACGCTGCCGCTCAGCTCGGGGCAGAGGCAGACACGCCTCTGCTCCCTGGAGCCGGCTTCGGGTCTGCGAGAGGCAGGAAAGCCCCAGCCTGGGGACAGGGGTGCCAGAGAGGGGCAATCATGCAGGACCCAGGAGAGCCCGTGGGCAGACCCTGTAATTTTCTGCTAGTGCTTAGGACAATGTGCAACGGTATTTAAGTCTTGTTCAGAGATGAAACTTAATTCTGTGTTGGATATGTTACTGTTACACCTGCGGTATAACAATTGCAAGGCAAGAGGGAGGACTCCTGAGTATCCTAAAATGCCAGGGTATTTTTCTCTGGCTTCTGCTGTCAAAATATTCCTCCTTCTGCACTGAGAGCCCCTGCACTGTGAGGCAGGAGAGTGTGGGATCACAGCATGGGGTAGTGCCTGGGGGAGCGGAGGCTTTGGGGCTGGGCTGGCTCCATGCAGGGATGGGGTGGGAGGCAGTGTCAGGGTCTGAGGGGGCTGGTTAGCTTCCAACTGCATTGCAGGGGGATGCCGAGGCACAGAGGGTGATGGGAGAGTCTTGGGGCGGCAAGAAACACCAAATTCTCCTTGCCAGTGCTGGGCAGTGGTACTGGTGCCCAGACAAGTTGGGAGATTAAGTGCTGGGGCCAGGCTGTTATGAAATGTCCTAGTGAGGCCAGAGGCACCCTGAGAGAGCAGAGCTGTGGGAGGGGGGCTGCTGGGGGCAAAAATCACAGTTCTGATTGTTGTGCCCCACAGCAGGCCAAGCTAATGGACACTCAGGATTATCTAGGCTCTGTCATCAGTGAAGGAGCCTCATTCATACGCCTGTATGTTCAGCAGATTGTGGTGTAGGGCTGAAATGGGGAGGGGGAAAGAAAGTATAATAAATCTGTTGGTGGATCCTTGAGGAAAGTTCATCGTCTCAACCCACACAGAAGGGCTAACGAAGCAGACTTATTGCTCTGTCCGTAACAGCTAGTGATGCTGTTGCCTCCGTGCCACCTTTGCATGGGGATGGAGAGAGAGTCTGAGTCGGAGGGATCAGCAGTGGCTCATCCTTCTTGTTTGCAACACAAAAAGCCTTTTTATTCCTCCTGACTGGACTCCAGTGAGGGAAGCAAACTCAATTAACATGATGGCTGGGAAAAGGCAGGCTAACTGGCATTTAGTATTGCAGCTTTTCAGAGGCAGTAATTCTTCAGCATGGTTTGTTATGAACTGCTGTGGCAGTGGTGGGCATCAGTCCAGCTCCAGTTAACCACAAGTCTGGGAGCCTTGTCCGGGAATAGCCAGGACTTTCTTGCCTTGGAGTGGACCACAGGAGAGGTGAGGATGTGTCTTTCTGCTAGACAGGTCTGCAGTCAGCTTTGTCACCCAACGTTTCTTTGCAGAGATGTGCCTCAGTTTCCCTTCTTACAAAAATGGGGGTCGCAGATGCTTTGGGTGTTAACAGCAGAGGGGTGCGGGTGGCTCAGCAGTGGGTTAGAGGGGATGAGATGTCTCCTGACATCAGCCCGGCCACTCGAGGGAGTCACGTCACCCTGGCTGGGGCAGGGTTGCAGTGGAGGTTGCAGCAAGGCACGTGAAGGTGATGTGCATCCTCTGCACGCCACAGGGCTGGCGGCCACGTGGGTGCCAGGAGCAGCGTGGCCGTGTTGGTGGGGATCTTTCCCAGGGTGGTGACCTGCTGGGAAGGTGAAGGAGCAGGGTGGAGCACTGTCAAAGCTTCGTCGCTTCCGGCACCTGAGCTGGCTGCTTGGAGTCAGCGTGAGATCTGGGCATGGTGGAGTGCTGAGCCAGGATACATGCCCCTAGGCACTGCCACAGCACAGCCAGCGTTAATGATCTCCAGTAACGCCAGCTGCTAGCCCAGCTTTTGCTGCTACGAGAGGCAGAGAGCCCTGAGATGAACCTCACCTACAGCATCTGTGCTGGATTTTGGGGGATCTGAACTTGGAGAAAAGCTGAATCCTTGACCTACCACCACCTGGATAAAGCTTGGGATACAGAACCCAAGGCTCTACTCTGGGTCCAAAACCTCATCTTTTCTGCTCATTTCTAGGCTTTGCTTGGGTCCTTGCCCTGACTGGCTATGCTGAAGCTGGTGGGCTTTTTTCTCTCAAGCCATAAATGGTTTTTTCCTTTTCCTATATCTAAAAATATTTTATGGCAGCCAGAGACACTCTGCACACAGCTGGCTCCTGGTCTGAGGGCCCGATCCTTCACGCACACCCACGAGCCAAGGGGTGAGCCAGCCCATTGCTATCAGAGGAACTTCGCACGTGCAGCCAGGGAAGGACTTATGTAAGTGCCACTGGATTCCCCGACTAATTGGGATCCTATGGGAGAAGTGGAGGGGGAAAACCGGCAGGAAGGGAGTGAGTGTGCCAGTCACAGTGCAAAAGCAATGACTCAGGAGATGCACACGTCCACCTAAGGGGCTCAATTAACAGCGTTTTTAATAATGATTATTACAGGAGTTGACTCAGCACTCGAAAACGCTTTGAAGTTGAGAAGTGCTGCACTTCACACCTGTTATTAAAATACGTTCCCACTTAGTGGACCCTGCAGTCAGCATCTCCTCATGTGCAGCGCCCTGGAGGTGAAGTTTTGCTGGGACAGACACCTGCCAGAGGGAGGGCCTCATGTTTATTATCTGTGCCAGATCAAACACCTCTACTTTGCAAGTCGCTGTTCTTCTTTCCTTCTGATGCATTTTTAGCGCCTGCGGCAGACATTTATAGGGCAAAAGGACCTAGAGATCTAATTTTGCTCTGATACTCTTGTTTCTAGACAGTGGCAATGTCCAGGGAAAGCTGGTTTTGATGCTCTTTCCCCTCACTTACTCTCTGAGGTAGTAAAAAGTATGAGGAAAGTAGACCTTTAAATATGAATCTACTGAGACCTCCCTGGCTTCGCTCTTTGCCACCTCAATCAGACAGACAGGAGAATGGGCTCTGAGAGGTACTTTATGGCTTGAGCATCCATACACTTGGCTTGGGGAGCAAGATCATTTCTAGTGAGTCCTCTGCTAAGTCACTGTCCACATTTTGAGTCCATGTACATGTTGGGACCCTCATGGTGCCCTGGCTCATCTGCCCGCACATGTCAGGCACACATGTGCCCATTCAGAGCACATGTAAACAAACGAACAACCCTCCACGCGCTGGAGTCCCACCGACAGCGCCAGCAGTTCCAGTTTCACTGGCTCTTTAATCCAGCTCCATCAATAATTTACTCCTCTCTTGCAATTCATCAAATATTTATCCTCCCCATGAATTTCCCAGCCTGGACATGTCACTATAAGGGTAGAGGCGAGTGCTGGGGAGATACCACTCCTGGAAACTCCGCATTGTCGCAGTACTGGCAGCTTCCTCCTCTCCTTCTACTGGCTTCGCACCTCTTCAGCCCTGTGATCTCATGCCCTTCTCCCTAGCACCCATCTTTGAAGCCTTTCTCTGCTTCTGTGAGAGATGTCAAAGCCTCTGGATACAGAAGTCCAGGGTTTGTGGGTCTCTTTGGCCCTTACACAGTTTTGAACTTTTTGACTAACTTGCTGAATTTGCCAGCAGCCTCAAAGTTGTACTTACGAAGTTTCTAAAATTTTGTGAAAATACATGCATGTGGAGCTACTGCTGATGCTGCCACAAGGGGAAAGCTGAGCACACCTCATAGCAGCTGTCAGGAAATACAGCCAGAAAGCTCACAGTCTGGGTCCAAATAATCTCCAGCTTAACATCTGGACACTGTTTTTATTGCTTCTGCCTTTTGCAGAATCATTTCCCTTCAGTATTACATAGCTGAGATGTTGGCAAAGCCTGAGGATTGCAAACTAGTCATGACACCAGCTGCGTTGCTCTGCTCCAGCCCCGCTGTTCCCTGAACATCAGTGTCCAGAGCGGGCAGCAATGAGCCTGCCTGCAGTACAGGAGGGTGAATGTGCTGGACGGGGCTGTTACTGGGTCTTGTGCATGGGTGCTAGTGGTGCAGATGCAAAGCAGCAGGGGAAAGAAGTCCCTCAGCTCCTGTGATCTCCGTGCTCTTTCGCTGAGGTAGTTTTCAGACTCTTTCAAGTGAGACGAGCTGTAGCACAGAACACGTGGGGTTTGGGAGAGGGTTCTGGGCTTGCTGCTCCCAGCTCTTGTCAACACAGGTCCTAAAGCAGCAAGGAGTAAAGTAACGCAGGCTGAAGGTCTGAAGTGTGCATTTGCCTTCCAGACTCCTGGTGTCACCAGGGCTGAGATCTTCGTGGTGGAGGGGCAGTGCTTGGTTCCTCTAGAGCTCATTGAAAGGGTGGTGCGGAAATGGGCAGGAGCAGTGCTGAGCCAGAGCCCTGCTGCCCACGGGAAGTTGCTCCTAAGGGTGGTGGAGCTGCACAGCCTTAATAAAAGGCTTTGCCTTATCCATGTGCACAAAGGGAGAGCGCCTTGTTGACAGATACTGCTGCTGGCTGCATATCATTAGCACACGCGCTCGGGCGAAGGCTGGTGCCAGGAGGGGTGTGAACTATCTCTTGTTTCAGCAGATCACAAATACAGAGCAGTGTCAGGAGGACAGACTTCCCTTGAATCCTAAGTTTGTGTCTGTCCTGTCACAGGAGGCAGGAGATGTGGGCAAGCGGTTGTGCCCCATCAGCAGCTTGCTGGGGTAGGGGCCAGCACGGTGTGAGAAGAGATGCTAATGGCATTAGTCGAGTGTCCAGCTCTTGAGGAGTGCAGAAACCTAATCTCCACTTTCTCTGAAACTGGATTCTCAGGATGTGCTAATACCAATGCGCTTCAAGCCATGCAATCGAGACCAAGTAGTACATAGTACAGCAAAAAACCCCACAAAACCCCAACCCCAATGCCGATGCTAGCAACTTTGCTCTTATTCTCTACTGACAATGTGCCCTCTTGTGCCCCAGATTTCCCCAGGCACCAGTGAACGGGAGGGTGGGAAGGTGCAGCAGCTGGTGGGTTTCAGAACCATTGCTGAGGATGGCTGTTTCATGGTGGTGCTACCATCATGGTGGGACCCCATGGTGTCCCACACAGGATGTGGTGTATAGAGAGGGATTTTGGGATGTCTCTCCACAGAATCTGAATAAAGCCAAGATTTGAAGATAGAATCTGACTAGAATTTAATGAGATGTTTGAGATTTGAAATTTTATAACAAGCTCAAGGTCTGAGTTGGAATCAGCCCCATATCTCAGTTCTAGGCTATCCAGAATGTGGCTTGCCTCCCTCCAAAAGCTGATTTGGTGCAGGAACATATGTCTCCTGAGAGCTAAATTCAAGTCATGGGAATTACCACAGACTTGCATGTCAGACATGTGATTCCATGTCAGCGGTGCACCCTTCCAGAAGACCTGCTTAAAATTAAGCTGTAGGGGCCAAAGCTGTGTAGCTTCATATTTTGAGGAGGCAACAGTTCATGGAGCTGATTTTGCCCTGCACAGCTGGGAATGTCTGAGAAGAGTCTGTCAGCCATGCCTGCATGCTAACCAGTTGATTTTCTTGCTGTCTAGGGGCGATCCAGACAAATGTGACATCTGGGGGAACACCCCTCTCCACCTGGCAGCAGCCAATGGCCACCTGAACTGCCTCTCCTTCCTCATCTCTTTTGGGGCCAACATCTGGTGCCTGGACAATGACTACCACACCCCACTGGACATGGCAGCCATGAAGGGGCACATGGAGTGTGTGCGATACCTGGACTCTATTGCTGCCAAGCAGAGCAGCCTTAACCCCAAGCTGGTGAGCAAACTGAAGGACAAGGCCTTTCGGGACGCAGAGCGGAGGATTAAGGACTGTGTGAAGCTGCAGAAGAAGCACCATGAAAGGATGGAGAAGCGGTACAGAAAGGAGATGTCAGATAATTCGGATACCATGAGCTTCTCCAGCTATTCGAGTAGCACCTTAAGCAAGAAGTTCCAACACATGTCTATGGTGACTTCCTTGCCATACTCACAAGCCACCATCCATGGCACAGCCAAGGGAAAGACGAAAATACAAAAGAAGCTAGAGAAGAAGAAGCAGGTGGATGGAACGTTCAAGATCTACGAGGATGGGAGGAAAAGCGTGCGGTCTCTGTCTGGTCTGCAGCTGGGGAATGATGTCATGTTTGTGAAGCAGGGCACATACGCCAGCCCCAAGGAGTGGACTCGGCGTAATATCAGAGACATGTTCCTCACAGATGAAGACACTGTCTCCCGTGCCATAAGTGACCCGGGTTTGCACATGGACTCGGCCCACTCGGAAGTCAGCACCGACTCTGGCCACGACTCCTTGTTCAACCGCCCCGGGCTGGGCACCATGGTGTTCCGGCGCAACTACGTCAGCGGCGGGCTTTTTGGGATCGGCCGGGAGGACGCTGGCATGCTGGGTGAAGACAACGCAGACGGGATGGGTGTCAAACTGCGGAGCCGCCTGCAGCGCTCGCCAAGTCTCAACGATAGCATTGGCAGTGCCAACAGCCTGCAGGAGAGGAACGCGGAGGAGCTACCCTGGGATGAGGTGGAGCTGGGCTTAGATGATGATGATGAACCAGACACCAGCCCCTTGGAGACTTTTCTGGCTTCCCTGCACATGTTTGAGTTTATCACCATCTTGAAGAAGGAAAAGATTGACTTGGAGGCCCTCATGCTATGTTCAGACAATGACCTGAAGAGCATCAATATTCCATTGGGCCCCAGGAAAAAGATTGTGGATGCCATCCAGAGGAGACGACAAACTCTGGAGAAGCCAGATGTCATTGTAGACACTGAACTGTAAGTAGGAGATGGGGCCTCTGAGCGATTAAACCCTTCAGCAGGTGGAGATGTGGATAATGTAAGATCTTGTTTTCAATCCACTTGGAAGAGTAGGAGTCCAGGTAACCTCCGTGCTTCTGTGTGTGGGCAAATTCCTGCTCGTGTGGAAACGATGAGAGTTCGGAGAGGTGGCAATAGTGTTAGTTCATTACTCAACAGCTCTGATGTGGCTGGGCAGGACATGAAGCCCTTGTTTTGTTTCATAACCTATATGAATGCAGACTGCTCTGTGGTCTGATTCTTCTGAGTCCCTGTAGCTGAGATTTTCAACCACGCTCAGGCTTGTCTTGACTCTTCACCTTTTGAAGGCATTAAGAAATCAACCACAATTCCTGGTGGGAGCAGGCTGACGGCAGTGCCCAGTGGCATTGGGAATCCTTCCCCAAATGCTTCAGATCTTACTCAGACCTTTGGAGATTGCATATCTGGGTTGGAGTTGTTGCTGTTTTATGGTGTTTCCAGGGTTTGGTTGGTTTGGTTCAAAGGACCGTGTGCCTGCTGTAGAGGTGAAGGGAAGGCACTAGTGTGGGTCTCCCCACTGTCACGTCCAGTGACACCCCAATCCACTGTGTTGTTTGTGCTTCCCAGCCTCTGAATATCTGTGTGCTTCTTGCTGGTTTTTCAGGCTTTCAGTACAGCTCAGTCTTGGATCCTCCAGGTGCTGACAGATTTTTCTCTTTCCCTTTGCAGATAGCAGCAGCAGCATTTTATTTTATTTTATTTTTTTTAATGATCAAGAAACAAACCCAGTTCTAAGTTGCCAGAAAACACAAGCCAGAGACTCCCTTCCTGGGGCAGCTGAAAGCTACAGCCATCCCCACCAGTCCCTCTGGGCTGCCCTCCTGTTCCCTCACTCTGTTCCCTGTCTGTGCGATGCTCCCAGGCGGTACCTGGTACGGAGGGACGACTGCTGAGATCGGACCAGGCAGCTCCAACCTGCCAACCTCGAAGGGATGATGGTTGCCTGCTCGCTGGAGGAAGAGGTGTGGTGCACAGCTGGCTAGGACACTGTGCTGTCACAGGCTGAGAGACCACACGAAGCCATGAATGGAAGGCGATACGTGATGGTATTTTCAAAGGGACCCAAAATAAATCATTACAATCCATTCTTTCTTGAGCAAGTGGTTGATTTGGGGTTTGGGCTGGTGAAGTGGAAGGATGGGGAGTCCTGGTCTCTCTTCTTGTTCTTGGTTGCATTGTTTGCTGCTGTGTTTTCGGAAGGGAGTTTTGATTACTGTAGCTTGGGGTTGTTCAGCTTGAGACATGCCAGCCCTGACTTTAGCCCGCAGGTGCTCAGCGTGTCCGTGAGTCCAGTCTGTGCTGTCTTGAGGGCAACAATCTGAAATGAATACAGTGGTTTGAACATGTCGATAGTGGCCTTCCAGTGGTCAAATGGCTGTCCCATGGAGGCAAGGTTTCTGTCCCATCTCTCCAGGGCACTTGAGCTTCATCAGCAGTTTGTGTGTGAAGGACCCTGACTTTTGCCTCCATGAGCTTTTCAGGGCTGCAGCCCAGACCCTCTTCCAAGTATCCCTGGTGCATCAATGCTCAAAACACAGCTCTGAACCCTAGTGTTAGGTGTTCTGCACAGACCCATCACATCTCTTGCTGACCATTGCACTCTTTTTTCAGCTCCCAGCTCCACTGCACCATTTTACATACATGCATGGCTCCTGGGTGGCAGGAGGGTTCCTGGGGCACAGCAGCAGGATGGGCACCTGGGCAGTGACATATCCTAAGGGGAGAGAGTCAACAGCCCCTTGCCATGGGGTGCTGGCAACGTGCCTCTTCAGGCTGTGATGCAAACTACCAGATCAGAGAAATGCCGCACGTTGTTACTGGTACTGCTTATCCAGCCTTATCTCAAGGATGCAGATGATGAGGAATGACCTGAGCACAGTGACTCCTGGCAGTCTGTATGTGCTCACCCCGGCTCTGGCTGGGATCTGGACTATGCTCATCCCTTCGGAGCTGGGGAGGCTGTGGTTTTGCTGTTTGGAGGATGGGGATTTGTTTGCTGAGAAGCTTTGCTGCTCCCTGCCTGTGTGTGGCCTGGGGGGGTGTGTGTGTAGGGGAGGAAAAAACCTCTTTGCAAGCAAGAAATACTCTTTGCAAGGTGGCTCTCTGTCCTACTGCCCCCCAAGTAGCTGAAGCCCCACCAGGAGAGTTGTGGGGTCCCAGCCTTGTGCCACTGCACACAGAGACGCTCTGGCATCAGCTAAACACCACCACTGCACTGAAGGTCCAAGATCTTTCTGTATGGATGCAAACTGAGAAGTTTTTCTATGTGATATTTTAGAGCTAAAAGTGCTTTTATATTTGAAATTACAAGTTCTGTATAACTCTTGGCTTGATTTCTAGGCAAAAGGGCGAGTGATCAGATGTGCTGAGTCAGTGAGTTCTTTGTGAAGGCTGCATGGTGCTGGGGCCCCAGCACTGTTTTCTTTGGTCCCTCTCCAAAGGCCGGGGCTGCCGTCCCTGCAGGGAGAGCAGTGGCTCGGCGTGCTAATGTCACAGCTCCCTCTGCCGGGACCGGGTCTGGGAGAGCAGGATGGGACCCACTGGGCCTGTGAGGCAGCAGGGATGTGGGCCAGCAGGACGGCCACTGAGTCCTGCTGCGAGCGGGACCTGTAACCTAAGGCCAATGTTCAGATGAGGTTACAGTGGCTAAATTCACCCCCTTCCTCATGCATGTGTGTGACTTCACCCAAGCCCTCTGCCGGGGCTCTGGATAACTGGCAGAGTGCCAGCTGCCTGCCACAAACCAGCTCCAATTCCCCCAGCGATGAATTCTGCCTTTGGGTTTGTGCTGGACACAGGAGGGGAAAATTTTCCCCTGGCTCACATCACTGTCACTCCAGTGCAGTGGGGACCAGTTTATCCCAGTGGATGACAGGGAGAAGTGGATCTATTGCCTTGGCACCTGCTGGAGCCTTTCACAGGCCGGGTACTGGGTTGCAGCAGGTATTTGGGGACTGCCAGGCAGTTGGGGTTTGCACACTCTCTAAATTTGCCTTTTTGCTTAGGAGCACCCAAGCAGTTGCTGATGTTGGGCTGATGCTGACAGAGATCCCTTCTCCCAGCTTGTCTTTCCTCCAGAGAGCCAGTGAAAAGGTTTGGGGATGTGACGGTACCCAAGTGCCATGGAACACGTCCCCGCGCAGCTAAGACCAAGTCCAGAAATGCCACTCGGGGTTGGTGAGCCTCAAGACCAACGTGATCACCTCCACGACCGCAGGGAGAGACCAAAACTGAGCCGTGGCACCAATGCAGCGTGGCAGAGCCCAAGAGATGGGCTCAGGCCCACAGCTGCCCCAGGTGGGGTGAGGAGGACAGTCTGTGGGCACGGGGGTGGCTGTCAGAGGCACCGGCAGCCCCAGAGCAAGCACCCGCTCTCTGGGCTTGTGCATGTTACTTGGCTTTGGGTTTGGTCTGCAGTTTCCAAGCACGTTGTCTCCCATGAAGCGTAGGGACGCAGCCCTTGCAGGACAGGCTGTTTGAACCCCTCAGCCCAGGAGACATCTCCTAGTTTCCAACTCCCCCCGGCCGGCTGGGTTGCTGCATCCCACCAGGCTCGTGATGGAACCAGGCTCCTCTTGCCCTGGGCACGGGGAGGGGACGTGGCTGTCCCCATGTCCTCAGCACAGACAGGCCCCGTTGTTCCTCTGCCCGTCAGCAGCACGGCCTTTGTGGGGGAACCTCGCCGGTGCTAATCGTATCTGCTCCACAGCTGAGAACAACAAACTCCTTTCGGGGAGGGCGCTTGTGAAAGCAGGGTGGAGGCCAGGGCTGGCACACCCTGGAGAACACCCTTAAATACCCTCCCAAACAGAAACCAAGCCAGGCAGCAGGTTTCCCCGAGCCGGTGCTGCCAGTGAGCAAACACCAGCCTTCGTACCTGCCCGTGGCAGGACCTGCCCGCGGCGCCTGGGCAGTCGGACACAGCACAGGTCCTGCGGGCGCTGTGGCAGCGAGTGGCAGCATCTCCCAGGCAGGGAACCTGCGAGCCTGGGGATGATTGTCCCTCAATGCCCCAAGCCACGAACACCAAACTGCCCTGTGCCCATCTTAAATTGGGCTTCCCAGCAAAACCAGTCCCCTGGGTTTAGCTTAGACATGTATTTCCCGGTCCCCAGTGGTGCAGGAGGTGGTGTGTAGGGAGCAGAGTGAGGCCAAGGGGCCGTGACAGTGGTCTGGCCATGGCATAGACACCCCATCCTTGAGCCGGACGGCCCCGGCTCCTTGACTGAAGGAGCATCACTCACAAAAGTGATGCCGATTCAAGACCTGGGCCTTATCCCCATGCAGCTGCTACAAGGGGGATGTGTCGGCACTTGCTGTCACTCAGGTGCTTTTGTCTCCCCATCCTTAGGAGCTGGCTGGGCTCCCAGACTGTGGTCTGGAGGATGGAGAAGGCAGGGGAGGTTTTTGGGGGTGACCGAGGGTGTGCAGTGACAGTACCATGGCTGGCCTGGGGTGGACATGGCTGCTTCCCCTAGGCTGCCAGCAGAACTGGGGTTGCCATGCCATGTGGGGCTGGCATGGGAACTGAGAAGAGACATTGCCAGTGGGACACCAGGTAGGTTCTACAGGTACAGAGGACCACAGGGAGGCAACTCTGTCAAGCAGGAGCACCTACTCCTCAGCTCTGCCTGATGCTCCTCTCCTCCATCCTCACCCGGAGCCAGTGACGGCCACGGTGCCCACACCAGAGGGTGACGCTGGGGTCCAGGACCTGCCAGGCCAGCGCAGGCCATTGCACACCACTTGCTTAAGTATTTCCTGCCCATCCCGCCGGGGATTCACTTCCTGGCCAAGCAGCTGAGTAACGTGCGGTGGCAGGAATGGAGGCGAGCGGGAAGGGGCTCCATGCAGAGCACCCGCGGCACACCCCGGCTTTGCCATGACCTTGCACCGTGAGCCCCCACCGCTCCCCCAGCAGCTGAGTGCAGGGCTGGATGTGGCATTGGTACGGCCTGGGTTAGATGCAGCACCTCGCAGGGGCTTTGCAACAGCTTTTGGGACCCTCCATGGCTGTTCCCAAAACCAAACCACCCCAAAAGGCACAACATGGACACGGCTCAGTGTGTCCCCCTGAGAGAGCTGCCAAGCAGGCTAGGAAAGTGGAAGAAATGGAATGTAATTTTCTTTTAATGCTGGCTTTAGGTATTAACAGGGTGAATTATTTCCTACATTTGCTTCATGCAATTCATAATTGTTAGCAAAATATCAGGCGATGCTGTGGATTCTGCCACCAAGTGTCTCAGGGCCAAAGTGAGCTCCCCAGTACCCAGTCCCAGCACCCGTCACCCCGGATTGCTCCCAGCTGGGGTGACTGAAGGAGCACCCCGCAGATGGCACTGAGCATCCCTGGGGGGAAGCTGGGGCAGAGCAAGGTGTGGGGTGTCACCGGTGCCCCAGGCCCATCTGCCTTTGGTGGTCTCCCCGCAGCACCTGGTGTGGGCAGTCTGTTTGCTCGAGGTGCAGGGTAGGGAGATGCTGCGTGCTAAGCTAAAATCCTTGACTGCTGTTGAATAAGCATCAGGAGCAGGTCAGCACCTCTGACGGGGCTCAGTGCAGGGCCAGAGTGCAGGTTTGCTCTGTAATTGTGGGGTTGTGGCTGTAATAACCTTTTCCAGCCTCAGCAGGGGTATGGAGCTGTTCCTGCAGAAGCATGCAAGGAATTGCCCCTGCTGCGAGGCCCCCCCGAGTCCCTCGGTGCTCAGGCTGGGTGGGTTGGGGGCTAAGGGGGAGCTATGGCATTGTGTGGAGCTGGAAAAGCCAGACGTCTTCTCCTGGGCACCTTCCCCGACAGCACAGAGAGAGGGAGGGTTTTAAGGTCTCATAGCTGAGGACTATGAGTTGGGGTGAAGATATGGCTGCGGCCAGGTACATGGCACTGGTCTGGATTCATCCTGCTGAGCACTGAGGGTGCTGCTGGGGATAAGTGTTCTTCAAGTAGAGGCACCACCTGATCTTTGTCCCCAGTTGCTGGACATCCCTGGTCCCTCTTGACCCCCCAGGCTCCTGGCTTGCTCTGGCACGGCCCTGAAACCAGCAGTGAGTACGGGGTTGTGCCCGGCCCTGCTGTGGGGATGCCAAAGCTGTGGGGAACTGTGGTTTAGGAGGACTTGACTCCAACCCCAGCGATGAGCTGACTCTGTGCCACTCCACATTGACAAGGTGAGGGCACCAAGCAGCCCTGTGCAGCCCCCAGCAACAGGGCATCTCCCGTGTGAACCGGGGTGCAGCTCAGCAGGGAGGCATGTGGGTCCCAGAGGTGACGGTGGGTGGGAAGGGGGTGGGACACCCTACGGACAATACCGACACTGGCTCCTTGGCAGCGCTGCTAGCTGAGACCATGCGGTCGGCTGGGATGAACACCGGCACTGCAGGATTAGTGCCCTGGAGGGCCTGTACGTCCTGCCCCAGATCCTTCAGTGGGAGAAGGTGGGTGGTGAAGGCACTGGGGGGCTGTGTGACCCCCAGTGGCGTGGGGTCAGCCAGCACCCATGGGCACATGTGTCATTGTGCTGCTGCCCCCACAGCACCACCTGCCCTGCGACACTGGGGACCCCCGCTCACGGCTGAGCCCCGTGATGCCAGCCTGGGCCCCGGGGCGGCTGCGAGAGCAGGCAGTGATCCTGGTTTTCTTCACTACCCCCAACCTCCCACTTTTTCAGAGGGACAGGGACAACATTCCCACTGCTCACGTTCCCTGATCTTTGTCTGAGCTCTAACCTTTTAGGATACACTTTGACAACAATTACATTTTCCTGCTGCAGGACACTGAGCTCCAATTCAACAGCGCTCTTCAAAGACAGCGGAGCCACCCAGCCCTGAAGGTCCCAGTGGCACCAGGAGCAACTGTCACTGGAGGAGATGCCCGGGCGAAGGTTGAACCACCCAACTCCCTGCGGGACAGCACTGGGAGCAGCAAGCGCAGGGCTGCAAGGGGTGGTTGAGCCCAGAAACCACCTAAACCCGGGCACTAAGTCCTATGCAAGCATTTAAGCCCTGGTGGGGATGGATTTCTTTGGGGTTCCCTTCCCGTCTCTGGCAAGGTGCAGCCTGCCAATCCCTGGGTGGAGGTTGCAGCAAGGCACTGCCGGCAGCGGGCTGAGCACAACGCTGTCCTCACCCAAGGATAGGCTCTGCCCCCACGGGAGGCGCCAGGGATGGATCCAGCTGCTGCAACATCCCTTTGTTCCCGACCCATTATCTCACTGCTAGGAAGCGGCAGAGCTTGGCTGGCACGGCCGTGTCACGGCAAAACCTGGTGCTGGCAGTGGGGACCCTCGCCCGCAGTTGCCCCACTGGGACACTGCCCCCAGGCTCGTGGATGGGATGGCTGACCTCCACGTTTCCCCATCCCTGGTGTGTGGTGTCACCAGCAAAGGGCAGTGCAGAGGAGCACGCAGCAGCTCCAACAAGACGGCGAAAGGCCTGAACGGAACAGCAGGAGGATCCTGGCACCTGGCCTGGATGCTGCCTTTTACCTCAGCTCTGATAAACCCGCAGCCTGGTCCTTCTCCACAGCCACAAACAACCCCTGAGCCTGGCACCAGCTGCTCGGCTCACGTGCCAGCACCCCTGGGCCACAGCACTGAGGTCAGCTGGGGCTGCAGCCCCCAAACGCCTCTGGGTCCCCGGCACAACAGAGGTCCCACATGAACACCCACTATTTCAGCCACCCCAGCCCCGTTGGTGTTTCGGAGCACACGTCTTGGGGCAGGGGGCTCCCACGAGGCCAGGGAAGGCTGAGCAGCACAGCTACCCACCCGGGGAGGGATGGGGAGATGCACAGAGTGGCCATAACCCCATCTGAGCTGCTACCTCCAGAGCTGAGAGCCCAGCCCTCGGCCCCACTCAATAACCGAGCTAACGAGAGCCGCTGTCAACAAGTCTGCAGCTCCCCAGCCCACACGGGGAAGGACGCCTGCTCGAGGAACCCAGGAGGAGAAACCTGTTTCACTGACCTTGCTCCATCACCGCCTTCCTGGCTGCGCCGTGGGCGAGTTTGGGGCTGCAGCGGGGGGCGAGCGGCTTGGCTGCCCCTCAGGGCCACGGCGAGGAGGAGGAGTGGGGACGGGGCCGCATCGCTGGTGAGTCGGGGTGCTGGGGGACGCGTTGGGCGAGAGAGCGAGACCCCGCTCGGTCGATGCTGTGTCTTGGCGTAGCTCCTCGCCTGCCTGCGGAGCCTTGCTCCACCCCTCATCAGCTAATAAAGCCTCCGCCGCGCCGGTCCCTCCTTTGCCACTGACTCACAGGCTGACCTAGCCCAATCCCCTAACTGCCCTGCACCTCCATTTTCTGACCTACAAAGCAGGGTTCATCCCCACTGCTCTCCCGCTTCCTTACATAAGAGCGCCAAGCACCAAAGCAAACCCTGCGGCACTTTGCAACCTGCAAGTGATGCCTGAGGGGCAACAGTGGGTCCTCAACAGCAGCGTATGGGCTCGACTACCCATGCCCAGGGGCGTGTGGACCCCGGCTGTGGGTTTCGTGGGGGCCACGCAGCCCTCGAGGGCACTGACAGGCAGCCATGAGCCAGCCACTGGTTGCACCCACAGACAACATCTCCCCAGGGGTTTTGCTCATGTTTTGGGGGCTGGGAAGGGGAGATGAGCCACGCGTGCTGTTTTTGGCACAGTGTTCTGCCTGCTCTGGTGCCAGGGAATGCCTTTGCCCTGCTGCCCTGGTGCTTTGGCACACCTCCAGCACCCTGAAACCCGGACGGTCGGGTTTGAAAAGCAGGCCAGGGACGGCTGGGGAGGTGGAGGCTTTCTGGGCACCTGCTGGGCTGTGCTGGGCTCATCTCCACACTGGCCAGGGAGCAGCCCTGGCCACATCCTGCCCCCTCTCCCCCAGGAGAAGCATAAAAGTATCCCTTTTTATTGATTGCTTTCAAAGACAACAGCAAAGGATGCTCCATGTGAAGGAGGACCGTGCCCCAATGGGTCCTGAGGTGGAGGATGAGCATCCTTGTGTTGCTCATCCCAAGGACAGCACCCACCAGCATCCCTGTGGGAAGGCTGCTGGGCAGAGGGACCATGGTGCACCCAGCAGGTGCAGGGGTCCCCAGAGAGTGGGACCCTGGAGCTTTGGGCCCCATGAACGGCTGTGGTGCCGGCCTGGCGCGGGCAAGGAGGAAAGCAGGACCTGGCTCAGTCGTGGCCCAGCACTGTCTGACGTAAGAGGTTATACAAGCCCGTGCGGGCAGGGTGCCGGCAGCAGCATCGGCATGTCTGTGACTGGAGCTCTGCTCTCACTCTGGAATACCATCTGCAGGAATGGGGACAGCCCTGCCCCTGCTCCATGCTGTGCATCCCTCATGAAAGCCCTGAGTGGCAGTGACACTCCAGAGTGGTACCCACGAGGGAAGTATAGGCTTCCTGGAGGAGCACAGTGGGCTGGGCAGCACCCATGGAGGGGCAAAAGCCAACCTGGAGATGGGTGAAGATGGTCTGGTGGTGTCCACGTGCCCAGGAGACACATCCTGGGGTGGTTGGGGTGGAGGTCAGCAGGGTCCCTGGCCAGTGGCTCAGGGGCTGTGGCAAGAGCAGGGCATGGGGACCAGTTGCCTGGAGTGAGTGGATGGGAGAGGGCACAGAAGAGCGAGGGGAGCCTGGATGGCGCTGGGACATGGTGCTGAGCTGGGTCAGCCCCCTTTGGAGGAGCAAGAAGAGGCTCCCTGACCCTCCCCAGGAGGCATTTTGGAGGTGCTGAGAGGGGCCCCTAGGTGCCAGCGGAGCAGCATGCCTCCTTGCCCGCCGGCACCGGGTGATAGATCAACCCCCGGTATTTGAGGCAGCTGGCTGAAGGCGTTACTCACCCGGCCCGGGGCTGCTCTCAGCTCTGCCGGGCAGGAATGCCACGTGCTCAAACCGCCTTTCCCCAGGGAGCACCAGTCCCACGGCTGGGGCCAGTATCCCCAAGCTGGGCCTGGTTCGACCCTGCACGAGGTGGAGGGGCTGGGTGCTGTGGGTGCCTCCTGGGTGGCTTTCTGTGCCAGGGGTGGATGAGCAGGTCCCCAGGTCTCCCCAGGCATCCCACGGACACCAGGGGCTGGAGGAGGTGACACAGGATGGCTGCCTTCCTCTCTGAAGGGGACGGTAAGCTTCCTTTCTCACCACCCCAAGGGCAGATGATGCCAAGAGCTGTCCCAGACCTGACAGCAGGATAAGGCTGTGCTGGGACTGAAGACTAAAAAAAGCACCTTATTACACTGATTCTTCTCCAAAATTATTGGGTATGTAAAGAAGGAGGGGGAGCTGGCAGCACTTGCTGTCTCTCCTCAAATGTCCTCCTCACCCCAGCTCCCCACCAGCCCTGCCACCAGCTGAGCCTTCCCAAGGGACTGACGGCAACGTGCCCGGCCCTTCAGCGGGGCAGGGGATGGCCACAGGAACCCACTCACGATATCACTGTGGACTTGTCTTCTGGAAAGGTAATTTTATTGACTGCAGGACTTTTCACTATGGAAAAGGGAGACTTACTGTTTGGGGAAAATGGAAGTCACGGGGATGTTTTTTGACATGGTTTTCCCCCTGTCTGGAGCAGATGGAGTGAAATCCTGGGTGACAAATGGTCCATGGGCTGGGGAAAGCCATTGGTCCATGTGCCAGCTGAACCTGGGGTACTCCATGGGGACTTTCCATCAGCTTCAAGGAGGCTGGTTTCACCCCTTTTTCCAACAAAACATGAGTCTTAGTCACACCTCTCCCAGCAAATCACCCGGTTTTCCGGGGCCATCACCTATGCCGTGTGCCGGAAGGCAACATCCTGCTTGGGAAGCGGGCTCGTGCCGGGCAGCAGAGTTATTCCCAGAACCGCCTCCAGCCTCGCTCAGTAAATCCCGCTATCAGCTCCCTGTCTGGCTCCAGCTGGCTGCGCCCAGCCGGGGACGTGACGGTGGAACAGCTCCTGTGTTTGTTGGTGGATCCGGCCGCCCGTGGGCTCTCTGGGCTGATGGGTCCCGGGGTGGTGCCAGTGGCACCTTGTGAACCCTCTGTGCATTTCGGGGGAGCCCTCCGGGCTGTGCCAAGTGCCCGGTGATGCTCGTCCTGCTGCCAGGAGCACCGCGGGAGGTTGGTCTTATCTCGCCCTGCGCTCAGCTTGGTTCATTGTTGATTGTTCTTTTCCCATTCAGGAACAAAGTCAAAAAACAAACCCTACTCTTTTTCTGCAGAACTGCTATCTGAGATTCTATTTCCACTGAGTCTCCATCCCACTGCCCTGGGTGCGGCTCTCCTGGGGCAGCAAGGACCCTCTGGAGGGGCAGTCCCAAGCCCTGGCCATTCAAAGGGCCAAAAGAGCTTTTGCAGGATGAAGGGCTGGTTCTAGGGCTGAGGTCTTGGTCTCTTTGCACCCAGACTCGTTGCTGCAGCCCCTTTCCCACTGTGCCCTCCAGCCCTGCGACTCCCAAAATTGGTGGACTGGCAACCCTGCAAACTTGGTGAGGATGCTGAGAATAGCTCAGAGGCCCCCAGGTCCCCTGGGCTGGCAGCAGCAGCCAGCTCTACCTGCCATGACAGCTCCTACCACCCACAGTTTAGCCCTAACCTGGTTTCTATTCTAAGCCCTATTTTTTTTTCATGGGCCTCCTCCCTCTTTTGCTTTGCCCCACTTTGCCCTCCTGCCAGCGAGCTCCGGCCACCGCTGACCCCGATCCCAGCAGGGCCTCACTGAAGTCGGTAATAAAATGCACCGTCAAGATTGTTTGGGTCAGGGTGGCTCCTGCTTCCCCAGGCTGGGATTAAGGAGCAGCGCCTTGGATTTGTCTGCAACAGCTCATGGTAGGAAGGGGAAAGCTGGAGGAATGGTGCTGGGGAGACTTTGCTTTTGTGGCAAAACTGGTTGCAGGATTAACAGCTTTCCTGGTATTTGTGTTTTCTTAGAAAGCTACAAAATGCCAGTTTTCAGGCACTGGTGATGGAGGACGACTCCTTCGCTTGGTGCTGCTGGTAGGGCTGGGGATGCAGCCATGTGCCAGCCAGAGCTGACCCTCAGCCTCCTCCAGGCTCCTCCAGATATTCCCTTGGTGGACTGGGATCCAGAGCACCACTGCTCCAAAGGTATTATTAGAAGAGTCCCTGTTTTTCCAAGCTAACTGGTTTTATGGGTCCGGCCGTGCTGATGAAATAGCTGCCAGGCGGTGTGTGAGTTATCCCTCTGGCTGGCAGGGTGCATCTGGGCGCTTGCCTTGAAGAAGAAACAAAAACTTCCCTCAGTGTGGTGGCACCTGTGAGAGGCAGGGCTCTGGTGGGCTGCCTGTGCCCACCGGGAAGGACGGGCTCTTCTCTGGGGAAAGTGGGCTTGGGACAGTTCAACCCCAGAAAGTCAGTCCCCCTTGCCCAGGGCTCGGGGCTGCCCCATGTGTAATGGGCAGGGTGGACATGTGGGGTATTGGCTGGATGCGTCCCCAAGCCTGGCTGGATGCGTCCCCAAGCCTGGCAGGGAGATGGAGCCCCTCTGTGTCTGATGGAGCTGGGACAGCAGACCCTCTCCCAGGCCCCTCAGCTCAACCATCACCTCCCCACAGCAGCCGAAAGCAGGGAAGTAGGTTACAGCCGTGCGAGAACTGGGGAGATGGGGGTGCGTTCTTGGAGTCCGGCTGGATTTGGGCAGCCCTTTGGCTCCCGACCAGATTTCCAGCCTGAAGGAGTGACGCAGCGCATTGGCTTCCCACCCCGGCTGGGCGGCTCACTCCCTTCCAGGCACTGCCTCCCGGGCACGCCAGGTTACATCACAGCCCTGGCTGCCCTCGCCTCCCCTCCGGCCGGAGCGGCGTGGGATCGAGCACCTGCCCGTGGACTGTGGCACCCAACTTCTGTTTGCACCCAGGGTGGCACCAACCCGCCATGCAAGGGCAGAGCTGATGCCAGGGCAGAGCATGGTCCTGTGTGCAGCAGAGGGCAGTGCCCATCCTGGATGCAGAGGCAGCATCATGCAACCCCTCCTCTTGCCAATTAAGACATTCATGGGCTTCTTAGTGAGCAGGGAGCTTTCTGTCTTGCAGGGATTTCTGGTTTCCGTGAATTCAGCATCTCCTGATTCCACAAAGAACAACGATGGAGTTAAGACACAGGTACTGGTCTACGCCTGCTTTAGATCTGGTTTCTTAAACTGGGCAAACACAACGGCTCTGCCAGAGAGTGTCCAAATATTCCTGGGGGAGAAGGCAAGAGGGTCTTGGCCCCGAGCCCTACCCTCCTTCCCAGCCTCTTTTGCTTCTGGCCCATGAAGCTGGTGGTGGGAGCTGTCAGGGAGCCCTGGCCCTGAAAAGCAGCCGTGGATAGCGGCGCTGAGCCACCCCGGCAAACAGCCCTTGCTCAGCCGTGAATCAGCTTGAGGTGGCAAGTGCTGGGTAGTGCCGTCTCCAGCACAACCTTGTCAGGGTCCTCATCTTCGCTCTGCATGCTGAGGAGGTTGGAAACATCCCTCTTTCCTAGAGAGGGCAGAGGATGGAGCCTGGAGTTACCCTGCCTACACTGAGCGGTAAAAGTTTCGTGTGGGTGGATGCCGGGGAGCTGCCGGGTCGGGTGCCTGCCGGCGGTGACACGTGTGTGGCCAGCCCCGGTGGCTCGGGCTTGGCAACCAGGAGGGCACCTTGGGGGGCTTGGGGGGCTGGGGTTGGGCAGTGCTGTGGTTACAAAGAAAAATGTATTTAATTTTTGAGGACCAGAGGTGCAGCGTTGTGTTCAAGAGTGTCTTTCCAATTGCTGGCTGATGGCTGGTTCCCTTCTTGGGACCCATCATTGTCAGGATGAGAACCCCAGCCCTCCAGGGTCACAAAAAAGCTGCCAGGCCCATGGGCGAGAGGGCTCAACCATCCCTTGGTGGTACCACTGGCAGCAGGCTCAGCACTTTGGAAGCAGAGCAGGACAGAGCCCACGGCATCTCCACCGTGCGCTTGCGTTGGGTAACACCTGGCCAGGCAGTGACGCCACGCACTGAGGGGTGGGGGCAAGCAGTTTCGGTCGGGGCAAGAGCAGAGGCACCCAAACCAGTGATTACCTTCGCCCTGAGCTGCTAAGTGGAGGAAGTCTGTGATTAGTTGACACCTCCAGCCAGGCTTTGGAAATTAAGCCGCGCTGGAGCAGGGAGTGGATGACAACTCCTTTATTCATTGCTGATATATAAAACTGAAAACACGGTCCGGGTACGGTATCAGGATATTCCAGTGGTGGTGGCCTAAAGGGCTGGTGGTGGATATGCAGCAGGTCCCCCGGGGGCATTTGGGGTGCTCATGGGTGAAGATGGGTTTTGGTGCTGTGACTCTGAGCCCTGGGCAGGGCTCCAAGGGCTCAGGGAGGGCTTTGTGCTGGGTTTGGTTTTCATGTGCAATTGGCTTTGAATAAACATCCTGCACCAGCCACTGCTGCCCTGGGAAAGCAGAGACTTACACCCGGGGCTTGTCCCTGAGCTTTGGGATTCTTGTGTTTGCAGACGGCTACTGAAACGGGGAGAAGGGAGGTGGTTGCGTTCCCCTCCATGACATAGCTGATACCAGGCATGTGCCTGACCCCACGCAAGGAAGAGCCTCCCACTCTACACGAGCAGTCCCATGGGTCTGTCCCTGCTCTGCAAGTGCTAGTGGGTCCATCCCTGCAGCACAGCAGCTCACTGGCCTGGCCAGGACGTGGGGGACCCTCGCCCCAACCCCAGAGCTAGGAGGGCTCAGGTCCTGCCATGCCATGTGGCCCCTAAAGCCTGCAGCACCAAGGAGCTCAGCTGATGTCACGGTACCTGGCTGCTGCTGGTTCTTTTCATCCCAGGGTGAATATCACTGAGGTTTAGCAGAGTAATTCCTGACATGTGACCCCCCAGCACCCATCTGGGAGTCAAACAGGGATGAGAAAAATAAGGCAGTGATATGAAGGGTGGTGTGAATGACATTGGGGGTGTGGGGCTCTACCATTCAGCCGCCTCCCTCCCCAGGTGCCCAAGCAGCACAAGGTGACATTGGACCAACATAGAGCCTGAATAAGACCATCGGCCTCTGTCCACAGTGCCTTCCTGGCAGCCCGTGCATGACCCGGGACAGGGCAGCGGGGCTTTGTCTGCCCCGTCTCACCGCCATCCGGTCTGTGCCACGCCGGCTGGCACAAACAGATCGGCCAGATTAGCCAGCGCTGGGATCCAGTTTCTTCCTGGAGCTGCCAAGCACGAGCGGGAAGTTTTCCATTGCCCGAAGTGGTTGTTTGTGTCCTGCAAACAGCAAGACGTCCTGGAGGGGTATTTATTTAAGGTTAAAAGCATGGCCTTGCCACGTCCCGACAGGGCTGGGAGCACGTGGGCTACCAAAGGGCCCCAGACAGATCTGGTATCTCGCCACCCCTGTCAGCCCCGTCCCAGCCTGGCACCATCGGAGCTGGAGAGAGACTGTGGTTGCACCCAAGGGCTTGGTCCCTGGGAGGGGACTTTTCACCCTGCGGGCCAGGGCTCGCTGGCTGTGCCACCCCCCTGAGAGCTCCTTGCCCCAGCACACAGATCAGGCTGGGTCTTGCCTTTTGGGAGTCCACCAGTCCAGGGCTGAGCATCCCGTGGTTTTGGCAAAACGACAGCAAGAGCAGCCGCTGCGTGGAGCTGCAACTCCCTCTGGTGCCTGCCCTGAGGCTCCCGAGCTTGTCCTTTGCTCTTTCTTCATCCCACAGCCCCAGGGATGGAGGGTTTGGGGTGCCCTGGCTGGCCGTGGGGCAGCCCCAGTGTGGGTGGGTGAGTGGGGACCGGGGCCGAGCTCCTGGCTTGGCAGCAGCCGTGGGAACTGCTCGGCTGTGGAGCCCAGGATGTGCCCAGCACCCTTGTGCCAGGGCCTGAATTTGGGGGAGCAGAGCTGTTTTCGGGGGTGATGGAGACAGGGTTTTGCCTGCAGATGGAGCTCCTCGCTCAGCCGTCAGGCTCAGGGAGAGGCTTGGGGTGAGGTGTTAAACCCCACGAATTTCTTCTTCTTGAGGACCCAGTGGCTCTGCCAGACCCCAAAAGGAAAAGAGGACGGTGCTTAAGCTCTCCCTGCTGGGGAGGGGATGGTGGTAACTAATTCCTCATTAAGTTAATTACCCAAATGTGCTTGGCCCAAGGGGGGAACCCCACCCAAACCAGGGTATTAAAAGAGCAAATCCCCCCAGCCCCAGTGATGGCAGGAGAAGGGGGATGGTGGCTTTGGGGAGTCCAGCTGCAGCAGCCGGGGAGAGGTGGAGGAGGGTGCACAGGATGGGTGGCTGTAGGGATAGAGGTGCTGCTAAGGGGGCTCTGTCCCCCACCACAGCCCTAGGGTGCAAGCACTGTGACTTTTGCAAATAGCTCCTGGATTTGGGACTGGAAATGGCCCCTTTGGGGGCTGTAGTGGGTTCTGTCCCACAAGCTGGGGTCACCCCAGGGGGATCAGCAGGGAGCATTTGCGGCCACCGAGTCCCGCCAGCCTGGCATGTGTGCCCTTGTGCCACGCTAAAATGGCCCATTCTCTCCTCATTTGGGAGCAGTGACATGGGAGGACAGATCCTTGGGGCTTCCTCGGGGCTGGCAGCTGCCTGCAGAGGCAGCGGGTCTGCTCGTGGGACCCCCGTGCTGCCTGGGGCGAGGGACGGCTGCAGGGTCGGCAGCTGGCAGCAAGAACTTGCTGCTCTGGGGATTACACTGATCCCCTCCAGCCGCCCTGCAGCGTGTCGAAGGATTTCTGAGTCTTTAATGTGTTTTTCTTGCTAAATTGGAGGTGTTTGCGTTCACGGTGCAAGGGCCAAGTCAGTATTTGCTTTCATCCCTAAAATCTTAGTGGGGTCAGTGGGATGGCATGGCTTGGCCAGCGCATGGTGGAAAATCAGATGTAAATTGGGGTTTAAAAGTTTCTTTTGAAAATGGAGCTCTGCAAGGCAGCAAGGAAGCAGATTTAGGGCTATAACCCCAAATCTGCTGGCCTTCCTTACGGCTTTGCAGACTCTCTGTATGGCTGCTGCTCTCTTGTGAGCATCATGACACCCACCTTTGCTGCAGCTCCAAAGAAGAGGCTCTTATGGATTGGACATTTTTCCCCAGAAGGCAAAACTCAGCCTCTCCCACATGATTTTCAACCACTATTTCTTCTCTTCTCCCAGGAGGTCTCTGGTCCCAGTGGCAGCACAGGACTGAGCAATGCCATGTGCCTGTCTCTGCCCGTGCACACCGGCACGCTCGCTGCCAGCTGCGGTGGGATCCTGATGGCTCATGCTGGTCTTGGAAGTGTGGCTGATCCTCACCTCCTCCTCCTCCTCAGCTGTCACCACATAACCAGTTCTGCCCTGCTCTGCACTTGTGCAATGGCAGCTCCACCACTGCTCACCTTTGGCCCCACCGAACAGCAGCCCAGCACCCTCAGAGCAGGGCTTTGTCACCGTGCCGCCACCATCCTTCGCGGTGACATCCTAGGTGTGATGACGGTAACAAAGTCATCGTTCAGGAGTGGACCAGCAGCCCCACCTGATGCACCCGTTGGGTCTGACATCTGCCTCCCCCTGGCCCAGCAGCACCCATAGGTGCTCTCCCGGCCACGGGCTTCCCTTGCTAATGAGCAGGTAATGAAAGCCACGCTGTGTATCAGAATTAATCACTGACCTGGCCGGCTGCAGCCAGCCCTGCAGCTTGCTGGGCTTCGGATGCTGCTGTAATTCATTAGTGCTCTTGGCTTTGGAAATCTTTCATAACACAAGCTCTTACAGTCGAAATGAAACCTCAGCAGGTATCTAATGCACCCTTGGCTCTGCCTCTTTTGCAGCAGGTGTGATTTTTTTAATTGTTATTATTTTTTTTCCAGAGTATGACAATCCCCTGGGGCTTGGAGAAAGTTGGGTGCAAGGTTTGCTTCCCTGTGAGTCGCTGCAGTGATGTGCTGTTACTGGAGGTGCTGTGCCTGTCCCAGTTTGGGGTTGGGGTACCCCAGCAATGGGTACAGCAAACCAGCCTTGTCCATGGATTTGCTAGATGTCAGTGTTCATCAAAGTTTCAGTGAATCAGTTGACCTGATTTGGTTTTTGGTTAGAAGAAATAACAAAGTAAGAAGAAATCCAGCACCCAGTGAGAAGCGATGTGTTTTTAGCCTTCCTCTGTAAAGAAACCAGCATCAGGAGGTCCCAGTCTGTGCATAGGCATCCCCAAAGCTTTCGGGGTGCCTGTGCTGTGTCTGGGTGATTAGTCAGGAGGCAGCAATGGAAAAGGGAAGAAATTCTTACCAAATTCCTGAAAACAGCCTGAAGAGAAGAGAGACCCTGTGGGGGTTAGGGCTGGGTGCCGTGGCTGCTGGGCACAGCTCTGGGGTGAGCTGGTCCCCGATGGGTGCCCCTGGGCTCAGCGTCCCCCCGCAGCAGCAGTGTGGGCAGGCAGGCAGACAAGCAGGCAGGCGCAGGCAGGCAGCTGCGCAGCCGTGCACTGCCCCCTCCTTCCCGCAGCCTGCTCCTTGCTGTGAAAAAGGGCCGGTTTTCTCCCCAAAACGGCTCTCAGGCGGGACGGGCAATGTTTGCTTCTGCTCCCCGTCAGAAGCGGAAACCCTATCCCTGTCCTCAGTGCTCCGCTTGGGTTTCTTGGGGCTATTTCTGGCACTCTGTTCCTTCGTCTCCAGCATTTCCACTGCCTCTCTCCATCATTTTTTCCACTCCTTCCCTCCTCCGCCACCCTTGCCTCCCCGTGCCCTCGGCCCAGTGTCCTCCCCATGGCCCTGCCGCAACGGCTACTCCCCGAAATGGGCCGCCAAGGCGGATTATTGCCATTGCTAATCTGCATTTGCCCTCCTCCCTGTCCTCCCCTGCTCCTCCCTTCTCCAAATCGCTGCTGTACAGCACCGGTGTGCGGTGCTGCACGGGCTGGCCGGGGCGGCCAACGCCGGGAGAGCCACCGTGCCAGGGCTGGCGTGAGTAGGGGGCTGCGGTGGCCGGGTGGTGGCTGGGGTGTCCCCGGTGTGGGAGGCTGGGTGGCTCTCTGGCTGTCTCCCCTGGCTGTGTCCTCCTCGGGTTGTTTATTTTTTTCCATCGCTGCCCTTCCCGTGTCCTTTAGCAGGAGCCGGGAAGCCCGTCTGCAGTGGGTCGGGGTGCTGTGGGTGCTCCTCTGTGGGTGCTACCCTGAGTAGCCTCTGCTCAGCAGGGAGATGCCGCTGGAGGATGGGGACCCGGTGAGGCAGAGGGGACAGCAGGTCAACAATGAAGTCAGCAGAGCCCGGGACGCCCTGCTCCAGGGCACACCAGCACCCGATGGCAGCAGGATGGAGGCAATGGCAGAGGGCTGGGAGCCGGGGCCAGCGCTGGGTGACGGGGACGTGATGTCCAGGGGGGCCTCACAGCGAGCAGGGCGGCACGAGGAAGCCCTGATGGCTGAGCTCTCGGAGCTGGTGCAGAAGGTGGTGAAGAGCAGCAGCTGGTGGGAGCGGCACGGCGTGGACATCAGCATCCTCGCCTGCAGCTTCCTCCTGCTCCCAGCAGGTAACGCGTCTCAGCCCCCCCAAACTGCATCCAGAGGGGTCCCAGGGGGTCCCGCTGCCTCCTTGCAGCTTTCGCACTGCTGGTACAACTTTGTGCTGGAAGCCTATTAGCAGCCTATTAAGCCTGTGACCCCTTCACTCGGTGCCATGGGGCACCCTGACCCCACTGGAAACCCACAGCGGGTGATGGTGGCACCTGGGGTACAGCCTGGGGTGAGGGGACAGTGCCTGGGCAGATGGGCACAGGGAAGGACAGGGAGCAGCGTGTCCCATCCATGTCCCGACATGGGGCAGGGAAACCCTGGTGGTTTTGGTGACAATGGCCCTGGCCATGGCAGGTGCAGTGGGACACGGTCCAGCATGGGGCTCCAGCAGCACGGTTGGAAAGCTGCAGCTGGTGCCTTCTCTTGCTTCTGAACTCCTGGGGATGCTGAAATCCTGTCAGGGTCATATTTGTCACCAGTGGGATCCCAGCCAGAGCTGTGGGATGGGACCAGCAGCACCCGGTGACATCGCAGCTGGAAGTGGCCAAATCTTCAGCACGATGGCGAGTGTGGCTGGTCCAGCCATGCAGGGCAGTGCGGAGGGAAGCTTTCTGGCTCAGGCAATTTAAATACCTGTAACTATGTCTGAAAAACAGGTTTAGGGCAGTGGCTGGCGTGTTTGGGTGTAGCAACACCTCCAGCCCAGCTCTGAGCAGAGGGAGGTGAGGAGGAGCACGAGCTCCTGCCCAGCTGGTTTCTCCGTAGGGTTCCTGTGCCTGCGGTCAGCCCAGGCCATCCCTTTCCTGGTGGGTGTCCTCACCCTCGGCGTGGTGCATCACACCTTGACTGTGAAGGGCAGCCACTTGGCCAGCCACAACGCCTTGACCGAGTCCAAGTCCTGGGGCAAAGTGTGGGCCATCTTCTTCATTGAGGTGAGCAGGGATGGGGGGTTCAGGTAGCAGCACCCTCCCCAAAGCCTCATCAGCACCTTGCCAGCACCCCCAAGCCCATCAGGAACAGCCACTGGAGAACAAGATGAATCCAATTCCTGATCCATGTGCAGGAGGGTTAAATGAAAAGCGATGCTACAGCTGAGAGCAGCAGGAATATCCCTGCTTGTGGGGGTTTGCCTGGAGGCAGTGGGGTGGGGGCAAGCCCCCAGCTGGGGACGGCTCCTGTGGTGTGCTGGGCTGTGGGGTTTTGTGTCCGTCTCCTTGGCCGTGGGGCTGCAGAGCACGATAATGAGTTGTGGGGAATGGTGGGAATGGTTTCCAGTGCTTAACTTTTAAGAAGTACATTTCCAGACTGGTTTGGAGTCTGTGGAGTGTGGAGCATCTCCCCTGAGCACCTCTCCTGCGAGTCCAAGCCAGGTGGTGCCTGACCCTGGTGCCATGGCTGTAGGCATCTCCTCCTTTCTCTTCCCTCCCAGCTCTGCTCAGCTTTCACAGTTGAGCAAGCCACATACAACCACGTGAAAATCCACCATGGCTACACCAATGTCATCGGCCTGGGGGACTCCAGCACCTGGAAGCTTCCTTTCCTGAACCGCTACATCTACATGTTCATCGCGCCTCTTGCAGTGCCCATCATAACCCCTCTGGTTGCACTTGGTATGTGTCTCAACCGCCTTGGGATGGGGTGCTGGGTATGGTGAGCTTGTTGCTGTCCAGGTCTCGCCCCACCAAAGGGTCCTGCTTCATTTGGAGGCATCACGTTAACTACACCAGCCCATGGTGGAACACAGGGCTGCAGTGAAGGCAGGTGATGTTGCATCTGCTTCAGGGAAGGCATCTGCTGCATCTCTCTGGTGCTCAGAAATGCTTCACATTTTCTTGTACTGGAAAAGCCATCATGAGCCTGAAGTGCCCTAGGTTTGCTCGCCTTTGATTCAGACCCTTGGCCATAGCAGGGTTCAGCGTTGCATGTAGGTCTCTGGCTGGTCAGAGCATCACAGTGATTTTGCTGACTGCATGGCAGGTGAAGGTGTGGGGGTCTGCAGGGGCTGGGATGCAACAAGCTTGGGCAGATGAGGCAGTGGCTTGGGGAAAACAATGGTGCCAGGAAACGATCGGGGAGAAGAGCCTAGAAAATAGTAAGAGGCTGAGGAAGCCCAGCCCGTTGGGCTGAACACACAGCTCGGGGCAATGCCAAAAACGCAGACAATGACTTGGCAAGTTGTAAGAAATGAAGATGCAGCCAAATCCCTGTGTGATGGGGCACAATTGGAGCCTCTGCCTCGTTGCTCTGGGGGGACTCCAGGCCCCAGCCCCAAAATCCAGCAGGTCAGCAGGGCTGGGGGGTTTGGGCCAACCTGGAGGATGGGGAAAGGGAGATGAAGAATGGGCTGGGCTGTGGATTTATTGGCATACCAGGCAGCCCCTGGAGCAGCAGTGGTGGGGAAGCATCAGCACCTTGCCCATGTGCTGCCTCTTCTTCCTTGCACAGATTTGTTGAGGAACGTGGAGTGGAAAGCAGCTCTCCGGACCCTCTGCTGCATGTTTCTGGGTCTTTACTGCCATTACTGGCTGCTGCTCCATGTCTCAGGCTTCCAGTCGCCGTGGTCTGCCCTGCTCTGCATGCTGCTCACCCGGTCCCTCCTGGCCCATCCCTACATCCATGTCAACATATTCCAGGTAGACACCTGAAGCTCCAAGATGTCCTGATGGCGCTGGAGACAGGCCAGCCACCACCCAGCACCGGTGACATAGTCCTGACGCTGTTGGCTGGGGCTTGTGTCAGCTTAAGGCGAGCGGCCTCTGTTGTCACGTCCCTCGTGACGATGTTGTCATGGGGAGGATCAGGCTGGTGGTGCTGGAGTGGAAAGTGGTGGCCCTGGGAGAATGTCAGGGCAGATGGGTGCCAAGGGCTGGAGGGTGATGTCCTCTGTGGCGGCTTGCAGGACTCGGGGGTTGGTGTGTTTGTGTGTGTAGGTGCAGCTGGTATCACAGGTCTTGGGATGGCGAGAGGCTGGTGGCTCAAAGTGGGGATGCATTGTGGGGACAGAGCCTGAGTGCTCCTTGGTGGCTCCGTGGACAGACAAGCACAGGATGGGGTGACTTTAGGGACAAACCCAGCTTGGGGGTTGCAGGCAAATCCCAAAATGTGGCTCAGCCTGGTCAGCACTTTTCGTGCCCTCAAGTGGCCGGAGCCGTGGTTGGCTCCTCTGGGAAGGGGCTGGCTGTTGGCAGGTACTGCGGGGTCCCCACCCTGCCTCTCCCGCAGCATATCGGCCTCCCCATGTTCGCGGCTGATCGGAAGCCCAAGCGGATCCACCTCATGAGCCTGGGTGTCCTCAACCTGCCCCGCAATGCCCTGCTCGACTGGTCCTTTGGCCACTCGCTCATCAGCTGCCATGTGGAGCATCACCTCTTCCCCAGCCTCTCTGACAACATGTGCCTCAAGGTGAGACGGCCCTGCGGGGGCAGACCAGCATGTTGGGAGGTGACACGGGGATGAGACCATCCATCTCCCTGCCACCAGACCCCTCTGCACTGCTCCCCCCATGCTAGAAACTTCTCACTGCTTTGCAACAGCCCCTAACCCACCTCCCTCCATCCCCACTCCTGTTTCTCCTGGGTTTCCACTCCCTGCTTCATCCCCTGGTCCCCATTCCAGCCAGCAGCAACCTTCCAGGATCCTCCCAACTCTTCCCTTGGGAAAGCATCTCCAGCACTGCGCAACCTGGCTTTTGGTTCAGTCAGCGTTCAGGCAACCCCCCCATAATTTTCATCATGCCCTTACTTGTTGCTCTGAGGTGTGGGGTGTGTTCCAAACATGGGCTCTGAGCGCTGCCCCTGCTCGAGGGGATCCCAAGGCAGGTCCTTGCACTGCCCTTCAGCATGGGATCTCCACTCATTAAATGCTGTGCACTTATTTTCAGTCTTAAGTCGGGGGAAAAATTAAGTAATAGTGGGAGCAGGAGCACCAGTGGGTTTTAGGTCGTGCCCTTTGCTCGAGCTCACGGGGCCGGTAGGACCTGCCTCCCACAAAGGTGTGTTGCAGGGAAGGGGTAATTAAGCTGGTAGCAGCCTCCCAGCCCTGCTGCCGAGCTGGCTGTGTGGGCATGTGGGAATAACGATGGGTGCAAGTGATGAGCATGCGTGGCTGGCCCTCATTAAAAGCCTCGTTAGGGCATCTCTTCTAATCCAGAGCCCTGCAAAGGCGTTTTACTAGGGTGAAATCGCCATGTTGCTGCAATCAGAAACCACCTTCCTCTTAATTTTCATGGTAAAGATGTTCTAGCTGGTGCTGCTGTCTCCAGCCCCATTTTGGGATGTGGGACGGGTTTTCTGAGCGCCTTACGGGGAGCTCAGCGATGCCTCAGGCTGGGAACCTTGTACAAACACTGGGGCATCCCACATGGAGGTGACTTTGCCTTTGTCTTTGCAGATCAAACCCATCGTCTCCCAGTATCTGAAGCAGAAGAAACTGCCATACAATGAAGACACCTACATCTCCCGGCTCCAGCTCTTCCTGCAGAGATATGAGGAGCTGATGGTCCACGCTCCCCCCATAACGGAGTTGGTGGGCATCCAGTGAGGACGGGGCCCCAGGACTCAGGGGGCTGTTTCCTGTGGGGCACTTGTGGCAGGGATGGTTTTAGCAGGATCAGGGCTACACAGACAAACGCCTCCATAAAACCATAACGTAGGAAACATCTCTCCCTGATGTCTTGCTTTTGGCTAGATAATGATGCACAGAGCCACTGCAGGAGGAGAGCTGGGCAGTGCAACACCGGGGACAGGAAAAGGGGGGGGGTCTCCCCCAGTTATTCCCAGCCAGGGCTTAGTTTTACCCACTCTGCTTTCACGCTTGGGGAGAGAAAACCCCCATCTGCTGGCTGGGGCCTCCCTGCAGCAGGACCTGGGGGGCTGCAGCTGGGGATGCGGCACCGTGACTGGAGCTTCTGGAGCTGGTTTCTGGCTGAGAGCTGCCAGGATCTGTAGGAAGGGGCTGCAAATGTGTGGTCGGGGGCTCAGGCAAAGGGTGGATTGTGGGGAGGGGGTTGTGTCACCACTGCCTGCAGTTTGCTTGACTTTGGGGTAAATCAGTCCCTTCTAGGAACAATGATTTGGCAAATTCAGCCTTAACATGTTGAAGTGCATCTTCTTTATTACTGGGTTTTGTTGCCAGAGCAAATCCTACCGGTTATCCCGCAGTGCACAAGTCACGGCTGGGGGAAAGACCCTCTCCCCTTGTGGGGTATCTGTATTGGGGTATCAGAGGTGACTCCAGACCTCATAATTGCTGTTGCGAGTTTAGTGGGAGAATCACCTGCTGGAGGCTCTGGCCGCTCTCCAGAGCTTGGGAGACTTTTCCTGCTTAGGGAGGGTGAACTCGGCCCACTGAGCCGCTGCCAGTGGGTGGGGTGCTCACGTGGCCAGTTCCAACCCCCTCTGGGATGACGTCCCTGGCTTTCCCGGGGCACTCTGCTGTCCCAAACCTGCCCGACCGATGACAAAGTCCAAGCACAGTGTCACAGGGGGGACCTGGCAGCAGAAAAGACAACTGGCCCAAGTGGGACCAACACAGAAGTCAGTGCTGGCCCTGAGCTTTGGGAGGCTTTGCTCTGAGCCTGGGGTTTTGCTCCCTGATTCATGCTGTCCTCCCCCACCAGGGCTGGACCCCCTCAGCCTCACAACTGGGATTTATAGGGCTCCACACTGCAAATGTGTCCCGAGGCACAGGGATGCTCTGCTCTGGTCCTGGCCCATGGCAGAGTGACGGTTGCAGGAGGCAGCCCGTGGTGTTTGCCCTCCTGTGTTCTCCTTCACCAAGTGCAGAGACATCCACTGACGAAGTGTCCCCATGTGGCCACTGTGACATGGGGCTGGAGCTGGGATGGCCACAGCATGTCCCAGCAGATCCAGACTTGGAGGTGGGGAAAGTTGGCCCTGGGTCCATCCAGTGTGACCCCTTTGGCACCAGAAATAGGGAATTACTGATTTATCCTGGGCTGGGGCCCAGGGGATGCTGATGCCCTGGCCTGGTGGCATTGTTGAGTCCCCTCTAACTGGCCCCATGCAGGTTTATCAATCCAGAACATTGCGAAACATCCAAAGGGCAAATTCTCGCCCTTTGAGCATGGGTTATGTTGGGTCTATAGGTGGGGAGGAAGCTGTGGGGGTGGCTGGACCAAATGGCCCGAGTGCTCCCGGGAGTCACCCAGGGCTGGAGGGTGGCAGAGACCCTCCCCACAGCTGCCCTCCTTCCCCCATGATTAATTTCTTAATTGAGTATCAGAGTTAAATTATGCTAAATGTGCCAAATTAGTGGTGCTCCTGGCTCCAGCAAGGAGGGGGCTGTGCACGTATTAGCGGTGCTTTTGGTTCAGTCAGGGTAATCTGAGCCTCACGTGTCCCCGCTTGTGGGCACAAAATGCTCTTTCTCCTCCCCTGTTGCAAAGAGATCAATCCCAAAATGTTTCTAAGCATTGGTGGGAGCAACAGCCCTTTCCACAGCCGGATTTCATGGATGTTGTTTAACGCAGTGCCATCTAAAGGCAAGTGTTCGCAGGTCCTTCAGCCAGCGGGACATGACTTGTGATTTGGGAAATACGTGGTTTATTCCCTGTCAGAAGTGGCAGATATAGCAGAGATTAATGGGGAAAAGGGAGATTTCTGACTTGTGCTCAGAACCCCCCAAATTTCTGCCTCAAGTGATGCCCCAGATTTAAACTCAACGCTTGTTGTGGATGATATTAATGCTGATATTTGGAACTGTGCCTCCACCCTCGCCTCTGAGCAATGGGTTGGTAACGGCTGTGTTGAGCTAAGGCTCAGAGCACAGGCGTTAAAGCTGTCGGAAATCCTGGTCCTCGTTGCAAACACCCTGAAGGAGCGGGTGCAGACGGAAGCATATGGCCAGCTGCCATTCTCAGCATGCCTTTGCAGAAAGCCATCAACTCATTTTCAAGACCGTGCGAGAAAGCGTGTGGGTTTTATGACCCTTATTAAAATCAGCTTCTAGCTGTAAACTCCTCTCAGTCTTAATTGCTTTTAAAAAGCCCCGTTAGTGCTTGCCTGCATGCTTTGGCATCTGTACAACCCTTAAACATCTCCTGGGCCCACTGAGATGATTTTCCTGCCTGGTATATTGTGCAGGGGCTGAAGCAAGACAGGGTGCTCCTGCACAAGGAGGTGTGGGTAGTTGCGTTTGAAATAAGCCAAGTGATGTGGATTAAGGAGGAAATAAAGCAGGGACCGTGGGGGGAGCTCTGGCAGCATCACTGATCCGCTGCCTCCGGCACTGATGTTTTATCCTTTACGGAGGGGATGCTGCGGATCCCTCCTGGCGAGGGGTGGACGGCTGCGCAGCGGGGTGCTTAAACTCAGTCTGAGCTTCGGTTTCCCTCGGAAGCCCTCCGCAGTTAATCACTCTTGGTAATAAAGCGGCGCACGCAATTAGCAGCCGCAGGGATGGTGCTGATGGGGGAGCCCCAGGCAGGCGGGGTACCGCGGAGGCCTTACCATCGAGAGCGGCGGCGAAACCGGCCGCGAGTCGGCTTCCCCTTCCCTCCTTCTCGATGGTACCGCTCGCTTCCGGCCTGCCGCGGCGCCAACCGCGTGTCGCCATTGGCTGCGGGGGCGGGGCCACGCGGTGCTTCGGGGGCGGGGTTATGCTAAGCAGCTCGCTCTCCCGCGTCGCGATTGGTCGGTGGGGAGGAGGGGCGGGGCGGCGGCGGCGGCGGCGGCGGCGGCAGCGGCGGCGGCCGGGATGGGACCGGGCGGCGCGTGCTGGAGGGGCGGTGGCGTCCCGCGCGGTGAGGGGCGTGGCCTGGCAGCGTCACGGGGCAGCCGGCACCGGGGGCAGAACACGTGTCCCGGGCCCGGGGGACCGGGGCTACGGGGGCAACCGGGACCGGGAGAACCGGCGCTGTGGGCCTGAGCGGCTGCGGGAACCGTGCCCGGCAGGCCCGTGCTCCAGCCCTGGGGGAGTGAGGGACGCGGGGCCGGGGGACACCGTGCTCTGGGGCGGGAGTGCTGGGGCCTCGGTGCCCCTCGGGCCGAGACTGAGACCGGGACCGGGACCCCCCCTGCTCCCGGTGCACAGGGCCAGGAGTGTCTCGGGTATGGTGCTTTCTGGTGCCCTTCTCTGGGGCAGCAGACAGCCCCTCTGGCACCACCGTTAGCGCCAAGGCCGCGGGCTTGGCCGAGCGCGGGGGCCGCTGGCCTTGACCTCGAGGTGTTTCTGCCTCAAACCTCCTCGGGGGCCACCGGGCTCGTACATAAACCCCGACCGACCGCTGCCGCCCAGCTGCACGCGATGGCTGGCGCGGGGGGACGAGTCCCTCTGGGTCAGTGCTGGGCTCGAGGGAAGGGCTATGGCCAGTCCTGGGAGTCGGCACCTCCTGCGGCCTCATGTCCTCTCTGTCCTTCACACCTCCAGGTCTCAAGCGGTGGCTGTCCTCGTCTGCCCCGGCTCCTCGTGTCTGCGTGGTGGGCAGCGGGCCCGCGGGGTTTTACACAGCTCAGCACATCCTCAAGGTACCGGGGTGGGATTTGGCCCCGTGTGAGGGCAGGCACCTGCCTGCTGAGGGAGGTATCTCCATGGTGTCTGGCTCTGAGGGGGGTGGGGAGTGGTTTTGTGGGCTCCTGACCCCACTCCAGCCAGGTCTGTGTTGTTGGGGGGCTACTTGGGGCAGCCCAGACCCCACTGAGTCCTCCTGGGCCCCTTCGCCTGGGGTGGGCACTGCTGCCTCTGTCCCTGCCCTGCCCCGGGGCCATCTGGGCCAGACCCAGGCCTGGCTGGGTTGCTGTAAGTTCAGCCCAAGTGATTTTTCTAGAATCAAATAAGCAGCAGAGATCTGCCTTGCTCGGAGCTGTTGTCACCCAATAGGGGTGACATTAACTGTGTGTTAAAGGGAACGTGCAGGACCTGCCCTCCTGCCTTCCCTAGTTGAATTAAGGCGCACGGGTAATCCTTTACCTGGTGTCTATAAACATTAGTGCTTTGGGCAGTCAGGTCTCTGTTGGGAAATGAGACCCGAGCACAGAACTGGGCTGCTGGCACCGACCAGAGATGCAGCAGCTTAACCCCGTCATTAGACTGTGCTGTGTTGTCTCCAGTATGTGTTGGAAAATAGCTGTTACTAAGCCTCAGGGACAAATTTCAGGGCTGCTTAATCTCCGGGAAGAGGCTGACTCAAAATACAAGATAACAAAAGCCTTGCAGCAAAACATCTGTCTAAAGCTCCGACCCTGAGGTGACTCAGCTCAGGGGAATCTCAGGGCACGGGCATCTCTGTGGAGGGCTGGCAGTCAGCCTGGCAGCCTCACCAGCACCCAGGGTGCTGCTCTGGATGCTTGCCAGCCAGTGTGGGAGCTCTTTTGTCAGCCCCCCGGGTACTGGACAGCCAGCAGGTTAGTGTGGAAGAGGAGCTGTGGGGTGGGTAGGAGGATGGAGCCCCCCACAAGATGTACTTGGTGGTGGTTGGGGTCACGCAACGTCTCCAGTACACCTTGTGGTCTGAGCTGGCAGTAACAGGTACAGCATCATTCTGTGCGTAGAAGAGTCTGGAAGAGGCTGTTTCTGGCTCCAGGATCTTGGTGCAACCCTCCCTCCTGCTCCGTATTTCCCTCAGGAGCAGGCGAACATTGTGTGTCCCTCCTGAGCTGCTGGGCTCACGTGGCCTTTCTGTCCTCATCCCTTAACTGTGACTTCCTTCTCCTGCAGCACCATGGCGGGGCCCGAGTGGACATCTTTGAGAAGCTGCCTGTTCCCTTCGGGCTCGTCCGTTTTGGGGTGGCCCCAGACCACCCCGAAGTGAAGGTTGGTGCTGGCTTCCTCCCCTTGTCTGTGCGGTTGAAGGCGGCGGTGGTGGTGGGTGCAGGGGAGGCGGTCGCTGTCCTTCACGGTGCCTCAGGGCTCGCTGTGGTGTGGAGCTGTCACACTGGAGAGGTCCAGATCTCCTCCTTGTCCGTGCTGAGACCCAGCAAGGCTGTGGCTGGGTGATATGGGATGATTAGGGCTCTGGACAGTGGGGCAAAAACAGGGGCTTGTGATGGGAAATGCTGCTCCCGGTGCTGGTCAGCCTGGCCTAGAGCAAGACCAAGGAGCGTGGAGGGGTTTCTTTGTACCAGGAAACTTTATGCCGGCAGGATCTTGCCCACTCGCTGCAGTTGCTGTTTGCCTCTGCTCAGTCTGTGCCCGTTCTGGGTGCCTGGGAGTGCACAGGTCTGCTATTAGGGGTGATGGAGTTGGGCTGTAGATGCACACCTGGGCAAGGAGAAGTTCAACCAAGGAGCTCTTGGAAACCACCATTTTCCTTTGCCTCGCAGTGGGCGTGAGTTGTTCCCAGGAGTATCTGCTGTGTCCGAGCTGGGGTGGAGGTGGTTGGAGTGGTAGGACACAGGAGATCCAGATGCAGCAATATCTTGTGATGGTTTCCTCTAATCCCTGGAGATCGTCAGACCAAAATGCCTGGATCCCTTTGAGCTGAGAGAGGAGGAGTGGACATAATGAGTGTGGGTTTGGGGCAGCGTCCCCAGTACAGTGGTATCCATCCTGTTACCAGGCTGAGTCCAGCTGCAGGGGAAGAGGTGGTTGTTTTGCCGTGTGGCCCAAATCGCTCATAAAAAAAAGGCTTTGGGTGCCATCCTGCCCTGCGTCCTCTCTTGATGAAGTGGGTTTCAGGAAGGGTTGAGATGAGAGGCTGGCAGAGGGGGTCTGGCAGGCAGCACCCTTAATGGAAGGGGTTGTTCGGGGGAACTCCCTTGCAAGCCTCACCTTTGGGAAGGAGTTTTCTCCTACAGCAGGGTTTACTCAGAGGGGCTGAAGGTATTGAAAGGGTCCTGTCCTCTCCAGGCGGGTGCAAGAGATGGATTTTCCTTTCCACAAAGGGCGGTGGAAAGAGTGCCAAGTCTCAGCTGTGCTTATCTCTGTGTGAATTATCTGCGGCTGTTGTTAGATAAGAGTCTCAGAATAACTGACTCGGAGAGGGGGAGAAGCATCTCAAGGCTGGGGGTGACGGGGACAGGGACCTCCTGTCAGCAGCAGCCCTTGGCCCCGACCGTGGCTGGGATGTAACTCCCCGGCGCTTGTTTGATCTCGGCAGAACGTGATCAACGCCTTCACGCAGACGGCACGCTCGGAGCGCTGCGCCTACTACGGAAACGTCAGCGTGGGGAGGGACGTCACGGTGGCGGAGCTGCGGCAGGCTTACCACGCCGTGGTGCTGGTGGGTACCGCGCCTCAGAGCCAGGCCTGCCTTAGCTCCCCAGAAGTCACGGGGCAGATCTGCGCCGTTATTCCCCACTGGGATCTCGGGAAGAGGGTTTGGGTGAGGCATTTCTGGGTGCCTGATTACCATGGTGAACTCCTCCCCAACCTTGGGACAGCTCAGATGCTATGAGGCTTGTCCGAAGCCTTGCAGGGAGCATGTTCTAGAGCACAGCAGCAAATGCAGGTCCCTGAAACCCCGCTGCAGGGGGCAGTGGTTGAGGAACCTCTTCCCTGTGATGGCCAATACCTGTTTCAGCCTGACATGGATTTATTTGTCCCTCCTGTTCAGTCCTCAGCTTGTCATGCTCCGCCTCAGCCCAAGGAGGTCACGTTTGGCCCTGGAGCCCAGGGGGATGGGTGGATGAAGCTCCTGTGCTCAGGCTGTGTTTAGCCCCTTTGTTGAGTATCCCAGCCCTCAGGAAGGGTTGACAGCTGTGCAGGGTCCCTGGCAGCACCTGGAAGGGGAGATTTATGTTCTGGTATCAAACCCTGCGCACAGTGACATCTCTGACTCTGTCTGCTCCCTCCTCAGAGTTATGGTGCTGAAGACAACCGGGTCCTGGGGATCCCAGGGGAGAATCTCTCCGGTGTTTATTCGGCCCGAGCGTTCGTGGGCTGGTACAATGGGCTGCCCGAGAACCGGGATGTGAGTACAGCGATGTGTTTCCCTGCCCTTCCTCCCCATCCTGCATCCAAACACATGCATTCAGCTCCAGATTAAATCCTGAAAGGCCCGCAATTGGAAAAGATTAGCAGGCACCATGTTAAATCCTTCTTAGATGGTAGAAATGTGAACAATTTGCACATCAGTGAGAGCGGATTAGCTGGCTCTGTAGGCTGGCAGCACGTTTTGGCTAGGCCAGATGGGAACCTGGGGGGGTGATGCTGCACTTTGGTCTGAGGAGGCTTTTTGGCCAAAACAGCTCCTGCTCCCAGAGATGCCATTGCAGGAGGAGGATGAGAGGGATCGGCTGGGGTGCCCAGAGTGGCTGTGTTGCTGTCTACTCGGGGAGGAGGCTGGTGTGGAGTTTCCTCTCTGTACCACCTCTTTCTGGGAAAAAAGAGGGGTGGAAGGGAATTTGGGTGGTGGGAGCGGGTCCGAGGAGGTGGACATCATGGTGGCCAGGTGGATTCACTCATGGACGGGTCTTTCCCCACAGCTGAAGCCTGACCTGAGCTGTGAGACGGCGCTGATTCTGGGTCACGGCAACGTGGCGCTGGATATTGCTCGGATCCTCCTCTCCCCGCTGCATCTCCTCAGGGTGAGTCACAGGGGTCCTCCGCACCGCAGAGGCAGCCCGGGGCCCACATTCACTCCCTGCTGGGTAGGTGCTGGTTCCCACCCATTTCGGCAAAACCTCAGACTCTCCTGTCTTTGGGATCTTTCCCCAGGGAAGGCTGTTGCCTTTTGGGGGCACTGTATGGATTCAGTCTGTAGGGAGTGATCCAAGGCTGCGGCCATGCCTTGGGTAACGCTGCAGAGCTCTCCGGATTGCTGCTGCCTGCTGGGCTGCTGGTACCTAAAAGGTTGGCAACTGAGCTTCATCCCTTCCTTTCCTACGAGAAGCAAAGGAGGAACTGCTTGCCCTTTTCTACCACAAACTAGAAGCTTCTCCTGTTGGGACTTTTTTTATCTACTGTAGCTGAGGGCAGCAGCCTGGTTTCTGCTGGTAGCACTGGGCACACTGGTGGCTGGTCCAGGCTGGTGGACCTCTCCTCCTGCTGCCGTGCTGCCCTATAAACAGCTGGGAACTGGTGTGCGCCAGCTGCTCTGTACAGCTGCTGCCCCGGATGTTGGCAGCAAAGGCTCTCCCTCCTGGAGAAATGCTACAAGGTTTGTTACAGCTATGCAACAGTTTTTTGTATTAATATCTAAATTAAATTATCAAAAAAACCAACTTGGAGGCACTGCCAAGCAGTGGCCAAAGCCAGCTGGGAAGCAGTGCTGCGAAGGACATGGCACTGGAAATGACTGCCAGGGTGTGCAGGCAGTTTCCAGTTAAGAATATTGGTCTGGAATGGTTTATCTTGGTGTCCCTCCCATCACAGCTTCTCTGGAAAAGATCTTCTTGCAATCTAGATACATGCACATGATTGAAACAGAGCATGGGGCTGCTGCACGATGCCAACTGTTGCTTGAGCCCTGGTGATGCTTGTGTTCGTACTGGGAGCTGCCTGGGGCAGGCAGGCAGTGATCTGAGCTGTGGTTTGCAGTGGGTTTCACCCAAACGCCTGTATATCTTGAGCTGGGAAGTCACCCAACAGCATCTGCAGGCACCCCAAAATTGAGATCACTGGAAAGCTTTGCTCCATTAGCCCCAAGGTTAACCTACTTGGGTAGATCCCCCAAGGCAATCTCGTGGGGTGCTGGCTCGTTACCTCTAGTGCATTATGGCCTCAGAAAGTACATTTGACAATGAGGGACCAGCTGTGCAAATAGCTCTGTGCAAAGGGACATGACTTGTTTTCCATCCTCACCCAGGCTCTCTGCATGCACAGCCTGCTTTTCTGCTGATTTTTCACCTTCAGAGGCTGTACCTCCCCCCAGCTCCCTCCAGATCTGCCCTCATCCCACTCTCCTGTCTCTGTCTTGCAGAAGACAGACATCACCGACGGCTCCCTGGCAGCTCTCGCCTGCAGCAAGGTGAAGCGTGTCTGGCTGGTTGGGAGGAGGGGACCTCTCCAAGTTGCTTTCACTATCAAGGTAAGGCTGGGGGTGCTGGAGGGCAGCTGTATTTCCCAGCGTTGAGCCCCGGGCTGCCTGTCCCTGGTGGGGAGAGGTGGTCTAGGGATGGGTGGAGAACCTGAGTGCCCTCCTTCCTGCACCCATTTGCTGGCTCCTAGCCTGGACTGCTGGGGGAGGAGGGCATGGGGCTGTGGGACAGCCTCTCTGCCCTGGAGGTAACATCTTCCTGCCTGCAATTCCCAGGAGCTGCGGGAGATGATAAACCTGCCTGGTGCCAGACCTGTCCTGAACCCTGCTGACTTCACAGGCCTTGAAAATGCTATTAAAGGTGAGGGAAATGTGCCATGCTCCTCCGGACAGGGACTCACATTGACAGGCGAGCATCCAGGAATGATCTGGAGATGCTCAGAATCAGAGAAACTCTTTGCCCTGTGCTTAATGCGTGGCGTGTGAAAGCCAGGTGACCGTGATGTGGCTCATCCTCAGAGTGCTACGAGGCCACAAAGGCAAGGGAACAGCCTGTTTCTCTGTTTGTGCAGCCACTGTGGTGCTTGGGAGTGATGCTTGCTCTCTGAGTGATGAGGGCAGGAGATTTGGGAGGGTTGGGGGAACCTTGCAGGAGAGATCCCAAGGCTGTTGATTTAAGAGCTTCCTGCAGAGCTAAAAAGAAAACACTGAGTTCAAGGGTGTCCAGAGACTTGCTCTTCTCCACAGGCTGCTGCCTCTGAGCACCAGCAAGACAGCAAAATCGCAGGCTTTGATTTGTGTGTCCCACTGGCCTCAAGCCTCAGGAGCTCTCCTGGTCACTTTGATTTGTGGTTTGTCATCGCAAAGGCATTGGAGTCCCATCAGTGTGACAAACTCCAAAAGAACACTCACATACCACTGAAACTGCCTTGGCGTGACCTTGGTTCCATGCCATGTCCCGAGGGGCTTTTGCTGAGGTTCCTGTCCTGAAGCTTTCTCTTTCTTCCTAGATGCTCCCAGGCCCAGGAAGCGACTGACTGAGCTGATGATCAAAACGGCCCTGAAGAAGCCTGGGGTGAAGCCGATGGAGGCGCAGGCGGCAGCTCCCCGGGAGTGGGGACTGAAGTTCCAGCGCAGCCCCCAGGAGGTGCTGCCCACCACTGACGGGAGGCGGGCGAGGGGCATCCGCCTGGCTCTGACCCGCCTGGAGGTACGGGCTTGGGGGGGGCTGGTATGGCCCTAGCAGGGCTGCAGGGATGGAGCAGGACACTGCTGCAGCCCTTGGGAATCTCTCCAAAGGCGGCTTTGGTTCCCTGGCTGGTTGGAGTGGCCGCTGGCAGGCTCCTGGGGAAGCCGGTACCACCAACAAGAGCCTTTCCTCTTCTAAAGGGAGCTCTTGCCATGCTGCTGCAGAAAGGCCTTTAGCAAATACCCAGGGGTCAGGGATGCCAAAGGGGACTGGAGGAGGCTGCTGCTCTGCATCTGGTGACTGTCTGGTGGTCAGCAGCCTCTTCCTCCCTCTCTCAGGGCTCGGGTGACTCTGCCAAAGCCATCCCCACTGGAGATGTGGAGGAGGTGGAGTGCGGACTGGTGCTCAGCAGCATTGGCTACCGGATCCTGCCCCTGGACCCAGCGGTACCCTTCGACACCCAGCGCGGCGTTATCCCCAACAGCTCGGGCAGGGTGGAGGGTGTCCCAGGTCTGTAGCTGCAGGGGTATGTGTGGGATGTGTGTCGAGCACAGCTGGTGGGTTGGGGGTTTTGGGGCGGGAAGCTCCGTTCTCCAAGGGCACTGACACAAGGTGGTTGCACGCCTCAGTCAGAGAGTGGAAACTGAGGAAATGAGCTGCCTGTCAGGCGTTAAGACCTGGCCCATCCCCAGCTCACATCAGGGATGTCTGGTTTTGCAGCAAACAGCGCTGAAGGTTGTGGTGGTTTTACTGGGCCTTGGAGTCTGTTACTGAAGCGATACGGCTGCTTAGTGCCAGTCTGCAGGTACACAAATCCCTGTGACAGCACCGTGGAAGGGCCGCACTCTGTTTCCACCGCAGGGGTGGATTCTTCCACTGCCTGCACCTTGATGTGACACCCAGGGACAGGGCAAGGACTTGCTGCCAGGAGGGTGCACGGCCCCGTGCTGGACTGAGCCTGGCTGCTCTGTGTGCCCATGCAGGTCTGTACTGCAGCGGGTGGGTGAAGAGAGGACCCACGGGTGTGATCATCACCACCATGAACGACAGCTTTGACACTGCCCACTCTGTGCTGGAGGATCTCCAGGGGGGTGTGCTGGACGTGTCCACCTCCAGAGAAGGCTTTGGGGCGGTGGAGAGCACCCTGCGCAGCCGAGGTCAGTGCGGGGGGTGTGAGCTGCTGTAGCAGCCAGCGTGAAGGTATGAAGCAGCCAAACTCCTCCTGGATCTGGGTATCCTGGGGCAGCCACTCCTGCGAGCCACTTTTGGGAGCAAAGTCTGAACCATGGAAATGTGTTGTGCTGCTGTCTTGTTGCTCCAAAGCTCAGGGAGAGCAGGACTTGAATTCCCTCAAATTTGGTGTCACTGCTAAGGTTAACGACCACTTTCTGGGAAGGGCCATTAAAAGCAGCATGGACCTTGGGTAAAATGTCTCTGTCAGCTGCCTAGACAGTGAGCTATTGCTCCTGAGTGGTTTTTCTATTAATCCTTCCAGGCAAGTTGGGGGAAAGATTAAAATGCCCAAGAGAGTAATTTGCTATTGCTGTGTTTAAAGGCATTCAATTAAAGTGTGTGTGTTCTGGCTCTTAACCGCCTGAGGTTTAACAGAGAACTGGAAGCGTTCTGTCCCCTAAGGTGGTGCCGTGCTCGCCGTTGTTACGGCTCGCAAAGGTCCGACTGATCCGAGTTGACTGGAACCTGCCATCCCTCTCCTCGCGGTGTTAGAAATTATTATTCCTTTGTGAGACTGAAGTCTGACGCCGTGTTGGAAAAGGGCAAGGTTTGCTGGCATGTCAGATCCCTGCTAACGGGGGTGAGGCTGAACTCGTTTTTACTTGGTTATCTTCTCTCTCCTGTCTCTCGCTGTCACCTCAGGGGTCCGTCCTGTTTCCTTCTCGGACTGGGAGAAGATAGATGCTGCTGAAGTGGCAAGAGGCAAAGCTGCTGGCAAACCCCGGGAGAAGATAGTGGATCCTCAGGAGATGCTGCAGCTGATCGGTCACTAAAGCAGCAGCAATGGGAATTGAACGCCAGCGGGTTACAGCTGGGGCCCGGGAGCACAGGGCTTGTGCCCGGGGCTAGTGGCTGCTCTGGGGAGGTGTGTGACACTCGAGCCTCTCTAGTAACGATGAAGTTGAGTTCCCAAGGTGAATGTCTCCAAACATCTGAGGCTGCTGGCTGGCCCTGCACCTCTGCAGCCGGCTGCCACTCCTGGGGGCGATTCTTGTCATTCGTGTCCTTTGAGCATTAATGAACTGGCCGGGGCAGGTGAGGGGAGGTGTGTGGCTGGCAGGAGTCCTGGCCGGGCACCGTCCCCATGGCAAGTCACACAGAGAAACTTCCTTGTGTCTTGCTGCCTCTCCTTTAAGCCTCAAGCCAAATGGCTTCGTTGCCTTGTCGTTCGTGCCCAAGCAGGCTTCTTTTAATAACAATTGTTTTTTAAATAAACCCTTCCAGGAAAGCCAAATTGGACCTGCTGCTTGAGTCTGGCTTCTTTGTGACTGCCTTAATCTCGGAGCAGCCAGCCGAGCGCTGCATCTCCTGCGACATGTCCCAAGGCAAGGCAGCTCCTCTCATGCAGGGAGGGACTGTTTGCTCTCTGCTTGTTGTGAGCTCTAAACAGACAGACAAGGGCATTAACTTGCTTTCTGCCTCCCACAGTTAAACCCCGGCAGGGCCTGAGTTCTGGCTTATGGGGTGGATTAGGATAACAAGTGTGTAATTGCCTTGTTCCAGATCATGAGGGATCCTGTGTTCGTTGGTACCTGCCAGCGCTGCCTGGTGCAAGCAATGCCTTGAGCCCTTTCACTTCATTCACTGGTGGGGTTTTTTTTTTTTGGCCTGTGTGTTTTGAAGCTTATTAAATGCCTCTCTTAGCCCAAACTGACTACGATGGTGGTGTCAGGTTTTAAACCAGATTACAAGCTGTGAGCCATAATCTCTTTATCTGTGGTGCAGGGGCCATGCCAGCGTGGTCCCCTCCCCTGGCCCTCCTGTCACCCACCCTGTCCCTGACCCCCTGCGCTCCTGCGGGAGCACTGCAGGATTGCGACCGCTCCTCTCTGACCTGTGGAAACAAGGACAATGGTAGCTACTGGTGGCTGTGTGTTGGAAACAAATGAGGCTCCGTGGTGGAGGCAGAGGGTAAATCGAGACAGAGCAGCCAGTGGGGGATTGTCTCAGGTCCGCGCTCAACCTCCGTCTCTGCCGAGCCCTCTCCTGTGGTTGAGGGCTTGCCCACGGGGCACTGTACTCCCACCCATCTCTGGTCCAACCTTAGCGAAGGGAAATCTCTGGCTTCACTGTTTTTTCCTTTATTCCCCCCTTCCCTTTCTATTTAAATCTCATTTGCAAGCTCATTAAGAAACTCAGGAAATGTGATACTGGGAACTCGCACACAAACGAGCAATAAAGCTTTTGTCGAGCAGCTGCTTGTGTGATGTGGCTCTCGTTACGTCTCGCGGCTGATGCAGTCCTAATGCTGAACTCTTGAGCGGGAGATTACATCAGCTCTGGGTTTGGAGGTGAATAAGTGCTTTGGAAAGCGGGTTGTGGAGGCGAGGGGGTTGTGCTCAGGGCGGGGAGCAGCTGTTTTGGTAGATAGCCCAGCCAGAAACGTGTCGGTGAAGGGGTTGTTGTGGCTGCATCAAATCTGCAGGTATCGGGAAGAGATGAGCCAGCTCCTCCCCAGCGTTTGCTTCCACGTGGCCTTGAATGTTGATGTCAGGGTGATTTTGTAGCCATCATACAGGCCACCGTGCTTGCACTGAGCACGGCAAACGGCTGTTCCCAAACTGGTGATGCTTCGGGGTAATTTTTGGGCTGTGATAACAGATTAAGGTCAGCATCTGGCCCAGTGTCCCTCAACCCAGACCTTGGCCAAGGGCCTGGGGTTAATGCTGGGCTGTGGGAAAGCCATGGGATGATCAAGGTCAGCGAAGGGCAGGGATGGAGGACTGAGCCTCATGGGCTGAGGAAGGATCATTACAATTATGTAAATCCTTATTCAATATCCTCAGCTCCCCCTTCCTCTGCTGCCTGTGTCCCCAAGTCCTGCTGCCTCCTTCCTCCCCATGCTCTCCATCCTCTCCAGGGACCAGGATGTGTCCGGCTCCTCCGTGAAGGTCCTTATCCCCTGTCCCCATGTCGTTAGGTGGCGCTGGGAGGCCGGTAATGGGGAGCAAAGAGGGGCTGAGTGGGGATGGAGGGGTGACCTGGCACCCCCGGGGTGCAACCGGCTCTTGGTGCCCGCAAAGCCCCAGCCAACTGCCTGGGCTCTGAGCAGGCTGCGGGCCCTCACGGGCTCCCATTGACATTTGGGTTCTGCTTTCAAGCATGATTAACCTTGTGTTTGTTCCAGGTACGTCCCCACTGCGGTGGGGCGAGGGGTCAGCCCCACTGGGCAGTCACCCCCTCACTCTCCTGAGCAGCCAGAGGAGCAGCTCCAAAGCCATTTTCCGCAGCGGGTAAGGAGCCGGGGAGGTGATGCTGTGAGTGACACCCGTCTGCTGTTGGAAGGAGGCCTGAAAAGCTGAAAGTCGTCACTGCCAGCTCTTAATGTGGACTTCCCTGCTCCGATGAGTTATGGCTCAGCTTAGCTTTAATGAGACTGCACAAAGCTGGTGGAGATCAGCATCTGGTGAGGGACAGCCTCGAGACCAGCCGGGCAAGGCTGCGCGGTTCCCTTCCCGCAGCACCACGCTTCCCTTGCTGTCCTGTGTGCTGCTCTGAAAGGCAGCCAGGCTGGGTACGGAGCAGAGCGAGCTCCTCACGCTGTGGGGTGGTTGCACAGTAAGTGCTGCTCAGTTGGGTCTCTGCGACCTCCTGCTGCTGCTTTGCGCTGCTGTGCCTCAGTTTCCCTGGTCTGCAGAGCTGCAGGCTGGGGCTCCTGCCTTGCATGGGCTGATGAGCAGGTTGGAATAATCCAGGGAAAAAGCAGGTCAGAGACACCCCAGAAGCTCCTGTTGATGCTGCATTTTACAATTACACCAGGGAAACAAGTGCAGAGGCTCTTGCTGGCTTTGCTAATAGGCTGCTTGCTGAACTTGGCCTTTTCAAACGATCATTTAGAGCCTGTGAAGCGGGAGGTTACCTGTGCTCTGGAATAAGGGAAAAACCAGCTTGAGTCAGGTCTGTGGCCCAGCAGTAAAGAGCTGTGCTACCGTTTAAAAGCCAGCTCATGCGACCAGAAAAATGGTTGAAAAAGCTTTTCCACAGTGTGGCTAATACATAATTTTCCAGCCCTATCCCTGGAGTTAGCGTGGCCGCAGAGGCGGTGTCCGGCTTTACGCCGTCCCCTCACCGCATGAATCACCGAATTGCGGCATCCGCTGCCGGGAGCCGGGGCGAGTCCGTCTGCGCCGGGGCTTCGCCGGGAACAGATGGCTCCGGAGAGTGCTGACTTCAGCGCTTTGGCTGAGCACAAGCGTCGGCCCCTGCGTGTACCCTCCCCTCGCCGCTCGCTCTCCTGGGAGCGTCTTCTCATGTCTCATGTGTTCTTCTCACCAGATCCCACTGGCGGGGATGGCAAACAGGTTGGGGTTGGGGTACCAACCTCTGGGATCACTGGAGCGGGTTAACCAGCCCCACTGTGTGCAGGGAACCGCTTCCCTCCTGGCACAACATCACCCCTTCTCCCAAAGGGCCCCAACTGCATCCTTGGCTCCAGATCCACCCAAGGCTCATGATTTCCACTCCCAGCCTTCGACACCCAACTTTTCTGGGCCTCTGTGCTCTCTAAAGCCTTGCCGGGGGTCGGAGGGCTGTGCTGGGGTAGCACCGGTGCTGCACAAGCCCCGCAGAGGCTCCAGGGCGGCTGCGCAGGGTTTCCCTCTGCCTGGGGTGAATCGCTTTGGAAATTGGGGCTGCGTGAGCCCATTTCCTGACGCTGGGAGGGGAGCAGAGGTGAAGGAGATGTAAGCTCCCAGCAGCTGCTTTGAGGAGCTATTTAGGGATACAACAGCGGCAAATAAAGTTGTTGGAGGGCGAGGGCTGGTTACGCCCCAGAAAGAAGCGATTTCCTCCCTTCCTGGGAAATTTCCATTTCCAACCCGCTGGCTTTGGCTGCCTCATCCCCAAACTCCGGGGCAGCCCTGCAGACGCACAGCACCCCAGGGGGAGGAATTATCCCTGCAGGGGTGAACCCATCCCTATTTATTTTAGCTCCCTTAATTGCTATGAGGGTAGGACTCGGTGGCAGCAGAGCGGAGCTGTACTGGATCCGTGCCGTGCGTGCACCGTGCACAGCACCATCCCCGTGGCCTCTCTCCCACCTTCCTCCTTGCTCTGCTTTCTGCCTCAGTTGTTTTTGTGGCTGCTGGGATCCGTGATACCTGCTGGCTCTGTGTGGTTATTTAGGCACTGATGCCCTCAATAACTTTATGGGCTGGAGCAGACAGGGGAGGTGGGGATGGTGCCTGGGGGGTGGCTGCAGGAGGCTCCATGGGAAGGCAGGAGGGGGAAAGGTCACCTTCACCCACATTTGCTTCTTAAGTGAGACCCAGAGGGACAGGGCAAGGTAGGTGCCCAGGAGCAGGAGCGGCTGAGCTCAGACCTTAAATTTTGGCCAAACTTCTCGGTAAAGGGGGTTGGCAGCTGACAGGCAGGTCTGGGATGGGTGCAGGATCGGGATGGCGGCAGGTCTGGGGCTAAATCTCAGGTGTCACAAGTGTCACCTGCAAGATCCAGCTCTGGCAGAGACCTGTGGGCATGGTGTTGTGTTTGCCCTGTCCAACATCGGGTGCCCAAGCGGGCTGTGTCACCCAGTTGCCACCCTGACCTTCCAGGGACAGGTCTGGCTTTGTGCTGGCTGTGCACAGACCCGTGTCCTCTCGTTCCCAAAGTCCTGGTTTAGGATGCACTCAGGTTAAAAACCTTTGGCCGAGTTTCTCCTACAGATAGGAGGCTGATGGTAGGGGCTTGCCCTGCAGAACTGGAAATATTAAAGACACTGCCTCAAGCTGTGCAATGTTGCCTTGGCTGTGGGTGTACCTTGGGGGTGGATGCTGTGAGCAGGGGCTTGGGTGCAGGTTTATACTGGGAATTGATGGGCTCCCATTGACTCTTGGGGACAGAACAGATGGGGTAGGATGTGTTGTGCAGGGCTTTACCCCAGCTTGGAATGCGAGATGCTGGTGGGGTTGCGATGGGATGCAAGGAGCCTGCATGGAGCCCAAGGCACCCTCCGACCGCGGTGTTGGCCTGGAAGGGTTCAGGCAAAGCTGGATTAACATTGGCCTCCCGCGGGGTCCTCCCACATCCCCCTCGCTCCCCCAGCCCGACTGCCAGCGGGCTCTTCTCTGCAGGAGGTGGCTGCACACCAGGAGCTGTCAGAGCGCGGCACTTTGCATTTATCAACCTGCTTTCAGAGCCTCCTGCAAGAAAAGACGCCAGGGAAAGGTAACGGGGTGATGGAGAAGCTGGCTGAGCTCCTTTTTGTCAGGACTGTGCTGTGGGTGAGGGACCCACTGGGATGCCGAGGGTCCCAGGCCAAGGTGCCACCCCAGCGGTGAGAAGGAGGAGGATGAAGGAGGGGGAAGGCGGCTTCATGTCTGTGTTATTGCCACCCAGCCCAGAAAACCAGGCAAAGGGGGTGAGGCATCCACGGAGAGGGTGGCACCCAGGGGCTGGGGAAGTCAGAGGTTTCCAACCAGGAGGCAAAGTCCAGCTGCACCTCCTGGGGTTATGGGCTTCATCCTGGGGTGCTGTGGATGCTTCTGTTTCAACTCAGATCTTGGTAGCCATCAGGTCACTTTTTTTGAATGTAAAAAGGACTTTTGTTGTTTAAATGCACAAATCAGGTATGTTGGTGATTGCAGAATAGCTCCCATAGGCTCTGTCGTTGCTTGGTGGTCCAGACCCAGCAGTGGGTTGGATTCAGGGAATCGCTGCATTTCCCCCCAGAAAAAAATGTTGTGGGTTTTGTATTTTAAGGTACTGAAGGATTTTTCCAGGGAAACTGAAAACCTGAAGGTGAGCTTTCAGTGCAGCTGCTTGCTCTGCAGCCTGAACAACGAGTCACTGGCCAGGGCTTGAGCTGGGTTTGACCCCCGAAGGAGAGAAGACATGGCTGGGGGGGGCCTGGCATCTGTGTCACCACCGGTCCTTGCCCTCCGCTGCTTGTCCCCACTGCAGACACCCTCCAGCTGTGCCCAGCTGCCCGCCAGAGCTGGGTTTGTCTGTCTGTCCCATGTGTGAGGTTTGCGCTGTGATGGGAGTTAAATGTTCCATGGCATGGAGATGCTGGAGGGTCACGGGTGTAATGGGGGAGCTGGGTATTGCCCCAGGGGGGGAGGTTGCCGTTGCCCCCCTCATCGTGCCTGCATGCTGGCAGCTCTGCTGGAAAATATTTTCCCCCTGAAACATCACTGGGGCTGAAATAGGTGTGAGCCAAAACCCTCTGAGGGATCCAGACCGGGGAGCAGTCAGTCCCGAGAGAGGTAAATGAGGCCCCTGAGCTCCTGGGGAGGGCACTAAGGGCACAAGAGTGGCTCAGAGTTGCTGTGCCAGCCCCAAGGGACCAGATCCCTGGTAAGCTGGTCCCCCAGGTCCAGTCACACCCAACCATGAAGGCGACGAAAGGGGTTAAATGTTAAACCCAAGAGCCACCCTTTTGTTGTCCTGGGAAAGGACCTGTTGCTAACCCTTAAATCTCCTCTCCTTGGGCAAGAGAGAGGCAGAGCTGCCAGAATCAGGCAGCAGTGGGCAGCCGGGGTTGCCTGATGCTGGAGGAGCAGGATGTGGCCGGCAGGCAGCCGAGAGAGGGGTGCCAGGTCCTGTGTGCCCCATCACCACAAGCTGCCACACTGCAGCAGCCTCAGAGATTTGGCTGAGCTCTCCTGCAGAGAGAGCGGGTGCTGCTTTTACAAGGATTAAATGAAGCCCAAAATGCATTTTTCCCTTTCCTTCGTTTTTTGGCATCTCTTGCAATGCCAAGGTGCCCCAAGGGCATCCACAGCACCCGGGCAGCGGGTGGCTGGGCTGCCTCAGGGACAGGCGACAGTGCGGGGAGGCCCTGCACCAGGCAGCTCGTGGCCAACTGCAGGCAGCAGGTTTTTAGGCAGGTTGACACCTCTCTGGAAAAGACCTTTCCAGGCCCCAGCAGCCCCAGGGATGCTGTTGCAGGTGGCTGTGGTGCCAGGTTGGGTGGCAGCCACCTGACAGCCCTAAATAACTCGCGCTCGGGTGGCCGTGTCCCCGAGCCGGGCGTCTGCACCTGGAGAAGGCAGGAGGGCAGCGCCTGGGCACGGGCACCGCTGGCACCCTGCACCGGCAGAGAGGGGCAGATGGTCTTGGAGTGATGCCTGGTGTTTTGGTGGCCACGGGGACGTTTTGGAGGAGCTACTCCCCATGACAGAGCCTGAATTGGGCTCTAGCCCCTGCCAGGCCCTGCCAGGAGCCGTGGCCCCTCTGCCTGCAGCCTGGCTGCTGCAGAGCACAGGCTGGTTTTGGGGGGGGACCCAGCCAGGGGCAAGGGGATCCCAGCAGGGCCCCTGCCTGACTCCCCCCTTTCTTTGCTGTATCTCCCCCCTCTCCCCTCCAAGTCTGGCTTGCTCTAAACCAGTGCTGCGGGATCAGCTGATGCTTTAATACTGGCCCTGACGACAGCTGGAGGATGCTGCTGCCTGCGGGGGCTTTGCTCTGTGTCATCCCCCCTCCCCATGACCAGTGGGGACCCTGGGGCTGCCCGGCTCTGGCTGGGAGGCACCAGGGGTGGGCAGCTGGCCAGTCCCCACTAGTTCAGTTAGCAAAGCGCTGGAAGGTATTTGGGGGTGGGGATGAGTCCGAGCGCAGCGGTTTGCACCCCTCCGGCTCTTCTGGGGTTGGGGGGCGGGCAGTGCCTGGGGGGCGGGGGTTTGTTGTAAGGGCTGTGTCATTTTTCGGTGGGTTTTCGCTCCTGGGGAAGGAGGAGGGGGGCGAAGGAGGTGGTGGGGGTCTTGCCCCCTGCCCTCCGCAGCGCTGGGGTCGGCCCCGGGTGCAAGGGGAGGCGGGCAGGGGAGGGCTGCCCGTCACCACCTCCCCCCCCCGCCTCCCTTCCCCTCCCCTCCCCTCCCCTCCCGGGGCTGGCGGCCAGCCGCGAAGTTGCGGCGAGGCGGGAGGACACACGTCCTGTCCTTCCACCGCCCCCGTGCCTCCCCCCGCGCCTCCAGCCCCGCAGCCCTCCCCGCCGCCGCCGGCTCCTCCCGGCCGTCCCGCCCGGGCAGCCCCTCCGGTCCCGGTGCGGGGCGGGGGGGGGGGGCGGAGATGGCTGCCGGGGCCCGGCGGCCACCGAGACACCTGCTGCCACCGGGCCCCCCCCCGTGCACACCCGCTCCGCTCCCTCCTTCCTCCGCTCCCGTCCCTGCCTCCAGCCGCCGCTGCAGAGCCGCCGCCGCCGCCTCCAAGGACGAGCCGGGACCGACGGCGGCCGCTGGACCCCCCCGCCAGCCGCGGCGGGGGCCGATCCTGCCCCCGGGGGCTGCCCCGGAGGAGGAGAGGGCTGGGGAGAGCCGAGCCCCCGGTGGGACGCGCAGCCCCGCCGGAGCCGCGGGGCATGTAGGCACCGAGCAGCGGCGGTCCCGTAAGTACCGGGCGGGCTGCGGGCAACCGGGGCCCCGACGGGCTCTGTCGCCGCCCCGGCACCGCCGCCAGTAACTTTTAGGGATGGGGTGGGGGGTTTTATTGGGGGAGGGGGGGTTGCCCTGGCCATTTCCCTCTGCCTCAGCATCCCCCCGCATCCCCATCCCCGAGAGCTCCCGCTCCCCGTCCCGGGCAGGGGATGGGAAGGAACCTTCCTGCTGGGTGCTGTGCTAGGGGTTTTTTTTGGGGGGGGGGTGGGAGGCAGGAAAAAGAGAGCAGACCTCCCTGGGTGCCACCAGCCCTGTGTCGTCCCCCCCCCCCCCCGCCACCTTGCGTAACCCAGCGGCAGGCAGGACACTTGGCGTTTATTTTTGGTTAATCCATATTCGACCGTTTTAAGCTGTGTTTCGGTGTGTGCGTGTGCGGGGCCATCGCCCTGGCCCGCAGCCCCCGGCCCGCAACTGTTGCTGTCGGAGGCGCGGGTGAGGAAGAGGAGGGTGCTGAGGAAGAGGAGGGTGCTGCTGGGTGGTGGCAGATGAAGGTTGAAAGGAGACGGTGCTTGCCGGGGGCTGTCAGCGCTTCTCCCTCCCGAGTCATCCCCCACTGCATGGGGGGAGGTTTTTCTGCTCTCCCTCCTTTTGGGGGGCTCCGTCGAGGTCTCATTGCTCCACAGGGGTGTCCCTTATCCGGGCAATGACAAGCCCTGGCACAACCCCGTGCCCTCCCTGGTGTCCCCCATCCTCCCTGCACGGCTCCCGCCAGGTTCGGGTTCGCTCTGTCCTTCCCATCCATCGGCAGCGGTTCCCCCTTCCCTGGCACAGGCTGTGCCTTCCCTGTGGGTTTGGGCTCGGAAGCTTTTTTTTGGGGGATAAGGTTTGTCTTTCTTGAGTGATATTTTGCATTTGGGGATTTTATTTCTCCCTTTCCTGAGGTCAAAATATCTGCATGAGCTCTCTCCCTCTCGGAGCAGGGAAGGGAGGGGTGGAGGGAGGGCAAAAAGGAGCTTGAAAATTAGGAGCAAACTTTCCCTGTTGCATTAAAATGACATTTCAGGGGGCGGTGGGAGGTAAGGGCTTGCTTGATACCTTTGGCAGGAGGTTTCTGTGAGTGTTTGGTGTATCAGGTGAAGCTGTGCCCAGCAAAGGGGTTAACCTGCTCAAAACCACCCCAAAGCAACAAAAACCAAGTGCGAAAGCCACTGAGCAGGTCTGGGGACATCCTTTGGTCCCTGGGGAGGCTGCTGGGAGGTGGCATCACCCTGCCCAGGCTCCCGGCTGGGGCCACCTTCCTCCTGCTCCAGGCTGGCCACCTGCCCTTTGCCTGGCTGGAAAAACCTCCCTTTTGGGAAAGCCTTTTCCCAAAGGAGAAATTCCGCAGTGCTTGCTACAAAAGGTTGAAAAATGTGGGGTTTTTTGAAGTCCATGGGGGCTTTGCCGTGTTGTGCTGAGCCCAAGAGCAGCCCTTGCTCTGGTGGTAGCGCAGGGACAAGCTCGGTTCCTCTTCTGCCTTCACATTCCTGCAATTTGCTTTCCCCACCCTCATCCCCCCAAAAAACCCCACATTTTCCTGCACCCTTCTAGCTCGCTCCTGGAGAAAACAGGCTTGAAGCGCACAGTCGGCTGGGCTGGAGGAGCTGACTGCTCTTTGCATCCTGAATCCGGCCATTTTGGAGCAGCCCTGGCTCCAACCTGCGCATGGAGCCCCTGCCAGCCCCGGGCTCGCTGGCCCTAAACCCCTCCATCCTCCTCCGCAGCCGCCAAGGGCTGTGGAGAGCAGCTTGGCTGCGGCCGGTGGCACCGGATTCCTGGGAAGGCTGGAAATCCATCCCCCTGGTTGTCTCGGCAATGGCTGAACGCTGTGGTGTGCCCGTGCCCACCTCCCCTCTGCCACTGCCATCGCACCCCGGCTGTGAGGGATGGGGATGCTTCCCACCTGCGGCTCAGTCCAGTGGGAAACCAGTTTGCTCAAACGTGCTTCCAGTTGAAGCTGGGAGCAGAGAAACCCCTTCGGCGGCAGTTCTTGTCATCACGGGAGGGGTTTGCTGGCCTGTGCTTGGATTACTGGGTGCTAGAAGAGGCTCCCGAGCATGGGGAAGAGCTGGGCTGAGGAAGAGGAGGCTAAGGGCCTGGGATGGGTGAGGCGTCAGGGCTGGCACGAGCAAATCTGATCAGTCACCATGAGGGCCCAGAGTATATTTAAACGTCCTTGAGGAGGGCTCAGACGGGCAGAGCTGCTGGGAGAGTGGCTCTGTTTGTTTTGGGTGGCGTGTTGCTCCCCTTCCTCTCTGCTCGGGTAGCTGATGCTGGATTCCCGATGAATTATTTATCACGGGACTAAAAATACTCGGGAATTCGCAGTGAGGAGAGGGCGGCGCGGGCCGCCCCGCCGCTGGGCTGGCCGTGCCGGAGTGTGGGATGCTGCCAGCATGGCATGACTCACCTGCCGCCCTCTCCGGCCAAGGGGCCCTGGCTGTGGCCATCGGTGTGGCGTCGTGGCTCCTGCGGCTCGGCCGGCTGCAATGTGGGGCAGTGGGGGAGATGCAGCCGGGCAGGGTGGACGCCTCTGGGTGCTGGTGGGTGCTAGAAGTGGATGATCCCATGCCAAAACCAATCTGGCCAAGAGAGATGCTGCCCGGTGAGCATCGGTGCCCGGCCAGTTGCCCAAGCTCTCCCGGTACCCACGGGGTGCAGGAGGGGTACATGGAGCTCATGTCCCCTGTCTCTCCAGAGGGGACAACCCTGGTGCTCAAATCCACACCATACAGCTCTTGCAGGGTGCTCAGGCAGTCGTTGGGTTTATTTCCTGTGTTTTCAGTCCAACACGCTGGCAGTTCTTTCGCAGTGTGCTGAGGGGCTGTCCATCACTGCGGCATGGAGGGGTGCTGGCTTGAGGGTCCCCCGAGCAGCCCAGACCCCAAAACCATCCAGGACTCACTGAGGGGCTCCTTTGGCTGTGCCGAGGACATGTTAAGCAACAGCAGCTTTTAATTGCAAGTGACATTTCCAAGCACCAGCTGGCATTTTGCTGCATGGAGCGACGCTGGTGTGTGGTTGGTGCCACCGTGGAGGGCTGCCTGTCCCCCTCCCCGCTGCCCAGCGTGGCACTGGGGCAATGGCCCTGGGGACAACGGGGCTCAGAGGGTCTCAGATGCCCCTGGCCACAGGTCTTGCCACAGGTTGGTTTTGCTGGTGGGCTCTAAGGAGGGCGTGAGCGCCAGCACGGGGGTTCATCACCATGAGCAGGGACGTGTGCCCTCACTCGGGGACTGTCACTGTGGGCTGGGCATGCGCAGTCAGTGGGGAATTGGGGACCTGGCACAGGGGATGTGCCCAAACACCCTGCCCAGAGCCTGGCTTTGGGGTGCAGCTGGCAGAGACGCAGTGCGGTGGGTGGCCCAGCCAGGTGGGCAGTGCCAGCGGGGAACATGCACCACGGGTAAAGGTGAGAAGGGGGAAAGCTGAAGGGTGGTGTCCAGGGGGGAAACTTGGAGAATAGGGCCCAGGAGGGCACTTTGGCTGGGATATGGGAAGCGGCAGTGAGGGGGCTGGGGCAGGGTGATGGGCCGGGGACAGGCAGGGGACCCGCTGCTCCGGTGACCATGTGGTTTGCAAAATCTCAACATGGGGGTTGCAGAGCTGAACCCTCCATCAAGGGCAAAGCCTTTAAGTATTGAAGGTGGCTGTCAGCTGTGGAGAGAGGCACCAGGGAGATGCCAGATCCTCCTGTCACCTCTCGCTGCTGTCCGTGTCCCTGGCCAAAGGGGCGACAAGGAGCATTGTAGCAGTGGTGGCTTTTGGAGAAGGGGTAGGGGTGGGAGGGCAATGGGACTGGGAGAGAATGTGGTGGTGGGATGGGGATGGGGTGGTGGTGGGAAGGGGGAACTGGCTAGCAAATGTTAGTGGTTGATGGTACTGGGGACAAGGGACATGGCACTGGGGTGTATGGTGGGTGGTGGGTATGACCCTGTGGTCATCCCTCCACCATGTCCAGCCTCCAAAGGACAAGGGTCCCCCTCTCTCCCCGGGGTCAAGCCACTCTGGTGCTGCCCAGGGTGGTGGGGAGGGCTGGGGCGAGCAGGGCCGGGGGTCTTGGCAGGCAGCTGGATACGAGGGGCTGTGTCCCATCCTGGCAGGGACGCGGTGGTGGACATGGGCAGAGCGCCGGTGCACGCTCTGCTACTGTCGATGGTGCTGGGCTGCTCGGCTGCCTTCACGGACCTGCTGCTGCCGGGCCCCGAGGAGCCAGTGGTCAACGTGGCTGTGGTGTTTGGGGGCACATCCTACCCCCTGCACATCCGCTCCCGCCTGAGTCCCCAGAGCTTCCTGGACATGCCCCTGGAGATCCACCCCATCACCGTCATCGTCAACAACACCAACCCCAGCACCCTCCTCACCCAGATCTGCAACATCCTCGCCAGCCACAAGATCCACGGTATCGTCTTCGAGGACAACGTTGGCACGGAGGCCGTGGCTCAGATCCTTGACTTCATCTCCTCCCAGACCCAGGTCCCTGTCATCAGCATCAGCGGGGGGTCTGCCGTGGTCCTGACCCCAAAGGTGAGGCACTCACTTATTTCCAGGGAGGGTGGGAGAAATGAGAGATTACTAGAGAGGAGTAGACATGGGATATGAAATGCTGGAGGGCAGAGGAGCTGCTGAGCTGCCGCGTGGGGGCTCATGGGCAGGAATCCGCAGTGGCTGCAGCAGCGTGGCTGACCAGGGCAGTGGGACATGGAGGGGACTTCAAGGAGGGTCCCTGTTGATGGGACATGGAAGAGGACTTCAGTGCCCTGTGGAGGGACCTTCCCTGGTGTCCTGCTTCCCGTCCCCTCCAGGCTGTGCCCACCATGGGGTGCCGGGGTCGTGGTGTCGGGGCTGGCAGGGCAGCAGCAGCAGGATTGGCACGTCCCCATCTTCCTCCCTCCCCGCCCTGCCAGGGCCAGATCCAGCCCTGAAATGGCCGAGCAGGCAGCGTAGAGAAGCCTCGCTCAGCTGTGGCAGCGATCTCAGGTGCACCACAGGCCAAAACAGGATTTTTGGCCTCTCTGCTCCTTGCTGGCATCACACTGTCACTGTCACTGTCGCTGTCACTGTCACCTGCCTGTCGGGAAGCACTGGTGGCTGGGACAGCTGGAGCCAGGCTGGAGGGTGCTGGGTGGGCGACGATGAGCTGCGGCAAGGCTCCCAGGGAGGAGATTTGGATTATCTCCTCCTGGCTGCTCGTCTCACCCTGCCCAGCCTGGGCACCGGGGGTGTCCTGGTGCTGGCACCTTCCCACAGCAGCAGCCCTGGGAGGGAAACCCTGCTGCACCTTGGGGCACTGCTTTCATGCTCTGCTTGCCCAGCGGTTTTGGGGTCTAAACTCCCTGGATGGCACCTCAGCAGGCCTGCCTGCACTGACCAGTGCTCCCAGACCACCCTGAGCTGCTGCTCACAGTGGGTGGGTGGCAGTGGATGCAGTGGGCTCAAGTGGGTGCAAGGGGCTGAGGTGGGTGCAGAGGGGTCAGGTGGAGCCCCAAGCAACCAAAAAATAGCAATGGCTTTGCTGTAGTTTGGGTGTTTTTCTGCAACTTTCTCCCGGGGTTGGGTATTTCAGGGGCAGTGGAGGGACCTGTCTGAAGGCTCAACCTCCTCCTCTGCCTCCCATGGGTCCAAGGTCCCCGGCAGCTCCTGCTCCCTGTCTGGGACTCCCTGGGGTTCACCCCTCAGGCCAGACCACTAGCCTCATTGGAAAAACTGCTTCTCTGGAGGTGGAGGGGCCCTGGGTGGAAAAACCCTGCTGCCTGCACGCGACCTTCTGCAAATGCCAGTCACTGAATCATTTAAGACAGAATCAGATCAATTAAGGTTTGCTAATGAGAGGCCAGATGGCCAGGGAGGTGGGGCGGGAGGGAAGGAGCCGTACGGGCTCCGGCAGCAGGTAGCGAGTCGGAGCTGGGATGGTATTTATGCTCCTAGCAGAGCCCTTGCCCCCTTCCTCTCCTGGTTTAAGGAGAAATTGTTCGTCTCCTTCGGAGGGTGGATGAATTTTTGATCAACAAGCTGAGAAACGGAGGAGAGGCTGCAGGGCTTGACCTTTTGCATGGGATGAGGTTCCTTGGAGACCACCGGTGGATCAGTCCCTTTTTGGGTGTCTTCAGCCCATGGACCACACCAGTTCATGGCTCCCTTGAACCCTTCATGATGGCAAATTCAAGGTGGTTTGCAGGGGTACAACAGCCCCGGACCATGGTGCTGGAGCAGTCCCTGACCCCTTCTCCTCCTGCAGGAGCCCGGCTCAGCTTTTCTGCAGTTGGGTGTCTCCATCGAGCAGCAAATCCAGGTGCTCTTCAAGGTGCTGGAGGAATACGACTGGGGCTCCTTTGCCGTCATCACCAGCCTCTACCCGGGCTACAACATCTTCCTGGACGTCATCCGCTCCTTCACTGACGCCAGCTACTTTGGCTGGGAGCTGCAGGAGGTGCTCACCTTTGAGATGAGCCAGGAGCAAAGCAGCTCCAGGATGCAGCGGCTTTTGCGGCAGATCGATGCACAGGTCCTCATCGTCTACTGTTCACGAGAGGAGGCTGAGTACCTCTTCACCATGGCGGAGCAAGCTGGCCTCGTGGGGCCGGGCTACGTCTGGATCGTGCCCAGCCTGGCAGTGGGCAACATGGAGGTGCCACCTGCCTCCTTCCCCGTCGGCCTCATCAGCGTGGTGACGGAGAGCTGGAAGTTGAGCCTGCGGCAGAAGGTGCGGGATGGGGTGGCCATCATTGCCATGGGGGCGGCCAGCTTCTTCCGGGCCCACGGCTACCTCCCGGAGGTGGGACGGGACTGCCAGGCCCCCACTGGAGCCACCACAGCCAACACCAGCTTCTACCGGTGAGACTTAGGGACCCAGTGGGATGGGTGTGAAATGGGGGGGGATGGGGAAACAGCGAAGGGTCAGGGGAGGAGGAGGATGGAGCTGGCAGGCAAAGGGGATGATGCTCGCTGTGAGCTGCAGCTGGTGATCCATGCCTCTTGGCTGGGTTTCTCCTGGAACATCCCCCCAGAGCAGCCCTTGCCTTTTCCCATGCTTCTCTGTGACCCAGGACCCACGGGGGTCTCAGAGGGGGTTCACAGCTCTGCTTTGCAGCGCAGACATGGTACCTCGGGGCTGCTGTAGCTGTCTGCGCATCCTCAACCCTGCAGTGGTCCATCCTAGGTGCCTCCTTGCTGGCAGCGCTTTCTCCAGCCCTTTTGGAGGTGCTAAACCTGGTTCCCAGCTCTAAGCCCCACGTCTCTCCATGGGACCCGTGACAGACAGCTGGAGCTGGAGGGGAAGGAGGAGGACGAGGAGGACAAGGAGCAGGGGGAGGAGGAGGAGGGGGAGCAGAGCTGTACAAGGCTGGGCTGTACAGCCCGGGGCTTACGGGTGCTGTGTCCCACCAGGCACCTCCTCAATGTGACATGGGAGCACAGGGACTTCTCCTTCAATGAAGGTGGCTACCTGGTTAGGCCCACCATGGTGGTGATCTCGCTCAACCAGCACCGGCTCTGGGAGATGGTAGGAGCCGCGGACCCCCTGGGATGGGCACACCGAGAGGGGGTGGCTGGGAAGGGTGAGCCTGGGGCTTGACTGGGGTTCCACCCTAAGGCAGGTTGTCCCATGCAAAACCCATGGCTGGTACCAAAAGTACCCATGGTGGCATGGTGGGGCTTTGCAGCAATGCCAGGCACCAAAGATCTTGCCAAGAACTGGGGGTTTTTCCCTGCAGTTTGGCTGAAAATTTCCAAAAGAGGCAAAAATGCAGCTGCCCACCTCTGGAGAACAGCAGCCAAACATCTAGACCTGAAACAACGGCACAGAGGGGTTTTTTTTTCTAGTTTAAAAGTATTTTGGGTGAAGTTTGGAGAGGTTTGTGATTACCCAAGCCTGGTGTTTGGAGCCCAGGAGAAAACACCTTGCCCTGTGGGCGGTGGGTTCATGGGGAAAGGGATGCTGAGATGGCTCTCGCCATGGCTGAGCTTCAGCGTAACAATGCTCCTGGAGAATCAAGCCCCAAGGTGTGAGGAGGGTGGACACAGGACCCCATGTGACCCCCAGAGCCCCTCACTGGGGTGACAGTGCATTCTCCCTTGGGGGCAGGTGGGCAAGTGGGAGAAAGGCATCATCCACATGAAGTACCCGGTGTGGCCCCGCTACGGCTCCTTCCTGCAGCCTGTGGCCGATAACCGCCACCTGACGGTGGCCACACTGGAGGAGAGACCCTTTGTCATCGTGGAGAACACGGACCCCAGCACCGGGGTCTGCGTGCGCAACACCGTGCCCTGTCGCAAGCAAACCAACTCCTCCCAGAGGTGAGCAGTGAGGATGGAGCTCGGCAATTTTGGCCACCTCTCCCCGGACACGTGGTGTCCAGGAGGCACCAGGGTGCTCAGAGCATCTTTGGTTGCTCCAACCCATTTTTCCCGGTGTGGTTTCAGTGGTGATGGCCTCGCAGATCCCTACACCAAGCTGTGCTGCAAGGGCTTCTGCATTGACATCCTGAAGAAGCTGGCCAAGGTGGTGAAGTTCTCCTATGACCTCTACCTCGTGACCAACGGCAAACACGGCAAGATTGTCCGTGGGGTCTGGAACGGCATGATTGGTGAGGTAGGGGTGGGCATGGCTCGGACCCCACCTTCGGCCCTCCCCGGGGCACTACTCGCTCGGGCCATGCCCTGAGCTGGGACTTTCCTGATGGAGATGGGGTCAGGATGTCTGTGGTGGGACTCTGGGCAGGGGACAGCTTGGCATGAGCTTATGGGCAAGGCTTTGTGGAGAAAGGGGAGGGAGTCAGCTGAACATTTACAGCCCCACAGCTGGTTGTGTTTGTGTCACTGGTCATTTAAGAAGCTAATATTTATTTAAAAAAAAAGACAACTGTTAGGGTTGGAAATGCTGGAGATGAGGAAATGCTGGAGATGAGGAAATGCCTGGGGAAGGTGGCCTGGGTCCCTCTGCCTGTCCATCTGCCCATCCCGAGACCATCTGCCCCTTCCCCAGGTGTACTACAAGCGCGCGGACATGGCCATCGGCTCCCTCACCATCAACGAGGAGCGCTCTGAGATTGTGGACTTCTCCGTGCCCTTCGTGGAGACGGGCATCAGCGTCATGGTGGCCAGGAGCAACGGCACTGTCTCCCCGTCTGCCTTCCTGGGTGAGCTGTGTGTCTCTCCATCCGTCTGTCTGTCAGTTCATCCCATGCTGGTGACAAATGCAAATTAGAAATATTGTTCAGTTTTAATAACTTTCCAGAAAAAAAAAGCCTAAGTCATAAGGGAAGGAGATTGTGCTGCTGGCTTTGGGGCTTCCTCCTCCCCTCGCCTGAATAATCCTTTTATTACAGAGACAGAGGCTGGGATCGGGTGTTTCCTCCTCTTCATTACTTGTGTGGAGGAGGGAGAACGGGGATGCGGGGGGAGGCAAGGTGGGGATTTGCCAACTCTGAGCTCTGCTCTGGGGACCCCTTCTCTGCCACCACCACCAGAGCCCGTGGTTAAGCCAGGTGTAGGAAACCGCCAGTGCTAAAAGTTTTATTTAATGAGTTTTAAAAAAGCATAGCTGTAGCCTAGGAAGGGGAGGAGACTGGCCAAGGTCGTCAGGAAATTCAGCCTGAGCGCTCAGGCAGGGCTTGAGGCTCTCGGCAAGGGCACAAAGACAGCGTCCCGGCTCGGCTGGAGCCAGGCTCCCATGCGGGGAGGATGCGGGTGGGCGCGGGGGCCAGGGGTGCCATGCGGTGTGGGACACAGCCAGCCTGGGCACATCTTCCCCCTCCTGTCCCCTCCATACCATGGGGCCCCCTCTGCCCACCCCCCCAAAGCAGGGGTCACCTTCACCAGCCTGGTCCGTGGTCCCTGTGCCTCCCACCTCATGCGCTAATGAGCCGCATCCCCATCAGGGGAGGCCTCTCCTCCCTGACAGCGAAGGACGCGCTGACAAATGGACCTCGGCAGCCGCACATTGAGGGCTCAGATGCATCCCCACCGCTCCCACCTCCCCATCCCAGCTCATTCCAGGCAGGCAAGGGCTCGCTGCCCACTCCCAGCTCCTGGGGGGCTCTCCCAGGGGCTGAGGGGGGCTGAGGGGTCCCACAGCCGGTGCAGGCATGGTCCCATGGCCAGAGCCATCACAGGGGACAACGCGTGATCCCATGGGAAACTCTCCTGCCGATGACCCTGGAGATGGGCAGCATCTCATTAGCATCTCCCCGTTGATAAAAGCCTGATTTTGTTTAGGCAGGGAAGCGTGGCTGCATCCCCCTGTCTCACAGCAGCCTCCTTCCCTCCTGATTCCCCGTGGATCTGCTCAGCCGCGGTGCTGCCAGCCCCCGTCTCCTCTCTGAGGAGGGGCACTATTCACGAGGATGAGTTCTGTCCCATAGGGGAGGTCTCTTGGGAGTCCCCAGGGGGACATGGGGTATCCGGGGGGGGCTGATAGAGTCCCACTTGCCTTGCAGAGCCTTACAGCCCAGCCGTGTGGGTCATGATGTTTGTGATGTGCCTCACCGTGGTGGCTGTCACTGTCTTCGTGTTTGAGTATTTCAGCCCCGTTGGCTACAACCAGAACCTCACCAGTGGCAAGAGTGAGTTGGGGGAGGCGGGAGCTGGGCGGGGGGGGACACGTCCCCAGCCGGCTAACAGCTGTCCCCTCTGTCCCCTGTCCCTGCAGGGCCGGGAGGTCCCTCCTTCACCATCGGCAAGTCGGTGTGGCTGCTGTGGGCTCTGGTCTTTAACAACTCGGTGCCCATTGAGAACCCCAAGGGCACCACCAGCAAGATCATGGTGCTCATCTGGGCCTTCTTCGCCGTCATCTTCCTCGCCAGCTACACCGCCAACCTAGCCGCCTTCATGATCCAGGAGCAGTACATCGACACCGTGTCGGGGCTGAGCGACAGGAAGGTGGGGCTGACGATTGCATTGGGCTTCCTAAAAAATAATAAGGTTTTTTGGGTGGGGAGAACTTGGGAGAGCTGCACATCACTGCCAGCTGGCTGGGCATGGGTGGGTGGATGGAGGGCTGGCTGTGGGGAGGGGGGACATGTCAGAGGACATGTCAGGGGACATGGACGCCACGTGATGCCACTCCCTGGGGCTCCCCATTGCAGTTTCAGAAGCCACAGGAGCAGTACCCCCCCTTCCGCTTCGGCACCGTCCCCAATGGCAGCACCGAGAGGAACATCCGCAGCAACTACCCTGACATGCACACTCACATGGTGAAGTACAACCAGCGCTCCGTGGAGGACGCCCTCACCAGCCTCAAAATGGGGTACGGCTCCCCCAAATGGGGTACAGCTCCCAGAGCTGGGGTACAGCTCCTCCAAATGGAATACAGGACCCTCAAATGAACTACAGCTCCCTGGGATGGGGTACAGTGCCTCCCAGATGGGGTAGGGCTTCCCCAACTGGGGTACATCCCCCCCTCAAATGAGATATGGGCTCCCCAGGCTGGGTACAGCTCTCCCAGATGGGGTGTGACTCTGACCAGGTTCCCTGCATGTGGTATGGGCCCTCTCAAACAGGGTACCACCTCCTGCAGATGGGGTACAGCTTCATACAGCTCCCCCCAAAAGGGATGCACTCCCCCCTAAATGGGGTATGGCTCCCCCAAATGGGATAGAGTCTCCCCAGGTTGAGTACTTCCCCGCCAAGTGGGGTTATAGCTCTCCAAGACGAGGCAGAGACTGCCAAAGAGGACACAACCCCCTCCAGATGGGCTATAGCTATCCAAAAGGGGTAGAGCTCCTCCAAAAGAGGTACAGCCCCCTCAAAAAGGGCTACCAGCCTTGCCCTCACCCTCCCTCCCGTTGGTGGGGCAGGAAGCTGGATGCCTTCATCTACGATGCAGCGGTGCTCAACTACATGGCAGGCAAGGATGAGGGCTGCAAGCTGGTGACCATTGGCAGCGGGAAGGTGTTTGCCACCACAGGCTACGGCATCGCCCTGCAGAAGGACTCGCGTTGGAAGCGGGCCATCGACCTGGCCCTGCTCCAGTTCCTGGGAGATGGTGGGTGCTCGTACGAGCTTCTTGTTAGCCCTGTCCCCATCCTCACCCCACCCCTGCCCTGCAAATTAACTCAGGGACCAGGGCTTTGGTCCCCAGACCCGGTGCAGCCTCCATGGCCCCTTGCAGGATGTCACTGAGAAGCTTCTCCACCAGCTCCTTTCAGGGGACATTAAATCCAGCAGCATCTCTCCAGCTGGGCACTGGGGGGTCATTCCTTCTGCAGTTCCTCCTCTTCCTACAGGCTGTAAAATCCTGGAGGTGGCCATGCACAAAATATGAGGGTCGGGAGGAGAAGCCTGGGAGGGGGACAGTGAGCACGGCTGGCTGGCATGTGGGTGGGGGACAGAGACAGGAGAGGGCCCTGGAGAAGGACAAGGGACTGGTGGGATGCTCAGGCCAAGGGCAGCGGCAAGGACTAGGTGGTAAAAGCTCCAGAAGCTTTGGGGTGGCTTTCTCCTCCAGCCATGGTGGGGTGGGGATGGGCAGGGGCTGTTCTCGGGGAGGTGATGCCCACGGGGGGCATTTTTACCCCGCCCCACCACTGTGCATGTTTGGCCTCAGGTGAGACCCAGAAGCTGGAGACAGTTTGGCTGTCAGGGATCTGCCAGAATGAGAAGAACGAGGTGATGAGCAGCAAACTGGACATTGACAACATGGCTGGGGTTTTCTACATGCTGCTGGTGGCCATGGGGCTGAGCCTGCTGGTCTTCGCCTGGGAGCACCTCGTCTACTGGAAGCTGCGTCACTCTGTCCCCAAGTCCCACAAGCTTGACTTCCTCCTGGCCATCAGCAGGGTGAGTGATGCTGCCAGGGACTCTTGAGGGGCCCAAATGTCCTCCCAGAGTGTCAGGGGGATGGGCACAGCCTGGTGAGCATTGTCCCTTTGATCTGCACGGGAAGGACTGGAGATGTTCATACTGATGTGAACACACGGTTGGGGAGAAAACCCAGGTTTTGGAGAATGGGCTCAGCCCTGGGAATGCCCCTGCATCTATATTAGCACCTCTGGGGAAAGAGGTGATGGAGGATGGTGTCACCCACGCTGGCAGTGCTGGGGATGCTGGGGAGGGGACATCGGTGCCGTCAAGTCATCCCAGCCTCAGCAGCATCATCTCAGCTCGGCAGGGCAAGTTCATGGGTGCAGGACCCCAGTGATCCTGCTGATGGTGCGGGACCCCCCCATTTCTCTTCGCAGGGCATCTACAGCTGCTTCAGTGGGGTGCAGACCCTGGCGAGCCCCGGGCGGGCACCCACACCCGATGTCACTGCCAGCTCGGCCCAGGCCAACGTGCTGAAGATGCTGCAGGCGGCCAAGGAGATGGTGACAACGGCCAGTGTGGGCGGCTCGCTGGAACAGGCCACCCGCACCATCGAGGACTGGAGCAGCCACAGCGAGCGCCTCCAGACCACCTTCTCCCTGAGGACACCCCAGCTCGTGGTACAGAACAGCACCGGTGCCCACCGGGCCCCCTCCTCTGGCCTGGCCCCCCCTGAGAAGCTGGGGAGAGCCTACGCTCCCAAGGGTGCTCCTCTGGGGCTGCCGCTGCCCCAGCCCATCCCCGTGGACTCCCGGCTGCCTGGGGAGGAAAAGTGGAGAGGGGCGAACGAGCATGTCCCCCGCCTCCTCCACCCCCTGAAGTTTCGGGGTGGTTGTGTGGGGGATGAAGCCCTCCCAGGTTTCCCCCACCTCCTGGTGAAGACCTCCCTGGGGAGGGATTTTGGGGAGCAGGTGCTGGTAGGGAATCATGTTGGGCCTCCCCTTCCGCCCCCCACATCCCCCAGGGACCTCCCGCCGCCGGACATCTACAGGGAGCACAAGCGGCCGGCGGGGCGGGGGGACCGGCTGCAAAACACCCCCCTGCTCCAGGGGGACGGGGGACACAGGGGCTCGGGGACGCTGCCCCGGCTGCTCTCGGCGGCGGAGAAGAGGCGGGAGGCGGGCAGCCCCTTTCTGCCTCCATCCTGCTCTCGCGGAGCCTTCCCCAAAGCCACCAGGACTTGCAGAGCCAGGGGCGAGCCAGCCTGGCCCGAGGCTGCGGTGATGGAGCGGGAGAAGCCGAGCTGGCGGGCGAGCTCGGCCAAGGCTCTCGGGGAGCGGGGTGAGAAGCGGCGTCCTGCGGCGCTGCAGCGCTGTGGTGCTCCCCACCCGCCTGCCCGCACCGATGTGCCCGACCTCTTCCCCGAAGCTGAGGCTGGCTACAGCTGCGGTCCCCGCTGCCCCCAGCCCACTGGCCGGCTGGCACCACGCTCGCCCATGGCCAGGCTGCCATCCTACCGCGAGGCTTGCCGGCAACACCTCCGTGCCACCGCCACCGTGCCAGCGTGCACGCCGTACGCCTGCATGAACTCCTACACCAACCTACCCCTCCACCTGGGGCACCTGTCACAGGGGTCCCTGCCACCTCGGGAGCACCCTGGGGTGCCGGTGGGCTGTGGCAGGGGGGCTGGGCGCTGGCATATTGGCTGCAGAGACTGTGGGAGGCGCGGGGAGCCGGCCTTGATGCGGGTGGTGGGGATGGAGAGGAAGGACCCTCCGGTGGCCCACGAGGTGACGAGTCCCTGCGCCGGCGGGTCTTGGCGGCGGGTCTCCAGCCTGGAGTCGGAGGTGTGACGGGGGGGACGGGGGGGGTGTCTGCACCCCTCTGCCTGCCCTTGGCCCAGGTGTCCCCATGGGCTGGCCAGCAGCTCCTGGCCGGGCTCCAGCCTCCCGGGGTCCTGCACCACCGGCAGCGGGATGCTCCAAGCGCCTCGGCAGGTCCCGTGTGCTCAGGGGGGGGTCGGAGGAGCCTGGTGGGGGCTGGTGGGTGCTGGATTGGGCTCTCCCCGCAGGCAGGGCTGGCATCGGGGACGCCAAACTCATTGCTGCCATGTTGCCATCACGTTTTGGTTTCATTCAAGGGACTCAAAACACCATGTCCAGGTCATTAAAGAGACATTTTCAACTGACTGGGGACCCTTCTTCCATCCTCCGGTGATGAGCCCGGGGCTGCCCTTGGCTTTACCTGCTGTCAGGGGGCTGCTTGTGCTCCCGTGCACCCCCTACCTGCTCACAGCCCTTTACTGCTGAACCCCAGCACAGGCTCGGCGGCAGCCAAGCAAAGGAAAATGGGAACTCATTAAACTGCGCTGAGGGATAATTACTTAGGAGCCATCAGCCTGTGCTGAGGCTGGAGCCGAGCACTGAAGCCAGAGTTACTGCACCCCGCTTGGATTTTGGGGTGCTGAACAGGGATGGCGGTGAGCTCGGGGCAGTGAGGGATGCTCCCATGGCTGCAAACCAGCAGGGAGCTGTGGCACGGCAGCCCCGGGAAGGTGTGCCGCGGGGGAGTGAGAAAGGGAAAAAAATTCCTCCCACCTTCTCAGGGCTGATGGAGCCATAAATCAGGTGCGATAGATGAGCTGGGTTTAATTCTTCTCTTGATGTACATGTCTAACACAGCCCTTTCCCTGTTGGGCTGGCAGGGGCGTGGGCAGGGGTGGCCGTGAGTTACAGGCAGCACTGGGCAGGGGAGAGGGTTTTTGGGGAGCGGGAGCCGAGGCCACCAGGGCCCAGGACAGTGGCCACCACTTTGCTGGGTGATATCAGCCCCATCCCGGGGTAGTGCCGGGATTATGCAGGGAGATGCTAACCACTCCCGGCTGGTTCAGCAGCACCTCCCTGGATGAACATCCCCCCCAGAAGCTGCTCTAAAGATCCATTTATTTATTTATTTATTTATTCCTATTTAAAAGCAGCCGTTGGGGTTGCTAGCAGGCACCAAGCAGCCAGGGATGATGGCAGGGGCTGCTCTGGGACACCCAGCCCTGTCCCAGGGACGGCTGCAAAGACCCGGGGAGGTCAGGAAGGGCCCACCCACGTGTGGCCACATTGGCAATGTCTGTCCATCCATCTGTCTGTCAATCCATCCACCCATCTGTCTGGGGTTATATCCAGCCAGCTCCCCCCCATCCCCCCAGCCTGGCTGCCATCACACGCCGATGCTGGCGCTTTAATTCCCTTTACTTATTTATCATCGCAATTGTCTCTTAATTGCTTTGGCAGCCCTGCTGAAGCCTCCTGGTGAGGGAGGAAGGTGCTGGTATATAAATAAGGGCTGTAAATAAACCCGGTTGGAGGCAAGGGGAGCCTTGCCGGGCTGCCCCAGGAGATGGTACCCATTTGCCTGGGGCAGCGCTCCCCGGCTGGGTACCCTGGATGCCTCTGGGGGTGACAGGCAGGTCCCCAGGAGGCTCCAATGTGCCCTGAGGAGATTTCCCACAAATTGTGGCTTTCTGGCCTGAGGAAGCCGGCACACACAGCTGAACCTTCAGGGTCGGGAGCCAGGGTTGGGGCTCTGAGAACAAAAGAGAGCAGAAAAGGTGAAAAAAAAAATATCAAAAATTCCCATGTTTTAAATGAATTAGTGATGTCCCCAGTGACTCAGCAGAGGCCAAATGGATTTGTTTCATGTTTTATTGAAGGGTTTTGCTGTGGGAGGCTGAGGGCAGTGAGGGACAGGGGAAATGGGGGTGCCATGGGTGCCCCCAGGGGGACGTGGCCCCAAGAATGGGTGTCAGCACCTGGTGTATGGCTGGTGTCATCCTGGATATCCCATGTGGGTGCCCAGCACCCAGGTCCCCACTGTGGTGGTGGCATTTGCATATCATCTTTATATGCTAACTGGGATGGGAAAGCACTGGTTTTCTCCTATTCCTGGTGCCAGACGCTACCCTGGAGAGGAGCAGAATGGGGCACGGGGGAAGGGGCAGCCCAGAGTGGCTGGGAGCTGCGTGACCCTCCCCGGACCAAGGAAGGGCTGAGCTGCTCCTGCAGGATCCCCTGGCCCTGGGGTGCACCAGGGACAGATCTGCAGGGAAGCAGCAGCCTGGAAGCACCCTCTGACTGGGCTTTCCAAAGCAGGGGTTGGGTAGTTTAGTGCTTAACAGCCGCTGAGGGATATTATTTCTTTTTGGTGAAATTGTCTAATCAATCACTTTTTAATTCAGCCAGCTCTGGCACCCGTGCCGCCCTGGGACGCTGCGGGCTGCCATTTATGTGCAAAGAGAAATACGGCCGGCTCACTGCTGGCCACCTGCCTGCCGGCTCGGCCCCGCTGGGGAGGCAGGCAGTGCCCCCCCGGACAATGGCCTCTCCCAGTGCCCACCCCCTGCCTCTGCCGGCTCTGCCATCGCCATGGCACATATTATTTTCACTGTTCCCATCACTCGGCATTGCGAGATCCATCCTGCTGAGGAAAGGGGGAACAAGGCAGGCCAGGGCGGCTCAGCCACGGGGAAGGTTTCCAGTGCCAAGGTGCTGCTATGGGGAGATGGTGGCTTGGGTCAAGGCACGGAGAGCTGGTTAATCATAAACCAGAAAAGGTACAGGGCTGGGAAAGTGATGGTGTGGGTGTGGGGACAGCAGCGTGTTGCCATGCCGATGCCCAAGGATGCTCGAGGGAGCAGCATGTGCAGCTGCCCCCCGCCAGGGCAACGCCACAGCACGAAACCTCCCCGGGGTCCCTTGGCCCTCACAGCCAGGGCACAACACGGCCAGCGCCCGTCTGTCCAAACCCATGTGGGGAAAGGCCAGTGAGCACCTTCCCCCAAACCTTTAAACAGCTCAACCCCCCCAAGAGACACACTGCTCCTTGGCGATGTTCAAGCCTTGCCTAAACCTGCCTCTCAGGATCAAGGTTTTTATTTTTCTTTCCCTGGCCATTGCTCTTCGAAGTGCTGCAAAAGACCAAATCCATCCCCGATGCCAGTTTGTTCTCAGATTTACGGCCCAAGCCCCAAAATCCTCCGCTGCTTGTGAGGTCCTTCGAGAGAATCACAGCAGAAAGTGTTTATTTCCATCATAAAGATCTGTTTTAATATTTTAACATAAATCAAGCTGCGCTTTATGGCGATAATAAATTTGTTGGCAGAAACTGCCTTTGCAGCCTGAGGCGGCGGAGCAATTCAATTTGTTTGGTTTTAAGTGTAAAGAGCCGTAATTGAGAAGGGGAAAGTACAGATGTTTTAATTGAGTTTGCAGCTACCGCCCAGAGTTGCAGGAGGCTAATAGAGAAGAAGAGGTGAGGGTCTCCATTAGCCTCTCCGCTTGCCATTTCTCCTTGGCCTGCAGCCCCATCAGTCACAGCCATCCCCTCCAGGAATAGCTGCTCAGTGCACACACGAGAGGAGGAAAGGGGTGGAAAAAGAAGCCAGACTAAACCAGATGTATAATGTGCATTTTATCGGTTTTAATCCCATTTTTTGAAAACTAATTACAGTCAGGACAAGCATCACGTGAGAATCTGTAATAATGAAGTGTTAGTGTTGATAATGGCCAAATAAAAATAGACTCATTCGTGATGGGCGAGAGGAGGGAGCTCCTGCCCTGCACCGAGCCAGGGACACCCAGCGTCCCCCCGGCCAGTGCTCCGCTGAGCCGTCCCCTTCCCACTTTCTCCACTAATTTTTAAGGCATTGCTGTCATGTTTTATATGAAAAATGTTCTCTCTACTGTAGAGCTTCTTTCTGTTAATCACCCCGATTCCTCAGACAGATTTGTTTTGCTGCTGTGCAAGGACAGCGGGTGTCTGGGAGTTTGTGGTTATTTATTTAAGAAGCACTCGTGCTCCTCGGGGACCAGAGTCCTTCTCGGTAAGGTACCCCAGCAAAGCCTGGGGCCAGGACATGAGCCCTCACCGTGCCACGGCCTCCGAAACCTGGATGGAAGCAGCTCTTAGAAGTCACTGCCAGAGCATGCCAAGGAGAGACAGGCGCCCTGGCCAGGGAGGAGAAGGCACATCTTTAAGTGTAAGAGATGGCAGGAGAGGGTGTGCCAGGCTGGGCTCCCTGCCTGCTCCCACCCCAGGCAAGGCAGGCAGGAGGGTACCCTGCCTGAAACAGGCAGGAAGGGAAGGAGACCGAGGGCAGCCCTAAGAGGGGAAGGGAGGAGGAGAGGAGATGAACTAACAGTGAACAGCCCCATTCACTGCCTGGCAATGAGATGTGAAGGCAAGAGATTGAAATGGGCACTTGAAGGGAGGGAGGCTGAGCCAAGTGCCTTGCAAAGCACGGGCAGCCAGCGCCGTAGGAAAGGCCTCAGCCCCCTCCATAAACCCTCACCTGTGCACTTGTGCACAGGAACAGCCCTCGCCGCCTCTCCAGCTTCCCAAAGGCTCATCAGCATTAAATTCCTTCCTCCGGCTCTGCCCAGCTCCCCGCTGCCTCGCAGGTGGCTCCAAGCTCTGCTGCCCCATGAATTTGTCCTTCAACCCACCTTTTCCTGAGACACCAGCACCAGCTACCTGCCACATCAGCTTCCCCAGAGCACTTGGGGATGTTTAAACTCACCAGCGAAGGCTGCCAATGCCTGTTTAGGATCAAGCTGGAGAGGAGGCAAAGTCCCCCCCGGATCCTCTCCAAGCAGCTTCGCAAGGACACGCTGGCAGTGCTCAGGCTCGAGAGGTGCAGGGTTTTGCTTTAAAAGCCATGAAGTGTTTTTATACAGCTCCAGGTACTTGCATATTCCCCCGGGAGGAGCACTTCAGGTCATATGGAGACCAGAAAGTCCTACTTGAAAACAGAGCTTGATTAAAAAGAGCTGCAGTTCAAAGCTTGCTTTAGTGAGCGGTGACACTTAATACTGCAGCAAGTGCAGAGGGCAAGAGGATCTAACAGAAGTGACATGCACCTGGCTTTGAACTTGCTTTAATAAGGGGGTTTAAAATATTTCAGGTGAAAACTTTTAAAGTTCTTCCTTTTGTTAGAAAACCCATGATCTTTGCCCAAGGGCCCCAGAGCACAGGACCCAGTGCTGTTTGTCACCGTGTGGTGTTAGAGTGACCCCCAGAAGCCTCAGAAGCAGAGACTCACCCAGAGCATTGGCCACCCAAGGAAACAGGCAGCCCAATTCTCAGATAAGCTGAGCAGGACCAGCCCAAAGCCCACCATAACCCTGTGCAGAAAGAGAAAAGGGAGGGGATTCAAGCCCAGTTCCAGCAGGGTTCCAGTTTTCGCTCCGCCGCAGCGCTCGGGAGCTCTGCTCCTGCAGGCAGGCAGGGCCGAGCCAGGGCACCGCCGCTTCCTCCTGGCACCAGCCCATTCCCTTGAGTTAACACCCACCTTGTTTCAAGGCTCATTACCCAGCGCAGGAGGCTGGAAATGCATCAGTGTGCACAGCCAGAGCTCTTGCCGGCCTCCCGCGTGTGGGGACTGGGTAATTAGCAGCTCCCCAGCCCACACCAATCCTGACCACTGGAGTCAGGGTCTGGCTGTTGTACCAACCCCGTGCGAAGGTGGGAAAGGGAGAAGGGCTCTGCCAGCTGCATGCAGGAGCCGAGGGAGGCAAGGCTGCAGTTTCCTTTCCAGGGGCCAAGAGCTGTGTCTCTGCATGCATAGGGGCATTGCTCTGTCCGGCTGGGGCTGCCACAGCACAGGAACAGGATGAGAAGTATGAATGTAAACTCCTGGGCTGGAGAAATCCAGCTCTAAGCAAAAGATCCCAGGCAATCCACGGTGCACAAACAGGTTAATGCCTCTAGAAAAAGAAAATGTAACAGAGCACAAAATTATTTTCCTCTGAATTAGGTCTATTCCCACCCTATTTTCTTCCCTCAGCTGGCACAGGAGGTTGGTTTGAAGGGGTCTCAGCAGAGAGAAGAGACTCAGTTCTCCCAAACTCCTGCCAGATTCTGCACAGCACGTCCCTGCCTGTGGGAGAAGGGACATTTAGCCAATTAGTGTAGTGAGCAGCCAAGGCTGTCTGCTCTCCTGTGTGCAGAGACCTGCAGCACACAGAGGGCCACTGTAGGGACAGAGAAAGTGCTGCTCCAACAGAGCTGAAGGCTGAAATGGCTGGACACTGGTTAATCGTGCAGGCTGCCAAGGGCTCAGCCCCATGGCTTTGGATAGCAGGTCTGAGAACCAGGATTGTAACAAGGCTGAATCCACTCCATCCACACCCAAAAGGGAGTGAAGAAAGTCTGTGTCCAGGTCTAACCTGTGCCACCAAGCTGACGGCCTGGAAATTTCCCTTCATACTGCCTCTCCCCCACTCCACAGTCCCAGAGTGGGAGCTGAAATGCTGAAGTCTCAGGAGCCCAGGAGGGAGCATGCTGCTACCCCCACATCAGAGTTTTGACTCGCTCAGGACAATGTTTGCAGTCACAAACACAAAGCAAGAAAAGCCCCATATGAGCACGAACACAATCCAGAAGGTGTGCCGGAAAGGGGAGAGGTGCTTGTTAACCGTCCCGCTGCCGAAAACCAGCTGAGTGTCCTTCCGACTGCAGTACGCGAGGAAAGCCGGAATGAGATACTGGATCCCGTTGCCAGCGTAGGCTCCCGTGATCCCCACCAAGGACTCCAGATCGTGGGTGCAAAAAGCCACCAGCACTGGGGGAATCAGTGTGATGGCAGGAAAGACAATCCTATCCACCACCCATGGGTAGGTCCCCCCTTCTCTGTGGAAAAGGGTCTTCCAGTTGTTGCGCAGGGTCACTGCGATGATGGGGAAGTTGGTGCTGATGGTGAAGACGGGGAAGAGGCCCAGGAAGTAACGAATGAAGGCAACGCTGATGATCTTGCAGTTGGTGAAGTTGAGCGTGTACATGTCCATGAGGGTGTCATTGCGGAAGCAGTAAATGGCAGTGAAGGACAGGAGGCTGTAGAAAGCCAGGATCAGGATGTAATCAAGCAGCACGAGCTTGTTGACATGCTTCTTCTTGGAGATGGGTGTGATGAGGGACGGCAGGGAGTGCTGGCACATGAAGGAGTAGACGCACACCCCAAAGAGATTGCGGATGCCCGACAGCTGGGCCATGGACGGGTGACCTTCAGCTTGGCCTCTGCTGATGCGGATAAGGGCCAGAATAATCATGAGGATGAAAGCTGGAGAAAGAGAAGGTTTCAGGTCAAGTCCAGGTCTGCACTCCCCACGACCCTCCTCCCATCGGCACCAGCAGGCTTGGCACCAGCGCTCTCTCCTGCTCCACAACTCCTTGTCTCTGGGGAAGGTGGCACATCAAAGGCAAGGCGCACAGGAATTAATCACGACTTGCTTTTGGCGCTAGTCAGCAGATACGGGAATGGGCTCGGGACTGCCTTTGGCAGGCATCTCCCTCCAGTCTCCTTCCTGCAGGGACTCACCCTCCCACCCCGATAGCAAACGGTTGCTGTGGGCCCTTCAGAAGCGTAACGCTAACACGGCTGGCTGAGCCCATCGCCCTCAAGGGTCTCAGTCCATGGATGCCTCTGCCACGCATCTTGGCTAATTATCATCATTTAAAAATGGCTTAGAGATGTTTGAGCTTTGACCTCTAAAGGAAGAAATGATTAAACCTGGCTGCAGTCAACCCTAGTAATATTCCTATACAGTTGCAACTGGACCGATGTTTCCAAGACCTCACCTACACACACAGGCAGATGCAGGGGAGCAGCAGCTACTACCAAGCTTTCCTGTCCCTGTGATCTGTCGGGCATGATAGAGCAAGAACTAGCCAGCCATTTCCCAGGCAGGAGGAACAGGCTGTCTGTAGTTAATCCCAGGGTGGAGAAGCCAGTCTGGAAGGGACTAAAGCAGTACTGAAAGACTGCTATTAAAATTTATCACTTCTAGGCACAAAGTCTGCTTGTCTACCCTTCACTTATGTCAGGGAAAAGCCTAACAACATTTTACAAAGCTTATCACAAAAAGCAATGCGCTATGGACAAAAATGAATTGAAGAGATTGGGCTAATGCCCTTATTTACTCTGCTGGTGGAAATCTGAGCCAGAAGCAGTTACTGCTAGGCTGTTATTCCTAGCATGGCACATAAAACCAGCAGAAAACTAATTCTGGTGTCACAGAAATCACATCAACCTGGGAAAGATGATCATCAGCTGCTGGAGTTAACAAGGAACAGGGGAAAAAAAACCTGCCTGGCAGGGCAGCAAGCAGCAAGATTTACAGTCTGGTGCTGGCAGTAGATGGGCCACTGTGGCTTGCACAGAACTGTCTCCTGCACTGGTTTGAGGCATCGGAGCAGAGCCATGAGTTATCAGGTAATGAAAAAAAATAACAAAATGCTGAGACTACTACTATGGACAACTTTGAATATCATAAATATAAATACAGAGGAATTAAACAGAGCGGTGCACAGCCGTGTGGCCAAGCCCACAGGAGGCTGGCCACCGGCGCTGTGAGCCGGGCAGGCTCGCAGTGGGGTGACAAGGATGCTGGCTTGCTCTGTGCCCAGCACTGCTCCGCCTGACACAGGCTGGAGGTGGGAAACCCGGCCAGGGTCGGGACCAGGAAAGGTACTTACAGACCAGTTAGTGAGCGCTGCCTCTTCTGTTCCCAGTGAGACCAGATTAACCTTAACTGAACATTGCCTCCCGCACACCCCCGGCACTCTCCGAAATCCAGTTTCTCCTCTCACAGCAATGCTCCTTTTCCTCCTGCAGCAAACACCAGCTTCGTGCTGAGCCCTTACCAAGTCACACACTGCATTTCATCTCGTGCTGCCTCAGGAATCCTCTTGCTTCCGACTGTTTCCCAGTGACACGGCAAGTCTAACAGCTCTCCACGACCACTGGACTGATGGCAGCAGATCCATTCCTTCACAGCACCACGGGGGCCAGGGCACTTTGGGAGTGCCAGGCTCTATTTACCCCAAGAGCAGTCACAGAAGGATACAGAAAGCAACAGCTCATTGCTCTGGGGGTGTGCAGTTCCCCTCATCTTCACTCAAGCCAGTAAGTGAGGGGCACTGTAAACACAGGTACAGTTGTTGTGCCTCCCCCATTGCTCCCCGGGAGGGGAGATGCTTGCCAGCCATATATGCTACAGCAAGATAGCTGGAAAGAGCTGTGTTCCAGGTGGTGTGACATTGGCTGCGCTCCCCGGGGCTGCACAGGCTACAAGGAAGAGGAGAAGGTGCCCTGAGCAACAAGACAAACCAGGTTTGGCAGCTCTGGAAATACGTTGAGACTGTTCCTTCCCTTCTCGCCTGGGAGAGGGGGTCAGCCTCTACAGCCCAATCCTGAGCTGGTCCTGTACCTGGACTAGGTGTAACTGCAGAAGGCTTGCACCTCTTCCCCTGCACCTAGACAGTAAATCTCCACCTGCTCTGCTCAGCAGAGTAAGGAGTGACCTATTTCCCTCCCCCAGACTCACCCGCACCGTTGGCTCAAAGCCCTGCTTTCTGCACCAGCGCTAACAGGACCAGTTCAGGGGAACTTCCAGGCTGGCACCCCATCCTCAGAGCATCGCTCCAGTTAGAGACCCATAGGCTCTCCTCTGCCCCAACATGTGCTTTCCTGGCAGGGAGCAGTGAAGGAACAGAATTCCTGTGGATTCCCTAAATGATGGATAGAAGTCTTTGGTTTAAGCAGCTAGAATTTATAACCTTTGTTTATCCTGAAATGCTTCTTTCAGAAATTAAATGTATTAAAGTTACGAGGAGTGATGATCCAATTAGCACTGTTTCCAGCAAGGCAAGCTGTGCTGCCCCTGCCCCAGCACGGCTGCTCTGCAGACGCACGATCCTTGAGAGAAGTGGTGCTGGGCAAACTGCAAACTTCCCCTGCACAATTCCAGTCCCAGAGCAGACAACAGCAGCCCTGCCCCGATGGTTGTGTTTTCTCTCAGTCCCTGCGGCTGAAGAGTCTCTCACTCCTGGAACCAGAGAGCTAAAACATTTGCATGCCAGATTCATCTGTCTGTCTGTGGGAAGAGGCAAACCCAAAAATGAAACTCAAACCTAGTTATGCTGGATGATAAATCAAGATGAAGAGAAGATGACAGGCTCTGACTGACATGCAGTTTTGAGCAGACAAGAGGCAGCACAGATCCTCAGGCACACACAAAGCTCCTACTTGCATCCTCCTCTACCTAGGACAGCAGGCTGAAGGCAAAGTCACACCACACTATTTAAAGTCACCTACAGTGGCCACATCAACTGTCCATCAGTGTTCCTTCACCACAAGGACCCTGGCAAAGTCAGACATGGGTTCATAAAAAAACCCTTGATCTGTTCTTCTACACGCAGGACAGAGGATATAAGCAACATGCTCCAGGGATGAAACACCTTCAGATTCTCTGACCAACAGCACCCTGAGCCACAAAGCCAGGTGGGCAGCAATGCTACCATGGATTGTTAGTACATTATGTGAAAACTTTGTTTTAAGCCTTGTTTTATACAAGTGCTTAAAACACAATCAAGGGTTTTGCTTGTCCTGATTTTTCAACAGTGTCAGACCCACTCCAAACCCACACCCCGCAGATAAGCTTGGCAGTCAGCAAGGCACAGAGGACACCTCTTGTCTCATCGTCTCTCTTCTAGATGTTTGAGCATCATTTTTACTGAAGGATGTAAGTGTGGCTGTGGAAAAAAATAAAGAGGGGGTATGCCATAGAGGAAAAGTTGTGATGAATCTCGTCACAACTGTCAAACTGCCTCCCCTACAGACGCCTCCTCTCACTCTTTGAGGAGCAAACACTGAGCCTTCTCAAAGCAGACCCTGCAGACAGCTACTGCTGCCTGTCCTGCTCGACTCAGGAGATGTTGATTCAGATAGGGCAGCTCTGCTATGGTCCTTGCAGGTGAGAGAAGGATGAATATGGATGAGCACACATCCAAATAAGAGAACTTTGGGAAATATGAGAGTCTGGGGATATTAAAAAATAAATTTTTGTGAACTTTGATAGAAGCATAACAGACCTGCAGAGGAGCAGTGAAGCCATTCTAAGTTTAAGGATTGTTTTGCGGAGTCAGAGCAAACACCTTTGTAAATAAAAATTACTGGTTTGTACATGAGCTTCATCTCTCTGTAGAAAGGCTATTGCAGAAAAAAAAGTCATCCAAGGCTAAACCATGTTTTTTCCTTCATCACAGTAGGTTCCTGGAAGATGAACTGATGCTCAGAATGAGTTTCTGTCTTAACCCTCCCTTGCATCCCTGGCAAGACATGACGTTTTTGAGATGTTTCACCTGGTGCCCCACTTCTGTCTCTCTATTGGCATGTGGAAAATAACAGAGAAGATCTTGAACTGAGCCACACTGGGAAACAGGAAGGAGAGAGAGATGCTCTGCCATGTAATTCAGAAAGAGGTGGCTTGGCAAGGGGGAAGCAAACTCAGAAGTGAGGTTCTGCAGACCCGTGACATTGGATAACCTCTGTGACCGCAGGAAGGAGGGCTAAAGACAGATGTTGCCTCCCAGGTTCAACAGTGAACTTCAACCTCCAAAGCACTGGTCCCAGTTAAACAAGGATGATTTTAGTGGCTTTAGAAAGCATGGGGACAGACAGCCACAAACTGGGGATGAGTCAAAGCCTTACTGGGGGAAAAAAATGGAACAGAACAAAGGTTACATGGCAACCACCAGTACGTTGAGTCAGAAAGGTAAAGTCAGAGGGAAGAACAATCTTGCACACCCATTCACCACAGCTCTCCAACTCTGTCCCTACTCTCATTCCTCCTTCCATAAGGAAAGCCTGGTGAGAACATCACTGTACCCACCTGCCACCCCCCTCCCAGGGGTCCGGAGAGGCAGTGGCGTACAGGCACACCACCCTGCAGAGCGGCCCACGCCTGGCTGCTCCCCTACCCTCAGCCACAGCCATTTGTTTAAGCAGGCGCCATGTTGTGCTGCTGACACATTTGCGGCAGGGCCATCCGTCACCGCTGGCTGACGGTGTGACAGAGCTTTCTTGTCGAAGCGGAGAATCAATATGCCAGGAAATAATGATAATGAATCACCCTTTCACAACGCATGCCACTTGCTTCCCTTTTCATACATTAGGTGGCATGATGGATTCCAAGAGGAGCATGTTTTCATGAGCTTCCTGAGCCCATTCTCTTTGGAAGGAAGAAGCTCTCTCCCCACCTTAACCTTGACCCTGGTCCTCCATCAAGCCAAAACACAGCAGGCCACTCAAAGCGAGGAACGGATCTCATTCAGTTTGGTAAGCGGTTCTTTCAGGAGAAAGGGCCTAAAAGAGCATCTCCTCTGTACATACTGAACAGCACAGCATCATGTCAAGACAGTCCTACCTTCTGCATCCCTACCCAACACTAGTGATGTCTGCTTCACTACTGGGGTCTTTCTAGGATGCTGGTGCCCCCCCTCAGAGCCAGCTGCCTTCCATCAGTGTTTTGGGGCAGTTTAAGAGCTCACTGCAACTCTGGAACTGCCAGGCATTATGGATGCTGTGGCATTTAAAGTATTAAAGCATGGTTGGAGTTCACCATGCTGGCAGAACAAAGCATCTGAAATTAAGACATTGATTCTTAAATTTAAAACTCAGTTACCCAGTTTTTCCTGCAGAAGCTATATCCTGTCACTTGTTCATGACTTCCAGCTCTCTGTAAACTCCAGAGCAGCAATCGATAAATTTCTCCAGCCTTCAGAGGAGGTTTCCATATGAAATGACAGTAAAGACATAACATGAAAACCAGGTTTGCTCCATCAGATGTGGGAGCTGGAGTAGTTAAGGATCAGATTTGGCAATGACAGAGCCTAAAACGCCGTCTCTAGGAAGATGAAGGATTTATGAATGCAAAGACTGTGGGGCAGGAAGATGTATATGTTCACAGAAGACAGTAATTCTCTGGAGAGAGATGTCAGAAGAAGAGGAGGAAAATTACTTCCCAGAAGAAAGGTATGAACAAGAGTTGTGGGACATCAGTGTGGCTCCCTCCTCTAACAGAGAGCAGGGACTTGCAGGGACAGTGTTACCCTCCCTGCCCCAATGCCTAAGGCAGGGTTTACAAGGCAGGGGACTGTTGCTTATACAGCAGGGGAATCAGCCACATGTTGAGCACGTTAAGATCACAGAAGTGTGATGCAGCTTACCAGGAGGGCAAGAAAAAGCGTCTCAGGCACCTCCACTCTCCCTGCCATCTCACCCACTGCCAGGTTTGGCTAGCTCCTGCTGCAACTGCCTCAGACACTACTGCTGCCCTGGCCTTGGGCTGTTTCGTTCACAAAGGGAAACTATTAAAAAGTACCACCAGGACTTTTTGGCTGTCAAAAGCAGTTCAGCAGGGCTTCTCTGCTGTAAAGGCATCATTTCCCTGCTTTTCTTCATCGTCAGGGGCAGGGTTTGCTACACAATAACCGAAATTTATAAGTAGCTTCCCCTACCATGGTAACAACTCCGGCTGTGAAACCGGTGGAGCTGCCCCCTCGCAGTCCACATCAGCTGGTCTCCACAGACATCTGCACACCAGCAACAGTTCACAGGGTGAAAAACGGCTCTGCACTCCAGTGTTTTATCACGGATGCTTTATCTCAACATATGGGAAGGAAAGAGCAGCCAGCGAGGCTTGTTTGCTTCTGGTGGAAGATTACCCGTGTAGTTTATTGTCCTCTCTCCTCCGGTCACCTCCGGCAGAAGCACCATAAAGCCTCTGCAACTGGGACTCGGCTCTGAGCTCTGCTGTTGACTTGGTCTATTAGCTTTGACAGTCACTTCTCTCTCCATGTGAGAATTTACTCTTCTGTGAGAAGGGAATAACACGCACGTTGGTGTTACCATGAGCCTGAGCTAGGGCTGTACACGCTTTGGAAAGCACTAGGTGCAGAGCGCCTCTGTCCCATGAAATCCAAGTGCTCTGCAGCCTGAGCCACACCTTCCCCATCCTGCTTTGGGCCCTACCCAGCAAAGTTTTTATCATCTTGTTCCAACAACACACACTCTGAACAGAGAGCAGCTTTGCGTGCCACACACCCACTCTGAAAACCTGTGCGGGCATCATCATCAGGACCCTTTTGCAGGGCTGAACATTACATGTCCTTACATTTTCAGCTCCCCTCCTCCAGCTCTCAGACCCATCAGTTCGTCTCCTGCTGCCTGGATAAAGTGCTCTTTTCAGGAACGTCAACTCCTCAGGCAGGATCTCAGTGGTCCTGTCCAGCACCGCATGTCACTCTCCATCTGCATCCGAAGCTAACAAGGCTCTTTCACTCACACAGGCACTGCTTCACCCCACTGCCCCCCACAAACAGCACTGAAACGAGCTCCTCAGCTGACAACTCTAAAAGCAGGCATGACAGAAGCACAGCCTTTTAACTAACTCTTCATAAATATATTCACTCCTTAGTGAATTATTTACCCTGGGCTCTGGCAGCAGGTTTCTCTGCTCCAAAAGGGATGCGAGAACATGAAGTCGCTTTGTTGAAGAAGCTTATCTGAATGAACATGCAACAGCATCCTGATTTACAGTTCAATTCCCTCTTCCTTGCCACTCCCATGTGCCCTGCTCTGTGAAAGGAAAGGGACAGAGATTGAACTGGTCCCTCCTTAAGGTGTTTGCAGAAAGCTCCATTTCTGACACGGAAAAGAGGCCACCTTGAGGAATGTAGACACTGCCAGACAAATCTCTCTGCAGGAGACTGGAAACGGAGGACTTCAGATAATTGTCACCCCCTCCTATATCAGCCTCCTCTATAATTCTCAGTCTGTGCAGCTGAAAGGACACAGCAGAGTGACTCCGGGTTTCTGCACTGAATCAACTCCAGCATGGCTGGTTAAGCCTGCTAAGGATGGCAGCGACAGTTACTGCAGCAGCTGAAACCTGCTCAAAGTGAGATGGTCTGAGACCAGTTCTCTCCAGAGAAGTGCTGGGGAGTCTTGTAAAGAGCAGGGTTCTGGGGGAGAGAGCAGAACTACCAGAGAAATTAGTAGATATTGAAGGTCAGCCTCACCAGCATGCTCTGGAGAGCCCTTTCCAAGTTTCTTCCCTAGAAGCCTTCTACCAAGTATCCTGGAAGGGGACGGGACAGAGAAAGAGATTTTCACAGACTTTCTTGCTGTTCTTGTCCATTTTCCCCTCCATCTTACTGGCCAGGGGAAAGAGCTAGGGGAGAGATTTTATTTCTGGACATATAATTGTGAGATCATAGTTTGGGCAGGGTTGGGAATGCTCTGTCTCAAGGATCGCAGCTGCTTCAGCAGATGTGGTATGATCTGACTGTGCTACAGGGAGACAGAACTGAGCCTGCAACAACCAAACCCAGAAGTTCATTCCTCTATAAAATGTCTCTTTATTAAAATACAATATTTTCTAATAACTACAATACAGCATCAGGAGCAGCACATAGAGCAAATGTCCCACATGGGAGACATTTGCCAGAGACTATTCAATAACAGCAGTGATAATCATGCTACCAATGTCTTTAAAGCCAACAGTCCTCACCTATAGAGCTGGGCAGCTCAGGCTGTAACAGGCTGCAATTAATCGGGTTAGCTGCTTAATACACAATAGCCCGATGTTTGCTGCTGAGCTCCACCAAGCCCTGTCCTTTTGTTATCTTTCCTAATCCATGTCCTTTCCTGTGACGCTGCTAGACAGTTATTATCCAATATTATCCAATAATAAAGAGGTAGGGCTGTGTCCCAGCGAGCTGTGTCCTCTGCTTTGAGAAGTGCATTGGACTTGTCTGGCTCAGTCCCTTTTGCTGTGCCATGCCCTCCGGCAGCTCGCCCCAACACCACCCACTTGATCAGGATCAGAGAAAGGAGGGGAAAAAAAACCAGCTAGATATTCAAGTCTCTTTAGGGAGCAATCCATCGCCACCACAGATTTAAACCCTCCAGGAAAAAAGAGCCTGAAGTCCAAAGAGCAGAACTGAAAATACCAACAGCTCTAATTTACTGATGGCTTAGTTGGTTTAGCCTTCTGCAGGAGACACCCTGTTCCAAGAGGAGTCTGTTGTAAGAGACCTGGAAACAGGCTTTGAAACTGGTAAAGGACTTGGGCTAATAACAGTGCTACAGTTTTGCGAGGCTGAGGCGGAAGGGAGCTGAAAGGAAGGAATTACAGTTTGGGGAGGGAACCCTCCTCACCCCAAGGGGACGATTCATGCCTACCTGGTCAACCAGTCTGGGCCCTGTCTCTGCTCTTAATAGCATTGCTCAAGAGTTGGGTGAGCCAGCAAGGTTTTATCCCTAACTCAATCCACTGTAAGCACTATTACCAGGATATAAACCAAGTGATTTTTCCCAACTAGCCCTTTCTTCCAGGGAAGCACATCAGACAGGCTCCCTGTCACGCCCCTTAGGGTGCCTGTGCTCAGTCCCCCAAGGCAGTTCAGGCCCAAGCAGAAGAGGGCTGACAAAGCAGCCAGAGGAGCTTTTACGGTTGGGAAAGGGACGAGAGCTGGTGTAGGCAAAGCCTTACACACCTGCCAGCTCTGAGAGAACAGAGATCTCTAAGCACAGATAAGGCCAGCAGTTCAAGCACCAACTGCTGCACTGAATTTAACCACTGGCACTCACCCATGCGAGGTGGCAATCAGTTCTGCAGCCAAGTGTGTAAGCTGTTACTCTTCAGAAGAGTGCCAACAGCTCGATGCCTCTGGAAGCCCTCTCTCTGCCACCAGCCCCACTCCACCTGGAGATGCAGATCCACCCTCTGTGCTCCTATCAGTCCTGACAGGGAAACGTCTCGCCATGCCAGTCTTGTTTCCAGATGAGCTCTCCGTGTTCAGCAGGCCCAGACAGCAAGAGCCCATCTGTCTGGGCTCTCTAGCCGTACAGCACTTGGGCTTGCAAGCTCCTCCTTCAACTTTCTCCTTTTAGAGACTTCAGAGGTGACTGTCCTGGCTAGTCCCTTACCCTGGGAGGAAAAACACAGCCAGATGAACACAGCCAGATGATCCCTGCCGCTGCATCTCCACATTCTTTGAACTGATCCATTTTTAATTTCCAGTTCAGATCTCAGTGTTTAAGACTGTATTTTTCAGAGACAGAATGAAATTTTTTTTGTCCATGAGGTGTGGAAAGAGACCGCTGAAGGCTTTGTTAGCTGATGTGCTGCTTGCAATGAGCACAAGGCTCTGGAAAGAGGCTAGTGACATTTGATTATCACTTAGATCAGGAGAAAGAGGGAAAGCAACTTTCAAAGGCAAGGCTGACACTGTTACAGACACCAGCAGAAGTGACCTTCACACACAGCTAGCTCTCCCTGCTGCCAAGAACCATCCTCTCAGCCACTGTCATCTGAATCACCAGTACACCTGGGGCAGAGCAGCTTTACATCAGCCATGGTTGCTCTGAAATCCAGGGGCTTTTCACCAGGGTGGAGAAAAGGGTGTACAGTGGGTCCCGAAGTAGGCACGTTGCAAAGCCTGTACTGACCTCTCAGCTCAAGTATGCTTGATTTTTTCGAATCATGATGAAAGCATGGGTCAGCTTCCCATCCACATCAGGCCAGCAGGCACAAGTAAGCTGAATAAGCCACTGTCCGTGTGGGAAGTTTTTACCCAGCACAGCAAACAGGCAGGCTGGCAGCTCCAGTGTTGAGCTCTGCCGTGCAGAGTGCTCTGCAGAAGAACCACCTTCAGCACCACATGGCTAAAACCAACTAAAGGGAGATGAAGAAAAGGCACAGATCATAGCGGGACAGAGAATCCATATCTGGCCATTGGCATTCAGGCAGGAAAAGTTTAGGAGACCACAAAACACCAGCCAAGACCATTCTTCAGGTTCTAAGCTCTCTATGCACCAACAAAAGACCAACCCGTGTTTAACTCACAGCCCTGCTTCTGGAGGAGGGGACACCAGTGACGTGAGGACATGGGAGAAGCCACGGGAGAATCTCAGCAGTTCGGGGTCCATCCTTACTCCAGAATCTGCAGCAAGAGCTTTTCTCTGTTCCCTGCATTACATGGCTGTTTGATAAATTGTCTTTCCTAATAAATCTATCCCTCATTGTACACATACGGAATCCGTTGCTCTAAGTAGCCACGGAGGTGCTGTCAGGGTCATTAAATATCATTATCTGGGGCAGCTGTTCCCCAGCACGCTGAAGCAGGAATCAATCAGGCTAAAGCATGAATTTCCCCTATACTTCTCCAAACACTGTCTTTGTCCCTTTCCATCAAGTGATGAAAAAGAGTTCTGCCTCTACGCCAAGGCTTAGCAATCCTCATACTGGAAGGAGCAGGCTAAAGTGAAACCAATAGCAGATCAGGCAGGTGTCAGGTTGTCAGAGGCAGGATGAGGTCTGACTGATGTCTTTACCAGGGAAGAGGAGGCAGGGCGATTGGAAACAGGCCAGTGAGCTGAGCAGAGACTACTCTTTTTTTTTTTTAAAAAAACCCCAACCCAACAACTTCCTTTAATAGCCCTTAATGAGATAACCTCTTTCTCTGAAGAATATGGGGTGTCTCAAACCTTTCATGTGCTCAGACAACAAAAGGGAAAAACAGACATTCAGGATTTTCACACCATCTGAGGTCAGGATTTGTTAACTCAAGCTGTTCAACATCTGAGACTTGAGGGCTTAAAATCCAGCCTCATTTTCCTGGGTCACAACTGCTTAACCCCATCTCAGATGTTCTCTAGAACAGAGGATCTCTACTCCTCTGCAGTGACTGCCAGCGCTTCCAAACAGGATCACACTTTGAACTCACAGAAAAGGGATGATACCCAACTGAAATCAGGTCAAGTGTACGTGTGCGGTGGGAAGTAGTCTGAGAAGCAGCTTTTCTTCCTATTCCAGGTCAGTGATAGGTATAAACAGAGCTGATTCTGTGCTTCAATGGTCTAGACCCATGAACCAGGAGACTGCTGACCTGCAGAAATGCTGCTGTAACACCCTGTCAGCCCTGAACGTCAGTTACTCTGTCTAGGTTACACAAAACAAGACAAACCTGAACACAAACACCCCTCTCAGCCTTTAAGGGCATGTGCACATACAAGCCAGATGTGAGGCAGCTGCATCTTTGCATGACAAAGACTGCAAAAAAAAGAAGTAGCAATGGCTTATTTCCTTTAAGGGAATTATCTGTCATCCCAAAAGATCTTGGCAATGAGATTTTGGAGAGAAATCATGAGAGTGGGGCTTCCCAAGGACAACACATATTGGTTTGGGGGTTTCCAATGTAGCACAACCTACACTAAAGCAAGACCCAGGAAAAAAAAATGCTAACAGATGATAAAACTAAGGGTGGAACACCCAACAGAAGTGCCTTTTGTTCTCCAGTTGAAACAAAGATTGTTCAGTCTGTTGTACATATGCTGAAAGAATGAAAAACTTACTGCTGAACAGCAACTGCTGGGTATCACAGTTAGCCCCCACACAGGAGACTCTTCCAAATCCCTTCTGCCTCTCACACAAACCAGATTAAAACTTTGTCTACCAGCTCACATGTGATTGAAAACAATTTGTTTTGTTTTAATCAGAAATTTCATTCTAGAAAAAAAATCGTTTTCCTCAGAGATTTATCAGGCCTGGACAATCCTCCTCAAAGAGGTTGTTCTGACAAGCACTTGCTTCTGAACAAGAGTATCTTGCCAAAGAGATGCATCAGTAGTGTAACTCGGGTTCCATCTGTGGTAAAGAGGTGGCCAAGACTCACCTATCCATCTCATGAGGGAGGTCATGATTTGAAGATACTTGGTCTTCTGCACATTGAAGAAGGTGAAAGGACCCAGGAGGAGAGTGAATGCTGCCTGGAAGGACAACAAAAACACACATAAGGTTAAAAATCAGAAATTCTGCTAGTAAGATGAATTTATCAGTAAAGCAGAGCTTGCCTGGAAAGTTCACCTCCAGACATGTCTGTGGTGGTGCTTTCTTTGTTGCTTAATTTTACAGCTAAGTTGGCTGAGACACAGGGGGTCAAGCAAGCTGCTTCGTATCAGAGAACATGCCTCGGGCAGAAGTAGTGCACAGGATCCTCTTGGCTCTCAGCCGCTTGCTATCACTGCCACAGCACTGATACACTTCAGTAAAAGCTCTCAGTGAAGCTTTATGGAACATTAAATATTAAACTGTGGCCTCTTTGTCCAAGTACATGCTCAGTTTAGGTCTGAATAGCAATAGCTGTGACCAGTCTGGACGCATTAACATTGATGGGGTAGCTTTGGGGTATCCCAGGCTCAATAGCAATGGAGCCAGCTCTGCCCGGAACATTTTTTTTCCCATGCTCTAAGTTGCTTGTTTTACAGCTGAAAACTATAGCACAATAGTTAAGGTGGTGACTTGGAAGCTGAAAACCTGTGCAAAATAAGGAAGAAAAAAGAAATCAAAGAGATACTCATAAGAAAGAACTTTATTCAGTGTGGAAATTAAAGGTACTGTCAATGAAGATGGATCTTTCTTCACTGCCCTCCTAGATGTGCATTAAGAGACCAGTGTTGCTTGGCAAATTAAACTGGGGTATGCTGCTATACCGGTCTGCTGCATCTCTTTCAGCTGGGTTGCAAAATATATCCAACAAAGCTGAAAATTAGGACTACACAGCTTCCCATGCGAGTTATTTCCAGCAGGGCACACAAGGCAACCACACCGTCAGCCCAGGCCAGAGGAGCGGTGCAGCACCATCACCTCTGCCCAGACACCGAGCGGCACTCGAGCCCTGCCTACTCTAGACAGAAGAGGAAAGGCCTTACTGCAGGAAGACAACAGACCTTGACTGAGGTCTGGACGTGAACTGAGAGAAGCTACTTGTGACAGGGAGACAAAACGGCTGTTACAGAAGAGAGCCCTGCCTGTCATCCATAGGATGGCGCAGGCTAGCAATATACTAACAGGTCCAAAAGCTGTAAGCAAGCAGTATCTAGAGAGCCACAGCACACACGGTACAGATGTGTTGAGCAACCCAAAGGGATTTTAGAGACAAATACTCAACATTAATATTTACACATTGCTCTTTTCCATGACTTCTTAAAGCAGTTCTGAAGAAAGGTGTCACCAGAAGGGAAGAACTGGGACTCAAAAGGGCAAGCTGCAGAGCCTCAAGGTCTCTGTCGACCTCAACAGAGTCAGTGACAGAACAGAATCCAAGCTATTTTAAGACTAGTACAACCCCAAGAAACCTTTTTTGAGACAGTTCAGAATATCTGCAAGGCAAATTGGAAATGCCTCGCATCACAAGTGTTCTCAGACAATCAAAGTAAACCCAGAAGGGGATCAGAGGAGAAAACCCTTGGTTTCACACACCGCTTGGTGAAGACATATTCTGATCTGAGGCCATCATTTACACTAAGTCTTATTTTTTTTCTGTTTGAAAAAAAAAAAAAGAAAAAGGTACAGAAAGCATGCACAGAATTCAGATTTATGAAGCGATTGAGGATCCTTGGAGGAAACACTGAAATCACACAGAATACAACACAGGCATAACTGACAAGACTAAGAGCTAAAACAACCTTAACAGTTAAGATACTTCCAGTTTTAACACAGAAGCAAGCCAGCCAGTTAGAAGTCTTTTTTTACTCTTTTCCCTCTTATTCCTTTCTTCTAATCAGGAGCTTAACTCCAGTCTCCTGCCCCTCTCCAGACTGCCACTCTGACCTAGGATAGTGCACAAACCCCAAAGGACTAGATAATCTTTAGACTAAAGAGTGACGTAGGTCAAGGACCTAGAGCAAACCAAAGCAGACACCAACTTTCTCACTGGAAATTATTCTCGAGTTTGTGACTAATCTCTTTCAACCTCCTCTCCCAAAACACACACTGCTCAACACAGCCTCCCTTCAAATCATGTTGATAGCTCATGCGTCAGAAGGAGCTGAAACAAAGAGACGGACGAAGGATGGTGATAATTAAGGAACAGGTGTCTTCTGCAAATTAGAATGCACCAGAACCAATCGGCAAAACAGCCCCTCAAACCGTTGCAAGGATTGACACAGGATCACTGAGCACGGAAGCAGCTGGGTCTGAAACCCAGATTTGTCTCTGGCACCGAGGAAAGGGCTGTGTTAAGGTGGATTTGGGGCTCAGTTGCTGAAAAGCAGCAAAAGCATCATTAGGTGCTGGAAGACCCTGGGTCTCCTACGTGCTCTCCAACATCTGCTAATGAAGCAGAAAGAATTCTGGATGTTACACACCGCAGTTATTCTCTAGTGTTCAAGGCATCTTAAACAACTACATCCATTGAGTGACTCTCTCAATTCTCCTCCTCCTCTGTGGGCTTTACTGCTCAACTCACAGTGAAGAGATACAAGTTGTTGTGCCTGAATGGTCGGATTCCCCTCCCATCCTTTAAGATGATCAGTGTCTTCTGCTCTTAACAAGATCCTGGAGCTGGTCCAAAGGCACCAAGCGAGAGATGAATTCAAGTGCAATAGAAATGTATTACTTTTTCCACTTGACGCCCATTAGCGATCCAAGATGGATATCCACGGATCGATACAAACGATGCTAAGGCCTGCAATGAGATGAGGTTGCCCTGCTTTGCAGGGATTTGTGTCAACCAGTTTTAGGAAGGGAAGCCACAGCACGCTCTGGATTGCTTGAGAGGAGAGAGGCAGGGCAGAAGAGGACATTAAATGGCCAGATTAACATCACTTTGAAGTGAAGTTGTGTAAAGCTCTCTACAGGATCGAGTACAGGTCAGGAAAGAAGGGCCAGTTCCTCAGCAATAGCCAGGACACGGGGGCAAGGACTCAGTCCCTGATTAGAGCTAATCTCATCATCAACCCTCAGAAGAGTCCCAAGGCCAGGGTGACTAAAAAGACATCCTCAAAAGAATGAGGAGAGACCATGATGCTTAGAAGGAGAATGTCTACTTTCTCTACCTCGCTGTGCCAGACACCTAAATGCTCTTCCGACCTATTAATTAGTTTTATAACTTCTCCCTAAGGAAAAAGTAAGCCCAAATAAGCACCTCAGAAATATACCCAAACCTTCCACCTGACTTTTTCCAAGCTCAAGTCTCCCCCAGAGGGATATAATTTACAAAGTGCTTCATTACACATGTAATTCAAACAATCTAAAACCTACATGGAAAACTGCATCAGTCAGCCCTGCCAGAAATCAAATATTCAGAGCTCTGGCACATCAAAAAGCTCTCACAAGTTTCCCAGTTCACCTCTTGAGCTAGCTGAGACGTTCTTTAAGAGTTTTATCATTCTCTTCATAAGCTTCAGCAAATTAACCCAAGGCAAAATGAGCATAGTCTACTTTGATTAAAGATTTTTCTACTAGTTCCTATTAGAAACAAGCAGGCAGATGTGGCTGATTCATTGCTAAACTTAAACAAGGTAAGGGAATCCTTCCTTCAGCTAAGAAGGAGGATCAGATCTATTAAATGCTGTTTATATTCATAGGATGGCAGAGAGAAACCTTTACTGTGCTTTTGCACAGGACTGGCTATTAAGAGTGGTTCCCTAATTTCTCTCCAAGCTCCTCCATTCAAAGGGAGAGGCCAGACAAGGCACCAGGCTTGTTACAGAAGGCGTGTAGAACCCACACACAGCAAATAAATGCAACAGACAGAAAATTCTTTATTTTTCCTTCCTTTCTCATGCTGAAAAAACAACATGAAGATCCAGCACATTAGTGACTAAAAACACTGTTTTTCTTGATTTTACTGACATTTCCAGTCAGAAAAGTAGAAGCCACCTAGTGTAGAGGGAAGAACAGCAGCTTGTCACCCCGAATTACACTCTTCCCTGCAGGCTAGTAGCGAGCAGCACACCAGCCTTCTCAACCCCCGGGAGGGTCTTCAAATCCATTCCTCCCACCAAGCCAAGCCACAACGGTAGAGGCACCAAGGTTTGGGAGCTGCCCTGAGTTGGCAACTCAGCTTTCCCAACCTCTGCACCTGTCAGTTCTTAGTATTTCAAAGTGAAAAGCAGGCTGGTCAACTCGAGTCTTCTTGCCACAGGGGAAATGAGCTAGGGCTTACCATTGCCTGGATTTTTAAATATATTTATATATTTCTAAAAGTACGTGTTATTAAAGCTCTTATGTTAAAACTTGGTTACATAACCTTGTTTATTGGCTTATCTTAAAAAAGCAAAAGATCAAGCGTTAATAGGACATCTGGCTGGTTTTATCAGCTTAGTTTCAGCCAAGAGGACCACCAAGAGAGCTCTCAACCACTAAGTGATGGCCAGCTAATGCCAAGAGTCTTTCAGAGCATACAAGCATGCTTTAAGCCCAAACAGGTTCTTTATTGACCTGAAGGGTCCATCTATCACTCCAAACCAGTACAGTTCAATAGCTTTCATCTGCTTCCCAGCATGTGTTTTTTACAGAAAAAGTCAGTACAGCTCAGGAAGCACGATTAGCATCCCAAACGTAGCTGATTCATTTATTAAATGCAGTAGTTATAGCATTACGGCTAGTGCCTGCATACATTTGCGAGAGGACCATCTGAAAACCAGCTTCATTCATAACTGTCATTAGAACTTGCTTGTTTTCATGCTCCACAAACTCATCTGTAAGAATTGCATCCATCTTTGGTGCTTGCTGAGTAGTGAATTAAAACCAGTAGCTACTGTTTCTTGTTGATTCAGAGCCTGGAAACTTTCAGGCAGGTTGAGTAGAAGCGGGGTATTTACTTGAGCAAAGCAAGACCGCGAAGATTAACCTTGTTAAATGCAGCAAATACACCAGGAGCAGAGCAAGAAGAGTTTGAGAGTTTTTGAATAAATGCATTTGTGTGGCACAGGGCTATCATACCAATGCAAAGTTAGTAAGTCTCAGATATTGGGGCAAGGATCCCTCAGTTTTAATAGAAGGATGGTAAAGAGGTGGTGTAGTGCTCTCTCCTTAAATATCTCCCTTTGGGCTGAGGCCCCAGACACCCTTTTTCCTTTCCTCCACTCCTCCTCCTAGCCTTCCTCACCCTCATTCAAAACCAGAACTCACCCCAAACCAAATCCTTCCTTGGAGGCTCTTACTTCCCCTCCATAGAAGAAGCGCCAACATCTCAGACAAACTTCATCTTAGGATAGTATCAACTCCACCTCTGCAGATATTGATGTTTAGATTTCACAATTGTTGAGCAATAGTACCTCTCCCCCACAAGACAGAGTACAGCAAATAACCCCACTCTAATGGTGAGCAAGCTGACATTACTGGTTTAATAAAATGGATCACTCTCCTTGGTAGGCTTTGACACTTTGGTTGGAAAATAGTCGAGTGCTTTATACAGGACTACAGGCACGCAGCATCCTCGTAGCAAAGCAAGATAGCGACAGGAAGACGCAAGCTCCACTGAAAGAGGACCTGACAAAGGAAGCTTTGTTTGATTCAGTGCTCAGACACAAGGAAAGTCTCCTTGAGCACAGTAGGAAAAGGCAGACATTTCATACACGCTCTCAGGAGTGGCAATTTTGACACCCATTCTGCTTCTGCAAGACATCCCTGAGCTCAGAGCTATTTCACAACCCAGATGAGCAGTAGAAGGGACAGACAAAACAATCCAACAAAACCAGACTGTGCAAGTACAAAAATCAAACGATGTTAGGGGAAGCAGGGACTGCCTGTTCTGTTCCCACCTCAGGTACTCTCCTCTAGAGCGTGTCTAAAAAGCCACCTAGGAAAAAAAACCCCAAAAAGTAAAACTTGATTTACCAGCATTGACACAGGTCAGAGGTTTTATCCCTCGTTGGAAGCCTGAACCACACCTACTGTCTTCAGTAGAGTAGTTTATTATGAATTGGTGTTCCTAGTCACATCCTCAGGGAGTTTTTAGGGCTGACTTTGGAGAGAAATATTAAATGCAAGATGCCTTCCCCACTCCTGTTTGGGACTCCCAGATAAAGAAAGCACAGCTTTATAACATTCCAGAGCTACTTGGAGCTCCACCAACACCTACCTGAAGCCTCCGGTAGCTCCTCTGCACCCACTTCAAGTTGTGGCAACTGCTATGCGACCCAGCAGCGGCTCCAGTCGCTCATGCCAGGGCTTCAATGCTTTTCAGTTAAAACACGTCAAGGGAAAAGGGTCTCGAGTGCAACGCAGTGTCCCCTCTGCCATCTCTCCTCCCCTTCACTAGGGTGACAAGGCCATGTTTCTCTCCTGCATGAGCTCATATCTCAAGCTAGAGCGCCAGATGGCACATCAGTGAGGGCGGCGATCCAAGCTTTCGTTGGTAAAGCTTTACCCCTTGCAGTGGACAGTACAAATATAAATACATGAAAGGAGTCTGATTGTTCAGGAAGGAGCTTTTTAGAGAGCTGAAAAAAAAAAAAATAAAGCTGAAGATCCACAGCCTTTCAAGGCTGGAGGCAGGGCTGCAGCAGGGGCCATGCTGATAGGCAGCAAGTTATTAGCAGACAAGCTATGATGAAGCTCTTAAAGTTGGTTGAAAAGACCCACAGAACAAGGATTGCTCAAAGTTGAGAGACAAGAGGGACTTTCACCTCCAGATCCCCTGTAGAGTCAGGAAGTCACAACGGAGGGAGGATGCAACCGCCAGACATCCCACAAGGAATATTTATAGATAAAGCAACAAGGGCAGTTACGCTTTGAGTACAGCGGGCATCTGCTGCCACAGCAGCTCCGGTAATTAACGTGCCGCTCTCTGGACACCTGGCAGAGGTTTATAGTCATAACTCACACCAAGCATATTGCTGGCACTAAGGACCCCTCACCCACCTTTCTCCCCAGTACCTTAAGGCAGGGAGGAGATATCCTCCAAGAACTAAGACCTCAGCTACTGCCAGGCTGGTTTTTGCCAATGAAGTGGCATTTCACCTACCCGCACCCACGGCACCCTTTAAGCTGGCTGCTGCCTCTCATGGCTCCTGTGCCACAGAGCTCCCAGTGCTTCTTCCAAATGGAAGACCTTCTGCAAGAGATCGAAAGAAGCACCTGTATCTCCAAAGCTACTGACTTCAGTGGATCTGAATACAACTGAGATTTTCAAAGGCTCTAGTCCAGCACCAGCTTTTGATTTTGACTGCCCAACCAGCAAGCAAGTGTATTTGTCCCATCTGGTGTCCTTGCAAGCCATGATCTTGCTGGGCATCCAACACACCAAAGGACCAGCCAGCAACTGAGCAGCCTCTACATGCAGCTCTGGGAGGTCAAGGCAGAAGCAGCATGTGGACACCAAGGCAGTACCAGAGTGTGCTGCTCTCCTCACCACATCTTGAGTCACGGCCGGAGCTAGTCCATCTCTGAGCACAAGGAACCTTCCACTTCGGAAAGAATACCCAGGAAAACCAGTTCTTTCTCCTCTTAAAGTGAAGAAATCCAGGCACAAAGTGTTTTCAGAAAGTCATTCAGTGCAAGGATTGCAGTCCCTGGCACACCTGGGGTGTGCAAGATCACAGCCAGTGGCAAGCTTGCACTTTCCAGGGTAAATACACTTCCATTATGATTTTTCACAAGAGAAAGATGGAGGCTGGCAATAACCCCGAGGTGACTAGCATCTAATTTTTCATCACTGGAGTATTTATGGCACAGCCATTTTCAGCATCTTGTAATCACTTTACCACTTCCTTGACCCCTGGCTCCCACTTATTCTGCATCTCCTAATTGCATCTGAACAAGGAGGAGGAAAGCAGCAAAGTGGATAGATGCAGGAGAGCTGAACGGTTGGTTTGTGATACTTGGAAGGACAGCGGAGGAGTTGCAGGGCCAGGTCTGGCTGTATCCCGCCCCCAGCTTACTTCGACCTCCCACTGGCTATGAAACAGGAGCCTTCCTCTTTCCTGACACTGAGGAGTCAGTCCCCTGCCTCCCCAGTTTATTAGCATGGTACAAGAGATTAATGAGTTCCCTCCAACAAAGTGTGAAGGCATAATTATTGTACACATACGCTGCCCAAAATTCCTGCATATTCATAGCCTCTCCTGGCAGGGTATTGGCAGCTACAATATTTATATTGACTGCAAAAGCCCCTGGGTTAGACAGCATAAAGCAAGAGGACATGGACGAGCATGCCATGGGTGCTCAGAGAGCCCTGCAAACATCAAGCTACAAACTGCCAGGGTTAGGAGGTACATTCAGCGAGGATGACTGTTCCTGAAGGCCGCGAACCCCTTGTCTGCCACAACACAGTGTCTCCACCACTAAGCCATTAATTTTCCTCTTTACTTTTTCCCCTACAAACTTCTCAGTTGAGTTTCACACAATTCTTCAGCTGCCTGAAGGATGTAGTTTGAGAGACAGTGTTATTCCATTCACTGTGTCAGACAGGAGTTGCCTGAAGGGAAAGGAAACGTCCCACACTTTGTAATTACTTTGCCGCAGCACAAAAGCAAGAGATAAGGCCTGGTTGCCTGGGGCTAGCGGGCAGTCAGCTTGCTCCCAGCCTCCTCCTTTGCCTTCCCCGTACAGTGCGCACCAAACTGGTGCAACAGGCTTCGGAGATCAGCTCTGCCTGAGAGCATTATACCGACTTCAACTTACAAGATAAATCCCAGCTGCATTATTTGTATTTATAGTCCTGCTTACAGAAGCATGAGCCATGTGTGGGATTTGCTGATGTAGTCCAAAAATCCACATTTTTGGACAAGAGCATCAGTGATCTCACCCAGACATAAAGCGTAATTTAGGAGGATGTTAAGTTGCAGACTTATTTAGGAGTATAAGGAGATACCAATCTGTCCAGAGCTCTTTCCTCCACAGCCTCTGGTAACATTCAGAGTGGCATAACTGCAAGTTCTGCAGCCCTGGTGCTTTCTACCTGTATATTAATGATAATTTCAGGGGAGGAGAGATCAAGACTGCTGCCTTACTCAATGAAAATGCTGATGCGAATCAGGCAGGCAGCAAGGTCAGACCTCTGTTTAAAAACAAAACTGGTGTTAAAGCACCAAACAAAATACTGGAAAATAAGCTGCTGAAAAAGAGGTTTGTATTGCATCTCCCAGGGGAGTGCTTAGCTGACTTAACAGGTCTTCTCCAACTCTGGTTTCTAGGATGCTGTCACTACCACTGCACAAAATAACACTGCACAGGGGAAATGCATTTATTACTTATCTCCTACAAGAGTTCCAAAAATGAAAGATCTGCGAGTCTGCTGGAACAGTCTAGTCCAAAAAAAGAATTTTAAAAGGCCCTTTTTAAACCTTTACAACTTGGTGTAGTGAGCGGGTGATCACAGAGAGATATCTGTTCTGACACCTGCCCTGTTCAGGAGAGATTGGTCTCCAATATCAAGAGAGAAGAGTGTCAGCTTTGGTGCTTTGCTGCCCAAGTGAGCTTACTCCAACGGACAGGTTTATTTAGGAAAAGCAGCAGCATGGCCTCTCAGCCTTGCCAGGGTGGCTCTGCTGGGCAGCAGGGGCTGTAGTTTGAGCTGGTGAGTTCATAACTGCAGGAAGTGCACAAAAGCAAACCAAGATATATCTAGGGCCACTTCTTTGCCCAATTTGTTTAGTCGCCTTGCTTCCAAGGTTCATGCCCACCATCCATCATCACATAAGCCAAACCAAGCACTAAAGTGTGCAGGACATTTTCTATGGGGAAGCCAAGAGCATCTGAGTTCACCAACGGCCTCTGCCCATCACATCAGCCACCTTGCTTCTCTTAAGGGCTGGTAGTACCTGCAGCACACCTGGCCAGGCATACAAACAGCAGCACAGCACCCTGCCCTTCCACACAGCTCTTGCCAGCTAGCTGGAGGTGGCAGAGGGGAAGGATGGGCCCTCTGGAAAAGCTCAGTGTCCAAGTGACAGCATAACCCAAGCTCCACTTAAGGGAAAAAAAAAAAACACTTCTTGTTGTGAACAGACAGCTCTGTGCAGAAAACACATTCCAGTCCCCTGCACTATTGATTTTTCCAGTGAAAAGAGACAAGCTAATCCTTTTAAGTTAGTTGCTTCAATCCATGGTCTTGCAGTTGCTTCACTACTATACCAAAGGCTGACTCTCTAACCAGCCCTAGCAGCAGGGGGGCTTGCCTTCTGGCTGATGTTTCTTTTACTCAGAATGTAATCAGTTACAAGGAAAGCAAGAAAAATCACACACCAGGAGCTGACCTCCAGCTCTTGGGTCACTAGTACAACAAGTTTATATTCCACCTTCACAACACAACACTTGTCTGCTTTTCCTCCTGCCAGGTCAGGAAAAACCTCTTATTCACAAGGCCAGTTATTATCTGAAGTTCCCTTTGCATAAGGCAGCAGAAGGGGTGTGGGAAACTCCGAAAGCGCTAGTTTATCTGTCACACGTGTATGACGAGTGAGCAATCAAAAGAATTTATTGACAAGCCCACAGAAGAAGAACGGACCAGGATGAAGGAGGCAGGATTTATGCCATGTTAACAAGGCTGTGTGCCAATTTCAGCCTTGTTAGTTTCATAATAAAAAAAGCTGAGAACTGCCTTCCCACCCCACATTCAGACACCATTTATTTTAAACGAACTTGGCTCCTGTCCTTCTTCAACCACTTCAGAGCAAGGCAGCATCTTAACTGACCTTACTTTTTTGAAGCTGACTAGATGAGAGGCATGAGAAGACTACAATCGGCCCCCGAGACCGGGCTTTTAGCCAAGCAAAGCTGTATTTCAGAGGCACCTGTAACAGTTAGGGCTATTGATATTTATGCTTAATGCAGTACTAATTCCTCTCCTGCCACAGCAATGGCTCAAAACTCAGGTGCCTGTGCATACAGAAATGGCATAATATTCTGGACCCTTGAGAGGCTTTTCCCTATTTTAAAGGCTTTCAAAACTGCATCTACACACACAACTAGCAGCCACCTTTTTTGTACATTTGTTTCTGTATCAGTATCATAATAAAACACATCAGAGCATTTATGGTAAGGAATATAATGCAATATCTTTGTCATGAAGGTCTTACCATGAATAACTTCTTACAGGATATGCAGGGTGACATGCTAATAGTGCCCCAGTCCTGATGCATCCTTACTGTAAGCTGGGGTAACCTGGAACATAACAACGCTACAGTTTAACCAGTTTATTTAAACAAGATGATGGCTTCACACCAGCAGGGTAAACTTCCATCAGCTTTCCTTCCTTTCCCTGGCTCACACTGGGAGTCCAGGGCAAGCACCCCAAACCTTTTTGATTGATGCGCTGTGAAATCAGCCCTTCCTGCTCCAGACACCTGACACTGAAACAGCTACCTTCCCCACTGCTGCTTCTCAAGGTCTCTAGACACTGGGACCTGTAAGAATAAATATCCAGGAGATAGCAGCTGTGACCCATTTATTATCAGATGCTGCTGCAGGGCACAGCTGAGAAAGGCAGGGCAGAGGAAAAGCACTTCCTGCAAAGGGAACAAGCGGAGCAAACCCAGGTGTCCTTGGAAGAAGCATTTTGCTTGCAGCACTGCTCCAGCTCCATTTCTTCAACTCCCAGTTGGCAAGAGACAGCTTAGATCAGGCATGGATGTTCAAGTACCACCATGAGGGCTCCCCTCATATCACTGCTGGGAGGTAAAAAATAAACCAATAAACCCACAAAGAAAGCCCACAGAGGCCAGAAGGCAACCACGGACAGAGGCCACAAGTTTCATGCACTGAACAAGCCAATAAAACTGCCCTAGTACCGGCAAATGTATCTGGAAAGATCCATTTTGACAATGAAAGAGTGACAGATACCTTTACCCAGAGCAGGGGGTGCACAGACACACACAGCACAGTCAGGAAGGAGAGATGCTGAGGAGGGAAGCAGAGCACGTACGCTAGCGGCACAAAGCACGATGCTCCAGCCTACAGCCGAAGAGGGCTGGGAAGGCAGCACCGCACCGAGGCAGACGGGATCTACATCAACACTTATCAGTTCAGCCTTCGCATTTGTCGATTAAGTTCCGCTGGCACTGAGCAATTGTACGTGTCCTCAGACTACCTCCTCACCTCCCTGCACAGCCTCCCGCAGCTGCGGCCCAGCCCCGCACCGGTCGCTGGGTATTCTGATCAGAGCGTCAGGCTGGGGTGACATTGTCCCCTCCTGAAGAGGGACAGTAAGCGCCTGCAAGCCCGCTCATTTTATTCACTGCACAAGCACGTTTCCAACTGGGATAATCTCCATTAAACCATCTGCGCTCCCATCTTCGCTCGGGCTGCACCCGCTGGGCTGCCTGCGATACTGCAGCATCTGTGAACCGGCAAAAGCGGATGCCGCGTCCCTTTCCCAATCAGCTAAAAAACCAACAGAGACTCAGACAGAACAGATGCACCTGGTAGCTTTGACGCGCTACTGAGCCAGGCTACCAGGAGTACCTGTGCCAGTGCCTCCTCTGAAAGGCATACGGCTCCCCCTGAGATTTTAAGCCATTTCCTTTCCATCGTGGGAAGACACCATACCCCAAATTGCCAGAAGAGGAGGGCTGAGAAGAGTGTAGAGGTTTTAGCTACAACGACCGCCCTGGTGCAGAAGAGAAGCGCCGTTTGCCAGGTCATGAATGCATTTTGGATCAGACACTCTGAATGGCTCCTGATCCCCAGGATTTAATCTCTTACTTATCTCAGTATCTGCTTTCTAGAAACAGGGACTATCATGTCACATTCCCACACCACTGGAACAGAAAGACAAGAAAGTGTTAAGATGAGAGATCTGAAACTTAAATCCACTGCCCCTTCCCTGCAGCCTCCACAGAAGATGTCCAGCTGACCTTACAGAAAGCACGATAGAGCGACTGCACTGAAGTGTGAATTCAGCATGGAGAGAACTCAAGCCTGTCCTTAGCATTGCCATCGAGACAGCCAAGGGACTCGGGAGTCACTTCGGCTGTCGAGGACATGACAGCGTGGTGACGGATCTGAAGCAAAGATAGAAAGCCATCGATCTGCTTTAACTGTAATCAGCACTTGCCTTCAACAAGGTCGCTGGGCCATCTAACACGTGCCTTTCTTCCAGCCCATTCGCCCTGCGTGGTCTTGCCCTCACAGGCGTGGAACAGCATGGCAAGGCTCGCCTTTTAAACCTCCCAGGATTCCTACAGTCCCAAATATTAGCAGCAAGTGATGGGACAGGAACAAAAGACTATTTCAGTATTTCCTGCACTTGCCTTCACTCATTTACTTTGCAAGCCTTTATTTTCCAAGGCAATTTACAAACAAGAAGCAAGATAACCATTTGTTCAGACTGAGGTTAATAAGGGCCTAGTGGTCTCTGAAGACTCTGCAGTCACACTTAGGTGTGAAATTCTGGAGCAGCAATAAAGATGCTGCACAGACAAGCAAGTCTCATGAGAAGGATTTAATCTGTCTAAATATTCTCATTATGTACATAGTTTTCAGCTTCCATTCACAGTGATCAGAGCAGAGACAGCTTCCAGAGGCCTTTTTGGACAATAAACCGTGAAATAGGATTTTTTACATCAGTCATTATTCCCCTTCCACTCCCAGCTCAAAGAGTCAATGTTTGAAATGTTTTTTGTTGAAAAGAAGACATAGCGTTGGGAGAGAAAGAGTCGACAGGAGGAAGGCAGCACAGATCTTTGGCAGACTGGTGGTACTTGGCATGAGAGAGCTCCCATTGGCACCATTTTCCCAGAAAACCTCAAATAGATTATTTCTCCTGGTAGTCCAAAAAATAACTTTCTGTGGGGTCATATACAGAGCAGGAAATATAGCACTACATCCAGAGACCTGCTTCACTGGAATGGGCAAGAGGTTCTAGTTATATCCACCCATCTCAGTCCTAAAAGTCACTTAAACCTAAATACAGTACTAAGATGAGGTGAGAAAACTAGAGGCAGACATCTAGGACAAAAGGGCTGATCCAAACACTCAGCTGCTTTCTTTTGGGATCGCAGTGTCCATCTGTCCCCTTGCCACAGGGGAACTTAGCCTGCAAAAAGAGACCTTGTTTGTCCACTAAAACGTGGAACTTGAATTATTCCAACAAGCAAGAATTTAAAAAAAAAAAAAAAAAAAGAGTCAAAAAACAGAGGAAGTTCTCTATGGGTATGATCCCCTGGGACTGAGAGAACAGCTATGCTCTTGATGCATCTCACCCCTCCTCACTTTCATGTTGCCTTTTCCCCTTCAGACAGGCAGGTTTCAGCTTTTCTTGCACGTTCAGGACACCACTTCTATACACAAGAAGCTTGGACAAAATTTGTAGACATAGTTACAGCGTTTTGCTATTAAATTTTTTGCTCGCAGTCAAGTGACTTCCTACCCTGGCCCTCCCATCATCAGGTTTCTCAGAAAACTTAGGAGCTGTAACTACTCGTCACTAGCTGTCCATGTTGCAAACAGGACAGGGAAAAAATATAAACCAGCAGAGTCTCTTCAGAGGCAGCCCAAACTTGAAGATTGTGTCAGTGCTGGGGGTCTGAATGTTTTATAAATCATTACATCTCTTACTGCTCTCTAGGTAAGCCGTCATCATTTTTGTTTTCTGGAGAAGCAAAACACACAGGTCAAGCAGGGAGTGGGACCCGCAGAGCTGCAGGTAGAACATGTCCCAGTTTAGTCCCATACTCATCCAGGAAGAAGCATTAGAGTCCTTAACAAAGCCCCACAACTCAGAGGTCATGCCAACGCCCAGCAGTCTCCTGAACACAGTGATTGTGGGACCCCCCACCTTCCAGCAAACCACCACAGACTGGTATGTTCTCCCACAAACAATCCGTCCCTACTTCTAAGGGGGAGCAGAGAAAAGCACTGAAACCCTCACCTCAATTACTGAGCTGGGAAGAATTAACCACTACCAGAGACTTTGCAGATATTGATTCTTCAAATCCACAAGAGGAGACAAGCAGAGGGAAAAGCTCCTCTGAGAGTTATGTACACAGACAGCAAATCTAATGCTTACACAGTCTTAATTTTTTAATTTTTCAAGTCCTAACAACAATTATCTTCATGAATTATAGACATAATATTCGAGACGTGCAGGCAGTAATTAATGCACGTCTGCCTTTTCTGACTAGCTCCTTCTGCTGGGTCAGGGAGAGTTATTGGAATTCAGGAAAGAAATCTTCAATCTTCTGGAAGTTTTAAAGAAACGGACCAAGACAAAATTTAATAAAGCAATAATATTTCTCTTAAATAATTAACTAGGCTTCGACATGCACTAATATTTCTGAGGCCTAGCTCTTACTTTTGCAATAACTCTGGAACAAGCGCACTTATGGATGTGATCCGTTGCAGGTCCAAATTTTACTAAACTGCAAAACTGCTTCAAATTGTCTTTAGCCCTGGATTTCTCTGCACTCACATGGCCACCTTCACTCTTTTTTCATAAATTCTCACTGAGACCCTTAACAGAAGCCAGGCTATGCAGCACTTCCATACCTCCCTCTGCCCTACTGACATCTGTCTCCAGGTATGAGCGCTCAACTCTTCCCCAGCTCAAGAGAAACAGTGTTCTGTCATCCTTTGGGAAAAACCTTGGTTTCACAGCAGAACCACAGCACAGTAATAGAGGCAATAGACAATCCTAAACTAGACAGAAAGCTATTACTAAAGCAGCATATAGCACTGGATGTTGTTTAAGTGGGCTGTTTCCATCATCTCTCAAAAAGCAGATTCTCCTGCAGCATAAACAATTTTATTCACATAAAGAGTGCACTCAAGAGAGTTTAATATACTCGAGTATATTGACAACAATTACTTCAAAGCAACAATTACTTAGCCAGACACTGAAAAAACCCCACCCTTTGGCACGGACATATCACCTGCTTAAGCAATATAAAACTACACAACAAGGACAGAACTCTAAACTCAAAATCATAAGGATTGTACTGATGGCCACCAAACTGAAACACAGCCTTGTCACCAAGAATAGAGAGGGGGTATTTGGTCAAAAAGGTCAGACTGAACCAAAAGCTTCACACCTCTGTTGTTCACTTGAACCACATCATCTCTACAGAAGAAAAAAAAAAAAAGAGTCCCTACCCAGTAGAAGTAAAGTTTAAATGCAAATAATGGTCATCCCAGTTTCAGAAGCTCACCAGATACAGTCTGTAAGCATCAATCCGTCGAATTGGTCCCCAGCACTTGTCTGTATCGTTATACTTTGTGCCATCTCCAACACTGCAGGAATGGTTGCCAGTGGCACTGCTGGGAAAGGAGGGAGAAACAAGAGACAGTAATTAACTCCTAGCATGTGTCTTCCCCTCTCCTGCATTCAAGAAAGAGGAATGGTCAGAGACACAAAGCGTTCATTCCTCCCTTCCCTCCCTGAACACTTCCCCCCATTATGTTTTCTGGACTGTGTAACAGAGCAAGTCACTGAGTACCACACATTTAAAGGCAAATTCTTGAATTACCTGCAGTTATTTACAAGTTTGGTCATTTGGTCATCAAGCTAGCAAGTTTGGGTCATATATATATCACTGAGGTTTTCCATTTCCAAGTCAAGAGTCCAAATCCAGTCCAGCCCAGATTTGATCAAACAAATCTCTTTTGTTATCTGTTTCTTTGAGAAAGCAGCTGGTCTCAGTCAGTGTAATGTCAACACTCACTGTCACAGACTTGGTAAGCATCATACCTCTCAGCTCTTACCCAAAGAAACAGAGAAGCTAAGATATTGCACAGGGTATGGCAATCAAACTATTGAGCAACAAGTCCCATGGCTGCAAGGTGCTGAAGCTGAGGACTCATCCGAAATCAGGTCAGCTACTTTTCAGGCAGGCAGCAGGCACTCGGGTGGGGAATATAAAACAACTTCACCTTCCCACCCACAGAAGATGAGCTGTCCTTGAGTCATTACTCTGGTCTTCAGAAAGCAGAGCTGATCCCAGTCAGACTTATCACCCCATCAAATCCAAAAGCCTGCTCTCTTCTCTGTTAGCACACAACCCCACAGCTGTAAGCACACTTACCAGGTCACTTGCATGAGGGAGACCGGTACAGCTGCTGCGTAGATTGCCAGGTCCCCATAGAGGTAGATAATTATGCAGAAATAGAAGAGGTTGACACCCACTGCAGGAAAAGGAAATATTGTACAGAGACAGCAGAGTACACAGGGACTTGAACTCTGCACTTCAAATACACAAAACTTTTTCAAGATCTTAAAAATAAATCATCATTTGCCTCCATAGTTTACTCCTTTCTGCAGCAAATTCCACCCGAGGGTCACATCAGCAGCTTAGGGGACTTAGCCACAGCACAGGGACTGACGAGACATGAGGTGTTTCAGAGCTCAGCTCTGCCTCCTTCGATACCTGGCCCTGACACCACCCCTCTAGTTCAAGCCCATCCTCCAGTCGCTGGTCAAGACCTACAGGTCTCACATAAGCCACCCGCCAGGTGAAGCTGTCAACTTGCCACAGGTCAACATCTAATGATGCTCACAGCCTTGGTGTGAGCGCAGCTGGACGAACACTGAAAAGAAGATGCTTCTAGTCCTCTGCTGATTCCAAACCCTCTGCTTGCAAACCTGCAGGACCTTCACATTAGGGATTCGGCCCTGCAGAGCTCAGGTTCCACAGGGCTGAAATGGAGCCGCTTTGGGAGATTCCTTACCATCAGCAACTTGAGCCAAGGTTCAAACCTGCAAAGCTTTAAAACCCTGTTTCTGCAGCCCTCTTACCCTGCTGCCACAGTGTGCACTGTTCCTGCTGTTTTCTTGGGGTTTTTTTTCCTTTTTTTAAGCCTGCCCTGCCTTCACCTATGAGATTAAAAAAGTCTTACACAAGTTAATTGGGTGCACAGAACAGCCCTACTGGGACACAAGACACTGCTGTGGAGGGCTAAAATGTGCAGGGATAAAGAAATGCTTGATGAGACCCCAGGATTCTTTTCTTCCAAGCCAGCCAGTATAAATCTCACCAAGGAAAAACAAACTGTAACATATTTTAGTTCAGAGACAGGTGAGCTACAAAAAAAACCCCAAAAAGCCTCAGATTTGTTTCATTTAGGAAGTTGACACTGAAGGAAAACAGCTCAGGGAACCTGCCCATACTTTCAAGTTGTAGTGCCACCTGATGCTTAATCCTAATGCTGCTTGAACAAATCAATTCACCTCTCCATGCCTCACATGTGGTAACTATCAAACAAGGACAGCATTACTGCAGGAATGCAGACTGATATTTCTACTGCGCTTGGATGCCCCCAAGTTTTACCATGTTTTATCATCATACTGCCTCTGGATCTCTGGATGTCAGGAAACATTAGCAGGCATTCTCCTCTGTTTAAGTAAATTATTCAATATGCTGAGCCCTACTTAGCATAAAACATTCCTTAAAAAGGGTTGTATTAGGAAAGCATGAAGAAAACTTCCCTGCTTCTGTAAAGCAGCACACTAAGCCAGTACTCTAGAGTTGTTTCTGGTCTAAACTGAGATCTTACAGAAATCATCAGATCATTTCACATAGTTCCCCCCTTGTTTTCTTCCTCTGTGAAAGATTTAAGATGGTTTCACAGTTAAGGAGTTTCTGCATTGTTCTGAAGATGGCAACAAACTACCTACCAGTTTTCTCCAATTTCCCATTAAAAAGGGTTGAAGGTTATAACAAATATCTGACACAAGACAGAAGCTGCATGACACACTGCATACAGGACTACACAGACACAGGTATAGATTTTGTTTTGGGATCTGCTACTGATCTCAGGCCTCAGCTGCTTTCCCCCCCACACCCCAATAAGGCTAACATGACCAGCTAGGCCACAGCAGCACCCAGGTACCCACCAGCACACACTATATTCCTGCTCCAGTGTCGACTTCTCTGTCTGTGGGAAGTCCAGGTGACACTCCTCTCCCAAACTCATCCTCTGGAAGGCACGAAGACTTTAGCATCAGTTTTTTTATAAACTGCTGCTGACCCTCCCTGATCAATACTTTCATTACTGGACACAAAACGGGGAAAAAAAAAAAAATCAATGACTTCCTGCGGGGAAACAGCGTGATAGATGTGCCTAGAATCCATTATTGCAATAAATGCCTGCCTGGTCCCAGAAGAAAGCACCCAACATCACAAATTAAAAAAAATAAACAGAAAAGCAGTTCTTCAAAGCCAACTCTTTTGAAGCAGCACACAGGCTCTCCACAGCCTAAACCCAAGTGAGCTCCCTTTAAGAAAGCAGACAGTCTGAAATTGAGATTTATCCCCAGCTCACCTCCCACAACTGCAGATTCAACTCCTGTCAGATTGTTGAAAATAAAAATCAGTCAAGAGAAAGAAGCAGAGAACTCACTAGAAATCAGAGGCTTTGAGGTCTATTGCAAAGCTTTCACCAGCCTTCCCTCTGAAGGGTTTGGATCCATGCTTTGTATATCGTGAGCAAAAACCCACCAGACATTTGCTGGCTGTGAAACCGCAGGGGCTGGTGCTCGGAGCTGGGACTTCCCAAGCGTGGCCCAGTTCCTCAGCACTAGGCAGTAGCAACTGGTCACTGAGCAACCGCCCTTACTGAAGGCCTTTCTGTGCAACCGTCGGAAGGAAGCACCTCAGCAAGGACCTGCAGAGGGAGGTAGTTGTCTCTGCAACCGCTCCGCAGACCAGAGGGTGTCTCTGAACTAGGACTCAGCAACAGTATAGGGATGGAGCCTCAATGCTGAGCAGAGAGGAGGGGAAGGCAGCACATGAGTTACAGCTGCCCCAGACCCTTCGCAGCGTGTGTACCTCATCCTGCCTGGAAGTCACAAGCTGTTCCAGCTGCCTTCCTGCAGAGGGATTCATCCCTTTGCATCAGGCTGAGTAGGTCCTGGGGAGGATCCCTAACACAGAAATCAGATAACTTTGGCTAAAGCAACATTAAGAAGGGGGATTAAGATTTAGAGTACTAAGCAGTTTATGTCACTTTGTTAGGAAGCATACATCAGTGCCAGACGGGAGAGGGGATGTGTATTTCCAGCACCCTCTCCTGGCTGAGGAGCAGCCAGCACCCAGGGTAGAGAGATACAGAGGCAACTGTCCAACGCCTGGCTGGCTTTGGGGAGTCCTTACGATCTCCCCCTCTGAAGCACATGCAAAGCAAGGGCCTTCTGGAACTTGCTTATGGGAGCACTCAGCCTCCTGTGATCCCCCAGCCCTCTACAGCAGAATCCTCAGCAATACTGCTACACCCTGTGGTATGGCACTTGCTCTCAAAGCACTTCCCAAATACTACTCCGCAGAGGATGATCAAGAAGCAGAGAAGCATTCACAGTGTTTTACAGATGGCAAAGCATACAAGCAAGAAAACTTGCCTAAAGTCAGAGCAACCCAATGCTACAGGCAAGACTAGGAACAAGAGTCTCCAACCCACAGTCAAGTCACCTCTCCTCTTCTCTGACTGGAAAAGCAGCAGCCTGACCCAACGTGGATTATTTAGATAGTCCTAAGTGATTCAAATCTACAAAGGCCCAGAAGAGGGAGGCAGGGAAATTAAAAATTTTTCAATTGGACTTTAAAATCAGGAATAATATAGTTCAAAGAATCTTCAGTCCTTAAGCCCAGCTGTCCTTCAGAGGCAACAGCCTTACACTGGCACAAAGCTGATGTAATGTAGTGGAAAAAACCAGCCCATCGCGTCTTTGTAAGGTGGCCAGTGAACAAGAGAAAATGTCACTTTCCACAAGAAATGGGGCCTGACAGGCTCAAAACTGCACAGCCATGGTGTCTAATGATTTTCTGGCTCTGCCCAGCATTTCAAAAGTACTGTTTTACAAGTTTCAGAATACCTAACACTGTAGTTTGCATTTCTATCGCATGCAGCAATGCATATGGCTTTATTGCAGTGCGGTTACAACTTTGTTCCCTGGCATCCAAGAGACATTTAAAAGCAAAAAGACATGACAGCTGCTTATCATCTGCACACCAGGGAACGTTTCAGCATTTCATGTCCCAGCAGCTCTCTTGGTGACTCCCTAGACACACACAATTCTCAGAAGCTCTCCCCAGAAATCTCTCTCCCTCAGACTGACACTTATGGGGTTCAGGGAAGCCCAAACAACTTATTCTCAAATGCCACAACCAAGATGGAACTAGCAAACACTACAGCTGGGCTCTGCTGCTGTAGACAGTGGAGATCACAGAGGAGGGATTTCAGAGTTAGGTTAAGGGCAGTCAGAAAAGACATGGACTTACACTTACCCGTGTCAAGAAACTGGGCCCGAAACCTGCAGTATTTTGGCTAGTTCTGCTACCACCACAGTACCATCCCCTTCAAGTAGGTTCTGGTCCATAAACACTCTACTTTGTAGAAATACCACACAGGGGGATGAATACAGTCCACAGGGAGAAGGAATGACACTTCTGGGTGGAATCATCACAAACTCAGGATGCAGACCCACACTGAGAAGCACGCAAGCTTAAGGAAAAGCCATACACACAACATACAGGACGACCTGAAGGGACTATTGAAAATGTGAATTACTTACCTTTATTGAAGAACATGGAAGCCATCTGACCCATTTCTACTCTCTCAGTGATTTCAAAGATATTGGGTGAACCACGTCTCTCTGCAAGTTGAAAACAAGAAGTGTTTCAACCAGTCCCTTCAATAAAGTCAGAGGCCAGACTATCTGAAGACACTCGGAAGCTCGAGCAACAGTTTGAAGGACAGTATATATGACTCCACAGCTGCAGAGTCACTGGTCCAATTACTTTGCTGAAGTTAGTTTAAAAGTGTTTTCAAAGTAAGATGTTCTCATCTTAGTGACCTAGAAGGAAAAGATCTTTATCAGACTGCAGGTGGTGAACTGAATTCTCAATGAGTCTTATCTTGCAAGTGCTAAGGACTTTGGGATGTGAGCACATGGAACTAAGGGTGAAATGGACAGAAGAGTCCTGCTCCACTTACTGGAGCCCACTGGGACACTGTCTGTAGAGAAGAGGTCTTGGATCCAGTGAAAACATGGACTGGTACTTACGAACTGACAGGATAGGTCGTGTCTCTGCTCGCTCGTAGCCATCTTGGAGGAGAACGTCACTGTCGGATACTCCAGAGGAAGAATCCTCATCCTCATCATCCTCCTGAAAGAAAAGACCAGACCACTGCTGAGATGTTCGCTACCAACAGTACAGGCTGTGGCACCACCAGTGTCACGGTCTCACTTCCAGAATCTCAAAAGGAAGGTCCCAAAAAAGGATGGGCAGGACATGCAAGCAAAGGCAAAACCAGGGAGCCCTTGGCCTGAACTTAGGATGCTGTGGAGAACAGAAGAGGGCACTAGCGGGGCAGGCTGAAGTGAGTGACAGGCTCTGCTGTCCTAGCCTAGGTCATGCACACAGCAACAGTGTCCAATTCATGCAGTTAGAAGTGAGAAACTTCCAGCAGATCTGCAGGGTTGCAAAACTGGTAGGAAAAAAAAATCCAAACGTATATAGTCTTAGCTAGTCAGAGCAAGCAGGTCTAGGTCCTAACTCTACCCACTAACATCCAGGCAGGGATCTAAATCAGCACAAAGAATTATGCCTTGCACCGATCCAGAAAAGCTACTGCAGTCAGGATCCAAAAAGCCACAAGTAAGTTTTACAGCGAAGACATACTTCAGGACTGTCCACTCCCTGGGATACAGCCCGAGTGACAGCAACGACATTCCAGCCTGTCCCAGTTAAATGACCTGAGATCAGCAAGGATTTATAGACCTCAGCACACTCCAAATGGCACCAATATATTGGCTGCCACCTCTCCACATTCACTGAGCAGTGCTTCTGGGCAAGGAGAGCACAATCAGTAAGAAATGTGAACAGCACAAGAGATTTTTCAAAGCAGGAGCAGAAAATCCTGTCTTTAATGAGCAACCCCACAGGGAACTAACAGCCATATTTTATATGGCAAAGTTAAGTACAGTAGAAATTTATTCCTTTAGAGTTACCAATGAGGCAAGGCAAAGATGCAGAGGAATCTCAGGCAAGTCCTACAGGATAAAAGAACAAGAGAAACTGGAAAATTAAACCCCACACGAACCTTGCGTTTTTCCATTCTCTTCCATCGCAGCTGGGCATTTGCAGCAGCCATGGCTTCCACCACAAAGGTCGTAGTCATATAGCTAGAGAGAAATTCCACTGATATCAATAACAGCCAAGAACTGTCACTGAAGGGAGATGGAGAATTATTCCCATCTGTTTGTAGGAGCAAATAAACCAAAACAACCCTCTCACCAGCTCCCCACACACTGTGTTTTTGGTACAGTGTTTCATCTCAGTTTGCTGCTCTCTTCTGTTCTTGAGACTACAGTGTCTGAGCAGACCACAAAATGCAGTAGTATAAACATGCCTTCAGATATAAGACGACATTTTAGATATCTGGAAGGCGGCTTCCTAGTGTTTCTGTGGCCTGAAGAAGGCAAGAGGACTTCCCCCTTTGTTAGAAAGCAAGCTTCCTTCCTCTTTTTAGGGCCTAGGACAAACACAGTACTATTCTGAAGCTTATCTATAAGGGCCTGGGGCAAAGGTACTACAGTCCCTTAAAGAATCTTACAAATGGCAACAGAAGCAAAGCAGCAATACAAGACCAAGGAGCAGATCACATGTGCATGCAAATACACTTTGCTGGAGGCCAGGGTAAAAGATGTCCAGGGAGACAGCAAGAGCCACTAATGGAAGGAATATCATTATCTCAGCTAAAACAGTCCTCTAATAAAAAAAAAACCAAACTCAAATCAATCTTATTTAAGACTTTGAAGTGGTTTCTCACTGTTTCAGGAACTGCACTCACTTATCAGGCTCAAATGAGGGATTAGTTTTGCAAGAATAAAAGCAAGCAGCCCTATGCTGAGGCCCATGTGGCAATTTCTGCCCAGACTCTTCTTGCACCGAAGGGTCCCCAGTGGGCATGAGGATGTCACAAGCACCAGAACAAAAGCAACAGGGTGATGCAGCTCCCAAAGCACGTAGTAGTTTGAGCTGCATCTTCTCAGTTTAAACCACTGCAGTTTTGGTATGCAGGTTTGGAGGTTTGTGCTCTTTGGCTGTCCTTGAAGGATTGTCTGCTGGTGCTGAGTTTCATCATTGAATTTATGCTTTTAAACTAATGTATCTAAAAGGAATTTCTTCCAAAGCTCCCAGATACTGGTACTCCCACAGTTTACATTTTATTAAGCCTTTGCAGCATACACCTTGAGATGGGGAAGTTACAAACATTACAACAGTCAGTACTGACCATACAGTACCTCCGTAAAGCAGCACCTAACAGCTCCAAAAAGCACTGCCTCCAAATCAAAGGCACATTCAGGCTGACAGAGCTGGTTACTGACAAGAAAGGAACTTATAAATTCCATTCTTACGAACAGCAGGAGGGGATTTTGTTTTATTTTAAAACCAAGCAAGAAGCAAGCAGGAATTCACAGCCTGTCAGAAGATGGCAATTCTATTAATAACTACTTAGACATCAGTGCTGTATCAACAGCCTTCAGCTCCACCTGCTGCTCCAGCAGGGAGACATCTGGGCAGAAGCTCATGGTGAGCCAGCGTGAAAATCATGAGACCAGCTCCAAGGTCTCAAGCAGCAAAGGTCAGGGAGGAGGGTGGGAATAAGACAGGCCCAGCTATACAGTAATTTGTCTTCCTGACACTCTTGCAGCTGCCCAGAGCATTGCCAGAAGCCAAGAGAAAGGTAAACACAACAGGTCTGCATCACATCTGCAAGTCACAAAGCAGAGAAATGACCCCGTGTCACCTGTGACCTGGTTAGTGTTTGGGGAAGACTGGGATGTATCCACAGCGAGGACAGTGTCAAAAAAAGAAGCTGGGAGAAAGGTCCCAGAAGACTCTGGACTAGTGAAAAAGTCTTTCCCATGGATCAGGAAACAGGATTTAGCACCATATTGCAGGCAGTCAGAAAACGCAGCCCTCCAAATAAGGTCCACAGACAACACAACTGCAGAGATCAAGGCTCAAGCAGCAGCAAAAGTCTTAGCACTGTCCTTACAGCCCCACCCAGCTGAACCCCCCAGTGCCCTCGCGTCCTACCTCATAAATCCCAGGAACATTAGGAGAACGAGGCTGACGAGCCACCCTGCTGTCGCAAAGGCCTTTGGCATGGTTAGGGCTCCTGTTCCAACGATGAGGTTGAACATGTAAACCAGACCAACCTGCAATCATCCACATAACTCAACATGAGAGTTTGCAGCTGTCCCAGAGATCATCCAAGACACCTCAAATACATACCGATTTAAATGGAGAGAGCTGAATACCTTTGAGCAAGCAGGGTGGGAGCAAGCCCACACTAGAAATAAATATAGGAGGGGACTGATAACCAAAGAGAACAAAGTTGAGTGTCAGCACATTTCTGAAGAAACTGATATTCCTCTCCATTTTACTAATTTTTTTTCCTTTTTTCTTTCTAACTTTTAAAGTTAGAAAGCACATGAGCTTTTTGTTTGTTTTCAAATCCACTGCCTTCTACCAGAAGGGTCAACACTGTGGGTTGGGATCTCCCCTTGTTTTCTAACCTGAACCTAAGTAGTTATGACTACACACATAAGTTACCTTTCAGAATCTCTTGTTGTTCTTTATTCTTAGTCAAGCAGGAAATATCCAAACAGAATTCTAATTCAAAGCCAGTTTGCTGTTTTACCAGTAAGCAGCTGAACACATTCTGAAGAAGGGATTTTACTTCTGGAAAGGAAAGGATTTTATCCTCTCAGGCAATGAGCTTTTTTCTGCCCAGGACCAAAAGGTAACTCCACACCTGGACAGGACCCCCCCAGACTATAAATTCAGCTGACCTCAAGATCAAAAACTGCCCCAAAGTTGTTTTGATTTTTTTCATATAGGTCAGCGTCTCTCCAGAGGAGAACCAGTAAAGAACCGAGTACACTTTTCTGGGTGTGGAGCAATTAATACCAGAACTATTCCCCAGAGACCCTGCGAGTGCTCTTGCCCTTCATTCACTGACACAAACACAGCAAATTCATCTTTTGACGAGTCTCCCAGAACAATGAAAAAAAAGTCAGCCACTGCAGCTTGCAGAAAATTCTTTTCATTCAGCTGGCAGAGTTGTCATTTCCCAAGCACAACTCAAGTGCCCCAGGTCATGACTTACTCTTCAGTGAAGGACTCTTGAAAAAATACTTCAAGTGATTTTCCTTGACTTTGGTCAAGTAGACAGAGATGAGAATGGTGCCCGTGTGTTCAGCCTGGCTAGACATCTTCAGGGAAAGAAGAGGGAGTCATAACCTTTTAGATTAGACTCTAGGAAATTCATGTGACACTAATATAACAACATAAGAGCAGGTGACAGTAATCCTTTAGGGTCCAGACGTCCCAGTTACTGTCTTGCTCTCCATTTTCTCAGTTGTGACCTATTTCTGCAGCCTAATATCCAGTTCTTCTAAACTCAATCGTTAACACAGGGATGAAAGTTTGAAAGCATTTAAAAGCCAACACAAAGATTTCAGGACTAGTTCTATATTTAGTGAGTTCACTTCAGAAAAAAAAAAAGTTTTCAAAGCGCTGTTTTTAAGAGCTGACACTATATGAACACTTGTGGCTATGAAAACCAGTATTTCCAGTAACATAGGAAAGCAGTAATTGGCTCTGCAGTTTCACAGGAGACCACATTACAAGGAAGAAACATCTTGATTACTGGTTTTAAGTGAAGTGGTTTGAAACAAATTACTACAACAGCTACAAATAAGTAAACTTTATGAAATCCAGGGGAAAACATTATAGAAAGTTTAAAAAAAGCAGCAAAGTGGGATAGTTTCAATGTCACAAACACCCTGTTGATGCTAGCTTCACATGACAGTTTGGGTTGATGAAAACATTAACAAAATATAAGGAAGTGGGTAGAAAGATGCAAGAGCAGGTATGGGTCAGGAAACTCTTTTTAACACTTCTAGAACTATACCTTAAGCAGACATCATCCCTTTATATAATGTAAAGTGATCTGTGATGTAAAAAAAACCTGAAAAACTACAAGTACCAAGGATTTAAGTACCCTTTGACTTCCATCATCTCTTGAAACACTGAGGTTATGTCCATGGAGAAGTAGGAAGTGAAAACACAACGTTGAAAGAAGAGGATTTTGAAAAGACTTGTGAGCAAAACCACAAAGAGCAGTACTTACATAGGGAGAGTAAAGCTCTCCTGTGTCAGTGATGCCACCAGCCATGTTGAAGATGGCGGGGAAGCTCACAGCAAAGTGAGGAAGATGGTTTTAGGAGAGGGTTTTCAACTTCCACTGCCTTTAACCTAGGGAAACATCATAAAGTTGTGTTAGCTTTGTCAGAAAGAGGAGGAACTCACGAGTCAGCTTTTGCACATCGGCCTTCTGATGTTTGAACAAAAGAAGATTTCAGCAGGACCTTGCACTTCGGACAGATATACCCCACTCACCAGCACCACTTGATTCAATACCCTATGAAAAGTTCTCGTACCTGTTAAACTAGTTTAAAAGTAACCAGAAGGCCCTGCCCTTTCACAGCATGACCAAACCGGATGACCAAACTTTACCTTCCCAAACAGCCAGAGGGGCTGTTTCAGATGCCAAAAACCTCAAGAGGAAGAATGCCTGCCTTGAGGATGATCTCATTCCGCTGCTTCTCACGCAGCTACTACTTTTACAAAGCACGTGCCTCCTACGAATCAAAGCAGTAAAAACAGCCTCCAGCCTTTCCTCATAATCTCAAGTACAAAAGTAAGTTGACAAATGAAAATACTGGACCTGTGAAAACACCCCAAGATGTTTTGTTACACATACCAAGGTTTCCAAAGCACAAGTATTTGGGGAACTTCACATGGTCTTAGAAAACTACAGGGGGAGAGGGAGAATCCAAGCCTTCTGAAAAGTTTTGGAGTCAATAAATAATTAGTCAGAGTTGAATTCTTTAAGAGCTTTATCAAGTTTCTCATAGTTCTATAAATGCTCCTATTTAGCCATACCAACCGGGACAAACCATCAGCACGAACTTCACAAGCTAAGAGTGCTACTAAAAACAAGAACCAGTTCATAAGCTTACACACACATGCTGCACAACAGAACTCAATCACGCAGCACAGCTCACTGTGGTCATACCTAGACCGGCCCTCGGATGAAGAGTCCAAACATCTGTTATAACAGACCTCGACTCCGGTCACCGGAGCCAACCTCAACAAACCAAGAGAAAGCAGCAAGACCACGGCCAGGCCAACAGCCCCCTCGTGGACACGGCCGGGGAACACGTGCTCGCGCGGGGCACCCATCCCAGCCAGGCAGGGCCGCACCCCAGGGCCCAGAGCCGACCTCCCGAGCTCCCCCCGGGCCTGGCCCCCAGCTGGCAACGCTGCTCGCCCAACCTGCGCTCCCAGGGGAAACCCCCACGGCCCAGCGGCCCTTAGTCCCGCCAGGGCCTGGTCGCTCCAGTTCACCATGGCCCCACACCGGGACCCTCCCCAGGCCTCACCCCGCACCCCCGCCTATGGGACCCTTCCCCAGGCCTCACCCCACGCTCTCCCTCACAGGAACGCACCTCAGGACCCACCCATGGGACCCCCCCACACCGGGACCCCCGGTCCCTCACCGGCAGCGGCTCGTGCCGGCGGCCCCGCCTCCCTCATCGCGGGCCACTTACTGCGCACGCGCAGCCCGCGGGGCGCTTCCGCACACGTGACCAGCCCCTGGGGCAGGGCGGGGCGGGGCGAGTGCGCCAGCCGCCATTGGGCGGCGGAGTCACGTGAGGGCCGGAGGGGTGGGGCGGGGTAGGGGCGGGGCGAGGCAGGGAAGGGGCGGGGCGATGAGGGGTAGGGACGGGGCTATGAGAGGAGGTGGGCGTGGCCGTGCGGGGTAGGGGCGGGGCGATGAAGGGAAGGGGCGGGGCGATGGGGTGGGGCGAAGTGATGAAGGGAAGGGGCGGGGAGAGGAGAGGAAGGGGCGGGGCTGTGTCAGTGACGCCATCACCGTTGGAGCAGGAAGGCGGGTGGGCCCCTGCGCGTGCGCGGAAGGGAGACGCGGCAGGTAGACGTTTCCTCCCGGCCCCGGCGCTCCCCGCAGGCCCCGGGGGTCCGCTCGGGCCCCGATCTCCCCTCAGGCACCGGGTCTCCCTCCAGCCCCGGATCTCCCCGAGGCCCGCGGTGTGTCGGAACACGGCGCCTCCACCACCACGTGGGCCACGAAGTGTTCAGCGGCCCCTGCCAGGGCAGCCCCCCGGCCGCTGTTGGGCCTCCGGGGGCACTCGGCACCGATACAGCCCTGCCCTGGTTTGGGGGGAGCAGGGGGGAGGCGGGAAGGTTGTTGTGGGGGCGATTGGTATGAGCTGGGGCCTGGCCGTAGAGTGGGAGCGGCCGCCGCTGGCTCCCGAAGGGCTCCAGGGTGCTGTCCCGTCCCTCGGCCTCGCTGGAGACACGGGGCGGGGTGTTGGGTCTCTCTCTCAGTGCAGAGGCCATGAAGATTAACCAGAACACTGTGCTGCAAGGACAGAGGGTGACCCTGGTGCCATACACAGCTGCACATGTACCCCGGTATGTGGCTCGTGTCCCTGCTCTGATACTCTTGCACGGCCTGATTTCACTTCTCTTTTTAAAGGGAGTGTGGTGTTCAGAAAGGGTGAGTGCTTGAGAGCTGCAGGGCCCTCTTCCCCCTGGGAACCGCACAGCAGAAAGAGCACTCCTAGGAAGGCAGTTAGGTTTGCCCTCTGTGCCCGGCAGCAGACATCCCTGGCAGCTCTGTGCTCCTTGCCAGGTCTGCTGACAAAGAGAACTTCATCTGTGCCGCTGTGTACCCACAGAAAGGGAAATACCTGGCTGTGAGTGAACCGCCAACACTTCTTTTGTTAATTGATGTCTTTCCCTAAAGACAGTGCAAAACTTCAGTGTGTAAAGCCAGATGGATGTTTGATAAATTAGAAGCAGGCGTGCAGGCGGTTTGTAAAGCGCTGGCCTGGCCAGCTGCAGCCTCAGCACAAAGATGCCAGTATTAGTCTTTCTGTCAGTGTCCAGGAGACGCTGTATTAGTCTCAGTCAGGATGAAATGCACCAGAACTCAATGCTCAGTACTTTTAAAAGCATCAAGTTTGTGTCAGGCACTCTTCAGGCAAAGCTACAGGATGGACAAACTTGCTAAATTTCCATGGAGAACACCATGTTAGATAAGGGAGAGAGGCTTGTGAATACTTTTAAGTTGCCATGAATGCCAGGCTGGTGTTTCCAGAACTGGTTCATGACAGCCTGATCCTCAGAGCACTTGTGGAAATCAGCCTGCGATGCTGCAGCTCAGGCAGTGACCTGGTTCTGGGTCCCCTTGTCAGGTACCATGAGTGGATGCAGTCAGAGGAGCTGCAGCGCCTGACCGCCTCTGAACCACTCAGCCTGGAGCAGGAGTACGAGATGCAGCGCAGCTGGCGGGACGACGCAGACAGTGAGGATCTTAAATGTTTTCTAAGGGAGGGTGGGAGTGGTGAGCAGGTCCCTCTGTCCTGTAAAGAGCCCACAGAGGGCCGAGGGCATCTGGTGAGTGGGCTCTACTTGCCGAAGCAGAGGGGATGTGAGACCTACAACAGTAGCTTTGAACTGGCTTTCTGTTTATAGTCGGTATATGCTTAGGGAAGTAGAGAATGTCTGGGGCTGTTGGTGTTCTTTTTATGCAATTTTTCAAAGATTATAGTGATTTACTTCCCACAGCATTATCTGCTGAGCTGCTGCTGCACCGTCAACATTCCCCAGGTCTAATTGTCTTAAAAAGGTGGAAGGGGGTTGTTTTTTTCCTTGAGAAATGGAATTATTTTATAATTACCTGGTTGACGTATGTTAACTGAATTGGTTCCCTGGCTCTCCTACAGGTAATGAATCACTGCCCATAAAATCCTGGTAGGAATATAGTGAGCTAGAAAATACTGAGGCTGGCAAAGACCTCAGGCTGGAGCATTTGTCTTAGCTGGCATTAAAAGGCCTTACTAAAAGCAAAAATAACATGGACTAGGTGAATCACTAAGTCTCGGTCTCTTGTGCACCAAAAAATTCTTTGCCCAAACTTGCTGCCGAGTGAGACAAGGCAGGAGTGAGACCTCAGACATGGGATGGAAGTTTTCATGCTCCTTAAATAGGTTCTTTCTAGTCTGGGTGTCTGTGTCACCCTCACAACGGGTTTTTCAAAATATTTCTTACATTTCTGTGGATGGGAGCAGGCACACTTGGCACGGGAGACCTAATTATTAGCTCTTCCTCACTGTTAATATGTGGAAACTGTGTTGTTCCTCTGTCTATTGCATGCCTTTAATTTCAGCCTTCGGTAATTTGTGAACAATCCTCAGCATCCTTGAAAATGCTGCTGCATTTTTGTCTTCCCCAGAGTGCACCTTCATTGTGCTGGACACGGAGCGGTGGTCCAGGCAGGCGTGTGCGGATGAGGACTGCATGGTGGGGGACGTGAATCTCTTCCTCACTGACACTGAGGATCCGACTTTGGGCGAGATTGAAATTATGATTGCAGGTCAAGTTCTGCTTCATAACTTGGGCATTTGTTGCCGTGGCTAAAGCCAGCTGCAGACAGATGTTACGTACAGCAGCTTTTTATTCTCATTGCCTTCCCTTGGCTGATCAGCATCCTTTGCTGGACCAGGTCACAGTCTCTTCTGAAAAATGTCCGGCGTGGTTGATTTGTCACACGTAACTGGACGCTGACTTCTGTGGCTCTCTCTTTCAGATCCCAGCTACCGAGGCAGAGGGTTTGGCAAGGAGACAACTCTGATGATGATGTCCTATGGTAAGGGTGCGTCAGTGCACGGCAATGGGAGGACAGTCGGGCTGTGATCTAGCAGCACATATTCCCCGTGATACAGACAGGGCAGTAAGGGATGCATCTGCCCCAGAAACTGAGGTCCTGTGCCTTAACAGATGTGGCAGCCCAGCAGGTAATAGAAATGCTTGTCTTTTTGATTTCTTTTGCAGGAGTGAGAAACCTGGGGATCACCAAATTTGAGGCTAAGATTGGTCAGGAAAATGAAGCCAGTATCTGCATGTTCAAAAAGCTTCATTTTAAGGAGGTGTGGTAACATCCTGTCTCCTACCCAGAGAACGTGAGCAGCGTTTGCCCTGTGACTGGCATTGAGCTGTTTTTCCTCTTTGAGACAGGTTGCTGTGAACAGCGTTTTCCAAGAGGTGACGCTGAGGCTGGATGTCAGTGACCAGGAGAGACGGTGGCTCCTGGAGCAGACAAACCACGTGGAGGAGAAGAGCTACGTTGAACTGAAGCTGCCAGCTGGGGTGCTGGAGACCTGACAGACACATCCAGACATGGGCCCAGTTTCCAGGGAGGGGTTGGATGCTGTTGCGAGGTCTGGGTGTGGAGGACGCCAGTGAGCCAACGCTGCACTTGACTTTTTTCATCTGTCTCCTTTGTCATCTTGTCAACTTTGCACCTTGTTGCACCAGCCAGGAATACTGCCTGAAATTTGGACCTGGAGAACAGCCACTAATTCATGGGCTTGGCTAGGAATGACTATAACCTTAACATGCTGTTCCAGGAGAGCCTAAAATCACCAGCGGTTAATTGATTCCTGGTGCCACCAGTTTCTGGACAAGCAGCACCCACTGTTCCTTCTTCCACTGCCCTTGGAGCAGGATTCCTCAGTTCGACAGAGGCAGTCTCAGTACTCTGGTAGCTCAGACTGTTTTCTCTTGAATAAAAACAAATGACAAAGATCTGAGGTGTCCGAGCGTGATCTGGGAGCAGTGAGGCTTAGCTGCTCACTTTGGCTGCTCAAAAGGTGGTTAGAAGTTGTAAAGGACAGCAGAGACTCTTTGAACCCTATTTTCTGGGGTGTGGTGGGTTGCAGGGGGGGCACTGCTGGGTCCTGGAAGTGTGGGTGAGCCCAGCCAAAGGGCAAGTTAACACGATGAAAATTACTGATATCATCTGAGCGAGACTAGAGCAGAGCCTCGCCACGATCGCTGCGTAACGGTGGGACTGGCAGCTGCAGGAGGCTGCTGAGACAAAACCCCTTGAGTTTCAGGGCCGTGCTTTGGACCTGGAAACCTCAGGCCATCGGTGAAGGGGTATCGCCCTTCATTTTACCAGGCTGCTTTTATGAACGCAAGGAGGAGGAGAACACAACTGAAATAAGACAGAATAATGATCCCCTGCTTCAAGGAGCTCAGGACTTGCTCTGCTGAGCCTGGGGGCTCCGTTCACTGCTCTCTAGTAAGATCAATGGGGTGGGAAAACACCTCTTACTGGAGGCTGATATATTTAGGACAGGAACTAGCCAGCTGGCCTCCGCTGTGACCGAGATCTGTGGCTGAAGAGGCAGCACTTGCCTGACTCCCACTGGACAGACTTTTTAATGCAGTTATTTAGCCTGACCTTCCCTGCCCTACGCAGCTGCTCTCCACAGCAGGGAAGCTTGCTGAGAAGAGAGGACAGAAGGTAAGGAGGATAACTGGCGCTCCTGTGTGTTTTCCCCCTGTAATAGCAGCCATGATGGCTAATTCTAGACCAGAAATTCTTTGTTCCAATTATGCAGTATCAGGTAATAGCTTTCAGATTTGCCCAAGGATGTTTTTATTGGTAGACTGTGGAATTTTTAGTGTTGGTGTACCTGTATTTTTAGGACCTGGGGGTTTTAGTTTTCCAATTTTAGTTAATTTAAATACATCATTCCTGTAACTAATATTAAAACCAAGTGTGGGAACAGCATATCATGGTATTTTAAACAAGTATTTAGCGTGGATTTAGTTGTAGCGAAAGCTTAGTGTGGTAATAAAATGAAGAGCGGCTCTACTTCCAGCTGGGATTACCATGACAAGGGCTACTAATCCTCCTGCTCTCAGTCACCTGCTGCAGGCAGGGATGGATTCTGTCCCCCAGACTGAGATTTGCAGAACCTGCCGGGTGAGCTGCTGGCTCTCTGGTCCTTCCGTGGAGTGTTTCATCCCTCTGCCAGAGGAGCAAGGTTGACTGGCAGGAGAGATGTAGCTGGGGTCAGACTTGCTCCCCTAAAAAGGGACCAAGGTGGGAAAAATAATCTTTTTTAATCTTGCCAGGGATGAGGGGGCATGGTGAAATTGTGCTGCCCTCCCCAGCCCCTCTGCGGCTGCCTGTGCCCGGCCGGTTGCTCCGGAGCCAGCGAGTGCCCTGCTTGGCATCCCTGGTCCCCCGGCAACGCCGGCATGCTCCCCTCCTCCATGGGCGGCTGGGAAAAGCCTTCACCCTGGCAACCCAAAACAAAGTTGAGTCTGTCCCTGAGCTACAGCCCTCCCCCGGGGGTGGGGGGGGTCCCAGCAGCTCTCAACCAGGATTCCCACAGCGAACCAGTCCCCCAGGCTGCTCCGACTGGGCAAAGAGGCAAAAGATGCTCCTGGGGCCTGCGGGGTGGCCCCACTCCTGCCCTGTGTGGGCCCCCCCAGCCCAGGCAGGGACACCCTGCTTGCCCCAAGGGGGTGAGGGTGGGAAAAAGGGACAGGGGCTCACCTCTGCTCAGCAGCACCACCCCAGAGGACTTGATTGTGGAGGATGAGGCAGGTTGAAATGGGCTCCCCCAGCTTCCAGGGGGTAGTGCAGCCTGCACATCCCCTGCAGATGTGGTGGCACTTTGTCACTTGGTTGTCATTGAAGCTGCAGACCTCTGTGACCACTCCTGCTCAGGTAGAGGAGCTTGTCTGGGGGTTTGGAGCACAAAACAGGAGCGTGCAGAAGCAGTGGAAGCGAAGATGGCGAGCAGAGGCCAGGGCTATAGGTCCACAGCATGCCATGGCCCCTGCTGAGAGCACAAGCCCTGCCTTGGCCCTGGGAAGCCGCCATCCATCCCCCCTCCCCAGTGCAGCTGAGGTGCCACCAGCCCGGCCCTGCTGAGCCACCGCAGCCCAGCGTGCCCCCACGCTCGCCCGCTGCAGCACCAGGGCTGAGCTTGGCCTTGTATAAACTGCCCAATAGGAGCTTAAAAAGAGCCCTGGGAAAGGGGCAGGGTGGCAGGAGCCTGGTGGCAGGAGCCTGGGGGCAGGAGCCTGGGGGCATCCCGGCCCCACTGTGCTGTGCCCCCCCATTTTGAAACACCCCCTGGCCCTGCTCTCCTCCCCTTTGCTCCCCAGACAGGGCTAAGATCCATCAATTTAGTGGGACAAGCAACCCTCACCCTGCCACTCCCCCCTGCCTTCCCCCAGTCCAGGATGTAACCTCAGGGCTCAGGCTCACCCCAAACCCCCCCAGCAGGGCTGGGGGCAGATTTTGGCTGCCCCTGGTAGAGCTGCCACCCTCCAACCAGGCCAGCAGATGCAGATTAGAGCCTTTCATCACCCCTCCCCACACACACTCCCCGGGGGATTAGAGCCCTTTAATCACCCCAAGGCATTAACCCACACTGGGACCAGCCAGTCCCTCCCCGACCCCCCCAGCCTGGCCCCACCAGGTGCCAAGGGGCACCCAAACCAGCGCCAGTGTCCCCCATCACTGGGACATCCCTTCCCCCAGCTCCCGTGGCACAGCAAGACCTCGACAAGCCCCTGCACACCCTCAGGCTTCAGAAGGATTTACCCTCAAACCGCACAGGTGAAGTCAGGAAGGTTTATTCCAGTAAACAGAATTTCTCTTGAGCTTGACAGTACAACACCACCCGATCGCAACACATGGAAACAAAACATCCACAGGAAGAATTTCCACAAAATACTTTTTTTTTTTTTAAAAAACCAGTGTGATTGGAAAACTCCTATTTTGGAAAAAAAGAAGAGTCTATTAGAAGCCTTTAAAATAAACACTGTCAGATTCAAACCCTGATCAGCTCCGTCTCCAGGAGTGAGCGGGAGCAAAGGAGATGATTATTGCTTGCTGCACTGGCCCCGGACACCCTCTCCTCTCCTAGAATAGCCCCGGGGGCAGGGTGCTGGGGGCTCCCCACCGTGCTGGGCACCCATGTCCCTCCCTGCAGCTGGAAGGGCAAAGGGACAGAGTCATCACGGACGGAGCTTGCCAGGCAGGGGGCAAACCCCCTTGGGGAGGAATCACTGTGGTCAGTGGCCAGGCAGGTGAGGTTTGCTAAGAGTCACTAAAAGCCTCAGGTTTTGCAGTTAAAGGGCAGTTTAAGGGGGGGGCGGCTCAAATGGGGATGGAGTTTGAGGTGGGGGAAGAACCAGGGAACAGTAAGCGTTGGGCATTGGGCCACCCCAAATCCTTGATCCCCCCCCCTCAAACCCCTGCTTGTGCCTACCAGGGTATGCAGGGCTTCAAGGCAGGGCTGGAGGAGCACCCAGGGATGGGGTCACAGGAGGGGGCACCCCCAGGATCCCCCCCCCACAGCTCTCTCTAGGCCAGGACCCTGCTGTGGGGATGCTCACTGGCCACCCAGCCCCATCGCTCAGGTCAGGATGGTGGGGAGCAGCCCCGCATCCCTGCTGGGAACCCATGGTGGGGAGGAGGGGGATGCAGGAGAGGTGGGTGTGAGGCTGGGGGGGGGGCCAGAAGACCCTCACCCCCGCCCCAGAGCCTTCACAGGTTGCTGAACAGTTCGTTTTTCTTGCTCCAGTCCATCTGGGGTGCCCGCTTGCTGGTTCGCTTCTGGTGTGCCCGCTCCTTGGCCACCGCCAGCGGGATGTCGAGGTCCAGGAGGGAGCCGGGTGCCGAATGGCGCTTGTCACCCTCCTGTGTGTCAGCCTGGGGGGTGAGAGGCTGTGTCAGCCCTGCCGTGCCCCCTGGGACAGCCCCACAGTGGGGGCTCACTTTCCAGCCACTGCCTCCCCCTGGCATCCCCAGCCCTACCTCGCTGTGGGTCTCGCCGGAGTCGGGGGACACGGCCAGCGGCCCGGGGCTGGACGGGCACTCGGACACCGAGCTGGACCGCGGCTCTCTGCCGTCTTCCTGCGGGGGGAGCAGGGAGTGAGCATGAGCAGGGCAGCTCCAACCCTGGGGTTTGGGAACAGCCCCCGAGTTGTGACTCCCACCTGGGGGGCTGTGAATTCTGTCCTCACTACACGTAATCCCCTGCGAGCTCCAGGCTCATAAATACCTCCAGCGCTCCCCACCCGGGGAGGGAAAGGATTAAACCCCAGCTTGGCTGCCCTGGCTTTAGCGGGAGGAGGAGGAGGAGGGCGGCTGCAGAGCTGGATGCTACTTTCCTGCAGCAGCACGAGGGCTCCCAGCCCTGCAACATCATGAGGATGGAGGAGGAAGAGGAGGAAGGCAGGCATTGCAGCCACCTCTGTGAATTCAGCCCCACAAACAACCCCCTTCCTGGAGGGACACCAGCTCCCAGTCCCCTTCCCAGTGGCACCTACTCTTGTGTGGCAGCCTGGGAGCACTGTGGTCCCTGGTGGCACCACCCACCCATGGGCAGAGGGGACACCTAAACAGGCAGGGTCCCTGCCTGGAGAGTGGCACAGATGGGATGAAAGGAAGACGAGGCTCTCTTACCTTCCCTATATCGCCATTGGCAACTGGTTCCGGCAAGGGACCTGCAGGGGGAGGACACGGGCGCTGGGTGAGGACGCGTTTGCTCTGCGCCCTCGCCAACGGGCACAGCAGTGCCCGGCAAAGGCTGCGCGTGGCCAGCGCTCACCCAGCACTGGCCAGGTCCCAAGTTTTTTAACCCACCCCTTGCAGCCATCCCCACAGCACAGGGTGGGTTGCTGCTGGGCACCAGCACATCACCATGATGACAGCCATGACACGGAGCCCAGTGAGACCCCCCCGTCCTCCCGGGGACCACTGTGACAGCAGCGAGGGGGGGCCACGGCTGAGCCGAGGCTGTGGAGGAGAGCGAAGGGCGGCTGCTGCCTGTTTGCTCCCTGAGCCATAAACCCTGCCAAAGTGCAACCCAGGGCCATAAACCTGCCCTCCCCCAGAGCCCACGTCAGCCCCACTGCCCCGGCATGGGGCCCTCAGGCAGGCAGGGAGATGCCAAGGCTGGGTCACCCTGTTTGGCCCCAGGGTGATGAGATCCCCACCCCTCAGACACTCCCCCAGCACCCCCAGGTTTGGTGACAAGGTGGCACAAACCCCGCTCCCTGCAGCACAGCCCCCTGCCCACCTGCCAGGTGCTCCTCAGAGGGCACCACCTTGCATTTCTTGAAGAACTCATCCGTGAGGATGTCCACCACCAGCAGCCTGGTCTCATCACCGCCCGCCTTGATGGCTGCCACCACGTCGGCGTGCTGCTTGCCCTCCATGCATACCCCGTTCACCTGCGGGCATGGCACCACGTCACCACTGGGACCAGGGGACATCTATCCCTCAGGAGCTCCACAGAGAGGCCAGACACCAGCCTTAGTACCAGTCACAGCCCCAGTACGGCCACCCCACAGTCCCCGCAGGTATCTGCAGCTCTCAGAGATTAGCGCTGAAGCCAGCAAAACCTCATTAAAAGCAGATTTTCCTCTGAGTGATTAGCACAGCATCGTACGGGCAAAGCTGGCAGGGAGCGCCTGGCGGAGCACGGACTCGGGGCTGCAGGGGCAGCACGGGAAAGGCACAAAGCCCTCGGCCCATGGAACGGTCCCTGGACACCCCAAAGCTTCACCCCAAACAAGGCAGCAGCCCCACGCCCCGGTGAGCAGCAGGGCTGGAGCTCAGCTGATCCTTGCCTGCCTGGGCCACCATCCCGCCTGGCACAAACCCTGTCCCCACCCCGGTCACGGCTGGCAGCAGGGCTTGGGGCCATCACGCACCTTGTCCTCAGCCTGCCCCACCCCAGGGACAGCCCAGGGACACTCCTGCTCCAGGCAGGGGACAGTGCTACTGTCACTTCACTCACAGCCAGCTAATTAGTGCTCAGCCAGAGCCCTCTGCAGTGCTGCTCCCTGCCACCCACCCGGCTGCACCCCTGGGTGGGGACTGACAGGCTGGCACGGGTCAGGCAGCTGCGCCGTGAATCACTGCCAGCACCGGGGACACCACGCACCGTCCCGGCAAAGGGCACCTCCCTCCCAGGCACCAGGATGCGAGGGAGCGCTGAGCTTTTCGGGAACACCCTCCCTGCCCCAGCATACCTCGATGATGCGGTCCTGGGGGGCCAGCCCCGCTGCCTCAGCCGGCGAGTCGGGGTCAACGGCACGCACGTACTGCCCCGGGCGGCTCTTGTCGCTGTGCAGGTTGAAGCCATAGCCGTTGGGGCCCTTCTTCATGCGGCATAGCCGAGGCCGCAGCTCCTCCTGCAACAGGGACAGCCTGTGGGAAAGCTGCTCCCAGACCCCCCCCCGACAGCCAGGGACAGCACCAGGATCACCGAACAGCTGCTTGGGTGGCAGGGACACCATCCCCAGGTGGCCACCTGCACCTTGAGTTGGGACACAGGGTGCCAAAACACTCTGCGAACCCAGGCTCTACTTAATTAGTTAGGTGCAGGGCACACTAATTGCAGCAAATTGTTAAAGAAACATGTTGTTATGTCTGTCCCAAGACCACGCTCTTCCTTTTGGGATCAGGATTGCAACTGCCACATGAAGGTGGAGGAGGAAACACAGCCCAGGCTGCTGGGAAGCACCCCCACCCCATCCCACATGGGAAGCCTCTGCTACTGGAGCAGTCTCAGCCACTGGTGCAGGTCCCCTCCATCACCCCCTTGCAAGCTGCAGCCCCCCACCACGGCAAACCCAGCCATGGGACCAGCAGGACCCCCCACCCCAAAGCACCCCACAGCCGTTAACAGCAGGGAAGGGGCACACGGGGCTTGGGCAGGCAGCTGGGATCCAGAGGGAGCAGCCCCGATGCTGAGGCACCCCAATGCCCCGGCACGACCCTCTGCGATTGCAAAACAGAGAAACCAGCTCGACCAGGACAGCACAACGTGGGACGTTCACGGCAACACCCAGCTCGTCTGCGCCCAGTTTCACCCCAGGACCTGTGGATCCGCCAGCACCCAGAGCTGGGGAATGCGACTGGGGCAGCCACGGCCCTGCAGCCGGCCCCCCACGAGCCCATCAGCAGCACAATTCCCCAAACTGAGCAGCGGGAAGCATCAGAGGAACCAGGCAACATGAACTGGGCCCTGCACGCAGCAGCGTCAGATCCGCTCTGACCCCAGCACCCAGACACCACTTTTACATACTTATATATAAAATGGTTTGATCCTGCCTTGACCTCCAGCTCCTGGGCTTTGGTAGGGCTCTCCCAGCAGCCAAACCACGCTCAAGCTCCTGAAATACTCCTCACCAGGGGAGAGTTATTATTTATTCTTTCTTCTGAGATTGTTTTTTCTCCTTTGGTGCCCATAGCATCACTGGGGACACACACTGCAGGAATGTCCCCTACCACACCTGCACCGTGCTGCTCTTTACCCCCTGTACAGCACACACTTCTTGCTACGAAATCCCTCTGTCCCCTGCCTGGAAAGCCTGATCTTTGGGGTGCTGGCACCCCACATCTGGCAGCCCTGTGGTGGCACAGGGTCCTGCATGGGCCAGGGTGACGCATTTGCAAATCGCTAAGCCCAACGCTGCAATAAAACCCCTGTCCTCTTGCACAACGTCTTCCTGCAGGGTCGAGGTCGGCTGTTGCCCCAGCACCACTCACCAACGCCCCGGGGAGGGAGACACACGTCTGCCGGGGAGCGAAGGTGAGCCGGGGATGGCACAGCGCTGGCAGCCACGCAGGACCTGCTCCGCCCGTGGCTCGGCAATGTCTGGTGCAACAGCACAGCTGTGCCCCGAGGAGCTGGTGGTGTCTCCTCCACAGACTGGCAGTGGGTTCCCTGGCTGGGTGGAGGATTGCGGCATCTTGACTTCATCCCGGCCACCCCTCGGTCCTCTCCCCGGGGCTGTGGGCTCTGCCCTGGTCCCCGTGCCTGGGTGGCAGCAGGTTCACGGGGTGCCCGGGCTGCTGCAACTGCACCTGCCACCCCAGGCAGCAATGCCTAGTGAGGGTGGGGACAGGGAAGCCCCAAAACAAGGCCAAAACGCAGGAGCTGGTGGAGCCTGGAGGAAGGCAGCACCTCCACGGGTCCCTGCCCTGGCCCAGCCCCAGAAAGGGGGATCGGGCTCTGTGAGCACCCACGCTCCCGGCGCCCTTGGCAGCACCACGGGGTTGCTCCACGCCGATAGCTTGGGACAAAGCCGGAGGGAGCACCCGGCAAGCCGTGCTGGCAGCGCTCCCAGGCGAGGAGGAGGAGGAGGGAGGACTTTGCTTCCATTCGTACCAACAAAGCCCCGGCAGCCCAGGCTCCCCGAGACACTGGGGCCATGAGTTGGGGGGGAATGGCCGTGCAGGACGGACAGATGCCTCAGGGCAGGGGGACAGGTCATGGCAGCGAGGGAGGCACCAAGTCCTCAAAGGCAGCAGCGAAGGCAGGAGCACCCGGGGTGAGGGCAGCCCGGCCAAGCTGTGACCCGGCCCCCCCAGCATCCCCCTGCCAGTGGCTGAAAGCTCCTCCAGCCCAGTGTGCCAGGCTGCCTTCACCCTCCCCAAATCCCTCGTGCCTGCAGAAACCCTGCAGGCAGCCACCATTCTGCCTCCCCGGGAGAAAAATATAAATACATCTGATCCTCCAGCGGCCATATCCTGCCCATCCATGGGTGAGCACCCTGCAGCAGGGCACCCCTCCAGCCCCAAAGTCCCCCTGGCCAGAAGGGACTCCAAGTGAGAGGTTTGGGGTCGACACAGGGGATAAGGAGAAGCCCCACAGCTGCGGGGCCGGGAGCTGGATAGCAGGAAAATGAAAACGCCCCTATTTTCTATGAGCTTTTGTGTCCTCTCCTCCAACGCCGCGCTGGGGCATGGATTAGCCAGCAGAGCCTTGTTACGAGCCATAACAATCTCCAGCGGGGAGGGCAGCGGGGGAAGTGGGACTCAGCACCCGGCATGGGCATCCCATGCTGCCCCTCTCCTCTGCACCCAAGGGTGGCAGAGGGACATCTCCTGCCCACAGATATGCCCACTCGGTATGGGGAGCTCAGTAGCATCACATCCCTATTCCTGCCCCAAAATGGGACTTGGGGCACCTCCAGATATTTCTCCCTCCAGGATCATGCTGGACCATCCCTCCCAGGACCTACAGCCACCCAGCTGGACCAGTGGCCCCAGTAATGTGGGGACCCCAACCACATGGTGTGCCAGGACCCGCTCCCAACCCCCCAACAGCAATTTCAGGACAGCTTTTGAAGCCCCAAATCCCAGGAAACTCCCCACAGCCCTACAAGCAGCAACAAGCCCATCAGCAGCAGCATTCCCGGTTAGTCAAAGAGAAACACAACAGCTCTGAGGACGCCTGGGCCAGCAAATTCACATGGGTCCTGAAATCTGGCGCACGCATTCGGGCTTCATACAAAGGGGATGCAAAGCAGCCTCCTCACAGCATCCCCGTCACGTCCCATTTGACTGGAGCTGCTTTTCATGCAGCTGCCTTGAGAGGAAATTTAATTCATTTCCTAATTAGACACCAGCTACCCCCAGCGCAATGTTCCCAAATGGAGGGATCTGCTCCCTGTTACACCCCAAAACCCAGCCCTGGGAGGCTCACCAGCTTTTACAAGGAGGGATGAGCACTGCTGGCAGGGAGGGCTCTAATTTAGCACTAAATTTGCAAGAGGGAAGCCCAGGACTGGTAGCAAAAGCCTTGCCCTGGTAAAAGCAGCCCCAGCCCATGCCAGGGCACTGGGCTGCCAGCTGCTGGTGCTGTTCCACTAACGCCGTGCAGTTTGCATGAAACTTTCTCATGACACTCCCCAGCAGCTGAAGACTCCGGAAATGCAGGCGGGGGGAGGACAAGCTGTCACAGCTCCCAACCGACCGAGCCCTGGGGACAGTCCCCACAGGGCCCGGGAACTGGGGCCAGCCTTGGGGGTGTAAAACTGTCACCTCGCTGGCACAGCGCTGTGGAAGAAGGGTGCACAGATCAGCTCCCCAGGTGCCTCCGGGGAGGTTCAAAACCTCCACCCCAGCATCAGGGGGATTTGCACACCCAGGGTTTTACGGGAATGAGAAGGGACCCCATGACAACCCCCCCAAAACCTCCTCAGCCCACATCCAGCACTGGGAAGCATGGGGGTGCCTGAGCCCACCGACATAGGGGGGTCCCAACCATGCAGGACTCAGCAGGGTTTGAAGAGAGGTTGGATCCTGCCCGAAGGTGGAAGATGTTAAACCCTTGCTCGGCCCCAGGCAGGGAGCGGGTGCTGCTGGCCAGCTCTCCGGGCAGCGAGCGTCTCCAGGCTCGTTAAGTAAATAAAGGCAAGTCCAGCCCAATAAAGCAAACAGGACTCTGACACATGCAAACCTCCTGCTCCCCACCATGACGATCCGGGGGGAATCCCACCAACCCGCGGGGCTCGGACGGGGCTGGGGGGGATGGGGCAGCACCCACCAGCAGCCAGAGAACAGGCACGCCAGTGTGTTCCCAGCTCGCCGGAGAGAAATCCCTTTCTGCCTGCTCCGGTTTGGCTCGGCATCCTGCCCGGGATCTTCCCACCCCGCCTGGCCGGGGTGATGTCTCCAAACCCACTCATCTTCACTCTCCTGCCCCGAGCACCGGGCCCTGCCCCCAGCCACAAGATTTCCTGTTACCTGTTGAGAAACCGTCCGGCGCGGTGCAGCAATGTCACCCCGTGTCACCCACTTCCTGCTCCCGCACAGAGAAACCGCCCGCAGTAACTGCACAGGCTGCACCCCCAGCCTGCCCCCCAAGACTGTGGGGCACCTCCAGCCAGGACGACCCCCCTCCAAAAGCCCGTGGGGCACCTCCAGCTTCCCAGGCCCTTTGCATCGCTCCGGCCAGCACAGCCCCTGTGTGCGGGCAACCACCCCACAGCACATCAGGGCTCTGTCCCCCGTGGGGACTGCACATCCTCAGCCCCCCAAACCTGGCAGGGGACTCGCCTGAGCTGCATTAACTATGTCCCTACTATTTTTCCCAGCCCATGGAGAGATCTGGGAGCGGAAGGCACAGCGCAGACGGTCTCACTGGCCCTGAGGGAGCACTGGCACGGTGACATACAGGAGGGCAAGAACGTTCCCCCCACACAGGGCAGCACCACAGCCCGCCATGGGGCCAGACCCGAGGGACCAGGGATGCCACAGGAGACAGCGAGCAAGTGGGGTGGTGACAGGGGCAGAGCCTGGTTGTCCCCACCTGAACAAGCCCCTCAAGAAGGTGTTGGAGCGCTGGTTTAGCTGGGCAGGGATGAGACCAGTGCTCTGCAGGGGATCAGCCTGACCGGGGGCAACGGGCAGCCAGCACCGGGCTAAAGTCCAACAGGAGACACAACTAATAAAAACACTTGATCCTCAGCAAAACCCAGCGTGACAACAGCTCAGTGAGGTACCAAAGTCTGCCTGGGGCTCAGCACCAGCACCAGTAAGGCCTCACGGCACCAACCCTTCGCAGCTGGTCTTTGGGAGCAGGTCCTAAGAGCTCCCCAAAAGGTCCCCCACCCTGGGGACACCAGGAGCCTGCTTCCTGGGAAGCCCATCCACATCTCTGTTGTGACAACAAACACACGGTTTTGCTGGGTAAATAAAAAGCAGTATTATCTCTGTCAGCCCAGAGCGTCTCTTAGGAACCGCTCTGGGCAGGAAAGGTCAGCTATTTCTCAATTCCTCACCTTTCTACATCGCTTTGTTTGTGCAACAGCTAACTCCCACACGCCGCTTAAGGCCGACATTCCTGAATTACTAAGTGTCTGTCCGCATCGACTGACCGACAGGATCAGTCCCCCCAGACTGGGAAGGGCTCTGCCATCTCCGCTCTGCCGCAGAGACCAGTCACGCTCAGGGCACAAGTGACTGCCACCGACACCTGTAGTCACAACCCCCAGAAAATTCACACTGCCACAGCATTTTCTGTTGTATTTTGGAGCGGGTTAAGGCTGGTCACCCTCAGCCCAGCCCTGGGGCCCTACTGCACGTCGAAGCTCGCTACCGCCCTTGCTCCCTGTTGCTTTTCTCACCCCATTTTACCGGCCCTGCAGCGCAAGGAGGGGCGGAAGGGCTCCGGCACACGAGGGGTTGCTCGGTTATAGGCCCAAACAGCCCCATGTGCCCCCTTGTCCCCGCTCGTCAGCCAACACGGCTGGTGAAGTGTTCAGCAAAAAAAAAAAAAAAAAAATTGAATAAAAATAGGAAAAGCAGCAGGGCGCGGCAAGGCCCGTTGCTCCTGGGGAGCCGCGTTTAAAGCGAAGACAAAAAAGAAAGAACCGAGAGCGAAACCCCGCAGGGCGCCCGGGGGAGGCCGGGACAGACACAGCGGCTGCTTCTCCCCCTCGCTTGGCCCGATGGCGACGACCGGGGCCGCGGCCGGTCCCGGAAGGCTCCGACCCCTCCCGCCCCGGACACCCCCCGGAAACTTTCCAGCGCCCGAGCTCCCCCCCCGGCCGCCCGTTTACCCGCTGACCGCCGCCGCTGGGCTCCCGCGCCGGGGGCTCCGCCGGCTCCGGGGCCGCCTGCCCGCCGCCCACGGGGGGCTCGGTACCCGTCCCGCCCCGCTTCTGCAGCTGCTCGTCGGCCACCGGATCCACGACGAGGAGGCTGACGGCACCGGCGGCGGCGCGGATGCGCTCCACCACCTGCTGATGGCTCTCCCGCTCCACGTTCTCGCCATCCACCTCCAGCAGCCGGTCCCCGGCCCGCAGCCCCGAGCGCTCGGCCGGCGAGCCCGCCTCCACCAGCCGGATGAACTGGCCCGGCTTGCCCTTCTCTCCGTGCAGGTGGAAGCCGTACCCGTCCGGCCCCCGCTCCAGGCGGCAGAGTCGCGCCGCGGGCCCCGCGCTGCTGCTCATGGCGGGAGCGGCGGGAGCGGCTCCGCCGCCCGTCCCGCCACCCGCGCGCGCCGCTTCTGCGCGCCCGCCCCGCGCCCGCCGCTCTTACACCCGGGGGCGGGGCACGGGGCGGGCGGCGGCCAATAGCGGGGCGGGGCGGGGCGGGGCCCGCCAAAGAAGGAGACGGAGGGGCGTGGTCATGCAAATGAAGATGGCGGAGGGGTGGGGTTATGCAAATGAGGCTGTGCCCCGCCGGGGCGTCCCGGGCCGGCCGCCGCTCGGTGCCCTCGGTGCTCCGTGGGGCCGGGGCGTTCCCGCGGGGGTCCGGCCGCTCCCCCCGGGCCTCCTCCGCCTCGCCCCGCCAGCCGGGCAGCCGCCGCTGAGCCCCCGCTATGCCTCTCCCCGGGGGCACCGCAGGGGAGTTCCGAGGGTGGCTGGAGACCGGCGGAGCGCTCCCCGCCCCCCCCCGGGGGGGGCACGTCCGGGCGGGCACTCCTCGGCCCCTCGGGGCACGTCCTCCCCGTCCCCAGACGCTGCTCCCGCTGCCGGCCCCAGGCTGGAGGGTTGCTCGGAGCTTCAAAAGCGAAATAAAAACCCCAAACCGAAACTGCGTGGGAAAGCGGCACGGGAGGCCGCGCTCGCCGGTAACCCCCTGAGCGGCGGAAATGAGAGAGCAGCCCCGCACCCCCGAACAGCCCCCCCCGGCCCCCCTGCGGCACCCTGGAGCTGGGGAACCCGGGGGTGGGGAGATGGGGGAAACCCTGGGGGGCTCTGCTCTGGTCTAGGAAGTAAAAATGGCTGCAGGGGGTTATGAGAGTGGGAGATCCTGGGGTTTGGGTCAGGCAGGGCAGAGAAAAGCAGCAGCAAGCCTGGGCTGCTCCGGTGCCGCAGCAGGGCTGGTGGTGCCAGGCAGAGCTGGCCACTGGCCTCTGGGCTTGTCCCAGGGAGGGTGGCACAAAGGTGCTGTCAGTGTCTCTTGCTGCCGGGCTCCAAGGCCCGGCTGAAGTTCAGACTGGCCAAAGGTCCTCAGGGCAGCCGGGATCCCGTTTAACCGTGCTGCAGCAGGGCGAGCGAGGAGGTGATGGCAGCATGCCGCAGGACACGTCCCTCGCAGGCGGCTCTGCACCCAACCCCTGCTCCAGGGAGCCCAGCGGCCGAGAAACCCCCTGTGTGCTGGGGGGTGGCCGAGCTCCAGCTCCGCGGGGCCGAGCTGGGAGCTGAGGGTGGGCTCATTTGTTTCCTCCACTCGGCTGAGCATTTGCCCGCGGCTGCTCGGCCCTGAGAAAGGCGACAGAGAGGGATCCCACGGCGGCTGGCGGCAGATGCCTGCGGAGAGGAAAACCAGGGCAAGCGTGTCGTGGTACGGCCCCAGAATGGGGGGGGGGTCCATCGCCTGTGGCATCCACAGCCCTCCCCTTGGCAAGGGGGTTGTGAGCGGCACGGCCCCAGCTAGTGTGTGTGTTCAGGGGGGAAGCTAGGAGGGGATGTTTTTTGGGAACGCTGCCCTAAGTCAGGAAACAAAACCCAGCTCCAAGAGGGCTGGTTTGAGCACGGGACCGCGATAAGGAAAAAAGGCAGCAGGAAATGAAACGGCCAGAGCTGCTTTTGGGTCTGGCAGCGCCTGCGGGATGGCAGGGCACAGGCAGCACCATCGCACCCCAGCTGCCTCCTCCTGCCAGGGCCCTTTGCAGCACAGCGTGACGTTAAGGGAGCTCAGGCCGGAGGGGGGAAAGCAGAAAAGAGCCAACGTCTGTTTGTGTTGAAGCCATCCAGCATTTTTTGCAGACATCAGCCAAGCAGCAGCAGCAATGCCATTGGTGGGAAGACGGAGTTATTTGGGGAATGCTGGACTCCGCACCATGAGAACAGCAGGGGAGGAGGTTGGTTTTAATTTAACAGGCCATGTTTACTCTTCCCCTCTCACCTTTGGACTGTCTGAAATGTGCAGCGAAAGCCCCGGCGTGGAAGAAGGGGCCATGAGTGCTTCCCCCTCCCCATGGCTGCTCCCAGGGCCCCCCCTACAGCCCCACCGCTCTGCAGCGCCTGGGTGCAGCAGCCTCCTACGTTGCAGACCCAGGGCAGGGATTTCTCACGGAGTGAAAAAACCAGGCAGATGCAAAGCTTCAAAAATATCCAGCTTTAATCTGTAAACTTGCAAAGAGAGACCCGGGAGCAGAGCAGAGGTGAAGGAGCACTGGGGCAGGTGAGAGACGAGCAGCTTGGGCACAGGGCCAGGCAAGATGCTGGCAGGGATGGATGTGCCAGACAGTCCTCGACTCCTACGTGCAGCAGTGCCATGCCCTCCCACAGCTGCCCTTTGCATCAGTTCTTCAGCTCCATGACCAAATATTCATCATCTCACCACCCCAGGTAGTGCTCGGGGGAGCCGGCAGCATGCTGGAGGGGTTGGCAGGGCCAGGCTGAGCACCGGGGATGTGCAGCAACGCGGGGCCCAAGCCTTGCACCCTGCACCCCGCCAGTGCCCAGTGTAGCAGTGTTTGAAGCATCTCAGGCATCTGCTCTCCAGAGAGTGGGTTTCAGCTGCAATTTGCCAGCGGCAGGAAGAAAGTTGTATTACACGTGCAGCGATGGGAGGGAAACCCTGCCCCCGGCCACCGCGGGCACCTCCACCCCACCAAATCCAGCCGGAGATGGTTTTGTCTGGATTGAAAAGGTTTTTCTCATTAAAAAAAAAAGTCTCTAATCCTGTAGCTACAAGAGTGGGGAAATAAGGTTTTTCCAAATTGCTGTGTGTACTAGAAGTGCCCCAAACATTGCTTGAGTTCTCCCAGGGGAGTTTTATTTCTCACGCCAGCTGCACAGGCAGGGAGCAGGCTTGGCTGGACGCTTCCCCATCCTGGCCCTTCCCTCCAGCAGAACCAGGACACAACGGGGACATCACTGCCTTCGTGGCGGCAGGAGGATAAAAGCCAACAGCAGCAACTGCAGCAGTGAGGAGCCACGGCCGAGGGTGGGCACCAGCCGCACCCAGGCGTGGGGCAGCTTGGGGGGCAGAGCTGAGGCTCCCTGGAGGGAAGCCAGAGCCCGGCAGCACCGGGGGCACAGGGGCTGGATCAGGCCCTTTCAGCCGGATGAGAGCAGCACCAAGAGCAGGGATGGCTGCAGGGGAGGAGAGGGCCGGGGGCTGCATGGGGGCTCATCCATGGCACACATGGCCCCTCCAGCTGCTCCAAGGGGCCCCTCAGTGCGGGGCCGTATCCTGCATCCTGCTCAGGTGATGGAGGCGTCCCCGTGGCTCACTGGCCAGGCTGGCAGTCATCACACCACAGCTATTCGCTGGGGGCACAGAGTGAGCTCCAGGCATTGCCCCGCAGGGCAGCAGGATCCAGCCCCGGGGCGATGGCTCTCCTTGTGCATTGTCCTGTCCACGCTTGGCTTGTCAGAGCCTGGGTCCCTCAGTGCTTGAGGGCAGGATTGGGCCCCCGCTCTGCCTCCTGTCTGCCTGCACCCCCGGGGCTGCTGCCGGCTCCTCCCCGCCGCTCTCAGGCGAAGGCACAGCAGCTGGATTTCTTCTTCTGTGACTCGATGTAGTCGTGGATCTGGAAGCGGGGCTCGTCTGGCGGCTGCACCGCGCGCTGCTTCAGCTCCCTGGGGTGGTGGGGCCACGTTACCACCACTCACCCGCTCCAGTGTCGGTGTGGGAGGTGGTAGGGCTGCAGGGGACACCTCCCTTGCCCGCTCCCCTGGCCCCCAGGTACTCACTTGGCAATGGCCAGGAAAGCCAGCTCCACGTTCATGCCCGTCTTGGCGCTCGTCTCCATGAAAGGCACCCCATACTCCTGCAAGGGCAGTACGGCCCTGTCAGCGGTGCCGAAATGCTCTCCTGCCCCTCCAAATCATCCCTGTCACCTGGTTTGGGGACAAGGTGCCATCCCCTCCCTGCCTTGCTCCAGGTTTTGTTGTGCAAGTGGCTGCCGCGCTGCCTGTGCTAGAGCCAGGCGGGTCTGGGCACCCATCAGAGGGGATGGCACGGCTGCGCGGGGACCCTGAACGACGTGCAATTATCTGGGGGGGGCTTCAGCTGGGTTAGACCCTGGCATGGCTCACCCTGGCCAGCGATGCTCCATCCTCTGTCCTCACAGCCCTCTCACTGCTCACGTCAGCCTGCCGAGGGAAGGAAAGCGTCACTGTGTACCAGGGCCAGCTGGCACCCTGCGGGCATCTGGCAAGCAGGCAGAGTGGGGTGCACAGGGGCCTGCCAGGAACTGGGGGTGTCAGGGACCCAGGAACATTCAGTGTCCAGAGGAGAATTGGGACCTGTTGAGCATCTGGGACCTGGTGGCATCAAGGATGTGGGGGGGCATCTGGGACCTGGGGACCTGAGGCAGCACCCAGTACCCGGGGGTATCCAGGACCCAGGGGGACTTCTGGTGTCCTGCTGGACACTGGGTACCCAGCATCATCCAGGATTCAGGGGGCATTCAGTCCCTGAGGAAAATCCCGTACCCAGTCAGGCACTGGGCACCTGGCAGCATCTAGGACCTGCGGAGAGAATCTGGGACCCGGTTGGGCATCTGGGACTTCAGGCTACCTGGGATCTGGGGGTGCATCCAGGACCTGGGTGGGCATCCCATACCCAGCAGCATCCTGCACCCAGAGCCTCAGCCTCGTGCTGCCCCCCTCTGGCTAGTGGGAACACCGGCCCCCCCTCCGACCCCCCCAAACCTCTGGGGTCACCTCTGGGCCTGACTGAGCCCAGAAAGCAGCAGAGCCGGGTGGGGGGTGTAGGCAGGCTGCACCCAGCCAGCAGGCAGAGCGCCCCCCGAGCCCCATCCCTCCACAGCCACAGGGCACGGCACGGATTGGCACGGCACGGATCGGCACGGCACGGATCGGCACAGCACAGCACGGCAAACCGCGGGTGACAGGGGACCCTGCACTCACCTTATTGCCCAGCAGCATGATGACCACGTCCTTCTGGGCGTACTCGTGGATCTCCGTCAGCCAGGCCTGCGGGGCAGCGGGGCTGTGTCGGGGTCGTCCCTCCCCTCTCAGCCCTCACACCCCGCCACGATGACAGGGAAAATGAGGGTTTTTTTGGCATGGGAACCATTCCAGCATCACAGCCAAACAGTCCTGAAAACGCCCTGTCTCCTGGCCACGGCCCAAGCCTACCCATGGTTCACATCCATCCCAAACCGCGTTTTCGCCCTCCAGCCATTTACCGTGGCCCTAAACAAAACTCACCCAGCCATGCAGCACCCAGCCAGGCGCCCCGGGGACGAGCTCCCAGCTGGCTGGGTCTGGCCAAACCAGCCAGTGCTTATGTGTAAAACAGGCTCTAAACTTCCCCAAACACCCAGCAAGCCACGCAGGGCACCCACAACCCCGATGCCTGGGGAGAAACACGCTCCTGACCCACGGAGGGGACTCACGCGGATGTTGTCGAAGGACATCTTGCTGGTGATATCGTAGAGCAGGAGCAGGGCTGGAAGGGAAGAGGCAGAGGCATTGCCCCGCTGCAGGGATGCGCTCTGGCTGGTCTCCCCCATCCCCACCGCACCCCAAACCCACCTTGGGCATCCCTGTAGTAGGCATGGGTGACACTGCGGAAACGCTCCTGTCCTGCTGTGTCCCAGATCTGCCGAGAAGCCACCCTGGTGAGAGTGGGGAGGGGAAACCCCCCCCAGCTGGGGATGCCCCTGTGGCTCCCAGCTCTGCCGGACCACCACACTCAGCCTGGGGGGGCGGTTTCCAGCAATCTGGCTGGGAATTGCTCACCCCCTCCCAAAGCTCACCTGCAACTTCACCTTCACACCATCCACAGCCACCACTTTGTTCTGCAGAAGAGAAGAAGAGCCCCAGTGTGGAGTTGGCCATGTCCCAGCCCTTCAGCCACTCTCCCCTGGCCAGCAGGATGAAGCCAGGCTGTCCATGGGGCTGGACAGTGAAGCCTCATTGCTACAAACCCTGGTCCTGCTGGGGGGCTGCAATGCCACGTGGCAGCTACAGAGACATCCCAGAGCAGCATCCCCTCATGCCAGGGTGGAAAAGGGCAGAATCAGGCCCTGACAGAGACAGGACAGCAAGATCCCAGCCTGCTTTGGATCCAGTGCTTCGCTCATCTCCTACAGTCCGTGCCCCTGTCCTGTGGCTTCCCAGCCCCTTAATGAGCCGGCTAATGATGCAGGCTGCCCCGCAAAGCCCAGGGATGCCAACTCGCTCCAGCTCCTGCCAGGTAGCCCTGGGCTTGCAGTGGCCCCAGCCCACGTGGCCAGGGGAAGTTCATCAGAGCTGAGGAACTGGGGAGATCTTGCATGAACTACATGCAAATGTACATTTATTAATAACATCTTGGTGTGTTTTTATAATGTCTGCCCACCATTAAGCCCTGACCCTTCTGCCAGGATTCCTCTGCTCCATGTGCCGAAGGAACCACCCCTGCACTATAAATTTGGGCTACTTGCAGCAATTTAATGCCTTTGGATGCTATGAGCTACCTGGGGATGCTCAGTGGGCGATGCTGGGGTGTACTTGCTGGGGGGGAGCCTTCCTTGGCCCTTAAAGGTGGTTGCACACACTGAGTTGGGGGGTCGCAGGTAGCATGCAGCTTTATCCAGCACGGCACGAGGAAATCTCCCAGGTCAGGGCAGTTTGCAGCCGGGCATCGGGGCCGCTCGAGCCTGCGGCCGGGCTGGGACCGGGGAAGGGAAGCAGCATTTGTAAATGAGCGGGGAAGGCAGTTATCGAGTCTTAAGCAATCGCTGTACCCAACTCAAAAGTGCAGGGACTTCTCTCCAGAGGCCCAAGAAAAGAAAAGCAGGAGTTACCAAAGGGCTATTTTAAGACTCTTAAAGAATTGTACTCTGGAAAGAGAAGACCCCTATAAATTGGTTGCCTGGAATTGTTTGAAATGGAAATTCAGCTCATGTGGAGATGATAAAAGTTGAAAAAATGGGCTGAATAAAACAAAAAATGTGCCCTAGGAGATGCTGGAAATCACCAACCAGCAGCAAGGCATGAGCTGCTGGAGGGGATGCCTGCATGAAGCAGAGCAGGTACCTACGAGCTGGCAACACCCCTGGGGCCACCAGTGCTGAGCCCAGCAGTGGGACATGGCAGATTTTCCTTTTCTCATGACTCTATTGGAAGGACAGGCCACGAGACCCCTCCAAAGCGAGCCCATGGCCCTCTCCCCAGCCCCTGCTTACCAAGCCCCCAGTTCCTCCTTCAAGCCAAGAGCAGCCCGGGCAGCAAAGGCAGCACAAAACCAGAGTAGCTGTGGAGGCAGAGGAAGCGCCAACCGCACACGACACGTGTCAGCAGCCGTGGCAGAGCCCAGACCGGGGACACCCCCCCGTGACTTCCAGCCTGCTGAAACACCGCTCTACCCTGTGCTGCAAACAGCTCTGCCTGCCCGCGGGCCCCCAGAGAGACCCTGAGCTGGAATTTTGTGAAGAGAGAGCAGCGGGAGGGTTTAAATGGGATCCAGTGACCTAAATAACTCCTCAGCAGCCCATTTCAGCCCTTTCAAGGCACAAAATTACAGCAACCAGTGTTTGTCCCCCCAAAACCACTGGCCTCAGCCTGGCCAGTGGAGCGTGCCAGCCGCCCAGTGCACACCCCCAGCCCATGCACCCAGCCAGGATAGGCTAAATTGAGGCTTTTTGCTGATTTAAAGGCAAGAGTGATGCTCTCAGTGGATTCTTCTGTCTGTTACCACTCTCCCAGGGAGAGCTGGAAGGGTTTCAGCAAGCGCTTGCTGCCGGTTGGTAGATTATTTGGGTTGCAGAGGCTGGAAACCCCCCTGTCTCCCCTTTCCAGTGCCCCATCCTGGATGAGGTGTGGGTCAGGGGAGGCGAGGGGGTGGCAGCCATGGTGGTCTCACCCGGAAATCTATGCCCACGGTCGCTATGAACGTCCCGGAGAGAAAGGCCCCGTCTTTGAACTGGAGCAGGAAACAGGTTTTCCCCACGCCCGAGTCTCCAAGTAACATCACCTGCAAGATGGGCGCAGGGAGAGGTGTCAGCGGGTCGGGGAGGGGGCAGCGGTGCTGAGCCCCTCCCCCCGGTCCCTTGTGTCCCTCCATTTCTTTCCCCAGGGCTGGTCCTGCTGGATCTGGGGAGCCCCGTGAGAGCTGGGGGAGGGATGGGACCCCCGAGGGTGCAGCCAAGCAGTGCCCCAGGGCAGCGGAGCAGCCCCCAGCCACCGAAGAAGGGGAGAGCAGAAGAGGAGAGCTGGCGGGAAGACAGGGACTGCAGCAAGAAGAGATGTCTCCTGGCCAGCCCTTGGCTGTCTCCCAACCCAGGAGGCTTCTTGGAGAGCCGGCAGCAACAACTCAACACGTGGAGCCACGTCCACCCCCAGCCCGGGAGTGCCCAGCCCCAGGGCTGATGCATGGCTTGGGCAAACGCTGCCATGTCCGGGACTGCCACAGACACCAAAGCAAACACGGTGCCTTTTCCCCTCCTGCTAAGCAAACAGGCTCAGCCTGGGCTCCCCAACCACTCTGGCATGGCCGGACCCAGGCAGGCAGCAGCCAGGACCGATGCTGGTCTCGCTAAGCACAGCCTTACCCGACACCCCGACGCCTTCTCTCCTCCCTGCTCGTCAGCAGCAGCCCTTTCCTGCCCGGCAATAATTAACCTGACGCTGACTACATCTATCCCCTGCCTAAAACTGGCAGTGAGCAGGACTCCAGCAAGAAGGTCCATCCCCACAAATCCACCCTGTGGGGATGCTGGAGCCTGCAAAGCAAACCCACGCAGCCCCACTGGCCCCGGGCTGGGCAAACACGGTGAGCTGTGGCCACCTGCCACAGGGATGGCACAGCAAACGCCCTGGGGGCCAGCACAGCCAGAGCTGGGGGCTGGAAGTGCTCTGCCTCCTGCCAGTTCACTTGGCTGGTCAAATCCTTCCCCGGGACACCCCGACCCAGCCCAGGCTGGAGGGCAGCTGGGAACACCCCTCAGTTCTGCCCTCACCTCGCTTCGGATGAGGTTGGCAACTGATTTCCTCCCTCCGACACAAAAATCACCTCCACTGAAAGAAGTCAGAGCCAGGAGGATAAAGGCAAAGGAATAAAAGTGGTTTAGGGAAGGTGGCAGCACGCAGGACCACTTCGGGAGCTAGCTCAGCAAGGCGGGGGGAGGTCTCAGGGCTGGTCCCATCGGTGCTGGGCTCAGCCTGGGGCTGTGTATTAAATTTTTCGGGTAAAAGGCTCCTCGGCCCTGAGCCTCCCCTCTGCCGCTGGGAAGAGGAGGGTGCTTCTGCGGGGTGACCTTCGGCCGAGCTGGGCTGGGAAAGAGGGGTGCACTCGGGGGGGAGGGTTCCCACCCCGATGCCTGGCAGGGGCGGGGGGGTGTTGTCAGTGCAGGGGGCTGCGGGGTGGGTGCGGGGCCCTGGGCTGGCTCGGCTCTGGGGCACACACGCTGCCCCCCTCCCCAGTGCCCTCGGGATGCAGCGATGGGCTGGACGGGGTCCTGCTCCCCCTGCCCTGGTTCACGGGGGGGCACCGCTGCCCCAGCTGGCAGGAGCCCCCCTTGGCCGGAGAAGGGCAGGACGGGCTTTCAGAGGGCAGAGCTCGGCCGTGCCCCCCCGCCCCGGGGAGTCCCGCTGCCCACCAAGCTAAAAGCCCCATTTCTGCAGCTGGGCCAGCGGGGCCGGCACCCCCATCGCCACCTCGGGACAGGGACACACCCGGGGCAAAGACCTCCCCCCGCCCCCGGGGCAGCGACCCCCTATCTCCACCTCCCGGAGGGAGGGGGGAGGACCCCCATCCCCACATTTGCTAGATCTGGGACCTCCCGCGGGGCAGGGGCGGGTAGGGCTGGGGCCGCCACCTCCTTCCCTTTCCCCGGCCCGCAGCTGCTTCCTGGGCGCCATCGCGGCAGCGGAGGAAGCGGGTGGCCCCCGGGACCCTCCCTGGACCCCTCCCGGTCTCCCCCGGGCTGGGGGGCGAGCCCCAACCTCCACCCTCGGCAGGGCTTGGGGGGTCCACCCCTGCTCCCCCCCCCCGCGCCGCCTCCCACCTTGCCGGCCAGCTCGTAGTCCCGGGGCAGCATCGGGGGGTCCCCGCTCCCCGCCGGGGGGGTCCCGCTCCCCGCCGCCCCGCCGGGGCCGCTCATGCTGCGTCCGAGCGGAGCCGCCGAGTCCCGGCGCCGCGGGGCCAGCGGGCCCCACCCGGCCCGCCTTCCTCCTCCTCTTCCTCCTCCTCCCCGGCCAATGCCACCCCCAAGGCTGCACCCCGGCTGCCTCCCCGCCAGGCCTGGACCTGGGACGAGGAAGAGGAGGCTCAAGGCTGGAAACCTGCCCCCCTGCACCCCCGCACCGAGGCCCCCGGGGTGTTTGGGTTTGCCGGGGGCTCGGCAGCACCGGCTGGCGGGCTGAGCCGTGACACGTCCCTCCGGGCACATGGATGGGGAGAGGAGGAACCGCTCACCCCACAAATGAACAGCCGGACGGGGTGCAGGGATGGACACCCCGGTCACCCCCGCCACACTGGGTCGGTGGGGACAGCAACCCCCACTCCCACCCCACCCAAGGGTGGGGGCTTTGGCCCATCCGCTGCAGCCCCGACAGCTGCCGAGCTGGGCCCCAGGTTAGCACCAAGACACGGCGAAGCCAGGAGGAAACCAGCAGCCGGAGCCGTTAGCCGGAAGCCGCGCACTGCGGTGAGCCGCTTCAGCGGTGCCTGAGTCTTGGCCGGGACAGCTGCCGGGGCTCCCGCTCCCCCCGGCTGCTCACAGCCCCCAGCTTCCTACAGCGGCCCTTGGGGCCCGGCTCGTAGCGCACTTCATTTGGGAAAAGCCCAAGCGTGGGAATGCAGAAGTCCTGGGGGAGAGCCAGGAGTGTTGCGTTACCCCAAAAGTCACCCCATGAAACCCCATCCAGGTCCATGCGCTGTGGCTGTCTGGGGTCTTCACGCTTCCAGGCACCACTCCATGGACAGGACCCTTCAGCCCCCTCTGATTTATTTTGCCCAGGACACCCAGCCCATCTCCCCCGTGCCAGGGCTCATCTCAGTGCAAACCCCCCAGCCTCGCTCACGCCGCTGGGACCTGGGCGTGCAGGGCTCCCATGCAGAGCTGTGCCCTCGCCATCCTCCGGGCAAAGGCCACGCGTGGCCATGGGAGGTCCGATGGTAGAGATGCCCTCTGCAACGGCACCCGCCTCCGCGTCCTCCCCGGCTGTTGCTCCTGCTCCAGCCAAGCCTCCCTCTGCCCCTCGGGAAAGTGAACCTGTATTTCCAGTCCTGTAACTGCGCTGAGACCCAGCGGGGGGGATTTATAGTTTCTAGATGCTCTTTGGCCAGGGAAGTGCCCAGACCTGAAGGTTCTCGGAGCTCCCAGAAGTGGCTGAGCTCCCCGGGGAGCGGGGCTGGAAGGATACGGCAAACCGTACTGGTGTTCATGGAGCTGTCTGGGCAGAAAAAACGCCTGGCTGAGCATCACCTCCACACACTGTTGCTGCTGCAGAAGAAACGAAGCAGCCAGGAGCTGGTAAAGGTCAAGAGCACGGCTGAGCCTCCTCTGCCTGCCCAGGGCTTGGCACTGCCTGCAGGGGCACCCTTGGGTGCCAGCCCCTGGGCTGCTTGGCCCCAGACCCCCCACGCTGGTACCACATTTCCCTGCTTCCTTGGCCTGGACTAGAGAGAAAATCCCCATGAGTAATAACCCCCTCCCATGGGGAACAGCCTCTTGCTGAGCCCCAGCCTTGCCACGATGCTGGAGGGATGCTGGTCTGGCTGTGTGGTGAGGTCCCAAGCACTGTCTCTGTCCCCAGCTCCCCGGGAGAGGGGACACACATGTCAGAGCCGCTCACCGGCTCCGTGGCAGTTCTGCAAATATCACTGAATGGCAGCTGAGTGCTTTTCCCCAGCGCTGCTGCTGACTGCCTGACTTATCGCGAGGTCCTGGGGCCACCCAGGTAGGACACGGGCTGGCTGCTCCCCGGGAGAGCAGGGCTACTCCAAAGGCCGCTTTCCAGGTGCGATGCAAAAGGCTGTGCTCAGGCACAGCCCCACTCGGGGTTTTGTGATATCAAGCCTCATCCATCCTCCATCTCCCCCAGCAGCCCAAAGCACGCCTGCCCCCAGCTTGCTGGCAAGCACACAGACAAACCAGGCCCCTCATCCAGCAGCATCAAAGCCAATTCTCCCAATTCTTTGTGCTTAGCATCACTTGGAATCATAGAATCATCGATTATGGTTACTCAAATAAAACTGTTCTCCCAAGGGTGAGCGAGATTGCACAGTCCAGGGGCCAGGGATTGGGCTCTTACCGTAAACCCAATGCCCACGGTGGCGGAGAAGGAGCCAGGAATGAACTTGCCCTGGTCAAACTGGACCAGCAGAGATGTCTTCCCCACGCCGCTGTCTCCGACCAGGATCGTCTGCAAAGGACCCGGTAAAGAGGCGTCAGCGTGCAGAAGGCAGTGCTGGAGCCTGCAGGCACGGTGTGCAGCCAGGGCTGGGATTTCGGGGAGGGGGTGCTGGGGTGATGCAGCAGTGAATATAGAGGGATCAGGAGGGACCAGCCCAGACCCAGATCACAGCAGAGCTGCGGGCCCCGTGGAAGCCCCATGACAACCCCCCCTGCACAGCCCTGCTCGGCAGCAGATTGTCCCCACAGGCTGCTGGATGCCAGTGCCACTCTCCTGCTTTTTGCTGTCACCTTTGGTCCTGCCACCTGCCCGGGGAGGGATTTCCACCCCTCTGACCAAGTTTGTAATAAATGAAATGTGCCCTGGGCTGAGCTTCGGGCATGAGCCCCACTGTTCCCTCTTCGAGTGCAGAGAGGAGGAAGAGAAAGCAAAGCACAGCCCATCACAGAGCAAAAGCAGGAGAGATGCTCCTGCCCCGGCTGGGGAAGCGGCCGGGCAGAGGCGGCATTGGCTCGCACAGCCCTGGCGGAAAACCTCTTTGGGAGGACTTTGGCGGCGCTGGATTAAGTCCAAAACTGTTTAGTAAAGAGAGCATATCCCACAGCTGCTGCACACAGCCACTGCCACGCAGCCTCCCCGGGGCACTGGGCTGTCTTCATGCTGCATTAACACCGTGGACCCGCAGCGCTCCCCCCACAGCAGGGTGCTGGGTGTGAAGTCAGGGAACCCCTGCAGACCCTCAGGTCCCCGAGCAGAAGGGACAAGGGAGCTGTGCAGGTGTCAGAGCTGGGGCACTGCCATCACCTCCCGAACAGCTCCCAAGTTGCCAGCCCGTGGTCCTGCTACCCGCATCGCACCCTGGGGGAGCTCGTCCTCCCTTCTGCCCCTGCCCACGTTCCTCCAAATCCCCAGCCTAAGGGAGACAAACAGTGCAAACGCAAACCCCTCCCTCCCCTCTCTGCCCGTATCTGGGTTTTGTTTGCAAAGCCACTGGTGCAAACATTTCCATCCTTTCAGGAAACCGAGGCACTTTCAACCCTTTCACACGGACACAAGTTCAAATAAACACTCTGCTAACTGGCTTCTTGCTCAGAAGTGGTTTTGGCTCTGTCCTTCCGGACATGGGTGTTCCTGTAGCTGCAGCCCTGGCAAGTGCTGAGCCCGCCCAGGGGCAGTGTCCCCCCTGTGACCCCCGAGGCTGCAGGGCTGAGCTGCCGAGGTGCTGGGGCTGCACCTCCCCACTCTCTGTCTCCGCCTGTGCTGCACTTTGCTGCATTTGTTGTTTCCCCCCTTGATTTGTGTTTAGTCCAGTGCAGCTCCAGCAGCCCTGCTCCATCCCAGGGCACCTCAGCCCTTTGTCCCCACCCCGGGTGACATCACGAAGGTCACTCTTCACTTGCCAAGTGGGAGCTGTCGCTTCAGCATCTTCCTGGCAGCCAGGGGAGCCTCCACGTGTGGCCGGTCCCATCCCTGCATCACCTCCCTTGCTCCGAGTGGCCCCGGGGTGAAATCCAGCCTGGCACCACTTCAGGCACAGCACGTACCCCCTTGTGAAGTGCAGGGCAGATGAGCGTGAGGAACGTGTTTAATCAAGTGCCCAAAGAGCCTCGTCGGATCAAGACCTGATTTCATGTCCCAGGAGGCTGTGGGGGATCCAGCCACCGGGCACACGCCACAGCACCCAGCACTGTAGGTTCCTGCCACCCCACAGACCCCGAAGGAGTGGGCTGAAACCAAAAGCCAAGGAGCTTGAGGATCACGACCAAAGCAGGAACATGGACTGGCAGAAGACCAGCATCCTGCCTTGCATAAATCACTGCACCACAACCTTCCTGGAGCCCGATAAAGCTTCAGTGAAGCACTTGTTTCAGTGAATCAGCGTTTTCTCTCAGAAAAAATATCCCACACCCCAAACGTCTCCTGGGAAAACCCTGACCTACCAAGTGGAACTGATGGCTGGAGGGAGCCCTGCACCTCTGCAGGGTGAGAGGCAGCAATATGGGGCCAGGTTTGCAGCTGGAGATTTCTGTGCCCTCCTTAATGAGACATCGGGCTGTTTGGAGGTCACTTGTACATTAAGAGCAGCCTCATGGGCTGGGACCCTGCACGGGGGCTGTGGGGATGTTGGGAAGCAGAAATCTCTGGGCAAAACCCTTGCACATGGATTAGAGGAGCCAGGTCACCCTTTTCCTGGGGGGAATTTCCCTGCCCAAGCCCTCCTTGGCTTTGCCCTGGGACCCAGACACGTTCCCAGTGCAGAGAGCAGGGTCTGCCCCGGAGCAGCCACATAGGAAAACACCCTCAGAGTTCATTACTGTGGGGCTCCTGCACCCCAGTGCTGCATTTTTTGGTGCTACACACTATTCCCATGTAAATGCTGGTGCTGGGAAGTGCAACAAGACCCGCTGAACCCTGCAGCATTGTCTTTGGGAGCAGTTAATGCAGAGAATGGCATTAATTATGGAGGGAGGAGAGCTGGCTGGAATGAGCACCAGAAAGCCTTCAGAGCCCAGGATTTACAGAGAACATGTATAAAAGGCAGGCTCCTCTATCAATAATTTAATTGGGATTTATAATAGAGCAACTCATGAATTGCTTCATGACTTAATAATAATAATAGTAAAAGTTGGCCTGAATCAATCAAGAGACTTTCCTAATGACTTTAGGAAAATCTCACTGGCTCTGTGGAGGTACAGCACTGTGGAAAACATCATGGTCTTCCTGGCTACAAAATAAACATAAAATAAGAAGGAAACCTGGCCAAGACCGGCAGATCTGCTTGGTGACAGTCCCAAAACACCACAACTGAGCCCCAGCACAATCAGAGCAATTCTTGTTTCCAGCTACAGGGAATTATTTCCACTGTGTGGGCAGAGGTAGCCACACTTCACCACCCCACAGCTCGCCTGCTCCACAGCCCCAGCAGAAAAGCGGGTACAGCTTGTCACACCACCACCGCCCCCCCCCCCCCCACCGAGCAGACATGTCTGCCAGCTCTGCCTTAGGGAAAGAGCAAATATCTCTCCTCACACCTCTAATTAGGGGGTTTGGGCTAATTCAGATCTAGACGAATCACCTCCCTCCAAAATTGCTGCTGGCTCAGTGCAGTTGCAGAGACAAGGCAGAGCGATGGGGCAGCGAGGGCAAACCCACTCAGACCTCCCCTACCCGTGCTGGCAGCCAGCAAGCAGAGGAGATATTTTGGTCCAATGTGCCTAGGGAAGAGAGGTTTTGCACGGCTGTCAAGGCAGCGTAGGGAAGCAATTGCTGCATTTCCAGTGCCAGCCAAGCGGGAGGAGATCTAGGATAGCGCGTGTGGATTGAGGTTATCTTCCCAGTTTATTTTGGAGCTTTAGCAAGTTGTAGCTGAATCTGAGCTAAAATGTAGCTGGCGGGAGCCTGACAGGGTAAAACCCCAGTCCTGGGGGATGCAGGGAGGGGAGAGGTGCCCTCCAAAGGCTCTGCTGCTGCTCTCAGAGTGCTGCTGAAGCCCCAGACCCAAAGGTTTGCTCTCAGGATTTGTCACAACAAAGTGGGGCAACTGTGTATGTGCACCCCAGCACAGCTGCCTGCAGAGCTCAGCCAGGACGCGGCACTGGGAGAGGTCTGAGAGCGAAGCCACAGCTGCTTTTGGCCCCTCGCCACCCCACTGCCACAGTCTCTCAGGGATGCATTACTAAGACTTATTTCTACCTGCTCTACATACAAAATTGTGCCGCCTTCCCCTGCTCCAGGGCAACTTGGATGCTGCTTCGAGCTGTCCTGTGCCACAGGGACACCTCAGGGCTGTCCCCACCCTGCCCAGGCGCTGTTTTACCATGGCCAAGCCCCTTACGCTGGCTCGAGCCAGAGCTCAGGGCCCTCTGCCAGCCCTGCTGGGCCCTTGCCCTGGCAGAGGCTGTATTTCAGACATGAGCTGTAGGGCTGCACATCAGACAAAAGCTGGCTCAGATCACACAGGGGATCCCTGTTTGCAAACACCCTGCTAGCACCTTGGATCAACCACAGCCCAGGGGCATGTCTCTCTCTCTCCCCCTGGGGCTTGTTCCAGCTAAATGGATCCAAGCACCCAACAGGAGGAAGAAAAATTTGGCAATGGGTCAAATCACCTGAAAGAATCCAACATTTTGCGCCAAGTGAAATTTTTCTGGAACAGCCCAGAACAAATCTCTGCTGTTCCTGTTTTGATTTACTCCTGGCTCGTTTCCTCTCCAGGCCTGGGTTTAGCCACCAACCAGAAACCACTTAACCTTTGCCTCTAGAGTGCAAAACTCTCTTGGGGTTTCTCAGCACATCTGAAATGTGATTCCTTGCTAAGAAACAAGATCTAGCAAGGTATTTGCTGCCTCACATCCCTGGAGCAAGAGCGGGCTTGTTTCTGCATGACAAGCAGCCCAGCCAGGAGCGGCAGCAAAATACCAAGGGAAACAGCAGAGAACATGGGAGTGGGATGGTTATTTGCCCGAACAGCTCTTCTGCCCAGAAACTCATTTCCACCAATGTTGTTCCTTAGCTGCAGCAGCTCCTTGCTGGCAAAGAGAGAGTTAAGGTTTTGCAAAGAATCAAAGTTTCTTGAGTCATCCCTGGAGGCATGTCCTATGTACTCCGTGTACAACAGAAATGAGTTGCTAGTAATTGATATTTTCCAGCTAATCAAGGGCTGGGCACATTGCCCTGAGTAGAGCAGAATATAAAATAGACGGGGATTTGTGAAGAGGGATCCACACAGCCCCAGCACTTTCCCCTGCCCTGCCCCACCCCTGCTTTTCCCCTGCTCCCCAGGGGGGCCCGTCCCTGCACAGTCACTGGTGACTGCAGCAAAGCAGCGTGAGGACAGCAACAAGGAGTGATGGGTGGATCTGGCAGAGATCAGCGTCTCCTCTCTGTCTCCTGGAGCTGCAGGGAGCAAAAGCCCGGCTCCAGCAGAGTCTGAGCCACCCAGGTCCTGCGGGCACAGCCAGCAGCCCGGCCGCCCTCCATGCAATGTGGAGTTACGAAACACAGTCCCAGGGACTCAGCAGAAGAGAAGGATTTTAAAGCAAGGAGGGCAGGGATGGACATCTCTTGGGACACAGCTATTTCATGGCAGAGAAATCCCGGTTCCTTAGTCTGGGTTTGGCAAACAGAGCCCCGCGGTACAGCTCCCCCCGACCCCCCCGGAGCATGCACAGGACAGCGGGAGCGGCTGAACGCGGGTTGTGCCGCGGGGCTGGCCCCTTCCCAGCGCTCCTGCCCGCTTTGCTTTGCAAACACGCCCGATCCTGCCGCCCCCCTCCCCACCGTCCCCCAGGAGGTGGCGGGGACGGAGGCCGAGCCCCGGGGGTTGCCCAGCCCCGGCCGCCGTGGAGAAGGAGCGTGGGGAGGAAAGAGCTGCAGCCGCATCCCCCCGCCGGGATGGGGGGTGACTGACGGACCCCACCGCGGGGAGCGGAGAGGGACAGAGTTTGCCGGGGAAGTTCAAGCAGACGCCCTGCCCCGGCAGTTGCTCTCACGCCACCCACCACCCTCCCCCCCCACTCCCCGTGCACTTTGCAGCCCCCTTCGCGGTTCCCCCTCTCTCCCCCGCCCTACCTTGTGCAGCAGGGCTTCGTTGTAGCCAGCGCCCCCCGAGCCGGCGGCGCGGGCCTCCATGGCCGGGGTGCATGGGGCGTGGGGGGGGGGGGGTGGGGAAGTGTCGGGGCGCTGCTGCAGCACCGCGGACAGCGCCCGCCCCGCCTCCAGCACCGCGGACAGCGCCCGGCTCGGCCCGGCCCCCTTAGTCCCGGCCTGGCCCGGTTAGTCCCGGTCTGGCCCCCGCAGGGCAGCGGAGCGGTGGCCGGCTCCTCGCCGCCGCCGTGCCCGCCCCGCTCGCAGGGCTCCCCCGCCGGGAGGAGGGAGGGGGCGGGGGGGGGCCGGTCCCGCCCGGGGGCGGGGAGGCCGTGGGAGCTCCCCTCCACGCCGGCAGGGCCCGTGGCAGCTTCCACACAACCGCTGGTCCCTCTCCAGCCCCCGCACCCCCAATTTCCATCCATGTGATAGGGTTCCCCCCACCCCCAGTTCCCTCCACTCCCGGCTCCGCAGAGCCCGGGGCTCCCTGCCCTCGCTACCGGCAAACGCTGCCCTTCCTCCCTCCGCGGCGGGACGTGTCCGCAGGGCAGGGGCAGGCAGGGCTGGGAGGCAGCCCTGGGCAGAGGCTTCTTGCTGCCAGCTCTGAGCAGCCGCTGAGCCGAGAGCACGAAGCCAGGTCTGCTGCGCTGCTCGAGCCGTGCCCCACACCCGGCTCACTGGCACCCGCGTCAGGGAGCCCCACGCCCGGGGTGCTCCAGCCAGCACCCCTCCAGCCATCAGCCCGTTCAGCTGTTGGGTGTCCCTGGGCAGTGGTGAAGCACAGACCTGCGTGGCCACCAGGGTTAGTGGTGTGTCACCCCCGGGAGGGGCAGGGGCTTGTTCTAGCCAGGCCATTTCAGCTTCTTTACAAAACTGGTGTTAACCTGAGCCTGGCTACCCTGGCAGCTCCCCTCTGGAAACGCACTGCATTTACAGAGCCCAGTTAGGAGCCTGCCTGGAGTGAAACACAAATTGTATTTAGAAACAGGAGGAATCTGTGCCGAAACCTGGAGGTGACAATCAATATCTCATCGAGATCCTTTTATTTTACAACCCCCTTTAGAGCAATCTGGTGTTGTCAATTAGACTGGAAAGAAATTAATCTTTACTGAGAAGTTTATTTAAGAGAGATTCCATTCAATCTCCTGTTACCTCCTTCCAGATCAGCAGACGGCCCTAAGCCAGAGGAACAGACCATGCTTCCAAGAGCCATCTGCACCCGTCCGATTGCTGTTTGACTGCCTGGGCCTGACATTGCTAATTATATCTGTCCGTTATTTCCTCTGACAGCAGAGGCAGTTCTGCTGGGTCAGATGATCGGTCTTGGCAACAACAGCCAGAAAAGATGAAAAACAACCCAGAGAGACAGGGGGGTTTCAGGCTTGCCAGAGGCCAAGAAGCTAAACCTGACACAGACCATCCTGCAGCCAGACTACCCTTTGGTCTCAAGCACTGGAAGACAATCAGCAGCTCAAAAATAAGCGATATCATGAGCCACAGTGTCTGGATCGGATAATTTACAAGTGGCACGGCCAGAATCATGGTTCAACAGAGTGCACACACTCCACACCAGGACAATGAGAGCAGCAAACCTCAGGGGGACTTTAACAAAGCCAAGGCAACACTGTCCTCTTAAATACACCAAGAACTTGGCAAAAAGCCCATGGGTGTCAGCACAATTCTTTCCAGGGGTGTCCCAGTGCTGCAATGGCCCCTTGAGGATGGAGACCTCATGCTGACCTGCCTCAGGTGCGTGCTCAGCCTTCTCCTGGCCCAGCGCCTGCACAGAGCAGGGTACTGCCCCGGCCCGAGCTGCCTGCTGGGTCACACAGACCCCAGAGACCCAGATCTGCCACAGGCACTGTGTGGCTCTGCCCCGGACACCCACGCTGTGCTGGTGCTCAGACAAACCTCTCCCGGGGAAAGAGTGGGATGAACTTAACCCCCGGCAAAGAGGAGAGAAAGCCCCCAGCCCACCACCAGATCTCAGTCTCCAGCCCTGCTTACCTCTGGAGGGGGTTCCTGGCACATCCGTGCTGCAGGAGGGGCTCTGGGGCTTGGAGAGCATCCTCTGACCCATCCCAGCTCCAGAAATGTCTGTTTCCCTTTTCCAAGTCATGAAGGAGAGCAACGAGGAGCTGCTGCTGAGTGAGAAGAGCCTCAAAAAGCCAAATTCTCCTTTCCTACTACAGGCACTGGCATTACACCAGAGACACATTTGGTCCTGCAGGCTTAACAGCGCTCAGGAGGAAGACAGTTTTCCTATCCATCATGACATTGCCAAGTGTAACGCAGCCTAATGAGACAACACAGATTGCTGGCAAAAAACAAGCACCAGCACAGCCTGACGCTGTTCCAGGAGCTTTATATGGCTTTATGGCTCTGGGGGACTGACCCATTGCAGATAAGTGCTGTCAGCGGCTTCATCAGAGCCCAGCAGCCTGACACCTGCATCGCTCTCCCCTCACACATCGATGAATGGCTTTTCCTACCAGCCGAAACAAACCACTTGCTCTCCCAGACCCCAGCAGAGGTTCCTGGGAGCCAGCGAGCAGTTTATAGCCCTGAGCAAGCGCTGGCCAGCTGAAATCAGTGCAGAGCAATGAAAGCAGAGGAAATGACCTGCAAACAGCAGGAGTGATTTCAAAGGAACCTGCAATTTAGCTCCATTGTTTGGTCTGTTTTGCTGGCAGACTATATCTCTGAAAGCTTAATTACTTGTCTACTTGCCTTGAGAAGTACAGCTATAACAGTGAAGGATTTAAATCCAGCTCAGGAGTCTGTGCTTTACTGTACTCCTTGCCTGCTCATTCTCGGCTGCCTAACCCCATTAACCCACTGTAGTACCTCCCTGGACTGCCTATACAACACTTTTTGGGGGAGATCTGAGCCCTGTTGAAGTCATTCCTTCCCCGTGGGGGAGGAGTCAGAATTTCATCCTCTGAATCTGCTGAATTTTGCTTTCTTAATTTCACTGTAATAACTAAAGCCTTAGCCCTTTCTGGTTGAGGAGTCCAGCCTAACGCACAGCCCAGAGTAAACTCTCCACCACCACCAAGTCTGCAAGTATTTCTCTCTTTTGCTAGCTTTGCTAAGTCGGGAGATCTGGGAATGATCTGGGCTTATCTTGGTTATCTGAGATGGCAGCAGAAGGGAGAGATCAGAAAAGGCGTGCTCAATCAGCCAGCACTAAAGGAGCTGCATTAGCAATTATTTTATTCAGCCTTATTTCCTAAGGACAATTTCACCAAAGTTGCCAAATCCGCCTGTGAAAACACAGTCTGAAACACCCAGGTTATTTTTCAAAGGCCCTAGATTAAATAACAGAATCAGGGGTTGGAAATGTCATTGAAGCCTGGAGCAGAGGACTCTGGAAAGGTTCAGCTGTGGGTAGGAAGGTGGGATGGGAGCTGGCAAAGATCTGTTGGTGCTTGGACCATGCACCGAGGAGATGCCCACATGGATTGATTCCATTACTGCCTGTCCCATGGAGGTTTTGAGCATTTTTAAGGCCACCACCAGACACTAAACCCCAACCCAGAATCTCGCCAGAGCCAGGACAAAAGCAGCATCTGACCATGTTGCTCCATGTCCCGTTGCTGCTGGGCAGGGGCTGCAGGAGCGCAGGTGTCATCTCATCTCCCACTGCCATGTTCTCATCACCAGCAATCACCCTGCTGCTGCTAGGGCCACTTTGCTCACTGACACGGCTACTGAGCCGCACGCGAGTGCTCGCTCCAGCCCCAAGTGTGGCTGAGATGAAAAGACAAACTGATTTGTTCCTGTTGGATGCATCACTGGGATTCCTGAGAAGTGTTTCAGCAACATTTCTTCTCTTACAGAATAGCCTTGCCTTGTGTTTCCCGAGCCACTTGCTGCCGAAAGAGAGGGGGTCTCGGCTCAAGAGCAGGGCAGGACCCAGCTCTGGGCAGGCAGGACCCAGCTCACCCCATCAGGGCAGCTCCCCCCGCCACAGCCGCACTGCAGAGATGCTGGTGCAGAGCCTGGTGCCTTCCCCTGCCCTTTGCTGCATCCTCCTCCTCAGGCAGCTGCGTTTATTCATTCCCCCCCGGAGTGTCTGCAGCACCCCAGCACCCATGCCCCGGCTGGAGGATGCCGTGGGGGTTCTGCGCAGGGCTGTCCCCATTTCTGCAGGGGACCAGGCAGCACGGCTCTGCACCATGCTCTGCTGCATCAGTCTCTGTCTGAATTGCTCCCCTCCCTTTCTGGTTTCATCACTTTCAACCTGACACTCGCTTTAATTGGGATAAGTATCTCAGCCCTTCATGTAATAGAGTCTCTCATGTCGGTGCGCTGGGGCTCCTCACTCCTGCCCACTCCCATCTTGCTCTTCCCCTCCAGGAGCAGGTTCACAGGCTGCTGAGGTGGTTTGGGGCCGAGGTGCTGAGCTGGAGCCATCCCCTTTGCAAAATCCTCATCAACGCCCCCCAGCCAGCGTCCCCACTGCAGCCAGGGCCCCTTCACTCAACAGCTGAAAGGAGAAATAGAGTAAAACCTCAGGTGGGAGTTGCAATGTGGGTGCTGGGTGGCTGTAAATCCTACAGTGTCCTCAGGGGCAGGAAGATCTGCCTTCAGCCACTGCAATGGAGTCAGGGGATCTCTGGAGGGTAACAGTGTCCTGGGGACTGTGGACATGGGGAGGAATCAGCCCTGGGCTGTGCCAGGTGTCCCAGCCCCTGCACTGGACTGGGCATCTGCTCATCCTGCCCAGAAACAAAACCTGAAACAGAGAAAGGGAAGGGGGAACTGTACCTCTCATCTGATAGTGATAGTATGGATGTGGCTTGGAAAATTACCCCAGCCTCTCTACTAAAGTGGCTCTTTGAAGAGCTGCTTCTGGCTACTTTCGGGTAACTGAGCTGCCCTCGACATCCCCAGTCAGCAAATTCCTTTGTAGGTGCCTTCCCCACGCGTATTCCAGCTGGAGCCTCCACCTCTGAGCCACTTCTGCCAAGCCTCCTCCCGCTCCAGGGGAAGGGTGAGAAGGTCTGCCAGGCCAGCACTGTTTATCCCCACCTTGCCATGAGGTTATTAAATGAGATGAGACCAGAACATTTGGGATGTGTTTAAAATATCCCCCAGTCAGGGATTAAAAGCCCAGCATCCCCGGTCCAGGCTGCAGGGGACCAGAGGATGCTGCACCCTGGCAGACCCATCTCATTCTCCCCAGTTCTGGTGCTCAGCCATAAGGAGTCGTGGGGAGGAAGGGGAGATCAGCATCTGGTTGGAGATGTGACCTCTGTCCCCTCCCCATGCCCAGTGACTCCGAGGTGCCCCAGGAAATAGGTGGTGCCGTGGCCAGTGTGGTCACCCCTGTTCCCACACAGCCCTCAGACTTCTGCTTCTTTATTTTTACCCGGCACCTCGTTCCTTTCCCTCCAGGTCTCTGCACAGAGCAAAGGGACCAAAGGTCAGGGTGGGGTGGAGGGAGGGTCCCAGGGGACCCTGGCTGCAGGGGGGTCCCATCCTGCTCTCCCCAGCCCAGCCTCCCATGGAGACATCAGGATTTCAGCTGCGTATCCCAGGTGGGGGAGCTGCAGAAGGAAAAGCCCCTATTTGGGTAGGTCTCGTCATCTACCCATGTATAATCACCCTGCTGCAAAATGGAAACCTATGCAGCAGTTTTAGAAAGAGGAAGAAAACCCACACGTATGGAAAAAAAAAAAAAAAAAGAAGTAGGGAGATGCTGCATGAAGGGCATGTGGACAGCCCTGCGGCAGCACCCTGGGCAGCAGCAGCCAAGCTGGAGCTCAAGCCAGGGGGAAGCTCAGCTCCATCCCCGCCCCGCCATGGGCCAGGGGAGCTCCTCTGGGTGCCCCGTGCTCCCAGGGGCAACCCAAGCCTCATCGTCTGTGAGAAGCTCCAGTGCTGAATGGGGAGCGGGAGCACGGGGGGAGCTGCTGCCTGAACCAGCTCCAGTGATGCAGCCATGCTCCCGATTTTCCCCTGAGCCCCAGCATGGTCATACCTGGGATAAAAAAGACAGAGGAGGAGGAGGAGGAAGAGGCGGAAGCCCCACATCACACCAACCACTCTGTCCCAGCGAGCACCATTGGCAGAGCCAACCCCCAGCTACCCAGCCACAGCCCTCGGTGCTGTACGGCAGCTCCCGGTGACGTTCGGATCACTCCCGCTCCCTCATCTCTGTGTCTCTCACACCTCCCACTTCCCCCCAGACCAGCTCAGTGCTGTAGACCCCAGCAGAACGCACACACTCGAGAGCTGGCAGGGCCTGGCATGTCCCTCTCAGCCAAAATGCAGCCCAGAAGTTGAGCTGATGCCCTCTGAGCCCCCAGGAGGCTGCACCCATCCCACATCAGTCCTTAGCCACCGCTGCAGGGGGTGAGCCCGGGGCCACGGGACACAGGGTGGGCCCAGAGGAGGGCAGGGGCTCTCACTGCTGTGGGCAGCGGTGGGTGTCCCTGTGTGAGGGGGCTTGTGGGGACATGCAGGGTCTTCATCCATCAGGCTGGGCATTTGGGGGTGATGCAATGGGGTCCCAGGCCGTTGTCCCCTGGCTGCAGAGGGGCTGCAGGAGGGCATGGGCACGCAGGGCACTGCAGAAGTGAAGTGTCAGCCTTGGAAGGGAGAGAACAGCCCCGTTCCTCTCCCCTCACCTCCAGTCCTGCGGGGCTAGCCCAGAGCACCCTGGTGCCCAGTGTGGTCCTGCTCGCCCTCCCGGCTGCTGCCGGCTCCTCCAGGCTCCTCTGCACCCTGCGCAGGAGGAGGGAAGGTAACAGTGCCCATGCATGCTCCATCCCAGTCACATGTCCATGCCCGTCCCAGGACCTGGGGGACAAACCTGGCCTGGGCATGGGGCTGTGGGATCCTCTCCCCTCCCAGCAACACAGAAAACCTCCCCCTGTGTCTCTGCTTTCTGGCACGTTGCCCCCTTGCACCAAAGCCCCCCCTTCCCCGTGCGAGCCAGGAATCGCCACAGAGCTGGACCAGGGCCCCATCTACAACAACGAGCTGGACCTGGCAGAGGTGAGGGCCCCTGCTGCAGGCAGCGTGGGCAGTGCAGGCAGCGTGGGCAGGGGCCATGTAGCATGACTGCTCGCCCTGGGCAGCTCCCGCATCACCCAGCTGTGCCCCAGGGCTGTGGGGACACGCTGTCCCCTTGTCAGGGTGGCCGCAGTGACACGGAGCAGGACCCTAAACTGGAGGATGATGATATCTACACAAACACCCTGTGCCAGGAGGAGGTGGGGGGGATGCCTGGCCGTCATTTCCCGGGAGAAGAGGTTTCCTACTTTTCCTAGCAGAGCATCCCTCATGGGCAGAGGGTCCCTGTGGGGCCAGCCCCGAGGATGCTGTTATGGTCAGCCCCAGGACATCCTTGCTGTGCCAGAGGAGGTGAAGAAGCATTTCAGGAGGCGGCTGCTGCTGTCCCATCACCGTGGCGTCTCGGCGGTGTGACAGCCTCTACCCATGATGATGGAGCCCAAGGCCATGCTGGCACCAGGCCCCAGCCGGTGGGACCCTGAGAGTCCCCTGGCCCTGCGCTGCTTTGGCAGATTGACCCACGCCTCTCGGTTGGCAAGAAACCACCTCCCTGACTCCTGCACAGGCTGAGGAGCGGGATGTTTTCCCAGCTTGTCAGCAAACACATTGTTTTAGCTTCAGAGAAACTGATAAAGAAATTCTTCTGTGGGAGCTCGGTCTGGAGGGGAGAGGGGACAATCTGGTGCACCCACAGAGCTGCTCTGCTGCTGCTGTCCCCTTTGAGGGTCCTTGGGGCACTCCAGTACTGCTGGGGCTGAGTTAGGAGGGGGAATGGGAACCAACACTCCAAGCAAGGAGGAGGAGAGCAGCTGAGGAGGTGGCTGGAGCCCTGGCTGCCCAGCCTTTCCAAGAAAGCTTATCAACAGAAAGCACGTTTGTAATCTCCAGCCACTTCTTGAATTTAGATCTCGCTGCTGTTTGCAGCAGCTTGACTCACATAGCTCACTGGGAATGAAGAAGGTTATTTGATGATCAGAAAGAAGAGCTTCCTCTTGTCATGGTGGGGGACAGGGAGGGGATGGGGTGGGGGGAAGGAGCAGCCTCAGCCTCTGGCAGGGTTGGGGGTTTGTGCTTTCTGCTCTTTCCAAAGGGTATCAAGGAAGAAAACCATCAGCAAGGCACCTGCCAGGGAAGTGGTTTTGCTTTTTATGTTGGGGTTTCTGAAACTTTCAGCAGAAACATTTACTTTCAGGAGAAAAACAGTGTTGTCACTCAAAACCCATGGCTGTACCAAAAAAGGCATTTCTGGGGGGAAATGAGACACTTCTGCTTGAGAGAACAAGCAAAAGCAGCCCAGATCCCACTGGCAGCTGGATCGGGAGCCAGGGAGCAGCAGTGCAGCGAGGATGGCTGTACATCATCCCAGCCCACCATCCCAGTTCACCATCCCAGTCCATCACGACCAGGAGAGTATCCCAATGGTCTCACCGGGTCCATCTGCAGGGGCTGACCTGCATTCACTCTACTCCAGTCCCTGGACCCCTGCTCTGCCCCAGCCTCCCTACAAAGCCCCCCGAAGCCCTTAGCTCTCTGTGCATGGGGAAGGGGCTGCATTCACCACTGGGACGGGCATCGCGAAGGAGGAACCTGCTGCATTTTGACCTTTTGGCACCAGTGGCTGTTTCAGAGCAAAGCAGAGAGTCTCTCTCATGAGACACCCCCAGGGTGAGTCATGGTCCCTGGCAAAGGGAAGGAAGAAACCGCCTTTAAAAAAGACGTCTAGGGTCTGTGGGTAAACACTGCCCAAGGAAGCAACAGGAGAAGGAGGCTTGGAAAACTTCTGGGACCTGGGTGCATGTGATCCTGGCTCTGTCCCACAGGGTGCTTCGTGAATAACCACAGGGAAAAATCCATGTCGGGAGTGAGAAGCTGGAAAATGAGGATTTTCCTGGTTTGGACCCTTTTCTCAGGTGAGACCCGGGAGCACAGGGCAGGCGGTTCCCACCCCACAGGCTCTGGCAGAGCTGTGGAGAGGTTGGGACCCAGCCAGCCCAGGAAGCCCAGCGCGGTCACGGCAAGAGCCCAGCTAATACCGTCCTTTTCTTGTGGCCAGTGGGTGGCTACAGGGGGTGATCTCTGAGATCTGCTTGTATTGCTGTCATACGAACCCTGCTAATAAGGCTTTTTGCTCATTTAATAACATGCATGGTTGACGGGGGCTCTTTTTTAATGACTGGGGACATCTCATCTCTGCACTGCTGAGTGCACGGATACACTTGGGACAGGGTGGCCCCGGTCGTCCTGGGCTCAGATCCCGTATCCTCAGGTCCCCAAGGCAATGCTGGTACGTGCTTGCAGCACCTCTCCCTGTCCCCCACAGGTGGCTGGGCAGTGACGGGCCCCACGCACGTGATGGCCAAGCAGGGCAGCTCGCTGGCAGTGTCCTGCAGCTACAAGCCAGGCTACGAGCTCTACTCCAAGTACTGGTGCCGCCCAAGATTCCTCTGGTTTTGCTTCACCTACATCGCCCACACCAACGGCTCGGAGGTGACAGTGACACAGGATGGCGTGTCCATCAGGGACAACCACATGGCACGCTCGTTCACGGTGACGCTGAGCGGTGTCACGCCGAGTGATGCAGGCTGGTACTCCTGCGGGTTGAGTAATACACTGTGGTTCAACCTGCGGCACAACATCGAGGTGATGGTCTCTGCAGGTAAAGCCAGGCTGGGAACAAAGCAGGGGCATGCAATGGAGCCTGTCACAGTGCTGGGGACAGGGCGTCCCCAGCCAGGGGAACACAGGAGTTCTCAAAGTGGGAACAAGCTCCTTGCAGGCACCGAGACCTGCTGGAGGCTGCCCTGGTGCAAATCTGGGTGAGGGACGGAGGAGGCTGTACGGAGCTTCGTGCAGAGCAGAGCCTCTCCCTCGCTCCCATTCAGCATCTCTGCTTCCACAAGCCTGTCCTTTGGGGTTCCCTGCCCCTCCCAGTAAAATCCCCCTTTTTCTTCCTCCTCCTCCTCAGTGCCCAGTGCATTGCCTGGACACCCTCATTTCCACCTCCTGCACCTCTGTGCCTGAACTCTTGGGGCAGAGACCCCTGCGCAGGGGGCAGGATGGGGTGCGGGGGGGTCTCCACTTTGCTCTGACTCTGTGTTTTTTTTCATAGCTATTTCAACCACATCCGAGGGCAGCAACGTGAGCCCATTGGTCACCAACTTCCTGGGCCCCATGAACTCTGAGGAGCCTCCAGTGCTGTGAGTCAGGGCTCAGGGTCTGGCCAAGCTAGAAGACACTTTTTCCCTTGCATGCCACCCCCATCCCTGGGTTCCCCCAGTTACAGCAGCCCCAAGGGATATCCCAGGAGCAAGTGGCGTGGCTGGCAGACATGCAAGAGCCCCAGTTTCCATCCTCATTACCCAGACCTTACTCAAGCTCTAGCATCATCTCCTTTCTCCTATCCAGGTCCCCGCTCAGCGTCACCCACCTCCTGCTCTTCCTCAGCGTGAAGGCGTCCGTGGTGCTGGCCCTGGTGTGTGGGGCTGCCTGGGTGAGGAGCCGGTGCAGGAGCTGTGACCGGGAAAACCTGCAGCTCTTTGAGATGACCGGCAGCACCAGGGCACCGGGCTGCCCACCTGCCCCAACCACCTCAGAGCCACAGGAGCGTCCTCCTGCCCCCTTGCCCCCCACCCTGCCAGCGCTGTGCTCCCCATCACAGCTGCCCTGCACCAGGAGCTGCTCGGCTCTGGGTGCTTCTCCCCCTGTGAAGCCTTGGCCCCTCCTGGCAGCCCCTGCGCTGGAGAGGGGCAGTTTGGGGGTGCAGAGAGCCGGCGTCTGCTGAGCTGGAGCTGCCAACTGAAGAAAATTTTGCAATAAAGCCTGGGTATCCTGCAGGTGCCTGTCCATCTGTCTGTCCGTCTGCTCCCTTCTTCGGCTGCTGGCATTGCCTGGGGCTCTGGTGGCTGATGTGTGGGGCCATGGGGGGACATGCTGTGGCATGGCTGCAGGGACATGGGGTCACAGGGGGCCACACAGGTGCCCACTGCACCACAGACCAGCTGAGCCCCTCCTGGGCTACACCACATCCCACGTTTCACGGCAGCTTCACTACCGTCCCCCCAGAAAGCTTTGGAGGAGAGACGTTTCTTCTCAGCTCGGTTTAAGCCCAAGGTGCCAGACACAGGCATGAACCAGGGTATCAGCCCACTCCAGCCCCACGTGGCAAAACCTCTGCGAAGGAGCGGGGTGGGGAGCCTGGCCATGGGTCCCACATCTCATTCTCCCTGCCGCTCCGCTGCCTGCTCCTGCCAGCTCGGTGCCGGGAGCCCACCGGGAGCACAGGGGCCAGGGCTGTGCTCCCACCCTCTGGGGTCGCAGCTCTTTGTTCATTGTCTGGTGGGGTTGAAAGGGCCTCATCTTCCTGTGCCTGGCCAGTGCCATCTCCTGGGTGAACATACGGGAGTGGGGAAGCTCCAGGAAGGGGGGACCTGGGAAGTGGGTGAGACCTCCCATCCCTGGAGTGCCCCATCCAGGGACATGTCCTAGCACTGTCAGGTGGGGACAGCCCTGCCCCAGAGCCACCACGTGTGGAGGGGATGGAGGTGGAAGCTCTAAGGCAGAGCCATGGGGAATCACAGGACTCCCAGGTTGTTCCCTGCAGGGGAAGGGACCTGGGAGCAACTGCACAGGGACCCCCAGCAGCCCAGAGCCCGGCCCGGGTGTTGCTCAGGGCAGGGACCCTTTGCCTGCAGACAGCCACTGTCGGGGACCAGGGTTCAGGGCCAGGGACAGCTCGGTTGTGTCTCCACTGAGGAACACCCTCAGCACTAAACTCGTTGACAATAAAGCTGTCTCCTCGCCTTCACGATGGCACCAGCAGCAGGTCTGCTTGTGAAGCTTTGGTCTGAGCCAGGACCAGCCCGTGGCTGTAGGATAAAGACCCTGAGACGCCAGCACGGGTCCGGTCCCTGTGCATGGGCTGTGTTTGTCCTGCCTGTCCCCAAACCCTCCCTCACCCCTGGGAGCTTCTTCCCAAGGGTTTGCCCAACCCAGCGCAGGCTCGGCAAGTTGCTGATGGGTGGGAGGGAGGACACTGGGAGGGCTGGTTCCTCCTAAGGGACAAGGAACGGGGACAGGGAGGAAACCTGGAGGGCCCTGGGCATGGAGCTACTGAGCCGATGAGGGCCTGTGCTGGGGACAGCCCGGCAGGGACGTGATGGCCAGGGCAGCGGGGATGGGTGCTCGCATCCAGCTGCAAAGGGGCAGGAGGCTGGGGCTCCCTCTCTGCATTTCCCCCGGTGGGAACAGGGTGCCCACACAGGAGCACTGCCCCCAGCCTGGGGGCACGTTTGGGGCTTAGGGGGTCCCTGTGCAGGGCTGAGCCATCCCTCAAGAGGCAGATCCCCCACTGGGTGCCCTGCCTGGCCAGATTGTGGCAGAGAGGCAGGGAAAGGCTGGACTGTACCCTGCTGGGGCGGGGGCTGTGCCAGGGGCAGAAAGAGGAGCCCCTAGGGCAGGGGCAGGAGCAGGGCATCTGGGCTCAGTGCGTCACAGTACTCTCAGTGACAGGGGAGGCAGGAAATTGGCTGCGACCACAGGAAACAAGACACCCCACGCTCTTGCTAAACCTCCAGCAGCAAAAAATTTGATACCCCAGGCAGAAGAGGAAGCAAAGACCCAGAGACACAAGGAAGGAGCGTGAGGGGCAGGAGGACTGCGCGGCCAGGCAGCCCAAGCCAGCCTGCCCATGGGGCTCCTGCTGCTGCTCGCTGGGGTGCTGCTGCCAGGTAGGGCTGAGGGACCCCAGGGCCGCAAGCCCCACACTGGACCAGCCCCATGGGGCAGGAGGTGTCAGGGTGGCGGCAGCACTCCCGCAGCTCCATGTGTCTCCACAGGCTGCTGGGCAGTGAGGGGGCCCAGCACCGTATGGGGATACGTAGGAGGGTCCCTCTCGGTGAAGTGCACATACCGGGCCGGCCACGAGATGAAGCCCAAATTCTGGTGCTATCCGGGAACACTTTACACCTGTGCTGCTTACATCATCATCACCTCGAGTCTGCAGCCCGCGGTGCAGCGGGACCGATTCTCCATCCGGGACAATCGCACACGGCAGGAGTTCACGGTGACCATGGAGGGTCTGGCCGAGGGGGACGCGGGCACCTACGTCTGTGGGGTGCGAATGAGAGCATTCAAGGCTGATGAGCGTCACTTTGTGAAGGTGATCGTGGCCCCAGGTCAGTCCCCGAACGTCCCCCCCCCGCACAGCACCAGTGCCCACCACAGGGCGGGGCCGGGGCCGCACTGGGGGAGGAGACGGTACCCGGCAAGTGGGAGGATGGAGAGGGACAAGGGTGGCTCAGCGCCCGGCGGGCACCCGCTGCATCTGTCCCCTCTTCGCGTTTGCAGCCCCGACGCTCAGCCCGGCCCCCGCCCTCCCTCCGAGCATCCCCCGGCCGCCAGCCACGGGCACGGACGCTCCTCGGGGGAGCCCCGGCTCCTTCCGTTACTTCCCGGTGCTGGCCGGGCTGCAGGTGCTGGCGCTGCTCGCCATGAGCGGGGCCGTGCTGTGGGCCAGCCTGCGGGGCTGAGCCTCCGCCGGGGGTCCCACGGCCGCAGCCGGCGCCGCTCCGCCCCGGGACGCCCCGGTCCCGACGGCCCCGACGGCGCGGGGGGAGCGGCAGCACCGGAGCCCCGCCGCGGCCTTCCCGCCGCCGCCGGCGGCTGCAATAAAGCTTCTCCGCCACCACTCCGTGCCTCCGTTTCTTCTCTCCGGCGGCCCCCGCGGTCGGGCAGCCCCGGGACTCCCGGCGCTCCGCCTCGACGGGGCGGGCGGTGCTGCGAGGGTGGGCCGGGCCCCGCGGAGAGGAACCGGGCGCGGCAGAACGCCGAGCCCCGCCGTCCCGGAGCGGCCATGCAGCTCCTGCCGCTGCTCGCCGGGGTGCTGCTGCCAGGTAAGGAGCTGGGCCGGGTGGAGCCCCCGAGCCCCGGAGCGGCTCCGGGGGGGATCTAAGCGCCGACGGGCGGGGCGGGCACGGCGGCGGCAGCAGCACTCCCGCGGCTCCGTGTGTCTCCGCAGGCTGCTGGGCGGTGACGGGCCCCCGCACCGTGCGGGGATACGTGGGGGGGTCCGTCTCGGTGAAGTGCCGGTACCAGGCTGGCCAGGAGATGAAGCCCAAACTCTGGTGCTATCCGGGAACACTTTACACCTGTTCTGCTTACATCATCATCACCTCGAGTCTGCAGCCCGCGGTGCAGCGGGACCGATTCTCCATCCGGGACAATCGCGCACGGCGGGAGTTCACGGTGACCATGGAGGGTCTGGGCGAGGGGGACGCGGGCACCTACGTCTGTGGGGTGCGAATGGGCACATTCGAGTTTGATGAGGGTCACTCTGTGAAGGTGATCGTGGCCCAAGGTCAGTCCCTGCACGTCCCCCCCCGCACAGCACCAGTGCCCACCACAGGGCGGGGCCGAGGCCGCACTGGGGGAGGAGACGGTACCCGGCGGGTGGGAGGATGAAGAGGGACAAGGGCGGCTCAGCGCCCGGCGGGCACCCGCTGCATCTGTCCCCTCTTCGCGTTTGCAGCCCCGACGCTCAGCCCGGCCCCCGCCCTCCCTCCGAGCACCTCCCGGCCGCCGGTCACGGGCACGGACGCTCCTCGGGGGAGCCCCGGCTCCTTCCGTTACTTCCCGGTGCTGGCCGGGCTGCAGGTGCTGGCGCTGCTCGCCATGAGCGGGGCCGTGCTGTGGGCCAGCCTGCGGGGCTGAGCCTCCGCCGGGGGTCCCACGGCCGCAGCCGGCGCCGCTCCGCCCCGGGACGCCCCGGCCCCGACGGCCCCGACGGCGCGGGGAGAGCGGCAGCACCGGGGCCCCGCCGCGTCCTTCCCGCCGCCGCCGGCGGCTGCAATAAAGCTTCTCCGCCACCACTCCGTGCCTCCGTTTCTTCTCTCCGGCGGCCCCCGCGGTCGGGCAGCCCCGGGACTCCCGGCGCTCCGCCTCGACGGGGCGGGCGGTGCTGCGAGGGTGGGCCGGGCCCCGCGGAGAGGAACCGGACGCGGCAGAACGCCGAGCCCCGCCGTCCCGGAGCGGCCATGCAGCTCCTGCCGCTGCTCGCCGGGGTGCTGCTGCCAGGTAAGGAGCTGGGCCGGAGCCCCCGAGCCCCGGAGCGGCTCCGGGGGGGATCTAAGCGCCGACGGGCGGGGCGGGCGCGGCGGCGGCAGCAGCACTCCCGCGGCTCCGTGTGTCTCCGCAGGCTGCTGGGCGGTGACGGGCCCCCACACCGTGCGGGGATACGTGGGGCGGTCCGTCTCGGTGAAGTGCCGGTACCAGGCTGGCCAGGAGATGAAGCCCAAATTCTGGTGCTATCCAGGAACACTTTACACCTGTTCTGCTTACATCATCATCACCTCGAGTCTGCAGCCCGCGGTGCAGCGGGACCGATTCTCCATCTGGGACAATCGTGCACGGCGGGAGTTCACGGTGACCATGGAGGGTCTGGCCGAGGGGGACGCAGGCACCTACGTCTGTGGGGTGCGAACGGGCATATTGGAGTTTGATGAGCGTCACTTTGTGAAGGTGATCGTAGCCCCAGGTCAGTACTTGTGGGTCCCCCAGGTCCAGCATTGGTGTGTCCCCTTCAAGTGCTGGGAGCGGAGACTGCAGTGAGGGGTAGCCTGGGGGAGGCGGGTGCTCACGCTGCTTGGGGCAGTCCCCCGGGTGTGTCATCACTATTTTAAGGATGTGATGCCGCTGTGGCCGGTGCCACTTCACCCATTCCCTGTGCCCAGGTCTCACCAGCACCCCAGGGTCAGCCACCCCCATCACTGGGGTACAGGACCCTGCTCTCTGTGCCCCGTTTTCCCCTCTTATCAGATCCTGCCAGCCCTGTCTGTGCTTTCCTTGTGTTATTTTATAACACCAGGGAGTTCCTCACCCCTCTGTGCTGCCCCATGTCCCGCTGTGGGGCAGCCAGTGACTGTGGGCACCAGGTCCTGGGCTCAGGGAATGTCCCTCCCCATCCCCTCATCAGGGACCAGCCCCCATGGTGGGACACTTGTGTGGGGCTGTTGTGTTAGTACCGGGCTGGGCGTGGGGTGCAGGGTGAACCCTGCTCTGTGTGTGTGCGTGTTTTGGGGGGGACCAGGACCACAAAAAGCCTCCTGGGCAGGGGCAGGGGATTACAACCCTCCCACCTCGAGGCACATGCTCTGGACATGGCAGAGGGGACCCAGCTTCTCCTGGTGTGACAGTAAGTGGGTCACTTCTGGCTCACTGCAAAACCCACAGCATTTTCCCCCGCAGAGGCAGGGAGACTGACCAAGCCTCTCCTCCGATACAGCTCCTTCTTCCATCCCTCCGGCATCACCCTACACCCCACCCACTGAGCACCCCAGTGTCACTAGCTCCATACCAGTCCCCACACAGACAACAAACCCGGGGAAAGTTGTGGTACCAGGATCAAATCCCTTGCACCACGGAGACTCCAGCCCTCCACGGTGAGTACCAGCTCCTGCTCACAGCAGCCGCCTCCCTCCATGAGGTCTCTGGTGCAGCTGGAGCCCTGCAACCCTCTGGGCTCTTCACGCCTCCCTTACAGATTCAGACTTCCTGCTTTTGCCTTTAGGGACCAGAGCTTCATCCTTTCAGTCAGCCACTCTGCATGGAAAATAATCCATCCCAGTGCCCCTGGTCTCTTGGCTCCGGCAAAGCCCTGCTTGTCCCCTTGTCTGTCTTGCAGCTTAAGCAAGGTGCAGGTTATCACCATGTGAGAAGTGGTTTCTGGCTGCAGCAGTGACCTGTTTCCTTCCCCAAAACCCAGAGGGACTGTTTGCTTGTGGGAAACCAAGTGCTGAGCCGGGTCCTGTTCTGCTTTGTAGTGACACGCAGCCTGGCAGACACAGCTGACAGAGCATGAGACCGGAGTGGCAGAGCTTCCTTCCTTCTCCCTTGTCTCTTGGAGGTGATGCAGGAAGTGGGCAAAGCCGAGGCCCCATCAGCACGCCCAAGGGGTCGCTGGCACACTCTCCTTGCCTGGTTGCCCATTACAACCAGGTCAACAAATAGTGGAGCCAAACCAGTGCAAAATTAGGTGCAGGAACTGATCCTTAAAATAGTGAGGACACAACAGCTCTCAGACCGAGTGTCCATTTGCTTCTGCAGTTCTCAGTTCGCTCCATGCCCAGCGTGCAGCCTGACCACCCCCACACCTGCTTCCTTTCCTCCCAAGGCAAACCCGTCACCCACAGCCGCTCCCCGCCTGCCTCCTCCATGCTGGTTCCTCCCGCGTCTGCTTCCAAAGAGAAGCGTGAGAACCGAAACTCTTTTTTTCTTGCAGCTTGAACATGGTGGAGCACATCCTCACTCCAGGCATCGCAGTAGTTCTTCTTTTGCTTGCAGTTGCTGCTGGTGTTTTGGTAATACTGTCCAGGAAGAGGAAGAAGGGTAAGCGAAGCTGTCAGTGCCACACACAGCTGTTTCTGCACCAGAGCTGTCTTCGGCTATATTTGTTTTTTCCTCCATATTTCTTTTTTCTCGCCCATTCCCTCCCTGATCCATCCAATTCCTGGGTCCATCACTGAGACCTCCACCAAGAAGGTCTCCTTCCCCCGAGGGGCCGGTGGGACTGTCCCACAGGTCTCATCCCCATGGGAGCAGGGAATGGCAGCTCTTGGGATGGGTGCTGCCCGGCACGGCACCCGCTTGAGTTTGGGCACCGTCAGCTTCTCCAGACGTGCTCAGTTGTGTAGGCCAGGCTTGCACTAGGCTTGATGCAAAGTTTGAAGCCAGTGTGAAGAATGGGGAGGGATGGAAGGGGATGTCACCAGCTGGCAGGTGGGATATGGTTTTGTTTGAAGAACTGCTCCAGTTTAGAAGGTTGATGGGGCAGCAGGTTCCCTTCCTGCTTTATGGTGAGATTCGCAGCAGCACCTCAGTTTTTTAATACATGTCTTTTCCTCTGGTTTCACTTGTGTCTAACCACATCTGTGCTTCATCCAGCTCTCTCCAGAGCGGCTGTAGAGATGGACAGGATCCACAGCACGTCGCATACAGTAAGGCAAATTGCACGAGGTCTTGGGGTGGCGTGCTCCGAGCTCGCCTCGAGAGGGGAAACCTCACACCCTGAGCTGAGCAAATGAGCTGCCAGAGCCATTTGCTTTCCACCAGGTTCATGGCTCTTTAGGCTGGGAGGGATCCTTCAAGTTCCGTTTGCCAACAGAAAGACCCGACCAGGGATTTTATGTGACTATTGCAGAGTATTCCTGGGAAGGGAATTTAGAATTGACCTGAGAGGTTTCTCTCCAAGCCCCTCCAAACATGCGAGCTGCTTCTCTGGGTGAAACAGCCATGAGAACCTGTAGCAAAGCACGCCTGAGGAGGCTGCAGAGCAGTTGATCTTCATTCACTGCTTGGAAAGTATTTTCTAATGTTTTCTGCTGGCTTTTGAGGAGGGGCTGCTGTCACTAACCAGATTTCCCTTGGAGAATGTTGAGCCAGTCCTTGCTGCAGGTTAAATTTTCCCCCAGTGCTCCTGCAGCTGTCTCAGATCACATCGGGAAAGGCAGCGGGACGGGAGATGTTCCCATCCCTGCGGGCTGCAGGCGGGGGAGCAGCAGAAGGTTAAGAGCTCATCCCTCTCCTTCACTTGTCAGGAAGGGGATGCCCTGAACTACGCAGAGATTAACCACCGCTCGGGCACAGCCGAGAGCCAGTTGTACAGCAATGCCGAGGCTTTCCGCTGCTTGACAAACACCACAACCGAATACATGGAGGTCAAGCAGAGCAATCAGGTAGGAGAATGCAAAGCAGCGCCGAGCTCGAGGCGGTGGGTGGAAATCTGGGGCGGGTGGGTGATGGCGTGGGCAGCGGGAGGGGTTGGGTGGATAGGGGGGAAGCTGAAAAGGGACATGCCAAGCTGGGGTGCAAATGACCCTGGATAATGTGGGTGCCCTCTTCAGTCCCCACGGCTACTCCTGGGTGCTTAAAGCAGCTGAGAGAGGTTCCAGCAGACGGTGTTACCCTGGAGCAGCCGTGCGAAGGGTGTTTTTTGTTTATCCCCCTCCTTTCCTAGTGTTTGGAAAAGGAAAAAGAGGCTACATATGCCAGCACACAGAATTCCCTGCCGGAGCAGCAGGAGATCTATGCCAATGTGCCGTCAGCTCCAGCGCGGAGGGTGTGAGCCAGCACCCGGCCCTGCCAGCTGCTCCTGCTGCCAGCAGTGCCAGCGGGACACGGGCTGGTTTTCCGCTCAGGCAGGAGCTGGTTTGACAGCAGAGCTGCTGCTCCCCTGGGCTCGGACATTTCCTTGGAGCAACCTCAAAGACAATAAGGTTGAGCAGGAGGCACAGAATGGGATAAGGATGAAATCATCCCTCTGCATTTGGAGACCTCACACACACAGGAATGGTGCTGCGAATAAAAAACTGCCCCTTTGGGGTAGCCCAGGCCAGAGACCAGCCAGGCAGGGTGTGGGAGAGCCCAGCGATGGGAGGTGAGGGTGGGCTGTTGTGGGTGGGCTGCCTGGCTCCCTTCACCCAGCACCCGCGCCGCTTGCCCCTTTGTCTGCATTATTCATGCGGGCTGAAGCTCCCAAACCCTCTGGTCACCTCAGACTGACTTTATTTCATGCCAACACCAGGCAAAGCTGACAGCTCCTGGGAAGCAGGACAGCAAGAAATGTTATATCCAAATGCTTTTGTTATATCCAAATACTGGGGGGCTCAGGTGGAGGGTGTGGTGCATTAGGGTCTCGGTGTGAAGGAGACAGCAGAAGTGCTCCCATCCCTCCTCCGTGGCAGCTGGGAAGTGTCTCCCCTGACCCCCCTCCCTGGTCCCACAGCCCCCAGGGAGGTTTGCTCCTGCTCTCTCTCCCCTGCCACCCCCAACGACCGCCGGGCTGCGAGCACAAGGATGGGCTGTAACTGTGACCCTTCTCTTCTCTGCTGTGCTGATAATTTATTTTCTGGCACCCATTAAATATGTTCTTCTGTGTAAAGTATTGCTCCTTTATCAGTGACAGCAGCTGAGGATCTGATAGCATCTAGCACAGTGTTTGTATTTGTACGGCAGTTTTCCACCTCACTGAAGGGTTTATTGCAGTGTCACCCCGAAAGTGGGTCTGGCCCCTCGCTGGTGCCCAGGTGGACTCCAGCAGCGAGGGAACACAGACCTTTAAGGGCAAGGACTCTGCTGCTCCCGCACAAACCCAGAGCCCCACCGCCGGCTGCCGCAGGACGTCCCACGGGGCTACGCTTTGGGCACGCTCTGGCCCGCTGCGTGCCACTGCCCTCCGTGCGCATCCGCCCAACTCCTGCCCAGTGCCAGGCAATTCATCCGTTGTGACAACCCACTCCCCTGAAAAACCGGTCACGGGGGTGGGCATCTATTTGTGAGGCTGAGTCAAGTGTATTTCAAGGCTTCATTTGGAGACAATTCATTAACTCTGTTAACTGCTGCGAAACTTTGTTTTAGTATTTTTGTAATTATTTTATTTAAGAAACCACATAGACCATCCTTGCTCTGTCAAAACCAAAGGCAGCTGGAAGTAAACATCAGTGGTACGACAGTTGTGGTTATTCCTATAGGTTATTCCTATATAAGCAAAATTCCTCCTGTGGTTGGTCAGGAGGTGGGATCCCTCCTCCCCACCCCGCACAAGGCTGGGCTTCAGAGGAGGGAGCAAACAGCAACGGCACAGACAAGCGTCGCTATAATTTGTAATGAAAACAAGGATCCAGCCAGATTCCAGCCAGATTCCAGCCATTGCTGGGAAAAAAGGGAAAGCAAACCCCTCCACACCCATGCGGACAAACTTCTGCCACAAATTTCATGTGAAACTGGGGAAATAAAATCACGTATTGCTCTTCCTGCTTCCCCATTTATTACTAGAGATAATAACACCTCTTCTCTGAAGGAGTCGGGAGGAGGAATCAGTTGGATATTTTTTAGGTAACCGGGTCCCATTACTCCATATCTGGAGGTTGTTTTCATGCTTTAAAAAAAGAACTAAATGGCTTACTTAAATTAAAGCCCTTGCTGCAGTGCTAAGGCAGAAATAGCCACCAGCTGCGTGATGGGGGTGCGTGGGGGAGCAGAGGGTGCGGGATCCTTGCGGTGTGCAAAGATGGGGTGTTTGGCAACACCCTCTGCAAGAGCTATTTTGAGCACCGAAGTTTTAATAGCTGAAGACTTCCAAGCTTTTTCAGGTAACTTTAAGAGCATAAGAAATTTGTCTTTTCTCCAGTGTTAGTGGTGTTTCAGGGCAGCTGCCTGGAAGAGAGATATAAAGCCTGGCGGGTGAAACTTGTGTTTTCCGCATTGTAAGGGCTGACTCCCGATGGAAAGAGAGCTGGGAGCAGAAAACCCGAGCTCTTCCACACACATGGTCCCACGCAAGTGGTTTTGCCCAGAGAGGTGAGTTTTCCCTTGCTGTGGGAATTTGGACACTGTAGCTCTGTGCAGCCAGGCTGGTTTCAGGGGCAGGGATGCTGATTTACACTGTGCAACCAGCTCTGCCCCAAAATAATGATTTCTGAGCTCTGGCTGCAGGAGTCAGCCGAAAGTGGAGATGGCCTATCCCGTTGCTCAAACCTTCCTGTATAACTCACCCCTTCCTGAAAGAGAACAGTGATTTTTCTGGAAGCCCCAAGAGCTGCTTCTCTACCACCTCCTCCAGGCAGATCCCAGCCCTGGGCTGCTTCTTTTGGGGAGCTGCGAGGCAGAGCCTGCGCGAGGAGGGACAGCGGGAGGGGATGGATGTGGGAAGGTCCTCAGCAGGACAGGGGTATTTTGGAGATTCATTTTTAGAGCTAAGCTCTGTTTCTAGCGGGATTGTGTGCACCCAGCTGTGAACCTCATGGATGAGGGAGTTGGGTACTGCCAGGTAGGGATGCTCCCTGAAGTCCACCTTGTCCCACACAGCCCTGCTCCCTTCACCACCTTCTCTCCATCACACCCGTATTTTATAACTCAAAGGGGATGACTTCTTGAATAATTATTGCTGGAATACATATATACTCCATACCAAAATTTGCTAATACTCCAGGGCACTCAGCGGCAGAGAAAAGCCTTCTCCTGGCCAGGGAGGGAAGGCAGAGAGTCAGAAGCAGCAATTGAGCCTTGCTGGGGAGAAGAGTGGTTCCTGGGCAAGCAGGGAGCCTGCGTGAAGCTGGGGAGAAAGACAGACCCCAGCAGGACAGAGCTAGGAGACCCCCCACTGCCTGGCTCATTAATGAATTACTATAGCCTGCAACCTGCAATTAACACGTAAGGAGATGTGAGCAGATAGGACAATCCAAGCAGAAGAACTTTTCTTCTACTCCTGCCACAGCAAGATTTTAAGGAAGGGGAGACCGTGAAGCAGCCATGCACAGAGCCCTCGCTAAGCAGCTGGGGTGCTGCTGCCAGCCCTGCTTTTATGCCCCCCCACAGCAGGAGAGCGAAGGAGGCAGAGCCGCAGGGCTGCGAATCCCCAGCGAGCCAGGCTGGCGTTGGGGCCAGTCGGGTGTACCCTGCTCCTGGGGAAGCCCTGGCTCCAGAAGCAGGAGGTGGGTGTCTTTCTTCTGTTCCTTGGGCGTCTTTCTCTGCTCCTTGGGCTTCATTTGGCTCTGGGCTGGTTTAAGCCACAAGGCTCAAGCCAGGGATGGGAAGAGCAGAGGGCTGTGCAGGTGGAAGAGCCTGTGTCGGGGCTCAGATGTGCTTGTTGCTGCCTGGGGTGTTTTTAGGGAAGCTCTGCAATGACTGAGTTTAAATAACTCCTCTAATAAATGGGTTTGGTGGTGATCTGGTAGGAACTTGTGTGTGACATTGAGTGGCAGGTCTAATGCAGGGGAGGGGGATTATCTGGGGGGCGGCATGCTTTACCTCTCTCCACCATAAACCAGCTTCCCGCTCCTGGATTTGTGCAGGATTCGGGCAGCCCCTCCATCTTTCCCTCTTCTCCATCAAAAAGCACCCTGCGTTCTTGAGGCACCCTGCTCCCCCTTCCCCAGGGACGTGTACCGGGGCAGGCACCCTGGCTAAGAAGCCGGCACGGGGGAGCACGGCTCGTGTACCCCGGGGCTGCTTCCCAAACTGCTCTTGCTACCTGGCAAGCTGGGAAGCGAGAGGCTGTGGGAGCGCCTCTGAATTCTCTTCAGAAAACAGCCTCTAAACACCATTAAACTGTGATTTGTCTCTTGTGCCTTACCAGGCAGGGAGCTGGAACAGGGGAATAACACAAGGGAAGAGCAAACTTCTTCCAGCAGAGGCGGGATGATGCGTTTTTTGTCTTTTTTAATGACAGAACATGTGTTTTCTAGCTTGAGCTTCGCTTACGCACCGGTCAGAGCGAGGGAGCCTTTACGGCCATGGGACCAAATTACTGCCGTCCAAGGGGGGCCCCCGGCAGGCTGCGCAGAGCCCTCCTGCAGCCCGGGGAGCCCCTCTTAGCTAAACCTCTGCCCCTTCAAACCCTCCGGGCCGTCGAGGCTGCAGCCTTCCCCCCGCTCTATCTGCGGGATCTGCCCAGGAAGCTCACAGGCCGCCCTGGAGCTCCCCGGAGCCGCTATCGCCACCCAGACACTCCTTCCGATTTCCCGGCTGAAATCCTCCCCCCCTGTTGCGGGAGGATCTCGGACCTGCACAACTCTATGAGAGTTATAACCAGCAAAACCGTTTATTCTTCCAATAGTACATACTTACGCTCTCGCCAAAGCTCTTACTTCATAATTAGCAAATCAGCAATTAGACAGCTATCTACCTTTTCTCCTATCAGCATAAGACCCCCTAACACGGCTGTGCAGACCAATCCACTGCTCGTTCACGTGCTGTTCACGCAGCAGTAACTTCTCACAGCTCAGTGTTGCAGCTGGCCGTTTTTTTTCCCTGCCACCTTGGCACAGCTCAGCAGTTTCTTATCTTTCTCCCAAGGTCTGTGTCTCATCAAAGCCTGGCTGTTGATTCAGAGGCTGTGCAGGGCTGACAGGCCAATGCCTCCCACACCCCCCAGCAGCTCTTGGGGGGGGGGGGGGGGGGGGGCAGGGGGCGGCCTTGGGGCTCAGGGCCCATCCCGGGGCATTTCTGCCGCCCACAGCTGCCCTGAGAGCTGGCCCGGGGCTCTTCCCGCTGGCCGAGTGTCCTGAGAGAGGTTTTGAATCTTTTCAGGTTTTATTGCAGCAGAAACAGGAATGGGGTGTGTATATATATATATTTATTTTCTTTTTCCCTTAAAGCAAGGTCAGCAGCGGGACAGTTTCGCGCAGAAGCCCCTGCCATGCCCAGGCCTTCGTGCAGGGTTTTGCTGCTGCCGGGTGCTCTCGCTCTGGGGCAGCGGTGAGCTTGGCGTGCACCCCCGGGCACCCGGGAGGTGTCCTGTGCCACCGGGGGGCAGTTCCTCTGCCACCGGGGGGACCCAGTTCCTCTGGTACCGGGGTGACCCCAGTTCCTCTGGCACCGGGGGGACCCAGTTCCTCTGGTACCGGGGTGACCCCAGTTCCTCTGGCACCGGGGGGGACCCAGTTCCTCTGGCACCTGCACATACACATGAACATACAAACACATACATGCACACACATGCACGTGTGTGCACACACATGCCCCAGGGACACACGCACACTCTGGTGCACACACACACACAGGCACACACCCCCCCTCCCCGTGCACACGCACCCCCACACACACCCCGTGCACACGCACACGCGCACACACACGCGCGCACACACGCGCGCACACACACACACACACACGCGCGCGCGCGCACACGCACACACGCGCGCACACGCGCCCCCCGCGCCGCTCCCCCCCTCCCCTCAGGGTCCCCCCCCCCCCGGCCCCGCCGGCGCGTGCGCGCGGGAGGGAGGCGCGCGCCGGCGCAGCCCGCCCTGCCGCGGCGGAGCGGCCGTGACGATGGTGGCCAGCGGGCGGGCGCGGAAGCTGGCCCGGCGCTACCGGCTGGCGGTGGCCACGGCCCTCGCCATCCTCCTGCTCCAGGGGCTCGTCCTCTGGACCTCCGCCGGCCTCGACGAGGAGGGACCGGCCGAGGTGCGCCGCGGGGGAGGCCGGAGCGGCGGCCCGGGGCCTGCCGGAGGGGGCTGAGGGGGCGGTGAGGGGCCGGGGGGCCCGAGAGGGGTAGAAGGGGCTGAGGGGGGGTAGGGGGGCGATAAGGGGCCTGCAGGGGCCGTGGGGCGACAGGGGAGGTGGTGAAGGGCTTGAGGTGGGTGGGGAGCCTCGGGGGGGGTCACAGGAAGGGGGGGCGTGCTGGGAGGGGGCTCTTGAGAGGGGGGAGGCCCTCCGGATGGGGGCAGGTCTTGGGGGGGCCAGTGTCCGGGGGGGGCTGGTGTGTCCCCTTGCTCTGGAGCTGGCAGGAGACAGAAAGGGGGTGCCCCCCACCACCACCCCGGGGTATCTCTGTGGGACTGGCGAGGCTGTGTCCCAGGACGGGGTCCCTGGGGTGGGTGGGGGTCCCGCAGGCCCCAGGCTGCTGGGGGGCAGTGGCTGTGGGGTGGGTGGTGGGCCATCACCTGTGAGGGGGCTCTGGCTGCGGCAGCGTGGGGTCGTGGTGCCTGAGAAGGGGACTTTGTGGCCCAGGGGCTGTTGGTTGGGGTCTGGCATGGGGTGGGAGCGTGGGAGGCGTGACAAGGGTCTTGTGTCTCTGTGGTTTGGGAGATGTTGCGGGAAACTGAGGTCGGCGACACCCAAGCCAGAAAATATAAAAACATAATGATAATTTGGAGAGCTGGGGAGAGCACACGCAGCAGCTCGGGAAGTTTGTGGCAGCTCCTGTTTAGCTGGTCCGGTCAGGGATATCCCTGTGAAGCATGAGCGTACAAGGACCTTTTGCTGTTATCGGTTGTCTTTCTACCAGAACACTCTGCTAAGGCAGAAGGTGTCACCTCTCTTTTACGTGTGGGGAAACTGAGGTGTGGGCTGGTGAAGGTTTTTGCCCAAGGTCAGACACAGAGCAGGTATTGAGGAGGACCCAGGCCTCTGGAACACGTTGCTGCCACCTTCAAACAAAGCTTATGACCTCTGGGTTGCTTATTTGAATTTATTTATTTGTTGTGAGCTGCCTGGACCACGTGCAGGCCCCCTGCATCTGGGTGAACCAGTGGCTGAAGCTGGTTTTCCCAAGAGCACTGGAGAAGGGCTGAGAGAGTCCCTGTGTGGGCTTCCTTGGCTAATGTCTGTGTGGCACCAGAGCCCCTCATCTTGAGCAGGACCCTCATGCTCCAGGGGCTGTAGAGATTCCGGGCTGCTGACAAACCCCAGGTCAATGGTGAAACCAGGTTTGGCAGGGGCAGAGACAGCGTGTGGCAAGAACTCAAAGCTGGGCAGGGGCAGGCACGGGGTGAGCGTGGTAGCTGTGGCAGAGCAAAGCCAGTGGCCATGAGGTGGGGATCTCTGGAGGGGTGAGAGGTTCCCCTCCCCATTGTGGCGTGCCTCCCTGGTGTGGAGGGTGACCCCGTGGTCTTTTCACAGGACTCGAAAGTTTTCCCTGAGAGGAAAGAGTGAGAAGGGGATCTGGGCAGCCCCTTGCAGGGTGGAAGGTCTCTAAGGTGACTGCTCACTCAGCACATCAATTCCCAGCCCCAGGCCTCCTCTTGGGCTGCTGGGAATGGCCGTGAGCACCCTTGTGTGCTGCTGTACGCCCACCACCAAAAAAGAACCAGGGAATAAATGTGATAAGGAGAGGGGACATAGAATTGCCTGTGATCCGGAGGCGCTGGGAGCGTGAGAGCAGATCGATCTGGCAGCCAGGAGTGCCTGACTGCCCCTTTCCCATGACCTTGATCAAGTCATTTCACCAGTCATGGCTTCTTCCCCTTCCCTCTGCACTGTCCTGCACTGCTTGTCTTCTTTTCTCTGTTCCTGCCCTGCGCAGGCTCCTGGGTTGGCTCATTCTGCCACGGTCCTCGCCTGGTTTCCCCATGTCTCTTCCCAAAACTGAGCTGGGTAGCTGACAGGTTTGGCCATGGGTCCCCTAGCCTGACGAGGAGATGGTTCGCCACCAGCAGCCCTGACTCCAGGGCTTGGGAACGGACAAGCTTCTTTGGAGGATGGTTCTTGCCTTCTCCAAAAGGGCTTACGGACAGCCCAAACCCATTAGCAAGCTGGGAAAAGTCCAGTTAACTTTTACTTCTTATAAAATGGCAAAGCGCTTGGTTTCTGAGTCCTCCTGCAGCTTCTGATTTTGGCCAGACCTGGAGGAGCCGCTGTTCCCCTGGAGCATTTCTGGTAAAGCAGGAGGAACCCTCCCAGGAGAGCCTGACCTTGCAGGCCTGGAAGGATTTGGGGAACATTGGAATCTCTTAATTGCCAGAGTAAATGACTCCTTCCCACTAATGGACACAGCTCTACCTGGCTCGTCCCCACCATGAATGGGCTGTGGCTCGCTGTGTAGAGCAGAAATGAGACTCGAATCCTGTAAACGCTGTGGAGCACCCGGAGTCGGGCGAGCTCGCCTTCCCCTCCAGACCAGCGCCTCAGCTGGGGCACCCGCGGCGCTCAGAGGCTGTGCTGCAGCCCTGTGCCCCGGGCTGGCAGCTGCCTGCGCTGCCCAGGTGTTCCCAAAAGGGCTGCTCTGATCTCAGCCGGTGGCAGCCCCTTTCTCTGTCCTGCTCGGTTCTTCGAAGCCTGCTGGTTTCCTTTTTGTTCCTTCACAGGGTGGGGAAGAGCTTCCCCTGCTTGGCAGGCCCCATCCACACTGGTTCCCTGGTATGAGCTGAGCAGAGGCTGAGGGAGGATCTTTGCCCTTCACTGGAGCAGGTTATAAACCCACCTTGCCCCACTGACTGGTTGCTGCCCTGTAAGGGGCTTTGGCCACATCAGAGCCACCAGCCCAACCCTCCCTGAGAAGGCCGTGCTGCTTGGATCGTGTTGCTTCTCTTTGCAAGCCCCATTTCAGGGTCCTGCAGGCTCCCTTTATTCACCAAGCAGATGCTTTATGGTGTGCAGACCAGCAGAAGCTGGAGCAGTCTCCATCCACCCAGGTCAACACTGACCTGCCTACCTGTAGGAAGCCAAATTATCTTGTTTCACTGGGATCAATGGATGGGAGAGGAAATCCCATCGGTACCTAGCCCTTCGCTGGCAGCACCCCCGCTGCAGCCTGTCTGCACACAAAGGTGGGAGCCCGAGGGACCAGGATGATCCTGCCTCTGTCGTGGTGACACCGACAGCTCCTGAGCAAGTGTGTGAGCTCCCTGGAGCGCTCGGTCTGCAGTGGAGCTGGCACCAGCAAAATGCAAACTGCACAGTGTCCTTGTGGGTGAAGAGGATCTGTCACTTGGGAAAAGTGTTTTAACCCAGTCGTGTCTCTTCTGCCACTTTGCCTCCTATCTTCCTCCTCCCAGGAGGGAGGCAGCACCTCTCTGGGACCAGTCTTGGTGTCCTCCATGAGCTGCAGCCGCCAGAGAGGATTCCTATGAAACATGTTTTTTTCCAGCTTTGCTGAGATTCCTTGGTTTTTATTTCCCCTCTCCAAAAGAGCATTTTTAGGGGGCTGTCTCCAGCCACTTTAATTGTGAGGTTTAAGGCTCTGCTGCTGCAATTGGCAATCAAGAGTCCAGGTTTCTCCGGTGACTTTGGAACACTTTGGTGCCGTTTTTACCTGATGATCAATGTGAAGAGCGTGTGGCAGACACCAGAGTCAGTCGATCAGAGGGGGAATCCTGCAGGACACCAGATGCTGTTAGCTCTGCTCCTCGCAATGGCAGAGCTTGGAGATACCAGCGCAGTTGGACCTGTGCTGGGGATAGGGTGCGGGTAGATACCTGACCCACAGCTCTGTGGCACTGGGGGGATGGCAGTGTCACAGCAGGGGAGGCAGGATGGGAGAAGTGACGTTTGGCTGGCGCCTGGAGCCGTCTGAGTGTGTCGGAAGGAGGGGGATGGGGAACCTGACCAAAAGTCTTGTGGATGAGTCTTAAATAGAGCAGAGCAACGTGGCCAGAGTCGTTCCCTGCCTGGCTGGGGTGGAGGGATGGCTCTGCTGTGGTGCAGTAATTAGAAGCCATTGAATTTGTTAACTGGCAGCTCCAGAAAGGCTGGCGATGCTTCTCACGACTTCCCTACTGAAGAAGGCAGCCGGGCATGCTTGTGAGCTGGGAACAGGGCTCCTTCCCGGGGGACGAGCAGGACTGTAACTGAGGGTGGGCATCGTGCAGGGGCTGTCCCCAGAGCCAGGCGTCCTGGGGAGCAGAGGGTATGAGCGGGGCTGGTGCGTCTCCTACGGGCTCAGCCCTGTCCCCGCAGGAGGAGGCTCGCTCCTTGCCTGTCACCTGCCAATTCCCCACTCCTATGATGCTCGGTGGAGAAAACAAGTTTATAACTCTGGAAACAGATGGTCCTGCCTGGTGACTAATGAACGGATCGCTGTCTGTCTGGGCGGAAGGGGCTCGGCTGATCCTTGCTGATGTTGGCCCCTCGGAAGTTAAGCGGTGGCTTGGCCCCTTCCTGGGTAGCCACGGTTTGCAGGCTGTGCCACTTCAACGTGGTAGTTCAGGGACTGCGGAGCGAGCAGATCTTGCCAGCTGCTTTCCAGCCTTTGCATGGTGTGGTTTCTCCTGGCCGTGACCTTCCCAGCAGCTTATGCCCACAGTGCGGCCTGTGCAGGGTGCTAATTTGGTCCCGCTGTCCTTGTGAGGCATCTGTCCATCCTTGGAAGATGCCGCTGCCCGGGAATGGCCCCCGGTCCACCTTGCTGCCTCCCGCACTGCCCGGCACAGCGTCTGGCCAGGCAGGGATTTGAGTGCATTGTGAGATAGCCCTGGGAGGCCTGTCTGGAGCAGGCAGCTGCTTTGCTGCCTGCCTTCTGGTGGGCTGGGGGCATACGGCCCCGTGGGCATGACTTCCTGGGAAAGCACTTTCCCACGAGCATGGCTCTCGCAGGCATCCAAACTTCCCAACTCTCCTCTCCCCAAGGCTGACTCGTTTCTGCTCATCAGCCAGCCTGGCAGAGGTAACGAAGCATAATTAACTGCTCCCTTTACACATCCACTTGGCTCGGCGGGAGGGTTTGTTAAAGGGATTTCTAGAGAAGCTGGTGATCACAGCGACTGCTCCAGCCCAGTGCAGGAAGCCAGAGCCCAGGGAAGGGAGTGGGGACAGGACCTTGTTCAGTGCCTCTCTAGTCCTTTTAGCCCTGGAGAGCACAGCTGCAGCCACCTGGGACCCTGGCTCGCAGACAGATGTGCTGGGCTTGGACTTGCAGCGTGATCATGGCAGGGAAGAGCTGGTGATGAGCCCTGTGCTCATCTCCACTGTCCAGGGATGCCCCTGCCCACACAGGACCCCGGAGGGTGGCTGGTGCAGACGCAACCGCCATTAGTCTTGCGGTGAGCCCAGCAGCAGAGAACAAGACCCTCTTTGTGTGTCTGGGGTGCTGTCTGCAAGTTGAGGTCTCCCTTGCTGGCATACAGGAGGCTGTCCCCGTGAGGGGGACATAGGACCATGCAGGGAGGTGCTGTGGGGTCTTAGCCTGGGCTTTTAGGTGGTGGAGGGATGGTGTAATGTCCTTTGCTGCACAGTGGCTGCTCCCAGAGCGCCTGTCGTGTTGCAGCACTGAGCTCTGGGAATGCCCTGGGGAGTGTGTTGTCAGAGCCGGAGGGAAGCAGGCCCGAATTAACGCTAATGCTGTCTGTCCTCTCTTCTGCATCCACCTGAAACTGGAACAGGAGCGGCAGAAGAAAGCCAGGTTGCCCGAGAGCAGCGACGGCTCCAAGGACTCGGACAGCTCTGCCGGGCGCCGGGGCAGTGCCAGCCGAAAGCACGGGCGATGGCGGGGGCGGCCAGACAGCCCCGGGGCACTGGTGTCCAAGGTGGTGAGAGCTGTCACGGCGAGACACAAACTGGGATGGAGGCTGCCGGCCGCGCCGGACTCCTCCAGCCGAAGGAACCTGACGGAGCTGCGCGGGGAGGCCCAGCTGGCTGTCTTCCAGCAGGGCGACACAGGCAGCGTGGAGGGGGCTCCCCAGCCCACCGAGAACAGCTTCACCCCCAAGTGCGAAATCACGGGCAAAGACGCCCTCTCAGCTCTGGCCCGGGCCAGCAGCAAGCAGTGCCAACAGGAGATCGCCAATGTGGTGTGTCTGCACCGGGCCGGCAGCCTCATGCCCCAGTCTGTGCCTCGCCACTGCCAGCTCTCGGGTGAGTGCTGCTGGGGTGCTCCCAGTCGCCCTGGGCATCGGGAATATCCCAGCCAGGTGCGTGGGCCACCTTCCTTATGTCATCAAACTGTCTCACCTGGCAAAAAGCGGCCTCAATCTGTCACTGATTCCCAGATTACTGCTGCCTCTGTAATCCAATCAAAGCTGTGCCAGCCTCCTTAAGCTGGGCTGTTCATCCCGACCTGCAGTGCCTGCAGAGGTCAGAGCCAGGCCCAGCTGCATCTTTTGTTTTGAGGGACCAGACAAGGACACCCCTCCTGTCCCAATGCAGCCCTGTCGATTTAATGCAAGGGGCTGTGTGTGCCACCGTGCCCTGGCACCGCAGACAGCCTGGGATGCGCTGATGGGATTTGCTCAAGGCTGAGCTCTCCCCTGCCTCGCTCAGGTCTCCCTGGTTTATCAGGAGCTCGGGGTGGTGGGTGCCAAGGCGGGGGGCAGCTGACAGCCCTCTCCCTCCCCGCGCAGGCAAGGTCAGCCCTGTCATCCAGTGGGACGAGAGCCGGCTGCAGCAGATGCCCCCCAGCAAGCCCGTGCGCATCGCCTACATGCTGGTTGTGCACGGCAGGGCCATTCGCCAGCTGAAGCGGCTCATCAAGGCTGTGTACCACCAGCAGCACTTCTTCTACATCCATGTCGACAAGGTATGCGAGGGGAGGAGGGGCACTGACAGTGCCCAGATGAGGGGTGCACTGGGACAGGGTGCAGAGCTGGGGCGCAGGTGGGTGGCGAGTGGAGGAAGTGGCTGGGTGGGGTTTGTCCTCGCTGCTGGTGGAGCTGTGACCCTCCGCCTGTACTTCTGCAACCCCAGGGAAGCAGGATCTATCCCTCCTGCCCAGAGCAGTCTTGTCTTGCTGCTCCCCTCCCTGTGGAGGCTGCTGTAAGGGCTGGGGTACCAGGCTGGCAGTAAGGAGGGCAGGGTCCTGGGAAGACGAGCTCCCTGCTGAGCGTGAGCCTGTTCCCTGACAGCGCTCCAACTACCTCCATCGCGAGGCGGTGGAGCTGGCCCGGCACTACCCCAACGTCCGCGTGACGCCCTGGCGCATGGTGACCATCTGGGGAGGTGCCAGCCTCCTGAAGATGTACCTGCGTAGCATGAAGGACCTGCTGGAACTGGCTGAGTGGCCCTGGGACTTCTTCATCAACCTGAGCGCCACTGACTACCCCACAAGGTGAGGACCTTGCTGGGGCAGGGGAGGATGAAGGAGGTGTTTGGGCTGCGTGATGCTGCAGCAGCCTTGGGAAGGGCAGGGAGGAGCAGGGAGCTGAGGGAAGATGGGCTGGGAGATTGCACCCACGTGCTGGTGATGATGCTCCAGGGCCAGGCTGGTCCCAGCTCTGCAGAGGAGCCCAGCCAGTACCTCGGAGGCTGTTTTTTCCTGCGGTCTGGGTGTTGCAGGGGAACACGTGTGTGAGGCGCCAGACAGCAGAGAGACCACGGCTGTGTCTCCCCAGCGATGGGACAAGGGTTTGAGTCAGCACCCACAAGGCAGCTTTAGGCTCCTTGTGTCTGATGGCTCTTGCAGTATGAATGTTTACTGGGCTGCTTTACCCCAGGGGCCGTTAATGCTTTCGAATTTGCACCTCAGGACCAACGAGGAGCTGGTGATGTTCCTGTCCAAATACCGAGATAAGAACTTCCTGAAGTCTCATGGCCGAGACAATGCCAGGTAATTGCAACTAGGGGCAGAGCTGAGCTGGAGGAGCAGAAAAAGGAGGGATTTCAGAAACGAACTGAAACAGTGGGGTGGGGGGGCATGTTCTGGATGCAGCTGCACCTGGCAAAGTGGATGACACACCTAAGCCTTCATCCTCATGCCCAGGTTTATCAAGAAGCAGGGCCTGGACCGCTTGTTCCACGAGTGTGACTCCCACATGTGGCGGCTGGGCGAGCGCCACATCCCCGAGGGCATCGTGGTGGACGGGGGCTCCGACTGGTTCTCGCTGACGCGCAGCTTCGTGGAGTACGTGGTCTATGCTGACGACCAACTGGTGTCCCAGCTGCGCCAGTTCTACACCTACACACTCCTGCCAGCCGAGGTGGGTGCTGGCTGCGGAGCACGGGCTGGATTTTCTTCCCACTGTACTTAACATCTGTGTCCTGCTTCATCCCCACCCTGGGGAGCTGCGAAGCTGGGAGGTTTGAGATCTGGCCAGGCTGGAGCGATGGGCTGAGGCCAACTGTATGAGTTTCAATAAGGCCAAATGCCGGGTTTTGCACTTCGGCCACAACAACCCCCAGCAGCGCTACAGGCTTGGGGAGGAGTGGCTGGAGAGCTGCCAGTCAGAGAGGGACCTGGGGGTGTTGATTGACAGCCGGCTGAACATGAGCCAGCAGTGTGCCCAGGTGGCCAAGAAGGCCAATGGCATTCTGGCTTGTATCAGCAATAGCGTGGCCAGCAGGGACAGGGAAGGGATCTTACCCCTGTGCTCCGCACTGGTGAGGCCGCACCTCGATGACTGGGTTCAGTTTTGGGCCCCTCACCCCAAAAAGGCCATTGAATGACTCAAGCGTGTCCAGAGAAGGGCAACGGAGCTGGTGCAGGGTCTGGAGCACAGGTCTGATGGGGAGTGGCTGAGGGAACTGGGGGGGTTTAGTCTGGAGAAGAGGAGGCTGAGGGGAGACCTCATCGCCCTCTACAACTCCCTGAAAGGAGGGTGCAGAGAGCTTTGGATGAGTCTCTTTAATGAAGGAATAAGTGATAGGACAAGAGGGAATGGCCTCAAGTTGCGCCAGGGAAGGTTTAGACTGGATATTAGGAAGCATTTCTTTCCAGAAGGGGTTGTTGGGCATTGGAATGGGCTGCCCAGGGAGGTGGTGGAGTCCCCATCCCTGGAGGGGTTTAAGAGTCGGGTTGACACAGTGCTGAAGAGTCTGATGGAGTTAAGAACGGTCAGTGTGAGGTTAATGGCTGGACTAGATGATCTTCAGGGTCTTTTCCAGCCTTGATGATTCTCTGATTCTGTGAAGGGCATTGCTGGTTCTCAGGCAGCTTTGTGCCTCCCCTTTAAGCCCAGTATGAACGAGGGGAGAGAGGAGCAGACAGGCCAAGGGTCGTGTTTATATCCTGCCCCGCTTTAGGTCCAGACGCCCCTCTGGGCCAGATCAGGGCTGGTGTGGGTGCACAGCCTTGGTCCCTGACATGTTGCCCTGTGCTGGGAACAGGGATAGGTTTCTGTTCAGGAGCTATCGAGGTCTGTCCTGTTCCTCTGCCGGTGATAGGTGGGGGGTCTCCGTTAACCACCCATCCTCCAACCCCACTGGGTGTCCTGTCCCTTCTCTGCTGTGCACAGTCCTTCTTCCACACGGTCCTGGAGAACAGTCACGCCTGCGAGACACTGGTCGATAACAACCTCCGAGTGACCAACTGGAACCGGAAGCTGGGCTGTAAGTGCCAATATAAACACATAGTCGACTGGTGCGGGTGCTCCCCAAATGACTTCAAACCCCAGGACTTCCTCCGGCTACAGGTGAAAAAGATCCTCCTTTTTCCTCCCGCTCTTTCCCCTCCTCCCTGAGCTCCCCAGGGGTGCAGTGCCAGCTGCTGCGCGTGCCCCCGCCAGCCTCACCCCAGCCCTGCACGGGGCCGGAGCAGGATGGGCTCTCCAGCCGCCGTGTAGACACTTGAGCTGGGATTATGCTGACTGACCTGCCCAGCAGCCAGGCTTTTGCTTGCAATGCTGCTCCTCTTCCCAAGCTTTCTCTCCCATTTTCCTGCTCTTTCCCTGCAGACCTATCCCCTGGGGCAAACACTTTTTCAGTAAGACCACTTCAGAGTGCTGTCCTCTTTGGCAGGACAAAATGCCTTGTGACAAACTGCTTCCCGTGCTCTCGGTGCATAGGGATGTAGACCGAACAAGGGAGGTTTGGGGGAGATACACCCAGCTCTGAAAAGAGAAGTTAGTAGGATTTTTCGAGCAGTCCTGGGCTTATATAGTGCAGGGCCCTGATCCCGCAAGCTGTGCCCCGTGGCCAGGCCTCGTGCAGGGCTCCTCAACAGCTCTGCGGGGTGGGGGCCTGTCTGAATAGAGATTGCAGCAAAGGAGCTAGATGACACATGGCTGCTGCTGAGCACAGGAAGGGGGAGGCAGTGGGAGACATGGGAACCCATCTGCATCACCAGTAAGCATGCTGTGTGCTCCCACTGCTCCTGTCGGAGAGGATTCCATGTAGAGCCTGTCTGTGCTTTGCTGCTCCTTAGCCTGTGCCCTCAGAGCGGGCAGGATGGATCCCAGCATGTTTATTCCTGGTCTGTCTCCCTCCCAGCTGCCCTGCTCAGGCGGAAGGGCAGGGTGGGTGCAGCCAACACTTAGAAGTGCCTGTTCTCTTCCAGCAACTCTCCAGACCCACCTTCTTTGCCCGCAAGTTTGAGTCGACAGTGAATCAGGAGGTGCTGGAGATCCTGGACACGCACCTCTACGGCAGCTACCCGCCCAACACGCCGGCCCTGAAGGCATACTGGGAGAACGTCTACGACCGTGTCGACGGGCTCAGCGGCCTCAGTGATGTCACCCTCACTTTCTACACGGCCTTCTCCAGGCTGGGGCTCCACAAAGCTGCCTCCACGCCAGGAGCAAAGGCCGACAAGCTCTGCAGGTGGGGTATTCACCACGGGCTCCATCCAGGTTCCGAGTGGTGGCCTGCGTCTCGTGCTGGGAGGATGCTGATGCTCAGATGTACAACCTCTCTATCTTTCTCTCTCCAGATTTGAGCCCCAAGGCTTCCCATCCAGTGTGCACTTATATTTCTATGACGACCGTTTCCAGGGTTACCTGGTGATGCAGGAAGTGCAGAATTCGGCAACTGGGCAGGCAGAGTCCCTGGAGGTGTGGATGATGCCCCAAGGTGCTCTGAAGCTGGCAGGTCATGGAGGGCAGGCAAACCGTTTACAAAACCTTGAGGTAAATGGGGAAAATTTCCCTCTCAACGCCCACTTTCCTCCTCAGCTTTCCCACACTGTGCTGCCCTTCCTCCTCTCCCCCACCTGCACGCTGTGGGGACAGAGGGACATGGTGCCACTGTCATGTCTGAGAACAAACCTTTGTCCAGGAGTTTGGCTTCTGTGTGGGGTGTGGAGCTGACAGGTGGGGAAAAGGCCTGAAAGGGATCTTTTGGGGGGGAACTGAAGCTGTGGTGTCCAGTGCCTGCAGCTGCAGGAGGCATCACACAGCTGGATTATTGCTGGCATGGAGAGTTGCATGGAGCGTGGGGTGTGCATTGCTTTGAGCTCCAAAGTTTTATGCTTTCCCTGGTTCAGGGAGGTGAAATGCAAAACGTGAGCTGGTAGTGTCTCCCTGCCCAGCGTCCCACTGCTTGTGCCTCCTGTCCCTCCAGGTGGGCACGGAGTGGGACCCCAAAGAAAGACTCTTCCGCAATTTTGGAGGCTTGATGGGGCCTTTCGATGAGCCAGTGGCCATGCAGAAGTGGTCGCGGGGCCCCAACCTGACAGCCACGGTAGTGTGGATCGACCCCACCTACATCATTGCTGCTTCCTACGACATCACGGTGGATGCTGAGGCAGAGTTCACCCAGTACAAGCCCCCCCTCAACCGGCCCCTGCGCCCCGGCATCTGGACCATCCGCCTCCTCCAGTTCTGGGAGCCGCTGGGGGAGAACCAGTTCCTGGTGGTGCCTCAGACCTTCAACCGCAAGCAGCCTCTCAGGAAAGGTGAGGATGCTCTGGGGTCTGGGAATTTGGGACTGGATGGGGGGGGTGTCCCTGCAGGCAGTCCAAGGCGCTTCCCCTGGTGCTGGTCTCGCTGGGTTGCAGCTGATGATGAGGTGGGAGCCATCCTTCCCACGGGTGTCCCCTTGCCCACAGGAGTCCTCAAGCTAGGCACCTTCTGGGCCTGTTTGTAGATCAGATCCGTCCCACAGCAGCACCTCCTCCTCAGGCTGGAGGAAAGTTGGGTTTGCAAAGGGATGCTGAGCCCCGCTAGGAGCGGGGCGGTGGGCCTGGCAGGGTGCTGGGACATTGCCACGTTGCTGATCCCCTCTCTCTTCTCTCCCTGTCCTGCCCAGATGACAGCAACTGGCTGCACGGTGGCCCCCCCCGCAACGAGTACATGGAGCAGAGCTTCCAGGGCCTGGGGGGGATCCTCAACCTGCCGCGGGCCGAGGAGGCAGAGGAGGACGCGGTGCGGAAGGCACAGCTGACGGGCAAGGAGCTGGAGGACTGGGCGGACGGTGCCATCGGCGCCTTCTGGTCTGTGGCGGATGTCTGCGTGGGCAGCCCCTCCGCTTGCACCTCTCTGGAGACCTGCAGGGAAACCTCCTGGAGCTCCCTCTCCCCGGACCCCAAATCCGAACTGGGGCCCGTCAAACCTGACGGGCGGCTGAGGTAGCAGGAGCAGCCGGGGGGCGGCGGCCTTGGGAGCGAGGAGCATCCTCTGTCACTGGCAGCGGGGGGTGTCTCCGGACCACATCACCCCGTGCCATTTGCACCGTAGTCACTTGAGGAAGAGAGAATGGGAACCTCTGGGTGGGGGCAAAACCTCCGGTGGGGTATTTTGGGCAGAGGGGGAGGTGTGAGGTTGGTCTCGCCCGGCTCCCCCAGGAATGGGCAGGGAGAGTGTGCCGGGGCGCCTGTCACTGTGGGGGCACGGACGGCACTGGCGGCTGGGAATTGCTGGGTGTTTGTTAACTCCAGGCCTTGGAGCCTCGGGAAGGGGTGATGGGGAGGGAAGGCTGGTGGATGGGCAGGCTCCAGAGCAACTCAGCACCCTGCTCAGCCCCAGGCTGGATCTCTGCAGGATCAGGCCCTGTGCTGCTGGCTGCCCCCCTGGGAGGGCTGGCAAGGGACAGGCAGAAGCAGAAGGGGTCGAAGCCTGCCATCTGTGCGGAGCTGCTGCCGGCCCAGGGCTTGCATCTCATCCCCCCCAGCCCTTTAGTTTGTATTTTTATAAATATATATATATAGAAATATATATGATGCAAAGTGCAATAGAGACGAGACCCCGCATTGGCCGGGATGTCCTTGTGTCTCCATCTCCCCTCAGACTGTAACTTGTTCTCTTGGGTGTCCTGGCGCAACAGGACAGGGTGCTGGGTCGTTTACATATTTTTTATTTTATTAGTAGTATTATTATTGTTTTGCTGTTTCCCCATTTCCCGCTGGGGGCTGCCGGGGAGCTGCACCCTGCTGCCCCTCGGGCAGGGTTGGTTGCGGGGTGCTGCCTGCCCTCCAAGGCAGCTGCCCGACTATGCCAAATATTTGGAGTTGCTGGTGTGTGTTGTGCGACAGCAAGTCGGGGAGCGCTCGGTTCCGTCTCCGCTTTAGCAAAGGGATGCCCCAATCCCCTGCCAAAATGCCATTGCCAGCGCTGCTGCCCTGCCATGGGCGAGGCAGCAGCCTGCTGGGCCCGGTGGGTGCCCTGTGCCACGGCCCCTTGGCCCAACCTTTTCTCCCGGCTCGGCGGAAGCTCTCGGGATCTGCTGGGCTTCCCTGGCCAAAAAGCAAAGAGGCGAGACAAGGTCTGGCTGCTCCCTCTGCTCTCCGCTGGTTCTGCTTCCCCCTCCTCCTCCCAAGGGAAGAGACGGGGTGCAGCGGGGCATCCCCCTTCCCCGCTGTCCTCCCAGGGAACTGCCTGCACCGTTCCTTTTCTCCAAGACTGATGCTGGGTTTAGTTTTCGCCCTGGGAAGATGCTTCCCATCTCGCCCACAGCCTGGGACGGGGTTTTGCCCCTGTGCAGGGCTGGGGACGAGCTGGAGCCTGCCCAGCCCGACCCCTCCACTCGAGGTGGGGGCCGCAGGAGCCGGGGGAGGGCTTGGGGCCTGGCCCAGGCAGGGTTTTGCCATCTCCACAGATTTGTGCCATCCTGCGCCTTCCTCCAAAGCCCGGCCTTCCCCGCCTGCGGCCTCGCTCTCCCCGGTTTAAGGACGCTGGTTGCTGCAAGAAGCGCGTTGTAAAATGGGGCGGATGGAGAGCTGAGTGTGCTGGTCCCCCCTCCCTGGGGGGGGCTGTGGGGGGCCGTGGGGTACGAGGGGCCGCGCAGGGCCTGGCCCCACTGCGGGGGAAGACGCCAAAACTCTTGTGTCGGAAGCGTTATGTAAAGTTGTCTTTAAATATGCAACGTCACCACAAATATATCTATATCTCTACGGTGCGGTGTGTTGGGTTTTTGCAGCGTGTGCTGGAAGGGGCAAGGGGTGGGGGGTGAAGCTTTGCCTCTGCCCGCTGCCCTGCTGAGGGTGTGAATCCCTCCTGGGCACCAGGGCCGGGGGGTGTTGGGGGTGTTTTGGGGTGTTGGGGCAGGGGGTGTTGCTCACGCGGGTGCTGGGGGGTGTTCCTAGCCGGGGGTGGGGGCTGCAGCCCCGGGAGCACCGCTGTGCTCAGCTGCTGAGCGGCGGGAGCTGCCCGCTGGTTCTCGGTGCAGCAGGTGCCCTGCAGGCCCTGCCCGGTCAGGGTGCTTAGCATTTACGTTGTACTGCCGTTAAACCGTTCATTAGCTAATGAATGGGCACCGCCCGGGGCCTGCGGGGCTGGGGAGCGAGGGCCGGGAGCCTCCCGCAGCCCGGGGCAGCGCCGGGGCCATTCCCGGCCCGCTGAGGCGGGACCGGGGAGCGACGCCCGGCCGGGCTGCAGCTCCCGGCTGCGGCTCGGCGGGGACAGCTCTGCTCCGGTAGCCCCGGCACGGGGCCCCGCGGGGCACCCGCGGACGAGCTGCGCTGGCCTGGGCGTGTCTCCGGAGGGGAGGGGGCGGGAGCCCGCCCGGCCGGGGCAGCGCTGACCCCGATCGGGGCCCGCCCGCCCCGGGGCCCGCCCCGGGGCCCGCCCCGCCGCGTCGCCACGGCAACCGCCGGCACCGTTCGGCGGAGGGAGCCGGTCCCGGCGGCCAATGGGGGCCGGCGGGGCGGGGCCGCTCCCGGGGCCGCTGCCGTCGCGCCGTGCGGCAGGTCCCGCCCCGCCCCGCCCCCCCGGTCCGGCCCCGCCCCGCCGGCCGGTGTGGGGCGGGCAGCGGCTGCCGGTGGCGGGATGGCGCACCCCGGCGAGGCCTCGGCGCACACGGCGGCCGCCGGCGCGGCCATGGACAGCAACGTCCTGGCCATCGTCATCGCCGCAAGTGAGTGGCGGAACCGGGAGGGGGAGCGGGGGTGGGATCATCCGCTGCCGTCGCCTCCCGGGCGAGACGACCAGGGGCGGCTCGGGGGAGTGGTCGCTGCAGCCGCCGGTCCTTCTCCGGGGGTGGGGGCCCGAGCAGCGGGAGCGGTCGGTGGTGCCGGGTGGGCTCTGCGGAGCGTGGGCTGGCGGGGAGCCGCGGGTTCCCGAGGCGCTGCCGGGGGGCTGAGTGTGAGCCGAGAGCCCCGGTCCCGGGCGGGAGGGGACTGGGGTGCCGGGGCCGCCGTCCCCGCAGGGGCTGGTCCCTGCTGCGGGAGCCCGGGGGTTGCTTTGGGTCCAGGACGGGGCTGAGCCCCTCCGGCTCCACGGGTTGTCGCTGGTCTCGTAGGGAGAGAGATGTTGGGCACAACGGGCTTTTGGTGTCCTCGGGACAGGCAGCGGGCGAACCCGGCTTCTCGGGGGCTGTTCCAAGCTGCCCTTTGCCGAGGCAGCCAGAGGGCGAAGGCGGGAGGCGGCAGGGAAGCCCACGGGCCCGTTGGGCCACTGGCTCATTCGCCTCTTCCCCCTTCCCGTGGCAGCGGTGTCCACCTCTGTCTTCATCGTGGCGATCCTCATCCTGCTGCTGCTCCTGTACCACCGGGACCCCATGTGCTGCCAGTTCCTCTGCTCCTGCCGCTTCTTCCAGACCCCCAGCCAGTATGTGAGTGTCCTCCCTCTCCTCCTCCTGCCCACGAGTCCCCAGCTGCTCCCCAAGCTCTTTCTCCCTTGCGCTGGAGTCTGCGAGGCTGCAGCACCAGGCTCGCTGATGGACGTGGGACCTCTGAGCAGAGCCGGGCTCTGCCTCCTCCTTGTTCCCACTCCACCCCAGGATCCATCCACCCAGCCCTGCCTGGCTGCGCGCTGGGGGTCGTGTCTCCAAGGCCCACACTAGCAGGTTCCCCAGCTCCCCACGCAGCTCGGGGGGGGGTTCTCCTCCGCCGGCGCAGTCGTGTGTGGGGTCGGGCTCTGCTTTACAGGGAAGGGGCCCAGCGGGGAAGGGGGCTGGAAGCTCAGGGCGAAGGCAGACAAAGCCGCTCGCTAGCGCTCACATCCCCGGCAACTGGCTCTCTTGTGCACGGCTCCCAGGCGCGGAGCAGGGAGAGACAAAGCCCTTTCGCTTGCATCTGTAATTTCCTGGGGCTGGCTTTCAAGTGGAGAAGCTGGTGATGGAAAAAGAGTAGCGTGTTCAGCCAGTGCTGCCTTTGTGGTGGTGGCTGCCTGGGGAAAGCTGAGCCTCCAAAGCTGCAGGGATGGCTGTCGAGGGGAGGGCTGCCGGTACCGCTCCAGAGCCGCCAGGAGAAGAGGAGAAATCCAGCCTTGGCTAGCAGGGGACAGAGAGGCTTGTGCCGTGAAAGGCAAAGTCCAGCACAGGCTGGGAAGTCCCCAGCAGAAATCACAGTGGGAATGGGCTGCACTGCTGGTTTCTCCTGCCTGCTTTGCTGCCGCTGCTCCTTTCCCCCTCTTCCTCCCGCCACCTGTCCGTGGGACGTGTCGGGGAGAGGGCTCTGATGCCGAGCTGCTCCCTGAGGCAGTGTGGGACACGCCGTGAGCTGCAGAGCCTTCGCTGTGCTCGGGCCTGGCCCTCGGGTGGGTGGTTAGAGAAGGCATCTTGCCTTTAGCAAAGGGTTGTGTGGACAGATGGATGTGGATGCAAAGAATTATATATGGAAAGGGAATGTATATAGGATGTATTTCCATCAGAACAAGTGAAGTGGTAGTGGTGTGAGGCAGCTCTCAAGCAGGTGTAGTTGTGCTGGTTTTGCTAATCAGTTATTAAAACAAACAGTTGTGCCCCCAGCCAGCCGAGTTTCCTGCAGCTTCTGTAATTGTGTTGTAGAGCCAAGACAAATGGTTCCTTGATTGATAAGAGCAAAAGTAAATCTTTCATTGGTAGACCTCTCTGGGGATCCCTGGTTGCTCTGGAAGGCTCTGGGCCGTTTTCTGCTGGCAGAGGTAGATAGGGCTTTTCTGAGAGTGAGGAACGACCCACAGCTCCAGTCCTGGCTCTGGCTCGAGGGGCTGCTCTCCATGAGAAGGATCTCTGCTTGCTGTTGCTCAACACCTTGACAGGGAATTGAGTTTAACTGGCGCAGGACTGCTCAGGAACAGAACAGCTCTTGCTCTTGCAGCTCTTGCAGATTTGCTTGCTATGTTATCCTGAAATGACTACCTTGGTGGATAAGAGTTTACAAATTCCATAACCCTGACCATGTGATGGAGCTCTTTTATCTACACTAGCAGAATAGTTGGGGTTTTTTTGTTGCCCAAGAGAGATGGTTCTGCTGAGTCTGAATGAAACCCCGCCTTGGGTGCAGGCTGCCGTCCCTCCGGCTGCACTGCACCCTTCGAGCAGGGTCTGTGCTGCCTGGTGGGGATGTGCCTGAGCTGTTGGTGTTGGTAAACAGGCAGGCAGAGGTTGGCTGCCAGCAGCAAGAGCCACGTGAGCCAAATGGGCAGAGGAGCAGCTCTCTCCCCTGCCCAGAGTCCCACTTCCCAGGCCGTCCAGTGTGAGCTGGCTGAGCTCCGCTCGCTGCCAGGCAGGATGTGAGGGATTTTGCCGTTGCTCATGTCCTGTTCCCTCACCCCTCGTTACAGGACCGCCCCCCGCCCTACTTCAGCAGCAGCCAGCGGCTGGTGGGTCCCCAGCACGGAGCGTCACGGCTGGAGAGCGCTGCCGAGAGCCCTGGCGTGCAGGTGACAGCTGGGTCCCTGATGGGAGCCGGGGGGGAAATGGTAGCGAAGATCCTGATGAGCTTGGGAAGAGACTGGGGGACCCGGGGAGCTCCTGGGGCACAGGGAGAAGGGGTTGAACAGCAGGAGCAACTATGGGAAGTGCTGTCTGTATGTAAAAACCTGGGGCGTGGGGGGCAGGGATACTGCAGAGGACACCACGGTGCCCTGAGGTGTTTGGGCATGAAGCGCTGGGCAGATCGTGGTGTAATTACCTGCTGGGAGGGAGGATTTCCTCTCTCGGGGTTCAAGGAAGGGCACCCACAACTCTGAACCCTGAAGTAACTTGAGGTGGCACCAGGCCATGAACTTTGAGTGAAGAAAGCCACCGCCACGCTGACCTTCCTCTTCTGGGCCGGGCATTTCTAGGGAGACGAGCTATTCTGCGTCGGACCCCCCAGCAGCTACCAGCTCCCTCCCTGGGAGCAGCCCCGCTTGCCAAGCTACGAGAGCGTGCGGAAGAAAGATCGCCAGCGGGAAATCCACCAGATGATTGCCGAGAGGTTTGGGCTCTGGGCAGAGCCTTCCCAGGAGGTGAGCTCCCCCTCCCCTGCACAAGGGTGCTGACAGAGGCCCGGGGGCAGTCCCTGCTCTGGTTCATATCTGGGTCTTGCTTCAGCAATTTGCAGTAGCTAAGGACTCTGTTCTCTGTGATTGCCTTTCTCCAATAGCCTTTATCTCTGGGAAGGGCACAAAGTGTATCAGGAGGCTCCTTTGGTGTACATCTGTGCTGGTTAATGATCCATCTCTCCCAGTGCATTCGCAGAAGTGCCTGTGCCAGGAGGCAGGGCAGATGAAAGGGCAGGCCCTTCGGATCATCTGCTCGGTACAAGTCCAAGCTGGGAATGTTATTTTTAGATCTGTAAGGCTTCCACGGCTTCTTGCTCCCTTCTCCCTGCAGGACAGCTCTGGGAGGCCCCTCACTATTACCTTGAAGTGTTTATGGCTTATTTATGAGCAGGAGGCTTTGCCTGTTACAACATTTAAGATTTGCGCTCCCACAACAGAACAGAGAAAAGCGAGTGCATCTGCCAAGCAGGTCCTGTGGCAGCATCCCGGGAGACTCCTGTTGAACAAAGCAGAACAGAAACATCTGAAACCCTGAGCAGAGCACTAAAGGTTCACTGATTTACCTGGATTTTGAGCTCTTAAAGCTGTACCATGAAGTCTGGCATAGTCAGCCCTTGCCACTTGGTGTTTGGAGCTGTAACTAATGATACCAGCTGTGAAACCAGAGCACTGAGGGCACAGGAGAGTACGGCCCCAAAGATGAGTAGCTGAGGAACTGCAATGGGAGCTCTTCTACAACATCCCTGTGCCACTCCTGTCACTTGTTACAGGGAGAAAGCTGGCCCAGCTCTGCCAAAATAAATGTAACCACAGCCTGGAGGTTCCTCTCTGCTGCTGTGCAGTGAGACTCTCTGCCAAAACCTGGCTAGAAAGCCTGATTTGTAGATGCTTGTATAAATCCCAGTAATTGATCCTTGGTCAAAGGAAAGCAAATGACAGTCCTCTTAACAAAAGTCAAGTCTTTTCTGGCCTTGTGACAAGTGCTTGAAGGGGATCAGGGAAGAGCAGGAACCTGGCACAGAGCATGAGGGGGGAGCGGGGGGAACAGGCCCCTGCAGCAGCTTTCTGCCCTACCGTGTTGCAAACCAGTGCTGAGCGCTCATCTTCCAGGTGCTCATCTCGCCAGCAGCCTGCTGCTCTGAGGACTGCAGGAATTTAATTTCAAGCTGGTGGTGGTTGCGAGCCTTGTCATCCGCTCTGTAGGGAGGTGGGATAATCTCCTGGTTATTTCTGATCAGCTGTAATGCTCTTCCTCTCTCCTCAACAGATGCCGCCTCCCTACGAGCATGCTCTGAGGCATCCCCCTGCTTTCTCAGGAACAGTAATAAGCTCAGAGACCTTGGACAGACGCGGTGTGCCAGACCCCTTCCAGGCTCCTCTCAGCTACCAAACTCAGCGAAACACAGCCGTGTAAGGCCTCGGCCTCAGCGTACTGCTGCTTCCCCTGGCGTCAGCGACAGAAGTGCCTGTGACGACATTCTAATCTGCTGGGAACGGCCAAACGTCAGACCTTCACCCCGATTCACAATCAGCCGAGCCACAGGCAAGTCAGACCCAGCCGGCGGAGACGTCCCTCCTGCAGCACAAGGACAACCGCGGAGCCGCCGCCAGCTATCGCGGCCGGAGCGGAGCAACCGGCGAGGGCCGCTGGCGCTTCTCTGGTGGACGTGCCGTTACCAAAGGACACAGACCAGCTGCCGGCTCCTACCCAGGGCAAAGCCAAGGTGAAGGGCTGCTCAGCCAGAGCTCCTCCAGGCAGCTGGCGCATCGTACCTCTGTGAGGCAAGCGCTGCCGGCCGTACCAAGGAGCAGGCCTCAGGCAGTGGGCGTGTTGTGCTACTTCACTTATTTATTAGGTTATAAAATGTTTTACTTTGTGGGTGTATGGGTGACCAGGTGGGAATCCCCACCTGTGAGCGGCAGAAGGAATCTGTGTCAGCATCACCGTGTGCTCTCCAGCAACGGTCCTCTCCGACCGAGAGCGATTTTGTACAGACTGGGAGAGGCTGCAGGGGCCGTAGGCAAATACCGACCACTGAGATGAACCGTGTGCTGGGTGTGCAAGCTGGGAACGGACAGAAGCGTGGACAAAACAGCTGGTGGCTTCCATGAACATAAAGCAAAGGTGGACGTGCGTGGCTGACCCACTTTATGCAGTCATCTTCTGCAGAGCAGACAATCTAATAATGTCAACACTGGTGTCCTTACACCACCGATTTTGATAACCTGTTTTCTACTGCAGAGCCAATGTTTCAAATTGTTTACAAACTTGCAGATAAAATGAGATCAGTTTGGCCACAGGGCATCAGGGCTCCTTTCTTTCAAGCAACATAAGCTCGAAAATGTCACGGAATGACTCGGGGAAGACAAAAGGAGAAATCTTGTGGATTATGGCTTTATGATACACCGCCAGCCGCTGAGCTTCAAACAGCGCCCCAGGGTCGTGCATCTTACCAGGCACTCTAAAATTAGTCATGAGTAAGATTTACAAGTGTGAACTTGCCTCACGTGGCTAGTAAATGGAATACTTTCAGATATTTGAGTTAATCATTGAGGTAAGTTAGATAGAAGGAAAAATCTAGCTTCCTGGGATGCAGAATTAGGTGCAAGTGGAAACAGATCTGTTCTGCAGTATTTTGAATTAAGATACAAATATAACAGTAATGTCTAAAAATGAGTAAAAATAGAGAGTGGGATAAGTACTGACATAAGAGTGACTGCAGAGAGAACGATGCAGTGGCACAACAGTTCTCCCGAGGAAGGCAGCTCCAGTACTGAATGAACATAAGTAACACATTCTGTGAAGAGCCAAGGCCTTCAGCCCCCCCCCCGCATTTATTAAACACGTACAAATGCCGGCAGGGCCTGAACACTGACCACGGGTGCTTATGACCACAAAAACAAAGTCCTAAACTGGTATCTTCAGAGCTAGAACATTCCTGTCCTCAGATGCCAGTCCAGCTGTAGTGGTCTGTCCCAGCCACTCCTTCCTCCCGTCCCTGCTGACGCAGGAGGCTCAGAGCATGGTGACCAGTTTAAAGCTCCCCACTTCTGTGGTAGGAATAACATTGATAAAGGTTTTATAAAGGATCGCTCCTTTGGGTAGATGACAGATCACTTCCCTGCTCTCAGTGCTGCGGGGCAGAGGTATGTAGACCTCTTTGGTGTATCGCACGATCCCATCCTCCAGGGCGTAGAGGGTCTTGTTACGGCCCATCCCCACCTGGAAGAGGATGAGGAGTGTTAGAAAGGAAAGGCCAGAGGTCCATGCCTAAAGCAGATCTGATCATTGGTCTGCCTCATTTGATATCCTGCCTTCAACAGCATCTGTTGCTTTTTATTTTAAAATAAAAGAAAACCACACTGCTTGCTTCCAGCAATCAGTATGCAATGGTGCTCGTTACAAGGGAGAACCGATTCCACCCTGAAGCACTACACCCAGTTAGTTACAGAAGTGTTTTGGGATACCTGTAACTTTTAGACCTTTCCTGAGTCACACAGGCGTGACACGGACACAGGCAGAGACTCGCAGGCTCTGTGACGATGAAGTACCACGTAATGAAACCCAATTTCAGGATTATATAGAATATAGGGAAAAGCATTAAGAATGAGCTTGAAAGAGAGAAGGCACTGAGTATGGGACTCTGCTGTGGGCTGCTGTTCTCCGAGAACCAAGGAAGAGATAGAAGACTTACATGAGCCCCTGGATGCCAGCGTATCAACCGCTGCGTAGCCAAAATGTTGCCTGCATGCACAAACGCACCTGCAACAGAGTGACAGAGTCAGACTGCAGAGAAATGGAGCTCCCCGAAGCCCGGGCAGAACACAAATGGTTCCAGGACTTACAAACCCAGCTTTCTGTGGGAATTTTCTAAGGAAAAATTACTTCAAATGCTAAAAGCATCTAAACAAAAATGCTGTTAGCAGGAAATAAAGGGCAACTGATATACAATGGCAAAAAGCAATTCTAGTCTTTGAAAAGATTACTTCTAGGGTACAAGGCATTTTCTGGTTGCTTGAAGGCATTTGTTTTATTACCTTTTACACCAATATGTTTTCATCAGCAAAGCTAATAATTATGAAGCACTCAGCTGCAAGAATCTGTACTTTGGCTTCTGCTAAGCCTGATAATTCTCCCCTTTGTAAACATCAAAAATGCCCAGCTTTTCAACACAGCATGGGGGGAAAGTGCACGCACTTAAGTTATCAGGTGTCCCACAGCGTACCCTCCTCCCAGGCGCTCCAGAGGGGCAAAGTTAGAATCAAAGTACATTTTCTGTAGGCAATTTCAGCTGGCTGGTTATGGGACCATCTGGGAGGGAGGCTGACTCACCGCTAAACCTCCTCTTTCTCTGTGAAGAGCGCCCTGGCCACCTCCTCCTGAAATGCTCAACAGCTGACTCCCATACCAGGGGAGAAACTGGGAAGAACCCAATGAAACGCAAATAAGACTCAGCAGACACTCAGACCTACCGTCTACTTTTTTGTATCCGTAGCGCTTCCCAGGGCTGCGGCCACCTAAATTTTTTGTGCTGCCCCCACTTTTCTTAGAAGCACATCTGACAGCAACCAGACTTGTTTGAGGAGTAGTTAGAACTAGGTTGGGAACAAGAACAACAAAAGTGTCAGCTGAAAAAAACTAATATACATGATTTCTTTTTTCAGATTTAAAGGATGTCAGTTAATACAGGTTTTAAAACTAAAGACAAAAGAAAGTTCAGGGGAAAAAATCCCACTTCCAAGATGAATCATAAGTAGACCACCAAGGCCTATGTCCCCTGCAACAAGGCCACATATCAAGTACTGCTGCTGCCCAGCGAGGAATAAAACCCTCACCAACGATGTTAAAGGACACACACAAATTCCTGTTTCAGCAAGGCCTTGTAAAATGAGGTATAGAAGTTACCGGTTGCTGTGGATTGGCCTTATGCTGCTTTGAGAAAAGACAAGGTGTGATCTCTGTTTCAGCTTCCCCTTCGACTGAATGGCATTTACTGACACAGTAATATTTTGAAATCTTGCAAATGCAAAGACTCTGATTGAGGACAATATACAAGCATATACAGAATTGTTATCCTGAACATACTAATTGAAGCATTTTGTGCAAATCTTTGAGTTACAATCAGGACAAGTCTAGGAAAAAAAAAAAAAGTTGTTACAGACACTGTCTCTAGAACACAAAATACCATTCACACCCCAAACTTCTTCCTTAAACAAACAAAAGACTCTGACGGAAAACACACTGGTTTTCTTATCAAGAAAGCTGACCCTCTCATGAACTTCTCTCTGTTAAAAATGATTGAGATATAATTAGTTCTTAAAAATCTTTTCAGTACCTTCTTTCATGCAGTTTGCAGGCAAATCCAATTTTTCTGAATCCCTCTATTTGGCCTCTTAAGCAACAGGTTGGTATGGACGAGTGGTTATCATAACATTCTTGTTTCCTTAACCCGAGTAAAACCACTGGATTAATTTAATCTTAATTAAGTTACCACAAACACCCAGTGACCTAGAAATACGGTTGAGAAAAGGGTAATTGCTCTACAAAGAGCCATTAACTCCAGGAGCTTACCCAATAAGTAAAAGAAAGGCTGTGAGACTTGACAAACTACAGGGAAGTAGGCAAAGATGAACAATAGCTACAGTCCCATATTCATAACTTCTATGAAGTTACAGTCCAATTAACTTTTATCAAAAAAACTCCCAACAGCTTGATTCCAGGGTTACATTTTGTGTTGCGTGTAGGAAGTTTGTTAACCAAAAAATGAACCTAAAAGCATCAGACTTGCAGGGAAAAGCAGTTATCTAGAGAAGACTGAGTTTGTAACTTGATTGAAGTTATGTTGGAAGTCAGTGGAAAAACTTCACAATTCTGACTTCCCGCTGAAGAAACCACGAGGCTATTTCTGCCTGTAACACTTATAGATTAAAAAAAGGGATTTTTAAGGCCTACCGACTATTGCACTGCTCAAGGAGAAAGCAGCACCCCTCGTGTTTGGTCTCTACCTAGCGCACACGAAGACTGTTTTTCCAAAGATGATTTTTTCACCGTGAGGGCAGTCAAGCAGCAACACAGAGAAGTCGTGCAGTCCCCATCCCTGGAGTCCAGAAGCGGTAAAGCCCTCAGCACCTCGGCCCCACCTCAGAGCTGACCCTGCCTCCAGCAGGTTGCACTGTGAACGACCCGCGGCCCCTTCCCGCACAAATCACCCCGCCAGGGGGTAGCGCTCGGGCCTAAAACCCGCCCGTTTCACCACAGCACCGCCGCGGCCTGAGGTACCCGGGGCACACCCCTCCTCCCGAGCTCAGCCTCCCGCCCCGCGGTGGGGATGGGAACCCCTGACTCACACAGCCGCCGCAGCGCCGCCATTTTTCCCTTACCGCCACCTCCTCTTCCGGTGGGAGGGGCGGAGCGCGCGCGACTGGCGGCGATTGGTCCGAACGTGCGCGTGCGCGCACGCTCGGACCAATCGCCGCCAGCCGCGCGCGCTTTCGGACCAATCACCGTCCTTCGCGCGAGCTTCCCCCGCGGCGGGCGCCGGTCGCGCTTTTCTTTCTGGCGCTCGCGGTTTTACCTCAGGGGAAAGCGGGATGGCGGAGAGCGAGCCGCGGTCTGAGGAGAGCGAGGAGGAGGAGCTGCCTACCTTAGCCTCCCTATTGCAGCCAGCGCTATTGCCACCGCCCGGTGGGTCGGGCCACCGGCTGTCCTCATCTCCCGAGCCGGGGAGGGCGGCAGGAGTGGTTGTGGTCGTGAGCAGTGGGAGCGAAGAGGAGGAGGATGATGATGAGGATGTGGTGGAGGTCTTCCCTCTGCCTGAGAGGATCAAGAGAAGGGTGGGAGCAAAGAGGGAGGTGACTTTTGAGCCCTCCCAGACGGGTAGTGGGGATGCAGCTGGGGGAGCTGGCTTTTGTGCTGGCGGTGGGCGGTTGGCACCTGGAAGTGGAGGGCCGCAGGAAACCCTGGTATCATCTGGAGAAATGTCCTGTGGCAGCCAAAGCGGCACACGCAGTGCCGAGAGGCCTTCCTTGTGCTCGCTGCCAGCCTCTTGGTCTGAGTCTGCACATCAGCCTGGTAGGCCCCTGGTTAGTGGAGCAAGCCCAGAAACATCCCCCCCTCCCAAGAAATCAAAATATAGTCAGAAGGAAAGGGAGGCAATCTGCCAGGCTGCGTGGCAGAAGAGGAAGGAGCGAGAAGCACGGAGGAGGCAGCAGGAGCAGGAAAAAGAGAAGAAGAGGGCCCTTGCCAAGATCCTGAAAGCTCAGCGACCAGGGGAGTGCCAGAAATACATAACAGTGGTGCTAGATCCAGGTACTTGTCCTGACAGCCTGCATCTGCCTTATATGACTGTTGTCTCCTCTCTGTGGAGGCCTGACCCACACACTGATTTCAGTTCTCTTACAGGTAGAAGGTGGTGGACAGATCCATAGTGCTTTGCAGGCTGCCAATTATTCCTGTGTGGTTGAGAATCAGGCTGTTCCCTGCAGCATCACCTGGAGGAGAAAGACTGTGTCATCTCAGGTGTGCGAGCAAAATCTTGATGTTCTTGCCTTTTTCTTCCTCTGTTATTTGCACTCATTAGTAATTGTATTTAGCAACGCAAGCAAACACCCTCTAATCTTCTCCCTGCCTCAGAGGTCTGAGTGGGAGCACTGGTTTAGAGTGAATTATAAACTGAATGTTGGTCTGGCTGTTTGTTTTCATATCTGGACAGATAGAAGAAGGAGATGAATGGACAGAAGAACCAAATGTCCTGGTTCTGCTTCGCTTGGAGGAGTTTTTGGCCATGGTTCACCACTACAAACAAGTGAGAGTGCTTATGACATTTGTGCTCTCAAACATGCCTTGCTGTAAGGGTGGTGTTTGTTGTCCCTCTTCACAGCGGGAAGGTTTTGATGGGGAATGGAGTTATGGTTTCAGTAATTAATTGGATCCATGGATTAATGAATCGAAGCTGGTAGGGTTGTATAATCCAAAGTTCTGACGAACTTTCTTTCCTAGTTACAATTTTTCACAGATATATGAAGAGGTAACATTGTCAGATCAAGTGGGATTATTTTTTATTCTTTCTGCCATAACTTTATACCTGATTAAGTATTGTGTGCTTGCCCCTGACGAGGTGTGTGAACAGACTTTTTCTGTTCTGCAGACCCAGCTGCAGAATCAGAGCCATAGGTTGCTGTGCTTGCATGTGTACCTCAGAATGATTTAACTCCTTTTTTCTGTTGATCTTTGCAGGAGGCTGAGGGCTGTACAGAAGGACAGAAGGAGACCCTACAGAGCTACGTAGCTCATGTGATGGAGAAAATGCCTGGGAAAATTCTGGCACTGGCAGTTGTTGAAGTAGAAAATTATTTCAGGTTAAACTTTTTTCCCTCCAAATGTTTCTTTGTTGTCTCTGGCCTTGAAAAATGCCGTTACATGAATTCCTTCTGGCAAAGACTGGAGCATAAGAGGTTTTCCCAGAACTGCTCCACTATTTGTTATATAGAAACAGAAGCAAAGGTCTATCCAGCCTGTCGCCACAGTGACCAATGGGAAATACCTGGAGAAGGGCATGAACTCCCAGTCTTACTTTACTCTTCTTTGGTCTCTCAGAATTCAGTCAAAAAAGAGACTACAACTGGCAGCAGCAAGCGGAAACCAAGAAGAGAAACAGGGAAAACGGAGAAAAAAGACAGTTAAGGATTCTGGCCTGGAGATAACCAGACTGGATGTGGAAAATGTGAGTGCCTTGAAAACAGGCGTGCAGCCATTATCTCTTCTTGTCTGCCATTGCTTGAACATTTGACCCAATCACACACTTTCTTGGAGGGGGGGGATTCAGCCTCTGTTAGTCCGTGTGTCTGTGGGCAGAGCTCTTTGGGTTCAGTTCCCCACTACTCGGGTACGTACCTGCTCTCCCACGGACTGATGTGTCTCCTTCACCTCAATACTGGGCAGTGGAATGCCAGCCTCAGTCAGCATCCCTCGCACTTGGGGGCCTGCTGGCAGAGCACATCAGTGCTGCCCTGGGCTGGGCGGCCTGCGTGTAACCAGAGCCTGCCACTGAGGAGCTGCGGCAGCTGAAACGGCGCTACGCTGATGTTAACTGGCAGGAGACAGGCTGCCCCTAAATACTTCAATGCTTTAAATTAACTGTTCCCAAAATGGGGAGAGAGCGGATGTTCCTGTCCTGTAGCAAGATGTTGTGACCCTTTTTTGTTTCGGACAAGAGTGGAGTTTGATGTGAGAAGATTAATTGTTCCATTCGTTGTTTCCAATGACTTTTACAGGCCTTGGTGGATCTACAGCTGTGCAAACAAGTCCAAGTCAGCTTTTTTGAGAACTGGGAGGAGCTTGGAGAATTTGCCACTATGTTCACAAAAGCTGTAGCTGAAGCACCGTTCAAGTGAGTGAGCAGATAAGGTTTGGTCGTATCTCGGGAGAGGCTGCACTTTCACAGTTACTGGGAGGGAATCGCAGGTACGCGGCTGTGCTTCAGTACAACACAATATAATGATTTTTAAAGGTGTGGGAAACAGAGCAGCTGCTAATGCAGCTCCTTCAGCACAGGGTTAGTTCTTCGAAACTGATGTCCTGCCTGAGGAGGGGTGAGGACAGACCCTGGTTTCATGTTGGAGTCTTGACATCAAGCAAAGCTCTTGTTCTCAGTCTGATTTTAGGAGTGGGAAGGGAATGCAAATAGGGTTGGGCTCTTACAGCACCAGCTTTTCTTTTTCAGTATGTAACCAAGAGAGACGTTCAGAAAATGAACCATTTAGCTGTTTCCATTGATAAGGAAAAACAGCAGCATCTGAAGAAAGCCATCTTGTGCAGTCTTACACAATCCCAGCATTCCTATCACAGCAGTTGCTGTATTTTATATCTCAGCCATGAGAAGAGATAAGATGTCATTAAAAATGACATGTAAAAGTGTTTTGTTATGGTTGACAGGAAGTGAATTCTTGTTTACCACTTTGTGTGCATGTTGACTTGTGTCAGGATTGCTCCCAAGTACAGGATTGTTTCTTTTTCAGTAGGAAATCTGGGTCTTAAACAAGGAAATTGGTAATGCATGTAAAGAAAATAGGGTCAAATTTTTAGCATATATGGTGTCTATAGCAGCAGAGAGTGAGAAATAGCTCTCTGTCTCTGGTATGTGGTAAGAGATGCAGGGATAGGATCTTCTTCATAACCTCATTGTTTCATTTTCTTTCCCATCCTTTGTTCTCCCTAGGCGAGAGCGCGAGAAGACGGGGTTCTCCTTCTACTTAGAGAAGGGGTGGTGCGGAGGGGTGAAGGTGGATCATTCCGGAAAGGGTCTCTTGGAAGTTTGGAAGAGACAGATACAACAATTTAACCGGGTCAGCCTCGAGATGGCTGAGGCTGTTGTGTCTGCGTACCCTTCTCCTCAGCTTCTGACCCAGGTGAGGATGCCTCAGGAACAGCGAGTACTGTGTGCAGCCAGCCAACTAATGTGAGGAGTGGAAGAAATAATTTAATTGGTATTAGAATTGACACAACAGTTCTGTATGAGCCGTTTAGTGAGGCTTTAGAGAGCAGACTACTGAGGTGCAGTATTGGTTCGCCATCAGCCTGTAAGCTCACCAATGAGATCTGGGGAGAGGCCAGGTGAAAAATGAGCGTACATTATGAGAGGGTAGAGCAGCCACGGGTGCATAGGTTTGGTTATTTTTTTTGAGCAATGGATGCAAAGGGATGATAACTGTTCCTCCTTTGTGTTGCTTTTAGGCCTATAGCAGATGCTCCTCGGAGCAGGAGCGGGAAAACATGCTGGCTAATATCCCTGTGCGCCGCGGTGACGGTGTGACAGCCACCTCCCGGCGGGTCGGGCCAGAACTCTCCCGACGGATCTACCTGCAGATGACTTCCCACGATCCTGATCTCTATTTGGATTTCACTGGGTAGCGCCAGGGAATGAGGATCTTACTCTCTGCCTGTTTAAGTATTCAGCTTCCTTTGGGGAAGAAGCTCTTAGACAACAGTCATTGATCCTCGTTTAAAGGCTTGAAACACATTCAGGCTTTATTGTAGCAGAAGGTTGGATAAAATCACTGAATGGCTGGTGTTTACATAAGAAATATGGCGAACATCTTCCATTGAGAGCATGAGCTGGAGACTGATTATAGTACTGATAGTTCCTTTTATTTGTCTTCCTAGAAAATAAATAATTTTGAATAATAATAATCTTTGCTTCTTAACATGCCATCCTGAATAGAGACAGGTATGTCATCTGTTGAAAGGAATACTTTCTGCTATCCTAAACCGCAGATAGCTATCTTCTCTCTCCAGTGTGAAAATTCCTAAAGCTAAAAGCAACATGGTGCTGCCCCCCCACACCTGCTCTAGTGAGGTGGAAGAACTTTACCTCACTAAATAGACTCTCAGTTTTCCACTGTGGCAGATGGGAATGAGTAAGACTAATTTTCAGATATAAATTTAGACTGCCCTGATTCAGTCTCCAGACAGCTTAATCTATAGAGGGTCTTGAAATCTGATTATGTGCACTGGAATGATGAGGTCTAAACAGTTGGCAGAAAATGCTTTCTTTTAATTAGGCTGAGGAACACGCTCGCTTGTCCACGAAGCTGTCAGCACTCGTGTGCACACAAGGACAGTCGAGGTCTTTTGCGACAGCACTTACCGAGATGAGTGCTGAGAGTGAACAGAACTGCACCGACGGGCAGGAGTTACCCTTTGGAACGTGCTGCCTCGAATGACAAAACACCCCCCGCTACTCCAGGAGGTACGATACGCTGCGCAGGAGCCCTCGCTGGCCACTGGCACGCTTCTGACCACAACTGATCAATCTTATTAGCCCGGCATTTGCGAACTTAAGCAGCGCTCTCCTGGATGGCGAAGCAGCAGGATCCCGCCTGATGCTGGCAGGAACGTCTGCAGAGAGGAAATGTTGCTTTGAATGTTGTTTGCTGTTTTTCTGAACATTTCTGGATAGTAAGCAAGGACCTTTCGAAGGATGTGATGAGTTAGATACCAAAAGCAAAGCCTACTTCAAGGAAGCTTAGAAAACAAATATTCTGCTAAGGCAGAGCTAGGCTGCCTTTCCTTCTTTTTATCTGATATTCTTGCTGTCGCTTTTTTCTGTGTGGTACTCAGGGAACCACAGTCTCACCATTAGGTTACAAAAAGGTGAAGGCTTACTGCTTCGATGACAGCCTCGGTATGAAATGCTATAGATTATTTCCTCATGGCACTGCTCTTCTCAGCAATAAGCCCTGGTATTAGAAACGAGGGAGCGATTCTGGTGCCTAACGCAGGATGTCTCAGTCTGTAACGTGGGCATTCTCTGAAACCCGCGCTTACACCATGACATGTATGCTTCAGTACTCAAAGCCCTTCAGGATATGACAAACTTGTTTGGTTTTCTCTGTAGGAAACGAGAATTCATAGGGCCTTCGCAAAGGTGAGTTTTCTTCTCTAGGTGCAAACCACCAAACCTCCCAGCCTTCCCAACAGCCCCAAGGCGAAGCCCTTTCCCACCTGCCTGCCTCAGCGGGTGATGGTGCCACCACTGCGGCCGGCGACCCACACTCAACACGCCTGCTGTTGTGCTCATCCGTGGGTCTCAGACCCGCTCTTGCTGCAGGTGCTAAACCCGGCCTGCAGACTGGCCAGAAGCCCTTCCTAAGCTGTAGCTGCTTTGTTGGCACTAGCTGGTTAAAATTAATGTAGTCAGAAATCATTACTATATGTACTCAGAAATAATTTTTGCCTGTTTCTAAAAGACCTAATTAAAATTAAAACTGCATTACCAATATAAAACATCCAGTTCAGACAAATTGCTGCGAAAATTGTTGTATTGAAAATTTTCAGCTCCTTTCAATAGTACATCAGCTTCTTCGCTCCAACACACGGACGCACAGCCATCCTACACACTTGTAATTGGTCCTGCATAGGCCTTAACATATTATTCCCATACAGCCATATCACCAATTTTAGCACGAATAGAAATGAGAGCAAGGAATGGATATGTATGAAAAACCCTCTACCTCCAGGACAGAGCTAGAGCTACCAGGATAAGGGCTGTTTTTTTCCACTCCTACAGACTGGCAGCTTTCTGCATCTCACAATCTAGGTAAACATCCCTCGGAGGTAAGAGGCGTTAACAAGTTCAGGTTAACGCGGGCAAATAATGGGAGTTACAGGCCAACTGCAAAACATGCACAGCAAAGATGATCTGAACACTAACTCTGCTCTGCGTGGAGTGGACCAGCAAACCAATGCTGACTGATCAAAAGCAGTTTCATCAGAACACAATTCCATAGGAATTCTGGCTGCGTAGATGGTGGAGAGAGATGCTGACGAAGCAAGTGCCCGTCCAGGACAATCACTGCTGCGAGTTCTGCTGTAACATATTTTGCAGGGTTTTGTGGTTTTGCAGAGCGGCTACCACGTCCTCGTAGAGAGTGTTCACGCTGACGCACAGCGGTTGACGCTGCAGCTCTGTCAGCTTGCAGGCGGCCAGAGTACAGAGGACGCAGAGCAGCACCAAGAGCAGGACCCTCAGCACCGACCGCGACCAGGAGTGCCTGTGCCGGGGCGGCTGGGCGGGACGAGAACTGGAGGCAGGCTCTGTAACGAGAACATTTACAAGATGGAGAACATGAGGAATTAATCACGTATCTTCAACAGTCTACATTCAGAAGCAAACTGCTCAGGTAAGCCACTTTACCCTGGGCTGCAGTTGTCTTTTGTCAAGAATTTTCATCACTTAACTCTGATTAATAAGTAGATGCGCAGAATCTAACTGTTTAGGGTGAAAAGTTTCAGATTTAGTTTCGGGGGCAGCAGTGAAGAGGGTGTAAAGCAACTCTGTGTTGCACAAGATCTAGTTTTGCACATAGTTCAGTACAGTTAAAAAGAAATGAGTGGAGGGAAGTTCTTAGGAACAACTGAAGAACCTTCTGAATCTTGTAGCTCAGCAGTTCCTCGGAAATGCAGATGAAGGGGAAAAGGGCACAGGAACAGATCTTAGTAGAAGTCCTACAGGTCCCCCCCCACTCCCAGTACCTGGACTGCATAAAAGCAAATCTGGCAGCATCAAAATGTGACAAAGATGAAATCTGATGCAATCCCACCCAAAATGGATACTACTTACTTCGGGTCTGCACGTTTTCTTTTTTAGTTTTCTTTTCCATCTCCTGTTTTGCAGCTTTCTGAGCATCATATTCCCGTCTTCTGCGTTCCTTTTCTTCTGCCTTCTCTCGCTTCCTCAGTTCCCTCTCTTGAGCCTCCTTTGCTCGCTGTTCTGCTTCACGCTTCTTCTCCATTTCTGGGCATTAATAGGAAGTTTTTTTCTTTTATGTAAAGGGTTGGCATTGCCTTCTTCCTTATTACCTGCTTATCTGTTCCCAATTGGAATGAGGAAACAAATAACTATCCTTTTTTTTTTTAATCTTTGGGTCTGTTTTTTTTTTAAATATTACATACCTTGCATTTTGCTCCCTCAGCATTAGGCTTTCCTTAAAATAAATCCCGTGCTCTTCTTTTATATTTTTTTTATAGGTAACCTATAGCGCATTCCATCTAGGGATCTATTATTCAGGCAAGAAATCGCATAGTTATTCCCCGGTATCCTTCTCCCTCCAGCCCTTCTACCCTACTGCTCCCAGAGTCCTCAGGATTTTGGCAGTTACAGGTATTTGTTAGGTGGCAATCAGTATGTTTGGGCATGTAAGAGATCAAGAACAGTCCTCAGCAGACAGCACGTGAGGGCTCTTTGTGCTTACCTCGTTCTGCCTGGAGCTTCCGTTGCCGTTGTCGATCCTGCTCAGACTGAATCGCTTTCATGTGCTGCAGGACCTTCAAAATCCAAGAAAACGCCCTGAGGGCTCTGCAGAAGCTCCTTGCAGAGACAGTTCCAAACAGAACAGCTGGAGCGCAGCTGAGGACAGTCAGCTGGGGCTGTCCACCCACCCTCACCTACCCCTACAGTGGGGCTCTGAAGAGAAAGAGCCCTCACCCCTTCCCGCAGGAATCTTTGCAGTTAAGAAACGGATCTTTCCGTTAAAAAACAGATCTTTCCATTAAAAAACAAACATGGCAAACTGGTGCTAGCTGACACAGAGGATCACATTACACTTCTATTTATGTAAGCCTATAGTTTGCCAGAACTTCGCCAGAGACTTTTGTGCTCTGGACTATAAGCCTAGACGTGGATTATTTTGTCTGATTATGCCTCCACTTTCTTGGCAGCCAGCATTTAGTCTGCTCTTAACTCCACTAATGGAAGAGAATCCTACTCGGCCCAGTGTTTGCTCCCAACAGGTACAGAAGCAGTGAAGTCAGTGCAGTGAACCTGCACCTCACTGGCTGAAGAAACTTCAAACTGCTGCAGCAGCTGCCCAGCCTGCTAAGCAAAAAGAGGAAGAACCACAGCCAACAAAGCCAAGTAAGGAAAAAAAGAATAAAAGCAGATTCCTTACCTTGACAGCAGCTTGCTTACACTGCTTCTCATCCAGACAGTCTCCTGCGACTTTAGCCAGCACAGGATCCAGGGGATTATCCTTCAGATCCAGCCACTTCAGGTTCTGCAGAAAGGAACAGTAAAGGGGAGGCTGTAAGAGCACAGCGGTCCTGCAATTATTTAAGAGATCCAAAGCAGAGTCAAAGAACTAGTTTTCACATGAATGAAACGGGTACAGAAGACAAGCAGAGAGCTTGAGCAGAGACATTTTCAATAGACGTGAGATAATTTCCACTGAGCTGCGGTGCAGAGCCAGCTGAATTTTGGAATGGGTAGTCAGCAGGATGGATGCTTTACCAGAGAAATCAACTTGAGAAGGATCACAAGACCCTGGGCTGCATCCCAAAGCTTTACGTAACTGCCCAGCAAACAGTTTTACCTTGAGCTGTGCAAAGCTGACTGGCAGGGTGACTAAACGGTTGTTCAGAAGGTCCAGGTGCTGCAGATTGACCAGGCGGCCAAAGTCCAAGGGCAGCTGTTGAAGCCGATTTTTACTCAAATCCAGTTTCACCAGGTGCATCAAACTGCAGAAGTCTGACTGAAAACCAAACACAACAAATCCCAGAAAAAGCTTGTTAGCACCTTTACGGAGGAGCCTCAGCAGGGGGTATGTGGAGACAGCCTGCACCTTACGTAAGCCACAATCCTTAACTTACTACAGAACTGTGACGGAGAAAAATCACTCTCTTTTGCCTTGGAAGAGAGAGGTAGGAAACAGTGGGACAGACAGACCGACAAGGTGATGTGCAGCACTCCAACTGAAACAAACCCGAGCCTTCACTGCTGATGAAACTGGTCTGTATTCACGTGGGGATCCTCTGGCAGGACCAGACTGCAATCTTCACGCAGCGCAACCCTTTTCTCTCTCCCACCTCAGCCAAAACCACCACCAGTCCTGGCCCGTCACTGACGGCAGAATCATTCAGCCACCCCAGGATGAGGAAAGTGCCCGTTCCAAACCTCCCGGTGAACATTTACTGCAGCACAAGTTATCTTTTCTAAATACTTCCCAGCAGACTCATCCCCACAAAGGCTCTGTAGCACCTTACCGGCAAGGAAATGAGGTTGTTACAGGACAAATCCAATATAGTAGCTTTTGGAAGAGCGGCCTGAAAGAGAAACAAAGCACTAAATCCCCATCGAGGTACACCCACACCCTTCCGACACCTTCTGCTTCAGCCCCTGTGGTTTCTCCCGCGTCAGTCTGTCCATCCCTCCCGCGGCTGCCTCCGAGGTCACCTCTCGCCTGATTTCTGGGTCTAAAGGCAGCGCTTAGAGATGTGAAAGAGTTGTGAACAGCGGCAGCTGCTCACCCAGCACGACGGGAAACCCTCTGCTGCCCTCAGTACCTGCGGGCCAGCTCGCAAACACCCCCAGCACCTCTGGCTGCCCTCAGCAGCCCCTTCCCGGGGACCGAGCGGGCAGAGCCGGCCCGGGGCTGTGGCAGGGCCCGGTCCCCGCCGGGCGGCCCGCGGGCCGGAGGCTCACCAGCTCCCGCACCGGCACCTCGTTCAGGTCGCAGAGGCTCAGGTCCAGCTCGTTGCCGTCCAACTTGTCCTTCAGGCTCGGCCCCTTCCCGCCGCCCCGCGACATGGCCGCCGGGGTCCTCCGAGCGCCGACAAGAAGGGGGGCGCGGGGCGGAGCGGAGCGGCCCCCGGGGCTCGGTCCCGGCCCCGCCACCCACTTCCGCGTCCACGTCCGCGGCCACGTCCGCGCGGGGCTCGCCAGGCGGCCGCCGCGGGGCCGAGCGCGCCCCCTGCCGGCCCGGAGGGCAGCGCCGCCCCGCCCGGGGCACCGGGCCCCGGCACCGCTCCGGCGGCCCTTGCTCCGGCGGCCCTTGCTCCGGCCCCGGCGCGCTCGCCAGGCCGGCAGAGCTTCAGCACCTGCTCGCCGCCCTTCCGCGTGAAACGGCCCCGGGAAGGGAAGGAGCAATGGCAGCCCCCGCGTGGGGTTACATCCCGTCACACCACCAGTCACACACCGCCCCGCACAAAGCCAACCGTTTAACGACTAATAATCCCAATAGGAACGCAGAGACCGAGCAATCTGTACCTCGCTTTACTCTAGCAGATACCGTGGCTTCAACCTCCTGGCCGGCTCCGCACCGAGAGGGGTGGATTCCCTTTTTGCGGGGCTGTTGCCCCAAGACGTCTCTTCACTGCGTTGAATGTTCCCACTTGGATCCAAAGGCCCGGGCGCTGTGTGAGCAGCTCGCTCTCCTGCCTCAGCTGGCCCGCTGTGGAGAAAGTCAGTGAAAGAGAAAAGGAGCCTGGGGTAGAGCCAAATTAGTATTACCCGGTAATGGGATTACAGTGAGTTCTAACCTTGAACTTCCTGACCCCTATGCAAATCGTGATGTACAGGAACTTGCAAAGATGTGTTAGCTACTCCAGCACATCCACTCTGTGGGTGCTTTGGTTAGGTTTTAAGTTGCCAGTAGGTCTCTTCCAACACACAGAGATGTGTTAGCTCAGCACAGAGGTAATTGAGACCACAGGAGTCTGAGCAAAGGCACCCAAAAACAGCAAACAAGGATTTGCCTCACAGAAAGTATAACAAAATCTGCCTGAGGTTAATGTGCTCTCATCCAGGAGATTATAGAAGTTTCTCAGAGCAGGTTATTGTTCCTCCAAAGGTGAGCTGAAATTAGAGCCCTCATTTGAGAAAAGCAAGGTCTAGTTATGCAAGAACCTCTCCTGTCCCTCAGCTTTTCACAGCAAGGTGAGGAGGGCAAAGAAGGGCCAGAGGACAAACCTGCTCCAGGGACGAGTGGGGAAACCTCACGTTGCCAAATCTCCCAGCACAGACACCAAGGGAGGCGGCTGATTGCCCGAGCCCTACGTTACCCTGAGGCAGCGAGGGACTCACAGCAGGTGCCCTGCAGCCGCACAGTCCCCTGCTCCCTTCCCCAGCTGGGAGGCACCACGTACAGTCCTGCTCCCGAGGGAGAAACCTGGCGGGGCTTTGGGGGGACCCAAGCAAGACCCTCTGCATCTCTGGAAAAGGCCTTTGTCCGTGCAGTGCTGCAGAGCCTGAAATCTGCACTTCTTGCACAAGTCCAAGAGCCTTTGGCTCTTAAGAGAAAGAAATGAGGGTGTAGATCAGTTACAAAACCTACCTGCTTATTTGTGATTAACTTGAAGGCAGATTTTTAAATCTTCATTAGGAAGAAATTACATCTTTCTCAGTGGTGTATGGAGTGTTACTGGTTCAGCCTGCCTTTGCTTTGACAATCTTGAACAAATGTACCCAAATGTCAAGGTCACGTTAACTTCTGCATAATTCTTGGTTTAATACCTAACTGGGATTCACCCTGTAGGCTGATGATTGGAACGTGGGAGGATCAAACTGAAAGTCAGCTTTGTTTTTATTTATTAAGGGTAAGAGGTTTTTGGATCCCAGATGTTTTGGTTTTGTTTTTTTTTTTACACTATGGTTATACAACACCAAGCATACTTTGATGCTTCTGAAGTACAGACAAAGAAAACTGCTCTGTGCTAAATGGTGAAAGGGTAACTTCTGGCTGCGAACATCACGCAGCCTTACATTGTCTGCAGAAATGCATAAACTACTGATTCTAGTGGGATTGACATGTAAATGGAGGTACCTGGGCATGTCTAAAAAGATTTCCAACCTCCATGAGAGACAAACCGTAACACAGGGCGCATTTGCACACTCTCCTAGAGGAAGGCTGCAAGAACACAAGCAAGGAGAAGGGAGTGCTGAGGGAAGCGGGGTGAACACTGTCCATCTAATCCTGATTTAGTGATCCCAGGGGTATGAGCTGGCCACACCAGCCAGGGGCTGGAGACCATTCCCAGACCCTCCGCAGATCTCTGGTCTGCCTCACCCAGCATCCCCTCTGCAGCCATGGCAAATTTTTCACATTTCAAAGTTGAAGATCTCCCTTCCCCTACCAACGAAAACACTGTCTCCGCTGCTATCAAACAAACTCCTTGTGAACAAGATGCACATTGGGGAAAATCCTTCCCACTTCTAAAACCAAGTATCTAACAGCAGAGGTCTGGTTGCAGTCAGTATTTCAGCACGTGGCTGTGTTATGAGCTCGTTTATGGCTTTGGTGTCCGAGAGGCACCGTTCTGGGGCCAGTATCGATGCCCTTGTTCACCAGTACCATTGTGCTTGACGTGGTACAGACACACAGTGTCCAGACACGCTGAGCTCCAGCTTCCACCTGGGCAGAGCTGCAAAATGGCAGCCAGCGGTCACCCAGCAGGTCAGTGGCTGAGCCAGACAGTCCTGCCTCAGGCCAGCACTTACCGCACCGTCTGGTTAACACCCAAACGGTATTTAAAAGACACAGACCATTTTCTGGGCTCAAATGTATACCCCAGCCCTTTCACGAGGATTAATTATCTTTTGGCCATCGCTGCAATGATGCGTGTGTCACCTCTTCTCCTTCAGCATCAGCGCTGCTGGCGTGGCCGGGCGCTGGGCAGAGCTCAGCACCGCTGCGCTCCTCGCCTGGCTGCCTGCCCGTGCCCCTGCTCTTACGTGAGGGGATCTCAGCCCGCCCGGCTCTGGAGCAGCTCCGCAGTTCCTAGCTTGGTCTCCCTTCCTCCCGTGGCAGGGCACAGGCAGCCAGGGAGTGCCCAAAGCTCTTAATGACATAGAAACTGTGATAACCCGTTAAGTGGATAGGGCTGGAAATCAATTAGTGACTCACAGAGCTCAGGCACCAAGCCATGGAGAAAAGTGGAGGCAAGTGGGGTTAGTTGCCTCGCACCAAAGTCTACGTCGGGGGGGGACACGGTTGGGGTTAGGCAGAAAAAGGCCCATGGGGGAGTCTGGAAAAAAGAGGTAGCGGAGGAGGGGGATGGCGGGGCAGTGCGGGACGTGGAAGCTGGCAGGTGCCCAGCGGGGGTCTGCGCTGCCACCCGTGTGCCGTGGGGGGGTTCCCCTCCCTGCACCCCCCCGCTGCTGCTCGGTCCCGCCGTCGGGGCAGGGCGGGCGCTTTCTCCGCTGCCCGTCCCAGCGCGGAGCGTCCCGAGGCCGGGGGAAGCCGCAGCCCCCCGAGGCGGGGCGGGAGTGGGGCCGGGGCGGGCCGCGGTGCGCACCGCCCCCGTTTATCGAGCAGCGGGCCGGCTCCCGGTTCCCGGTTCGTTCCCGCTGCTGCAGGCATGATCACGGTGCGCCTGGCAGCGCTGTCCCGCCGCGGGCTGCCCCTCCTGCGCCGGGCGGGGGGGCGGCGGGGACCCCCGCCGGGCAGGTAGGGACGGGGGGTGGGGGCTGGAGAGTTGTGGGGGACTGGGGATGGAGGGCTATAGGGGTCAGGGGGGTGTGGGTGAGAGGGGATGGTGGATATAGGGGCTGGAGAGCTGTGGGGACTGGGAGTGGGGGGCTATAGGGCATAGGGGGCCTGGGTGAGAGGGGATGGGGGCTATAAGGGCTGGAGGGGTGTAAGGACTGGGGATGGGGGGCTGTAGGGAACAGGGGGGTGTGAGTGAGAGGGGATGGAAGCTACAGGGGATCGAGGGGTGTGGGGCAGAGGATGAGGAGGCTGTAGGGACAGGGATGGGGCCTCTAGGGAATGGAGGCCATGAGTGATGGGGTCAGGGGCTACAGGGCAGCTGCAGAGTGATGTGGGTGTCCAGCTGGGTGGGTGGCTGCGTGTAGGGAGGGCAGGTTTAGACAGAAGTTTTGCTCTCAGTGAGTGTCACTGTCCCTTGGCTTCCCCAAAACCCCTCCAAAGCAGCAGAAGAGAGGCTGCATCTCCTGGGTCTGTCCCCCCTCTGGCCTGGGAGGGGACCAGGGATAAGCCCTGTGCAGTGTGTGGAGGGATGTGAACATGTACCCAGGGCTGAGCTTAAATCTTTGTGCAGCAACTCCATCCTGACTGCAGTAACATGAAAAGTATCAAACAGCTTCTCCATCCTCCTTCAGTGCTCTGACTTGTTGGCTTTGTCCAGGCAGTGTCCCTGTCCTCTTGCGGCCATGTGCACCCCTGAGGGAGGTGGGGGGGCACTGGGGTGCCAGCAGGTCCAGGACACTGAGGCGCTCTGGGGTTTGGGGGGCTCAGGCCAGTTCTTTGCCTTCCTTTGCTTCAGTGCTGCCTCTTGGAGCAAGTTCGTGGGGAAGAACAGGGGTAGGAAAGCAACTGGCTTTGAGAAGGGGTTTTGAAGGATTACTTGAGACTCAGAGCCTCACACCCACCAGGAGGTGTGACTTCAGGGAACAATTCCCCAGGAACTGTGGGGAGCAGCCCTTGTTTTCCCACACACAGGGTCCGGGTGTTTCTTTTCAGCTGGGTTGAGATTAGGAGTGAGTGGCTGAAGTCCATGTGTGTGGCTGGAGCCAAGATTGCCATCTCAAAATCTGTCTTTAGGAAATAGGATCAGAAAGGAAGCGCAACAGAGAGTTCACTGCAGTTGGGACTCCAGCCCAGAAGTGAAACTGAGGGGCAGGAGCACAGAGCACTTGGAGAAAAAGACCATGTATTTAGAGGAGTAAACTCTTTCTAGTAGCATTATAAAAAAAGTTTATTAAATTCTGCTCCTAGTGTTAAGCAGTATTTATCTTTTTGGCAGGAAGAGGGGAGAGAGGTGGAAAATGTAAACAAAAAGTAGGAGTCTGAAAGCTCTGGGGACTTGATCCTTCCTCAAACCAAACAAAAAAAAAAGAGAACATGGTTAACTCTTTAGTCAACAGGATTGTTTTAAAGAGTAGAGAAGAGGTAAGGACAGGGCTGGGTTAATTTTCACCACCCTTTTATTGCAGTTGTGTTACATAAAGGACTCCAAAGCTCTTACTCTGGGGGGAGAAGCTCCTGGTAGATGTCCATTCACAAAGGAACTGGCTGGGGAGTCTGTGAACCTCTCTGAGTATGAACTTTGTAGTCAGGACAGTTCCCAAGCCCTGGGAGAGCAGGGCCTTTTATCCACGTGCAGTGGGGATGGCACCACAGATCAGGTCGATGTCCTTCACAGCGGCAAAGCAGGAGCTCATGTGTGTGCTCGTCGTAGGGGACAGGAAGTTACGCTGGTGCCTCTGCCTTGTGTTCATCTCTCACCCCTTATGATAATTTCCACAGAGGCTGGTGAAGAGTTAAAGGTGAAAAATGAAGCTGGTTATCTTATATCAACAGCTATAAAATGTTAGTTGGGGCTATTCAGAGAGAAATACAAAGAGCTCCTAGGATTAGTCGAGAGTGCTTGCTTAAGTCTGATTGTTTCGGCTGTGGCCATCAGGCAGGAGTGCTTTCTGGGTCTGCCAGCGTTGGGCTGTTTGCCTGCCTTTCGCATGAGATGGGGAGGGGTTGCGTTTTCCCCGCGTCTCTGATGTTTCTCCATTCAGTCATGCCGCTGAACTCCCGGGTTACGGAGTTTTGCAGGAGCAGCCTGATGATGAGGCTGGCTCGTTTGCAGGCACCGCAGGCTGTCTTGTTGCTGGAATGCGTTGCCAACAGAAGGCATGTGCTCTCTAAAAGTAGTGCTTAACAGTCTACGCTGAGACCCAAGAGCAGGCAGAGTTTTATTTGCTCTCTTCCAGCTGAGTCAGGGAAATGAGAGTTGCTGTAAGATCAGACCATCAGACCATTGGTCTTGTTTTATCTCCAGCAGTGCCAGCTGCTTCATAGGAAGAGGTGGAGGGTTTATTACTTGCTTTTTGTAACAAAGATGAACAAAAAATTTATTTCTAACTCCTTTGGATTCTTTCTTTGTACAGGTCTCTTGATACATTCTTTCAGCTCAGATATATACACTTGCTGTTGGCTGTAGGCAAGAGGGAGACCAACCCTGCATTATTTCCAGCATGATGCTACTGCTAATGAATGTATCCTGTATCTGCCTCGTTCCTGATCCCCAGTGTTTCCAGCAGCCTGTTGTGTTTTATCCCACAACTTTCACTTCTGTTGTGGCCAGGAGATAAGCGATACAGAAATGCTGAAGCACATGTGAATGCCAGGCTAGAATTCAGGGAGCTCAAGGTAGATGACAGCTGTGAATTTTGCTTTCCTTAATGTATTTGAAGAAACCATGTGAGCAAGTGCTTTGTGAGGAGTTAGTGACTCTGGGTTATGAGCAGAGATGTCTTAGGCCCTAATTTCAAAGCTTCTGGTGCTTTTATTTGAAGATGTGAATGCTTGGGATGTTTGATAGCAAGCTGTGTGTGTTTTCACACCATAAGGGGAACCAGGAGTATTTTCAGTGTTTTGGAGTGCAGGGCTTTATAAAGACATCTTTTACTGCTCTTTGATGTTCTTTCATGCCCATGTTTGGGGGTAGGGAGGAAGCCATAGCCATGGTGACTGGAGGTGGAACTGTCATTTGGCTCTGGCTTTGCCCCTTCTTGCATTTAGTGTGACAGTTTGGTTCCTGTGAGGTCAGGGAAACTCTTTGGGCCTGGAAAAAATTGAGACAGTAAGACCAGAAAGCCTGGTCTGCTTAGTGCTTTGCCAAGACATGATAGAGTGAAATATCATGCTTTTCATTGGCAATGCATCTTGAAGGGTGACTGCAGAGAGCAGGAGACTGTTTCAGCAGGACATTTTTGATTTTGATTGAATTTTCTCACAATATGAATTTTCTAACAATTTTTCCTACCCTTTCCAGTCTCCTTTTGTTGTGGGGTTTTGATTTTTGTTTTTCAGTCACATGGTAGAAGAATGAGTTGGACCAAATTTTTTTAGCAATGAGTTCCTTGGGTGGTATCCCCGGAGGAACTGCGCAGTTCATGAAATGCTTGTGTTTACCTAGTCCCACTCCAGCCCAGTGCCGAGCCTGCTTGGCTCCCAGTGACCCCTGAGACAGTGCTCAGGGAAAGTGCTCTTGCACAACCACATCAGCAGCTGCTCTCTGGCCGCTCCAGCCCTTCTCAGGCTGTGGGAGTGAGCAGGGACATCAATCTGTGCCTGAGCTGCCAGAGAAAAGCAGATTGAAACTGGAGGGGGCTTGCCTTTAGAGAGATGTGAGTGTGGTTGTCTCCATTAAACGTTTTTGCAAACAGCCTGTGATTTCCTCATCCTGCTGGAGGTGCTGGAGGTGGTTGTCTGAGACCACCTGTTGGTGATGGGACAGTGGCTTCTCTGGTTGCAGTTTCAAACAGTGAGTGGCCGTGGCAGTGGTTGCAGTGGCTTTTACTGCTTTCCCAGGAGTGTTCTTCCTTCCCTTGGGTTAGGGAGACCTTTTTCAACCTTTATTTTATATAACCCATATCTATAAAGGCTTTTCTTCTGCAGAGCTTTCTTTCATTTCCTAGTTTATCTACATGCCTTGCCCAGGAGCTTTCAAACAATAAATGATAGTTTAGTTTAGTACTTGTTCTCTCTCCTCCTCCTTGGGCAGCCCTACAATCTTGATGAGAGTTGCCCAAGAGCTCTGCTAGGAGGGATGTCCAAACAGAATTAGTGGGAGTTGCACAACCCTCCATCTGCTGAAAAACAGTGAGGGAAAGAGGGTCAGGCCAATTGCTCAGCTCTCAGAGCAAAACTCCTCTCAGAAGGTAAAATCTTGTCTTGTGCTTCTCTCAAAACTGAACTCCACCCCCCAGAGGAAGTAACTTCATGCTAGGTTTTGTTTCTCATGGGCAGGAAAACAAATCTGTGGTAAACAGCACCAAGTCTTTGCAGAACATTGATCCTGTAATGAATGGGGGAAAATTGAGTACAAGCTGATCTGTTTTTCCTCTCCAGTGCAGGGATCCCCCCCATTATACACTGAGTCTGCACACACAGGGCATTGCCTCTGAGCTATGCACCCCACAAGCATTGCTTGACCCTGTCCTTCCTGGTCATCTCCTAAGGTGGGAATGGAGGAGCTGAGAGCATGGAGGGAGACAAGGAAGAAGTGAGGAGAGACCGAAACTGGGGGGCTGCCTGGGGTGAAGGGCAGCGTGTGGGGGTTGGCTGCTGGGGTAGAGAGAGGCTCAGAGCAGGAGTAAGTGAAGAGAGAAACCAGGGCAAGAACTGCAGCACTCGGATGGTCAGGAGCTCCGGTTTGAGGGGAGGTTGCTGCTTTTGCGCTGATGATCCTACCTCAGTGAATGTCTTAATGATTTAAAAATTATTTTCCCTACTGCCTCGCCCGTATCTTGTTGCTGCCTCTCCTAACTTTTTTCCTCTCCAGCACAATGTCTCTGTGCTCCTCTCGAGGACCCTCTCATGACATTCCTGCCCAGGTGCTGCTCTGCTGAAACACCTCCCTGCTTTCTTCCTCCCACTCTGTCCCGTGTTTGCAGTGGCTGTAGTAGCCTCCTCCACCCTGTGAGCCTGATGTATTATTGCCTCTGCACTTCTCCCTGCCCCCCCATCTTGCTGGTAGTTCCTCATTTTACTGATTCTATCTTCAGTACCATAAACTCTTTGCAGTCTAGCTGGCAGAGGTAGTAAAGCATGTACAGCCTGCTTGCTGTTGTATACACAGACCATTACTTTGCAAATGCCTCTCACTTACAGCTCAACTTCTTTGAACTCTTCTAAACAGTTTTTATTCTGCAGGATTAGAGTCTTCTCTGCAGACCGTTCTGAAGACTGATAAAATGACAGAAAGTTAATTTTAACTTTCTCTTTCTGAATTGTCTGCTCTTTCCAGCAGAGAGAAACCAGTTGGAGGAATTTCCCCACAAACTGTTTTGACTGTGTTCCAAGTTATTTGCACTCTTTAATGCTGCAGAAAGACCAAACCCAGTTGCCATCTCTCAGTAAACTGTAGAGTCCCTAATCTGCTCAGATATCCCGAAATGTCTGGGTGGTGTTCACCCCAGCTGAATGACTGTAGGACCAGGCTGAGCCCAGCCTGCAGGGCTGGTGCAGGCTCCTTCACCATCAGTGAGCAGGGTCCTGGTTTCTGGGGGATGGATGGAGGCTCTGCCTGTGCTGCCTGCCACTGTGGGCAGCTCTGGGTGGTGGTACTGGGGTTACCAAGGCCGTCTGCCTGCCCAGTGCCCCCCCAGGCTGCTGCACATGCTTTCCAAGTGCTTTCAGAGGTCTTCTTGACCTGCTGAAGTGGCTGCCTGTGGTTCCCACCAGAGTGGGGATGTGCGTCGGGTACTCCTGGTACTGTTGGCAGGTTGATAATCCTTCCAGATGGGGAGAATTTTACTGATGGGTTATATTAAAAAATAGACTCTTCTCCTTTTCTTTCACAGTGCCCTGCACACAGGGATGTCCTCTGGCTCCTACAGGCTGACCAACAGTTATGTCCAGGGGACCTCAGACATTCCCCTTCTCACCAGAACCATTGGCCAGTGCCTGGATGTGACCGCAGAGCGGTTTCCCGACCGCTACGCCTTGGTCTTCTGCCGAGATGGGGTTCGGAAGACGTTTGCTCAGTTCAAAGAGGAGGTGAGTGCCTGGTTTGCTCCTCGGAGAGCCCAGGTGGGTGGATAGTGGCAGCAGCAGGTGTGTTGGAGAATGGAGAAACCAAAATGGTTTCATCGCTCAGCTCAGGAATGAGGTGTGTTGTATACAGATCTTCATCTCAGCCCTGAGCAGAGGGTAACAGCCCGTCCCCAACAAACACCCGATGGGCATGTGCTGCCTTTGTCCTACTTAGAGTCTTGGGATCAAAGGGAGAAAGCAGCGTATGTAGAATGCTGTCTGTGTGTCCCAGAATGAACCTTCATACTTAAAAATTATCACACCTATCTGTTTTGGGCTGAGTCATGGGTTTGTTTTCCACTGGAGCAGGCTCCAGCTCTCGTATTAGTCACTCTGGTCTGACTGTCCGAGGTCCTGAGCGCGTGGAGTTTTCTAGTCCAAACACAAAGGCAGCTGAGCAAAGTCAAGGACTTGGGTCTTGATATCATATTCAAAAATGGGTGTGGGTGTATCTATGCATGTGTATGTATGTGTGCATATTACATACAAATATATGTTTATACATATTCTGTATGGAGGGGCAATATTTCAAGGCTAACTACCTGGAAATATTCTATTAAATGTGCGATATGATCTTGGATAGGAAAAATTGTTTGAGTCTTTTTTAGATTTACTAGTGTTTTGGTTACATCCACTCAGATAAATAAGATTAGCTGTGTTCACTCTAATTATAAAAAGTAGGCTGTAATTTAGAACTAAATCAGAGAACAGCTGTTCCTCAAATTCATATCTCCTACAGGGTAGATTTCATAAATCCACTTGAGGACTTTACAAAACTGTAAAAACTTTCCTGAATACCTCAGAATATTTATATGTACATCTGCACACCTGAAACACACCATCTTGCAAAGTCATGCTAATATAGTGGCTGAATTCAAGTTAATGAGGATAGGAACCCCAAACTGGTCAAAAATCACTTGATACAGTTTTCTTCACCTGAGTGCTTTGAGAATTAAGTCATATGCCAGAGTGGAGGCTGATCCAGCAGTGTAGATGGGCCCAGCATATGGGTAAGGCTTGGTCCTAAGTTGAGTTGCTGAGGAGCTAGATACTAAATAGTCTTTGGGCAAGAATTAGTTTACAACTATTTGTACATAATTGCCTATTTTTGTTTCCTTACTGCTTTGTTGTATGGTTCCACACTTGTTATTTTTATGCTTTCAGCCGACCTGCTAAGCAGGGGCTGCTCTGTGCTCTGTGACTCGGAAGATGCTGCAGCTGTAGGCTGTCAGACTGTGCAGCAAAGGTACATTCTGTCCAATTTCAGTTGCAAAGAGGATGCTTTTTCCCCAGAAAGCAGTGCCTGGAGACGAATATCCCCCACTGCATCCCGTGTGTGATCCTCAGGCTTTTGTATTTTACAGGTGGACCAGGCGGCAGCTGGGCTTCTGGCTCTTGGCCTGAAGAAGGGAGACCGGCTGGGGATGTGGGGTCCCAACAAATATGAGTGGGTTCTCATGCAGTTTGCAACTGCCCAGGCAGGAATCATCCTGGTAAGGGGTTTGCTGTGTCTGGGTTTTTAGCTGTCTGTTGGGAAAGGAAATGGAGACAAAGAAGCCATAGGAAATACTGGAGAGTAAAGTTTGTTGTCTCTTTTTTCCATGCTCTTACCCAGTGTGTTGGCTATAACTGAATCCAGTATTTAAACAAGATCTGTGCAGCCCTCTGCATCTTTGTCCTCCACTAGGTAAGAAAGCAGACTGCAGAGGAAGGAGCAGCAAGACATGGACTGCTGTGAGCTAGCTTGCAGCAGCTGATGGTAGGCAGAGATGTGCTTTTGCCTATAGGATCATTTTTATGTAGCCTCCTGCTGTCCTAAACAGTTACCAGCTATTTAGATCCCTTCTAAATAGGGCCTGTATTGCTTCATGGTGCAAATGCTCACTTAAAAATGTAGTCCAAGCTGCATATACCCAAAAGCCAATTTTTATTTGATAGTATGACCTGGTACATTCACCAAAATGCATCTTATTTGGACACTGCACCATGGTAAGGACTGCACCCTACCTTCTGGTCCTTTTTCTTCATCCTAGTGTCTGCTAAGACACTGTAACCAGGTGGATGAGCGTGGCTCAGTATGAACCTGATGGTGAACTTGACTCCAGGGGCCAATACTGCTTTTGTGGAGAGTTGGACAGGAGAAAGCTGGCATTTTCATGACTGTCTATCAAGAAACCTGACTTGCACTTGAGTTTTGAGTCTTCAGTTTAGTGGATTGAATGGCTTCCTGGGAGTCAGGAGGTTTGACTTCTGTTCCTGAAACTGTTTTGACTATGTGACCTCACATAAATCTCTTATGGCTTTTTTGATTGTTTTCATTCATGCAAACACAGGATTCAGCTACTTTTTCTGGTGAATGTGAAATCCCAGTGGTGGTGAGCTCTTAGTTCTGTGTGTTGGAGGAGAGGCTTTGAGTGTGGCTTGCCCCTGGGACAACTTTTTGTCTGGAATATGTGTTAGGGGAGAGGGCTCTCAAAGCAAGGGTAAGACTGATCAACCTTCTTGTTTCTCCCTCTTCAGGTATCTGTGAATCCAGCCTACCAGGCCCTTGAGCTGGAGTTTGTCCTCAGGAAGGTTTGTATGGCACTCGCTGGTAATGCTAATTGATTCATTGTGAGAACTCGTACAATCAGCCATCAGTTAAAGGGGATAGTGGGGACACAGCACAGGTGAGCTTCTGCTTAAGACTTGGACACATCAGGGAGAGTGGGGCTGGTGGTGGCCGTCCAGAGGGAACACCACCACGCAGTGACCAAGGGGACAAAGCTGCAGTTAAGTGGTCACGTCTGCTGTTCCCTGTGGCTGCCAGCCTGTCTGATGGAGACTTCTGCATCCTTCTCATTCCTCTCTCACTCTGCTAACAGCCATGTACTGCCAATATTACACCAATAACAACCACACCTGCCAGCAGTTGTTTATGAGGGAATGAGGAAAACAAGGCAAGACTAAATATCTGACCCAGGGACTACCCAAAAGGCTGGCAGCCAGGACAGCAGAGACTGTGTAGTAACAGAGTGTGGCTGCAATCTCTAGGGGCAACATCTGTCTTAAATCGTTTCTAACTTTCCCACACTCATGTTCCAGCTTGCCATGGAGGGTAAGCACTCTGTGACTGCCCTCCTCGGCTCAGTGCCATCCTGCCTGCCTCCTGCTCGGGGCAAAAATCACCATCTGGGATTTTAACTTTGAAAGCAGAAAAGAGGAAGGCTTAGAAAGGACCAGCCTACTTGATAGCTGGATTTCTCCTTCCCAGATTTGTCCTAGGCCTTGCTGGCCTAGAGTTTAACCTCGTTTAAGTCCTAGGTATTGCCACTGCTTGACATCTTTCTGCTGTCTGACTATGGCTTCCTCAGCTACCCTCATATCCCTGCCTGGGTTTGAGTTTGCAATGTGCAGAGCACCATCAGTTTAAACTGTGCTGGCTCCTTAGCTCCAGTAATGAGGAATCCAGGCTACTAAACATTTGACAACTGGAAATTAATCCTAGGATTAAGGAGCTAACTTGCTCAACTGTGGTTTGTTCAGCTTTAAATCAAAGGCTGATATTAGAAGAGCTGGAGCCACATCTGGGTCTTCCCAGCACCATCCAAGTTCTGACTTTACCTAGAAAGAAGTGGATAATTTCTAGCAACAGAGACTTTTCTCTTCCATCAGTAACTCGGTAATTCAGTTGCCGGGCTGCAATTTGAGTTCCCATTTCACCCTTCGTTTAATCCTTCTGCACTAGTCTCACTGGTGTCACTCCTGTTTTCACACGTTAGGATTGAACACAGTGCTGCGGTGAAGGACATCTCTCCCAGTGTGGATGTCCTCCTGCTTCTCTCGCCAGGTGGAAATGTAAACGGCAGTACCTACCTTTTTTCCCAGTGAGACCTGGCTTTTGTTTTCCTTTCCATCTCTGTGTGTCAGATTCTTCTCTGATTTTTCTCCTCCATTGTAAATCTGGACCGTTGATGGGGTAAGAGCAGAAACGTGCTTCAGCTCCATTGGGGATTGCTCCTGTTGCACCCTCCCAGGTTTATTAGAATTCCTAGCTTTTCCATGTACCTTTGGTACTGGCATCTCTGGTGTCCCTTGCCTACCTAATTATTTGTTTGTTTATTTGGACAACAAAAACCCTGAAGACTTTAGGGCTTTGCCTGTTGGATCCTGTCAGTCTGTGCAGTCCCTTTCTTGCTCCATCAGGTTCCCTCCCTTTGGTAGATACAGAAATACATGCGGAATAATTAATCCTCTGATTCCTGCTGTATTGCCAGGGCTTTGTAAAAGTGAACTGATGACAGCTTTCATATGACAGGGCTTCTGAAGACAGATCTGCTGCCATTCAGGTTGAGGCCAAGTGGGAGATGCCCAACTAGACACCTTATCTCATGTAGCATCTGCCCTGCTCTCCTCACATAGCATCTGTTTTGCAAAGCTAGTTCAACCAGAATAGTCGTTTGAAGGAGCTAATAGTAAAAAGTTACAAAGGCCCAAAACATCCCAGAACAGACTCAATCCCCTGGGTTCTGGGCAGACTGTTCCAAAAAATAGAGGAAATGTTTGTCTTCCCCTCTGACAAACCCCAGAGGGTACTTACAAATAATTTATTGGCATAGCTTGGTCATCTTATTTCATGGACCTTGGGAAAATAATGAAAATAACCAAGAAAATAATTTATGTAAATAGTTTACTTGACAAGAATGCATTTTTTGGAAGATAAAAGCAGTTTGCAAATCTGGGTCAAATTCAGCAAATCTCTGCTGAACAAGAAATAGAAATTCTTGGAGCAATTGAAGCCCTTTGTTTCGGTATTATGTAAATGTAAAGGCTGAATGAAAGATGTTTTAACTTTCAAAATAGCTAATGCTTTAAAAAGAAGTGGAAAAATCTTACGAAATGGAACACCTTAAAAAAACTCACAGCAAAACCTTGGCTTGACCTGAGAGGCAGTCTTTAGGTTTCCTTGTTCTTCCAAAGTTCCTCAAAAATCCTTATTTCAAATCAACTCAAATGAATTTTTTTTTTTCTTTAATATTCTGGGACTCGTTTTTTTGTTACATTGGGACTCCTAATCTGAAAAATCAGTTGTTTGCCTTGTGCTCACAATGAGAAGTGTTGATCCTGGGAGAAGAGGGAACCTCAGGCTGCAGCTCTGCTCTCTTGCCCAACAAAAAGCAACCAGCCCATCCTGAACCGACTGCCGGGCAGGAGCAAAGCACCGACTGCACGCCTGGATCAGGGCTCGGGGTGCTGGGCATATAGTAACAGCACCCTGCCCTGCACTTGTGGGGTTTTGTGGGTACACAGCTGTAAGGACTTGGTTTGCATTTGCCCTCGGTGAACCTGCCTGCTGGAGGCACGTCCCCAGCCCTGGGAGCGTGGCAGCTGCACCCCCACTGTGCGAAGACCTATGTCGTGCTCTTCGGTGAATCTTTAAACCACTGCACACTGTGGCTCTTACTGGGAAGAGTTAAAAATCTCCAGGTTTAGTCTGGAGAGAGTTCATTGTATCATGAAACAAGCCATAGAGAAAATCCTGGTGTAGTGTTAATGGCTAACACTTGCTGTCTGGGGTCACAGGGCTGCCATGGCCCTGTGTCGGTGGTGACTGCTCTTTATCATGTCCTAAACATCAACCCGACGTGACTTCTGATGAGTTTCTGTCTCCCTTCACAGGTTGGCTGTAAGGCACTGGTGTTTCCCACTCAATTTAAAACACAGAAATACTATGATATTCTAAAGCAATCATGTCCCGAGATAGAAAAATCCAGTCCAGGGGGAATAAAGAGCAAAAGGTGAGTTAGGAACATCTGGTGTCTTTGCACTGACCTCACAGCTGTGTCCTGCCTTGTGTCCTCTCAGCTGCACAACACAGGCTCTAGAGGACCCACACAGGGTCTCACCTGAAAGAAACAAGTTAGGCTGTCCTGGAGGTTTGCCCTGACCAGTGTACGCCTAGCTGGGCAGTTTTCTCCTTGCTCCATTACTGTTAGTGGTATTCTTCTTTCTACCAGGCTACCTGACTTATCCGTTGTCATCACAGTGGACTCCAAGCTGCCTGGCACCCTCCACATGGATGAAGTGATGCAGGCTGGGGACAGCAGCCACATGAAGCAGTTAAGAGCTGTGCAGCAGACCCTCTCCTGCAACGAGCCCATCAACATCCAGTTCACTTCAGTAGGTGCTTCTGCCCGCTCCATGCCTCATGGTTGGGTTCCTTGCTGGGGACACAGGGAAAGATGTGTGCGATGCTGAGCATCCTCTTTCCTTTGCCTTCTGCCCTCCAAGACCAAGCCCTGGTTCCATCTTCTGCTGTAGGATGGAGGAAATGTTCTAGCATTTCCCCTTGCTTCTTCCATTCTTGCTGCTCAGCCCTTTCTCAGGGGCTGATGGAGGTGAGAGGGTGTCCTGAAGTGAGAGGTGATGGAGGGTGAGAGAGTTCAACTGAAGTTGAACCATTTTTTTGTTTGGTTTGGGATTCAGATGCTGTTAAAGAAGAAAATAAAGTCTCCCAGGTCTGAATGGAGAACGAAGTACAAGACCACCCCAGAATCTGCCTGGGAAATGTCCCCAGAGCACACATAGCTCATCCTCAGAAAAGGTGGCATCATTGCATAATGCCCTGTGTCTTTCAGGGGACAACGGGAAGCCCCAAAGGAGCCACTCTGTCTCACAGGAACGTTGTGAATAATGCCAATATGATCGGTCGGAGGCTGGGGATCACAGAACAGGTGGGTCTCAGTGGGGTGGTCTCCACTGCCACAGAGTGACCACCAGTGTGGAGAGCATTGGTGCTTGCTCAGCAGAAGGGCAGGATGTTTTGCTACAAATGATGTTGAGGGATACTCATGCATAACATTTTTCATTTCATTGTTGTTTCATTTTAGTTACATATGAAGTTTTTTTTGGGGGGGGAAAAAAATGCCTTTTTGTGGGGAAAGAATGTGAAATCACTTTTCATTTTGGTGAATACTCATTTCGAATTACAAGACTTTGGATGTTAGCTTTGAATTCTGTTGAATGAGGTTTTAATTTATTTTACGTGACTTTGTTTCATGTCATGTATAGAGTCTCGTTACTCTTATCAGGATCTGACTTTTCTATCTGTAGTTCCTTTTAAATAGTGTTAAAGGCAAATATTTTCTTTTGAAGTTCTGAAGTAGTTATTTCTAACACAACAGCTTTGATCCAGAAAAAAGATGGGTTCTTTCAATCAGTCGTCAGAGCCTTTGGTGTTCTTAAAAACAAAATAAAATTAATAGCATGTGCCAGGTCCTGCATATTTCATGCCTGTCAGAGCACTAGCACTATTCTCTTCTGGCATATCATAAAATAATGTGTAAGGAATACCAGACCAAAATGATCAGCAAAGAAAAGACATTGCAGAATTACAGAATGAAATTTTGACATTGAAAACTTTGCAAACTGATTTTTATTAAAAGCAGGAAGCATCAGTGTCGTGTTTCCACCTAACCGGAACACAGATGAGTGTCAGATTTCCAGCAAGTTTTAAATGAATCAGGGAAAACTCTTCTGTTCAGATCTTTGAGCTGCAGCAGTGAGATGGGCTGGTCATGGACTGGAAGATCTCTCCTCACTTGTGTCTTTGGCTTGATCCCAGGACTATCGCGTTGGCCTCCCCGCACCCCTCTATCATTGCCTGGCGTCGATCGGAGGCTGCATGGTGATGGCTCTGCATGGGTCCTCCTGCATCTTCTCGTCGCCGAGTTTCGAGGGGAAGGCTGCTCTGGAGGCAGTGTCTCGAGAGAAGTGAGAGTTTGTTTCTGTCTTGCTACAGAGGAGTTTGTTATCTCATGATGGTGCTTCCTTCCCTTGTCTCGCCTGCCAGGCCGTTGCTCACACTCTTCCCTCCCACGATGGGAGAGGCAGGCTTGCTGGTGCCCATACTTGCACAGCCTAGATCCAGCCTTTTCAGCTGTGCCTGGGAGTTTGTCACTCTTCTCTTTTTCCCAAAAATATGGGATCCTTCAGGTCACTGCAGGGCTTTGGCTGGAAAGTGTAGTGATGTCTTGTTTTGCTATGGATGCTGTGTTTTTACACCTAACGGTCTGCCCTCCTTCTTCAAGTCCAGCTCTGCTGCTGAGACAGTTGCATTTCCAGCTTGTTCCTCATGTGTAGCTTGTAAAACAAAAGAGCTATCATTGTGCCTGCATGATACACTTATATATATTTATATATATTTTTATACATACATGTGTATATGTGCACTGATGAAGATCCCATGTGCTGTGCCTGCCTCCAGGCTGCTGCTCCGCGGCCCTGCGCATGGTGGCAGGGGATGGGGTGCTGAGCTGGGGCTGCCCCTGGTTCCAGCTCTGCACCTTTGCCTTTTCTCTCCCTTTCCTGAAGATGCTCCTTCCTACACGGCACGCCGACCATGTTTATAGACATGCTCTCCCAGCCGGACTTTGACTCCTATGACCTTTCAAGTCTTCGGGGAGGTAAGTCTGACAACTCAAATGGAAAAATCCTGAGAAACTGGATATTACTGTTCCCTGCTGGGAGGCTGTATTAAGCTTTGTGAACAAATCTTCTTCTGGAGGGAAGAGTTTAGTTGCTTGAGCCTTATTTCATTGTTAATTTAATGCTACGTTTCCTTTCCTTGGAGTTTCCTTCAAGAATTATGTGTTTTTAGGACTCTTCTTTCATCTTAAGGCAATCTAGGGAAGGACCTTTCTGTTTTATCTGCAAGGGAAGATATCAGGAGTAACCTGGTTTTGCTTGACTCTCGTCTCACCAGCCACCACCGTGTGGCAGCAGATGCTTTGTGTGCTTTAGCTGCAGTTCCTACAGCAGAGCTACTCTGTGATTTCTGTGACCTGAAGTTTCCTGCCTGTTTTTGAAGTCATTCATCTAAGCGCTGGAGAGGGTGTGATAACGTGTGCTGGAGCTCTCTCTTGTCTCAGCCAGCCTCGGAAATAGCTGAGCCGTAACGGGGAGACCACTAGCCCTTTCGAGGCAATAACAGCATGGAGAGAAGATGGTGCTGGAGCATAAAGAAACATTTAAGCAGATTACCTAATCATCTCTATGTGAAAAATGATCCTGTCTCATCTTGCTCCCCAGCAAAGCCTATATGTTACCCTGCTTTTTCACTCTGTTATGCTAGGGTGGAACAGATGAAAATGCGATCTGCCCTCTCCCAAAAGGGCTCCTCTGTGCAAGGCAAGAGGAAATGTTTTTGATTTTATGGTGGTGATGATCGATGGGAATGTTTGTCCTGCTAAAAATCTGTGTCTCTTTCTGCTCTGAATCTTTCCTTATTGGGAACTGCAGCTTGGACCAAGTTTGTGCTATAGAGTTTATTTTCCTAACGAGTGAACTCTGCCAACTCTTAATTCATTCAGGCAAACTGGCCTTGCTGCAGCCTTTGCTTCTAGAATAACTAGGACCTGTATCCATAAAAATAGGAAGTATTTTGACAGGAACCCGTGTATCCCAAAGGTCTTGCCAGCATTTAAATCTGGGAGAGCAGAACCTTCTGAGGGGCTGCTCCTGGGAATAAATAGATGGTTTCCAGGACTGTCATCTTTTCCTCTTTTTTTCCAGGGGTCATTGCAGGTTCCCCTGTTCCTCCTGAGCTCATGAAGATGGTTATCACCAAGATGCACATGCCAGAGATGGTGGTGAGTTGTAATTGCTGTGGCTAGAGCTACAAGTGGTGTTTGTTGTGGTGAGACCCTGAGTTTGGGCATCTCTGCACCACAGCGGTACCCGGCAGTACCAGAGCTGCTGGGATCAGGCGTGATGGGACCATGGGTGTGAGGCCAGGCTGAGGAGTGAAGGTGGAAAGGGGCTGGGAGGAAGAAGAGGGATTCTGCCTGGTTGCTGGTGGGGTGTCTGGGGAGGAAGCTTTGTAAGAAGAGAAGACATTGCATTCAGTGTCGTAAACTGAGCTTCTGCTGGTGCGTTTCAAAGCTTTCATAAACCCTTCTGTTGTACATGCTGCGAGGATGAATGATTATGGAAGAGGCGTTGCTGGTTTGTATCGGTGTGGGTGGGTACATGTGTTCATCTTGCTGCAGAACTGTCAGGTTTCTTTCACCATCCTGGCCTGCACGCAGATGTAAAACCTTGTTGCATGGTACGTGTTTGAGTCTGAATATGGGAACGACGCCGTCCACACGTGCAGCACCAGGCACTGCGTTGTCAGAAGGGCAGCACGCGTCGCAGCATGTGTGCTGCTGCTCCGTTGCATGTCCCTGCACCCTTGGCCTGTGCAAGAGCACCAGCATGTCCTGTGTGTGGAGGGGGACAGCCCGCCAGCAAGGGGGTCAGTGGCACTCCAGGTGACATGTTTTGTAAGCAGGTACTGCCATCTGCACATGTGTGCCTGTGAGTGAATGGCTGAGCCAAAAAAGGACTTTTTTGTTTCACTTTAAAGGAAATAACTTTGGCATCATGCTGCTTGCAAATGCTGAGGAAGCAGGCTGTTGTGATGGATAAACACGCGGGGCTGGGAGTCAGATTAGGTGTGTTGTTGTTGGCAGACCCAGACTGCACCAGCACCAGGGTTTTACAGGGACGACTGTGTGCTCTGCTACAGATCAGGGGAGTCCAGGGCATCTAACCTGGAGCTGTCTCAGAGACGGCCGGGGTTTTTTCCTGGATATGATGCTCTTAATGCTGAGCTGAAAACACCAGGGACAGCCCTGGTGCTGTTGTCCAGACTCTGTCAGGTGACAGCTACCTATTTTTATAGTAGGCTTGAGTTTGGCCTCACAAAATATTTTCAGACATCACTGCAAATGCCCAGGACTCATCAATTGTCACATGTTCCTGCTCTGTAGAAAGAGAAATAACAAAACCCTCCCAAACAGTTGCTCTGCCCATAGGATAAAGAGGATTAAGTCTATATTTATACCACCAGTCTCCTGTTACTTCTGATCCCCCAGCCCTCAGACAAACACAGGGAGACTTGTTGAATTCATCTTTGCAGCAAGAGCTTTATACAGAAGATGTACATAAGAAAATATACAATTTGATTTCTATATAGGAGACAGAGGAGTTTTCATCCTCTTAAAGGTCATTTACACTCAGTTACAGAGGAATAAATATACATATATTTATATAACTCTTTAGGATTAAAAAACACAGTTAAGTTGCAACTGTGGTATTGTAATAGCCATGACAATAAACCACAGTCATCCTGGTGTCCTGCTAGATCCTCTGGAGTATGGGCAGAGGGAAGAGAAGGGGCGCCCAAGCCAGGCTGCACGGTGCACACCTTCTCCTTTCGGATGTACATACATCTTGCTAAACCCCACAGAGTGGGAGGGAATCCAGTCTTCAGATGGCTCCAGTTTTGGGGTTTCCCAGTACTGGTTCACTTAAAGGATTTCTGGCCAACCTGGAGAGATTGCTGCCTTTTGGTGTGAAAGGGCAGCTCGGTCTCGGGGGCCACCGGTTCTTGGTCATTGCTTCACCTATTCCCCTCAGCCCTGGCCTGCAGGGATCCCCTCCGTGGGAAGGCAGAGGAGTCTCTTTGCATGGGTTGAGACCAATTTTCCTGATCAAGCAGCTGGGGGAGGGATGCTCCTACCTTCCCACTTGCTTCCACTCCACTGGAAAGGGAGAGACAGTGACCAACTGGTTGATCGGGGATGTGGGTTATGTTGCCTCTGGGAAAGATGACTGTGTTTTACCGGCAGGATCTAGGTTAGCTTGTCTTAGTATGGTCATGCATAGTTTAGTTTTTAAAAATGCCTCTTTTAAAATACATAGATGTCGGAAAAGATTGAAAAGGTGGATTCCATCCTGCGATCAGCAGCGAAGCGGGGATTTGGAGGAGGCTGGAGGTGTTCGGATATATCAGAAATGTTTCCTGACAGGTAGGAGAAGCTTAAGGAAGGACTCAGAAGTCAGTAGTTTTCTGATGGTTGAAGTGACCAGTCACCAGGACAGGCCATACTGGGGTCTGCTAGAGGTAAAAAAGAGAGAGAAGGCCACATGTTTAAGGGTTTTTTTCAAGTAGATCAGTAACCTTCTAGCATTTGTCTGTTTATTTTTACAGTGAGTGAATAAAGCCCATACTTGAAAGTGAAGAGTTCGGAGTCAAAGAACCATTATGAGTTCCCACAGAGGAGGAGATGGGTTAGTCCTGTCTCTGACCTCTTCTGCCAACTTGCTATGGGATTCCTGAGTTTCTTACCCACATCACTGATGATCAGTGAGCACTTCCTTCATAAAGGAAGAAACCCAAGAGTAGAATTTTCAGGAGTGGTGGATTATTTTGGTGCTTCAGTTCTGAAAATTTAGGGCAGGTAGATTTTTAGAGCATGCCAAGCAGCTTTTCATCTGAGATGTGGTCAGTGACTCAAGTCACTGGTCATCCCTGAAATAGAGACCCCCATAGCCGACAGCTGAGAAAGCTGCCTGCTTCTCGAGAGGTACACAATGAAGTCAGAGGTGCTTCATAGTCCTTAAAATCATGCTCACCACACTGGAGTGGTTTTGTGTGCCTGCATTTTGGCATTGACACCTGAAGGTACTGAGCTTTGTCTTCTGCAAGACTAGAATAAATAGTTTTCTATTTCATTAACACTTGTAAACATGTTTGAGAGATCTGGATGGAAGGTTCTATAGAAAAAACAGGTATTATTGTCATGGTTTTCTTGCTTTCATCATGGAGGCGTGAAGTGGAATTGAGTTCAAGCAGGGAGAGAAGAAGGTTAAGAAGGACCAGACCTGTAAATAAAATACATTTAAGTATTGTGGTTTAGGAAACTGAAGTTTTTCCGTCCTCAGAGCGGAACTTTACCCGCCCTATACGGAACGACTGGTATTTCCATCTCTAATCCATAAAACCTCTGGCGCTGCAAAAGAAACAACCACTTTAGGAAGGCGCAGAGCAGCTGGCATCATCCCTGAATTTTTGGTCATAAATTTGCTTTCTCCATCCTGTTGTGCATATCCTTGGTGAACTGGGGACCAGATGGCCATAGCTGGGCTTTGGGCTTCTGCCTCATCCTATCTGTTATGAAAGGGCACAGTGACAACCCTTGTTCAGACAGTGCAGTGCAGGGTCACTGCACTTTACTTAATGACTGAGCAAAGGTCCCTTTCCCAAGAGCTTACAAACCTTCAGGCTCATCCAAAGTCCTTTGGAATCTGTACAAGCTCCGGACCTATTCCTGGGATGGGGAAAAGTAAAATGCTTGAGATGGAGTGTTGACAGTTGTGGCTTTTTTGCTACTCTGTGCACTGAATTTAATACTCTTGGTAGTTTCCAGTTGTGGAAGGTGTTTGTGTGATAGGTTTTCACAGTTGGTGTTTGGATTGGTAGATGTCAGCAAGTTCATTGCTCAAGGGAAATTCAGCTCTCTCTGAATCACCTTCTGGCCCAGAACACTTTATTCAAAGAATATTTGCTGTCTCAAACCTCCCTCTTCTGCGACACTCATTTGAAGGAATCAGCCCTTGTTTTTATATACCTGAGTGTCTTGGATGGGAACTGTAGTTGCTGAAAGGCAGGTGCTGGACTGAGAACTGCTCCTTATGGAAGACCTCTATTTTCATATGGGCTGGGCAGCCTGGGGCCAGATTTCCCAGCAATGTCCCGCCCTGGATTTCAAACCAGACCCAAAGGACCTTTACTAGGGCAAAAGGCTGAGCATCTCCATTTGGTTAGAAAAGTAAAGTGTGTGTGATCCCAGCTCAGGGTAGGAGTGGGCTAAGTCCACTGTTGTTTTGACACTTAATTGCATGTTTCACCCTTAATTGCTGCCCCAGGCCTGTCTTTAGCCCCATGTTTGTTTTACTGGGTTGACTCCATCCCTGATGCTCCGGGAGCCCATGGAGCTCAGTATTGTCAGGAGATGGAGCAGCTCTGAGCAGAAGCGTCGGTGGTTGAATGGATGAGCTGTTTTAATCCAAACTCTACTGTCACTGAAGGCAGAGACAGAAGTCCCCGTACCTTTGGTGGCATCAGGGTTTGCTGTAGGTCTGACTAAAAGTGAACCATCTTACGTGTTTAATGGCGGCTTCCCTTCTTGGACCTCTTGGTGGGGAGCTTGCAGGTGCGGAGGGCCGGGGTGTCTCTGATGGACTGTCCCCGGTACTGCGCGGGTGTGGAGCAGGTCTCGTCGGTGCGGGTGCGGTTGCCCTTCAGCCACCTGTGACACGGGGAAGAAGAAGACTGGGTGATTACAAGAAGTGCAAACCACCATGGACATCGCTCACACCATGAGCGGAGAGGGCAGGCTGGGGAGAGAGCTGCTGAGCATACGTGCAGCCTTCAGCAGCCTCCTCTTGCCCGGCACGGCTTGGGGGGACCTCCCTCGGGGGGACCCCCAAAGAGACCCCAGGGAATGTGAGGAGGGAAGGGGCACGAGGTGCCGTACTTGCGCAGGTGTGCTAGCTGGCAGTTGCAGTGCCAGGCGTTTCGGGAGAGCGTCAGTGTCTCCATTTTGTCGAAGGGGAAGTTGCGGGGCAGCTGGGTGAGCCGGTTGTTGTCCAGGTGAGCGGTCTTCAGCACAGTCACACCAGCGAACGCGTTGTCTGCAAACTAAAGCACAAAGGTTTCTGGTGAGGAACACTGAGTTAGGGAAGGGGCCTTCAAACCTGAGTGCTTCTGCTCAAGACTTTCAGCAGCATAATCATGGAAAGAGCAAGAAAAGGAGCAGTAGAGGGGGGTCCTGGCTTGCCAGAAGCTGTGGACACCTAAGAGAGGCATCAGGCTGGTGGACTCATGAGTGATGGAGTCTCCTGCCTGAAGAAAGTTACATCCCAAATCCATGTGGGATTGTCTTTGCAGCCACATCCCTAAATAAAGTGAAGTTTGGCATCCCTCTTTATTTTTGAGCTATACTTCTCCATTCTAAATGAAGATATTTGCTGGGTGTATTCCTTTCTAAGGCTGGAAATCCTCCCAGCGCCTGTTGCCTTGCCTGTCCTGGAACAGCTGAAGGAGGGAGTGTTTGTGGCGTCTGAAGGGGCTGTAGACTTTGGCAGTGCCCGGGGGCTCTGAGTGGAAAGTTACACTTGGCATCTGAGCAGTGTAGAAATAGAGGCAGGTTTCCAGCACCTCCGTTTTTTCTCATTTCCAGTGGGCTGCTTGCAAGGGATGCTGCAAAATTTGTGTTTTCTTGATTAACAGGCAGGCTTTAAGGAAGAGCCTCCCTTAAAAAAGCTGCCAAAGAGAGGAGAGAGGCTGTAGACCTGGCTCTGCAGCCCTCTCCTCTTTACCCTGAAGATTCATCCCTGGCTTTTTTCATCCCCTGGTTACTCAGGTTGGAAAGATTCATCTAGAAAGCAAACCCCTCAACACAAACTTCCTTGGTGGTGATGAATTGGAGAGGGAGTCATTGAGAAAGCACAAAGCTCATCTTGGCTATGACAAACCACTACTCTCCCTTCTCAAAGCAGGCGAAAGCTTTCTCAGAGGGTGGAGGGGAGGTCTAGGTCTAGTTGGGTGGTTCTGGTAGACCTAGACCTCCAGTCAAGGACCTGTGCTCCCATTTCAGGCCAGAAGCTCACGTTCAGACAGGACCATCAGGGTGTGTTCAAGCTCTGTAAGCTGAAAAGCTTGACAGAGAAAATGCACTATTTTAAGCTGTGAACTTTTGTCATCTTCCAAATTAAGCAATGTTGGATAGGATTTAGAGCTTAGCTCAGAGACTCCCAGAGTACTGCAGCTGTTGGACAGTCAGCGGTGCTGGCATCTGCGGTCCAAAACTGAGCTGACCTCGGTAGGTTTTACTGTGCTGATAGTGGAGCTACTCAGAGAGATGCTGGCATGCCGTGCAGTGGGGCGGTAGCCTGGCCACGTTCTGGCTTGGACAGTGGTGTACTGTCTCAGCCGCTCATTCCTCTCCCAGCCCCATGAGAAGAGTTCGCATCTGCTGGTAACAGCTGCTACGCTGCCTGCCAGAGCATGCGCATGCAAGGAAATGGGTGATTTTTCCCTTATTTAGCTGGAAGATTGCTGCCGTAATTTATTCTGCAATAAATATGCAGAGAGGGACGTATGTAAAGCTTCCAGGGTCTGCATTGCCTGGTTTCATGTTGAGGTACGTGGCGGGTCCTGGCCCGTGTGACACAGCCCTGCGGGTGATGCCGGTGGGGAAGGGGAGCTTGGGGCTGGCGCTGCAGAGCAGCCTGAGGGCTCTCCTCGTTCTGCTCAAGTGCAATGTAGGCCAACATAGCTTCGTGTGGAAGAGTTTTGCCCTTGATCAGCTCCAAAATCTTGTAGCTGTGCAGGGAACAGCTAAGGACAGTATTTTTGTGAAGGAGAAAGAGCTGCACTCAAGATGCCAGCAGTATTTAAAGTATTTGGTAGTGATTTCCTAGGTCGTGACGCCTCTGTGATTAGATGTCTCCTAGCAGTGCAAAGTTCACGTGTGGGCTGTTTGGATGTGCAGGCCTTTGAGGATTAGAAGAGAAAATTCTGAGCTGAGATGGGAGCTTTGTTTTCCTGAAAAAAGAATGTAAGCCCTAAAGCTGCAGAAGCCACCCCTGTTAGTGCTGATTCCATAAACTGGTGTCTTACTGGGCTGTTGGGGAGGAAAGGAGACATCTGGCTGCAGAAGAGCCTTTAAAGGTCCTGTCCCCAGGTGGTCACTGAAAAGAAAGTCTTTTTTGCTGTCTAGAATTGTTAACCCTTGCTCTTTGGCCAATCTAAGGACACTTAATTCCCTGGAGCACCCCAGCATCATGGGTTAGTCTAATTTCTTCAACATATAACTTGGAACTCTAATGTCTCTACAGCTGGTACAAATTTAAGCTGTAATTTTTGACTTGAGCATGGTGAAAATGCCTTAAAACTGAGTCTACAAAAGTGTTGTGACAGCATGTCTAAGGTCTTGCCTAGAGAGGTCAGTAGATTGTTTTCAAGTGTTGGGTTTGCTTACTCCCATCCTGGAGAGGTTAGTGCTGAGAGTGGACAAGGGCTTAAATACTGACTGAGTGCTACCGAGCTGTTCTGGGTAGTGTTGTTCTCCACCCGGGCAAGCTGTAATTCCAGTTTTTGAGCATTTTGGAATGCTATATTCCCTTGAAAACTCTGGTGTGCTCTATTCCTGGAAGCTTTCAGGTGAGCTGCTCATCCCTGAGAGGCCCTCTGAGTTGCTCTTTGTTGATAAGAAATCCTCTTTTTTTTTTCCCTCGCATCTTCCTGCATGTGGTGGGTGTTGCTTTGCCATGAAGTCCTAGCCTGCCTTAACTGGATGTCCTTTGTCTTTGGGCTTCCTGGCAAAACATCACCCCAGGGAGAACTGTTCTGCTCCACCTGCAGCACCCTCCCTTTCCACCTAGGTGCACCCAGGACATCAGGCTGCAACAGGGTGCTGCTGCTCTTGCTCTGTGCTTGTTTCTGTTCTTACACCGCCTCGTATTTCAGAGGTCCTCATGCAAGTGACTCCCAGTGTGATGCTCCTGCCTATGGATCACGCTTTCTCACGGAAAAAGAAGGGGGTTGTTTTGCCATTTGGGATACCTGAATGCCCTTCCTCCTTTCCAGTGGGAACAGGGGCCCTTTGTAAGATGCTGTGAGAGTTCCTCTTGAGAGGCCGTCAATAAACAAACCTTTCTTTATAACATGTAAAGTTGGGAGGCATGGGGGGAGGTGAAGGTGAAGGTCCATATGCTTACCTGTCTGCAAGGCGTGGGTAAAACTATTTGTAGCCCTGAGTCTCCCCCTCCCAACCTACAACAGGTACCCAGGCCGAAGGAAGGAGGCAGAGCAGTTCAGCTCTGCAAAGCAGCAGTGCCCTTTGGTCCCTCGGGTACGAGGCACGCGCTCGCCTCTCATCCCACACCTTGTGTCTGGGATGATGGAGGGTTGCTGATTGTCCGGGAGCATCCCAAAAACCTTTTTCAATGTCTGGTGTCATCTCTAGCTTGGGAGGGAATGTGCTGCCTTTCCGGGGAGTTTGATCAGCTCCAGATAATTTGGGTTTGCATAAAATAACTCAACAGAAGGGTGGAGTACTCTCTCATCCCTTGTTTGAGCCATGTCAGGAGTGTTGTCAGCTGGCCAGTGCCTCACTGTCTGCAGAGTCTGCAGACCTGCATCTCCCCTCTCATCTGCAAGGGAGGGACAGCAAACTGATGGCTTTGTAAAGGAGAATAAAATCAAGCCCCATGTTTCTTATCCAGAACAAATGGAAAGAGAAAGGACTCACCTTCTTCAGTTTCATGTTGTCCAGGCTGAGTGTCTGCAGGTATCGCCCGAAGGACTGGAAGGCATTGTCAGGGATGACCTCAATTGGGTTATGAGAAAGTTTCAGTTCCTCCAGCACTCTCAGCTTACTCATTGCATTCACAGGATAGCTGCTCAGCTGGTTCTTGTCCAGGTGGAGGACAGCGAGGTTTTCTACATCCTCCAGGGCCCCAGGCAGGAGGTTGGTGAGGGAGTTGTCAGAGAGGAAGAGCCACCGAAGGTCTTTAGCCCCATTGAAGACCCCTGGTTTCAGCTCCCGGATTTTATTGCTGCCTAAATGCAGGATGAAGAGGTTGACAAGAGGGGAGAGGAGTCCTTTGGGTAGGTCTGGGATCTTGTTCTGGTCCAGGTACAGGTAGGTGAGCTCAGAGAGGTCATCGAAGGCTCCTGGCTTTATGACACTGATCTGGTTGTCAGTGAGATAGAGGTAGACCAGGCTCTTGAGCCCCCGGAAAGCTCCGGTTGAGATCTCCTTGATCCGTGAGCTCTGGAGGTGCAGGGACACCAGCTTTTTCATGTCGCGGAAGCCATTGGTCGGCAGGACGGGGAAGTTGTTCTTCTGCAGGTTGAGAAGCCGCGTTTGCTCAGGCACCTTGGGGATCTTCTGCAACCCCGCATTGTCGCAGATGACGTGCTGCAGGTCTCCGCCGTGGCAGTGGCAGCTCGGGGGACATGCCTGTGTGATGGAGGCAAGACATGCCAGTAGGCTGAGGACACTGAGGAAGAAGCCTGACCGATTCATGGTCAGATCTGGAATTAGTGTGGTGGGAAGAGAAGCAGCAGCAGGAGGAGGAGGAGGAGGAGGAGGAGGAGGGAGATGGGTGGGAGAGAGAGAGTAACTGGGTTTGCAGCATGCTGAACACAGCCCTATTTATAATGTTATTAAAAAGCAAAATCCCTTCCCACAAACCGCAGGCAGCAGCCAGTTGGAAGCAACTGGCTTTGGGAACTTACTGTGAGCTTAACCCCTTGGCACCAGGCAGAGGAGTGTCCACAGTCCTGCCTGGCCCCGCTGCCGAAGTGACTGTGCAGAGGTAGTTTTCCTCTCTGCAACAGGGAGGCAAACGGTCAGGAAGAACGAATGCAGACCTGCTCTGTGGGGGACCTCTCTGGTCCCTGCTGAGCTGAGCGGGGCCCAGATTCATTGGTGGGGGGAAAAACAACTTGTTTTGGTTGAAGAGCATAGTGGGGAGCACTGCTGTGCTCCACAGCCACCTCGTGCTGAAGCTTTCAGCAGGCTCCTGGGCTCTATTTAGCCTTCAGCTGGTTTGGGGAGAAGCATCTTGTCCTGTTATCACAGAGGAAGGTTTTGGGGCGTCTCATCTTACTGATTTCAAAGGAGTTTGCCTGAGCAGGGATGGGAGAAGATGGGAGCAATATGGGTTCATGCCAAAGGCCAACAGTGCTGCAGTTGCTCTTACAATGCAAAATTTTGGTTGAAGCCTTCCAAAGTAGTTGGCCAAGAAAGAGAGAGCACAGATAGTCTTAATTTCTGCCGCATCTCTTCCTATGAGCAACTGGGTGTAACACATCCACGGTCATGGTCAGGACACCTGTGTGAGGGGTTTTTTTCTCAGCACTATTGGAGCAGTGGCTGTTGCTTTCCAACGAGGGATGGGGCAGTGGCAGAGCCTGTGGGGAAGCGGTGGGGTGTGAGCTGGTGGGTATGAAATGCGGGACAGTGGTGCCCTGCTGAGGGCTCAGCTCAGATGAGGTGGATGGCAACGGCAATGCTGTGGCTCTCAAGACGAAGCTGTGGGCAGGGAAAGGCGTGGGCATTGGTAAAGGGCTGGTGAGGTAGCAGAGCAAGGAAATCACTGCTGGAGCTGGGACTAGGGTCTGCCTTAGCTCCTGTCTTGGGGTAGCAGTGGCAAAGGTGAGTTAACACAAGGGATGTCCTTTGCTCTCCCAATAGAGAAGGCTAAAGCAAAGCAGTTAAAAGCCCCAGCGCCTGCTTCTGTGAGCGTGAAGAGAGAGATCCAGGGGTTGTGGGGTGGGGTTTGGAAGTGGAACATTTTGAACTGATTTCCAGCCAGTTCCTGGCTGCAGCAAACAGCTGAGAGCCGAGCACATAACTGTGAGCTTGTTGAGATTTCTGCTCCCGAGGCTGGCTGCAGAGCCCCAGTGGAGCTTTTGCAGAGGCGAGACAGGCTCAAGAAAGGGAGGAAATCCAAGGGCTGACTTAGGACACAGACTGGCTTATTCACTGAGATTTCTGGGTTTTTCCATTGTTGCAATGAGGAATTAGCCAGCACCGCCGAGCATGCTCCGGACGGTGTTATGCAAACTGCCTGGCAGCCCGTGCTCTGGTCAGCAGCTGTCAGTCCGAACAGTGTTTTCATTGCGTGACTAATTTGGGGGAGAAAAAGGGCTTCTGGGGTGTGAATGTAGGTTCTGGTGAGCCTGTGGGGCAGATGGGGTTGGCCGAGCAGTGATGTAATGTGGGACCTTGGTACAAACCAGGCCATGTCAGGCTTCCAGTGTTTGTCAGTCCCGAGGTGCAACGCCCTGCTGTCGAGCAGCTGGGGCCTCATCACTCGCCTCGGCACCAAGGGCTTCTCCTGCCTCCTCTCCGGAGAGATGCTCGGACCGTAGGAGCTCCAGGCTCCTGCTGGAGGGACCTCCTGCAGCACTCACGGCTGTAGTTACTGTAGAATTTAGAACCCTTTGATCAAAACAGTGCATTTTTGCTTATGCCTGATTCAGTAGGCACCACAACGGACAGGCATGTGCTTTGATCTCTGGAGTAGCTCTTTGAGTGTCTTGGTCATCAGGACCTTTGAGACAGTGGAAGAGGAGGTAGGGAGAAGGACACTCTGTGTCTTCTTCCGTTGCCTCTCCAGGTTGATCAGAACTGAGGGTGCCTCTTAAGTGTGTGCTGCTCGTAAAGCTCAGACGGGGAGCTGGGCAAGTGACCGGAAAAGAAAAAAATTCACCTCTAAAGCATCATCTTCTATCCACTGATTTTTTTTTTTTTTTTTTTTTTTTTTCCTTCTCTGAGCAGGTTCAATCGCCTTAGCCTTACTTGTAATCATTTGATTAACAATTCCAGCAGTTACGTACCAGCTATACCGTGCAAAAGCAGTTGATGGGTGAGACTTAAAATCCAGCCTGTTTCTGCTGGACACTGAAGCCAGGTAGTGTATCGATGCTGCCTCACGAGTGCAGCTGATGTCTGATACTTGGTTTTCCCATCCCCTTGCAAAAAATACCAGCTCACAGCTTACCAGTTCTGCAGAGATGTCTGCCAGCATGGGTCAGATTGAAGCAAAAAGCAGGTGAGGGCCTTGCAAACTCCATCCATAAATACATCCCACCCATGTGTATTTCTGGAACAAGACCCTTTTCAGAGGTTAAACTGCCCAGACCTCAAACCATCTTCTCTTCTTTCTTCCTCTGAGGACAAATTTCCTTTTCTTCCACCCTTTATCTGTTTGCTGGCTGAGACTGCAGATTTTGGGGCACAGGGATACTCCCACCCTGCAGGGATGTGTGTGCTGTGGCTGTGGACACAGGTAAGACCTGTAGCTTCCTTGTGAAGATGCCGTGATGTAGCTGCCACAATGCTGGTGCAAGGTGGGAAGCTCTCCCTACCCTGAGGGCTCCCTGCCAGCCCAGTGCCTGCAGAGGTTAGGTGGATGCCGGGTTATTTCGGTCCTGCAGTGGGGTGGCAGCAGGGCAGTGCTACTGGGGGAAAGGTGTCTGCTTCTCGGCTCCATTTCTTCGGGCACAAATGTGAAATAAAAGGAAGTTCTTTCCCCTAATGTTTTTTGATTTCCATGCCTCGGTGAGCACATTCCTGTGGTGGGAGCTGGTTGGCATCTGTCACAGCTGGCACCTCGCCCGTGGGCTCCTGGTGGTTTGTGTTTTGAGCTGCTCGCTGGCAGGGTCTGGTCTTCCTACACCAGGTTTTGCAGCCCTTGACTGGCCAGCAAACGTCCAGCAATCGTCAAAAGCTTGCCTTGGTCCCTCTCATGGGTGGCTCTCAGTCTGGCAGTGACAATGGCAGCAGTGTCAGTGTTCCTTCTGCCGTGGTGGGATACCACAGTGAGCTGGGTCCTGTCCGGCCCCCTACCTTGAAGGTCCCCTGGGACCGGCACTGCTAGGACATCGCAGAAGAGGCAGGATTATCCTGCCACCCTCTCTTTCTTAATTGATTAACAGTTCTGCAAACATTCCTGGTGCTTGGTAATTTGCAGATGCTGGACTCCCCTCCTCTCCTTCTTGGAGGCGTTGTGGGCTAAGCAAATAAATACAGTTTTTGAAATGCTATAAATATAGATTTGGGGTGTTTCTTTGGTGTTGCAGGTCAGAGCTGTTTTGATGCAGCATTGGAAATGGTCTTTTCCATGTTTAATCTTTGTTAGTACTGACACTTCTGGCATATCAGGGCAGCCACATGTGTGTTACTCCATGTTAAAATATTCCATTGCTCACTTAAACCAGATTCTGTAGCTTTTAAGGGGATTCAGAACTGGTTTTGTATGTCAGTGCATGCTAGCAATCACCTTCTTGAAGTGGCACTAGTGTAGCTGACCTTGGGGTCCGGGCTGGAGGCGAGAGCTCGAGCAGCTTGGAGAGGTGCCCTGGGGTGCACGTGCTGTCCCTGTTTGCAGCCCGCACAGCACCAGCCCTGCGGGGCTGAGCCCCTGCCTCTGCCTGGCACTGGGTGCTGGGGAGGGAGCAGAGTGGGAGAGGGTGCAAGCTCTTCAGTGTCCCAGGGGAGTTGTCCCAGGCGTGGAGCACCCTCTAGGCAGGGTTTGAGGAGCCCTGGTGGGTGGGCAAGGGGAGCTGCAGAGGGTCTTCAGGGTTCCTCCTCTTCCAGGCAGTACCTGAGAGGTCCCTGGCTTTTGGTGATGTACAAGCCATCCCATCAGTGACAGTGGCATCTGGGGCTCTCATTTCAGACCCAAGTTATCATTTCTACTTGACATGCCTGCAGGTCACCCTTCACTGTGGTGTGGGGGCCAGGCTGCTTGTGGAGCCAGAGGAGGTGTTGGTGGGTGCACCTCCTTCATTCTGATGGCTTTCTTCTGCTGTAGCGTGGCCTCCACCCATTGATGTGTTGCCAGTTTGGCTCCCCGTTGATGTCCACTCACTCTTCCCTTCTGCCTGATCCCAGCAGCTGCTGCATGATGCTCTTGGCCTCTCCTGTGAAGCTCACCCAGTCCTTGCTGCCTCTCCCCAGCCCTGCCGTGTCCACTCTGCAAGGCACCAGGCATCCCCCGGCAGCTCGCTGCTCTGCCCAGGGCCGCTGGCCTCTCTGCAGCTCTTGCAGGCTCTGAATAAAAGTGACGCTTTCTTCCCCCACAGAACACAACTGATCCGTGCAAGACTTCTGACTTTCCCAAATGCTCCTCAGCCAGGAGTCCCCCCTGTTCCCAAAATGGAAAATTGGCTCCACTCGGTGACAACTTCCCTGCTTGTCCTTGCCCAAAGTGACACCTCCCTGTCCCATCCCACCTCATTTTTGGGGAGGACCTGATGAGAAGGTGGTTTCAGTAGCTGCAGAAACTACAGAAATGTGCTGTGAGAACATTTAAAAGGCAACATGGAAGCAACAAGATCCTGGACTTCCAGCCATGTCTTCAGTGAGGGCTGAGCTCACCAAATCCATGGAGATGTTACCTTTGCCTCTAGATTTTTGCCAAGTTTCCTTCTCTAGCAGCATTGAGCATTCAGGTACCCTCAATCTGGTGGTTTTCCACCCTTGCAAGACTCTTCATTTCTGCACATTTCCTCTCACTTTTCCTTTTAATTCCACTTTTTCTAAATGCATTGGCACCCAGCAGCAGGGAGGATGGAGTTAATTACATAGCAAAGACCTTTTATCAAGCTGTGGATAAACCAACAAGTAACTGTACATGCCTTTGCTGGTTGCCACTGGGCAATGCTTCTGGCATGCTGGCAGGACTGGGGGAATACATGCAAGCCTCAAGACTTCTGCTCAGCCTGGAAAGAAGAGAGGCAGCTTTAACTCCAGACCACGAGGAGCAGTTTGCCTGACTGTACAATAACAGGAGGTTAATTTTCAGCCTCAGTCTTCTGGCCCGGGAAAGCTGGGTTGCCATTTTTGCAGTGGTCTCCTCCTGAGGCAAAGCCATTGCATGCTACAACACAAAGACAGTGCTTTGGGCACCTGATATTTTTGGGAACTTTTTAAGCCCCATCCAAACTGGGACTGTCTGGCAGCTTTCCGGGTGGGGAGAAGTGCCAATAGGGTGGTCACCCTTGGAGGTTTGTCCCACAAGACATGTTTGTTTGTGTCCTGACGTTTTTGACACAAAGATGGTACTGTTGCTGGGGAAGGAAATGAAATCTCGGTGTGACATAGGCTGGATGTGATCAGAAGTTGTTTTTTTGAAGCAGTAAAGTTGACCTGAAGGTTCAGGAATATTCCAATACAATTTGGGATAGCGGGACAGCTCCAAAGCCAGGGCACACGTGTCCCAGGAGGACAGCAAAATTCAGGGTGATCTTGGTAGTGAGCAGCTGAGTGAGGGAAGATCAATGCTCAGCTGAGGACAATGTGGAGCTGACTGTGAAGGGAAGGGCTGGGACTGACTTCAGTGGAGATATCTGAGACAGACAACACGCTCAGCACGGGTTTAGGGCTAATTAGATCCATCCTGCATGTTACACTGAGAGGGGTTCAAAGGGCCTCTTAGAGGTCCTTTAGCACATCTCTTGGGTTGCCAGTCTGCTTTCTGTTGTTCATTATGCCCTCTTTGAAGTCTGAAAATCCCTATTATTTCATGGTCAATTTGCTTCTTTTTTCCGAGGCCAATATTGTCTTCAGCGAAGCTCAGTTTCTGTAGGTTTTAGTTTGGTGGTTCAAGCCCTGCCATCATCCTCCAGCGTGGCATAACCAGAGGGTGGTGACGAGGGGCATGAAGATCCTCCCTGAGCATTTTACGGGTCCAGGGGGGGTTCCTCCAAGGACCTCATGCCCTCCTGCAGCCCTGATCTTCTGCTCCAGTCCCAGCCAGTATAACCCCCCTTGGGGTACTGATGGTACTGAAACCAGCCTTTTCATCACAGCCTTTCAGCAGCAGTTGAATGCGGAGGGAAGTGGGTGTTTTTATTGCCGTTGAATGCTGGGGAAAACCGAGGAGCAGAGAGCTGATGTGATTCGTTCCAAGTTATGCAGTAAATAAGCGGCACAGTTGGGAAAAACCCAGGGTCTTCAGAGTCCCCGCTCTCCCCACCAGATCAGTCTGCCTCCCCAATGTTTACTAAAGAGACTGGAGTCTGATTGTTTTTACTTTATTTTTAATTTTTAGACGCTTCCTTCTTCAGGCTGTTTTGCCTGTTCCGCAGTGGCCAGTGTTTAAACAGCGCTAGCAGGAAATGTTTTTGAAATGTGCTTTAGAAAACACAGTTCTGCTAAGATGTTCTTTTTATTCCTGGTTTAGACAGAGGCTCAGGATTCACAAAGAATGAATCTCTTGTCGGTAGGAGTAAGTTCAGCAGCGGTTTGTTTTGGAACTGTCTTTGTCATTGCTGAAGGCAGGATTGATCTGTGTGCTGGGTGTTGGGGGGTCACTTGTGGTCCTCACAGTAAAAAAAGGCTTTACAGTCAATTATATTCTGTGGTCTCTGAGCTCCTCTCAAAGCCAAGGGTCCGAGCTGGACTCCCTTGCCTCTGGAAAGCTTTGCTTTGACACTAGACATAGCTCCAGTGGAAATTATGGAGCTGATGCAGAAATTATTGGGTGAGGTTTTCTGGACTGAAGTATACCAGATGACAAGGCGAGATGATGCTAAGTGTCCCTTTGGGTCTTGAAAACTAGGAATCTTTGCGGATATCTCCAAGCTTAAATTGGTATATGGGGTTTTGTGGAAGCATTGTTTCATCTTGTGCATCACGAGCCGCGGCTGGGCTGGGACGATGAAGCTGTTGGAGGATGCTCCACGCGTCAGATGAGGGTCGGGAAGGACAGCAGCGCTGGAGCGAGGGCTTGCTCCAGCCACGGCCTCGGTCCTGGGCTTGGGGATGGGGAAAACGCTATCCCAAGAGAGCTATGCTATCTTGGAAAGGTCAGGAGCAACATCCTGGTGTCTGGCTGCAGAGAGCCAGTCCCTGGGAGGGGAAGGCAGCGAGTGGGCAGCAGACTGAAGGCTGGAGGTTCAGACCCGCATTGATCTCTGGGCCGAGTTGGGAAGCCCGTTACTGAGGGTGTGAGGGTGTTTATGGGGACAAGCCGCCGGCCAAGGCACGGACAGCTGGTGCTTGGGGTACACAGCATGCTGCCAGGCATCTGGAGGAGCCTGGTGAGCCACGGCACCCGCAGCATCATCCTGCCAGGGAGCTGCCTGCCGCTGTGTCCAATTAAACTGCTGGAGCGACCCGGAGAGGCAGAAAGGGTTGACTCAGGGCTTGGCTGGGATCCTGGGACCGACATTGCAATTCATCCAGCAGAGTAAAACAAAAAAACAAAGGCACTGGGATTTTTAATAAGTGTTTAAGATCTTGGATTTGTGTCTCGTCAGTCATTTGATCCAGCCACAGGACTCGTATTAGTGGGTGGGAGAGAAATCCTGTCTGAGCATTAGACGCTGTAGGTTTCCACCCTGGCTGGGAAGCTATCATTGCGTCTGGTAGGAGAAGCCTATTTACAGTCGCTCCCTGTGGGTTGCCAGGCTCCTAGCAGAGCAGTTCGCACCAGATGGTCCCTGTGGCATCCTGGAGACATCTCCTCCAGATTCCTGGCTAAGAGGAGGCTCCTGCAAATCTCCAGCTCGGATTCACGCTGACCCCGGTGTAGTCAAACAAGAGCATCAGCCGTTATGACAGACTGTGCCCGACGTGAGATCCTTCAGCAGCCCCGAGCGGCAGAAAGCGCCAAGTGCTCCCACCAGTATTATCTATAGCTCGTTCAGGATATACGCATGTTTTTTCAGGATGCCTCATCATAGCCCTTTGCAAAGCCTCTTGTTAATTTTGGGTGCAGTGCCTGGAATTTGGTGAGCTCCATGCAGAAGCCCTGACCATGCAGATGTGCCCTTGCAGCCAGCGATGGAGCCCGGGCATTTTCTCTAAAGGCACAACCCAGATCTGAGTGCCAAGGCTGTAGGAAGGTGGTTGGGCCCTGTTGCTGTTCGGTGGGTCAGAGCTGCTCACGTGTCAGCCTTTGAAGATCTGGAGGAGGAAGGAGCAAACTGCACTGGCCCTTTCCCAGCCATGCTCTGCCAGCAAAGCAGCCACCGGTGACATTAATGGGTGGGAGAGAAACCCTGTCTGATGCCACATGACACACTGAGAGGGTTAGAGAGACCAGAGCAGTGCTCCAGCATGTCCCACTGCTGAAACACAGCTCCCAAGAGCTGGAGGTGAAGCAGCAATTCCAGCAATGGTGCTGTTGGTGCAGCTCAGAGCTGCCCAGAGCACCTCCTGCCCAGCTCCTGCTGTCTCGGCAAGCCACTGAGTTGGGCATAAAGAGCTGGAATTTTCCTCTGAGGAGAAGTGACCTTCAGCTGAGGTGACTCAGAGCCTGCTGTTGGGATTAGCGGTGAGGGAGGTTTAACAGCAAGAAGCTTTTGTCCTGCTGTGAGGCTTTCGGTCTGTAAGTGCAGCTGCACCGAGCGTTGTGCAGCCTCGTGATGCCTTTAGGAGGGCTACAGGAGCTGATGTCTGCACAAAAGGATCTGGAGCAAGCAGCCGCGCTGCAGGACACGTGGTCTCCCACAGGAGCCCACTGCTAGCTCCAGGGTTTTTCTAAAGTAATGTCCAAAGTGCTCTGAGCTGTAGAAGATGAACTCAGCACCTTGAGTAGATGGCGGCAAGGGCACCAAGGCAAGATCAGTGCCTGGCAGAGATGGTAGGGAGTCAACAGGTCAGGGCTTGGAGAGACATAGGTTAAAAAAGAGGAGGGCGAACCCTGAGGTCCAAGAAATGTAGTTGGGGTGTCAAAAATACAAGACACCGAGAGTGTTGTGGGTGGTGGGCGTCTGGAGCACAGTGGTGGGAGCAGGCAGGTGCAGTGCTGCTTGAGCTCGTCTCTCCAGGACTCTCTGGCAGGAGTGTCTGGAGAGCCCCATCCATGGGCCAGGAGAGCAGTGCTTGCCTGTGACCTGAGTGGCTTGTGAGAACATCTTCCTCCCATCCCGATCTCTCCTGTGTGCTCATCGCCCCCTTCACCTTTCCCACGCCTGGAGCTGTGCGTTCCCCATTCCCCCTGAGGTGTGTTTCTCCTTTCTTGTTTGCAGGTTGCCTATGGGACCACAGAAAACAGCCCTGTCACCTTCATGGGACTCCCCAGTGACACCATCACCAGAAGAATCGAGACAGTGGGATGCATCTTGCCGCACATAGAGGTGACCGTGACCCTCCCCGCCTGCTCCGGGTCCTCTGCCTGCAGCAGAGCTCAGCCCCTCCTCCCTGTCTGGTGCTGAAGTCGGTGCATGCCATTGTGTTTGGCTCAGACACCCCCTCCTAAGCCCTTCTTCTCTTCCATTGCAGGCAAAAATTGAGGATCCAGAAACAGGGCAGCCTGTGCCTCTGAACACTCCTGGGGAGCTTCAGATCCGTGGCTACTGCGTCATGCTGGGCTACTGGGATGACCCTGCCAAGACGAGTGAAGTGATCACTGCTGAGAAGTGGTACAAGACGGGGTGAGTCTGGAAACAGGCCTGCTCCTCCCGGTCTGTCCTGCAGGGTGAGGCTGGATGGGGATGGGTGTGTACAGGAGTGCCTTGGCTGTGATTTCCAAAGTAGGGAAAACCGACCCAATTTAGCCCTCTGGTCTGTCCGTGAAACTCCAGTACAGCTTTTAGCAGAGATCCCTCAGTGCCAAGTGCCCCTGGAGATGGGGATAGTCACTTCGTTAGGGGTGCGATGGAGGGGCTGTGGGGTACACTGTGGGGGCAGGAATTACCTCCCCTGAGCCCTGACGCTTCTCTGGACGCTGCCGATGGCCATGTCCAGCTGTAGCAGGAGCTCCTTGATCTCTTCCATATATTCAGGTGGCATCTCAGCCGTTACCCTCCAGATACCCTGACCTGGCCTCTGGATCAGGCTGGGTGGGAGCATCGGCTGGGACAGGACGAGGAGTGTGGTGTCGTTGCAGGGACCTTGCGAGCCTGGATGAGCACGGCTACTGCAAAATTGTAGGCCGTTGCAAGGACATGATTATTAGGGGAGGAGAGAACATCTACCCAGCAGAACTTGAGCAGTTTCTCCACACCCATCCCAAGGTTGAGGAGGTCCAGGTGAGCGGGAGAGAGGTGGGGTGGGTGAGCGGCGATGGTTCCTGTGGTGGGAAACCTGTACACAAAGCTGCTGGGACTGCTGCTTGGGACCTGGCTGTCTTCCCCTGCTTTCAAGCATCAGCTTCTGTGTAATATTGGTTGGCAAACAGGAGGGAGAGGCTCGTGGTGTGGAAGGGGGAAGCAGAACTCCTGGCATGGAGCACATCGGTTTGGGCAATCCCCTCCTGCACCAGCTTCACGTCTGCAAAGTAGTGACTGTCATTCTTTTTCAGGTTTTAGCCTGCCTGTCCACTTTCATAGCTCCCTCTGAAATTCTTACTTGGAAAGCAGTCTGGAAGGACAGTTTTTACTGATAATTAATTACTGAACTCCTAATTCCAAAAAGACTCCTCCAACAAGTCCCCAGAGATGAGGAGTGAGACTTAGTTTCACCCCTTTGCAAGACAGCAATGATTTGCAGCATTGAGCAGCTGCTCTCAATCTGCTAGGATTGTTCTCCTCCAGGTTTTGTGCCAGACAAGTTTCCCCATAAATAAACCAGTTATTTAGTCAGTGTTGCGCCTGTGCCAGGCTAGCATCTCTCCTTGGAACAGTCCCAGTGCAGATGGGTTGCAAACCAGCCCTGTTTATGTAGTTTCTAGGGCTTTATGTCACTGCTCTGGACTCAAAAGGATCGACGTGTCTCTAGGATTTTGAGATACCGGTTCAAGGCAGGGAATAACAGTAGGATTCTTGTGAAATAGCGTGAACAAACTTTAGAGAGAGATCAGGCCTGGGAAGCCCCTCTCCTGGTGTCACAGGCAGTGATCCATTAAGATCTATGATTATAAGGGTTCCAAATAACCCTTTAATTTGACTTCATCCCTCTCCTGCCGTTTCATCTGAAGATCCCAAAGCACTTGCAGCAGCCTTACAGGTCTCCCTGTTGGTTGTGAAACCTGTTGCCCCATTTTTTGGGGAAACAGAGGCACATAGAGGGACGACACGTCCATATTGCACTCACGATGAGCTGCTCCCTGGCTGGTTGGACTCAGCCCTTGCTCCAGTGACTGCAAAACCAAAGAAGGGTGCTGGTGTCTGGGCACTCCAGCTGCTCTGCCACCTTTCCTCTGGCAGATGGTTGGGACGTCCTTCCAGGAGGGCTCCATGTCATGTAGAAAGCACTGGTGGGATGGTCAGGCAGCTCAAACTGCCTTTACACAGCCCCATGTCACGACTCCAGCATCCCGTGATACGGGTCAGGGCTCACACCGTGGGCCAGCACACATACCCTGTGGGAGGAGAGGGATGTCCCCGGGGGTCACACCATCCATCTGTCCCAACTAGGTGGTTGGTGTGAAGGATTCACGGATGGGAGAAGAGATCTGCGCCTGCATCCGAGTGAGGGCTGAGCAGGACTGCACCGAGGAAGAGATTAAAGCTTTCTGCAAAGGGAAGGTGGGTCTCCCAGTCCTCAGTTCCCTGCCAGACCAGTACGCCCAGCAGCTGCTGGGGATTTGCAGATGGAAGCCCAGGGATTTAGAGCAACTGGGGCTCCAGCCCTGGCAGTCCCAGCTTGGGTAGTACCAGCTGGGCCAGCTACAGTTCCTCGCAGGTTGTGTAGTGGTTGATTTTCTCTTCCCAGATCTCCCATTTCAAGATCCCGCGGTACGTTGTGTTTGTGAGTCAGTACCCGCTCACCGTCTCAGGCAAGGTAAGAGGGGCTGGGGCAGGGCAGGGGCCCTGGCCTCCTGTCCCATCTCCTGTCTGAGTCTCTCTTCCTCCTCCTCTCTGCACTTTATTCCAGATTCAGAAATACAAGTTAAGGGAGCAGATGGAGAAGCACCTTCAGCACTGAGCTCGGGAAGGCAGAGCAAAAAACGGGATAAATCAGCCCCGCTTCAACTTTTCACCTGTGCCTTGGGCTACGCAGCTGGAGACCTCCTCTCCCTGACATCAGGCTGATGGCCCTTTTAGTTAATAAAACAGAGCGCCTTTTTTTCCCAGTTGGGTTTGTTTCTTTGCCAACAGAAATACTGCGGCGTAAGGAAGGGATGCTTATTTCTGGAATTCTGTCCGGTTACTGAAAGACCTTATGAAGGTTTTAAAATCTTGCGTCTCTTTGAGCAATTTGGCTGCAGCCATTTCAGAGGACTTGATGCTGGGAGGTATTTTACTGATATTTTAAAGTCATAACAGCCTGGCCTGGCTTCCCAAGGTAGGTGAATGCCTTCTCTGCTTGGGTGCTGCTGAGACTCCTAGGTCACATAACACAGCTGAGGAGCTTGAAATGAGGGGCGGGGGCTTTAGAGAGTGAGGCTTTGGATAGAAAGGGGCTCCCTAAAGCTGGCTGGAAAAGCTCACCCTGTTCCCACACCTCCCCTGGGCCTTCTGGCCCCCAAGAAACTTCTCCAAGGTAGACTTGGCATTGTTTATTTTGTTGCTTTGGATAAGACAGACAGTAAAGATTTGCAGAAATACCAAAGTTCCTGTCCCATCGGCAGTGTGAAGCAGAGCATAGCCGGGACAGCATTTTACGGGAGTTATTTGGTACCTCCCAACCATGAAACACTACTCCGAGAAGTGGAAGAGCAGAGCTCCTCTTCCTTGCCGGCAGAAGTGTCCCACCCCAGCAGGAAGCGGATAACGTTGCTGCCAACTCTCGCCGACCTCCCGGCATCTGCTTCCTTCCCAAGCAGGGCTGGCGCCGGGGCCTCCACCTCCACCCTGGGGCTTCCTCCGGCAGGTGGGGGGAAATGGTGCAATGGGAAGAGAGGTGAAGCGTCAGCGAGGTCTCAATCCTGGATCTCCCAGCTGGACTGTGGTCTCTACCCATGGAAGCAGACAAAGTGGACAACAAGCCCACTGTTCGTGCCTGCTTTCTGAAAGAAAAAAAGTAAGTGGGATGGTTCGTGTCAGACCCTTTCTGTATAGTGTCTCTCCAGCAAGTTCCTCCAGCTCATGGGTCTGGTGTCAGCATGTTTCACCAGCTTCACCTCTGCCCACCCTGGAGTAAGAGGGATGCGTGCAAACGAAACTCAGGTCTCCTCCTCCCTGTCCTGGTTTTAGGACCCTTCTAAACCTCCCTTCCTGGAGGAGGAACTGTTACCTGCGTTACAGCAGCTGCAGCCCCGAGGCTGGACACAGTGGACCTCTAGGTCTGATGTCTAGGGAGGGACTTTTTACCTTCCTTTGCTTCCCCCAGCACTAACCCAGGTGCGGGACAGCCCTGCAGTGAGAGGAGCTTCTCCTCGGGTTCCTGCCTGATAACTCCACCCTTTGCACAACCCCTGTGCTGCCCGGAGTGTACTCACCGTAATTGGGGGGTGGCTGGTAAGAAATGAAGTCAGCCGTGGCTTGCGGGGGTAGACACACTGCTGAGAAACACAGCGAGCAGGGGTCACAGCCAGCACAACGGGCCACAGGCCCCCGTTGCCCCATCCCTGCTCCCCAGAGCTCTGCCTGTGGCCCGGGAGTGGTGCTGAGCCCCAGCAGAGCCGGGGTGCCCAGGAAGCTTTCCCTGCCCTCCCCATCCCCCTCGCCGGCCAGGGCACCTCCTGAGATGTCCCATGGCCATCCCCACCCCGCGGGACGATGCAGCCCCGGCTGAAAATACTCACAAGAAGGGAAGGGCCAACGACGCTCCTGGCCGGCAGCATGGCCTCGGCGTGTGCGGGGCTGCGTGCAGGCTCCACGGCTCCTGCCCTTCCCGGTACCCACGTCCGGCTCTTATAGCCCCCGGGGCCAGCCGGGAAACTCCGGGCAGCGGGGGCTCTTCCCCGGGTCGGAGGGTTGCGTCAGGGGTGGGTTACTCTGAACTACCCTCTCCTGGCCTGGAAACAGGAATCTGCGGCCACAGGCTTTGTCGTAGCTATTTCTCACTTCTCCATGGCTATTAATAGAGCAAAAAGAGAAAAAAATAGTATCTGGGACCGTCAGCACGGGGTTTGCACAACCCCGCGCGGAGACACGCCACGGCTCCCTCCTCAGAAACCCCGCACAGCCCCTGACCTGGAAACCCCCCGCCAGCCCCGAGGGACGGCCGGGGGAGCGGATGCGGGGCCGGTCCCGGGGCTGCCCGAGCCTCGGCGGGACCGTGTGTCCGGGGGTGGGGGACGGACATGGGCATCCCCCGCGCCATTCCGCTGGAACCGAAGGGCTCTGCCCCCCCTTCCCCCTTCTCCTCCCCACCGCCCGGCACCGCCGTACCCCCGGGGGCGGCCGAGGCTCGGGGCCCGCCTCGGGGCGGGGCCGCAGCCCGCGGGGCCGCATGGCGGGGCGGGGGTGGCGGCCGGCGGCGGCGGCGATCGGTGCGGTGCGGCCCGGCGGGGCCGGCCCGGGACGGGGTCCGGGATCGGGTCCTGCCTCGGAACCGGCCCCGGTCCCGGAACCGGCCGCCACCGCCGCGCTCTACGTGCACGTGAGCGGGGAACCCCGGGCTTGCACACAGCAGGGGGGGGGGATGTTCACGGGGACCGCGGGCTTGCACACTTGGGCACACACGCGGGACCTGGGGCTTGCCCACGTGGGGGGAGGGACCCCGGGGGTTGCACGCGTAGGGGGAGGAACCCTGGGACTTGCACATGCGGGGGCACAAATGGGACCCCGGGGCTTGCAGACGTTGGAGGGTGAACGTGGGACCCCGGGGCTTGCACACGCGTGGGTGCATGCAGGACCCCAGGACTTGCACGCATCGGGGGGACACCCCAGCCTCGCACATCATGGGGCACGTGTGGGGGTGCCCTGGCGCGCATATGTGGGGGGTGCTGCGAGGGTCTCCACGTGAAGTGGGGGCACCCATGGGACATGTGCCTGGTGCCCCTGGGGCAGGCAGGGAGTGCTGGGGGGCGTGCGTGGGGCTGGGGCTGTGTCTCCCTCCCCAAAGTGGGGTGTCCCCACCCGTCCCCACCGGCGCTCCGTGCCCGCAGTGGCCCTACTGCCGCAAGCGCTGCTCCTACTGCAACTTCAACAAGTACGTGGTGCCGGCGGTGGACGAGGCGGCCATGCGCGCCTGCCTGGTGCGGGAGGCATGCACCCTGCTCCGCCTCAGCCAGGTGCAGAGGTGGGTGTGTGGGGGGGTTTGGGGGCGCCACGGGGCCCCTCAGTGCCTGTCCACAGCCTCCCCACCTTCTGCCCTGCAGTGTCACCTCTGTCTTCTTCGGCGGGGGCACCCCCAGCCTGGCCAGCCCCCGCACCATTGCAGCGGTGCTGGAGGCCGTGGCGGGAGCTGCCCACCTCCCCGATGGCGCCGAGGTCACGCTGGAGACGAACCCCAGCTCTGCCGGCACACCGCGCCTCGCCGGCTTCAAGGCGGCCGGTGTCAACCGCCTCTCTGTCGGCGTCCAGGTGAGAGGGGCTCTCCCCCGTCCCGCCCCCCACAGCCCTCCGTGCCCCCCTCTGCCACTGCGCTCCCTCTGCAGTCGCTGGACGACGCCGAGCTGCGGCTGCTGGGCCGGGAGCACACGGCGGCGGAGGCACGAGGGGCTGTGGAGGCGGCGCGGGGGCTCTTCCCCGGCCGAACCTCCATCGATCTCCTCTTCGGGCTGCCGGGGCAGAGCCGGGGCGCCTGGGCCCGCGGGCTGGAGGCGGCGCTGGGGCTCTGCGACCACCACGTCTCCCTGTACCAGCTGACGCTGGAGAGGGGCACGGCGTTGGCGGCACAGGTCTGGGGGGGGGCTCTGCCCACACCCTCCCAGGACCTCCTGGCCGACATGTACCAGGCAGCCCGTGCCGCGCTCGTGGCCGCCGGCTTCCGGCACTACGAGGTCTCCAATTTTGCAAGGAAGGTGGGGTGCCCCCCATGCCATGCCCCCCTCCCTGTGCCATCCCACCCCCCCCAGCAGGCTCAGCCCCCCCCATCACCCCATGCAACGCTCTTCCCCCAGGGCGCTCTCAGCACCCACAACCTCTCGTACTGGCGGGCTGAGCAGTACATCGGCGTGGGGCCGGGTAAGTTGGGGTGACGAGGGGGGCTGGAGGGGGGGGCGTGCACAGCTGCGTTGTCATGCCTCCCCCTTGCTGTTGCAGGGGCGCATGGGCGGTTTGTGCTGCGGGGCGAGGGCGGCCGCAGCCGGGAAGCCCGTGTCCAGACACTGGAGCCCGATGCCTGGATGCGGGAGGTGCAGAGCCGGGGGCACGGCACCAGGAGGCGGGTGGTGCTGAGCCCGCTGGAGCAGTGAGTCCGGGAGCATCCCCCCCCTCCGCACCCCATCCTCTGCCGTGTCGCCCTGCAGCTCTCCATGTGCCCGCAGGCTGGAGGAGGTGCTGGCCCTGGGGCTGCGCACGGACGAGGGCGTCACCCACGAGGTGAGGAGCCACCACGCGAGCCACCACGCGTGGGGGAACCCAGCACCCACCTAACGACCCATCGCTAACGATTTGCCCTGGGCACACAGCGCTGGGGGCACTTCTCCCCTCACCTCAGCCTGGAGGCCATTTTCGGGGTGCCGGGTGAAGCGAAGGCGCTGCAGCAGCAGGGCTGGCTGGTCCTGGATGGCGGGTGAGCCCCGGGGGGTGCCGTGACGGGGGGGGGGCTCCTGCGAGGAGCCGGGGCTCAGCCACCGCTTCTCCCGCAGCGGCCTGCGGTGCACGTGGGAAGGCCTGGCCCTGCTGGACTCTCTGCTGCCCGCCCTGCTCTGCCAGCTGCAGCACCGCTGGGCCCTGCCAGCCGTCCCGGCGCACCCTGCCCAGGGCGCTGCGCCCGGCCGCGGCAGCGGGGCCCCGAGGAGGAGCCCGACGGGGGACAGGGCCGGGGGCGAGGCTGCGGGGCACGCCGGGGTTGTGAGCGGCAGCAGTGTGGAATAAAACGTGAGAGCTGTGTGCTGGCTGTCGGGGGTGTTGGGGGCAGCGGCGCCGGGCCGCGCGAGCGGCTCCCGCGGGTGCTGGGCGCTGGCGGGCGGCTCCCCCCCGGGGCTGCAGACCCCGCCAGGCCGCTGCAGGCCCCACCAGCCCGCTGTAGGCCCCGGCGCTCGGCTCCGCAGGCCCCAGCAGTGCGCATGCGCAGCACTCCGCCATGGCGGGGCGGGCAGCTGGCGCCTGCGTAGAGCGGGCGGTGCCGCCCCGCCCCCCGGAAGCGAGACCATAGAGTCGCGGGGGAGCTGCCCCTCTAGGCGGTGCGCGCGGCTTCTCGGTGGTGTCCGGCCGTTGTTGCCATGGTGCCCGGGCGCAGGGCGGCCTAGCGGGACGCGGCGGTGCGGAGCGGGGCCCGGCATGGCCCGGCGGGAGCCCCGGCCCGGCGCCCCCGCCGGTACGGCTCAGTGGCGGCTGACGGCCGGGCCCCGGGGCTGGCTTGTGCCCATGGCACGGCCTGGGGCTCCCCGCCGCTCCCGAGCCGTGCACCATAGACAGTGACCCCTCCTTTTATGTATTTTTATTTATTTTTTTTACCTGGGAAGGCTCCACGCGTGTCAAGGAGCCTCCCAGATTAAGGATGAAGGGAGAAACAAATCCCCGGTGGGATTGCATGGGCTGCGGCCCTGCCCGGTGGCAGCCTGTGCCGGGGAGCGCTGCCCTGGGCCTGGCTCTGCTGGGGAGTTACTATTTAAAAGCTATTTCGCTATTTAGGAGCTTCTGAACATCCAGGCGCTCGCTGTCTGAGTTGTGCTTGGTGGGCGCAGTGCAGCCGTGCGGGGAGGCTGTGTGCTTGCGCTTGCAGCTGGAGTAGGAAACTTTCCAGGAGTTTGTTCTCCCCCCCGCAGGAAGCCCGGGCTGCGTTTATCACATCCATTGTCTCTCATCTAGAAGAAAGCGTCAGCCAGTTGAATCCTAGTGACCCACTTTGGTCCTTGTAGCTCCTCAGAGTTTGATTTCCCAATTATAAGAGATGCTGAATTTAATTGTTCTTTGCAACCTTAAAAAAACCCCAACCTCCAAACACACTGAAAATGAATAACCAGGCTGAAAGAGGATAATGGTGTTTCCTTGGGAGACTGAAGAGGATGTCTCTTCATCTGTTTTTCAGACAAAAAGGAAAAGACACATGAACTGTCCTCAACAATTGCAGAAGAGCCTGAGCCCGTTTCGTGTGTTCTGCAAGGAGATGACATCCAGGTGCTTGCAATTAAGGTGGAAGACCTGGAGAAAGTATGTATCTTTACTGACAGAAACAGCTGCCTTAACTGACGCTCTCATTTTGTGTGTTTAACAGAGGGGGCTGTCCATTTACTTAAACCAAAACCCACTCTTGGAATTCAGTTCTCATTCCATTTTGTGTGTCCTGATTTTTATGACTTGTCAGATCGTCAGGTTCAGTTGCTAAAAGTAAAGGATTATTGACCCTTACACAGTCTTTTGAAATAGAAGAGTAAGTCATCTGCCTCTTCAAAGTTGCGTTCCCAACTTTCTGGTCTTAATAAGATGTGTAAGTTGTTTAGTAACTATCATGGTGTGCTTTCCAAAACTCAGGTCAAACTGTGTGAGTGGAAGCATTTGACACCAAGTGACACAGCAGAAAACTATTGGGAAAGTGATTTAAAACTCATTTCCCTGCCCCAGTTATAAAGCAGAGTCCAGAAGAGTATGACAGTAACTAAGCTGGTATCTCCACGGTTGTGTAAGGTGCCTCTTAAGGGAGGAACCGCCTGTACTGATATGACTTCTCTGCATATCCTAGAAGGATCAGAAGGAATGAAGGTGAGTCATTATGTACCTAATTGCATTGTGACTGTTTATTTTTCTGAAGCTCCATGCTCCACGCCTTCCCCATGATGCTGGGAGAATTCCAGTTAGGAGGAAATATCTCGTTCGAAAATATCAACCCAAAGAGGCAAAGAAGGCAGCACATCTTGTATCACATCCTGCTTTCCCAAAGGCACCCAGCGAACCACTGACTTTTTCTGGTAGGGTTAAACTTCACATCTTATCGTTGGGTTTTGATTTTGTTGAGCCTAGTTTTAGTGACATGGCTCTGGGGTTGGGGTTTTTTTGTGTGTGTGCTGTAGGACCGGGACTACTTGGCAATGGCTGTGAAGAAATTCTCCCGCATCACATTTTGGGAAGTCTCCAGGAGTTCAGGATGGAAGCCTTGGCTAGAGGGAACACTCAGGTTGGTTGGTAAAGTTAGGAAAATGCTGCTGTGCGGCACTTTTCTAGAGGTGGAGTGCAGTGCCTACAGTACCTTTCGATGCTTTTCAGCACCTATCAGGAACAGGTCAGGCCTGAGGTGTGGTTTTCCCAGCCTGTCATATTCTGCGGGAAGGGCTTGCCTTCAGAGGAACTGCACCAGCAGGTTTTAAAGCCCTGTGTGCAGGACGAGGTCATGGAGGGAAGAATTACAGAGGCTTCCTCTTCCATATGTGCTTCTGCTGATGGCGTCAGGCTTGCAAGGGAAGGGCTGGTGTTGCAGCAATGCCATTGCTTGAGTCTAATTACTCAGATAAATCTTTCCATTGTTTCTGAGTGTGTTCCTAGTGCCCTGTTTTTGTTCCTCTCAGAGTGATAAGGTAAAAGTACTGTCAGCCTGAAGAATTCTTTTCCCTTTCCCATTTTCATGGTGGCTGTGTGTGCATAGAGAGGTTAATTTAACGTTTCCTTTCTCTTCAGATAGCAGATTTTATTGAGGCTTCTCATCCAGATGTTACTGCAGCAGCTTTAAAAGAAGAACATGGAGGAGAGAAGAAGAAAACAGTTCATCAAACCCCACTAGCAGAGCACAAAGCTCTCCAGAACTGGCACCGTCATATGGCAATCAGGAAAAAGCAGGAGAAATACCTAGGAGGTAGGAAGAGCTGAGGCCTTGTTCTGTGAAATCTCTGTGCGGATGGGGGAGTTTGGCACCACAACAAACTGTAACAGTTGTAGCTGACTGGGGTTAATCCTGTTGCTGTTGCAGTCTACTTCCATGTTCTCAGAGCTCCCCACTGCTAGTGCTGGTGGCCCTGGGTGCTGTGGGGAGGTGAGCTGGTGGTTCTGGTTGGGGGAAGGACAGTGGGTTTGGTGGGGGAGAGTGTAAGGGGGTTACACGTGAACAATAGTAGGGGTAACAAGTGTGCCCAGAAGTGCAGCACTAATGATTAGACGTTTCTTCTTTATAGAAATTCTTCAGAGGCCAGAGAATGAATTGCTGATGAACAGCTCAGAGGATTACAGGCAAATCCAGGAAGAACGTGACCTCATTGACTGGAGTCTCCCTGCCCTGCTTCCTGGAAAGGCGAGTGCCCTACTTCCTCCGTGTCCTGATTGCCCTGCTCTCGTGAAAGAGCTAAGACACGGGTGTTATGAGTAACATCTCTGAAGACCTGTCATTAGATATTTATCAAAGCCACTCTAGGTCCTTCAGCCTACTGTGCAAGCAGAGCTTTCAGTGACTTTAAAAATCAAAACATGAACTGTGCTATCCATACTAGTCAGAGGAAAGTGGTGGTGTGCTTTGACTCCTTGTTAACATGTCTATGGGCAAGTGCCATTTCTTGATTATCACCAAAGGCTGTCATGCACTCGGAAGTGGCACTGGGATGTGCCGCAATTGCTATTCCAGGGACAGAAAGATCTGATAGCTTCAGGCTTGAATTTTAGCGATTGCCATGGAGAAAGGGGTAGGGGTAAGTCATGAGAATTGTGGGGTTATCCTATGTTAACATTTTTTTACATTTATAGCACTATCAAAGAATTTGTGTTTATGTCAGGCATTATTTTAATATCATTCAACCTTCATGTAGCACTAACTAGAAGAATGTTGTCTTTTGTCTTTGACAGCAGCCTGATAGAAATTTTGTCTTGCTCTGCAGAAAGTGATAATTTATAGACTTTTAAAATATCTGTGTAAGCAGAGTTAGACTCCTTCCTTTTAGTCCCTGTGAAAATAGCAGGCAGCCGTACGCCTCTGAAAGCGTCAGTGGGAGCCTTGTTTTCCACCCTAGGGCTACCGAAGAGGAAGCGAGTTCTGGAGCCAGCCCGAGCGTATTGGAGATGAGCTCACCGGCCTGACGATGACACTGACGCAGAGAGAACGTGGCTGCCCTGAGCCAGTCACTCGTGTGGGGAAACCTCACACTGTCCGGATGGAAACAGGTAAGGGGACACCGCAGAGAGGTGATCCCACAGAAACGGGGTACGAGTGTGGAGGGAGCAGCAGAAAGAAAAAGTGACTCCTGTGAGTAGGGAGGCTCACGTTATAGCTGTCCCTTCTGACAGCTGCAGCACAAGCTACTTCCTGGTCATCTGTTGGATTTCCTCTTTAAAACACAATGAGAACAAAATTTGGCAGAGAGTGAAATTAATGGGCATGTGGGTATGTAGACAGTGAGCTCTTGTATGGGTATTTCCACAGGTCTAAAGCCTCCAAAGAGGATTCCTTTCCGTCTAACCTGGGATGAGAGTCTTTTCCTGAAACAGCGGCGACAGGAGCTAAAATCTGTCCTAGAGGAGCTAGATTTTTATAAGCCGGTAAGACCAGAGGAGTGAGTATATTCTCTGCATCTCTTATCGTGTCAGATGCTGTAGAGTAACGTAAAATTGCCAAGAACTGGATCTGAAAAAGCATAGGAATCTAAAACTTAGCCCTACAGTACTTATCTTGGAAGTTCCCACATTTCCAAAGGGCTACACCCAAGAAAGAGTTGTCTGGCCTCCCTGCATGTTGCATGGAGAATAGGACCCCAAACCAGCAGCATGCAGCTGCCAAGACCTAGGCAATAAAAAACCCTGCCAACTACTGGTGTAGGACTTCGATTTAGTGCCTCAGGGCAGAGGGAAGACACCTTTACCCATGTCAATGAATCTCCTGAAAGCAGGTAGCCTCTCCTCTTAAAAACTGAACAAAGCTCACCTTTTTCTTTCTGAAACCTGGCTCTGGGCTGAGAAATGTGTGTGAAGGAGACTTTTCCCATCCATACATCATTTGTAGTGGGCAATACGGTCATCTAGGATTTTTGTGAGACCCAGAATCAGTTTCTTCCTCTTATCTTTTAAACATTGGATACTTCTGGAAACCATCGTAGGAGCAAGATATCTGAACTTCACTTTACTGGTTTCAGTTGCTGTGTTTGTCTGCTATTTTAACTTCTTTTCTATATAAAAAGAGAAATCGTGAGTTGGTCATTTTTCTGTATGTCCAGGATCTGGATGGACTGGAGGTGATCGGTAAAGGGCAGCCTTTCACATCTGTCTCAACAGAGCCTCTTCCCCATTCCACCACTTCCGAAGAGTCAGAGACCCTGTAAGTTTTACTTCATGTCAGAAATAAAGAATTTTGGGTATGTACATCAGTTTCTTAGGGTATCCTTAACCATACTTATCCAGAATATTGAGGAGTCTCCGCTGAGACACAATAAAAGGCTTATTCAGATATTAAAGTCACCAGATTTAGGAATCAAGCAGTTCCCTTGTGCCCTGGGGCCTCATGTCTAAGCAGCAAAAATCAGAGAAAAGCGGTTTTTTGAGGCCCTTCCTCCAGCCTTCCCTCTGTGTGGCTGTAGAGCTTCCATTAGGCAGGGTGTGGATTCTGCTCTGAATGACCTCCATCTGGTTGTCTTTTTCCAGCCTTCCACTTCCATCATCAGTTTGCCTTTTTTCCCTGTCCTGTCCATCTGTAACAGGCACAACCTGAGGGCCATTTCTCTTTATTCAGTGACGTACCCTCAGCCTTCCTTAGGCAGGTATCATTTCTTTAATATTCTGGCTGTCCTGCCCTCCTTGCTGGGGACAAGTAGCTAGCTGGCCTTTACCACATCTGCAGGGCTCTGTCCCTAAGGAGATGACTATGTGGGAAAGCGTTAGTTGGGATTATTTCTTATAGAGTCTTGTAAATCACCCCTGGTTCTCCCCTCTCTGAATTTCACTCCACGAAAACGCTGGCTTTTGTTTTCTTTCACAGTGACTCCTTAGGGGCCTACCCTGATGTGGTTCCAGAAGCAGTACTGGGTCCATCTTTAGATTTCTGTGGCCAGCCTGCTCGTTGGATCAACTGCACCACTTCTTGCAGGGTAATTGTGCACTTTTTATTGTTTAGTCAAGCTAAGCCTGCTTGAGTTCCCAAGTCCCAGCTGTACAAGGAGTGTCACTCTCAGGCCGGAGAATGGGGGATTTATTCCGAGCACAATAGGGGATCGCTACATTTGCTCTGGAGAGATCTAGAAACAGAAGGGGTTGCTCTCTCGGTGGTGAGGCTCAGATTCCCAGGCTCTCTCTGTATAATGGCTGCTTCATTGGACCTGCCTTACAAGTTCTCCTAGCATGGCTCAACCCCTTATTTGTGATGTGACTTCAGGCAAGATAAATCCTGCCAGAGAGTAGAAATTGTTATCTTTGTCTTTTTCCTCTTCTTGTAGGATGAAATTGGCATTGCTGCCCGGCTCACCTTTGAGACTTTGGCCGGTGAGATAGCTGAAAGCTCCCTGACAGTGAGCAATAATGGCACAACTGCTGTCTGGTATAACTGGATGAGGCTTCCCCATCAGATTCCCTCCAGAGAAACCAGGGGGAAGAGGATGCCGTGGTTTTACTTTGATACCAGACCAGGTATGAGAGCTGCTGATCTGAGACCTTTGTACATAGGCCAGAGAGCACGTATCCAGGAGTTATCTGAGATCCAGAGTCTGACTAAGGGCAGAGCAAGCCTGCTGGGTCATTCTTCTTAGGAAGCCGCCCTGGCGTCAGAGCTGACTCACACCAAAAGAGGTGTGTGAGGCAGATCGCTTTCATGGGACTTAAAGGAAACGAGGTTGCTCCTATTCTGAATGTAAATGGGTGGAATATTGAGAAGTGAATAATTTTTTGATGGCAAACCAGGCATAATAGGCCAGAGAGACTACTGAGCTTGCTGTAAAAGGAGTGTGCAGTGGAAATAACACCAGTTCAGTAACATGGTGACTTGGAGTAAATCTGGAGGAAGAAAAATAGCTGGATGAAGTGTGATAACCAGCTAAGCTATGGGGAAAGAGTCTTGTACAGAGATAAGGACACTTGGAGTAGGGTTGGAAAAGTGTCAAGTTAACCAGGTGGCTTCTTGCAGACCGGTGCATTTTCTCTTTTATTTCAGGTGTAATTTTGCCTAGAGAAACCAGGAAGTTTTTATTTCTTTTCAAGTCAGAGAGAGCAGGCATTTTCAGCGAGTCCTGGGAGTTTAGGACACGTCCTCTGTTACTAGGAGGAGCTCTGCTGCAGGTGACCCTCTGGGGAATTGCTGTGTATGAGGATAAATTGGCTGACCTCAGAGAGAAACTGGAGGTAACCGGGCATGTAACTGGGTAACTGTGAGCTTTGAACTTAATATGCAAATAGAGGGTAAGGGTGGGAGTGGATGACATGGTATTTTTATTGCTATGCAATTAGAGCTGAGAGCGAGATGATTATTTACAGAACATCTGTACATACTTGAGCAGGTTTGCTAAATAAAATGAAAGAACTCTGCAGTCTATTGTAATGCAATTAATAAAGACATGATTGTGTCTCCTAAATGGTTCACGTTGGTCCTTTAAAGAATGAATTTTCTGTTGGTAATGAATTTCATTAGTTGCTTAGTGGAGATGGGATTGTGTCGTACACTATGATAGCAGTTAAGGTATAAATTGAAAATTAAACTAGGCTTTGAAAAGCATAGTATGGGGGGGATTTGTGGGGTTTGTTTGAAAAGCTGTTTAAGTATTGCTCTGCTTTGCAGGGTTTGCAGCTATTTTTGCCCTTGAAACCCTATATAACGTGTACATGTGGTTACTGGCGTGGGTGTGAATTTGTTTGTTTTTCTGTCTGTGGAATGGGGACTCACACATGTTGTTCTTGTTGTGGTGCCTCAGAGTGATCTGGCTGCTCGAGAGGGTGCTGCGATAGTAGCAGAGAGTCTGAAGGAATGTCGTGTCCGAATTCGGACCCCAGAGCGCACCCCATCTCCTGTGGATGCCTATGTCACAGAGGAAGAGTTGTTCCACAGGAAGAATCCTGAGGTGACGTTTGCTATTTGATGGGCTACGCAACTGAAAGAGCAGGGAGGGAAGACCCATGGGGCTGGCGCGTCCCTGGGTTTCTGGAGGCTGGCACAGTTCACCATTGTGGCTTTAACAATTTGATTTGTAGAGGAAAGGCATAGCTCATTTCACTATTTACCTTTTTTCCCCATTATCACAGTTGCATTATCAGCATCAAGTGGTAAAGCAGCTGCATGAGCTGTGGAGACAGCACATGACTGTTCCTGCAGCCTTTGAGGAGAAGGTGCCCTCGGGCCAGAAGAGCGCTGCAGAGGCCGCGCAGTACCCCGAGAGTGCCTCAGAGGCTCTTCCCTCTCAGAGCAGCACCACAGAGCTCCCAGCTTGGAAGAAGACACTCGGGGAGGCTCAGAGTCAAATGACAAACGTGGAGGAGGAAGAACCAGGCTCCTCGGGGTGGAACCTCTCCTTGGACGACTTTAAGCAGGTGGTCACCCCTGTTCCCTCTAGTTCTATGACAAGCTGATGGTGTTTTCATTTTCCCTACAAATGGCCTGGCCTACCCCAGCGTGGGCCCACCCAAAGGTCTGCTTCCCATGTGCTGTGAGTTAGTGATGGTTTATGATGTGTGTGCAGAAAAGCACTTCAGCTCTGCTGACCACGCCCTCAGTGCTCTTGTAAAGAGATTCCCAAGAGAGACTTTGAGGGCTGTTGTGTGAAGAAGAAAAGAGAACCACACAATGTAATAGATATTTTAAGCTCTTCCCCTGTTAGCTTTCTGTCATCCCAGGATGGAATGCAGGGGGCAAGCTAATCTTACAGCCTCCTGTGACCTCCCCAAGGGCTCCTCTCCTCAGAGGGTCCTTCCTGTTCATCAGAGCTTTAAGGGGACACCCCTGGCAGGCTGTGGATAAAGTGCAGGCCTCCCTAGATTAAAGCAAGAGTGGTTTGGGTTCTGTCAGCACAGTTTTTCTGTAGTGCTCTCTTGGAAACCTCTCCTCCTTTTATAACTAATCTTTACTTCGAGGTCTTCTAGCTTGCTAGAGTCCCTGTTCTCCAGCACACCGGTGAAGTTGCAAAGGGGCTTATTGTGAACCTAACTGGGGGGCCTGGGATTGCTCCCCAGATCTTGGGGCGTGTGTGCACCTTGGCCAAATCCCAGCCATACAGGAGGCCACGCCTGGGTGTGTAAGTGCCCAGTGCTGCCTGGTTTCGGACTGGTGTCTGAAGAGAGCCATGGTGTGCTCTGTTGAGCTCAGCGTCCAGATAATTGGGAATGAAGTCTGAGACACGCTCCATGAACTCTGTTTTCTCTCACATCAGGCTATAAAGTCGATCCCCGATGAGGAGCAGCGGGAAGAAGCACTGACCCAGCTCAATAAGGCAGCACTGGAGCTGTGTGTTGAACGGAGGCCAACTCAGACAGACCTTTTGTATCAAATCTGGTGTGTTACCTTTGCAAGATAAAGCTTGTAAATGCATCATGTGATCAACAGCCTTAGCAAGCTCTGTTGCAAGCGTTGTGATTCAGAGTGCAGATAATTACGAGGTCTAGAAGTCTTCTTTACTCTCTGGTTTTTTTTATAGGTTAATTGTAGTAGCTGTCTAGGACTGAAATGCCTTTTTTTTTTTTTTCCCTGGTGTTAAGTTTAGAATTTTAAATTCATGTAATTTTGGGAAGTATACAAGATTATTTCTGGCAAGATTAGTCTATATTTATGAAACCTTTGGGTAATTTTCTGTACCCTTTTACTCAGATAACTGTATCTTCCCTCATGCAGTCTCTCTGTTCTTTGCTCAGGCTTTCAGACTGTAAACATACCAACAGCTTCTAGTTGCTTCTAAATCAGCAGGATGCAGGTTCTTGGTAAATGCAGAGATGAAGTTGATGCTGATTTACCAACACGTGTCATGTTGAAGAGCAGGAGATGTAGTTTCACAGTAATATTTATGGGTCTGTATGAGCCCAATGATTTGCAAACTGTTGAGACCTCAGAGAATTCTAACATAAGGAAAATAATTTAGCTTCCCTCTGCACTGTTTTTTAGATGGTGGGTGCTATTTTATTGGTTTAGTTGGAGAGAGCAGCTCTCAGCTGTAAGGTGCCTTTGCTCCTGGCACAGGGTAAAACAAGATGCCAGTTGCTGTGCTGTCTCCCTTCTAACTCTGATACTTTCCTCAGCCTCCAGCTGTGGCGTGAAACAATTGATGGTATGGTGAGTCGCTCTCTGAAGCTGAGATCCCTGCTTGGCTTGCCTGAGAACACCACCTATGTAGATGTTGTTCCAGAGGAAACAGGTAAATGGTAGTTTTAGCACAGCAACCAGTTTCTGTGGACTGTTGGAAATCCAGAAGACATGCTGAATTTCAATGGAACTGGCAATTTCAGCAGTTCCCCCTCAAAGTTTCTATAAGAAAATGCATCAGAAAAAATGGAAGATTTTGTGAAACTAATTGTGATTTGTGGTTCGGTGTCATTAAAAAACCACCACACAAATAAGCCTTTTAATTTAGGTAGATGTAGCCCTGATTTTCACACAGACTAACCCAGAAAACCCTATCTCACTATCAGCTGTCTTACAGGCTTGTACTGATACACGTCTGAGACCTGTTCATTCCTTATTTAAACAAAGTACTCTTCAAAGTATTGTTTTTCAGTGCAGTACAGCTCAGATTAATAAAAAAAGGAACACACATTGCAAAAGTAATACAGTTCCAGTGCGTGAGTGCAGCAGGCTTGTCTTTCTGCATGTGAAAATGTTGCTTTTGGGTGATTGAAATTCTTTCTTTTGTAGCGGAAGTAAAGCAACTTATAAAAGGTGAAAAGGAAGACAGAATAACCACTAGGAAAGAAGAGAGAAAGTCATATGGTAGTGAGGATAAAGGAGGCAAAAAAAGAACAACAAAGACAGCAGGGACAGAGAAAGAGGTATGTGTTGGGATGCCTGTTGAAACCTAAATGCTGGGGACAGTGTGATCCATTCTGAGATGGTGTATGCTGAGTTTGAGCTGATTTCCAACCCAGTGAAAGAGGTGCTGTTTCTGGGAGGCGCATCTTGCAACAATCTCAAAGGGTTCTGACCTGTGACACTTTTCTTTGGTCTGTCCCTGAATAGCAATATCCAAGCAGCAGCAAGTTAAAAGATGAGAAAAAGCTGAAATCTTCCACTTCATCACGGGAGATGAAAGAGGGAGCACAGCCCATGGAAGCTGTAACTACAGATGGAGTAGAACCTCCTCAGAAGGAGATGGACCCTGTTTTGTTTAGGACATACCAGGAAAAGCTTTATGTTGAAGTGAGTCTCACCAAAACTTATCTCTTCCTTTTTTGTTTTTGTTGTAAGGTTACACTGAAGCTTAGGTGGAGAGGTAAGCGTTTTGTTAAACTCAGAAAACTGACATATGTCTGTAATTCTGTAGCAAGGTAAGTGTGAAATATGTAAGGTGTCCTTTGTTCCAGCCTGGAATCTGTTAACATAAATCCAGCCATCACATGCGGGATTTCTATCTGGGATGTCTTTAACATGCTTGTGGACTCTTGAGGGATCAGCAGAATTAATTGTATCTCGGATAATATTAAACACACTTCATAGCCAGGAAAGTTATTACTGGAGCTAAGTGCTGTTAGCAGGCAGCCACTTCTGTGTGGCTGTGTGTGTGCCCATACGTTAATGTGCATGAGAAGCCATCTGCCTGTCAGTCTCGTCGTCAGGATTTCTTCACGTGTTTTCACTGCAACTACCTTCTGTTAATTTCTGTTGCAGGTTTATGGGCTGCTGGATTCAATGGTGAGCAAAATGCTTTCTTTATTTGAGGAACTAGAGAAAAAAGATGCTCTAAAGTGGGAGAGCAAAGCCCGTTGTAACTGGAAATAGACTCACTTTTAAAAAATAAATAAATAACCATATCTACACAGATCAAGTGGAGGTTTTTCTTTCTGAAGTGATGCACTGATTACAAATACTGGGCTGCCTCTTTTCTGACATGCTGTGATGCAAGACTATTGCTAGATCATCTGTTACTGCTACAGATGATCGCTTGCCAAGAAGAGACAAGGCAAGAAATATCACAGCCTCAGAAACTGTTAAGAGTAGAAAATACTGGCATTTCTGTTAAGGGAGAAGAATTTAAAAGCACCAGTCAACATGAGGTATGTCTTATTCTTTGATTCTCAATCTTGCTTGACTAGCAGGTGAGTGAGCAGAGTGTCCCTTGTACTCATGAACCCAAGTACCAGGGCAGTAACTTAGAAAAATCCATCCCATTTTTGATCTTCTTGACTGCTTGTCCCATCTCCTCTTGGGACTGGCTGGCAGCTTTTCTGAGGCATTCAGGATCCCAGTGAAAACGCACTATCCCGGGGGGTGTGCACCCTCCCTAGTTTTGCGCACATGAGTTTACTTCTTGTGCTGATCTTACCATCCCTTTCCATCCAGCTCAGTGCACCCAGGCCCCATTCTGAGCCAACTCTTACTTGCTTCCTTCCACGACTAATCACTCTTGAATTAAAATGAGTGAAATTCATGCCATAAATATTGTGAGGATGGTTAGGCCTTGTGTTGGAGCCACCCGTCCTGTCTCTGTCAGCCTGCGTGCGCGTCTGGGCTTATCACCGCTTTCTGTCTGGGCTCCCTTGTGCGTCACAGCTGGAAGGGAGCGTTCTGTGGAGGCAGCCCAGGTCCGAGCGTCGCCCGCTCTTGGCTGGGCTTGGGTGGGAGCAGCTTTCCCAGGCAGAGCCAGCTGGGTGCAGGGTCTCTCTTGACCTGGCATCGAGAGACACCCAACGTGTGTCAGTAAAGTGCCGCTTCCTGCTGGAGCAGCTGGGCAGCATTCCCCAGAGAGGCTTTGGCCCTATAGCGAAATGACATCAGTGTAGATTGTTATTTGAGGTTTGCGATACCTTTGGGGTTCTCGGGCAGCAGATGCTTCTCCGCGCCGAGCGTTGCTGTTACACATTCTGTACGTCGCTGCGCCGTTGCACCAGGCGTGTGCGCCTCAGGCGTGTGCTCTTTTACATTGGCAGCCACGCTGACACGCGTCTTGGAGCTGCACGTAGTGCAAAATAACTGTTCCTTCTGCAGAATTGTTTTCTTTTGCTTTCTCATTTTAACTCGTGTGCTGTCTCTGGGGAGAGGATATATTTTTCCCCTTGGCTCCTGGCAGCACCATGGCAAAGCACAGCTTATTTTCTTTGCCTGCCAGGTGAGGCCCCTCCTGTTTCAAGATGCTTTCTCTTGGTGGGGTGCGGGGAGGCACTTTGGCTTCTGTGGAAGCCAGGAGCCTCTTCTGGCTTAGCGGGCACGAACCCACAAAGGGAATGTCTCTGCTCAGCATTCCTGTAGTGAGAATTTCAGCAACATTTTGAGAATTAGAAGGAAAAAGGCCTGAAGTTGGGGTGTGTCTCACAGGCTCTGACAATAGCTCCTGCCTCCCTGGAGATGATTATCAGCCTGTGAATATGCCCAACTCAAACAGCTCGAACCATCTGTTTCTAGACAAGAGGGAGTCTGCACATTATAGAGGCAACGTGATTGTCTCAAAGGCTGGAATGCTTTTACTTGGTAGCTTTACCTTACAAGATGGCAAAGGCCATTCATAAGGTCCATGCCTCCAGTCCAGCCTATAGAAACCAGGCTCCGTGTATACCTCTACTCACAGGAAAACTTGTTAATATGAAAACAGGTAGATGGGAATTTCAGGTTAGTCACGTACCATGGAAGAATGTCCTATGCTGGTCTCTCTTTCCCTTCCCCAGGAGGAGCCTGGTGGCCCAGGGCAGGCAGGTGGCATAAGAACCACAAAGAACAAACCTGAATGCTGTTGGACAGTCTAATTTTTTGTCATAAATATTGCCAGTGCCTCTTACAGCCTTGGCCAAGAATGTCCTCAAGGGACAAGGTACAAGCAGCGCGCAAGCAGGGATGTGCTGGGCCAACAAGTGCAATACTCTGCTGTCTGGCTGCTGCAGCTTTCTCTGAGCCAGCTGCTTTTTTTTTTTTTTTTTCCTTTTGTATTGATTTGTAGAAGTTACACGACTGGAACTGCAGTGGAATTAGAGCTGGCTTGCACAGAACACCTTGAGAAACACATAGCCCTCATTTCCAGGCCTGGTATGAGATGTGGGCTCTGCCAGAGCAGGCACCCTGGGGGCTGGCCAGCCCTGTGCTCTCAAGGGCAGCTGGGTGCTCCAGGCCCTATAATGCCAAGCCCCAGCAGCCAGACAAGGAGAGTATTCCTCCTCCTCTCCCAAACGTGGGCATTATTTGTATTAGTGTTAATAATTTGTGTTGTGTTTGCTAAATAACCGAGGTGAGTGACCTTCCTGGCCTTGGGAGTTGCATACCAAACCCATCACGTGAGTTGGGGTCTGAAGGCACCATAACTATTAGAGAGGCCGGGAAGGGGGATTCCAGGAAAACGCTGCGAGCAGAAGGTGACAGCGCCTTTCCCGGGGCTTCTTAGTGGCAGAGGGCATCCGGGTGAGGGAAATCAGCCTGAGAGCATTGCTGGGTCCCACTTCCTACGGCGGGGACAAAGCAAAACCCCACGTTTGTACAGCTCCCCTGCGGCTTGTAGGGTGTTGTCCCCACGGAGAGGTTCGCTTTGCTTATGAAAAATCAGTGCCTGAAGAGGGGCAGCTTGGCTGCCTCTGCTGCCTGACACTGGTGAACAGCACTGGGAATAGAGGAAGAGGAAGGCCTGGATCTTAGGCAACCATGAAGGGGTGTCCTCCAGGATGACTTGGAGGATGGTTTGGGTGCTGGAGCTGCTCTTCTCCCAGGCTGCAGCTGGGAGTGGGACTGGATACACGGCCAGAGTCTGCTGGGAAGGCCCGGCTGGCGAGATCTGCAAAGCCCTGGGAAGCGCCTGGCCTCGCCACTGCTGCCTTCTCCCCACTGCCGCCTTCTCCCCACTGCTGCCTTCTCCCCACCACCCAAGGCAGGACCTTCAGGGCTGGGGCCTGATGAACCTCAGCTTTGCGTGGTGGGAGCATCCGCAGGAGGGCACAATCCCCCTCCAGAATGTTTCATCACACAGGAGATGCTTTGCATTATGGAAAATGTCAGTGATATTAAAAAGATTATATATATATCCATAATACTTGAAGGCCTGTCAGTGATTAAAATGGAAGGCAGAGGCCGGGAGAGAGGGGGTGGCATTGAAACAATCGAGAGACATGACTTATTTTGTCATGTCATCTGATGCCTCCCTCTCTCCCCCAGCCAGGCTCTGGGAGCTGTTCAGAGCAGGGGAAGAATCCGCTCCAAATTTAGATCCTGGCAAAAAAAAAAATCATAAAATTAACGAACCCAAATTGCAGCCGTGGCCTCGGGTACCAGAGAGGGAGCAGCATTACTGGGGGTAGGGGGGGGGTGGTGTGAGGAGGGTCGGCATCCCTCGGAGCTGCTTCCGAGCTCGGGGACGTTGATTTTTGTCTAAAAATAATGGGGGGGGGGGGGGAGGAGGGGAAAAAAAAAAAAGCAAAGCAAGCAGCAGCAAGCAGTGCCTGGCTGGCTGCCAGCGAGGGGCAGTGACTGAGCATTTACAGCATCCCCGCCTCCCGCATGCGGCGGGGCAGGGGCTCGGCGCCGCATCCCCCGCGGCCGGTACCGCACCGCGCTGCACCGCACCGGGGGGGGGCGGTCTGAGCGCCTCTGCCGGTGCCCGGGCGGTCGCCGGGGCCGGTGCCCGGGCGGCCCCGAAGGGGTTAAGCCGGGACCTGCCTCCGGGACCTGCCCAGCCAGCCCGGCAACTCGGCGGCGCGCAGCAGGCAGCGGGCGGGCTGCGGCCGCCTCCTGCCCGCTCCCCCCGGCACCGGCACCGCGCAGGTAAGCGGGGCTGCGCGCCCCTCGGCAGCCGGGCTGCTGGGGGGGGAGGAGGAGGAGGAGGAGGAGGAAGAGGAAGAGGAAGAAGGGGGGGTGGGGAGGAGGAAGGTTCTGGACGCCGGAGCATCGCGGGCTGCGGCAGGCCGGGGGATGCGGGGCCCCGGCGGGCAGCTCGGTAGCGCGGCGCCTCCCGGGCCGGGCTCGGGGCACCGGGACCCCGCGGCGGGGGTGGGGGCGGCCCCGGGCGGGCTGCGGGAACCGGCGGCGCGGCCGAGGGCTCTGCCGGGAGCCTTTCCCTGCCGCTCCCTCCATGTCGGACGCTGCTCCTGCCAGCCCTGCACCTGATTAGGGATGGAGCGAGGCTTTAATCCCCCTCCCTCGGCCCCCCCTCCTCTCGTCTGGCCCCTCTGCCCTCTCCTCCTTCCCCCCATCCCCTCCTGCTCCCCCTCCATGTTATTCCTGCTCCCCCCCTCCCCGCTTCGCCTCCGCAGTCCCCTGCGCCGGGCCGCGGGGCGATGGGGACCTGTCCCCGCACCCGTGTGTCCTTCTCCCACCTGGCAGCCTCTAGCTCAAGGTCACTGCAGTAATTCCATATGAGCTGCCGGGTGCTGCCGCCTTATCTCCCGCACAGCTTCTGTTTCACTCCCTTTATATTCCGGAGGGGGGGGGGGGGGGGGATAACGTGTTTGATAAACCCCACTGCCTTTAACACCGCTGGCAGAGCTCCCGCCGGGGCCACGCTCCTCTCACCCCTGCCCCAGCCCCTGCTCCCATCTCTTCCCACGCAGACTTCCCTGGCCAGCTTGTGGCAGGCGAAGTCCAGCTGGGATCGGGGCTCCGGCCGGGACGAGCGGTGCTGGAGCCTGTCACGCTGGACCTGGGGTTTGTCCTGCCAGGAGACCTGTTGGAGGCAGGAGGGACCATCCTGCCCCGGAGGAGGAGTGCCGGTGTTTGCTGGTGTTTGCCAAGCTGGTGGCACCTTTGGAAAACGTGACTTTATCTCCCACCTGGGTGTTGGTGGAAAGCAGAACACGGAGCCAAGTCCTGGAGGACTTTGCTGCGTCGCTGCCCTTGTCCCGAAGGTGTTTCTGCGCCAGGCGGGCAACGGCGTGGCCGTCCGCACCGCGGGCTCTCCCAACAGGATCCAAAGGCCGCACTGACGGGCTGCATTGCAAAAGGGAATCGATACAGGGAAGCGTCTCGAGAGAAACTTCGGCCGCCTGTGAGCGTGGCGGTGCCAGGCTCCTCTCTGACTCACGGGGGACGTTGCCGGCAGAGCCGTGGGGCGCCCGGCTGCTGGCCCGCGGGAGCAGGAGGTGCTGGACTGGTCGCACGGGTTGTGTGGGAGGGTGGTGGGTGCTGTGCGTGGCTCGTGGGCACGTCGCCATGGCCCTGGCTCAGCTCCGGTGGGAGGGAGCAGTGTCCTGAGCCGGGAGAGGGCTGGACGCGGTGCGACGGCTGCAGTCCAGGGAGGTGCCGGCATCCGAGGTGGGTGGTGGGATGGAGACTGGTAATCGCTGTCCACAGGCACTGCTGTGTGGGGGAGATACTCCTCTGCCTGCAAGCGTTATCTCGGACAGGGAAAAAATTGCCAGTGAGTTTTGTTGCAGCTGCAGTGGGAGCTCTGGGAGCAGACCAGTTCCCCAGCCCTGCAGTGTGGCCCTGCTGAAGGCAAGGCAGCTCCAGGCAGCCTCTGCCTCCTGGCTTTGCTCGGTCCTCTGACAAAATGAGGATAAATGGTGTCTTCCCACCATGCAGGGAGAAGGTGAGGATTAAGACTAGCACAGAGTAGGGGGTAAAGTTGTGATGGGCTCATGTGAACACGGGTCCAGCCTGACCCACGTCCTTTTGCACCCACGTCGGGTGCAGCACATCCCAAGGACGGGCACTGCTCGCCGGGCCTGTGCCAGGGCAGCTCTGGCCATGCCAGCCCCTGTCACCCCAGCCCTGGGCACAGAGAAGGCTCAGGCAGCTCGGGGTTTTTGGGAGAGGGGGGTTGCATTATCCATCCTGCTTGCTGACCTGGCGCAGGAGGTTAGCACCCCAAATTTGCCACCCCACAGCAATGTATGCTTCTGTCCCTGCAGCCTCTTGCAGAAGCAAAATTATCAAGTTTTCTGGGAAAATCTACCCAAGCGGCTGCTAGTGCTGGTAAGTCGTGGCGGGCTCTGCCTCACGGCGGGGTTTTGGTTTGGTGTGATGCATCCTCAGTGGCACTGAGAGCCCTGGGGAGATGACCAGGGTGAGCAGGGCTGCCTGCAGCCACAGATAGCACATCTGGGGGTACAGGGAAGCCCCTGCCTGCTGCAAGGGCTGGAGGGGCCTGAAACCAGCTTTGCTGGGACAGTGGGGCCGAGGCAGCCAGGATCTGGAGGAGGGAGCTGCCATTTTCAGGTGGTTACTTTTAGAAGCAGAAGTGCAGGGTAAAATCTCCTCCAAATGTTGCTGAATCCGGAGCCAAATCTCTTGGCAGCTCTGCAGTGCTCGATATCGGCTTGCTATGAGACTTTTTTCCCCTTGAGCATCCTGCGTGTCTTCGGGTTAGCGAGCGGTGGCAGCCCGGAAGGGTGCACCTGATGCCGTGACAATGGATGCTCCTACCTTGAGAAGTGTCCCAGGTGCCAGACGAGGGCTCTGGGGACAGGTCTTGGTGGCTGGGGCAATGCTGACATCTCTGTGTCCTTGATCCCCACTGCAGGCGCCCGTGAGGCTGCGTCCGTGAGCGCTCATCCCTTCTCCACTGTTCCTGCCCGCCACCGGCGGGTCTCCGGCACCGCACAGCCATGACGACCTCGGCGCTGCGCCGGCAGGTGAAAAACATCGTGCACAACTACTCGGAGGCAGAGATCAAGGTGCGGGAGGCCACCTCCAATGATCCCTGGGGACCCCCCAGCTCCCTGATGTCAGAGATAGCCGACCTCACCTTCAACACGGTGGCCTTCGCCGAGGTCATGGGCATGATCTGGCGGCGGCTGAACGACAGCGGCAAGAACTGGCGTCACGTCTACAAAGCCCTCACCCTCCTGGACTACCTCATCAAAACCGGCTCCGAGAAGGTGACCCACCAGTGCCGGGAGAACCTCTACACCATCCAGACGCTGAAGGACTTCCAGTATGTGGACCGTGACGGCAAGGACCAGGGTATCAACATCCGGGAGAAGGTGAAGCAGGTGATGGCGCTGCTGAAGGACGAGGAGCGGCTGAAGCAGGAGCGGGCGCACGCGCTGCAGACCAAGGAGCGCATGGCCCTCGAGGGCATGGGCAGCGGGAGCCACCAGGTCGCCTATGGCCACCGTGCATCGCCCTACGGTGACGACTACGGCCGGACGCGGGGCTCACCCTCCTCCTTTAACTGTGAGTGTTGCTGGCGGCTTGCTCGGGCTCGTTGCAGGGTGGAGGCGGGTGTTGCATTTGGTTTGTGCCTGCCTGGTGCCCGTCGCTCCCCTCCGCCATTTGGGGGGTGGTGATGAAGCCCATATCTGTCCTCCACCACGGGCAGAGGTTTGGCTGGGCTGGTGGTGGACCCCAACAGTGGTGGCAGCTGGTGATGCCTCGAGCTGTAAACCCACAGCTTGTTCGTGGTGGGGAGATCTAACGTGGGGCTATGTCCCCTCGGGAAGCCACGCTGTGGATGGGGGCCTGGAGGAGGCTGCTGATGTGCTTGCCTAAACACTCCAGTCCTGATGCCACTTCTTCCTCTTTTTCTCTTTTATCTCCTAGCATCATCCTCGTCCCCACGATTTGCCTCCGACCTGGAGCAAGCGAGGCCGCAGACGACGGGCGAGGAGGAGCTGCAGCTGCAGCTTGCACTGGCCATGAGTCGGGAGGAGGCAGAGAAGGTAGGGTGGCTCTGCCCGCCCTGGGACACACAAGGCCAGGCATCTCCCTGCACCCTGCCTTGTCTGTGGGCATGGTGGGTCATTTCCCTGGGAGGAGGGAGGATTTGGGGGGCTGCCCAAGGCTGGTGCATGCACCTGCAACTGCACCAGGCTGCTCACACTGTGCCTGCCATCCAAAATAGCCAGCAGGCAGATCCCTGCCTGCATCCCTGCTCCCCATCCTCGTACAGGCAGGGACAGCACCAGGCTGAGACCTGTCCAGCCTCCCAGACCCCAGGGTGAACCTGTGAGGGTTTTCTGGATTCACCATGGCCCCCCCAAACCTGGTTACCCTCTTCTGCCGAGGGCTTCTGGTCTAAGCTCCCCTGTTTCTCTTGCCTTCCCATGGAGGTTTTAGGAGGTGATGCCTTGTCCAACGATGTGGTTTGGCGGGGATGGGGGGTCAGCAGCGTCCCCAGGGCTGTGCACCAGCGTGGGGGCTTGGTGGGGCCAGGTGCTCCCTCCCACTGCCTGGTCCTGTCAAACTGGGCTAGAAGGAGCACTGGAAAACAGCACCAGGAGGAGCCGAGGAGGGAGACAGGCAGCAAGCAAGCTGCTGTCCCCAACCGTGAAACCTCCCCCAGGCTGTCCCCTCTCCTATCTGCTGGCCACGGCCCCTTTTCCACCGGGGATGGGGGATGGCTTATTTGTGCACCGCTGAGATTGCCGCCGGCTGGCACGGCCCCTGCGGAGCATGCGGGTATGGCCGGGCACACAAAGTGAGAGGGACATGGTGACCGAGGGACTGTGTGCCCGGGCTGGGGGGTGTCCCCCCGGGGCTGGCAGCGAGCGCCGTGAGCTCGGTCCTGCTGGGGCAGTGGACGTGCTTTGGAGATGGCGCTTGCTGCTGCCCATCTTCCCTGCCCGATGGAGGCTCTTTTGGAGATGGAGCAGAGCCTATATCCCTATTTTTGTCTTGGAATTGGAGTATTTATAGCTTCCACATGCTGCCGCGATGAGCACTGCAGGAACATGCTCGTGAAAGCGTTGCCTGTTGGAGTCCATCTGGACTGTGCACACGTGTGCACACTCGCACACACTTGTACAGGCGTGGACACATGCACAACCCCACCAGGGTCCCCATTCCCAGTCCCAGCCAGTCCCATGCTGCCAGACAAGTGTCACAGGGCGGTGATCATGGCTGACATGGTGGTATGGGGACAGCTTCTCCCCAAAATCTGCCTCAGGTCTGGGCGCTTTTCCTGCAGCAGAGCAGGGCTGGGCAGGATTCCCGAACCAAGGCCAGTTGGCATCGCAAACCCTCCTCCCCAGCAGGCTGCCGGGGTGAGGTGATGCCTAATTGATCCCCTCTCCTCTGCTGATGGCATCGGAGTCCCCAAAAACCTTCCAGGGGAGATGCTCGCTGCCTAATTTAGGGTCATCCCAGCCTAGGTGCAGAGGCAGGTGATGGGGTAGGGGAAGGAGCTGGGGCAGTGGCCGCAGGGCAGCCTGCGCGTGAGCTGGTTTGAGAGCGTAGGGGCACTGGGCTGGGGGTCCGCAGGCAAAGCCGTCTGGATGGGCACAGAGATGCTGTGCAGGCAGGCGAGGGGCCGCAGGAGAGGTGGTGGCAAGGACAGGGACCTCTGAGCAGTCCTGTGAGCTGAGGGCAAGCTGAAATGTCACCCGATTTCCTCTGTTGGCAGAAGCCACTTCCTCCAATTTCCAGTACAGATGAAGAAAGGCAATTGCAGCTAGCGCTCGCGCTGAGCAAAGAGGAGCACGAGAAGGTACCTGTGTCCCGCAGCCCCGGGCGCTCCGCTCTCCTTGCACTTGGGCTTTTCTCTGGGGCGCTGGAGCCCGAAACGCCGCCTCGCTCCAGTGCCTGCTTTGCTTTCACTGCTCTGGGCTCTCTGCTGAGCGCTCTCCCGGGGGGCTCGGCCCCAGAGGAGCCATCTGCTCGGATGCTGGGACTTTTCGGTGATGCGGTGGCAGCTCCTGTGCTGGGTCTGTCTCCTGGTGAAGGTGCTGGCTGCAGGGCTGCTGAGCTCATGGGCCCCGTCCCTTGTCCCCGCAGGAGGTGAGGGCTTGGCAAGGGGAGAACTCTCTGCTGCAGAGAGCCGTGGAGGAGACTGCCCAGGGCAGGGAGGAAGAGGAGGAAGAAGATAAGATGAAGAAAAGCCAGGTACAGCACTGGGGGCCTGGATGGCCACACAGCCAGCCTTGGGCTCTGAGGCAATCCCACAGGTCTGCCCTGGGCTTCCCTCACCTCTCTATTCCCTTTCTGTTTGCAGTCCTCTATCCTGGAGCTGGCAGATATATTCGGGCCGGCGCCAGCCCCCTCCAGCCACACGTCTGCTGACCCGTGGGATATGCCAGGTGGGGGCAACTCTCCAGTTGCCAAAGCTTGGGACAGTGGCAGAAACCTCTCCCTCACCTCTGTCCCCCTCCCTAATCCCCAGGAGTTCAACAGTAAGGACCTCTTGCTTCTCCTCCCTCTGCCTGGTCCATTGCATGCCTGGGTGGTGCTGCTGGAAGCTGTGGTCCCCTGGGCACATCCCCGCCTCTCAGCATCCCTCTGTGCCCTGCCCCGTTTCCCTCTTCCACAGCTTCCCTTCTTCTTTCAGATATGAAACCCAAAGCGGAGCCGGCAGCCTCTGCCTGGGCCGGTGCAGCTGACCCCTGGGTGCCGGTCCCATCCGCTGGCGAGGAGCCCCTCTCCCAGGCGAGCGCCTCGTCCCAGCAAACCTCCGCCGGGCCCTGGGATTTCCCCCCCAGCACCACTGCAGCCTCCGACCCGTGGGGGAAGGCACCCTTGTCTTCTGGCTTCCCTCCTGCGGACCCCTGGGTGACGGCGTCCCCCCCCGCCCAGGTCTCTGGTTCTACGCCAGCTGCTGACCCTTGGGCCGCGGTGGCCGAGCAACCTCCTAACCCTGGTAAGAGGCTCGATGGGTGTTTTGGCTTTGCTGCGGACCGTGGGCAACACTGGCCATCGCTGCCCTCCTGTGAGTGGGGTCCTGGGGTGCTCCCCTCCGCCTCCTGCAGTCAGCTCTGCAAAACCCCCCTCCCTGCTCTCCTGCCCCAGAGCGGGACCTCTGCTCGCCCCTCAGCATCCTGAAGACTTCAAGGAACTTTTAGGCTTTATTTCTGCACAGAATAGGCTGCTTTAATTAACACGGCACAGTTAACGGAGCCCTCCCGCGGGAGCAGATAGCAGCCGCCGCACCGCTCCAGCAGCGGGGTGACAGTGTGTGTCCCCCCAGTGATACCTGTTTGTTTGCTCGCCCCAGACCAGCCCGACGTGCCCTGCTGGGACGGGACGGTTGCTGCTCGCAGGTGCCACGTTGCAGCTGGGGAAGCGGTTGGAGGAGCAGCCTGTGTTTCAGAGCTCAGCGTCACTCTCGGTTCCTCCTCGGTGCTTCCTCCAACCCCACGGAGGTCCCATCTGCATTGCCGTCAGATCTGGTTCCTGGGCAGGAGAGCAGAGTCCAGCCTGGGGGCCAGTGCTGGTTGTTAAAGCATTCCTGCAGACCTGTCCCCTCCGTCTGTCCCCACTGGGGCTGGGAACGGGACCTGCCTGCTGGGGGGGGTGGCTGCGTGCAGTGTTGGGGCTGCCTTGGTCTGCAATGACGCACAATAGTCTGGCTCATCTTAGCCCCCTCCCCGGGCCAAGGCACATTCCCAACCCCCAGCCCCGCGCCCCACCACCGCACGCCCTCTTCTCTGTCTCCTTGCAGGCAGCTGCCCCTGCCTCTCTCCTGCCTGTACATCTCCTGCCTCTCACCTCCCTGCTTGCTCCCCTCCTTGAGTCTCACCTCTTCCCCCCAGCTGCAGGGGGGGACGCTTTCGACCCATTTGCAAAGCCGCCCGAGCCAGCTGAGCCGCCGGAGCAGGAGCCCTCGCAGCCGCCCTCCTCGGCCAAGTCCAACAGCCCCGTCGGTAAGAGCCGGGGGAGCGGGCAGGGGCCGATTTGGGCAGGTGGGGACGGTGACCTGTCCCTGCCCGTTGCAGGGAGGCAGCTCCAGGGCTGACCAGGCTCCGCGTGGCTCCTTGTTGGCGTGGCCAAAGCTTGATCTCACCTGCAACCATGTGTGCCGTGGGCTTGGGCTGTCCCGTAGCTGAGGGGGCAGCTCTGGTCCCTGCGGGCACCCACGTCCCCAACCCCAGGGGGAGCTTGGGCACGCCGCAGCCTCAGCCCCGCCACATCGAGCTGTGACCCGGGGAGAGCTGTGCCATTAGCCGCCCTGTGTGGTGACAGGGGGATGCTGTCACCCTCGGTGTCTCCTGGCTGGCTCACACCGCTTGTCTCCCCCTCCCCACCCCAGAGCTGGACCCCTTCGGAGACCTGTTCCCCAGCACCAGACAGGATGGGGCGAAGAGCTTTGACCTCGCCAACCTGGCCGACTCCCTGCCTGAATCTGGCAAGGAACGGAAGGACTGTAAAACCCCCGAGGCCTTCCTCGGCCCCGCCGCCTCCTCCCTGGTCAACCTGGACTCCCTGGTCGCGCCTGCACCGGCCTCCAAGACGCGCAACCCCTTTCTCTCGGGTAGGTGCCGGTGCCGCGGTGCACTGGGCTGCCTGGGCTGGGCACGGGGGTGTTTGGGGGAGGAGGAGGAGCAGGAGGGCTGGGGAGGGCACGGCTGCCCTGACGTGTCCCATCCTCTCCTTGCTAGGCCTGAGCACGCCGTCCCCCACCAACCCCTTCAGCCTCGCTGAGCAGCCCAAGCCGACGCTCAACCAGATGCGGACCAGCTCGCCGGTGCCCGGCCTGCCCGCCGGCCTCCCCGCCAACTCCATGACCTACAGCGCGTCCCTGCCGCTGCCCCTCAGCAGCGTCCCCGCCGCCGCCGCCGCCCTCCCTGCCTCGGCCAGTGCCTTCCCCCAGGCCGGCGCCTTCCCCGAACTCCCCAGCAACTTGCCGCAGCCTTTACTGCCGCTGAGCGGACCCCCGGCCCCGCCGTCCGCTCCGGGGGGGCTCAACCCCTTCCTCTGAATCCTCTGGACCTGTAGACTCTCGCCCCTTCCCCGGCTGTTACAAATCCCCCCCCGACCTCTCCTCCCGCCAAGACCTTTGGGGGCCAGCGGTTCGCTAGCCGCAAGGGAGGGTCCCCCCACGCCAGCCCCTGCCCGCACCCGCTGGCTGGGGGCGCAGCCAGCATGAGCCCCCGCGCTTGACAGGCCCGAGGGGACCCCCCCTCCCCTTCGAGGGCCAGAGCCGCTGCCGAGGGCGGCGGAGGGGCCGTGGCGGGGCCCGTCCTCAGGGCTTCTTGGTTTGGGGGGTGCGGTGCAGCGGGCAGGGCTGGCGCATGGGGGGGGCTCGCTGCTGGATGGGGCCCCCCGGGGTACGGAGCTTTGCCCCGGCGCCTGCGGGGAGCTGGGGGGAGCTGGGGAGGGCTGGGGTTCCCCCCTTTGCCCCCCGCGCCGTCCCTCCGTGCTCCCTCCCGGGGCAGGCGCTGCCCGGGCTGTGGCTCCCCGCTCCCGCCCGCCCCTCGCCCCGCTCCCGCTCGCTGCCCCCCTCCGCCCCCCCGGAGCCCCCGGCAGGAGCTTCGGGCCGGGCCCCCGCGGGGGGAGCCGCCTCCTCGGCCGCTCGCGGGGGGGTGGGGGGAGGATCGGGGGGGCGCCAGTGCTTCGGCGCTGCTGGAGAGCGGCGGCTCGGGGCTGCCTGTGAGACAATAAAATGCTCTGACGGACGCGGTGTGCGGCTCCGCGGGGCGGGCGGTACCGGGGATGGCGAGGGCGGGCTGGGCTGCGGCGGTGCCGCCCCCGGGGCCTCGGGCCGGTCACGGGGAGCGGCGGCAGCTCCGCCCCCCCCCCCCCCCTTCCGCCGCCATGTTGGCGGCGCCGCTGCGCCGGGCCCGCAGGTACCGGGGGGGGGGGGGCGGGGGCGGGCACCGGCTGCGGCCCTGTGGGGCGGTGGGCAGCGGCGACACCGGCAGCCCTTCTGCCTCCTCCTGCACCCCCTTGAACCCTCCCTGCACCCGCCCATGTGCCCGCTTCCTCCCTGCACCCCCGACACCCCCCTAAATCCTCCTGCATCCCTGCAACGCGCTGTACCCCTCCTGCATCTCCCCTAAACCCCCCCGCAGCCTCCTGAATCCCTCCAAAATCCTTTCTGCGCCCTTACACCCCTCCTGTATACCCCTCCATCCCCCCTGCATTCCCCTGCATCCTCCCTGCATTCCTATACTTCCTGCATGACTTTACAGACTCCCTACACCCCCTCCTGCACCGCTCTCGCACCCTCTCCTGCATCCCTGCACCTCCTCCCGCATCCCTGTGCCCCAGCCCTGCATCCCCACACCCCCTCCTGCATCCCCGCACCCCTTCCTGCATCCCTGTGCCCCAGCCCTGCATCCCCACACCCCCTCCTGCATTCCTGCACCCCCTCCTGCATCCCGCCCAGTAGCTGGGGGGTCTCTCTGGTCCCGTCCTGTCTCTCACTCCCCTCGCTGTGAAGAGCCTGTCCTGCCCTGCCTGCACCCGACCCCGCACCTACCCATGCCCCCGCGGGAGAGGATTTTCCTCTCTGAGGACACACAGGTCCAGTCCCACAGATGCTGCTCCCTTACGCACGGCTGTCGGGCGGCTGTGCCCCCAAAGGATGCTGGTGGGAGCCTGGAGGGGAGGGAGCCCTGGGGATGGTGGTCCCCGGGCCATGCCTGTGCCAAGCCGGAGGAGAACAACCTTGCCTGAGCCTCCAGCAAGTGGGGGGACTACACGGGGTCCTGGGGGGGAGATGGAGGTGGACTGAGCCCCCGCAGAGCCGCCCAGCCTGGGGCTGAGAGCAGTTCCCGTGGCACGGGGAGCGATGAGGGAGCAGCACCCTGTCCCCGGGCCGCGCTGAGCACTCAGAGGAGCTGGGGTGAAGGTGGTGCTGGTGTGGGGCATCGCAGCTCTCACCAGGGGCTCTGCTTTGCTGTGACGAGCAAGGAAACGATGAGCCTGTTTGGCGTCGCAGGTGCACGTTTCTAACGGGGAGCGTGACCATGGCCACGGGGGGAACAACCACCCCCCCCAGCGTCCCTCGTCACACCAACCGCCTGATTAACGAGAAGTCCCCGTACCTCCTGCAGCACGCTCACAACCCCGTGGATTGGTAAGAGCGACCAGTGCCTTTCTCCCTCCTCCTCTCCTTGCGTCCGTGGGGCTGAGGGACTGGCTGCCGTGGAAGCGACGGCTGATGAAGCAGCCTGGCCGCCTGTGCATCACCCTGCGGGCTCGGGGTCCATGCTCCTGCGCCAGCCATGCCCCTGGCTGTCCTGACCGCTCTCCGCCAGGCAGCAGCTTCTCAGGCAGCTTTAGAGGAGCCCAGGTCCCAGCAGCAGTGACCCCTGAAGCTTCTTTCTTGTCTTCCCTCCACAGGTACCCTTGGGGTCAGGAAGCCTTTGATAAAGCAAAGCAAGAAAACAAGCTGATATTCCTTTCAGGTAACCAGAAACAAGACATATTTCATGTTCTCATGTGTTTGTTTAGTAGATGGCCAGGTAAGCCAGGCCGTGTCCTGAGCTGGTGTGTGAGTAGCCACGTAGGTAAGGATGGACACTGAGCATTAATTCTCTGCTAGCAAGAGAGGGCCAAGTGCTTTAGTAGCTCTCTCTGAAGATGGGCTGCATCAAGGACCAGTCCTTGGCCAGATTTTAGGAGGAAGAGCTGGAGTGCCCAGGAGGCCCTGCAAGCCTCCATGCTTGGAGGAGGCCTTTCTCCTCCATCTCTTCTCTAGGGCAGCAGCAGCTGTGGTCTGTAGCAGGGTTCCCCACCTCTGAGCGATCTCCCCATAACCCGTGTCCTGCTCCCTGCAAAGGGCCTTTCTTCACTCACCTGAGCTTGTTTTCAGTTGGCTACTCCACCTGCCACTGGTGCCATGTGATGGAGGAAGAGTCCTTCAAGAACAAGGAGATCGGGGAGATTATGAACAAGAACTTTGTGTGCATCAAAGTGGATCGTGAGGAGCGGCCAGATGTGGACAAAGTGTACATGACCTTCGTGCAGGTAAGGGAGGCACGGGCAGGGCTCTGGAAGCCTGACTGGTTCTCTCAGGTTGAGGTTCATGGTCATGTTCCTCAGGCAGGAAGAACCAGTTATGTGGGGTGGTCTGAATGGGGCCATCTGTGATCACAAGGACACGTCTGTCCTCAAGTGAGGCACTTGGATGTGCCAAAGGGGTACGGAGCAGAGGGTGCCTCTTGCATGACCTTGGTGCACCCGTGATTTGTCTTTCAGGCAACCAGCGGTGGGGGTGGCTGGCCGATGAGCGTCTGGCTGACTCCAGACCTCAAGCCCTTTGTAGGGGGGACATACTTCCCTCCTGAAGACGGAGTACATCGCGTTGGCTTTCGGACCGTGCTGCTCCGAATCGCACAGCAGGTACGGAGCAGGAATGGTGTAGCAGGCAGTGCTCAACCAAAGAGGCAGCAGGGAGATTGGTCTGGGCTTGATGGGTGATGGAGTTAAGGGATACACTCACGAGAAACAGTAGCCCAGAGAACATGTCAGAGTTTTGGCTGGGTTAGAGGTGTATTTGAACTGATCTGGGGAGGGGTACTGAGAACTGAAGGTGCAGTTTGCACTGGTGCAGTGCAGGAAGCAGAAAGAGAGGCACAAGATGGAAGAACTGACTTTCTCACTCTGCATCTTAGTGGAAGGAGAACAAAGATGCCCTGTTGGAGAACAGCCAGAAGATCCTGGAAGCATTGCTGTACAGGTCTGAGATCTGCGTGCGGGGCCAGGAGTCACCCCCACCGTCCAAAGAGGTGATGGCCACCTGTTTCCAGCAGCTCTCCAGCTCCTATGATGAGGACTACGGTGGCTTCTCCGAATCCCCCAAGTTCCCCACCCCAGGTCAGTCTGGTCTCTGCTGCTGAGCCCCGTCGTGGGGCAGGCAATGCCGGGGGGGCAGAGCCCACCCCACAGCCTCTCACTTTCTTCCTGTATTTCAGTGAATTTGAATTTCCTCTTCACATACTGGGCCCTGCACCGAACAACTGCAGAAGGTGCCCGGGCACTGCAGATGGCTCTGCATACTCTCAAGATGATGGCCCATGGGGGCATCCATGACCACATCGGTCAGGTAGGAGGAAAGCCTCGGGGGTAAACCCCTGGCATGCCCAGGAGGCGTGGGGTGGAGACATAGGGTAGAGATGTGTCCACTTGGTCTTTGCAGGGTTTTCACCGCTACTCCACTGACCAGCACTGGCACGTCCCTCACTTTGAGAAGATGCTGTACGACCAGGGGCAGCTGGCAGCCACGTATAGCAGAGCGTTTCAGGTTCGGCCGTGGTATCCCTCTGCGGGGGGGCTCACTTGGCACGCTGAGTGCTGACTGCGAAGGGCTGGCTTGGTTTGGGGAGCAGCTACAAAGCCTGTTCCCCAAGATGTTGCCCATCCCGTGGGCACGGAGTGGACCCATACTCCCCTTCATCTACTGGTGTTCATCCAGAAACGCTGCACAAATCCGTGACAGCCCCAGGGTTTTGAGTGTAACAGGGGAGGAACAACCTCCTGGCTGGTCTTTGCAAGTCAGCAAACAGATGCTGCTGCCTCTGACATTGGTGTAACTCCAGGGTTGCTCTCCAGTGCCCAAAGATTTCTATCAGATGAATCCATGCCACGTTTAAAATCCCTGGACTTTCAAATGTGTCGCCCCTCCTTTGCCAGCTCTTTAAATCTGAATATCTGGCTGTGTCTCTTGCCTCCTCCCTGCCCCTTGTAACATCGATGTCCACCCGGTGCCTCCTGCAGATCTCTGGTGATGAATTCTTCGCCGATGTCACCCAAGACATTCTGCTCTACGTCTCGCGGGACCTGAGTGACCAGGTAGGTTGTTCCCTGAGCTGGGCTGAAGGGCCTGCCCTGGGGCATGGCTCAGGGCTGCTTTTCCCTCCCTCCCTTCCCAGCTGAGCTCAGTCTGGGGCACTGCTGCGGCTCACTGGCTGGACTGCCTGCCCAGCAGGGATGGGGAGCCAGCTGAAGGTGCTGTGCTGGTAGCTGAAGGGTCTCTCTGTTGCTCTTTTCCCAGGCTGGAGGTTTCTACAGTGCAGAAGATGCTGATTCCTACCCGAGTATCACATCTGGAGAGAAGCGAGAAGGAGCTTTCTGTGTGTGGGCAGCCGAGGAAATCCGGGCTCTCCTTCCTGACCCTGTCGAGGGGGCCACAGAGGGGACGACCCTGGGAGATGTCTTCATGCACCACTATGGAGTGAAGGAGACGGGCAATGTGAGCCCCATGAAGGTGAGGGAGAGCAAAGACCTGTCTGGTACTGGGAGCATTGGTGGGGAACCCGCACCCCTGGGCATGGGGCGATGGCAGAGCAACCTCAAAGCACGTGGGGGGTCCAAACCCTCCTCAGCCCGGTGGCATCTGTAGAACGGGGCTCTCCTTTCAGGACCCCCATCAGGAGCTGAAGGGCAAGAACGTCCTTATTGTCCGGAGCTCCCCGGAGCTGACAGCGGCCCGGTTCGGGCTGGAGCCGGGGCGACTGGGTGCCCTGCTGCGGGAATGCCGGCGGAGGCTGTCCACAGCCCGGGCACAGCGGCCGCGGCCACACTTGGACACCAAGATGCTGGCGGCATGGAACGGTGAGAGGTGGCTCAGCTCTGGGGGTGCACGCCTTGGCTGGGCCCCTCCGCGGCTGCCTGGGGCCAGCGTGTTTTTGGGGGCTTGTAGTAATGCGTCCTGCTGGGACTGGGCAGCCCCCCGTGGAGGCAGTGGGTGGGCTGGGATCCAGGGCCTGGGAGAAGCAGCCCCACACGTGGAAGCCATGGGGCTGCGGAGCATCAGGATAGTGCTCTGGTTTGGTTTTCCTTCCCTGTTGCCAGCAGAGAGCAGCAAAACTCTTCCCCTGGCTCAGCCCGGCTCCCCTACTTGGGCTCTGGGGAAGGGGACTGAGTTGGGGATTGCGGACCCCGGCGGGGCGTGGAGCCCCTCTCCACTGCTGTGTTAGCGGGGGGACCACAGCTCTGTGTCCGTCTGTCCGGGTGTCCTGCAGCAGGTGATACCTGCAGTACCCCAGGCACCGTTCCCAGCAGTAAATGCCTGGGTAGCTGGGTCTGGAGCTGGCGTGAGCTGGAGTTATACCACGTCCTGCAAACGGGAAGACTCTCTAAGCCCTGTTTCTGCCTGCAAGCAAAGGCTTAGCTCTTGCTGACCTTGCAGTGCTCTGCCCTTCTCTTTGGTGACAGCAAGTGACTTTCTTAGTGGTTTGAACTGAGTGGAAGAGCTGATGACTGAGCCCTGACCTGTCTTGAACATGAGGGAGGATGAGCTTCATGCCAAGCATCCTTTAAAGGAAAGACAGTGACACCCCCACTGGTTCCTTGTGCCCCCCTGAGCCTGTCCCATGTCTGTGCCTACGCAGGGCTGATGATCTCAGGCTTTGCCCAGGCTGGGGCAGCCTTGGCCGAGCAGGAGTACGTGAGCCGGGCTGCGCAGGCAGCTGCCTTCCTGCGGAGACACCTCTTCGACCCCACCAGTGGGAGGTTGCTGCGGAGCTGCTACCGGGGCAAAGACAACACGGTGGAGCAGAGGTGAGCAGTGGCACAGAGAGTGAGTGTCTACAGACCAACTGGCCACCCCACAGGTGCTGCCCAGGCCCCCAGTGGTCCCTGTCCTCCTCTCCTCCAGGCAGGACTAGACATGGAGGGAGGGAGGCTGTTTGCCTTGAGCAGAACTGCCTCCAGTGCAGTATGGGATGGATTAGTGCTCCCCACTCAGTGAGGAGAAGTTAAAAGTCAAATCCTTTCCCATTCCTTAACTTCCAAGCTGGCAGGAGCCTTCCCCTGTCCTCCACTGCTGTACAGAAACCCAGGGCTGAGCCGTGTGATGACTTGGCAGAGCCACAGCTTATCCTGGACTGGGCTCTGAGGTGGCATCTCCTCGGGTAGCAGAGACCCGAGCTTTGGTGGGTTGGAGAACATTTCCCACCTGGCCAGTGTAGAGACCCTGATGCTCCTTCCCTGTCTGCCACTGCAGCGCTGTGCCCATCCAGGGCTTTCTGGAGGATTACGTCTTTGTCATCCAGGCTCTTTTTGACCTGTACGAAGCCTCCCTGGAGCAGGGCTGGCTGGAGTGGGCCCTGCAGCTCCAGCACATGCAAGACAAGCTCTTCTGGGACCCCAAAGGCTTTGCGTATTTCTCCAGCGAGGCTGGCGATCCCTCTCTGCTCCTGCGCCTGAAGGGAGGTGAGCTCGGGGATGCGGCCATGCTCTGCGTGGGTTACAGTGTGGGGCAGCTGGGGGAGGGCAGGGGCGATGCTGGGCTGGGGGACCAAGCTGTGGGGTGGGGAGGTGTTGGGCTGATGGAGGAGCTGTTGTCCCCTGCAGACCAAGATGGAGCAGAGCCCACCGCCAACTCTGTCACTGTCACAAACCTGCTCCGAGCAGCTTGTTACTCCGGCCATACGGAGTGGGTGGAGAAAGCCGGGCAGATCTTGGCCGCCTTCTCAGAGAGGCTGCAGAAGATCCCGATCACCCTGCCAGAGATGGCCCGGGCCACCGCTCTCTTCCATCACACCCTCAAACAGGTACGGGCTGGGGCTCGTGTCCCCTGTGGGACCTGCTGCAGGGAGGGGGTTTGGCAGTGGTGTGGGTGCAGCCACAGCGCTCTGCTTTCTCCCTCCTGCCACCCATGCTCTCCCCGGATAGGTTGTTATCTGTGGGGACCCCCAAGGAGAAGACACAAAAGAGATGCTGCGCTGCGTCCGCTCCATCTTCAGCCCAAACAAGGTAGAGGTGCCAGCCCTGCCTGCCCTGCCTGCCCTGCCTGCCCTGCCCTGCCCGCTGCGCAGCTGCTCCTCACCAGCTACCACCACGCTCCCTGCTGCCTCCTGCATTGCTGGTGCCTTCATCCTTTCTCCCAGTGTGGCTGTAACACCCATCCTTCTCCTCCTCTGTCCTGCCTCCCTTCTGAGAAGCATCCTCTCCTTTCCATATGCGTAAGCGGAGCCGGCAGGGCTGCGGCTGAGCCCCTGCACCCCTCTCCCCGGCTCAGAGCACTGCCAGCCCAGCCCAGGGAGCGGCTGCTGTCGCTGCCGGCTGTTTACACAGCTCTCAGCCTGAGCCTGGCGTCCCCAGCGCTGCTCTCCCAAGGGAAAACCTTTCATTCCGGTGCAGATGTGTCATGCCCGGTGTGGATGTGTCATGCCTGGTGAAGATCCAGCCAGTGTCTGGGTCACCTGCCTGCAGCCACCCTCACATCCTTGGAAGCAGCCAGGCAGTTTTTCACTCCGGCTGCAGGTACCCCCGACTGGGGGGGGCTGGCTTTTCCCAAAAGCTTTGCCCCCAGCTGTGCTGTCGCTATGCACTAGGGTTACCCCTCGTTTTGCTCGTCTGCATCCTCGCTCTGAGATCCTCACTCGGTGCATCCCACAGAGGGGCCGTGCTGCCTCGGGACAGAGCTGTTTGGCGAGCAGCAGCGTCCCTGCCCTGGGGACAGATGGCTCTCGCCTTGGCAAAGCTGTTGAGCGGAGGGAAGCAGAGCTGGGCTGCGGGTGAGGGGGCTCAGCATTTCGGCCTCACTGGATTCATCCCTGCCTGTTGGGGTCATGGCACCAGGGACTGGCACGTTAAGCCGCAGCGTGTGGGGAGCTGGCACTGAGGCCAAAGCACCAGTTTCCCTCTGTAACCCCAGCTGGGGTGAACTGGGGAGGGCTGAGCCATCCGCACAGGATCCCCTGCTCTGTCCTCACGTTGGCTCAGCCCATGGAGACTTTCATCCCTGACCCTCTGCCTGCATGCCCAGCGGGAGCACGAGTGGGGGACACAGCTCTCCGTCCTTCCTCCACCATCTCCCGTCCAGCAGCACCCTCGGCCGTGCCAGTCCCCATGCCACGTGCGAGGCCTCTGCTCCCGCGCTCTTCCTCTCTCCCTTTGAAGGATTACAGTGGGTGACCCAGTTTGCAGGGACGGGAAGCGCCTTGGTGGCAGCAGGGAGACCAATGCCGCTGCTAATATCCTGCTCCTTCTCCCCACAGCTGGTTCAGCTGTTGGTCCCCCGAGTGCACAGGGGCTCTGGCGGGGGATGCAGCTGGCATCTTCGGGGTCATGAGCAGAGCAAGTAGCGCAGCCGTTTCTTCTCCTCCCATGCGGTTTTGTTCCCTCCTGCTAAGCTGGTAACAAGCCTGGCTGGTGGGGATGCTCACTCCTCAGGGGCAGGTCTGTCTCCCCCAAGCTGTTGCCTTCCCCGAGGTAGGGAGGAAGAGGAGGGCTGGGTGCTCCCGATGGATATTTCCATGGGGGAGCGCAGCCACAGGGTGCTCAGGAGCTGCCCGAGGACAGCAGCACCCGCCCGGGCTGCGTGCAGGGGGGTGTGCTCAGAGGGGCATGCAGGGGGCTGCAGCTGGAGGCTGGCAGCAGGCAGGGTGGGGGGCCAGCCCCTGCTCACCCCGTGCTGGGCACGCCTGCCCTTGCGTGTTCCTGGTGTTGCAGTGGTGGGATGGAGCAGAAGCTGTCCCATTTGGCAGCCTGGGTTTGTTTCCTGGAAGAAGGATCGTGGCAGGAGGTCTCTTGCCAGAGGGGCACAGCCCCACGGGCACGTGTGTCTGCTTCACTGAGTACGAGTGTGCAGGAGTGGTAGGAACTGAGCTCCTCGAGCTTCATCAGCCCACCTTCCTCCTCCTCATTCCTGCCTGTGCTGCTGCAGCAGACGGGGTGTCCCATTGTGGTGATGGTTGCTTCTCCCTGCTGTCACCAGGGCCAGGAGTGAGCGGTCGGGACTCTTCAGCATCAGCTGGGTGGAATGGAGGGTGACACTTCCCCTGAGCCATCCTGCTGGGGCTTCCCCAGTGCCCCCCCTCATTCCTCATGGACAGCCTGATCTCTGGCAGCACTGCCTCCTCACCTTGCGGGGGTGATGGAGAGAAGGGAGGAGAATCCCACTGCTCAGGTCACGCTGCCTTCGGGAGCAGCCTGCTGCCTCCCAACAGCCATCCCTCTTTCTGTGCTGCATCACATGAAGATGTGGGTGCTCTTTTTCCCACCCGTCTTCAGCCCCACGCCAGCTGCTCCCCAGCTCTCCTTCCCCACCCTGAGAAGCTGCCTGAGGCGAAGCAGCCCCGGGTCGCCCGCTCCGGGGATGCAGCAGCTTTGGGAATCAGCTTTGCTAAGGAGTTGGGGAAATGTCACCGCCGTGTCCCCTGCCGCCCCTGCTCCCTCGGTGCTGGCAGGGCACTGGGGGCCAGGCTCGTCTGCAGGAACACGATTAATTAGGTCGTTCCAGTAATTAATTCCTTACAAACTTCACATTGAAATCCTTGCTGTAGCAAGATGCCGATGATAAAACAGCATTGAGGTCGCAGGTTTAAATGGACCCTGCGCCCAGAGGAGCCCTTTGCCACAGGCAGCTGCCGCAGGGATGTGAGTGCTCTGGGGGTGATGCTGGTGGCTGCTCCCCTGGGGTTCCCAGTGCCCGGAGTGGAGAGGGTTGGATCCCTGTTCCAGGGCTGGATCCTGGTGTGGATCCCTGCCCTGTTAATGGTCTTTAGGGTAATTATGAAGGATCCCATTATCTCCTCAGCTGCAGAGCACTAGCCTGCCGCTTGCCTTCATCCTGGCCCCGCAAGAGGACCTTAGGGAGCTTGTGAGAAAAATGAATAATGAATTTCAGATTGGACGTGAATTGGTAATTAATCACTCCTGGAATTAATTCCAGACAAAGGCGAGGGGGGAGGAGGTTGCGGGGGAGAAGAAGCCAGGCAAGGAGACGGGCTGAGCCAGAGCTGGGTCAAGGCAGGGGCCGAGTGGGAGATGTGGGGGGACGGGGGACAGGATGGGACTGCAGCAGCCGTTACCTAGAACAAGAGCCTGGGGACACGGGGTGAGGGCAGCCCCTGCCAGGCACGCGTGAGGCTCTTGGGCGTCCCTGCTAGGTGTCAGTGCTGGATTTGCCCTGGGGCCCGTGGCAGAGGATGCTGCACACTGGTGGGAGATGTGTGTGCTGTGGGTGGCAACGTTTGGTGTTGGCATCCCTTGATTGTTGGCGTGAGCAGCATGAACACGTGGCGGGTGTTTGGGTGCTCGGTGGGCACCACAGTGGGTGCATGTGTGGGGCTGGGGCCGGGCAGGCGAGGGAGGGCCACGTGCTCCAGCAGCGAGATGCTGCCACCGAGCCTTGGGCCTTGGGAAGCGCTGGCGTTTTGCTCACCCTTTGCATCCGTGTTGGCACCAGGCTCTGTGCCAGCTCCTGGCTTTCCCCTGATTAGCCCGCAAGCCCTGAGGCTTTAACAAACATTTTCCCTTTCAGAAAAGCTAATTATCACGGCAGGCCTGTCATCACCCCTGGCTGGTGCTGCCGTCTCAGCTGCGAAAGCCCCCGACTTGCTGCTCGCCGGTGTCTCGAGTTTTTTGGGAAGCATCTGGAGGGCAGGAGGAGCTGGGTGCAGGGTGGGACGGGGTGATGCTGCAGCTGATGCTGGGGCTGTGGCTGCCCCTGGGCTGGGTGGGTGTCCCTGGGGAGCTGGGGGGGGCTCGGGCAGCCCCCTCTGGGTGTGCGGGTCCCTGTGCTTCGTTCCCAGCTGCCAGGTGACTGCAGCGGAAAAGGGAGGCAGAGCTGCTGGGGTGGTGTGAGCCACGCGCTTCCTCCAGCGCAGGCACGATGGGGACGTGGTCACTGCGGGACCCTGGCAGAGGGCTGGTGTGGGTCCCCCCGGCTCCCTGTCCCCTCCCCAGTTTAGAGGAGCGTGCAGGGGGACGCTGCCAGCGCTTGGCTTGTCTGCGGGGAGGGCAGGACCAGCTGGCTGGCGCTGGCTGAGCTCTTCAGCTCTCACAGCTCCTTCTCCGGCAGGTGCTGATGCTAGCAGATGGAGACGGCGCTGGGTTCCTCTACCGCCAGTTGCCTTTCCTTGGGTCCCTGGAGAGGAAGGACGGGAAAGCCACCGCCTATCTCTGCAGCAGCTTTGCCTGCTCCCTGCCCATCACCTCCCCCCAGGAGCTGCGTGGGATGCTCTGACCCTGAGCCCCTCGGCCCCGCGGCCTGCAGGAAGGCGAGGGGGAGGCAGACCGTCACGCCAGCCTGGGAACATGGGAGAGACCCATAATAAAGCCACCCTGGGCATCAACTGCCTTCCCTGCCTGCCATGGGTCGGTCTCTGCTTGCGCCGCTGCTCTGGCAGCATCTTGGCAGAACTGGCTCTGGTCCCCGGTGCTGGTCTTGGCATGGCCAGGAGGCACCCACCGAGGAGCACCTCCTCCCCCTGCACACGTGCTCACTCCTCGCCGAGGAAAAGAAAAACAAATTAAATATAAATCCCAGCGTTAATGGAGAAGTCAGATGGGAAAACTATTAGGGTTCCTATAGCAACCCAGGGTAACATTGTCAAAAGCACCTGGATGACTTGGGAGTCAAGTGCTTTTGAAAGTGTTACCCGTTACAACAGCCACGGTATTTTTCCATTACAGGGTAGATTTGTAACATACATTAAGTTAATATACAGCGCATGCAAAAAATCTGCTGATTACCACAGTGGATGAAAATGTGCCACAAGACCCAGCCTAAGCACTTCCAAACAGCTAAACATCTTGTCCTGGCTTTGCCAAGGTTGCAGAGACCTGGTGCAGCTTGAGAAAGCACTTTTCAAAGCCTTGTTTTCTTTGTGAAAGGCCAGCACATGCATCCACACTAGGATGGGACTCGTGGGGAGGTAGGGAGCTACCCCGGGGTGGGGTGGCTGGAAGGGGCAGGCACCAGGGCTGAGGATTTGGGAGTCTGGGGGGCTGCTGTGCCCCACAGCTGCCCTGGGCTCCCGAGCATCCCTGTGGGTGGGTGCCCCCACCTGATACTGCTCTGGCTGGGGGTCCCCGGTGGGGATGGGAAGCAGGGAGGTGTCCAACTCGCCTCGGCTGGGGCAGTCAGCCCACCCTAGCAGCCGAGGGGCTGGGGACCCCTGAGCCTGCAGGCAGCGGTGCTGGCAGCTGCTCGGTGCCAGGGAGGGCCGGAGCAGGCATGGGCAGGTGGATGGGGAGGTGGGTTGGCTGGAGCTCCATTTTGGGGCTGGGTCCTCTGGGTGAGCGCTGCCAGCCGGGGTGCTCAGGGCTGCAGCTGCTCCAGCATGGTCTCTGCCTTTGCTTGCAGAAGGTTTCAGTAACAGCACAAGAAAAAAACCCTAAAAACACCTTTAGGCCAGCGTTTGAGAAGGGGGGTGTTTGCTCTGAAGTTTCCCAGCAAAGCCTAGGCTGGACTGAGGATCTCGCCCAGCCTCACTGGGGGATCAGCCGCATCCTGCTGACGCTGGTGATGGGGACGGCGCTGTCGGGTCTTGGCACCTCTGCAGTCCAAGCAGAGGGGGATAACCCACCCCGGCAGGAGCGGGATGCTGTCACCAACCCCAAAAGCTCCCTTTGCTGCAGCATAAACTATTCTCCTCTTCCTCCCTCCATCCCTTCTCCTCTTCCCTGCTTCCAAACGGGCAAGTACCAGGTTTTCAGCGCCCCTCTGACACCCTGGGGGTCCCCCGCCATGGCAGCCCGCACCCGGCCGGCGGGATGCCGTCATCTGGCAGCGAAGCGACGCCGAGCCGAGCTGCCCGCCGGCTTTCCAGTGGGTTGTGCCAGGATTTGGGGGTAACCAGCCAGGAGAAATGCTTTTGAAGTCAAAGAGGAATTTTGCACCTCATCTCGTGAATGCTTTCTATGCTTGGGGAAGAGGAGGGGTTTGTATTTTCTCTCCTCTCGGTTTTAAAAGCTGAAGTGTTTTTGGAAATCCAGCTGAAAATTGTCATTTGGGCAGATGGCTGGCTGCTTTCCCCTTTTTTTTTTTGGGTTTCTTTTTTTTTTTTAGCTTGGCATCTCTTCGAAGATTGATTTGACACCCGTCCTTATGAGCGCTCAGAGCAAGTTGGTGCTGTGTCCATGCTGGGAGAGCATCCTCAGCGAGCAGGGCCAGTGCTGGCCACCCATGGGGAAGCCCAGATGTCTCAGGCCCCATGGCCAGCCAGGTCCACGTGCGGCAGCCATCCCCGAGGTGGCATGGGACTGGAGGTGTTGTGCTGAGCCCGTTTCAGTGCCCACCAGCCCCCTGTAGCACAGGCACAGGGTGCTTTTCTCCTGCACCATCTTGCTTCTCAGTGTGTCTTTGTAAGCAGCCACCAGGCAAAAATGTGCTGTGAACCTCTGTCAGGATGAATTGGGCTCACTTCTCAGAAAAAACAAAACAAAAAGGAAGAAAAGTTCTCTGTAATAAATAACTAATGTTGTGGCACCTTGGTCCTCCTGGCACCTCTGCTTCGCTGCCGCCCGGGAGCCGGTGGCCCCATCCTGTGCGGCCCCGCACTCTCTGCCCCCTCCCTGGAGCTGCTCGGCTGCTTTAGCCCTTTGGCTTTATGGCCTTGGCAAGGGGCATTTTGGCTTGGGTTCAGCTGCAGCACCCCCCTTGCTGGTCCCCTCAGTGTCCCCCAGCCAGGCTGGATGCCGGGGCACCCATGGGTGCTGTTCCTCATTGGTGGGTGATGCCAAAGAGGGGCCTGGCCGCAGGAGCCAGTTGGAAGTGACGGTTAAACCCTCCTGGTGATGCTTCCTTCCTCATTACTTTCCTGTCACTAACCCACCAATTTCACTGCAAATGCCGTTGATTTGCTGCAAGTGTTGTTTTCTGGGGTGATTAACAGGAGGCAGTGCTGGCAGGGGCAGTGCTGGCAGGGTGCTGCCCAGCCGGCCCAGGCCTCGGAAGGATGATGGGGTGGGGTCTTGGTGCTCAGCAGTCTCATGCCACTTCTTAAAAATGCATTTTCCTGACCCGTTCGCATGTTTCCTTTGGCAGTGGATGTGGGTGCTGCTGGGGACTCGCCCCAAGGCAGCACAGGATCCCCTTTCCCCACCGGTGGGGAGGCTCAGGGTAACAGCAGGCAGCAGCCTCCGCTCCCCCCACTCCTCTCCAGCTGCAGTTGTCAAAAAAAACCCCAAAATGCATCAAATAACAGATGTGCTGCTTTTTCCCCCACAAACACTTGGATTTGCCATCAGGCTGCTCTGGAGGGCACAGGGGGCTTTATCCCCCTGCCTGGGGCTCTGGGCTTGCCTGGAAGCCTCAGCAGCCATGGATAGAGAGAAGCAGGTTTTCCCCTTCCTTCTTTTTAATAAAACAAAAAAACAACCTTTCAACATTTTAATTTTTAATGCTTACATTGAGGAATCTGCAGTGCACCTCATCGCTCAGCCCACCAAGGCAGCCGGGAGGGCTGACACCCATCGTGCCCCTCCGGGGGGTCTGGGGCACACAGTGGTGGGGAAGCAGCGCCGGCGGCCACCCTTGCTGCTCTAATGAGGCTTTCCCTCTAATTAATATTCCCCGGCAAAGCCAGCGCTGGTTCTGGATCTCTCAGCTTTTATCTCTGTTGGCATTGATGTGACATCAATGGGAGACTGGGCTTTGAAAGCTGTTTGTTATTTGCGATGTTGCATCTGCAGGAGAGGGAGGATGGAGAGGGGCGTCCCCAAGCCCGGGCCCAACCCTGCTCTAATGTCTGTCCCCCCGCAACGAGGCACACATGGGGGTGCAATCTGGGCATCCCTATTTCCAACCCCTCTGAGAAGGGTACATTGGGCAAAATAATGAGTTTGTGCCCCCAGTTGCTTCCCGCATGAGTGCCTGGACATGGGTCTCCCATTCACACCCCATGTGAGCACCCATTTAGGTCACGCCTGAGCACCCCATTGGCCATGCTTGGGTGGTCAATTAGGCAGCACCTGAGCAATTAGGCAGCACCTGAGCACCCAATCTGCTCATGCCTGAGTGGCCGATTAGCTCCTGCCTGAGGGTTATTTGGGGCATCAATGGGCAGGTTTTGGTAGCTGGGAGCTGCAGTGGTGCTGATGTGGGAGGGGGTTGGGAAGTGCTGGGCACTGGTCATGGCTCCTCTGAAAGTCATGGAAATGCCCCATTGTACCCTAAAACTTTAGGGGAGCCTATGGCAGGGAGGGCAGGAGATGTGTGGGGTCCTGTTGGTGTGAGGAGTCTCTCCGTGCCTGTCCTGTGCTGTCGAGTCCAGTTACCCCAATATTCACCCAAAGGGATTTTGCAGCTGGTGAGCTGGCTGGTGAGTGCTCTGAGTTGCAGCCTCCTCCCTGGAGCATTTTGGGGGGCTCACTGGGGTCCTCTTGCACTGGGAGGTGGGTGATGGGCAAATGTTGGGTCGCAGCCGCCCTCCTCCAGCATCCCCCAGGCAGCAGCAGGGGCTGGTGGGCGAGTCAGCTCTGCTCCCCCCTCCCCATCCCGGCGTTCGTGTTGCACAGATGTTCACGCCATCCAGCTCCAGTAATTCCAATATTCCTGACAAGTGAATTTGCAGCTGAAGCTGGCCAACACTTGCTCAAAATGTACTTTTTTTTTTTTTTTTTTCCTAAAGCAATTTTCCATGCGGCTCGGTGCCAGGGACCAGGGGGGCTGTGCCAGACCATGGCACGGGGGCTCTGTGGGGGGGTCCAGCTTGGCTTGGCCGATGCCTCAGTTTCCCCTCCTGTGAAAGTGTGTCCTGGCTGTTCCTGTCAAACCATCTGCTGGCTCCTCTTTTGGCAGGCTACATTGGGGGCCCCAAACGCTGCATTTCAGGGCAGCACCCACCAAAGCGAGGAGCAGGGGGACTCCAGAGACAAACTAATGGTCTGCCTTTGCAAGAGGGTTGGTGTTGGGATGCTGCTGGGTGCAGTGAGCAGTCAGCGTTATCGAGAGGTGGGATGGGGATGCTGCCTGCCTCCCCCTCGAGGGAGGAAACACAAGCAGGATACAGCTGAGCTGTTTAACACCTATTTTTTTACTGGGCAGAGAGGGGCAGACACTCTCCAGGGGCCATGCAGGGGAATTTCCAGCCATTCCCACACTGGCTGTCACAGCCATGAGCCTGTGCCAAGGCATTTTGGGGATCATCGTCCCCACACAATGCTCAGCCACTCCAAACAGGCCCTGCGGCTGCGACCCAATGCTTTTAACCAGCTTTAACACTTGGAGATGTTGCCTTCCTAGGCAGGAGTGCTGCAGCAATCTCATCCATTTCTTATGGGGCTGTCAACCTCGGTCATCGCTGGGAAGGATGAGGAGGGATGGCGGGAGGCCCTGCAGCGCCCACAGCGTGGTGGGAGGGCAGTGAGAGGCCATCCACACTTATTAAGGGTTATGCAATAGACACTTGGCCATCACACGGCTATTAATCCTCTTTTAATATGGTTTTGGTATTTACTGACCACAGTAACTATTGCATTAAATTGAAATTAAATGTGTATTTTGGAGGCTTTACAGAAGGATGGAGGAGGATGTCTGGTGAGCATGGTACAGGTTTGTGTGCCTGAGTGGGAGGGGGGTTTTGGGGGTGCATAGAGGGACTGGGACCCCAGTGGGTCCCGAACAGCCTTGTCACCAGTGTGGCGGTGTCCCCCAGTGCTGTGCCAGGCTGTCAGTCCAAGTGAGGTGCTGGTGGCACCTCCGGTGCCTCCGGCGCTTTGTGAGCTGCTAAATTAGAGGCGAGAGATGCTGAGGGCTCCCTGGGAGTCTCAGCTGCTAATCAAAGGGGAACAGGCTCTGCTTTTCATCTGGGGTTTTGTACACAGCTCCAGCGAGGGCTGAGGCTGCTCCCCTCCCCATGGCTGGCTGGATTTTGGGGTTAACCCCTCACGCGCTGCAGCCTGGCAGGAGCATGTAGCAACACTTCATGATATCAGCTAAGGATGAAACCCACATCAGGGACCCAGGGGCTTAGGGAAAGCAGAAACCGGGTGGTGATGCCTGGGCTTTGGGGCCAAATGTCTCACTGGAATAGCAGGATGGACCCTCAGCCACAGAGGCTGCGTTTCTGGCTACAGCATGGTTGTCCTGAGGCCACTTCCCCACCGGATTCTTTGGGGGCTTTACCCACTGAGGAGGAACCTGACTGTCACTGCCTGACCCAGCTCTCTCCTCCCTGTCCCCAGCACCTATGTGTCTGGGACAGGCAGAACTGGGTTTACCACAATTATCCTCAGATTAAAGGCAGCTGATTTAGTTTGAATTACAGAGGCTAAACTGGATGGAAATGTTGGGGTGAAGCACATAAACGAGCAATCAATAGGTATTCAGAAATGCAGATGACAGGCTATATAGCCCTATGGGATGGTGCTTTTGGGGCCGGGGCAGCGGCGATGCCAGAGTGGCGTGGGGCTGGGAGGGAGAGGTGGAGACGTGGGAGCCGTGGGAGCTGGTGGCAGGCGATCCCTCGGGCGATGCACGCCAGCAAAGCAGAACTGCAACTCAGCACAAGGCTTTCATCGGGTTTTTGCAGCTCAGCAGACTGGAGGCTGCCGTGACAGGCGTGAGCTTCGACTCTGCGGGATTCAAGGCACGGGTTTGACAGCCGGCCCCCGCCCGTGCCAGTGCGCTCACCCCCACGTTTGCTGGGGACGTCATGGCCGGGAGGAAACTGGTTTGAGGTTCAATCAGAATTTGGGCAGGAGCTGGCTTGGGCCATCTGCAAGGTGTGCCCCAACCAGGCATCCTCACAATTCACAACGGGATGCTCGCTGATGTAAACTGGGGATGTCCCAGTTGCCCCCAGGGTTTCTGAGCCCCCGCGGCCACCAGCAAGGGCTCAGTCTGTCTCCCTTGTGCTGCCTCCTGGCAGGGCAGCGCGGCGGGAGGCAGGGTCCTTTTTCATAGCTGACAGTCCATGAATATTTATAGTAGCATATTAAAAATGTCCACCGCATCCCAAATTAGTCACGGGGCCCTGGATAGAGCCAGGGTGCCGGGTACGGTAGCACTGATGTCACCCCCGGCTCCACAGTCAGATGGTGGTTGTGTGGCCCTGCAGACAGGCTGTGGTGGAACTGGGGAGTCCCTGTCCCACATGCAACACCCTCATCCCTCCCAGGTACCTGCTCGGGATGCCGGCTGCACCAGGCTTTCTACACCTCTCGGCACCTCTTCCTCATCATCTCACAGTATAAAACTCAGGTTTCTGTGGCTGTGACCAATGTGTCCATCAGTTGTCAAGGGGTGTGGGAGCTGCTACCCCTGCCACGTGCCAGGGATGCCGGCTGCCTCTGGGATGTGCAAAGTGTGGCCAACACAGACGTGTTTATCTCCCAGAAGAGCAGGCAAGAAAGGGAATTGGTGTTTTGGTGAAAGACTGAAAATTAAAGGGTGAGAAGAAGGGGACAAAGCTATTTCCCGGCTCCTAAGGGGTTAGCAGGGATCACAGAGAAAAGAGCAAAATCTAATTTTGAAGGAGTATACAAAGACAAAAGTGCTGGAAGGGGTCCTGGTCGTAGTGCAAAGCCTCATCCTGAGCTTGGACGGAGGGTCACACTGCAAGCCCATGGGGGCTGGATGTGTGTCAGCAGCTTGGCCTGAGGTAGGGGCAGGAGTGGGTCTCCCCATGGTGCCTGGGGACCCTTCAGCCCATGGGGTGGCTGGCCCAGGGGCTAAGCTCTGGCAGGGGAGGGTCTCTGGCTTTGTTCTCTTGGTCTGTAACTCCCCATTGCTCTGACCACTATCCACCCTGGCCCCAGCCAGGGACCTGCATGTTCCCAGCAGAGGCTTGTTTCACCTGGAGCACATTGCCAGAGCCATGTAATCAGCCCCTGGTAGCAGACACCATGCTGGGAAGTGATAATAATAATAATAATAAGCCTGCTTGCAAAGGAGGTGCTGGTGCTGTAGCTGAGAGCTCGGCCCCTGCTCCAAGCACACTCTGCAAGCAGCTGTCCTGGCCTTGAGGAATTAAAACCTCAGTTGCTGAGGCTGAGCCCGGTCAGGGATGGTCCAATGCTGGGGGCTGGAGCCTGCACTGGTGGGGTCTGTGGACTGGGGGATGCGACTGCCGGGCACCCGCGGTACGAGGGGGCTCAGCCCCACAGGAGGGTTCATTGGGTTGGAGAACTCCTGTTGGCAGGTTTGTGGGGATGGGACTAGCTGGGGAAAAGTTTCTGTCCTCTTCCCATGGAGAACCCCACAGGTCTGGGGATCCCACAGATCCTCTCCCTGGACGTGTGGGATTCCTGGAGATCCGGGATCCCCACCAGCACGGGCAGGATGCCTGCCCCATGGGGCTGGACACAGCTGAGGGAGCAGAGGAAGGGATTCTGCTCACAAGCCTTGGCAAAGTTGTAATTGAAATTTAATTTAAATTCCCTTCCCCCCCCCTCCCCATCTGTATTGCTGTTTTCTTCACCAAATGGCATGGTTTTCATCTGTTGGCAAAACGAGGATCTTTCCATACGCAGCGCCCGGGCCGGCCAGCACTGGTGAGGGGCTCGGTGAGGGGACAGTGGGGAGGGGGGGGAACCGGGGGAGGAGTACCCCGTGCTGGGGGCAGGCAGTTAGGGGCAGTGAGGCAGAACAAAAGAAGGTAAGAGATGAAATTAGGAGGTAATCGTGCTGGAAACGTGCCCCACGGAGGGAAAGCACTGTGCATGGCTGCGGCATGGTGGGGTTAGCCAGGCTGGTGCGGGGCAGAGGGTCGGGGTCCCCATCCCTGAGCTGCTGGGCCAAGCCCCGCTGCCCCTCCACCCAGAGGGGAGCGGCATGGAGGGGGCAGTGGGGACTTGGGGTCCTTTGAAGCTTGTAAAGCTGAAAAACCCCTCTGGGAAGGTGCTTTTCTCTCTCCACACCACCTCCCCGTCTGTCTGACTGTCTGTCTGCCCTTTTGCTCAGTTCTCCCTCATCACACACTAATGATAGTCCTGGTTACTGCCGCTAACGAAGGGCTGTGGTTTTGATTGCCAGGACAGGTCCTGTGCTCATCTCTGGCCGAGATCCTTGTGGCATTAATGAAGTCCCAAAATCAGTTTTATCTCATGGGGCAGCCAAGGGGAAGGGCTGCAGTGGAGCACGGATCCTGCAGCCCCCCCGGAGGGGTACAGCACCCGGGCTTCTCCTGAGCCGCATCTCCATGGCAACGCTGAGGGATGCTCTTGCAAGGCCACCAAGGGGAATCCCAGCAGCCTGGGGGCTCTGACACTGAGCAGGGTCAGGGAGAAAATGCCTGTCTGTGCTGGGAGCATGGCGCTCTGCCTGTCCCTGTCTGCCCACAGCAATATCCCTGCGGATACTGCGCAGAGGCGCTGCTTGATCTCGGCCCTGGCAGCAGCCACTTAAAGCCCATGTCCGCGTGGCCTCGCCTGCATTCACAAGCATCTCTCAGAGCAAACAATTACAGAATTAACCCCTCAGTCCATTCAGCTCCTAATTTTCCAGCCCTGACCGTGTCCTTAGCTTGGCTTCAGCGAGCCAAGGGATAGAAATCTCCAGCCATTTCCATAGCATGGCACCAGCGCAACGTTTGGCCCTGAATATATATTTCTCTTTAACATCTGTCTTTCCTTTTCACTGTGGTTTTTATTACTAGACACATTTGTGTAAAAGTAAACACAGCCCAGGAGCGCTGGGCTTGGGGGTCCTCGCGATGCATCAGGACAAGCGGGGAGGCTGGGATGTCTGGGGCTGCTTCGCATGAAGGCATGGGGAGGTTTGCAGGGAAGCAGGATCCATCCAGCACAGAAGCAGCGAAGCAGGATGGATCCTGCTTGCCCGAGGGTCTCCTTCGGGATGTCTCAGGGCAAAAATCAGCCCTGCAGAGGAAACACAGAGCTGTGCTGGTGCTCGCTGGCCGGTCGCTGCGGGACAGCGGTGCCATTGGCGGGGCTGCTCTCTCCTCCTGAAGTTGTCATCCTTGTTCCCCCAGGCTGTGCACAGGGGAGCTCAGACTGCTCCCCTTCATTTGTTGCCGTTTATCTATAATTTAGCATGGTTTTTAGTTATATTCTAATTGAGTTTCATGTGTCACAGCGTGTCTCAAACAGAAAATATAAATATTTAACAACCTCCACTGGTAATAAAGATTCACATTTGCCTCGTTCTGGTTCCCAGTACATGAATATTCTGTACCACGCTCCGCGGGTATTAACTTCATTCAGATTTCTCCCCTGTTATGCAATATAACGGTAATGACAGATAGAAGCCAGATCTTAAAAAAAATATAATCAAAACCAACAACAACAAACCAGTTTGATGTCATTAACTCCCCTCCATTGGTTAGTGGAGCACTAATATGTTCCCCTTCATTGCTGGCTCCTCCGTGCGTGCAAGCGCCGTGTGCCTGTGGGTGGGAGCTGCCCCAGTCACACCAGTATGGGTGAGAACTGGGGCAGGAGAAGGGCAGGGGTAGCTCCGGGGGAGGGAGGCATCTGAGGCTCAGGTCTTGGAGGACAAGGGCTGTGCAGAGCCCAGTTTGGACTGAAATAAAGCTGGGATCGTGTTCCCGTGGTGCTGCTGCTCGAGTGGGGGTGCATGTGAGGTTGGACACGAACTAAAGCATCACTGGTCAGTGCTGGGGCCATGTCAGGGCTGTCGCAGCCAGGTGCTCAGATGGTGAAACAGGCCAGGGCTGTGGTGGGAGAAGGCCCTCGGTGATTTTTGGCTGGAGGTTGCTACCTGTGAGGACGAGCTGGATGTGCCCCTAGCTAGTGAGACCTGGGTGCCGCAGGAGAGTGGCTCTTGGGGCAGGTCTCAGAACTTGCTGTGCTGGCGGTGACCAAGTGCTGTGGCCAGGTCTGGTGTGCCAGGGCTGCCCAAGTCTGTGTTGGGGGGAGATAAAGCCGTCTGGGCCACGACTGCGTCTGGGCTTCCCACCGAAACAACTCCCAGACTGCCTTTTGTACCATTATGAAAGTTTTAAGGCAGAGTGAGTCTTCTTGAGCACGTCAGCTCTGGTGTGGTGGCAGCAGCGGCAAAGCAGAGGCAGGGAACAGGTTCTGAGCCCACCAGTGTCCTGCACTTTGCTGTGGGGCTGCCAGGAGGTCAGTGTGGGGCAGCTGCCAGTCCTTCACCCCCATCCCCATGTGGTCAGGAGACTTGGGCTGCTCCTTGGAGAGCTCCCACGGGAAAGGCTGGAGCTGCGAGCTGCTCCAAGGCTGCCTTGCAATCCCAAACCCCCTTGGTACCCCAAGAAGATGGAGGACAGGGGGACACACTGGTACCAGTGTGCAGAGCATGAGGGGTGGCATGGGGCTGGCACTGGGCTCCCCTGGCATTATGGGACTTCTCAGCACTGTGCTCCCTTCTCCAGCCCCGCATTCATCCCTTGGGCTGCCTCTACCCCACAGAGCGGCCGGATCCCTGACGGCTCTGCCCTTCTCCCACCAGATCCGACACCTCCTGCACCTGTGAATCTTGTTTTGGCTCTGTGTGGCTCCACAAGGGCTGGGCAGCCCCAAACCTCTGCTCTTTACCCTGTTCAAACAGTGACCCTCGCAGCCCGTGGTGCCACCAGCCAGGTTAAAATCCCAGCGGCAAGTTGCTCATGTTGCCTGGGAATTCATTAGGGTAATTATGATTCATGCCAGAGAAAGGCCATAGACAGGCTACACGATTCAGCTAGAAGGTGTTGAACTGGCTAAAAGCACCCTGGGTGCCACTGGCACCTCCCCACCAGCACGGCGAGGAGCAGCTGGAGCTGGTGCAGAGGGGGGGATCACACCGAGCAGCGGGCACGTGGCTCGCACCCGGGGCTCGCTGGGGCCGCCATGCTGCTCTGCCGCCGCTCGCGCCGCATCCCTCGCTCGCATCTCGCACATCCACGCGCTCACGCCTTGCTCGCGTGCGGGCTCGCCGGCACGGCTCATTGGGCACTCTCTCTTGGCGGGGCTGGGCTCGACAACGAGCTGTTGCCTGGGTTCCCGTATATCATGAAGATGTTGCAAGCTGCTGAAAATTCAAAGTGCTGTTTTAATTATGTGCTATGAGGAAAGCAGCCTGAATCTTGGAAGGAGGCTAACGACACAACTGCCAGGGTAGTTTCAGTGGCAGAAATCCAGAATCCGTCCCAATGTATCTTTAAAAGGGAAAAATGTCAGGTTGTCTGTGAACTAATAACTAATAACCTATAAACAATGACATCACCATCCACCTCGCTGCTGGGGAAGTGATTTAGACGCCTTGCCTATGTGAAACGAGAACATCTGCTCTCTGCTGGAAAGAGGAGGAAGATCTCCTCATCAGCATTAAATTTAAATGAGCCAGTCCTCTTTTACACGCTTCTGCGGCGCTCTGGCTCCTGCAAGAGGGTGACTGGGGAGCACAGTCTTCGGCGGGGGCTCAGCAAGCTGTTTCTCCCTCCCTGGCTTTCTAAAAGCGTGAAAATCAGACTTTTCTATCCCAGAAGGCTCCCGCGGGTGCGGGCCGACCCATCACAGCCCCACGAGCAGCCGGGTATGTCTGGGACTCCCCCTGCCCCAGCATTTCGTGTCCAGCATCTCCTCCCAGCAGAGCTACCTGTGCCTCACCTCCCATGGGAGGGTGAGCTTGAAATGCACCCCAGTGTCCCCACGGGTGTGACAGAGAAGCCTGATGCTCCTGGCGATTTAGAAACTGCTTTAGGGCTAAACAAGGCCAGGATGAGCCCACCACAGCATCTCACATCAGGTACCCACAGCACCCTCAGCTGCCCCGCTCACCATCAGCCATCTGCATCACAAACTGCCAGCAGGCTTCGGCGTGCTCCACATTATTTTTAATTATATTTTACTTTAAAGGGCCATTAATTACAAAGATTTCCCAGCAGAGGCCTTAAAAAAAAAAAAAAAAAAGAAGGAAAGGGGTAAAACAAAAAAGCCCTTTCCACATCAAGGGTTGTTATGGGTGAGTTGGAATATGAATAGTGATTGAGAGGGGTTAAGCAGCGAAGGAGCAAAGTTTGGGGTGCAGAACACCCAGCGGCACTCAGGGGTGACCCCAGCTCATGGCCAAGCTTGCCCGTGGGTGCAGAGCCCCCTCCCCAGAGGAAGGGCAGCTGTCCCAGCCATCCCAGCCCACAGCAGCTCTTGCCGCTGGGCTCCCGCCTGAGTCCTGCTGCGCTTGGTGGGATGGAGGGCACAGGCTCGCGCTCGGGAATCAGCGTCCCACTGGCTTGGCAGCATTTCCCTTCCGTCTGCAGCCCCTGCATTAGCCCTGCTCTCCCTCCTGTCCTGACTCCCCTCCTCCTGGTTCCCCCCGAAGGCTGTTTCTCCTTCCCCTGCCCTCACTCCTCGGGAGAGCAGCAGACGTTTATGCCACGTCAGTCAGCCCTTGCTATCAGTGCCACATGCTCATTTAATTTTCATTTATTTTAAAACCATTTGGGTCATTTTCTCCCCAGATGATGGGGGGAGCCACTCTTTTGGGACAGGGGAAGGGGTGCAGAGGGTGCAGTTCCCCCCACAGACCTGTGACCTGGGGCTAGGGGACAGCATCAGCCTCTTTGGGGTGGGATGGTGACTCCTCTCCCCACAGCAGCACCGTCCTTGCAAAGGGGTTTAATGAGTTTGACCTCCACAATGTGGGGCTCAGCTGGGGCTGTCACAGCCTGGCCACTGTGTGCTGGGAGAGTTGGCTGGAAAAAGATTTACTAGGGCAAATTTTAGTTAATCCTTTTTATATGGGCCAAGATGTTTGCTCATATCTGTCCACCAGCAGCACCAGGAACTGCCAACCTCTCCATGCCCTCTCCTCCTCCCATGTCCATCTTTTCTCAATTAGCACTTGCTCAGCAGATGCCAATTACTTCTTCAGCTCCTACCTTCCCCTCCCTGCTAGACCCCCGAAGGTGCCTGCAGCAGCTCTGGAGTGAAGGTGTCCTCTGGCTGGAGCTCCCAAGTGTTCAGGTAAGGGCAAAATTGCTGTGATGAGACTTCTTGTTGCTGTTGTGCATGTTGTTCTGGGGCCGGGGAGGTGGAGATGCTCTTGAGTGCCTCTGGCTGCTGTAGGTTCCTGGGTAGAGAGTTGGGTGTTGTTTTTCTTAAGTCTGGAGTTGCTTGGGAGGGCTGTGGGGTGACTTGTGGGTGTGCTGTTGTTGCTCAGAAGGTTCCTTTCCTTGCATGCTGTGAGCAAGGTCTCGGTGCCCTTACCCCTGCTAAGCCTGGGGCTGACCTATGTAGCCTATCCTCTACCTGGTGCAAGATGGGTGTTTGTGTGGCTCTGCCCTTCCCCTTGTCTGATATCTCAGCTCTGTTGGCTTTTTGGCACCTCATACCCCTTCTTCCTGGGGCCACCCTGAGCTGTGGCGGTGCCTTTCTGGGCTCACTGTGACGCTGGAAGCACTCGTAGCAGCGCTGGGGGCCAAGGCAGGTGTGCTCGGGAGCACCATGCGATGCTCGCCAGCATCCCAGTGCTCAGGGAGCCAGGGCTCGGCAACAAGCGTCTCATTTCCCTCTTGTCTCTTCCTGTCAGACAAGATTTGAAGATTCAATTAGAATGGGAACCGCTGATAGCAGCGGTGCTGGCGTGCTGCTTGTGCCCCGTGCTCACACTGCATGGGAACGAGATGAAAGCTGAAAGCAATGCAAGGGGGGTGGGGAGAGGAGGGTATTGGAAAGGGAGGCTCTTTGGCTGGCAAAAAGCCTGGGAGAAAAAGACAAGAAATGCAGATATAAGGGAGGTGATGGATGGTTGGAGGCTTGGGGATGTGCTCCAGGCCCCAGAGCTGCAGAGTGGTGCCCGCTTGGGAGAGGGACTCTCAGGGCACCACTGGGCTGGGGTGGAGGAGACCTGCTCCAAAATTCCCTTGGCGTGTGCTTGGCGGGGTGAGGCTTGCTCACCTAAAACCTCATCCCACAGAGCTGGGTCTCCAGGGCAGTGGTGAGAGTGAGCTGGGAGCAGGGCTGGGTCTTGGCACTTGAGGGGAGAGCAAGGCAAAGCCTCCCGAGTGCATCAGATGGGGAGCTGCCTCGACCAAGTGGCAGAAGCAGAAGGCTGGATTTCAGTCAGGGTTTCTTTTCCCCCGCTCTCCCTCAAGAACTGTGCTTTGTTTTGCGCTAACACTTCAGAGAGATGTAGAGAACATCTTAGCTGTTTGCTGAAATGCTGTAGCCTTCAGCTGCTCGGCTGGGTACAGGGACAAGGACAGGCTCTGGTGAGAGCCACAATAAATGTGAGAGGGTATTGAATAGGGCCAAGATCCAGTGCGGTGCTGGGTCCTTGCGTCCTGTGCGGGGGAGCTGTCTTTGTGGGGCTGATGGACCTTTGTGCTTTTTGAGGGTCAGAGCTAGGATCTGGCCACTGAAACACCCGATCTGCCCAGACAGGATAGTCTTTAAAGGACAATTCTCTCTCCTCTTGACCTTTTCTGGAGGTAATGGCAGTTGTTAAGGAAAATGCAATTTTTTTAAAGATGGGGGGCAGACAGATTTGTATTATAAATTATATTTTTACTATAAATTATATTCAGCTCTTGCCTAGTCAGGAGGTTCAGCCGCACTGGTGTTACAGTCCCGAGCGGCTCAGCCCTTGCAGACGTAGCAGTTCCCAAAACTCAGGCCATATTCAGGCACGGATTGATTGTGTACCAAAAAGTCAAGGTGCAAACATTGATCATGCAGGAAAGTGCTGGTCATCAGCCAAAAATAAGCATTCCCCAGCCTAAATTATTAATTCCTTTCTGCACACCGAACGGATTGCTCTGGTTGTGTACGTCCCCTCTGCACAGTGGTTGTGCTTCATGCTGTAGTATATTTTCCCTCCAACTACTTGTCTGGCTCTTCACTTAATAAAGATTGAGAGAGACAATAAAAACATTCATTAAAGAGGGGAAAAAAAATAAAAGATGAAACCCTGCTTGTAGCCTCTGGCAGTTGGTTTCATTAAGCAATTGCTTCTCCCAAACCTTCCATGGTGGTTCCTGGTGCTCGTACCTGGCCCCGGGGTTTGGGGATGCAGCACTGGACTGGGAAGCCCCGGGATGCTCAGGGTGAAGGCCACGGCCATGGCACTGATGGGATAACCGAGGAGGGCAAGAAACTGAGTGATAAAAATGGGAATTAGCAAAATAAGCTCTTGGGGGGGAAAGCAGCTGTTTGGATGGGGTTATGCGGGGTTAAGCCATTATCTTGTGCTGTGTTGAACGTGGGGCTGGTCTCCTGCTCCCCCCAGGTCTGTAGCTGCTGTCTTAAGAAGCGAATGTGCTCTTTCAGCTGTGGGCACTGAGGGATGGGAGCACCCCGACACTGGGGGGGGACCGGGGGCTGCGTGGGGTTGGGCTGGGTGGGTGTCTCTCTGCTGTAGCTATGTCAGCTGAAATATGGCGAAGGGCGTTTCTCAGGAGGCTAACTCACTGACAGGAGCCCCCGTGCGCAGCGAGGGCTCCGAGCCCACAGCACCCGCTGTCGCTGGTGGGGTGTGGGAGCAGGGACAGAGTGGGCTCGCTGCTGTCAAAGTGCTCTTCAACAGCACTCGAGTCTGTAAATTGGTCGTGGGAGGCCTGCTCTGCCCCCAAACTGTGACATCCGAAACAAAATGTGTGTTTTCTCTCCAGTTCCAAGGCATGAGAAGAGCTTTGGATCTTGTTGCGATTTATCACTCAGCCCCAAGCCAGATGCCTATATGGGTTCAATCTATAGCTCCCAGAACTGATAGAAATATTATCCTGTCTTATTAAAATCACCCACAGCTACTGCAGCTGTATGTCAACAGCAAAACAAATAGCGACTAGTTCCCATCGGATTGGAGCCTCTCCGCTGAGGCTGTCTTCAATCCGCCTCCTGCTAAAATGGTTACAGATGTAGGCTTTTCCCATTACAGCTCAGCGCAGCTCCTGTACAGCCGACTCCAAATCCCATTACCACGCCGGAGCAGTCTTTGGTGAGCATCGGCTCGGCTAAAGCTCCCCCGCTGACGTGAAACATTACTCATGATGCTTTTCCTAGAAGTACTGCTAAGAAAGAGTGCAGGGCTGTGCTCCCCTGAAAAAGTCCCGACATGGTGGGGGGCAGCGCGCTGTGGGGGGAGAGGAGAGCAAGAGGGCTGTGTTGGGATGAAAGCAGTGCTGCTTCCTCTTCCTCCTCCTCCTCAGGTGGCACAGCTCCTGTCCCTATTGGGGGTCTGCTGAGTAATTTGGGGTGCATCGCATCTGGTGCTGGAGACATAACTGGTGTTGCAGTCTGTGAGCCCCCCGCTTCCTCTCACCCCTCCAAAAACACCACAGCCCTAAAACTCCTGCTGCCACCCGAGCTGTCCCTGGCTCACCCCCATCCCTCTCTCCTGTGCTATCTTTGGTATAATTAGGAGGCCAGGACTGTGTGTGTGAGGTGAATGTGACCTCATTAGTTTCTTATGCTGTATTGAAATTTCTTCTCATTTACATCCCCAATCCCTAAATGTGCAGCTCTGGTCTCTGGGGTTGCTTTCTGCTGCTTTCCATCCCTCTCATCAAGGCTCCGAGCTGGAGCTCTTTCTTCTCCTCAATCCATTGCTTCACTTCTGTTGTGAAGCAGAACCCCCCCGCCCCCATGTATCTGAGGAAGACAAATTCCTGGTCTACCCTGGGTGGGTTGGAAGGGCTCCCTGCAGAGATGCCTGGGCTGGGGAAGTGCTGGGGGGGCTCCTGGTTTAGCCCACCTGAGGTGAGACAACGAAGCTCTGGGTGCTCCCTCTGCTCCGCTGCCAGCTGAGACGGGAGATGACAAACGCCCCAGCTGGGCTGTGACAGGCTCTGTGCTCTCATCCCTCTGAGATCCACAACCAAGATCACTCTTCCCTAGCAAGAGCATCCTCTTATCTGTGTTTGCTGATGCCAAAATCCTGCTAGACTGGTGGTGCTGGCTTAATCCTTCTGATGTTCAGATGCTTCATTTTAAACTTAGAGGATGTATGGCTCTGTTGAGCCTTTCTTATTTTCCTAGTTGGAGGGAGACTGCTCTTTGAGATGGGAAGGTTTGCATTGTCTCTCCTGTGTGATGCTGGATCCCTTTATAGGGCAGGTATCTTCTAAAGCAAAATGTTTTCAATTCTCACAAGCAGCATAATTCTTGAAAATGTACGCAATAAACAAAACGAGCCAAATGTAATTAAAATGGAGACAGCATATAATCTGGTAACCCACTTAGAGGCTCAAAGCTTCAGCTTTTAAAAAAATGTTTGCTCCAAATCCATTTAAATAAACAGACCGACACACAAAGGCTCTCTGTACATTATCAGGATACAAAGAGAATTGGATCAAAAGCAGCTGTGGCCAGGCTGTACATATGTAGTGAGGAAATTGCTTGATCTAAGACTGCACCTTGCACATGCAAATGTGTTTGTGGACCTTTCCGTGAATTGCATTTGTACAACAGCTGAGCTGTCGGGCTACCGGGCTGTGCTCTGGTTTAGGGGGCAAAGGCTGGTGTCTCCTCCACTGCAAGAGCCTTTGCTGGGGAAGTGAGGGAGCTCCCGGCGTGTTGGTACGTCTGCTTGTTTTGGCAGGAGTGGAGAGAGGCCGAAGAGCCGCTGAGCTCTGCCCTCTCTGTGGGTGCGCACGCTGCATCCGGAGGGGGGAATCGCTCAGAAACCTGGGAAAGAAAGAGAAGTCCCTGTCCTCAGCACGCATGTTGTGGGCTCTCTGCTCGCCTGATGTCACACGTGCTGTCACACTTGCACCCCCCGGGCTTGCAGGAGGGTCTCCTGGCCACGTGTGGTGGGGTTTGCATCTCCTCCTCTGCCTGGACACTGTCTCTTGCAGTTCTGCAGCAGAGCCCAGCTGGCCTTGAAGTTTTGCCAACAGCCATGTGATTTGTCTCGGGCTGGACAGCACAGGCTGTGAATCCAAGATCAAGTGTGCTCCCAGGCCAGCGGGATTCAGCCCAGAGAAGACATTTTGGGCCAGACAAGAGCATCTTCCTATTGCTCTTGCAGGTGGCTTCGGGCTAGCTGGAGCTCTTGGGAAGGGGATGCTCGTGTGTGTGTATATATATATATATGTGTATATATGTGTATATATGATGTGGGGTGCTACCGGGGAAAGGTGAGAAAGCTATTTCTAAAGTGGCAAGAAATCTCAAGCATTTAGAAACAGGGCCTTGGCTCAGCCTGTGGGGATGTCTGCACTCAAAATGAATTGTGTCGAAAGCCTTTACCTGCTGAAACAAGGTCTCTGCCTCGCGCCGTGGCTGGGAGCGCCCACCGTGGCCCCCCCTACCCGCCGCCCTGGGGGACACTTGCGGGCCGGTCCCCGCCGTCGGGGCCGGCTCCCGTCGCGGCCCGGAGTCGCACCGGCAGAGGGAGCTCCGGCCGCGTCCTCCGAGCAGGGGGGACCGGGGGCACCCGCTGCTCCGGCTGGTGAAGGGTGGCGGATCCGTCCCACCCCGCTCCCCGCTCGGGCCCCGGCTCCCCTGGGAGCTGCTGACCAGGATCGTGCCCCCGCCCAGCCTCAGGGCGACCTGCTCCGGACGGGGGTGGCCCCTCGCGAGGAGCCGGAGGCTAGCGTGGGGGGGGCAGCCGGCGGTCACCCACATGTGCCCAGCGCAGCAGCACTGTCTCCGCTCGCAAGCGGCGGGGGGAAGGTGCCCGGGGCCCTGCAGCGGGGCGAGGATTTCGGGCTGGGCTCGCTGCCGCAGCAGCGGGGAGCGGAGCCGCGGCACTGGGGAGGGCGTTTACCCCGGGGCTACCGGGGGGGCTGCAGCTGGCGTACGCCTCGCTCCCGGTACCGGCTCATGCTGCCCTCGGCCCCGGCGGGTCTCCCTCGCCGGGGGCTCGTGCTCTCCGGCAGGAGGGGCCGAGACGGAGCGGTCTCTCCCTTCCCCCTCATCTACCCCCCCTTGCCCCTCATCGGCTTCCCCCTCTCCCGGTGTCCCACCGGGCTCTGCCTAACGCAGCGCAGCGCTCCCCGCTCCCCCCCCCCCCCGCCCCAAACACCCCTTCAGCGCTGGGCGCTGCGGGTCCGTCCCCGTCTCCCCGCACCCCCCCACAGTGGGGGGGGACCGGGCCCGACCCCCAGCCGAGCAGCGCCGGGCGGGTGCGCCCCGTCCAGCCCCGCCGGGGGACCGTGCCTGCCCGTCCAGCTGTGCTGCCCGGACGGACACCCGCGGCAGCCAATGGGCAGGCGCGGAGGGGCCGGGGGCGAGTCCCCATTGGCGGCGGGGGGAGGAGGAGCCGGGACTTGAAGTTGGAGTGAGGGATCCAGCTGTGCGGAGCGCTCGGCTCGGCGCGGCCGCCCGCGGGAGCATCCTCCGCCGCCGCCCGTCCCCGGGGCGCCGGGCAGCACCAGCCCCCCCCCACCCCCCCCCCCGCCCCGGGCAGATGTTGGGGCGCGGAGGGGGCAGGCAGAGCCGCTAAGGCGGCCCGCCCCGCGGGTGGGGGCCAGCACCGGCAGCGGGGGCCGCCCCGCCGCCGCCTCCCTGCCCGCCGCTCGCCCGGCTCGGGCCCCCGGAGGCACGGCGAGGAGGAGCTACGGAGCCCGCAGACGGCAGGGCAGGGCGAGGGGGGCGGCCCGGCCCCGGCCCCGGCGGGGGGCGAGGCAGCGGCTCGCCCGGCCATGCCACCCCGGCGCTGAAGCCGCCCCGCCGCAGCCCCCAGCCCCCCGGCCCCGCCATGGCCGCGCCCCTCTAGGCGCCCCCCCGGCTCGCCCCGCGTCGCCCCGGCTCCCCCCGGGGCCGCCGGCCGGAGGATGGACGAGGATGGACCGCGAGCGGTCGAGGAGGAGCCGGAGCCGGGCAGAGCCAAGACTTTCATCCGCCTTAATGACCTGTCCGGGGCCGGGGGCCGCCCGGGGCCGGGGGACAGGGAGGCGGGCAGCGGCGACTCGGAGGCGGAGGCGCTGCCTTACCCAGCGCTGGCCCCCGTCGTCTTCTTCTACCTGAGCCAGGAGAGCCGGCCGCGGAGCTGGTGCCTCCGGCTGGTCTGTAACCCGTATCCTTTGCAGGTGCTCGGCGGCGAGGTAAGCCCCGCGGGGCCGCCCCCCCTCCTCCGGTGCGGCGGGCAGGGCGGGGGGCACCTCCCGGCTGGAGCCCGCCGGGTGATGCGGAAGGAGCCGGGCTTTGGGGGGGACCGCCGGGCAGAGGGAGGGCACCCCGGCGGTGCTCGGCCGGGAAGTTTTCCGGGCTGTTGTGGGGGGCTCGGCGCTCCCCGGTGGGGGGGCGGTGCGGGGCTCCCCTCCCCCGGCCGCCCTGCCGCGATGCTCCGGCTCCCGCGGGCTCCGCTCCACGGGGCGGCCCTTCCTCCCGCGGGGATCGGCCGGGCTCCCCCGGCTCACCGAGCCACCCTAACCGCAGTCTACCCCCCTACAGAACCGTTCTTCCTCCCTGACCCCGTTTCTCGCCCATTTTAGGCTCCCTGGTCCCTTCCTGAGGGTTTGAGGGGGGGGTGCAATGTGGGGGGAGGCGGTGGTGCTGGGGGGGGGGGGGGGGGGGAGTTGGTTTGCTGCCCGGCTCCAGGATCCCTAAATAATTTGTGGCATGCCGAAGGGCCCATGCTCTGCAATCCCCTGGGACCTTGCTTGGAGGGGTCTGGCGAGGTGAGGATCACGGTCCCTGGGGTGTGCATCGACCAGGGACTGCTGCTCGCCAGGTCCTGGGGTGAGCTGTGACCCCACAAAGGCATCTGGTCTCCTTCCAAACTCCCTGTCTGCTCCAGCACAGGCTCTGTGTCTGAGCCGCTTCAGTCAAGTTTAAGCTTTCAAAAGAAGGGGGAAAAAAAAAGAAATAGAAAAGACAATAGAAACATTTCTTCTTGCCACTCACTGTCTTGGTGCCTTTAAAGCCTCCCTTGGAGTTGAGTTGCAACCAGCACACGGTTTGTAGCATCGCAAGTGTTTTACCATCCCCGAACTCCAGTTCCATTTATTATTTGCAGAAACAAAAACCCGAAATGAAATAAAGCAAAGCGATGTGGCTTCCCGCAGGGGCTGGTGTGGGAGAGGCAGCCGCTGCCCGGCTGAACGGGAAGTTACCGGGTCTGCGCCGCTCTGCCTGTGCAAGAGGCAGGCGAGTACGTATGGGCAGCAAACCCACATCTGGAGTGGGAGAGGCTGAGCGGTAGCGGGGAGGACATGTTACATGGTACAGAGGGCCAGAATATCCTGTGCGAGTCCTCCTCCGCTCCTGGTGTGTGGAAACTGTTAGGAATTACATCTCGGCTGAGGTCAGTGTGCCCAGGAAAAGTGGTGAGGGTCTGCAGGAGTTGTGAATGTTGTTTTACTTGAGCTTCAACAATAATTTATCTGATAAACAGGCTGCCTTCTTTCCTAAAATGTCCCCCAGGAGGGGAAAAACAAGATTTCTCTTCCCAGTCATGAATACTCCCAGCAGTTTCCCCCCAAATCTCTCTCACACCATCTAAGCAGTTCAAAGCTGCATTTATTTAAGCATCTTGGGAAATCTTGCAACTTTGTGAAGCCTTCTGTTTTGGGAAGAAATATTAATGACAGGCTGCAAGTCAGTGTGTTCTTACTGTCTACTATGACTAATATTATTTATGATTTCTGATTTAAGTCTGTTTTCAAGTCTCCTTCCCCCCCCCCCCCCAAACGATGTTGTTTTGAAGCAGGTGTTACACCTGCATGTTTTTACTGTTTTCAGTAAAATCCCCCACCCCAGTAGTGGCTTGAAATGCATCTTCTCTGTGGCTGCAAATACAAGCAGATTAACTTTTGTCCTTGGAAAATTAGGGGTATTGTGGGCACCTGCAAACCCTGCTGTGAGCAGGGGATGAGCATTAGGTGCAGCCCCACAAGCTGAGATTTACCTTGTCGCTAATTTTTCACTCCTTACTGACAGAGAAAGGCGCTTGCCGGGAGCCCTGGGGCCACGGGGGACGATGCTGCGGGTCTCCGAGTCGTGTGTCTGCATGCAGCTGTTTGTTTTCAGGGTCACTGACCCAGAATTAGGGGAGTTTATTTAAAAACAACACAAAAAAAGCAGTTCAGCTTACAGATGAGAGGAAGGCAGCGGCCAGCTTGGCACCCCCAGCGTCCCATCACTCGCTGGGCTGTTCAGCAGAGCAGCATATTGCTCGTCCCTTTGGCTCTCTGCAGCCCAAGTGCCGGAGCTGAGCCCATTGCTTGTTTCTATTTCTTACTTTTCTCTTTTTCCTTTAGTGTGGTGGGCCAGTAGTGGCCCTCCTCAGGCTGTAATCTTCTAGGAATTGTGTCCTGGTGCTAAAACCGTATAATCACATTGCTGGAAAGTCTTTGTTGCCACCAGCTGCCCTGGAGAGGAGTGACAGCGCTTGGGCTCACATGGCTGGTGAATCCTACCCTGGCCCTGAGAGGTTTGGGGCTTTCGCTGGCTTCTGCTGCTCTCTTGGGTGGTTTTTACCTTCCCGTGGGTGAGGCTGGCTGCCCGCACAGCAATTGGATGGGAGGGTTCTCGTTTGAGCTGTGCATGTGGAGATGCACGGCTTGCCGGCTTGGCAAGGCGGGTTTGTGGTGCTGTAAGCTGGCTGATAAACTTTGCTGTCGATGGGGTGTTGGGAGGAGGTGCTGGAGCTGCTCCTGCGCCCGCAGCTCCCTTACCTGCCCCGGGAAGGGCAGCTCATGTCCCCCAGGTGCAGCTGGAGCCCCTGGGATGCTGCTCTCCAGCCCTGTCCAAGCAGCTTGTGTGACCCTGGTAGCTGAGGCTGGGATGTGGGGTTAGGGAGAGGGTGATGGTTGATGTGCCGAGTGTCCAGCAAGGATGCAAAGTCCTGTTGAGGTGGCTTTTTTGGCTTTTCTACTGTATTTCCATTCAGAGCATCCTCTGCCTGGGCCAGGAAGGTTTCTCCCTTGCTGTCTGGAGCAGACACGGGGAGACCTGTGCAGCTCTCCTGCTCCCCCTCTCCCTTAGGGCTGGGAAGAAGGTTTTGAAGTTTGTCCTGATCCAGAAACAATCCAGAGCTTGAAATCTTGCGGTTTTAACCCTGTATTGGCCCTGCCAAGCTATCCTCCCCCTCTGCGATCTTTGAGCAAAAACCTCTCTGGGTGCTGTGAGGACTGGGGGGACAAGCCTGGTTTCCCACCCGCGGGTTCCCAGTGGCTCTGGGATGAAAGGCTCTGCCCCGGGTGAGGGCTGCTTGGGCCAGAAGGGAAGGAGCAGGGACATGGGTGGGACGTGTTTAACAGTCACGGCGCTGGACCCACGGGCTCAGGCCTGGGAAGGGCTGCAGCGACAGGCAGGGTGTCCTGGTGTGTGTGCTGGCAAGGCAGTGAGAGCAGCTCTGGAGGGGGGGAAAGAGGAGACAAGCTGGTTACTCGACTTTCACTTATAAAATAAAAGCACCATGAAGGCTGGGAGGATGAAAGGCTGTAGCAGGGTCTGTGCCAGGCTTCTCCTCTGATCAGAGGCAAGAAACGAGGCTATTTCTTGAGAGTTGCGGAGTGATTGAAGAGTGGGGATGGAGAAAGTGGGGAGGATGCTACTGCTTGGTGTTAAGAGCTCTGAATAGGAAAATAACAGTGTAACTGAAAGGGCCTGTGATCTCTATTGTAGTACTGAAATCTGCCTCTTCCCCCGCGCAGTGCCTGCCTGCAGAGCGCGGCTGCCTGGAGAGCAGCACATCGGCAACAGAGGGGCTGCAAAAGAAAGGTGCCGTTCTGGGGAGACCCCCCCAAAATTGGTTGAAATCCCATCTTTTCCTTCTGGGTTGGAGGGCAAAGGGCAACTCCTCAGATGGGAAGGGGGGTTTGGGCAGCACTGGGAGGAGTGCTCCTGTCTTGCCTGGCTGCTCTGGTGCACTGTCCCCAGGATTTGGGTTTCAAAAATGGCTTTAGGAAAGAGATGCATCTCGATCTGGTCACGGTAACCAGCCCTGCCTTCTGCCTTTGGTCTGCAATAAAACCCAGAGGGCTCTTCCAGCAGCTGCCTCGCACGGCTCTGCTCACTTTCCATTAGTGAGAGGTGGACGATCAAAGGCTCCGTCCCGGGGAGCTGCCGAGTGCCCCCAGCTCTCGCTGGAAGTCGGCAGAGCTGCAGATGGCCAGCGGCCTCCAGGAGCGGGCCTGGAGCCCTCGGGGCCTCACGCCAAGGCATAGCTGAGGTCTGCGCCGGGCTGGCTCACGGGACGGCTGGAGCCGCCGTGCTGGAGGTCGGTGCATTGTGGAAGGCAGCAACGGCCCCGCTGAGGCGGCCGGTCAGCCCTCGCCTGCCCAGCGCGCCCCAAGCCCCGTGGGTCTGTGTGCCGGCACCGCTCTGCGTCAGCCTGGCCGGATCCGGCTGTCCTGGAGGGAAATGTCTGTGTGTCTGACTGCACCGGAGCAAGGAGCCTCCTGCGTGGTGGGGATGAGAACCCAACCCGCTGAGCTGCTCGGTGGTTTGGGCTCCCCAGCCCCGGCGGTGCCTCCCAAAGCGCTGCCTCCTGTGGGGTGCCCGCGGTGCGGGCAGCAGGCAGGCGGAACCCCCGTCACCTCGGTGGGTGCTCGGGGTCCTCACCCCCTCCTCAGCTGTGCAGGCTCGTGGGGAGAGCCAGGCACTGCGTGCGCTGCTGTTTGAAGGGTTCACTGTAGGTTAAAAATATAATTTTTTTTGTTATCAAAAGGGTGTGTTTTGAGGAAAGAGCGCGCGTGGTGTCCTTTAAACTTTGGTACGTTTGTTCCAACCTCGCTTTTGAGCTTAACAAAGCAGAAAGCTTCAATTTGAGAGGTTGGATCTGAAATGGATCTTGTTCTGATTTAAAAACCCCACAAAGGAGTCAGAATCCATTTACTTCACCTGCATCTGATCCGTCCCAGGGCACCTGAACTTGTTTCTCTCCATGACCCAGTTCACCGGCCAGTGCTTCCCACCCCTCCCCAGGCAGATGGAAACACTCCTGCTGCAGCCGAGCCTCCACCGGCTTCGTGCCCCTTCCCTGGCTCCTGGGTGGAAATGAGAAACACAACTTGCCAGGCTGGGGGGGCTCCCACAGCCCCTCAGCCCCCCCAGCCAGGACAGAGCATCCTGCTGCTCCTCAGGGCAGGTGCTGGCGCAGCCCTGGGCTCACGCCAGCCCCAGTGCAAGGATCTTGGAGAGAAGCAGGACCCGTTGCCTTTTAGCAAGGACAGCACAAAGGTGGGGTGGTTATTTCTCTCCTCCCAGGGGACAAATAACTGCAAAACCTTTTCCCTGCTGTACACAAACCCTTCGGGAGCTTGGCGGGAGCAGCTGGCAGTATTCACATCCCGGACCTGGTGCAGCGGCCAGAATCCTGCTCCTTGCTGCCTCCACAGCAGAGCTGGGAGCTGCTCGAGCCTGATCTAGGTAACGCACCACATCTCACCAGGGATCTCTGGACCCATCCATCGCCCAGCCGTGTCAGCAGCCAGGCGCTTCCTTTGCTCCCTGCGTGTGTGTGTGTGTTTTTTAAGGAGATTCTTCTGTGAATTCCCTCTTCCAGGCTGTTGTGTCACATCTGGAAGTTTGTGTAGGAGTTTATCCAAGCGCTGGAGTACAGCGCAGCTTTTTCTCATTTAAAAATCATAGGCTGGCATTTTGAAGCGGGCTGGGGGGGGGGGAGGGAGGGAAGGGGAGAGGGAAGCTGTCTGCCAAAAAGGAGACTGGAGCAGAGGAATTGTAATGACTTCCAGAAGTTTTCTTTCTTTCTTCCTTTCTTGCTTTCCCTCCCTCTCTCCCGGCGCGCAGACAAAAGGCTCGGCCTCATGCAGTTCATGGTTATGTCATCCCGGCGCGGGGAGCCCCGGCCGGGAGGGGTGGCCCTGTCCTGCCCAGGGACCCTGCTCTGTGCAGGGACAGCTCTGCTTTGGCTCCTTGTAGGAAATCCGGAACAAGGGCTCCCACGCGGGGCGGCGGGGGCCGTCTCCGGAGACCTGCTTTTCATTTGGGGCCAGGAGCCGAGGCAGGGTGGCTGGGAGGAGATCACAGCTTCTTCCCCAGCCCCTCGTGCGCAGGACTGGGGGGCTCAGACAGGCGGGTGGTAATTCAGGATGGGGCTGGACCACCCGAGCTGCTGCTCATTCACGGGGCCAACGTGTCTCCCGGCCGATCTGTGCAGACTCGCTGCTCTCAGTCGGCTTTCGTGCTCTCTCCCCCGTTCAGTAGCACTGGGTGTTGGAGCTGGTCTGGAAATGCCCAGGATTTTATGATGCATAGAAAATTTTCTGCTTTCTTCTCCCCCTACACCCCCTGCAGATGTCTTGGCATCATGCTCAAAAATGCTTTTTTCCCATTTTTTTGCTTTAAACTCTCTTTCACTTTTTTTCTGTGTCGAAAAGACCAAGATTTTGATCGCCCCAAGTTCCCTGTCCAGGTCTCTCTCAGCTTGCCTTTTCTTCTTCTGCTGTTTTTCTGGAAGGAAGCAAAACCTTTGGCCAAAGTGAACCTCCCTGATGGCTTTTTCATTTGGATCATGAATTCATTTTTCCTCGGAAGAGGAGCCCCGGGGAGCCTTTGCCCCCGGCGGCTTTGCTGGCCGCTGCGGATGGGGAGGAGGGTCTGGGGGAGCGGGGCCGTCCGTGGGGAACTGGGGAAGGAGCATCCGGAGTCAGGTTGGGAGGGCTTTGAAGCTTCGCTGTGGTTTGGAGGGGGTTGAATTTCCTAGTTAATTAGGAGGCCTAAGTGTTTCTGGGTTTGTTACGGGGCCAGATCGTGGCTTTCCCTTCCCCGGTGCCTTGGCTCTCTGCTGAGCGACCTAGATGTGAAATATTCCCTTTGGTTGGTGATGCACATGGAGGTTTCCCTGAATGTGGGTTCGTTTGGCTTTGGTTTTTGCCAGTCTTGGCCTCTCACCCAGGAATCTGGCCTGGCACTAAGAAATGAAGAAAAAAAAAAAAAAAAGAGGAAATTCTCATGGTTTTATATAACGGAGTGAGTAATGACCAATCGTGCTTTGGGATGCTCTCACATCTGCTTCCTACCAAAGCCCTCGCAAAGAAGCTTCGAGCAGATGGAAAAAGCACATTTTTCAGCCTGAATATTTGCTGAGAGAAACTTTCAGGCTTGATCTCCGTGGTCATGGCACGATCACCATGGCATGGCACTGGTTACGGCCTTTCGGGAAAGGGGCTGTTGGGGTGCCAGGAACAGCATCACGTGCCCAAGGTGCAGCAGGTCCCAGCGTGAGCCACAAGTGAGGCTGCGCACATGTGCGTGGGACCGGGATGTGCCCGTGACTCAACCCTCAGAAGTTCACCAGTTAGTCACAAGTGGATGGAAATTGTCTATTGGTTTGGCTCTTGTGCCTGAAACGTGGTTTTGGTTGGGATTTTTAACGTGTTTCCTAGGTGGAAGGGACTGGCTGTTGTTTGGTGGTTTGGTTTTTGTTGTTGCTCGTGTCCTCCTAGCTTTCTCCCTCCCTCTGCTGGGATGTGAAAACCAGGGACGAGGACAGGAGGGGGCTGAAAATGGGAACAAAATGCTAAAGCAGGTGATGGGTGAGAGCTGGGAGCCTGGCACAGATGAGTTTATAAAGAAAAGGGGATTTATTTACTGTAATCCAGATGCTAGCCCCACACTTACAGGGTTTCTGATGCAAAGCATTCTTATATTTCTCATTTGGGTGTCTTCCAAGAGATTTTCCCCGGTGCATCCACCGAACCAGCCTCGAGATGCTCACTAACCCCAGGGCTGAAGTCAAACACGCAGCTGGCGGCAGCAGAGCTGGGTGAGGGGATTCACAGGGATTCACCCACCTTTGGCAGCCAACCGCCCCGGGGGGGTTTATGCCTTCAGGATTTCCTGTGATTCATAACTTAATCAGGTCAGGTTTAGCACTCACTCCTCCTACGGCGTTATTGACTGCCTCTGTGCGCTCCCAAGATGCTGGTGTCGAGAGCAGCCCAAGGCAGAGCCCTCCCCTGCCCAGATGGTGAACAGGACTTGTTAATGATTTGTTAATTCAATTACAAAGTGCTTGTTAACCCATGGCGAGGCTGAAGCTCCCTTCTGGAGGGCAGGGCTCGCCCCCATGCCTGCGACTCCCTCTGCCAAAACATTTATTTGGTGTTAAGCTGCCAGCCACGCTATGCAAATATAGATGTTAATCATGAATAAGGTTCATTTTTAGCTCTGGGTTGAGACTAGACTTGGGAAGAACCTGGCTCTGGGGGGGGTGATGGGGAGCCCTGTCTAGCTTAGTGGGGTGCACAGCCCCCGGGGCCAGCTTGGCTGGATCCTGCGGGAGGGAGCAAACGTTTTGGCTCCCACTCAGCACTGGGGTCCGTAGGAATAAAATGTTCCTTCTGCTGCGGATTGAGTAAGGCTTTCAAGTGCATTTGATGGGCTGCACTTTAACCAGCCTCCTCCGCACTGGCATTAGCTGCTAATAGCATGAATCCCAGGTCCAGGCTGGTGGTCCCCATGCCTGCGTTGGATGCAGAGTGTCTTCAATTTGGGAACCGTCATGCCTAGGTAGCCTGGCTGTAGCAATTCTACCTTAACGGGAGAAAACGGAAACCCCAGTAAGAATGATAAATAATGGGGCCTTGATGCTCCATTGAATTAATGCTTATTTGGGCAGACAGGGAGGAGAGGAATTAAATTAATATCTGACTTGTAACTGCTACTGGATGTGGTTATTGACTTATCTTGCTTTGGAGGACCATAAATATGTCTTGGGATGTACCCCTGAGACCATAATCTGCTTGGGGTCACAGTGCAGGTCTGTCTCTGATGCTCCTTCAGAGACTCATCCTGACTTCTGGGGTCAAAAATCCATATTCCTCTGACAAAGGACCCAGCCACGTGCGGAGGGGAATGTGTTTGCACTTTACTGTGAGCATACAGCATAAATCTTGAAGACCTCTGCCTCACATAAATCGCTTTGTTGTTTGTAATCCTCCGGCCGGCTCGGTGCTGGAGGGCGCGGAGCCTGATTTGACTCGGGGGAGAGGCACGGGTGAAGCTCCTCAGCTCCAGAGATGGGATGGATCGCAGCTGCAGCCTTGTACTCTTATCCCCTCCCTTTTTCCTTGTGCCTGGGATTTTGTCCCTCTTAGGCGCTTGTTTGGGGGTTGAGGATGGCTTGGTGAGATAAGATGGGGGGTCTCAGCATGCCCCTCAATAGCCATGCTATTCAGGTATCCATGAGCCCAGGTAGATGAACAAGATCTTCCCTTTCAGCCCTTGATGCCACGTGGATGCTCTGGTCTGGATGATCCACTGGTTGCTATGCCGACCCTGGGCTAGCCATGGCACCCCAGCACTGCCAGCCACGGGGCTGGCACAGGGCATTTCACAGCTCAGCGTGCCCCATGCCAGGGTGAGTGGGCTTCTTATTGTCCTGGGCCTGTTGTACCCACATGTATATGGGTGCACATGGGGTCAGCAGTGTGGGAAGCTCATGGTTTGGTGATGGCGTGGGCCAGGTTGGCCTGTCATGGTCCCCTCGTGGGGCTGGTGCCAGTGCTGGAACATCCCTGAGTAACTGAGCCGTGGCAGTCTGTCCTTCCTCTAGCTAAGGCGAATGTTTCCTTCCCACATCCTGAGCTCTGTTTCGTGTAGGGGATAACTGACTGCCTACGTGACTCTCCTCATGGCAGTGGGTGTTGACCCTGTTCTCCGGCACAGCCCATGTTAGCAGAGAAGTCCCCAGGCCAGATGGGAGGTGCTCTGAGCCCCAACTCCTGCTCCTCCCCTGCCCCTCACCCATTGCTCCAGGCCCTGGTGCATCCCTTTGCCTGGGCTGGGCATTGCTACCGTGAGGGTATTTGTTAGGATGCCTCTATTTTACCTTGCCAGCCCATCCCTTAGGATGGAGCACGTCTTGCCCCTTCCCCAGGCTCTACCTTTCCTCTTCAGCCCCAGCCACAGACATGCAGCTCCCGTGGGAGCAATTTCCCCTGCCATGGGCAAATTGAGGCCCCTTCCTCTTCTTCAGAACCTGCTTGTGGCAGCAGCACGGAGGAATCTGATCTCTTACCAGGCTGGAAACAGTGGAGGAGCCCAAGGCCAGCACGGGGTACCTGCAGCAAGGGTGGAGACGCTTCTTCCTTCATACCAGTAAATGGGCTCTGGCTCCTCTAGCAGTGGATGTTCAAATCTTGCAGCTGGGTTTTGGGCTTGGCTTTTTGCTGGGTTTTGTTTTCTTTTGCCTCGTAGCCCCATGAAACTGGGTTGTCTCAGCTCCAAGAGCACTGAGTGTTTGGGGAGTGGCGGTCAAGGTGCAAATCTGGTGGTGAGTTGGGGGACAAAAGGATGCACTGAAAGTGCTTTGCTGTGCCGCCTCCTCCTCTCCTCTCCTCTCCTCTCCCAAATCCCCTCCTTTCATCTGCTGAATACCTTGATTTTTTCCACCTTTTTTTTTTTTTTTTTTTACTATTGCCTGGGTTTTGCATCGGGGGCAGGATGGAGGTTGGGGGGGTGTGTGTGTGCGATGAAGCTATTCGAGGAGTTGTGATCTCTGCATTTCATTTTGCAGTTCAGCTGGAAAGATCTCGTTTCCAAATACACCCACACACAGGCACAGCAAGAGAGAAAGCAGGCGAGGGAGCTGCTCAAGGGGGATGGGGCGGCACAGGGGAGGGCTGGGGGCCGGGCAGTGCGGGGTACTTGGGAGCCTTTCCCTGTGTTTGGTGAATCGTATTCGGAGTGGTCCGTAGCCTTGATCTGGGGACAGGAGATGGCACCCTCTGCCTCAGCCTTATGCCTCAAGGCCATGCAGGTGCTTGGCTGCACCCATGGGTGCCTGGCTGCTTTAGTCTAGAGCCACGGGGGAGCAGGAGGAGCGAGGATCTCTGAGGCAGAGCCCTTGCCCTGGGCCTGGCAGCAGCCCCGAGTGAGGCTGGGGGGGTCCAGGGCAGTTGCAGGGTTGCACACACACACACCGTGGGCTGAGCAGAGTCTGGGCCATGGTAGCGTGGTGGGGAGACCTGCTTTTGCAATGGAAGAGGAGCAAAGACACGAAAGGGAGCCACAAAACTCCTCTCTTAGTGACCTTCAAGCCAAAGTCATCTTGTTTCCAAACATGAGCCAGTGCTGGAGTGGCTCTTTTAGCGTGTCACTCCCCATCTGCACCCTCTCCCTCCCGTGCTTTCCTTGCCAGCCAGGTCTTGACTCCAGTTCTCGGTTTCTGGAGGAGCTGCTGGTGGTGTGGATGCATCCTGCATCCCCCAGTGCTGGGAGGGATGGGGTTAGAAGAAAGCAAATAAACCTTCATCCTGGTGGGCATCTGGGTGTGCAGGAGCAGGTTAATGTGAGGGGCTGGCTGAGAAGCCAAGCAGATGGAGACTCAGTGATGATGGGAAGTTTTGGAGAGACACCCCAGCCTGCCCGGGCTGCAAGCCGACAGCAAGCTCGCCTTTGCGATAGCGTGCCAGGGGGCTTGTAGGGGCACCTGCCTGAGCCCCCGGGTCTGGGTCCTTCCCCAGCTTCGGGCCTGTGGAACAGCTCGGGGTGCTGGGGTGTGTGTGGGAGCTCCCTCTCCTGCAGGGTGCTGCCATGGGTGCCCATGTTCCCCCCCCAGCTCCCCTCTGGGCCCCTTGGTGGATGCTGGTGGCACATCTCTCGGCTCAGCCCCCACACACTGAGTCCTCCCGCCATCCCTTCGGGGTCAGTGCGTGATTTTTTCCATCGCTCTGAAGAGGCTGAGCTCATACAACAATATTCCCTGGGCCAACACCACTCCTTTTTGAAGTTTCTTGTTTTGGTATTCCTTAAACTTCGTATCCTCAGGGATGAAACACAACACCCCTTGGCACTTGAGGCTTTTCCCCAACAACGTGGCTTTGGTTATCCCCAGCATCCTGCTGCCTGGTGAAACCACTGCCCCATCCCTGCGCCACTGGCAGATGCCATCCCTCCTGAACTCACCGCAAGTCTTAAATGGTGGTAAAATAGGATCCTCCAGCCACCTCGTTACACTGCGGCATGCCGCCTGGGCTGGCAGGGGAAAGGCAGCCACCAAAGCGTGCTCCGGGCAGTGTTTGTTTTAGCCAGGGGCCACGGCCAGAGCCGGGGCTCTGCCAAGCAGCAAAAATGCCAGAGCAGTGAGTTTACCCATGGTGTTTGATTTGTGGTTGTGGTAGAAGTCGGGTCAGGAGTAAATGCAGAGGATGCGGCAGAAAAGAGCAATTTCAAGATGGTCACAAAAACATCTCGTGGTGCTAGAAGTTGGGATTTTCTTTGTATTTTTCCTCCCCCCGCTGCTGGCCGCACTGGCTGCGAGGTGAAGTTTATGAGAGAAATAGCAGCGGTTCCGGGAAATATTTTGCCTAGCTCGTATTGTTGAATTTTATTTTCTTTTTCTGGCAGCGGATGAAGGAAGCGGGAACACAAACAGCTTGGCCGGTGGGTTGTTGGTCCAGAAATCAGTCTGGCCAGTGAGCGGCTGCTTCGGCGGGGAGAGAAAATACTCGAAAGCGGACGGGGTTTTCATTGCTTTCGTTCCTCTCTCTTTCCATCCCCGCTCCTGGCCAGCTCCTAGGATGCTATTAAATGAGGGGCAAATGCATCTGAAGGCAGAGACTGTTAAGGCAAGGATGTGCATTGATGCTCCTGGCCTCCCGTGCATTCTTGCTGATTAAAATCTTAAATTCTTCCGTTTTTGACAAGATTTGGGGTTTCTGTGCTGAGCCGGGGAGTCTCTATGGCAACAGCTAAAGGCAACTTTTATCCCTAACCCTTTTTTTCTTGCAGAGGGGGAAGAGGATGGGTGCGCACTGCTGGGGCACTGGTAACTATTTGAACCCCCCTAATATTTGGGGTAGAGAGGGCTGGGACCTGTTAAATTGAAATACAGAATTGCTTTGTGCCTGTGAAGCCAAGGGGCTGGGGTGAGCTCTGCCCTGGCTGGGCCCCTCTCCCAATAAAGGTATTCTGTGACTCTAGGAGAGAGCAGGGTCTTATCCATCCCACCCCAAGGCCAGGGGTTTTCTGCTAGGGTTTGTCGTGTCCAGAGGAGTTTGGAGCCGTTTTCGGAGCGTGATTGCGGCAGTGTTTCAAGACGCAATTAAAACACTAACCTTTCAGGAAAAGTCTTGCTGCATGTAATAGAAAGGAAGCCAGCTGGGCTAGATTGAAACATAATAGGTTTGGGGAGTAATTTTTAGAATCCTATACTGTAGGTCTTTCTAGAAAGATACTATACAATTTAATAACATGTTATATTCCTATATATTATATTTAAATCATCCTATAGTATTGTGGAGGAGGAATCTAATTTTCCACTACAGGGTAATATACCTTTCTATAGGTTTTCAGGTGTGGGTTTTTTCATCCAATGGAGTTAAATGAAAAATTATATCCTTCCTAGAAAATCTGCATAATGATGAGGAAACAATACCTTTAATTTATTTAATAAAGCATGTAAGTATTTTCCATAGAGGTTTATATGGCCACATAAAAACCCACTTAGAGCTTGTTGAAGTGGTTTGCGATCGGACAGAGATGGGTTCAGATGCAGTCCCAGCTGGGCAGTGCCAGGGCTCTGCAGCAGGGGCCTAGGCCTGTCTAAAGGGGGAAAAATAAAAATAAATAAAAGCCAGGACTTTCTTGCATCTCTATCTCCCCTTCTGGAATGCAATTAGAGAGAAGACGGATGAAGCTGCACTTGGGAGCAGCTGGGGGCCAGATCCTGCGCTGGGGTCCTGGGGGCTGGTAGCTCAGGTGTCTGTAGGGGCTGGAGAAGTGAGCGCAGAGATCTCCCTGCTCGGAGAAATGGGCTTTGGAAATAGCAGGCAGGGGCTGTGCCATGCTGTGTGGCGGTTTGCAGCAGGCTGAGGAAGGCAGGAGGAGGAGGAGGGAGGGAAGGGCTGAAAATCTGGCCATGGAGATGTCAAATGAACGTATGGGCAGTTGCTGTGCTGGTCTTTAGTGAGTGACTGAGCCTCTCTGTGGTCTTGGGTGCTCCCATGGGAGCCTGCTCTGCTTGGCACCTTGTTCGGGGTCAGACTCATTCACATTTGTGTCCCGGCAAAGCACATACAGGTGTAAAATGGAAAGTTGTCACCTGCAGCAAAGCGGGGTGTCTAATCCTGCGTAAACCCCAGCCTCAGGATCTGATTTTTTTCAGCTTCAGTTCCCCATGTGGAAGCCCAGTTTAGGGCTGTCTGCAGGACCTTGGGGTGGACGATCCTCTTATATTTATTTTGTGGTGCTGCTTTGTCTGTAAGGGCTGAGTCCTGTTGTGTTTTTTGCCTGATAATGGGTGGGTTTGGTCATACAGTCATCTCCAAAGTGGGGCAAAGATGTTTCCTCCATGCTGTGCTACCAGGGGGTGTAACGGGATTCAGCGGGCGGATGGTGACTGGACCCTTCTGTGTGGTCACCTTGTGTGCCAGGGTTGGGGTCTCTGTCAGCTGTAGCCCCCGCTAAGATCCCCACTGGTGGGATACTCTCTGCTCACGTATGGATCAGGCACCCCACGGGCTGGGGCACGTGGTGGCCTTGGGGGTGATGTCGCTGTCTGTGGGAGAACGTGGGGCTGGGCTCCCTCTTTCTCTTAGCTTGGAGGTGCCCATCACCGTGGCCTCAGGGACCTGTGTGGTCAGGCTCACAGGGAGCCAGTGCTATCCCAGAGAGAGGTGCAGAGGAAGATGGTGGCCCTGGTCCTTCGAGGTCCCCAGAGGACAAGCGCCTTTTAATAGCCATGGCAACTAATAAGCCCTGCGTGGCGACATCCCTGCCGTCTCCATGGAAACGGGCCGAACATCACATAGCAACATGTGCCTCACGTACCCATGGAAACGGGCCGGGTAGTTTTTTAGCATCGCTGTGTTAAATCTCCGCTCTGGGGGGTGGTGGTGGGGTTTGTCCTGAGGTGAACCTGCCACTGCAGGGAGGGGGGGCCTGGGAGGGGCTCAAGGGCTGCTGGACCCCAGGGGATTTGCGGGAATTGGGCTTATAACGTGACCAGGGGGTGCAGGCCAGTGGGATCTCCCCAGGCTGATGAAGATGAAGGTGCATGCTGCCCAGGTTGTGTTTTTTTTTCCTCACGAGGGCAGCGGGTCTTGGGGGGAAAAATGATTTGAATGATTCACCTGATGGGCTTTGGGTTGCTGAAGGGGGAGAAAAATAAGAGGTGCTTAGGACTGGAGGGCTGGAAACTACCTCGCTGCAGGCAAAGCAGTTTCACAGCAGGGTTTTTGCAGGCACTTGCAGGCTGGTTTTCCTTGCCGTGTCTGGGGTCCCCTTGTCCTCAGTCTCCCGAGCTGCCAAAATGGGGTGTAGAGGCTGGGAATGTCGCTCTGCGATGGGCAGCATCCAGCAAGGGGGAGGCACCTCATTAACTAGCCCTAGCTGTTACAGATTAACTAGGATTTGTAGCTGGCGGGTGCAAGGGGTCTGCCGGGGTTACGCCGCAGCGCAGCGAGGCCGTGTGGACTCGGAGCAGCCCTGGCTCTTGTAAAATGTTGTGGACGTCAAGCGCACGCACGTGCTGAGTGCAACACTTGCACTGAATCACTTCAGCAAATGCAGCAGTTTCCTGAATTTATCCACTAACAGGCTGAAAATTTTAGGAATTCATTTATTTGGAGCTGCTGAAGCGTTTCTTGCAAATGCATTTCAGCTCCTCTTCCCCCGTTGTTGCAGACCTACCATTACAAACACATTGCATGCACACTTAGGACTATCTCTGGTTTCTGTAAACACTCCTGCAAATAAATGTGATTGCTTTGGGAAGGTTTACAGGTTTGGTTTTTTTTTTTAAAGGCTGTGAACTGAGCTGGTTAATATTTTTTTTGGTGAACTTTCAGGCCAACCTTTCTCTATTTATTTTTCCCCTCCTGGTTGGTGCTTGGTCTACGGGGGGCTGGGAGATGTGGTTAGCAGTGTCCAAGTCCCACTGGCTTTCTGGAGGACTTAAGCGCTGACTTTTCTTAAGTGCTTGTCGGGTGGGACTTTGAAAGGATTGAGGCTTTTTTTGAGGAGTTTTACCCATGGTTTATCTGTTGTGGAAAGATAAATGGTGGCCAAGGGCAGGGCTGATGCTGTGGGAGAGGGGGTTCCTGCTGGACAGTTTGAGGTCATCGGTCTATCCTGGTCAGGCCTGAAGTTGGTGGCATGATGGGATGGGCTTTAAACCCATGAGAGATCTCTGTGCCAAAGGTGTTCTGACTGTTGGGGCTGGCAGCAAAGAGCCACCTCTGCAGCTGTAGTGATGTGCCTGTTTTTGTCTGCCCATGGAGGCACTGGGGCTCTTGGGGTAGTGGCATCTTCCTTCCCACCTTCCCAGCTCCATCCCGATGGGAAATCCCTCCCTTTGCCCTGAAATCTCACGGCACATCTCCCCCTGTGTCTGTGAAAAGCAGTTGCAGTGCGATGAGCCCAGAGTGCTTTGCTGCTGCTTCTCTGCTGCTTGTGTTGGACATTTAATGGTTTAGAGTTCAGGGGAAAAAAATATTTGGGTATCCACAATAAATGGCAAAGGAAGAAGCGATTTGATCTCCAGGGTGCACCAGTATAACCCCATTGGCCTGAGCTGCTGTGGCCAGCGGGGCTGTTGGTGGCTCTTGGGACGGTGATTTCCAGCTTGTCCTTTAAAGCAGGACTGGAAATGGTTCCAGATGAGCAGTGAGGCTGTGCTGCCTGGTTAGCCAGCGTGCCGAGACTGGCTGAGCCTGGGGCATGCCAGTGCTCTGTCTCTCCCTGGAGACGGACCATGCTTTCCCCATTCCTCCTCTACCTACCTGGCAATTTTGGGTGCAAACTGGGGGAGTTTAGTTGTCTTTGAGGTATCGCCTTCTCCTCTTCCAGGTTCTGCTGGTCAGGATGACTGGCAAGGGAGTTCAAAAAAACTGATTTAATGTCAGGATTAAAAGGATCTGACTTCTTTGTGCATCTCTGCTTCCCGATGGCTTTGCACCCTGAAACCTACTGTCAATAACTTGTCGATAACCCCAAGCAAAGAGAGAACCCCAGCCTAGGGATGTCCTTGTCACAGCCACCTCCCCTCTGTCCATCCCCAACCCTGGTTGTCCCTAGGCAGAGAATTAACCTGCAATTTTGGGTGGCTTTATTGGGTGCTCCTGCCTCTGCCGGGGAGCTCGTTTCTCCTGTACGGTGCTGGAGGCGAGAGTGCCTGCAGCACCCTGCTCCCCTCTTTTACCATCAGAGACCTGGGAAAAGCTTCCTTTTGGTTTATTTTAGACCCCAGGCAGAGCTGGGGAGCGCAGCCTGCTTCTCCCTCTCTGACCTAATGAAGTCAGCTTTTGGTTTCCAATGTGGTTTTGGGACTGGGATGAAGATCCTGGGTAAAATCTCCAACTATTGGGCTTCTCTGACAAGTGTGTGGTGCTTCTGGGATGGGAATTAGCCCCAAACCGTGGACTTTAGCAGGGACCCCATGCCAGCATTAGGCAGAAGCTGCCGCCTCCGGCTCCCTGGTGTCAGCACGGGCTCGTCCCGCTGCGTGCGGGAGGCTCAGCGATAACAGCATCAGCGCCGGCCTCGAAGGAGGGCTGCAGCCAGCTCAGCGAGGTTTAATTAAATCTGAAATCCCGGCCGTTTTCTCTCCTGGGCTTTGGCATGGGATGCCAGGGGTAGGAAATCAGTGGAAGGAAATAATGAGAATTAGAGCAACTTCAAGGGCCGTTGCGTTCCTGGCTAGCGGGGGGCTGGAGGCCGGGTGGGCTGCGGCAGGACAGAGCCACGCTCTTCCTTTGGGATGTGCACGGCATAGATGGGATAACTCCTGGGAAAAGGCTGTGCCGTCACTCCAGCTGAGCATCATCCGAATCTGGGATTTGTTCAAACTGGGAGCTGGCAGTGCCATCTCCAAATCCCCCTTAATGACTGAGCAGCTCCGAGCCTGGCAGCAAACATCCCCTGCAGTAGGTATCTTCTTTTTTCCCCCCGTTTTCTTTAGAGGTGTGCTCATTAAGGCCGCGAAGAGCCTGACTATAAATTAGATACAAATGTACAGTTAACGCTGAGTCTCCCCAAGGCCAGTGTAGGTATTCTGGTATTTAAACTAGCAGAGCCGAGGGGAAGGATCCAGCAAAGGGGAAAAAAAAGAGGGGAAAAAAAAGGAAAAGTGGCTCTAATTGAGGTTGGTATTTGAACAGTGAAGACCAATTAATGGTCCTGAATCAATAGGTCTGCGTGACTGAACTAATACATCCCCACTGAGGATTTGTGTGCCTGTGGTGCCCAGGATGCTTTTGCTGAGAGCCCGCCTGGGGTGAACCGCTGCTGTGGTGGAGGTTTCGGTGCTGGCCGAGATTTTGGTGTTTGCAGCCCTGAAGGATGCTGTGGGCTGAAGCCGGGGGTCTGTTGGTAAGGGCACTGGTGGGCAGCTCCTTCTGCCTCCAGCCTTGCAGGAACCTGTGAAAATCCACTTACCCTCCCAAACCATGGTCCCTACCCACTACACTTCCACTGCCCAATTTTTCAGGCCAAAGTGGATTAAACTGGGGTGGGTTTTCTGGTTGGGGCGCCCAAGGTGGGGTGCAGCCAAGGTTCCCCCTGGGTCCCCGTTGGGATGTACTGGAGCCGCAGGCATCCCTCCGCTTGCCTTCTGGCTGTCCAGGCCTGGCTGGGGCAGTGGCTTAGCAAACATCCAGCATTCCCAGACTCACATTTTTATTCTCCTTTATTGCTCTTCCAAGAAAACGTGTGTGTGCGTGGGGAAGAGGAGATTATCGCGTTAGCGTTAAATACCCTGGTGGAAGGTGGGGAGGGCCAGCTACGCTATTTTTGCCTGGACTATCTTCCAAGGACAGCCGGCCCGAGCAGCGGCATGTGGTTTTGTGACGTGGCACCCATGGGTGCAGCCATGCTGGGCATCACAGGGTGCAGGCAGCTGCTGCCGTCCTGGGGAGTTTGCATTCCCAACAGGCACGAGAGAGCATGGCAGGGAGGAGGAGAAAAATCTTTGTTGTTATTCCACGAATTTTATACGCTGAACTGATGCATATGGCAGATGAGATGATTTGCCTCCAGGCATACAGGAAAAGAGATGCGAGGCAGGATCTTTTTGGCAATCCTGTGTCTTAATAATGAGATTAAATTTTCCTGGGGTGGGAAGGGGGTGGTTTGTGCACCCATGGGGCACGCCATCTCTGCGCTGTGGCCGGTGCTGCCCACAGAGCTGGGTGAGGCTGCAGCTCGCCCTGACGCTGCTGCTTTTCATCCCCATCCTTTCAAAATCAGGGAGAAAGTTGCTGCTATTTCCACTGTCTCGCTCCATTTCCAGGTTAGGAATCCAGGACGCTCCCAGGTTTGCCGGAGGAAGGTGGGGGACAGGCTGTAAAACCTGGCTGCGCTCAGGAGATTATTTATGGCTGGGTTTGGTGCCACGTTCAATACCTTTCGCTGCCTCGTTCCCACCTCCCACGGCCCCGCGCTGCAGCTGGGCTGGAGGAGGGGGAAGGGGAAAATGTCGTTGGCAGCTCCCGTGGGGCCTGATCCTGCCCTGCTCGGGTGGTGGTGGTGGAGTGAGTCTGTCAGGTCTCTGCAGGGAGTTGTGCTGCCCGGCAGGGCAGGAAAGCGGGTGCCCTCCCATTGCATCTCACCTTGCCCAGCTGGAGCAGCACAGGGGACAGGAGGTTGGTGCCAGTGTCCCCATGCTGGCTCCCTGTGGGGTGATGCAGATCCTGGGGACCCCCCCACCCCTCCCGCTGTTGCTGCTGAGGGCGTGTGGGCAGACAGGATGAATGAGCGGTGCTTTCAGAGATGCTCACAGCAGGTGCTAACGAGTGTGGCTTGAAATACCTCATCACTGTTAAATATGTAGATTTTATTTTGTTTATAGAAAAAGTGAAGGAAAAAAAAAAAGCAGGTATGCTGGCCAGTAGTGTCTGTGGGATCTTCCTCCTCCTCTTCCCTCGCCACCAGCAGTGCCCTACAACCAGAGCATGATGGTGAGGATGCTGCAGGTTTGGGAGGCTGTTGGGTTCGAGGGTGGTGGGACCGGTGCAGGATGCGTCCCCCTGTACCACTCACTCTGGGTGCGGCAGCATGGGCAGGCTGCTGGTGCTGGAGGGTGTCAAGGCTGGAGTGCCAGTTTAGCTGTGCTCCCGCTGGCTCCCTGGGAGTCAGGCACGGCTCTTGGAGGTGCCCACAGTCTCGGTGTTTCAGCCCCTGTCCTTGGCTGTTGTTTCGCTTCAAGCTGGTGGAGAGACTCAGTGAACCCAGCACCAACCCAGCAAGTTTAGAAATGGCACAAACGGTGGCTTCCCCTTGCCTCCAGCCCCATCCCGAGCTGCGGATGGGGAGCATGATTTATGTTTTCATGCTTTTCTAGCGATTTCTGGTGTGTTCCCACGACTCCAGCTGCCGGGACAGCCGGGGGAGCAGCTGGCTGGGCGAGCTGGCAGTGCCGGGCGCTCCTCGCTCCTCCCGGCTGGCCCACGCGTGCCCAAATAAAAGCTGGGGAGAACACAGAGCTTGCAGGCTGGTGCTGGAGGTGCGGCGGGTGGTTTAGCAAACTGGCATTTTCTAAAATTGCTGCGGCTGGTTCCCCACCGGGGGAATCGCTCGTGTGGTGCTGTGGCCGAGCAGGGTGCTGTGCTCCCTGTTTCCCCAGCATCTCTTTGCTGCCGGAGAGGTTTTCAGCTCGGCATCCTCCGCGGATGGAGGGGCACCGGCGGTGGGCCGGGGCGGCTGGCGCCTGGCAGGCTGTGAGGACCCGACGCGCGCATGTTTGCGGAGAGCGGAGAGTAAACACTGTCACTTCGCATTACGTCCCCTCTTGCTGTCGGACAGGCGCTGGCAACTGCTGCCTGCACCCACCCTGCCTGCAACCTGAGCCCGGGTGGCCACGGCCAAGAGCGGGCGCCAGCCAAACCCCGAGCGGCTGCGTCGGCCGCGCTCTGTGGAGCAGCCTCGGTTGATTAAGAAATTGTTGCGTAACCTCCAACGAGGCTTCTCTCCTCTCCAGTTTACAGCCACTTGCCTCTCTCCCCTCTAATTAAGCTGGCACGCGGTTCCCCCTGGGTTTGCCTTCCAAGGAGGGCTGCTGCACAGATAACGGGGCTGGGGCTGCTGTGTGTCATCTCGCCTGCCCCAATTTTGTTGGTTTTTTTCTAATGCTGGGTCAGTGGTGGGGTTGAGGACTGGGACAGGGCCCTGTGCATGTGCTGGTGTGGCTGGGGACACCTCGGGGCACCATGAGCATCACCACTGCCTTGGGTGGGTGCGGGACGAGGCGGCCACTGCCCTGACATTGCTGGGTGCCTGAGCTGCTGCTCACCCGCTGAAGATATGTGGAGTCGCTGAGTGCTGCTGTCTGGAAGGAGAAAAAAGCCGAAATATTTATCTTGGAGAGAGGAGGGAGCCAGGAAGGGAGGGCAGGGAGGGATTGCAGCATGCCGGCCCTCAGCAGCAGCCAGAGGAGATAGCTTCTTTCTGCAGTGACCCTGAAGGCTGGGCACATTCCCTTCAGTCCAGGCTCTCTCTTGCTAACATGCACCCTTGGCACCAGCCAGCTGAGTCAGGGATGCTGCTGGGAAACCCAAGAGGCTTTGGCTTTGCTAGAAATGAATGAGGAGAGGGTGGGGGGGTCCAGCCCGGCTTCCCCACTCAGGCCTGGGGAACAAAAGAGCAACCCGCGGTGACATTTCAAGCATTGCACAACTTGGCACAGTTGGCAACGGGTTGACTTTCTCATACTGTTCCCTCCACGCACGCCCTTCTTCCCCAGCCCCAGCTCTCCTCTTCCTCCCTGGGGGAGCAGCCGGCACGCTGGAAGCCGCTCTCGGATGTCGGTCCCGGGGAGGATGTGCCCCATGAGCCCCTTTCTCGCCCGGGGAGGGCAAGATGTGCAATGGAAACCCTCGGCTGGGAGGCTGATGGTCCCGCTTTGCCTCCGTACAGGTCCCAGGGGGCACAGAGGGGTAGTGCTGAGCCCCACGGGGTGCTCGCCCCTGCCTGGGGGTGGTGGCGGGGAGGGGGGCACATCCCTGAGGTGGTCCCTTTGGGACAGAGCCAGCCCTGTGATCCCGCTCCAATGGGGTGAGCATTGGGTGGCTCCATGTCCCCTATCCTGCTGCTGTGGCCCCCCCAAGGTCCCTGCAGCTCAGCTGGGGGAGCCCCATGAAAGCAGATTTGGCGGGGGCTGGCTCAGCTGGCTTGTCCCTGTCTCTGTTTCGCATCCCTCAGGCAGTCCCACTGGAATGCCTCCCTGTGTGCAAGCAACATTTGGAATGGGTATCTCAAGGGATCCATCTTTGCACTGGGAGCTCCTGGGGCCTTGGGGTCACAGGGGGCTCAGCAAATCCTAAAGTCTGTCCTGCCTCAGTTTCCCCATCAGTAATGCGGGAATTGCAGGGGAGAATGTCATCCCTGACCGATGATGTGAAATGAATATTAGGAACTGGCATGTCTCTGGCTTCTCTCCCACCACTCATGACCTTCCTCTTGCTCATGCAGACAATTTTTTTATTTTACTTCTTAAAATACATATATACGTATATAAACACTGTATCTTGGCAGCCGCTGTTCCTCAGCACCTGCTATTTCCCTAGGGCAGATGGGGATTTGGTAACGTAACAGCCTCCCCAGTCCCTGGGGCCTCATAAACCCGGGTGTTGTTTACAGCACCCTGCGGCAGCGTGCCTGCCTGCCCCCCGCTCTCGTCCGCTGAGCATCTCCCTGGCCAGACCCCACTGTGGCTCCTCTGTGCTTGCCCTCCCCAGGTCCCTGCTCAGGGTTTGCTGGGGGGGTCTTTGTGGTTGTTGAGTTGTTTGAAGATGCAGGGCAGAGCCGGTCCTGGCTAGGTCCCGGTGCATTCCCTTCAATGGCCACTCCAGCGTGTCCCTGAGCATGGAGCCGCTGCTGTGGGTTTGGATTTTAATATCTTGCTGGTTTCTAATAATAACTGGGGGGTGGGCTCATGGTCTGTACGGGCGACTGGCTGAGAGCACTGCTCTGGGTTTTAGTAATGGGGGGGCAGAGGTGTTGTGTGGGCTTTGTGCCCTCACCAGGGGCTTTGCAGGTTGTCTGCACACCGTCCCCACTCTGCCTTGTGCCCTGGCTTCGGGACCCTCCTCCTCCTCCTGCCGGCACCCATGGAGCTGGAGCAGGCTCTGCCATGGTCACCTTTCCCTTTGCTGCTGCGGTGGGGGCGCAGGGCGTCGCCGTCTCCCTCCTCTTCTTCTCCATCACCACTGGGGCGAAAGGCTCATGGGGATGCTGGACCCTGGTGGGGGCAGCTCCTGCCCTTTGCCACCCGCCACCGGGTTCCCAGCGTGGAGTGAAAACCCATCCCGGGGGCGGCTGCGGGGTTTTATAACCCTGAGAATGAATCCCAACAATGGCCCTGCCTCTCGGGGGAGCAGGGTCACGTCACTGCCCAGGAAACCGCTCCCTGGGAGCGACAGCTCGTTAAAGAGGGAAGGAAACCCGATGGGGCTGGGTTGGTACGGGGCTGAGAGCGGGGGCGCGGGAAGGTGTGCTGGCAGCGAGTGCGCTCCCTGCATCCTCCCCGCGTGCTCTTTGCATCGCTCAACGCACGCTTGAGGTTTCCCTCGCTCAATTCAGGTGTAGTTTGGTGGTGTTTCGAGGGGAGATTTTATCGCACGTGCAGCACAGCGATCCTCCTCATGTGACTGCAGAGTCTTGGGCTTCGTCATTCGCTCCCGTGTGGGGCAGCTCTGGTTTGAGGGAGCCCAAAAAGTGATGAGCTGGAGGGGTGAGTGCCCCGGGCAGGGTACAGCAACCCCTGTTTGCTGTTTGCATTTAACTATTTGAGCTGTGTGGCGTCATGTCCCGGCTGCATGGCACTGGCCTGTCATCTCACACCTTCTAATTAAGAAGTTGTTAGGCTGAGATGTGATGTTGGGGTGGCGGTGGCAGCCCCGCGAGGGCACCACTGGCTGGTTGGCGCAGGGCAGGTGGGGATGGACAGCGAGAAATCCTGGGGGTCCCAGAGGGAGGTGTGAGGGAGAGAGAACGGTGGGTGGGAGAGGACAGCCTGTAATGACATGGGGTATGTGAGACCCCAACACCCCTCTCCCCCTAAATGGATAAGTAGGGATGGGGTTTAGGGTGTGTAGGGTGCCTTGGAAGACACGGAAGTGCCTGTGTGTCACCAGCAGAGATGGCTCCGCTTTTGGGGGAGCAGAGCTGGGTAGTGGGACAGCAGTATGGCCTCGGAGGGGACACCGAGGTGTCTCTGCCCACCCTGGCCAGTTCCTGCCGTGATGCTGCATTGACAATGACCCAAATGAGCCGTGGGACAGGGCAGGGATGGGGAGGGCTGTCACCCATTGTGGGAACACGTGTGAGGCCCCTGGCACTCTGCACGGTTCCCGGCACAACGTCCCCAGCCTCCATTGTTCCTTCGCTTGCTCCATCACCAGGGTGAAAACTGCCCAAACCCATCATTGCTGCCCTGAGCCCTTCCTGGAAGCATTGGCAGCAAATGCCTCACCGGGATTTCTGGCTCCTGCCGGGGTCCTGGCCACGGTCAGCTCCTCACAGGGATGGAGAGCTGGGCGAATAATTCATCCTGAATAATTCATCTTGCTAATTTATTAGCTGGACAGACGTCACCACATTCCTTCCTCGGACTGCCCACCAGCAGATCCCAACCTTCCTAAACCGGAGAGCATTCCTTCCCCCGCCGTTTCCGCTGGTGAGCTCTGGCTCGCTCTGTTTATTTGCAAATAGCCTGTTTGCGTGTGTTATTTGGATCACTCTGATTGCGCCTGCCTTTGATTTGGACACGTAGCTCACTCCGGGGGTTGCTGAACCCCAATGGGGTGAGATGTGGCTCTGAGAACCAGGGCTTTGCCATGAGCAGCTGCAGTTTTTTTCATTCAGAATTTGTTTTCTGCAGCCGATCCCCGATTTTTCTCACTGCTGCTGTTCCTGCAGCCAAGAGGATCCCGTGGGAAGCAGAGGGAGTGCGGGCAGTGGGGATGGAGTGAACTGGGTGGTGCACACTGGGCTGTTCCGCTCTCCCCGGCTGGTTTTGGTAGTGGCTGCTCTCTTCTCATTCCCGTGGGATGGGACAGATCATGCCGGCATGGCTGGAACCACTGTTCCCTGGAGCAAGCACTCTGCAAACCCACCACTCTGTCCAACTCTGCCGTGTTGGGATGCAGACTGCCCCAGGCTCGGTGCCTTTTCCAGGGCTTAGGTTCAGGTTGGTCCTTTTCAGTGCCTGGGGGATCGATTTGCTCATGAGCTTTACTGGAGCAAGACCAAGGCCAGCTGGGGTCCTATTCCACTCGGGTACAAAGTCTGGGCAGCACAGGGGGTCTGGACCCGTCCCTGAAGGTATTTCGGGCTGCACTGCAGGGCAGAGTCCCCACTGCAGGTCTGGGTGTGGTGGGGACTGCAGACTGACTGGGGGTCCAGCAGAAGCAATAACCCAGGAAGATGCTGCATCCCAGTTCTCAGTCTGGGGTCTATCCTTAAAAATACATGCTGAAAGTGCAGGTTTCTGTAGAGAAGAGCAGCTTCCTCTGTCCTGTGGGAAGCATAAGCTGTCCTGTCCCCTCCAAAGGTGTCACTGAGCCAGGGAGCATGGAAGGGAAAGCTGCCAGAGAAGGTGAAAACCCCTTGCAAGCTGGGAGTGAAGCTAATTAACTGTCAAGATTTGGCCTCCTCCTTCTTCCAGTTTGTTTCCACTTATCCTTTATAGCCAGTTAATCAGATAAAGGTGTTCAGAGCTGATGAGTCTAAGGAACGTGGGGGTCTGTGCTGGTGGGGAATGGGATGGGATGGGATGGGGGGGTGGTCGTTCAACAGCACCTTTTCTGAGCCAAATGTTCCCACTCCAAGGAAGGGTGCAGAGGGAGTGGAGGATGTTCCCTCTACCAGGATGGCTCTGGGAGACATGTCTCTCCTGGCTTGGCGTTGGGAGCCTGTCTCCCTCGAGCCTTTCCCAGGCAGCTCTTGGCCCTGGCCATCACCTCTGTGTGAGGAAGGGATACAGGGCAGAGACCTTTGTCTCTACCCGGGTTTTAGGGCAGGTGCTTTCTCTTGCCAACTGGGCAGTGAGTCCCGGTGCCGCCACGCTGGGCTCCAGTGAGTGAGTGGCAGCAGCTCTAATTGTGCCTGAATTCCTCTGAACCACAAGTGAAATCTGCAGAAATACAGAAAGTAAACAGCTCGGGGCCGAAATTCCCGGCACTTTGGGGAACCTTCCACTAGGAAAAGTTTCTGAGCTGCTAATGAAAAGTCTGCTTCTCCCATGTGGGGACCCCCTGGACTGGGAGGGATGTGGCCACAGCACTGTGGGGACCGTACTGGGAGCCCCACGGAGCCAGCGCTGGCTTCACGCCTTGGAGCAGCTGGAATAAAAGCTCTTCTCTTTTTTTTTTTTTTTGTTTTTTTTTTTTTTTTTATTTCTCTGCCACTCACACTCGCCAAGTGGGGAGGTTTTCATCTCTTTCTTGCAGATTGTGAGAACAATTGCCTAGGATGTTGGAGTGACCTTTGCTGCACAGATAGGGGATAGAAAAATGTCAGTGGGAACCAGCGCCCCTCTGCAGCCTGCCCAGCCTCCCCTGCCCCAGGGAACTTGGCTTGCCCCTGACTGTGGGTGCTGGAGGGGCGCAGAGACCATGGCAAAGGGCTGAGCAGCCCTTGCCCGTCCCTCCATGTGTGCTGGGAGGGGCTGCAGGCTGGGCATTGGCAGCTCAGGACCTGAAATGCGGGTAAATTTGGGTAAGGAGGACTAAGATGTGCACATGAATACACTGGGACATTTTCGGGGTGCTCTCCACAGGAGAAGCCTGGCTTTCCTGTGAAACATGCCCCCACCGGACCCACTCTCCCACCCACGCGTGGCCAATTCCCAGCGATCCCTTCCCCTCCGGTTGGGGACAGTCCCGGTGCCTCCTGACCTCGCAGCCCCACGGGGCAGCTCCGGTTCCCTTGGCCTCTCTCCGCGGGTCAGGCCGTTCTCTGGCTCCACTCCAAGGTTTCGGATCGGCTCTCGGAAAAGTAAAGCCATAAAATTTGCCCCAGCTGGAGCATGAACCCACAGTGGCTGGCTTGGGAGGCGAGCGCCGGACCCCATGGATATTTATAATGTAGCAGCAAGGTTAAAAATAACAGAAATTTAAGCTCAGGAAGTTGTTTTGGAGGATAAGAAACTTTTACTTCAGCGTTCGGATGCTGGGGCTAGTGCTGGCCATCCTCCGTCCCTAACGTCCCTGTGTTGTGTCCCTTGGGGCTCCACAGGTCCCTTCCTCCTGGTGTGTTGGGTCCCATTTTGTGGCTGTGGGGATCATCCCTATTCCTGGAGGGAGTGGGGGCACCATGGGAAGCCCCAAAGACTGCAGTGCCGAGCGGGTGCTGCAGGGGTGAGCGGAAGGAGGCAGAGCGGGGCTCTGCTCTGGGGTCCTGGTGGCTGCAGGAAGGGAGGAGCGTGTGGTCACGGCTCCCGTGCATCCCACGCGGTTGTTTTTATTGTTGCTGCAGCCTTTTGTTCCCCTGCCAGGGGTCAGAGGGGTTCCCACCCCCCTGCTCCCAGCATCTCTGCTGCCAGTGGGCACATCTGGAGCTGTCAGCCGTGCCGCTCCTGGCACCCAGACCCCCTTCAAAGCCTCCCGGGGGGGCTTCTGCGGCATGCCCGGCTCCCCTCGCTCCCCAGGACAGGCGGGTTGTAGGGTGGGAGGAGGATGCTCCTGTGCCCAGCTCTCAGGAGCTGGGCTGGGCTCTGCCAAGTGTCTTCCTGGCACAGCAGCTTTGTGCAGGGAGAGCCAAAGGGGCTGATTTGTCATCCAAAAGCCCAAAGCTGTTTGGTGACAGCATCCCCTGTGACCTCCTCTTCCAACCTGCTATGGCTGAGACACCAAACCTTCACAAACCCCCGTGCAGGCACGTTTCTCGGCGTCAATGTCTTATTTTGGTTCGGCTCAAACCTTTTCCCTGTTGACACAGAGGCGGCTTTGCTCAAGCTTGCCGGGCCTGAGCAGGGGTGACCTTTCCCGTGTTTGCTGTCTGGGCTCAGGATCTGTCCATGCTTCAGGCTGCGGCTCTGCAGCTCCAATGAAGCTGGCGGGTGATGGTGAGCACCTTGCAGAAATACTTCTCCAAGCTGGCACTGGCCGGGTCCGGTGCTGCCTCCCCTTTCTCATTTCTTTCCCCCTGGCTTTTGGTCCCTCTCCTTGGACCTGATTTGCGTCTCATTTCCCTTGATGATGCAGAGCTGTGCTGAGTGTATGTGGAGGGGCCGGGCTCCCCCTGCACCCGCTCCTCAGAGCTGGGCACCCCCAGCCCAGGCTCCCCACAGGGGCCACATTTCCCAGTGGAGGGCTGGAGGGAAAGTGCTGATCTATCCTATCTCTGTGTAGCTACTGGCAATATAACTCCCCTGTCCCAGGAAAAATCCCCTCTTTAGGAGTGCTCTTCAAGGGTTAACCTTGTGGCCGCATCCTCTGTGAGAAGGTGCCTGTCCCCATCCCTGGACCCAGGGGAGATGTGGGGGAACCCAGTCCTGCCCACGTGGGTGCTGGTGGGGAGGGAGAGCATCCTCCTGCCTGGGTGGGGAGCAGCCTGGAACCCGCTGCTGGTTCCTTCGCTGTGGTACACATTTTGGGGAGCGGAGCCGGCAGCTGCATGGCCACTTTGGCAGCGTTTCTAGCCAAGTGAAACGAGGCAGGGATGGAAACTGGAGATGAGCTGGAGGCTCCGTCTGTGACAACAGTTCCTGTGGGATTCGTGTGGACTCGCCTGTCTGGTTCTGGGTAGCAAAAGGGATGTGTTAAACCCTTTGGGCGCTGTCCCAGAGCATCCCCAGCCCCTCTCTTCCCACTAAGCCTGAGCGGCGCGTGAACCCAAACTTTGCCATTTATTATCTGTGATGAAGTGAACTCGCTAATGTTACTTTTTGGCAAAGTCGTACTGAGAAGTCCTCAAGGGTGAAATGAAACGGGGTCACAGAAGGGTTTAATTCGGTACGTTGTCCTTCAAGGGGAGGAAAAGTCAGACAAGAAGTTTTAAACATTTTATAAAAATATCCACATGTGCTCAGTGCAAAACTCACCGTCTTTACCTAATTTAGAAAATGACTTTATATGGAGAAAGATTTAACACTGCTCCATGGAGGGGAAGAATAATGAATACGTCTGTACCAAATCGCGCTGTCATCCGAAGATCTCCAAGTGCTTTCGAAAGGGTTGGAGAGAAATAATTGTTCTTCTCTTCCCTGGTTTTAGAAACTGAGGCATGGGATGAGAAAGCCAGAAAAGTGCAACTTTCCTGGCTAATTTTAGCCATTTGAAGTCCAGATCTAAGCACCTAAATAAATGACCTGATTTTAATAGACTGCTGGTCAAGTCTCCGGGGTAAAACCTGGAACAAGTCTGGCTCCGTAGGTCTGCAAAGATGGCCTGGGTGTGGAGAGGGAGCCTCCTTCCCTTGATTTGGCACTGCCACTACGAGCCTTGCTAAGATCTAGAAGCAGATGATGAAGCTAATGAGAGGAATTTGTCTGAATTTCTTTGAACTTAAGAGAAAAATAGAGTTTCTGTTTGGGGCAGCTGTGTGTTAGCCAGGTGAGGTCAGTGCCCTCAGTAGCGTTGGGGAGTGGGGCCTGGATCCCTCCGAGTCTGGAAAGCAAAAGCAGATCCAGGCTTTTCAGTCCTGTTATCACACCCCAACCTCTGAAATTTATTTAGCAATAAACGGTGCAGGTGGTGAAGGGAAAGAGGAAACAGAGGTAACCAAAGCACCTGCATTAACCCGAGCAGCTGCGCTCCGTACAGCTCCTCGGATGGGGAATCGGTGCTGGGATGCTTTCGGCAGCACGTGGACCATCTTCATCCGCAGGGGGTGGTGAGGCTGAAGCTGCTGCTCTCTCCTCCCCGTCCTGCTGCTGCCCCAGTCTGCTCCTGCTGCCCAAATATAAAGCAAAATCCCTTGAAAGGAAAACGCTATCTCACTTGCTCAGCTGAGCAGTCTGCCAGGTCTCCGGGGTCAATCTCACCAGGAATAAGCAGTGAAATGCTTGCAGAAGTCGAGCTTTGAATTAGGTGGGCTTAGCTGGGATCCTAAAGCTGAACAAGTTGGACATGGGGACAGACGGGGGTGATGGGTTGTGCCGGGAGCTGGGACCTGTTTCCAAAATGCCTGCTCAGGTTGGGAAGCTGCTTCCCAAGCCCTGCAGCTTGCAGCGCAGGGGCAGTGGGGAGCCCGGGGAGATGCTGTCAGGCCTGTGGCAGGGTGGCAGTGTGAGGAGGGGACAAAATACCTGTCTTTGTTTTGCCTCCTTGAACAGTCCAAAAGCTCGTCTCTCTGGGCAAGAACAAATTATAATTTTAATTATGTGGGTGCAACACCAACCCCGCCTTTGTGCTCAGGGTCTGTCTGTGAAATGAGTTGCAATAAATGTTTCCTGGGACTGAGGGCTGGTCTCAGCCTCAGCACCCGCATCTTCTCCTTTGCATGCCAGAGGTTGCGTTATTTTAGTTTTGTGCCTGGCTTGTCCTCTTACAAAATCACCTCCTCTGAAGAGGGATAGTCAGGCTGAGCATGTCCAGGGCTGGAAGATGCCCCCAAGACTCCTCCATCCCAAATCTGCGTCACTTTGGGACGGAGCTCACGGGGTGACAGGGCAGGGCTGAAGCACAAATCCAGCTGCTCTGGTCAGTGCCGGTGCTGGCAGCACACAGCACCCTGCCAGGTCGTGCTGGGCGTGGGCAGAGTCCTGGGGAGCCGCGGTGCAGGCAGCGTGCTGGGTCAGTATTTGCCCACAGCAGGAGCTGGGTGCTGGGCACCTGGCAGCACTGGTGGGGAAGAGGCACCCCAGGCTTTTGTATTTTGCTTTCCACTTGCTGCCCAGTGGTCCTATGCCTGTTTTTTTGCTTCCACCCCATTTTGGTCAGACTGTGGCATGGTCTTTCATGTCGCAGGACCGTGGGCATTGCCAGGAAGCAGGAGCCATGCTGGCGAAGGCGAGTGGCCGGGCTGCCTGGCCTTCCCGGTGCTTGGCAAGGAGCGGTTCCCCTCGCAGGTGGATGCTTTCGTGGGAAACCCACCCACTTTTGCTCTCTCATCATTTAGAGGTGTCACCTCCCCGGAGTGTCCGAAACGCACCTCCTGCCCCGCTGGCACTCCGGGCAGCAACAATTGCGGCTGCAGCACAGATGCAGGGGGAAAGGGCAGATCAGGGGAAAATCAATTAGGATGCTCAGAAGTACCCTTGATCAGGACAGTAACCTCTAATCCGGCTCAGTTCTCCTTATTTACAGTTGCCGAGAGGGAAGGCAGGAGGAAAGCAGCCTGGCAAGATGCGCAAAGCCGATCTCCTTCCCCCCAGCTGCTTTACTCTCGCTAATGTATTTGCTGGCAGCGCTCGCCGTCCCCGGAGCGTTTGAGCGCGGTCGGAGCAACTGTTCACAGCCAAAGGCAGGAGTGTCGGAGCAGGCACAGGGCTGGGAACTGCTGGGGGGTGACAGGAACCCCCAGCCCCTCAACACGGGGTGCACGTGGGGAGATGAAGTGCTGAGCTCTTCCTTGTCCCCGCCTCGTCTGGCAGAGATGCAGGCAGGGAAACCTTGCAGCCCCTGCCTGCAGCAGTGCCCCAGGCTCCCACGGGGTTTCTGCCCATAGCGCTGGGCTGAGGGAAGGGGCTCGTTGCTGGGGAGGTTTTCCCCGGGCTGTTCTTCTTGAAAATATTCACTGAGAGGTCCCAGGGCTCTTCTTTTCTTTTAGCTCAGCACTTAATAAGGCGAGTGGGGACATCTGAGGGCACTGCCCTGTACGGGAACATGAGGAAGGACAGAGCCCTGAGGGACTCGATTTGTTTGCACCTTGCAGTGTTGCAGAGGAGACGAAAATCACCCCCAAATCTTCTACACCATAAAACAAGGCATTTGACACCCCTGGTTGCAAGCAAGCGTTCCACTCCCGAGCATCAAGCGCTCCTGCAGCGTGCTGGCCCCTCGCTGCTCGTGCGGGGCTGGGGCAGCGGCGCTCCAGCCAGCTGCTGCAGAATATTCTGGCGTTTTTAATACGGATCGGTGCGGTCACTGCACTTGTTCCAGGCAAAAGCAATGAGAATTTTATGAGGTGTAAATGGATTGTGAGTGCCTGAAAGCATCCATGTTGCACTCTGCTCTGTGCATGCATGCGCTTCTGCACCTCCTATCCTTGATCAAAATATCTTGTCTCCTTGTGGGCTTGGAGAAAATATAAATATTAGCGCCGTGAGATGCTCTAATCCAAGTTTCTGTCTGTGGTGCTGCTGTTATGGTTAAAAAACCCTACTTCTAGCTGCAAGATTCATTAGGGTCCAGTCTCCGGGGTTTGGAGGGAAACCGGAGCAGCTGTTAATGAGAGAGCAGTAATATCTAGAGCTTGTTTCAAAGCAATAATGGAATTAGGAAGAAGACAAACACAGATCAGTCCCGTGCCTGATGGCTTTATTTTCGGCTTCTTTCTTGCTTTTCACTTTATTAGCTAGAATTAGAACATCCATTTTGCATTAGAGGTCAGATGATGAAATCACACGGGATCAGAGAGTTACCAGCGATGGGCTGAGATGGGGAAGTTTGAGCTTTCTCAGCCATTTCGAAGAGCTTTTGCTGCAGATAACAAGTGAAAAGTGCAAGGGGAGCAGGAGGGGACGGTGAGGCTGTGATGGAGAGGGAGACAGGACAGCGAAGGGCAAGAGCTGGAGCCTGCAGCCTCTTTAGCGAGGCTTGTAATATGTTATTAATGGAAAAGAAACTGCAATTTTTATTTTGTGGAAATTCTTTTGTTCCACATTAATTTTTAAAGCGCGCTTTGCTCCCATTACAGCCTCCTGCCGGAGCACGGTGCTGGCTGGGAGGAGCTGCCTTTTGAAAGGCTTTGGGGGCGCCCATATTAGTGTCCAGGCTGGGGGGGGGGGCAGTGCAGGGATGCAGGGTGCTTCTCTGGGGCCGGCACCCCAACCCCACTGCTCCGGTTGCACCCGCTGAGCATCACTCAGGCCCTGGTGTGGGGATCATGGAAGGTGCCAGGGCTGGGCTGTGGTGGGCTGCACGCCTTCGTTAGGTGCTGGGGCTTGATGAGGGCTTGCCTACACACGGAGCTCTTTCTTAATTAACTCCATGTGCGGAGACACGCGGATCCTGGAACAGGAACAAGGCGCCCTTATTCCCCAATAAGCTTGTCTGCACATGGAGTAAATCAATAGCAGCTCATCAGGAGCAGCACGCTGGCTGGAGATGCCGCCTAAGGATGAGTCACATCCAGAGAGGGGGGCAAAAAAAAAAACAAACAAGAAGGAGCTGGGTGAGCATCCCTGCCCAAAGGCCACCCCGTGCAGTGATGCCATGTCCCATCCTGTCCCCTTCCCTGCCACTGCCAGCCCTGTGCACCACCCCCAGCCTGCTCTCCCTTGTTGTCTCTGCAAGGAGACATCAACACGCTGCCACTGAAGCTGGAAGCACCAAGATGGTTTGATGCCCCAAACCCCTGGGAAGCTCAGGAGTGCTGCCTGCACTTTGCCTGTACCCTGCCAGCGGACAGGGAAGGTGGGCAGCTACTGGTTGTGCCTCCCCCTATTCTTCAGTTTTTCTCTCCTGGAGGGGAGACTGGACTGATGTGCTGGCCATTTTCCCTTGGAAATGCCAGGATTGTGCAGAACACAAACTTGGGCTACCTGTGGCAGCAACCCGGGTGCCCGGAGGGGCCAGAGGGCATGACGGGGATGGGGGATGCAGGCACAGACCTGGGCAGCTCCAGGTTCCCTGACATCTCCTGCAGTGGCAGCGCTGTCCTCGCCATCACCTCCTCTTGTATTCACCTGGGGAGGGGGAACCAGGCGAGATTGTGTCATCCCCGCAAGCAGATTCCATAGGATTCACCTTAGCCTTTACAAAAGAGCCTCTTTTTTGTGTGCGTGTGTGTGGTCTTTCCTAGGACTTGAGATATTTCATCTAACTTCCATCACTAAAACCCCACTGTGGAGCCCCTGCCTGCTTCTTGGGGTTGTACATCTTCCCTCTATGTCTACCTTTGGTTTTTTTGGGCAGCAGACAGTGGGATGTGGCTTGTGTGGGACATCACGTCTGAGCTCAGCCCAGGGTTTGGGCTGGAATGCGTGGCATGGGTCCTTCTCTTAAGCTGGCCTTGCCCCGTTTTGGGCTGGGCTGCAGGTCTGTAGATGTGCAAGGCTGGGAGGCATTTTGGGATGGGATCACCTAGCGTGTCCATGCAAGTGCCACAGCAAAGCCCTATCTCCCTGCCTCTTCCTCCATCCGCCATCTCCCTCCTCCTCTGCCAGCGAGATGCTAATTCATGAGTTCCCAGTCATGGATTTGCATGCAGGGAGCAATTAGACCAAGCGCATGGGCAGGCGCCGTGGAGCCAGCCCTGCCCAAGCCCCCCAGCCAGCCCCAGTTCCCTCTCCCCGCGATGGCTCACCCTGGGGAGCGCGGCTTGCTGCACCCAGTCATTCTGCATAAACCCTGCGCCTGTGACGGCTTTTAGTCACATTTAGTCACTGCGGTATTTTGACGTGGCGTCAAGATGTTTCAGTTCACACAGACAAACGTTACTTGTAGACACCTCAAGAACTGAGTCAGGTGCACCAGCACGGGCACAGCTTGTGGCTCGAGCATCTCCCGGAGATGCTCTTCTCGAGTATCAGTCGCTGCAGTCAGGAACCGGCTGCTCCCCTGCGTGCCACAGGCTGGAGCAACCTCTTCTGTACAGGCAGTGGGTTTGGGGCCAAGGTGGCCTTGACCTCCATTTCTCCTTCTGCAAAATGACCTTCTTAACTCTCATTCCTGTTGTGAAACCTCTGCTCTGCTTACACTGAAAAACATTATTTTTCTTTTTTTATTCTAGACTTTAACATCTGAAGTGTGTAAGATGGTTCCTGTCTAATTAAGTACTTAACCTGTGACAAAATATTGTATTTAATGTTGATGTTTTTTTAGAAGGGAAACATTGGCTCTGTTTCTAAGTGAAACACTGAAGCAGACCAGTTGGAAAATCATCATCATATTCAGACTTTGTAAACATAATTTCTTTAATATTTTTTTTCCCCAACTTGATGCCAGGTGAGAAAACATACACAAAAATTTGCGGGTAGTTTGAGTTGCCCCAAAGCTGTATTTCTTCAGCAAAGCTTTGCATGGAAAGTTACACCCAGCGTTGGCTAACACAAACTGTTAAGTGGAAAGGGCTCAGTTCTCTGGTAGCTGGGCATGGCTCCTGCTGGCGCCTGGAGAAGGGTTTGTCCCAAAGACATTATTGCTTTGCTTATCCTTTCTATCACAGCAACTCGGGCGTTGCCCTGAGAAGCTCCTGGGAACCCCCCTGGCTGGTGACCCTGGGTCAGGGCAGGACACTGGCACCAGGTGGAAGGGAAGGGAGAAGATGTGGGGACACAGGGTCTGCGGCCCCCCCAGCTCTGCTTCAGCTGGTGCTAAGCTGTTTGCACCCTTCAGAAGCAGTGATACTGGTCCCTCCAGCCCTTCTGCCCTGTCTCAGTCCATAGGGTTAAAATGATGCCGGGTTTGTCCTTGGATTTGTCCTCTGTGCTTTTTGCGAGGCTTGGCCAGGTTTCCTCAGGGGCTTTGAGATCGTACCTTTCTGCAAGTAAAATACCCGGCTGGGAACGAGAAGGGCCCAGTGGCAGCAGATGTGGCTGGGAGCTGGGTGCTTTCGGCTCATCCTGGAGCTGGTGCCGCCAGGAATCACGCTGCATCTGCCCCATCTCTCCCCTTTTCCTCTGCTGAGCCCCAAGCTGCCCATTTGTGGAGTGCAAATGGGTAAAACCCAGAGATTGAGCTTCTCTAAAGGCCTTGGAAAGTGTTTGCCTCGGTGTGGTGGACACATTTCCCTGCTTGGCAGAAGAGGGCAGATGGAAGGGTGTTTCAAAATGCCCCTATGCCTGCTCACCATTCTGGAGATCTTGGTAATGACCTTGTGAGTCTGGCAGCCGCAGTCTGCTGGGCGAGGGCTGTGCCATGCCGCAGGGTGGGATGCTCCGCCGCTGTGGGAGGGTTCGCTCCGGCGCATCCCTCCTGCCCCGTGCCCCGAATTCCCTGGCTCTCAAATCCCTCCTGTGAGCATCCTCGCCTGGGTGTCTGTGGATGGACAGGAATGGGCTGTGGGAGGGGCGTGGGGGTAGAAACCGGTCGTGCGTCTCAGATGGAGATGGAGCTGATTTGTTTAGCTTGCTCGCATCCCAGCTCCTCACTAACAGCTCTTCCCTCCGAGGTTTCCCCTGGCCCTCAGTCAGCAGAGGGAATTCCCTCTCCTCTGCCCGAGCTCCAGCTGCAGCCAGGATCGCTGCGGCGAACACGAGGACGGGCTCTAATTGCTGCCTCTCCCCAGGTTCACCGGGTTTTGTGGTCCTCGCTTGGTTACCGTGCCTCAGTACCATCCTGCTGCCTGCATGTTTGGGTGATTAGGGAAGCGCTGAATTAATCAGCGGCTGCTGTTGACCCTGCAGAGCTGTCCCATCTCCTGCGCTCCCTGCAGCTGCTGGCATCCTCTGCCCCGGATGAATCTTTCATGAACTCACCTCGTGTATATTTAATAGGTTGGGATTGGGTTCGAGCTTGTGCTGGTGGCTGGCGGGGTCTGGGGGGCCAAGGGGGGCTGCATCTTCCCAGCGGGATGAGGCTGGGGGTGTGACAGTGTTTCCCAGGGGAAAGGGGTGTGGAGGGAGGCAGAGCCCGTATCACCTGCACCGGGCGGGGGTGCTGATGCTTGTGGGAGTATTTTGGCTCCACAGGGGTGTGCGCCGGTTTTCCTGGCCAAGGGGGGTTAACCCAGTGGTGGCAGGAGCAGAGAGCCCATCGAGGCTTCCTGGAGTGTGTTGGGGATTGTAAGGGAAGCGGGGGAGCTGCCAGGACAATTAGCACAGTCTTGTTCTCACCAGCACGTCCCTGGGATGGAGCGGGGCTGTAATCAGCCAGTCGCTTCCCTGGTTTTATTAATACATTGATTTTGGGGGGGGTTTGGCTCCATGCAGTGTGGTGCCTGCCAGCAAAGTCTCTGCGGGGAGAGGGGGGGCTCAAGGTGGCATGCCTCTGGGCATGGCAGTGTCTCATTTTGGAAAATGTTCAGGCTTCTTCCTTGGGGATTGATGGAGGAGAGACGTCCCCTCCATCTGTGCACTGCCCTAGGAAGGGATTTAAATCACAGGCTCATGAAAAAGAGGAAGTGCTCCCGTTTTACAGGCTTTGAAGCCTGTAGGAGCCTCCTGGAGATGCTCCCCTTCCGTGTTCTGGGAGGTTTGGCTTGGGGGAGATCTCCTTCCCTGGCCATGGAGGCAGGCACTGTCTGCCAGCGCCGGAGCAGGCTCGCTGCTCTGTGGCCTCCATCCTGGCTGGCTTCTGGGGCTGGGCAGCAGCGAGGACCTGGCTGCCCTCCTGCAGCTCCCAGGCGAGTGCAGGGAGGAGGTTTGCTGTGCCTGGGGTCAGTACCCTGGTCCCCCATCTGCCCTCTGCTCCAGCAGCGAAGGGCGAGAGATGCTCTCCAAGGAAATATGTGACTATATAAATAAATAAATATAGATAAATTATTTTTTATTATATGCGTATGTTTAGGGCAAGTTTTATCCTGATCTGCCTGGGATCTCCTCCTCTCTGCCCTGTCCTCTCATTCTTTCCCCTTTGGTGTGAACCTGCCTGACCAGTGCAGCATCCCTGGCATGGCAGCACCGGTGCCACCATGCAGAGCCATCTCTTCAATTCCTTCATTTCACCAACTGTTACATAAATCCGCTTTTATACTGAACTTGTGGACGTCACTGAAGCTCTGTCCATACCCATAACATCACTGTTTCCATGGGAACCAGCGTACTTCCAAGGGGGAAAAAGTAGAAGGAGACTAAAAAAAGGACAAAGAAGGAACAAAATAAGACAAATATGTGACATATCCCAACTATGTGGCGGTGTAGGATGTTACAAAGATTTCACTGCAACTTGTTTAGGAAGCCTTGCATAACAGTTTTTGTCTTGAGTAATGCAGCAAGCCGAATCAGGGACGGTAGAAACTTAATAGTATCCCAAATATCCCGAGTCTGTCAGTGAGAGAGGAGTCTCTGGCAACTCTGCACGAGGCGCCTTTATGTGCGAGCACAAGGGGAAGATGCATCTGCCGTGTTGCAGCGTTTACCTGGGTTTCCGAGGGTTTCCCTCTGTCCCAGACCACGGCTGGGGCTGTGCATCCTGAGGGGGTGGCACTGCTGGCTGTTGTGGACACGTCCCGAGGAGCAGCCAGCACCGCCGTGCTTCTGCTCCAATGAACTTTAAGGGCAGATGCTATTAAGGGACAGTTTATAGCGAGTGAGTTAAAAATATATATATTTGGGGGCTAAGTGTCTATCCACTATGCACTTCATAAGGCATGATGGGAGAAAAAGTCTTAAATACATCATCAAGTGCCAGCAATGACTTTGGCATATTTAGTGTATTTTAACTGGTAACCCTAGGTCCCCCCTGCAGAGGAGGAGTCCATTAGGAAGGATTTTACTGCTCACGACAACATCTTCGTTAATGCCACGTGTGAGCTGCTGGGAGGGAGCGCATCCCTGGGGCTCTGTCATGGGAGGCGATGGCTGGTGCGGAGGCTGAGCTGGGAGCCGGCAGGAGGACGGGGACAGGCACGCGTGTGCCGGGGCACGCTCCCACCTCCACAACCCCACTTTGGTGGGGCGAGTGGGAGGAGAGCCCATCCCTGAGCCGCCCAAATGTCAGCAGAAGGTGCTAAACCAGTGGGAGAGGGAGGTTAGGGGGAGCTGGAGCTTCTGTTGGGCTCAGCCTGGGCAAGTGAGGCTTTACCCGCTTCTTCTCTACGCTCCCCTTTGGGCAATGCAGGGCAGCAAGGCTTGGGTTCCCAGCGCGTGGCATCGGTTGGTGAAATAACTGGGGAGTGCCGGCCCCGCGGGGCTTCCACCCTGACCTGTCCTGCTTGCCCAGGGGCTGGGGGCCATGCACTGGCCCTGCCCTTTGCATGAGTCCCTCTTGGGGCTGTTTTTTCGTCTCTGCTCTGTGATGCTGATATAGGGGTGACAAGGAAGGAAGGAAGGACTGGGATGAGAAGCCAGAAAAAATTCAGCCTAAAGTGCTCTTGCTTGACATTTTGTTTTATTTTATTTTATTTTTTTAAAGCACCTATCCTTGCAGATGCTGGTTCCAAGGCTGGGCTGCCAGCAGCCAAGCCCTCCCACCTCAAGAGTTAATTGCAAGCAATATGTAGGGCTTTTCTTAAAAGCTCCAGCTCCTGAAGTTTGGAGATTATGCAAGACACTCAGCTTGCAGGATTTTTTTTTATCTTCATTTTTTTTTCTGTCTTTAAGCAATAAGATTTTAAACCCTTTAGGTTGCAGGAAAAAAACCTTAAAGTACAAATCTAAAAGGTTATGGGGAAACAATTCTGAAACAGTAAGGCAAATAAGAACCTTGTCAGGATTTTTTTTTGACAAAACATCTTTTTTTTTATCAAGCTTCATCCCCTCTAAATACAGCATCATTCTTTGCTTCATCACCTGGGCGGCTGAACAGGGTTCCTCCGCGCTGTTGAGCAAATCCTACATCCCCCTTGAGAGATGGCTGCGTTTCCGAGGCAGAGGGAGAGCATCTCCTGCCTGCAGCCAACAGTGCGGTTTTTAAATCTTTGGGAGAAAAATAATAAGATGATAACTCCCCAAAATCCCCTTTCTCCTCTACTTTTGGGCTTTACGGTTGCTGTTGTGCATTATGGGGCCTTTGGGGACCGTTGTGTGGCTGTGGCCCCGTGGTCCCACCGGGATGGGAGCAGAGTGCGGCCGTTCCGTGGCAGAGGGAAGGAGCTGCCGGTGCATCCCCGTGAACATCTGCAAGAGAAAATAAATTAGAGATGAAATTTCCAACAACACTGGCGTGAATAATTGCCCTGTTTTGGTTTTCCAGGTTTAATTGTGAAGCTGCATGAATTAAAATAACCTCCTGGGTCTGTCTGTGCTGTGAGGGAAGCAGTTTTGAGCGCTGCAGAGCAGTGATGAGGCAGGATGCTCCCTGACTGGCTCTTTCCCGGCTCAGAGCCTGCGGCCGGGGATGTGCCAGGCTCAGGGGGGTTATGCTGGCTCCTGGCAGCGTGTCCTCGGGCAACTGGATGCGGTGACCCGGGATGGGGCCGGCGCAGGCACATCATGGCAATGTTCTCTGAGCAGTGTTTGAATTTTTAAGCCCCTTTGCTGCAGCCCCACCAGAGGAGAGCCTCTTGGCTTTGCTTTCCAGGAAATGCCCTGGCAATAGGACTCGCCTGGCACAAATCCCTGTGGGCCACGGGGCAGGAGGCATCCACTCCATTACATGCGTGCAGCGAGCGTGCCCCGGGCTGCCATGCCCGCAGCGGGTTATCCACCCTGCCAGGAAAAAGCAGTTTTGCCACCAGCGTGGTGCAGCGATGCTGCGGGAAGGGCTGTAAACCTGCCACATCTTCCCCGCTTCATTCTGCTCTTGTGTTCCCCGGAGGGAGGGGAGGTACCGTGCCTGGAAAAGCACCTGGGAGGGCAAACCCATGGGAGAGAGTCCATGTCAGGATTGCAGCGGGGCAGATCCCTGCCAGCACTCGGCTGTCAGCCAGGCGAGTGGATTCACCGGGCAAAGAAGCTCTGAGAGCACCTTTGGCATGCAGCATCCAAGGGGATGCAGATGCTAAAAGCAAAAGATGGGTGCTGGTTTTGCTTTTGAAGGAATATGATAGGAAAAAAAAACATCCAATTAAATGTCCAGGGTTGTGATGGGAATCCTATAACCTTTCAACAGGGCATGGCACGAGGACCCTTTTCCTGTTGGCCTGGTGCAGCCAGAGGCAAAGCTGGGAAGGGGTTATTATTTCCATCCGTGAGGCAGATTAATTCTGAGGACTTTTAACTTCCCTTGCAAAAGGCCTGAATTAATGTTTTAGGATTTTAGTCCCTGCCTCTTCCCGCCCCCCCAAAGGCCAGACCCTGGAAGTCCCATTATGCTCCTGTCAAAGGGGCTATTTCTGGAATTGATGATATGAATGGAGCCTAAAACTCTGCTCTCATTAACGTCTGCAGCTTATCCCAGTGTCACTCCTAAGCTGGTGGGACTTGGTGACACTGCAGGGGAGGGCTGTCATTTCAACCCAATTTTCACATCACATTTGCACAAAAATTTCCAGGCCTCGCCAGCGCTTGCTACACATTTGTCAAATACCAGCCACTGTCCCGGTGAGCAAAGGCTTTGCCTGGCACAAAAGAAATGACCATGGGTGGTGATGGGGGACCTGATCATGGCTGTGACTATGGCCTGTGGGTCTGAACAACCTCTCCTTGCCCAGAAAACAGGCAGCAGAGCAGAGCCGAGGTGTCACCTGGCTGGGTCCAGGCGGTTCAATGTGTTTTTATGGTTGGGTTTTATTGCAGGATAGCTGCAGGGCTGCCTGCAGAGTCCTGCTCCCCATTGTGCTGGCTGTGCTTTTGGGGAGTCCCACCCCATCTCTTGGCAATGACAGGATGGCAGCACGTTGCCTTGGAGCTGGTGCTTTGCTGGAGCACCAGCGCTGCTAAGGGAGAGCTGGAGGAGGGGGTCAGGGGAGGAGCTGGAGGAGCTGGACAGCAGAGAGAGGGATGCAGGGAAGGAGGAGACAGGGGATGGCAGAAGCTGCCTGGGAGTAGCAGAGCACCAAGGGAAAAAATAAATATCAGTCCCATGGAAGAGCGTGTGTCCCTGTAAAGCACCACTAAACACTGCCCTCCGTACCTGGCTCAGCCGTTAGCACGGGTGGGTGCCCAGCCCTCCGGGGAAGGGACCACCGTCTCTGGGGACGGGCGATGCAGCAGCACGGTGGTGCCCACTCTCCCCATCTCCAAGCCAAGGACACGCTGGGAGCAGGGTGTGTGCGCCGGCTCAGCGGAGAGAGCCGGGGCTGCTGATGGACCCAGCACTGTGCCCACCATCATCTTGGTTGCTGCTGCCCTCAAGCAACAGCTTTCCATTTAATTCACTTGCTGGGGAATTTGATCCAAACTTCTGCAACCAAATCATAGCAAGCATAATGCAATATCTTTCTCTTTTGATTATGTTAAGCTGGGTAGTGCTGGCTAATTGAATCTGGGGCTCTTGCCTCTTAATTACGAAAGGTCAGGCTCTGCTGAGCGCGGGCAGGTAGCACGGGGATCGCTCGTGGTGGGAAGGGGGCTGAGGGCTCGTGCTCTGTGGAAAGGCTTCTGTTCATAACAAGTGACTGACTTCTGCATATTTTCCTTTTCTTTTGGTGCTCTTTATCTAATGAATTTTAAGAGTCAGGTTACGCCAAAAGTGTTACTGGATATTTCTGTGTGGCAAAACCAGGTTTTTTTAATTGAAAAGAATCTGTGAGCATGTTGGCTGTCTGTCTTGACCAAGTGGATGGTAAAAATGTGGATTTTTAAGAATAAGCTGGGGTGAGCAGGTGACCCTGAAGAGCGGGGACTCTGACACCCGTGGGATGGAGCAGATGGGGCGATTACTTGCTGTGTGCACGTGAACCCCATTGTTCATTTCTTTTGAACATCAGCCCTATGCATCCTGCCTGCTCAGCGCAAGGAGGGGGCAGGACCCCCCAGGGCCAGCTCCGCTCCCGGTGAATATTTATCTCATGCACCCCGGGCTGTGGGCTCAGCTCAGCACCAGGGCAAGGGGCAGTGGCGGCGCTGCCGAGAGTTTGCCTCTTCCTCCTCCTCGCCTTAGCTGCTGGCCGAGCACCAGCACTGTCTCTGGTACTTCCCAAAGCCCCTTTGCCCCTTCACTGCCCACGCAGCAGCAGCGAGCAGCATTCAATAAAGCACCTTCTGCTTTTACTAATTGAAGAGTTTCCCTTTGTCAGCCTCTCGGCTCAAAGGAGGGTCGGTACAAAGCCGTAGCCATCAGCACTTTGTGTGGCTCTGAAAATCCCATTAGCAGAAGAAAGAGCTTGAAGTTTCATTCAGCTGGAAAAAAAAAAAAAAGGCAAAAAAAAAAAAATATCCCCCCTCCAAGCTTCTGATCTATCAGCTGCACATTAAAATACCACCCTCAGCACCACCGGGGTCCCTGTCCCAGGAATACTCAATCAGGGTGAAGTGTTATATTGGACTGAAATGTATTTGCTTGAGGGAGCGATATGCTGATAAGTGGGTCTACGGTTAAAGCTGGGGAAAAAATCCTGCCATCAGCAAATAAAATCCCCTCCTTCTCCACAGGTCCCCCCCTTCCCCAGGCTGTTTCCCTGCCCATGGGATGTTTGATCCTGCAAGGGGAGCTGGGGTGTGGGAGTGTGGGGTGGGAGGGCAGGGACCAGCCCTGGGCTGAGGGCATGGACAGAGCTGGGTGGGGATGGGATGGGGAGATTCCCCATCACCTCGCTGGGGAGGGCAGTGAGGGGGGCCATGCCTGTGCCAGTACCTGTGCCAAGATGGGGGTGCTGGGGCTCTGGGCAGGTGGGGGATGCTGCCTGCCTGCCTGCACTGGGGGGGGACCCTTTGGTGGATGCAGCTCTGGCGCTGGTCCCCACATCTGCCTCCCGGCTGCACTTTGTTCCCCAGGTGCAGCAGGCTGTGGCATCTCAGGGGGCTGTGCTCTCCTGGCTACCCTCCGCTTGTAATTAGTTACTGGTGCCGGTGCCAGCACGCTAATGAGCATCGAGGGGCACCCACAGCTTTGCCGTCTGTGGCATGCTGGAGGAGGACAGGGAGGGTGCCCCGGGTGCTGTCCTGTGCTGTTCCTCCCATTTCAGCCCCCGCTCAGCCCTTTGTGCTGGACATGGGGCTGCAGTGAGCTCGGATCTGCCCCGCTGCCCTGGCTGGGTGTTAGGGCTGCTCTAGGCCTGGGAGAGGGAGGAGGTGAGATCAGAGAGGCTCCATGCAGATGCACATCCTGGTTGTGTGCCCATCTCTGCTCACTCAGGAGCTTGCAGACCCCAGCCAGCACCACGCAGCTGCCCGCCATGGCAAAAGCATCACCCAGGTCCCGTGCCCAGCTGACATGGAGCCCGTGGAGGAGAGCCAGGCCCAGTGCAGGGTCTTCTCCACTGCCATGGAAGAATTTGCATGAAGCTTTGCCTGTCTGAGGAAGCATCCATCTGTCTCTGCAGGTTTTGACCCAACCAAGCAGGCTACTCCCGAGCCTCCTCGCTCCCTGCTGAATATCTCTCACAGCCCTTGTAGACGCTCGTTCTGTCACCCGTTTGGGATCTTACAGGGTTTTTTTAAATTCTTTTTGTTCTCAGGGGCTTTGCAGTTCCTCACTGGCAGGGCCATGGCCACAGCTGGCTCTGCAGGGGGATGCTTTCCAGCCCCGCCAGCCGGGGAACGCCTGCGCATCCCCTGCAGCTGCTGCCCCCTCCTCCAGCTCCCCTCCACGCCTGCCCCTGCAGGACTATATTTGAGCTAAATATTCCAGCTCATAGCCCCAACCTGACAGTTGGAATGTCTATCCCGATATCTTGTAAACATTTCTTCCGATTAAAAGATCCAGATTGCCGACGACCCAGCCGTGACTCAGCCCCATGTGATTTCCCAGGAATTCGCCCAGGATGGGTGGCAGGAGCTGCCAGCTCCAGCCCCGCACGCCCAGGGGGAGGCACCTGCTGATTCATCCTCACCTTCTTCTTCCCCAGCCAGATAACGCTACAGCACGGGCTCCCAAACACCACCCGCTGCCGCGTTGCAGTGAAAGCTCTTGTCTGACAAGGGTCGTGCTTATTTTCCTAGAGCCTGGAAGCTGCTGCCTGCATCCAGGCAGGAGCATGGCCCCAACTGCCTGCGGATTGTGGCAGTCGATGGGGTGTTTTCTGTGCTAGGCTGGAAGATAACCCCAGTGCCACATTGTATTGGTTCCTGGATTTTGCATCTCTGTGCCCCTGGCAGTCGGGAGCTGGCTGCAATGCCCTCTAGAAGAATGCAAAAAATTTGGTACCAGGTTTGAACGATCCCTTTGAGGATTAGTGGCAACAGCACGCTTTATTCTGCCCAGAAGTAACAGCATCCAAAGTCTGTCCGGCTGCTCAGCTCTTTAAAATTGCTCCAAGGGGCAGCAGTCAGGGTAGGGGATGGGCTCTGCTGGCCCTCACAGTCTTAAAGGCTTTTAGGCAGTTAGTTAATGGTTTTGACAGTCTTAATTTGGACTGGGAATGAAAAGTGCAAGCAGTGACTTCAGGGAAACGCCCCTGGGATAAGCCGTGACATGGTTAATAGAAAATTGTAATGTTGTTAAAGTGCTTTTCCATAAAATGCCAGAAGAAGAAATTAACGGTGTGGAGTTCATTTTTTTTTTTTCCCTAAAAGTTGATATCGTTCTTTTAATTTAATTTTTTAATCTATCACATCAGCACTCAGCACTCTTGCCATGCAACTTTCATTTTATAGCAGTTTTCATACTGGCTGTAGCCACTGATGTCAGTGTGGGCAGCACATGCTGTCAGTTTGCTGTGCAGGTATCTAAACAGCAGGCAGACGTTCCATGCAACACCAGATAAAGTCTAAGAAGAGACGCTGGTGTGCACCTTGCTTTAAAGACCAAAATAACCTTTCTGATTCGGTGGTGGCTGCTCGCAGATGCTTGTCTGGGTCCGTTGCTTCCTTGACGGGGTGTCGTGCAGGTGGTTCGAGAGGGTGAGCATGCTGGTGATCCTGCTCAACTGCGTGACGCTGGGCATGTTCCACCCCTGCGAGGACATCGCCTGCGACTCGCCGCGCTGCAGGATCCTCCAGGTACAGCCCGTGGCCTGGCCGCTGCTTTTAGCTTCATGACAGCCCCGGGTTGATGTGAAGTGGGAAGGACCTGGCTGCAGCCGAAGCAGAGGTGGCCTCGTGTCCCGGGATGGCTGGGTCCTGCCTGTGCTGGTTGTCCCACCAGCTCTTAGAAAATGCTGATTTTGGTGCTCAAATGTGAAGGATGTCATCAGGCAAAGCCCCTGCCAGGCTGTGCTGGCCCCAGCTTAGCCAAGCCTTGCTTGGAGTGCTTGGGGAGGGTTAACCATCTAGTTTATAGTGAAAGCAGAGCTCAAAATATACTTGTCCCTTTATCCTAGTACTGTGGGTGCTGTTGGCCAGTCTGGGTTGGGGAAAGACATGGAGCTGCTCTCAGAGTTGCCTCTGCCCAGGGATTTAGTGCAAGAGGAGACCTTGTTGGACTCAGGTCTCTAATTTCCTCCCCTGGTACAAGTGTGCAGCGATGCAGCATTCCTCCTCCCTTCCTTTCTTTTGCAGAGCTTTGACGATTTCATCTTTGCCTTCTTTGCTGTGGAAATGATTGTTAAGATGATCGCACTGGGGATTTTTGGGAAGAAATGCTATTTGGGAGACACGTGGAACCGCCTGGACTTCTTCATTGTCATCGCAGGGTAAGCTTGGCATGACGGGTCCCCCTCTCCCCGTGCCTCTCTGTTGACATTCGTCCCTAGGCGAGCATTGGATATGGAGGAGAGGCTGGTTTGCAGCAGTGAAGGCTGGGGGCTTGCTGGACATTGGTGCTGTCGGTGATGTCCATCCTGGCTCCGCAGTGATCCCCAGATCACTGCCTGGACTGCAGCAGTCCCTCCAGTCCTCTCCATAGCTCGCGGGAGAGCTGATGCTCAGCTCATGGAGAGAGTGGGGCAGGGCAATAAAAGCTGTTTGCGGTGAATTTTGACAGCTTATGCCCTGGGGCTCCTCGTCGGTCACTGGGTTCGACTCTTCTCCCTCCAGCCCTGCCAGTAGTTTTGGTTTCCATCGAGTGAGGTGGCGGCAGAGCGGGCGGTTGGGAGCACGGAGCAGCATGCCAGGGAGGATAGTTCACTGAAATGTGCATGATTGCCCTCATTATTACACTTTTTTTTTTTTTTGAGGGAAAGCGACCAAGTTTGCCTTTTTGAGTGTTTTCCTTTCAGAGGCACCTGGTTTGAATTAAAGGCTCTTCCAGCACCCGAGAGTCTCCTGGCGGAGGCTGGAAATCCACATGAAAAGTCCCTGGCCCCCAGCCAGCGAGCTGAGTTTCTTTGACACATGAATCACTTGCCGGCCTTCGCCTCCCCTCCCCGCTCCAAGAGCCCAAAGACTGTTGGGGAAACAGTGGTTTTTTCCTCTTTTGATAGAGCTAGAGATCAAATTTACTGGATTTTCCTGGAAAGGAGCAGGGGACCCTCCCAGCTGGGCTGTTTATCTGGCATGGGTTTGGTGTGCCCCAAGAAGGGGCAACACCTTGGTGGGCTCTGCTTATGATCCATCACCAACCAGGGTCATGGCACACCCTTCTGCCAGGCAGCTGGGAGAACCAAAACAGTGGCCCAATAAAACCAGTAAGGAGGTGCCAGGTCTCCCAGTGCATCCTTCGCCTGGGAAACTCATTGCCACAGGGTGCTGCAGAGGCCAAAAGATGTAGCAAAGCTCAAGACCCAGACTGGAGGCAGAGATGGAGCCAGAAAGGCCAAGAAACAGTCCCCATAAACCCGTCTTCTGCAGGAGGCCACAAGCTCGTGCCTTCCAGCTGCACCAGCCTCTGGCTCCTTGGCTTAGGAAAGGCTCAAAGTTTCCTCTTGAAGTGTCTGAGCAACATTAGGGGCTGCAGCGATGGGATGTTGGACAAAGTCAGACCCTGGGTCCAGTTGGCTCTGGTAGGATTGTAAACATCAGACACACAGCCAAGGGCTGGATCCTGCTAAAGCCACCCAGTTTATTTTTTATTTCTTCTTTATTATTTCTTATACTAGAATTAGGTGTGATGAAGAACCAGACCCAAGCAAAGCCAGACATCCCACCTGGGGAGGCTCGGGGAGGCATGGTGGTGGGTGCTGGGCTGCTTCCAGCTCTGCCCCCTCAGGGTGCTGCTGCGTTCCCCCCCCAGCCCGTCCTGGCCTTGCCTGTTGAGCTTGCAGAGCCTTTGGAGCTAGAGTTATCCTTGATGTGCTTCTATGGAGACCCTGTCGTGATGAGACCTCAGTCTAGAGGGACATCAGCAGAGACTGTCCTAACTCCTATGCCAAAATAGAGCTGCACTTTGCTTAAGCAAGTATCAAATCTCCTGCATGTGGACGGGTGTTTGGGTGTGTGAGAGCCGCCTCCTTCCCCGGCAGAGTGTGGAAAGTGGCACCAACCTCCCCTCTGGTGCAGCCGCCTTCCCACATCCCCCATGCACGGAGGCATTTATTTCTTGCAGAGGTTTTGCAGACTTGCAGCTTGACTGCTCCTGTGACTCCTGCCAGGTCAGCTTTGCCTCTCACTAAATGATGGGTCTTTCCTTCATGTGCATGAACTGTTCCCATCTGGGCCCCGTCAAAACCAATTCAGCTGACAAAGGATCGAACTGAATTTAAATACAAAGCGGAGACTCTCCTCCCCCAGCTCCTGCTTTCTCTGCTCCCTTTCGCATCCTTGTTTTCTCCTTCAGCCCTCACCCATCCATCCTGGAGCACTGCATCCTGCTCGGAGCATTGCTGCTGTCCTGGAGGGTCCTTCAGCCATCCCCGGCAGCACTGAGTGCCGGGGAAAGCTGAAGGGGCTGCAGGAATGGGCCACTACTGCAGCAGAGGAAAAAATAAGGGACCCAAGCCCATTACTGGACTCAAGTAGGTAAAAACCACTGTATGGATAAGAGAAAAAAGTACTCCAGGGTCAAATCCCAACCAGATGGAGAGAAATTCCTCTGGTAGCCCCTGAGTGCAGCTCTGTGGATCCCACATGGGGCAAATTACCCCGATGAGCATCCAGATCATGGTGCTAACAGCAGAGCACGGGAGCAAGGGACGAGCCAAGCTCGATGGGAAGTCATCTTGCATCTGAGTGGGTGCATGATGCCAGAAAAGGGGCCAGAGCTGAGCTGTGGCCCTGGAGGGGACTGTGCACCAGGGCAATCCTCAGATTCCTGCTGTATTTGCTGGATACCCAATAAAGTGCATCACATTTTTATGTAGGTCTTGTGTAAGGTCTTCAGTGTCGTTCCCCAGTGAAATGACAGGGAAGAGACCCCCAAACTGGCATTTCCACATGGCCCTGGTGACCACAACAAAGCAGCTCTGCTTCTGCCTTCCCACTTTTTTTCCTCCCTTTTTTGTGCAAGACATGGGAGGAGGGAAGCAGCGGGACAGCATGGGCTCCCCAGTGCCTGGCATGTCCCCAGGCTCCTGCTCTTCTGCTTCCTTGCCCAGAAGGTGATGGCAGGGAGAGAGGAGAAGCAGCAAACAGTGTCTGCGGGGCATCGTGTGGGGAAGGCATGTCATGCCGGGGGGCACGTGGGATGTGCTGCACGCTGGGACTATACATTCCCACGGGCACACCATCCATAGAAACCCTGCCCAACCACCACCGGTCTAGAAGAAGCTTCCAAAAAAACCCCCAGAAACTTGTAGTTTTTCATCCTCCCCATTCCCTGAGAAGTTTCTGGACGTGACAGAGGTTAACATCAAAGAGAAACCTTTTTGTGTGTGTTTGTCCCAAATCTGCCGCTTGCAGAGGGCTGGGAGAGCCGCTTGGGTGCTGTGTTCACTCCTGCCGCGCTGCTGGCCACTTTCATGGCATGTCATTAAGTACTTCTCAGCTCTGTTAAACTGTCCAGACCAATCTCATGAGCTCATGGAGAGTAAATGACTTCTTTGTGACAATGTAATGCAATTAGCGCTAATTGTAGAGTGTGTAATGTCTGCAACGCATCTCTGTAATTACAGTAAAACTTGCTGGAGATGAGAATAGTGCTGTATTATCAAAACTCAGCTTAGTGAACCACGTCTTTGGCTGTAGGTTACGGAGTTGCATGGGGAAGAGGGAAGAAAAAAAAGCGATGAATGGCATAATTATGTTGTGTTATGTTAAAGGAGAGGATTTAGGGAGTTCACTTTTGAGAGAACACTTGAAGGTTAACAGGCTTTGCAAGCCAGCTCACCCTCTAAAGACGGTTCAATATGATTTTGATCTCTCCCAGCATAAGATGCAGAGGTATCAAGGATGAACACTTGTTTACATCCAAAAATATGCAAAAGTGTTTACAGTTTAGTGCTGACTGGGGCTTGGGCTGGTGAACCGAAGTTGTGGGATGGAGATGTGCCCTGACTTGCTGTCTCCCTGGCTGCTCCAGGACCCAGCACCCACTCTGCCTCCCTCTCCTCTGGGCAGGGCGCAGGGACCTCTTCTCTGATCAGTCTGTGGGAAGAGAGTAGCCACAGGTGGAGATCTACCTGCTCCTTAGCTGGAGCCATCCCTATCCCCAGGGACTTTGCTGCGGTCCCACCAGCTTGCAGGACATCAGCTTGTTTTGACTTTGGTCAGATAAAGACTTCCCTGAACTTCTGCATCCCTGTGGACTGAATTGTGTTTTAAACCATCCTCATCAAAACCAACAAAAAACCCCTATGGTTGATTGTTTTCTCAGGAGAGAGGCTTTAAATCAGGGGATAATTTGGTGCTGTAAGAGTTTACAGGGTTCCTCTCTGCCTTCTCTAGACACAGGGTCGAGCAGGGCTCTGGATCCGTGCCCGTGTTTCTGCTCCCCTCCGAGCAGGGCTGTGCATCATCCCGTGTTTGAGTTGTGCAGGTCTGTTGTTACTCTGAGCTCAGTCAGTTGTTTGGCCAAGTCTGTGGAGTCGTGTTTGTGCTTTGCTCATTGTAACGGTAACGGGCCTCTTAAAAGACTTTGCAGGAAAGTTAAACACTTCTGGAATATTTTGCTTACAATTTGAGACGAGCTGGGGCTGGAGGTGGTTGGCAGGCTTCTTTCTTCAGAAACAGAGACACCTTTTCTTTTTCTCTTTGCTTCCTGAATACTTCTAGTGTTTGTTATCATTTTTTCTCCCACTGTTGAAGGCTATATTAAAGAGTTAGCTCCACTGAAGCCTTCATAAACAACGCTTAAGGATGTCTTGCTCCCTCCTGATTTTGAGTGCTGAATTTCAGGGATGAAATATGCTGCGGGAAGCCTTACTGTATTTATAAGTAACAGGAGAGAAAGTCCCCCACTCCATCCCTGCTCCATCTAAACCTGGATGGTTTCTGAAAAGCTTTTTAGCTTCAAAATTGGGATAAGGGCAATGCTGCCAGACTGATCTCCGTGGGGAGCGGTGACCCTGTGGCTGCAGCAGCCAGAGCAAGGTTCCTGCTGGGTGCTTTGGGTGAAGCTGCCAGCGTGTGGCCTTCACCTCACAGTGCCGGTTCCCTTCATAAGCAGGCAGGGCTCTTCTAAAGGGTGCTTTAGCCATGTGAGACTGATCAAGGGGCTGTTTCAACTCCCCGGTTCAGACATGGGGAAGAAAGTCGCAGTGTGGGGCTCCCCACAGGGGTCCCTGCTGCAGCATCCCGCTGTGACTGCAGGAAAAGGCTGTTCTTTCCCCATGTGTTAGTTCCTTCATCCCTTAAAAAAAAATAAAATGACAGGCAGGGATGAATGTTGCTTTTTCATCCCCTCCATCTGCCTGTATTGATCCCTCTCGCAGCGAGGAATAGCACCTTGGAGACATGGATGCGTGGTGCCCTCTGCGCTGTCTGGGCACCATGAGTGCTGTGGGGTAATTGCCCGTGTAAGTGGCCGATTTGCACACGCAATTACCCAATGTGCAATCACAGCCACAGCCCCTTTGAGCTGCAGTGAAAGCCGCACCAAACCCTCTCCCAGGAGCCTGCCCCTCTCCAGTGCTTTCTGGGATGGATGCGAGTGTCCTGGAAGCTGGGAGCCTCCTCCCAGGGCCCCACTGCATCCTGGCTAATCCTGAATTAGGTGCTCTTTGCTCTGAGCAGAAGTGGCAGAACCACATCAAGCCGATCCTCATGATTGCAAACCTTCAGGAGTTCAAAATCTGGGGTCGAGCTTTGCAGTTTGATGCTTTAAGTGACTTTTGGGAGGACCCTTTTTTTGGGGTCGACATAGCGCTGAGAGATATGGTGTAGATGGGAACTGGCAGTGTTAGGTTAATGGTTGGACTAGATGATCTCAAGGTCCTTTCCAACCTAGTTGATTCTGTGATTCTGTGATTCAGTGAGGAGCAGCCGAGACCCGGGGCTGGGGAAGTCCCCCGGCTGTGGACACTCTCTGCTCCATGCCGCCTTACCGCAGCCTTGGAAGCAGAGCATCCCGAGCAAGCTGCGTCCCTGACTCACAGAAACCTGCTGGGTAAAAGAAACCCCTCAGCAGCCTCCCTCGCAGCTGAGCTGACTCAAACCCACCTGTGAAAAGACATGGGTTTTTTTAAGTTTTAGGACTTTTTTAAAGATAATTCTTTAGTTTCTTTCAGTTCTTGAGCTGAACTTGCTGCTGCTTCAAAGGCCTCATTAGTCAAGTGTCCTGGCTGGGACACACGGTGCGGCCGGATGCAGGAGGCTGCAGGGTTCACGCTCTCTCCAGTACTATTATTTTTATTCTTGTCAGCTTGATTAAAATGAGTATTTTTAAAATTAAGCAACACCCACAAACGCAGTGAGACTCGTGAGGCTTAAAAAGCAGCTCCTGAGCAAAAGCAGAACACAGCAAAGCTGACGAGGGCTGGGAGGAAATTTCATTCCAGCTTTCTGAAGATACAAACGCTGCCTAAATAATTTCCCCTTGTCTTTTCCAACACCGATGGCTTAATATCACCCACTGATTACTGCGCTTTGTAGATAAAGGGTGCCTATATGCTCAGTTTTGGAAACCTTTTAACGCTGAATAAATCTGAGCCTATCTCTTGCCAGCAGTGAGCAGCGGCTCTGTGTCTCTGCGGGCAGAGGGGCGGGCAGCTCCCGGGATGCTGCCCTGCCTACAGGCATTGGCTGCTTTGCTAAGGGTTCCTTGTGTGACCTTGATCATGTCCCCTGGCTGTACAGCATCCCCGGCTCCCAGCTGTGAAAGGGGAGAGTTCAGATTTTCCTCAGAAACTCCATGACTCTGATGGGCCTTCACACCATCTTCTGCTTCCTGAGCAGGAGTGATCCTGGGGATCGGAGCGGAGCCAGGGCTGAGAGCAGGGTGGGTTGGAGAGGTGATTCTGGGTAGGTGTGGGAAGGGCTTTGTCAGCATTTCTGTGCTCTGTTAGAGGCTCACTGGGTGAGAAGAGCCCCTTCAACCCCTCCTGTGATGCCCCTGAGCATCACTTCTGCGAGCCCTTTGCCGCAGGCAGGGGTGCTGCCTGACACCGAGCTTATGAGATCCTTCCCAATGCTTTGGGTTTTATATGAAAGAAACCCCAGCGTGCTCCAAGTCTCGCTATCTCCAGGCAGAACAGGAATGAATTTCAGCTGTCCAGTCCATCCTGAGCCATCCCTTATGTCTGTCTGCTGAGTCCCGGGAGGTTTCCTTCTCAGAGGAGTGTTTGCCAAAGGTTTGCATCAGCTCGCTCCCTGCATCCCACCACCAGCCCGCTGTACGTCTGGCTTTGCAGATGCTCTGCTTTTATTCTTAGAAAGTCCTAAATATTTCCGCTTTCCTTCTGAATAACTCCAGCGATTGAGGGTTGCTGATCACTGACGAGTCTCAGCATTTGCTATGAATCCATCCTATTTAATGCTGAGTATTTTTCCGAGCCTTTAACTTGGCTGAGCACCCGGGTCCGTGGCAGAGGCGCTGACAGGCATCGCGCTTTCCCGTTGGAACAGAAATGACATTTGAGTTGAAGCTTCATCGGGGGCTTTTTACACTGCAGATTTTCAATGCGTAAATGTTATGTATGCTGGTAAATGCACCTGTCACCTCGCCAGTTGGTGACATCCTGACATTTGCTCTCACTGGGTGTCTTCCCTTGCTAGGGACGTGAATTGATTCCTCCCGTGCATGGCCTTGCCTTGGGAAGTGACCTTCGAGCTGGGAAGGGGAGGCATTCTTGTTGGACTTGCTCTTTAGTGACTGATTTTTACCCACATTTTTTTCCCCCAATACTGGGTTCTCTCAAGGCTCTTGAGCTGTTAGTTATCAGCAATGTCTGGATCCTGTAGTCTAGGTCTGGGGCTGAGCTTGCAGTGCTGTAATGCTGGCACTGGTAGCAGTGTCTGGCAGCAGAGGTAGGAGGGCACCTACCTGCTCTTGGTCTTGGTGTTCAAGTGTTTGCTCAAACCACTGTGTTGTTGTTTGGTTGTTTTTTTAAATATGGCATTATAATTGTTGTTTAATATGTTAAATCAAAATGCATTTCACAACATACCCATTGCAGCTTACAAGAATATGCATCTCTGGAAGCGAGTCTAGAGCTGTCATTAATCAGAAAATGGTATGCCTTGGTGCAAATAACCATATGCTGCTCTGAATTTTGCTGGTAGCCTCCGTTTTAAAAATGAATGAAAGAAAAGCTGTATGTTTGACACGGGCTTTTTACCTGAATGCTGCAAACCATACAAAAATCTTTTCAAACAGTGAGTGCAACTTGAGAAGCATTAAAGCCCAGGGAAATTGCTGCCCCTCTCCTTACGCTGCCTTCTTCTCTGGTCAGAAGATGAGAACAAACTCCTAGCATTCATGTGTGCCTGTCCAAAGTTCAGCTTCTGGGACCGTCCCACCGCTGTGGCTGTCAGCTCAATACAGAGGAATATGTTGGGGTTATTTTGATCTTAGATAGGTTTGATCATCATCATCATCCTCATTAGAGCCTATCAAGAGAAATTGGATAAAGTGTCACTGCATCGAGTGTGGAGTCATGTATTTGGGGGCTAGAAAGAGAAAGTCTTCTCCACCCTGGGTGCTCCTCACCTGCTGATGGCCGGGAGGGAGGAGAGTGGCTTTGGCTGATCACAGCAAGAGCAGAAACCTCCAGTGTGCTGCAGCCGTGACAAAGCTCACACAGCACTGATGAGTCCTGGGATTTCCAGCAGGGAGGGAGGCAGCAGCACTGATGCCTTTGTGCAAGGTGCCAGCAAAGCCTCCTCCAGAAGCTTGATGTCTAATCAGATAAGATTAATTCAGGCCAGGGCAGGTGTGGAGAAAGGTTGTGACTGGGAAGCAGAGAGCCTGTCTGCGAGATGGGGCTGGAAGAGCTTGGTTTGTTTGGCTTTGCAAAATCGAGGCTGAGAGGAGATGTGATTTGTCCTCTGTAAATATATCAGGTGGGTAAACACCAGGGACAAAGAACAGCTATAGAAGCTACTTAAAAGACAATGCTGCCGTAAGAACAAATGGATATGAGCTTGTCCTGAATAAATTCAGGCTGAAAGTTAGGCTTCTAACAATCAAAATTGGAGGAAGGGAACCACGCAACCAGCTTTGAGATGGAACTTGATAATTTTTGGAAGAGATTAATATCCTGTGGTTGCCTATGGCAGCAGGAGCCTGGCTGTATGGGGAGCCTCGTGGTCCTCTTCCTTGCCTTTGCCTGGCTCTGCCTCTTCAAGAATGCTTTTGGGCAGAGCTCTTGTGTCTTCCCACGTCTGGAGAGCAAAGTCCTGGTGGTGACATGACTGATGGCCCCACTGTGCTTGAGCAAAGGTGCCATGAGCAGAGCGAGATGGTGCTGGGGGACCCCAGGAAGTTCAAGTGCATCCTCACACTAAGTCATGTGAAGGTTGCACCTCAGTGTCCTGAGCTGTGAAATAACCCCATCAGGCATGGCGTAGGAGCACTGGGAGGTTCCTTGGTCCATGTTTGCCCCATTTGTTATCTACAAGTGTTACCAGTTTTGATTTGTGCACTTGCCTGTCCACCTGAGTCCCGCCTGCCAATGACCTCTGCTGGGTAGAGCTAGCATAGCTCAGTGTCCTGTGCTGCAGACCTCCTCTGCCCCATGGAAAGGTTCTGCGACAGGGGATGCTCCTCTCTTCTTTTCAGGGTTGTGGTGGTGCTCATCAGAGCAAACCCAGATTCATTAGAGTATCTGTACAACTGTTAAAAACAGGGCTGTGTCTGGAAATTGCCCCCCTGCAGTGTGCAGGGACTTTCAGAAGCTTCTGCTCTGGACCTGTGCAAAAACAGTAACCAAAGCAGATGAGAGAGAGAGATCTGTGGCTGTGTGAGCTGGTGTATCGCATTCTTGCTCATTGACTTTATTCTGATACGCAAACAGCCCTTAATTAATTCTTCTGGCAAACTTTCCTGATGGGAGAGATGCAGTAACAAGTCCCTCTGTGAGCGGTTGGCATATAATGTTTGATTTACAGTGTTTGATAATCTAACATTTCTCCAGAAGATCCTTGATGCTCCTCTGTGTTCGTGTCTTTTGCAGGATGCTGGAGTATTCCCTGGACCTGCAGAACGTCAGCTTCTCAGCGGTCCGCACTGTCCGTGTCCTGCGGCCGCTCAGGGCCATTAACAGGGTCCCCAGTAAGTCAGATCCTTATTCCTCCCAGTTGATGCAAGTTCTCCGTATCTGTGCCCCAAAGATGGAAGAGCGAACACAGATGCTTCCCATCTTACGCTGCAGCTCAAACATTCACCCAAGCCTGGTAGTGCTAAGGTCCTACCATCACTCTTTGGTTTCCAGTGCCCGTCACTCTCCTACTTTAAATAAAATTCCTTTTGACACCTGTGGCATCAGAGATGAGCCACCAGTCAATAAGATATCCAGGACTGTCTTCAGACACCTACCTTTCTCATCTGAAGAGGGACTTAGGAGGCTGCTAAGGTGAAGGGATGCAGGTGATAGGGACTGGCTGAGCCAACAGCCTTTGCCAGGCAGCACAGGCAGAAGGCTCTGAGCCATGCCGCTCCCACCCTCCCTGTGCTACCCCATCCTTTTCTGGAGAAATTGGGGTGAGAAAATCTTGTTGTGCCTGGAGACAGCCCCCCGGGAGGTGCTGAGGAGCCTCCTCTTGGAGCATCTCTTGCTCTGGTCCCCAGAGCTGGTCCATATAGCCCCAAACCCCGGCATCTCCAACGCAAGCCTGGGTGGGATGGGAGGTGGCTATTCAGTCCTGGTTTATCAGGCCATTGCAAACCCAACCAGACTGCCCAGGGCCGTTCCTGCTGTGCCATGCTGGGCAAAACCCAGAGCTCTGCGAGCGGTGCTGAGCTCCATCCCTCTCGACCACTGTACGGATCAGGTGTGTTAGGCATAAGTACAACTGCATCAGAAACATCATTTTCCTGATCCTACAATCCTGGGTATAGAGTCCAGCATTTTTTCAACCAAATTAAATTCAAGTCTGTACTCCCCTATCTGAACTAGCCCAATGCCTTGACGAGAACTAATCACCTTCAGTTCTGTCTACTGATGATGGAGGTGCTTGGGCTGTATCTATTTTTCTGATCCTGACTCTTGAACTTAATCTGGCTTTGCTGCTGCTGTTTCAGTCATTATGGTAGTTCCAGAATCCTGTTTGCAATGGTTTTTTTTATCCCCACTGCTGAACTGATGGATGGCTGAATTTATCCGCCACTGTCTAACTGGGGATGTAATTCACTTAATGTATTTTGAAATCCCAGGTAATTTATCTTGGCTTCTCTGCAATGTAGTTACAATGGGATAGAAATGTAAGGTGGGAAAAGAAAAGAAAAAAGAGAGTTTTGTATGATGATAAATGCAGTAACTACAGAAAGTCATTTCAGTTAATTAGGAGTTGACGCAAGGTGGTTGTTCCCCAGCAGAGAAGTAGAAGAAAAAACCTGATAGAGGAGGTGACAGCATCTGGAAGAGAGAAAAAAGTTGTCTTGAAGTATCAAAGTAAAGGGTGCAGCAGTAAAGCTTTCTTTAAATGAAAATCAATATTAGTGAGTGAGAGAATGCAGAAGATGGGAAAAAAGGAGAGCGAGAGATGAGCAGAATATTACAGAGACGTCAGATGAAATCAATTTTTTTGTGTGTAAATGTCAAGTTGAAGTCACCATCAATTTGTCTTTGTTACAGAACTGACTGTTCCTGAACTTGTGAGAATTAACTGCCAGAGAGAGTCCTGTATTTTAAGGAAGAGAGGGGATTTAGGGTAGATGAGGGGAATTAGGGAGGGGAGGGAATTTTAATATATACTGAGTGGGGAAGGAAATATGACTGAGCAAGGGAAAACATCAGTTCGGTCTCAGGGAAGAAAGGAGACAGATAATAGCTAGAAAACTTCAGGAGAAGAGGACTTGAGATGGGGAGTGAAGGGAGAGGAGTGGGGAAGGTAGGTCATGTGCCCAGGAGCAGGGCATGGATGAAGGGGGTTATCCCAGGGGCTTGGGGAGGAAACCAGAGGAGACTGAGGAGCTGCAGGTGTTTGCAAGCCATGTGTGTATGACAGGGATGGTGGTTGGAAAGGCAGTGGCTATCAGTGGAAGGAAAGCATGGATGGTAAGGAAAAAGTCAGAAGAACATAGCTGGAATAAGAAAATTCAGCTGTGGACTTTTCTCTCCACCTCAGGTATGCGCATCCTGGTGACGCTTCTTTTGGACACGCTGCCCATGCTGGGGAATGTCCTCCTCCTCTGCTTCTTCGTCTTCTTCATCTTTGGTATTGTGGGAGTCCAGCTGTGGGCAGGTTTGCTCAGGAACCGCTGCTTCCTCCCCGAGAACTTCAGTATGTAAGTCTGCAAGGGCAGCAGAAGTGTCTCTCCAGCTTGGGCGAGTCTGTCCCTCCAGGAGACAAGGATGTCATCCTCCATTAAAAAGCCCTGATCTTCTGTAAATGCTCTCTGCTCCTAAATGCTGCCACAACTCCTGCTCAGGCACACACGGCCAGAACAGAACAAGCTGTGACAATTTGCAATTAGAGTCCTGCAAAGCTGTCCTTAACCCTCAGCCAGACCTTGGGAACCTCTGTGATATGACCCTCCAAAAAGCTCCTCAGAATAAGAGTTCAAGCTTTCTAAATTCAGCATATCATTAACGTGTGACCTTTTCTGCGTTTGTTGAGCCGTTGAGTTCTGAATCCCATTCAGCAGCTGGTAGTGTTTATTGGTACGGCATTTGTAATCCCACCTAAATCCCAGGGAGAGCTGATGGAGCTACCATACATTTTGTGATGCTAGATCCTTCTCAGTCTGAGCAAGAGATAGTCCTTGTACTAAAGTGTTAATTTTCGCAGATCCTTAGATTTTAATGCCAAGAGCACTTCTGAGATCAAATGGGGTTTTGTAGCACCCAGTTTCCAGGGCAGTCAGCTTGCCAGATGTAGGAATGTTTGAACAGTGGTTGAAAAACCTGGTAGCTGTCAGCCTCTTTCATTCAGCCAGGATTTTCATACCTGTTCTCCTACCTATCTGCTTTTTTTCACCACCTCCCTCCCTTTGAATGCTAGGAGAAGGGCAGGGGACTGGAAACCCTTGATGGCTGCTCTGCCGAGCTCCAGCACCCTGTCACCTTTCAGTGGATCTCTTTAAAATGTTGACTCCTTGGAGTTGATCTGTCTAGATACACACCTGGAGAAGTCCTGCAAGCCCAAAGCGCACTTTGGGCTTTATCACCAAAGGACCGTGATAACGCTGCTGTGGCTAGACTGGTTCTCGGGTCTGGAGCTGGCGTGATGCACCTTTTATCCACTTCCATGCATCTCCTAATCAACTGCCACCCCTCTTGTAGGTCATGCCCTCAAAGAACAGTTGGGAGAGTCATTACCAGGGCATGGCCCTGTTAAGTAAATGGCAGCAGAGCAGAAGGACTGCATCACTACTGAGTAAATCCAATAGAGCCACAGTTTTGGGTGCTGTTTAATTGAGCCAGAATTCCAGGGGTTTAGATAAGCTTTGAAGGGTATTAAAGGCAATTCTGCAGGAATTAACCAGGCTGAACTAGGCTTAAAAATATCTTTGCAAGCTTTAGTGGGAGTCCTGGCAGCATTAAGGAGATAGCTGTGTGCATAGCAAGAAACCAGTTTCTGGCTGGCCATGGGTTGTTTCATCTTCCCGAAGAGTGTTTTTGCCTGGTTTGCTGTGGTAAGGCCACCCTCAGAGGGAATTTAGTGCTTATCTATGGGCTGAACAGGCACTGTGAAATGCAGATGAAGGCCCCGTCTCTGGTTTTTAAGAAGCTTGGGAGGTCCTTGTACATGGAGTCTCCCCAAGCAATTCTCAGCATCTCCAGGAGGACAGGAGATACAGGAGCTTAAACTGACTGATCTCCATCTTACTGCAGCAAAGACATTTCTGAGAAGCCCTGCTGGGCTGAATTCTGCTCTTAGTCCCGTAAAGTCAAAGCCAGAGCACTTCCAGATGGAATGCCTCTTAATAATGTCATCAGAGGTGTTGCTGGGTGGCCGAGTGCACTGCCTCAGTTTCCCAAAACCCAGTTAGGGACATCATCTCACCCAGTGGGACTGCAGAAAGTCCAAGGGGATCTGTTTTAAAAAAAAGCTTCAAGATCCAGAATAACAGATGTCAGACTTTGCTGTTACAGTTGTTACCTTGCTGTATTGCCTGCAATCAGTGTACAAACCCCAGCCCTGTCTGGACTCTTTCAGCCCCTACACGGTGGATCTGGAGCAATACTACCAGACGGAGAATGAAGACGAGAACCCTTTCATCTGCTCCCAGCCCCGGGAGAATGGGATGCGCTACTGCCGAAGTATCCCAACGCGGAGGGAAGAGGGTCTCGAGTGCACCCTGGATTATTATTCCTACAATGATACCACCAACACGTCCTGTGTCAATTGGAACCAGTATTACACCAACTGCTCTGCCGGGGAGCACAACCCCTTCAAGGGAGCCATCAACTTTGACAACATTGGCTATGCCTGGATCGCGATATTTCAGGTGAGCCCTGTCTGCAAACTGTCACAAGGTGGGTGAACAGCTGGTCTGTCCCCCAACATGTTTCCAGGGGCTGTGTAATCGCACTTCTGGGGGCTATTTTGCACCAGCAAGCACTTACATAGTAGTGCATGGGTGCTCAAAATGTCAGGGATACAATTCGATGCCTGCTTTGAAGATGCCTCCATCTCATGTTCACGAACAAAACCCCAGTCTCCACACCCTGTGTGTGCAGTAGTACCACCCTGATGTGGAGCAGAGCCTAGGCACTGCTCTTCCCTCTGCAAAATGCAGTAATGGGCCTTAGATCCAGCTGGAAAAGGAGGGCTGGATTCAGCCTGAGCAGCTGGTAGTGTGGCTGTTGGCATTGGTAGGAGCAGGATTTGGCTCCTTAGTGTCTTGTATTGCACCAAGACCAGCTATGGGGTGTCAGAAATGACCCAGCCAGCAGAAATATCGTTTGTGTACTTGGTGTTGTAACTGAGCCTTGATGGGTTCATTTTCCCTTCCTGTCTCCATCAGGTCATCACACTGGAAGGCTGGGTGGACATCATGTACTTTGTCATGGACGCACACTCCTTCTACAACTTCATCTACTTCATCCTCCTGATCATTGTGAGTGGCCTTAGAACATGGGGGTCCTCCTGGCATGTGGAGAGGGCAGAGTGTAGTGACCCAGAGGAACAGGACAGATAATACAGTGAATATAAAGGTGCCATGTAGGAGGGGTAGAAACCAGCCTGCTGGAAGACATGCAGCTTCAATACAGCATTGCATTGCAGCTGCATTTTGCTGCTAACATGAAGAAAGGGAATAAAGATGCACTTAAGCTATGACAGATACACTTCTGTTGCTGCTACTCTCCTTGTGCTCCCAGGTCCTCTGCCTTAGTTGCCACCTTGAATTTAAGTTTAAAAGTAGACAAATTTCCCCTGGTAAGGTTTTTTGCTCTGGAAGGGGAGGAGGCTGCCCAGAAATTCCCCCATATTGAAGAACCCAGCTGGCTGGGTCCTTGGTGCAGAGGGAACATTTCAGGAAAACAGTCCCAAACTCCAGAGAGCACATTAAGAAAGGAGGGCAGAGATCACGGCCCACAGCCCAACCACGCTTCACAGCATCATCCAAGACCACAAAGGACCCAATGAAGAGTTTCTGTGGGGTGGGCTCCCATGATGGGCTTCATCTGTGTAAGCAGGTTTGTCTACCATGACTGGCTGAGCTCGTTGTCTAGACTCCCTTTATCGTCAAGGGAGAAAAATAGGTGCTTTAAGGGGGTGATTCATCTCCTCTAAAGGTAGACATCCAAAATAAATTAGATGCATTGCAGACTTGATGTGCCTATTTCTCTCTTGACTCTAAAGGATCATTAGGTGCCTCACTCAGATGTAGCTGAGATAAGTGAGATGAGTTCCCCTCTTGCTGTCTAATTGGACTAAGTCCAGCAAAATAGCTGCACGTGGTCCATTAGGCCATTGTGGGGATTTCTGCTCCTCATCAAACCAGGACTCAAAACCTGATGAGAAGGTAGGAGGTCGTTTAGTCCACGATGCTTTTTCTAGTTCATCTATTAGCTTCCCCAGAAAAGAAACAATCCCTTGCTCTCAGCATCCCCAAAATGATGGAGAGGAAGGGCAGGCAGTACTTTTCCAGATGCTGTGTGAGTAATGTTAGCATTGTGTGATAGCCCTTTAGCACGTCAGTAATTCTTCGTGATCCACGCTGGGCTCTGCAGAAGGCAGAACCTCATGAAACCCTGGTTGGAAATAAAATCTCCAAGCTGTGGGTACAGACTGCTGATGCCCTTGTGTAACAGTCACCCGCAAATCCCGTTAGCAGGGGAAAGAGATCTGCTCACAAGCTGCCCACACACTGCCAGAAAAAACGCTCCTATCAGGAAGGCTCAGTGCATTCATCGTAATGCCACTAATTGTGATAATTACAACCGCTGTCTGCGGAGAGAGAAAAACACCATCTTAAAAGAGCAAAAGCTTTTTGTCAAAATAATCTTCTCTCGTCTTTGATCTCTGACGTCCTCCATGGAGCGCTGGCGTGGGAGTCCCCAGGGCAGGGGCTCGGGGGGTGAGTCAGCCTCTCCGTGGTCCCAGCCAGTGGTCCCTGCTGGGTGACGCAGGGGATGGGGCTGGCTGGGGTTTGCCCCCCACTCCTTGCCTTGAGGCATGGGGTGAGGCAGGGCTGTGGGGTGGGCATGGCCACCCCGAGGTGACTGATGGCTCCTGTCCCCTTAGGTGGGTTCCTTCTTCATGATCAACCTCTGCCTGGTGGTGATAGCAACGCAGTTCTCTGAGACGAAGCAGCGCGAGAGCCAGCTGATGAAGGAGCAGCGCGTACGCTACCTGTCCAATGCCAGCACCCTCGCCAGCTTTTCGGAGCCAGGCAGCTGCTACGACGAACTCCTCAAGTACCTGGTTTACATTGCCCGTAAAGGCAGCAAGCAGCTCGTGGAGGTCTACCGGGTGGCAGGCATGAGGATGGGCTTCCTCACCAGCCCCACGAGCAAGACAGGGGCCGACCGGCACGCCAGGAAGCACCGGAGCAGGAAGAGGTCCTCCGTGCACCACCTCATCCACCACCATCACCACCACCACCACCATTACCACCTGGGCAATGGGAACCTGCGGGCACCCCGTGCCAGCCCGGAGATCAGTGATGTGGAGACCAGCTCGCTCCACAATGGGACCAACCGGCTGATGCTCCCCCCCTCAGCACCAAACCCCCACGGGGCCCCCAGCACCGCTCCCAGCAACACTGAGTCTGTCCACAGCATCTACCATGCTGACTGCCACTTCGAGCCGGTGCGCTGCCGGTCATCCCTCCCACAGCCGGGCCTTGGCTTGCCGAGCCCAGAGGGGATCCCCAAGAACATTGTGGGCAGCAAGGTGTACCCCACGGTGCACCCCAGTACCTCCAACGAGATGCTGAAAGAGAAGACCCTGGGGGAGGCGGCAGTCGGTGCTGGCAGCAGCACCTTGACCAGCCTCAACATCCCACCTGGGCCGTACAGCACCATGCACAAGCTGCTGGAGACGCAGAGCACGGGTGAGCCTGGGGCTGGACGTCAGTCTGGGGTTGCCTTGCAGAAATACAAGCTACAACCTAATTTCTTTCTCTTTCTGAATCTTTGCAGGGTTCTTTTCAGTCCACGTTACAGAGAAAGGCGATGGCTTTCCAGGTGAGGCCAACATGAATCTCCTGACCTATCTAGTGTGTCTTATAGCTGAAGCTAGGAGAGAGGTTTTAACCTCCCAGAATTCATACTTGCAAGAATCCACGGGAAATGAATATTTTCAATGAACCCATTTTCTTTCCCATCCCCGTGTCCCCCCTCCAAACCAATTTATTCTGCAATTACAGGGAACGCTCCCCAAATCCCTGGCCACTTCCAAATGGCCTCATCCCTTCCTTGCCAAAATGCAGGGGTGGGAGGTGGCTGTGCTGGCCACCACTTGCTGCAGAACTTGGGGAAGGACCCCTTCCAGATCTGAGTCCCATCACATCCTTGAGCACTGTCTGCAGAACATGAGGCTCGGGGAGATCGAGTGTCAGCTTTGCACGAGTGCTCAATGGCAATCGCAGATGCCGAGTATTAAAAATCTGTGATTTGCTCAGGAAGCCCATAACAGAGCCAGACGCCAAATGCAGCTTTCCTGGATCGGGTGTTTCATACCTTCACCGCAAGATGCTCTTTCCCCCTCCACATCCTGAGGTTTGGGAGCTCAGGCTAGTCTAGTCCAAACCCTCTCAGCCTCCAAGGAGTGTTTCTGGCCAAGCTTTCCCAGGCAATCAATGCCTTTTCCACCCCACCACAGTGGCATTGACCTTCCCAGCCAGGAACTGTGCAGGGAAGAAACCAAGTCCTGCCCCCAGCCCAGAGCTGCCCAGAGAATAAATACACAGAGCTGGTCTCTGAGTTGGTTTAGCACTGGGGTTTTGTTTCCGCTGCTGCATGCTGCTATGCATGAGTCAGGAGTGTGTTTTGCAGATAGCCTCTCCCCTTGCAGCCAGCTGGTGGGATTTTTGGGGAATATCCCATTGGTATTGTCACCCGGGAGCCACCTGGCAGCTGGGAGCTGCCACTGAGGGCAGCACGTGGAGGGGGAAGCTGGTGATTTTGGAGCATCAGCAAACAGCAGGAGCAAGAAAGGAGGCTGCTGGCAGCAGTGCTCCCGATAATTACAGCCTGGAGCCTGCCAGGGCCAGGGGAGCTGATGGCTTTCTGCTAGCCATAATGGCCAGAGGTATAATGAGGTGGGGTAGGGGTCCTGGGCTGGCAGCAGTGTCTGCCTGGGGGCAGCAAAGAGGGCTTTGTAACTGGGGAGAAGGTGCTTGGGTGAGCCCGGGTTTTGTCTAGGGCTCTTTAACCCAGCAGGAGCCCTTTTTCCCCTTAGGAAATGCTTGTCCTGTCAAGGGCAACAGCTTGGTGCTAAGGGGGACTGGGGATTGCTCCCATGGCCGTCCGCAGCCCCCTGTCCCAGCTGACGTGCTGCCCTGCCCCTGCCCCGCTGGCATTTCAGGTCCCTGCCAAAGCTCCTGCAAGATCTCCAGCCCCTGCACCAAGCTGGATAGCGGCTCCTGCAACCCCGAGAGCTGCCCTTACTGCCTCAAGGCACTGACGAGTGAGGCCGAGCTGACGGACAATGAGACAGCTGACTCGGACAGTGAGGGTGTCTACGAGTTCACGCAGGATGCCCACTACAGCGACCAGCGGGACCCGCAGCGGGCCAGAGCCCGGACCAGGAGAGCGAGCCGGGTGCTGGCCTTCTGGCACGTGGTGTGTGAGACCTTCCGGAAGATTGTGGACAGCAAATATTTCGGCCGTGGGATCATGGTGGCCATTCTCATCAACACTCTCAGCATGGGGATCGAGTACCACGAGCAGGTGAGCGCTGTCCTGGCAGCTCCCGGTGCAGTGGGGATGTGGGAGGTGTTATGGGTCTGACTCCAGATGCCAGCGGGGTGGTTTGGGGTGAGAAGTGTTGGGATGCTGTAGGAGGGGTCCTGGGATAGAGCAGGACTGATTTTTCTCCTCTGAGCCTGCTTCCAGCTTGCAGGCAGCGATCACCCTGGCTGGTACTGGGCTGCAGGAGCTCCCGCATCCCAGCCCTGCCAGGGATGTTCAGCACCATGCCGAGACCACTGTCATTTGGGTAGCACCATGCGTGGCTGGTTTCTGTGGTGTGGGGGCCAAGCAGAGCAGCCGTTTGCCACTGGGTTTGTGCCAGCCTGGCAGTGCTAGCAGCGCTGCTGGCGGCTGCGGGCTCCGGGGCTGGTGCAGCTGCAGGCAGGGAAGTCTATTGAATTTGCGGTCCCTGGAGCAGAGGTAACAAATGCCTTCGCTTCCCCGGTGAACGCTCCAGCAACAGCATGCTGAGTCCAAAATAGACTCATCGCTGGCTATTCCTCCACTCGATTATCTGAGTCCTTGCAGGCAAGAGGCTGCCTCTGCTCCAGCCTCTCGCACACTTGTCACCTAGCAGAGCTTTTCCCTATATATAGTCATTAAGAAAAGGACTTGCCACGTTGCTCTTGAAATGTCTCCCTAAGGATGACAAGAGCTCTGCTTTTAGAGAGGCTTTTGCACAGGCTGGTCTCACGTAGGTTTTGTGGCTGCCGCCTGCTGTGGTGCCCTCGGTCCTGCTGTGGGCATGGGATGGCTTGGTGTACACTTCATTTGGATACGGGAGGAAGAGTTTATTAGCAGAGATGCTGCAAAGCCTCGTTATATACCCCTCCAGTGCTTGAGGATTCCCAGTGGCCAGCCCAGCATGGTGCTTCTCCTGGGATGCCAGACCTCTCCCCTCCCAGACAGACACGGCCACCCCTGTCCCAGTGCCAGCCTTTGCTGGGAACTCCCCTGCATCTCGAGTCATGGATGTTTACTTTTCTCCCTTCCTGGCACATTTTGTGTTTGCAGAGTCGCTCGCAGTTGCACGCAGAGGCGTTTCTCCCACAGCTCCCAGTGGCAGTGGTGGTGGCTGCAGATCGGCTCCAAATTCCCGTGTCCTCCCATAGCATTAATGCCTCAATGACCAAATGCCAGGGGGACGTGGCTGTGCTAAATGTGTCCCTTCCAGTCAGCACCTTCTCCCTGACGTCCTAATACAATCTGGCTGGCTAACCGTTGTTTTCAGTACACATTAAACAGCAACATGCTCTGAAGTCCTGCAGGTTTCACCTTTGTGTGCTGCCCTTGGTGGGAGCTTTGTGGGGAAGCTTGAGTGATTCCACCTTTATTTAATAATATTGGGAAGATCATCTCCTAAGAACCTGGGGGGAGGTTGCTCTCAGAAACCAATAAGCAGTTATATTCTTCCTTTGGCTGAAACGTGAAAGCAGATCCACCATGTCTTTGCTGTGACTGTCCAAGGGGCAGATTGTCAAAGCTTGTTGCCCTTTACCAGGAGCATCTTTGGGAGATGCTGGTGTAGGCTCCCGCTGTGTGTGTACCAGGGGGATCATCCCACTGGGGATGGGTGGCTGAGCAAGCTCCCGTCATCAGACATTCTAAAGGCAACACAGCTCCTTAATTCTTTAGCTCAGGGAAAATAGGACAGCAGGGTTCTGGCCTCTGCCCTGGCCAGTGGTGAGTCCCAGCAGGCAGCTGGATGGGAAGAGGCAGATTTTTGTGGTGGTTTTTGGGTAACAAGGTGAAGGGAGCTGATAAGCGTGGGGGGATTCCAGACACTGTGGGTGGTTGCTTTCTTTGACGGTATTTTGAAGCTACTACTGTTCCAGATTCCTTTCTCCCAGGCATTTGGAGTGAATAGCGGAGCTTGTTTTTATTAGTTCATCTGCTCAAAGTGGCAGCAGAGAGCAGAGAGGTGTTTTTCTGTAAACTCTGGAGGCTTATAGTCTGCAGTTTCATAATCTGACAGTTATGAGAGCAGGAATTAGAGGGGAGAAATGCTGGACCAGGCCTTTCTGCAGAGATTATAAACACTGAAACATGTGATTTTTTTCTTTTAGAAGAGCCTTTCCTAAAAGTGTAAGTGATCAACCGCGCCAAATTTATCTTCATCGGCTGATGTTTGCAAAGACGTGAGGGGGCTTGAAGAGTACTTGACTACATGACTTTCTATATTAAGCTCTCTGCTTATTTAATGAATATTTACCTCTTGGGCGTTTCACATGAGGCCACCCTAGGCACACCGGGCTATATTAGGATAAGTACTTTCAGGACACGTTTTATGGTGCCATGTCAGAAGCCTTGTGTTGTTTACCATCACCTTGCTAGAGGGGACAGGATGCACTAGCAGCTACTCTGTGAGAGGCTGTGGTTTATCAAGGAGGAAGAAGGTTTCTACCCTCCTATCTGTCCCCAGCAGTGTTGGGTGAAATTCAGCAGCTCTGGGACCACCAGAGGATCCTGGACTTCAAGACAGGAGCTGGTCAGCTGAGGTCTTCATTATAGCCAGGGGAGAAAAGTATGCTCCTCTGGAGGCTTTGCGTCTCACCTTGGGACAGGCATCCTGGAGGGACCTGTTTTTCTCCATGGAAGACGCCTAGAAGACAGAAACAGTCTTTCAGTCACTTGCTTGACAGACTCATCAACCAGAGAAGGCCAGGTTGGGATATTTAGGATGAAAGTGGTTCTTTGAAGGCACATCAAAATGAGTAGAAGTTGGGAGTGTGTTGAAAACACTGGGCCCCATCTCTTGCTGTTCATTTGCATTCACCCATCAGCCAACCTGGCCAGACTGAGCACCCATGGCCAGGGGTGCTGGATGCACATAGCAAAGGTAGTTTGTGTCCCCAGGAGTTCATCTCCTACCTTAGAACCTTCTATCCTGGAGCTCCTCTCCATAGACCACCTTCCACAGTAAAGTCATTGTCAACTAATATTTTGCCATCGTTTGGCTGGGGGTTCAGGAGCTGGGTTTCCTCTAAGCTCCTTCTGACATGAGCTTGCTGACTTTCTCACTCAACATCAAGTAGCTTCCGCATGGTTCCTGCATGTGCGTGAGCCATAGGTACAGGCTTAGCTCTGCGTTTTCTGCCCATCCTCCCCACCCGTCCAGCTCTGACTCTTGCCTTTCTCATGACTGCCGGGTTTAGTGGGAGGAAAGCAGAGTGGTTTGAGGTGCACATAGCACTCACCACGTTGCGGCTGCTGGGCAGCAGTGTGAAATTTTCCATCAGGGAAATGACAACCAGATTGCCACGGATTATTAATGTGGCTGCTAAATAGCTTGTTTTTCTACAGAGATGAAGCAAAATGCAGGTAGAAACTATTAGCTTTGGGTAGAGGAATATAAAGGTGATTTAAAGGTAGTCTCCAGGGGATTTTAAATACACTGTTGAACCAATTGACTGATCCGCCTTAGGGAAGCTGAGAGTCTGCAGCACTGCGGGTTCAAACGGCTAGGGCTTTGCAAAAGCTTGTTCTGCCATAGAGCAGGAGTAAAATGTGCTGCTAAACCAGAGGGTTTCTGTGCTGCTTTCCCCCCATCCCTGGCTGTAAGCCAGACTGTGTTCCATAATGTACTGCTTTTTTTTTTCTCCAAGTCCTTCCTTGGAGTGAAATGCAAAGGCTTTAGTACAAGGCGTGATGTTGGACTCCTCAGCAGGGGAAAGAATTCGGCAAGGGCTTCCTTGAGGAAGGGCTTTGGGGTTTTGTTTTTGTTTTTAAAATCTGGTTTGCATTGAGCTGCCTGGCTGTTCCGATTTTCCTTGTCTGAACTCGCATTGTATGAACTATACCCTACATATTCATTTGTTTAAATAGCACTTGAATTTCAGCCGCCATCTCTGCGGTGTTTTGCCATTGTTAACATAACAAGAGACTGGAGAGTCCTGCACTGGCCTCCCCAAAGCTGCAGTCAGTTCAAATCCATGGCTGGAGCTTGTGGGGACTTGGATCTAGAGTGATCCAAAACCCTGGTGTCTCTGAAGGAGGGAAGAGGAAATTGGTTCAGACCTGTAGAGAACCTTTTGTTAATTCTTAAAAATAAATAGGAGAGATAGCAGATGTCTCTTTGGAACAGTACCCAAGGAGAAAAGCTCATCATCCATGGAAGACAGTTCTTCAATGAAGTGGGAAGAGGTGATGCCTAACACCCCATAGCAGGAGGATAACTGGTGGAGTACCCCCGGCTACAGCAAGGTGTTGTAGGAATCCACAAGCAGCAGTGCCCCAAGGTGTGCAAACTCCATCTGCAGAAGGCAGGAGCAGCCTCAGCCCATGGTAGTATCTCAAGCTGAATTCCTAGTGCATGCTGCTGCAGGGGCCTGGAGCGTACACAGTACAGATGATGTAGGGTTGTCACCAGTAACGTTACGATCTAATAGCTGCTGCGGCATGGAAATATCAACCATCTGTGCCAAAGCATCAAAGGAAAGCTTGCTGGCAAAATGCATTAAAGTGTCTATTTATGTAAACAGTGGAGGCTGGAAAACATGGGAGTTTTCCTAATCAGCATCAGAGGATGTGAAATTTTCAGGTATCCAGGATGATCGAGAGGGGAGGCGAAGGGTCAGTAACTGCAGCAGCATTAGAAAACTGCTGGCGTGGAGGACCCATTAGGCTCCAGGTTCAAGCATTTATAATAGTCACTCAAATGGTATTTATGTACTTCTGCTTCTGCCTGAATTCAGTGGGCAGGGAAGAAGGTAACTGAAAATTATTAGCTGTCGTGACACCCACTGATTGATTTCTCCGTGTGGGAGGAACATTTCATTGCTCCATGGAGAAGTGGTGTAATGGAGCTGGACAGTGAGGATTTGGCAGGCTGGTGCCCCAGGTCTTGGGGTGCTTGAGTCTGTACTAGTGTCCAAAGTCCTGGGCAGTCTGGGAGGCAGCAGGTCTGGATCCATTTGTGAGCACTGCCTCAAGAAATAAGGGTGATTTGGGGATCAGAAGCACTTTACTCCCAGGGCTTGGTGGTCAAGAGCATCCTAATCTCCAGCAGTTTCAAGCCAAGTTGAACGTTTTGCTGCTGGCCACAGGAGTGGTGGAGGGCAGCTGCAGATTTGTTGGGCATATGGAGGCTGCTCCTTTGACATCCCTATGCGCCAAAATGAGATCTTGCCAAGTGCTTGTTTGCCTCCCGAGGAGGCTGCGGAGGATCCGGGGATGAGCCGCAGCTTGCAGGGTGCTGCCCGGCTGGCCCTGGTCTGGCTGCATAGGGCGGTTGTGGGCAACACTGTGTCCCCTCCGACCTTTGCAGCTCCACATCAGGTCAATCCAGGACATCTAAATTCTGGCTTCTTTCGTGTGTGTGGATTTGTGTCAGGCCTCCAGGTCAGGAAGGAAGGGAATCCTTTTTTGTAAAATATTTTGGTATCTCTTGCACCTCTCTTGAATTTTTTCTTGCGAGTGCAGGGACCCAAAGACCCGTCCCACATCCAGGTAGCTCCAGGGGCTCTTTGCATCGCACACCAACGCAAACCAGTGCTGTACCCCCTTAACCCTGCACCTCGTCTGCTTTACTCCAACCATGGCCCTAATAGTACAGCCCGACTTATCTCTGTGGTGAAATTTCTAATTTGATACTTCCCGGTATGAATCTGATTCATTAGGCTTTGCTTCAGGAGGGCACTTATGCACGTGTGTGCATCCCTTAAATCAATGAGACAGCCTTTCCCCGGGCAACGTCCATCTGCCCCAGGCTCTTCCTGGGAGCTCACAAAGTCCTGCATTCATGCACTGTCTTCTCCTCCTAGAGATATCTCCACTTCCACTTTGGTGCATATCCCATGTCTCTATTTAACTCCATTACACATCTCTCTAGCCCTGTGCCAGCTACTCTTAGCCAAGTGATCAAAGCTTTGGCAGCCACAGTGAGGCTTTCCCTCCCTCGGCGTCTGCTGGCTTTGCCCAACACAGGGCATGTAGCTAGTGTCAACTTAATTTCTCAGCACTACAGCTGCATAGGGCACTCCCACAGTAGGAAAATGAGGTGCCCTATAGATTTGCACGTGCTGTATTCAATTAGCTCCTGCTTAAGCAGAAATTACTCTTATTAACGATTTGATGTTGGAGACTGGAGGAATCAAGTCAATGCTAATGGAAGTCATCAGAGCTGTTAATCACTAGGATCACTCACTTCAAAAACAGCTCTCTGTTTGTTATTGGGGGTAATTCTTTTTATGGACCTCGGGAGTTCTTCCTCTCCTCAGTGATTTAAAGGGTTTATGAGGTCTTGTAGCAACTCACGTGTTTTAATTGACTCACTCACGAAGCTCTTTCAGAGTGCCATGCAAAATACAGGGGTGCCATGGCCTTCATAGTCATTAAAAAAGTGGGCTGTGCCTACGAAACAGACTTTATCCTGGTTCTGGAGACTGAATGATTTGAAAATTAAATGAGATTTCATGCAACTGGAAAGCGTATGGGGTTTCTATCAGATAATTCAGTTCTCTGCATGCTTTAAGAATGAGCCTATGTGAATTCCTTGACTTCTACTAAAGTTTTCTTCAGCTCTCTGGATGGGGAGCTGTAAGTGTCAATCCTTTCCTGTTAATTTAGTTCAGAGGCTGGAAATACTCGGGCTGCCTCAGATCCTATCATTACAGCTGTTGTTTCAGCTGCCATCTGTATCCTTGTGTTATCTCTGCTCAGACAGCATTGAGAAGAGACTCCGGCTCAGTGAAATGGGAAAATGATGTGTGCTTTCGAAACTCGCTTCATCCCCACGCAGATGAAAAATCACTGCTCTCTGCAGATAGCCGGGCATTTCGCTCTGCTCCTTCTTTGATTATTGTGGCTGTTCCCCTTGGGTGGAAGCCAGCAAACCCAGCTAGAGCTTTTGGAGCATCCTCAGTTTGCACCAGCAGATGCTTTTGTCTGTAAGTGCTCCTGGTTGCTGATTGTTGGTGATTTCCCAGGGATCAATCCATTTTTTTCCCTGATTCTCCTGGTAGAGGTTGGTCCTGATGCTGTTGGTGCCCATGACTCTGCCCTGCTGCCATCCGTGTCCTCACAGAGCCCCTTCCCACCCCGCTCAGCCCCCAGCAGGAGCAGAGACAGGAGCTGAGTGTTTTTTTCCTTGTCTCTGCTGGATTTCAGCTCTTTGTTATAATTGTTTTTTTGCTGATGTTAGGAAACGACCGGCTTTTCCCCCGTGGACGTCTGTCAGCATTAGAGATAGTGTTACCAGCATCAGAAACCCAGGTTCAGCAGAACTGTGCAGGAGCCGTACAGAGACATCCTTTTTCTTTCTCTTTTTTTATTTCCTCTCTCCCCCTAGTACCTTCTCAAGTACTAATGGGGAGATAAGTTTCGAACTTGGTTTAGATTAACTAGAAATAGAGGGTTTTAAATCTCAAGTACTTACAAGGTGTGACCAAGTGGAAATGCAGCTTTTGTTCAGCTTAAGCTCCTTCGAAACCTGGGCAGACGGATGAGCCAGTTCATGTTTTTCTTGCATTTTCTGGGATAATATTCATCCAGAAATCTCAAGCTGAGAGAGATAAGGAGTTCAGGCAAGAATATCTGCTGCGCCTTCTGAGAGTGGTAAAGAGAGCCCAACCCCAGGACCTGGGGAAGGAGAGCATGGTCTGCAGGTCCTGTTTATGGTCCTGGGCAGGGACAGTTCATAGCATGTCATTTCAGGGTTGGTTGATGAGATTCTCCGTCATGCTCAGGGCTCATCCCCTCATTTGCACCCCAGGTGGACAGGAAGCAGAGGTGCATGGGGACACGGCCCCATATGGGCAGTTGGGGACGGGAATTTGGTTGTTGGCCATGGTTGCTCAACAAGGATGTGATGGAGAGGAAGATCTTGCACCAGAAGGTGCCGTGTCCATGGGACTCAGCTTCTTCCTTCTGCAGGTGTGGGGTGGGAAGGGACATTTGGAACGGGGAAGAGTGAGTGAAAGGTGAGGAGATTAGTGGCGGTGGTGGGAGTCCCTCCTGTGCAGACAGCTCCGATTTCTCTGAAATGAAAGCTGCTTTCCTCCCTTTCTTACAGCATTACTTGCCGTGGCATGAAATATTCAGCCTCCATTCAGCCCGTAACAAAATCCTCCTTTCCCATGTGGTGATGGGATGAAACTGGACTTGTTCACTTGTCTGTCAAAGTAATTTCCTTTTAATAAATGCCTATAAATCCTAAACTTCCCAGCAGTCCTCCTCCAGCCCACCAAGCAGCAAGCACACTGCCTTTTCCATGTCTCCAACCCCAGGAGGAGCAGAGCAAAATCCACTGCAATTCTGCTACTTTCTGAATTGTTTTCTTTAACCAATTTGGCAAAGGATGCGTAAAGAAAGCCTATCTGTCTATCAGGCTCCGATTAAGCATGGCTCAGGTTCGTGCTGCTGGACCCAGGACAATACCTAAAGCCCCATGCCTTTTAAGGAGCCCCCAAAACAACAAATGTCATGGCTGAAAATATGTGTGGATTGAGTTTCTATTTATAAAGTAGCAAGCGGCTGTGGAGCTAAGAGGAGCTGTATTTACCCAAGGGAACCAAAGTGGTTTTTTGGATGGCCATGGCTCAGCGGTGCACTAAGGCAGGGGGAATAATGTGGGTGTGATGAGGGCAGGGCATGGAGAAGTCTTGTTAGTTGACTGAGGACTCAGAATGGTGGGGAATCAGGCATGGGAGAGGGCAAAAAAAGGGCACCTCATTTAGTTAATTAATAGCTGTTTCCGTTCATCAGAATTTCTTGCATTCTGCCCCAGGACTCCTGGTCTGACTCCTGTTTCTGGGCAGACCCGGTGCATCTCTGCACCCATGCAGAGAGTGGAGAGGATCTTAATGGAGCGGTGTCAGGTTGAAAATCGTGTCTTTGTGTGACCTGTTTGGTTTTTTTCTTATGTATATATATATTAAAAATGTGCAAGTGATGAGTCAGTAAAATGTTGTTGGTGTTTCCTGTGAAATAGCTGAGGTCGGTATTTTCTTTCTGTGTTATTTTTCCTTAGTTGCCATGGTAATGATTTCAGAAAGGTTTTATTCTGCAGCCATTTGAATGGGTTAGAAGTTTTCATGGTCTTCTGAATCTGCTCACAGAAGCAGAGCCCTTGGGATCAGGAGGGATCTGCCTCCTGGCCTGTCACCCCATCCCTCCCTCTGTGCTGTGGCGAGACAGAGTGTTTTTTCTGTTTTATTATATTGTTAGCAAGACAGAGAGGAAAGACCCTGGGGTGCTTCTGCTCTTTTGTGCGGACATCCCAAGGGGCAGGGGGGTTGGCCGCAGCCTGTATCTCGCTGCCTGGGCAAGGGGGAAATGGGGATGGCCAGACCCATGCCAGACATGCCCCCAGCACTGGGTGCAGGTCTGATGATGATGAAGAGTCTGTGCCATGCCTGTCCTTCTGTGGGTCATGGCTGGAGGAGGGCAGGAGTAGAAGCCTTGTAAGCTCTGTGCACTGTCTGCCAGGGCACTTGGTTGTACTCCATCCCACAACAGGGCTTCTCTTTCAGGAACTGGGGAACACAGCCCCCGGCACTTACTTTTTTAATGACCCCAGCCCCTGTCCTCACCTTTTTCCCCACTCCCTTACCTGCAGCTGTGCTTGCTCAGCAGACACCTTGGAGCCCTGTGCACAGGAAGGAGCAGCATGTGCCACCGTCTCGTGCCCAGATGGAGCACATCCCTTCTACCACCAGAAACCTCACTCCTGAGCTTCTATTCAGTTTAAAAAAAACCAAAAACAAACATGAAAAAAATGCGCTACAGCCTATTGCTGAATGCTGAAAAAGTGCAAGGCTCCTTTTGGTCCAGCTCTGAGATACCCCTTGAGGCAACATTTAGTACCTGGTGACATCTTCCCTTGCCTCCTCCTGTCCCCCATGACAGTGCCCTGCTTGGTGCCAGGCAGCCCTGCCTGAAACCTCCAGGCAGGGTGCAGAGATCCCCCGCTCCTTGCCGCCACGGTTTTCACCCGCCAGGCAGGGTTACGTCTGGGCAGGCACCCATGGCTCTCCTCCTCCCTGCCGCCTTCATTTGCCGTGTGGTGTTTATGAGAGATGCTGTGCTGTCCGCTCCTATTTTATGTGCTGCCAGAGCTTGTCAATGTGCTGTTTGGTACATCAACAAATCGACACTACACAAACAGAGAGCTAACAGGGGATGATTTATCCAGGACACCATGTCTGGGTGTCCAGCAAGGCGAGCTGTCCTGGAAACAAAATTCAGTATTTACCGAATACTCATCAGAAGAGATGGTGTTTCGTGCCACAGCTGAATCGTGCTTGTATCTCACTCTTTCTGGGTGTTGCTCGTTTAATCATAGGATGCTTTCCTTTTAATTAGTCACTGCTGCTACTGATGAGAGAATTAGCAGACTCTTCTTTTAATGGAGTAGCTGAGGCTGTGGCAGATGTGCTGTAATTGGGGTGGTGGGCAGGAGGCTGTATGCTGCAAAGAAACCTCAGGACCTGCACCTCAGGCTCTGCTTCCCTGTGAAATGCCCTTTACAGGGCGGGTCCTGAAGGGGTTTGTTTTCCAGATACAACATTTAGTCACAAGAAGGATGCTACCTCTTCTGGTTACTGTGTTGTGGCTCTTGGAGGGGAAAGCTGCTTGATTTTACCAGCTCTTTCCTCCACACCTGGCGAGGACCTGTAGAGCTGGTTGTGTGCCAGGAGTGACTCTCTCAGGTACATTATGTCTAGAACTGGTCAATGTTGTTTTGATTAGAGAGTTATTGTCAGAAAATGGCTGTTTATCAAACTGGAAGCTGTTTGTGGGAGAGGAGCAGTTTCAGTGAACTGACTTAAAAAAAAGATATTGAAATACATTGTCTGAGATATTTGAAATGTCTGAACAGTTGGGGAACAAAAAGTTCCATGTTCTTCTTCAAGCTGACTTTTATTTATGTTTTTTAATTTCAGTTGATTTACAGTACAGAGCAAATGGATAAGGGAATAGGGACTGAAATGGAGGGGAGAGCTTTCAAAATTTTGGGCACAAAGTGTTTCAGTTCACCAATTCTGAAACTCTGCATTCCTGTTTGGGATAGGATGACAATTTCAATTCCCATGGGAGAGAAAAGCCGCTTTCCTGCTGTATTGGAAAGATGTGTCAGACATGTTTGTGATTTCTCTAGAGCAGAAGCATTTTATAAACAGTCTTATTATCTGTACACATCTATGACTGCATGGAAATCCCGTAGCTGGCATTCTCAGAAGTGTTTGAATCCCCACTGCCTGGCTGTGATCCCCTTGGGCAGGATCACAATTTCAGCCCACCTCTGTTTTTATAAATAATTCCCAGTGGTGCTCATGGCAGGGGTCCGGGTGGGTGCCCCATGGACTGGCTGCAGCGATGGATCCCTTGAAAGGGATGCAGAGCTGTTGCAGGGGGCTCATGAGCTGCCTTGGGGACCCCCCTGCCGTGGGAGGCAGGGGCTTGGGGAAGAGTGATCCACAGCCGGCTGCAAATATCCTCTGAGTAATTTGCATGGCCTCGTCTCAACTGTTTAGGGATGTGTTGTTTCCCAAAGCAAAATAACTCCTCAGTTTCTGCTGGGTCTGGTTGTGGTGTGCTTCCAGCAGCTGCTCGCCTCGTCCTCCCCTGGCAGAGCTCCAGGCTGCCCGGGAGACCCGCCTTTTCTCCTGGCCAGATGAAAGGGAAGTTTTCTCTTCCTCTTTCAACCCACTTTGGCCATTAATGTTAGATTTTTGGATATTAATTCTCACCTCTGGTTCAAGAGATCCCGCTCTTCATTTTTATTATGGGCACCCAATGTCTCAGATATTAAAAACTGTTTCCTGCAAGGAAAGTGGAAAAGAGTGTGCGGAGGAGGAGTGGGGGGCCAGGCAGCTTTTTCAGGGTGAAGCAGGGGAGGATGGATGGATCCAGCACTACTGCAGGTGTTGAGCATCACCACACTGCACAGGCTGACCCGTGGCCCTCCTGCGCCAGTGCCAGGGCTCTCACAAGCCAGATGGGCTGGGAGGGATGTTTCATGGGCTGGGGGGGTCACAGCCCTTCCAGTGGGTACTGGGGGTCCTGGGAGAGTTGCAGCGTAAGCACTGCTCCCTTCGAGGCTCCCCACATCACCCAGCTGTGCCCTGCCAGCGCCTCCTATTTGGATTTATACATCCCAGTAACATCTCCCACCGGAAGGTGCTCACAAAGTGTGGTTTCATTAATCCACACTATTGACACGACATCCCTGCCAGGACTGGTTGGGTTTTCTGTGTCAGCCCCCACAGGCAAGGAGTGCCACGGCTGTGGAAGGTGCTGGGTGCTGCTCACCCATCGAGGGACTTAACTGGGTCGCGCCTGCAGGGCTGGTTAGGTTTGGCAGTGCAGTCACAGAGGGGAAACAGAAGGTGGAAATCAGCCTTCGGGGATCAGTTTAGTGGCGCTGATGGATGAGAAGGAAAGCTTCCAGGAACACGTTTCCTTTCGAGCAGTATCGCTGCGGTAACGATAACAGCACAGCCTGCCTCGGCACTGGGGCACTCATTCATGAGTTGGCATTTTTTTTGTGACTAATGTAGACTTTCAGCTATTTGAAATTGTCCTGAGGTGCAGCTTGACATATAAGTTCTCGGCCTATTTATTACTTTGTGTCTGAGTGTTCCCATAGGTATATGATTTTAAACCAGGGCTGCGTTTAATATCGGAAGCTGGAGCATTTGTATTTTAGCTCTAGATCAGCAAGGAGGCAATTTGGGCTGTATGTTGGGTGTGTTTGGAAAACTCTAGCCAAGGGATCTGTTCCTCAGTGAGGATGTTGGAGGTATAGGAAGTATTCAACACCCGCTTTTTTTTCTTTTTTATTACTTTTCAGTGCTGCTGTTTCCCCCTTTGCCCTCCTGTGACCATTGCTGTGTCATCACAAGCTCCCACTGGTATCAGTGCAAGTCCTCAGGGATTACACTACCACGCTGAGATAACATCAGATCAGTTTGGGTCCCCATCTACCATCACAGTGGGTTGGAGGAACTTGAGCTGCAAGGGCCTGGCCAACTGTGTCTGGAGACTTCATCCCTGAGAAAGAAAGAGTTGAATGCCCACATGAATTTGTCTGTTTATTTGCCAGCACATGTCTGTGAAGCCTTTGGCTGCTGTAGTTTCTTGGGGCTCTGAAACACGGTTGATCAAGTGCTGACCCTTCCCCTGAGCCATCCCCTCTCCTGGCTCTCATCAGGTTGGGGTTGGGTCGCCTCTTGTCAAACCCTACAGCTTGTGTTGCAAGTGGCAGCTCCTGGTCTGTTGTAGGAAGTTCTGGGCCAGCCATGAAGGTGTTTCATGTAAGCGATGAGGGCAGTCAACAGCACGCGTTGCACGTTGGCTTCTGCTCATGGTGTAGCTGCTGTGAACCTGCACATCCGGCTGTAACCCACCGTGGTGTTCAGGCATCTAAAGCTGTGGGCGGTTACACATGGGGATTTAGAAAAGTATCTGAGTTAAGTGCCAAACTACCCCTAAGAGGAATCCAGCACCCGGTGTGCATAAGGTATTTAGTGAACTGTGCCAGCCCACCGCCCTGCGGGGCACCTCGGCATTGCCAGTGCGACCTCGCGGCTATCTGCCAGCAGGACATCGGCTCCCAATTTTAATGAAGCCTTTAAGTAGAAACATGCAGTTGTGGCTGTGTGTTGGGGTTAAATGGGGAGAAGGGATCTGGTACTGCAGATTCTGCTCCTGTCTTTGCCACTAACTGATCCTAAACAGACTACGCCACCGGTTTTTGTCTTCTGCCATATGTTTTCCAATAATGCTCGCCCACCCGTCGGGGAAAGCGCAGCGCTGGGCGTCTGCAGGCATTGTTGGGAACCCTCTGTGAAATATGCAAGAAAAACATGAAAGGTATTAATTTAGGTCTAAGATTACTGGAAGTCTGTTTGTTAAGGTTTCTTCATACCTCTATTTTTAGATTGCCTGTCTGGAATGCCAGGATTGGGCCCTTTCTCAGTAGTAGTATCTGGGGCCTCCTGATAATGAGGGATTTTTTTGAGCCATTCCAGTTATATCACCTCAAATCTCAGCTTAATTTTTTTTATGAGACACTAAAACGACAGGCCCTAAAAGGACGTTTATGTGAGGAAAATGGTTTGACTTTCCCTTCTGCGTAAGGTGAATTGGCTTGGAGGGTGTGAAAGTGTTAAGACTCGATACACGCCACTTCTATATAAACCTCCTGAGGTGGTACTAAAGCTGCGATTAACGTGAAGCCCATGTCTGGGTTTACCTGTTCAATTTACAACAGATGTATAAATCTTAAACAGCGATAGTATTTTTCTTCTCTCTCCTGGGCTTTGAGTGAGCTATTGCCATTTTCTCGCTACACCATTAGCATTGGTATTTCTACACTTGCAGTGTTGGGCCTTGTTGTATTTCCAGGTGTAATTTTGGATATGGAGCTGTGCTGCTTACTGTCTCCCTTTCCTCCCCTTCTTTCCCCAGCCTGAGGAGCTTACCAATGCCCTGGAGATCAGCAACATAGTCTTCACAAGCCTCTTTGCCCTGGAGATGCTGTTGAAAGTCCTTGTTTATGGTCCTTTTGGCTACATTAAGAATCCATACAACATCTTTGATGGGATCATCGTGGTGATTAGGTACAAACCTAGAGATTTCTTTATGTGTGTTTCCCCTCATTTGGCTGTTTAATTAAACAGAAAGTAATGGAGAGTGGGCATAAATACCTTCCTGTAACACTTTACACTTCTCTGCTGTAAATTAATGCACTTGGACACGGTTGCTAATATATATCTTGGGGTTATTTTATGGCCATTATAGAGAGAGGCCCAAGCAGAAAGCTATCAGTCCCAATGTCCTGGGAAAGTCTAGGATCCAAATGGTACAACCAGTGCCCGATTAAGTAGCTCTCTGTTTTTTTGGCATGTGCAAAGGCTGTAATTGCCCCTGCAGCTGCAGCCACTGATTTGCAGGCGTGTTTTTGACACTCTACTGGGGCTCTGCTCTTTGCAAGCCTGGATGGAGTCCAGCTCACTGGGGGCATTGGCAGTGCATCTCTGCCCACTTTCCAACCCTCTTCTCTCTGAATTTCACCCTCCCTTTGCTTCCTCTCCTCCATGCCTTTGTGTTAATCTTTGTCTTCTCATTCTGCAATGACGTTTTTCTCCCTCAGCGTGTGGGAGATAGTGGGCCAGCAAGGTGGGGGGCTCTCGGTCCTGCGGACCTTTCGACTCATGCGAGTCTTGAAGCTGGTCCGCTTCATGCCAGCCCTCCAGCGCCAGCTTGTAGTCCTCATGAAGACCATGGACAACGTGGCCACATTCTGTATGTTGCTGATGCTCTTCATCTTCATCTTTAGGTGAGCGCTTCTGATTCCCCATCCTGAGGTTGCTCTGGGTTTTTAGGTGGGATCCCATGGCAAGGTGAGGAGATGTAAGAGTCCATACCAGGACATGGCTGAGCTGAATGGTCCTAGGAACAGCATCGTTGGCTGGCGCTGGTGGTGGTTTGCTGCCCTGACTAAATTCTTTTAACTCTGACCAAACGAGACATCTATCTTTGCAAGATGATTTACAAGGAAAATGTTTCAGCTGGATGATTCCTTGACATCGCCCCAAGACAGTGGTCCCATTACTTACTGATTAGCAGAAAGCCTGGCGCTAAAAATATTGCCAAGGAGAGGGTGATGTTCCTAAAATAAAGTCAGCCACGGTGGTGCTTGTGCTCTTGCATGGCCTCTTCTGAGAAGTGGAAATGTTAGAAATAGGCTTAGCATAGCCCCAGATTTTTGGATTTTGGTCTAGATTTTGAGAAGAGTCTGTCTCCTTGTAACAGCCAGCTCTGGTATTCCAGCAATCCAGGCACTGGGAAGGCTGAAGGAAGCCAGTCTCTCCCATGGAATAATGTCCCTTCTCCCAGTGAGACATTTCACTCCAAAACCACCATTTGCAGCCGTGGTGCTCAGAGCTGTAAATAATTTCATTATTCAGGTTACTGGCCGAGACCAGGGGAAAACAAATTATTCTTTTAATATCAATCTAAAATGAAAGGTATTCTGTTTTCTTGTCAAAATTGAAAAAGCTGTTTGAGGTCCCCTGATATGTCTCATTCAGGCATTTCACAGAAACCCTTTTTGTCATCCTAATTCAATTTAAGCATATTTTGCTGAAAATGTGCCATTGCAAAACAGAAAGTCAAAACATTGTGTTTCAACATTTTCTAAACAAAATGTTTTGACTTAAAAAAAACAAAGCAGAAGAAAAATAAGGAGCGGGCATACTTTTTAGTTGGAACTTTTTGACAGATTTGACCCAAATTCACAATTGGTTTGCGTGATCTTGAGGCGTATTTTTCAGTGAAAGAATGATTCATCTTTTTAAAAAAATAAAAATAATTGCCCAGGTGAAATCAGAGGACAGTCAGCCCTGCTGTTATCATTACTGCTTTGTAGTGTGGGCCTCTTATTGAGCCCCTGCTTTCCCTCCTGTGCAGCATCCTGGGGATGCACCTCTTTGGCTGTAAGTTTGCTTCGGAGCGAGATGGCGACACGCTGCCTGACAGGAAGAACTTCGACTCCTTGCTCTGGGCCATCGTCACCGTTTTCCAGGTACAAAATGAAAAACGACACAACTCCGGTGCATTTTGGGGCTTCAGGGACTTTTTCCAAAGCATCTCACAGAGATTAGTGAAGCTCCTTCTCGTGGAAGGGAGAGGACCCCAAACCACAAGTGCAGGAACACAAGGGTTTTCAGACTGCTACAGAGTAAATCAGAAAGCTAATGAGGAGGGGCTGCTGAGGTAGCAGGCTCTTGCATTTGCAGGGTGTGGGCTGGGTGGGTGAAAGTAAGGGTAGAGGTTGGAGATGGAGAGGAGGAGATCAGGACCATTTGCAGTGATATCTTGACAAAGAACATAATCCATTTTAAGCCCATAATTGATACGTGTATTTTTTTGCTCTAGCAGCTCTGAGCTGTGTAACCTCTGTATTTGTGGAAGACTTTTAGCTGTTCTGGCTGACCAAAGGAAAGATCTGACCCACGCGACGTTGCACTTTGTTATGGCTGAACATGTCCCTTGGTGTGGGTGGGAGTTGGGGCAGTTTGGGCAGGGTCCTTATCGGCAGCATCAGAGTCACAGTCACTTTGGTCCTGTCTCTTCTCTGGCTCAAAAAATGGCTTGGGTCAGATTTATCCTCCCGTGGTTATAGTTATGGTGGATACCCCAAAAGTGGGATGCTCATTTGGCCCATCCAGAGCACAGATACGCAGCCAGGCTCAGGGAAAACAGCACACAATCCTCCAGTATCTCCATTTTCCTGATACCCTTCCTCTGCAGATTTTGACCCAGGAAGACTGGAACAAGGTCCTCTACAATGGCATGGCATCGACCTCCTCCTGGGCTGCTCTCTACTTCATTGCTCTCATGACGTTTGGGAATTACGTTCTCTTTAACCTGCTGGTGGCCATCCTGGTAGAGGGTTTCCAGACAGAGGTAATGTCCTCAGGCTTGTGCCTTTGATTACTTCTAAAGTTTCAGGGCCTCCAGATCCTGGAATTTGATTTCTGAGATGGACAGCAATATGTTTACAAGATATATGAAAAAAGTGGGTGAAAAATTAGGGTTTCTTTCTTATTTATTTTTTTCCCTTTCTTTTTCTTAGCCACAGTGTGATTTAATACAGCAAGCCCTCTAAACGAAGGGCTTAAATGAAAAGCATTGTTAGCATTAATGCAGGAGTGGGAATTCAGCGGTGAGTCAGGCACTGCGGATGGGATCGCTGCTATGACAGTGTCTTTGAAACAGTTCTCACCGTGTTTGTCAGCCAGATTAAAAGCCCCTCCTGAAAACTTACTCAGGCTGGTAAGAGATTAGTGACATGATTATCTTTTTTGATGGTATGCGTTCATGGAGCACTTCCTGCATCCAGCCCTGCAATGCTCTGCACATTTTAAAGTACATGATTTCTGGTCTCTGCCATCTGTTTCCTCCGGCTGGGAACTTCCACAAGACATCCTGGATTGCTGGAGGCTTTCATGGAAGGGCAGGGGGGTACTTAGGTTTGAACTCAATCTTTTTTTTATCCTACTGTCTTCCCAACTGTCCAACTCAGAGCAAGTGAGCATGTCACCTAGTCCCCAGCATGAGGGACCTGCGATGCCCACCTGCTCTTTGCCAAAATTGTCCGACTGTCCAAGAATGTCAGTAAGGGGAGGGGACCTTTACATCCCACCCAGTGGGTTGGAGAGGTAAATATAACATAAAACTGCTCACTGGGATCTGCTTGTACAGGCTGTGCTTTTACATGCTATCTCTGATTTTTTTTGTAAGCATCCTGGGATGACTAAATATTATTTAAGATTTGTTGCTTATGTATCATAATATCCTACCAACCTATGAACAGCTATGCACAGAACTGTTTTTATTTCTTGAGCACAGTTTAGAGTTAAATTGATGGAGTTGTACCAGGAGATAGCAAGAAGAAATATTTTTTTATTTTTTTGTATCGTCTCTCTCTGTGTTGGTGCTTTTCTTTTTGACTTGTTGTAGCTGTTCCTGTCTGTAAACCTCCCCCACCATTCAGCCAAAGGGAAGGTCACTGCCAGGTTCTCCCAAATAGCACAATGTTCCCTTGCCTGAGTGAGAAGAGGTAAAAAGCTCCTTGTCTGCTTGTGATGACGCCTTCGAAACCAAATCTTTGTTCAGTCTAGCAAATTGATTCTCTGAAGGTCACCGAAGTGGGAGATCACCTGCTGCACCTGCTTCTTAGAGAAAAGGATGCAGCCTTTGAATGCAGTAGCCCCTTTTCCAACCCCTGGTCCTCGAGGGAGGCTGACACCTCTGGTCCTTGACTCAGTCCCTGGCTTAGCCCAGTTTTTCATGCTAGAGCATCCCCGTGCTCGCCCGCCGGCTTGCTCCCGCTCCCGCACACCCAGCTGCGCCACGTGCCTGTTTCCCTGGGCAGCGATTTACCCCGCGCTCGCTTTGCGGCCAGCTGGCACCATGGTGTAACTCCCTGCAAATTCATGCCCTGGCTTAATATGCTGTGATTTTATCCCAGTAACCATGTCCTTGAGGGTACGTATTCCTTGGAGTCAGGGAAACAGCCTGCGGCGACCCCCCAGACCGCCTGCAGCGACCCCCCAAATTTGCTTTCAGCTGGTTTTTGCAGCAGGGTTGCCCCATTGCCTTCCCCTGCTTCTCCTCTGCAGGGGCAGCACCAGCCTGGTCCAAGTCAGCTCCAGGATTTCTGTGTAAGCTGCAAATGTGCTTTAAGTGCGGTGTAAATCAGGGAGTAACTTCTGATTCAGGAAAGGACTGAGACAGCCTGAAGCCAGTGATGCTTGCACAGGTATTGAGAGGTGAGTGCAGGGACCAGGATCTAGCACAGCCTCCAAAGGTCAAATCCTCTCTGGCCAATTCTGCCCAACCATGATTTCAATGAACTCACACCAGATTTCTATAATTTGTGACCCTGATTACAGTGCTATTTTATATCTCAGGCTTTGATGATGGCATTTTAACAATAATCTTCCTTCCACGTCATTGTTATTCTGAGTTCTCCACGTTCTTCCAGTAAATTGCAACAGGATCAAGAGATCCCTTCGCTCAACCCAAGTTTCCCGCAGCAGATGGGGAGCAAATGTCTGCTGGAGGTCGGGAACCAGGTCTAGCCTTGCTGGTTTTTGTCTATGCAGCTTTGCTGGCATGTAGTTTTGCAAAAGATCTTGTTCTGGTTTTTGCTATCCAGCACACAAAGGATCCTCTCTTAAGCAGAATTAATAGAGAGATCATCTCTCGCTGTAAACAAATCCCAGCGTCTCCCTCCTGTGATTGCACTTGACCCTTCTTCTGAGTTGTTTTTTTTTTTTTTTTTCCATTCTCCTTCAGATTTCTGGGCTGAAACACAATCCCAGGGCTCCTGGCTTTATCTCCCTGGTCCTTGAGTGCCTTTCCTCAATCTGCAAGCACCTCGTTAATTTTAGTGCATGGCTTTGCAGCCCCAGTTGCTAGGCAGCAGATGTATATAAGCAGTTGAGAAACAAAAAGGACCTGTTCCAAACTTTAAATACAGAGCAATGTATTTTGCAGGGTTGAGTTTCTTTTTTGTTTCTTCTCTTTTTTTTTTTTCCTTCTTTTTCACTTGGTAACCTGCTTCTCTTGCAAGAGGCGCACACAGGACTTTCTGCAACGTGGTTATTTTTGTCCGCGAGTTCTCCGATTTAACTCGAGCCTGGCGTTGGTGCAGGGAAGGTGAGCAGGGGACTCTGTTTGATCGAGCTGCTAATTTGAAATTGCTGCCTGACCTCTTGGGTCCCTGCCCTGGGGACTTCTCTCTGAAGCAAGCAATGACTCCTCTTTGTCAGGCATAAAGCTCCCTTCTCAAGGGAGTTCCTAATAATATTATCTCCAAAGTCTGTTCTTCCATTGGTAATCCTCCTGGTTTCATGTCCCCTTGTCCCCAGCTGTCCTCACTCATTGGCTTGTTCCTTCCCCTCCTTTGTGTCCCTCTCCCTCCCTGAAACCCCAGGTCCTCCAGCCCTTCCATCCTTTCCTCTGCAGGACATTACCCGCTCTCTGGATGTAGCATCCTTGGAGAAATATGGACTTTGACTTCTTCTGAGCTTCAACCCGAGGGCACAGTCCCTTCTCCTGCAGTAGGGTTTTTGGATGGTGTCTTTCTTGCATCCCTTACTTTTGCATTCCTATCAGTTTCAGTGGGATTTTCCTTGTGAAGGGAAAGTGTTTCCATGTTTTCTCTTTCGATGGCTTTTCCATGTTTCTCTTTGTTACGACCAAAGACTTTAAATTAAGTGTCTGTTACACCACTAGCAAGACGCCGTTGTCCAGAGATCCAGATCCCAAAGGTGATCAGTTTTTCTTAAACTCTTCATCCCAGCCTGGAGTGGGATGAGTTTTGCATCCCATGCAGCAACTGGAGGAAAGATCCATTGCCCTGGAGGCATGAAATTAAGCCGGTGGGACAAGCTGTGCCCTCCTGCCCTGGTGTGTAACCTCCCACAGCCCTGTGGGCTGCCCAAACATGCCAAGGAGCATTGAGAGCGCCACCCCTGAGGAGGGGGAAACATAACAAGGTGAAAAATGACGTGTGCTTTTTGAGTAGGTAGGGAAAGACTGACTTCTGGTGCTGTGAAGAGATGCTGGGGCCGCTCGTGTGGCAAAGCCCCCCAGGATGGGGCTGTGCCCCCCTGCCCACAGACCCCTGCCATGTTTGGGCACCCCGCTGATTTAAACGGGTGTCTCAGCTAGTGGGGATGAGGAGGGATCTGAACTCACAGCAGATTCAGCTGTTTTTTCTTAAATTAGGTATTTCACCTGGCTGTAAGAGGACTGATATTGTGTTAATCAAACATTCATTAAAAGCCTCCATTACTGCTTAATGAAGGCATAATAAATAAAGATCCTATTATGCAGCTGCAAAAAAACCCCACAAAATAATCATGTTTTCAATAATTAGCTGGTGTTTCATTAGCACAATTATTACTTAAGAGCTGAAGCAAGTTCTGTTTGAAACACTTAATTTAAAGGGAAGGCTGGTCCCCTTGAAGGGCTTAGCTCCATCTGAGATCTTCCACCCCTTCCCTGCACCAAGTGGAGTAGGTGCCCCAGCCTGGTTCTCCATTGCGGCTGCACACTGCCCTTCTCCCCCTTCTCTCTCCTTCCCTTCCTTTTCTCGTGTGTTTTTTGATTCCCCATTCAGTCCTGCTGTTGAAAGTGTGAAAATTGAACCCCCCCTTCCCCTTCCTCCCCCCTCCCTCCCCCCATTTCTCCTTCAGGAGATCTCCAAGCGAGAAGACGCGAGTGGGCAGTTAAGCTGTATTCAGCTGCCTGTCGACTCGTCGGGGGTACGTACACAGCACATCCCACCACCCGCCATGGTTGTCTCTCTCGTGGTGCCTGGTCACACACCATGGTGCTGTTCTCATTGTAGTAGCTGTCATTCTTTTGGGGTTTGTTTGGGTGTTTTGGGGGTGTTTTTGTTTTTTCTTTCCTTTTTGTCGTCCTCATTGTTGAGTTAGCCTTGATTTTAAGTCCCTTCCTTCTCTGGGGGAACCAGGTAAATTAAGGTGGGTGCTTTGGGGCTGCTCATGCGGCTCCAGCCCCAGCTCTCACCGACCCCTTTCTGGACGCCTACTCTGTGCAAGGCTCCCCCTGGGGCTGTCACAGCCCCTCCACAGCACGGTCACATCCCGGGGACCTCCCCAGGGATGTGGGTGGTGATGATGGCTGCTGGGCATGCCTGCCAAGCACTCCCTCCATCACACAGGTGGAGGAGGGTGCTCGAGAGTGAAGGGACCTGGAATCAAGCCTGTTCGTGGACACGTGTGTGGGAGAGCCCCGTGCTCGGCAGGACAGGGTAGGACGGTGGCAGCTGCGCTGTGGTGTGTCCCAGAAAGGCTGGCCAGGATGCTGGGATTGCTGGAGAGATGCTGCATTACAGCGTGGGTCAGGATGTGAAATGGTCCCATTCAGGTTTGAGGAAGCTGTGGATCTCCGAAGTGCAGTACACCCCAAACCTTACTCTTCTGCCAACCTCATCTTTATCTTTACCACTCCCCTTTCTGTCCTTTCTGAGAAGTCTGGCTTTTTCCTCAGCACAAAAGCCCTTTCCCATTGTATCCCAGTGTGTCACTCCCCTTCGGTACAGGCTGCTTTAGCCATTGTACCATCTGGTCCATCTTGATGTACCCTCATTTCCCAAAAGGTTTTTAACTCCCTGTTCTCTCATAACCCCTTTTCTATCCAGAAAGGCAAACTGGGAGTGCAAGAACAGGTAACGGGCAGCAGCCCCAGCTGCGAGATGCTTGCCTGCACCGTACTGAGTCTGGCACGTGGTGTTTCAGAGGGGATGCTTTCTGCCCTCCAGTTGTGGGGTTTGGTGCTTGGAAGGGGGGTGGGAAGTCCCAACGTAGCTCTGCTTTTCCATCTTGGCACACATCTCATTGTGGACCCTAAAACTTTCTTTTGGACTGTTAAAGAGCACTCCAATAATACAAATCACATAAAATTCTTCCCATTATTTATTGCTTTTTAATAACCTGTTAGGGAGAATGAGTAATTCCTGGCAGGCCTACTGATGGGCTTAGCTGGGAGCCTCCGCAGGGAGCGTACCTGAAGCCAGCTGGAGCCCCTGTTCATACGGAGACATGTTTTTGACTCCAGCAAAGTTCAGGCCAGCCTGACTTTACTGCTCCCCCTTGCAAGGTGCATTCCTGACCTTTCCAGTCGGCGTCCTGCAGGATGAGCTTCCCTGAATAGCACAGAAGTCCTGGATCCTCAGGAGGGGAAGTTTTGAGCCAACACTTCACATCACACTCTCTTTTGTCTCAAAAACATGTGTCTGAGAGTGTCCAGTCTGCCCTGGAAAAAAAACCCTTAACTGTTTAGTGACCCCATGGGAGAGTATTAGGGCTCATTCCTCTGGGGTTTTGCCTAACAAAGAGGCGCAGGGCACTGGACCTTGTGTTGGATGCCATCTCCTCCTCCAGTCCCACGCTGGGGTCGCTCTGGGTTTTTACAACCAACAGGTACCCAAGCACCAAACCTCCGCAGTGCTGGCCAGGGCTCCCGGGGGCACAGCTTAGCCTTGGTGGGGTTTTCTGGGGCTCCTGGTCTCTCCCAGCTGAAGTGAGGGTCTGCTTGGCTTCTCTCATCCCAGCATCCTCCTTCCCTTCCCACCTCTCCTCCCTCCCAGTGGACATCATAACGGGGTTTGGTGCCCTTTGCCAGAGCAGTGGTTTCGGCCGCGAATCCTCCTCTTTTGGATGGGTATTGTTCTGGAGAGCACCATTGCCCGTCGGGTGTATCCTGACTATACCACACCCTAAGCGCCTTTCTGCAGTGCCAATGGACAGAATCAGTGGGGCGCCCAGGGACGTCCCTAATCAGGTCCATGCCGCAAGACCAAGCGAGAGCCCAGGCACCACGCTGCAAGCAATGGTAAACGTCTTCTTTCTCCTCCTGAGGACAGGCCCATGCCAAAGCGGGCAGCTCTCGTTCAAACCCCAGCGTTCGAAATGAAACAGTGGAATTTAAATCCCCCAAATGATACAGCATAAATCACCAAGCTTCTGCTTCTGTTGTGTCTCACAGCTGGGAGGGGAATGACCACCCATGGCAGTCGTTATCAGGTTCTGCCACCTGGATACTCTCTGCGCTGGTGAGGCGTCTATTGACATGTGCCCATTAGTTGCGTTGGAAAGTCGGGGTCCCTTGTGCCCCTTCTGAGTCCTGGATTGCTTCATCAAAGCACCACTAGAAAGAGCGACACACAGGGAGTTTTAAGCCATAGTGTATAAATTAAGAGAGATGAGTAGGGTCAATTTTTGTCCCAAAATTGCTCATCAGATATCTGTCCTTCCTGAATATTTGCCTAGTGTGCAATTCCAGCAGCAAAAATTAAGCAATAGGGGTTTTTTTCTGATCCCTTTCTGGGACCACATTTGGAGCCAGAGGCAGTCTGTCTTCCTGGTAGGAGGTTAATTAGTCTGTGGTATAAATATGTGCATGCGTCATTTTGTGGAAGGTGATGTTGCATCGTGGTACGAAATTCAGTGGATCCATAGCTGTGGTGTTGGAGATGGGAATCCGTTTCAAAGGGGTGTCCGTGCACCATGGCCTGTCACCCCCCGTGCTGAAGCCCTCTGTTTTGCTCCAGGGTGATGCTTCCAAGTCTGATTCCGAGGCGGATCTCTTTCACCGCAGCCTGGAAGAGGAGGGAGGACTTAAGAAGAACTTGTCAAATCCAGCCTGTGAGTAACAACCCTGGGAGGACAGGCCCTTCTGCAGAAACCTCGGTTTTCTGTGAAAACAATGTGTTCCAAAGGGAAGAGCCCTCCCAGGGAGAACGGTATAGTCCATCCAAACTGTGGCAGGCTTGACCAAGGCCAGCAGGTGTGTGGCAGGATCATGGGATGCAGACAGAGACAGACCGGATGGCGTTCAGGCCATAATCTCCCTTCTGAGCCTGAGGTCTGGGCTTTTGGGGTCTCTGCAGGGGCACAAGTGGAGGAAGGAGGATGGAGGGAGCCCCAGCATGGGCAAGGAAGTTCCCAAAGTTGGAGCTGGCAGGTGTTGGTTGGAAGGTTGAGCTGCAGCAGATGACGGTCTGCATCTGCTCTCCTCTCTTGTTGGCATCTGATCCCATTGGCACCTGATCCCACTCCTGATTTATGTCTCCCTGCTCCCCTGCCAGGCAGAAGGACAGGCTCTCAGCTCTCCAGAAGGGCTTTTTGGCCCCCATCCTCCTGGTGCTTGGAGGAGGGCCATCTCTGTGCAGTTGCTTTGCCTGCCCGAGAGCAGGTTTAGACGTGCCCCTTGAGGTGTGACACCTAAAACCCACTTGTGTCTTCCAGTAATGGCCCTGAGTGACCACCCGGAGCTGAAGAAGAGCCTGACCCCACCACTGATCATACACACCGCTGCCACGCCGATGCCCATGCCTAAGAGTGCCATGTTTGGAGATGCAGCGCAGGGCTATGAGTCCCGCCGGGCCAGCGGTGTCTCCGTGGACCCCACTGCCTATGAGCTCAAGTCCCCGGTACTCGTGTCACCTCCTCCTGCTCAGCGCCTGTCTGTTGGGCTTGCGGGGCTGTCTGTCCATCCGTCCACCCCAGCTGGCGCAGCAGCAGCCCAGCATGGGGTGGGTGGCACGGGGCTGATGCTCTCCCTGTCCTTCCCGCAGCCCAGCGCCCGCAGCTCCCCACACAGCCCCTGGCGTGCCAGCAGCAGCTGGAACAGCCGCCGCTCCAGCTGGAACAGCATCGGCCGGGCCCCCAGCCTCAAGCGTCGGGGCCAGAGTGGCGAGCGCAGGTCCCTCCTTTCCGGGGAGGGAAAGGAGAGCTCGGAGGAAGGGGAGAGCTCGGATGAGGAGCGCTCCAGCCGGGCCGGCAGCTTCAACGGCTCTTTGCCTCATCGCATGGAGTCACTGGAAACAAAAGGCTCCTTCGACCTCCAGGATACCCTGCAGGTGCCTTCCCTGTACCGGACCAGCAGCATGCACAGCAGCCGAACATCCACCTCTGAGCACCAAGACTGCAATGGCAAGACCTCTCCGGGTCTGCTGCTGCACCAGCTCCACCTTGATGACCCTCAACAGGACTGCGATGACTGCGATGATGAAGGCAACATGGTAAGGAAATGCCAAGTGCTCGTTTTGGGTTTTTTTCCCTTGTTAAAGTGATGCTTGTAGCTGTCTCAGGAGTGCATGAATGGGTGCAAAGTGATGGCCTATTGCAGGGACCAGGTCTCACCATCACCACCAGACTAGACTGAGAGTCACCCCGAAGAGCACCAGAAGGTCTCTGGGCAGTGGATGCCATCAGAAATGGGGTTGGCATCATATTAAGTATCTTAGTGCAGTATCAGATGAAGAGATCAGGGCAGAACTCCCCAGGTTCCACTACAAGGTGCAGAGCAAAAGCTACCTCTTGGAAATATATGCTTTTCTGGGTTTATTTTTTTCTTTCTTTATTTTAAAAAACAAGTAACTTTCCCTGCTCTCCAACCATTATTCAGCTTTCTGTCCCCACGCACAGCAGCAAATTTCTATTGACACCAACAGGCAACGAAAGGGCAGGGTTTGGTCCCCCATTCCCATGGCAGCGTTAGTCCTGTAGAGACGATGGTAATTTCAAAGGCTTTGCATTAATTGCAATGAAGAGGCATTAGGCCAATAAGCATCTCTCTTCCACAGGCCTGAAAAGTGCTATTTAGGAAATATTGACTAAAAGGTCTGTAAGCGCAGGGAAGGAATGAGGGTCCCTGGGTCTTTTTCCCCGTGGATGTTTGTATCTTAGGGAATAAGAGGAATTTGGCTGCTTTTCAAGGTTTTTTGCGTGGCTGGCAGAGAGGGGCTTGAGCTGGGCAGCAGGATGCCCACAGTCCGGGCTGTTATGTGTGGGTCAGGATGTCCCTGGGAGGGACAGTTTTAGGGTGTTTCCTGCTCTTCCCAGGTTACCTCTTTGTTTCACTTTACCTTGTTCTTGGGCTTAAAAATGAGATGGTCTTATGTGTCATCCCCAGGGGGTAACTGTTTCTGTTGGTGAAGTGAATGAGTTTTGGGTAGCGCCACATGATGGTACTGAGGCGGTACTGAGAACAGGAAAGCTGCAGCTTGTGGACGTGATTTTACTGTATTTTACTGACTTTGTTGAATGAAAATGGAACTTGGAGCATGTGAAGGGATACGAAAGGCAGCACTGACTCCAGAGAAGGAACAGGAGGAGAGTTAGTACTGGCAGAATGGAGTCACTCAGCTGTGAATCGCCTTTAAAAAAAGCCATTATCCCATTACATCTCCAGCATGGATCCTCAGCCTGGGATTTTTACTGATTGTCTTAACCTGGTTTTTAACCTCCATAAAATAAATTGAATTTTTAAGAAAAGGAGCAGTAATTATTTTTGGAAAAAGCACTATTAAAAGTGATCAAGAGACCATGCTCTGTATTGCTAGCTAGGGAATTTTTTTTTCATGCTCCAACATCTGCTGCTTTTTCCAGCTCGCCTGATCCAAACATCCCGCAGGTCCCTTCCTTTCCCCCTGCTAGATCAGAAGCCAGCAGCCCCCTTGTGCTGAACATCGTGTGATGGGACATGTCCTTCCTCTCCTGTCCCACCTGGCCCTGCAGCCCCAGCCAGTGCTGACGATAGGCTGTTGAATAAGATGCACGTTTTAAATCTTTATTATGGCAGCTGCTTCTAGTGTAAACAAAATGTCATCTTCTGTGTGCTGAGGTCTGGCCATGTAGGGTTAGACCAAAGGTCCCTCAGTCCTCTCCCATGGAGTGGTCAGAAGCAAATGCCTAGGGAAAGAATAGGGTAAATAAATTGTGCCCTAGCCCCTGGTATAGCCACAACTGGGACATCCACAGCTGGCTGGCGCCTTTCCCCGTGTTCCGAAATATGTCTTCACGGCAAATCGCTAAACCAGATGGATCGGAAAATATTGCTTAGATTAGCGAAATGAGCCCCCAGGTTGCGGAGCTTCCCTTTGTGATTCCCTCCTGACGTTTGGGGTGATGCTTTGCCCCTAAATTAGCCTTGACAAAGTCAGGAAAAAAGTAATTATTTTTTAAATGGAAAAAATAAAATTCAAAACTCCCCCACCAACAAAAGAAGAAAAGAACTCAACTGTTATTCAGATCAAAGTAATCCTAAATATGCCCTTCTGCAACAAAGCTTCACATCTTTCCTTGCTGGCTGGTTTTGATTGCCTCTGCGCAGAAATAAAAGGAAGTGAAAAGGCTTCGTTTGGATCTCCCAGGCTCCCATTATATTAGTGCCGCTCTGCTGCCTTCAATGAGTTTATTCTGAATTTACATCCTTCTGAGGGGCCAGAATCAGGCCCCTGATAGCTCTTCTCCCCAAAAGTATAAAATCAGGGGGCTGAAATCTGTGCTTCATTGCATGAATGCAGGCAAGGAGAAACTTCACAGAGTGAGCGATCTGCTGCCTGGTTGGGTTCACATGGCCGTGACTGAGATCAGGGATCTGCTACGAGGTCTTTGAGGTTCATATCTGCTGGATTTCGGATGCTTTTGGGTGCTTTACTACCCAAATTGCTGAGTTTTCAGGGCAGAAACACTGAATCTGCAACCAAATGTGTCCCTCCTCCCCAAAACCTCATTGCACGTTGCAATCGCAGCTCCTTTCCCTGTGGCCTATTGCACTTTTTTCTGTGGCGTGAAGTCCAGCTGCTCCCCAAACCCTCTCAGCCTGCCCCTGCTGCATATTTAAAATTAAATAATCAGGTCCTGAGTGCCTCCATGCAGCTTCCAGCTTGCCTGGAGGTCCGTTGCCGCTTGTAGAGCATTTTTCAGCAGTTCCCCCCCATTGTTATGATAAATCTTTTATAAATCTGAGCCTTTCCCTCACTCCAAGGAGTGCATCAGTCATCTTTTAATGCCAACTGCCTTTCATCCTGCCCTCAGAAGTATATTAATATCTGAAAGTCCTAAAAAAAAATAAAAGCAGCTATTTATCAGCAGCTCTCCTTGCTGTGGGATCAGAGGGCCCTGTTAGCATGCTGCTGGGTGAAAGCAGCACCGCTGCCTGTTAGCAGGCAGCATCACACCATGTCCTGGCCCCTGCCTGCGTGCTGGCCGGGGGGAGTTTGGGTGGTCTTACCTGCGGAGATTTTGTCTAAGTCACTGGCAACTGAATTAAAGACTGGTTTTCTTCTCCCCCTGCATCTTTATTCATCCTGTCCAGGTGTGTTTTATGAACAAATAGATACGATTTAAATCACATAATTGATATATTGCTTTGAACATAATGCAGGCTTAAGCAGCAATCAGCCTGATTGTAAGTAGCTGATACGTGTCTGGACCTCATGGAGAAAGCATTTGATGGGACTTAGGCTGGAAATGCTCGAGTTTTATTTCACAAATATCTTACATTTGGCTCAAATTAACTGAACCGCACTGTTCCACTGGTGGAAATCTGGAGTAATTCCTTTGACTTTAGATTTCTGCAGAGGTACTTGGCCCTGTACAGAGCAGCCAGGCTGCAGCCCCAGCTGAGCCAGCCCCAGCCAAGCCCTGGTGCTTGCCCTTACTCTAACACGCTGAATAGAGAGACATGATGGAAGATCACTTTTTGCCTTTGTTATCTGATCTAGCCCATGAACTGCAAGCTGCAACAATTAGCCAAACCCCAAAATATCTTTGGCATTAAAATTGGACAAAAGGAATATAAAGAAGCATTCTGTGCTGCTGACGCATTACCATTCACTACAAATCCCCATGATAAATACCAGAACTGCTTTGAATAAAAGATACTTCTGGAAACCTTCCAGCTCGCAAAATGAACTGGACCAAGTTGCAGCTATTACTCCATGTCCAGAGGCTGGGGTAGCAATCCCTGTTCTCGCCACAACTTTGAGCAGACACCTGATTTTTATCCGTTTATTTACCTTTGTTAAATCTATGGATAATTAAACTAACTAGGCTGCTCGAAGGGATAACGCAACCCCAAGGATGCATGCTCTATTAAATACAGTTTAGAGAGAAGGGATCAGTTCTGACTCCTTGCCTGGAGTTGGAAAAGGGATGTGAAAACAGCCAAGACGTGGCCAAAGCTTACTGGTGTGCTGTGGCGTGGTCTGTATTTGTGTAGAAGGGGAGGGAAGAACAGACAGCTGAAGGAGAGGGGTAGAAAGATCTAGCTTTTTTTGTTGTTCAAACTTTTCTTGTTATTTTCACAAGGTGGTTTTCATTTTTTGAAGGGTTCAGGTTGTCACCGAGTGCTTTCATTAAAATGGACACTACACTAGCTATTACCCATCGCTAATGAGACCCCTGGCTGAGTGTGTGTAGGAACAGAAAGCACTTCCTCCATTCCACTCAATTACCCTAACAAATCCCATTTTTACAGTCCAGAGTACCTCCAATTGCTAACAGCTTGGCTCTGAACGAATCTCCCCTCCCTGTTTCCAGGACAAAATAAATAAAAGTGCCTCAGCCCTGGGGTCTGGGCACTCCTGGGGTATGAGCAGCGATTCCTGCACTGTGCTTCACAGCTCCTTTTCTGAACATCTGCAGAAGAAAGCTTCAAAGGGCCCATGTGGCCACATTCCCACATGTCTGCACATCCAAGCCCAGGTGCTAGTGGGGAAATAAGGGTAATGAAAGAGCAAGGATTCGTTTTTATTTATCTGTCATTGCAAAGCATTGTGATGACATTGCACACACTGGTCTGTGGTTTTATCTTCTGGTGCTTCTATTTGGAAGAGCTGGGAAAGCCCCGTCGTGGTGGGTGAGACGTTTGCCTGGCTTCTGCTGGTTGTCTGTGCACAAGGCGCTGGCACTGAGATGTCAATTGGATTAAAGATCCTGACCTCACCTCGCAGACCTATGGACACGAACGTGACAAACCTAATCTAGAGGCTGTTACAGCTGGGATGAGGCTCCCCTTCAGCATCTGATTTTTCATGTCTTCAGTTGTCCTGCTGGCTAAGGTTTTGACAATCTGCCCTCCTGACCTTAAATGACCTTGCAGACAGTCTAAAACAGAAGTATGCGTGGCTGAGGATGCGCTGTGTCTTCAAGTAGGAATTAATTTGTGGGAGTCGGATGGCCTGTGTTCATGCAGAAGGTCAGGCTGGCCACGATGTTGCCTTCTGGCTTTATAATCTCCCATCTAATCTGTTCATGCTGAATGAGAGGTAGATGCTTGCCATTGCATTCCTGGACCAAAACTTGGGTCCCAAATGATTTCTACAGCTTTCCATGGACACGGGACTTTGCCCTTCTGCTCCCTTTATAACCTCTGACATAAGCATTCTATATTTAAAAAAATCCAAACAATAAAAACTGCACAAAAATATCCCAAAATCCTTAGAAGATTCAGGCAAGCATCTGATGAGTATCAGGAGGGACTGAGCTGATTGGAGAGGGTTATCAGTCCTCTGGGCAAGGGTTTTATTTCTCACATTTGTCCTCTTAGCTAACCCTGTGCCAGATGCAGTTACCGTGTGGAGGAAGAAGTTAGACCAAACCCTGTGATCACAGCCCTTGCCTAGCTGGCAGAGCTCCTTCCCCTGCCCAGCAGGGTCTTTTTTGGGGGAGATAATTTTATTGCAGCTTTACTGAGCACTTGGAGATATGTGTTCAGTGAAAAATTGCACCAAGTGCTTCACTTGGAAGTTTTGGGGGGTTATTTTTTTTAACAGTTCTCTCTGTGTTTTCCTCCTGGTACATTTCTGTTGTACGTTTTCCTCCTAGAGCAAAAGGGACCGCATGAAGGCGTGGGTACGGGCACATCTCCCCAACTGCTGCAAACAGAGAGACTCCTGGTCCATCTACATCTTTGCCCCTCACTCAAGGTAAGGCAGCTGTGCTCAAGCAGTGGTGGTGTGCCGGGCACGGGTGCACTCGTTGCGATGGCTCACTCTGCCCATCTATCCCAGATGGGTCTCTCTGTCAGACCACAAAACTCCCAGTCCTGGCTTCCGCACTACATCGAGGTCACACATCAAAAAGCCACTGGCTGCAGAGAGCTGCTCCGGGAGGGCATGGCCCTGGCATAGGAGCATCCAGTAGAGACCCATAGCCCAGGGCATGACAGCAGCTTTATCAAGTTCATTGTTTGCTTCATCAGTGATGTCAGTGCTCTGCAAGTTTTTCACTCGCCAGAGCATGGAGAGTTTGAAGCAAAGGGGAGAGGTGCTGCATTAATCAGAGAAATCTGAATTTGTCCTTGGCTGTACACTTACAGCAGAGGACACTCCTGGATGTCCTAAACCTGCCTCTCAGCCTGGACTTCTCTGTCCTCCCCCTTCCCTTTGTCTCTCTCCCAACACCCCCCAGAAAACACCCTCTCATCACCTGCAGGTCCCCAGCTCTGCCCTTCCCAAAGCCCAGCCGCGCTGGGGCCATCTGGGCTCCATGCTCTCCTACGTGTTCCTCTGGACATGCACCCACGCTCAGCAGGGGTTTCCTGTCTTTGAGCTGGTGGGCCCTGGACAGCATTCGAGTTCATTCATACAAAGATTAGAGAGATTTTCAGAAACAGACTTTGGGAAATGTAATACAGTATTATAAATCCTGGGTCAGTGTACAGCCATCTGTCACAATAAATAGCTTCTGTCCCTTTGTTCCGTGTGTACTCAACCCTTACGGGCTTGCTGGGAGTATTTCTTCCTTTACTTAAGCTAAACCTGAGCACTACAGACAAGGCAGGGGAGCAGATCCAAACCTGGCTGCGTGTCCAAGTTGTGGAAGCAGCTGCTCCATTTCAAGTGACCCAAAGCCCCCTGTGAACCTTACCAGGGCTTCGAATTTGTGGCCTAATTCTGTAGCTTGGATCCTTTTCTATTCATACCCGACTCTGCCCACAGCTTGCGGCTCTGCCAGGGAGGGGATTGGGAGATTGTAGCTCATCTGCTTTGCAAACAGAGCACTTGATTCCCCTGCCATGCGTCGAGCTGCTGCGTTTCTCCTCAGCCAGTCAAGCATTAATAGTTAGTCTGTGTGTCCTCTTTTTTTTTTTTTTTGTCTTTCTTGGCAGATTCCGTATGATGTGCAATAAAATCATCACACACAAGATGTTTGATCATATCGTCTTGGTGATCATTTTCCTGAACTGCATTACCATTGCCATGGAACGACCCAAAATCGAGCCTCACAGTGCTGTGAGTTTCCAAGGTTAACCTTTTCCTGTGCTCCTTGTGGAGCCAACACCCGTGGCTTGGACCCCACTGCTGTGCACTTGGTCTCACTTTCTTTCTCTTTTTTTAAATGGGAAGCTGCCAACACCCCCTGCTTATCTTTTGAATTAGGTACAGCAACTCTCCTGGTCCCTACCCAGAGTCCTTTCAAAGTACAAGAGCAGAGCTCATGACCTGCAATATATTGAATATCCCATTTCTGCAAGTACGATCAAGGTTTTAACACATGACATAAGCATGACATCTGTCTTGGTTTCCTTCCCTGATAAACCTTCAAACACTTTTCCTCTCTCAACACAATGTTCGTTTCTTCCATCTGTTCTCTATGGGCACGTATGTGTGGTGCGAAGGGAATGGGAGAAACTGTTCATTTCATACTCTTCTCTCCCCTTTGTGCATCAGCTTTGTTGTGACACAAGAAAAACTGAATTGATACACGCACAGTAATGCCATTTCCCCGAACCTTTTTGTTTTAATAGACTATGTAAGGATTTCTTAAACCAGACCCTCACACCACCAACATCTATCAATGAGAGGGGCAGAATCATCCTATTGCTCTTATTTTAGCATAGATTGTGGCTGAGAGATACACTGGGCTCTTGCTGATGTATTGCAAAAGACTGCTCATATCGCAATCGTATAGAATCCTGTTTTGTTGATGTAGGCGTGTCAGGCTGTTCATTTTTGTGGATCTTCAATGTAAGACCTTAAAACTGGAGTCTTGGCTGCTCTGTGCCTATTTTAAGCTTTCCCTAGTAGTCCTCCTTCCTGTAACAGTTTGCCCAGCGGTCCCTTGCCTAAATCCATTTTTTTTCTTTTGGTTATCATGCAGTCATAGTGCACCAGCTCACAGCTGCAAGAAGAGAGCAGGACTCTGTGCTGGCCAGTCTAGCAGGAGGAAATCACCCTGCTGTTCCCCAAATGGGGCACCCTGAGAATGTCCCTTGAAATCCCAAATGCTTCTTTGGAACCCCTTGCTGTGTCCTCTGAGAGTCAGTGTTCACCAAGGCTGGCTCCAAAAGGGACTGTAGTTACAGAGAGATGGAGGGAATGGGGTGACGTGCACGAGTCAGAGGAGTCCACAGCAAAGAGCTGTAGCATGAAAAACCAGTACTTTATATATGAGAGGAGGAGGATGAGCTGTGGTGTCCCCGGGCATTGGAAGACTACAGAGAGGAAAGGAGACAGGGACTGCTGTGAGGTTCATCAGCATCAGGTTATAACCAAAGGAACCCAAATGGGTCATCCAGGGCTGGAGCTGAGCCGGACCCCAGTCTGGGAGCAGCAGAGAGGAGAAGGGGGATGCTGAGTGGTGGGGCAGGGAGCAGGGGAGTCAGGAGTGCGCAGGCCCTGCCTGTGCTGATGGAGCTCTCATCTGGAAATCGAGTTAGTTTAGCTTGAGTTGTTTAAAATAATTGTACTTTGCTTCCCCGAGCTGTGGATTTTCTTGCTGCTTCAAGCGAGTTCTCTTTCCCTGTCCCAGTTTCAGCTGGCTTATCAGAACAGGGGATGCTGTTGCTAGCCAACACGTGCTCCCCATCACAGAGTGTGCGACATGGGCCAGGGAGATTATCCTTCAAAATAGCCACACAGTTGCCAGAGAAGAATGTAATATCCTCAGTCTTTCCTCTGTGCTATTGCTGTTTTATCTCCAGCTCCACAAGCGGGTCCCTACCCTCTTTCTCCTGCGTACTGCCTAGCCCTCTACAGCAGTCTTTTGTGTGGCAGTCAGCTAACGGCTGGAGATGTTTCCTATCACAGCTCAGGCAATCACAGTGCAGGTCTAGGACCTAATTAATTATGGACCCAGTATGGAAACAAGCTACTCTGTGGTTCCTGAGTCACTTTCAGTAAATCATGATCTGGCAAGCGAGAGAGTTGCCAAGGTGTTTTGTCTTGTTTAAATTGCATCTCATTTTGAGCGAGAGATCTGCATCTCTTACAGGACTGCTCTGTAGGGAGAGGCAGAAATAAATCCAAAATTGTTATTAGCAGAACTGGGGCTGGTTCAATTGTATGCGCACATGCATACATGCATACGCATCATCTTTCCTCCAGCCGCCGCCTTCTGCTGTCCATTTCTCAGTGCAGGCAATCAGAGATTGTTCAGGGATTAGGGAAAAGTGTAATTTATTTAATGATCATCATTAAAAAGAAAGGTTTCTGCTAACTACAGATAGGGAACCAGTCCATGGTCTCATCTGTAATCACCAGCGGCTATAGCAGAGCGGTGGCAGTGAGGACTGCATGGTCTGGTGGATAGCACAAGGGACGGGGAGATGAGACTAGTGGGCTTCGTGCCCAGGTCTAGCCTGTGGCTTTGGGCCAGTGAATCAACCTTTTGGGGGCAGGTCTCAGCTGGCGTAAACCCCCAGAGCTTCACTGGCTTTGGTGGAGCTGTGACAGGTCATGCCAGCTGCGCTTCGGCGTCCCATGGGCCCTGCTTGCCTGGCAGCACAGCCACTCTAATATTGACTTAATTTGTAGGAGAATTGGGAACTCGGTGATATTTGCACTGTGTGATGACTCCCGCAGGTGAGGGGCAGGTAGAGATTTGTCAAGCATGCTCCAAGGGGGGGAGATCTCCCTGTTTCTGCTGGGGGGCGGGGATTTGGGGGTCAAGTTGGGGAGGTTTGGGGGCAAATGGGGGGCTTTGGGGCATGTGCCGGCGGCTGCCCCTGTCCATGGTGCTGACACGCATCCGGGCACTGGCAGTGCTGAACTGTGCAGAGTGTTATTGTCTAAATATTTGGATTTTTTCCCTCTTTGCGAGCAAACAGTCCAAGACTTGTTTCAGCACAGAAGCTGGACAACAGTTAGAAACCACCCAAATATGCAGAGGGAGCTGTACAGCTGTGGAAAGCAGGCTATAAAATATTGTCTCTTATTTTCTTTTTCACAGGAACGGATTTTCCTTACGCTCTCCAACTACATCTTTACGGTTATCTTCCTGACTGAGATGACAGTTAAGGTAAATGTAGCAGGAGGATAAGTGCGCCTGTATTATATTAGTGATATTATTTTATTATGGTGGACTCTCAAAACCCCTAGGTCTACCAGCTACAAGTGAGGTGTATATTTTCCTCTTCTGAATCATATTCAAATACCTACCATATGCCTTATTCTGAGCACGTTTTTACATCAGAACAACTTCACTGAAGTTGCTCTTGATTTACACCATTATATGAGCAATGGGATGCTTCAGTTCAGCAATCCTTCCCTATTCAGCAAAGCTCCTGAGTACATGCTTAACTTCAACCATGCATGTAAGTCCCATTGTCTTCAACAACCAATTGTCCTCAACAACCTAAGCAGCTATGTGCTTTCCTGAGGAGGGAGAGACTTAAGCACGTTGAAACACTTTGTTGGATTTGAGGCAGGAGGTTCAGAAACCCATTGCTGTAAATCTCTCTTGTGTAATTCATAATCATCTCGCAGAACAATTGCTCTTTCTTTGGAAAGTTTCTCTAGTTTCTTTATTTGCAAAGCTTGCAAATGATTGCTTTGGGTCAGCAACTCTGAACCTTTACTCCAGCAGTCTGCAGGAATAAAATGTGATCAAACTTTTTATGCCAGAGCTAAACATGTTAGGAACAGTTTAGTGCAGCTATGTTTAGCTGCATTAAAAATACATCAGCTGTAAGGAACGATCTGGGATGTTTCTGCAGAGGTATTTTTACAATCCTTGCAATATAACACTTTGCTGATTTGTCTAATTAGGCTTCTATACTGGGAAGCAAATGGACTCGCAGACTTGTGTCTGTAAATAATGCATTCTCAGCAGGTTGCTAACTGGAAGAAACATATTGGATGCGATAGTTATCATTTGTTGCAACTTGGTGTCCGGGCAGGTGGTGGCACTAGGCTTGTGTTTTGGGGAGAAAGCCTACTTGAAAAGCAGCTGGAACGTGCTGGATGGGGTGCTGGTTCTCATCTCCGTCATCGACATTCTGGTCTCGATGGTGTCGGACAGTGGCACGAAAATCCTGGGGATGCTGCGGGTTTTGAGACTGCTGAGGACGCTGCGGCCCTTAAGGTAAGTGGAGGATGAGGAAGAGGATGAATGTAGGGTGTGTGTGCCAAAGAGGGAGCTGAGCCTCTCCTGCAGCATTTGTGCAAGGGAAGGGGCAGGCGAGACAAGGGCACAGCGTCTGTTGTCAGCGTTGTGCCCAGCCTCCTGCTGCTCCGCAGACAATGAGCGTCCGCAGGTCCTGCAGAGCCGCGAGGAGCTCCGGGCACTTGCTGTGTTTTGGGACCAGCCTCAAGTGCAGTAGTAAACTGATCAATGCCTCTTTTGCTCATTAAAACACACATCCCCTGCTATTTGTGTTCTCATTTGCTCTGTGTAAAGTGCAGCTTAACAGCTTCTTCTCCCTCTTTCCTTCAGGCAGTCAATGGCTTTCATAACAAAGAAGGAAATTAGTAGCAGGTGGCAGATCATTTTTAAGGAAGCAGAGACTAAACTGTTGCTTAACCTAGAATGCAAAGAAGCTTTTTTTTCCCTCAGTTCCCCATTAATTTCACAGAGACATTTACTTTGAAAATTGCCTAGACAAGATGAAAGCAATTGTCCTGCTAACTTGGTCCCCCATCTCTGGCAGCAGGCAGTATCCCATGCTCCAGGGGCAGGCACCCCACTGACAAGAACCTGCCCAAGGACCAGCCTCTTCCAAACAGGCATCTGTTTTGTCCTGTACCCCAAGGCATGAAGGTTTTACTCCATGCTAAATGCAGTCCCTCTTTAATACTATTGTTGCTGCTCTTGTTATGCAGCAGCTAATAAACCTTCCTGCTCAAAGCATCTTTGTGTGCCTGTCATATCTTACTGCTGCTTCCTTCATAAAAGGTTTGCTTTGAGTCAGGACTTTCAGGACAGAAAAATGGGATCCTGCTTCTGACAGAAGATGTTGTTTTGCTACCCTTGTTCGAATTAAAGTCTAAATAACAATGGCTGTGCCTATACATATATCTTTCAAATATTCTTAACAGCTATGAAAGACATTCTGTTAAATTGGACGATGTGTATGTTGTGCCTGGTGAGTTTTAGGACATGAGCTGCTTTTAATCATTTTTATCTGGACAGATAACGCTATTGGTGTGGTTCAGCTCCCTGACCATGTGACTAGACTGTCTTTCCTATGTGACTCCAGACTTTTTTCTGTTCATGTGTCCCCCGGCATCTCCATGTCAACTGTAGTTTCTGAGGGTAGTTTCTGCCAGATTGCTGGTTCGGTAGATCTGCTCTGCTCTTCCGTTTTGGCTGATTTTTGACCTGTGTTAAGAAAAACTACAAAATAATCTGGATAGCTCTGGGTAAAAGAAGGATTGATTTCCCATCTCTGAACTGTGGAATGCAAGTTTCTCTTTTGAGGTGGTGTAGTTAAATTGGATGTAGAGGAAGAGGCTTGGGTTGTGCTGAGCCCTGCTGGAGTCACCCGTCTGACCTAGTAAAAGCCCTGTATGCTTCTTTGTAGATCTATAGGTCTGCCTGGCCAGGACCTGGGTCTTTGTTTACTAGAGCCTTTCTCTGCAGTCACCTATGTGCATGAGTAGTCTGCAGTTATGGGGAATAATCCACTGAGTAACTGCAGGCTGGAGGAAGACCTGCCATCTGGAGCATGTGCAGGATTAGGCTCTTCCATTGCTATTCCATTCCTGTTGGCATTTGATATGTTTTCTCAAGAGAGTGTGTGAATGTTTTCAGCCAACATGCTGCTTTCTACTACAAAGGAAATGTAAAAAGACAGCAACAAGCCCATTCCCTAAATATGTTCACAATCAGTTCTATTCCCCTGTAATTAGATTTGTAGGAAATGAAAAAGCAGCCATCAAACTGGGGGCTTTTCAGTAAGTCATAAATCTCCACATGTGTAAACCCATCTGCCTCTGCGATGCACATCTGGGCTGCCCTGAGCACGCCTCTGCCCGCAGCTGCCCGCTCTGCCTTTGCCGCGGGCTGCACCGCATGGCTCGGGGATCACGTTGTCACTGCCTGGGATGTTCAGCTGGAGCAACGTGGGATGACAGCTGGGATAGGCGACCTGAGGTCTTTGCACACCGTGGCTCCAGTCCCCGTGTCAGGGTGAAGTGCCCCGTGGAGACCAAGCCAATGCTCTTCCTTTCCAGGGAGGTGTGGGGCAGAGAACAAAGCAAATGCTTCATCCCCACCACAGAGGAGCTAACCCAGCTCATTCTGTCCTCCCTCTCTGTGGGCCCTTGGGGACAGGGCTGCAGGGACGACACCCTCAGTGAGAAGCCCAGCCATGGCTGTGCATATCACACTCAACTCGAGAGCAGGGACAGCCTTCATCATCTCTGCATTGGCTTTCCTGGTTGATGGTCTGAAGGGGTTCTTGCAAGAGACCTCCCTCATTCTGTCTCTTATTTTCTCCTGTGAAAACAACCCTGTTGCTTTACACAGCACACAGAACTACACATGTTTGTGTTTTTTGCCCAGTCATTAAAATCTGGCCTGTGTGCCAATCGTGGGCTTTTGATTGCATGATTGATTATCAGCCTCCAAATTGAATCCATGAGGATTCGAGCCCAGCTTTATGACCAGAATTCCAAAAATATGTTCACACAGGAGTGACATTTAAAGATGTTTCCATGACCCTCTGATGTTTCAGCCAGTAGAGGGATTGCTTATACAATAACATTCCTTCCTAATGCGTTCAACCTGCTGTTGTTGGGATCAAGTGTTGTAGCTTAAGATACAAGAGAAATCAAATTGAAAATGTATTCAAGTTTAATGTGGATGGACTTCAGTGCTGTTTTACTCTCTACAGAGCCTGGGCTTTGACTTCCAAAGCAGATGGATAAATTATTCACTTTTCATACCATCACAGTATGAAATAGTCATTTCATAGATTCTCTTCTATCTTTCATATTATCACCTTTGCTAATTTTTTTTTTAATCTGTGGAGGAAGGTCTTCATTAATGTTGATCTGCTATTTCATCTAAGTGCTACTTCTTCTGAGAGCTCTGATCAGGCTAGCAGCCTTAATGTTAGTAAATGTGATCCAGCTGGGATGAGGCTGGCAGTGGGTTTGGAGTGTCTCACACCAGGGGTTTAACAGCATTGGGAATGCTGAGACCAGCAGAACCAGGAAGAACTTGAGGAATTAACATTTCTTCACACTGAAAGGAAGAAAATGGTCTCATTTTAGTTTCTGGGACTGGAATTGTCCTGAATGCAACCTTGGCAGGTCTACAGCTCTGGCACGCCCAGAGGGCTCCAAATCAGCTGCATCCTTCAGCGATAAATTGCAGGAGTCGTGGGTCAGATGAGTTTACAAGCCTGATACCAGCAGGACCATGGGCAATATTGATGAGGTGCGGGGATGCTGTATGTTGACATATTGGAGGTGACACTAATAATTTGGAAATGCTGAGGATTTCATTGGCACTTCTTAAGAGAGTTATCAGACTCTCAGGAGAGTGGCAGGAGTCTTTGCATGGACTTGCCTCAACGTTGGATCAGGCCCTGAGTCTGAGGCAGCTCCAAGGTCTGAAAGTTTTCATTAGTAAGAACTATTATTTTTCAAAATCTTTTCAAAGTCTTCTCTCTCTGTAGGGCTGGAAACAGCATTGGCGTGGAGCTAAACTGGTGGCAGCTTTTACCCTCATGCATTCTCATTTGAGGAATTCCCTGGTTGATCAAAACACTGAAAGCAGCCAAATGCTGCAGTTTCTCAGCCCTTTTTTTCCTCAACACACATGACTCTGCGAAGTCAGATGAGTAACCTCCTATTTTCTCTCTCTGCTGGATACCAAATAGTATCTCACAAGGGAAATCACTTTATTATTTCTAGAATAGGCTTTCTTAATAAGTGTTGGAGGAAATTATCATCTTTAGACTCTGGAGATTAAATTTCTTCCTTGTTCCCCAAAATTTAAGGATGCTCCAGTAGTTTAGACCACGGGCCTTTGATTTAGAAGACCTGACTTCAGTTCCATCCTGTGTGACAGTGGACAGAATACCTAAGTCAGGATCCTTAAAGGTTCCAAAGTACCTAATTACCATTGAAATCATTGGAAATGAGTTGCCTACATACCTCTGAGAACATGGCTTGAAGTCCTTCCATGCCTCAGTTTCCCATCTGTAGTTTTGGCAGTTGTAGTATTTCACCCAAGGCTGTGTGAGGGTATCACATGAGGGATGGCGAGGTCTTTAGACCATCTGAGGATCCAGAAGAGAGATTCAGCCTCAGACTGTCCAGGACAAGGATTGCTTTGTGCACTCAGGTGGAGTGAGAAGAGCCCTTGCCCTGCAGGCACTGCCCCTTAGGCTGGATTAACCAGCTCATTGAGCTGGGCACACTAACCTGCTGTCTGGCCTCCTCTGACAGCTGGCCTCAGCTCAGCTCTCAGCCTCAATGCAGGTACAACATGGCAGCAGCAGCGTAGCTGCCCCAGAGAAGACCTCAGCCTGGGCTAATTCACGTGGGCAGTTTTGGCAGCCCACACCGACCAGTCTCCACGCTGCCATGGCTGCATGGGGTCCACACTGACCCCTGGGGCATCTCACCTTTGAGCAGCCTTCTGGTCCCTGAGCCATCTCACCGCTCAGCTTATTCCCTAAAATAATGCAGATCTGAGCATCAGGAAAGCCGAGGTGTCCAAAATAGGGAGTGACAGCAGCTACATGGAAGAGACACCCAGTGTGAGGAATAGCAGCATCTGCCTTTTGTGTTTCATGGGTAAGGGAGTGGATAAAAATACCACCATCTGTTTCTTCTTTGAAATGATAATTGATGAGTTACCCTTGACATTTTGAGTAAATATTTAACCAGAAGAAAAGGAAATAATTTTTAGCTTTTCAAGATACTGTTTAAAGCCAACAAATTTTGAAAGACCTTGTGCCCAAGCACTGAGCACTGCGGTTTGCTAAACCTGTTGGCTCGGGGGCAGGAGAGGGTTGGTGCAGGCTTGGCTGTGGTCCCAGCTAAGGCCATGCATGTTGGGTATGTGGATGTGTCCATGGGGATATCTGCTGGGAGTACCATGGCCGGAAGGGGAAGAGAGGAGGAGAACTTGGATCCTCTCCAGGCAACAAAACACCAGCGGTGCTTCAGGTGGTGCAGTCAGACTTGGGATGTAATGGGAGAGGCAGTGAGAGGACTCTCATGGCAAAAGAGAGAACCAGGCAGAAACAAGAAAATGGGAAAGTTTGTGACACTTTTGAGGGCCAAGTGTTCAAAGGCGTCACCAGCCAGTACCCAGAAGCACACAGGCGCTTCCCTCTGACTTACACAGCAGACAGTTGTTTCTGCCTTGGGAAAGCACAGTTTCTATGGCATCATTACAAATTGATTTACAGCGCAAGTGAAACGCTTTAATTCCAGTTGACATCAAGAGGAGGGAGGCATGCAACCTCTTCAGATGCCTTTCTCTGTCCCCCAGCTCTCCACTTGCAGGTCTGTGAGCCTGAATACCTTGTTCATCTTGCCCAGCATGGTGAGATGGCTTCTCTAAATCACACAAGCCTGTCCTTTCATTGTAGCGTTGTCTTTGAGAGTATAGCACAGTTTCTCCTTTTTTTTTTTTTTCCTACCTGCTTCAGTCATGATGTCCACATTATTCTTCCCCAACCTTCCCATATGATCTAATCCTCTGATATGAAATTCTGAGCGGTACCAGACAGAGAGGAGCTACAGAAATAAGGTTAGGTGCCTGTGGGCCTGCTGGTGAAGCTTCACCTGAAGGACACTGCTGGTTCAGCAGCTGAGGTTGTACAGCGGGTATAAAGCAGAGACTGTGGTGGCACTGAGGGGTAGCTCAGGACTCTGTACACAGCAGCACTGTAAAGGCATGTACAGACTCTTTTTTTTATGGTGAGGGTGGTGAAACACTGGACCAAGTTGCCTAGAGAGGTGGTAGATGCCCCATTCTGGAAAAATTCAAGGTTAGGCTGGACAGGGCTCTGAGCAACCTGATCTAGTTGAAGGTGTCCCTGCTCACTGCAGGGGGTTGGACTGGATGTCCTTTAAAGGTCCTTTCTAACCCAAGCCATTTGATGATTCTATAATCACTACAGATGTGCAGGCAGCTGTGTAAGTGTGGCTGCTCCATTTCACAGACTGAGACAGGGAAATCAAGAGCCTTGCCTAAATCTATGCAGGAATGGACACTGGGAGGCCCTCTCTCTGCAGTCCTGAACAGGCTACAGGTGTGTGTTTGTGGATGGCCCAAACCAACAGGTTGGATCCTGGAGAAGGTGTGATCAAGGCTGGAAACCTAGAGAGCTCTTTGGACTGAATGATAGGAAAAGAAAAATGCCAAGGCTTGAATATATTACAGTGAATGATAACTGGAAGATGCTATTCAGCAAACAGATCAAGAATAGGTAATGAGTTAGATTAAAACTATCATTCCAAGTTTGAAAGATATGGGACTGGCCTATATATCTTGCTTTCCTAGTTCTTTCTCTAGTGACTTTTCTGGCCTGGCTCTTTATATGTGTCTCCTCCTCCTCTTCTTTTATGCAAAGCTGTATGTGTAGGCAGAGACTCCTTTCCCTCAAACACTTCCATAATCTCACAGGTCAGTCTTCCAGAACTGCTTCTTCCATCATGATTTTTGAGTTACTTGCCATTCTAAAAAATTCCCTAATGCTGATTTCTTCACATCTTCTATATTGATAGGAGGCAGAATCAGGCACGAACAGGACTAACAGAGCTTTTGTGGTTACTTGCCCCACAGAGTCATTAGTCGAGCCCAAGGACTGAAGCTGGTGGTGGAGACTCTCATGTCATCCCTGAAGCCCATTGGGAACATCGTGGTCATCTGCTGTGCCTTTTTCATAATCTTTGGGATCCTGGGGGTTCAGGTAAGTCCCTGTCAGCCTCAGCACCTAACCTAAAAGTGTAATGAGCCCCAGATGGACCCACATACCAATGGGCACACTGTAAGCCTTTCTGAAACTTGAACCAATGGGCTGTTTGGCCTTCTTGGGGAACGCTCCTCGCTCCTAGTGAAGTGGAAGCAATTTCCCATTATTGGTCAGCCATTAAAACCTCATTAACAATTACAACCTAACAGTGGCCCAGCATGACGCATTCCTAGCCATAGCTGAAGGAGCAATGGTTAGAGCCAGTTAGTGTGGTTGGTTTTGCCTGTCTCTGGTTCTATCAAGGTTCTCTGCCCAGCTCTAGAAACGTGTGTTGGTTTTGAATCCATAACTTTCCATAGTTAACAGCCTGGAGTGACTCAAACCTAAGGGATTATGTGCCTTTTGGTCCCCACCCCAGCAGCACAGCATGGCCTTTCTACTGCTCTCAAGACACATTTATTCCTGACTTCCAAGTCACTCGAGATGTTGAACTTTCTTGAAGCTTCCCTGTTGCATGCAGTGATACAAAAACCAACATGGTGACCCCTCAAAGGCACAGAGTGGGCTTTCTTCGTCCTTTCCCCACCACAAGGACTTCTGCTCTGCCTGCAGTGGGACATGAATCAAGATATATCTCCACTTTCTTCCCCTGGCCACAGCACAGAAAGGTCAGGCCTGAGGCATGGCATGTACTAGTAGAAAAACTCTGCTCAGGGAAACTGTTAAATCCCATTCCTGTTCCATCTGGGAGATAACATGGGGACATCTCCCCTCCACCTTTTCTAGGTATAAACCCATGGGGAAATAGAAACTCTCAAAGCTGAAATTGTTGGTTTGTAAACTCCAGAGAGACCTTGACCTGGAGATTCATTCAGATTCTGACAGTTTTTATAACTGAAATCTTGCAGAAATAGAGATTTCTGAATCTGCTTTCTGCCAGCTCTGCTGGCAATATCCTCAGTCCCAGGAGTGCAGGAACCCGGAGGGGAAAGTGGCAGAGTTTCCAATGCAATTGGTTTCTCATTACCTGGGAAGAAGAGATTGTTTCATATAAATATTCTGACATAACATTTCTTTCTGAAGTTTATCTGATCTGTCACAGCCAGCTTTGGAAAGCAGCTGTGTTTGGCTTTGTTTTGGAAAGGTGTCTTATATAATATTTTATACTAATATACTGTTTAAGTAATAAATACAGCATTGAAAATAAACAGAGAAGAAAATCATGCCATCCATAACCACCTCAGCAGCTAGATTGGCTTAGCATTACAGTACAACAACATCCATCCATTGTACTAAACAGATTCATAAAACTAAGCATATCCCATAAAACAATATAAAACTCAGACACAGGAAAATTTATGCCAAACAACAAAACTTGCAGTATGCTCTTTGAATTTCTTCCCTGCTTATCGTGATTGCTTTCCCTAGTGACTTGCAGTCTTACTTTAAATTGTCATGACTATTGATGTGCCTAAGTGGTAGATACAAGCAAGACTGATCCTGTATTCAGGATGCAAAATTCTCAGTTAATATTTATGTCTAATTAGGTGCAAGATGAGGGCCATAGCTATTTTCTATAAAAAGATGATATCTCAAAGTTACAGTTGGTTTTCTCACGTAAATATCAACTGGGAATCAAAGCAGAGGTTTTTAATGCTATTAAAATCCAGATGTCCACATTTCTCAGGGTGTTTCCTCTTAGCAAGACTGGTTCGGTTGTAGAGCTTGCCCACATGTGAATAGTCATTCATAAGACACAAGAAATGGATAGGTAAAACAAGTACAGAAGGACACACTGGGCCTTTCACTTTCGGAAGTGCTAAAATCTGAAGCACTAACAGGGATCAACAGTTTTGCAAATTGGGCTTTGCATTTTCAAAGCCTGTTAGTAGCTATGTAGCTTTCAAAGCCTGCTCCCATCTGAGTGGCATTACAGTCCAGCTCCTGGAGAAGTTATATTTATAGAACAATATATTAAAAACAGTTGTTTACCTTCCTGCTTAATTAAAACTTTTCTCTGTGAAGGCTATATCTCCCCAGTCTGCCTTACCCTGGATAGTGTTTCTCCATGGAAAGATCAGGGAATACTTCTCTTGCATCCAGAAGTTTTATGACTGCATTGAGTGGTGATTAATTTTGCATGCCTGGAGAGCATCCTTCTGCTGTTGATTTCTGAAGGAAACCCATGGAGTAATGCGTGGGTTTATCTTGTTCGCTATTATTTCTACTGATATTTGTCTAGAACAACAGATCAAAACCCGTCAGCGTCTTTTCTCTGCATACCCACGTGGTGTTTTAAGGAGCCTGGAGCGTAGGCTGCCATTTTCCCCCAAAACAGTAATGTCAATAGCTTCTGTCAGCAAATAAAACCAGATTTGTTGGATGTCTCCTGGTCTGTGATACCATCCATGCTGCTAGCATCGATCACCCTGTCTGAAGCAGTGATCATCCTCTGCCACTCTGTTCTGTCATGGGAAGCACCAGGTCTAGAATTAAGCACGTGGAAGCTCATGTTCCTCACGCAGGTGTAAAACAGGAGCTGACTCCCCAGGATTTGTATCACTCCTGGCTTACACCAAAGGAAATAAGCTCAGGATCAGGTACCCAGCACCAGCTGGGCTTGGCTCCTTAAGCTCTGCACAAGGAATATTTTCAGAGACCCCTGCACGGCCTGCAGAGCCTAATGATGGCTGGAGAACAGCATTCAGGATCAGAGACCGAAGCTGGACTGATTCAAGCACTCTTGATTCAGCAAGAGCCCAATGTCACTCACAGCAGGTTGGCTCCTCTCTGACATGTCCCCTTGTGACCTGTAAGAGCAGAGCTTAGTCCATCACTGCACCTCTTCAGTGCCACCTTTTCTCTGCTGACAGAGGGACCCCGTTACACTTAATTTGTCGGTGGCTCTTGAAACCAGCATCGTTAACTGGGCTGAGAGTCACTGAAGTCATTCCACGTGTGGTAAGAAGCCATTAGCTGGTCTGGGCTATTAGTTGGGGCTACACTTGAGCTGGCGACCCAGAAGCAAAGGCCTTTAGGCCAGTCTCAGATCACTGAACCAGACAACCTAATGCACGAGGTGGGTGTCCTAAACGATGTGAAATCATGCATTTGCTCATTAGGTGCATATTATACAGGCTGCAAAAACTTAATAACCTGCACGAATGAGGCCATTTCCCTTAACTTCTCTGGTCGGCGTGGGCTGTGCAGAGTACCCCAGGAGAAATGCCCATCATCTGCAGAGAAATCCTGCGGACTGAACCCTTACAGTTCCTCTCTTCTTTGCATGTTTTGCAGCTTTTCAAAGGCAAGTTTTTTGTCTGCCAGGGGGAGGACACCAGAAACATCACAAATAAATCGGATTGTACAGAAGCAAGCTACAAATGGGTCCGGCACAAGTATAATTTTGATAATCTCGGCCAGGTATTAATAGAATGGTAATCTGCTTCTTTGCTCCTTTACCTCCTTGACTTAAAACCTGTGCATTATTATCCCATGGGATTTTCTTACAGGGCACTACCCGTCACAGTAAATATTCAGTTCACATACACAGCATTCTGTCTCTGTAAATCCCAAAGGTAGTGTTTCCAAGCAGGCATACACTTCTTTTTGGAACAGAACAAGCACATGTGGCTTCGTGGAGTACTTAATTGCTTCACTGCTACATAACAAACCAAATATATCTTGCAGAAGGGCTTGTCTAATAGAGCCGGACACTTTCAACCATCTCTGCAACACAGCCTTATTTTAGCAGCATGGTAAGGACTAATTAGTTGGGAGCAGCAGAGACCTGGAGGGTGGAAATGAAGCTGCTTTTGTCTTCGGCTTTGTGGTTTCTGAATTAGCGGTCATTGCTGAACCAGGCGCTGGCATTGGTAGGTTTTTGCTGCCAGGAGAAACCTCGGGCATCAAAGTGGCCCATTATCAGACAGGTAATGATAATCTTCAGGCAGGAAAGGGCAAAGAGCAGTAAAATGTTACAAGTAAAAGAGCTTTAATGCGACTATGTCTAACTTTTTTTCTATGTATTTCTAGGCCCTGATGTCTCTCTTTGTTCTGGCCTCCAAGGACGGGTGGGTGGATATCATGTACGATGGCTTAGATGCTGTGGGAGTTGACCAGCAGGTACGTGCTCTAGCAGAGCTGTAAGAAATGAGTTGTCAAAGGTCGCACATTTTGTCTCTTGTTTTGCAAAGTACTGTTGGCTTCCACAGTCAAATGGGGTTATGGGGTTAGGATCGAGGGAGGCATTTAACCCAAGTCCTGGGGTGTGACAAGGAGTCCAGTGAAAAGTCTGGATTTGGACCTAGCCTTTTCCCTACAGATTTTGCATGCAACTGGTGTAACTAGCATTAGGAGAACTGCATCGAAGAATGGTTTGACTTTTTAAGAAATTTGGACATTTCAGGAGAAAAGAATTGCTTTGTGTAGGACAGGTTTTCAGTGAGGGACTTACAATAGCTGTAAAGGATGCTACTGTCCTGCTGTTAGCAGAACAGAGGTGGTTCTTCTGTCCTCAACGTGCTTTGTGTTTTGGGAGCATTCAGCTAAAATGTCTCAGAGGGCTCTAATTTTCAGGAAGAGCAGAGCACGCTGAGCTGCCTCAAAGGGGCACCTACGGGTTTGTGGATGGGACAGCTGTATCAAAGTTGCTCCTATTCTTTTTCTTGAGGTTCAGCTGACATTTGCTTTCCTCCACTTCACAGCCTGTCATGAATTACAACCCATGGATGCTCCTCTACTTCATCTCCTTCCTGCTGATTGTGGCCTTCTTTGTCCTCAACATGTTCGTGGGGGTGGTGGTGGAGAATTTCCACAAGTGTCGGCAGCACCAGGAGGAGGAAGAAGCCAAAAGGCGGGAGGAGAAGAGGCTTCGCCGGCTGGAGAAAAAGAGAAGGAGTAAGGAGAAACAGATGGCTGGTCGGTAGTCTTTCCTCATCTTTCTGAGTCCTGCTTGACCTTCCACATGATCCCCTCCTCCCTCCCCTCCCTGCCTCGCTTCTGGTGATCATTCTTCTCCCAAAAGCATGTCCAGCTACAAAATTTGCATGAAGAAAATAGTGTCATTTTAGGCTGAGCAAGGAGCCATAGAAGCCTTTTTAATGGCTGCATGATTTGCAATGACCTTTCCATTGGAGGTTATTTAAATTAAAATATAATAATAATCAGACCTGGAGCTTCTTGGATAGCAGAGCTCAGTGTTACACAAATAGTGACAACTGCAAAGATCAGCAGTGCCGGATGGCACCATAAATCTTCTGAGTCATGAGCACTGTTGCTGATAACTGGATTCACTATTTGGTTTATTACAGCCTTGTAATGCCACAGTGATGTTACCTGTCCCATTTATCAAGCAGGTTTATTTATTGGCACAGTAACACCACTGCTATTCAAGAGTGTAATAAAATAATGGAGCCATCTCATTCTAGTAATGCTTAAAAACTCCTTAGAGAAACATATCAATGTGCTTGCTTGAGAAATACAGATTAGAAAAAAAAAAAGCAGTTGAGGAGAGTAACTAACGAGATAAAATAGCACTGATGCAAACCGAACCAAACTCCAAACTGGATGTGCAAGCTTGCAGCCCTGCCTAGAGAAGGCTTTACAGGTGAAAGCAGGCTAGACCTCCACTCTGCCAACAGTCTCCAACCTGACATTTGTCTCTTAGTCTTTTTTTCATTTAATTTGGCTGAATAAGTAAGAAATAAGTCAGCCAGAGGCCACAGGTCAGAGGTACTCTTCTTCTCGCATGCTCTCTCTTCTGACTGAACTTTCTCCATTGCCCTTTGTGTCCGTGGTCTCACGCTTTCGCTCCCTGGTCTGTCCGCCTGCTGCTCTCTCTGTGTCCCCTTTCACATCTCTTCTCTATCTTTGACAGACTTCAGTACTGTTTAAGAGGCTGTCTGATCAGGCGCTTGTTCCGAAAGCTGGTAATATTAAGTCTGTTCTATTTTTTTTAATAGTCTAAGAGGTGTTTAAAAGCTGTGACAGACCACGTACCGCAGCGGTGTCTCAGCCTCTCTCAGTTCAGCACTTACCCAGCACTTTCCTTTGGTCACATCTTTAAGTCCCATGAGCTTCACAGGTTTTGTAACCAGTAGGATGTATCACACCAGCCTCTGGACATCAAACTTTGGTTTATGCCGAGAGCCTGGCTTCCTCGATGGTCAGTGGAAACATGGAGGCTTCCCTCAAGAGCGATGGAGGACACATTAGACTGTTCTCAGTTAAGTGGGATACAGATGGAAAGAATTTTTTTTGGTTGTTTTTCACATCAAGGAAATGCTTAGAAAGCTCTTTCAGTCAGTCCAAGTTCCCAAGCATAGTTTCAGGCTGATGAGTTAGAAAATGTTTTTAAAGGCTGGATAGAAAGATCCCTATTTAAAGTTGCAGTTTTGGAAAGCAGACATTTCTGTAGAAGAAAAATAGATGTTTAGTTATTAATGTCCTTATTTATAATGCTAGAGGAACTAGATGAAGAGGAGACATAAGTCTGGGCAATTTCCCAGCGGGAAGGAATCACAAACCATCCTTGGAGATGTAGTTATTCATTCAGTCCTATGAAATGCCTAATTAAAGAGGCAATAAACAGCTATTTTACTGAGGATCAAATATTGCTGAGTATTCAATCGCCATAAAAACCTTTCAAGAGCAAAGTATGAAGCCCTCCAAATCGCTTCAGAACAGTTTTCCCAATTCGCGTTCAGTGAAATGTTGGTTTTAATTGACCGTGTCCAGCTTTGCCCTCAGAGGCAACAGATGTCATTGCTTAGCTTCATTCTGCATGGTGGGAACTTGCAGATGATACCAAGACTAGGGCTTTGATTATGCCAGCAACTGCAGGGGGGTTCCTTTCAGCTGGGCTTCCTGCGTGTCCCCAGATGCCCAAACCAGCCTATGGGTGTCAGACATGGACAGATGTAGACATTTAACTGGTTGCACAGTCTTTTTTGATTGTAGACTCTTCAGATGCATTTATCCAATCAGAGATGTGAAAAGCGTGTGAGATCCTAGCTTGGTGAGATGTAGGCAGATGTAAGGTGCGCTGGCCCAGCAGGATATGTACAAAGTCCATCCTTCAGAAGTGTCTTCTCCTTCATCATCATCAAGCAAGGGGGTTCTCAGGGATCTCCTGGGCTTCCACCTGTGTACATGGGAGAAGCACAAGATCCCTTCCTTTTTCAAAATGAGCCCGTGCACCTGAGCCCACCCTCCATGAGGTACAAGGAGAGGATCCCTCAAGGAAACATTCCCAGTAGAGGCAACGGAGAACCCGAGAGCCATAGGGACCTCGGAAGGGGAAGGGAAGTCTTGCTGTGTGTCCTGCTGGGTGATTAATGCCATTTCGTTCTTTTAGATCTAATGCTGGATGATGTATTAATGGAGAGCTCAGCCAGTCCAGTGCAAGGTACTGGGAAGTCGGCACGTCTCGTCCCACTTGAATGGCAGTGCTGTGTCACTAACGGCTGGCCACCGCGGCTGTGAGGCATCCCACTAAACCGTGTGTGTGGTGCAAAGCTCGTTTGCTTCCTTCATGGCACACGCGTATCATTCTGAACTGCAGGTCTTCAGACCTGGCTCAGGACTGACACTTGCAAACCCTTAATTTACCCTTGATCATGTTACGTTCTTCAGTATTATTTTTTTTCTGGTTTTCATTAAGACACTGTCAGACTTTTCATGGCTTTTTTTTTTTTCTCCTTTTTTTTTTTTTGTTTTTGTTTTTCCTTAGAGAATAATGACTGGACTGTGAAATGGGTCCTTTATTGTTTACTCTAGCTTTCCAACCACCAACTTAGGAGTCTCTGAATAATTTGCAGGAGTGTCTCTGGAAGGCAGGCAGTCTCACTTAGGGAGGTTATTTCATTATTTCTCCAGCCTTTGCTCATTGCTCCACAGATGCTGTGCTTCAGGGAGGCACAGTATTTTTTCAGCAGGGTAAAATTCAGTATAGTGCAGAGCCTCCGTGTTTTAACAGAGAGATCAACCCCACACCAACCCTCAGTGTGGACATGGGGTTTAGCCGTTGTGCTGCCCAGCTTATCAACTCTTTGTACAGATCGAGAGTAACTTGATCCATGAAGCATCTTGTGAATGAAAAGAAATAAAGGTGCCACCTCAAAGCCTTTCCAGGTCCTGGTGGAGATGGACCAGCTCGGGAACACTGCTGGGGTTTTGACCTGGCCACCCTGACCAGGGCTTGCTCACATCTCCCTTTCCCGTCCCCCCTTGCCAGGACGGTGCTCAGGGCTGCATATCTGTCCCTTGCTCTTTTTATTTTTAGGAGAAGCTTTGATGTGACAAGCATTTTGTTTAATTCATAGCTTAAGAATATTAGCCTGAATAATTAAAGAGGCACCAACATAGAAACAAATATAGCTGTAATTTTTGACAAAAATAATATGCTAGGAAAATTGTGTCATTAAAACTCTCACCTGTGAACAAGCTCCCACTGCTTGAGATGGGAGCAGGGCTTCATCCATCTCTTATATAATGCAAGGAGTTTTGATTAAATAAAAATTGCAGGGTGGGGGCTATTGGCTTTCACTGCAGAGGATAACTTGGGGAGATCGAGGTTTCTACCTTTTATTTCTAAGGCCTTGTTGGAAGTTATCACAACATGTTTTAATAAATCCTGAATCTCCTTCCCATTGCCATTCCCAGTATTTTTGTTTATTTGCCTTCACTCTTGCTTTTCTTGGTAGGCCTCCTGTCCTCTCCTGCAAAATGGGGGCAGCACAAGGTGGGGTGTTGTCACTGGGTTTGGGGGTCTATTTATTTTTTCTTCTTTTTATTTGGTTGTGATTCCTCTCCTGGTCCTACAGAGCTACATCAAGGCTGGTTTATTTTATTTCATTTTTAAGGCACTGAACTCATTTCAAACCCCTCCGTTATCCCATGCAGGCTCAAAAAAACTCTTAGTTTGCCTTCAAAAAGTGTGTGATTGTCAGGTCTGTGCTTTGTGTTTCCTTTTGTTGTCTTTTCTTTGGATCCAGTGGTAGTGAATCTACCACGCTGCTCTTCAGGCATCGGCATAAGAGAATAGAAGGATTTTCTTTCTGAACCTGACTGTGGGGAATATGGGGGAATCAGTCCCGGGAGCTGTAGATGAACCTCCTGTGGTTCAGAGAAAAATCTGGAGTTGTGACCCCAAAACTTCCACACATCTCTGCACTTACAGAGAGTTTCTTTCCTCTTTCTGTGAAGATAAGATGGAGTATTGTGTGTGTGTGTGCTGCTGCCTGGTGCTTAGTGAGATATTGTAATTTTATTTTTTCCTTTTTTTTTCCCTGAGTCTACATTCTATCACAACTGGAATCTTCTCAGTGGAAATAATTTATCATTTTCCATTTTGCCTTTTTTTTTTTTTTTTTAAATAAATCCATTCAGTACAATAAAAGCCAAGCAAAATGCTGTGTTTAAATAAAAAAAGTTCCTTCAGAGCAAACTTCTTTTTAACCTAATAATATTCTTGATACAGTTTGTAAATCCAGCTGCGTCACGGGCTCATTGCTCACTGGTTTGCTGCTGTCCTCCAGATATACTCAGACCTGCAAAGTAGTTAATTCCCTTATTATAGGAGAAGGAAGAAGCTGGAGGAGACAGTAATGGAATTGTCCCACTCTCGTGAATTCCAATTTCCCATGCCCACGCACCTCCGGCTCGAAAGCCACCTCGGGGAAAGTGGCAATTTTTCTCTTGACAGGGCTATATTCGGAGGCAGCCGCTATTCGGAGATATTTCAGAGCCACATGTGCAGCCCAATTCCCCCCAAGAAAATGCAGTTAATGGGAAGAGAGTGGCCCCGGCCCCATCTCCCACAGCACCAGCCAAGCCCTGGGACCCTCTGGGAGCTGGCAGGGGGACTGCCTGGCAGAAAATGGGGGTGCCTCCAGCGCTGCTTTGCTGGTCACTGGTGCCATGTCACAGGTCATGTCCTAGAACTGTCAGACGAACAGCAGCGTGGGGCTTAATGTCCCAAACCTGGGCTGTGATCACCATGGCTGAAGGGAGAAGTTAGTGCCGGATTAGGAATGACAAACGTTTATCCTGCAACAGCAATGGTCACTGCCTTTCCAATAGGCAGGAGAGGACGGTGATGAGTTTGGGTACCCTAGGACACAGGCTGGGGCTGCTGGGGCTGCCACACTATGCCTCCCAGCCCTTGTCAAGGGAATCGGTTATAATCCCACAGGATGATGCCAGGAGGAGTACAGGGAAACAACTTGAGTTGAGAGCCCGTAACAGTGATGACCTAAAGCCAAGTGCCTGCCCTGCCAGGCACCCACTCCCCTTCCTGGCCTAGTCCCCTTAGACCACCATCGTCCAGGATGAACAGGCAGGTGGGACTCTCCCAAATCAGCTCTCACCCAGCAGCAAAATCTCCTTACTACCTGGGTTAGGAGGAGATTGCTCAGGCTCCAGTGTCTGAGCTGATTTTCTCCAGTGTAACGATATCTAAATTTGAGTCACTTCTCCCTCTCCCCCACTCCTGGCCTCCAGCCATGGTGAAGCAGCTTGATTTACACCCTGTTTACCAGCCTGATGTCTCATAGTGGGCTTTTGCTGTATTTCCCCATCTTCTCACATTCTCATTCTGCCAATTCTTCTTTTGTTCGTTTGCTCTCCTCCTCTTTTCTTTAACGCCGTGTGTGCCGGGAAGCCAAGTTAACCTTTCCAGTAATAACCAAGACTAACCCAGAGCTCTTGTTGTTCTTGACACAGTGTATTGTAACAGTACAGTAATGTGGTGTTGTGTTAGTTGTGAAGTTCACCACCTGGAGTTTAACAGATGTCTGTATTTCCCAAGATGTTGGTATTGTTTAGATCTTTACTGCAACGATTAGAAATGATACTGTGTGATAGGGGGCACGGGCTTTGCGCCTGGGTAATTACACATGAGAAACACCCAACTTCTCTGCAGACCTGCGCAGGTCGGGTTCAATGAGTGGTATTTATACAATAGCAAGAAAGTGGTTTATCTGCTCAGAAAGTTCCCTGCCCGCCTAGACACAGTAGGTATTTATCTATAGTCCTCGGACAGCATGCGAGCTTGCGTGTGGTTCATCTGGCGGTAATATCCGTATTGCACTAACATGCATGGCCGGCACGCGGAGACCGGTGAAGCGAGTGGTGGCGTGATTCATAAACAGGGTTGACAAATCCCCTCTTAACAAAGTTAACAGGGAAGGATGAAACATTTACTAATGGTAATTTTCTAAGGCTGCAAGGGCATCTGCGAGAGCAGCATCCAGAGCATTTGGCCGTGGAAGCCTGGGGGCATGTGCTGGGAAAGGTGGAAAGGAGCTTTGGGGTTTGGGAGAGGGGGGTGCAAAGGAGGCAGAAGCCCTTGCAGATACATGAACAATTAGCAACCCTGTTTATAAGGTGATGCGCTGGCTAATCCAGGTGCAGGAGCCCTGCACAGGAGACATTTACAACCTCTTTCTAAATCCTCTCTCTGTTCTAACGGCGTCGGTGCTATTCTGTAGGATTTGGAATTACCTGTCAATCAAAGCTAAGAAAAAATTTGAATTCCAGTGTAATTATTCATAAGTAAATCCATTGCAAGAAAAGGCAGAAACATTGACATTTTTCTTTTTGAATGTGAATTATACATAAATGTAGAAGAAGTAAGTGATCCAATTACGATGGTGTTTCTTTCTGAGATGATAAGTTGGTTCATAAAAATAGGTCCTATTCCTAACCTAATTGTATTCAAACATTTTAGTTAATTTGCTACTCATAATTTAGCATAATGTGATAGAGAGATCTTGACTTTATGGAGATTTATGCAGATTCTGAAATATCTGACAAAGTCTTATGAGTGACTCAGCAGCTACCAGTCTGCTTTTTTGTAAGCACTCAATAGATTCAGCATGAAAATTCATTTTATAGACCTTTTCATCGATATCATACTTTAGCACTCGGATACGGATCACCTAAAGCACACTGCAAATCAGGAAGTGAATATTAATACTGCCTTTCATTTGATGACACTGAAGCAGAATTTTGGGTGTTCCAAACCCCTACAGAGTAAAACTGCTGAGTGGTTTGTTTCTCTGGTCCCCGGGCTGTAAGTGAAAGGTCTGTCTCTATGGAAAAAACAAAACTTCTCTGATTTTTCAGGATCCTGTTATGAAGTAGAGAGCACATGAAACCATTAAATCTGTGAGTTTGATTGCAATGTCATTGGCTATTGACAAAGTGAATTCTATTTCTAGACAAAATTTAATCTTCTAAAATTAGTTTTCCCTGAGGGCAACCCAAACCTGTGCTTCGTGGCTTCATTCTGCCCAACTTTTTGCTCGGAATAATGTATCAAACTGTACATTTGCTCAGCAGCACTAAATATCAAGCCGTGTAATTCTTACAGCTCAATAATTTTCATAACCAGTTGATCATCTAATTATGAGACTAATATTATACTCTGACATATTCAAGACAGTCCTTTCCACTTCAATCTGCATTATAATGCCTCCTTGAAAATTGTACTGAATTATATACTCAGTCTTGGCATTTCCTCATTAGAGATTAGGTGAGTAAATGAGTTTATCTGTAGGAACATTTGGGGTCTAAAGAGCATGTGTCATCCCTGAGGCAGCTGAACACGGGAATGAGTTAAACAGTGAAATCTGTACTTTGATAATCTTGTCTAAATGGAGGATCATTATTTTCTAATCGCTAAGGCTGACTGATCAGTTTTCCTTGGTATTTTTATGGACCATTTTTCAGAGCTCTGACAGCCAAAGTGTTGAATTTTGTTCTCTCTACAGTTTATTGCAAAGAACATAATATGTCTGAAACACTTTCCAAGACCACCTCTCATTCAACCGCCTGTATTTTTAAGCGATTGTTAGTAAAATCTGTCCCCAACATCTGACTGTTAATTGGGTTTTCAGATACTTTGGGGACTTTTAAGATCAGCAGAAACAAAAATTGTTGTTTTAATTTAAATTTAATTTAAATTTCCCTACAGGGAAAACATTCGTTAGCAGCACAATAGTCCCAGCTCACCTCATCCCTGATGCCATAAGGCTGAGTATAGCGCATGTTCCACTGAAGATGTTTAATGGATGTAAGATGACGGGAGCCCTGCTGTGTTTTAAAAATGGTAACATGCCAGCAAGAAAAAAAAGGAAATAAAAAAGACAGCATGTTGCTGTAATCGGTCTAGAATTTATCATCTTTGGAGTTAGAAAGTGAGGGTGCATTGACTTCAGAAAGACGCAGAGAAATGACTTGATGTGCCTCTCCGCTCTCCTCCTCCCTGCTGCAGAAGCACAGTGTAAGCCCTACTATTCGGATTACTCCCGCTTCCGCCTCCTGATCCACCAGATGTGCACCAGCCACTACCTGGATTTGTTCATCACAGGAGTGATCGGCCTCAACGTGATCACCATGGCCATGGAGCACTACCAGCAGCCAAAGGTACCGGGAAGAGAGGGGGAAAAGCAGGGTGGGGGACACAGTCAGCCATAGTGGGATGGGCTGATGGGCAGAGTTAAGGACGGTTTGGCTGTTAGACCTTGGGGCCCCCATTCACTATGCCCAACCTGTCCCTTTGCCCCATGGAGTGTACCCGTCCTACAGCTGGCTTCCAATTCAAACCATGGCTTTCGGTAGCTGGATCCCATTGCACCTCTCCCTTCTAGTTAAGTGCAATGGACTGCTTTGAAACTGAGGATGGGAGAAGGTTGGTTTGGTTTGCTAGACCAGATTGTCACCGAAATCTTCTATTTGACTTAGGTTTTCCACCAAAAAAAGGGAGAAAAAGGAAAAAAAAAAACAGAAGAATTTGTGAAATGTTTCTTTTTGCAAAGTTTCTTCTAAATCCCCAATGTCCCATAGGGCCCAATTTTCACAGGCACTGAATTTCATGCTGATCTTTCAAATACATTTCAATATATTAGTGCGCTAAGTTCCTGGGTCTTTGTCATACTCTGAAAATAAAAACAGCCTGTCCTGGGATGTCAAGTCTCTTGTGCGTAAGAATGAAATGGAAATAGATGCCTTTGCCATATAACTTGTACTTATTTTTATTAGCCACTTTCAGAATGAATAAATATAACACACAATAGGAGGAAATATTCTTTAAGACTAGACAGGACTTGAATACTTAATGTAAAAAAACCCAAGCAACTAAGACATGCAAGCAAGGGGAAAAATATCCTCCAGCCTATCATAAAGAAGCCAAAAAGTGAAAGGGCACAAGCCCAATTAATTTTTTCTGTTCAGGTCACCTTTAAATACCCTGGAAGGCTCATTGCATGATTCAGTCATTTGGTGATGAAAAAGGTTGTTGGCTAAGGAGCCTGTATTGGAATCGCTCTAGGGCGTGCGTCTTACCGCAGTCGTTTTGCAGCTACATTTTCTCTTGTATTATAAAAATGTTGGGCAGGCTTTTGTTTTTAATTTTCTTTAGGAAAATAACATTTTGTCTCTGAGCCTCTGGTATGCAGTATCTGGGTAATAACTCCAAGCTTGGGCCGTGCTGAGATGACAGCACGGTTAGAGCCATGCACATGCTTGAGAGTCTTGCTGAATCAGAGCCCCGAAATCACTCTGGTCTGGGTGACTGATGGCTGGGATCCTGCAGATGCTTAAAAGGCTAAATGTACCAGAGAGCTTTATATCCAAACTAATGATTGCTTGGCATGTTGGTGCTGACAGGGGCTGGTGGTGGGATACCCTGAAAGACCCTGTGGATGAGATTCCAGCTGGAGATGCTGTGGCTGTCCATAGAGAGGAGGGGCTGCAGTGTCTGTAGAGGTGGCTCAAGCAAAGAGCTACTGGGCAAAATCTGCTTCTGCCAAATAAATATGCTCATTTGCCAGCAGAGTCCAGGTCCCCTGCAGTATGACAGGGAGGCTCATTCAGAGCCACAGACTCCTTTGGTGGCTGGGCTTGTACTTCTCAGGCAGGTGAGGTGGTTTTCATCCATGGATGCTTGAAGCTAAACTGTAGCATGAAGGCAGAATGTGTGGCTTAAACCCCTTCTACTATGATTTCTCCCACATGGAGATCAGCAAGTCTTGGCTTTGGTCTGAGAGCACTCCTGCGGCTATCTCCCACGTTCCCTAACAGTGCCCTGGACACAGTTATTATCACCCCATTTGCCAGCAGTGAGAAATTTAATGCACAATACTTAAGAGGCCGTGTAGGATGCTGCTACCACAGTGCTGCTTCACAAGCAGGACTTTTGGGATGAAATCACCTCTGACGTGTCTTAATGCCTGACTGGGCAAGAGTTGTCCCAGCTGTAGTTAATGGCCAGGCTGTGACTTCTGCAGAGGGAAGGGTGGGAAGAGGAAAACTCAAGGTACTCCCCCCTGCTGGCATGCCATCCCTCTCTCCTGCTCCTTGCCAAAAGCTCAAGGTGAAGAGTAAATGACAGGCTGTCACAAAGAAGCCATTTGGCCAGAGCTTGCATGGACCCGGCCAGCCCACGGCTCTTGCAGCAGTGCACAAATGAGCAAGTGGGATGAAATTCAGCTTTCTGCTGAAAGCACAAGGGCTTCTGTGCTGCTGACACCTGCAAATGCAGCAGCTCTTACCACTCACCCAAGCGATCCCAGCTGGGGCTGTGTTACTGCCATGGGGTTTGAGTTGTGCCTTGGGTTTGTGTCAGCCCCTCCTGTGAATTATATCAGCTGGGTTGGGGCCAGGCAGAAATGCAGTCTGTGTGCTCCCTGAAGTACTGGGACTTTTCCCTGGGCCATTTGTCATCAGAGAGAGGCTGCAGTTGGAGCCTTTTATCTGTAGTTTGGGAATGAGTAACTGGTGAAAGAAGAGGAGGGCAGGTTTGCAGGCAGCAAAGCCCCTCAGCAGAGCTGCATCTAACCACAGTCCTGTGTCCACATCCCAGGTTCTTGATGAAGCCCTGAAGATTTGCAATTACATCTTCACTGTTATCTTTGTCCTGGAGTCTGTTTTCAAGCTTATCGCCTTTGGATTTCGTCGCTTCTTCCAAGACAGGTAACAAAAGCTCCGTCTTGACTGCAGGGGCAGCAGCAGGTTTCTGGAGACAGCTGCCCAAATTCGGGGTCCTGGACCCTGATGCTCATCCTGGTGATGTCAGTCTCACATGTGTGAACGCTTTTTGGTGTGACTGATTGAAACCTGAGTAGGCGGAGGCTTGGGATGTGAGTTGGAGAAAGGATTGTGCACGCCAAGGAGTGTGATTGCACCACTTTGGCCCTTGGGAGTGGACAAAATAGGAGTGAGTCTCACACTGAGTGGCTGGTTCTCTTCTCACACCAGTTGTATGTCAATATAATCAAGAGGATCTGGTGAAGTGACAGAATTTATGTCAGGAAAGAGAATCTGTTCCTGAGTGGAAATGAAAGAGAAAAGGGACCTCTTTTTATGCAGATGTGGAGCAACAGATGAAATTGCTTCTTTTTCTAGATTTTCACTTCTACCTCACAAATACAGATTTTTATGTCCTTGGTGAATCTTTCTCCTCCCATTTTTACCTCCTTCAATGTTAATGGCAAGAGTGCTGGCACTGCGCAGGACTTGACATGAGCCCTTCAGCTCCTGGGGGATGGTTCCACCCCTTTCCCCACGTTTCAGGTGTCCGTGCTGGGATTACGCCTCTCTCCGACCTGGCACGAATCCTTGGGGTCTTTTCTTTGCCCAGCATGATTTTTGTTGCAAGGACTGGACACGGGGTCTGATTCTTTCTAGGGCAGATCTCATGCTGAGGTCCACAAGTGTCATGTCTAGAGGTGGCCAGACAGATACTGCAGCGTCTCCCCTGAGGTCTGCAGCCTCTGGGTAGAAAACTGCCCAGCTTTTGTTTCTGTTTCCCCTCAGTCAAGAATATCTTTGGAATTGGCTGATTTTCTAATGAGATGCATTAGTTATAATGATTTCATAACATAACTGCTTTTGTATAATACCCTCAGAAAAATGCTGCAGATTCATTTGAGTGCTAGAACTATTGAAATGACTGGAATTCATGTGAAACAAGCTACCTCCCCTTGCCAGCTTCTTAGTAGATGTTAAACTTCATTTTGTGTTGTCTCCAGATGGAACCAATTAGATCTGGCAATCGTGCTGCTGTCTATCATGGGCATCACTTTGGAAGAGATTGAGGTGAACGCTTCGCTACCAATTAACCCCACTATTATCCGAATCATGAGGGTTCTCAGGATTGCTCGAGGTGAGACGAATAAAGCAGAACTGACTTGTGTTTGAGGCGCAGGGTCCCCTCCAGGAAAGAGTTAAGCATTGGGAAATGGTTCTGGGGCACATCCCCATCACAATGTGCACAGCTCTGGCACCAACAGGCTGTAAACAAATAAAAGAACAATGGGGGAAAATACTTTTGAGAGGCCAAAAAGCTGAGCCAACTGACCATGTGTTTCTATCTTAAGAGGACTTGAAGGCTTAGAAATAAAGGATAAATAGCTGTGGCTGTAATCCCGGAGATGTACCTGGAAAAAATATGCCAGTCAAATCAAAGCCGTCTCTAACGGGTATTAGAGAACACAAGCTCGAGAACGTGGGCTTTAAAAGACAAGCATCTAATAAATTTAATTTCCTATGGGACTTCGGATCTCACCACTTGGTGACAAAGCATGCCTTGTCACTCTGCATCCATCTGTCCTCTCAGACTTGTAATGACACGTACCCGAGTTGGGAAGTCAGCTTCTCCAGGGCCTGATCTTTCAGAACAGGGAGGTCTCAGGGCCGAATGATGAAGACGTAAAATGTGAGTGCTCAGGCCCTTAATAAAGTACTCCCAGGCCCTCCTGAAGGGCAATGATAAGCTCTGAGGCATAATTGCTCTGATTGCAGCCCTCATCTAAACAAAGAAGGAACTGGAGAAGAAATGAAATGCTGTGTCTCAAGGCGGGAAAAAAAGTGTTTTTCCTGTGCATTGGATTCCTTACAGAATTAAAAATATATGCGGTTTCCAATTGGAAATGCAACTTTCTGTAAGAGATGTGTAAATCAGTTCCTCAGTGAATCATGTATGAAAGCGGGTAGCCTACAGAAGTGGGAAAGTAGCCTCAGGGCTGGGAAAGGAACTGCTCACAATAACCAGAGGAGGAAGGAGAAGGGTCCAACACAGAGAAAGTGGGGAAAGGAAAAGCCAGGCAGAATGATAATGCTTTCTCCAAGTCTCAGGATAGGTGATGCTGCTATTCATGGGATTTTAATAGTATCCAAGCAACCAGGAGTGATATAAAAAGGCCAGGGACTATAGTGGCTAGTGGAGAACACTTGACATGATTTCACATTTCTCTTCCTATAATCTGTGGCTCCTGGGAGAGGGACTGAGTTTGTGCCTCCGCGCTAATGCTGCCGTTACCAAATTACAAACGTGTTTTCCGCAGTGTTGAAGTTGCTGAAGATGGCTGTAGGGATGAGAGCCCTGTTGGACACCGTGATGCAAGCACTGCCGCAGGTAACCCACTGCCATATCAAACCAGATCTCCTCTGGCCCAGAGCTAATTTCCTATTGCAGAGGAATGCTAATCGTTTTATCTTTACTGTCATTAGAGAATCACATTTCCCTTCTGAAGCACAGTCTGAGATAGAGTCCTCACATTGAGGTCACTTTTCCCCTGAAGCAATTTAAGTTTTGGATTAAAGAATACAGCAAGAAACAGGTCTGGAACAAAAAAATCAATGAATGCTCTTTTTTTGTGTTTTTTTCCCCCATTTCTTTTTCTCTTTCCAGGTGGGGAATCTGGGTCTTCTCTTCATGTTGTTGTTTTTCATATTTGCAGCTCTTGGAGTGGAGCTGTTTGGAGACCTTGGTGAGTCTCCCTGTGCCGGTGGAAGGGGTGGGAGCGGTGTGCAAGCGGGGGGTCTCACAGCTGTCCTTGGTCCCGCAGAGTGCGACGACACGCACCCCTGCGAGGGGCTGGGACGGCATGCCACGTTCAGGAACTTTGGGATGGCCTTTCTGACTCTCTTCCGAGTATCCACGGGAGACAACTGGAATGGGATAATGAAGGTAAGAGACCCACGGAAAATGAGTATTGCTTATAATTGCTTAATGAAGCCATCCACTCTGCTCCAGACTGGTAACGATGCAGCAGTGAGCTGGTCTCTTCATTCATGCACTGGGCAAAGTCTCTAATTTTGTTCCCTCCTCTCAGCAATGCGGTGCCTGTGGTTGCAGATGGTTGCAGTCTGCCTATGGCAGACTCCATATATTCCCTTTTTTTAACCTAAGAGAGCAACTTAAAAGAAGGGGAAAAAATGAAGGGACTTATCTTTCAAGTAAAACATGAGTTCAGCTCAGTAACATGCATTAGTTTTGTTTTTTTCCTTAAAAGTCTCCAGTTACTATTATTGCTGTTGGTATTACTTTGTGGGTTTTTTCCTGGGAAAACCCAGGTTTCTGAGAGAGAGTCTTTCTTAGGGGACAGCCATAAAGGCGTGCTGTTGTGAAGAAACCTGGCCTATGAATATACAGGGTGCTAGCTAGTCCAAGGGAATCGCTTCTCTCTCCATTTGTAGCCCGTGGTGAGCAATAGGTGGCTAAACTCTTAATGACAAGGGGTGAACTTGAGGAGAGTGTCTGCAAGCCCAGCTGCTGTGGGATAGCTGATGGGGTGTAGCTGCACCCTGCTTTGCCCTGGATCTGTCTGCCACGTGCTCGTGTGTTTGGTCTCTAACCTGGTAAAACAGCCTTTTCTTTAGGAGCAGCAGGGTGTCGATGTCTGTTGTTGCACACCCCAAGGACAATTTCCTCTAAGCCTGCTTGTGGTGACTAACACAGAAACGTAAGGTTTTACTGGCAAGTATTTTGCTATTCTAGACATGAAATTTGCCCAATCTTCTCAGTTTTCTTCATGAAAGCAGAACCCATTGCAGTCAGATGACCAGACAATAGACCGAGGTCCATGCTGGAACCTCTTCACATCCCTCCATCATTTCCCCCCCTGTTTCCAGGACACGCTGCGAGACTGTGACCAGGAGTCCACCTGTTACAACACTGTCATTTCACCCATCTACTTTGTCTCCTTCGTGCTGACGGCCCAGTTCGTCCTGGTGAATGTGGTGATCGCCGTGCTCATGAAGCACTTGGAGGAGAGCAACAAGGAGGCTAAGGAGGAGGCAGAGCTCGAAGCAGAACTGGAGATGGAAATGAAGACAATCACCCCCGGCCAACACAGCCCCTCAGACATCTTTGCATGGACAGGCAGCACCGGTGGAGAGAGACCCGAGAGCCCCCCAGGATGTACCAATCCCATGCAAATCAAGGTGGATTCTCAGCTCTCATTAGCTTACCCTATGGTGAGAATCTCAGTTGGAGGGTGAAGAGGGCTTGACCTGCATATTTGCTAGGGGAAGACATGCACGAGTCGGTAATGAAGGAGTGGGTGTACTGTACGTCCAGGGCTTGTATTCCTCACTGTCTGCTGGCTGGCTGTCGCATGGCGTGGGAACCGATGCTCCAGGGAAGAGACCCTAGACAGGTCTCCAGACCACCTTGATGCATCTGTTCGGAGGTAGAGAGCTTTGCAATTTGTTCTGGAGATATGCCCAAGCCACCAAGTTCAGAGCTAGCTCCAAATCTGCTCTAATGCAGAGTCTGAGCTAGGTCCTTTGTGATAGCAAAATCATGAGCATAATGTGTTTGCTTTTCTAATGCAGACCATGAACCACAACATAAAAGAGGAATAAAACTTGGCTAATCTTTGCTTAAGTATTAAATTTGTTTTATGTAACCTCAATTTAAAATCCATCCCCACAGTCAAGCCTGTAAGAAAAGATTGTTTTAACAATAGAGGAATCCAGAGGGGACTCAAACCTGAGCTCAGCAGAACTGGTGGCAAAACTCCCACCAGCAGGAGCAGTGCCGGAGGAGGGCTGTAATGTGGTAGCTGCTATGAGCTGCAACAAGTCTCTCTAAAGCAGCACAGTTCCTGGATGAAGAGTCGGTTTGAGGAATTGAGAGGTGAGATCAAGACCCAGACAGGTCCTCCGGGAGGGAACTGAACTGGAATTATACAAGAAAAACAGTCCAGCCTTTTTTTAGTCTTAGCTGATTGCAAATTGGGTTAAACTCTACACAGACCTCATTAGCTTTTATTACATCATGATTTCACAACAGCATATCTTGGCTTCTGCCTGGGGTGGACTAATGAGTATTCTAATGCATGAAAAACTCATTTATGATCTTTAGTCCAAGGGTGAAAAAGAATAAATCCCTGCTTAAGCTTTGTTTCAGTTCTTAAGCTACTGGAAATTTCTGGTGCCATTAGGAGTCAGTGATGTCTGAGATGGAGTCCAAAGCTGCTCTTTGGCACAGGAAAAAGGCGTTCAGGGTAATATGGGGAAATCCAGACTCATTACATCCTCTAGGAAGAAACAACGTGTCCCAACTCTTGTTGTACATGTTAAGCAGAGTATTGGCAAACTGTCCTCAGCACTGTTGTCCTGCATCAGTCCTCACAGTGGCAAAGAGAGAAATTGCAGGACAAATCAGTGGGAAGGATACCCTCAGCTCTTCAGTCTCCTAAGCTTGCCCTCTCTGAAGGTGGCTTTGGGAAAGGCTTATTCTAGTCATAATCTCCAGAGTATGTTTCTTGCTCTTTCACTCAAACAGAAGCCTCAAAAACCTCCAGGAGGTTTTATTCCGACTATTTATTCTCCCAGCTCAAATCTTCAGGAAAAATCTGATGCTTGAGCACGATAGCAGAGGAATACAATTCCCAGGACATGACCCTGCAAGGACATGTGGTCAGCATGCTCTTTTGCTTGCCTATTCCCCAGGATTTTTGCACTGTGTGCTGTCTGACTGTAATGACGGTTCTCATTTCATTGTATGTAGCAGGCATTCCCTCCATGAAAGGTGCAACCTTTAAATTGCTCCCATGCTGCCTGCAAAAGCCAGACCCTGCTCTGTATAACCTCCCGTTGTCTGTGCTGTGGCCAGATGGTTTGAAGTTGGCCAGGACAACTGAGGCACCTCAACACATGACTGGCCCATGGATTAGTGACCTGACATGTGTCCATCCTGGGCATCTGCAGCTTTTATGGGCAGGATGCTCAGCTTCTCTTCAAGTCAGGTTGTTTGAATTTAGGTGACCCCTGGATATGGATTTAGGGGTCAAATATTAGGTCTTACTCAAAAATGTGGACAGTGGGTATAGAAACCTTACAGCACTAGTGTCCTGTAGAAGTTCACAGCACCAAGTGTCAAGACACTGCTATACCAGCCCCATTATACAGCTCAGATCCCAGAAGTAACCAGTCGTGTTTGCTGAGAGTGAGAATTGTCCCCGAGGAGGGCCCTGAGTGGGAGCAGCCACAGTTCTGGGGCAGCCGGCGTCGGCCCCGTCTCTAGTAATGTCTGAGAAAGCTGTCACTGCTCACCGTGATATTACTGCACTGTTCTCTCTCCTCTCCTGCCTCACCTCTCCTGTCCCGTTGTTTATGTTACTGCTATTCTTCCTGAACGTTTCCGTCTCCCCTGCCTCCCCTTCTGTTTTTTTTTTTTTTCCCCCTTTTGTTTGTTGGGTTTTACACACTGTCCTTTTTTCTTTCTGTCTCTGTCCCTTGCTTTTTTCCTCTCTCTCTCTTTGGCTCGCTCTACCTTTCTGCATGCTATACACCACCCCTCCTAGGAAAGGCACTTGTTTGATACCATATCACTGCTGATCCAGGAATCTCTGGAAGGAGAGCTGAAGCTGATGGACAACCTGTCAGGCTCTGTGTGCCATCATTATGCCCTCCCAGCTCCCGAATATTACAACTCTGAGAACCAGGTTAATATTCCTAATTTCCTGCAAAGTCTCCATCCAAACTCGATTTGACTGAAACCTTTAATAGAGAGTTAAAGTTCTTTACTTTATGTAATGTAGTCACAGGGATTTTGAAGCGTAAGTCATTTTGACTTTTTCTGTGGGAGTTGAGATAATATCTTGGTTTATGATGTTGTATATCAATGCAAGAGGAAAAGTACAGGCTCTGAGTTTCCCTCTTCGACACAGTAAGAAGTTTTTCACTGGGATTTACTGTTCATGAGTGTTGTAGGGAAAATGTACAAAATCCTGTCTCCATCCTGCAGTGGGGCTCTTGTATTTGGCTTCTTGCTCCTAACCAGGGCTCTGCAGCAATGTCAGGACATGTCTGCAGAGCCTGGAGTACGGTGTGAGGTTTCCCCAGAGCACAGCCTGAACTGGTGGGGATCATAAAGTGCTCTCTACATTTTGTGCCTACTTACACTGCATGAAAATCCAGTTTTGAATGATTTTCCTAAAGAGGCTTCTTGCAAGTGGGTCATTGTAAACTAGATCCTCATCTCTGATCTGAACTGAATTTGGAAGGCAAAGGCAGCCCTTATTGATGTACTTAAGTAATCGTGTGCTCCAGTGCTTTCTCGAACAGGGCCTGTAATGCTTGCTTAAAATTAGTTCATTTACTTCTTAGAATAAAATACCTACCTTCTCAAGCATGCTATTCTTTAGAGCAAATATTTTCCCTAAATCACAGCAGTGACCATAATAATAATTCAAGCATACCTATTTTTTCCTGCAGTTGGAATTGAGCAAATTCCACATTTCTTGATCTATTTTTTTCCCTTTCTGGCTAAAAATAGCAGAAGTTTTCCTGTGAAATCAGTGTGCTTATTTATGAGCTCACTGACACTCTAAATTATCCAACTCGGTGGTTCATTAGAGGAAAGGAACAAGCTTAGGTAAAATAAAATCCTACTGCAGGTCTTTATATAGTGGGATAACCTGTCTCCCTCTGATTGCTGTGTATCACTTTCCAGATTGAGGTCTATTAAGCTATAGGAAGTGGTTGCCTCAAGAATTGCCAGAGGAATAGAGACAGTAGCTTTGGCGGGGAAGGCAGAGGGTCAGTAGGAAACTCAGCTGTTTGGAAAATTTTTGTCACAATATTTTTCACCATAAAGTGCTGCTGCAGCAAGAAAAAAGGTTTTGTTTTGACATTTTTGTAATGAAAAAATATAGCATTCCAGTTTGCAATGGCTTTTGCTTTTAAAATTTAAGCTATTTTATATTTCCCCCCCTGTAATTAAAACTCATATAAGTCAGTTGAATGTTCCCAACAAAATGTTTTGAAGGCTTCAAACTCAATTTTGGAAGAGGGGAGGCTGAAGGGGGGGTGATGTTTTGTTTACATTTTGGCTTTTCTGTTCACACCATTTGTCATGTTCTCAGGCAAGTCAGGAATTTAGAGCAGCACTGGGACTTGCTGAAAGCAACCTGATTAATAGCAGCTCCCAGCGGAGCCGCTCTGTCAGGCAGGAGCTGCTGGTGTCCACCACGCTCTAGCACAGCCTTTCCCCACACACTTGGGCTCCGGTCGGTGGGTCCCCATTCAGGATCGCTGTCCTTGTGCTGGCAGCCTTTGCAGCGATGCTTTTTTGGGGAGCCTCGTATGAAATCAGGAGCTCCTCCAAAGCATCTCTTTCATCCGTTGCCAGCGGACTGTGTTAGAGGAGATATCAAACCCAAGGTTAGATGAGAGGAACCTGACCCTCTTACTTATCTCAGCTGAAGTTTTGAGCCTCTCAAGGTTCACTCATTACTGAGTTTAGTTCACCCCACTGATGCCATTTCTAAAGTGAGAAAATCCAGCCCTTTGACAACTTAAATGCAACAGATCTGGGCCTCTGTGGTTTCTCTTGGAAGATATATTGCTGCTGAAAGTCTTTTCAAGCATAGAGGATAGGAAAAGAAAATGCACAGTGAGAAATGAAAAGGAAACACCTGGGACTTGTCCAGACCAGGCAGCCCCTGCAAACGTGAGCCAGGGCTGCAGGTTGCCTGATGAAATGCTGTCCCCAGTGCCGTGGGCACCAGCCTTAGACACGTACCCAGGGTGGGGATCTGGGGAGGGCTGAGCCTGCACTTCAGGGCGAACATCCCTCCCTGAGGTGCCAGCAGCAGGGATGCTGTTCTCAGGGAGATGCTGCAGTTCCTTTTTTCCCCTCTTTCTCTCCAAAACCTGGAGTGATGTTTCACATTTCTTATAAAAAGAGCTCTGCGTTTAGGGAGAGAGCTTCATCAATATTTTTATAAAGATTTTCATCAATTTCTTGAAAGCCTTCAGCGGGGATGCGTTTGTGCGAGAGACATCGGTCCAGGGCCGGTGCAGCAGTGCAGCACCTGTTCCCAGCTTGGGTTTGCTCAGAGCTGGAGGAGGCTCTTGGGGCCAGGGCTGGGGTGGCACTTGGGGGCTGAAAGACGCAGGTGGTTCATTTCGTAGGACAGTTATTGATGTTCACCCAGGCACTGGAGGCTCTTTAGCAGACCAAAACCCACTGAAGGCACCAAGAAGGCATTCACTGACCGAAATCAAGCCTTAAGTTTCTCCCTGTCCCTGTTTAGCCATTAGGAAGTTAATTATAATCCCACCTGCCTCTCGGGGAGCAGGAGGTCCCCGTACCCTCCTGGAGTGCAGGAAGAGGCACGCTCCATACCCCACCTGCAAAATGATTTTGGTGTTGGGGAATCTTTGTGGACTCAACCAGATAAGCTTAGAGGCAAAAAAACCAGCATGGTTATTGGGTAGAAACAACTTTGGAGAAGTCAGAAGATCTTGAAGCCTCTTGTATTTGGTCATAGCCAAGAGGGTAAATATCTCTAGTATGAAAGTAACGTTACTTTTGCTTCTTCATCTAGACAGAACAGCAAAACACAATGCTAGCATTAGTGTATGGTTTTAAACTCCCTCTCAGATCATGGATAAGCATTTAAGTATGAACGTCCCACTCTTTTTTTCATTTCTTTGTTATACTCCATTTCTTTAACGTTCTGTCCCCAGTAGCAACGTGCATGATGTAGCTTCTTCCACTGCAGGGATATTGCTTTAGTGTCTAGAACTATTTAGATTATGATACTTTTTTTTTTTTTTCTCTTTTCCAAAAGATTTGTGTCCTGGTTTCTTATGCTTAATCATCTCTCCCTTTAGATCCCTCTAGCTGAGATGGAGGCTCTGTCTCTGGCGTCAGATATTCTCTCTGAAAAGTCCTGGTCCTTAGCTCTGACGGATGACTCTTTTCCTGATGATACTAACACACACTTACTTAATGCTCTGGAAAGCAATGTACATACACTGGTCACTGTATAGTCTGATGTTTACAGGGTTCGAAATACTGCTTCCACCTCTCTGCACCTGCCTAATGGCATTTTCAGTTCAAGTCCATTTCCAAATAGCACCAACCTTTCCCCTGAACAGGACGTTGTCCTTAATGCCATTAGGTCCTGGGTTGTTATCAGTCTTGTCCACAAACTCAGCTCCTCGCGAGGAACAAGTATTTATTCCTATTTTTCCTTTGGCATCTTATGTAAAAACTGTGTTTTCTACAAGTAAAATAAATAGTAAAAAAATGCTTTGGAAAGCATCAAGGTTGAAATTTCCTCCCCATCTGAAACAAATTAGTGATGCTGCGTGGAAGAGGCACCCGTGGGCTAATGAATCATGTGTCCTCTGCTGAGGGGTCATCTACAACCCTTTGGTTTGTAATGGATTTTTGTCTTTATGAACACAGGCACCACAAGGCTTTTTGCATCATTGGTGCCAGACTGTTTATTTTACAAATATCAGATGGGGATCTCTCCGAGATGCTGCTTGTTTTGTGAATTCTTACTAGCAGTCATCCCACTGGGAGGAAAAAAAAAAAAAAAAAAAAAAAAAAAAAGTTTGGACTATTTTGTGTCTTTTTGAATGAAATAACCAGTATTTTGAACCCTGCCTTAACCATCTCCTCTTTGAAACATTAGACATTTTAAGCTGTGTAGCAGTCAAGTGCTTTTTTTCTGCTGTACAATAGACATAACTCCTTTTCCAACATTTTTGGATCATTATTGTTTTCTTTGTTGTTGTTCATGTACCTGCCTTTGGATGTTTGTGTTGTTGATAAATTTTCTGCCATTCTAGTCGACTGTCATCCTAATTAGCACTTATCTGGGAAACATCTCTTAAACCGTGACAATATTTCCCATCATGCTTCATGGCATCATGTGCAAAAGATTTTGTAAACTACATTTAACATTTTGTGTGGGACTTTCTGTTTCAAAATTAGTCTGGAGAGCTGGACTGAGGAGAGAGCCCTTCTAGTTCTGAATCAGATTAGGCAAACCTGTTTGACAGCATAGCGAAGTCTCAAGGGTATAGCCAAGAGAGATAGTTTTTCTCCAAAAAAAGCACAAGACCAGGTTGAACAAAGCATTTTGTGAATTTTTGTCAATATCAGTGAAGCATTTTGGTCAAAACAGTTTCCCAAACTCCTAAAAAACTGCAAGCTTTCATTGAAATATTTTCTAAATATGCAATATTTTTACACTTCATTTAGACACAACTTTAGTTGAAAAGTATCTCAGAATGTTTTGTTTGACTTAAAATAGATTTGGGTTGGGATTTTTTTTGGTTCATGGAAAACTCAGATTTGATTTTCAGTCAAGCCAAAACAACATGTTTTTCAAAATTACCAATGAACCAAAAAGTCATGTGCTCCCGCTGCTCTGTTTATGAGCTGGACTTGGAAGATCATTTTGCAGCTATTTTAAATGGTTTTCATGAAGATCACTCATGAGATTTCCCCCAAGATGATCAGAAAGTGGAAACAAGCCCACTGTGGTATTGGATCCTGTCAATGAACCTAAAAGTTCATTAAAGTTTGGGTTTGGATAGGATTTCAAATCCAAATTCTCGTGTTCAGATCCAAATGGTTTTGAATTTAAAATCTCAGGTTTCAGGCCCTCTTTCCTGCTTTAAGCTAAACAATATGAAAGCTAAATGGCATAAACATACTGCTCAGAAGGGGAAGCAGGGAGGATCAGAGAGGTTTCCAAAACCCAAGCCTCAGCTTTACAGCACAGGTTTCACTCTCCTCCTCTGAGCTATATCAGGAGACTGCAGTCTCTCTTATCTAGGCTGTATCCAGGCTCTATCCAAATCAGCAGGTTCCCGAGGACTGAAACTAATGCTGCAAGACAGTGCAGATCCATTTCCTTCATTAAATTTACAACACTGGTCTTCCTTTTTTTTTCCTTTTCTTCTTTTATCCACATTTTTTTTCCTTTTTGTAAATTCCTTTTAATCTCATCATGTTTCTTTCCAAACAAAATGCCATAGTGAAATTTTATTTTTATGACTGAAGGATAAAATTGGGAAAAAAAATCTCAGTGTTTATTTCAGAAAACTTGTAATGCACTGAGTGAAGGGAATATTTGTCAGAAAATAAGATTTAAAGTTTTCCAAAAATGATCAGCAATATACTGTATCAGACTACAGAGTCACAACTTATTTCTGTGTTTTTCAATGGAGACCTTTCAAAGATGAAATAATTCTTTCATTAGAAATATCCAGGGAAGTTGACTTTGCTTCCCTTTTTGCTAATACTGTCCAATACAATAACACCCAAGAACATTTCTGGAATGGAGATATTACCTTATGAAATCAGACCTGAATCCACCTCAGTCTGTATTGCCTCTGGTGCTGCCTATTCCAAGAGACTCTTTGGCTGTAAAAACTCTGCAGTCAACATATATACAATAACCTTTGCTTGCATTAGATCCTTTCTAATTAGAGAATGGCTTTAGCCCTGAAGCAGTAGGTTTAGATATCCCTTTCAATAAAATGGGTTTAGTTATTCATTGTGTGAGAAGAAAAACCAATAAAACTGCGCTGGGAGCCAGAATAGAGAATATTTTCTGTAAACCAGTTTTGGTTTGGGTTTTTTTTTTTTCCTTTCATTGTTAGAAAAGGAAACTACTCACCTTTGCAAAAGTCTGACTTGCTGATGAGGGCACATAGAGAGAGCTTTACTGTTACTGCAGAGGATCAAAGTTATGCAAAGCATGTGACCTTTGCTGGCCTTGAGGCATGATGCCTTCTTTGCATATCCCTGAAATAGTCATGGTTTATTACTGCAGTGTTGCTTCCTCTGTTTCTGTGGTTCATTCTGTGTGACAATTTATTGACAATACAAAATGAGGGGTATAGCTTCCTGGTAGATCCATTCGTGCAACTCGTACATACTGACGATGTGCATGCCCATCGTGCCATACTGATTGCAATGGCTGTCGCTAGCGTTTCTGGGCACTTCTCCTCTTCCCACCCTGTCATGTCTTCCTTCCTCACTGTTTTTTTCCCCGTAGGCTGATCTCCGCTCCAAAGATGACACGCTGACCCTGTCTCCCAGCAAGGACTTGCTGAGCGTGAGAAAGCCTTCGGTGGGGCGCACCCACTCTTTGCCAAATGACAGCTACATGTTCCAGCCGCCGTACTCCAGCCCCTGCCCTGCCTCCCTGGGCGAGAGGAATCCAGCACATCACAAGTCCCAGTCAGGTACACATCTGTCAGCTGGGACAAGAGCAGGATTGTCCAGTATAGCAATAGCTGGGATTTTCCAAGCTATTCAGTCAGAGGCAGCAAACTGCCATCAGTTCCCAGTGAGGTGTTGGTGACCAGACCTGTGGAATGGCTTTGCAAAGACCCTCCACAAAGTCCAGGCTCTTAAAGAGAACTCCTTTCCTCTGAACTTTTTGGCAATGTGACAGTGAGCAGTTGGCCTGGCTCAAGGCTGACTGTCCCCCTGCATGGTTCCCTGAAGGTTACAGTCCATACAGCCTGGGCTCCATCCATCTCACCTGAGCTAGCTATGGCCCCAGAGCAAAAACTCCAGCAGAAAAATATTTCCTCATGTCTGGTTTTTTTTTTCAGCAGTACCTATTCTAGCAGGTTTTGGAAGCTCTATATGGGAACATCTGTGAAAGATGGGAAAATGGTGTCTCTAAATGCCTGTAAAATGAACATAAATGTGCTGAATTGAGAGAGATCTCAGTGTGAGATGAATGGAAAAATGAGAGAGTGTAGAATTGTCCTTCCCAGTGTGCGTGGTTGGGATATACGCCTTAGAGCTAAATTCAGAGATATTCTTAGATACAGCGTATTGCAGATACCAAGGACGCTCTCTCTCTACCTGCACCTCTGTACCTGTACTTGCAGCTGCCTCCCGGTGCTTATCAATGTGCTTTCATTTACTCTGTCTGCTAGGGGTTACCTTCTGCTGGTAAGTGAATGTAGCTGTATTTAATTCTTCTGTACGTGCCATCATTTTAGACATTTGTCACAGATAAGACAGAGAAGTTTTTACAAGCATTGTCATTTGAAAGCCTCTAAGCAGAACATAATTTCAGCACTGTTCGGAATGGTAGGGGATTTGAACAGATTAGAAATAAGATGTTGAAATTTGCATAGTAATAAGAATTTGGATGAATAGCGACCGTTGAACAGCAGAAAAAAAATGTGGACACAACGGAGGAAGATGAATCTGGAGTTGTGAGAAATCACTGCCATAATACAAAATTTTCAAGGTCAAGAGCTGTCCTTTGAAGAACCTGTTTGCACATAATGTAAAAGGTACAGCTAAAATCCTGGTCAAATCCCACTGAAGTAAATAGCAAAACTCCCATTACCTTCAGTGGAGCCAGAATTTATTGGTCTGTCTAACAGCCAAGAAGTTTCCTGGAGTCATAATCCCTGACCATATGAAAGAATCCCATTTGCTACAAGAGGGAGTTTCTAGTGCTGCATTTTTGACCCTTAATTCAAAGTGTGTTTGTCCTGTCTTGAACAAAAACTACTTGATAAAAAAGTGGGTAATTTCTGAGTCCCTCCTTTCCTCAAGATTGCACTTCCAGCTTGGAGAACTGAATAGCCCCATCTGACAGCCCTGGTTTGGCGGGGGGGCAGGCATTGCACCCTTGTAAATCCACAGGAAAAACTTCCACTGAGATGTAGGAGAAGTATTTTGGAAAGGTAAAGCTGATGTCTTATTCATAACCACATTAAGCAATTAAACCTTTTGTGTTTTTCTCCTGCTGGTGAAATTCCAGTCGTCTTAAGCAGGCCAAAGTGCTCGGAGGTGGGTAAGGTGCCCAAGTCTTGGCATATGCATCATTGTCCTGTTCCACCTACAATGTCACTGCTTTTCAGGGTGGGGGAAGTCACCCCTACCTGTTTACAGTTTGCAATATTATAAAGTGCTGTGAAGATAGCAAAAGGTGCCAGGCACCTCTAATAAATCACCACAACTAAGCCATAATATTTCAAGCTGAGAAAGGTTTTGTTGTCAGAAACACTGGCACTTGCAGGAGGTATTTGTTTGAATACTCCTTCGTAATGGGGCTGTTGTTCTGGGAAAGATTCCAGGACAAATGAGATTCTCTGGGATGTGGTCCAGGTTAAATGAATTGTTTTGAAAAATGTTGAGCCTGGGGGGTGGGGGGGAGCATGCAGAGTTTCAAACCTTTTAGAAGAAGTAGCCAGCAACCACAAAGGGTCAGAAAGAGACTGGAGAATATGTATTTCCTTCTTCTGGGATGCTTTGCAAAACTAGCCTTGAAAGCTGCAAGGTGCCATTCCCTTTGACTTCATTTCCAGTGGGCATGCTGGTTTTGAGATCCCAGCAGTTGGTCTCCACATACGCTCAGGTATGGAGATATCCTTTTCCAAAGTCTTTCAAAGTCAGCTCCTTGCAGTGCTAAGATGTGTGGTTGCCTGCAAAGTTATTGGCCCTAAAATGGGCATGTAGAAATTGCCAGTCCAGATGAACTTCAAGTTCATAATCTTCTGTTCTTAACAGGAGCTAGTCCCAGTTGTATCAGGGGAAAATGCCAAGAAAAATGAAATAATAGACAATTTTGGAATAATTTATTAGTCAGCGAGAGTTTTTTCCCAATCATGGAGAGCCAGTTGCTGAATTCAGTGGTTTTCCATGCCTGCCTGGTCCAAGGTGCCATGGAGCAGTTTTCTCTGAAAGGTCCTTGAGACTGGGACATAATCTGCAGATGAACATGTCACATTCCTGTCTCTTCTCCCTCTTGCAAGGTTCAAAGGCATCGGTGCAGTCGCAGCCGGTGGACACCAGCTCTCTCCTACAAATTCCAAAAGACCATTTTCACCACGTAAGAGCTCATGACCACTTGGTGAGGGAGAGCAAACCCCAGGTTTCCCAGCAGGTGCACTCTCCTTCTGCTGAAAGGCTGCTCCGCAGACAGGTAAGCAGATTTATGACCATGAACCCGCTGAGGTTTTATATTGTTGTGTTTCCAGGTTAAACCATGCTTTCAATTCAAGGAGGGATTTGCAGAGAAACCTCTGGAGAACTGTAATTCTCCTACAGAAATAACAAAAAGGTTGATATATTTTGATCTGAAAGCCATCCAGGAGTCTGCAAAGAATGTGCGTGATGAGTATCATCTCCTTTGGCTACATGCCTAAATGTTCTCCACGTTGTTAGCACTTTCTTTTTTTCAGTCTCCTTCATAAATGGAGCCAAATGCTCCCCAGGGGCTTGTTGGGGTTAAGGAACTAATTCTTAACTGCTGTGATTTTCTCAGTGCTTGAAAGGACACAGGGGCTGCAGACTCCATCCCAGGCCACCCTTCCTGTGGCTCCTCTGGTTTCTTGAAAGGGGAAAACTGTTTAAAAGAAGATGGATATCTCATATGCAAAACCATCATGGAAAGTATACTGGGTTTACAGTGAGAACTGAAAATTAAGATCCTTTTGAATCTCCTGTGTGCTTTTGAAAAGTTTGAGTATATGCAAAACAGACACATTTTATTTTGCAACTGGTTTTATCTCTGGTTCTTGCCTGGCATTGATTTAAATCCTGATTCAAGCAAAGATCTAAGAGATCTAATCAAAGAGTCCAGTCTGGTTGATTGGAAGCATAAGTTTATCTTTTTTAGTAAAATACTTAAACTTGTGCTTCACTCTCACATTTTTAAGCATATTTCATTGTGCAGCTGGACCAGGACCAGAGGCATGTCTGATTCCCAAACTCTGCTTTCTTCAGTAGTTTTGTGCCTGATTTTATATACATAAAATAAACCGGTTCTATTTTTTCAAAAGCAATTTCTTTCCTGCATGAAAATATTCCCATTTTTTCATCTTTTAATCAACGTTGACAAATTAGACAGTTGATTCATTAAGCTCTAAAAATGAATGTGAAGTACCAAGGTTAACAATTACATTAGTCTGTAATACTAAGTTGACATAAGAAATTCCTAGCATGTATTCGTTTGCACAGGGCTGGCCAGCTACCCCAATCACTGCTAATGGGGAAACTAATTGATGTCATGATTCCAGTTCATAACCACTCTCTCTTGCTTTCTAATGAATAACAGACCCATCCTTTTGAACTGATCTATCTAGAATAAATTACCATGTTAACCATCTTCCTCAGCCTAATTCTGTTCATATCTTTGAAGGCTTCTTTTTCTAAACCTTTTCATATGTTTAAGTTAATTTATTCCCCTCCCTCCTCTCTGCTCGTGCAGTGAGATGAGCATGCTCTTGGAGTGACATTTCAGGAAGAAAAAAGCTTTGGGACAGTGAGCAGATATGGTCTGTGGGCCGGTCAGATCCCTCCAAAGGTTAGTGAGGTGCCCTGGGCACACTCCTGAGCAGCAAGCAGCTCCCGATGTGGCTAATGGGAGCAGTGAGGTTGTTCCTGGCAACAGGGCAGTGTTGCTGTTACTGTTAATTGCAATCGAGATGGCCAGACACTGTGAAACTGAGTCCTTAAAGAGGCAAAATTCCCTTTACACCCCTGGCACTTCTGCTTGCTCAAGTGCTCTCTGCTCGGCTCCTTTTATTGCCACCACTAATTTGTTACTAGCACATCACAATAACCCAAACTCACAAAACATTTTGGTTTGCAGTACCCATTTTTCCTTATTGTTATATATATTGCATGTAATTCTGATTTGTTTTCTTTTCTTTCTTTTCTTTCTTTCCTTTCCCTTCCCCCTTGTACCCTGCCTTTCCTAAATCTGTGTATAGATAAATCTTGTTCACCACATAACCTGATCCATGCACTTTCCTCCATCATTAAAACCTGTGTGTTTAACCTCACTTTCCCTCCAGAGTGCTGAAGAGTGGACACAGTCCCCACAGTAATGTGCAGTTTAGACTCTGGAAAGTTTGACAATTAGCGATGCACTCGCAGATGAAGATGAGAGTATTCCCTGCTGAGGAATATGCTCCTTGGCAGTGTATTGCACAAAAGCTTTACTCCAGGGGAATTCTACTTGAAATGAAAACGATTTTCTGGTTTCAGGACTGTGTATCCAAGGTGTAGCCCACACCAAGCTGTGGCTACCACAGGTATACACCCCAGTGGGATGGCAGAAGGTCCTTTTATTTTGAAACAAACCAGTAAAACATTTGTACAGTTACTACTAACAACTACCAAAGATGCCTGTATCATAGGGAAAGAAAGAGCTGGTGGTGACTGATACTGTTGTGTGCAACACAGGTTGGTGTGCAAGCAAAAGAAGTGCCAATAATTACTTTTTTGCTTCTGTATTCTATTTTCTTGTGGTCTGCGTCTCTTCTCGGGGTATGAATATGATTTCTTCTCCCAAACACTCACTAAAACTATTGGCATTGAGGAGACCAGAATTAGCTCCACTCTTGACTGTGCTTAGTTGCCAGTATTATGCTGTAAAATTTTAACTAGAAAGAATTCACCAGCATTGGACAAAATCGCTTGCCATATTAAATATTCTCTCAACTCTCACAGATGACAAAGGGAGCCCAATGTGCAGATGTAGCAATAGACTCTTGTGTTTCTGCGTGCACACATGTGCGTACTGCAGCTGATGAGAGCTTTGCCTGAATAGAGATCATTTGGCTCAAACGATCCTTGCGGGACAATTTTTATATAAATTCTAAGATCATTTTGGGGCGATTCGTCACAAAAGCATTCCTTAGTATGAGGATTTTCATCTCCTTACACTTCTCTAAAGGACTAGAACCAGCTGTACACATTTCCTCCAAATTTCTCTGTGTAGTTTTTAATCTTTTAGATCATTTAAGAGTCTTCTCAAACTGAGACTCTGCCTTTAAGGGCCAGTTAACATGGCTGATTTATAAACCCTTTTGACAAGGGGATGCAGTGCAGTGAGGAGACAAAGCCTTCAAAACATGCCATAGGTTCTCTCTGCCAGCAGGCTCTGATGCTGCTGCATACAGCTCAAGACAGCCAAGGCAAAATGTGCCTTAGGAAGCCTGAACTCAAGCATCAGAATAAGTTGAAATAATTACAGGTTATTATTACTATTATTACTCCAGTTTTGTGCTCCAGCTTTTCCAGCTCCCCTGCCGTAACATGGTGCAGAGTCATGGCTCCAGCCTGGGGACCAAAGCCAGGGACAGGCTGTTGCCCTGGTGCTGGCGCAGAGTGTGGTTGCTCTGGTGTCACTGGCTCTGGGGATCCTGCTCCACATGCTCAGCATCACCTGAGCTAGAGAATACACAGACTCACTTGCACATCTTTCTTCTCCCGGTTGTACCTCAGCTCCTAAAATTATGAAGGGCTTTGCTGTAGACCCTCATCCTTTGCATAACAAGAACATGTCTAAGTTTGGGTGGGGGCATTCTGTTTCTGAAGCCCTCCATTGTTAGAGGAGAAAGCTAAAGGTCAACCATTTATGAAGAATGAAGGGCCAAATTCTGCTCATTTACACAGGGACAAACCCACGGATCTCTGAAGCATGGGAGTTGCTAGAACGCACAGCACAGGTCATTATAGGAGTCAGTGGGTCTGTGCTGAGGTATCTCAGCAGAGTTGAGTGCCCTGTAAATGCTGTGCCTTGCTTGTACTAACCTTTGTTTGGTCTGTCTCTCTCATCTGGCAACTCCTCTCCTCCCCGATCCCTTTGCGCTCTGATACAGATGGCTATAAGGAACGACTCTTTGGATAGCAAGGAGAATCTCCACACCGAGGTGAGTGAACTCTCTGACCCAAATGTCCCTGCTGTGCCCAAGGAGGAGTCATCAGTGGCTCTGACACCCTCAGAAGCTCAAGAGTTGGCTGCATGGAGCCGGGCAAGCGTTCATACGCAGCAGCTTTCCCACAATCAGTATAATATTTCAAAGCAGGCACCAGCATCGTGTGCTTGTGCAGACTCGTATCAGGAGACACCTGGAGATTCAATGGACCAAGAAGTATCTGAAATAAACAGCTCCTCGGAGCCTTTCACTTCAGAAACTTGTACAGCCTCGAGTGCCTGTTCAGAGGTTCAGCCTCTCACTCCTAAGAGGAACATAGGCAATACTGGCAACGTTACACTGAAGGACCTGAAGAAATACCACAGTGTAGACACCCAGGGTCTTCTAAAAAAACCACCCTCTTGGTTAGATGATCAAAGGAGACATTCAATAGAAATTTGTTCAATGGAAAACAGCCCTCAGCACCATTCCACATCTAGCTCTTCTGGCTTCATAAGTCAGGTGGTAAGTGAAATGGAAGGCTTGCAAGGAACACGGCAGAAGAAAAAACTGAGCCCTCCATGTATATCTATAGATCCACCCGATGGACAGAGTTTGCTACCTAGAGGACCTCACAGCATCTCACCTGCCAGTGGAGACATTTGCTTGAGACGGCGTGCTCCATCTTGTGAGTCCAAGGATTCGATGGATATAGGGGATTCGTTGCTTCCAGACAGTATGTCAACATCTCCTACCCCAAAGAAAGACTTGTTGACACTTCCTAGCTTTTCCTTTGATCAAACGGAAATGGACCCCTGAGTTACTTTTCTGTTGGTGCCAAATGTTTTCTTCCTTTCATGTAATAGAAAAAAAAAAATTTAAAAACTCTGTATTCCAAAATGGCACTGGGTAAAAAATTTCCAAAGAAAGATTAAAGAACCAGCTGGTTAAAAGAGTGGTTAACCTATATCACGCTTACTTAAGCATATGTTCTGCTTAGGTAAAAGCAATACAATGTGCAGAATCTATATGTATATTATATTTTATTAAATTAATTGAATCTAGTATTGCGGGATGTAGTACATTTTGTGACTAAAGACTCGTTTAATTTTCTTCTATTTTATGTATCTCAGAATATTTCTGAGATAAAGTTGGTTTTTATGAATATTTTAACCTAAAAAATATATATTTAATCCCTTCTCTTTTTTTGTTTTGTTTTGTTTGGGTTTCATTTTGTTTTTCAAAGCACAAAATGTAGCCAATTAGTGCATTACAGAGGAAATGTATCCCACAGTCAGCAGTAAATAAGGATTATTTAATGTAATTTATTCTTCCCCTTCGACGTCAATGATATTCTGGGAAAAAGATTGTTTGGGTAGTATAGAAATGCAGTGGTAGTTTTTTAACAAAATAATATTCCAATTTTACATAAAATCAACATCCAGAGTGAAAGCAAGTGCACAAACCCAGGAAGGTACAACATGCTGACAGATGTCTGAAGATGGTGAATGTAGAGCCATTTACTGTACACAGTACTGAATTACGAAAGGATTTTATAGATCATCCACTGGTGACTCACAAAATCATGTCCATGGCTAATTTTCATATGTGCCTAGGAAACTGAGGCACAAAAACTTCTGAGATGTTTTTCCAGTGTCTCCAGGACAGGCTGTTTGTTTTGCTGAGTTTTACACCTCTGGAAGCCTGCTGTTTGCAGTGGAGCTCCTCCTTTCTGCATCTGTGTGAGAAGGAGAGTAAGGCAATGTTTAAGATTTGTAGTGGGTGAATTCAGTGCAGACATGACACAGCAGTGGGCTTAAGCACACATTTAAAGTTAAGCTCTTGCTTAAACTACCTTGAGATTGATTGTATTTAAGTAATTCTTGAAAATTAAAATCATATGTTTGTGTATTGGACAGAATCGAGGCCTACTGCAAGTTATTTTACAGAAGACATGTAAGAAAGTCTGTAGGTACTGAAATGACTTGATTTTCAGTAAAAAAAAGTCTGCTTTTTTGCTATCACTGCTCGTGTTAATTTACATGACCATGACTGTAATTTTATTTCCAATCTATCAAAAGCCTTAAGCAGCAACATCATCTACAAAGTAGATAAAAACAGAATTCATGTCCTTACTTTATAATACGTCCTTAATGTCAGTCATCTCAGAAATTAACTGTTTACTTCTGTGCTAATGCCCTCTGCAAAAAGCAGTCTGTAGAACTGGACAGCACAGTCTGAAAATCACAAGAGGTTGGCCCAGTTCAACACCTCCCGCTCTTCACAAGACTGATGGAAACCAGACAGTAACTCCACTCAACTTCCATGAAATCCCATTAAGATGTACACTAAATAAGACTCTGCAGGCATGGTTTGAAGTGTGTGAATAGTCACAGGTTTAAAACTGCATACATGGATAAGGCTTTGCTGGTTCGTGTCTTTAAACCAGCACAGGCAAGAGGAGGATTTGTGCTAATTCTGTCAGTCGGGAGTTTGTAACTTTTTGAGAACTACTGATCTTTTCAAATCACTACAACTTGTTGATGTGCAGCCTTTTATCCATTTAGAGATTAGACTGTTACAACTACATGTATCTGCATTAGCTTCAAGTATACATATAAGAAGATGCTGTTCATACCTAACAGCCTATGTGAGGTCTTAAACTCCTTTATTTTCACTTAAGGACATTTGGTCCATAAACAATCCCTATTGATTTACATGTCCTGGAGAAATGTAAGGGCTTTCAGCAGGAAGTCAGGCAATCAGTGTATTTGAAGTAGGAGGATTAACATTCTGTACTATTTACTGCAGTTAGATTAATTCTTGGCTGGGACATTTTTCCCCTCTTCAACACAGGCCCATACAGAGACCACTGTCTTTGATATGCCAGTCCAAATCCAGAGTTAAGCCTGTTTAAAGCAACGATTTCAAACAAACCTTTCATCAGTTCTTTCCCCAGATCATATTTAAGGAAATAATAAAATTACAGTGTATTAAGCCTGAGAAATATTCTTAATCCCTTTTTGGTTTTACACTCATAATGAGCCTTAGCTTTGCCTTTCACATGTACTAAATAATTTGGGAAAATAGCTAGGCCACTAAAATTGCCGACCCTGGTTCCTTAATTATTAGGATTGTGTTTGTATAGCTGGAATGATACTACTTGTACAGTTCCTTCCTTACAAAAAAAAAAAAATGGAAGCTTGAAATCATGGCACATGTAGCTTGAAATCATGGCACAAACAGTGATGTGATGTTAATCCAAATGCTCAACTCCAAATGTAACAGAAAGCCTAAAGGCTCTTCTATTTTCAATACTTGGGGTTTTGCCCACTGACAAGGCTTGTGGAAGTAACAAAGTTTACATCATACGTGAATATTTAGTAAAGACTAGCCAATAAAAAATACTCTATGATGATGCATTCAGGAAAGAAATCCATGTAAAATAGATTGTTTTCTAAACTGGATAAGTTTTTTCTAGATGCCCTTTTGAAAGACAAATACAAATGTACTGCAGTGCGTGCAATAATCTTAAGATAATTTTAAATACCTTTGGGGGGGGTTTTATAGAATTTGACTTTTTTTAAACAAAATGTACAAAATCCACAGGAATTCTGTAGAATGGTTATGTTGATAGAATTTTTTATATTTTTGTAGAAATCTGTAGAGAAATTGTTAAAAGTCTGCGTAGCATCTTGGGAACAGAAGCAGCTCTTATCTACAAGTTTCTTTTCATAAACCTGGAGCCAGACCTACTGTATTACAACATGTATAGCCTAGTTTCAGAGCCTGCATCCAGGTCGCGTTTAGAAGTAAGCAGCTAAGCTCAAGTTCTACGATATTGCAGTGCTATTACTGTTCGAGAACTGTACCCATATAAAACATCTACCCCCAAAACTCAGCCCCTATCGATGGTAAAGTAGTCGCATGGCTATCCAGTTCGTTCAAGCACACCAGCACTTTACTACTGTGGATTTACTGTATACAGGTGGGAGGAGGATATTCTGCTATTGCTAGTCTGACACTTGGGGAAAAAGAGATTGCAGACGTGTCTGGGAAAATGTAAATTCCGTTCTTGCAGCCCCTCGCACATAGAACTGATTTTTCATAGCTCGGTTACAGGCCGTTTATACTGTAGATATTTTGGAGGAGGGCAAAGAAAACACTGTTTTTGACTTCTGTGGATTGCACTCAGCACAAGGTGTATTCAAGGAGAAAAAAAAAAAAAAGCAAACAAGAGCATTACCATTGTAAATTAGGCTATGCCCCAGTCTCCCCTTTTCTGCCCCTTTGGCTATGATAACCCATGTACACTATAACACAAGGTGACTAGAGTAGGCACAGTACCATTGCAATGTCCGTAACAACCTAGTATATATTATAGAACTTTGTATTTAATAGTTAATATATTGTTATACTGTATCAGGTATAGGCCAAAACAAGGTCTTTTGGTCAGGGCAACAAAAGGTGGTATTCATGGGGAAAACTGGGTTAAAATGTTCCTTTTTAAAAAAAGAAAAAAGACAAAAAATGAGTGTAAATCTTTACAAATGACAAAAACAAATGTGTCCTATTAAAAGCTTTTGAAAAGAAAACAACTGTGGACTTCCCTTTTTTGTTGTTGCTGATGATAATCTGTATCATTCAGAGCGGTCAAATCTTTGGTCATGTTTTAATTGTGAACAGTTGGAGTAGGTATTGTATAGCAGCAGCGGACAGGAGGTTGAGAGAAAGATTGTGAAATGTCAGCCCTTTGTGAAGCAATTCAGTCTGACGCCACAAGCGGATCTGGCCCAGCGCATGGCCCAGGGTGTGCTGTTCTACCAGCCAGGCCATCAGCAATGTTTCTGCAGATCGCACTACGCTGGCAGAGGACACCTCGGCAAGTTGCTTAACGATGCGAAGGCTGCCAGGACTGCAACGGAGGGAGCTGCAGCCAAAGGGGAGAAAGGATTTAGAGAGAAGGGGCAGATTTGATCTGTCCATGAAAACACGTTGCTGTGAAGAGGAAGATGCTGGGCTTTTCCACGCATTCCCAATGTCAGGATTTCCAGCCTGAAGTACAGCACCTTTTCTCCATCACTTCAGCAGTCATTTAGCTCCTTGTGAAGCAGGAGTTGGCGGGGCTGGCACTGCCCTGGGAGCTGCAGACTGTGCTGCAGGGCAGCGGGGGCTCAGCCCCCAGATGCTGCTTAGGTATGACCAGAAACATTTGGACCTAAACTCTTCAGGGGTCTTCAGTGAAGGAGTTACTTAGCTCCTAACGTGAAGTCTTCTCTCCTCTGGGGAGCTGCCACTAGAGGGAGGATCCAGGCCCTTAGGCACTCCGCAGCCCTGTTTCTCACTTCGGCTTGAATGAGTTGATGATCACTCTGCAGCAGGAGGGACCCCAAGCTGACATCCAGAGTGATTATGTTGTCTAGAGGATGTTTTCACAAAGGCCCTCTCATAGCCATCTCTGAGTAGAAAACAGCAGGAAGGAAGTTAGCCCTTAAACAGAGAGAAAAATGTGGATCTGTGCAAAATCCCATGCAAATCCACGCAAAGCGGGACTCCAGAGGTGAGCTCTGTAATGCATCTGTGTTGTCCAGGCTAAACCCCACCAGGCTGGAACTGCTGACAGGCCTTCCCACCCCTCTGAGGCTGGAGGATCCACATGGCATTAAGGTAAGCTGGGCTGAGCCAGGAAGGCAGAGCAGGTCACAGGTTCAGGCACTCCTCGCCTCTCTGCACACAGGTGAGTTCAGCCCCGTGGTAGTTCCTTACAGGGGATGTCAAAGCCCTGTATTTCCAGTGCTGGGTTTCAGAGGAGCTTGGGAGGGGTCTTGTTTTTCTGCTCTGTTTTGTGAGTGTTCTTCTATGAAGCTCTTTTGCTTGTGGTTTTTAGAAGGCTCCCACCCAGGCTGGCTGCTTGTGGCTATGCTCTCAACTTGCCAGAGCTTGGGCATGGCACTTTGTTATTCTGTTTGGGAAGTAATTTGGATGCCGCATGAAACTAGGTTGTTTTCTATGTAATGGTAGCTGCAGCTAGGGAAGTAGCATTTCAAATTTAATTTGTTTCTGGCTTAGCCGAGACAGTTAGGTGAATTTAGCTAACTGACCCGCTTTGTGGAGAGCTGTGTCCCATCAGAAGAGCTGTGTGTGCAGCACATCCCTTGGCCAGAGCCCTGCGAAACCCTGCGAGCAGCTGCATGAGAAATAGGAAAGTCCTGCTTGTGCCTTCTGTATTTCTGGTGTTCCAGAGATACAAACTGAGACACACCAACAAGTCTTAGATGTGACCTGTACTAGAATCCCCTCAAAATAAGTCAGGAAAAAGCAATTTAAAGAAACGTGCTTGGTTCCCTTTATGGCCACCAGCGCCGTGCGAAGGCCCAGCTGTGATCAGTTACTAGGGGCTGAGGATCCCGCAGATGAAACGGTTCAGGCCAGTAAAGTTGTGGAGGGTCAGAGGCCTGAGCTGCCCTGCCCGGAGGGTGGGCCAGGCTCAGCCCGCGGGGCCTGGGCAGCCCACGGCCGCAGGCCGGGTGCCCTGTGCGCAGCCGTCTGCTACCATCTAGTGGGCTGGGGGCGAGGAGCGGGTTCGGGCGGGCTGTCTCCGGGGCACCGGCACCGGGACGCTCGGAGACCGGGGAGTGGGTAAGAAGGACCCTGCGGGGCAGAGCTGCCCGCCCGTGGAGCGCTTTGTGTCCGTGTTGCAGAAACAGCGCAGTACTGGAGGTGGGGGAGGAAGGTTTCTACTTCTGCAGGGGTTTTCAGCCACTGAAATTATAAAAATCTCTTCCTGCGTAGGAGGAGAGGAAGGGTTTCTCCCAGCTTCAGGAGCAGCGTGCCAGCCAGGGGAGCCACGCAGCACAGACACGCATTGCTCGGTGCTTGCGGGAGCTGCTCGAAGCCAAGGTGCTACCCACGTCAGCTGGCATCTTTCCCCCCCAGCAGCGTGGCCTGGGCTCCTGCAAAGTGCTGGGAGACAAGAGCCCACCCAGGGACAGACCTTAAGGCTCTCTAGCATCTCAGAGGCTGTGGTGGCACCTGAGAGGCTTGTTTGTTCCTGCACATGCTTATGCCTCCTTTTAAGCGCATGTAAACCATCCAGCCCTCGCTGTGCGTGCCGATCCGTGCCAGGCCCATGTGGGCTGCGCACTCACACACAGCAGCTACGATACATCCACAGCCTGGGAGCTCGAAGGGGGAGTTTAACCTCTGCTTGGCCCGGCATGGGAGGAGGATAATCAAGCAGGCCTTGTGCCATGTTGCGTGGCTTGTGCCGAGTGCTCCGAGGCTGGGTGTGCGCCCGGGCGCAGGCTGAGTGCTTGTCACTAGATGGCAATGCCATGAAGTGGTTCAGCTGGGATATTTGTGTGCGTTAGTTCAGGCTGCACCTGAGGTCCCCTGTAACCTGCTGTTTCTGTTTGGTTTGGCGTGGTCTTCAGTGTCATCAGCAAAAGCCATTGTCTCGATGGCATTTTCGCATTTGAGGGTGATTGAACTTTAAGGTGGTTTTTGCATGTTGTATTTAATGCTTCAGATATGTTTGCAACACACTATATAATCCTGCAACATCCTCTGGCATTTTCTATTATTGCTTGAGTCACTGGATGCTATAATTGGCAAGGTTTCAAAGGTCCTGAATAGATTATCTTGCCATATCTATTTAATACTCTAAATAATGCAACCAAAGACCCCTACAGCTCCAGCTGGGAAATGAAAAGGATGGTTAAACCACTTAATTACTTACTGTGCTAACACTTATTTTACGGAAACAGAAAGCAGAATCCAGCTGTTCCAGGGGAAATCAGGAAGAAGTTAATATCAGAGTCACTCTGCAAAGAAAAAATACCACAGTGAGCAGCATGTGCTGTGTTGCCACCTGCGAAGGCAGCGCTGGATGCCACTAGCTCAGCGTGGCCGAGGGCTGGTGACAATTCCACGTTCATTCAAACAAAGCAGGACCCGGTGTTTGGATTCCTGCAACCACTGTGAGTTCTGCGTGCCCATTTTGCAGTGAAATCCTGAATGGCTTCAGCCCATTAAAACTAGGAGGGGTTTGTGGGGTGGCCAAGTTGGCAGGGGGAGAGGATAAGCTGTGGCAATTGTCAGGGTAGGATAGTTTGGGTCTTAGCTACAGAAGGCCCAAGTGCCGCGAGTTGCTTGTCTGTGGCTGTTTGTCCATCACTCCAAGCTCCTTCTGGAGCCAAACCACCCACAAGCTGGGGTGTGTTACATCTGCCACAGCTTCCAGGAACCTCTGTAGGCACTGGAGAGCATGTTTGTGGAAATATCTAGCAGGTGAGAGAGACGCCCAATGCATTCAGGTTAGGCTGCTCACCACTGGAGCAGCTCCAGGATCACTTTGGGGTGATCTAGGCAGTTCTCAGCATGTCTAGATTCTTCTCCTGCTCATTGTTCTTGGTATGAAATGTAGGAGCACCCATGTAACAGGGGGAAGACAGTACTGCACATGGCGTCCTGGAGAAGTCACACATACACCATTTTCTCCTTTTACAGAGCCTTAATGCACTGGGGGAACCCCACCTCACCCCACAGTGAACAGAATGACTTTACAGTGCAGCTTCAGGTGAAATGCAGCTCCCTGCACTGGCGTTCCAGGGAACTGCCACCTCTGTTCTTCCAGACAGGGGAATCTTGCCTTCCCTTCCGCTCCTTGCCTGCAAAGCCATGTGGCTGATATATGCCCAAAAGCAGGACCATGAGTAAAAACTGTAGCTTTAAATTCCCAGCCCACTCCCTCATCTGTTTTGTCATAGCACTTCAAAACTGCTCATTGTGCTTTCCAGAAATGAGGAAATTAAAATTAAATCCTTTCCTGCAAGAAGAGATGCACACTACATGCAACACCATTGACCGTTTGAGAAGAAACACAAAGTCTGCTGCTACTCATGCAGTGTTGACTTTAAGCAGAGTTTGTTACAAGTCCACATCTTATATGTATTAAAACAAGGTGTCATCCCCCTTCTTATAAAGTAAATGTATAGGGCCTTGCTGTAAATGCTACTTTGGCAGCCTCTTTTTCTTGCCATCTGTAGAATGTGACACCTCTGTGGGTCTTGGAAAGGAAGCTGAGCCTCTGCTGTTCCAAGCAGAGAAAGAAGGTGATATTTATAGTCAACTAACCATAAAACTGTGACTTCCAGAGCTGCACATGCTCAAGCCCTCCCCAATCCTCAACTCTAAATGTCCTTCTTTATACAGATTTCTTCAGGAGTCGGTCACACTTCATTTTGCTTTTAGTGCTTTGCAAATCGGCACAAGGTGCAATATGAAGCCTGCCTCATACTTGGCACTGTGCTTACACAAACAGCTTCTCTCTCACGTTACCTCCTGTCCTGCCCCAGCCAACCGCTCTAGTTGATAGCTAACCCGCTGCTGCCTGGCCCTGGGCGTACCTTGTGGGCGCTTCATGATTGCGCTGACTTGACCTGCTCTATGTGTTAGCAGGTGAAAAGTCCTTTACTGTGCAGCTGGCGTGGAAAAGAGGATGCAAATACAATACTGAACGAACCCAGATCGGAACTTGCCACTCCCCGGAATAAATGTCCGATGAGAACAGGTGAGTTCATGACCTCCCTGACATTTGCACCAAAGGTGTCATTTCATTTTCCTGCACAGCCAGCCTGCATCTGGGAGAACATCACAGGAGTAATGACAGGTTCTAGGTACTCCAGCTTCCCTCCCATCATCAAAAGGAAACAGGATCAGTGTGAGCTGCCTGAGATAGTGCTTTAGGCTCTGCTTTGCACCAGATTCAGCAGAATCCTTTACCATGGTCCTTCCCAGGAGCTTTTAAGCTCCCTCCCCTATCTTGTCTGTCTGAGACTTTAATATTTCCTTAATTCTTGCCCTTGATTTTTCCTTCTCTCCTAGTGTGTTTTGCCAGACAGCACCTGGGAGTCAGTAATTACACTGCAAAGTCAGTGCAAGTTGGCAGGGTCTGCTGTGAGGTCCAGGCTGGCTGCTGGTGGCTCTCCTCGAGCTTGTGGGGGGCATGCAGGGGGAGCTGGCACCCCAGGTGGCACCCACTCATCGGTACCATCCCTGTTCAATGGCATGGACTGCTACAGAGAGCAGAAGCTGCCTGCCATGAATTAGGAACATGAAGCAAGAGGCAGAATCATTTAGGGCCCCCTAGTTCAGAGTCCTGTGAGACTCAGGGCAATACCATAATACAGGACCTTCCTCCATGGATACGGTGGAATAATTCCACTGAAGTCAATACTGTAATCAGGGATTAATTCACACTGCACATGTCAATGGAACTCTGCAGTACACTGATAAAATAAACCTCTCCCCTCCTGTACACACAGCCTACAGTAGCTGTGAGGTGCCTCTGTACCTCTTACGATGCCAGAGCCGGTCTTAATTTAGAGCATGTTCTCAAGCTACACCAAGTTCTGCTCCTTGGTGCAAGAAACAGAGATGCATGTTTGTGTGTCAAGAGGGATCAATTTCTCCGCACTTCCTTTGGAGCAACTGCTCTCACAGGTTGTTGCAGGAGAGGAGGTTTAAAGAGCCATAAAGGAGTAACTCCCAGCTATTACTGACTTTTCTTAAAACTTTTATTGTGGTGCAATTCCACTGAACAAAAGTTTCAATGCAAGACTTGCAAAGACAACCCACAATGTCCTTAGAAGATCTTGCTCACCCAGTTGGCTAGGGCTTCTCTAGTATTTCCTTAAGAGGATTGTAATGTGATTGTGCTGATTAGTCTGGATCAGTCTGAGATTTCAAATCTTGTAGGCAATCACCAGAGAACCTTATCTTGGGCAAGATAGTATCCTCCCATGCTAAGAACTGCGTCCCTTTATTCAGATTATAGTAAATGTCTAAAACAAATCCTCAGCATTGTTCGTGGGAAGAACGTGGCTTCCTCCGATAGTACTCTGAGCAGGTATCACCCCTAGCATCTTCAGTGGTCTTCATAAAAGATTTCTTAAGGGATGAAATAATTTTGGGGGCACAGGAATACTGTGCTTCTCATCTCTCTTTTTCCATTCTGGTGAGCATTTTTGACAATACCCTTCTGCCCAATGGTTCCTCACTTTCCTGCGAGGAAGGAAACTCAAACTCTTAAAATATTAAAGTAGATTTGTGGCAGCAAGGTGCTTTGCATGAGATGATGTTATTGAACCAGATGCTACAGCAGGTGCTGGAAGGTCAATAATATTGTAGAAGTCCTGCCCAAGAGGAAAGCAAACAGTGCTTCTGCATCACCGGGACATGAAATGCAGATTGTGTCCAAGGTGCTACACTACAAAATCTATTAGTTACATATATACGTGAAATTTATTGGCTGAAAGCTTTTGAAAATAGATCCACGCCACTGGTTTAACCACATGTCTACAGACAGCAGAAGCAATCAGCATGAAGGAAGAGGCTGCAGATGAATAGATAACAGATGTGACGCTCATTTAGGTCCCGCTGAGGCAACCACACTCCTCACTGCTCTAAAGGGGAGACGATGAGCGTCCCCGAGATGTTAACCTTAGCCTGAGTGGTCTGGATGGATGGACACGGTCAGCCCCAAACCCAGAGGATGCCCCAGCTCCCAGCAGCCACCCCAGGTGACCGTCCCTCAGCCCACTCTTCGCTTGCCATGTGGGGACCACCACCGTCCCCCTCCAAGAGCAGGGTTGTCCCAGCAGGTCACACCGGCCACGGGAAATGTTTTCCTGGGGGCTTGGTCCTTCCACACGGAGGTCACCCTTGGAAAGCAAGAAGCCACATCTCAACAGCGGTGCCCGCGCTTCAGGGGCCGGGACTGCGGCGGCCCCTCTCCCTCTCCGGGACTCCGGCCGGGGGTGCTCGGCCGTTGAGGGGCTGTCGCAGTGGGGTCGGCGGTGGCTCTTGCCCTGCCCGGGCTGCCCCGCCGGCTGTGGGGGGCCTTGGGCCTTCTGGCGGGCGCCTCCCGGCCTGAGGGGGCCTCGCTGAGGCGACGCGGCCGCGGCCGGCGCCTCCCGGCCTGAGGCGGCGAGGGCAGCGGGGCGGCGGCGCTGGCACCTCCCGCCGCCGGCGGGGAGGGCGGGACGGGGCGCGTCAGGGCCGCTGCTCCCCGCCCCGGGCCCGCCCAGGAGGGAAGGAGCCGGCTTCTCCCCCGGTGTGGTGCCCGGCGTGGGCCTGGAGGAGGCTCTGCTCCCCTGCCGCGGCCATGGAGGCTTTCTGCGGGTCCCGCTTCTGGGTAAGCAGCGCGGCCGGCGGGGCCGCCTCTCTGCCCCCTTCCCGCCCCGCGCTGAGGAGAAAGTTGGATGGGGAGGGTGGGGCGGAGGGGCCGGCGGGGCGCGGGGACCGGCCCCTCAGAGCCGGCTGCGGGGCTTGCCCCGGCGCTGAGGGGAAGCGCTGTGCCCCGCTCTGCCGCCGCCGCCGGGAGTTTCCCCGCCAAAGGGGCCGTGTGCTCGGCGCGCCGGGTCTGAGGGGCCGGAGCGGGCAGGGACGGGTCGGTCCTGCGGCTTCCGAGGGGCTGAGCTGCACCTTTCCCTTAGCTGGGAGCCCGTCCCGGGAGCCGGCTGGGGCGGTGACTCCTCCCGCGCCCGGCTGAGGAGCAGGACCGGCAGCGGAGCCGGTGGCACCTTTCCTGTGCGCGATTCAGCACCTCCAGACCAGAGCCGGAACCCCCCAAGGCCCCAGGGGACCCCCCAAGGCCCCAGGGGACCCCCCAAGGCCCCGGGCCGTGCCACAGCTCCCGCCTTCCCGCAGGAGATGCGGCGTGCCTTGCCGCTCTCCTCGCCGCCGTCGTCCACCTCTGGGCCTGGTACCTGTTGCCCCCTTCTGAGGGGTCCTGTTGCAGCGCTGCTGCTGCTGCCCTTCACAATCACTCCGATGCTCCCTGTTAAGAGCTTTGTTACTGCTAAAGAGCGCCGGGTTCGGGGCAGCCAAGGGTGGTCACAAGCCTCGGAGGATTGCAGTGACTTATGTCAGTATGTGGAGCCTTGTGGAGAGGCTGATGGCAGCAGGCACTGTGTTTGTAAGCGGAAAAGCTGGGGAATTGCTGCCGTGGTCTGCCCTTCAGGGTGTAAGTGCTGTTGCGAGGACTCGGGGCAGTATTTCCCCAAGGTGCAGCATGCTGCTTTCCTCTCTGCTGTGTGGGCAGCAGGCACTTTAGACCGTATGAAGCCGTGGGGAGTTGAGCATGTATGGTGAATCTGAAACTGCCCTCCGAAAAATCACGATTTTTGCGTGTGCTTTTCTCTTTTATATTGATTTAGCTCAAGGGGGATGTTTTTCAGAGATGAGCAGGAATTAAAGGGAATGTCCGAAGACGAATCACTGCTAGAAAGCTATTAAGACAACACAGGCAATTGGCTGTGAGGATGTAATGCTGAACTCCAGATAACTAATTATCTTTCTGAATCTGTCTCAACATTACTTTTTAAAAGAGGACTTAGGCTCCTAAACCCCTTGGTTACATTTCTTTGTTCAGTCTCAGATTTCATCTCCGAGCACTCTGCACTCTCTGCTACAACGCTTGGCAGATAGGCTTGCTCAAACAAGTATTTTCATCTCTTATTTCTACTATAAACACTTATAGAACAGGAACAAGCACAAACAGATCAACACTGCTCACTAGTTTATTGACTGCCTCGAGAAGCATGTCTTAGCTTCTCAGGGAAGGCTTTTAGTGCAACTACTCTTCGTGGCCACAGCTTTTGGTAACAGTTTATTGATACATTAATGTAAAGTGCTCAGGCAGTTTTGCTGGTTTTAAGTATGAAGTAAATGTTTCATTCTATACTTTATGCAGTACTGTTACGCTCAAGCAAGGACCCTTTGTGGTGTTGTGTCTGGTGCTATGCTCAGGTAGTGTATCCTGGTTTTAATATTGCCAAGGCTTTTCAAAACTAAATATGCAGAAAGTAGTATAAAGGTAATCCAGGGAAGATATTTTAATTAATAAACATTTATTTACAGCATAAATGATGACGAGATCTAAATGTGTTTAAAAAAGCATAAATAATAATTAAAAAATATACCTTCAGCCTTGCTCGAAGTAATAGTTCAGATGTGATTAATGCCAGTTGATCTGAAACATGGTAGTTTGGATTGGCAGAGGAATGCATTTCTGACCGAGTCTGTGAAGGAAGATGTCAGGCATGTGTTACAAGGCTCTCCAGAATCTTCTTCTTTTGCGTAATTATCACATACTTATACCTCAACATAAAATATTACTAAAGAATAAAAGGAGACTGATTGAAAAGAGACAAGCAGTGTTCCTTAAACAAATGGGCGAACTACTCAATAAGTATAGACCTGTTCTGTTTCTTTGGAATGATCCAGAGATGTTTAGAGTCAGAACAACCTTCCATCTGTTTGTTTTAAAAAACGGTGCTCAATAACTGTGTGAAATGGAACATGTGACCCGGTGACCAGCAGATTGAACTCCGTGACCAAGAGTCTTACACCCTACTTTTGGTAGTCGGTGGTATTTTCTCTGTTAACAGGAGTGTGTACAGTGAACTGATTTTGTGAGAGATTTTAAGCAATGACCATATAGTTGACAGTCACCTTGAATTGATTTCCTGTGCAAATGTGTTGTTCCAAATGTAGGTATAGGCTTCTTTTTGAAATATGTCCACAAAAGTTGGTGTTTCTTGTGCTGCTGTGCACCTGAAGAAGGGAGAACAAGGTGAAAGGCAGTTACTGGCCTGTGCACGCAAACTAATGGTGTTCAGCTTTGCAGTTCAGATCCAGAACTTGATAAAATGTTAACCAATATTAATGTTTGCTTTTTCATAGCTGATAAACTTCGACTCTTTCCCCATTTTTTGTCAAAGAAAATCTATATGGAAGCTGAACGACATTAGTGTCAGTTTTAAAACCGTTTAGAGCGAAAGGAAACATGCTGTTCCAATTTAAACAGTTGTTTTGGAGTTTAAACCAACTACAATACTTTTATGTTAAAAGGAAGTCAGAATCAAAACAAAACAGTTCAGAATTAGCTCATGAAAATGTTTACATTGAAATATATCAACTTTAACAGATGATTGATTTATCTTGGATTTTTTTGGTTTATCAAAAGTGTTAAGGTTTCAAGTCCTCACCCTGGTGCAAGGTGGGGAATTTTACTGGAAATGTCAACGGGTTGGGTTTTTTGTGTTTGTGAAGAGGCAAAATAATTTCCTGTTCAACCCATTTTAGAAATAAGAAATTAAAGGGAACGCTGTGGGTCACATTAGAAATCTATAAAGGCTTTTGGCTTTCAGCTACTGCTTTACCTGTTGCACATGCAATCAGCAAGTCGCTATTACAAATATAGGGTATTTTCTACATAAAGAGGAAAAACTGGAACATTATTTTTTCAAAATGCAGTATGGGCAGTCTCTTCATCTGAACACTTAGAGACATCCCGTCTGCTGCAATTGAGAATTCAGAGCTAGTTGTTACTATCTCCTAGCAGTGTTCCCATGCTGAATGCCCTTCGGGAGGAGATGAATGCAATAGCGCATACCCGCACAAGGCAGTCCTTAGGTATGTTATTTACTATTGCCCATAATTACCTCTTATTTATTGTGTCACATAGCTACTATGTGATAGTAGGTGTGCCAATTAACGTGACCCACAATCTCTGTACTTGAGAAGTAGATACTGATAAATTATTACTTACTTGTTGCTTACTCCACTGTAGTAAAACATGAGCGGTTCATCTGAGAGAAACTGATCTCCTAGGGAGAGTTTGCTGCAAAAGTGTTTTGACCTAGTGACTAAATATGAGCTTAGAAAAACTAATTCTGTTCCAGAGTAAAGACATGTTGTGTCTCTGTGGCTCAGACTCTCTGAGTAAGAAATGGCAGTATGTGTGTTTTATCCTGTGAGGATAAAACACGAAGTGCTCTGCAGTACTTGGGTGCTGTTGGGATGACGGGTCATGTAAACACCTTAGCCTACAGACAAAGTGCCTAGGCTTACGAAGCAGCTTGTGTTTTTGGTGTTTTTTTTTTTTTTAACAGCATAAATAGGAAATGGGAGGAAAAGTGATAGAGCACTTCATAGGGGAGACCACAACTTCTAGTCAGTTATGGATGATATTCAGGCTTACTCCTTTTGATCCTGCTTAGCTGACAGAGCTCAGTTTCGTTGCCTACCCTGTGTCTTGGTGTCTTTTTTTTTTTTTTTTTCCCCATCCCACGTGGAGTGCTGGCTCCTTCTTCATCCAGAGACTCTTGAGTAATTCAGCAGGAAGTTGCAGCAACTCTCAGAAGTAAACAATACCTCAGTCTTGTCTTTGAAACAGTCTCATACAAGCACCCCTTTAACCTTTAGGTTTGTGGATATTCCTTCACCTTGAGTCATTCTGTGAAATTTTGGTAGATTTGGACTAAAAGTCATGCTGTTCTCTGGAAATGCAGCTTCCTGCTCTGTTAGCTCAAAGTGCCACCAGTCTCCCCTCTACATAATTTCCCCTTTTGCTTCATCATGCATCATGCTTAAATTTTTTGTAGTTCAAGATGACTTAGGATAGCTGTAGTAAGGAAGAAATGTCATCAAGGAAGATGACAAAACCGCAGAAGTTTATTTTAAAAAACCCACAACTTACGTGATTTGGCCCTAAATTAATAATAAAATATCGACTTTCAATTATTCCATTGTGTTTTCAACTAAACTAGTTCCAGCAGAGGAAGAGTGAAGTGAAAGGTGGTAGCGGGTTGTTGCAAAGGAGGGATTCTGCCATAGGATGGTATGGTCCAGACTGGCTGTTCTTTATATATTAGCTTCCCTTCCTGCCATGCTGTGATAAACACAGAAAGTTCAGTGTTTATATATATTTAAACATGATACAGATCTCCACATAATCTTTAACTGCATCCAACTTCAGATAATTGAGTTCTACTTCTATAAATCTCTTCACAAACGATCGTGTCCGGTATCTGTGGTCTTTCTCGTGTTAGGTAGGAGATCAAAAGAGGTAACTTTAATGGTCTTTTCAGACATCAGATCTATCAAGTTGTGCTTGCTCAAAGGGTAGCTGTGTTGGTAACATCCTGAACTTAAAAGCAATTAAGTACTCAAGCTCAAATCCTCCAACATTTTAAGATTCTTGAATTGAGTTGAATGAAAGGTATTGCTAAAGGATTTGGGCCTCAGATTCTTAATGTCAAAAGCAGTATAACTATTTAACATTAGATCTGGAGTATTATCCAGGACCTATTATCATTCATCTGTGTGTAAACAGTATAATAGACTTTATTTGAATCTGTTTGGGAAAGACAGTCGGGATTTGCGAGCTGTGAGCAAAGCTTAATACCAGTGAAAGCTGCTAATATCAAGGATTTATGGAGTCCTTCAGTGACAGTGTCAACTATTGAAGCTCATGAAAATGACATTCATTTCAGTAGAATATGTGATGGGTTTTTCAAGGAAAGCAGTCATTGCCATTTCCTTCAAACCAGCACACCGATGGGTAAAACGAACAGTACAGTCTCAGTGCAGAAGAATGGGGACAGCTGATAAAATTGTCACCACCACCATCTGACCAGTATGGTTGAGTCCCTTCTGGAATTCCCAGTTGCAATTCTGGAATTGCAGGAAAAAGGATTTTTAGAAAAAAAAACCACCCAAGGGGAGAAGAATCTTTTTTTGCCGAGGTACACTGAGGCTTTGTGGGAGATGCTTCACAAAGATCTTCTGGACACAAAAGCCTGCTTGTCCCTCCCTTCCATTTGTTTCCTGGGGGTGGGACAGTAAAACTTGAGGAATACTATAAAGTTTGCTTCCTGAAAAGAAATAGTGTCTGAAACAAAATCTAAGTCACATGAGGAGCTCCTTAAAATGGCACTTAAATTGCTACAGTTAAGAATATAAAGCATTTTGAGATGGGCCTAACCTACCTGGTAGGCAAATTACTATGCTGCTGGAGATATAATCCTTTCCTTTCTACATGTGTAAATTTAATGTATTAGAATGAAGAGACTATTTAAAATTTAATTTAAAATTTAATTTAAACAAAATTCCTTTGAGAAACCTATTAAATGGGATCTTTGATTTTTCCAGTAAGCTAATGCTCCATTTGTCTCCTCATACTGCCGTGACTGCGATGGGCCGTTATCCAGTGACACGTTATTTGGCTGAGCTGGAGGAGAGCACAGCAACAAGCAGCCAGAGATCTTCCCAGGAATGCATTCAGGCTTTCGTACAACCAGCAGCCTTGATTCTGTGCTGGGCCTGTGTGAGCTGGGACCTTGTCCCTGTGCTAATCTCATGGCAGTGTGAGAGGTGAAGTCAATGTAATAAAACTTAGATCATTTACAATAATGTCACGTGCTGGCGTCATAAAGCTTTGAACTAGAGCAGAATAAGAAATGAAGGAGGGGGAGAAGAAAATATATTTCACGGGAGTTGTTTCAAATGTCAGAGTCATTTAGTTTCAGAAGTAATAATTTCTTTTTTCTTTCCAAAACTTTCTGAGAATTCAGAAACACATTTGACACTTGTCCAGTGGTCTTACAGCAGTTCTTGAGGGATGATGCTGCTCTCTTCATAGCAGTACTGGCTGGGCAGATTGAGTTGCAGGGTGTTTGTACAGATCATAGTTAAACATGATTCTTCTAGAAATAGGGCAGTTCTGGGTGTCAAAAATCAAGTTTTAAGCTATATGTTTACATTGTTTGGTTGGTATTGGAGAGAAACTGTGTGTGCAATTGGTTTGGGGTAAAACAATGTACCAGGACAGTTCTGCCTTTGCTCTGATTTCTGTGATTAGCATATTCCTTTTCCATAGTCACCTGATCCCATCTTCTCTTTATCTCTGAATTTTTTGGCTTAATAACACTGAAGGCCAATCTTCACTTTAAGAAGGGAAGGGAAGGGAGAATAGCTGAGAGGGTTGGGGGAGGCGTAGGAGCAGGCATTTCCCAAAGATGCTACCTGTAGCGATGCTTTGCCAGCTCTTTATCTCCCTGAAACTACTGCCATGGTTTAGGGCCAGACTGTGGATTTCACTCTTTTTCAGAATAAAAATGACTGAAATAAGTAGGTTTGCGGACTGAGAGATGAGTATGATTTGTGCAAATTAACTCTGAGAGTATAGCTAGAGTGTAACGCTTCTCTGTTAGGTGAGCTTAGGTCAGTTCTGTGAGTGATAAACCAGGCTTAATCTTGGCATTAAAGCTCATTAGTACTCAGAGTCTGTCCTTGCCCTCTAGCCTGCTGCTGCATTTGACTTCTTGGAGCTCCCCTAATGAGTGTCCCTGCAGCTGAAGAGCGTGACCAACCTTGGGCACTTGAGATGGCATGTCACTTTGTATCCTGCCCCACCAAACTCCCACGCTACTGTCATGTTAAAGACAGCCTTGACCAGACACTAAAATCTCATTATCGCTGCAGTCAATTTGCCACTTCCAGCTCCCGCTAGACAGGCAGAATGTCAGAGCAGCACTGATGACAATTTTTTTGTGACAATCCCTTTTATTATTATTCTGCATCAGCCCAACTGGATGGGCCAGATTAAAATGGGGGAGTCAGGGTTCGGAGGGAAGAAAATTAAGCAGGAACCATCTCATTTGCAGCTCTTTCAGCTGTTGCTACCTCTTCTTAATTGAGATACATTCATTATGATCCTTGGATTTACCCTGTTCCTTTCAACTGAAAAGAGATGGGATGGCTCAAGTTAAGGATATTCCTGCACACCCAGCGTCACACCGGGCTGAAAGAGGGTAACCCACTCCTGTATTTGTACTTGCACAAGGCCATAGGAAAGGCCTTTGATGATGCAATTGAAGAAGGTTTTCTCTACAACAGTATATAGCTGTGATCAATTCTAAAAGACAGTTGGGGACTTTCTTCTCCTGAAGGAATGAGCCTGTTTCCTTTTTCTCTCAATCACGCATTTGATTTGTGAGCATTTGTACCTCTGTGGTTGCACTATGCCTTCCTCTCTGCAAGTCAATAAATGTCCCTCTGTCTGAGCCAGAAGACCGACTGCTACAAAAAGAGTTGAAGTAGATTAATTTTACTTCAGGTGTATGTTGTCTTAGATGCAGGTATTTCCTGTGGTCAACTTGTACTTTATACTCTCTCTTAAACTACAGATATTTTTCTGAAAGCCTCATTTCCCAGGATCACATGACTCTGACACAATACAAACCTGCTTTTTTTTTTCATCCTGCCTCTTTTTGAGCATCTGAAGAAGGAGAAACTTACTGTTTTGTATAACACTTGTCACTAGGCCTCTACCTTGATTTTTTGGATGTCTAGTCCACAGTTCTCAAGTGCATTGCATGGCTGGTATCATTTGTACCATGAAACTTCAGCTCAAGCAAAAACCTGTGACTAGTTACTCCACAACCATAAACTAGCTTGTATAGGGTATGAACTTGTGCCAGGTCTATCTGATCCATTATTGTGGTTTGAGCTCTGAGGAAAACTGAGCACAAGGCAGCAGCTCAATCCCCCCTTCACCCCAGCACTGAGAAGGAGAAAATGAAGCAAAAGGCTGGGAAATCAAGATAAGGACAGAGAGGGATGACTCCTCCATTATGGTCACGGGCAAAAGACAGACTCATTAGGGGAAGAGAAAAACATAAATTTAATACAGACACTAATAACAACAACACTTAACAGACAGAGTAGGACCGTGAGAAGCATTACCACATCCTGAAAACACCTTCCCCCACCCCTCCCTTCTTCCCAGGCTCAGCTTTGCTCTCGATATCTCTACCTCCTCCCCGTCCAGTGGCGTAGGGGGCAGGGAGTGGGGGGTGTGGTCACTCCTGCCGCTTCTTTCACCTCGGGGTGGAGGGAGGAACGACTTCTGGCATTCTTCCCCTAGTCCAGCATGGTCCTCCTCTCACAAGAGACAGTTCTCCACAAACTCTCTCTGACATGAGTCACTCCCATGAGCGTGTGGATCATCCCCGTGTGTTGCAATCCTCCCAGCAGTGAATTACAACAGCAGGGCCTTCTTCCTGCAGGGTCCTGGCCTCCTTCGGGCACAGTCATCTGCTCTGGCGTGGGGCCCCCCACAGGCAGCAAATCGGCATCTGCTCCACCGTAGACCCTCATGGGTGGCAGAGGGGGCCCTGCCATCTCCCCACGGGCTGCAGGGAGGCTCTGCACATGCACACTTCCCCCTGCTTCTCCTCCGTTCTTCCACTGGCCTTGGTGTTTGCACAGGAGCTGGGGGAGCTTTGAGAAGCTTCTCAAAGGGGCCACCACTGTAGCCCTCTCCCCCGCTACCAAAAACCCCCACCACTCACTCAAACCCAGGACATCCATTAAAATAAGCCATTAAAGATCCTTTTACTGCTGGAAAAGAAAGTTTAGCATCCTGCATGGTGTCCTTCATTAATGTAGATAACTGCTGCAGTGCGCTTTGTAAACAAAAAAATACTATTTCTGGTTATTAATTGTGTAGTTCATGCAGTACTATAAATGCTTACATCCTCCCAACCCCACCTATTTTCCAAGCAGTATTGCTCTGGTATTGCAGTGGAGAATGGCATTATCTCTTGTCCTTAAGGGGGGCGGGGGGGAAGGTTGTTCATGTAATCATGTGAAGGAGTTGAGTTGTGCATCAGTCACTGTGGATTAATGAACTCCTTCTGTGTGTAAGGGTGAAATTGTTCCTTTGGAAACATAAATGGATGATCGTGCGCTGAAAAGGCCATTTGACACTGGCAGCCTTCTGGAGCAGAGTGCTTGTTTGCATTTGTGCTCTAAAATGATTATCAGAGTTTGCTTCAAAAAGATTACCAACAGGGACCACGCAGAGGAGATGGACAACAGCTAGAAGTGGGAGGAGAGACATGGAGAGGCTGAGGTGAAGCCTGTGCTGTACCTAAGACTGAGCCCTGATAGTTTTTGGTGTTGTGATTCAGAGCCACTGCAGAGCCATCCTCGTTGGGAGGAGGCAGTGTGATAGAGCCAAGAGCAAAACAACCTTTTTTTTTTTTTCTCTTTTTTTTTTTTTTTTTTTTTTTTTTGCCAGGCTGTACAAATGAAACTCACTGGCAGGGTATTTACCAGATCTAGGGGCAACAGAAGGGCAGGAAGATTCTCCTCTGCAAGTTCTCACTAACAATTGCTTCTACGAGAAATACCATTTCCATGTTTATTTACTGCAGGGAAGCATTGTTACTTTCAGTTATTCACTTCCCTATCTTTTACTCGTCATGTGTACCTTCCCAGTCAGCTTTCCAATTTGATTTTTAATCTTAAATAATGTGCCAACTAGTGATAACTGACAGAGAATCAGCGATATGGCATGTATTAACCTTGGGTAGAGTGTGAATGACGTCAACGCAATAGCCTTCACCTTCCCATCAGATAAAGAATGAATATGTGTTTCCTGTGTTTTTCCCGATTCTTTCTGTGCTGTAGAAACTTAGAGAGAAACATACATTAATTTATCCATTCAATTGAGATAACTGTTTGAGACTACAAAAGAGATTGTTAGTCTTTCCTAGGGTTTGGAAGCTTTCTGTTGCTGGCTGTTTGAGGAGCCTTACTGCAGTGTCAGCTGTATGCCGGGTAAACCCAGTGTGAGGCACTTTTATTTTAAACTCCTGTAGTGGAGTAGGAGTTGGTTTAGACTTAAACCCAAGACCAGAACCCTAACTGGTCTTTCTCAGCAGGCTCTATTAACATCATCCTTGGGGTTTGGGAAAGGGATAGACAGGAATTTCCCTGTTTCTGTTTTTCAGCCTAGCTGTAGGCTTTCTGTTTGTTCCCCCTTTTCTTTGAGAGCTGTAAGGGATGATGTGCAAGAAACCCAAGATATGTTGTGTTGAACTTTTCTTTCCTTTAAAGACATTATCAGTTTTAAGGATTGCCTTTTCAATAGCAGTGTTCTTTTCCAGAGGCAAAAGTGTAATAGAAGTACTAAGTATTAGAGCAGATTTAATGTTGCTCAGAGTTTCCCCTGTGGAATACCCTCCCTTAAATAAAGATCATGTATTTAAAACTGCTCATCTAAATGTAAGTCCTACTGCACAGATGAACCTCAATACGAAGGTCGTATTATCCAAAGACTGTGACTAGAATGATGGGTATGATTGGAAGCTGCTGCAAGGGACAATGTCAATGATATTCTTAACCGAAAGCCCCACTAATTTGTAAGTTTTAGACTCCAGGGGACCCCTTGTCTGCTGTGAAGCTGTAACAAGCATCTCTAATCTCTTTTCCCACGGATGTTGGCATTGCATTTAAGTATTATTACAGGATTAAGTAAATTGTGTGCCCAGGGAGTTCGATACAGTGGGCTGGTATTTCTGCAATGCTGTATCTCACCATCGGAGCCTCCGACCTGATCCATGATGCTGCATCCAAGGAAATGCTGCTGCCTGCAGACAGTTGCCACAGAGCTCTTGGCAGTCTGGAGGAGCCATGGAGCACAGTGGGAGTCTGGATTAGAAGAGGTCACAGGTTACTGCCCTTAAGACTGGCTCATTGGGAAGAGAGGTGACAGCAATGTTAGCTGTGATGAACACACTTGCTGTTATTTCCCTGCGATGAGTTTCTTAGAGAAAGTGGTGTTTCTCAACATGTGCTGCTGAGTATTTCACCTTGTGAGACTCTTGTTGATGGGTCACTCCGGCTCTGGGTCACTCCGGCTCTGGGTCACCGAGCTGCCTGCAGAGTGTTTTCTGTGGGCTTTCACTGAAGGGGACCCTGAGGCAGAGCTGTGATACACAGGGGAAGGTGAGTGGCTCTCAGGACAGCACAGAGCCACGAGCCAAGGAACACGTGTGCTATCCAACATCAGTGTGTTAGACCTCTTTCAGTAGCAAGTCCAATGAAAACCCTCAAACCCAGACAGCCCAAGGTGGGTAATTTCATCCTCAGTCAGAGTGGGACTCAAGAAGCATTTAAACCTGCTCTGCTTACCAGGACAGGGTTCAGAATACGGAAAGGCAAAGCCAGATTAAAGCAGGAGCCTTAAAGATAGGAGTCAAAGAGCTGGTGTGTCCCTCCAGCCGTTGCTTCTTGTGTTTGTTCTCAAGGATGTAGTTCCGTAAGTTTATTGCTGAATTGAAGGGTATTTAGCAATATTTAACAGTGTTGGCTTCGTCACGATAGATTGTACTGAGACTTCATGTCATATTCTGACTCAAAATTAGTTGTTTAGGGTTGGAGTGGGTATTGGAATATATGCTGTCAGTGTGGTGATTTATAAAGCCATAAAGTGGAACTGCCAGCTCTGTGAAAATAGATCCGGCTTGGTAAGAAACACAACTTTCAGATTCCCAGATTTAAAAGTAATAATAATAATAATTCGTAGCAGAGTCCTGCTACATGGCATAGCAGCATTAGTCCACTGTGGTCCGGTCTTAGGGAGACCAAGTAATTTGCATGGAATTACATTACTTAAATGTTTTAGGTAGTCTGTCTTCTACCAGAAACACCTCTCATTGTGTTCAAGGATGGAAAGAGTTTGTGCTCAGAAAACACCGATTTATTGAAGGGGAAGCTTTTTACAAAAACAGATCTGTTCCAGGAAAGCTTGTTTATCTGGTCCAGGGTAGAACTGGACCTGGGAAAACATTACCAAGGTAGCCAGTAGTCTGGTCTGTCACCTTGGACGCAGGTTTCTCCTTCAGCCCACATCCCTGTTTCCCATGTGCCATGGAAGTAGTAGGCTCCTGTTGGTCATTGGGTGGGTGCTGCTTCTTGTACTTTCATATAATTTTGGCAAGGTTCCACTTTTATTCTTAGGGATAATTCAACCAAATCTCAAAATCTTACGTGTTTTTTTAGGACAGAATTTTTGTTTTCTGGCCAGCTGTATTTATACGTTCAGAAATGAAAGTCCTTTTCCTTGTTTAAATAAGAGTTAATGAAAACCTTTAAATGGTTTGGCAGCCATACAGTCTGTGTCTTGGATACAATAGTCAGCTTGTGTTCAGTCCGAAGTTAATGGACATCTGGGGCAGTTTCTAGGTTGCTGTCAGACAGAAAGCCATTTCTGGACATTTTGGTCTTATAGGAAAGGTTTAAATTAAGAGTGCTTTTTTTTTTCCCCCTCAATAGCTTTTGCCTTAAACAGAATCTTTGTTTTATTCTGTGCCCATTTATTGCTATTCTTCCTCAGCTTTCCTTTTCCAGGATTCTTTCCAGCAAGCAAAAGGAGCACAATTGCAAACATGCTCAAGACATTGCTAAACCACATGTAATTTAAAGAGGAAATTAGTATTTTGTTGAGTAAATGATAGTAGATAAGTTCCTGCTTTGGAACTAAAGAGCTCTTCAGCTCCAAACTGCTAGAGGGCATCTCCTGCCCCAGGCAGGGTAGCTGCTAGGGGAGTTTATCATGTTAGAGATGCTGAAATGTTTTGATGATGAGCCAAAAATGGGTCCTCTTTAAACGTTATTTCCCTTCCTGGTGCCAGAGACCTGCTCGTTGGAGGAAAACACAGAAATACTTTGAATGGGAGGCTGGAGTTTGGTTTGGTTTGATCTTGTGTTTGAATTGCCATGTAATTGCCCCTGTGGCGTTGATTTGTGGCTGAAGTTTCCCCTAGGTCTGGACAAACCTGTTTAGGTAAATGGGAATGTTTTTATTCCCCTGGCCCATGCTGGGTACTCATGTGCCTCCAAAAGAGCCATTTCTCGGCTGGAGAGGCACTAACTCTGTGGCATTAAAGGGTGCAGTTCAGATGTGCAGCTGATGGGTTTGTGCCACCCTTCACCACGGCCAGAGGTTTCATTTGCACAAAAGCTGAAGTACTGAGTGACAAACTTGTCACAGTTCAGCCAAACCATCCTGCAACCTGCCAAGGCTTTGTAGTTTCATTACACTTATGGGCTCTTTCATGTGTATGTGGACTGATACAGTGATACATGTCCCTTCTGACAGATCATCACTGAAACTGAAGGATTGTCAGCAGATTTGGCTCTTCAGTTCTCCTAAAATCAACCATTGCTTTCAGCATTCAATCTCTTTTGTGTTTGTAAACAAAAGCAGGACTGGAAATACTTTTGAAGAATTCATATTCAGACTAGTCAGTCATTCATTTATAAGGGGTGGGGAGAAGTGGCTCAGCTTAACTGAAACATGCTTCTACTGAGAGCTCATACCCCAAAATAATTAGGTATAAGTAAATGATTCTGGTGCAGAGATAAGGCATATTTGAGCCACAGATATCTTAGTTTTATCATCTGCTTGTTAATGATAACACAACGAAGTAATTTTACATTTCCTGCAAGTACGTATTTATCTACCACATTTTAAGATGACACATCAGATGGCAAAATGCAAGTTGTGAATTTCCAATAGGTTTGATTAAAACCAAGTTCCCCTTAACTGTACCGAAATGTCTATTTTAGTTTGAACTGTGTAACTGTGTGTTTGTGCATGCTGTGTTCAAATCCTTAGGTACAAGTTGCATATGTGAATTGTGGTGTCCAAGGTCGCAGATGGAAAGCATTGCTTGTGATGTTTGTGAGAAACCCGTATGAAACCTGCATGTACAATACCTTCCTTTTACCTTTGTTTAGAATAGGGAAGTAATTATAGTTGGAGGCGTATGAGTAAGAAGGACAAAATTTTAGTCATAAATGGAGGGGGTTTTCCCAGGTCAGCATACGGTTGATCTAAATCTGGTCATTTTCTCCAGTACTGGGCCTTCTTGCTAGATGAGTTTTCAAGTCAAGGATTTTGCCTCAAGAGCTTTGTTTAGCAGTTTTACTCCAGGCTGGGAATGCCTGAGAAATATTGTGGTATCAGCACCTGTAACTAAGCCTTCGCAAAGACTGAAAGACAAGGGGTTTGTCTGCTACAAAATGTATGTCCAACTCTGAGATACGGGAGGGCAGAAGTCTCCTTTTTTAGATTTTGCCCAGTATTTATAACTGTACTTAGCCCTTTTACTATAACAGATTAACCACAAGTGGTTGGGATAGGTATTTTGGGAAAGCTTTTACTAAGGCCGTGTGCTAACTCCAGCAGACTCTGGATACAACTTCTTCAAGCAGATGTTCCAATTGGCAGCGCTTCTGCCTCTCTATTAATAAACATCTCATCTTTTTTCCAGGATTCAAATCTTTCGATACACACTGATAATCCAGACCTGACACCATGTTTCCAGAATACTGTCCTAGCGTGGATCCCCAGCATTTACCTGTGGAGTGCATTACCCTTTTATCTTCTCTACCTAAAGCACAACAAGAGAGGGTACATTGTGCTTTCCATGTTGAGCAGGTTCAAGACGGTAAGATGTCCTTGCAGTGTTCCACGAGTAATGTGCAGTTTTGAGTTTGTTAGGTTAGTTCAGTGTCCAAGCAAGTGCTGCAGTAGGGTTTAAACAAAATTCCCTCTGATTTATGGGGGAACTGAAGAACTTGCTTATAGGAAACAGCAGTGTATATACAGATTTCTGAGGAAGAATACCAAAGGAAAGCTCATCTGTAAGGAAATCCTTCCTGCAAGCCCACCTTTCTGGGTAGAGAGAGGAGTTGATTGCTCTGCAGAAGAGAGTTCAGCCCTTTGTTGAGCCAAAATTATGCTGCTTCACCCTTACTTAAGCTTTAAATCACTGAAAGCTGCAAAACAAAGACGTTAAGATAGGTCTAGTGAGAATTTAATCTCATTGTGAAAGTGAGCACAAGAAGTCATTTTTTCAAGCCACTCTACCCACCCAATAGCTATGTGAATTCATCTGCATCTTGTGTTTAAGACGTGGCTGGTGTCAACAGCACCTCGGGTTTATAGATGGCTAGGTTTAAGGAAAGCAAGCAAGTTGCTTTCCATAGGCCATGAGAGAACTGGGGTTATTCCTGGAGAAAAATGCCAGGCATTTTTCAGGGCATGTCTGCCTTTAATCTGGATGCTGCCTGTGTTTCCAAGCAAAACTGAATAGTATGGGAAAAAAACAGGTAAATACATTAGTCTTTCTAGTAGTTGTGTTTGCAAATCCCTCGGAAAGCAGTTGAGACGAGATCCTTGGTTTGAGTGCGGTGGGACAGCTCCATTAGCCTGACTGCAGCTGATCACCGCAGCGGTGTTGTTCTGTTTACACAGCTTTGTCTTGCTGGGAATCTGTGAATCATAAAGGTTTTGCTAGCTCTCTGACTGCCCCTGGAGATTAGTTTACCAAATGCTGTTTGTTTGACTGTTTTCAGCTGTTCGGTGTCCTGCTGTGGTGCGTGAGCTGGGCAGATCTCTTCTACTCTTTCCACGAGCTCCTGCAAAACAGAACGCCTCCACCAGTCTATTTTGTAACTCCATTGATCGTTGGCATCACTGTGGTTTGTAGCTGTTTCTGTTTATTGTAACCAGTAAGAATAACTCTTTCTTAGACAGATGAAGGAGGAAAAGGGTTCCTTTGCATTCGTTGCCTTATCCTGTGCTCTTTTAACTGAATTATGAGTACTTGTATTACTGAAGCAAATTTTGCTTATCAAAAAGGCCGCGGTTACAGATCTCTCTCTCACGTAGATTCAGCTATGTAAATCAAAATCTTTATAATGGTGAGATTGTTCTGCCTCCCACCTTGTTCTCATCTCTTTCTGCAGGCTTGTGATTCAGGTGTGGAAAGGATTTGGTTATGACTTTGCCTAAACAGGAAGATATGATAGGGCATGGCTTGTGCATTGTTCAGTATTGTATTGGACTTTGTAAAACTGTGTCTTTTATCTGGTGGTTGTTCCTCCATTAAACAGAAACCAAATTTGCTTTGCCTAGGATGACAAACAGGCTTGTGGCTGTTGTATGAAAAATGAAGCAGTAAAATTTTTAAATTCCCTTGGTTAGGTTTTTTTAAAATCTTGTTTTCTAGACAAGTCGTGATTGTCCATCTGAACTGGAGAAATGACAGCTCTTACATTTGTTTGAAGTGTTTGTGGCTAATAGTCAATTGTGCCTAGCCCTAGGTACAAAGTCTGGTTTAAAAATTGAATGATGGAGGTGAGGCTCTGAAAACAGTAAAAACAAATTATTTCATGAAGTTATTCACTGCTTTCCTTAGATAGAGGAGGTTTTGCCATTGACTTCTGTGAAGTTATGAAGGGGCCGTATTTCACAGAGGTCCTGTTGTCGATGATGACTGTAATAGCTGCCAACTGAGAGTGTGAATAGGGGGAGCAGTGGGATGGGATTGTGTTCACTGTTCCTGTATTTACTTTTACAGCTGATAGCTACACTGCTTATTCAATACGAAAGGCTGAGAGGAGTTCAGTCCTCTGGAGTGCTCATTATCTTCTGGTTTTTGTCTGTGCTCTGTGCCGTGGGGCCTTTCCGGTCTAAGATCATGACTACAACAGCACAGGTAACACGCCATCCTTGTTAGCACTTGGAGAACAGGAAATGTAGCATTAACATCTCTATGAAGAGAATGAATCACCGAGTTTGGAGTCAGATCTGAGCCCAGCTTTTGCCAGAGAGAAAGAGAAGTTTAGTTCTGTTGCCTTGACTCAGACTTGTGTAACTTGAAGGGAACTGGGATTTCTCATGCAATGTCAAAAACCAAATTTTGCTTGGCCCAAGGCTATACTGGAAACCTGATAGACATGTGAGGGCTGTACCAACACTGTATATATATTAGAACAGACTCTTTTTTTCTTTTTTTTTTCCCCTTCCCTTTTCCCTTTTGCAGCCCCCTTCCCTTGCCATGCTTAAATAGGGATGGGTAGTAATCAGAGATGACAGATTTTTAATATGTAATGTTTCTTTTTTTGCTTAGGCAGCTTGGCCACATTATACAGCTCCATAGGCTTTCTTTTGTCAGTGCCTGATGTGCTGAGGACAGCATTTTGACTCCAACTGTGGCTGTAAATAGAGAACAGAAAGTTGGAGGGAGAGAAAAGAAACCTGGGCTGTTATGATTCCTGTTTGAAAACATAGCAGGTTCTCCCACAGTAAGAAAGTTGTTATGTTTTTCACAGAAACAAATTTCACTAAGTAGGGCAAAGCAGATTGCTTCAGTGATTAGATCATCAAAGGCTAGGAGTGAAAAGGAGTGTTTGAAAAACATTAAGGTGATTGCTGCTTCTCAGTGAAATCAGCGTTGATTCTGTTTGGTGATTTCTTTTTTTTTTTTATACTTACTTTTTGTAACTCTTAGCAGCATTATCCTTTTAGCAAGGATTTTGCTATACCAGGCTGTTGTAAATACTCCAGCAGAGATTGAATTAAACCTTAAATGACAGTCTGTGCAAAACTTCTTCAGAAAATAGCTGCAAGCCTGGTGAGACCCTTTCAAACGCCACTTAAAGTCAATTTAAAAACTGTAGTAGCGGTGAATAAGTACAATTATTGGACTATCAATGTTTGAATCCTTAATCAACTTAAGATTATGGGTGCAGAGCCTTAAAATGGGTATGGGTAATGTTTCTCCTGTTCTTGCAAGTTCCGAGGACCAAATACTCTTCCAAATACTCTTTCAGTACTCTTGCACTTAAGGTTTAAATATTTCAAGTGAACAGTGAGAGCATTCACAACTACATTAGGGTATGAAAGAGCTGTATAAGGGACATACCCTCACAGCAACAAGTTTTAAGGCTCATATGAGTAGGAAAGGAAATATCTCTAGAGCAGATGGAACTGTTATTATGCAATACAGTGTTTTTTTGCAGCTTCTTCTGAAAGTATTTAACACTGACTGCTTGTCAGTGACAAGACACTAAAGTAAATGGATGTTCTCTGATCTGGGTTGACAACTCCTATGCTTAAGACATGATCTTGTAAGAACCCCTGGAGGTAATTTAAAAGGATGTCATGCAGCCCTGTTTCCAGAGGGTGTCTGCATGCAGTGAAGATGTATAAGCACTTTGAACTTGACATAATTTAACGAGAAGCTTGGAGATAAGCATGTTCTTAGGCACTTTACAGACTACGTGCATACTTTTGTAAGATAATTCCTGCTAGCAACTCCTTTGCAGTATTCAACTGTAGAGGAAGAAAGGAATTGCCAAAAGAAGCTGTGAAAAATGCAGTGTGTGTGTGTGTGTGTGTTGGGGGGGCTGGGAAGTACAATAAAACCAATAATTTACTGTGTTTGTTTTTCCCCTTCAGGGCCATGTAAATGAAAGGTTCCGGTTTACCACGTTTTACATCTACTTTGCTTTGATAATCATTGAGTTGATCCTTTCGTGTTTTAAAGAAAAGCCTCCATTTTTTTCCCCTGTTAGTACAGATCCTGTAAGTATTTTTACTTTGCCTTATTTGCATATTACAGACTATATCATGTTTTGAGAATTCCACGGAGAATACTTATGATTGAAAACAGCTTTGGATTGTCACTGAGATTGCAGTAGTTAGTGACCCCCTTACAAAACACGGGCTATGGAGAGTACTACTGGGGTTTGAAGCCTTTTTCCGTTATATGTGCCATCAGTAATGATGAAGCTATGTAGTGAAAGCAGCTCTCCTGCTTGCTGCCTCACAGCAGTTTAAATTACATTTATGAACACTGAAGTATAATATTAATTATTTCAAGAGTGGGTTTTGTGGAGATGGTGGTCTACTTGCTTAACATTCATTTACAGTTAGCTAAAGTCTGTAAGGGTTGTCTTAATAAACGAGTTCTATATGTGTTGAGAATAGATATGGAAAAACATTAATAACAGAAGATATTAGTGGTGTCACAGGTTAAATTTCTTCTCCAATTCATAAAATGGTCTCTGTAATTGGATTTATGTTTGAACCAAGCTGAGAGAGAAGTTGAGTTCATTTCTTAAACTGAACATTTTGAAAACCATAGAATGACATTTCACTTCATATAAGTGTGATTTAAAGGCAGTATATGAAGGAATTTTTAAAGATAAAGAGTTCTGCGTGATATGGGAAATGAAAGAAATAAATTTTGTGTCTTGTTAGGACATAGGTACATGCATGTAGTATACCATATAATATACCAAAACTGAACAAAATAGACTGTCATCTTACTAAAGTAATTGTAAATATCTTGCTTTATTTATTTTGTTTTTTTTCCCCCATAACTTTGCTACAGAATCCATGTCCAGAGTTAACTTCAGGCTTCCTGTCAAGATTGACATTTTGGTGGTTTACAAGGTGAGCTTCTCTTTCCAAGCTGTTGGACAGCTGACAACCCCAAACTCTACTTGTGATATGTGTTGTACAGAGTTGACAATACAGAGATTTTTCCTCTGTAAGTAGTTGATGTTGCATGCTCTTTCATCCACAGTGGTGTCAGCACTTCTAGCATTTGCCTTTTTAGAAACAGCTTTCAGAGTGTTCATACTGCCCAGATTTATTCTCCGAAGAGTAGTGGCAACAATTGTGGCATGACTTACAGGGTGTACAGTCTGGTTGTGCTTACTGCATGCTGGAGTATAACCTAAACCAAGACATAAGACTGTGTTCCACAAGATTAATTGTGGCAACCTTTCACCCACCTGAGGTTTATTTCCTGTTCAGGTTCATGGGTGAATGCTTTTTTGTAAGGACACTTTCTGTGCAAGAGGGAAAGTAAACTGGGTTATATATACAAATGATTGCCACCAGCTGATAACTCCTGTCAAAAGGCATGTGTATTAAGGATGCAAATTTGAGATTGAGTTTACTATTACTCCATGATAAAGAAGTGGAACAGCTGTCAAAGGTCATGTTAAGACCCATTTTTTTCCATAATGGTTGAGGGTGTTGAGATCTTCATTCTTCCATCTGTGCAACTTCATTGTCCTGGCAACAGCCCTGTAAAGTTCTTCTTAGTGAGAGCGTGAGATCTTTCTAAACCTCCAGAGTTTGAATGTTCAGCTTCCCCATTGAGATTCTTTGCAACTACATGTTTGTATCCCTTGACAAAATTCCTCTTGCAGTTGAGGAACTGTAGTTAGAGAAATCTGATTTTCCTTTAACTTACTCGAGCATCACTTTTGCATTTTGTTCAACTCTGACAGTTATTCCTGATAGATGTAGTTATTTTCACTTTTAAAGCTTCACTGTTTTCATTTAACACGTTTCATTCATTTAACATTTAGTTTCATTCAAATGCTTCTGGTAGTTGATTTTTATTGCCCTTTTTTTTCTGAAGCAATGTTTTCAATAAAATACATGTAATCAAAACACGTAATGTCCTTTTCTTAATTGCAAACATCAGTATAAGGAACAAAGGGAGATGGAGGTATAATTATCACCCTTTCCGTGGAGATGTATCTTCTTGCTTTTGTTAGCTTAATAGTCCCAGAGGTACTAGCAATGCTTTAAGTACTGTTAGCCAAATTGAACTGGACTGTTTTTCTCTGTATGTGCAGCATGGCAGTTCTTGGTTACAAAAGGCCTCTTGAAGATAAAGATTTGTGGTCGCTGAATGAAGATGATACTTCAAAAATTATTGTGCAACAACTAAGTAAAGAATGGGACAAAGAAAAAGCAGAGTGCAAACAGTAAGTATGTGAACGAGTCTGCCAACGGAGATTGATCTGAGTAATTTCAACGTTAATAAGCTACTCATCCCTGAAAATGGCACCAACCTCTTCAACCTATCTGTTCTTCATTAATATTAACAGTCAAATTTGCTTATTTTGTTATGTCTAGGCAGAGGCAAGCAAGAGCCCTCGGGGGCTTGTGTACCACCAACACACTTTTTAACTAGGTGCTTAAAATCTACATGGGCAGGTAGTGCCTTTTACCATGCGGAGAAGGGCTGAAGATGCGTAAGCAGAAGGGATTGAGTTGGTTGGATTGTAGAAAATTAACAATTTTCATCACTGAGCTGGTAGATGCCTAACTCCATAATTGCCTCCCTCCTAGGCAAGTTAGAGCACAACTTCTAGGCACCATAAACCAAAAAGGAATTCCTCATCTTCCCCATCATGAGTTTTTTGGCCTGACACTATTTTTAGCCTTAAGGCTCTTAGCAGTGAGCAACTCTTCACTTCCTAGCAGTAAAGATATAAAACTCAAAATGTGAAAGGCAGGAGGGGAAGAGATATCCCACTTTAAGAGCTGAGACCCTATTCCTGTTACCTGGAAAGTTAGCAGCAAAATTCCCATAGTCTCTGATGGAAATGGGACGAGGGTCAGAACTTGGATATAGTTACATCCATGCTGGAGAGGATATCCTTTTTATTGCTTGTTCTGTCCTAATCTAATCTTCAGAAATTATCTATTGTGCAACTGTATTTCCTTCTCACACTGGTTAATGTCCAAAATGTTTCCAAACAAATAGATGTGATAATAGTGTGTTTCAAATGAAAAATGTCAATAAGGAGGAGGCCTGCACTTCCATTTCCTTTCATTGTGGAGATTTCTTCTCCATGTGGAGGCTTTCTTCTGTGCGTATCCTTGCCAAATTGGAAAGACCCTATTATGTGATAATATTAGAAGGTTCTTGGCAAGGCTGGTTATGATGTGGAGAGTTTCACTTCGCAGCTAAAATTTGAAAGGTTTCCAGCACTAACCACCAGCAGCTTGTCCACTAGTGCTCTGTGTGTCCTGTGGTTTTACTTTGGGTTTTTTTGTTTTCTTAATGTCTCTATTTTTATGGTGTGGAATAATGTGCATTGTCTGGGTTCTGGTCATTTGCTGCATGGACATAAATCTTACTCCCTCAGGCTTTTATACAGTAAGAGCACAGTCATTGTGCAGAAGTGCCTAGGGTCCAGGAAAACTTCTTCTAGGAAACCAGAAACCATGCCTGGAGTTTTGTCATGGGATTCATTGCATTTTGGAAATTATTCATACAAACTGGGGCCAGTTGGCAATGAATTTAACCATAAATTCTGGCTTGTATTTAGTTCAGGTAAAATTCTGTGGTGACTGTATTAATGATTCTAAGGTGGGAAAAAGAGCAGAAACAAAGCAAATCACTGTACTCCAGATTGCTGAGTTTCACGTAACTCTAAAAGCTTTGTGGCTCTGCTTATTCTTCAATTATAAGTAGGTATTTTCAATTACTTCGTGTCAAATAATATTAATGGTAGTTGCTTGGGAGCTGTTGTAAATACTTTGGGTTTTTTTAAACTCTTCTCATTAAATCTACTCTGAGCAAGCTTTTATGACATTAAAAATGCTGTGTCAAGTTGTACATGTGTTGAAAGTGTCATGGAAAATATTTTCAGTGGACGTAGTAGTAATTATTTTTAAAAACTTAATCAGTTGCAACTCTGGCATAGCTGAAGCTTTAAACTTATTTTATTGTAATGATTATCACATTTCTATTGTTCCTAAACCTACAAAACCTTTTTTACATCTTGCTTCACAGCTGTCTTGTGAATTATTGCTAAATAATTGCTAATAATTCATTTGCTACTAATGAGTTACAGGACAGATCAGTGTGGATTTAAGTTGTTCTTACAGATAATAAAGCATGCAAAGAGTATTTTTGCTTTGCTTTCCATCTCTTTGCATGTATGGCTGAAGTACTCGCTCACTTTACTGCTAAGTGCAGTTGCTTCGGAGAAAGTTAGAGCTGTGCTGGATGGAGAAGAGAGAGCTGGAATCTGTTTTGCCTCATATTTAGTTAGCTTCTGAGACCATGCTTATGAAGACAAAATGAAGATGCAGAGCCTTGTCATCACTATTGAGAAAAGCTGTGTGTTTTTCCATGAGATAATCAGCATCTATTATCTGCCCTGCTATAAATAATAGAAACCAGGCACATGTTTTTTGCTTTGTTAAACAAATGGGTGTGAGCAGTCCCACACAGTGCTAAAAACCTGACCTCACCTAGCTACCCGTAGTAAACACTAGAAGTGCATTTTCTCCCTTTGGGATTTTTTGCTGCGAGAGAACTATTGCGTTGCTGTTAGGTCACTGTAATAAACATTTTTAATAGCACAAAGCCAAGGGCAAGTAGTCTTGTTTCTTCAAATCTTTCACTGAGTTTAACAGCCTGGTTGCCAGAAAAATAAGGCTTTGCTCATAAACTCCCCAGGTTTGATCTGGAAGGACAAAGACAACACTGTTTGTTCTTGTCTAGGGATGAAAAAAAAATTGTCTGGGTTAGGTTCTCCCCCTGCCCTCAAACTTTATTGCAAAGAAATTGGGATTTGCACATGCCTTTGTTTGAAACGATGTGAACTAGTTTCTACCTGTGGACTGTTAGCCACTGATCATTTTGAATGCTCACAGACTGTTGGAATTATTTGACTCTGCAGCCAGCCAGCTCTAAGAAATCTGCACACTCTTTATGAAGAATCATAAATCCAACCTCACTGGGTAGGACTTACAAGTTATTTTTCAAATGCCTTCTTTTAAGTCTTCACTGTTTCTAGGGTGTCTCTTCCATCTGTCCCTTCCTATAAGGCTAAAGATAAGGCTGAAGGTTTACAGCTACTAACTGAATAACGAATATGTTCTCAGAAGGACTAGGTGAGGGTGCCTTTTGTGGTATGTAAATAACAACAGTTAGAGGATTCCTTTACAAGAAATTGGAGATTCAACATCAACTCTGTCCTCTGCCAAAGGAAGTCAAGCCTTCATCTCCTACTCCTTTGGGCCACATTCACATTCCGTGGTGATTGATTTTCTGGCCGATGGAGTACACCTCAAGCACTGCAGAAAAAGAAAAGAAAACAAGATGTATTACACAAGAGTGGCCTATCTCTGGCTGCATCTAGATCTTGTTGGAAGTCTTGCTGTCAATCAATAGCAGAGCAAAGAAAGGAGCAGGCTTTTAGATGTTAGGGCAGTGCTGTACACATAGGGTAATGACATTCTCATTGTCAGTTGTCTCTAATTGCTTGTTTCATTCCCCTAGGAAAGAAGATGTGACATATATGAAGAAATCTAACCATGTTCTGAATCATGTTGGTGATGGTCCAGAGGAAGCCGAAGTTCTGATCAGAGACAAAAAGCACAATAGAAAGCCTTCCTTTCTCAAAGCTTTGTTGAGGACTTTTGGGCCGTACTTCTTAATTGGCTCCTTCTTCAAGCTGATACAAGACCTACTTTCTTTCGTCAACCCTCAGCTGTTAAGGTTGGTTTACTGTGTGAGTAGTTTCTATGTGCAATCCCTGTGGAGGTTTGGCTTTGGCACAGAGTATTTATTTTTGAAATACATAGGTAGTTTCCCTCACAGTGCTGCATGTGTATGCTCCCTCACCTTCCCACTGAAATGCCATAAGACAGGAGTTCTTTATTGTGGACTAAGCTGTAAATTGGGCAAGCTTCACCGCAATGCAAGATTCGTAAATCGCCCATCATCAATAGACAGCTTTGAATTACAAATTACCTGTTGCTCCGTGCAGCAGTCCAAAGCAATTTCTCCCCATTTCTAAAGGATTATTTGTGAAATCAAAGCAAAGCACTGCTTGCCGGATTCAGGAGTCTCTGTACATCTGATACCCACATGTGTTGGTGGTGGCTGCAGCTGTAGCGTGACTTGATACACAAATGAAGTGTGATGCTCAAGTATGTGGTGCTTTGGCCATGCCGCTGTCATCTGGGAAAGATTTTGGAGCATTTAGATGAGTTCATGGGTTCTTAGTTGTGCTCAGCAATGAGAATGTGTGAGGCACAGTTGTAGTAAATTTCCATGTGAAAGAAAATTATGGTTCTATTAAAAAAAAAAAGAAAAGTGAGATCTTGACAAAAGTGGTATGTCCTCAAACTCTCCTTGTATGAGGAACACCTGTACCTCCCATCTCCAGGGGGGACCAGTTGCTCAGCCTGATCCATGAAGGAATTTGCATGATCCCCACATTTTTTTCTTTGTTAGTATTATTCTTAAAGTGAGAATTTCACCAGACAGTCATTAACTAAGAAGAAGGTAACAGTGGAAATACCAGCATTTCTGTCAACCAGTTACTTTTTATTGCCAAATCAATGGAAAAGCACATAGTCCTGTTAATGCATGAGAGAGGAATGGAGTTTGGATAGACGCCACAGGTGGACGTGGGGAAGGGGAGAAGAGAGGGCCCTGCTCCTATATGAGTGTCTCTAAAAATAACACCGGTGTGGAGCTGTGTTCTGAGATCATGTTGTTCTGTGGGTGGTTAGTGACATACCCAGAAATTTGCTAAAAAGAGGGTCTGACCCAGTATGGTGACATTTAATAGCTTACAGTCTGTCTTCTTCCAGAGTCCCTAGTGAAGAGGAGGCAGCTGGCTTCCTTTTGAGAAGACATTAAGTATAATCTATTCTGGGAATTTCTCAATTTTGCATAAAATCCTGGGTATGTTGTCAGTGGTATCTCAAGGCATATGATGGGGAATTTCTTTTCAAGTCTAAATTCCTGCAGTCTTGGAAAATGCACTGCTAGGGGTAAGAGAAAACGGAAAAGCCATGGCTGTCTGGCAAGTTGCACATAAGATAGTTTTATGTTTCTAAAAAGATTACTCAATCCCATGCTGGAAGTACGAGGAAGGGGTTTTCCTGAAGCTGTCCACTTACAGCATGAACAACTGGTGCAGTGCAGAGGGAAGATCTCTGTGGACTGGAAGAAGAAAGATGTAGCAACCTCATGCTTCTAATGTAAGGCTTTGAGGCCTGATTGGTAGTTTCCAGATGCGTTTTTCCCCCTGCTGGTTATCTGAACCATGGAGTCAAATCTCTGTTCCTCCCATATTTTGACAATTCAATACTCTGGTCAGTAGTCTGAAATCACAAATGTGATTTTTGAGCATTTATATGGCAATGCCCTGTGTTGTTCTGCTTGTTTGCTGTGTGACAGTGTGCAGGTCTCACGGGGACAGCAGCTGTGTGTAGTAAGAAATAGCTTATTAATAAAATATCATATAGCCAGTTTAATGGTACTACCATTTTACCAAAAAAGTAGGAGTGAAGAACTCTTCATGCATCCATCCAGGAGGATGTCTTTTAATCTAGCTTTTTTTGTGAGAAAACATCCCAGGCAGAAGCACTCAGGCTGCTTGAAAAGGATTTGGGAAAGAAGCTGGTTTCACCCACTTGGCTGCACTGTCCTACTGTGTCCTGTCATTCACCTCTTGTCCTGGGGGGCTGCCTAACAGAGCTCAGACAATGGGCCACGTGTTTAGGTGCTGGATCTCGGGGGAAACCTGGAGTTTCTGGTCGTATTTCATTTTCTGCAGGCTCATTTGCAAATGGACTTTCTCACTGGCAAAGCCTAAGGTTTTGCTGTTGTATCTTTGCAATGTTGTTTGACTAAAATCGTAACTCAGCTTGCATCCTGGAGAGCTGTTTACTTATTGTGGTTAGAGGGAGGATGTGGCAGGATGCCATAGCTGAAAGAAGCTGTGTTATGTCCCATTAAACTTGCTGCATGTTTTTTATTTTTGTTCCTTTTTCCTTTTCCTCCCCTAATCTTCTGAAAAACAGTGTATTAATCGGCTTCATTAAGAACAAAGATGCCCCAGCCTGGTGGGGATTTTTGATCGCGGCTTTGATGTTTATCTGTGCTGTGCTGCAGACACTCATGCTCCACCAGCATTTCCAGTACTGCTTTGTTACTGGGATGAGGCTGAGAACTGGGATCACTGGAGTGATATACCGAAAGGTAAGATTGGAAGCATTTTGTGGGTTGGAACACTAGTGTATAGCCAAGCGAGTGGCCTCAGTTCTCAAATGCTCAGGGAAGAGCAGGCATATTGGAGAAGAATAGCCTCCTGGAGTATAAAAGACTGGGTTTCTGGTGAGTTTTGAGGAGTACCTCTATCATACTTTACAGACTTTTCTAGTGATCACCACCTTAATGTGGGTGTACTGGTAAGTCATCAGACATATCACAGGCAAATATTTGTTCACTTGAAATATTTGGAAAAGGGATCCTGGAGAACAGCATGTTTGTGGTATGAGTTGATTAGATGCAACTAGGTTTTCTTCAGAATGCTACATACTGCTTGAGATAGAGGTGCTCACAAGCAAACCATTTCATGAACTCTTGTTCTTTGGAGATTAGGAATTGATGTAGGTGTGACTTATTTTATTCTTGTTGGAGAAGCACATTCTCGGGGAGTATCTTGTTTTGCTAATAATTGAGGATTTTTTCTCCGTACATATCAAGTGGATTGTGAATCCACTGAATCTCTCTTATTTCCCAGTCCTTAGTCATCACAAACTCAGCCAAGCGTTCATCGACTGTTGGAGAAATTGTCAACTTGATGTCAGTGGATGCCCAGCGTTTCATGGACCTGATGACTTTCCTGAACATGTTGTGGTCTGCACCGCTCCAGATATTTCTAGCTTTGTATTTCCTCTGGGAGGTACAGATACTGTCATATTTTTTCAGAATTCATCTAAATGCTGGGCAAGCTTATTATTTTTTTGTTATTTTGACCCATGACTGCTTTTTTAGAAACTTATTGTTCTGCCTTGTTGTAAAATAGCTTGTACTGGTGTACATGATCAATTAGTCTCTTAATTATTTTGTTCAGCTGGTAGGCAAGATAAGGCATTTGAATCAAAAGATAGCTTTTATGCCTCCTCTGTCCTTACCATGCTTTGATAGGATCGGTTCTGGACTCATCACAGTGTTCCCAGTAGTTGATACAAATGAGAGCTTGAAGGAAATGGTTTAAAAACCAAACCAAACAAAAAAGACCCTGGACGTAGAAAATGTAAGCCATGTATAAAGATTATATCATACCATATAAAGAAGTTTTGTGCAAGTCAACATGAAACAAATCTCACCTGGAATAACCATAATTTTTCCTTTGCTACAGTGAAGTTGTTTCTGGTTTATTCCAGGTTCAGTTTGAGCACTGGCTTTCATCCTTAAAGTGTTACCACATAAAACAGTAGCACCAACATAACCACATTGATTTAGACTTGAAAGCCATTCAGTTGCAGCAGCTTTATGAGTTACAGCTCTGCTGGTAAGCTGAACTCTGGTAGCAGTTTGTATGCTTTTACTCATATTGAGGGTACTGGGTTCATTCAGTAATTACAGTTCCCTAGGTCAGAAAGAAGTCAATCGAAAAATTCCTTCTGTGTGGCTTATTTGTTCCCTTTCTACATTTGCTCAATAGCTCTGTATTTGCATTAGTTCAAACTTACTTTCCCCCTCCCACTGGGAACCATGTAATAGGTAAATCACAAAGCGCTCTGCTACCACCAGTACTAGCATAGTAATAATTCAAGGTGGATGCTGTCATATTTTTCCGTCTCCTCCTCATAGTTATTCTACGGAATCAGAACACTTCACTGGGAGGAGTTCAACTTGTCTATGTAAAGCATTCATTTCTGTTTCTATAACCTACTGTTTTAATGCTCACCATAGGGAACAGCAGCACTTGGGTACAACAACAACTTACCTTTTTTTCTTTCAATCAAGGCTTTAGGGCCTTCTGTGCTGGCAGGAGTTGCCGTGATGGTTTTACTTATCCCATTTAACTCTGCAATAGCAATGAAAACCAGAGCATTCCAGGTAAGGTACCAGCAGAGAAGGTGACATTATCTGAATTGGCAGCTGTGCTATGAGAAATGAAGGCATCAGTGGTTGTCTTGGCCATTAATGAGCTGCCATTTGCACCAGTTTACTTAGGAGTGAGATTGTACTGATATATTTAATAACTGTATCCTCTCAGATAGTTTTTCCATAGTGAATTGAATGCTTTTTAAGGGAAAGGTGTGGCATTGAGTCAGTGGCTCTTCATACTACTGGAGCAGCTTCTGGGATTAGCAAGAAGTTTCTTTGTCTCCATATCCCTTCACCTGGTAGCTGCTAGGAGTGTCTAGAGAAAGGGCAAATAAATGCTGTTCTTCAAGCTGTGAATGACTGTTTTCAGAGATGGGGACTGAAACCTGGCAGCTTGTTTTTTATGCTAATAGCCAGTGTTGACTTTCACTGCTACTGAGCTGGGCTAAATTTGAATTATTATCTTAAGGTAAAAGGATCCTTTATTTCTTTCTTTGTAGTCTTAGTCGCCTCTAGTCAAGGAAGGCTGAAAAAACCAATATAATAGTGCCCTCTGGCTTTGTGCTAGAAGAATCTAATAAGTGGCTTGTGCAACCTATCAGTGACTGTTTAGAAGATTTAAAAAAACCCCAAACCAAGCTGTTGATGTAAAAAAGGTGAGAGTTGGAAAACTAATATAAATTATGACATTTAAGCACAGCCATAGTAACAGAGTGGTATTATTACATGCCTTAAAGAGACACTCAGTCTTCCCATTAAATCTCTTGGATTCTGACATGTTAGTATTAACATTCCTTTTCTCCTTTGCCCATTATAAGATGCTCAGAGCTGCATAACTTGGTGTGCATGTGTGTGTGAACGCAGTTTTTTGTTTTGTCTATACAGCTGAGGGATATATTTTTTTTTTAAAGTAACTGAATGAAGCACTGTATTCTAATATTCAGGGAAAAAAGAAAACTAGGAGTAACTACAATTTTCAAGGGATGCCATAAGAAATACAACTATGTGTATAAAGAAGAAAATCTGATGAAATCAAAGGAAGAAGTAGGGTAGTATTTTTGTAAAGTACCTGAATCTTTCTTTAAGGTGGTTTTGAAAATGTAACCCCTAAGAGTGAAGATGAGTGGAAAGCTTTTATACTCTGCTTTTCAGCCATTTTCTTTGATTTCTGGTTTCTTTGGAGGTATAGACTTGCACAGTAGACAGTCTGGATTTCTTTAATTACCTTTTGCATCCTCTTTAGAAATAGCCCAAGGACCATCACAGCTGTGAGACAACATGTTGAAAGCTCTCTTCTAGCTGTTCCTGTGACACTCTGTCTCCTGTGTTTACTAATAACTTAGGTGGAACAAATGCGATATAAAGACTCCCGCATTAAATTAATGAATGAGATTCTGGGTGGCATAAAGGTGCTGAAGCTGTATGCTTGGGAACCATCGTTTTCAGAAAAAGTGTTGGAGATACGAAAGAATGAGCTGCGAGTTTTGAAAAAATCTGCCTATCTCAATTCTTTGTCCACCTTTGCATGGATCAGCGCACCATTCCTGGTAAATTGAATTTGCATGGCTTTCTAAGCTGTACCAGTACATCCCTGAAGGATAAATGAGGCTTTCTGCTTGCTAAATGTACATAGGAATAAAATGTAAATACTTTAAAAAAAAAAATTATTCACATGCTTTGAAGCAAAGTTCCCTGTTCTCTAGAGCCTTTTTGTTAATCGGTATTAAAGTATTTCTTGATAAAGCCTGCCAGTGGAAGCTGGGAATAACTGTCTCTGGAGAATTTCCAACCACTTCAAAGTACTTCCCATAACAAATTGGAACTAGAATTTGAAACCTCAGAGATATTTGTGAATAGCAAAAAGAGCAAAAAAAATTTTAATTGAGTCAGTCAGAACAGTATCTGTCTTAAGCTCTCATTCTACCTTTTGTGTTACAGTGCTCTGCTTGTTTTAGTGGGAGAGGGAGTTGTTAAATTACTCTGCAACCTAAAAAAAGATTGATTTAATGTAAAAAATGAAGCCCAAATGATACATTGCCAGTTCTGAAATGCTTTTGCCTCAATTTTCTCTTTCCCTTTGTTTTCCACTTCATTGCACTGTGATCCCTTTTGCAGAAGGGGTTTTGCTTTTGGTGAATAAAAACATTCAGATAAGTGCTTTTTCAAAAATATTCCTAGCCAACTCTTCTCAAGATCAAAGGCCCAGCCCTGCAGAAATATTCTTAATGGCCTCAAGATCCTGCCTCTTTCATGTTTTCTTAAAGTTAATGCATTTCCTTAAATATACATTCCTGTTCCTGCTCACCGTTAGTTTACTGCAGAGGATCGTCACTCCACACTGGATGGTCCTTGTCATACAGCGAAGCAGCAAATAACTTGGATTTTACTCCCTTTCCTATTGATCGGTGTCTTGTTTGCGTAGCCAGCAGTCTACAAGGGGAAAATTGGGTTGGGTGGAGTTGGAAATGCAGCCAAACCACAGCCAGATAACCGCTTCTCGTTTTTATTTACCCAAGTTCTGTAGTTCACTTCTTGAATCTCCTAGTTCAACTAAATGTCGCCGTTAGTAATCCGAAAGTTATTTTATTCCGCGTGCCCATTTTTTGTATCAACTTGTTCATATGACTTGTCATTCTTAAAGCATGTTGAAAAGGTCAGAAACGGAGAATGTGCCCAATTTTATTGTTGATACTTTTATTTCAAAGATGCTTATCAGGCTTGACTGATTTTTAAAATGTCAAAATATTACATACGTGTGGCAGTAAACTCACTTTCTGGCTTTCAGGTAGCATTGACGACATTTGCTGTATATGTCTCGGTGAATGAGAAGAATATCCTGGATGCAGAAAAGGCTTTTGTCTCCCTCTCCTTGTTTAATATTTTAAAGTTTCCCCTCAGTATGCTTCCACAAGTCATTAGCAACATTGCACAGGTAAGGACGATCTGGTGCATAAGTTGTTTTGAACGACTTGAACAAAAGAACCCCATATGTTCCTGATTTCTGGAATGAAGAAATCCCTTGCATCTGCCTATTAGCAGGCTTTCTTTCTAATATCCTTTCTCTACTGCTGCCCTGTATCGGAAAGCCTGACATCTTCTGAGTAAGCTTGTCTGTGTGAATTTTGCTTCATTCAGATGAACTCAGCTTGGGCTGAGAAATTTCACAGTTAAAAGCTTGAATTTCAGCATAAGATTGATTGCAGGGAAAGAATGAGTCTGTTCAGGAAGCCCATGGGGTGAAAGCTTAAGCTGTTCTGCATGCTTTCTTTTTCAGGAGTAAGAGCATTAAGTCCCCATTAAAAGAATGATAAAATAACACCGTGCTCTTTTCTTAGACAAGCGTTTCCCTAAAGAGAATTCAGCAGTTCCTGAGTCATGATGAACTTGATCCAAATTGTGTGGAAACAAAAGTGATTGCTCCAGGTAAAGACATCAGTATTTTTCTAAACTATGCTAATACAGCAAACATCTTGTATTTGTTTCAGCCTGGTTGAGTTATGGAAAAAGAGGAAAAAGAAAATAATAGCCATAATCTTAGTTTTTAAAAAAAGAAGCTGCTTTTTTGAAAAGTTTGTGTTTGTTGTTCAGGCTATGTGGAAAACAAAGGTTTCTGGCTATATTTTTGAGCTTTGAGCTGAGTTATTGGGCCTGAGTTTGCATCTGCAGTGAGATGCTAACACCACTCAATAACAAAGTGCACCCACTGACGTGGGACAGCAAGACCTGCTCAAACCTTTTGCAGTGCACAGATGCTCAGGAACATTATAAACGGTTTTGATTTCTTCTGTTGGAAACAGTATCCCAAAACAAATGAGCAAACCAGGTGATCTCAAAAAAATGTGTTTTCTCATGAAATGCACTTTGGCAATACTGTGGTTTGAAACCTCTCTTGTGTGTGACACCAAAGACAGAGGAGGGATGGCTGTGTGGCTGTCATGCAATTACTGGTATACACCACCCCACCAGGAAGTAAAGAAATCCTGCAGATCTGTAACTTGTTAGTGTGGCAAGCAAGAGCTGTGCAGAGGCAATTTAATACATCAAAGTCAACAGCGTGCAGTGGTCTCCTACCCATTTGACAGTAGTTTCTTAAGTAAAGTTGTGTTAACAGTTGCATGGGGATTCTGAGCAGCGAATGTTGGGACTGGCCTCACTGGGGCAGGGTGAAGCAGGACAGCTTTTTAGCTCCACAGGGCTGTGAGCTCACAGTCTATAGCTTAAGCTGAGATCAGTTATTTTCACTCTGAACAAGCCTGTCTTGTGACCCACAGTCATGAGACTGTGCTTCCCGTGCCAGTAGAAAAGGGAACTGCAGTGTTCATGAAACACCCATAAATAAAGATTCCTCTGTCTCCCAGTCTCCCAGCCGTACTATTCTGTCTAATACATTTCCTGCCTTCTCTCTTGTGTTTTTGTCATACAGGCAGTGCCATCAGTGTAACAAATGCGACGTTCAGCTGGGGAAAGGAGCTTAAGCCATCTTTGAAAGAGTAAGATGTCTTTATGCACTTGCAGTACATCATCTACCTGGTTTCTGGCTCCTGGGAGGTCTGTTTGAAAGATGTCTAGTAATATCTGCAGGCTCACTTCTGGAAAAGGTTTCCACGCATCCCATGTGTGCACCTCTTCTGCCTTTAAAACATCCAGCTAACCCTCATGCCTCATGGTATTTAGGCTTTAGAGAAAAGTGCTGTAAGGCTTTGACTCCACAATGACTATCATAAAATAGTTACCTATTAAAGGACAGAAAGGCTACATAAATTTCTTAAATAGACATTTTTTTAACGTTGGACAAATCAAATTGATCTGATGGATTGTGAGGACAGGTGAGATGTCTGGGTTTGGACTAGGCCGTGCCAACAGTGGTCTGTTCTTTTAAGAGTCTTGTGGCAGACTCATCCCTGTGGCTGTAGATGGGCCATTTCCAGACTGTGGGGTGCATGTTTTGCTCAATTGCCTATTTGAATTAATACAAACAAAATTTACCTGGAAGCATATACTTCCTGATGTTATGCTTTGTTGCCAGATCAAGAGAAACCTTATCAGAAACCTGATGAGTATTCTTAGAATTCTCAGTCCAAGGAGCTCGTGCTGCTGTGCTGAGTTTATGTTAACAGATTATACACGGATAGCCTGCAAGTAAGAGGCTTAGAGTTCAAAGGAGCCAGTTTGGTTCAGGCAACCAAATCTTTAGCCAGGTTGACTTCAGTGATGTGACTGTTCCGGTGTTTATTTCAGAAAGAAGCATGCGTCTCCAGCTCAAATTGCTAGCCACCTGGGCCTAAAAATTACCTGGTGACTTCCTAAAGTAGCAGTAAGGCAAAAAACTCAGCTAGAGGGAAAGAATAGTGAAAAATATTGTAGTGCCTTTGAGTTTTCCTCCTTTGAATGTGTTTTTTTAAAACAAACAAACAAACAAAAAACTTCTTGCAGTGTTCAAAACATTAATTACCTGCTTGGTAAGAATCTGTGTAAGAATTAGAGCCCTAGTTCTGCATTAGGATCTGTGCAGATGGAATTTTGTCTTGATTTTATTAGTGAAAGGCACTTTGGCAGAGAGACTGTGTCCATCAGTCATTTCCGTATCAGTTCACCTTCAAAACCAGGACCAAAAGCAGCACCTTTTTAAGAACATAGTGGGGAAAACAGTAAAGGATTTTAATTGAAACAGTTTTGTTTTTCTTGTGTCACTGTGGCTTGCTGATGGACTGATACGACACAGCAAAGGATCGTAGAAGGCTTGCTACCAATCCTACTGATTTAACCACCAACAAGACAGATTATTGGTGGGTTTCCATTTACTCCTACAGTCCTGGTTACAGTTGATTGTACGCAAGAAAGCGGGGAGAAGACCAGTGACGAAGCAATGCTTACTGTATCCGGTCAGGCTGAGGTCAAGCTGATTTGTCACTGTATATTTCAGCCCTGGCTTAAAGACCCATAATGTCTTTAGTAAACTAATGTTTAATTAATTTCCAGCCTGTTTCCTCCACAGTATAAATCTGTTGGTCCCCAGTGGTGCTTTGGTTGCCATCGTTGGCCCTGTTGGCTGTGGGAAGTCTTCTCTGGTGTCTGCTCTCCTGGGTGAAATGGAAAAGCTGGAAGGAGAAGTGGCTGTGAAGGTTGGTTGTTTATGATCCATTTGACAATGGTATGGAAATGTGCTGCTTATGCCTGCCATTGCTTATAGTGTACATCAGGCTGGAGAGGGAATTCTGTTTGCTCCTACGCCAGCTTGTTGTGTGTTTATTTGGATTGTGCCCACACCTGTTCAGCTGTGTTTTATATAAAATGACTTTCCTGATTCTATCAACTATACATCAGCAATTAGCATGCATATATGTATAACGTGAATGTATATCAAACAGGAGCTATATCTACGTGCTGCAGATTTTAATCAGAGTTGTAAGCATGAATTGCTGCTTGTCGCAAGTCAGAGGTTTCCTTTCTCCCTCCTTGTTCAAGGGTTCTGTTGCTTATGTGCCTCAACAAGCCTGGATCCAGAATGCCACGCTGAAAGATAACATTTTGTTTGGCCAAGCTTCTAATGAACAAAAATACCAAAATGTCTTGGAGGCCTGTGCTTTAAAAACTGACCTGGAAGTGCTGCCAGGAGGGGATCAGACTGAGATTGGAGAGAAGGTAATTTTAAATTTTTTTTTCAAGTCAGACCTGCTTGGTGGTTCCTGTTCTGTCTAGCTAAAGAGAGATTGCTGTAAAGTCAGCATTTGATTTGGTTTGATTTTTACAATGGCATCCCTGCTACAATCAACACTGAAACATGCGGGGCATTTTTGTGGAAGGCAGTTGGACTTAAACTTGTTCCTAACTTTAAGCAGGCCTTTGTACTGTGGTGCATAATTGCGCATCTAGCCCTGGAAGATGAGAGCATCCTCCATTTGTTGTCCAGTTGTAAATGTGCATCTGTCCGAAATATGTAAAGTCCTTCCTTTTCCTGTAAGGATAAAAAGGGAGGGAACATATGGTGTGCATCAAGTGAAAAAGTGGTATGATTATCCCTTAACACCTCATTTTAATGAGAAACTTGTACATCTGTGATTACCAACAAAGATTTTTTTTCATAGGCACTAAATTTGAGACGGATAGCATGAAGTGAGGTGGATACGTGGATTTATATGTAAGATGAGAGATGTGGAAGATGTTCCAGGTGCCGCAGCCCTACTTTGAATGTTTGCATTTTACATCCTGGTTGATGGTCTTCCTTTTTATAGTTTTGCACTTTAACAGCTCCCTTTAGGAGCTTATTAAGCAAGAGACTTACTCCGTCTCCAGATTGCTGGGTGAGTGGAAGTTTGGCAGTGAACAAACAGATTTAGAGGCATTCTGTTCCTGTCTCTGGCTCGGAGTGAGTTATTCTCTTCAGTGTCTCATGTTTCAATTTAGCATCCGTGTGTTTGACTGGGTGAGAGCCATAAAAAGTCATAGCTGTTGTTGGAACAGAGTTGTGTGATATGTTTTGTTCTCTCCTCTTTCCCCTCAGGGCATCAACCTCTCAGGTGGGCAGAGGCAGCGAGTGAGCCTTGCTCGTGCAGTGTACAGCAACTCTGACATTTACCTATTAGATGATCCTCTTTCTGCTGTGGACTCGCATGTTGCAAAGCACATCTTTGACAAAGTTATTGGTCCAGATGGGGTACTTAAAGGAAAAGTAAGCTGGCATTTAGATCCTCTTAAAAATGCACACAAACTCAAAAACACTGATGGGTAACAGGAAGGCTATTTCACCACTGAGGCTTGAGTGCTGAATCATTCCTGAATTTCTGTGTTTAACTGGCAATGTGGACACCTTTTCCCCACAGCACAGACTCTGCAGTGAGCTGCTATTTAGGCATGCCCAGAAACGATGTGATCTAGTCAGAACACGTAGAGGCAGAAACCTGGTCTGTCTTTTAAAATCCCTACTATGAGATCTCCAAAAACATTTGCAGAAACTTGTAAGGGTTGTCAGCTTTGTATTGCTTGTTGTTACTCGGAGGCAGCGCAGTGAGGAAGTTGTAACAGCTTACTGATTTTACAGAGGTCTTTGGCAGTATACAACCAAATTGCAATCTCTTTGTTTCCCCTTCTACTCCTGTTATGATCTTCTCAGACTATCTCAGAGCTCAAAAGGAAAGGACTGCAAAGAAAATCAGTACAAGGGAAAGGGGGAATGATAATTCCGTTGGTTTACTTCCCTTTCTGGTTATATTAACATGCAGTAGGGAGCACGATAAGTTCATGTACATATTTCCAAGCTAATTTGGCTAACAAGGACAGTGTATTTCCCCTGGCATTTCACACTGACATGGTAACTCACTCCCTGTCCCAAAAATGTGGTAGTATTTGGCTTGCTGAGTAGTGTTAGTCCCTACAGTGACAACCGAGAGATGTGGAGTTTTTCTCTTTTTTCCTATCCAGACCCGAATTCTGGTGACCCATGGCATCAGCTTCCTGCCTCAGGTAGACCATATAGTTGTCGTGGTAGATGGCAAAATCTCCGAAATGGGATCTTACCAAGACCTTCTGAAACAAAACAAGGCCTTTGCAGAATTCCTGCGAAATTATGCACTTGATGAAGACATCGAAGAAGACGAACCAACAAGTACAGTATTGCTTTTTCTTAAAACGTCTTTTTCCGTCAACCAGATTACAGATATTTTTCTCTGTATAAAGTGTCCCCTGCTTCTTCATGACAGACTGGCATTTGCCTTTCTGCGCTATCATGAAAACGATTGTCTAACGCCAGATCTGTGTTATTGATAAATGTTTTCACAAATTTCTTTCAAAATTTCATGTGGTTTGTCCTAGAAAAAAGCAATTCTTGTGTTAGAAATTGTTTTAAAGTTGGGAATTTATTTTACAATTAGCAAGGTCAAGCTCAGTAGGAAAATGGAGTAGCCAAGAACAGACTAGGCTTGCTATTAAAGGGGCTACCCAGAGTCTGGTATTTTTTCTCGGTTTATATGTTGTTTTTTTCATGTAGCAAAGTTCAAATGACATTTTAATCTTGGGTTACTTTTCAGCTTGGTTTGATTCTGATAAAATGATACAAGATTAGAGCATTTCGCTAAATGTTTCCTCTGTGTGACAGTGTTCCCACGCTCTTGCAGCACTGCTTCTCTCCAGACAGGCAGAGAGGAACATGCATGGCATCTTCTAGCAACAGCAGAGGCTTGCACTAGTTCCTGACATGACTCCCCCATCCCAAGATTATGCCTAGAGCATGCCCTATAAGTGAATTTAGCTAGAACCAGCTATAACACTATCGCTTAACATTTCTGATGCACCTAAGGAATGTCATGTAAATGCATTTGGCAGCCAACCTGCCTCACAAGATCTTTGCAATTTAGTTAGGAGAAGTGATGCACAGAGGGGATGTAAGCAAAACTATGGGGGAGTTTATGCACTATGATTTTCCTGCTGTGGTATTGTTTTTCATGACTTTTGCTTTCTTATAGCCACCTCTGTGCTCTCTGCTTTATTCATCAGAAAATCTGAGGTGTGATCTTGTCTTGCAGTGCTGGAGGAGGAAGAAGTCCTGCTAGCTGAAGACACCGTCAGCATCCACACTGATCTGGCAGATAACGAACCGGTGGTGAACGAGGTCCGCAAACAGTTCCTTAGGTAAACATGAGGTTCATGTGTTTATAGTCTGTCTGGGGCGAAACACATCTGAATGATGTTAGTTACATACTGCTTCTCAGTCTGGGCTTTAGTTTCCTTAGTTTCCTCTTACAAATAAATTGGTTTAGTGTCCTTTTGAAAATGAATGTGAAAGAACATGCAAAGAAGATCAAACATTCCTGCAATCCTCTTTTTAATCCAAACTGAACTAATTTCTTAAAGCAACTCTCCGGTTCTCAGGTAACACTACTGTATGTATTTACCCACACAACACTAAACTGCTACCAGTTGCATGGTAAATAAACCCTTTGCATTGTGCCTTTCCATTGGGAACCTTGTTTAAATGTTTTCATAACCATACCCATAGATCCTGTCCAGCTACTCTTGATGTGAAAACCAGAAACGCTCAGGAGTTAGCGATGAAGCCTCTAAAGGCCTTTACCAAAGAGCCCAGGCCCTGCCACAGCCTTTGTTAGGTACAGTATTTCTGGCATCACTGAGCATCCAGAGGGGTGGTACAAGCACCCGTAGCTGTGAGCGAGGCTGGTGTGGGAACTCAGCAAAAGAGCTGGGAGTGAGTCCAGTCTGCTGCATCCCAGTCTTGCCTTAGCACTGCCACAATGTGCCATTTTTCTCCTAATGACTCTTTTGTTTTAACTAGGCAACTTAGTGTAATATCTTCTGAGGGAGGAGAATGTCCCAACAAAATGTCAACGAAACGAAGAGTCTGTGAAAAGAAGCCAGCAGAGTCTCCTCTGCCAAGAAAAAATCCTAACGAGAAACTTATTCAGGCTGAAACCACTGAAACGGGAACGGTATGGTTTGATTCCCCCCTCCCCTTTTCCACATTTTTTTTTTTCTGTTTGAAAAAATCATTTTTATTTTTGTATTTGATCCAGTTCTGTTAAACGTGTTGTATAAATCACGACTGCAGGCTTTAGGCATTAATCTGGTGGCCACTGGTCATTCAAATTTGGGATTTTGGCAGAGGCTTCTGCACCTGGCAAGGGCTGTGTACTTCGGGGGGAAAAAAAAAATCCCTTCCAGCTCCTGCCACAGTCACCTGATACCGCATGCGCTGCGGTCCGTCAGCGCTGCCTTTGCATTGCAGAGCTTTCAGCACTGTTGGGCTTTAAAGTGTTTGGCTGCTGCTGAGTCCAGCTGCAGCACTGGGTATTTGATGACCCGCAGCAGTGGGTTATACGAGCCAGCTGCCGGCTCTGTGCCAGCAGATCTGTTCTGCCTAAACGATACCTGCCACCCTGTCTATGAGAGCATTTTATGTTTATAGGTACAAAAGGGACTGTAATTTTCCAAGCAGGGCCAGGGAGTGAAATGGGAACAGGGCAAAAGAGAAGGAAAAGGAAAAAAAAGAAGGTGAGAATACAAAAGTAAAAGAAAGGGACAGAAAGAAGCAGCGGATGGAATAGGATCAGGGAGGTTTTGTTAAAGAAAGCCCCTTCTCTCCAATTCAGAAGGCTCAGTGTGTCCTGTTTAGTCTGAGGTACATGGTCCATGGCACAGACGTGTAATTAACTGTTTCTGTGGATTATTTTAGTTTTCGAAGTCCCTGATCAACACCACTTGTTCTTTCAATTATTCCTTCTTATGCTTTTTTAGAGATTGAGTTTTGTCCTGAGTTTCTGTCTCTTTTTGCTTCTCTCCCTTTTTGCACTACCTTAGAGATAGCATCTTTTACTTTTTGTCCCAAGCATCATCTACTTATGTTCCTATTGGGGTGCACTAGCATTTGGTACCTCATTTAAGTTGCTGTAAAGACACCTGGATATACATATTCAGCACTTTTCCTTAAATAGGACATTTAAAGTAGTCCTGAGCTCAATATGCCTGCCAAGTTGCTGCTTGTGCCTGAAAAACTTGGCTCGTGCTCTTGTTACCCATCCTTTGCTGCTATTTGATCAGCCTCTTTTCTTTTTCTGGGTTTTTTTTCCCCTCTGGCATAGTCTTAGAAACTAAAACCCCACAAAACTAATAAAATACAGCTCCTCAAAATGGAGGAAAAGGGTATTTCAGAGAAGTTTCTGACTCGTTTTGAAAGTTATTGCCCTGACGTGGCGCTCAGGCAGATGAACTGTCCTCTGTGGTATGTTAGAGTTTGGGCAGTTTTGAACTTAGCAGTTCCTCTGACAAAAATTTTTTTTCTCTAAATGTGTCTAAACTCCTGATTGTGTAAGTTGTACAAACCAGCTTTGGTTTGTGATTTTGCAGGTAAAGCTAACGGTGTTCTGGCAATACATGAAGGCTGTCAGCCCTATCATTTCTTTAGTGATATGTTTTCTGTATTGCTGTCAAAATGCTGCTGCCATTGGGGCCAATGTGTGGCTCAGTGACTGGACTAACGAGCCGGTGATAAATGGGACTCAGCACAACACAGCCATGCGAATCGGAGTCTATGCTGCCTTGGGCCTCTTGCAAGGTGAGACCAGATGAAATCATGATGTCTCAGTCTTTAGTAAAGAGGGGAATTAGGTGGGAAAGCCATGGCACCAGTTGCTGGTGGCCCAAAATTGCCCCCCAAATCCTATCCTAAGCAAGGGAAGTAAAGTAACCTGGCGCCAGCAAGTCTGAGCTCAGCCTAACATTTTTAATTTTGTTGTGAAGCCCTTGGAGGGGGTTGAACAGGTGACATGGAAGCTTGAGAGAGATATGGTGGAGAGAAAACATGAAAACTTAGGTGCAGAAGAGACTGGAGGGTTGGGGTGAAGTTGTAGCATTAGGACTTCATGGAGGCTTGCAGAAAGCAGGGGGAAGATGGTTGTGTGTCTGTCTTAACGTGGACAGCATGGTGAAATCCTAGAGGACATGTTCCTGTGCCCTAGGCAGCACTGACCGCAATGGCGTAGTGCTAATGTGCATGGTAAGAGGAGGGTGGACAGGGAATATAGTAAAGGAAAAAAAGCTTCTAGCGCAACAGAAACTGCCAAGAATCAAAGAGCTGCGAATCGGGAACGTCAAGTTCACTGGTTAACACGTCTCCTCTTCACCTGTTAGGCCTCATAGTACTCATCTGCTCCTTTACCCTGGCCATGGGAGGCATTAATGCAGCCCGCACACTCCATGCTGCTCTGCTGGAGAACAAATTTCACACCCCGCAGTCCTTCTACGACACCACCCCGACCGGCCGAATCATCAACCGCTTTTCGAAGGACATCTATGTGATCGATGAAGTAATCCCACCGACCATCTTGATGTTCCTCGGAACATTCTTCACCTCTTTATCGACAATGATTGTAATTATAGCAAGTACTCCGCTCTTCGCTGTGGTTATCGTTCCACTTGCAATCCTGTACTTCTTTGTTCAGGTAACTGGAAAAATGTCTGACTACCATTGCAGTGACTCATTCCATTGTTCATGTTTCTTTTTAGGAAAAACAACATGAATTTGAGGGAAAATGGAAAGATCTGAAGTAACTACATGTTTATGTAAACAAAACATGATTTACTTCTCTGAGAAAAAGAAATGTCCTGTGAGATGTGATCATGAAATAAATAGGCATAACCTTTTTTTGCCTTTAAGTGATAACAGATAAGCCTACTGCTAGAGATAGAGCTGCAGTGCACTTCAATATATTGAAGTGTGTATATATTTGACATATTGACAAGTTTTTAAGGTGGTGATGAGTTAAAATATTGAAAATAGCATCAATTTTATTGACTTCTGAGCAAAAATGAAGCTTATTTTATAGACTGTAAATAGAGACCAAATAATGGAGATGCAAATTCATGTTTCACTTGGAAAATGAGGCTCCTACAAATGGATTTATTTTGTTAGTCTATATTAACTAAATTTAAAGGGACATAGATAAATTCAACTTACAGTCTATAGAAATTGCACTTACCCAATACTCTGTTGTGGTATGAAGCAAAGACAACTTTCTTGAAATTCTTAATTAGAATATTTTGGAGGGTTGACGTGAATCAGTAGCAATCTCCTTTAACTCCTTAATCTAAAAAAATCGTCACTGTTCATTAAGAGAGAAAGTATTTCATGTACCCTTCAATTTTCCCCCCAAAATGGCAGCGATTCTACGTAGCTACCTCCCGCCAGCTGAAGCGTCTGGAGTCTGTGAGCAGATCTCCCATCTACTCACACTTCTCAGAAACTGTGTCAGGGGCCAGTGTCATCAGAGCCTATAGACGAGTGAAGTCCTTCGTAGACATCAGTGATGTGAAGATGGATGAAAATCAGAAGAGTTACTATCCTGGCATAGTATCAAACAGGTAAAAAGGCATATAACTTCTTGTTTCTGCTCAGATAGTCCCATGTTTGCATAATTGGTCCAAGCAACCGTTTACCACTCTGCTTATGTCTGCCTTTTTACCAGGTGGCTGGGCGTTCGAGTTGAATTTGTGGGGAACTGTATTGTCCTTTTTGCTGCCCTTTTTGCTGTGATTGGTAAAAACAGCCTGAATGCTGGCTTGGTAGGACTTTCAGTATCTTATGCATTACAGGTATGTATTACAGCTTTCTGTTCATTGATGGGTTTGCATTTTTGTAGGTGGTATGGATAAATTAGCAATAATTTAAGTGCTTGTTAAAGCTGAAGTTAATAAGGAAATAATAAAAATGAGTTGTGGGACATCTGGAAACAGTAGAGATGACACTGAATGCTGACAGACTATCAGCAAGCTCACAGGCAGTAGGACTTATGGGCACTTTGGGAGCATCGAGGTTGTGCTGTGCCCCAGTATCCCCCGCGGCAGCATGCGGGAAGCTCAGGAAGTATCAGGAGAGCTCACCAAGGACAGGTCGTTTGAGCAGCATGGGCTTAACAGGTCCTGCATCATGCCTGCTACGTAACACATCGGTGTGTCCAGGTAATCACAGGCAGATCAGTAGGATTCATAAATAGGCAAGATAAACTATACTCAACCAAGCTGTGGATAGTTTAGCAGATTTAATGGCCTCACTCTTGTCAGAAGCTTTTTAGATACCATGAGTGTGCAGGATTGCTGTTAGCAATTTTCCAGTGAGACCCACGACTAGGGAAATGACTTCCAACCAACTTTTCTGAGAGGGCCATTTGTTAAATCACTGTGGGAGGCATATGCTTCTTCACATGAGCACCTGATTATCTGTAGACTTCTTGTCCCAGTAACTGTATTAATGTCAATGTGAAGGTAATTATTCCATTTGTAATATTAATGTGAATCCATGTCTTAATAGCAGTGTCTGGTTTTGTTGTTCCTCTGTGGTTGATATTTTGTTCCTTGTCTTCTCCAAGGTGACCTTGTCTCTGAATTGGATGGTCCGAATGACTTCTGAACTTGAAACTAACATTGTGGCTGTTGAAAGAATAAAAGAGTATTCAGAAACTGAAACAGAGGTCAGCTACCAAGCATCAAGCATGCTCACCAACAAGCGTGGTGAAATTTTAATGCACACATTTACGTGGTCTTTCTTTAGATTCTTGAGAGACAGTTCCTGCTCTGAGAGTGTTATCATTTAACGTGAACAAATGTCACTCTCTAAACTGTAATTTATGCTATCACAGCTCCAAATTATTACTGCCGTCATGCAGCCTGTTCTTAGCATCTCATTTCCTGCTACTGTGAGTGGCTATAGCACAACAGAGATGAGTTTCACCATCAGAATATTGCTCCCATTGGGTTTGAAGTGTTTGATGTGTAGCCCTACCTGCGTGGATGGTGCTGTGATCCTGATAGTGAGCACAGCTGCAGTACAATTATCAGGCTGTGCACATGTTTTCAATAGTATTTCTATTTAATCAGCTTAATCAGTCCTCATCCCCCATGAGAGAAGAACATCTCTAGGAACACTGTACTGCCTAATCCAGGCAAATCATCTAATCATCTACCTTTGTTGCCAGAGACTTTTAAAGGTGGCAGATGGAGCTATGCTGGGAAATGTGATGCTCTGTGGACACACTGGGTTTTGTAGCCCTGTGTACATGACGGAAGACTAAGAATTAGGAAATGGAGGATCTGAGGGGAGCTGCAGTGTACAGTTCTGGAGATTAAGTATTTAATCTGGAAGCTAAAAGGAAGCTAGACAAAATGCATGATACATGTTATAAGCCAGAGCTTGAGCTGGCATGAAACTGACAGTGTTCTATTAAAGTTAATGGAGAAAACGTAAATTTATATCCATTGAGGATTTGGCCCTGTATGCTCAGACTTATTTTCCTGTAAACGTCACAACAAAGACCAAAATGGATGGGTACTTAGAAACCCATGTTTCTGCCCCATTATTATAAATTTTTTTTGATAATGGAGATTTGATTTATCAGATATATTTCTAGTAATGCACAAAAGTTAATGTTTGTATCTTAGTTTCAGTTATTTTTTCTTAAACCTATATGAGGCATTTCTGACTTCTGTTTTCCTTAGGCTCCCTGGGTCATAGAGGGCAAGAGTCCCCCAGCAGACTGGCCATCCAGGGGGGAGCTGGAGTTTGTGAACTATTCAGTGAGGTACAGGAAGGGCCTGGATCTAGTGCTGAAGGATCTAAACCTCCAAGTGCACGGTGGAGAAAAGGTGAGTTACCAGCTGTGCGTCTTTGCTAGAACTTTGCTCTGAGCCTCCAGTGACAACTGGGGAGTAGAGGCCAGGGGCTACAAGCACACTTGCCCCAGCAGTGGAGGCCTACTCAAGCTGGCATTGCAGGAGCCAGCAGTGACAGCCGTGCTGTTGGTGTGACAGTATCCTCCAGGCTGGGACCAGTAGAACCACTTGCATGGGACTTACTGGACTTTCCAAGTTAGGCTGGCAACAGGCTGCTGTACACCATGTGGGAGGCACCAGCATAAGTGACAAAAATTCAGTGATAAGAACGCTTTTCTGAAGCGGTGCAGATGGGAGAAGGAATTCCAGTTTTTCTGCTCTCTGGCTTTCCCTGTGAAAGTTTTGGCATGGAAGGAAATGACATTCTTTTCTTCCTTAATCAGGAAATTGTCTTTGTTCTGGAAGATTCATTTCTTCATGCTTCAGTAGGAAGTTCTGAGGTTTGCATGCTGGTACAGAATAATTAGCATAGGAAAGTCCTCCCCTTAACAGGCTGTTATTAAAAGAGAAGAGAATTATACTAAGCAGACAGGATGACAGCCGCCTTATGGAATGGAGGTACACGTGCTTACAGTAAAGTCTGAATTACCCTCTGAAAAGTCTTTATTTCTTGTTCTTGAGTGACTGGACTCCTAGCATGGGTATGTCAGCTAATCACCCAAAGTTATGTCGGATGGCTCTAGGCCTATGTACATATTTATGTGCAATATCATTCAAATTAGGGGAATGGCAATATATACACTACAGTGTATGACACAGGTTTCTAGGGAAGGATGGTTACATTCTTTCTGAGATTCAGATCTTGTGTCTGATTCTTAGAGGAAACTTGGAAGTTTGTTTGGGGTTTTTTTGTTGGGTTTTGTTTTTGATTTTAACTATATGCTTTGTTGTAGATTGGAATTGTTGGCCGAACCGGAGCAGGGAAGTCCTCCATGACGCTTTGTCTCTTTAGGATCCTGGAAGCTGTAAAAGGGGAAATTAAAATTGATGGTGTGAAAATTTCAGAGATTGGCCTTCATGACCTTCGATCGAGGCTAACAATTATTCCTCAGGTACTGTTTCTGTGTATCACAGTAAAGGAAGAATCTCTAACAGCTTAGTGAACCATAAATAGTGGTTTATCCACAGAGGAAAATGCTTTGTTACATTCAGAAAATTGTTTCAGAAAAACAAACTGTTTATACTTTAAGTGGTCCTGTCCTGCCACCTTATAAGCTGACACGCGGTGATAAAACAGGATTTAGGATAAACCATCTTTACAGTTGGAACTTGAGTTTTGGGTGTGTATAACGTAATGTATTTTCAGAGTGGATGGGATCGGGAGGTGGCCTACCTGCAATGCAATGGAGACTTCAGAGCGGTAACTCATAATACCTGTGCTTAAAACAGCTAAAGCACTTGTCTAAGAAAGTTGGTTTTATATCCAGGATCCTGTTCTCTTTTCTGGAACACTGAGGATGAACCTGGATCCATTTAATAAGTATTCAGATGAAGAAATATGGAAAGCTCTTGAACTGTCTCATCTGAAGAGGTTTGTCAGCAGTCAGCCATCCATGTTGGACTATGAATGCTCAGAAGGTGGAGAAAATCTTAGGTGAGGAATGCTTGAACTAGAAACGTACACTGAGCTTTCATTCAGTGAGTAACACCTGAGCACAGGTTTACACTGTAGTCTGTTGTGTCTGAAATGATTTAGCCGCCTATTCCTGTTTCAAGAAAACCACTAAGGCTCCAACATTTGCCTACGGTTCTGTCTCTGCCACAAATGATCTGATTCTTCTTTGCTGCTGGGAAGGATTTCTCCCAAACCAAAATCCTGTCTTACCAGTAAAGAAGGAAGTCTCAGGATGACAGGGTGTTAGGAATAGGCAGTCCCTTAAACATGGTTTGGTAGGAAGGGAAATGCCATGATAACATATGTAACAGCTGTGCTGAATAAGGGGCCTCTGCCTAAACTGACACTTCAGCAATGTCTGTTTTCCATTATTATTTGGAAGACCCCTGAAGACATGAATGGGGATGCTAAAATGCCATGCTTTGATAAGCAGTGCTGGCTTCGGAGACTGTGAGGTAACCACATTATGTATGTGATCAATGTTCAGCTCCTTCCTCATCCCGCAGAGACACTCGGACAGAGCCTGTGTCTGGGGTGCGTTTGTAGCAGGGGAGGAAGTGTGGGCTGCCCAGATACTTAATTTTTTTTAGATAGTAGAAAGGACTTACAGCTTCAGAACATTTTTTTCTTTTTTTTTTTTAATCTTTTTTTTTTTGTTGTTAAAGTTTGCATATGCTCACTGTTGTTACAACTGTATGTGTTTCTGAAAACTCAGGCAGAAGCGTTGTAACCATTAGTTTCCCTGTCTTTGGTCACAGTGATAGAAAGGGGGCATTTGGTGGCTCTGTCAGTACAGGGTCAGGCAGTAAGTGAACACATACGCTAGAACTAGCTGAGCGACACTGCAATGTGTGTGTTAGCTCAGGCTGTTTGCTAAATACTGGTTTTTTTGTTTGGTAACTTTACGTGATGAATAAATCTGCTCTAGCACGAGTGATTCTGAGCAGTGGAGAGCTAAGGGCAGTGGGGTGTCATTTGTGAAAGCCCTGTCTCTGCTTGCAGCGTTGGCCAAAGACAGCTCGTCTGTCTGGCAAGAGCGCTGCTTCGCAAGACCAGAATCTTGATCCTAGACGAAGCGACAGCGGCTATCGACCTCGAGACAGATGATCTTATCCAGATGACAATCCGGACCCAGTTTGAAGACTGCACAGTGCTGACAATAGCGCACAGGCTGAACACAATTATGGATTACACAAGGTAAAAATCTCTTAATGGTGAGTGGCGAGGAGGCTCACTGGTTTACTGGGTGTATGAATCAGCACTTAAAAGGATCTGGTTTGTCTCTAGTCACACTGATGCTCTTGTCAGGTAGTATGTAAGCAATGATGTTTAAGCTGTATAATCCTAGAGTATCCAGACCTGACTTTGCCTCTGTTGGCATAAGAAACAGGTTCTGTATTCGCTAACCAGAGCCACACAAGAGATCCTACCCAGCTGCAAGCTTATGGATCCTTTTGAAATGAGCAGCTGCTGTAACTTTTTCACTAACATGATGTCATATTAATTACTTTAAAGTATATTACTATATTTCATGAGCTTTTATCTCCTTGGCTTTCTGGTACTGTATTTTCAATTCCAGAACCACCAGTATGACACTCCCACCCCCCTTATTACCCCTGGGAGATAGTGACTGTCCTGCACCTTTTTTAATCAAGCAGCAGCTCAGGGAGAATGTTTATCATCTGCTGTGTTTCAATGAGTGAAAATAATTGAGCAAAACAAAGGCAAGGCAAAGATTAGAGCAGTTTGCTTGATGATAAAAAGGGCTATCACACTTCTTGCAAGGAATTCTCTGACATATCTTTCCCTCCACCCACCTTTTGTTTTGCACAGGGTTCTTGTTCTAGACAATGGAACCATAGCTGAATTCGATACACCTGCAAGCCTTATAGCATCGAAGGGTATTTTCTACAGTATGGCCAAAGATGCTGGACTAGCATGAAAAGAAGATCCCCTGGGTTTTTGGTTTAGGTTTTTTTAGATATTACTGACTTGCCACAAAAGTGACTTGTGAATGTACTGTAATTTACAAACCAGTTTTTGTAGTAGATTAAACTTGTGATATGTGAACAAAGTATTTTACAATTATAAGGACCAGAAAGTGAATTTTATATTTTTAAATATTTTCTTTATACATAAAGTATTTTATTATATGCTTTTTTCCCAAAGAATGCCAAACATTCTGCCAAGAAAATGGATGTATCACAGGACAATATGTACTGTATTCAGGTTTGTAATTAGTAAATTATATTAATGGTACAAAATACACCTGTTTTGTGTGTTTTCTGCATAAGGATTCATTGGTTTTGAAGTGGAAAGACAGGCCCAGTTAAGCAGTGACTCAGCTGAAAAATAGATAATGTGTAATCTGTGAGTGGTTCCAACCTATTCCTTTTAGTACTTCCCCCGGGACAAGGGAGCTGAATGCTACGGCTTCAGGGCTGCGAGCCAGCCCAGGACCTTTGGTAGCCCTGCCCTGGGCCACTTTAGTATTATAAAATTCCTCTTCAGCAGGAGAATTATGAGTAAAGTGTATATAAAACTAAACCTATAGATGGCTTAATATAAATCATTCACTACACAATTTCTACCAATTTAGTGGACTCCACGTAAGCCTGCAGGGACACGACTGGCACAGAAGTATTATCATTTTGCTCTCTCTTATGTATGAAGTCACTATGAGTAAGTCTCCACTTAAGCTTAACATGGATGCTGAACAGATGTGTATATAATTTATCTCATTCAGCACTTATTCACCTGAAATAATATGTGATTTCTTTTGCAGAAATAAGTATCTACCTTATTATTGATAACCAAGCCTCCTCAAATAAAGGGAGTACTGTGTTTAAACAGTATTTGCTGCTAGAATCCGACAGAACATGTTCTGCTTTAGTTGTTCACTTCCTCCACCGAGCACTCTAGAAACCTACCTGGCAACAAAAAATTCCTATGTTTTTCCACGAGTAAAGTTCACAAAAACTTTGAGAAGACAAAAATAATCATTTATTAATTATTACAAATAATACTTCTTAAATAGAAAGAAGAATCTGCAGCCAAGCATTTGACATTAACATTTCATATAGCAGAGCACAAAGTAATGAATTATCATATACAGTAAGGTAACGATTAAACACTGATCAGATTGTTAGGAGTGTTAATAGTATCTTCTGTGTATAAACTGCATAAGGTATAAAAATAATCCTCGGAATGCATAGATAGCGATCAGCATCTGTGCAAGATATCAGTGTAACAACAGAGTCACCCAGCCAACAGCTGAGCTTTTCTCTCGTAGGTTTGAGTGGTGAATCCTGGTACCTTCATGGATTTAGCTGGCGTTTGGACAGCCGATGCCTAAACCCTGTCTGTTCTGCGTGCCAGGGAGAATGCAATGAAGTGTGATACGAGGAACAACAATTCTATTCCATTATGCAGAGGTTAATACACCAGCAATGTGGTATAAAAACAGGTACTGCCAATGACTCAGACCACACTTGACCTCGAACACTTTTCAGAAGAGGATATTTTATTGTGACAAAATGTTCTACTATTAGCCTTAGGAGACTGAGCTTCAGTCTAGTTAATTGGCACACAGGAAATTTGGTGTTTGCATGGATCTGTGCTTCCAGGTGAACACTGGACATCCGACTACAAGGCAGATTGGGAGAGGGCTCCCTCTTGTGTGCTCAGTCACTGCTGCGGAAGCTGCTCCCTTTGCAGAGTGCTAGTCACTGGATGGGAAAGAGAGAGCAGGGGTGAAGCTGGGCACCACGTCCTGTTGCATGAGCTGTAGTACAGGTGACCCCTCTGACTGCAGGGGAAGAACCAACTTCTGTCTTTCCCTGCCACAGCCTCGGAGAAAGGAGACAGGGCTGTGGTGGATACCCAGCTCCAGTCAGAGGGTCACGGGAGCAGTACGGATTTCAGGTGCAGCTCTAGCCTCAGCATTTCCTCCAGCTATTTGGGGTGGCTCCCTGCTCAGCATGCTACACCTACAACTCCCATTCACAGGGCCACATAGAGTGTACAGCTAACTCGGGCTGCAAATTCTTACTTAAGACCATAAAATCCTTTGGTTGCTGTAGTTTCCAGAGAAACTGGGGGGAAGGAAGGGGGAAGATGAAGAAAGAGGGAAATTCAGTCCGGTTTGGTACATTCTGTTTGCCTGTTACATCTTGTACTTTAGTTCGTTCATCTAATTCATAGTACACACCTTTACAGTTAGGCTACCTGAACAGAACTCTTCCTCTAATGCAAATGACTGAGTAAATACTAAAATAAAAAAAAATTAGATAAAACCCAGCTCTTAAATACTTTTCAATTTATTTATTCCAGAATTTCATAGCAAAGAAGTCTAATTCTGAATTTTAAGTGGAAATAAAAGTTTGGGGTGGTTTTTTCAGTTAAGAATATGGGTAAACACAAGTCATTGGGGAAAAAAAGGAAATATATTGCATAGGAACATCAGGATTTTGTATCAGCCCAGAAAATCCTGGGCATTTCACTAGTTTCTTTTTACACAGGCAACTTTTAAAGGTTCAAGATGTGATCTTTCTCGGGAATGTAGAAGTAAAAGGAAAATAAAATCACAATTTTTGTGCTTTTAAAAGGGGAAATTAAAGCAGCGTTGGAGAGATGTGTTGTCAATAAAGTAACAAAAATAGTACTTTAAATTGCACATGTCAATATTAGGTATTGACAGACAACAAATAAAAGGGATTTTGGTTGAGAGCGTATTTATGATTTGGATAAGTACTATCACTTTTTATTTTCAACCTGAGAAATAGGGAAAAGTGTAAACAGGGATTAAGAAATCACAGGTAATAAGTCACTTGATAGTATTTAAACTAGACATAGTTTTGTGCTTCTTCCACAGATTTAAACCTTTCTGTTTTTTTCCTTCTAAATAAGATATGACTTAAAATACACGGTCTAAAAAGTGAATGTTAATGGTAATGGACTCAGTACAAAGATTAAATGGGTTTCATGGCAGGTTCTTTAGCTTGAGTACCTCTGCTATTTTATAGCAAACAAATTACTAGAACAGTTTAAGGTAAGCCTTTCCCTGAGAGCTGCGAACTCTGCAGTATTTCAAGATTATCTTTTTGTAAGGAAAAGTGTTGCATTAACAGATAGTTCTACCAATACTTCCTTTGCATTAAGCTACTTTGAGAGCAGACTCATCACCCTTAGATTAACTAGAGACTGTAACTGTGCATAACAACTTTAGCTTATTTCAAGGTTAACAAAATAGATTATTTTTCCACATCATTAGCCCTTATAGATACTGTCTTTCAAATGTAATTTTAAAATTAGAGATACAAATATTTTGTTTTATTCTTTAAACAATTAGTATGTAAGTTCTGATGCCTTCTTGTTATAACCACTCCGTTCAGAAAGTGTTGAGACTCTGAAAAGTAAGTTTTTGTCGCTTACTGTTAGAACAAGCTCCAGTTCTTGGAAGTCCTGTAGCCTTGCAACATCTTTGTCCTTTAAATAAATACAATAAATTATTAGATGATAAACTAACTGTTCAATTTTGCAGAGGTAAGTTAAAATAATAGGCTTATACTAACACAAGGTATGTTATAAATATCCATAAATATGACAATTCTTTACTGTAAACTGGAAACAGACATCCTGTTGCATCATATTTATTCTGGGATCTTATTCAGCAACTCACTTAAGTCTATTTTTAGAACGAATGTAACACTGATGGTGAGTGCCAGTGATCAGTGGAATTACACTTGTAAAGATCTACCACATGCCACCCCCAACTCCTCTTTTTTCCCCCCTGGGTAATTTTAGAAGGTCATGAATTGATTCTTGCATCTACCCAAGAAGGTCCTGCACACAGCTTCCTCTGGAGCGGCCCCGGCACCATTGTAGGGCTGGCTTTGGCAAGGTCTTTAGAGAGCAGTGGAAGACACCCCCAGGGATAGAGGCTCCAGCTCTGATCCCCTCTGCAGCAGTACTCTGCTGCTAAACAGCATTAAATAGAATTAGTTTTGTATCACCTCAAGGAACAGTGAGTGCCCTGCAGTCCTACCCAGAGAGTCTGAAGTAATTAGAGCTGGAAATAAAACCAGTCCTTTCAACAACAATCTAAATTGGCAAGTGACAGAATTGCTTATGTCTTTTTTTTTTAATTCACTTCTTGACTAACAAAGAATAAGTCATCTTATAGTCAGTGAAGATGCAGTACAGTGAAGTCTATTAATCTAGGAGTAATCAGATTAGCTCCACGACTGACGCCAACAATGCTTGAGAGGGATTTGAGAGTGAAAGAAAGGTCAACGGTGAATCAGTGAAACAGGTCAGCAGGTCCGTTTTCTGTTTGCTGCACAGGTAAATGTCACTGAAGGGAAAAGACAGTTACATTCAGAGGCCTGCGCTCACAATAATTCTGAAACAGCTTTCTGTTTTTTGAAAGGACTGCATACAGTCCTTCCTGAGCTCTGGTGAGTACTGCAGGCCTTTTAAATGCTGATGGCAGGTCACAGTGGTGTGGTATTGCACTGAACTTAAGAAGGTAGTAATCAGGTATTAATTGGGCTCAACACCAAATGTTTATGAATGGAAATGATCAAGAAACTTGAGAACCTTTTTACTAAAAGAACCCAAACAACTGGTGAGTGCTGGAAGTTGAAGGGAGGTTTTCTGTTTTGGTGTTGGGGTTTTCTGGGGGGTTTTTTGCAACATGGGCAGGTGACCAATAAATTATTCCTTTTTAATGGTAACCTGAAAATCTTTTTATTAAGTTACTGCACTTCAGAATTGACAGTTCTTACCTTTCTTAACATTGTATTTGGTAATTTTCTGATCTTCTGTACGTGCTCAGGATTAACACCCAGCTCACGGCAACTCACTCGGAGCAGTTCCTTATAGGTCAGTTCTTGTCTGTCCAGTTCAATTTCAATGAAGTCATTTTCTCTAAGATTAGGGTTTTGTATTCTAACTTTAAGCACCAGTTCTATTAGAAATAAAAAGGTACATTAATAGGCAGATGTATAAAGGAATTGGAAAAGATATCTCTATACTAACTTCCAGATATTTCTATGTTCTTTTAACCTTCTTTGTATCATTTGTAACAATACAAGAATCCTCAGAAAGCAAACAACTGGATTTGTATGACCACAATTTTCATTAGATTGACTTTTATCAACCTATATGAAAAAATTATTACAAATCTAAACGAGTGTGTGTGGTGCATGTATGAACCTTTGCGTGAATACCCATTTTACTGGATTTAAGCTAAATTAAAAGCAGATTATACTGGGTATCAATTTCCTGAGCAATCCAAGATTGCTTTTATTGTTTTTTGATTCTTTTGGTCATTGGTTAACTTCTCATTGCTAATTCATGGCATCAGAACCTTTTATTTCAAGGATGAAATTCTGAACTGAAACTGAAATTCCAGATTTTCCTCTCTGAGCAGGCAAAATTTACCTGCAGATCGTGTAACAGTTCACCTCAAGACTCAGGTCTGCAGATTGAGCCAAGTGAGGTTCTCTCTTGAGCCCACTGGCTGCCTACTCACATTCTTTATTTGAGTATGCTATTTAGAGAATTAGATTACCCTGGTGTCTGTACGCTTTTGTAGCATTTGAGACAAACAGCAAATGTTTTCATCAATAACAGTTCCAGCAGAAGCAGGATAGCTGCCTCTTTAATGCCCTTCAAATGTTTCCTGAATGCCTAAGCATGGGAACCTGAAAATCTCTAGAAGTGCTGTGAATACATGTCATCCTAATTAGTCTATTTTCACCGTCCAAGATGACAGAAGTTCTAAGACAAAGCGAGAAGAGACTTTTACTGTTACCTTGCATATTAAGTGGAAAAGCTCCTGTGAAGAAAACTGGCTGAAATGCTGGCACAGGCCCCATACAGGAGCCGTTCTCCTGCTGAGGTACGGACTGATGGGATACAACCGGCGAAGGGGGACTTCTGCTCCAAGACACAGAGCCCTGGTAAACTGGACCCCTCTGAAGGACGGGTTTGGAGGGTGGTGGTGCAGCAGCCGCTCTGGGCAGTGATGGCACGCCCCCGTTACCAGCCGCCTCGGGAGCAGCGTTCCCATGCGCTAACGGCACACATCCGTAAGTCTCCACATCAGGTAAGGAAGAAGAGTCGGTATCTTGCGATTCCAAGTGTGAGATACTCCCATTCACAGAGGGATCTGGAATACTGTTACTCATGGTGTTATAAACGTAAGGGAAAGGTGGGTTAGCCAGATAATTAGGGATGATTGGCAGATCCGAATCTTTCTTTAAGTCTGCGAGTTCGTCATCTTCCACTGTAAAACAAACAAAACAACATTATCCAAGACTGATTTGAGGGGAAAAAAAAGTATTGCTATTGCGCTGTGGTGTTTCTTTGGTTGTTTTAGTTGTTTGTTTGGTTTTTTTTTTAATGGGGAGGGAGCAGAGTGTTAAAAGCATCACAGGTTAAAAGATGAATCAGGAAGCACTATGCCTTTTTTTTCTACAGTAAACAGAACCATGCTCAGGTGTTGCAATACAGTAAACACAAAAGCAGAGTCTGATTCTAGTAATTCTGGAGGTGCTATTTGCTTCTAAACACTGCAATACTTTGGTTTGGTTTGTTTTAATCCATAGCCAGCACATGGTCTCTGGTGGTATAATGCTACCGTCTTCATAATGTATAAGGCAATGAAAAACAAAGGGTAATATGTTGTTCGATATTAAGGCAGGGGATAAAGGGAAAAGAACACGCAGTACTGGGAGAGCTGAAACATTACCAATTCAACAGCTGGGAGACAATAATGAAAACAAAACCAGACAAGGGAATACAAAGGGGAGAAAAGAGGTTGTTAATCGACCACATTTCAAATTACTTATCACCTCTAGCAGCAATGCCTACTCTGCTCCAACAGTTACAAAATATGATAAAAGTGCTCTACTAATGTCCTCTAATGAGCTGTTTCTTTGGGCTGCTAATTTTCCATTTATTCAAGAGAGTGTCTAAGCTCCATAGAACATCAGGAAAATTAGGTGTTGCTTATATAAGGGCTTCACACAAATTTGAGAGATTTTTCTCCTGTTGTCCTTTTGAAAATAGGAAGCTGCGTCTATCTGTCACTGGTTTAATCATGGTGTTTTTCAAAATACTGTTCTTCTAATTTAGAAAAAAATTTTGCTAGCTGGATATGGAATTTGTTGGTAATCCTCTTTTCTTAAACTTTGACTTCTTACCATGTAAACACTCTAGGAATCAAGTCACAGTTATTACTAAAACCCAAACACGGTATCTTCACATGCAAGATTGGAACATACATGCGTTAAACAGCCTTTTACTAGAGTCTGTGAGGATCATACCACATAGCCAATAGGTTTACCTCCCAACATCTTCCTTATCTCTCTCTTTGACGTTAACTGGGCCGGCCTTTCTCCTTTCTTCGTGAGGATCTCCTTGTCAGCGCCGGCGTGCAGCAGGTAAGCCACCACTGCAGCGTGGTTCCGTTTACATGCCCAGTGCAAACAAGTCCTGCACATGGAAAATGTTAACACTGTTTGAAATCCTAAATTACAGCAGATTAATTTCCACTCATTCTTGCTGCCTATGACAAGAACAAGACTTAATGCATGTCTACATGAAAAAGATTTTAATTGCAATCTCCCTTGGAAATTTACACTGGGTTTGGAGCCTGCAGTGACACCTGCTGATGTAGTTTTCCCTTGCTCTAATGCTCTTGATACCAAGTTACCGTAGTAGTATTTTTAGAGTTCAAGATCTTTTCAATTCGTCATTTATTAGGCTACTAACTTTTCTGGAAAAATAAATATAAAAAAGAAAGCTTGCCTATGCTATTGTAATCTTTGAAAGAATAAGTTTTACTTAAAACACTTGTGTGTGCGTATATGTGAGCTAACAGGGACACATCCCTAGGATGTTATTTTTACTCTTTAATTAATGCTGTGAGCACAATGACTTGCACTTTTTGGAAAGTAAAAATGTTTAAAATAAGCATAGTTTCTAAGCACAGTTTTGTGCCCAGTTGCTACTCGCTCCACCAGCAATTCCCAGGCTTTCATCTGCAGATAGTTTTCTGCAATCTGTAACAGATGCACAGAACTAATCGCTTTTCTATTTTTTTTAAATTATTATGTGCAGTTGCTGACCTAGAAAGACATAGTAAAGAAATATCCTAAAAGCTTATTGAGTGCTTAGTGTTAGGGACCTAGACACAAATTATAACTCACTATACAGTCTTGCCATTCTTCCCTATCCCAGGTTCTAGTGGTGTTTGATCTTTCTCTAACCTTTATATTTTAATTCTCTAGCTCCAGCTGAAGGAAACGCTTCAGAAGAAGTGTGTTCCCTTAACCCTTCTCCAAGTTTAGTTATTTATTTTTTAAGAATTAAATAAAATAGAGATAAATAATAAACTTATAAGGGAAAAAAGTTTCAGTTGAAAGTCCAGCTCCAAAAAGCTTTTCCATTTGGATTTTCTTGGGGTTTTTTTAAGAAGATACAGTCATTAGGCTTCAAAGTTGTATCTTGAGCATTAACTCCCAACTTTATATATACAATTCTGCTCTTTTAAGTTTTCTTCTGTAGAAGTATGTAAAGGAGAAAAGAGAGAATCTGATCTTTGAAGGGATACAAATCAGGAAAAAACAAGAAGACAAGGTAACTTGCAAAACCTCATTCATTGTATATATTCTGACTTAATGAAACCCATCTTACCAGAAACAAAAGGCTCGATTCTACAATTCCTTCTTACTAAAATTAATGCATCTTGATGGCAGAAAGTATCTCTGAATTAAAGGTAATGCGACTAGTCACTGCAGCGAGAGGTTATGTGGAATTAGAATCTAATTGGAGAGACGTGAATGTAAGTGTATGTACACATATTATTTTTCTTCATAGACTATCCCAGGAAGGGTGCTACAAAATCTGTGTTTCAGAGGTGATACTGCTAGCAATGTTGTACAATCCTGTATTCTCTCTCCACGGTTGGGCTGTGCATTTCAGCTAGAAAGTGCCATTTTTAAACGGGATAAAAGAATCTTGCCAGCAGAAAGTGTTCCTGAATTTTTAACACCAAAGATCCCACAGAATCTGAGACAAGCTCCACGAAACTCAGACCAGGTTGGTTTAGTTTTTCTGTGTAGCGTTTTCTGGACTTTTCACGAGTGTGAATAGCCTGCATGAGTTCAGAATTTGCATTGCAAAGTCACAAACTAGTTTGGACCAAAGTGGTGGGAAAAAGCGCAGACAGCGTGGTCGTGTTTGCTCCGAGCGCAAAATCTGCAGGTTTAGTTTGTACAGAAGGTACAGAGCCTCAATAGCACTGGCCTCACTTTGGGATCCATCCTGACCACTTCACATGGTCTCATGCAGAATGGTACCAGCTACCCATGGACCCAACACGCATCAAAACATAAGTACTCAGCACCTCCTAGCATCAGAGATACTGAGAAGGTCATTGGAGAAATTTAAATTCTACAAGCAAACTTAAATACAGTGAAGATCCATTTATTGCCATAGTTAAATATGACCAGATCATTATTTTTTAAAATAATTATATTTTATATTTCTTTCATCAATTCCAGTTTTAGATATGAACTCATTTTGATGACAAGCAGCTGCTTATCTTACAAACTAAGATAATTCAACATCTTATGAATCAGTTCTCTTAAAGTTTTACAAGTTCTAATTTTAATCACCACACTTTGAACCTCAAGTTGCAAGTGTCCCACACTTCTCAAAATTGCTGATCAAGCCTGCTTCTTTAAAAGACTAGCTCTTTTCCTAATTTTATTCTTTTTAATTACAACTTCAAGCACAATACAGCACGGTAAACACGGGCTGAACTGAACTTAGAGAAAACAAGTCTCCAAAAATGCTTGAGCATTCCCTGTAATTCCTGCTTCAGAGAACATTTTGTGTGTGTTCATGTATGGAGTCCCACTTGTACCAGTGTCTATTACTGAAAAGTCTCAGTTTTAGCATCATCGGGTGGTAGCTGAATGAGATGTCAAAACCAGAGCGTTTGTATGTATCACTGAAACAGGCTGCAAGTTCCCTGTTTGAAAGGGAAAGTCATTTTCAAACCTGATTTAGGAGTTAATAAAAAATATTTCTGGTTAGCCATGAACACTTATTGGCAAGCCGAGGTTTGCCTTTTGACTACCTGTGCTGTCTCAGGCTGCCAACATGTCCTTCTAGAAACAAACAAAACAAAATCAATACAAAGTACCCCCGCAGTGACCTGGGGAAGCAGCAACCAGCGCAGGATCCAAGCAGGGGCTGGGAAGGGGCCGCGTGTTTGTGACGGCGGTTATCAGCTGCACCACCATTTTTATCTCTTTGTAGAGAGGTATCTACACCGAGGAGTACTTGGCAGCGGATCGACCTTTTAATTCCAGTCTAAATTCAAACGGATTCGTATTTCGCGTGGAAGAGTGACCCCCGGCAGCGCTAGCGCGGGAGAACCGGCGCAGCAGCGCCCGCCGGCGCGGGAAGGGCCTTACCAGCCGTTGACTTCGTTCTGGGAGTTGAGGCTGACCCCCAGCTCCACCAGCCTCCGCACCTCCTCGGCGTCCCCCAGCGCCGCCGCCTCCCGCAGCCGCTCCTGCCGCTCCCGCTCCGCGGCCGGAGCCGCCATCTCGCCGCAGCCCCCCCCCGCCCCCGGGCCGGGCCGAGCTCTCATCGCCCGCGCACCGGCCGGCGCCGGGCAGGGAGCGGCGGCCAGGCCGCGGGCCGCGCCCGGTGTCACCCCCGCAGGGCCCGGGCCGCGCTCCGCCGGGGGACCCTATTGCCGGTGACAACCCCGGCCCGGGCATCGGGTTCCGGCTGCCGGTCGCGGCGGCGCTGCCCGGCCCCGCGCGGGTACGCGGCGGCCCCGGGGCAGCGCTCGACACCCTCTAATCGCGAGTGCGCGGCTCTGCCGCCCTCCCGTTTGTTCTTGCGGGCTCTAGATTCATGCAGCTGCTCTGTCTTAGGAAATTCTTGTCATCTTTGTGCACTCTCAGCAAAATCGGTTAATCCCTAAAGAAAAAAAAAATCAACATCTGCTTGCAAATCAACTGGAAAGATTACAGGTAATGCCTGTAATTTGCATCATTTGTTTTGAAAAGCTGGTTTTGGTTGCTGTGGACTTGTCCTAAAGTGAGTTACGGGGGAGAGAACAGCTGGTAAAAATTTCACAACTATAAAAAGCCAAAATAGTAATTTCAAACTCCAGCCAGACAGCAAGCCATCTCTAGTCCAGTCTGCTCTGTGCAACCATGCTGGGGAAATCCATGGTACTTAGGCTCCAGTGTACCTGTTTCCTTCCTTGGTGTAGTTGGAGCAATACAAAGAGCTGAACCACGGCCCAGTTCTGTTTTCTAAAGCAAACACCCGCGTCTCTGCCAGTCAGAGAGGGACCTGGGGGTGTTGATTGACAGCCGGCTGAACAGGAGCCAGCAGTGTGCCCAGGTGGCCAAGAAGGCCAATGGCATCCTGGCTTGTATCAGCACTAGCGTGGCCAGCAGGGACAGGGAAGGGATCTTACCCCTGTGCTCGGCACTGGTGAGGCCGCACCTCGATGTCTGGGTTCAGTTTTGGGCCCCTCACTCCAAAAAGGCCATTGAATGACTCGAGCGTGTCCAGAGAAGGGCAACGGAGCTGGTGCAGGGTCTGGAGCACAGGACTGATGGGGAGCGGCTGAGGGAACTGGGGGGGTTTAGTGTGGAGAAGAGGAGGCTGAGGGGAGACCTCATGGCCCTCTCCAACTCCCTGAAAGGAGGGTGCAGAGAGCTTTGGATGAGTCTCTTTAACAAAGTAATAAGTGATAGGACAAGAGGGAATGGCCTCAAGTTGCGCCAGGGAAGGTTTAGACTGGATATTAGGAAGCATTTCTTTACAGAAGGGGTTGTTGGGCGTTGGAACGGGCTGCCCAGGGAGGTGGTGGAGTCCCCATCCCTGGAGGTGTTCAAGAGTCGGGTTGACCCAGCGCTGAGGGATCTGGTGGAGTTGGGATCTGTCAGTGCTAGGTTAACGGTTGGACTAGATGATCTTCAAGGTCCCTTCCAACCTAGATGATTCTGTGATTCTGTCCTATCCTACCCCCAAAACCCAGACTGGGGGTAATAAGACTGGAAATTCATACAAGTTGTGTTGCATCGATTTCAGTTAAACTGCTCCAACAGTTCCAGGGGGTTGTTAAACCATTACAAACTTGCAAAGCTTGAAAGAACTTTGTGGTGCCTTACAGCCCTGCGTAGTGGAGCGTTACGGACGGATTTCTGAGGAGACTGCGGGTAGCTGTTTGCGTGGAGCCCTCGGGGACTCTGAGCAAGGCTGCTGTGAGTCCTGTGGGTTTCACTGGATCAGCACAAATACAGACTTAAAGCTCTTAAAAAAAATTTTAAAAATTAATTTCATGCACTTAGGATGCTCAAAATGATTTTGAGAAATTGGGAGTTGAAAATTGGTATGTGAAATTGAAAAAAGCTGAGGTACAAAGTCACATCTAGAAGAGAAAAAAACCCAACCAAATGAGCTGAAACTCACTCAAAGACAGTAAGATTTGGGTTAGATCTGAGGGAGTTTTTTCCTTTTGACTTGTCAGCAGAATTCCTAAGGGAATACCCCTGCAGGGAGGCACTCGGGGGGTCTGTAACTGCGCATTAGGGGCAGTTTCTGTGCCTTTGACCCTTCCAGGGCGCAGAGGGGACAGTAACACCCCTCCGTCTGGCGCCCAGGCCTGCGCCCGCCGCCTCCAGCCACGACCAGCATTGCAAAGGCTCCTGCCACTGCCCCGGGCGCCTGGGCCGCGTCCCAGCGCCGTGACCCTCCCCGGGGCAGGAGGGCCAGCGCTGCACCGGGCGCCCCTCACACCCAGCCGCGCACCGCTGCGCTATTTCGCTGTGCCGTTATTTCCCGGTGGTGGGGCCGGGCCGTCCGCCGGGCCCCTCAGCGGCCACGAAGACGACGACATCTCCAGGCCGGGCCGCGGGAAGGGGACTAGCCCCATCCGCGTTTTCCCCGCCACCATCTCGAACCGGGAGGGGTCCCGGCGCCGCGGAGAGGCGGCTGCGGCAGGCCCGGTGGAGTGAGGAGCGCGGCGGCCGCCCCCGGGCGAGGCCGCCGGTGGGCCCGGCCCGCGCCGCCAGGCCCCAGAGGCGGTTAGGAGGCGCGCGGTGCATTGTGGGCAGGGCGAGGAGCCGCGCCGCCATTTTGTCTCTGTCACTCTCAGCGGCGGCGCGGTCGGTCGGGGAGGAGAGGCGGCGGCGGCGGAGCCGGTGCTTGGCGAGGGGGGATTCGGCCAGGAGGACACGATGATATCGGCCGCACAGCTCCTAGATGAGCTTATGGGCCGGGACAGAAACCTGGCCCCGGATGAGAAGCGTAGCAACGTGCGGTGGGACCATGAGAGCGTGAGTGAAGCGGAGCCGCCTCTCCCCTCCCTCCCTCCTTCCCATCCCCCTCGCAGGTTTTGTCGTAGCGACAGGGACTGCGGGTGCGGGCCTACGGCTTCTCTCGGCCCGGTGACAGCAACGGGGGCAGGGGAAGGGATGAGGTGCCGAGCGTGGGGTGGGGGCAGTCCCCGGGCTGTGGCGGGGGTGCGGGTCGGGCCCTTCGCGCGGAGCCCGAGGCTGCGGCGCTCCTGCATGGCGGCCACGGGGCGGGCTAGGCCCGGGCCGTTGCGCGGGAACCTCGCTGAGCCTTAAGATGAGGAGGAGGAACTGAGCGGCCGGGAGGGAGGAGGATCCCGCCATAGCAAGGCTGTGTGATAGGGCTTGTGCTGTTGTTTGGACTGCTGGGAGGAGGGGGGGCCTTGTGTTTGGGTTTGGCGCAAGGGGGAGAGGTTGTTTGCCGTGGCGTGTTCTCCACGGAGTGTTGATAAACGGGAGTAAGGGCTTTCGGAGAGGCCTCTTGGTGACAGATCTCCCGTGGGGAAAAAGAAAAATAATGGGGGGAGGGAATAGTGAAATTCTGCTCTTCTAAGTAGAAGCCTGCTGGGTTGCACGAAGGGAGACGAGACAGATGTTAGTAGTTTGGAAGGCAAATGTCTCTGGATCTCTTCCTGAGTGTGGTATTGGGGAAAGAAACAGAAGGGTACAGGCATACAGATTTAGCTGTCTGGAGGTTGTAGCACAAGCAAGAACCATAAGACTTTTGATACTGAGAATTTTGCTAAGAAAAGCTTGGTTCCTTCCGTAGTTCTGCGGCTCCTGGGGGGGGCTAGCCTAAACAGTGCTATTGTTTAGTAGTACTTATGTATTTTTTTGTTAATGTGGCGATTCATTATTTTTCTGCAATAAATAGCTGGAACAAGACTTTTAAAATAATTACTATTATTGTTGCTATTATTATTTTGGAGTGGAGTTTCTCCCCAGGTATGGTTGAGCTTTAATGAATGGTGACTTAGTGACATCCATCGTAGTCATATTGTAAAGTTATTTCACAAAAAATCAGTGGTAGTTACAAAATTCCTATAGCTGCCTCTTTGGGAGAGATGAATACTCTGCTGAAATACTTTTTTTTTCCTCATTCGTGATATATTTTTTGAGTTACGGTACATGTTAAAGTGTCACAGTTACAATAGTTTATTTATTACCTGTATGATAGGAATTTCTGTGGTTTAAGCTGCAAAAAGCCTTTAGCTCCTCCTTCCCTTAGCATTTTCTTGGGATGTTGCTAAATTGTGAGGAGGGAGAAATACTTGGTTTTGGCAGTTCAAAATTACATCTTAATCACAGAGGTGGAAATTTCATGTTTTCAGACAACACTTATGTCACTTTAAAGATGGCTAATACAGGTTTTAATTTGTTTCAGAATACATGAGGCAAGGACAAATACCTGTGTTGCCTTAGATTTTGCAAGTACAAGGAATACTTTGGGTTTTTGGTTCTTGGGTTTGGTTTTTTTTTTTTTTCCCTGCTCAAAAAACACTGTATAGGTAAGCTGTGTATGTCAGGAGGACATTGTGAGTTCAGAAAGTTTTCGTGACCTTCTTGATGTCTTTGTAGACTGCTCTTATTAATCAAATATCATTATTCAATTAGGTGTTAGTTCCATATTTTCTTTTGATTCTGAAATCTCAGAAGGAGTTGTACAGCTTTGGAAATACGAAGTAAATGGCTTGAGCCATGTTGGTCCAGGTAGAATAGATGAGGGGATTGTTTTGGTTTATTTCTTAAGGTGAGCAAGATTCTTTTAATGGGATTTTTTTTGTTTTGCCTCAGTCTCTTTAATCAAGTTCAGATTACTGTCTTCACCTTCTAATGATCCAATTTTTCAATTTTAGACTGAAGAGCTTGACTATAACCGTAGGAATCTGTTTCTAAGCTGTTCGGTTTTGTTGTTTCAGAAATGGGGCTTTGTCTCTTCTTCCCAGTCCTCCTTTGACAATTTAGAAGGTGGAGAGCTGTCCTGTGTCTAAGGCCAGCGGGAAATTTATGGGCTTAGTTAGAGCTGAGCCTTCAGTCTTGCAGGAACTGCTGCACTTTGCTCTGCTCCTGCTTTTATTTATGAAGTTTATAGGACCATAATGAAATGCAGCCTCTCTGAAAGGAATGGTTTCATAGATTCCTATAGTCAACTGATGAGTTCATTAAAAAAAAATTTACCACTGTTAAAACACGTGTTTCAGTTTGACTTCCTGCATCACCGAAAGATTAAATTTGCAATGCTGGCATTGTTTTAAAAGACAGGAAATGCAGATGAGGTTCATATAGTAACATTAATTCATCTGCTTGACTGCTGTTTTGCTTTTCAGATTAAATGCATAGGCTAATGTCATTTCTGATAAAATTAGACATATATCAACATGTTGCCTTTTCAGTGTAAGCATGTTGTACTCATACCAAAGTTTAGGATTTTGTGTCACATTTCATCAGTTCTCTGATGGAAATATGGAAGGTTATCAAAACAAGCTCATCTCTATTTTCTTTATCATTTGTTAATTACATCTAGGATATCAAAAACTATTTGGAAGATGCAGTGAAATACAAGATAGGAGTAGGTTGTTTTGAAGGTGCAGAAGCAGAGTGTGTGATAGCTGGGCATTTATTTGCAGTTCTAATGAAACATGTTGATCAGGTATTGTAAAGCCTTTTATAGACCTTACGTTTTTACTTTACAAGGTTGACATGATTAAAGCCTTTAATCTTAAAAAATTGCAATCCCAGTCGCTGTATGTTTCAGTATTGCAGCATGTCCTTAGATGATCAATTCTAGTTTTGGCATAAAGGCTTTTTGGTTTGTATGCAAGAGGAAATTATTGGTGTCATATGTTTTAGTCTTTCTGCTTACTGTCATATTCATAGACAAAGTATATTTTTGGAGCAGTAGCTTTATTGATTCATGCATTCTTGCTTTAATATGCCACCTATACAAAACAAATTCATGCAGAAACAGCCATTGCGTAAGGATTTTGAGGCTGTTCTGTAGCACAAGAAGGCGCAGCATTGACTATCTGTGCTTCATGCTTTGTATAAGGCTTTGAGATTGTGGTGGTTCCTTCAAGGTAAATTCAGTGTTTTCAGGAAGCAGGGAGGGTTGAAGAGCTGTTATGGACAAATGACTGTGAGCAGTTATCTGATAGGAAAGCAGGGTCTCAAAATGTAGGTTCTGTATTTAAAATATGATTTGATGGTGTTAGCTATTTACGATATGTTACACTTGTATTTTTTTAATGCCAAAGACCTAAATTGGTTTGCATCTAGATAGAATTTCAGAACTTAATCCTCCAGGGGATGAGATGGGGAACGGGAGCTTAAGTGTTACTTGTTTTGGAAGAATATTAGTAAAGGAAGGTTACCTTTAAGAGTGGGGTTTGGGAGAAAGGCTTACGTTTGGTTTGTTTTGGGTGGGTGGGCATTGCTCATAAATGCTCATGTCTGATGCATGTGAACTTTAATCGTTCCAAATAACTCATCTGTATGAAGGAATTTTCTAGTTTTTGGTGTGTAAGCCCCAACCTGCTGGATTTTATTCTCAGCCTTTTTACTAGGAATTTCTGCCTAAAGGAATTTGTTTACGTAATTGTTTATTCCAGTTATACTGATACTTCTCCATCAGTGAATAATTTCTTGCAGAAGAGGAACAGGTAAATGTAGAAGTATTAATGGTCTAGAGCTGTCAATAGTTTCTTTCTATAGGACAGCTTTGAACTGGTTCACAGACTTTGAAAGAGCCATTCTTGCTGTCAGCTTTGAGGTGAAGGATACTACTTCCCACACCAAGACATTTCAAGCATTAGTGAATTTAAGATGAAGAAGTGGAAAGTTCCAAGTGTCTATCTGTATTTGTTCTAGTGTCTTAACGAAATGTGAGACCCGAAGGGCTTTGAGGCACAAGCTATAGCTAGTCCTGCTGCAGTAGTTTGACAGTAACATTCCTCTCTGTTACACCTTCTTGGCAGAGGAGTCATCAGAATAATTTGGCAAAAAGAAGTAAGTGCTTGTTACCTGCGTAGGTAAATACCCATACTAAACTGCCTGTTGCTCTGTTTCTGCAAGTACGGAATGTATTTCTCTTATTACTTCTGACTTGTACTAAGTGCAGCAGTCTGATAAGCCATGGATGAGTAATGCCATTTGAAGCATATCACCTCTGTTTCAGTCCTTTAATGGCTCTGTGATGCTTCAGCCATTTCTTGGCCCTTTCTATTTTTACTCATCATTGATTACTTAAGGCAGAGTGTAAGTGCAGCTGATTGGCATCTACAGCCTGTCAAGGCAGATGTTCCACACGGTGAAGCTAACCCAGGATGATACCTTTCAAGATGCTGCAAGATTCTCTCAAGTGATGTTTTTCTGTTGAAGCAAAATCAGTTGAAGAGCATAATGAAATAGGTACGAGAGAAGGAGAAAATTGCTGCAGACATACTAGTTTGAACCACTCTAATGTGAGTATTTCTCTGCAGGCAGTTTCTTAGGAGAGAATGTCAAGTAATTCATTAGGTACCATCACATCCAGAGCTAGTTAGGAGAAAATTGCTGCAGCTTTTCAGTGTGTGTGGTTTTTGTTGTTGGTTTTTTTTAGTATATAAATAATTAATACACCATGTGACATTTTTAAGCTGCGTATTTTAGTATTGGTTACTACAATTTTTGGCTCTAACCATCAGCTCATAAGAGGAGGCTTCTCCTAGCAGTGCTGCTTCATAAAATAATTTTAATTATTTCTGATGTTGGTTGGTGGGGTGTTTTTGGTGGTTTTTTTTTTTTTTTTTTTTTTACTCGTACTTTTGCCTCTAATAACTTTTCCTTTGCTCCTTTTGTTGCTACTTGTTTCAAAACTGTTACAGGCAGTTTGCATAATTTTTGAGTTGATAGAAGACATTCTACAACTCTTTTTACCACATACTATGGTCAGACCATTATTATTGTTCTCTCTGTGTCTTAGGAAATTGTCTAATCCATCCCTGAAATTTTTGTGGGGGAAGTGCCTTTTCACTGACCCTAATACTTGGATGTGAGGATGAGAAAATGGAAGAGAAGGAGAACACAGAGAGAAATGATATTTCTATTGACTAGTACAGAAGTTCATTCCAGAAACTGCTCCCTTGAAACAATTTCATATTAAGGAATATTGCAGCTTTCAGAGAAGAGAGCAAATTCTGAAACCAGGTTTTGTCCAGTAACTTTCTCCTTGATTCCTGAGAAGAAAAAAAATTGTGATTTTTGTGTGGTGTTTTCTTGATAAATTGCTTCAGATAGGTTCCACAGTGTCCTAACCTGCATCACGGGAAAAGTATTCAAGTTGTATAATAAAAGACATTTGTTTGTTTGCTTTTCGTGTCCCTGGCTTGTTAGTAGAAAGCCTGATTGTTTTTCTATGTAATCTGTAAAGCAGTCAGTACAGTTTTAACTTCCATAGTCTGATTTGCAGTCTGTCAGTTAGCATGGAAAAATAGATCAGACTGATCTAATTTGATCAATTGGTGTCACAGCCATTTCAGTGAGGTGTTGGTATGGGGTACGTCTTGGGTCTCCTTACCCCGGTTTGTTAAAATACTTCAAAATGTATCTTGGGAAATGGTATGTTGCAAATCTTTGTCCACGGTATGTGTGAGAGTATTAGAACTAGGTTGTAATACGCAGTAGCCATTATTAGATTTGCCACATATTAGAAATTGGTATAGCATAAAAGAGATGTTAGAAGAACATCGAGGCTGGTTTTGGATTGACAGTTAATGGCATTCATGTCTAGGGGAAGGGTCTATTGAAGAATTAATTTTTAAAGATTGCTTATGAAGCTAGGGGTGAAAGTATTTCTGATTTTATCTTTTTGGCTGTTCTGATGGATAGACAGCAGATATTTCTGTGTTACGAACTTCAAGAACTGACCAACTTGACTAGCTAAGCCCATGCTCAAAGGTGAGGGTGAATAATCTTTTTAACAAAAGCTGTTTTTTTCCCACTATATGTTAAGTATTTGCTGCCTGGACTGACAGGTTGGTTATTTTCTAACTTCTGGTGGTATTTTTTCTGTTACCAAAAAGAACCTGACTTGCTAATGTAAAAATAGGCTATGTAGAAACAAAACAAACCCTTTTTTAGTTGGCAGGAAACCAGGTTAAAATGAATGTCTTCTCTGTCTGCCTTAAGAGGTATACAGTGTCTCTTTGCATATCACTCTTAAAGTAGGGATTTTTAAAAGCTTTGGAATGGGGAAGCTTTTGGATAGTTATCGTATGTTGTCTTAAGGCAGAATCCTTGAGGCAGGACCTTGTGTTTGAATGCTGATGGCTCCTGTTCTCTAAGCCAGCAGCGCTGCAGAAATGAAGGCTCAACACAAAGTTTACAGACAAGCCAAGAGGAACTTGCTTTCATGCTTCCACGGCAGACATTCTCACCCCTTGTAGGTTTTCACTGTTAAGGAATTTCAGAGCAACTTTTTGAATAGTCCAATCTGATTTAATTCCTTTGGAAATATCAAATACTATGTTGGTTTACGGATAGATGACTTTCCTGTAATCTTAAATATTTAGTAATAAAATTAAGAAATACTATTATTGCAATGGAAAGTAAGGTTTTTTGGTGTTTTGTTGCTGAGATGCACCTTGTAGCACTTACTGCAACCAGGTAACACAATGATAGAAGGTGTACATATAAAACTTTCAGAAATTTTGCGGTGTACAAAGGGGAGTTTTACGCTGTATTTTATAAAATAGAAGTGATTACCTAAATTTGCCAATTCATGAGAAAAAATTTATGCCTGTTTCTTTCTTCTCTGTCAGGTTTGTAAATACTACCTTTGTGGCTTTTGCCCAGCTGAATTATTTACAAATACCCGTTCTGATTTAGGTAAGTCTTGTAATTTTTATTCCCTTATATGTAATTACAATTGAACTTTTGCTTGCAGACTGCATTTTTATTGTTTAATGCTCTCTCAAAACACTTGGAAAATAATCTTTTTTGTTTTTAAAGGATTGCCAGTGATACAGTATGTTAAGAGCAATATTTATCCCAGATCCTACTTCTCTTTTTTTTTTTCCGTATTGTGTAAGCTAAATTATTTGGTGTGGGGTGGTTTTCTCCTCCTGAAGTGTTTGCTTCTAGTTTGGTTTATTCTATTTGGGCAGGGTTTTAACTTATTTTTGTGTGAGTATAGATTATTGAGCTTCTTTACTTTAGAGACTCATTTACTGTAATAGTTGTTACTGAAGGCCATCTCTAAATTACTAGTAGCTTTCAAGCAAGGGTATGTGGACAACATATAGTTTGGAGATGGTAACTAGGAAAACCAGGCTTCTTGTCTTAGCTTTAATTTCCAAGTCCATTGAAGAGCTTGATAGACTGGGGAAGGTGGAGAATTTTAACATGACTACCTTTGTGAACTCAGGCCATATACCTCCTAATTTTACTCTGAAGATCAGCACTTTAAGTAGTTAGTTTATTACAAAAAAGCTCTCTGGAGTTTAGAAAGTGCTTGGTGAAATTACTGTTCATATGTCACATATGTAATTTTTTTATTATTTTTTTATAAGACCCTAGATGTTTATGGTATTATTTTGTTTGTGTAGTTTTACCAATGTAGAACTTGATCTGGATTTTATATGAAGACTTTATATGCCAGTCAGAATATCCTTTGATTTTGTAATTACTAAACCATATTGTCATTCTTTTTCTTTAATGTGTCTTTCAAACTCCAAGCAAAGAAAGCAGAAAGGCAGGCATAAAAGTCTCTTGAGAAGTGTTTATAGCTCTGTTCTATCATGGTGCATAAACAAATGCTGATAGAAGGTGAATACAGCATTCAAGAATGCAAGGTTAAACTTCTTGTTTGGTCTTTTTAGGTCCTTGTGAAAAAATTCATGATGAAAATCTACGTAAACAGTAAGTATGTTGGTATGTTAATGCATATAGTGTTTCTAGTGTGCTTGAAATTTTTTAAAAGCAACCCAACCATGAGAAACTAAACGCTTTTTGATTTATGTAAACATTTATTTAAATGTATAATATTCTCTTATCTTGAGTAAGAATTTATAACATTGCAGGTTTTTTATTTATTTTTCATATATTGTGGATTGACATGAGCTTTCATTTAAAAAATATTTTACCAGGTATGAGAAGAGCTCTCGTTTTATGAAAGTGGGCTATGAAAGAGACTTCTTACGCTATTTACAAAGCTTACTTGCAGAGGTAGAACGCAGGATTCGAAGAGGCCATGCTCGTTTGGCACTGTCACAGAATCAACAGTCTTCTGGGGTGAGTGTGGAGGAATCATTGAGGCAATTTTTCCTCTAGATAGTGTCTTTGTGTTCTCTTTGCCTTGTCTGTTCAGGTAAAATATATTGTTTTCCAGAAGATTCCCATTGGATAAGTCTCTTCATCTGTTAGCCAGCAGATTGCATCTAGCCCTAATGGACAAGCCAAGTGGCTCCACAGTCAGCAGGAGCCCCTCTCTATTCTCCCCATCTCTGTTTCCTCAGAATCAGTATGTGTTCTCCACCCTGGAACATTAATCCTGTCAAGCGTTGTCTTTACCCTGTTAGCCTCAGTTTACCTTCTCTCCTTCAGCTGCATATTCCTCCTCCCCTTCACTAGTAAGCTATATCACAGTGATGCTACTGAAGTAGGCAAGTACTGGGTCTTTCAGCAGCTGGTGGAGCTAAATACCCATGTCAGCTGCCAGACTTAAGCAGCTGGAAGTTTGGGAAAGAAATACTTCTGTGCAACTTTATTTCAGTTCCAAGCTGCATACTAGACAGGAAAGCTTAAACTGACTGGGAGAAAAATTTTAAGGGTTTGTTCCACTTGATTTTTCTTGTCCCCGATGGATTTGGAGCAGTGGCTGTTGCCTGTGCTCTGAGAGTTTCATGACTGCTAGGGTAGCCTGGCTCCTTTCTGCTGCCCCACTTAGTTGTTCTGTGCAAAGTCCAGTTGCTTCAGAAGGAGCTGTGGACAGTATCCAGTCAAAGGAGCTTATTGGCTGTGGAGTAGAGCAAAGGTGGTGGCAGAAACAGATGTAAGTCTCTTCTGGCAGAGGGGATACTACTAATAAGTACATTTTTGGATGAAGTGAGATTCTTTTTGCATTTAATGCTCAGAAGTTAAATTTCAGAACCCACAGAACTTCTAAGTCATACTTGAGTGTCTGCAAAGATATGTAATAGCTGCATGGCAGTTTCAGAGTTTAAATTTAGGACTTTGACTTCAGATGTCTTACCTTTTGTGGGCCCGGGCCTTGAACGTTTTTGTTGATTTAGGAGGCATTAGTGTGACTAGAACTTGCTTCTCTCAGCAAGAGGGGAGTAAGATGTGTTGAGGAGTGTTTTAAGTTAGACTAGACTATTATTAGTAGGTCCTCATGGGAGAAGAGGCAGGAGGAGGTTGGTTATTCCTGAAGTGTCTCTGGAATATGAGAAGGCATTCATGTGTTTTAAAGCTATGTTAATGTTAAAAAAACAAAACAAAACCTAAAAAGACACACTTGTACCGTTTGGCAGGGAGCGGGACCTACCGGTAAAAATGAAGAGAAGATTCAGGTGTTAACTGACAAAATTGATGTACTTCTACAACAGGTGAGGTTTTTTACCCCCTGTAAACAAGAGATGTCTTGCTTTTGTTACTTGATTAAAAATGACAGTTTTGGGGTTTTTTTACTGTCCTTTAGATTGAAGAACTGGGTTCAGAAGGAAAGGTGGAAGAGGCACAAGGAATGATGAAACTTGTTGAGCAGTTAAAGGAAGAGAGAGAATTGCTGAGGTCTACAACTTCAGTAAGTAATGTGTTTGTAGTTCTGTCAGACTTATTTCAAAATTTGTTGAAGCAAGCACTCAAGCTCTGTGCAGCATTTATGAAGACAGTAACAGGACATTTAAATGTGTTAATCCAGTATGTTGATTTAGCATGGTACCTTGAGAGTGGGTTTCCTGCACACAAATTATGAAATGATTTACACAGCAGTCCTGGAGGTAAGTTTGCATCTTACTCTAGTTCAGGTCTCAGTTAAACTTGGCCATGTGCCTCCGCAATACTATTTTACCAATCTAACTGTTACAGAAAGCCCTTGTTTTAGGGCTGTATTTAGAGACAGGCATCTGTCTGACTTTGGAAGCTACAGAAGCCAAAGGTAATGTGTTAAGTAGCAAATTCCTGTCAATAAAAAAGAACTTATGTTTAAACATTATATTTCAGTGTTTAATAATGTGCTCAAACTGTGATTCCTGTTTTATTTTTAAAAAGTTCTTAAGTGTTGCAGGCAGTAGTGTTTGTGTCCGTACTGTATGATTCATGAACATTGCACAGCAATAGTCACTTGGGTTTATGTTGAAATTTCAGTGTATTTCTCATACGCCTGTTGAAACCGTGAGTTAATTTGACAACCATCCTTTTAAATAGAAGCCCAACGTTCCTTTTTATATTTCTTCATGGGATATTCAAACCTTTTCATTCCTTGAGACATATTCCATGGTTGTTCTGCAGCTCCAGACATTTCAGTTGATGGCAAAGAAGTCATCCTAAGAGAAAACCGATTTTATTTTCTTTAACCTTGAGATTGCAGGGAAGCTGCAGATATGGCTATGTACCTATTAATCCTTTGTAGTGAGGAATAAGGTTTGTTTTCTGTGTTTTCTAATTGACTTTTTCCTTGTGGCATATGTGGAATGGGTCTATGTAGCCTATTTTTGCCCTGTTCATCCTAGTAGGTGCAGTGCTGTGAAGACAAAGCATGCAGATACCATTTTCAGTTTTCACTAGTGCCAAGGATTTGACAACAGTAACAATAAAGTTCTAAAACTTTTCTTTTGCTTTAACACATACTTTTCTTTTGCAGACCATTGAGAGCTTTGCAGCCCAAGAAAAGCAAATGGAAGTCTGTGAAGTTTGTGGAGCCTTTTTAATTGTAGGAGATGCACAGTCCAGGGTAGATGACCACTTGATGGGAAAGCAGCACATGGGTTATGCCAAAATAAAAGCTACTGTAGAAGATTTAAAAGTAAGCGTTTCCTTCAGTTACTGAACTTTGCTTGGAGGCTTTCTATGGTAAATAAAAGGCTGTCCAGTGGACTTTCTCAAGTGGATGAAATACTCCAAAGGTGGTGTATAAATGTTAAATGGAGTACTACAATGCACATTTAGTATTGTGCTTGCACTGACATTCTTTGTTGCGTGTGATTGCACTAGACATAAGCAAAGATATAAATTCAGGTGGGAATTTTTTATGGCCTGCATAAAGAACTGTGCTGTGGCCTCTGTTCTTGTGAGAATGACAAGCAAAAAAAAGTTCTCCGAGACGAAGGATTTCAGTTTTGGGGATTTTAGAAAGTGCTTCTATGTAGGCTGCCCTTTGTTTGGAAAAACACTCTGAAACATTTTAAAAGCTTAAGCTTCTACATCCTCAGAATGTGTAAACTAAGTTATATTGAATGATTTATCTTGAGTAATCTTCATTTCCTTCTGTGAATGTTTTTAAGGAAAAATTACGAAAAAGAACAGAAGAACCTGACCGTGATGACAGGTTAAAAAAAGAGAAACAAGAACGAGAAGAGAGAGAGAAAGAGAGGGAACGGGAAAGAGAAGAGCGGGAAAGGAAGAGGCGACGTGAAGAAGAAGAAAAGGAAAAAGAGAGGGCTCGTGATAGAGAGAGACGTAAAAGGAGTCGTTCACGAAGTAGACACTCAAGCAGAACCTCTGACAGAAGATGCAGCCGTTCACGAGACCACAAAAGATCAAGAAGCAGAGAAAGAAGGCGAAGCAGGTATGTGTCTGTGTGTGGAAGTATTTCCATATAACTTTCCAAAACAAAAATCTTGTGGGACGTGATCTATCAGCCTGGGTCACATCACTGATTTGTTAGCTTCACTGTTCTTACCTCTTAAGTGAAGACGTACTTTACTGGTGCAAAGGATAAGCAAGTCTTTGCTGCGCATTCACTGTCTTCCCTCCATTTTTGGAAGTGGATAACACCGTTGTGGTAGAAGTGGCCTTATGAGAGAGCTTTGAGTAGACAGATGCTCCCAAAGAACAGTGTCTTGTTTTTTCCTTGAGTTGGTGTTAAATTCATAGTAGTGGATATCTTTAAGCTGTGTGGTTGAATGTTTGAGTAAGTGAAGAAGGCAATATGAAGCCAGGTCTTATGCACTGAGAAATATTTATATACAGTATACTAAGGCTTACTTTAAATATTTGTTTTCTGCAAATAATCAGTGTATTAGAAAGTGCTACTCTTTTACTGTTTTATCTTCTGAGTTATAAAATACCAGCTGACATTTACATTCTTGAAATTTTCTCTGAATGTTAAGGAGTCGTGACCGAAGAAGAAGCAGAAGTCATGATAGATCAGAAAGAAAACATAGGTCTCGCAGTAGGGACAGGAGACGATCAAAAAGCCGGGATCGGAAATCCTACAAGCACAGAAGCAAAAGCAGAGAGAGAGAACAAGACAGGAAGTCAAAAGAAAAAGGTATGTTTGTGTGAAGGCTGAGTTCATATCAAGTTCTGCAACTAATCCTTCCCTAAAGTCTCAAAAGCTCTTAGTCTTTCAGTGAGTGACTGAAAGTTGTTCTTAGCATCAAATTACATCTGGTTTTATAAGCTCTGTATGTTGCTGTTAACCAGTTTGAAGTATTTTGTTTGTTCCAGTTATTGGTAATGCACATGCGTGCATATGTACACCCCAGTGTCCACCTCTTACCTGTCACAGTAGTTATTAAAAGCTTACCACTTGTCTGCAAATTAAGTGTGTGATGATTTTGATGTATTTTAAGACCCATTTGCCTTTAGAAAAACATAAGCCTGTAATCAGACTTCCTAAGAGTGAGTATCTTCTATTCCTACTCTTAGAAGATATTTCTGTAATTATCTTTTGCTGGTACATGTTCTGTGGGAGATTGATAGCTGGTTTTCCACCTGTACCATAATGCTATAAATTACAACTTCATGCCCTCTCCCAGTCTTCTTCTCTTCCCCCCATCCTTCCCACTTTTTTTTTTTCTTTTATTTAAATGAAGTGAGATTTGCTTTGTCAGTATTCAGGTGAATCTCAAATGAATGCTGTATTAATCCTTGGAACACTTCTATAGCAGTACATGCCATGTGCAACAGCATTGATGGTGACTCACTGCTTCATCAAAGGCTGGTGTTCAGAAGCTTTACCTTTAAGTAGGATTAAAAAGAGCTACAGAGAGAACACTACAGATTCACATACTGTGAAAAGATACTAACTCACTGTTATTGCTAAATTTCTCCCTTTAAAAGTCTTTGAAACTTCTGGAGGAATGTAATACTAACTTCTGGCTTAAACTACTGTCTCTGGGGTCCTGACTAATGTCCAGTCTGAAACAGCCACCCCAGTTCATTATTAGAGCTGACCATCAGTAATGGATGAAACAATTCTGTTATGTTTCTAAGGTACTTTTGAGGTTTTCTGGAATGAAAGGTGCTATGTGCATGTTCTGGATTGCAGGGGCCTGTTTGCCCTACCCTTACTTTTCCGTATTTTTTATCCAGCTGATTAGTTCCCAAAATTTTGGTAATGCTTCATGTATTTTTCCTGCCTGACTTCCTTGGACTATTTTAATTTTTCTGGTTTATATTACGGTGCATCTTTAGTATTGATTCTTTCATTTTGCTTTGCTCTTTATAAGCAAGTGGGTTTTAGCTGCTTTTGCTCATTGGCAGTGGAACTGATGCATAGTGTTTAAACTCAGATTCAGTATTGTAGCCTATATCTGTCCATTTGTTACGTTATTCCTACCTGATACTGTGCCTTTTTTGCCTACTTTATGAACAGATTTCTGGTAGTCAAGAACGTTCTATTCAGTAGTCTGTGTTATCTATGAATATAAATAACTGTGTTCTTATTTATTCAGATTTGGTCTGGTTTTGAGCTTACTGGCTTTTCAGTTCTTTCCTTAATCCTTCCATAAATAGAGGAACTAGCAAACTTTCTTCAGCATCTCAATATTTTTAGTTCTAACTTGACTGATTTCCTTGCTGGTGGTTTTATTTGCTGCTTGCTACTTTCTTCCTCCAGAAATGAGAACAGTGAGGTGATGCTATGAGCTGTGATGAAAATTCCACCTGGGAAAATCACTTACTTTTTTTGACTATGTGTTCATATAATTTGTAGAAACATAAGTAGGCCTTAGAGCAGACTGTAATGCTGAAGAAGTTTGTGGTTTTTCCCTTTGTTGGGAAAATCTTTAATTAAAAAAAGAGGGGGGAAAAACCCAAGCCAGTAGTATTTAACAAGCAAGCATTGGATTTCTATGATGAAGCTGTAAACACCATTACACCCTTGTGTTTGCAATGGGGCATTGTGGGTAGGCAGTTACGCAGACAGGTTTAGAGGTTCATGTATCTGAAGCATGTGGCTGGCTACCTGCTCTGCTATTTGCACAGAAAGAAGTAATGTAGAAGTTAAGTCTTAATTTATTACATTTACTGCTCCGTTGGGAATATTGGCTTCAGAATGTAATTGTCTTTATATCCACCATTGATCTGCAGTTATTAGAAGAAGCAGCAAAGGCCTGGCTGTAACTACTCATGGTGTAGTGCCTTTCATTTTGAAATCTCAAACTGCTTTATAAACATGGATCTTACCAGGAAAAAAAGTAAGGCACAGTTGGCCAAGGCTTGCCTACTGTTACACATTAAATTAGTGCCATACTTTGAAAATTCAGAAGTCCTGGCTTCTTGTTCGCTAAAATACTGTGGAATACAGCGACCTTTAAGATTGTAAGGAAAAAGTACATGTAAAAATGGAGTCACTTAATTTCTGACTCAAGTTTCAGGAACAGGGAGACATTTGCTAAAGGAGGGAGCCACCCAGCCATAAACACCAGCTGAGCATTAGCTTAATATAAACCAGCAGAACACAACTAGTTCCAGTAAACTAACTTCAGAGTAGGTGGAATAAATAGGGGTTTTTTTAAGAACAGGAAAACATCTGTTCTGTAGGTACCTTCATTTTATGAAGGGTTAACGCTGGAATGTGCGCCCGGACCACTTTAACTTGGCCCTTTACCTTCCCTAATCTGGATTCATATACTTACGTAAAAATAATTATCTTTGTGGTTTGTGTTTTCATGTTAGTGATTAAACCTCAGCAAATACTGTCAGAACACCCAAACCCTCAGTAACACTGGACATTATGTTTGACTGATTTTTGTGTTCTCTGAACATTATCTTGGTAAGAATTCTCACAAAATACATCGTAGTTGCCCACACGAACTCAATCAGAAAAGTGTGCATGTGTTGACTCGGGAAGCAAAGTCAGTATTATGTGATTATACCTAATAGATCACAGCTGAAATAATATACACAGTTTCAACAGCAAACTAATTGTATGTGCTTTTAAAGAAAGAAAACTCATTGATTGAAAATACAGTGGAGGAATTTAACTGCTTGCAGATACTCCAGGAGTTGAAAGGAGTTCAGTTACTGGACTATTTGTCGAATACGCTTTCTCAGTTCTGCTTGGCAAACTGGAGGTTTGCTATGGTAAACCTGTTTTATTATTTAAGTTTTTAGAAGAGTTTCATCTTTCATACCACAGTTTAACAGTAGTTTTTTAACCTTAAACAAAATTATCCTTCCTGACCAAATTCAAGAAACAAACAAGACAGAACAAAACCCTGCACACTGCACATCCATAGGGCTATTAAGATCTACCATATCTACATAGGACAGAAGATAAGATTATTGGACTGACTACTAGTCCTCTGCGGGGAAACAAGACTACTATTCCTCAGTGGATCTACGTGTGCATCGGAGATACCTATAAGACACAAAAAGAAGACTTTTTAACAAGGTTAGTTAGAGTGCAATCTACCTGCGGAGTTGCAAAACTGAGGGCAGACAGATCCAAAATTATTAGTTCTTCAGTTAGCTTTTTGACATCGCTGCGTGCTTTCTCCAAGCACCGCGCACTGGATGTGCTGCTTCAGGTGAAACCTCAGTGGTAGTGTTCATTAGGCAGTTGCCCTCATTTCTGTGTGGGGGCTTTACCCCTCCCTGTGGTGGTCTGTGTTAAAACGAAGAAGTTGGGATGATGCTTCTCTTTTAAAGCTTAATTTCTACTTTGTCTTCTGGAATATAAAAGTGTGTTACGCCAGTCTAGGTGATAACATTATTTAAAATAGCTTTTTCAGAGTGTTTGATCTGTGTGCTGCTGTGTTGGGGATATATATATATATATTTATATTATTTATTTTAATTGCCCGGATAGCAGGGAATAATCAGAAAAAAAGAGCATGAATGTTGTTCTGTATGATGACATCCAAGAGGTTGGTTTTTCAGATTTTTTTTTTTTTCCTCTCCCAAAGTGTCTTTACTGATCAAAGGTTGAATATTATGGTGTGAAATAATAAAGAATTGATATTTTTATTAAATTTGCACATACTGAATTTATGGGTGAGGCACGCAGCTCTAATACTGAATGTTTTTCTTCCCATGGAAATATTTTTTTTATTTCTTGGCTTCCTTCCTTCTTTGAAGATTATTGAGGAAAAGAGTTTTTCAGCAGTGTAGCAAACTCTTCAGACAGCTTTCCAATTCGTGATGAAATTGTGGGGTCCTTCCCATCTTGCTGGTCCTTTGCCTTTGGAAACCAGTGCTTTTTATATATCTTCCCAACCGTGTCCCCAGGCCTTTTTAATGAGTGGATTATAAATGACTGCCATTTTCATAAAAGTGAGAACGAATAATGCTGACAAGCGTGCAGCTTCTGTGACATACTGTACAGTAAAGTTAATTTTGATTGTCACTGTGATCTCTACTTTCAAAGCTAATGGTGCTGAATATTGTTTGTTTCCCCAAGTATTTGATTGGGGTTGCTAGTTGGTTTAATTGGCACGTATTGATTTATTTGATAATGCACTGATGCATTGTCCCATCACTCTTTTTGAGTCTCTTTTCAAGAACCATATTTGATGAGATTTGTAAACCCACGGCAGCCATACACATCGTAAATTAAAGCTTGGGGACAGAAAGAGTCCCATAAGTAAGGAAGCCATGCACCGTAATGACACATTTCCCTAACTTCTTGACTGCCTCTTTACCCCCCAGTTTGTGTATTTTGACAGACAGCTGAGTAGCTGCCTCTGTTAGGAGGTCTGTCCTTTCTCCTCTTTTCCCCACCCTGGACTGTCCCCTTTGACCTTTTTTTTGTACCCTCTCCATTCCAGCATGGTAGCCTGAAGCCTCTTTCTGTAACTTTCAGAGTATTACTGTTATTGCTATAGAAAGTAACTATCCCATTTTGTATGCGATATATATCTCACATGTGCAATGTTTGTTTTTACTTTGAAATCCATGGTCAATGTCTTCTTTCATGGCAGAAAAGAGGGGATCTGATGATAAAAAAAGTAGTATGAAGTCCAGTAGTCGAGAAAAACAGAGTGAAGACACAAATACAGACTCGAAGGAGAGTGATACTAAGAATGAGGTCAATGGGACCAGTGAAGACATTAAATCTGAAGGTGACACTCAGTCCAATTAAAACTGATCTGATATGACCTCAGATCAGACAGAGGTAAGTGCATTATTTCAAACTTTGATTAGGGCTTTTTGTTACTGTTTAACAGTGCAGCGTAAGTATGCACAGATGAAGATGGAACTAAGCCAAGTAAGAAGACATACTAAAGCACCTTCTGAAGGAAAAGACAGTGTAGTCCTGCAAAACATTTTGAGGTACATTGTTTTGTCTCAGCTATTTTGTAGCAGACTCGTGCCCCCATTAGTGTGCCTCTTTGGGACATATTTGTAATATAGTCACCATAGAAAAATTAATTATCCTTTTTTTATTTTTAGGGATTTTGTTATCGTTTTTTAAAAAAGTTGAACTGTTTTTGTATTTAAGTCCATATTGTGTTGGTACATCAGCAGAAACTTTTGCTTTAATACTTAATATTTGAGGCACATGTTGGACTACTTTGTTTTCATATAAACTGCTAGTATTTCTTTGTCAAGGATGTTTCTAGTTTTTTTGCTTTATTGCCTTGCATTCTAATGCAGTTTGTTCTGTAACTCGAGAGCCAGTAGCATTGGATTGATGGAAGTGTAGGGTTTATGAATTATTGCAGCTGACTACCATACCTCACACAGCGTTGGTGTTGTGAGCGGCCCATGAAAAGCCAAATTAAAAATCAAGGATTCAGTCAAACTAAGCAGGTACTCATGCCAGGTACTCCTTTCTCTACCCACATCCATGTTTGAATGCTGTTGCCTGTAATCTTTAAGCTTACTGTTGTGTTTTTGATTTTCAAGATAGTGAAAAGGACTTTTTGTGTATTGTGTGAATACTGTAAATCTGATGTTAACAGAATGGAATTTTCTTTCAACTGTATGTAGGGATGCAGTGCTGCCCAGAATTAGATATCTTTAAAGAGTTTAAAATGCAATAAACACTACATAATAATCGCCTTGTTACTTTCAATGCAATTCAAGTCTTTAAGAGGTATGTGTTTAATATTTCCTACTGTGTAGGAGAATTTGCAGTCAGCCATAGTACAGAGAAGTGGAACGGCTGATAACAGACTTCTAAGGCAAATGTAAATACAAAGACAGATGCCACCAAACGATTACAATGTTCATGGCAAGAATGTATGCTGAAAAACTGTTGTTGGAAATGAAACAGTTAAACAATAGGAAATACAAATGCTGTATTAAAAGGAAAACTCGAAGTTTTTTCCCCACTCTTGACATAGCTTTCTTACTCTTACAGAAGGTCTTTAGTTGTATTCCTGAAATAAGGAACTAACAATGGAGAGTACAGCTGATAAATGAGCTTCTTGCAACATAATTTGTTACTGTAATTTCATTATTTATGCTAGGAACTCTTAAACACTTACTGTTGATTATTAAACCATTAATGCTACATTATTGCTTCTAAAGCCAGTCACATTCAATGTTGACATTTTTGTAGAGTTAAGATGACAGCTAACAACTGGGCCAATATATAGGAATGGTAAACTGAGTGCTCTTAATGCTGTCTAATTGTCTGTTTTCCCAAAATTTTGCATTATAGGACTACTACATGAAGAGTCCGCGAAGACAGCGGAAGACAGCTTAAACTGAAGATCTGCTTTAAAATGAGGTGAAAGAAAGCTGTAGTGGCGTAGAAAAATATAAAGTTGAGTTAGAAAATTTTTTTTTTTATAAAATTTAATTCAGGACTGGTGTTTCCTCCCAGAGTTCAGAAAGATGTGTTGATAATAGCACATATGCTACTGAGAATATAAGTCCTGTATCCTTTTTTTCTTTAAGACTTTTTAAGATAAGAAACCAACATAACCTGAACACATGGCTTGCTCAGTGTTTAATTGCAAGTTTTCATTCTTGGACTTTAAAACACAAGAATAAATGTTTAGTATTTGTGTGAATCGAACTAAAATGAATCCCATTTTTACAACTTAAGCTATTCCTAGCTTCTTGATATACAAGAAATGGAAATAAAGTATCTTTGAATTTCTGTTACAAATTCGATTGTCTCTGTCATTGAACGTTTAATATTAAGTAAGTTTCTTTCCTAATAAATCTACTCATGTCTTCAAGCTTAGTCCATTAATTTGGATGGTTAGTTATTCTGTGGTGTTTGTGGGTTTGGGGTGTTTTTGTGCCATCAGTTAGTATTTCATTTCAAGCTTACTTTTTCTGCAGTTAGATGGCTGCTGGATACTGTGTCCCCTAAAAAAAGTGCAGCTTGTGCTGCACTTGGTTCAGAAATTATAGAAATCTCGCAGTAAAAATTGTAGGCCTTAAGCCTTTATAAAGCACTTAATGCTGTAAGAATCTATCAGAAAGATGCCCCGGCTGAGATTGGCCATCAGACTGCCTTATATTTGCATTGTAGTATCTGTTTGGAATATTAATTAACAACGCTCTGCAGTTGGTAAGCATCACAGGCTCCACGTTAAGACAGGTCCTTGCAAAGCTGTAGGTCAAGCAAGTGGAGTTCATGTTGGGGAAGAACTGCACCAGGTCAGCATCAGCGACAGCGAAGTTACTTCAGTGTCTCTAAGGCACTGAATTTGCTTTTTTTTTTTTTTTTAAAAAAAAGCATTATCCTTTGTGTTCAGAACTTGACTACACGTGTAGCTGACTATACTACTGTAACTTGCTTGTTCTAACGCTGGTGAGTCTCGCCTGTTTGTGGAAGTGCACTCATAAAAGGATCTGCACTTCGGTCCCTCTGCACCAGAGCGCTAGTTTCTGGTAAGGAAGGACACCAGGTGCAGCCAGCCACATGCTCTTTCTGACTTTTATTGTTCTAAGCAGACACCTGTACAGGGGCACAGGAGCTTGAGACTGGGTGGGGGGATGTGTGTGGAAAAAATAAGAAAAATAAATGCAAGTGGGAGCAAGCAAAATTATAATTGGACAGTGCATGAACTCCCATTCCTTTTGAAACTTGTGTAAGAGACATCATTCAGCTGCTGCCTGGATGTGTTACTTCTTTCAGTGGCTAAAATGTTTGTCTTGCACCTTCAGCTGCACATTGCTACAGCACTAAGCATTACCCCTTCCTTATTTTGCAGAGGTATAAATGAGAAAATGAGGTACCTTGTAGCAACTTGGACTGGGATTCAGATTCTGACATGTCTGACAGTGCAGTCTTTCTCTAGTGCATGAAAGATGAAGGAAAAATTTTATCTTTGGGAGCATAGGAGGCATGGTGGCTTTCTAGTAACTACCTTCAGATTTGACTGTAACGAGCAGATTCATCTGTGTGAAAAGCATCGTCTTCAGAGCTCGAGCCCATGATAAATATAATCTCAGATTTTCTAGGAATGCTAAGCAAAAAGCAAGTATCTTATTTAAGTAAGCACCTCCTACATGCTTTCTCCATACTGGTTTTGACAGCCTGGCAGTCTTTTATGAGTGTTAAAAATGTACTGGCCCATGATTTTCCAAAGTTACGTTGAAATTTTAAGAGCGTCCTGTCCACTCTAGAGTGCCTTGTATCATCCCCCACACCCCCCCTGAAAAAGGAAGAGATCTAGGTACTTGAAACAACTGATACTTTAATATAAGTGAAGAGTAGCAATGTCAGTTCAGTACAAGTTTGTAGTGCAAACAAAAGTTGTCCTTGGAAGAACAGTAAGTTTTGTAAACTTAGTTTCAGTTGTCATACCAACGGTTTGTTGTTCAAAGAAAAAACCCAACAAAAAAAGTTAACATAACTAGTGTGCCTTAGAGTTTATCAAACTGCATAAAACATACAAAAATATTTCTCTGAATGCATAGACTTACTGTTAATATTACAGTCAGATCATGATTAACGTTTTAGTCTTGTCACATTAACAGTTATTCTTGGTGGAAACTAGAGCAAATAAAGCTTTTCTTAAACCAGCTGCTCCTGTAGCTGAATGTTCAGTAATTAGTGGAGGCAGTCTTTACACTGATTTCCTAAAAGAACTGAAAAGAAATTAGATACTTAATTTTGAGCCATTTAACTACTACTGCTTTTGAAACAGTTATTGCACATAATCTGAACTAGCCTCCAAGCTGTGCTGAAAAGATAAATACACAATTGTTAAAATAAAAACTTCCCTGTCCTACAAGAAAAACAAAGCGGGAGCCAGAGTTAGGAAATTCTACTTCATACTGTGTCACAGTCTTGAGCATACCAGGAGTTGAATCGGGCTTTAAAGTAGCCCAGCTCCCGGATAGAGAAGAGTGAGTCAGCAGAGTTTAAGTGAAAGTGGGAAAGGATGGTAATTATTTTGAATGCACTAAGCAGACATTTTAAGCCTAAGTAACATGGTGAAGTCCTGAACCCAGAGTCGAGCGTCTCCTCTGCTGGCAGAAGGGGTTTTGTATTCTGACAGGCTTTGACCGGCCTTGCTCGGAGGAGCCACCTCAAAGCTAAAGCAGCTGAGGGCAGGGCAGCAGCTGTGCTGCACCTACCAAAACGTGTTGATTGCACTATTTATGGTCTGAATGTCAACATTACAGTCCAGATCAACAGCAACAAACACTGCATCAGCTGTGCATAAACTCTGCTCTAGTGCTGCTTAATAACACAGAGGTGGAAGGAAAAATCAGTGCTATTGGGGGAAGAATAAAAAAAGCAGCTTGTGTTCAGATAAAACTACTCCCTCACCCCTTCATCCACCCCAGTACCCAATTAAGGTTTTTGGTGCATAAGTCATCATTGTAGTTTTTGATACAAAAACCAAAAAGCCTCTTAAGGTGGAACTTTGCAGACTACCATGTTAACAGGAAAAGCCTCCAGCAATGCTGCTACTTAAATACTTTGTTTGGACTGAAAGGGAGTGACTTCAGGGCGTGTTTTAATGATGACTTTTGCCATTCATAAAACCACAGGTGGATGTTTTTATTACTGGCTTGCTTAAATACAAGTTAAGTAGCCTGTAGCTTAACCAGATTCTGGGGTTTTTTCCTCTAAAAAAAATTCAGCTGAAAGCACCTAGAGGCATTCAGCCCTTTCAGTACTCATCTGGCTAAAACTGTGGACGCAAAGTGACCGCAGACTGTGCATGTTACAGGTTACAGGTCAGTTATTTGCTAATGGGGTACGTTCCCAGTTCGGTATGGCTAATCAAGAGCGTGGTATGCTCCTGGCAGTTGTGGGACCTCACGAGTATCCTGTTGTGCTTCTGCTCCTCACGCAGCAGACGGGAACCGCACAGCCTGTGACTGGCCTGGCAGGGGGGGCTGACTTAACCGTACTGTACTGACTTTTGGTGTGCGTAATGCAGTCTCCTCCCAGCGGTGGGAAAATAAATTAACAAAACCACGGATGCAGAGTTGTGATCCCCTCCCTAGCTCCTGAAACAGAAGGGCTTTCTGAAAGGGCACTTTTAACTTGCTCTGTGACTTAAATGCTCCTTAATTAAGAGAGGCTTCTGTATTTTTTTTGTGGAAGTGGAAGAATGCCATCACTTAAGATACAATATTCTCAGATGGGAAAGGAACATTTAAATGTGGACACTCCACTTACTTTCAGCCCAGTGAAAATTTTTCTCCTGTCACTCCAGATCATTAAGTATTTCTATCCCCAGCAGGCAAAACAACACATCTTGGTAAGTCTTCGAGAAGGGGCTTGCAAGTTTTACATTTTTAGAGAGCAACTGTTCATTGCATGCCAAATACGCTCTGACGTTTAACTTAATCAGGAAGTTTAAAAATATATATATATACACAGACACACACACACAATTTCCTGAATCTCTTTTCCATGAGTCTTATTTGGTCAAAGAGTGGGAGTACTCAACATACATTTCATATCAATAATTTAAGTCTTTCCTGCCCTCTGTTGCCAAATACCACCAATAAACTTCATTGAAATACACTGGAAGCATGTGATTTTAGTAGACAAATGAGGTATCCCTTATCTGAATACAGTATCAAGTAAAAAAATAAAAGCAAAGGGGATATTAAATATAAAAGATAAACTATTAGTTAAAATAGTAACCCTAACAATAACTTAAGGTTTTACACACGCTTAATTCACTGCCTTCAGAAGGCAGCAGCATATAATTACCAGCTTTTCACACTCGAGATGGGTCTAGAAGAGTCAGTAAGTCAGCTTCGATGCCCTGCTGTTGTAGCATGGTCTCTCGGTCAAAGTTGACGCAGCATTTCTGAAAGGAGAGCTGTCGCTTTTCACAAGAACTAACTCCAGCTCTTGGAAGTCCTGAAGTCTGGCAACATCCTTGTCCTTTTAAAGAACAGACAGAACTACGCATTACTTCTAAACCTATCTGGTTATTATTATTTATAATAATGGCTAAAGGAAGTAAAAACTAAAATCTCAGGGAGGTCACACCCAATGGCAAGAATAACGAAGAAAGTGCTACCAGTATACACTTTCTTTCAAAGCATGTTTGGGTTGTTTTTTTCTCCTTGAACCATACATTTTTTTCTCCTTGAACCTCATTATGATTTCACTGTATTTGTGCATGTCACTTAACGAAGAGTTGTGACCAAATGCACTTCATTTACAGACCTCCAGAATAAGTATTTTTGGAACAGAAGGGCATGTTCGTTTGATAATGGCATATCTTTAAATTATTCACACCCCATTTTGTGGGTTTTTTTCCCCTTACTATTTGTTCTTTTTAGGCAAGCAAACAGTGAAGTAGTACATGGCAATTATGTTAAAAGCACACTAATGCGCTGTTTCTAATACATTTTAAAAAAAGTCAAGCTGTAATAGTTTCATGCACTTAGGAGCTGAAACACTCTGCCTATTTTGACAAGAATATTTAAAGGAAGTGATGAAGTTTTAAGAGAAGTCCAAAATCCTTTTCAATTTGTGAGCTTAAGTCAGGTTTTTTTTTAACACAAGGCCATGTTTTGCCAATCTTTTTCAAAAATACCTTCTCTGATGTCTGCAAAGTCAAATTAATCTCTGATTTCAATTCTTACCTTTCTTACCAGTGTATTAGGTAATTTTCTGATCTTCTCTACTTGTTCTGGATTAACGCCCAATTCACAGCAACTCACTCTGAGCAGATCTTGATAGGTCAGTTCTTGTCTGTCCAGTTCAATTTCAATGAAGTCATTGTCTCTGAGGTTCTGGACTCTCACCTTAAGCACAAGTTCTGATTGAAAAAAAAGATTAAAAGGGTTTTTTTCCTAAAAAAACCAACCAAACAAAGCCAACCCATACCTAACACTACAGTATTTACCGTTCTCTTCTGAACTCAGGTTTTATAACACAATACCTGTATCTCACTGAGAAACACTGTGCAGTTAATAAAAGCTTCCGTTTGAACAGCAAGATGTACACAGGGGAACCATGTTTACAATGTTGAAAATCTGATCTGTCCGGTCACAAAGTCAAGTTGTTACCAACCTACCAGAGATGCATTTGATGCTATAGGCTGTAGTGGAAAACTTGAATTTTTATGTTGCTTGGACTGATCTTTCCATTGATCTGCAAAGTATTACCATGTCTAACATACAGTGTAACAGTTATTTTACCTAGCAGAACAGAAAAATAAAATGTTCTGGGTAATTTTGGTCAAAGAATTCAACATCTCTGCCTCTATTCCACACAAGTCTGAAAGTGGAACGATTCTTTAACGTCCTCTTTCACCCTGTCACAGAGACATGGAACAGAATATAAGAGAAAGATGGGAAATTACACTTCATTACCTTGCATGTTACATGGGAAAGTTCCAGTAAAGAAAAAGGGCTGAAAGGTTGGCGCGGGACCGGTGGGTGACCTGTCGGGCTGCAGAGGTTCGGCCTGTCGGGCTGCTCCGGGCGAGACCAGAGCTCCACGGCGGGGCGAGGCCGGCCGGGGAGCGGGGCCGTTGTGCACCCCGGGCTGGGCGCAGTGCGGTGCCGCGGCAGCTGCTGGCGGGGCGGGCGGCTCCTCCCCAGCCTCTAGTGCGGGAAAGTCATCGTCGCTGTTGCATGATGTAGGTGTGCATATGCTTTCAACCTGAGTTGCGGATGAGCAAGGACTAGTTTCACACTGGGAAGCAGAAGAGATGGAAGCACTTTCATTCTGGGATTCTGCCAAGCTGTCTGGAATGCTTTCTTCCGTGTAAACGTAAGGGAGCGGTGGGCTGGCCAAGTAGTTTGCAACAATTGGCAAATTTAAATCCTTCACTCCTTGGCATTCAGTTTCTTCCTCTGTTAATGAAGTTCAAAAATGAGGGGTAGGGGATGGAGAGAGAAAAAACCCACCATGTTATTGGATAGCTCTTTCTCATTTTGAATCTAGTTAGTTTTCCTGCTGTGTCTTAAAACTACATGGCATTCTGAGGTAAGCAAAAGGTGATACTAATGTATCATACGCATGTAACACCTGGAAGGCAAGTAGCTCTACAATGAAAGAAAAACCTACAAATTTCTACAATGTATTGTGCTTTTTAAAAGCAAAGTAGGAAAAAAATACCTGTTGAAAGATACCTCATTTCTAGCAGTGTTATTCCAGCATTTTCAAAGGAACTGTATGACCAGTAGTTCTTCACTAAACCTCGTTTTACAATGCTTTTAATAACACTGCTGTAAATAGTTTATTATGACCCATGCCAACAAATTAAACCAAGTATTTCTTCAGGTAAGTGACTATTTGATATAATACCCAAGCCAACTCTTCTCTTGCTTAAAAGTACTGCAGTAAATGACATTCTTGCCTGACTGAGCATTACAGGATATTAATATTAATGTCAAAGTGGTTCGGAAAGATCTGCTCAACAGCACTGCACTCCCAGAATAAAAACCATTTGGGAGAATATAAGTGATATGTGTTTGTTCCCCAGGAAACACATGAAAGCTTAACAGACAAAATAAGGCAACTGTGAACAGAGTTCATTCACGCACCCTTGACAGTTTAGATGTTAAAAACAGAACACAAGTCATTTGTCATGAACGAAGTGCAAGAGATGAACACCTTGCCCAACAGAAAATAAAATGCTCATGCAAAGAACGTGCCATTCCTTCAGTTGTGACAGCTGTAACCTTGTCATGATTTAGCTGCAACTTCATTTAAGATAACTGCACTGTTGATGTAAGAGCATATCATTGTAGAGAGCAATTTAAGTGCAATTAGCAGAAGACAGAACATCAACATTTCCAAAGGTGAAGCACTTAAAAATTTTAAGCTGGAGCACAGTACCGAGATGCTGATGGAAACAGGCACTGGCAGAGTTCAGGACCATCACATACATCTAACTAGGTTTGCTGTGCATATGAAAAGTGTAAGATGACAGAAGCACAGGGCAAAAATTAATCATACTGTAAGTCACAGTATAACAAAATCCTCAGGAACCGTAACTTCTGAAATGCTGCAGTTGTTCTGAGTGGATTTGTAAGATTTCTTACGGTCAGACAACAGTTAAATTGTACCACTGTGAAAGCCTCTATCCATTTGCAGCCTGCATGCTAGCTTCTGCTTAATGAGAGCAAACAGGACTGCAGTAGCACATTTCCCAAAGTATACAGCTTTTCAATCTCTTGATGACACAGCTCAGAATAAAAGCCCTTCCTACTTGAAATCCCCACGTCTATTTGCCCGAGTATGAATTACAGTTACAAATCAGAGCTATCTAATGAGATACAATAGTCCCAGGCCAAGTTTTGCCAATCTACTGCCTCAGATAAAAGCACTAAAAATGCTTTAGTTTTTAGACCAAGAATTCGAGATGACTCTTCAGATGGGAACTGTACCTCCCAAAATCTTCTGGATGTCTGGTTTCGAAGTTAACTGTGCAGCCAGCTCTCCTTTAGTGGTGAGGATCTGCTTATCTGCACCAGCATCCAGCAGGCAGGACACCACTGGAGCGTGGTTCCTCTTACAGGCCCAGTGCAGACAGGTCCTGCGGGAAGGAAGCAGAGGGGTTGTGCTGTCAGCCGCAGCCCTATTGCCCCGGCTCCTCCTCAGTGCCCCTCCTAATTCACCTGAGTTGCATGTAGAGTGACAACAACTGGGGATAAAGTTTCCTTCGTTGCATCACTTTATTTTAAAGTTATGAATCCAGTGTAAGTTCTGCGGGGCAAGGCCCCCCTTTGCCTTGGTACAGCGCAGGAGTGACTCCCCACTGGTGTCCGTGCTGGGGGGCGTGAGCAGCTCTGGAAGAGGCCCTCGAGCAAACACGTAGTGACCGGTGGAAGGAGGGTGGCCTCTTTACTATGATCCTCTTTAGCAGTAAATCTCAAAGCCTCCTGAGATTAGCACTTCCTTTTTTGTAAAGAGGAGAACTAAGAACCAAAAGAGCCGCGTCCTCAAAGCGGCTCTCCCCTACCCCTAACGAGGGGTGCCCGGCCTCAGGCGGGGACCCCCGAGCCCAGCACACGCCTGGCCAAACGCCCCGCGCAAGCCACGGGCAGGGCCCGCCTCCGCGGCAGCCCCCCCGGGCTCCGCCGCTGCCCCCGGGAAGCCGCCCGTACCCCCGGCCCTGCCGCCCCCGGCCCGGCCCGGCCGCCCCTCACCAGCCGTTGATCTCGTTGCGGGAGTTGATGTCGGCCCCCGCGCCCAGCAGCCGCCGCACCTCCTCCACGTCCCCCAGCGCCGCCGCCTCCCGCAGCCGCTCCTCCAGCTCCCGCGCCTCCGCGGCGCCGCTCATCGCCGAGGCCGGGGCGCGGGGCCGGCAGCCCCCCCCGGCTCCTCGGCCCGGCTGCGGCCGCCGCTGCAGCCCCACCCCGCCGCGGCGGGGCCGCCGGAGCCCGTCAGAAGGCGGCGAGGGGACGGCGGGCCGGGCGGCCTCCTCAGCGCCGCGCCGCCGGGCCCTCTCCGCCCCGCCGCCCGCCGCCCCGGCCCTTCGCTCCGGCGGGCGCCCTCACGGCCGCCGCCATCTTGTGCCCGGGGCCGGGGCGGGGTGCGGGCCGCGCAGGGTCCTCCCGGGGGCAAACCCGCCCGGAGGGGAACCGACCCCCAGGCGCTGGGACGGCGCAGGGGCCCGGGTAGGGTGAAAACACCGACACTGAAGCGTTTCCTCTGGAGGGCTCTTCCCACCCTCGCCCGCCGCCTGCCCGGCAAACAGCCCCAGCCCTGCGCGGGGGCTTGAGGGGAGACGGCTCCTGGGGAAGAGGGAAGGAGCTGCGGTTCAGAATGTGCAAAGGCACATCGCACTGGCTTTGCCCTCTTCGGGGCGTTTTTAAGCAGCTCGAGCCGCCGCAGCCTGGCTCCTGCTTCACGCCGTGAGGCCGCCATGGGCTGGGGCCAGGCAGGTGCCGGGGATGGGTTCAAAAGCCATGGGCTGGGAGCCAAACCGCCGGGGGTTTCCCCTGACACCCCCAGCCCCGTACCCCCCATTCCCAGCCCTTGCCTCTCTGCTGGGTTGCTCATGCTCTTGATTAAATCACTGCGGTGTGTGTTGGGGAGCTCTTTTTTAGCTCCACAGTTTCTGTTTTGGCATCGGTGTCTGCCACCAATGAGAAATTTGTGCTAAGCTGTTTTGGTTTATTTCATTGCCTCTCTTTTATTGCTTACTTTTCTTATTAGAGACGTTATTTTTAACCTACCATTTAATTCAGGACTTGGTTTGCAGTCGCTTTGGACTGCCATGTTCCTGCTCTGGCAGTTGTGGCAATTATGTGAAGACTGTGCCTGCAGCATTTACTGTCCAGACAGTTCCCTAATATCTATCAGTATATGTGAAGCTTCAAAACACAGAAAAAGAAGAACAATCATCTTCCTTTTAATCAGTTGGGAGAGGCAGTGGCCCACAGGCTAGGCCTTTCTGTTTCTCTGAGTGAATGCCCAGCATCCCTGCAAACCGCCCTGGTGTGAACACGCCCAGACAGCGGTGACATTTTTAACTAACATGACAAAGGTTACACAGTGACTCGGTAGCATTTTTTTGACACTGGATCACATGCTGTTGATCTCACACAACAGACTGCAACAGGCTGAGCAAAAATTGTGCCCGGCTTATACCAAAGTATGAGAAACTGTGTGAGAAGCAATTTGATTTAGAGGATGGTTTGCAAACAAGATTTACCCAGTGACAGCTGCAAATTCAGACCTCTGAGACCTCAAAGACCAGCCTTCAACTGGACGCTGCTGTGACCTAGATATTTTTATTTTAACTCACTTAAATGATCACACATTTTAACCCATGATCCCTTTTGTCCGTTTTCAGCATCTATGGCATAAAGTTGTAAAACAAAGACAAGGCACATAAATGTGAAGACCCAGCAATACATTGTAGGAAGCAGAACCCTCGCCTGCACACTGTGAAAGCTTTAAACCCCAACTTGTTAAATCTGGAAAAATCCAATAGGATGAAATGGGAAAATAGCCTTTTCCAAAGTCGTATGTGACATCTCGCAGACTGATGGGGAAAAGCTATTCAGGAGAAGAGTGCAGGAGTAGGCCTAAAACCAGAACCACAGATCCCAGTCCACCAGTAAAACTGCACCGTGCCACTAGATGTCATGGTGGAACAGCAAGAGATGCCCGAAGTGTGGCTTTGTGCTTCTTGCTATAATTGTGAAATGCCTTTAAATTTGTCTCAGCACATCCATAGTGTCTCCATACAGCTTTGATCCTGCGGATTTCAAAGCTCTGCACAGTGCAAAGGGACATTATGCAATGTTTCAACAACAAGCACAGGGAAGCCCTGTGCGGTGAGCTGATTTCTTCAGGGTTGTGGGGCTTTTTTTCTTTTTTTTTTTTTTCCTGCCTCTACTTGAGCTCCTCTCCCAAGGCCACACCAGGGCTTTTAAGGACTCGAAGCCGGCAGGCGATGCACTGAGATGGTCTCTCTCACGCTCTCTTGGGATGAGTATCCTACTCTGTCGTGCTTGTGCCAAGCCCTGTTAAATGCAACTCGGGTTCACCATTGCTTAGTTACACAATGTACTTCTCCCTGGAGTCATAAGATTTCCTCCTGCAAGAAAGACTCTGTAGAAGAGGATTAGCAGCGAGTTCACTTGACTCAAAACTCCCCGCTGCCGCCATGAGCCTTCCTGCTCGTGCCTCACGTGAGGAGCCTCAGACCCCTTGCACGCCTGGCCCCCTCCCCGTTTATCGGCCCTAGTGTTGCACACAGCAGAACCGAGCAAAGCCAAGAACATGTTCTTCCCCTGCTCCTTCCCTCCCCTTTCCCATATGGCAGCTGGGTCTGTGCCCACGCTTGGCAAGCCCCCGTGGTGCCTGTACCTGTGCGGGGCACACGTGCGTACATCTCCCTTCCAAGAGCAGCAGGAGCTGTGCGGATCCGGATGCACGGAGGCAGGTGCTGGCAGAGGGCTGGGCATCGCCTTTGGAAGCTGCTGGGAATCACACCCGGTGCTGCGTGCTCGTGGCTCGGCTGCGCGAAAGCGAGCAGTCATTTTGCCTCCCAAATGTCCCTGCTAAATGTCCTTGGCCTTCAGCAGGAACATGCTGAGCTCTGAGCTGCAGCGAGAGTGTGTGTGTGGAGCTCAGATCAGTGATATTTTATTTTCTTTGTGATTTACAGGTGCTTGGGGCGCTCTGTGTGTTCACCACCCGAGGGGGAACCGTATCGACCAGCCTTGGGTGCAGCCCTGGCAGCCTGCGGGCATCGCTGGGAAGACTGGGACATGCTGGGACATCCTGCTGCTGCTGGGAGTAACCACAAGGGAGAGTTGGGCCAGTCTTTGTCCTCAGAGCAAGTTTTCCAGATTTTATTGGTTTAGTTTTAATATCTGTCTTTTTGCAAGCTTCCGACTGTGACTGAACCTCTGGATTGGTTCTTTTCTCCTTTTTTGGAGAAACCATGGTCTGTCCGCTCTTTGCTCCCATTTTTTTTAAGGCTTATGAAGTTTTTCAGTCCCTTTTCATTTCAGGTTTCAGTCCCCAACTCCTTTAACCAAGTTCTCAGTCATTTAAAATTATTATTAAACATCTTTTTAAAGGCTTAATTCCCAGTTACACAGTGATACAGCTGTACAATCATATCTGAAGCACCCAGTCCCCACCCAACCCACCAAAATAATGTTTCTGGCAATTTCAACCAACCCTGCACTTGTGTAAGGGTTTTAGGAATAATATTTAGGGGTAGTCAGAAACCTTGAACATTATACTTAATGTGCATACACAGGTATTTAAAGCCATTATGGCATTAAGGCTCAAGGAAATGGCAGGACTGGTGGAGAATAAAAATGGAATTAATTAGAAGTGAAGCCCAATATTCACCTAGATTTAAACTAATTTACACTGCTTACTTTGGGCCTTTCAATGAGTGTTTGAATGTGGAGGAGACCATTTCAGAGGAGGAAGTCTAAGTCACATGGGAGAAGCAGCTTATATTACACCAGTTTTTGTGCTGGCCCCGTGGAAGTCCTCGTCTGAGAGTTTGTAGGTGAATTAGGTTAAATTTGAAGCTCCACGTTATCAAGTCTGAGCCTGCGTCACCCAATGCTCATTTCATGCCCATGAGAAGAAACATTCAACACAGAGGCTGATTCATCTCATCCTGGGGCAGGTGTCTAAGAATACCGCAGACAAATCATCCTCTGGAGGTGCCTATTGTGTTTCACCTACTGTCAAACGAGCCAAAGGTAGTGAGCTTTGAACCCAATAATTTCCAGATGTCTAGTGTCAGGCAAGATGAGCACCTGAGGCAGAGTGGCTGGGGCCCTAACTTTAGCTTCTCTATTCTTGCCAAGATAAATAAATCCTTCCAGTGAATTGCAAAGTTGCAGGGAACTCACTGATCATCTTTCTTTTGACCTTAAATCACAGCTCTTTTCACCAAAACGCCAGGCAGGAATTGCAGCACTGATAGTGGTACAGAGGACTGGGATTTAGGACAGGTTTTAGCCACCTGGAGCATCCCTGAATCGCAGTGCAACCAGCTATCCCATGGATTTTCAGCCCTGCTGAGCATCCCGCAGGGGCTCAAGGGGAGGTGAGTGCCTAAGAAAGAGATTTTTCAGCAGGTGTGAGCACATACACATGCACACAGATGCATGCGCCTGCAGCACGGAGTGAACGATGGGGGGGTGGAAAATGGCATCGATATTGGGGGAAATGGTTATCTGCAGGGGAAGGATCTGCTCAGACAGCCAAATCCCTTTAGAAATCAGGCATGGTGTGCGGCTGATTTTTTTTCATTTGTTAATTTAACATTGTTCCTATTTGTAGGACAAATAAATAATTTCTGAACAAACAAGTCAGAGAACTGGAACCTGAAGGGGGTGGTACATCAGCTCAGGGACTCGTGGTTAAGAAGTCCAATAGATTTTGATAACAACTGGAAATTGTTCAGTGGATTAGTGTCTAAAGCCAGTTTGGCTTCAAGTAATGACAAGCCTGAGCTGCAGTGCTGTGGATCCAAACTTCTTCCTCTGAGGGTTGTTGTTGCTTGTGTTGCAGTTGTGGGTAGGGTCCCCAGGTGTGAGCTCAGTCCCCTCTGAGCTAAGAGATGTCCTAACTGAGCAGACAAGGGGCTGCCTTTGCTTTTTCTCCAGACGTCTGGCTACATTTCTCTCTGCCCATGTCTGCAGTCCCTCGTTTTGCATTCCCAAGCCATGAAGCAGGCTCATCCTGGGGACATGGGGCAGGTGTATGTAGTTGCCTGACTCCTGTGTAGGGCCATGTCCTATATAGGTGTTTGGAGCCAAAAGGCTTCTGTGGATCCTGTCCCAGTTCATCTTCCACAGGAGCCGACTCCTGTGGAAAGTGCACATGCTGTCAACAAGGTGATGGAGATGGTTCACCTGCATGCCTAAGAAAAAAATTGTTTTCCTAAGACAAGGTGTACATTTGTTTCTGCAGAGGTTTTTTCTTTCAAAGAAGCTGGACCCATGCAGGAGACCGGATCAAGGTGTCCGGATTCTCCTTAGGTTGTGTTTTGGCCATCAAGAAGAAAGCCACAAATGCAAATCATAACTGGTTACACTTCGGGGCTATGCCCTGTGCACTCTTCATGGTTCTGAGACATGGCCAGTCAATTAGAAACTCTCCATTGACTTGGATGGGCTTTCAACCAGACGCTATACAATTCAACAGAGTAATTAGCAAAGCTGTAACTAAAGAGGTCTCCATGGAGATTGACAGCATCACCTCCCAGCTGGTACATTCTCTGCCTCCTATTCTAAATTTGTTCTCGCTGTCTTCCTGGCTCTAATCCATAAGGTTAGCTAAATCTTCCAACATTTGTGATACATCAATGCAGTGGAGAGAAGGACAAAGGCAGTTGGGAGGGGGCAGAGAAAGAAATAACCCAGTGCCTTAAGGAAAGCAACAGAAACTGTTCAGACATACATAGTCAGAGTTTCGAGAATGGGATTAGGCAGAACAGCACCTCTGCCTGCCTGTCACTTGCAAATTCTTGCTAATACTTTAGGAGCTTATTGGAGGTCAGCACCAAACACCCAAACAGACTAATCTGTATTATAGACACATAATCAAAGTCACAAGGTTTTACATAATATATATTGGTGACACAAGAAGTGTTTGTTCGAATAATTTTGTCATCGAGATTAGTGGCCATGAAAGCCTCTACTGTGCACTAACCTGGTTTTCTATGGCCAGATACCTCAAAGAAATTGAGGAGCTGAGAAAGTGCAAACCAAGTATATGTTCTGAAACAGTAGCAGCATTAGGTTTCTAGCCATGGCAAAGTTTTTTTAAAAAAAGTATGTGTGTGTGTGTGAGCTAGAAAGGGTTGTGCTTAAGATGCAGCTTAAGACATGCAAACAAATGGCTGTAGATACAATTTTTGCATTTGTCATTTTTTTTCAGACAGTTTTGGGGTTGCAGCAAATCACACTTCACGCTCACACATCAGTTCTGCAGCAATGACAAGAAGTAGGGATTTAAAAGACAAACTGATGTCATTTGACCCACTTGTGAGCTTTATAGTCCCCTTCAGGGAGGTGGAAGCTGTGGCACAGAGGGAGTAAGTGGTCGTGGTCTAGGCTCATGGAATAAGTCAGTGGCAGAGAGAGGAACGGGTTCTGTGTAGATAACAATTCCATATTGACGAATCTAATTGATTTTAAAAGGAAATTAGATGTGGAAATGTTTGGAAACGTATGGAAAAGAATAGCATAGAGCTTTGTAACTACAGTGTTACAAAAACATAAACAAAAAATGTGTAAAATTACAAAAGAAGAAACACAAAAGAAAAAAATAATTCAAGACCATTTTCTCTGTGATGGGAAGAGACAAAGTCACAGCTCATGCCATGGGTCCCAGAGAAGATGTAAAGATTTTCCAGGTGCATAGGCCAGCTTGTTGTCATGGCTGACGCGCAGCAAAGCCAAAGGTTTTGTGAGGGTACCCCAAATCCTCCCTTCTCACTGCAGGAGCTCGCCCCACCGAACTGAAGTACCTAATTAGGAATCCCATTGCCCTAAACTTCCCCGCAGTCAATGAGGAGAGAGCAAGAGCAATGCCAGCCGGACATCTGCAGAAGAGAAATCAGAACTTGGGAGGGCTGAATCGTCCTCTAGATTTGCCGCAGTTCACATGCTGCTACCATGTGAACCCAGGGCTGAAATCACTCCGGTGGCTTTTACAGGACTCCTGAAAGCTCCTTTGTGGAAGCAGAGCTGACTGAACTGGCCTTCAGGTCAAGAAGAACGAAGTGCTGGGTGGGATTTCCAAGAGTGTTTGGCTGTAACCTCACTCCGCTCCCCTTTGAAGTCAGCAGAATATTTACCATCGACTTCAATCGGAGAAAAATCAGGCCATTACAGAGCGTGTTTGAAATGCTCGCCTCTAACGATGCGCCGATTCCTTTGTACCTCCCTGCTCAAAGGCAGCCTGCTGCATCTATCATTAAAACACAATCCTAGCAATTGGTTAGATAACGAAATGAGCCCAATGCAATGGGCCCTAGAGGCACAGGAAAATTATAACGATTAAACCACATGAATCTCTTAAGCATTACCTACAATTGCTCTGCTGGCCACCATCACATCAGGCAATCAAGGACTGGTTATCTTCAAAACTGCCGTGGAAAAGAAAGTGCTGCATCTCAGTGAACGCTGCAACGATGTAGGCTGCAGGTGGACTCCTCACACTGCAAACAATAAAAGATCAGAATAAAAATGTACGTTGAATTGGTTGAAATCAGAAAGAGCGACAATGAAAAAAAGCCATTAAATGCAGACAAACATCCCGTTGCCAGGGCAGGCAGGATTGGCTTGCCACTCTAAAGATCGATGGAAGTAGATCATCACTGTTTTGTGGACATCACTTGCATCTCTAGTCTGTGTTCAGATCTGCTGCCGAATGAATGCCAGGAGAGGAGTGCCCTGTTTATACCAGATCTGCACTTAGTCATCTTTGGGCATTCTGAGTAACAGTGTCAGTGGCCCAGAAGAGATTTACTGTTCCTGATGGCTGTCATCTGGGTCAAGCAATGCTGAGCATAGGATGTCTTGCATCTGGTGGTAAAAAAGTACGCAGGGCAAGCCGAAACAAAATAGTTCACCTCTTGTAAAGACTGTTCATATGCCCAACTCGCCAGGGTAGGGGACTGCTTCTGGCAGAGGTCACACGCGGAGCGTGGTTAGAGGATAGGCCGTGCAACAGCCAGGACTGCTAGCAGTCAGTAAAGCCAAACGAAGACAATAATTCTTCAGTTAAAAAGAATTTTGTCCTAATTTAGATTTAAAATCCAAGAAGACAGAGTTGACGCTAAAAGGATTTCATGATATTTGCAGAAATGGAAATAGTTCCAGTTTGTGAAAATTAGTTATTGTTTATAGCAAAGTTTTGGATACCAAACCCTCGGAGGAGCTCTGGGACTTCCAGGTTGTCTGGAGAAGCCAACGCTCGTTGCCTGATGAAAAGCCCAGTTGTTGGGAGCTGCTCTGCATCTCCTGGAGAGGCTCCCAGCCACAATGAAGGCTTCCAGACTTCAACAGACTCAGTGGTTTGGTAAAGTCTCACAACGAAGCACAAAACCAGGCAAATCTGCAGCAGTTTTATCTCACATTACAAACTTTCAGCTCAGACCTCATCCACTGAAAGGTTCATAAACTTTCTAAATGGATCAACTCAGAGTGATGGTGAGATGGTACCTTCATGCTGAAGTCACAGAGAATTAAGGCTTACAGTACAAACCAGGAGAAACTCTGGGTTTTCAGGGAAGAAAGATGATAGCTGGGGAGGGTTAAATTAAGTTAGCACAGCAGGTTAAAACCTTACTGTTTATATAAGTTGAATCACATCACAAACAAAAGCAACAGAACATTTCTATACTGAACTAGCTTTTTGAGAAGCAAATGGTGCCTGTGGAGTTGGAAACAGGGTCTGTCATAGCTCTTGCTGTGTGATTCTCAGCAAGTGATTTCCTCCCAGCTTTAAATTCCTATAAGTAAATAAGGGAGGTTAAATTAGGGACATTTGCAGACTGAAGTGAATCTGTGCAATGGGTTTAATAATATTCGTTTGTCTCCTACATGTGGAACTAAATTAACTCCCATTCCTGGAGAAACATCACCGGCTTCGGTGAAAGATGTGCTGAGCACTCAGCCTGAGCATGCGCCAGGCCTGCACCTCACTTTTATTCTGAGCTTTCATTCAAATTGAGCTGGAACCAAGCAGAAAAAATGAAAATCATAAACAACAACAACAAATGTACCAGTTCAACTCTGAGATTTCCATGCTAGGGCTTATACAGCCACAGCAGTGCTGCAAGACATGGGAACATCTCCATTTGCATAGCACGGATTTGGTGCCAGTTTCCTAAAGTGCTGTTACCGAAGCTAGCCGCAAAACTAACCACTAGTTCCTAAAACCTGCAACAAAGCGAGGTCCGCAAGCATCTCTGCTGCAGCTGTGTGCCTGTGTGGTGCGGGTTTCCCCATGCCCAGCAGGTGACAGAACCCTTGTCCGGCCTGCTGGCCCTGCAGTGATGCCACTGAGGCTGTGATTTCTGTTTCTTGGCTTTCCAGGTTGCACTGCAGATCTCAGATTTCCCTAGCTCACAGTTTAACTGATGGAGCAGATCTTGCTCAACATGGAGGGTGACAGAGAACAGGGCTGGAAGGGACTTTGGGAAGGGACTTAGACCCTCCTGTAAGGCACGATGGACTCACTCCCAACATCTGACCTTTGCAATCTTGGCAATCCAAAGGTACCAACTCTGTGGCCTCCCCGAATTATCTATGGGATATATAAGACTTTGCCTCTGAAAGAGAGGCAGAAAGAGATGGGCCAGTGAAAGCCAAGCCTCTGAGCCCAGCTTTTCCCCATATCTCACTGATAACTGGTTGATTATCTTCCTTTGTACCCTCTTTGCCTCTTGCTGTGCTGTTTCAGACAGAATAAACCTAGCAATAATGAACCATCATCAAACTGGCAATTGCTTCCTGCCCAGCTTACGTTAGCAGAGAAAGAGAAAGCAAATGATGATTAGTCGTATGTCTGCACTCAAAGATAAAACCCCCGAGCAGAAGCCATCTGCCGAGGCATAAAATAATAATTCTGGCGCTAGCCTTGTCTGAGTGCAATGCCATCAGCTCTCACCAAAACACAACGTAACGCAGGCCTAATGCTGAGTTCTAGCAGGTGGCCCATAACCCTGTAATAAACTCCCTGACATTATTGATTTTTCCCCCCAAACTGAGCCCTTTTGTCTAACTACATTAACTTCTGCTTACTGAGCATCTGCGCGTGAGGCAGAATGCACATAAACAGCAGCTCATTTCGGTGAGCAATCGCTGCTCTAAATATGCCCCCGGTTCCCTGAGCCTGTCCGTACATGCTGTTATCTGCTCAGATGGGTTATTTCAGAAGTCAAAACCAGCATTTGTTAGTTATGAGCACTTACAGGGAACCCTGACAAAAATCTTAACTAGGGAGAAACTGAAATATGCTTCCACTGCTAATTGTGCATAGGAACAGCCCCGAAAATAGGACCCAAGCACGCTATTACCGTTGCATACCTTCAGCCCAAATCTGCCCCTGCTGTATGCACGTGCTTCCAAAGCATGTGGCCAGCACAGCAGCCTTTGCCTTTGCTTTGATGTTCGGGAGTGCATCAGATGGTGCCAAAAATCCTCCTCGCTCAGCCAACCTCATGGCCGGTGTGAGACGCGCACTCTTCCAAGGGATGTGGAGAGGCGTCGGGGCTGGGCTTCCTGGCCATCCCCTGAGCAGGTCTTGCCGAGGTTCATGGGAGTGGGGCATCGCTCAAAGGGGAAGATTTGGCCCTTTGCAGTCCAAAGCAAGCTAAAGCCAAGGTCCCGAGGCATTATCTGGATTTCTCTGTGGGTTTGGAAGCAATGTTACTGCTTGAGGCAAGCAGTTGGCAGCTGTGCTCCAAGAGGGATCTGGCAGTGATGTTCCCTCTCAAATGTCTGGCTATCAGCTTTAAGTGCAATAAGCTTTACATACAGACTGGAACATCGTTACTTTCTAAATGACACAGAGGGGTTTTTTAAAGTACTTTTCTGTTCAGGCATTACATTTTCATCTGTGCATGGACAAAGAGCTACCTAAGGAGCGTGAATGGTGATGGTGGGGCTGAAGAAGAGCGTGTCCTTGGGGCTGCCTGCGTGATCAGGGTCCCTGCAGGCAGGGCAGGTTTTAGTGCCCTGCTTGGAAGAAGGGGCAGATCACTAGCCCAGGCAGTGCAGGGAGTTAGTACTAGGTCCTGCTGGGCCCGGCTGCCCCGCGTGGAGATGGAGGGAGGCCTCAAGGACCAGAGCCTTTGCTTTAAGCTAAGCTCAAAGGCAGAAGAGGTCCAGCAGAAGCACGCGGGTCCAACCTGCAAGCCCTGGGCTTGTCTCTCCTCGCGGCGGGCGCTGCAGGCATCCATGGCACCCCCAGCACAGATGAGTGCCCGCTCCAGCCGGGAGCCCTCGTGTTAGGGCTCTCGATGCCGCAGCCAGCAAGCTACCACCCAGCAGCGATGAATCACAGCCGTGCCTGGAGAGGGGGTGGTTTGTGTTTGTGTTGGCAAAACTGGCTGCGAGTGGCGGCAGGCCCAGACAGCACGAGAGGCCGAATCTGGAAGGGCCCCTTTGCCGAGGCAGAGGTCAATGGGAGATGGGAGCTTTAACGTCGCAGGGTGACGGTTCCTGCCAAGAGCCCTTCCACAATAAAACCAGCAAATCAATCTGCCATCCGCTGAGTAACTCCAGATGAGGATTGCTCGTTTTGCCTAATAAATACGATCAACGGTTTGCTGTTCCTTTAACAGTGGTTCAAGAAAAAACCCAATACAATTATACTTTCTTGTGCATCAGAGAATCCCATTTCCCTCCTCAATTAGAAGGGGTCACACCAAACAAGGGGTCAACACTTGGAGCAGCAGAGAAGGGCAGGGACATCCCATAGGAGCTTGGCAAGAGTAAGAAGAAGGGCAAAGAAATTATCATTTATAAAAACCACCAACAGTTAAGCCAATTCTAGATCAACAGCCCTATCCAGGATCCTGGGCATCCTAGGAGGGCTTTCCAGGACTGTGGTGTAGTGTCGGGTGGACATCTGTGGAGCACAGGCTGGTCAGAGTCTGCATGTCCCCACTGCCGGCAGCAGATCCAGGATGTTGCTTTAGTACCATCACCAGACAAAGCTCATCTCTGCTCCCCACCCAACAGATTCAGATCAACACCTTGATCAGAAAGGGGATTTTGAGGGAGTGGTGGGGTTTCTTCTAAAGCTTGAACTCATTTGGGAAGACCTTTATCACATCAGTATCTGACGTAGATGAGACAAGATAAGCCATAAATTCAGTGTTCATGATAGATTTGTTCATAAAAATGGAGAATAAGAATTATTTTATTTCTTATATTAAAGAAAAAAAATACATGGTGCTTTATGAACAAGAAAGAACAGAAAACCTATGCCCAGGGACCTTGACAAAGACCCCAGTTCACAGCTGGCATTAGCTGGTGTTGTTCTGGAGTACCCAGTCTGATTCATGGAGGTCACTGGAGTTAATCTAATTTAAATCAGGCCAGAAAACCAGCCCTCAATGAAAGCCAGGAGATAGCAAATGCATTAAGCAGAGCTTGGCTGCCCATGCTGGGACAACCTGTGTCTCCGCTGTCCCCGAGCCAAGCTGGGGCAGCCTGCATAATGGTGTCTCCTCCTGGATGTGCTCCTCAGGTTGGGTAACAGCATATCTGGGATGTCCTGGCAGGGATGGGGCAGCTGTGAAAGGTTATTCAGAGTCCTCACTGCCTCCTCCGACCTCAGGAGCTGCCTGCCTGCATTCACGGGGAGATTTATGGCGCTGTTTTCGTCTCTATCCCGGCTGTGTTCCAGTGGCCAAGGGACTGATCCTTCATGGGGCTGAGCACTCCCTGTTCCTGGAGCGATGGGAGTTGGAGGGGCACAGCATCTGTCCATTTTCCATTGGATTCGGCCAGGATTTGATTCCCTAAGAGGCTTCCTATGCAGAAGTTTTGCTGGAAGCATGATTTCTCAATTAACACAGGTTTCCTGTGCCTCATTTATATTGTTAGTACAGCAACCCAACAAAATCATCATTGTCATTAATGATAATTGCTTTGCCCTTTTTCCCAAGCTCCTATGGGATGTCCTTGCCCCTCTCCACTGTGCCAAGTGCTGGCTCAACATTTGGGGTGACAATACATCAAATCCAGCCATTCAAATGGCCTTTCCTTGAATGACCCCACTGACCTGCAATGGGGACACAACTAAATCAGCTGAGTTGCATGTCCTGTGCGACTGCTCCTTCAGTTGGGCTCATTAACCCGTCACCTCTGGAGCTCCACCATCCTGGCTTCCATGCACTGAACATGATACCCAGGAGCTGAAAGCAGAAAGCTGCAGTGCAACTTACCTGTCCCTGGAGAATATCCCTCTGGATGGAGGGCGACGTAGCAAAGCAGAAGACTGCTCTGTCTGTCTCATGCAAACCGGTGTCTGACTCTTCAGAGCCCCACTCTGCTCCCCCGCAGCTGAAATGTGCCTCTGGGCAAGGGATCTTTGATCTGGAAGGAGGAAAATAAAGAAGATGATAGTGCGATTTTTTTCCTCCTTGGAAGGGAGTCCACCTAGGGTGGGTCCACACTGGTGGGTCTCTCACTCAACGTGGCCAAAGCTTGCAAGGAGGTGGCTTTCTGGCACCAGCAGAAGAGATGGAGGCCACAAGAGCACCATGGACCCACCAGCTCCCAGCTCTGGCCCAGTGGGTAAGGGGGTAGAACAGCCGGAAAAGACTCAAGATGGCAGGGAACAATGACATCCATGGCTATACGGTGGCAATGCCGTGGACCGAGGGCAAATTCCCTGCATGTACAGTGGCTGCTGGAGTTATCACAGCAGCTCCTCCAGCACCCGGGATACCTGCACTCTTCGAGACCCACATACAGCTGGTTTCAAAGCTTATCTGTAGTCAGTTTTACAATATAAAGTGTCTTTGTTTAGTCAACAGAACCACTAATACATGTGATTTTGTTGTTAATAGAGCTGTAAGAATTTTAAGTGCCTCTTGGGAATGTGTCATTTTTGGTTGGCTTTTTTAGGCATCACAGGGTGCTGCGTTTGTCTTTGTAAACAAGTATTGAATAAAACATTTTGCGCACAGCCGCACTTTGTACAAGTGTCATGCAGGTTTTCGAAAGTTTCAGAGAGAATAAATCAACTGCAAACTGCTGCCTGGCAGTTAACTTCGCTCCTTATAAATAGCTAATTTGGACAACTTCTCTCTGCACGTCATATGAAATTCAAATACTGTGCATATCGTTAATGCGGTCACACAAATCAAAACTGCTAGAGCCTCTTTTATAAGCCTGGGTTGCCACAGAAATGCCACAGCCAAGGGCAGATCAGCTCCAGGTTGCTTTCCTTTCCTTTCGGAGGCAATCCTTGGGAAACACCAGCAGGTCACTGCGCTCTGCTGCCTTGCCCCAGGGGAGGAGCAGGAGCCCTATGGCCTGGGGCATTGCCTGCAGGGTGGTCCAGTTCACTGCTGGTTGTACTGGTTGGCAGCCATCATCACTCAGGAGAGAATTAGGTGCAAACTCAGCCCTGAAAAACAACCTTGGTTTAATAAACCCAATGGAAAAATCTTTACTAAAGTAAGGGTTAACTGCGCCCGGGTCTGTCAGCTTTGCAGCACTCGGCGCTGGGCACAGGGCGGACGCACACCCTTCCCTCCTCCCAAAGCACAGCGCTGCTGCTCCGGCCCTGCTGAACCCCCACGTGGGATCCAAACTTACCTGGTCCTCCCAGGGAGCTCTTAGCACCATGCAGGATCCGTCCAAGCTAGCCCAGAACTCAGCCCAAAGGCTCTAATCCTGGAAGGTGCTGAGCAACTCGGACTTCTGCCACTCGTCTCTGGATTTTGGCACGTGTTCAGCACGAGCAGGATCAGCCCCTTGCTGTAATAATCAGGGAACGAGGAACTCAGCTTGACTGAATTTCCCCCCTGCCCCCCAATGCAAAAATGCTGTACATTCCTTTATGCAGGTTTCCATAGAGTTGAACTTCTACTATTTTTTTGTTGTCACTGTTAAAGGGGTCAGCAATGCACTGTACAATGGGATCTGGCTGTCAGGAAATGTGGAGGAATTCAGGGACACTTTTAACATCTTGCTGGTGGGGTTGGAGGGCAGTGTTAAACCCAGCATCCTGGAAATCTCCCCACCAAAGAGAAGAAAAAAGCCTGGAGGAACCCCGGGAGAAGTTATGAAGATATACTGCTTTGTCGATCCTAAGTTTAAATAGGTTATTTCTTCCCTACTTCCTTTGTTAAAATATGATATTCTAGCTTTAATTGCTTCAATCCTATTACTTGTTCCCTTTAGCAAGTGATTGTGTAGCCCCTTGCCGTGGGGAAATCCCCTGACCGTGGGTCCGTGTTATTTAGACAAGTACTCTTTCAGAAGTAAATGCCATTCTTAGCATAGGGAAGTACTTTAGGTCTAAAGGGGTTAAGAAGGCCTCCCTGCATTCAGAAACATGCAGGGGTCCCACCGTGCCAGTTCCAGCCTTTTGAACTCTTTCCAGCTTTTTTTTCTTGCAACAAATCTGTCTGACTGCCACCAGGACATAGGAAGCGTGTGCCTGTCAAAGAAATCAAGTTTACTTTTTCTGACTTGTTAACAGAGGCAGGGTATAAATAGAGCTAACTCTGCTCAGACTATTAGCATTTCTCTTAAAATAAGGGGGTAACTTCCTAGGACCTTTAATCCAATGAGGTCCAGACCAAACTGCACTATCAACAGAGGCAGCAAAGGAGCTTGCTGAAGTTTTTACAGAAGTCAGGTGCATTTGGGTTCCTCGAAAATTTAAGGCTTACCAAAAAAAGCAACCCCAAGCAAACAAGAACTACCTCCAGCTCGGTCACTGCCATTGCCCTGGAGAAGTTCTGAGATGTTGGTGGTGCTGTTCACTCGGTGGATGTGGATCTTGCTGGGGAAGAGCAGTGTCCTCTTGCTTCTGGAGGTCTCTCTGAAAGGGAGAGCTCTACCTCCGATCCGGTATTCCCATGCTGGGATATGCCCCAATGACATGAACCCCAACCTGTGGGTAGACGCGCAGAGCACTTGCAAGAGAGAGTGCGAAGCTGATCTGGTGAGTGTTGCACATTTTTCTCTCTCTGCGTGGCGGGCGATGGGGTCTGGCGGTGGGCTCGCTTGCACCGCAGTCTGTTGCTGTTCTGATAGAAGGGCGCCAGCACCGTGTGGGACCTGACGCAGACAGCGCATGTATTTAATTGACCTGTGACCTATATAAAATAGAAAAGGTTTGATGACTTATTAGTTAAGTGGGGAGGTGTGTGGCAGCTGTCACTTATGCTGATGTGGGTATGGCGTCGCTCTGTTTGATCATTTTCCTTGCTTTCTTGTCAAAAGAAAGGTCCAAATTTGACATTCCAGAACTCAGCATGCCTTGGGGCAATCCATAGCATTTTAGCAGTGTCACCATGTTCTTTGGTGGTGGTGGCCATCATCCATGCTTTATATTTCTGGGAGGAATCATGTATGAAATCATTTGATTTAACATGTACAGCATCAGCTTTTGCTGCACTTGAAACACAAAGTATGCTTGGAGTGCAAAACAGGGGCACGGTTAAGATGACCAGGCAGATGTTCTCTCTGATGCTCCCAGCTCAAAATGTGCTTAGCTTACAACCCTAAAATTCATTTTTCACCCTGTCAGCACTGCCAGCTCAAGCTGGCATCTGAAAATACCTGCTCGTCCTGCCTCTTACATCATGTCCAACAGCAAAGCTCCTGCAGCCTGAACCAGGCTGACAGCAGCACGTACCATGCTGAAAAAAGTCACCGGGTTTATGTTCTGTAGCCAGGTTGTTTCTGCAATGCTAGAAGGAGGGGGGGGGCGGGGGGGGGGGGGGGGGGGGGGGGGTAGTAGAGAAAAAGGCTGGCCATCAAGTAAACAAAGAGATTTGCTCAGATGGATCCCATGTGTTATGAATGAAGGTGATGTTTTTACTTTTGCTATTCCCAAATAAGCTCCCTTTATTTCAACTACCAGGTGCAGCAGTGAATATTAAAACACTTGCAAAACCCCAGCAGCAGCAGCAGAGGATGTTGTTTTAATAATTTACTGGTCAAAAACTGAAAGCCAGAAGCCACTGGCTAAATATACTTGCTTTTGCCTCGTGGCAGCACGGAGTCCTGGGACCTCACATGGAATGAGTGGTCTGCAAGCAGCCAAGGACTCTGCCACCAACTTTGCTAAAGCCACGCTCCTTAACCTCAGCCAAAAATGTTACCCGCTCTGGTTTCTAACTTTGCTTCTGAAACATAGTAATGTGCTGCTGGAAATGGGGAAAGAGTTATGTTATTAGGTCATCTTTTTCCCAATATGGAAAGGATACTGGACTCAGGGGAAGCTCTTCAGTTTGGTAGCTTAAAAAACATTTTGTTCTCACTTACGGAGAAAGCCATTGGGTTTCAGGGGGGTTGTAGAGGTTTAACACACAGTGGAAGTGTGTCCCATTGTGTTCATGGTAGCAGCGTTCACGGTCCCTTAAAGTAATCTGTAACAACACAGCAGCCGTGATCACACATATCAAATACCTTTCCTGCACAGTAGATGAAAATTCTGCTAAAATTAACTGCAATTTAGAGCTGACTGTAGCTGAGATGGAGTGTAATAAATCACTAGAAGAGCGATGCTGCATTTGAAAATAGGACTAAAATAGGACAGAGAAGCCATAATGAGCTGTTTTGGGTTTGTTTTTCTAAATACCATAGAAAAATTATTTTTGGAGCAAGAAGTTCCTTACTTTTGAGATATTCTATTATTTCCTCTACAATGTGAACAATTATAAATCCTTGGCAGTTTCACCTCCAAGAGTAGGCTGTTAGTCCCAGGGAATTCAAATAATACTTTACATACTTCTGTGGAAATAAGAAGGATTACTGCCTACAGCCATATGATAAGACTTTCCATCCGCTCTTGTTTCTTAGGGCTTGTCCTCAGGCATTTCAGAGAGTGTGGAAGGGGGGTTGTTGGTTCAGTAGTCAAGCAGTCCATGTGACTCTAGGAAAGACTTATGATGAGGTTAGTGTTTAAGAAACAGAAATACATTTTCCTTCTTGAGAGTCTTCTCTTGAAGCACTTCAGAAACCCCAGTGTGTTTAGACAATTCTTGGTGTGGCAGACCAAGTCCCCTGCGTAACACCTTGAAAGTTTCTGGATACTCTGCTTGCTGCGTCTCTAAAAAGGACTTTATTCTGTCCCCAGTAATGATCAGGTTATTTTCTTTCCCCGCAGGAGTGCGAGACCTTTGAGAAGTGCTGCCCCAATGTCTGTGGAACAAAGAGCTGTGTGGCGGCTCGGTACATGGATGTCAAGGGGAAAAAAGGGCCGGTGGGAATGCCCAAAGAGGCAACCTGTGACCGCTTCATGTGCATCCAGCAAGGCTCAGAGTGCGACATCTGGGACGGGCAGCCCGTCTGCAAGTGCAAGGACCGGTGTGAGAAGGAGCCAAGCTTCACCTGTGCCTCTGACGGGCTCACCTACTACAACAAGTGCTACATGGATGCAGAAGCTTGCATCAAAGGCATTACACTGAATGTAGTCACCTGTAGGTACCATCTTACCTGGCCAAACACCAGCCCTATCCCACCAGAAACAACAGCTCGCCCTACTACTGCCTATTCTGAGACAACAGTCATTGATATCTTGCCACCTGCTCTAGTGAACAACCCTGTCCATCAGTCCGTCTACGTGGGAGAGACCGTCAGCTTCCTCTGTGATGTTACAGGGAGACCCAAGCCAGAAATCACGTGGGAGAAGCAGGTCGATGGGAAAGACAAAGTCATTATGAAGCCAAATCACGTCAGAGGGAACGTCGTGGTCACCAACATCGCCCAGCTGGTCATCTACAACACCCAGCTCCAAGACGCAGGCATCTATACCTGCACCGCCAAAAACAGCGGTGGCCTTCTCAGGGCTGATTTCCCTTTGTCAGTCATCAAAGGAGAACCCACATCCAAAGAAGCTTCCCAAAACAAAACACATTTTCCAACCGATGAGTGCCTGAAGCAACCAGACAGCGAAGACTGTGGGGAAGAGCAGACCAGGTGGTACTATGATGCAAAGAAAAACAACTGCTTTACTTTCATCTATGGGAACTGTAACAGCAACCTCAACCACTTTGAGACCTACGAGAACTGTATGTTAACATGCATGAACGGCCCAATCAACATTTGCAATCTGCCGGCCCTCCAAGGTCACTGCAAGGCCTACGAGCCCAGATGGGCCTATAACAGCTTGACAAAGCAGTGCCAGTCCTTCATTTATGGTGGATGTGGGGGCAACGAGAACAACTTTGAGAGCCGGGAGGCCTGTGAAGAGATGTGCCCTTTCCCGAAGAACACGCACTGCAAAGCCTGCAAACCACGCCAGAAGCTGGTGACGAGCTTCTGCAAAAGTGACTTTGTTATCCTGGGCCGTATAACAGAGCTGACCGAAGACCAAGACTCGGGACACGCCCTGGTGACAGTGGAGGAGATTCTCAAAGATGAAAAAATGGGATTAAAATTCCTGGGGAAGGAACCACTAGAAATCACGCTTTTGAACATGGACTGGAGCTGCCCATGTCCCAACATGACCACAGTGGATGGCCAGCTCATCATCATGGGAGATGTCCACAACGGCATGGCTGTCCTACAGCCAGACAGCTTTGTGGGCACCTCCAGCATCCGGCGCGTGCGGAAACTCCGCGAAGTCATCCACAAGAAAACCTGTGAGCTTTTGAAAGAGTTCCTAGGATTGCATTAACCTCCTCCACACGTGTCAGCCTTCCAGACCCGTGTGTTATGTAGGGCTAACAAGCGCTAGGCTAGTGCACAAACTAAACAAGCTGTTTGAAGATACACTGTAGGAATTATGCAGAACCCTTATTTTAATCCATTAATGATGCTTAGCAACAATGTAGTATGGTCTTTGGCAAGCACGTAAAACAGCAGCAAAAGGCTATTAATCTTGCATTGAAATCAATTTGTCCGTATAGGAGTGCCATTTAACTAGATGACTCACTGCAGTAATTATACAATTTTTATGTAGCTTCCATCATAAATGACGAAATTCATAGCATTTGTTTAGCTAATTGGTACACAGCTAAGTAATATATAATGTCAACTTAATCTGTCTCATTTACAGTATGGAAATGCTATGGTAAGCCATTATAAAAAAGTCACGCTTGTGTCCTTGTAGCAGCACTAACATTTCAAGACAAAAGCCTGTAAATTATTGTCTATATTTACAATTGTGCACATTTAACCAATCTATGCATTATGAATTTGCTTCTTGTAATTGAAATTTTCCTAGCAGTTTTCTTTGGAATGTACCTCGTTTTTAAATGGCAACTACTACCTACCTTTCAATCCTTACTGGAGAAGAAACGCCCTTGATCCTATGCCCAGGACAACAGGTCCCTGTAGAAGCTCAAGGCACAGTCTCACCCTGAAATGACTTTTCTGTCATCAGAACAAGGTCAGCAAACACCCTCATTCCATTGCACTTCCGTATTTTTGTTTTAATCAATATATTGTCTATAACAAACAGTCCAAGGCAGGACAGCAGTGTGCTGCCAGTTGTCTTGCTTTTGAAAATCCTTTACACCCGAGCGTATGCAGCAACTTATTGCTTATTTTCATTAGAAATCCTGCTTTTATAGGTGAGAGAGTAAAGGAAGAGAAGTCAGAACAAAATTCAAAATAGCAAAGTGCAATACGCAGTCTGCAGACTGTATTACACAGGCACAAAGCTGCTGCAACTGAACTGCACAGACACAGACACACAGAGCGAACGCTCTTTAAAGCCATTTATTAATTCGACCCTTTTAGAGCACTCTCAGAAGCCACGGAAAACATTTTCCGCCAGGGCACTGTATATATGCATATGAATAAATATCCTAAGAAAGACAGCACGGGCTGTCGTTGTGAGCACGTGCAAACACATAGGATCGATCATTTTAACATTCGTGTGTCCAAAAATGTAACATTTGCCTATTCAAAAATCCTTAAATAAAGAAAAAGCTGATCCTGGAAAATTCCTGCCTCCGCTAAGGACTGTCATTGCAGGGAGGAGGGGTGAGCATGGCACGGCGAGCCTTATCATTGCTCTTCGTTCGGTTGGTGCAGGGAGTTACTACGGCGGTGCCCAGAGCTTTGTGCCTGGCACAAAAGGCCAGTTCAAGGCTGGACGGGTGTCAAGACACGTTTGGGTGCGAGCAAGGAAGGTGCAGCGAGTGCTACTCCGTGGTGCCATCTAACGGGCTTGCTGCGGGCTGGGCGGCAGGACGGTGGCTGCTGCCCGGCGGTGGACATGTGTCTGCTTTTGCAGATGTGTGCTGGGGCTGGGCATGATAAGGGCTGGCGGAAGGAGCTTGAATAGGCACATGCTGGGCTTCAGCATGATGTGCAAGGCTCTAAACCCCCCAAAGCCTGCACACGTTGGGTATTTTGCAGTTGCAGGGAGGAAGAATAACAGTGAAGGTGACAGCGGTGAAGGTGAGGCCAGCTGTGGTTTCTGTGAAGGCTTTCCCTGAACCGCACCAGCCACGGGCAGAGACCACAGCATGATGGAGAACTGGGCTCCTCTCCCAGTGATCTGGGCTTGGGTTATGTCCGAAATGCTCTGGCAACAGGAACAGAATCTCCAGTTATTTGTATAATTTCAGAAGAAGCTGGGTGGGAGGAAGAGGAGCCTGGAACAGACTTGCTGGCCAAGAAAATACCTGCTTGTTTTCTTAAGTGTACATCAGACAAACTCCAATTAAAGGCCCATAATATTTGTGTACGTTCTTGTGAAGACCATTTTCTGGAGCTGGGAGATGCTGGTCCCACTGCCCTCTGAAGCAGTTAGTACCTCTGCCGGATCATCCCTGGCTGTGGCAAGTGCCACTGTTCCGATGGCTCATCTGTCATTTTTCAAGCAAGCCGTAGGAAGTGTCTTGTTCTTGCCATACTTTCTAACACAGAGACATCGGAGGATGAAAGTTTAATAAAGACTGGCTTTATATGGCTCTTTTTTTTCCAAAAGCTAAAGGATTTTGCAAGTGTGGGAGTGTTGGAGTGACTCGGGAGACATGTACCCGGTTGTTCCAGAAGAGCTGGGATGCAAACGTAGCTGAGAGCAAAAAAGTACACGATTCATTGCTTTTCCAGCTAGCACATTACAGGGTTTAAACCTGGGGTCTAAAATGCAGTCTTAACTTCTACTCCCAGTTAAACCCCTGGGAATAAAGCCTGCACTTAAGCGACGTGAGCATGCAAGTGATGCGCTGTGCTGTGAGCCAGGGTTGTGCATAACGTGTCTCCCAGCCCCCCTGGGCATGCAGTCCTGGTGTGTGAGGACTTGGTTGCACGGGGGATCCCAGGGGACATTTTGGGTCAGTTTTCCAACGTGGTGCAGTGCGAGGGAACACCGACCAGCCCAGCCCAGCTCCCAGACACGATATGGCTGTGCTCGCGTAGCTCCTGCCCAAACCTCTGGAGCCAGGCTGCTCCCGAGCCCCGCGGGGTCTGCAGGATGGCTCTGTGCTGAGCAGATGCACCCTCGGTACGAGGCAGCATGGGCAAGCACCAAACCCAACCACCATCCCCCTCCACCGTCCCTGTATGGGGACATGGTCCCCGCTCTGTTATGGCTCAGGCTGATCTGTTCAGCTCCTGTGGTGCCATGCAGGTGTGCCAGCCGGGACTAGTTCGGTGCCAGCAAGCAGCCCCACAGTGACAGGTCACCCAGAGAAGACAAATATTGGACGTGATCAGCCCCTTTGGGAGCTCCCCACGGGTGCACAGGGCTGTGCTCTGCTGCACTGAAACACCACAGCTGCCCCAAGGCAGAAGGAGCCGTGCCACGGGCATCCCCTTTTCTGCTTGCCAGGGCCACCCCAAGAGCACCACACCTCCCCGTGGCATGGGACTGACCCTAACCCTGAGCCTCTCCACCTTCTGACCTTGAAGAATTTAGTTCTCCACTCAAAGCTAGTATTTTAGTTCAGCCTCTTATTAAACCCTTAAGAAGCCTAAAATTCAAGTCTGACCAGTCAGCCAGCCTGAGGAAAGCCTACACACCGGCCAGGCGCTGAAGGATGTCGTTAAAGCCTTTGCAAGGCTAATAGGCACTTGCATGTGGCTCCTGATCAGAAAATCCCTTTTGTGTTGCTCATGCACTCAGTTTTCCGTCCTGCTCTCTGGGGTGCATCTCTCAAGGTTGTCAGAAAGCTGGAAGGAAATGCCAGTATTTAAAGTTTGTATTAAACATATGAGAGGAGAGAGAGAAAGGAAAAAGCCTGCTTGACTCCTCTCCTTGCACAGCAGTGGGCTGGGAAGGGGCAGAAGCGCCTGTTTGAGGCTCCAGGGAGGAGCTGGAGGAAGGATGTCACCTCCAAAGCCACCCGGCCACAGCCATCGGCCGCTGTCAAAGCTCTCCTCCGTGTGTGGACACCTGAGAAGCAGCATTTCCTACAGACACTGGCCTGGGAAGCAGCAAGGGAGCAAAGCCACGTTAGCTGGGTCCGAGACCTGCAGGACCTCCCCAGGGCTCAGGGACGGGTCAGGGTGGCAGGAGGAAAGTGCAGAGCCGCTGGCAGCAGCGTGGCGTGCCCACCTCCCAGTCTGGAGTGAAGATGAAAAGTGCAACACATGAATCTGCAAACCCTGCAGCTAGAGCTCAATGGAAACCATCCAGCAGATGGATCCGAAAATGAGTCACAGGTTATTGTGCAAACCGTCTGTGCAGCCGAGCTCTGTTAACAGGGGGACAAAATACCAGCAAAAAAAGTGATGGCAAGTGGCTTCTGCACAGGGGACGGCTAGAGCCCGTCCAGATTAGGTGTAGGGCCTGCTGCACTGTACAGCCGGCGGTGCGGGGCGCGAGGGCCCCGTGTTAGCATGCCTGGAGAGATGGCTGCGTGATTACTCAGAGATAGGATCCTGCATCGCCGCAAAGCCCAGAGCGGCTGAGGTCAAAGGAAAGAGGAAATTGAGCGTGTTCTCATTGCAGAGGCTTGAGATGAGGTCACGCAGAAGCTTTTATGGGCAACCAGCTCCAGAACTAGGAGCAAACAGAGAGGATGACGCCATTGGAAGATGATTCAGATGGCAAAGGTATTTAAGAGCTTAGTTCCCAGTTGTTTCAAAGGGAATTAGGGACCCCTGCAAGAATTACCACCTGGCCACGGGTCTCAGTTCCCGAGGTGGCTGTGATGAAGGTCATGCACGGCTTCAGCCAACACCTAATGACTTCCTGCAAAAAGGAGGGGTAATTCAGCTGGCACCAAATTAGCACCTTGCACTATGAGACCCACTTCCTCCACCTGAAGCACCTTGCGCCCTGCTTTGATGTAATTTGTGCGATGTGCACGTGCTGTGAAATTCCCCATGTAGATAATTACCAGGAAAAGATCATGGCCAGGCTGGGTATCTATACCGGGGCTGGTTTCTGAAGGCGCAGCTGCAAAAATGTCACCCTGAGCGAGAACTTCCAAGTTTAGAGCTTGTGTTTTTATACCAAATATTTAGTGTTTTCCCCTTCACTGGCACTGGTTACTGATTGACTACAAGTGACCTCCAAGTGCCTTATTGATTTACAGCGGCTGTCAAAGGACAAAAAAACGAGCCCCATGTCCAGGATCTGAGAAATACTCTGAATGGAGGTTGCACAACTGAATAAATGTTCTGCCAGCTCTTTAAATCTTGAAAAAGAAAAAAAAAAAAGTCAGCTTGAGCTCCTGATCTACAATGCAAACACCAGTGGGATATGAAGATAACACTGTAGCACTGGCGGACACATCTATTAGCCAAAAAAGCAGCACAGCCTGTTTAATTCACAGCTATTTATGGCCAAGCAAATGATATGACATGCAGGCCTGAGTTTAGAAAGCCAATGGAAAGTCTTCCAAAGGCTGCTATGCGGTTCAGGTTTCAAAGTCAGGAAACGTTCTGATTTCGGTGTTTTCCTCTGTGCACACCCTGTTACCACCTTTCTTCTCAGCCAACCCTCCATGGTGCCAGCCTGTGCTGGGTGCTTACCCATCCAGCCGCTGAACTGGGGGCCCAGCTGGCACAGTTTGGAGGGTCTCCTCCAAACCACAAGCTTGCTGGTGGACACAGACCTACACGTGCTGCAGAAGCCCGTGGCCACAGCAGCTCTGACAACGGCAATGAGAGCAAAACCCAAAGGACTTGAATGTCCATGTTTCAGGATTACAGCCAGTTTGGGGTTAGCGATGAGCCTCCTCCAGACACCTCTCTGGGGCATCTTGTACGACCCCCTGAGCCATCAGACACTGGTGCTTACAGGATGGAAAGGGCCATGGGTCTTGTCCCACTTGCAATTCCCACCCCCTCTCATTTGTCCCAGTGATGGCTAGAAATGCAGGAGAAAAGGAGAAGGCTGGAGAAAAGAGAAAAAGATTCATCTAGAGGGAGGAGGGGGAGCATTTTTTTACCTTAAACTGGCATGACAACATGGTAGTTGGACTGGATTAACTGGCATAAAAAGGAACTACCCTAAAGGGGTTTGTGCCTTCTCTTCCTCCTTCGCTCCGCTCCTAACACACCCAAACCAAGGGGGGTATTGTAACACATGTAAAGGACACGACTTCCTCTACTGCTTGAAATAACCAGAAAAACAACAGTAATAAATCTCCAGGATCAGATGGTATTCACCCAAGGGTAAAAGTACTTACATAAAAAATTGCTTAACCATTAACTGCAGTGGATAACCTTTGCTTCAGTCTGCGGCAGGACCAGAGGATGGAATAATGGCTAATTTTAGAAGAGGGTTCCTGGGAGCTGGGTATGAAAACTCAGCAAGTCTGGTAGAAACTGTAATAGAGGCTAAAACTCACAGCTGAATGATGAATATGATGTAAAGAGGAAGAGTCAGTGGACTTCAACAAAGGGAAGTGATGCTTCGCAACACTTAACTTTCTTTGAGGCAATCATGAGGACAGAGTCGGTCCAGCTGATAGAGTTGACTTGGATCAAGGCCTTAGAGCAACTTCCTCATCCAAAGCTTTTCAAGACATGTAGCTGTCCTGCAGGGAGAGGTAAGGCAGTCTCTTGAGCCAGTAACTGATTGAAACATCGGAAAGAAAGGGTGAGACCAAAAGGTCAGTTTTCACAATGAAGAGGAGCCATCAGCAGCATCCCAGGGGACCTGTGCAAGGGCCTGGGCTGCTTGATGTAGATGGTCTGGAAGAGGGATGGGAGAGGTGGCTTACAAAGGTTGTTGTTGAGATCGAGTTATTTAGGGCTGCAAAAACGCAAGCTGACTGTGAGGAGCTGTAGAAGGGCATCGTAATACCAAGTGACAGGATGATAAAATAGCAGATGAAATGCAATATTGATTAATAGACCTATGGGGGGAAAAGTGAGTCCTAGCTGTGCATTCCTGTGATGACTTCAAACAAGCTGTTTCTATTCGAGACCTGGATGATCTGCACATGGGTCTGACCAGGGCGGCCAGTCCAGCCTGTCTCTGGTGTGCAGGCAGCCCCCTGAGCAGCTCCTGAACATTGCCTCTCTCAAAACAGCACCAGCAGCCTCACAACTTGCAACCATCCCACTAAAAAGCACAAAAGTCTATGGACGTCTTAAAAACCCAACAGCATTTGCACATCATGCTCAGACTGGGTTGGTTACTGCCTTGCTAAGAAAACGCTACTTGCTACTAGAGACTTGCTCCTAAGATCACCAGATAAATCTCAGCCACATCACAGCCCCATAAAGTCACATCTTGTTAAAATAGGAACCTTACCTCCATCTGCCCCCCCCCCCAGGAACACCATGCTGCAGGAGGGACAATGGTCACAGTCACAAACCCAACTCTGGAGCCCCGAGTCTCTTTAGGAGGTGCCCCACAATAGCTGCATCTACGGAGCTTGGGGAAGATGCAGGAAATCACAAAGCTCCACCGGGACATGACTCCAAGGTTAGCCTTGGCCAAGTCACTCCATGGCTGGACAGACAGCAAGGTGCAACCAGGACACTCTAGAGACAGTGATGGGGCAGAGGATGGCTCACTGCCCCCAGGAGGACTCACCATATAAACAGGCAGGGTCACGTTCTCCATCCAGCAGTGTCCAACATATAATTTAATTACACGAGCTAAAACCAAGCACTGGCACCCAACTAGTCACACACACAATTACTGCACCCACCATGGCCTCCGCACGGAGGACCAAAGGTCTTCTTCACACGGTCACATCTTTCTGTTTTTGCAATATTTTGGGTGCAAAGAAAAAAAAACTTACCCCTCAGCACTGAAATGATGTCAGATCGCGGGAAATTGGGGCAGGAGCGTCCAGCTACTCCCAGCGCCTGACACGAGGTGGCGTGTGGCATCACGGTTTGGGCACCTCGCACTCGCTCACTTTGCATCCGCCTGGTTTATTTGCTTCTTAAAGTGAAGCTTCCTCCAGTTGTGGTTAGATTTGCCTCGCCCTAGTTAATGTAACTGTTTCACAGACACTTGACTGTATAATTTAGATTTTCTAAGTGGAAAGCAACACCCCCCCCCCTCCCCGAGCTGGATGGCTGGTTCTCATTCGACTGATTTCATCCTTGTCTCGTTAGTAATACAGCAGGAGAGATTTTAGGTTTATCAGGGGAAAAAAAAAGATATAGTAAGGAGTGTGATAAGGCAATTAAATCCATTTCCAGAGCTGCAGGAAAAAGACACAATGTATAATTTATTTGAGGCTTTTTCTCTCCCTGTTTGCAGATTTCACAGTTTCTAAATATATTGGTCCAGTTATTCAAAATTATTCATGAATCTCTTCAGTGAATAATACTTGACCTGCAGATCATCTGAAAAGTGAATATTGCAATCAAATTCTCCATTTCTGCTCTAATTTATTGTAGCTAACAGATGTATACTACTCAGGTAATTAACTCAGGATGAAACTCCAGTTGTGTATTTGATTATAACATTTGCAATTCACCATTTCTACTGTGCTAGCTAGTTCCAAAAGTCATCTAATCAAGAGATGGGCAAAAGTGTCTTATCTCTGACATAACGAAATTGCTACTTTTATCAGTTGGTTTGGCATTTCGGTGATGGAGCCGCTGCTCACAAGCACGTGCGACACAGGCTGTATATAGACACAGCAGGCTTGCACAGAGTTAGCAGAGAATAAACATAGATTAAAGGGAAAAAGTTAATGGCTTTCTCAGATCTACCCATCTAACAGGTGTGATAAGCAGGACTTACGCCAAATTCTCCTTATCTGTTGGGTCTCTGATGTACTTTTCCCCTGAAAATATCGGGAGCAGGGTGGGGTGGGCACTTTGCTCCTTGACTGTCTAGCCCATGTCCGTGCTTGGGATTATTTACTGTGTTTGTATTATGGGGCTGCCTGGAAGGGGGCTGCACTCTGCCAACAGTGATGGAGAGCTGCAGCTCACCTGCAGAGAGTCCAAACAGGGGGGTGACGGGACGGAGCAAATGGCCCCTGGGTGCCGTGGCCCTGCGGAGCATCCTTGGTCCCGGGTGCAGAGGCTGGAAGGGCTGAACCACCTTTCTGAAATTACTTGTTGGGCTTTCGATTACAGAAATATCTAAGCGTGCTGGCAACCCAAAGCATTTAGAGATCCTAAGTCACATCTCCCAGTGTCACAAACTTGGTTTTAAAATCTTGTTATTTCTTTTAAATAAATTCTTGGGTGTTTCAGTTGTTCTTTTAATTTGTCTTCAGATGGCAAAGCCTTTCAGGGATCACAGATTTATGCTCTCCTTTGCCACCAACAGCATTAAACGTATACTCCTTTTCTCACTTCTATTTGTGAATGGAAGTTTGAGGTCTCACTTAGTCACAGAATCTCCAAAGCAGGAGCCTCCGGAGATCTATCAACCGTGACAAGACTCACAGGAGGGTCAGGAGGAGCAGTGTTGCCACCTAGGGACCTTCTGTGAGCTCTAAGAAAGTTTTCTCCAGGGTGGGATGCTCTGATGCACTTCACTCGGTTAGTGGCTGTTTGCCTGCTTGCTGTAGGTGTGCTGGGAGGGAAAGCGGGTTTTGGTGAATGGTCTTTTGGGCTTGGCTTTTGTTTTCCTGCAAAATTATTAGCCCTCGTGGCTCAGCAATATGTGCCGGCCAGAAATCCTGCCCTGCAGCCACCAGCTGCCTCATAAAGACTGTCACCCAGCCCCTCTGTCACAGGCTCCGGGAATGTGTTTGTCCCGAGATGCACTTCTACACCTGTTACTTATTGATTCCATTTTTCATGTTTAGCTATAGAAGTTTTTCAGCAAACAAAAATTGAAGGAGGATTTGCTGCTCCTACCCTGGCAGGAAGATTTACACATGAGCAAATGATTTGTAACAAATACCGTGTAAGATAGATGGAGCTGCTTCTCTTGTTCACAAATTATTCACAGACTATGGGCTCAAAGAGAAAGAAATTTTTTTCTTCCTTTGTAAAATACACACACATGCATTTTTTTATTGTTATTTACGACTACTTTAACTGTAAAAAACACTCTTGAGAGCACCCTTGCAGAATTATTGCAGCTCACTGGTTGTTTCGTTGGTAATCTGGAGAGAGGACAGGTTTGGGTTTTTTTTTTTCCCTTATCCTTTTTTTAGTAATTGCCTCGACCAGTGAGACTTTTGTCACGGGTTTGAGCCTTTGGACATTACAAGGTCATAAAATTTAAGTGCCTGGCCTCCACTTTTCTCACCAGTCTGGTCAAAGGAGCGTATCATAGAAACAGCTCCTGGATTTTGCTGGGCAAGCACAGCTCCTTAAATCAGGCTCCAGGGCAAACGCTCGTGACCAGCCATTTGGGATTGAATTCTGCAAGCATTCCTGAGCGGGATGAAAAAAGTGCTGTTTCTAGAACTGTTTCTGGCAAAAAAGGAGGTTTCTAGAGCCTCAGGTGACACCACAGGAAGAAGCAGCGGGAGATGGACATGTAAATAGAGACAGGGACCCCTGACACCCTGAAGGGCTCAGAAGGATATTTCTAGGTAGAACCTTTGGAGTTTTGTTTATATTCCATATTGCCCATATAAAGGACTAGTTTTGTTTTTCTGGATAAAGCTTTCTTTTCCCTACTTCCATGCTAGAATTAAAATGCATCTCCAAGTACCTGGCAATGCTCTGAGTGGGGGCAGATCCTCCATCCAGCTGTGCTCCATTCATATGTAATTTGGAGTTTTCCTTCTTGACCAGCCAGGTAAGTGAAGCAGCTCCAAGCCTCGTTCCTGTGGTAGCTGCATCCTGCAGAAGCCACACAGCCCTGCGAAACGGGCATTGCTACAGTCTGCCTTATAAAATCTAACAGTTCATTACAAAAATAAAGATAAATATTATATTTTTACCCTGAAGATCCAGACGATGTTAGGTGCTAAGTAGGTCACTATTCAAATCCCTGTCTTCATGGCTGGTGTGTTCTAGATGTGAGCATGTGTGTCTATGTTACATATCCATTTGTGCAAATCATGTAACATACGTAAAACTCATTGGCCTGTGAGCTGAGCAAATACACAATTGGTCTGTGAATCCATTACTGGTAGGAGCAGATGGGTTGCTTGCTTAAATAAATGCATTTGCAAACTCCTCTAGGTCTGCTTTCAAAAACACCAGTTTGTTTATATAACATGGTGTAGCCAGGCTCCTACATTCTCTGCTCACCAAACCTTCCCTGGCCTGCAGTTCAGGTGCTTTCACTTTTGCATACAGAAAATCTGAACAAGAATACGTTTTTGCAAACATAACTAAAAAAAAAAAAAAATTAAATCTCTTTTGATTTGTAACGTATGAGTAAAGCATTGTTTACATTCGTGCACTGTTAATTGGAAGCATCCATAATATGTCAGTCTGAGGCAGAGCAAAATAGACACAGAATAAAAATATCTGCAACAACCTGGTCCTGCAAATGCTGAGTAACTTTATGCTCTGGAGCAGAAGTACCTTGAACAAAATAATTTTATTCATTCCTTCTGGAGCTGCACATAGTGGATGGCTGGAGTTAGCAAGAGCAAGGGAGGGAAATAAAAAGCTACATTTTCCCTTAATTCTGCTGTTGCACACTCAGCTGACAAAAAAAGTCAATGGGCTGGGGAAAGCACATTTGGTTGCTTTGTGCTGCTTGGGTGGGTGTTTCTTGTTCACCTGCGGGAGCCCATTTCCACCCAGCACAGTGCTCTGTCCTGGCTCCACACCATCAGCTCTCGCACAAGCACAGAGCCTGCAACCTGCCACCACTCCCCAGACGCCCTGGAGACCTTCTGCTGGAGAGGAAGAGGAGGAGGGGGAGAAGAGCATGCTCACATGGCTCATCAGCTGCCCGCACAAAATGAGGCTGGTGGTTTCAGCCCCGTTCCCACGGCACAATTGCTGAGAGCACAGGCACGGCGGGCTCTCAATGGCCACCTTTGTTGGCAGCCACAGGCAGGAGCGTGCAGGCTGCTGACGTGGCACCCGGCTGTGTCACCTTGCCCTGTCCCCTGCTCCGGACGCACCGGGAGGCTGGACGGGGGGAGAGCCCTTCGGCCACGAGCAGGGGCTCAGACCACCTCCTTCCTAATTTTTATGTTCGCTTTTATGTCTTAAAATAAAATTAAAAAAACCCAAACAAACAAAGAGCCCAGCAGAGGAGGGAGGAGGTGGAGGCACTGCCCCTTCAATAGGTCCTTCCTCTTTCTTCAGTTCCTTACTTCCCCCCTTCCAGTTTTTTCCCCTACCTGTTGAAACGTGGTTACCACGACACAGTGACGGAAAAGCTGCAATTTTAATGTGTGAAGCTGTCACAATTTTAAACAATTGCTTTAAAATAAAAACAACCAAGAGGAAGAAAGCATTCCCCTCCCGCTGCCCTGCCACCCGCAGCACCCAGCGCCGCTGCCTGCCCCGCTTGCCGTGCCGGTGCTTCTCAGCAGACACACTCCCATCCCGGCAAAAGTCAATGTTTACATTTGTCACATATATTTTTAGTGCATCCTAGACCCAGCTATGCCTCAACCCAGCCTTGTGGGCCAACTGCCATGTCAAAAGGCATCTCTCAGCAAATGTTACTTCATTTCTGGAAGGACCGAGGAAAGAAAAATCCCCAAGTGAATCCTGGCAAGAGCTGGCTGCAGGGTCCCTGTTTCACCAGTCCTTCAGGTTCTTCCAGTTCACAAGGACAACGTGTACAGGGAAAGCATTTGCTCTGCAAGTGGCCTCCAAGTACCTGACCTCTGTAAATTGCGAAAAACTCTCAGAGCAGCAAAGCACCAGGCACAGACCCCTCACCCCGGGCTGACTGCACCGCAGAGGGACTATCAGGACAAATCCATTGGGTTTTGGTGGTCTGCTTTGGACTGCTTCTAAGAGGACTTCAAAGAGTTACAAGTAATAGTGACTAATTTTCCTTCTTTGTGTCTCAACTGGCTTGTGCCCATACTGCTAGGACGCCGTTGAGTGTTGCACACTAATTAACACCTTCGCCGTGGGCACTGCACAGCCTGGGTCATCTCCAGCAAAAGGCATTTGTGTCCCTGTCTACAATTAAGTGACAGTCGCTGCTGTTTATAGTCCCACTCAACATCAGCTCCCTTGAAAACATCCCCGTAAAGCAGCTGTCTCCAGTTTAAGCACATCCCGATCACGCAGAGGATACTGAATGGATGGAAAGCAAACACTACTTTCCCTTCTCCCGTGCTGTGGGAGGGATCGTGCATTTCACTGGAGAATAAGGCCAACCTTCACAGTGCCAAAGTCCACAGCTCACCTTGTCCCTGGCTTTGCAGGGGACAGCTGGCAGCTCCTCCATCTCCCCTCTGCCCTGTCCCCAGCTCGAGGCTGAGGACAGCGATACCTCACGGGGCTTTTCTAATGATAAAAGTCTGTTGATGACTGGGAGGTGCTTTACGACAGCAGCGGTATTGTACCCCAGGGTCACCCAGAGCTCTCAAGTGAGACGGAAACCTCACAGCACCTCTGCAAGGCACAGAAATGGGGTTACACCTCGTGCTGATGGGGAATGGAGGCCCAGAGAAGTTGGAACCACTGCTGGAAGCCAGGAGCAGGCGAGCACGGTGAGCAGGTCATATCCTTTCATTCCCAGCTCTCCACAGCATGATTTATCAAGTGGTTATGAAAAAAAACCAACAAGTAAAGAACGAAATAATTGGCCAGAGGTTATACAGCCTGGCTCTCCTTTGTCTTTCAGCCTGCCCAGATAAATGTCATTTAGGAAAGGCTGGAGACAGGACACAGCCCTCAAGTTCAGGAGCTCTAATGGGGAGTGAAAGAAAAGGCCCTGAATGAAGATAACTGCAGCAGTTACATGACTAATCCTAACATCTACGGACATTTTCCCCTCTGACTGTAAGAGATATGTGATCCTAAGCAACCTTAAGGAAAACAACCCCATTCTGGCTAGCAGATGACTAACTGCTTGCAAATAATACAGGTATCTTTTTCTATATCACAAAAGACCAAAATGTCCAAGATGACAGTGCCCCACAGAAGTGACTCAAAGCCAGGCACTCAAGCACCAGCAACTGGGAACCGGACAACGCGAGACCTGGCTGCAGCACCCCCAGCCAGAATGAGCCTTTTGTTCCAGCAAATGCAAATGCCATGATAGGGAACGGGCCAATTTGCCACCCTGCAGCAATGCCCCCGGCTGCAGGGTTGGGCTGGATGGTCTCAGATCTCTCCAGAAAATAGGCAAAGTCAAAATCCTAGCTCTAACCACTCCGGTTTTTGGAGAGTCATCTCAAAGTCAGTCTCACAGATGATCCCCGTCTCCACTTACATATCGCTCATTTTCTAGTTTTGTCAGGCGGATATTTAAGTATGTGGAGTCCATTTGTGCAGGCATCAAAAAGCCAAACTCATTGGAGATGTCAGACCAAAACGTATTTAAAATGCATTATTAGCCACATATTACCCACAGCACATACGTAGAGAGGAAAAGTTGCAGTGATTGTGAAAGGCAAAAATCTGTCCTGCATTGTTAAAGTTTCCCTCCCCACAGTTACCTTTGTTGTAGGTGAACAGGGTCATCCTCCTCTCCATCCATCCTCCTTTTCTGAGCCTCCGTGGGCAGGGTGGTAGAGCCGGGCGAGCAGGAGTCTTTCAAGAGCAGCAGCAGAGGCCAAGGAAATCAGCCTGGGCAGGGTCGGGATACTGCAGAGAAGGAAAGGAATAAAGTACATGACATTACTACCGCAGGATTGTTTACAAGATTTGAGTCCCATGTTGCCACTGACAATTAACTATAGAACAGCAGAGGAACATTGTTCTCTACCATAACTATGTATATTTTTAAATAAATATGTTCCACATGTTTTGTAAAGGAAGCCTCTTTGCCTAAAGCATCTACATCTTCTCAAGCCTCCATGGTACCGCGTAAACCATGTTAGTAATAACAATTGTTCCTGAATTTGTTTCTTGAACATAGATCACAAAATACACAGTTTATCTGGAAGTGTGTGTATACTCTTCTATTTTTGTCCTTCTTGTTCAACCTTGTAGAGTAAAACAGGCAACTGTGAGTCCGGAGAGTCCATCTCTGATGGAGACTGTAATCTCTGCCCTGAAGAGATTACAGTCTCCATCAGATAATACACTGCAAATTATACATGGTGAGGTACAGACCTCAGACAAGCAGAATGGGGAGAATGGCTTGGTTTGGGAAAGAAATTAGGAAAAGCAACTCTAAGAGAAGACTTTGAAGGAAAACAGAGAGAAAATCAGTAGGGGGAAACCTAGGAATTTAAAAGAATAAACAAGGGAAGAAAGAGTTTGCATAGCAGAACACTGAAAAAAGGACTGATTCATAAAGATGAGATCCAGACCCTGCATTTAAGCCTACGTTCGGGCAGGTAAGCTGCTCCAAATACTGAATTCTTAAAACCACAGAGACACCAAGAAAAGATGAAAGACAACCTTACTGACCTCTGAAAGTCCACGACCCCCAAACGTATGCCACCTACTGAGGTGATCATCAAGTCAGCCTTGCTCCCAGGTCTCCAGTGCCAGCACAGCAGCTTCGCTTCCCTCCCAGCAGCCACTGCCCCGCGGCACACTCGGGGACAGCGAGGCAACCGGGACGAGGTGGGATGGGTGGCTTAGAGACTCCACCACATCATGCCTATGCTTCCCTCCTATTAACTGAGCTAGTGGAGGACCTCCTGTAGCAGCTCATCAAGGCTGTGCCTTCGTTTGTAGACTCAGCTGAGCAGAACAAGCACAGTCGTGCAGCTGTAGCGGGGACAGTACAAGACGTAAGTGAGGCAAGGGCAGGGAGAGGGGACACCGTTTACTGGGTCAGGTGGTGTACTTGGAAAAACTACACATGCTTTCAGGCACATAAGGCTTCCTTAGGTCTGAAATAGAAGCAATAACCTTAGAGCTAAATACAGGTTGAGAATAATTGTTCTGAGTTAAACTTCATTATATTAATGAATTAGGCAATTTGAGAGAAAGGATGATTGGTTCCTGTTGATCAAAGGAAGGATACTAGCCAGAGGACAGCTGATAATGTCATTTATGGCACAAAGCGAGGGCGAGAGAGAGAGGAGTAATTATTGCCTAGGGATGGCTGGTGGTAGCAAAAATTATAATGTAATATGCAATCAATATCTGTGTGATTTTTATATCCTAGAGTCAGGAATTTCAGTACCCGGATTGTCTTCTGAAGCAGTTTTGGAGACCTTGGAAGGTCAGGAGTGAGAGGTCAGAGATGCGGTGGTTGATCTCTTACCAAGTGTTTCTGTCCTTTATCAGTTTGTACAAGTTAACTGGAGTTGGTTGCCTGCAGTTGTTGCCACCAGACTGTCAAATCTGTCATGCAAACCGCACAGACAGGAGGGCAGTGGTAGGTCTCGGTCCTTCTGTATCACTTATCACTTAGAAATCTGATTCCATTAAGCAGCTGTGGTTAATTGCTAACACTTCTGAGTTCATCATTATCCCTTAGATATTTTGTTTCCCATGAAGTGCCAGTCCCAGGGAACCTGTGATTTCCTAAGGATCTAAACTTTCATATAAAAATTAAGTTCTTAGTGGACTTGTAGAAAAAAGCTAGAACATTCTGAAATCTATTTAAATCTATACCCAGAGATAAATTAATATGGTGTGAAGTTGATTATTATTTATGATTACCTCATAATTTCTAAAATATTCTTGGAGGCCTGAATCACAGTTTCTCAAGTGATTTGGTTTGGCAGGACTGAAATGAGTCTTTAAGGACAGCACTGTAACAGTCTAGAAGACACAAATGGAGAACATCCTTATGATTACTTAAAAATGAAATATAATTGTTCTCAAGTAAAATATGATCTATGGCTAAAAGCCGTTAACAAAGATAACATGAGATTCACAAATACCTGCAAAGTAGGTAATTGCCCCAGGCATTAACATTTTCAAAGGCAGTTAGGAATTTTGCACTCTTCCCACTAAATCGCCAGACTGAGGTGCTGTATGTACCTGACTAACCCTGAGAGACACAGACACACCGAGAACCCATTGGCCTCAAATATACGTTGCAGTTATCTACAATATCTGAGACTCAGCAGGGAATTAAAGGCTAAAGTATGGGCTTAAAAACACCAAAACTACTCTTGACAAGGCTGAAGCAGACTGTTGAAGACTGGGCAGACAGTTCACAGCACAGCCGGTGGCAGAACCCAGCAGCCCTGTCTCTGTGCTGGCACACGGGATGCTGAACCTTATGGTCTAATGAAAATCAAAGGGGAATTTGTTTTAGTTTGTAAAATCTGTATGCAAGTCTAATTTTGACCAGCAGCAACTTCAGTGAGTAGGCTGGTGCAAAATTTTCACATGATTTGTACTGGAGGAATATATACTTCCATATCTATAGAAACACCCACAGAAATTCTTTTAGAGAATCACAATAGTCAGTATGTGAGATCTCACTGCTCTGGAGGCCTTCTGCTCTGATGGTGGATGAATCAGACTCTATATACCATGGACAATGAGAGTCAAGTGCTTTACTTTTATATGCATGCCTTATTTCAAAATGTAAAGGTCATCTAATACACGTGAAGTGAACTGTACAACAGAGGAGACTCTCAAAGGCCACAGAGACTAAAGACAATAAAAGGAGGGAACAGTAGGTCAACCTCAGAAGATATTCCTGTGGCATACAGAACTTGGATGAAGTTCCTTATTGACAGCAGAAAGACAGCAACCGCCAGCTAACGTCTGACACTCGCTAACACTGAATTTCAATGGAGACAGAGGAGGAAACCAACACAGAAAAGGCAGGGACTTGCCCAGAGTCAGATCTGGAATGTGGGGTGCTCGAGTCGTCATCTATTATGGCATGTTCTTCACTAACCTGCCACCTCCCATTTCCATCAACGTGACTAAAAGCTCCCAGGCTGTTGCATTACTGGATGAGGCTGCCCAAGCAGCAAATTCGCCCAGTTTCATCAGACTGTGAGCTTCGAATATAATCCTTAATTGTATTCTGACATTCAGCAGTTCTTTACACTGTCTTTAGAGATAAAGTGAAGTCAAGTAAGCCTTAGCCTACAAGGGACAGAGGGAGAGGGTACCTTTCGGTGGCTGGAGCCTCGTGTGCTGAGGTCTGCCATGGCACAGCAGTTCCTGGCATGGAGCGATTGGAGAGATGAGGTCAGAGAGACGCAGAGTCTGGGTGAAAAGAAGAGCAACGTGGAAGCCTGGTGTAGCAGAGCAAGTAGCAAGAGGCAGCAAAAGGAGCAACGCACAAGCTGGTCCTTCCAAGGATGCTGGGGAAGAGGCAGAAAAGACAAAGGAAGGGGTTACGGGTGTAACAGGGAACTAGTATCTTCTGCCAAGGAAAAAAGGTGGGTTTCCATGTCTGGTTTTAATTGCATTAGCCAGTCCTGTTGATATAACCTTCTCAAAGAAGCTCGCAGGGGCACTAAACAATAATTAAGGCACTACATTCCCAGAGTCCTCTTTTGTTTTATGCTATGGGTAATCTTGAAGCTAAGGCGACGAGGGAACGGAGCGCAATGAGCTCCATGAGGGCATGGAGCTGACAGACTGTTTAAATGTAATGGTGTCTCAGCTCTCAGAGGAGGAGAGGATCTCTGATTTCAGGCCTCTGAAGTGCTAAATTACCAAATGAAAACTACAGCAAGTTTCACCAAAAGTGCAGCCATCAATACTACAGATTTTTTTTTAACAAAAGTTGACAGAATAAAGGATGGGGGTTGAGGGATGTCCGCACTCTACGCCAAGGTTTTTCTAAAAATATTTTACACCTGCTATTCGCTCCGCACACTGATCATATTTTGTCTATGAGGTAGAGAACTCGTAGTGCCAAAGGGAATGTGGTTTACGTTCCCGAGTCTGAATGCTTTTTCCCTTCTGTAAGGCAAAACTCCTTACTACCACCACTAAAATAAAGCCAAGAGGACAAAAGTCATACGCGCACTGCCACGGTTCACAGTTTAACCGTTCCTCTCACTGATCTTTGGAAACAATCCCTTCAGCAGGATTTTACAGCTCTGGCACTTCGATTTAGCGAACTTTTTATGCAGCTCATGAGAGGAATGCAGCCAACTCTGTACACTCAATTTAAATCAACTTGCTGATGATATAAAAAAGAGTGCTGAACCGCCGGTTTGCTTCATCTGCTCCAAAACTACCAACACAAACTCCGAGGTATTTATTCCCGAAATGTTAATAGAACAGTCTGGGGCATCAGATCAGTAAATGAACTCTGGTTTGATCCCATGCCGGTCCAAAGAGCTGATTTAACAACTAGTTGTTTGGTTACTTGATATTTCAGAAACGCAACTGGGCTGTTCGCTACTAAGAGGCTTTTGGAGGTTGCAGTACGGCGGGAGTGCAGGGTGCAGACAGCTGGGCGGGCGGCTGCGCTGGAGCTGGGAAATCGTCTGCCATCGCTGGCTGTAGCAAGAGACTGTACGAGCAATGCTTAATAGCGTTCTAATTCTGCATTGTGAAGGAAGGGTGGATCTTTCTGTGGCTTACACCCAGCCCTCCATTTGTATAAATTACAATAGTTTAGTTGAAGTTAAGAGAACTACAAAACTCGTACTCACCGAGACTCCAGTGTCAGGCCAGCCCGTGCCCTCTGGATTCACACCCGCAGCGGGGACCTTTGAGAACACGACGCAGTAATGAAGCACTACGTGTTGTGAACTCCACCTGTAAGCTGGCTCTCCTTTGCAGAAATAATCCGATCAATTCAACTTTGGTGACCGCTACTAGACTTCTGATCAAGAGTAAGGTCTGTCGTCTACCCACAAAACAAATGCGACACAGACCGTGGCTGCCCACTCTCCGCCCTGCCACGCCAAGATGCCTCCGAGCTCAGTTTCACAGATCTCAGGTTACAATTTTCAAAAGTTACCAACTTGTGCTGAATTGAGTGAGCCTTACAGATGAAAGCGCTTTTAATTTGTGCTTGGGTGGGGACTTTGAGTGAAGAGACAGGGTGCACTGAGCAGCATCGAGGGGGACGCATCCTTACGGTTTTACCCTTTTCTTCAATTAAAGAATCTTTCGAGGTTTAACTTACACCGGCAATTTTAAGGAAGTAAATTGCATGTTCACAAGAGAAAATACAACCAAACTTGCACAACTAAGCAAATGCTTCCTTTTCCCCCCTTCACTCCTTTCTAGGTCCTTTCTATTAAAGCAAATGCACTTACCTGACAGCACGGCTCAAGAGCAGAATACTGGGTGCGTGCAAATTGAACCAGAGATTGACTTGGCACTCATTTAGAACAGAATGTTGAAATGTAAATGTTTGATCTAACAAATTCAGCACCAAACTTTAGAAAGCTAAATAAATGGGTGAAGTAGACTGAACAGAAAGCACACATCTTTAATTTCTGTAAGGAGTAAGAGAAAACGTTAAAACTCTTCACATTTGCATTCTTCAAGAAAACTGGAAGCTCTCTCTATAGGTCGTGTCCTTGCAAAGCACCATAAACAAACCCTGCTCATTAAAATCTTTATGTTAAAGGGTGCTACAAAAAACCACCTTGTTTCCAGAGACTCTTTGCTGCTGCAAACCACCACTGCCCTTCGTCTGTAGAGCTGTTACACTGGAAGTGAACAAATCAGCACGGGAAGAACATAAGCTCGATGACCTTTAAGACAAATGATCTGTTTAAATCACAGAATAAAAATATTACTGAACAAGTAGAATAGTCTCCACTGTCAGAGCTGCTCAACCTCCTAGGCAGTTTAGGTATTATTATTCTTATTGTATTGTAAATAGTTAAATTGTAGTAAGTCTTGAAGTCTAGGCATATAAATAGAAAGAATAGAGCTAATATTCTCCATTTCCAGTAATTGATCCAGTTTTTTGTAATTTTTTTCTAATTCCTTTTAAAAGCAAAATCATCCACTTAAAATCAGATACCAAATGATGCACTTTCAAGTACAGTTCTGTCCACTGATGTGCTGCTAGTGGAAAGATAAACCAGATGGCAGACTCAATAAAAAGGAGCCAGTTAAACAGAGACAGATGAATGCCTAAAAAAATCCTTCGCTCCATTATTGCTTTTGAATTGGTTGTCATGGCGTTAGAAATCGATACCACTGTCAGCCTCCCATCTCCACCCTGTCCGTTTCTTCACAGCCTCTGTCCAAAGCAAAGATCTCACACGGGTTTTGGAAAACACCCTCGTCCTTACAGCACGAGGCTATTTCCACCAAAACGCTGCTCACACCAAACTGGGGGTGTTCGTGCGTGTGGAATTTAACACCTTTTGTAAAATCAAGTGCATCAAACGGGAAAAGACTGATCTTCAGTCTCAAATTCCAGTTTCAGAATACTAACATTCAGAGTTTTAATCCTGTGCTCCTCCTGTAGTTTACAGTTCATCACCACGAGCCAAAGGACTATCCACTCAGCAGGCATCTTCTCTTTGTACAACTGGAACTGCCATGGAAAATAAGTTGCCATTTGTTAGATTTACGTATTATAGTAAGTTTCTCTTCCCCTGGACAATGTCCACCAGCAAGGAACACAATTTGCCGAACAGACAGAAAAGAGCAAGGGATGCCACTTCAAAATAGCCCTGGAAAAGCTGAGTTGTTTTGTCAGCCTCTGAGTTCTTTCTCCTCCCACTCACATTCACGTTTTGAGAGTCTATTAAGTTAAAATTGGTAAAATCCTCTAAAATAAAAACCTTAGAATGTCACATTGTAGTTGCATTACATTTCTCTTTTTAATAGAGCATATAAAATGAAAGTTTACAATGAGTTTAGTAAACTGTAAATCAGCACTTTTATTCAGTCTAGTTTCTGAGCTATTAATCCCTAATACAGAAACAGAACGCTGATGCATTGGTCTAGGACCTCTCGAGATAATAGTTCAAATCCATTCTGATGACATGGAAAGTGAATTTCATTGAATCACCTGAGTCCCTTCTAGATACATCATATCGCACAATAACTCAGCATTCCCATAGCTTATAGTCTCAACTCAAGGAAAAAAAAAATAAAAATAAAATTACCTTCTGACTTCAGTGAGCTGCAGTTACGGAAAACAAGCGAAAGTTTCCTCAAATAATTGTAGGCAAGTACTTAATCAGGCTATGTGCTTTGTCAGTAGTATTTAAGGTAAAGCAACCCATTATTGTGGTGCATCAATACAGCAGCCCTTTCCATCGCTCCTTTGTGATGCACTGAGTCAGACTTTTTTGCATCATTAGCACTGACAACACAATAAACGCAGCGCTCTGATCTTCAGCAGAACAGTAAAAACACAGACCACAACAGTCAATTAATTTTAAAGAATTTTAATACAAACTTAATATAAACTATTTCAGTCCCTCTTAACATGTAAGACACTGACTCAAAATACTTTTATACCTTTTTTCAAGTATTGCACAATGTAGGTACAAAATTAATATTTACGATTACATTTTCTTCCATAATATATAGCAAAAATCTTTAAACTTTTAACAGAAAATACAATTTGTGTTTCTTTTGAAAAAAGCAAATATTTCGTACATTTTAATTCCACCACTAAGGAATATTCTGTACACAACTTTTTAATTTTTTAGAATTGATGTCTTTAAGATGGATATCTTACAATTTCAGTAAAAAAAATACAACATGAAGCTGCTGCAGCTGTCACAGATCACTGTAGTAAAAAGATATAAATGCAATACCATGTTGTAGAAACAATATATATACTCTGATATTTTACAAACTTTGTACTAAATTAAATTATACAATTAGAAAAAGACCAATAAACCCACCTATTAGTGCCAATTTTTAAAATATATATATACATATATGTTTGTGCACATATATATATACACACATGAAAAAAATCAGCCACGTCCTTGCTATATCTTAAATACTGTAAGAGGCCATATTTTGAGAGTATATTTTTGTAATGTACAATCAGTATAAAATAATTTTGTGCTTGGTTGGCAAATGAAAAAATGATGCATGTTGTATTTATCTAACCAAGCCTGAATGTATTCATACTACAAGCCTTAAAAAAAATCTCAAGAGGTGGAAAAAAAGATACACCCTTGGGTACGTGCATTTTAACTTGTACAATAGTATTTACTTGTATTTCACTTTCGTTTTATTTTTAGTTAGCCATAACTGGCTGGAATTGCTGGTTAGAATACTGCATGTTGTTTAAACTAAAATTCAAGCCATCCACAAAAGACTTTTCATTTAGACCTCCATAGGCTGCAAACATATCAAAGGCATTACTGTACTGGAGAGGACTGAGGTTAAGGGGGCTGTCACCAGGAAAGATGCTACTGGTACTACCTTGACCCTGCATGTTGGGGAAAATGAACTCCTTTGCGTTAGGAGAAAGGGCAGAAGTCTTCTGCTGTTGCTGTTGCTGCTGCTGCTGACTGCCTAAGCCAAGCCCGTAGAGAGAGTGCATGGAGGAGGAGAGGGCTTTCTGCTTCAACAGGTCATTGACATTCAAGCCAAGGTTGGTGGGAGAAGTGCGGGCGACCTTGTTGCTACGGCCGCTATTCTTCATTTTGGTCGAGCCAAACTTGGTGGCAGCAAATGTGGCAGTGGTGAAGGTTAAAGGCTGAGTGGAGCGGGGCATGAAAGTTGGGCTCACAGCAGCAGAGTGACCAAAGGGAGGAGAAGGAGAACTAGACACTGAAGATGCTGGGTCACTAATTGGCATGAACACCTGGGCCTCTGGGTTAAAGCTGTTCTTGATCTCCTTATCCAACTCACATCCATTTTCATTATCATCCACATAAAGCACTTTCACTGGTCCCTTTTCACCGATTTGGTATGAAACCTCAAATGGGTCAATCCAAACACTAAGATCCTGAGGCAAGTTGCCACGAACATCATCAATGTCCAAACCACTCTCTTTGGATGCTTGTTCTATGACTGGGTCCACTTTCTCCCCTATATGTATACATCTAAACCCTGATCCTTTGTATGGCTTTTCTGGATACCAGTGCCCTTCATACTTCTTCTTAAGAAGTCTTTCAAGCTCTTCACCAAAAATGTTGACACGTCGTCTGGGAAGCTTATTGTACAAATAGGAAATAATAAAATTGAGTGCTACTTGGATTTCAAGCTGCATAGCTGCTACGCCACAAAGTTTTAAGTCTGTTTCAAAACCCGAAGAAGAAAGTGTTCAAGATGCCACAGGGAAACAAAGTTTCATTCAAAGTGCTGATTCTAGTTGATTATTATCCTTCACCTTGAGTGCTCTTGTTCCTTTAAGAAAAAACAAAAGCAAACACATCCAAATAAGGAAAGCGTAAGATCAAGCTCCAAGGCCTATTCTTTTAGCTTCACTTTCAGCATAAAATAGGTTACTTTTTAGATCAAAAAACGTGAATCGAACTGTTTACATTTGTGCCTGCAGAAGGTGAGGATGTCAACCACATTCAGTATGACTTACAAACAACACTGCAGAAGATGCACTAGGCATGTGTTTACACATACAGCATGGGGCATTTCAAAATCACATGAGCTTGCCGTTTAGTTATTCACAAAGCAGCAAGGATAATTTTTAAGACATCACAGAACTGCCAGGCCTGTCAAGGGTTCAATTACCAACCCGTATTTGGATGATTTATAGTACTCAGCTGCAAAATTTAGCACCAGACTATTAGTTTAGCTTGAAAGGTCTTAGTCCAAGGGTCATTTATCATTGTAAAGTTTGCAAACATACTGGTTGCACTGTAAGCTACAGAATTATAAAAATGTTAACAGTTGCTTTAGAAGATTTCACACAAACAACTAGAATTATGCAACATTTATTTTAAGTCCAAGCAAATCATCCGCATAAACTGTGTGGTGAAATTATGCTAACTGAAGAGAAAATGTCCGCTGTACATATACAACAATTCTTCCTTGGAACAGCTAAAATGACAATGCAGTCAGTGCATACAAAATAAGATGCATGTATCTTTGGTCATAAGGGTGGCAATGACGGTGAAATTATTTCAATAAATTAATTCACAAATTTTTCCCTTTCTACAAATTTTTCTATATTATCAGATGTAATATATTAATATATACTAAATTCATATATCGCGCTGTCTATAGTTCAGGTTTCAGAAAGTTACTAGAGGTAACAGGGCTTTTGATAGCCTCAAAAATGATTGCTTTTCTCCTTCTCCATGACTCCATTTTATATTTAATATAAAATATGGTTGCCACTCCTTCACAAAGGACAAAAGAGAAATTAGCCGTCTAAAGTTAAAGGAGGGACAAGAATCAAGTATTAGCTCACGTACTAACGAAAATTCTGCAGTACCTTAGACTAAAGGTGCTCATCCACAGGAGACACCTTTGTTCAAAAAGTTCCAATGAAATAAAATATGTATTTCTTAGCTCAAGTTAAATGCCCAATGAGAATTTCAATTAAGTGTGCTTTTCTGCACTGCATCACAGGAACAAAATTTAGTGTAGCTGTCACTAAAGATTAGAGAAATCAAAGTCAGTATCAAAATCCTTCAACAATGTGAATACAATGCTTTTTTATTTCTTGCTCCAAATAATCTCCTTTTAAAGTCTGGAACCCTATTTCCAAGCCACTCGTGTTCTCCCCAACATGGTATGGGAATAGTTTGAAAGCTTGTACGATAAGGCGACCTTTAAACGTTTGCTGGATCAGCACTGGGTGGGGATAAGGAAAAGATCAAGGGCAAACAGAAGATATTTACAAAAGGGACACAATCAGTACAGAAAAGCCGATTGGGTGGTTAAAAGGGGCATTTAAAAATGATTTATTAATCCATCTGTTTTGTTTCCCTTCCTCCACGTCCTTTAGGAAAGAAATGATCCTTTCAAGGCACACTAGCAGACGCTATAAATTTTTCCAAGCCCCAAAACTGATCCGTGGTGCAAGCACCTGATCAAACAAATCAGCTTGATCATTTCAAACTTTTTTTTTTTAATTTTTTAATTTACAGAGGACAACGTTTTCTCAGGGGCCCAAGCCCACCAAGTGCCCTGCGCGGGGGGCTGAGGGCAGGAGCCGCGGGCAGTGTGGGTGTTACATAACCAGGCACTCGGGTCTCATTAGATTTCTGCTCACAGCCCTGGGAGCTCCGGCAGCGGCAGCAGGAGGAGGAGGAAGAGCATTTTCTGAGCCCGTAAGAGAGAAAATGAAGAAGAGGAAGGGAGATGACTGGAAGGGGGATGGAGGGGGGGCTGCAAGGCCCCTCTCCTCAGCACACAGGCCAGTCCCCGGCGGCTCCCCCTCGGCCCCCCCGCGGGGCAGGGTCCTAGAGGACGGCGTCCAGCTCGCCCGGAGAGGCCCAGCGCAAGCAGCAGCTATTAGTCAGCCGGCAACGCTCACTCCTCCCAGCTGAGCGCGTCCAGGGACCGCCTTGGGAGGGACCCTCTCGCAGCCCGGCTCCCCGGGCCGTGCCCTCTCCCCCCAGCCCCCTCGCTCCGAGGAGGGGCTGCCGGCGGCCCCCGCGCCCTCCTTCCGCCGCTGCGCCCCCCACGGCACCCCGGGCCTGCCCCTCCCCGCGGGGCCGTGCCCGCCTGCGGCCCCGTCACCGCGGGGTCGTGACCGCCCCGGCACCCCGGGCCTCACGGCCGGGCCGGGCCCGACTCAGGGGCCGGGGCCTGGCCATTGCTGCCTCAGCGGCCGCGGCCGGGCGGTGGCTGCCTCAGGCCCCCCGCCGCCCGCCTCAGCTCCCCCCCGCCCCCCCCGAGGGGCCGGGCGGTGGCTGCCTCAGCCCCCCGCTCGCCTCACGGCCGGGGCCGGGCGGCGGCTGCCTCAGCCCCCCACCCCCGCCTCAGCGCCTGCCGTCGGCCCGGCCCCCCCGCCCCGCTCCCCGCCGCCAGCGCACACCCCCGCGCCGGCCCTCAGCGAGCGGTACTCACCCGGGGGGGTGTGCGGGGGTAGTGCAAACAGTCCCGGCGGGGGTGTGAGTGCGGGGTGGGGGGGCGGCTCAGCACCCGACCCCCATCTCCGAGAGCCGGCTCCCTCAGCGAGGATGGGAGGGGAAAGGAAAGAGAAAAAAAAAAAAAGGGAGGGGGGAGGGTTGGAAAAAAAAAGGGGGGGGAAGGGAAAGGGGGGGAAGGGCTGCGCTGCTCACACCCCCACGACGGGCGCGCTCGGCCGCCGCAGCTGGGCTCCTTCTGCTCCTGCCCCGCCGCCCGGCGCGCCCCTATATATCGCCTCCCTTGCCCCGCCCCCCGGCACGCCCCGCCCCCGAGCCCCGCCCGCCCGCCACTAGTGCCCGCCCTTGACACGCCCCCCGCCGCCAGGCCCCACCCAGGCCCCGCCCCCCGCCGCTGCTGGCTCCCCCCCACCCCGGCGCGGCGGGGCCGCTCTTACGTCACTCGCTCCTCACCTCGCTGCACCGCTGCGTCACTGCTGACGTCAAGCGCTGCCCTCGCGCCCCTCATCTCCGCAGGGAAGGGGCCCCGCGCTGAACTACATCTCCCATGACCGCCGCGGCGCTGGGGGGGCGGCCGGCGGGGACCTCGGCAGCGGCGTCTCGGTGGGGGCCGGCAGCCCGCCCGCCCGGCGCGGAGCGAGGGCACCTCGCAGCCCCTCACGGCCCGGGACGAGGGGGCCGAGCGGCGGCTCTCGCTGCTTCCCCCACCCCCGGCGGGGCTGGCGGGGCGGCCGCCCCTCAGCGCGGGGCCCGTAGGCAGCGACACCCCCGCCCCCCCGCGCCGCCGTGGCTAAAAATACACCCCCCAGGTAGCAACGCTGGGCGATTGGCTGCCTGCCCGCCCCGGTAGCCGCCTGATTGGCCACTCGGTAGCGAGGAGGAAGACGTCAAACCCCAGTTTTGGGGGGAAAAAAGTTACCGGGGGGGAATGAGGCGGGGGGGGGGGGGGGGGGCGACGGGGAGGGCGCAGCCGCCACCTCAGCGCCCGTGAGGCCGTGGAGGGGTGGGGGGGGGTGGTGGTGTCAGGCCGAGCCTGGGGACGGCGCCGGGCGCCAGGGCCCTCGCCCAGCGCCGGTGCCAACGAGCCTGATTTGGGCCTGTCGGGAACAGCCGGGCGGCCCGGCCTTATTTTAACGCGGGGCACGGCTAAATGTGGAGGCAGCGGCTGGGGGGAGCGGGGGGGTCGGCGAGCCAGCGGGCGAGCGCCCGGGCTGCCGCCTCCCCCCGCCGCGAGAGACATTTCGGGGGAGAACCGGGCCCGGTGGCGGGAGAGCCGGGCCCTCTGCCCGTTAAAACATCCCTGGGGTTGCGCTTTGAGGATCCCTTGCGGGAGTTACTCGGATCGGGGTCGGTGCGGTTACCTTCAACCGCCGAGCAGGACCGGGTTTTGGAGGACAAACTGCGGAGGTGTTGGGTTTTTTTTTTTTTTTTTTCCTCCTCCTCTTGCTCTGTTTGTATAATAATAAAGCATTTTGGCATAAGCTCTGCATGGGCCCCAGGAGAGATTTGGAAATGCCAGTCAGAAGAAATGCCAGGACTTTAACCCTTTGGAGCTTGGAATATACATGAGACTGTGTGGGAGGCAGGAGCCTGAAAACCGAAATGTTAAGGAAAGGAAGATAGCAAGGGTGATGTTTGGGATTTTCCACAGCTGAAAATTTCTGCTAGAAGGCCTAATTCATTGTAAAACGCACAGTTTTTATTCAGATGTGTCAATATTGATGCTACTAGGATTGCAGTATCGCAAACAACTTGAAAAGCTTAATTCGGACTCAAATAGTTACTATTTTTTTCCCCCCTATTTTTCATTTGTTTTTAACCACAAAGGGTTGCATGGGCCTTCAATGAAAACTGGGTCATCTGTCAGCACTGTGCACCCCAAATGGAAAATAAAGTATGAAGATTATAAAATTAAAAGCATTGGTAACTGGAAGACTACTGGGAATTGCTGCAGCACAGCCGGGAATCCAAATGAGAGTCTTGGATTTTTTGTGTTGAACAAGTTGTCATTACCTTTACCACGAAAATAAAGAGACGATGTGAGATAACTACCAAAACAGATAAGGTGAAAAGACAAATAAATTGTTGGTTTGCTGCTTTTTTTTTTTTAAAAAAAATTAGAATTTAGAAATCTCCCTGGTACAGCAAACACTGAACACATTGACAGCCAACATCAGCTGTGTCGCTGAACAGTTCAACATGTTACTGTGCTCAGTTCTGCGCTGCCTGGGGTAGCAGCAGCAGTAGATTTCCCTTTGAAGTGGGAGAAACTGCACAACTCTGTAGATCAATGTTTTCAGGTGAGATTTCGTAAGGAGCTTTAGAAACCCAATAACTGTGCTGCTGAGTTGCTAAAAAAAAAAGAGAAAGGTTGTAAAAGCAGAGACTTCCTTTTAAATGGCTTTAACACTACATGAGAAGCATTAGGAACTGAATTAAATATACAGAGCTAATACATTTATAATCAAGGCAGCTGCGGGACCCTTTAAAGCTGTGAAAATGGTGATGTACTTTTCTGCGGCTTATGTAAAGGAAGCTTCTAATGCAGTCAATGCTAAAATTCATGTTACTGAACAAATCCGATGTTAAATGTTAAAGACAGGTGATTGCCCTAAGAATAACATCTTCAGGTCACCAAGAATCAAGACCGCTTTTAGTGCTCCAATGCAAGTTTCAATTTATCCTTGTTTATCTGAAAAAAAATTCTGACTTCTAAGCTGCAGTGATCATTATGTCATCCACATATAACACATCAGAAGTAGGTGGCCAAACTGTAGTAATGTTAAATTATTAGCATTTAGAAACAGAGTCTAATCCAGGATCACTTGTATTCTTAAAACCTCAGCTGGCTTTTTGATCCACAAAGAGGTCAGAACAGGGCCTGCAGTATTTCTCAGTTCTTTTGATTAATACACAGCAATAACAAAATGTCTACCTCTCCCTGCTAGAAAAATCTTTAAAAATGCAATCAATACAAAAATAACAACCCCAGCAGCAAAATTTTACTCTTGTTGCCAATTCTATTCAACTGAAAGATTAATCTTAAGAGAAAAGGAAAAAAATATATATATTCTCATCCTTCCTGACAAACCTTGACAATTTTTCTCCCCAGCAGAGCAAATCAACAGAAGTATTTCAGAGCGTGGCACGAAGGCAGGAGTGAGATTAGAAGAAGACTTTCTTAATCTATATTAAACAAGAAGGGTTTTGATCTCATCCTCTGTTCATAGCCATATCCTGCGATGCTGGCCAGCAAGACAGCCGTCACCAGCAACTGAGCTACAATTTCTACAGTCTGGGTCTTTGCAGTCTGATTTCCAGAGCCAAGACCTACATTTCTACAAGACCTTGTAGAGTCTATATGGTCTCTACAAAGGGACCGTCTTTTTTCTACTAATGCCATGTACATTTGGTTTCTAAAATAATTAATAGCCTTCTTTAGATATCTAAATAAGTATTATTTATTGATCAATACAATATCTAAAACCAAAATACATTTATTAATCATAAAAGTTGTCCAAAGGAATTAAAAGCATCTAAGAAAATTTTTACTAATCTATGTCAACATGGACAAGAATTTAAGAGCAGTAGAAAGCAAGGCTTACAATTTCCACCACCCATCTTTGTCCTTTTCATCTCTGCTAAATGAATGTTGCTGTTCCTTACAGAATATATAGGATTTATCCTGACAGTGGACATAAAGCTTTGTAACATACGTTCCTGAATATAGTACGATCTCTTTTTTAACATTTTCCTATTTAGGAACACAAGTCTTTTAGCGTGGGAGTCTGGGCTTTGATTTTGAAAAAATGGAAAGCTTTTCCCATTGTATTCATCCCTCTCTAGCCCAATTTTATCCATTTGCTGATTTTAACATGTGTTCCCTTTCCCCATCATCTATCAGTGTGAGCAACCAAGCTGGGATGCTTTCCAGCATATACCTTAACAATGATTTTGAAATGTAATGCAGGTTCTCTTACATTTCACTTTACCAGCTTAAGCAGTGATTTTTCCAGAAATGCAGATTATAGAGGGTGTATATACCTATCAGATGTTGCCCAGCTTCAGGAGCTCTCTGACCACAAGGATCTTTTTAGATGGGAACCACAAAATTAGCTTGTATGAAGCGTTGTTTTGATGGACTAAAGAATAATCGAGAACAGAATTCAGCCAAAACAGAGAAGTTCGTGGGGCATTGTCCCAGCCAGGTCATCTTCTAGGAGAGTCCCAAGCTTGTCTCTAATTATGGGAAGGGGGCAAATGGTTAGCTCCCTCCAGTGAAGAGCAGCTGGCAGGCAGGGGCTGCTGCGTGCAGCTTTATACGCCAAGTTGAGTGCACACATGGCAGGATGTGTGTGTGATAACTCTTGTTTGCAGACTCTTACCCCCAGGGCAAACAGCCACAGTCAGCGACTTGCTGCAAACTGCTGTGTGGCTCCACAGCAATCCAGGCTGTGCCCAGACTTGTTCCTCTGTAGCGCGGGGGGCTGAGGAATTCAGAGGAATGGGATTAGTGTCCTGGGGATGTGGGAGCATGCAGGGAAGGGATGGGGGGAGGAGGACCTGGCGGCTGGATAAATGTCTATCGGTCATAGGTACAGTTAATCTTGCTACAGAGGGGGGAGAAATAGCCTTTGAAGTGGAAGGAGGTTTTATTATTTATGGTGGTAAAAGGAGGAGAATGGAGGACTGAGGGTCCAGTAGTGAGGGGCTGGAATTGTGAGAACAGCATCACGCATCCCATCCTGGAAGCCCAGAAAGCCTGAGTACCGATTCTCATGAGGTGCGCTGGGGCTGGCCTGCCCCACACAGCTCAGCTGGGCCGGCAAAGCAACGCTCCAGCAACAGAAGGTCCTCTGCTATTATGGTATATGATGTTAGTGGCTCCGGTGATGCCAAGATTTTAGAAACTTGGCTATCAAGAGCTGGAGCTTGTATGCCAAGAATTGAGAAGCAGTTTCCAGATCTGGGTACCTACAGCTTTGTGCAGACAGTACACTCTGAAAAACCCCTTCTAAGCTGGTACTTTCTTAGATATTAGTGACTCTTTTTTTTTTAAAAAAAAAAAAAAGTTATTTTGCTGGGCCGGTATCAGTAAAGGGGACTGATCTGCAGGAATTTAGAGCTTACAAGGATAGAGTAAAAAGGAGTTTTTGTCCTGAAACTGGTATGAGGCAGGATCTATTCTTGAAGAGGGGCCTGATAAGTGACATTTTGAGAGTGGGGTACAAATCCTGAGAAGGCCTGGTAAAAAGAGTGAAATAATGAGTAAGGAATCTAAATAAAAATGCTGAGGAAAATAATGGTCACAGGTAGATAGATACTGTAATGGGGGTGGGGCGGGAAGAAAATGGGAAATATTTAATGGGTATCAGAATTTTCTATAGCTGTGAATAAATGGTCTGAAGAAGAAGGAAGGAAGAAAGATTGATTTTATACCTTAGAGAGGTTGACCTTTGAGGAAAGTTTTATTAAAATCCAATATAATTTTTTCCTCGAGTTCACCTTTGCGCTGCCAGTTTAATGTCAGTTAGTTCCGCAGTATCTGCTAATAGATAAAATTATGAGATTAGGACTGTCCTAGCTGATAGCTATGTAACTACTTAATCAGCTTCAAATGCTTTACTACTCTCATTCCAAACAATGATTCATAAACAGTTTTAAAGAGACAGAAAGCTGCTTTTTAAACTGTAGGGACTGCTCACCTTAATTATTTTACTGGGATCAAAAATAAGCACTGAAGATGAAGGTCTGATTTTTTGCCCTTTCAATTTATGATAAGTAAAGGTAGCTTGAAACATTTCATTAAGAACTTATTTAAGAATTTTGTGTACTTAGCATTTTCCAGGAAAACGAGTCAAATCTTTTTCCTGAGAGATACTGAATGTGAAAAAAGAGATACTAAATGGGAAAAAACTGAGTATGAGGAAATAACTTTCATTCAGTCTGCTTAAACAGGAAGAAGGAGCAATGGAAGGGCATGTGTTTACCAAAAATGCCTGATAAACACAGAAGTTTTGCTAATTTTTTGACATTCTGATTATCTTCAGTTAGGGTGAAAAATGTTTATCTGAGAATTACCAGGGGGATCCCTTTGAAATAAATGGAAACTCAACTTTATTTAGGCAAAGATCCAGCCAATACTACTTTTCTTGCTAGCCATGATGTCCTCTAAGCCTCTGCTCTGAATCTGCACCCTTTGGCTCTCCCAACAATGTTTTTTTTGACTTAGTAAGGATCAGATGAACCCCTTGCTGTTTTCCAGTCTTTCAAGAAAACAAGGTAGACACATCTTGAATGAGAAGGGGAGGAAGGATGTTTCCCACATTGTCAATTTATCATAAAGAAGCAACTGGAAGATGCCTCAATTCTTGCAATAAAATCCAGAACAAAATATAATTTTAACGTCCATAGAAGATCTCACCTGGGTCTTGACTAGGAATTTAGAGCAACCAAGAACAGTACAGCTCAGTAAGAAACCGTCCATATTTTAAGCTTTCAGGTGATAAGCAATCTTTTTTTCTGGAGCGTGTGGCCATTGACTGGGTTTCTTATGCCTTTCTGCAATACTATTTCTATCAGTAACAGTGGTTTATGCAGAGCCCAGTGCTTGCTCAGGACTCTGAGAGTTCAGTTAGTGACTACCAGATGACACGCAGAATATCACATTTGGGAAAGCCAAAGGTTACAGGTATTGATACTGGGTCTGAGAGAATTAATTTGAGAAGCTCCGAGTTAACCTGCTGTGCTGTCAAGCTGTGACAATTTGAATGATGGTGACTTCAAAGTAAAATGAGTTCAAACCTCAGTGTCTTGATGAATACAGTCTGAAAATCATTCTCATAAGAAGAAGATCATCGAAAACTATCTTCATATTAATAAAAAAATGAGGGTGCTTCTTTTCAGATGAACAGAAACCTAGTGACTCTGTTTGTGCAGACGTGAAGCGCTGGTTGAGTGGAAAGATGCCAGCTTATGACAGCTGAAGGTTTGACCCTGAATCTTTAAGGGTATTATCCATGGAAAAAAAAAAAGCCAATGGAAATTTCTCTTTGAGTTCACTGTGCTTCAGATCTGGCCCTTATTCAACTCTTATTTATGTCCTTCGAGTCATGGCGACAGGAATAATGGAGAGGAATGAAGGTTCAAGCTGTGTGTTTGCTCCTGAGACATACAAAGTAGATTTTAACACAGTTTGTGCATCCTGTTTTTAACACAGTTCATGTATCCTGTTCAGGTAAGGAGCAGTTCATGGAAGACTGCATCTGTCACTGGCATTGAAATGATCATTCAGTTTAAATTGTTGATTCAAAGCATAGTAAATCACTCATTTCCTCTCCAACTTCTGATTCCTAAAGGTATAATTGCTCCAAAATAATATAATACGTGCCTTAAAAGATTAAGCAAAAGGTCAGATTAGCATAACATCTTTCCTGAACTAATGGCAAAACACTGTGCAAACCTGGAGCCACACCTTGAAATCTCCCAGGCTGGTGCTCTTGGGACTTGCCAATAAGGCAGCAGCAGGGAGAGAACACGGATTCTTCTACTTCACAGGTCACAGGTCTTTACCATGTGATGGACAGACTGAGAAATCCTCACGTACCTATATATACATAACCCATTTCGTTATAACAGAGTGTTTTCTCTTGAATACACAAGCAGTAGGAGCTATTATCTCACACGCTATTATTAATGCACACGACTTCAGACAGTATCTGCACACAGCGGTGGATCTGTCTAGTCTCAAGGGTAGCCGTAGCCGTAACTAACAACTTCAGAAGAGGGGATAAAACAGCCATGTTGCACAATTACATCGGGTTTGGCAATGGGAAGAAGAGATTTCTTCTTGATCCCACATCATGACTATCTTATATGCTGGGAAATGAGCACTCAGAGTGACATACTTTTTATTGTAGCTAATGTACCTTAGATTTGTAAAGAAGGTGATTCTGCTATATGACCATATTATCTAAATTGCTTTGTTGCCAACGCATAGAAAACTGAATATAAAATTGCCTGAACATAATTGAGTGCTGACTCACCCTCCGATTAGGATAAATGGTGCAGCGTTCCAGGGCGTCTTGGAGCTTTCTATAGTTTCACAATCCTATGTGAAATCTTCTGATTGATTTTTCTCCCCTCCAAGCAAACTTCTGTTTCATGCTCCTATTTGAGGCTAGATGCTACAAATCCAGCTGCTGTCACAAGACATCTTCCCCCTGCTTCGTTATCTTGATCAATTTTCTGCTGAAACTCTCATCTTTCATCCTGGCTGGTGCAGTTGCCTCCCTTGTGATTATTCCAACTCCCGTCTCTCCATATTCATAGCCACTCTCCGAGCTCCAACTCTAACTCTCTAGTTTCTAAGGCTACATAGCTGTGAATGTTTTCTCACAAAACGCTTTTCCATAAATTCTCACAATTTCATTTCAGTCAAATCTGAGGCTGCATACATACATGACACTGCTCATAGCAGACTTTTAATAAAAGCACCTGCAAACACAAGCAAGAAAACACAACCCCAAGTATTTTAAATGGAAAGCTTTTCTTTCTTGACAGTAGCCTCATGTCACAGAACTCCATTTGGAGGTATAACTGTGTGACTATCCTTAAAAACAGAACAATTTTCAGTTTTTGAAATGTAAGTGGAAGAAGGGCAATTTTAAGAAGCAATGCCAGAGACCCGAGGTGAACTGAGCCATGGATACTGGGCAGAGAGCTCAAATTTAGCTGACTGTGGCAATAAGACAAACCAGCACTTGTGCTTTTGGGTTATCTCTGTTCCGACTCTGTCACTCAGATAGTGAAAAGGAGGAGTGGAAGAAGAGCCATGACTTAAATGATTGGGAGAACAGCAATTATTAACCAGCAATCCCACCCACAAGGATTTGCAGAAGATGCCAGCCCTGAGCTAGAGGATCTGGGAGTGAAACCAGTCATGGAAGTGGCAGAACTTGGTTTAGTTTCCAGCTAGCCATGAACATCTCCTTTCTCACTGACTGAAGTATTGCATTAGTAGCTGTTGAAAATCGGGTAGGGAAGAGGCTGAAATTTGTTTCCTATATATGTGGGACTGGTTTCATATCAGGTAATAACTCAGAAATAAAGAGCAACTTCAGCACACATGTCAGGCTTAGGTTCTCCAGAAGCACTTGTTGCTGCCCAGCCCAACCTTGTTCCTTAACAGGAATTTTAACTTTTATTGTCTGGTAATAAATCATACCTGTCTTGCCCCAAAGAGGATAAATCTCATTTATCTCCAACTACAGAGAGGTAATAATGCAATTGTTCCTTCACACTAGGAGACCAGGTGTCTGTTACCTAGAAGTTGTCTTCCAGGTTGGATCAGCTTTTCTCCAGATAATAATTCCTTCTACAGAGTAAAGAGAAACTCAGTTGGGATGCATTTCCAGAGACAAATGAACTCCTAAGATAAAAGAATAAAATTGATTGTAAAAACCACCATAAAATAGTATGGAAGGGTGAATGTGAAATTCAGAGCTGATCTAGAGCTGGGTCAGAATCTGGCCAGAATTAAGGATCTGATCTCTTCTCATTGATCTGTACCTTTGCAAAATGCAGGCACATTTAAAAGACAATGAAAAAAAAAAAAAAAAAAAAAAAGAAGAATCTCCAATGGTGAAGAGAGCATTGCATTCTGAGAGAAAAATAGGCCGTGTGAACCCTTCAAAGGCAGCAGCAATACACATAAAAATATCCATGGCTTCCCCAGAGGGGTTAGGGTTGGTTGTGACTCCCAGCCTGGGCTGCATTTGACAGATCTCTCTCACTTATATTACAAGAGGTGTGTTTTCAAAAGGGGAAAAAACAGACGTTCAAGCTCAATACTCCTCTCCAGATTGCTCTTCCTAATGTTTGACACCAGCCTGTCCGAATGACATCCAAATGGGGACAGCGGAAGTATTAATGTCCCCAATTCAGCTGAATCAGGGAAGTGCCTAGATGACAAGAACAAACATCACCGGGAAGACTAGCGGGAGGCACCGGGGGATTTGCAGCACAGAGCGATGTATGCCGACATCTGCACCGCAGCAGTCGTGCTAGCGACTCGAGCGTTTAAACTTTTCATCTACAGCGACTGGGGGGTCACTCGGCTGCAATTTACCGTTCAGCTGCTGGGAGGAGCGTGGGCAGAGCGGGGAGGCAGGGGACCCTCAGCTGAAAGCCTGAGCTAATTCTGCAGTGAAGATAAGCCCTCGGATAGAAATTCTTCAAAGGGATGTGACCAGGCAGACTGTCACCACAGGGGTCTTGAAGCAGGCAGTCAGTCTCCCCTTTAATAAATAGAAGATGATACAAGATTGTCAGGGAAGAGTATACTTCTTAAACATGCTGGAGAAACAAGGCTGAAACATCTCTCGTTACTGATCCGCAAGGCGACGGAGGTTTTTGAAGAAGCGGTAGTGCCTGTGTAATCAAACAGGAGCAACTGTGCTGGTCCTGCCCTGAGGCTTGTGCTCTAAACTATAACTAATGAGTGTAAAGGCACTGACAAAAAAAAAGGTTCCACAGAATCCCTTTTCTAAGGCCTTTGATTTTACTGGAACATGCACAGCAGTAAAATTCACATAGCCAACGGGAAAGCCATGTCCTGGCCTGGCCCTGCCACAGAAAACAGCAAAACAAAGGGGCAGGGATTTGGGGGTCACGTTTGGGGAGGATCCATGATTCAGCATGTCAGTTTACTAATTCTCCTCTAATTTGTCATGTAATGAGGGTGTGGGGCAAACACCTGCAGGTCCAGGCTGCAGCTTCTTTGCAAAAAGGTATGGCCCAGACAGTGACGAGCGTCTAAAGAATAAATGACTCTCAATTAGGACAGTAGGTCAGAAAGAGCAAGATGATTCACATCCAGGACATACTCCAACCATCCACAATAACACTCAGCAATTCTATACAGCTTTACGTCTTCAAAGCGCACACAAACACCCTGTCCTTTCAATGGTGCTGGCAGGTAACAGGCAGTGGGGCTTGAAATGTGCACTCGAGACCTGCTAATTCTTGGAGTAATTGAGCTAAGCTGGGAAGAAACGGCTTCCATTGTCCCTGCAGCAGTAGGAAGGAATGAGACAGCTCTGTCCTCATCACAGCATGTTGCCATTGGTCTAGAAATCGGGGGACATGGAGATTCACACCCCAAAATTAATAAATAAGGTACCCAGAATTAATAGCCTCTTTTAGAGAACTGGCTGTATGCAGCTTTCCCAGGAGTAAGCAACAGGTCGTGACAGATGGGGTTTAGGAGTGCTTGGCTCCTAGGTTAGCACCCTGACAATGCCTCCGCTCAGCTGTGCAAATCGTATTTTACTTGCTTGACTGTGAGTTGCTGGGCAGTGGGATGTAATTTTCCATGCTTGCAGTTGGCACTCGGTTTTACCTTGACTTGCATTTGACAGTGCAAGCTCTGTCAACATTGTTTCATCTCTTAGAAAATAATAGTTAAGAAGCCTGGACAGTAGGTGTGTGTTAGTACCCCAGAATTCAATGGCCAGCTTTAATCTAGTCACCACAGTTTACTACTCTGCAACAAATCGTCTTTTCCAAATTTATCTGAAGACTGGCATATCAGAAAAACTCAGGGATGCCAGACATACACTTGGTTGACTTTGATCTCTCCGAAGACAAATCTTTTAAAGTTTAGATCAAGGAATCTTTTAATGAAACAAAGAAATCGTGCCACTTGTATCAGTTCCAGATATAAATAAATCAGCTAGAAATAAACAGGAGCAAGGCAAACATAAAGGAGACAGCCACGCTCTGCAATGTCAGTCCAAAGTGACTGCCTGATGGATGATAATATGACTGGCTCGGAAAAAAAGTCAGAGTTTAAAAGTCTTGCTGCCAGCCATTTGGCAAATCTTCCAAAATATATTGCAGTAAAACTTCACTGAATTGCTACGTTTTTTTGCATCTTTTGCTATCAAGACAATCTATTTACTTTTTAAGTGTAGTGAGGATTTTGAAATCTCTACTAGGCCTCTCTCCTTAGGGACTCGTTATAGCCTTCCCCATAGCCAATTCATTGTTCCTTCCCTCCACCAGTCTGCCATGTATGCATAATCTTCCCAAAGCAGAGATGCTCTTATACATTTAGGGGGTCACTAAAATACTGAGCACATCTAACTGTGTTCAGGCTGCTGCAGACGCACTGGCTGCTCACAATTCACAGGTGCCGTTCCCTTGTGCTGCAAGGGAGGCAGAAGTTCACAGCAGCAGGATTTATAGCACATCCATCCTCTTGCTCCAGAACCATCATTACTTCATACTTGGAACTGAAGGGCAACATTTCATACTTCTAAACAGTATAGGGCTTATTTTCATAACTGAGTAATTTGGACTCTCTAACCCAGGAGGCAGTAGTAAATATTACCACTAGCCATTTCCTAATAATCTGTAGCAACACAGAGCAATAGGAGTTTATGGTCACTTTAAAAATAAAATAATCCTTTTCCATTCCATGAAAATTAAAAATCTCTTTACAGAACAGGCTGCCCTGCGGAATGTTAATGAATTTTTTTCCCCTGTTTCATCAGCTCCTCCCACCTGGTCCATAATCAGCTGTAATTGAGTCCACGACTCTCCTGAATTGCGATGAAGCGTAATGGCTTGTGGCCATAGTACTGAAAGTACCGGAACGCAGATAACCCTCCAACATGCCGTCTGAGAGGCAGCTGGAGATCCTATCTGGTGACCAGACACTCCTGGGTTGTAACATGGACTCAGTAAAAGCTATTTTCAGTTTAAATGATCTTTGATACTGAAACTAGAGTGAACCTGGGTGGTGAGAGGAGATCATCTGCTCTGAGAAATAAACCAAGGGAGAAGGGGGAGGGAGAAAAGTAGGAAGATAACAAAGGAGAGGGACTCTTTAGGGAGGGGAATTAAATTGGAAAACATGTGCTGATGGAAAAGGGACCACAGGAGAAATTATGTTGTTGCACTTCCCCATCACTACCGATCAGGTCCCTGTCCCCCCTCAACTGGCAGCCATGCTCATCATTTGTAACTCTCAACCTTCTTAGATAGATGGGGCCAAGTAACAAAAGCTGTCTCTTAGCAGCTCTCAAGCTTGTCTCACCTTTGTTACAGCTAGTTTTGGTAATTTTTGGTCAAATTGGTTTGGTTGTTAATACGGGCATGATTTTAATTTCACCTTGTATGGCAGTAACTTGTTAACAAGCTGCTCCAGGAGATCTTTATAGGACAGTGGAAAGCAGGGAAAGGAAATAATTACATTTCCACCTGCGGTAGTCTGCTTCAGGGCAGGTATAAATAGATCCGTAAGTATTTGTTCACTTAAAAGCGAGTTCAGCCTAACTGCTTTTTCAATTGCCAGCAGCAGAATTGATGGTTTGGTTTTTTTTCTTAAAAATGAGGGCAAAGATCATCTACTAAATATCACCCTTCCTTCCTCCAGACCACAAGTAGCATTTAGAAAGTTTCAGAATTTTTACCAAATCCAGATGTCGGGTGTATAAAAGCATGGGCAATTTTTCAAAGCCATTGTATTTGTTTGGGAAAGGAGGGCTAATTAGATCAGAAAACTCAATTCAGCTTCAGAACTGAGGAAATGAATGAAAAAAATAATAATTCACATTTCATTCACTTGGTGCATCCAAAAAGCTCTGGACTGATTCATGCAAATGGTAACTCCCTTTGGAGTCCCATCACAAGTTTTGAGAAACCACTTGCTGAAGTGTCTGAAAACGCCCCATTTCTTGTCCACAGGAAGCTGAGGAGCAGAGCGGGCACAACGCAAGGCCCAGCTGGGATGGGACTGGGGTCCCTGCAGGTCAGAGGGGGAGTGATCTGCGAGCAGGGCAGTGGGACCCTTGCTTCCAGCTCAAGCATCGCAGAAATAACCTACCTGACTCAAAAAAGATTAGGAAGCCTCTCCTCAGGGCCCAGAGCACCTTGGCATGGGAGGAAGAAGAGCCCAGCGTGGGTGGCCCACCTGGGGTGCCCTTGGACCTCTCTCCTGGAGCAGCACTCCCACAGCTCCATCTACCATCCCGTGGCTCCGGAGCCCAAAGCCCTGCCGATGAAATCGTTTAAATAAACTTCCCCATTGTGGTCTTGCAGAAATGCCATAAACATCATTTATGTAGTCTCCTTGGTCGCTCTGCTAATGGGCCGGTTATAATGGCATGACAAGGGCTTTCTAGGCAAATTTGCTTTTCTCTGACTCTGGCCTCGTGTGTTAAAGCCTCACCTCGGTGCTTGGTAATAGCCTGTAAGCGCACAAAGCACGTACTCTGCCCCTGCCTATTGTTCAAGCTACAGGTATTATATTTAACTGAACAATAGCTAATAAACAAAAGACATTTTAAGTGGTTTGTGGTGTCTGCTGAGCACCAGCTGCCCTTTTTGTGTTGTACTGTGCCTTCAGTCCTGACGCTCAGGTCTCCTGGGTCCCATTCAGCTGCAGAAGCCCAAAGCTACAGCGAGAGGAACAAACTAATCTGATAGGGAAATAAAACAATTGATGGCTCATAAAAGCAAAAGGGACAGATTATTTGAAAAGGAAAAGAGCAGAACAGATTCAAATCTAATTGTGAGTCCTACTACAGGAGCGCCGTAGAAGCAGTGAGTTCCTCTGCGTTTTTCCGCTCGTGCCCCAAGCCAGCCAGCTTCACAGGTGCTAGGGCTCAAACCTGTGATTCCAGGTAGCGTTTATAAGGTTTAGATCTGAATTAAACTACTCTTCTGCATGCCTGGGGATGTGATTCAGACCTCTGGTCTTGTGGCGTGCGGCAGCCTTGGCTGCTTCAGGCTGTGCGGAAGCATCCGGAGGTGCATGTTTGTGGGTCGCAGCCCAAAGTACTGGGACAGGAGCTGCGTGCCACCAAAGGAGGTGAGGTCTGCTGGAGCCTGCTGACAGCCCGAGGGAGGGAAGGAGCTGCTCCCAGGTTTACCATGGGAAGCTGTCTCCAAACTCAACTGTTCTGAAGGCAACAAGAGTGCAAGCCCCCAGACAGCGCAGGGATCTGTGCCTGGCTCTAGGAGAGGAGGACAGGCTGAGCCCGCTTACACAAACCCCCACTTTCCCCCTGGAAGGGCAGCAGGTAGAGTCAGATGCTGCTCTTCGGGGGAAAGAGGACCCTGGGACTGGCTCAGACACCCCTGTGATGGGGGGGTGGCAGGGACCCCAGCCACATCCCATCGGCTTGGAGCTGTCACCTCTCTCCCCAAGGCAGCGTAACGAGGCCAGTGGAAATCTGAAGTAGAGAGATTTACTTTACTCAAGGATTCCTATTCAAAGCTACAGCTATTGACAGATTTTTTTTTCTATTCCTACGCTCGGTGGGAGGAAGCTGATAGTATTTATTAAGCTGATCTCAGGCACCAAAGCTTGATCCTAACTCCAGATACGCAGGCAATCATCAGAGCCTGTTGTGTCTGCATGAATATACTAATCCCGACTCTGCTTTCTGAATACATAAAGCGATGTATAGGACCATTCATCTCTGATAGAGTCTTCTAGATGGCTGCAGAGGGCAAGACAGTATTTTTAATATGGAGAACTCGACGGCAAGCTATTTTAGTACCTTAGAATCATTAACATTTTTGAATGTCTGAGAAGCTGCTAACATTTATAAGACTTTACAACCAAGATCCATTCTCTCAAATTGAGAAAGAACTCGTATTTTTCACATACATTTTAGATATTGATAATTTTCTCATTTTCTGATATGACAGGGTTTGGGGATTTTTTTCCCCACTGAGACAAGATGACTGACAGAAGGAGATGAGAATTTCTCATAAAAAGAAGCAATGCATTTTTACACAGCCGAGGCTGGAAGAAAGCAATAATTGTCCTAATACGCAGGCACGGTTCTCCAGAACGGCTGATGATTTATTTCAACAGACACCACTGACAAAAATGCCAGGCATGTCTTCCCAAGCCAAGATGCAAGCCGAGATCGCTTTGAACAAACCCTCGCCCCTCTGCCCGCCTGCCAGGCTGGTGTGGGGTGGGTGCGGCGCCAGCCTGGGAGACCCCGTCCCTGACGGATGTGGATCAGCAGAGCTTCACCGACACCTCTGCCACGGCTGTCACAGAGGTGGCACTTGGCTCACGCTTAGTTCAGTTTTAGGGTCATTCTCAGCAGATGGTGGGGTGCTCAGAGGCCCTGGTCAGCTTTGGGCAGAAGTTAGAGCTGCCTCTGCTGAACACATCTGGGCTTCGCTTTAAAAAACAAAACAAAACAAACCCAGAGAAGCTGCCTCCAACACTTGGGCCAGCACAGAGCCTGGGAGCAGGGGGGATGCCCATCCTCGAGGGTCACCACCATTTCTGTTCCCCTACAGCAGCCAAACAGCTTTGCTTTGTGCACGGCTCCTCTGTAACCATCAGGCTTTTCCCAGCGCTTGACCAGGCCTTGCAGCAGCTGTAGCTCTTTCACTGGTGCACACAAGCCAAAATCTACCCACCTCTACCTGCTTTCCTCCCAGCCTCCTCTTCCAGCTGTTCTTTGTGTCCTTTCACTATCTGCATCTCATGTTCTTCTCTGCTGTTCTTAATAGCTTTTATCTATGCCAAGTCCCATCCTACTTATCGCTTATTAAACCCCAGACCTTTCGCAGAGCTTTTCTGCATTGATCTTCCAGCCAGCTTTTGCTTCTTTGACATCTAGGTTCTCTTCGCTTGTACTTTTCTCTCTGGATCTGGGAATAATTCTGCTTCTATTGATGTTACTGGATCCAGGCCCTTATATTTTATTAAACTTCTCGGGGTAAGGATCATGGCTTTCAAGAGATATATGTGTGTCGTCTTCTTTAAAGATACAATGGTGGGTATGACTTCTCCCTGCACCAGCAACATGCAGAGTGTCAGAAAGCCTCAAGAAGCTGATACATATCACAAACAGTAGAAATTTTGTTCTGTGGTAGATACTGGCCCAAGAGAGACATTAGCCCTGGCAGACAGCAGCTCCAGAGAGACATTTTCCATGGCAGCCCTGCCCAGGAATAGATCCTGACTTCATCTAAAGGAGTAGCAGGAGCTGGTTGTACAGGGTTGTGCCGCTTGATGGAGGTTGGCATGGCCAGAGCGATGGAGCAGAGGTGGCTGCTGCCATACCCGTGGTGTAGCTACTTCCTCCTGCTCATCTTCTGATGACATGTTTTGCTCTCCTGCAGCCTCAGATCAGTATCTCGATAGAAAGCTGCGGATATGAGCAGCCCCTGCCAGCAACGAGTGCTCCCCAGAGCACAAGGAGTACAGGAACCGCGCTCTAAGTAGATCTCTTATTTGGAAAACTAGATTATTGACTATTGATAAACCTAAGCCTAGAGCAAGGCAGGGCCAGCTGGAAAATATGCCACTGTGGGTGAGTGAAGGTGCTTAGTTAGGAGCAGAGCATTGGAGGTTTTCAGCCCTGAATTATAGGGCAGCAGTGAGCAAGAGGCTTTGCTTTTTCTTTTTCCTCTCCTACTGATTTGGTTTGGAAGCATTTCAGAGGGCACTTTCTCCTGTTATATGGTGATAAAACCCTGGGCTCAATAACTGAGATCTGCTGTCTGGCATCAGAGCAATACAAATAACAATAAAAGAAACAAAATAGTGGTGAGTCAGGCTAGTTTCGACTTGGAAAAACATCAGTTATCCTTATTACTCACCAGCTCTGTCGTCTCCTCTGGGGGACTCTGCCGGCCACCAGCGAGTCTGCAGTCTAACAGAGGCTGTATTTAGCTCAGGCCCTCCTGGAAATGGCTTTCCCTGGGGTTTCACTGGGTCAGCAGTTGTGTACCCACATCATCAGGACCATGAGCGCGAGCAGCCTTCTTGCAGAGCAAGAAGCATTTTTCAGCTGAGCCCTGTGGGACCATGGGGCCACAGACCCAGAGTGGCATGGAGGGGCCACAGCCCAAGGTGGGATGGACAATCCTTGACGCCTGTGTCTGCATCTGGATGGAAAAAGCAGGGGAGGGAGCCTAGAGCGGGGCCACCCCTGTCCCCAGTGCTGGCTGTGGTTGCCCAGAGGCTCCTGAGAGCCATGGCTCTGTTGTGCCCCGCAGAGCATCATCACAACAGCCCAGCACGTCCGAAACATGCACAAGGCACCAAGTCCAGCTGGAAGTTGATTTTTGCTATCGAGATTTGTATTTATTAATTTCTAGTCCATTTGCTTTCTTTTGGCACCATTTTTCTCTGCAAGTGAAAAATTTACCCTGAATCACAGCGTGTTATTTCCACTTGTCAAGATAAAGGTTAATGAAATACCAGTAACTGCATCACAAATCTAGCTCTGTATCTACCAGAGATTTTATACGGCATGTTATACTGCACAGCCTATGCTTAGACAAGGCTGTGATTAAAAAAAACCCAAAACTGTCAGAGGTCGAGAAATTCACAGTTACAGCAGCTGAGCCTCTGCCCTTCACTCCTCACCTCTCGCCTGTGTGATGAGGAAAAAGCCCTCCCGCAATTGGCACAAGCAAGTGTGGGCCGAGATTTAATCCAACACACACGATTCTGCAGGACTGCTGTATTTAAACAACATTTTCCTTTGCAAACATTGCCTGCCTCTGGATAATGGTTACTTGGGTATGTATACACTATGTAAATAATATATTAATTACATACATCATAGAATCATAGAATATCTCAAGTTAGAAAGGACGCATAAAGATCATCAAGTCCTATAAATATATATAGGATTTAGAAGAAACATAATCCTATATTTGATATATAGCTATCTTCAGAGAGATTTGCACCAGAGGCGCAAAGAGAATTTTACATGCTTGCTGTAAAGAGTTTCTCATGCCCTGAACGTGAAACCGGGGCTGGCACAGGGACGCACCGTGAGCTGCTCTGTGCCCTGGGACTCGGGAGTCGAGAGGAATTATACGCTGACAAACTCCTCTTTGAGAGCCGCAGGCACAAGATCAGACCCCAAATTAAATACGTGGAAATACAAAAGATTCACCCGCTCAGCAGCAGTTTGAGCACATGAGCTTTCAGGAAGGAAGGGAGGAGCTGCTTTGTTTTCTTCCTAGGGAAGGCCAGCGACGGATGGGATGAGTGTCAGGAGCTGCCGTTTGGGATGAGTCAGGAGATTGGCATGGGGCGGTTTGCATTAATATCGGCTTGAACACATGCCAAAGAGGATTTCCAAAATTCACAGCCAGTTATTTCTTGTCATAGGGTTAAAAAATCCTATAGCCTGTTCTTCCACTCCAAGGCATGCAATCAAAAGCCTGCAGAGATTATTCTAAGAAGGTTGGTTTGTTCTGTAAATATGTTTTTAAAATCTTGAATACAGATGACTAAGATTTTTTTTTTAAAAAAAAAACCCCAAACTTCTAACAGAGCAAACCCTCTCACAGAGACTCTTTTCCCTCCTCTAAGGTGGATTAAAAAGCATTGTTATGAAATCCCAGTGCAGATTTTATTATGGGCTAAATCAAAATGCTTTGGAGTTTTTGGAATTCAGATCTGAAGTTCATCGTTTCAGCCCATATGCTCCGTATAAAAGTAAGATAAAGAAAGGGATGTACTTTTTCTTCCTTTTGATATGTAAAGATTTAGATGAAATACTTTCCAATTTGCTTTTTTCAGTAGAAATTCACTAGAGAACCTATTGAACATGAAATACCCTGTGAAGCCTGAGGAGCTCCTGAAATGATAGATGAGATCAAGAGTCAAAAGAATATGTACAAAGCATCTGAAGAAAGAGATCCTTAATCACTCTGTGAAGCCTGTTGATTTGTTGCCATCTACTTAATTTAAAGCTTGTGTTGTCATATATCTAACTTTAAAATTTAATGAACCATTTGGAGAAAGGAAATCTCTGTTAAAAAAATCAGTCCTGTCCCTTCAGCTGAAGTGTGAGCAATAACACACTTCAGATATTCTCAGCAAGTCCCTCATTAGCACCAGGTGAGATCTATTTTTCTTAATATTTGCAGACTACAGTGCAAGAAGGAAAATATTTAAGAATACTAAAAAACCAGTGCAAGTTCCTCCCCCAGGTTATTTACTAGACCTCTTTCATTTACAAGTATTTACTGTTGAAATTGAATATCAATACTATTTTTATTTTTTAAAAATCTTTTGCCCACTAGATGGCTGTAATTGTTATGGCCACACTTAATTTTTGGTATTCCCACCTTTAATGATGGATTCCCATCTTTAACAAAGTCTGTTCTTCCTTATTGTTATTCTGTAGTATATGTTCTTGTTCTCCAGTGTGCCATTTGAAGCGATGGGCTCCTCACTTTACAAATTTCAGCTGTATACAGAAAATTTAGATGGTCAAAATGGCTACTGCAATGGGTTTGTGTCATGTCTGAGGTATAGAAACCCACCACCATTTTGAAGGATAAAGTGGGAATTCATTTTTCATTATTGAAAGAAATACTTTGTTTTCTGCTAATACAAGGAGTGATCAAAGACCGAGCCCTTCGGAAAGGCTTTTCTGATCGCATGCCATTTAATGCAAGCAGCTTGCGATTACTGTTGTATCACAAAAATGTTGCAAATCTGATGGACGAGAGCCCAGAGGCAGGATTGAGCATCTCCTGCGTCCTAGATTCAGTGGAGGAGCTGATGTGAAAAAGAAGCAGGATCTGCTGGAAGGAAAGCTCAAACGATATATCACAGAGAATACAATTTCCTGGCTGTTTGCATAGGCTCTAGTCCAGGAGAAGGAGTGGGTCTATGTAGCGGATTTGCACAGTGTTTGCTGGCTGCAGTTCCCCGTGGCTGCAGTTTTCCAGAAGCTCCACCTAAAGGGAACGACCACATAGGCTCAGGTGCAGAGAAAGACTTTCCTGATTCAGCTAGCGAGCAGGATACTAATGCTTCATCTAAACAGAGCCGCCTGAATATAAACATCTATAATGTGTTTGACAGCACTTGACTACAAGATACATGGAAAGGGAATCAGCTCTCTTCCCACTTTCTAAATCAAACGCAAGTTTTAAGCATTATGCAGAAACATTCGTAGCATCTCTCCACTAAGCATGAGCCTGTGTGGATTCCCTGAGGCATCGCCATATCCCCTCAGCACAGTGCATGCTTCTGCTAGCAGCTTTGCAGCCCCTGCCCCTTTCAGCTTGGAGATAAATCTGCCCTTAATTGGAATTATTTGTTATTCGATGATGAATTTGCCTTCTGGTTCAGTACTGCACCAAAGTGGGTGATCAGGGTCTGTCAGGTTTCATAAGACTTAAGTGCAACTTCTCAATTAAGTGTCTGTGCAGAGGGTTTGTTCAGCCAGGGCCTCATAAGCAGCTTGAACGGAGCCAGTGCCTTTGCTTTGGTGAAAAGCGCCACACCAATAAAGAGCGCACACTCAGCACTGCAGTTCTGCAGATAATCTGAAAGAGAAAGCACCTCTGGCAAATAAGACTTGGTTTAGAAGAAGTTCAGGACCGCTGTAGCGCGCCAGTTTAATATCAGTCAAGTAGATAATTTCATTTATTGCTCGCTCTTGCAGAAATACCGCATCAAAGTGCTTGGAGGGTACAACTGCATTCAAACCAGCGTGTCCCCCTGCTTTAACTGTATTTCCTCCTACTTCAGTATAATTAAGCACTCTCTTCTTGTGTATGTACAAATAGGTCCATGCCTGAACAAGAGTCTCGTGCGCTGTGGGCGGGTGAGCCGGCCGCCGGGCACACCGGAGTCCCCGCTGCTCCGCATAGCAGCACCCGGCGTTGCCCTCAGCTGCCTTGTGGTGGAGGGTGTGTGGGTCAGGTGTGTCTTCTGCCCTTCCTGGTGCATGCAAATCCAGCCTACCTGGGTATTTAAATCCAGTTCATCGCCATGCTAGCTGAACACCTTATAAAGAGACGTTAATCAAGAAAGAATAATGAGCCTTCAAATTCACTTGAGTTGTAAGTAAGGACAAAGTGCTCAACTAAAACAGCTCTCATTCTAAACTGGTCTTATTTCTAAGGCTTCTGCGTCTACAAAATAGGGTAAAGTATTTTTTATTCTGTAGCAAAACACTTTGAGAGTAATAAATGAAAAGAGCTCGGCACTGCTCAGGAGATCTTTTTTACCCTCTCTTCCTATTCCTTTGAAAGTAATTCCTGCCATCATCCTTTGTAACAATCTGAATAAATCCCTAAAACTCAAGACACTTCTTTGAGATCCTCTGACTTAATGACTTTTCTGTCTTTCTGTGTCTACAGCGAATCTTGCTGAACAGGTTTAACCAAAATAACCTCCATGCAAACATTCTGCCAACAGATCAATTCCATATCCTGTATCAAACATCCTACCTGGAGCCCACTGAATAAATGGATATCTTTGCTAGAAAATTATAAACCAGAACTTCATGTAGCATCATAACCATATAGATTTGCAAGAATTTAGCTTTCAGCATAGAGTTTTCAGTATTGAAATAACAGCAGCACAAAGAGCCACATTTCCCGAGCATTGCAAAGGACAAGCGATTAAGGTCAGCATCCAGACAAGAGTAGTTTGCCTTTGGTACCTAACTGAAGACTATCTGGAGCAGACTACGAAAGGCACAGAGTACCTGAGGCTCCCGTTAAACTGTGATGGAGTTGTGGGTGCTGTGTATTTTCTGATAATCACTCCTGAGACATTTTAAGCTGTGCACACAAAACCAGAAATACGCAAAATTGCAAGATACTTTTGAATAGCAGAAGCTTGCTTGCAGAGAAGATAAGGCTGGTTCAAGACCACAGCACCCGTTCCTGCAGGTAGCAAAGCTCCCTCTGAGCTCCAGATTGTCCCAGCGGAGCACACCCTTCCGCCAGCTTGCCTTCAAAAAGCCAACCACATACCACAGGGATTTGCTGGGTAAACGACGAGTCACCCCTGCAGTATCAGCGCTGGAGAGGAATAGAGGAAGAGCTGTAATAGGCACTCCTCACCTCGTGTAACTCACCACGGGAAGATGCTCGGGTGTTTGGGAGGGTGACACGCATAAGACCCTAACTGAGATGAATTAGACTGCACCGGAGTTGTCTGAATTGTGATGGAGATATCCAGCTCGGCATCAAAGAGCCGGAGGAAGCCATCAAGGCTGAGAGCAACCAGGTTGGGTCAGATGGCTGCTCCCTTTTCCAGGCTGAGGCACGTTAGCTCCCGGGTCTGGAGCCAAAGCCCCTGCAGCCGGTGGAAAGGCTCAAACCGATGTCCCCGGGCGTCGGACAGGGCCTCGGGGTGGGTCACATGCTTTCCGAGAAGGGAGTGTGTCACCTTCATTAATCTTATCTGCGGATTGCTCCGAAACAAAGCATTTCGTGAGCCTCAACAAAAACACCGGGGAGCGCTCGGCAGTGAATTCTTTTGCACGCTCCCTTTTTGTTTTGTATGATTTCCAACATTTCTGGCAAAAACATTTCCTCTGACTGTTTTCCTTCTAGAAACAGCCTCTTCCAGACAGGGCTGCTCTGCCACTATTTAGCTGGGTAGACACGAGGCTATTTAAAACACAGAGCTGGAACATTAGCAAAACACTTGTCTCATTCCAAGACAAGCAGGGAAGGGGAGGGTGCACATCGCCGGGGTGCAACCTTGCTCGTCCCCGGGAGGTTTATGCCTGCGTCATGCCGAATTGTGCTGAATTTAAGGCTTTTGGGGATGGTCTTTGTGACAAAAGCTGACAAGATTTTTTAGAAGCCGCTAGTTCACAGCCTTGAGTATTTATGATTTTTGGCTGTCGGCTCTCACGCACTTTGTGGTCAGCAGTTTAATTATTTACCAGGCTATATACAGCACCGTTCAAGCAGCAACCATCAAATCCAACATTTTGATAATGCGAGGGTAATTGGGTTGTTTTTTTTTTTTTTTCTCTCCCACCAGCTCAAACCCCCTATTCTGCTGGGAGATGCAGAGTCATAGCTCTGCTGGATTGGCTTCCCGCCACCTCGCTGCTCCTTTAAAACCCCATACCTCCCATTGAAGGAACTCGGTGTCCTGTTCGCCAGGAGGACGTCAATGTTTCTATGGAAACTCTTCCCAAAGATTCTCGCTCCGCGCTGCCGCTGCTGCGTATTGTATGACCGGCTTTGTACACTGCAATTCATTATCGAGGCTGTGACGAAAAGGGAGCAGCTTTCTGCCCGAAGGGAAAAAGCATTAAACCCCCCCCCCCCAAAACTAAAAAAAAACCCAACCCATCTTAATATTAATAAAATAAGCCACTAAAACCAAAGGTGCTAAAGCTGTTTGGTATTTGAGTTATGAATGGAATCTGCTTGCCTGTGTTTCTTGCAATGAAAAATACCTTTTCCTGAATAATTAGCTCAGCTGAAGAAGCTTATAAATTCTACGTAAGGTCCTTTTTCTTCCGAGTAGCTAGGGGAAAATTTTCCACCTCTCACCATTACAATCACAATGATGGATGAGTGTCACGTAGGTAACAAATGGGCCTGAACAGGAACCCTGCGCACGAACTGCTTTGAGCACAGGGGAGGCTCAAACCCAGGCTCAGATTTCACATTTGAATTAACGTCTGCAAAGGGGGCACAGAATTAATAGGCTGAGGAAGATTCACATTAATTTCCCATTTTCCTCAATAACAGGAAATCGCTGGGACCAGCGGAGAATGTGTTGACGGCGTTTACGTACATCTCCCTTACTAATTACGTCCAAAGGTGACCAGATCGCCAACCCTTCTGCAAATGAGCACTGGGTATTACATACTAGGAAGGCAAAAGGTCTGGATTTTGTTCCCACTTCTATCTAGTTTTGCTGTTATTTTATATTCAGAGGTAACTGTTAACTTTGAAAATCTGAAATTTCTAGGTGCTGGTCTGAAGGAGCCTGGGACCTGATATTCAGAAGGGCAGGGAAACCTTAACTCCCGCTGGAAGCAGCGATGGGCTCTCGGCATCTCAGGAAATCAGATTGCAGGTGTCCCAGAGCAGCTACCCCGACACCAAGGTACTCAACTAGTGACACTTGCAGAAGGGCAACCCCTTAACCCAGCAGAAGTTTGACATCTCTTGAAGAAAAACATTAGGTTCATCTACTATGCTGGGAAACAGCACTGAGTAAAAACCTGAGTAAAGATGAGAATGAGAGGAGACAAGTATTTTATTTTTAAACCTTATGAATTTCTGAGTAGTTCTGCTTTGTCGCTTTCCTAGGGAGGAAGGCAGGATTGGGAAAATAGGAATTTCAAACTCTGCTAGCTCCCTGCTACTGTGCTAAAGACTTGTATTACCTTTAATTGATGTTTCTGAGTGCATCCTCATTGATTTACTCCAGCCGCACTCTTTATGCAGAGAACATTCTATTCTCAGAGTGTAATCTAGACCCATGCAAACAATATAGATGTTTCCTGATAACATAATTTAGAAAGAGGAGATGTAATTACTGCCTATGCTGAATACACAGCATCTCTGTGCTTGCCAGTGCACTGCGAACCCGTGACCCCTTTCGGAATCTGTGCAGGGAGAAACTCCCAAATCCTTCAATGTGGTTCTCATTTTGCTGAAAGCCTTTTCCATCTTATTAAATATGCTGGTCCTCATGCCTTTGATTTTTAGCTTCCTAACGATAGCTCATGCTGAAATTATTTAGAAGGCTCTCAAAGGCTCTTACAGATGAAATTCAGGGATCATTCCTGTGGAAATGCGTCTATTCATGGAAGAGGGGACAGCAGCAACATGGGCATCTGCTGCGGAGGAATGGGGAAGGGACCAGGCAAAAGCTCCCTGGGGTAGCTTCTTTTAAGAAGTGCAGTGAAACAGGTTCTTGCTTTTAAGGGCGTTTCTCTAACGAGGAGGTTAGAACTCATCTGACTTGCTCCAAAAAAAGTCCGCTTGCCTATACATAGTCAAATTGCTGTGATTTAAGGTGAGCAGTTGGAGTGCTTTGGTCTTATAAATCATCCCGTAAGCACTACGTTTCACTGTCTTCTCACTGATGGAAGGATACAGAGGGTGAGACATTGCAATCTGAATTTTCATCTCTAGGGTCAAATCTGTCTCAGTTCAGTAGTGGCTGGAAAGCATTGCCCTGAAGCGGGGTTTTATGTGAAATAAACACACGTCCCTCCACTGCATGGTCAATTGAGATCCATATCACAGAAAAATCACCACTGTAATTGCTCCCTGTATCAGCTGCCTCAGGAAAAAATAAAATAATAAATTAAAAAAAAATAAAAATCAATGACTGAATTGGCCCTGGAGACTCAATAACTCTCCTCTCATTTAGAGAGTGGTCCCTCCTGAACACTTTTCCACATTGCAAAGCCACCACATAATGGCCCAATTCAGCTCAGCTGACAGCCTCAGCTAAAATAGCCCCAGAGCTGCACGGGGCGATAGGAGAGGTGGTGTAGGTTAGCGCCGAGGTGCTTGGCAGGATCATCAGTGGGAACCATGCCCACGCTAAAAGAGTTTTTCAAATGACTTCAGCAAGACCAGAATTAGCTCGTAAGCCTGATGCAACAATTGAGTGTGGAAGCCCTTTTGTATTTTGAGTTCCTGCTCATCAGGTATCGGCTTCTCCCCATATTCTGCAGCAGCGGTGGCAGCTTTCGCATTGGCACTCATGGTTAATGAATGGGTATGTGTTGGGTCTAGGATATCCTGTCAGAGGAGAAGCCCCAACTCTGCAGTCTGTTTCCTTGCTGGGATCTGATGGACCCTAAATTTAAGTTGCCCTATGATCCTGGGTGATGTTCAGCTACAGATAAAAAGCATTTACTGTCTAAAACTCTTTAAACATGGTCCTAAAAAGGTTTTAAGAACCAAAGATGCGTATTGTGATTGTATATCATTATCTAAATTGTACATGAAGGAAGCAAAAGACTTGAGTTCAGCGACCACTGGGATTGAGAGATCAAGAAGATCACCTTCAAGGAAAATAACAGCAACCAAATAAGTTGGAAGCAAGCAGAAAACACAATTAAAGAGGAACTAGTTTACACAAATGAGGGTAAATACCACTGGCAGCACTAATCTTTTCGTCTTCATACTGCTATACATCCTCCCAAATCCCAAGTCTGGTGGAACTGAACAACCCAGAGGGTTTGATTTAAAAACAGTTCAGGTTAATTCTGCAGAGTTAACGTGGGTGAGACTAAACCATATAGCTCAGGACATAACAATTTTACCTGGTTCATGATAAGAAGCCAAACTGAAGTTTAATCTGTTTAAAAAAGCCCCCGAACAACCATTTTCTAATAAGGCGGAAGAGCAGGTAAATCAATGACAGAGAGGAACTAGAGGTGAAAGTTGAGAAAAATATGTATAAATACATTTATTTTTAAACATTTTAATTCAAAGTCACAGGAAAACCATTCAATGTGTACAGATCCTGGGGTTTCTTTAAACAGGGAAAGGAGATTAAAACACTAATATCCGCCGATTTCCCTGTGCAGCAGCAAAAATGAGCATGGCTAGAAAGACTGACCCATGAGAAAAGATTAAGAGCAGCTAAATTTGTGTAGCTTGGCTAAGAAACAACAGTGAACGAGGGGCATGCTGGCTGGGTGCAAAACCAGAGAAAATGGAGTATTATTTGGAAAGACAACAGAGTTAAAGGATGAAAATTAAAGAAAGGTCAGGCAGAATGCTAGAAAAATGTCCTTTAAGACTCTGGCATGTATTTTAAGTAATGAAAGCAATGGTACTCTGAGCATACAAACACAGGGCTGAACTAAATGCTGGTGCAAGAATCGTCAGATGTGACCAGTGACTTTAAGTGCTTCTATTCTTGAGTTTCCAAGGCAAATCACCTTTAGAAAAGTGACAGCTCAGCTCGTACTATAAATCATTTCTTCTCGAGCTAGGCATCCAGCAGCCACTGATCAGTTCTTAAAATCTTGAGTAAAAAATAAACCACAAGGAACAATCCTGCACTCTGAGGGAATGGACAAGCTAATCTAATACATCTTTGTCATCTCTGGTTTCCATGACAGTTGCATAATCAGACATTTATGTAAGTAGAGGTTTCCTCCTTAAATAGCAGCCTATGATCTCATGTGCACCTACAGTATAACCCATTTGAATGGAAATGACGTGCCAGTCATGTGTAAAACTAATTTTTTAATGCTTCTGTCTTATTTTTATTTATTTATTGTGGCAAATCAGCCTGGATAGTACTGCTCACACATGACTAACTCTTCTTGTTGTGGTCTTCTTGTGGTCCAAAAATAACCACAATCCCCAGGTCCAATGAACGGCTGGGCTCCACGCTCACTCAACGATTCAGTATGAAAAGCGACTGCATATTCCCAAATCCTGAGCCCAGTGCAGCGCCAAAACCAGCAGCCTTTAAGCATCTCTAATCTGCAAAGGTTACTGGTTGCCCTCAGACGCTGTTTCAGGTTTGTCAGGAGGTTGGGATTTCCTCACCATATGCCTCCCACAAGGGGCTGGAGCGAGGGCTGTGGTGGGAGAGCTCCAAGGGTTTGTCTTGGTCAATTTGGGATTTCTCAGGGAGGGAGGAAAACACCCAGGACAGCTCTGCTCCCACTGCAGAGACTTCCTCAAGGCTTCTCTGAGCTTGTGCTTATGTAGAGTATCATAAAGCAATGCCAAAAATACAGATGTCTTCCCATATGTGATATTAATTGAAATGAAGAAAAGCAGAACCGGTCTGTGAAATCTCAGTCCTACTCCCACCTAAGTTCATGTAATAAGAGTGAAATGCAAGCTAAAGTAACTGCAGTTAAATCTGCTTAAAATAATAATAATTAAAAAAAAATCAGCTACCTGGAAGAACTGGCTTTTATCTAAAGGCTGCAGACATCAGCAGTCTAGGGAGTTGATCCCAGTAGGCAAATAGTTCTTAATATGGATATTGTGGGGTATCAGAGACTCTTCAAAAGCTGTTCAGAAGCCGTGTCCGATTAGTTGATCCTGAAACATGAGTGGTCCTATTTAGACCATCCTCTTAGTACTTTTCTGCAATACTCTGCATCAGCCTCTGTATGCAAAAATATCCCCTGAGAAGAGGAAAACAGGCAAGAACAGAAATCTAGTCCATTCTGCCAGCCTTTGCAGCCTCAAATCTGTGGGGCTCTTACCAGCCTCTAAATGTTGCAGTGCCTTCTCTCAGAGATCCTACTATTAGAATAACACAAAGTATATTATGGACTATTGTTCCCAGTGTCAAACAATCAGCAAAAATATCTCCGCTTGCTCCTCAGCCTAATCTCTCTTCTCCCACTGAAGCTGATTTAGTAACAAAGATAGAGAAAATAGGGTGAGTTGGGGTTTGCAAGTGATTGTCAATTGGATTTTGTAAACCCAGCAGTACCTCGGAGCAGGCTTCAATTTTCCCTGAACCCCCTGCAGCTCCTATTAGCCTTGATAACTGGTTCTAATTCTGGCCAGGACATTTGCCCAGATTTTTGAAGGGGGGGAGGGTTCATTTGCTTGTGCAAAGTGACTCCTACCTCCATGCAGCAAACATAGGCTGTGTAATGGCTTAATTACACCGAGCATTACTGCTCCGTATAGCTGGGCTCTGACGCACGTTACGTAACTGGATTGTTAATGCTTTTTGTTGGCGGAACTGAAATTAAAAGAGGAAATTATTCTCCTGATGCTCAACTCTAATCCCCATCTGTCTGTGTTTTTACTTTTCTGCACTTGCAAAGCTCCCTGATCAAAAGGTCTTGAATAGATTCCAGATTTCCAATTTAGTTTGCTTATGCAACCCAAAATATTATGGCAGTCTTTCCTGGGGGCGATTAAGCATATATTTTCAGTTCCTCCAATTCTCTGTGTTCCAAGAGTGCTAAAAATGGCATAAAGCTTTAGCTCATTCCATACCGTTAGCACCACAAACAACTTTTTTTTTTTTTTTTAAAAGACTTTTTAAAAGGATAGGAATAGCCAAGAGCTTTGCAGAGAAGGAATATATTCCGAAAAAAAAAGGGATTCGTAAAACGTCCCCCATGCCTTGCAAAAAAAAAAAAAAAAAGCAGGGACTCTATACTGATAGAGCTGCACAGCCAAGGGAAACAGCAGGGCACTAGACAGGTGAGAAGGGAGCTATGTCTTCAACAACCAGGGTGGATTCCTGAATCCAAAAACTTTGAGACCTCTTTGGATCTGGACTTTTGCTTTGTCCCATTCTACGGATGAGCTTTGGCCGGAGAGATCTGATCTTTCCTGTGGTACTTGGATCATCCCCATCACTGATCTTTTTTATCCATTTACTCTTCTTTCCCAGTCCCCAGCCCTTCACCTGGTGCTAGAATTACGTGATCAGCAGCTCGTTATATTTGAGGGAATGAGGAGACTCTGGAAAATGTAGCTCTTTACCCAAAGTGCCAGCAAATTAACCCAAAACACCACTGCAACTGTTGCGTTTCATCATCCCTTTGGTTTGCAAGCGAAGAAGAGGAGCCAGCACCCACGGTGTTCATCCATGCCCTGTGCAGTCTCGACGCTGCGGCACGGGAGCAGACAGTGGGGAGGATGCTTGGCGTCATTTGTGTTGGGTGCACTGTTATTAAACAGGTTTTTTATTTTAAATACAGAAGGAAAGTCTTTATTTACCCACAGCTGATGAGTGCCTCGCATGGGTGGCAGTGCCTGATGCACCAGCCAACAACGCATGGGGTGGTGTCACCCCTTCTGGCCACTGGCACCGTGTTTGTGGCAGCTATTAAATGACTGCATCATGTTGCAACTCGGGATCAAAAATGTGAATAACACTTTTCCAAATTTAGATTACGGAAGCTGTGATTTAAAGCTGTTGCTGAATCCCAGAAAATACCAGTTTCTGGCTCAGCCAGGGCTTTGAGCCTTTCTGCTTTCCAGGATAATTTGATTTGAGAGTCCAAGCGCTGCCAATCTCACACGTTTCAGAGAAACTCAGCACAGGAGATGCCCAGGAACTGAATAGGTGATCTCAGGGGAAGCCCCGCTGATCCCTACCTTCCTGGTTTTGCTGGACTCAGCTGCAGACCATCTCTGCTGACTATTTTGACAAATCGCCAAACTCTACCCAGAACGTATCCAGTCTGAACTTTTCCTCCAGTGAGGTGTAGTCTTAAACACAGCGACACGCATGAAGCCTTAAAACAGAAAGGGTGTTGTAGAAATTACCACTACAGCAGACACATCCAGCAGAGAATAGGGCTCAGACATACTCAGCAAAGCAGCTCCGGTTGAATCACATGAGCCATTTATTATTTGTATTTCAGCAGCACCCACAGTCTTTGGGCAGGGACCTGCACTCTGCATGTACAACATAATCCAAATATAGAGCAAGACGACAGTCAGTGCAACCACAAAGCTTCACTCACTTGAACAACATCCCTCCCTCCCCTGCCCTGGCAATAGTCCCTCCAGCCCCAAACTGGGGAGGGTGGTGTGGGACAGCCTGTACCACCGGGGAGGACTGGCTCTTGCTTTTACCAGAAATAGGATATTTTAAGGAATTTTGTAAATGTTTTTAGCAGTGTGACAGATCCACCAGTTCTAGAAAGGCAGGAGGGTAATCATCTGCTAGAGCTGCTCAGGTTCCAGGTTTGGGGAGTATTTAAGCATATGCTAAAAATCCCTTGTCTCTGGTTAAAGCGAAGCACGTGTTTAAATGCTTTGCTGAGCAGAGGTGGACTTAAGGACATACCTAGCTTTAGGCATGTGCTTAACTACTTTGTAAAATTAAACTGAAGATAATCGAGTGCTTTTGCTGAATCAGGCCTAAGTGCTCCTCAAACCCCCATCCTCCTCTTAAGCAAGGCATCTTTCATCAACATTTAATCTGAAAACATGCTCAGAAAATACCATTTAAAAAAAGTTAAAGAGCCAGGAGCCTTTAGAGAATGGAAATAAACAACTAAAAAAATATCTGAGGAAATCATTAAACTGCACAAACCAGCAGTGCGCTTTAAAAAAAGAAACTTTGCCTTGTGCTAGTTCAGCATTTGCACATAGATGAAAGATGCTTCAGCTCCAGGGACCTGATTTGAGATGGATTTTCCCCCTCAGCTCATGCCACAAATGCTGCCACTAGGTCATGTAGATTCAGCCTCACACATTTGCCCTTTAGTCTGGCCCAAAAGCAGGTTGTTTTGCAAACCAGGGCAGGAGGAATCCCGCTGGTAATAGATGCACCCTGGGGCAGGCTGTGTGTGTGCCTCTGGGTGTCGGGGGGTTCCATCCGGGAGAGGTCCCCGATCAAATGTTGCTGCTCTCAGCGGCGAGCGCCCCGTGTATAAATAACCCCAGATCCCCTTACTTTGTGACCTTCATTTCTGAGCCCTGCCAAACCAGCAAATCCAAACTTAGCGTAGTCATACCTCCATCCCAGACAAGTGTCCCTATGGTTTTTGGGCTCCCGTCCCAGCACAGTGTGATAGTGATGCCCCCCCATAGGGAACCCGCCCCCCCCCCCCCCCCCCCAAGCAGCCACGTGGCAGCATCATCCCCAGATGAGCACAGCTCAGTTGAATTCCACTTCGGTGCCATCGGGGTGGTTTGCCAGGAGATGGGGCGTACAGGAGGGCTTTAACCAGTGTGAAAAAGGTTTGATAAAAGGGGTTTGCACGTTCTCAGATGTCTTAATACAAAATAGTAAAGTTTAGGTAGAGTTTACATGAAATGGAGCTGTGCTTTTCAAACCTTTACTTTTTTGTTTTTTTTTTTTTTAATGGGTCTTTTGAATGCTGAACTCACTGCAGATAAAATTATTGAAGTGCACATAACACACAGATCATGCCCTCTCCCCCTCCCCAGACTTTCATCAAGAGGAGATTTCCTGGTTAGACTTAGACTTTCAAATCTTAGGCCAGGCTGGCAGCATTTCAAGTCAACTTGGGCTGATTTGAAGCTTGGATGCATAAACTCAGTGACCCGAAACAGCAGGAAACGTGGCTGTTCCTACATTGGTCTGAACCTAAAACATGCTGCTGACCCGGCTGCTGAGCTTCGGAGCAGCTTGCCGTGAGCACGCCGGGTGCCCAGGGGGAAAGAGCATCCCGAAAAACAAACCCCCGGCCAAATACCCGCCTGAGCACACGCACAGCCTTATTATCATTTATGGTCTGTGCAGTGTTCCTCAACAGCTCAAGAAGAAAATGTTATTTCTTTAGGAGACTTGCATTTCCTATTAACTATAATTGCCTAAATAAATCTCAAGTGCTATCACAGCTAATTTGGGTTTTTTTGCCTGCCATAAAGTGTGTACCACCAGGCGTTTTTGTCAAAATTTGATTTTGAAATCTCATCAGAACAACAATGAAAATGAATAACGTATAATTCCTTCTTGAGCAATTTGTTGTAAATATTTAAAGGCTTTTTTTTTTTTAAAAAAAAAAAAAAAATCAGAGTTACCATTGGTATTGCTGAACCTCACAGTACATTTCTGTCCCATTACTACAGTGGCATGAATCCACAATTTTTCTATTTTTTTTTTTTTCTGCGCAGATGCTTGAGAGAATGCAAACATTAAGATGTGCTTGATGCCAGCATTTCCAAGCATTGGCTTTAAAATTCATGGCAGCACAAGCTTTTGCAGAAGGCAAGTGAAAAGGAGTCCTGTGCTGCCACTTACTTAAATGCTCCCAGGACTCCTAGTTGTTACCAGCAGTACTGGTCAGCTCTACGAGTAGCAGAGCGGAACACTCGAGTCCATTTTCACATTTGCCACTGCAGAAAAATCCTGTTTTGAGTTTTCACTGGTGTCTCATGGAAAAACTTGAGAAATGTGCTGGCTGAAGACAGCCCTGTTTATTTTGGGATACAAGACCCATCCTTCAGTGACCCTTTCTGTACAGGCTTAAACATCAGGTCTCTGGTAAAGCCACCAGCCCTCATCCCATCAGCATCCAAACCCAATAAAAAGTGCTAGGCAGCGAACTTTTGAGTACGTGGAAAAGCGAAATATCCAAAAAATGGCCTTCAAAATGGACTTCATGGACTTCTGGGTTTGTGCCTTCAGACCCGGGCTGACGCACACACAGGGGTAACGCGTGTTAGACGGTGCTGATCCGAGAGGGGGGGGGGGCTGCGGCTGGGCAGGGTGGGCACACACGTGCTGTTTGGCAGGGCTGAAGTGACAACCCTCCCCCCTGAAGACAGGAGTAAGAGCAGATGGCAGTGTTTTCTCCCTGCCAGCAGTTCTTGAAGGCTTAAAAGCTTTGCTTTGATTTTAAAATGCTACCTTCAGCACTGTCAATGCCCAGGGACTTTTTTAAATGAAAAAAAATTTTTAAATTATTATTTTAGAAGTTGAAAGAAAAAAGGCAGAAATTCTCTTCCCTCATTTGAATTCCTCATTCAAGCAATAATTCCTTATTGAAGGAATAATATGCACAATTTTTAAATTTTTATTTTTAATTGAATGCTCTAAGCACACTGTACTTTTCAGAAGATGTTTGTTCACAGCCAGGGCTTTAGGGCCGTGCCTATTTAAGAAACCAGAGCATTCAGGTGAAACCTGGGTTACTCAGTATTTATTTGGACAAGTAGGTTTCAAAAACAGGTATTTTGCAACTCTTCGTCACCATCAATTTGAGACTGAAGCTGTGCTGTGTTTTGGCCATGCCTGTTTCTGGCAAGAAACATCAGCTGGATCTGGGCAAACTCCAGTTGTGTTTTAAGCACAAACTCTTCTTCATGGGGCTCTTAATTTCTCTATAATTGAAAACCTTGGTAACACCAAGCTGCTGCTGGATAACGAACAGCCATCGAGGTCTGAATGGGCCAGTGTTGTGCTCTGCAACTTCAGAGTCATTTTAAATAGTGAGACAGCTTGTGCTATTTGGGATCTCAGAGGGAATCCCAGCTCATCCCAAAAATATTTCCATCGCTTGCTCGTCCTGACCACCCTGTGAACCCGGAGGTCTGGCAGGTCCAGCAGGGTTTTGTGCTAGTGCCAAAGTGGAGGTCAGCACAGTGGTACCTGCCCAGAGATCGAGTATCATACAGGGTTATTTAGGAAAATATTTCCACTTTTTTTTCCTCCCAGATAAATAATGAAGGATCTACTAAATCGGAAGCTGTGACCATGCTCGCTGGCTCAATTGTGACATTTTTAAAGACAGCAGCGTAACATGAAAAAACCCACAAAAATCAGAAAACCCAACACTTCACTGTAAACCTTACTTCAGGGATTTTTCATTCTTATTAAAAACTGCAAAATATTGATATCCCAGGTCAGACTGTGACTGCTGGAAATACTGTGCAACTGTATATAATTTAAAAATGGTTCTGAAAAGCAGTATGGAAGATATTGAAGCAAGCTATGAAACTCCGTATCAGAGAACTTCCTTTATTTTTCCTTTCATCCCCAGCACCACCACTTTTAACCTACCCTAAACCAACAGCGAGGAGAAACCCAGCAGCCAAAGTGACACAGGCACCTCTGCATTTCCCAGGACGGGTAACCACATCGCACCCCTCAGGGATCTGCCTTGGAAACGCTATATTTGAAACAGAGCCCTGAAGTAGTGCAACCCCTTGGATAAATATAGTTGTGTAAGGCAGTTTATTCTCCTGCAAGAGCAAATGAAGTTGCAGCTGCCCCAGGGACTTTTCACAGACTTCAGCTCTTGATCAGTTCTTCATACTCAGGTCTGATGGGAGCAGCATTTCAGTGCTCAGGTAAAATCTGTTATTTCCCATAGGAAAAGCACTGATCCCTCTAGAGGGCCATGATCTGCTTCATACACACTGTTTATATCAGTACAAACCATCACAGCTGGACATGCAATATTTGTCACCGCCAGTTATAATATAGATCCTCTCATCTAGAGGCAGTTAAAAAAAATTTAAATAAATCCATGCTGCCCTTTCCTACTGCAAAATAAATACGTTGCTACAAGCATCTCATTTTTTCCTATCCCCACTGCCATTTGCACACAAATGTCAGCAAGAATAGCTAAAGTGGAAGAACAACAACCTTTTCCTTTCCTTTCTTCTGGAATTAATTTCCAATGCATTGGGTTTTTAAATTGTTTGATAGCAAAGTCTAAAAGTACTATGTCTTCAGGATGGTCTGGGTGTAATCTAACAGCATTGTAAATCTATCAAAACCAACATAAACTGTTATTTGTATTTTTCTGTGTTCACAGGCAAAAAAATTATATACTAAGATAAACTGGCCCATTCTCTTTGAACTTTTTCTTTGTTTGAATTAAATACTCTGGAAGCCAGCAAGTTAATTATACTGCAAAACGTATCAGGTTTGCAAGCTTAGATTATTTTTTTTTAATGAGCAAGTGTTCCTTGTGATAACTTAGGAATTATACTCCCTGAATTGTGGGAAAATACACAATTATGTCACATCCCCCCAAACTAAACACACTATTCAGGAAATACATTTTTTTTTAAAAAAAATAATCTTTTTCTTTGCTTCTATACTGGAGAACTTCAGTTGGGGATTACAATTCATTTTGAAATGTTCCTTCTTAACAATGTTGCTTCTATTCATGTTTCCTTTACAGCATTTTCTGAATTGTTTTAGGTATTTGTATCCAATTTCTTAACTTGGAAAATGTATTTTTTCCCTTATAGAATGATGCTGTATCTTAAAACCCTTTCTGTTTTGATGTTATGAAGTATGTACTCTTGACATGACTATTAATACCTCGTGGTGCAATTATTCATCTTGCTGCGTTTCCAAGGATTATTGCTATTTCTGATATAGTAAATCACTTGTTTCCATTGATCGGCAAGTCTCGGGTGGGCTGGAGGTCGGCTGCTCTCCGTTCCCGTCTGCACAATCCAAGCCCCAGCACCACAAAACCTGCCTCCGAGCCTTGTAAGAAGAGACCAGAACAGAGCGTCCAACCTCGTCCAGTGCCTTCAAACCTCTGCCTTTATTTTCTGCCCTTCAGGCAATCCCCTACTCTTGCCATGATGACAGCATAACTTTTTCCCCACAAGAGCCTCAGCTAGGATGCAACGTACACACAAACCGATAATTGGCAACTGGGCTTGATGAGGGCTGTGGGAAAAAGCTGAACATCTTTCTGCAGAGCTTTCCACGCAGCAGCAGGCATTGTTGAGCTTTGAACCTCTCGGATTAAACTTTTCTGCAAAATTTATTTTGATGGGGATTTTTCTTGTTGCAACAAAAAGCCATGCCAGCTTCAGGAAAAGCCAACCCGTTCCAATCGGAGGAGAAAAATGTGCAAATTGCAAAACATGGCAAGTTTTTCAGGATGGAACGAGCCCAGATGGATTCTCCTGTTTCCTTTGCCAAAAGAAGGAGTGACTCAGAGCTCGTGCGTTTTATGGTGAAGGCTCGGCACCCTGCCCAGGGACAGGACTGGGACAAGAGACTGATGGCAGGGTTCGACATCAGACACTTTTCGGTTACAGGAGACCAAAGAACAGACCCCGTCACATCAAAGTTGAAGGACAAGTATAGCTTTTGTTGCTCATTAGAAAAGTCTGGGTTTTTTTCCAGAAATTGGCTCCTTGTTTCCTTAGTAACCCCTCTCGGTAGAAGTAAATGCACCTGAGCGTAGCTTAGCAATGGGAAATTTCTACATACGTTGCTGCATCCATTTCCACCCACTCGCAGTGTCTCCATAAGCTTCCATGTCAGCCCTGCCATTACACGGTGTATGGGCTGATCGCTAGAGGAGTAGGTGCAGTTGGAGACTGAGAAGCCTGTTAACCAAAGTCTTAGCGAAGAACAAAAATAAAACCTCACCAGTCACCGTTGCAAATGTTGCTCCCAAGGGATGGGAAAAATTGTACGCTGAGATGTATGCGCATACGCCTGCCTACGCCTCTGTGTGGGAAGGGGTTTAATAGAGAGCTGAGAAAGAGCCTGCATGTAGGAGGAGAAAAGAGCAGATGTTAGCAGTGCCTTTTTGTTTTCCTGGATGGCATGGCAGGGAGGGAAGATGGAAAGGAAAGCTCCCCTTCTGCAGAAATAGAAGCTGAAGACACTGGTTGCAGGAGACGGGTGAGGCTTTTTCCACTTGTCCAGGTTGGACTCAGAGGTGTTTGCAGCCACAGCATCCATGAGATGAGGCCTTGGGGCTCACTGGCAGGACCATGCATCGACCATCCTGGAGGACCAAGCGTGGCATGAGTCTTGTTCTGAGATGTCAGGCTTGGAAATGAGTTCCCACGGTGCTTATGGAGACTGGAGACAGCCACAGACTGCCGGACTCAGTGTTTTAAACCAATAGTCAGGGGCCATCTCCCACAGGAACCTGTTATCAGATTTCTGAATATACTCATGGTTCCAGCTCCACTATAGAAACTTTAGTGACTTTCCAAAGAATCATCTCTCTTCCCAAAATAGCCATGTGAGATGCAAGTACATGTAATTCAACATGTAATGCTCAAAGCAGGAGAGGGATGGATAATTCACTGCATCAGACATGCGTGTTATGTTGCAGGGACATATTATTGCATTTAATACCTTGAATTTGATGCCAGGCTGTTTCATAATCTACAGTGCAAATTTCAGGTGGATGGCAGTGCCTGGTGAGCTGCTGGGCACACAAACCCTGTTTCTCCTGTGAACAAAGAGGCTCCTTCTTGGGAGAAAGGACTTGCAGGTCAGATACAAAGTGCAAAATTAAGTCAAAACAGGAGCGAGCTGTGTTGGTGTGGAGCACAGGACTGGAAGTCAGGAAGGCCAAACGATGTCCGGACTTGTCACAGATATCCTCTGTTAGTTTGCACTGTAATAGTTTATAGAAGCCCCAAAGTCAACCCCCAGCACTGTACTGCACAGAAAATCCCTGCTCGGAAGATTTTTGACTCTAAACATTTCACGGAGTTTGTTTCTCTGTGCCTCTGTAACTCAGAGAAGGGCTGAGGCTGCATAAATACTGCAGGAGCGCATAGACTCTACACGCAGAGGCCATTTGGGTGTCAAACTAATTACCCTAGCAATGTTTTATATATACTTTTGTTATCTGGCAAAGTCTGAGCCGGCTGCTCACCCCATCGTTCAGCGCAGTGGCTTTGCAAGGCAGAGGTACAGGGGCCCTTTAAAACTTGCATGAATGAGGCTCTCATAAATTCCATATTTGAGAAACTCCGGCTGTATCCTTTGGTCATAAAAAGAAATTAAAACTGCATATAACATTCAGTACCCTGTAATCCTGCTGCACAGCCTTGTGCCTGCATAAATCAGAGCCTCTCATGAATATTGCACTGTACCTGCAGCTGCCTGACCCACATGTTTAAAAAGGATAAATAAAAGGAAAACAAAGTGACAGTCACGTAAAGGCTTCACAAACAGCACCTGCTTTCTGAAAGCCTGAAAGGTCACCAAAAGCAACCTGAGAAGTACACAGATTTCAGGGACCTGATCAAAGCCTTAAAAGGAGGAAAAAGCTTTGGGTTTTTTCTTCTTTTCTTGCAAAGTGAGGAAAGCCCCGTAATACACAGCAAATCCTCTGGCAGGAATTTTGTGGTTATGGAGAGGGACAAGCTGCAGAACACCCCGAGGGTGGTGAGGAGCGAGGAAGAAAAGCTATTTTATAAGCCTGGGGGGGGGGAACAAGACCTGAGCTTCAACACTAAAGTGCTTTTTCACCAGTAATAATTCACAGAAGTTTAGGATTTCAAATTTTGTCTTGGTTAGAGATAAGGATCCACTCAATTTTTTTTTTTTAATCCCAAAATTTTAAAGAATAAAAATCTCGCTTCTTGTCCAGCACCAAAACAGAGCAACCAAAGCAAATAGCTGCTATTTGCAACTTCCCCCGAGACCTAGAAAACACATCGCTGTGCTCAGTGGGTAGTTTTTATTGCAGAATCTTTATTAACGGGCAAAAAAATTCAGCCAAGACATCCCTCCTCCATCCCCTCCACCTTCCCCATTTATTTGCTGCCCAGAAGGTCTCACTCCTTGTGCTGCATGGAAACAGCACAAAGGCAGAAAAGAGACAGTGAAAAGTGTAAATCCACCTTCTCAGATCAGAGCTCACAGACCAAGATTGTCACTCTCTGGCCATTTACTTGCTTTGCAACCTTTGCCACTTTAGTTTGCTTCTGCCTCAGTTTCCCTACTTGTGAGTAGTAAAGCTTTAGCCACTTCAAACTCCTTGGTGTCCACCAAGCATCCTAGAAAATACCTGAGCCTTGACCTGTACAATTTTATGTGGTGGTTTGTACAGACATGCTGCATGCTACCTTCCTACCTAATAGTGGATTTTTTTCTTTAACAACAACCACCCCCTTTCAGCTCCTCACATCACAGCTTCTCCTACATCAACCAGAAACACAACACAGCACTGTGTCCCCCATTTGCTATATTGCAAAATCCTGCACCTTAAAACATTAAGCAAAGGTTTGTATTGTAGCCAATGAATACTGTTAAAAGAGTATCGAATGCTTTTTCCATTGCCATTAATTGAGTGAAGAGAAAACAGACTCCACTGCTGTCATATCACATCAAAATAATTAGCTCAACTATAAATAGCTCAGCTTACTTACTTTTTTCTCTTCCTCCTTCTTTTTTTTTTTAAGGTTAAGGCTGAAGCTGAAAGGAGTAGCAGCACATCCCAGAAGAGCATCCCTCGTTTCTGCTTGGATTCAAACAAAACAGGGAGACAAGGCAGTGCATCTGTAATCAGTGATCCCAAGGCCACACAATTACATCATAATTAGAGAAATAATTAGTCCCATTTAGGTAAGAAGAGGGGGAAAAGAGTGTTAGCAAGCCCACATCTATGCAAATGTACATTAGCTTAATTAATGAGCATTTTCAAACCAATTTTAGCTAAACTGCCCTTGTTTTCGTTGGATGATGCTTCTGTACCAAGTTAGCTTATTCTTTAATCACTTCAAGTAGAGTTTCTACAGGAGTAAAATGAGTAGAACAAGCTGTGACACCAAAGCATTTTCTTCACCTTAATTAAGGGGTTTCAAACCCCAAGTGGGTGGGAGCCCTGCCCTTGCATTTGCTGCAGCTGACCCTTGTCCCCTCTTGTTAGAGGTTATATCCTGAATATCCAGGTACCTCTGGATGGCACCATGTCAAGATACTATAAAGAACAATCAGTATAAACAATTGTAGCAACATTGAGCACAGTGCAGGCTCTTATACTCTGCTCCTGGACATAAAATAGACACTGCTGTAGGAAAGCTGTTTATTGCTTGACCAAACAGCACCCACACGGTGTTCCCACACCTTTCCTGCTGTATTAGCTTTACCATTATTTCAGAATTGTCACCGTGTTGCAGCAATTAATATCATCAGTAGCCAGCAGATCAAATCCACACTAGATGCATGTAATTTATAGTTGCATTAATTAGAAGAGGCCCCTGAAGTTTCTGTAAGGTGCTCTAACAGAGCTGTTTGTGTGAGGCTATTGTTATCCCCTGGGAAGCCCTGATGCTTATGGCTGCACTTAGGTATTAAACTCCTTTTGAGTGATGTTTATTTTGTGCACTACGCAGTCTCAGTTCCAGACCAAGAGTTGCACAACAGCATATTAGGTCCATCTCTAGCCACTGTATGAAACCTGAAATACTCCTTTTCTTCCTTTGAAACTTCCCAACTCTTTGTAACACCATAAATCACAAAGGCTCCCCGTGCTTGCTCAGGACCTTACTGCAGCAGCGTGCAAGGGGGAACTCAAGTTTCTCTCCACTGTTCAAAGCAAAAGAAGATTTTCTGCGATCATTGAGTTTTCACAGGAGCCAGTGGGAGTTAAATATCCAGCTTGAAAAATATATTTGTGCTCAGGCAGGTCTGACAGGTCTTCAAGTGGATCCTGACCTGCTCACAGCTTTTTTTTCCTGCCTAGTCTCACATGCAACCATATTTTCCAGATACACTTATCTACCTGCCATATGCAATGATGTATAACCCCGAAGAAATCAAAGTAGGTGATTACCTTTCCCCAGTCAAGTGCAGTAGAAAGGTCAGATTTAATATGAAGCTGAGGGGCGATGAAACGACAGAAAACGTACAAAAATAGAGCGTAGCCACGCTGAAAGGCAAGCGTGTCTGCTCGTCCGGGTGAAACACCCAGCAGCACAAACACACCATTCATCTCCACAGAGGCTCTTTATTGCTCCCTGGTCTTAGCGTTAGGACATGGCTCCACTTCCACGGGAGATACGTTTGTAGGAAGATCCTGGTAATTAAGCAGGTGAATCATTTCCATCTGCGTGGCCTTCAGCCCCCACCCCCAAGCCCCCTCCTGCCAGCACCCCCCAGCCCTGCCGTCGGCTGCGCCGGACTCCGCGCACAGCCAGTGACATCCAGCGGCCACCCGGCTCCCTCGCCTTTCCCCAAAGGAGGGGACCTGGATTCCACTTGGATCGTGCCAGGCTTTTACGATGGAAAAGGTATTTTTCCTCAGTCCCACCCTTCCAATGGCTGGGGAGCTGCCACACATCATATATGCAGTCCTACAGTTATTTATTTTCATCTTGGTGGTGTCTTTGAGCATTGCTGGCCTCTTACAAAATAGGCAGATTGCTCATAAATGGAAATAAATGCACAATGCAGCAGCTCCCTGCGTTTGGAGGAATACAGTGGCAGTCCCTGTCCATGCCCTAAAAGCAATCGGACGTTTCACAACCTCTATATCTAAATTGGAGTTTGCTATGCACAATTTTTTCTCCAAGTCCCCCCTAAAGCCCGCAGCAGATTTCAAGGAGAAATTCTGACCACTCACTAGGGTTCGAGCCCCAGATCCGAAGCACTTATGTTAAAGATTCAAAATCAGCCACAGAACATAGGAGCGCCTTTTCAAATAATTTCACAGTTGAAAACTAGCTCCTGCTTTTACTCTCCTGCCTCATTTTTGAGCTCAGGATACAAAGTGCCTTTCCAAACTCAGCTCCAGGCAGACCTGCTTGGGTTGATAAATGCCTTGAAGGTTATGGGTAAGACATCAAACTTGGAAGTGGTTATTCTTAAAATTAAGAAAGGAAAGTTTCTGAAGGTATCTATGGTAGGTCGATAAGAAATAATGGAGAAATGTTTCTTTTAAATACAAAGAACAATTCAGTCACAGTATGACTCGTGATAGAGACATTATGAAAGTTATCAGATGAAAGTCCGCATGCTAAATCTTTTTAATACTGAAGGGAAATGTAACAATTTACTGTCCGTGCTAAAGCCTGGGCTTCCTGGAAGCGTACTCTGCCTTGCTTCTGCTGCTCCGTGTTCCCCATATCTGCCTCTGTCTTTTAAATGAGTGCCATGAATCACAGTCTAATAATAATTTTTTAAAGAATTACTTCTTTACTAGGAAGTCAGATCGATCCCAGTTAAAAGTGAACTCTGCAAATGTGCCAAATATTTAGAGAATAAATCTAAAACCCAATAGTGATCTGCTTCCTTTATCTACAGATATTGGGTGTGATCCAGATACCAGCACTCCCATCATCTCCTGTGAGCCCTCAGTGTGCAGTTTATCAGGGGAGTTTTCAAGGAAAAGGAAAAATTACATGCAGAACCAAAAACATATTCCAAAAAACCACTAACAGCTAATTCTGGCCAGCTAGAAAATCAGTATATGATCTAAAGCAGTCATCTAGACCTTCCCCATTGAAAGTGTGCGGGGCCCCTTTGTGCACACTCCCCCTTCATCTGAAATGTAGCACCACTAACCAGAGCTGGTTTCAAACCTCTTTAAGACCCATATGAAGAGTCTATGCCCTGCAGCGAGTTTGGCAGTCAGCACTTTAAAAAATAAACTCAGCTACAGAATGATGATTTGCATAGTGCATGGTGACTAAAATTAGCCTGCCTCGACTCCATCTCGAGAGGAAGTCTGACTTGCCACTGCAGTTTCAGGTTTCTTGGCTTTAAGAGAAATTCGTAGCATCCGAGGAACACAGACGTGTCTCCTGTGCATTCCTGCTCCTCTTGGCTGGCACTATTCTCCAACCCGAGGCAATGCCTACATCTCAAAGCTGTCCTACAGCACCAGCAAAAGCCTCATTCTTCCTAACACGGGAAACCAGAGTACACTGAAACCTGTGAAAGCCCTATTTTCAGTATGAAAATGTTTAGAAGATGATTTATTAAGGAGAGAACATGCTGCAGGTCACAAGATGGTCTGTCCTGAATGCAGGAAGGATAAAACCTCTCTGAGATTTAATCATCACATGAGACAGAGGTTTCTTAAAGCAGAGGCATGCTGAAAGGCACTCTGCAGAAGACATACACAATGTAAAGTTGTTTTAGGATCGGTAGGTTAAGCTTCATTAGCTGTTGGATTAATGTGAGATACCCCAATTTGATTCTCAGTCATTGCCCCACATCATCCCTGCGTAACAGGTCATGTTCCTCTGTCATAATTTAATATTGTGGTTTGGCTGGTCAAACAGCTCACGCGCTCACGCTGTCTCGTTTAATTCTGCAGAGGAATGGATGTTCATAGGAGATCATGCTAGTCCACCATGGATGTCTCTGACGAATTTAAATTATTCAAAAAGTCAGTCATCAGCTAAGTGCTAAGCTGGTTTTTGTGGTTTTTTTTTTTTTTTTTTTTTATTTCAGCTTGAGATGTGGCTATAGCTTCTCTCCCTGAGATGTATAAATAATTCATTTAGTTATGTAGTGGGATAACTCAGGACCTGTGCTGCAAAGTGCCACTCGCACAGATCCCCTTCTCACCTACTGCACAGACTCAGCTCAGCTCAACCATCTTTCATCCATCCTCCACAGCTGATGTTTGGCATCAGGGCCTGGGCCCTTGGATCATATTTCCCAGGGGTTTGGGTCCTCCATCCTCATGAGGTTCCAGATACCTTTGAATCTGAGATCATAGCTACCAGAGGTTCATAGTTTAATGCTTGTATTAAATTTGTGCAAAATAAACTTGCAGTAGGGGCGATGCAGTTAAGTATCAGGTTTTATATTTTATATGAACATAAGCCAGCATCTAATTTAATTTTCTGCTGTGTTGCAGAATTGAAAGGTAATCATTCACTCTTAAAAATACATTTAAAATTATTTAGTTACTGCTTTAACTACAATATATATCTTATGGAAGGAGCTCAGAGTAAAAGCTCACTGATGTGCAGAGTCCTGGCTGGTTGCAATTAGGAACAGAACAGCCCCATGACATGAAATCCGATGATACATTGAACTTCTGACCTATAGGAGAAATCTGATCGTCACAACCTAGCTTCTTCTTCATTTCAGCTCTGTTCAGGAAAACAAAAGTCTTCATTCAACATTCAATTTTCTCCACCCTTCACCACTGGAATTTATATGATCTGAATTAAATAAGCCAGACTTTGAAGGTACAAGTTATAAGTGGCTAAGCGAAATCCATGGTGTCTTTCTGTTTCTTTAGCTATTGTCATTAAGTCTTGTACTGATCTGATGAGGCCCTACAGGAAAATGAGGTACTACTGTGTCCAACTTCACTGTGGTTTAAGCAGAATAAAATACTGACTCTAGTATTACTGGATTTTTTTTTCTGGGCTCGAGGCAATCATTGCTTTTTGCCAACCTTAGCCACATTCTCTGCTTCTAAGTTTAAGAATTAATCCTGAAGTCCTTATTCAGGATTCCTAATATCCGAGGCAAAGTTTGAGCAGGGCACAGACTACCCAAAGTTTAATTACTATGCAGCAATGGTGAGTTGGGGTAGAAGTACCCCATAACCTGCAGTGTGTCACAGCCACAGAGCCGACACCTCTGCAGTGTTGTGTGAAGATAATTAGGTCTTAAAAGACATGCCACCGTGCTGGATGGACTCCAGTTCAGCAGTCCTCCTTATCTGAGTTTCTGCTCAATTTTATGCACATACACTCTTTGCTCATCAACAGCCAACCTCCATGGGAGCCAAGAGTGCGTAAGAGGACGACGGCTTTACCCACCCACACTTCTGATAAGCTAAAAACAGACTGAAGGTCTAAGTCAATTACACTTAGGCATGTGATAAAATTCTTTGCTAAACTGGGGCCTAAGTCAGTGTGATCTTAGGGTGGAACTCAAATAACTGATCTTGGAGGAGGAAGAACGGGCAGAAGAACCGAGTCAAAGGTTCTCCTGGGGTGACGGGCTGGGGTGAGCAGTAAGAGCCTGAGCAAATGGGAAAACAACGTGATCTGAGAGAAGGAAGGATTGTATGACTGGCTCTGTGACTATGGCTTGGGAGGAGGAATTTCCTCGTGGGAACGTTGCCAGGAGGGTGAGGAAATTGCTTGCTTTTCTAAGCAGAAGCAACTAATAAAGGAGGGGTGAGAACAAAGGTTCTTGCCTGTGTTGTAGGCAGTGTCACTAAGACAGTACTAGTGGCGCTTTGAGTTGTGTTGTCTAAAATAGCATGCTTGCTTTAGACTTTTAAAAGCAGGGTAAAGTAATAGAGTTCATCTCTGAAAATCTGTGGTCGCCATTCAGGAGGTCTATGGCAATGGCTTGGGTAGTCGAGAATAAAAATAGCCCAGGTCTAAGATATCAGTCCCAGATTTCTTCTTAAGTTCTGGAGACCAAGTGTTAGCTAAGTCCCTGGAGCTCCTCATCACACCAGACTGCTTCTGCTGGGCTGCCTGCTCCCTGTTCCCGCACTTACTTTGGGGCATTTGGGCCACCTCTCAGTTCCTTGTTCTAAAACATGCTAAAACTTCTTCATGAAATAAGGGGGAGTTTCCGTCCCTCTGAAAGAATTTGTGGGAAAGGTGTGGAAGGACTAGAAAAGATAATCAACACTTACATGTTTGAGGCTTTTGTCCCTTTTGAGAAACAAGTAAATTGCAGTCTGGATAGAGGGGACCTTATGTTCCCTAGAGAACATTTTAATACATCAGGAACTAGATGCTGAAATTGGTAGAGCTGTGTGTGCAAGAACCCAGCTCCACCACACACAAAGATAGAACCAAAAAATCTGTGAAAGACAGAACCAAACAACCTCCCAAATATTACCCACTCCCCCTAAGGGGGCTTTTGGACACAGTGCTGGCCAAAGAGAGGCTTGGAGCTGTGCAGAAAAGCTGTTTCTGGAGATATTCCTACTACATAGAGGGAAAGAACATTTCATGCCTGAAGGATCTCCGTGATTACATCTCCATTTCGTAGGCGCCATCTACAACTGGTTAGAACCTAAAAATGGTAACTACTTCTGCTCAGAAGAGACAGCAGCCTCTTTTCTCCTCTTATACCAGAAAAAATTGTTTTGAACTGACTCTTCTAGATAAATAGCACTTAGAAGTAAGTGTAGCGCTCATGATGAGTCTAGTGTAGGGGTTCACAGTCACTTTTCATGCCAAGGATCACAAATTAATTAAGAAAATCTTGTCGCTTGGAAACTCTTCTATTCACAGTCTCATCAAATCACTGTAGCAGTAACTTACATGGAAAAATAACATTAGGGATATTTTTATTTTTAGCTGTCTTAATGAAATATAGCAGATGGAAATAAAGAGGAGAAGCCCGTCCTATGTGACTAGCCATCTGTCTGGGGATCAGCAACAAGTATTTCATGGATCACAGCTAGAAAATTACTGGGTAATTAATGTCAGTCGTCAAGCTACCTTACAATTCTTCACTCTCATTATTCTGTTCTATGGAGTGGCTTTCAAATGTCACTCATGACTTACCTGGCCATGAGAGACATGCTCATAGCACCACCCTCAGCTTTAGCGTACTAAACCTTGGGTTGAGCACCGTCGGTTCCCTGCAGTCCCTCCCTCCCCACCTCCCTCCTGAACAGATCTGCAAAGCTGTCAGCGATCACGTAGCCATCTACTCACCGTGAACTAAACTGCCAGGATCCTAAGGACTATTCCAATTGATCTAAATTTGCCTTAAAGACATTCATATCCTGCCCTTGGTTCTGTAGCACACCAAGCACCGGGACACTGGGACTGGCACAGGACCATCCCCTGTACTAGGCATGTCATGGAAACCAGCTTACTAACTTGAACACGGAGTAAAGAGCTATTACCTGAAACAAATTGTTTGTGTCGGGTTCCTTACTGACATGTAGTTTTTCCAAGTTCGTTAACTAGCTAGTCTGGAATCTCACTCTTCAAAACCACTCCAATTACTTCTACACACTGTTCACTTGGAGGAAGCCCGTCTTGTTTAATGACATCCTAAACAGTCACACAATCCTGAACGCTGCTAAAGGTCACACAGCCCAAGCTTTTGGAGATGAAATACTTATTCAATGTTGTCATCGTTATACCCTCTCAGTGCTCACACATGCTGCATTACGGCTGCAGTTTGTTCTCTCTTTCCTTTTTGGGAAAATCAATGCCTTGTCACAAGAAAGTTTTTATATTTCACCATTACAGAGTATTGCTTATTCTTCTCCGGTAACAGGATATTGTTATCAGGCTGTTTTAACTTTGTTTATTACCTTCATTCTGCCAGCTCCTACAATTCACTTGATACTGTTTTGGTTATTTTTATGCTTTGATTTAAGAACAGTGTGCTCCAAGACTGCACTTTAAGAAGTGCCCCGAGGAGCAGAGCCATGGGAGTCATCATCTTATTTACTGAACTGTACTGAGCCCTAGATGATGCCTTAGGAAATAACCTCTCTTCCTGGAAATCCAGAGCTAGCTGGTAAAACTCTACTGTATGGCATAAACATAATGAATCTTCACAAAACCCTGGCAAACAATATCTGAACATGATGTAACAGGTGAAAATTGTGTTATTCCTCATACAAGGAAAGTGGCCCCACTGACAGAGCTTAAAGCTAGGGAATTCTATTTGTAGACCTACTAAGGTTTTGGCTACATCTTCTATTACTCTTGTGGCCCTTTTTTTTTTCCTTCTGAATGGGTAAGCAATCTCAGTGTGCTGACAAATACCAAATGTTTGCAAACATGTTTCAGTCTACCCTTTACAAGCTTGCAGGCACAGTTACAAGTCGTGGAAATGTCTCCTTGACTCCACAGCAACAACTCCACCGTCTCATCCCTCTTCCTTTCAGCCCACGTTAGGCCAGTCAAAGGCACCAGTGGTGGCTGTGCCCAGCAGCTGGTCCTTCTCAGCATCGCACCCGCCAAGGGCATTGGGCTGGGGTGGGATTGGGATGTCAGTTAGAGGGAGGCCATCAATCAGCCCCTCCCTTCCAGCTCACCTCTGAAAACGCCTGTAAGAAATTATTAAAATGCATCCCTGCTGATCCCCCCGGCCTCACGTAGCGAGGTGTAAATGAGAGGAGCAGATGTGTGAGTGAGGTGTGCGTCGCTTTCTCAGACGAGCCACCGCGCCTCCTCCTGCACCAGCGCCGCGGCCGCTGGACGGCCAGACTCAGCCTCACGTGCTCTCGGCGGGGGGCACACGTATGCGAGCGAGTGGTGGTTTGCTTTGATGGAATTTATCATCTGCCTGAAAAATGGGGATTGTGTCACTTACCTACTTCATCAAGAAATCGTAAAGATCATCTAATTAACACTCAGAAGGGTTGCTAGAGAAATGCCAAGCGCGAGCTTGTGAGACGTAAAATGCTGTTTGCTTTTTAATGATGAAAGGATGAAGAGATGTCCTCAAAACCAAACATGTATGCAGTGTCATGCGCCTTCTGCATATCCTTTGCCATAGCCCGGTTTCTGTTCCGGTTGCATGTGCACATCTGGGTGTGCACACACCAGCTGGAGGGGAGGGATCGAGCATCTTCTGCTTTTTGCTTCCTGGAGGCTGGACAGACATAAAAGCCGATGTGCAGAGATGCTCGCTGCCCAGAGAAGAGCGATCCCTGCTCTATTCCTTTGCTGCACCGTTGGCTGCACTTTGAGAAGACGTACAGCCAGAAGACTGACTTCCCTGATATTTTATACCCAAATTAAGGCAGTAAGATAGCAGGGTGGCTGCAGATCTCTCCCTCCTTTCCTCTCCTAAAATTTCAAGCAACCAGAAGGTTGCACAGAGAGCAAGATGCGGATAATTTCTACATAAGCTTTACTTAAGCCAAATCCCCCAACAGTTAACTCAAAAGTAGTTTTGGAAGAGCTGTTAGCTCTTCAGTGTGGTTTCTGTTTCAACCCCAGGAACAAGTCTGAGCCTTTTGCAATGCAGGCAGCACCCCGTTGCCCAGAGGGCTCTGACGGTGAGGCTGGTGAGGTCGCAGCAAGGCAGAGCTCAGCACAGGCTGCAAAACCTGACTGAGCACGAGGGGGTGGCTAACCCACCCACCCACACCAGGGCTGCTGGCTGAAATGGCGGGTTTGAAGCTCGTTTGGGGTTTTGGGCACACACTTGGGTCCCTGCAGTGTGCACATCCCCAGTTTGCCTCCCAAGGACCACAAGGATCCTTTGCCAGGTCTTACATTACCTTCTTTTTTCCACCCATCTCAGCCTGTACTCATAGCAGCAGTCAGACAGCACGGAGCTCTTTTCAAAATCCACCTCTGCTTTCGTGGCCAAATTAACCTGCCAGCTATCCAGGAACTGGTAACAAAACCTCATGGCTTCATGGGCTCGATGGTCTGTTAATGACGCACAACATAACTATCCTCCCTCTCTACGCTGCCATCCCACACAAAGAAATCCAAGCCTTTTTATGGTGTATTTAACCTGGAGCTCTACCTCCCTATAGGGATAGGGCTGGGATTTTTCAAATGAGACCACTGGGAATTTGTTGCTCAATTTCAATTGTGTTTCAGGGGATTTGGCAAATAACTCGCAGCCTCTTTTAAAAACTCACAGAATAGCAATGGAGATAATTTGCAGGTTATCCACAGAGGCAGACTGCTCAAGGTTCATTACCATACTGGTTAAATGTTATTTATCTCGTTCATTGTCTCATTCTAGTTACTCATTTCCCCTGGAAAGCCAAAGAGTTGGACACATGAATTGGCTGGACAAGGTTCTTCTTTCAACTGTCATTCTCCATTTAGAAATAATACCTAGAAATATCTTTTTCTACAGAGTCTTAAGCCGCCAGCCAGGGCAAACAACTGCTTATTACAGAAGCTCAGATCCAAAGTTTACCACCATTCATGGGGAGCTGGATCCAAGGTTTTGGTTTGGCTGATGATAAAGAGGCAAGCAAAGCCGAGTAAGCCCAGATCTGAACCCCTCCTGGTGTCAGTGGCCAGGGACTGGTCTGCTTCCAGCTTATCTTCACAAAAGCCCATGGCCCGAGCTGCAAAATCAGTTCTGAAGAAGCAGAACAGAAGTGTTTGGGTAAAAATGCATTGTTGTTTCTAACAGTAAAATAAATATATGAAGTAAGACCTGGTGTGGTAAAGAAAACTGCACCTGAGTGGTGATATCTCAAGCACTGAGCTGCACCCCAGGATTTGCACCCTGGGTTTGCCGGGTAGCTGCCATCCCGGGGAGGCAACTAGCACCCGTCCCAGGATTTTCTGAAAGCTGCAAGTGTTTCCTGGGCCATAATCCAGCCCAGAGGGCTTCGGTCACTGGTTTAGGTGACATACAGCACAGCTGCTCGAGACACTGCAGAGAGGCAAGAGAAATACGGACGGCGCGTATCATGCTATTTGATCCAAGGAATCACAGCTGACCCACCGGCAAGCCCTGACAGGCATCGGGCTGCTGTCTGTAAAAGGGCAGGGAAAGGCGCTTTGCAGCGGAGAAGATTACCCGGCGCATCGGCTGGATGCTACTCCAGTGACATAGCAGCCGACCTCCATCACAGACCAAATTCTCTCCCTGATCCCTCAATTCACTGCTCAGACACAAATACGAACTGGCCTTTGCAGCTGAAGGAAAAGGGCAACTGGGTTTCTTTTCTCCGTCAACCCCGTCCTGACCGTTCAGATGTTGTGAGTCAGAAATCCCCAGTATTTTTTGAAGCCTGAAGGCTACTGAAGTACAACAAGTTTCCTGCCATTGACCTTTTAATGTTAATGTTTGAGGACTGTTTTCATTACAGTAATGGTAAGAAACTATAAAAGAAAAAAAAAAACCCCAAACCCCAGATTTTCTTTTAGTCACACAATGCCAGGAGGCAGATACAGAAAAATGACTGCAAGCCTTCGCACAGATATAATTACATTGCAGAAAACTCCATCCTACTCTTCAGCACTTAAATTCCCTTTTCCAGTAAAACGTGCCTACCAAGCTGGGGTGTTTCCCAAATGAAAGCAAGTTTCTGGGCTGTGTTTTCAGATGCCATTCCAATGGGCATGTGCCTGAATGCTCTGCTGAACCTCCGTCTCCCAAAGTACCTCCCAGCTAAATACCTGGTAGCTGCTGGAGCTTAGAGCACTGAGGATCCTTATGGGACAGATCCTTCATAACCTACTTCAAAATCAAAATACAAGCAAGCCAGATCCTGCTGGTATTGGTTTTACCTGCCCTTGCCAAAATATCACCTTTGGTTTCCAAACTTGCTGCTGTCTTTCTTAGGACCAGGATGATATTTAGGCGCATTAGGCTAGAGGATTGGTGAGTCCAGGCTCTCATCTCTCTTCCCCAGTACTCGGGAATTTTACTCCATCTGTCTTAGCCACACCCTAAAATAAAAGGAGTAACACATGAAAAAGGCAATAGAAGCAATATCCATATCCAAATGCCCTGTGCCTAGTGAAGCATGAGGGCCCCAGTGTATGCACCACTATGCTGGCTATTGGGGAGTTTGGTTGCTGTTTCTCTGGAGATGGGTGCTACAGCGGGTCCCCTCGGTCACCGTCTCCATCCTAGGTGACAGGCTTATGCAGCAGAACCAGCTTCCTTTCAGGACATGTGCATTTTGATTTTACTCATTGACCAAAAATAGCCAACTTGCTTTATTTTCACATCCGCTTCAGTAGTGCAGGGTCAGGTGGGCTTTGTGTCCATTTCAGAGTGTTGGAGACCAGCCCAAGTCTGGAAGGTTTTATGAATGTTTTGTGCAATGGAAAAAGTCTGTGGGGTGAGAGGAGGAGGGACCAAGCCAGGAGAAACTTGCTGCTGTTCCAACCACAGCTCAGACGAGGCCCATCATGAACGTAACCCTTACCGAATGCTTTTCTCCTTATTTTTTTTTTTTCAGCTCATGAGCAAAAGTTGAAGTTGTGTTTCCAGTTTAGAAGAGCAACATTGAGTCAGTGCTCTCTGCAGCACAGTTCCAGGTTGTCTCACCTGCCTGTTTCAACATGGTTTTCTTACCCAGTATGTATATTCAGAGATACAGGGACATTCTTACTAGCAATCCTCATAGAGTGCCTTGCCCAGGGGGTCTGGTGAACCTCCTTGTACTAACTGAATACACATGGAAAGACCTTGCCACTGCCACCCAAATTAATGGGTGGGAAGACACAGTATGTGCATTAAATCATACTTAGCAGTCCAAAGGATTAATCACCCTGTTCACATAAGCGTTAGTGGAGAAAAAGAATATTTCAAAGGGCTTAAGTTTTGGCCCCATCACTTCACTGTGCATCTGGCCCTCCCACACCGTCTGGTTTGATGTAAATCTCTCACACAGGGACTCTGTGTGCTCAGAGCCCTCCTCTGCCACTCGCTATCCGCAGGCAGAGATGTGTGTGTGTAAGTGCTATACATCACCAGCCTGCGCTTTCCAACAAATTAGCAGAAATACCATGGTATTCCATTTGCTGTGATCTGCCTGTCAATCAGGGAGCTCCCATGGTCCTTTCTGATATTCAACCCAGGATCTCAGCCATCCGCTATTTGCTACTAAGACTTGAGTCTCTGTCCACGAAGACTGATGGAAGCACCCAGCTGGTAACGTCTCACACAGAAACCCTGGGCTTGGTCTCCCCCCTGCCTGGAGTGGCTGCGACAGCAGCCAGCAGCCAGCAGCAGGGGAGATAGATCATAAAAAGTGCACTAAATAAACCAAATCTTAGCACCAGGGTTGATACAAAAAGCCATAAAAAGCAGGGACAATAAAAAAGAAAAATGCATGGCAACAGCAAATCCTAGAAGCTGACATGGAGGAATTCCATTTGGAAAAGACTTGTCTAAAATTCCCTCTCCTGAAGGTGATCGGCATGTCCTGTCCTAGCAGGATTACTGCTTGCACATACATGCATACGTCAGCTTGTATTCATAGCCCTAAAATGTTCCTGTCAGTTATACACTCCACAAATACCAGCAAGATTTGAGATTCTGCTTCCCTCCCGCTCCAACCCACCCCTGTTGTTGTTGCATCTGCTTGTTTCATCTATCATTGGTCCCGTCCTCATCTTCGCCTGAGCATATGTTGCAGGAGGAGCAACATAATTAAGTTTGGAAAATTCATTTTGAGGCAACCAGATGTCTTGCACCACCTTGAATGTATCTCCCACACCTTAATTAGCAGAGGAAAAGTCAGTGCCTGTGGCAGAGCAGCCCTGACTGCAGCGGGGGCCGTGGGCAGCCCCTGCCTTGCCGCAGAGCAGGCAGGCTTCGCTCTCCAATGCGGGGAAGCATCCTCTCCAGGAACACGTCCTGCAAAGGCTGTTGGAGTGCTGTCATGGATTTGGAGAGGACTCAGTTTCTGGTGCTCACCACCTGTACACATCCTGATCACCTATATACATGCTTAAGCTGTGACTTCCCTTTGTTTTGCTTCAGGGCTGCATGCTTGATTTATTACAGTCAGACGAGTGTGGTTACGTGTTCGTACACTGAATCCACATCGTTAATTTGTGTAGTTACTTCTGGATGCTTGCTGGGTAACTTGGTGGTGGATGGGCAGTAATACATCTGTACTTGGGCAATGCAGTCACAGGAGCTGCAGGCACTAAATCAGAATTAGCTCTGTGCCTACAACACAGGCATCCACTGACAACCTGTGAAAATGGCATTTCTAGATTGCTGTTTTACGAGAAATGCCTTATTATTCTGTAAAATGTTGCAGGACACTCCAGCCTGCCCGTCAGGGCCACATATTTACAGACCAGCACTTTGCACGGAGCAGCAGCACTGGTTTAGCCCTCTGCAAAAACCTTTCATTCCTCTGCCAAAGCCTTAAATCCCTCTGATGGCCTTCAGATGAACTCCTGGCCTGCAGAGAGGGAAGGGGTAGTGCGGAGGGCATGGAGCCATGCTGGGAAGCCCGGAGATGGCAAGGAACAGCTGAGAGAAGTGGCCCTGCCGGGAGGAAGCCAGACACTGCCCAGATCGCCCTCCTGCTAGCCCAGAGGGATGCTCACTCAGGGGAGGGTTTTCCCGTCTATGTCCATGCTGTGTGCCCTCTCTCTAGGGAACTGGGCACGGGTTATTTCTGTACCCGCGTCAGCAGCCAGGAGCGACGGGGTATTCCTTTCCCAGCCCCACTCTTGCCCCCAGGGCCAGGTTTCCTCCTCCCATCCCATCCAGCTGGCTGGGTCTCTGCCAGAGGCCCCGGTGCCAAGAGAGGGGTGACGCAGCACTGGTCTCCCCGGCTGGAGTGGGGAGGGACTCAGAGCTCTTCTTCGACTTGTGCCCTTGTCACCTCCCTGCTCCCTCCTCTCTGCATGATCCCACGGCGTTCGAGCCAGGAGGACCACGCCGGTGTTGCATTTGCAGCAGGGATGCCCCTTCCCTTGCCGAGAGTTCGCCAAGCTCACACCTCAGCTGTGCAAACTGCAAAACAACATCCCAAAACTGACACAACACCCCATTTCTGTATCCTCAGTTGCATTTGAAAATGGCCAAGATGGACCCACCATGGTCTCGGTTCCCAGCAGGAGTGACCATGCCCGTGCCCGCGGTGGCTGTGGCAAAGCTGTGCCGGGGCAGCCGGAGGGGCATGGGTGCTGCCCTGGGACGGGGCTCTGATTTGAGGCTCAGCTGCCACACGCTGTCTGCAACCCCGGCAGAGTTCAGCTGCTGGCCAAGCAGAGTGGTGCCCGTCCCCCCACGCCCTTGGAGCCGTCTCATTGTGCTGCACAGAGACAAAAATACTTCCCCAGCTGCTGCCCACCTGGTTCCAGAGATGAGTTTAAGAAACAGCAATAAGAAACTGAAAATAAAAGGCCAAAAAGAGATAGATACAGGCATCACATCAGAAGTGAGAGAGCTAAAAATAGCAGCGATATGATCCAGCAGAGCTATATGTCATAATTAACCACTTGAGTGTCTCTGGGCATCGAGCAAGTGCCTCTCCAGCAACAGGAAACTCACACGGGTTTAACAGCCGAGACAGCCTGTCCTGGGCTCCTGGCATGCCACCACCAAAAATAGAAGACATATGGACAGTTCCCAGCCTGGCTGATGCTGGGCACTGGTGGGGCACTACCTCCCTTCACCCCGCACTGGGGACCACCACGATCCTTTCACCCCCCGCCACGGAGGCGCAGGGTTTTGTGGGGGATGACCCACTCCCTCTGCAGGGCTGTAAAGGCCAGGGAGGAGCGGGCAGGTGCCAGCCCGGCGGCACCGTCACCCCTTTGGGCACCAGCCCACTGCTGTATTCCCAGCAGCTCTCAGGAGCTCTGGGAGATGGGCGCATGGACAAGCTGCAGGAGCTGCTTGCAGGGAGCCTGCATAAACCTCAGGTGCACCAGCATTTGCCTCATGGTGGTTTGGAAACGAGAAGCCACAGCTCTGGGTCATCTTCGAACCTAGAGACAACGTGAACAGTCCTTTCTCAACTGCCCCATGCTGGGCAGCAGCACCTTCCGTGGAGACTTCCCAGTGCTCCTGCACAGCCGTCTGCCCCTTGCTGGGACCAGCACTGGGTGGTTGGTTTGGTTGCAATCCAAGCTTTTGTCCAAACCCTACTTGGTGCTCAAGTGATTGAAATGATCAAGGCAAGAGGCCTCGATGTGTCCTGTCTCCCCTCAGTGAAGCCCCTCAGCCTGTGCCCGGTCTCCAGGTCCAGCCCTCCCAACATGCCCACGTTGTGCAGAGCACAGCAAGGTCCCCCCAGCTGGGAGGGATCGCCCGTCCTCGGGGTGCCCCATTTCACCAGGGAAAAGTGTTTTTATACCAACAAGTTTCCCCAAGGGATGTGCGGCAGGAGCCTGTGAGAAGCGAGTGCGATAACACTGCTGCAGAGGGAGGGTTTGGTGCTCAGCCCCTCTGCTGTGCTCACCCCAAAGCCCTGGGGGTCCAGGGTTCAGCCGACTGCCCGTACCTGGTGACGTGTTGTAATAGTCACAGGGGTGGATCTGGCAGATCAGAATATCACGGTCAGTTAAAAGGCACCTCTCAAGCCAATTTATGCCTGATCTTTAGTTTCTGTAAATATAGGGTACTGTGCATGAGATCGAGTGGAAAGTTTCTTCTTTAATTCCTCTGGAAACAGAATTATTTAACTGAGCTGCTATTCTCTGGAAACATTTGACTCAAACATTACAGCATTGTGATAGAGGAGAAATTCAACACCACAACAACAGCTCTCGGCTAATCCATTTCCTTTCTGGGACCAGGAGAGCTCAGCCTGGGAGAAGGATATTTAAAACCAGTTCAGCTCTGAGTGGTAGTTAAAACCAGAATGAAATAGGTAAGGATTTTAAAAACAAATACATGACTTCATCAATCACGATCCTGAGAGAAGTTAAGCAGCTACAAACCATAAAGAATGTGGTGGGATTTGGCGTTTCCTATTACCTGTGAAGAATTCTGCTGTAAGCTGTGTGCTGGGAGCAGCCCTGCCCCGCACAGCTGAAGCTGAGCTGTATGGAAACAGCCGGAGATCCAGCTGTACCAGCACTGCCCGTGACCACTGAGGTCAGCAGGAGAGGCGAGCGCTGACATCTTTGCAAAAGCACATTTCAGCTCACTCGGGCACCCACAGACCCCCAGCTTCCACCCCCCCACCCCCACCTGCTTTAAATCCTGTGCAGAGCCTCCCTTACCTCACGCGTGGCTGGCCCAGCAGATGCACAGATCCCATACGTTCCTCGGGGTAACATTACATGGCAGAGACCAGACGTAGCCCGGTGCCTCGCGAGAAGGGCCGGCAGCAGGGGCGAGCCATGAGCCCGAAGGGAAGAGGGCGGACAGCTGGGCTCGGGCAGCTGTAGCTACGCAGGGCGCCGGGGGACGGATACACAACAGATTTATCCTGGGTGTGAACAACCCAACACTTTCTGATCAGTAAGTACTCATCTCGCTCTCACGACTCCTTCTCCCTGCCCCCAGGTCCCCGTGCTGCTTCTGGATGGTGTATCTAGGGTATACAGGCAGACTGAGGGGCATTGCAGCCATCTGGGGCTCAGATTTAGGAGAACTTTGGATTTCACGGCAGAGCCAGTGCAGTCCTGACCAGCACGAGCCCAGCACTGGGACTGGGAAGAGGAGACTGATGTGGGCTGCACGGCCATGGCTAAGGGTGCATCCCCCAAGGGTGCATCCCGCTGGGTGCCCTGTGGACCTGCTGCGGCTGCACAGCTAGACTGGTTTGAGTCAGAAGAGCCTGAAAGTCATAATTTTATTTTCTCTCATTCTCCCTATTTTTGGCTTCAGATTCTTGGATGTCTCCTGCCTACTCTCCAAATATGTGACAAGGAGTAGGTTTGAGATAGAAACAATATTAAAATGAGTCAAAGTGCAGCATGAGCTGAAAGTTAGCACAAATGCAAAATAAAACCTCTCAGCAAAAATAACAGCCAAGGAGCAGTCAGGCAGGCAGGAGATCCTCAGGAAAAGACCAGGGAGCAAGGGAGGATCGCAGGCTCAGCAGGGTCCCCTATGCTGCACAGCTCAGGAAACCTCGTGGGGACTGTCACAGGTTGGATGTGCTCTGCTCAGGCTGAACAACTGAGGAGGCAAAGTCTGGAGAGAGATGGAAATGATCAGAAAACATGGGCTGTGAGGAGAGAGAAAAGTGTCTGTAGGCTGTGGAAGACCAAGGGAGACACGGTAACAGTCTCCAGAAGTTGCTGCAAATACAAAGGGAATAAAACTGCTTTCCATATACACTGACTTGAAACGAGTGAGGCTGTCCTCACTGGCTTTGCGTGACCTCCTGGAAAGCCCCGGATGAAGGGATGCCTTGTCTGTGACATTTAAATCTACTCCCAAGTCAGTGGTGAGAAAAGGTGAACTGCCTCAGGCATAACACAGATCCCTCCAGAGCCTCTGTAGGTCCCTCTTCCAGCTTAATTCTCCTCCAGAAAAGACATGGAGGCCTTTCAGCCAGCTACTGCTGCTTTTAACGTGTCTTCTGGTACTCTGGTGAACTGACCCAAATAAAGCCCCGCTGTGGTACCCAGGGAGGGCAAGCCAGGACCTGATTTCTGGGGAGAGCAACCAGAGGAAGAAAGGAACCAACAAGCTGAGAAACATTCATTTGCTTCATGCTGATCCCTCAGCAGGAACGGGTTTGGGAAGGAGATGAACCATTTGCAGCTTCCAAATTAGTTATCTGTGTTAACAATCACAGTTATTCATTGTCTTCTTTAGGGCACAGAGCCTTAGCTATAGAAATATATGTTCATGCTGAGTGATCCGTTTAAAGGCTCCATTCTTGAGCCAGACATTTGAGCATGGAATACTGTAACTGGGTTTAATGGCAGGAGCTATGGGGCAGCACATGATACAGCACAGGCCTGGGGTAATACAAAAACTTCATGAACGAAGTGGGGAAGGTAGGAAATAAAAATGAGCCAAATGTTAGAGGGATTGACCAGCCCATCGAATAGGCTAAAATGAAGCAGCAGATGTCTCATGGTTTGTGCAGACACCAGTCAAATGGAGAAGATGGAAAACTGGGATTATAACAAAGTTGGCAGCAGAGACAGGAGAAAAATGGCTTAGAAACCTTGTGGACCACCTCGGCATTTGCCAAGAGGTGTATCATGCTGGGTAATGGCCCCTTGCTCCTGCGCAGGGCAGTGACCCAGCCCAGCATGATCAGACACAGTGAGAAAGAGCAAATCTAATGTTCATCTGCTGAGAAATGAGAAAGCACTGGCTTGTGAAGATGTTGTTTCACTGAGGAGGAGGAAAGAAAGACAAAGACATTTCGCCCATTTGCCAAAGTTCCTGAAGTCTAAAGTCATCATTGCCACCCTTGTCCTTCCTCCATGGTGATAAAGGAACTCATGGTATTGTTTGGACAAATCTGATTTCTCTCTTCCTTTCTCATGCCCTCGATTTAAGGCTTGCAGCATTCTTAATCCCACAAGAAGTGAAACGGATGCTTCCCGTGGGCACATGAATAGCCCCATTGAAGTCATGTGCTGCGACTTTACATGCATGCTTAGAAGTTTGCAGGATTGAAGCAGTCGAGCTTAGGGGTCATTTTTGGGAGGAGGGTCCCCGGTGCCTCAAGCACCCCACAGAGACCTTGGTTTCAAAGCCACTCACCTAGCAGGTATACTGAATTTGAAGCCCACTCCAGGAGGCTCAATGCACAGCCCAGTCTGGGTGTCCATCCTTGGGCCATCAGCTCAGCTCTTGGCTTTTTGCTCAGCTCCAGTGCTCTTCACAGTCCCGAACAGACCGGGACGATCCCTGAATTGCACTTACCAATAGAAAATGTTTAACATTCCCCAGGTGGGTGCGTTTGATTAAAACATTTAATTACTACACCTCCTAAAGCATCACAGAAAGCACAGTGCTGTCAGGCAAATAAAATCTCTAAACAACTCCAAGCTATTAAAAGCCAATAGGTTCTTGCACCCTCCACAGCCATAAAACCTGCAGAAATAGAGGTGCCGGATGCTGACGCTATTTAAAGGGAGGACACAACATTGTGTCACCATATGGTGATGTGGCGCTGGCCAAGTCCCTCGATTACAGCAGATATCTACAGGGCAGTGCCTCAGTTTTTGCTTGCATCCAGCTTTCCTCTAGGAGCATCCCCAGGCTTCCCACAGAGTGCACCCACCTGTTTGCAGGATGAGGAGCTTTTCCCAGCACACTATTTGTGTTAAGAGACGATCAGCTGGCTTATTCCAATCACATAGTATTTTTTATATTTTTAACCAGAAGCTATAAAATCCAGGAAATGTGGATTTATGGCCTATAAAAGGCTTAGAGCTATGACCTACCGGCTTATGTAACTTTATTTACTACTGGCCTTGGATAGGGCTCCTATTCCAGTGACCTGCTAAGCTCGTTTTGTAGCATTTCTTTATTTGGGCTCTGTTAAAGACGCAGTGATGTCAGGCAGTTGGAGGGTTCAGAGACGGGGACTTAGAGGGCGGGTGGGCGTCTGCTCTGAGATGCAGGAGAGCTGGGCAGAGCCAACGTTCAGCTTCTCACGAGGAGCATGGCTGCGCTGAGTGAAAAAAACACACCCCAGTCTTGGCCCTTGGTGTTTGCCCTGGATGCAAGGTGTTTGCCAGGAGGGAGAGTGAGAGTATTACTTTCTTAGTCCTCGTCCAGCCTTTTAGGTGACAGCAAGTCAAAATCTCTGAAGAGGTAAATTCTACAAGAGGGGCTGCATCTGCCTCTGCTTGCAGGAGGAGCTGGTCCTGGAGAGGAGGCGACCTTGGGCTTTGCAGCTTCTCTGCTGCCATGCTGGAGCTGTGGGGATGACCCCAGAGCATCTCTCCATCACAGGCTGCTGTGATGCCAACATCACCTTGGAGGCTTCCCTGCAGATTAGGTCCTTGTCCAGTGCCGACACGTCCTTCCATTAAGGAGCAACACCCCCTGATTACAGCCAGTGCTGGTGGCTTCAACCCGTGGGGTGTTGTTCTGCCTGTCTGGAATTTGCCCAGATTTACCCCCGTCCTTCCCCACCCTGTGCTGGAACTCCGAGCAGTACTGCGGAAGCAGGGCGTGCAGCCAGTTGGACTGTACCCACGATACAAATCAGTGCCCTCCTCTCAGGACTAGGCCATTATGCCCCAAATCTGCGAGGCCCAAGGTTTATTAATCCTCCAGGCTTGTTTGGCTCCAACTGCATCAGCACCCGCACCAGGACCCGGCTGCCTCCACACAGCAGCTCCCACCTCTGGGCCAAAGCAGCCCAAGTTTCAATAATCCCAAACTCCATCTGAGCCAGCTGCAGGCCAGGATGTCTTCATCTCAATTGCTTGGTGAGTAACTTCAGTACCCTTGAGAAAGTCGCTGCCATTGTGCAGGGTGATTCATGGCTGGAGGGGAAGGCAGGATTTGCTGCATCAGTGATTTATTTAGTTTTTGATGAGAAGTGACAAGAACTGCCCAAGTTCAGCACACTCAGGGTGTGAGATACTTAAAAAATGGAATTTGTACAAACAAGAGAGGAAACTGCGGCAGCTGCAGAGATTGACAAAAACACCCATGTCTATTGTCCAAACACCAAAGCTTCCCTGGAGGAAGGCATGCTGTGAACGGTGCCTTAAGGCCAATATTTGGGTATAGAGCAGCTGGAGGACCAGAAAGACCACCAGCACTGAAAAACCTCCGAACTGTGCCTGTCTGATCTGCAGTTTTTGTGAACCACGACCATTTCAACTAGCTCTTTAGCTCAGATTTTCCCTTTTGGGGATCAGCCTGAGAACAGACCTATAATTTATAGCATGTAGATACCAGCCTAAAGCAGCACCATCTGAGCAAGCAATAAGAATCAGGGTCCCACTTCAGATCATGCTCAAGGTGCAAGGAGCCCAGCGAAGTCTGCTTTAACCATGGGAGGAACAGGGAAACAAATTACTGTTTCATCAGCAGGGTAAGCCCAGCCAGTGGTGCTGGCCTTCCTTCTTCACAAGCTGAAAACACTCCTTAGGATCTACTCTGATTTACTTGTCCTTCCTTTGTCTCATTTAAGATCACACCTTAAAGTGCTTGCAAAACCCAGCTCACAAAATGGGAACACTTTCAATACCCAAGTGCTGCTGTCGGCCCGAAACACTGCTGCTGGCTCAGGGAAAGCTTTGTTAAAGTCTTTTCACTCCTCCATGAAAAAAAAAGAGTTTCCTCCATGGTTCCTTTTGCCCCGTTTCTGACCCATTTGTATGATTCCCAGGCTGAAGGACTGCGAGGGCACGTCCAGCGCGAGGCTGGCTGCCCCGATCGCCTCTGGGGACCCGGTACGGTGAGGAACCACCTCCCCTGCCCTCTCTGCTGCTGTCATGCGAGAGGGGCTCAGATGCCTCTGGCCTCTCCGATAAGCCCCACAGCAGTTACAACTACTCCTTTTCATGAGAATGGGCCAGCTGTAGGCATTTTGCCTTCCCAATACCAAATAAATGGCTTTTGACCATCAGAGCCCTGAGCGTCTTGCAAACCAGGACCGTAGCAGAGCCCGGACTGGCAGGGTCTGAGGAGCCGTAACTTCTCCCAGGAGGACCAGCCCCACAGGGCTCGTGGTACAAGCTCCACCTCGCCTTGCACCTGAGCTACACACCCACCTCTCTGTTCACAGCTCACTGTAGCAGTTCAACCATGGCTTTGGCCCAAAGTTGACATTTTGGGCTTTATTGCAGATGTGGGTTGCTACGGTGAAAGACCTTCCGAGAACCCTAAAAAGTTCAGCCATATGGCTGAGAAACAACTCTTAAAAACGCTTGCAAAAGCTGGTCATCTGACTTGCTGTGTAGGGCTGATGGTGATTTGGTTTAACAGCATGTCATCACCCAAAAGGCAGCAAAACTGTTTCCTTACCCCTGTTGCAAGAAATCTTTACTCTCCGTCCTGGTGTTTTATAGCGATGGTACTGCCGGTCAGACATTGCCAGGGATGTTCCCGGTGCCACCTCCCCCTCTTGAGATGTCCTTTCTGCTTTTCTCTTCCCACACATGGAAGACCACAGCCCCCTGCAGCAAGGCAAGGATGGGCACCTTGTGTCTGGTGCTTCAAGTTTGCAACGCTGCTGCTGGGGGCTGATCCTGCTCCCCCTGGCATCTCTGAGGCCTGGCTAAGGCACAGGGACCCTGGCTGCAGCATCCTTCCTTCCTTCCTTCCTTCCTTCCTTCCCAGGAGGAATGAGATACAGGCACATCTGCAAAGGGCAGAAGAGTTTTTTCTGCCAGTGAGCACCCACACAGTGTTTATTTGCAAGTGAGTCAACCGGACTCTAATGGTTTTGTGGATGCTGCACAATTCACCTCTCTCTTATCTCAGGCATTTTCATTACCTTTTGGGCAATTTTGACAAGAATTCAATTTTCTCTGCCCACACACATATCCTGCTGTTCTGTCACTGAACACATCAATTAGCAGCCAAAAAAGTCCTCAGCACCTTTTCTCTCCTGGATTCAGCCTCCCCCATCAGACTTTAACACCATTTCCCTGTGCAATTACCAACCCCAAACCATTGCCAGGTCTGGCCTGAAAGACTGAAACTCTTCACACCTGATCCACATGCTTCTCATCCCTGCAGACAGCTCTCTGCTGTCCCTGCGAGCAGAAACCAAATGCCCCAGGCGAGTAGGGACCGAGCCATGCCTGGCACTCACAACCCTGTAACAGCACCTACCAAGAGTGGCTGCGCAGCGGCTAAAGAAACAGAAACTGTAGAAGAAGTGTAAAGCTTTATCGCATTCTCAGTATTTACCTCATTCAGAGAAGTATCCAGCGCTATTCCAGCTGCCTTTGCGAACCAATGAACTCTCTGATTTCCTGCTTTTTATTCCTCCTGGGATGCAGACAGTTGCCCCATTTTCCATCAAGCCAGTTGTTTCCACAAGGTAGAAACTGAGACTCCAAGCCTGAAAGCGTAGCAAGCTTCGAGGTGACCTACGGGTCTGCCCCATTCTTGCTCTCTCCTCCAGGGATTCGCTTTCAGCCACCATCAGACAGGACACCAGGACATGTGGTCTGACCCACTGCAGCACCTATCAGCTTTTTTTTTTTTTCCTACTTAATCTCAAAGCAAACATCAGCCTGATTTTATATTAAAGGGACACCCCGAGAACCATATCTGCAAACCAGGCTATGAGGTAGTGTAACGATGACACCATCACGAAGCACTGCCACTGCCACCACACTGTCCAGACATGGGACCCAGCTGGCAGCAGCTCCGTCCCTGCCAGCGCAGAGCTGGGGCAGGGCCCCCCGGGCCACAGTGCTCCCCACGTCGGCCCCACACACCAAAAGGTGGAAGGGAAAAGCAAATGTGAAGTCTGGGAAGGTTTCCAGTATGGTTGGTTTTTTCCTTCCTTATTTAAGCTCCAGACATGAGCCTACAAAGCCGGAGCCCCTGGGCACAGTGACATTTTGTGCAGTGGTGGAAGCAGCAGCAGGTGATGGCAGCAACCCCCCCCGTCACTGCAGAAACCCCCTGCGTGTCCCCAAGCCCTTGGTCTCAGGGTGGGCAAGATGAGAAGAGCACCAGCCCCCTCACCTTTGCAGCCAGAGCTGCTACATGTGCGCAGCTTTCAAACGGTCATTCTACAGGCAGGGTCTGAATTAAGGGGGGGTCCTTAATGTCCCACCTGCCAACCAGAGCAGGACTTGCCTGAAGCTGAGGAAGGGGCAGGCAGGGGGATGCTGCAAAACCCCTGCTTGGCCCCAGTGCACACTGCAGGCAGCACCCACCCTGCCCAGCTCCTTCCCATGGGCTAGGCCACAGGGCCTGCTCAGCATGATCTTTTTTAAAGAAAGAAACCTTTTTCCTTTCATTTTTCTAAGCATTAGGTGCAATGGATTGAAGAGGTCCCAGCTTGGGAGCAGCTGCCTCCAAGCCGGCCTCAGGGCCGGGGCCGTACCTGTGGCAAACAAATCCCCACAACGCGACTTCACCACCACTGAGGTGAAGGCGAGGGAGAGGCATCGGCTGAACCTCCTGATGGTCAAGGACTGATTCTCCTTTCCTTTCTTTAACCCCTGACACATCTTCACCTTGAAGAGATGTTAGAGGAAACCTGAAACATGGATGCTGACAGGCAGGGAGAAGAGAATACTCCAGCGTGAGTTCTCCCTCGAGGTGTCCATGTTGTCACTGAACTGTAAGAGCACCATCTTGTGTTTAAACACAACAGACCACACCAGGCCTGGGGGTTTCCATCCTGTTTACACTCACAAGCAGACAATAGCAAGCAACAATCCACATCGCTTCTCATCAGGTCCCTTCCCACCACTTTACAGAGTGTTTTTGAAAAGCAGGAAGGCAATTTGCATACTTGGGTTTGTCATCTCGAAGTAGCTTTTTAAGAAGTTAACTATAACCATGCAAAATTGCAGCAAGTCCTGAGGGCCAGGCCATGAATCCGAGTATGGTGCAAGGCCAAAAGGCTCCCTCAGAGCTTGTTTTACAGTAGAATTAAGGGCACTTGAGCATCAGAGATCATCATAATGTTAAACAGACTGTATTGCTCAAATAGCTTTCAAATAGATTACAGGGTGCTGAAAAAGCGGGGTGATAGCAAAAAGCATCCCTCATTTTGGTTTGCTATACCAGTGTAGAAAAAGGGAAATTACCTCAATCTCACTAAGTTTCAGGCTTAGTTTCTTGCAAAAAAGTATTTTCCAATAAAGAACATTCACATTGACACATTTTCACTTCCTGTATTAACATTCTAGGTATTTTGATTTTAATACCTCTTTTTATAGGAGACTGATACAACTGGGATATCTTTTTAAAAATCTTCTACAGAAACCGTAAGTGCTTCTCCTATTATCACCATGTCCATTGCAGAAGGGCTTGGCTATTTATAATGGCTTAAAACTTCAGTCTCCAAATATCATTTGTAACACCTTAACCTAGTTCACAATTCTCTTCGCACTTCTCTCTCAATACAGGATCTGAAAACTTACCCACCGACCTGAGGGGCTGCCAAAAGAGCTTCAACATTTCCAGAGTAAAGATTTATGTTTCTTCCTATTTAATACACACACACAGTCTTAGCACAGCACAATGATGCGATGTGCATGTGAATGGACACAGCCCGAGAATAAACACTGTGAAGGAGAGGGAAGTTTTGTCAGTACATCTTGCAATGAAACTCCAGCAAATGAACAAAACGATATTTTTTTTAAGCACCAAGATGATAAAATTTAAAGTTGATGCAACACCGGTAACGGTCCACTTTGCATATTCTGAACCATGAATGATTCCCGTGTTTGCACGTGCGAGTATGAAGCATTTACATCCTGGAGGTATTCAAAGCAACAACTTTGTGGGCCCTTCACCCCAACCGGAGGGAAGCGAGAGTAACATGTGCTTGCACACTCACACAGACAAGGCGAGGGACTGCCCGCACGGAGCCCCAGGCACAGCAGGACCGAGTGTTTTCATTGCAGGAGGAGGGGGACACCTCAATCCATTATAACAAAGGTTAACCAAATATTTTCAGTGGCATGGCCACTTGTTACATACTAATCAAGATAAATTGTTGGGACAAATGTGGTTAGAAAGTGGCAGATGAGCCAGGAAAAAATGAAAACCTGGTTCTAGCCAAGTGTTCTGTCTCTGCAGTAGAAATGTATCTCTTGTTATGGAGTCCTTGTTCTTCTGCCTTATAAATACAGTATTTCCTCTGCTGTGCAGTGAGCAACCATCGTGTAGTTGAGCTTAGATGAATCTTGGATAAGGTGTGAAGAAAACTTGAAAAATAAATTCCAGTGCCAGCACCTACTTCATCTGAGCTGCAGTTAAGCGGGTCTCCTCTAGATTCTGAACCTATGAATCAGCGGGTTTGAGAGCCACCTAAGAGCCAAAGACAGCGTGGCATCATTTGGGAGCCAGTCAGGGAACAAAGTTTTCCTTCAGAGATTTTTGCTTAGGCCCAGTATGAGATAGAAGGATTACACAAGCTGTATTTATGATGGCAATATTTGGAAAACACCCAGTTACCATGCCTTCTAGTAGCATCAAAAACCTCCGAGCTTAACGTGAGACTACAAAGAACACACCAATCCGATGCATGTTTCATATACATATTTATATATATTTCATGTACAAAGTTACATTCTGAACCCCATGGATTCAATAATAGAAATAAATACTGAAATAACTACACTGCTATATGAGCTTTTCTGCTCACAGAAAAGAAGCCTCAAGTTTTAACAGACAGCAAGTTTAACGCTGTAGGATCCATCTCGGATTACAGAGGCAAGTAAAATTCAGCGTAAAGTGTCCAACAGACAAAACTTTCAAAAATTACAGACCATAAAATGTTTAAAATATATGCTTAAAAGATTGAGAAATGTGCATCAACAAAATTAATAAAGGAAACTTAATCTTGTTAGAGGGCAGGAGAGACATTTAGTGTATAGAAAAATGCTTTGAGGTGCAACATAGGTTGTTACAATATGGCATAACCCTGTTAGAAAAAACATTTAATTTCCCTAAAGAACCGTATTTGAGTTTACCGTGTCTTGTTTTACAGAGCAGGGCCTTCACAAGACCCTGTCTCAACAGGGCCACTTACAAGAGTGCTAAGTCGGGTTTAATCCTTTGGTAACTTTTATAATACTCACATGGAAATAAATATTCAGTTACACAGCATTTTAAAAGACACACGTTCTTTAGAACAGTTAGTATAATAAAACAGATTTAACATTTGTTTGTTACTAAGGCAGCCTATGATAAAGTGTCTACGCTCTGCCAGCTCTATCTGATCCAACGCAGGAAGACCTTTACAAGAAATGGACAATGCAGCAGCTTATACAACGCATTTCACCTTTACCATGCAAACACCCTTACCCAGGCAAGTAATGTGCTGCATATCTTGTGCTCGAAATGTTTCCAAACTATTAACAAGCTGTAGCTATCAAGAGATTAGCTCCTATTTATATGATGCTTTAATCACATGAGTGTATGCATGAACACATTCTTGAGACGGATTCGTAGGAGTGTATTGTCATCTCCATGCCTGGGGTTTCACGTGCTTTATTCACCATTCAAAGCGACCTTACGTAGAGTTTATAAAACCCAGTGTGCTGTGATGACAACAGGGACCTATTTAATCTACTGTACCTTAGGACAGGGGATAAAGTTTTTTAATGAGAAATACAGAGAAGTGCACATGCCTTTTATCTACACCCACAGTGGTACACAGTTAACCTACTGTTTTCCTTAAAACCCTTCCACTTTTGGACAGAAACAATCATTCTCTGAAAAATTTGCAAGAGTTGGCCCACTGAGGTGACTAAAATGGCACGGTGGACCAGATACATTTGGCAAAAGACCAGGTACACACTTGCCAGATTGAACTGCTCTATTTGATAGCAGTAAAGCCGTTCAGAGAAAACGGCTCATCACTAATTACAAATAAAATGCTATACAAGAACCAAGGAACAGAATTGTGCGCTTTTTTTCTGAGAACATGAGAATGTGACAATCAACCAGTGAGTAAAAGCTTTGGAGACTGTGTGTTCCAAAGAGAAAAAAAGAAAAATTAAGAAAATGACAGGAAAAGCAATGAAACTGCACCACTCACAGTGAAGATTCTGCACAACAGTAAAAGTTTAGACAGCATTTTTCGTAGACATCCAATTTCGTAATTCAGATGTGCCTCAGGTTCAGCATACATGTCTATGTAAGTTTTAAACAGGTCTTTCTAAGAGTGTTTACTCAGTTTACTTTCTGTATTTGTATAATTTTTAAAAAGCTCCCAGACTTTATATTTAAGCCAAAGTACTTTAAGAGTGACGTTAAAGATGAATTTGGAAAGCAAATTATGAACAACATGCTCTCATCACTTTTGGCATTCTGAAGAGAAAAATACTACCAAGATATTAGACATCTTTAATAAGGATTTTTACTACATAGTTCATGTCCTAAATACATATTTACGAGAGGAACAGCTGTGTACAAAATATGTTGCTTAAAAAGTATTTATACATATAAATCTAACCAATAGACCTGAATGGAGTTTTTCTGGTTTATCAGCTATGATATGCATTTGAAAAAGCTGCCTAAATATATATTTACACAATAGACCTCAGCTAAATGTGTTCATTTAAAAAATTAAGAAAATATATAAACACATGTTTGCCTGATAGACCAGAACTGCTCCTATTGCATAAAAATGTTTAGGCAGTTTTAAAAAAGTGTTTCTATATTTACTTCTCTGAAACTGTTCAGTTCTCTCACATAATCAAGTTACTAAATTTCTGTGCTAACCTGAACAGAACAGTCCCAGTCTTTTGGGGGCAAGTGCTGGATGTTTATTAAAACCCCTCAAAACTTTTACTTTCCAGACAAAATGAAAGAGCAAAATCTGGGTTTTAAAATATTCTGAAGTACAGAAATCATGAAGTGTTTAACTTAGGTCTGATACTAATGTAGGAAATTCAATGTAAAAGGAAGACAGTCTTCAACTCACACTTATGGTTAAAAAAATAGATGGTGAGTAGACAGAATGTCAGCCTAATATTAGAGTCTCCTGACTTTCATCAATTTACTCAATCTTAGTGTTACCTGCTAACATCGTTGCTCAACTTTTTTTTTTTTTTACTAAATTGGGGTATGCAACTACAAAAAAATACATTTTGTACCTAATTATCTGGCACTAAAGTTCCTTTACAATCTCACTTGGGCAGAATGCATTTTTCCTGTACACTCTCAGTCTTTTCTCATGCTCTAATCGAGGTCTCTAACCTTCACACATGTAGTGCCTCATGAGTTTGACCAGCTAGGCAGAGAAGATCATTCTAGTGCTTAGGACATAAGGAGTTAAGACAAGAAAAGAAAAAAAAACACATCCCCTGTTCAAGAATTTTACATCTATTTTCAAATTTAAATCATACTAAGAATACCCTTTGGAAACCGAGTTGTTCCATGTCAGGGAAATGGAAAAACACTATGCTCAAAATTGCTCATTATTGAGGGCAGCAGTTCTCAAACTTTAAGGTTCAATAGTGAAAACATGTGATTTTATTTAAATATTGTCATCTCAATTCCTATATAATCCCTTCTTCCCCCCAGAAATTCTGATGAATGTAACAAACCATATACACTACGTAAGCAAGATTTTCCAGGTTTGAAAATAAAAGCTGAAATTTACAGTTTGCTTTAGCCCTCACTGAATATTTGGATGAGTCTTAATAATCCATCTTATAGTTTGTCAATTTTTTAATACTCTGGGAATAACTTTGCTGTTTTACTCAATGCATTATGCAGTGAAATGAAGCTCAGTTGTAATAAAGCTGAACTCAAGTGAGACTACCAAAGAAGTGAACTACATTAGATTGCTGTGGTACAGTAAAACTAATGTCTCAGTTGCTTACTATGGTGTGCACACCAATTTTGAGAAAGATCTGATTTCATTATACTGTTCCATGTAACACGGGTGCAGTAAAACAGCACAAGCTAATTCCTGTATAGTTAAAGGTATGACAGATTTGCAATATAAAGTTAAACAGCAAAGAAATGCTTCAACATCATGTAGTGAAACAGGTTTCACAAAATAAAAAAAACATGCAGAAGCTTTTTTTTTTTGCCTTTTTTTTTTCTTTTTCTTTTTTAAGGTCTCCAGCTGCATCCTACAGGCTCACTCACTGCCACACATTACTTGCCACACTATCAAGTGACTCCTCTCAGCTTTGGCTACAGAAGGTTCAAGTTGTAGAGCTTCTCCAAGGAGTTCAGATTCTCCACCTTCATCACCTGAAAAACAGCAGCTTTGATTCAGGCAGACAATAAAAACCAGCATTAACACCAAAAGGATCAACACAAGTGACATCTAGGTTTACAAGGAAGACACCATAAAAGACAGTAGTTGCCATATGCTCTTATAAAAGCATATTCAAGATTGTGAATATATATTATAAACTGATAGTCTGTTGTGTAATTATTTCAGAGCCTAGTATTCTGATGGTCATGTTTTTCAGGTCCAGCCCCAAAAATTAACTGCAGTTTCATAAGTATCCATATTCTAGACATTACTTGTAACTCTTTAAGGCAGAGAAACAAGCACCTAATTTGCAAACTTGCAGTACCTCTCAGGCAGAAGTGGAGGTGGTTATGCTACAAGAAAGTGGGCTAGCATAAACACATAAACCATATAAAGTGCTCTGGAAATAAGAGCAGTAATTGAGCACAAGTGAAACAATGCAACATTCATGCCTGTGATAAACCTTCCTCCTCCTTTCCTCTTGTTCGAGTTGTCCTCGCTTGTCACAATTTGCACATGCTGGCACAAAACCACCTTAAGCCTGTTCTCCGTTGTTGCTCTTCAAAAGAGAAGAGCAGTTTTGTAACTGCGTCTAAACCCTTGGTGACATGAGCTGACTCGGATCAAAGGTGACAGACTAACCACTAACAAAACTGCACGTAGACAGTAATAAGCCTCAATACAGAGGCAGTCTTGTGGTACAGAAGAAGGTCAGTTTAATCAGAGGAAACGGGAACTGACCTACAGCTTCAGGAAGGTTTCAAGTCACAGTTTGGCTGGTTTTCAGGTTAGACTACTTTGGAGGTCCGAGGAATCTAAACTTGCTCTTGAGCCAGTTTGCCACACTAACGTGGTCATGGCTGAGCTAATGCAGGCACAGTACTGACACTTAAGTTCATGGCTTTGCATCATGCCACAAGGACAGCAAAATGCACATTCGGTATGTGGCTATACCAGCTTGCTTGGAACAAGTGCAGCATTTTTAGTACTCGCTGCAGTGTGGCACAGAATTGCCTCAAGTCCTGCCTCCCGCGTAACTCCACCGGCATTACCAGCAGGAACTTGTTTTTCATTGACGAGTGGGATGACAGAATTTGGGCTGGCCTTCATGGGGTTTTCTTTGTAGTGGTTTTTGTGGTTTTTTTGTTGTTTGTTTGTTTTTGAAAAACACTATAGATAGATTTAGGCAAAGGGTCAAAACCAGGTCTAGGAGTTGTGACTCCTTTTTAGGCACTTTTTGTCAAGGTCTCTAGCTGCAGATTTTAAGCACAGAACCACAACCACTCTCACTTTGTCGTATTTCTCCAACAACTTCAATTAAAAAAAAAAATCTTTACACAAGAAATCTTTTATGGACTAGATCATGCAAAAGCACTATTCAAAAAAAGCAGTGATCAAAGTAAGAAGGGCACACAAAGGTAACAGTGAACTACTTTTTCCCTTTTCACTCCAAAATGAGTAAATTTTAGTTTGAATGTTCTTCACATAATACATGACTTTTTCTGTAGTCAGTCTGCATATTTAAGTAACTAAGGACATATTTTCCAGCAGTTTGAGATAGAAGACTAACCTGTCAAAGTAAGACTGAAAGCATAAATGGTAAGGAGGTACATGACTCCAAAGGACAATTTCAAATAAACCTTTTTACACAGTCAACTCAGAGGTCGCCATTTACTGGGAAAAGAAGAGTAAGCTGAAGGTGTACGTTGGGGAGAACAGAGATACTTCTATCCTCGCACCTGCTCAGTGAAGACCACTCACTGACTGACCACACAAATGAACTCTACAATCACAATGGAAGTTATTACATGGTTCATGACCTTTCAGTATGAAGAGGTTACAACTGGTTTTAAGCTTAGTATTTCTTACCCATTCTGAAGTCAATATATCCTTCTCCACCACTTATCACCAACATCGATTTTAAGGGACTCTGGCTGAAGGACTCTTGGGCTGGTTTATCAGCTGTTAGCTCTGTTCCACCACTACTCTGTGGGCAAACAACCTGACCTGGATTAAAAACAGATACATTTTTATGTCACATCTCACAGAATAATACCACCTGTATTTGGTCATTGGACGACATACTTAATGCCTAATGATACACTTAACTTTGGATTCTAGTATCTCTTCAGCAAGGGACAGAAAGCTAGCTTTGCTCTGATTTCATCTCTCTAAAGAGACGAAGAAACTGTCCAGGTCAGTTCAATGGAAATCAGAGAACTAAATGCCTCTTGATAGATCGCACAGCATAGGCATGCAGATCTAGAGAATGACACTGAAACAGACCTGAAGACTTTCAGACACACAACTGAAATGATTCAGTGCATGTCAGCCCATTAAGCAAACTTCTGTCATTTACTTCCAACACACAAGGTGGATGGAAGCACTGAGACTGTATTCAACTGGCATTGCAGCTTCTGGGAAACTTCGTTTTTCCAAGTCAAGATTCTTTCCTTTGGGGGCTTCTCCCTTGCTAGCTCATCCTTCCTGCAGGATGTCAGACTCTTAAATTGGACCTTACATCAACTAGTAGTTGACTGCCTTGTTAATAGGCAAGTACTCACTCACCACAGTACCCTTCTCCCACATGGAAGCAAAGCACTTCTTTCTTTGTGACCAAACCCTTCTCCTCCCATTGAACAATACTGCACTTAGGAATCAGACTAGTCTTGTAAATAAAATATAATAAATTGTTTTTGAATGTATGATTTCATACACTTGCAGTCTTTGCCTAAACACTACGTTTAACTAAGCAAATGAGGGCAAAAAAGAAACTTTAGCTGAAGAATGGTAATAAAACCTCACCAGGTACTGCAACAAAGAATTTAACAGCATCACGGTGCCCATGGAAGCAAAGCTGTGCGTGTGCCATTGAACAATATGGTATGAATGTTCCTGGAGTCACTTTGTCACTGTTTTCATCACCATATACACGTATTACACTCCCCGGACGGTTTCCGGAGCCTGCTGCTGCTTTATTAGCTGTAAAAGAAGAGAATTGTTTTCTACTTGAAAACACAAATTACAGAAACGGTTATTTGTTAAGAAACCTTATGGTACCATCTAAAAGCTAAAGCCAACTTAGATAAAAATGAAACAGGAGGGCAGCAATGCCAATTCAAGACAGAGCTGGAAAGAAAAAAGATTGCATGCTTCGTTATTTTAAGTACATCAGAAAATGGAGCAGGATTCTTATTAGTCTAGCATAAACACCATATTTTAATATCCTACTTTTGGAAAAAATAATTTGTGAAAGGACTGTATCTTTCATAGAAAATAAGTACCTCTAATGTGTTTCAGTATGAGCAAATTCAATGTACTTAAACATATAATTAAAGACAGTTTCATTCCAACTAATCATAGGGTATCCCCTTGCCAGCAAAAATTCTCTAAAAATAGCCACCTGTGGGCATGAAGGAGCTACCCTATTATAATTCTACATCTAGTTTTTACTGAGAAGTTTTAAAATCCATTAAAACAGTGAAGTACTCATGCTAGACATACAAGCCATCTCCATTCCAAAGACTATCAAAGTAGTGAAAGAAACAGTGATTTGTAACAAGACAGTAAATGATGTGGATTAATGACAAAGTTATAAGATATGGTATCACACTGGCTGGAAGAAAAACAAAGTCTGTATGAAAGTTCAGCTGCAACACAGGATGATATACTAAACTGCTGAGCAGATTGGTGGCCATTTAGCAAACATAAAACTGCTGCAATGCAGTAACTGCAAGTGGAAAAACATTTAGGAACATACAAAGGGTAAATCTATAAGGAGTGGAAAACAGCCTCAAAGTGGCTATTAGAAGCCTGAAAATAGATTTTTGTTCAGGATCTGCACTTACCCCTCAGCCCCAGTAAACGTCCCTGGTGGAGGATTACAGCTAAAGTGAGAAAGGAGGAAAGGGGAAATGGATAGGTATGACAGTAGAGGAGAAGGATTAATGAGAACCCACCACTCTTATATTTTGGTTTTTGATAAGGTAGAGCTTTAAATTTTAGCTCCTAAAACCAGTAATTATCTAATTACAGAAGATTCAATAAAAAGTCATAAAGAACAGCATCTTGTTATAAAAGTTTCAGTACAAAATGGACAACAAAAGCACTGCCACTTTCACGTGCTTTATCGTTATAAAGTTTATTATTGATTAGCGACGTTTCCCCTTTCTCTCTTTCCTTGGCAGGAGGCTACCAAAATAATATATAACAACTCATGTTTTCAAGTGCCCTTTCAAAATATCATCTGCAGATCTGGAAGATGCCCTGTTACTGAGACCCTGGGAACTGAGATACACAATTGCTTATGCAAGGATGCAACTGTTTTTGAAAACCATGAATATTTGTAACAAGGGTTCTCAAACCCATTATTAGGCTACCCACAAACAGTTGTTCTGATTCATGAACAACTAACAAAACTGAAATTAAACTGAACAGCTTTAATAGGGTTTTTTTCACATTCACTTTTGTTTTAACACAAACTCCTCTGGAAACACTAAATTAAGCTTGATGCAAATTAAGAGCTATAATTTTTGTAAGCATGATTTAAACTATTTCAAAATTCATGATAGGAAGTCTGTCCTTCCTCAATACACTCATGCAATGCAAAAAAAGACATTTACTGAATGGATGGACAATGTAATGGAACAGTATGAGAAACGATGCATGTATGTGCTGTTCAACAAAGCAGATACAACATGAAGAGATTTTACTATTAAATGACCCTAAAATTTCACCTGTCAGACTGTACTACTTTGTATATAATAATGGTATAATTAGGACTATCAAAGTTCTGTATTTTATTTTCTGAAACTTCTGTCCACGTGTTTTAACATTAGTCTCAGGCACTGAGGTTTTTTAGTTTTAAATGCAAACAATTTACACATAGATTCTTCCCAAGCTTTATCTATTTAAGATTTGTTTTGCCCTTGAACTGGACTGTTGCCTTCTCCTGAGATTCAACTGCCCACGTCTGAATGCTTCCTCTCCCACCCTCAAGTAGTTTTAGCCTATGACAAGACTTTGGGTTCTGTTATTAAGCAGATACCTGGACTTACATTATTGGAATTTTACCTAGAAGTTAGTGCCCTATTTGTAGAACATGCTTACAACTCCTATAACGTTGAACATGTCCTTTAAAGCAGTCAAGTACTGCTGTTCCAGTCCTTTATACCAGCTTTGTGATGAATTCTCAAGAACTAAAGCAAATCAAATTGTATCAGCAATAATACCAACTTGCTCAAATCAAACAAAAATCTACTTTGGTGATCATATGGCAATCAAAAATAACATTAATTAGAAAACTAAAGCCATCTCTTACAAGCAATAAACTTCTATAAATGCTGCTAATGCTCATAACACCTCTAAGGCTTCAAAGTGTCTCTTTCATTCAAGCCACAGCAACTCTGCTCAAATTGAAGTGCAGGAGATTTTGGAGATGGGCTTTTTTGCTCAGAGTAATTGTAACCATGTACACAGATTAGGTGCTAAACATCACACAGGCCCAATCTGTTACAAACCTGAAAGATTCAGACCTGGCAGCAAAGCTTTCTATCCATTAGCAAGCATCTGAATGGCGTTTAATAATCTCTTTTTGTCTCTACAGCATATTGCACAGTGCTATTCATTTATATTTTACTTACTTTCTGTTAATGGAATGGAGATGATGACACCATTTCCTGTTCCTACCCATAAACGATTACAAGACACCATAAGAGCTGTGATTCTCACAAATGAGAATCCCAGTTTACCAGTACCTAAAAACAAAAGATGCTTTTCATCAAAAATTATGAGCAAGAATAATTTTAGTTCCATAACAGAGAATCTTAACTTCAACTCCCAAACCACGCTGACAAGTAATTCCCTCCCACTTCAAACAGAAACAAGGTAGAGGAGCACATTTAAGCTGTAAAGGTAACCTAAAAGGCTAAAACACTGTTAATTAAGTTGTGGACCTATACAGAAAGAGACTAACATTAACTGTAAGAAAGCATGAAAGGTATAAAGGCTATATAATGCTGCACAATAAAATCCTTTGGGGCTTACAGCACCAGAGCAGCTTTTCAAACAAAAAAGTGAGTTTACAGATGTAGGAGAATGGTTTCTCATCTATTAAAATTAATTTCTCATCCATTTGCACAATGGGGAAGTGGAGAAGGCTGACCAGCTAAGCACGATGGCACAGTAGTTACTTGTGAAGGATTTTCCATGGCCTGATTACTGGTATTTGTTGTGTTATGTAGGTGGTCAAACTGCTCTTATATAAACATTAATGAAAAAATCAGAAAGCTTATTAGCTTCAACAGCAATAAAAAACTGCTATTTTGCATTTGTGTTTTCTTGAAAAAGATGCAATTTTTTCCAGGCAAGTAATGGATTCTTCCCACTCTTAGATTTAAAAAAAAAAAAGCATCAGTACAGTAAAAAAGAGAAAGATTTCAGTGTCTTAATTGATGCCTGCCCAACCCAAGCACTATATTCCTCATTAGTTCTGAGTTTTTAGGGACACCTTAGACATCAGGTAGGATCAGACTGTATCAGCAGACCTATCATCCTCATCACGCTTTACAGACTGACTACTTCCAGATTCATGTTTTCATAAACAGGATTTGATAGCCTTCCACCCACCTTTCCCCCTAGTTTGTAATGAGAATTGCCTGATCCATAAGAGGAAAAGAAAGCTTCAGACAGCAAAAGGTGTAAGAATACACGAGTTCTTCTTATCAACTTACCTAGCATTTTGCTTACATAAGGTTCAATGTCCACATCTTGGAGATGCTGATACGTGTGCGCATGATAGAGACGCAGGGTGGAGTCCAAACGAATAGACACCCATACCCCATCACCCACCCAGGCCAGCTGTCTCACTTGGCTTTCTCTTCTTGGGTGTGCATCAAATGACTTCTGTGAGAGATTGGATTTTAAATTAGGTGTTGAAACAAAGGAAAGAGTAAGAAGGACTTCTCTTACTCTTACACTGTCAATACTGGCAATTTTCTTAAGTCATCTATGACCCTTCGATTTGCAAGATCACTTGCAGATACATCGTTTAGCTTAGTTACAACTACCATATGATGCTGATAAAGTAATAGTAAAAATGCCGATTCTCTTCTCTGGAGCATGATCTCAGAGCCATAGTTTCCTAACCTGTCTTCATTTACATACCATATCCCAGCCTACTCTGGCTTCCCTCTCCATTTAACCTGGAGCCTTTTTGGTATGAGGTCCTCCTGCCACAGCACAAGATAGATACCCCCAAAGTGTTTTTCCTCCTAGTTCTGTCAAGCCTTCCTCTTGCATACAAACCCACCCGTGCAAAATAGATGCTAGCCACCAGCAAAACTATTAATCTCACTGTTGTGTGAATTCCTTCATTTCATATATTCCTTCATATATATATATGGAAAAACTGAAATGAAGAATATATATATATATAGTCATCTTCACAAACCCAGATTATTATTAATTGCTTGATAGTTTCAGAAAAGCTGAGCAGTCACTCTCAAAAGGTCTGGCCCATGACTCAGGCCAATTAGCAGAAGCTGAAGTATTAATACTGCTAATGGCTTTCAGAAACCTTAGCCACTTGCTGTACTTGATATGCCCCTGGCATGTACATGTACCATGTACACATACAACACTGCAGAAACACCAGTTTACACACCTTATATAAACAAACTATTCTACAACTGGAGGGAGAGTACACTCAAGATTAACACTTACAAACCTCTAAAGTATGCAAAGACAGATTACAGAGAAGGTTACAGGTGGGTGGAGAACATACTGAGGCATGCACGTAGAGAAAAAGCTGGGAGCTAGCCTTACAAGCTCTGCACAAGCTAAAAGTGGAGAACTAAACCCCCAAAATATTGGTTTCAATAAATGAGAAGTGTCTCATCATGGCTTAAAATCTTCCAAAACAATGAAAACATTTTAAGAAAATGTAGTAGTATTTTCCAAGACAAGTTTGGTTGGTTGCTTGTTTCTGTACTGATGAATAAATAACCATTCTCTGGAGTTACTTTGGAGTTTGAGCTGTAGCATGAGATGGCATTAAAATATAACATTTAAATATTTTAAACACCATTTTAACTTGCCTCTATTTTCATGGCCTTTGGTTGAACAACATAGATTTTGTTCCTGTAGCCACACCAGACTTTGTCATGTACCACTGTCATGCATCTTATCGAATGATGCGGCCGGCCCAAGTCTAAGAGGTGATAGTTTGTCAAATCCCATTGACCATCTTTAAAAACAGAAGGAAAAGAAAAAAGTTCCTTTGAGTTTAAAAATAATCTCAAAGTACAGGCAAATATCTTAAGAGTCTAATTTTTTAAAAACACTGTAATAACCCGGATATGTCAATACAAACTTATGGCTAGGTTCCTCATTAAAAAAACCCAGCAACTACTTACATAAACTACTAATATCCCAAAAGCTTTGTTTATAATTTAATAAGATTATACAGTGACTCACGTTCAAAACACATAAAAGCATTTTTAAAGACAGCAAGTTACCTAGTGCTAAATGCTTTACTTGGATAGGCATCAGCACACATTACAAGCAACTACCCACACAGCGCTAGGCACTTGCTGCTTGACTGAACAGAAATGTTGGCCAGTGCATCAAGATTTTTTTTTTTTTTAAGTATGCTGCAAGATCTTAAGAAAGGCACCTGAAATCTACTAAAAGCATACTAAATTTGGTCATTCAACACCAAGTAAAATTCTTCCATAGACTGAGCTAAGCCACAGATCACTGACATTTACTCGAGATCCTTAAGGACTGTAAGCCAGTAGAGTTTGAATTTAAAAAAACCCACCAAAACACTAAAAACATAACTTCATCTCAGATGCATCTTTCCCAATATTTGCACTACTGCTGTGCAATTCTTCTAAATTCTGAGCACAGGGATTTAAATTCCACTAGGAAAAGAAAAAATTAACAGGGAATCCATGGAAACAAGCCAACAGAGAAGTTCCATTTACTCATAGTAAGACCTTCCTCTCCAGTTCTTTATTCTGGAGGCTGAAGAATGGAGCTTGTCCAGGAGTGGTTTGGGCAGAAATTCTGAAGGGACGCTTACAAAATTCTCACTGAAGGACTTGGTCACATACAATTATTAACACTAATATCAAAACAGAAGATGACATGGCTATTGAGCATGCTGAAAAAGCAGAAGAGATTATGATCAAAGCAGGCTTTATCAACTGCCTTTTTGCTATTTAGCTCAGATATATCCCATCCTCCTCCTCAGAGTAAGAAAAAAATTTTAGTAACACACCATGACAGTGCAAAAAGGGTACTTGAAACTGCAGCTGAAATCCTAGAAAGATTTCTCAAGACAACCTGTAAAAAAGCCACTGGGGAATACATTTTCAAAACACTACTTATAATGGCACATTTCTTTCCTAAATACTGTTGCAACTTCATTGGTTTCAAGATCTAATAGAACACTTACCAACTCCTCGGTGAAATATTGCTAGTGTTCCATCAGCTAGTGCAACTAATACTATTCCTTTTACATGTCTGGGGAAGAAAAAAAAAGGAGGCAGAAGAACACACATATTTAGACTGTATTTCGCAAACTGCAAGTTTAAAGTAAGGTATAAACATTTTATATTTCAGCATACTTTTTATATTCACGGTAGCCCTACTGTTTTGATTTCTACAATGTAGCTCAAGAGAAGGGACAGTAACAAGGCATCAAAATCCAGTTCAGAAAGCTTGAAATATATCTAGCTACAATGCCTGAAGAAAACATCGAGGATAACAAGCTATAACTGTTTTGTGCATACAGCTCCCAAGAATACCAAGTACACAGCTCCAGCTCATCATTTGAGCTACAGTATTTCCAACAGACACAAGAGTCCTTTTATTTTCCTTACTCCCCAAATGTTTTCCACTGCCCCTCAAAGCATATGCATGCATTTATGGCAACTGACATTCCCAATATCTGAGGAGGAAATATAAAACTACTATGCAAGTATTTTAACAAAAGTTCATTATGATTTACATGATATTCTTTCAGGACTTACACAATACTGAGAATAGAATCTTTAAGTTTAATGGCATGAACACATTTCCTCCACTGGGCCACTGACGAATGAACATACAGGCTGCAAAGACAAATCAGGAGGGATTAAAAGCACTGGGAAAGGTCTACCAGACAGGAAAAAAACCAAGCAAAACCCCTATAACTGAAATCCACAATCAAAGGGAAAATAAGTTTTCATCTTCCACTGAAAACTATGTATAGACTGTAAGAATTACATGAGCAGCAGAATGGTTTTTCAGAGGCCTAAAACACTACCAACTCCTTTGCAGATACAGCTGCAGTAGAAAGGGCAATATATTTTTCTAGCATAAACTATTGAAAGGTATGGAATTAGACCATAACAATTTCTTTCACTACAAAAAACCCAACCAAATCTGCAGATAAAAGCATTATCCACCAAAAAGAGCTTGCTAATCACCTACAATACTTTGAGTTTTCTAACACCTAAATGTAGAAAGCATACAAAGTTCAGGCTCTCTTGAGGTCTTCTTGCACTTAATCTTGGCTCGAGACAGTTGCCAGGCCTGTAGGCACAAGAAACAAATTTAAAATAATTTTTCCAAATAAATTTAACAAGATCAACATTTTCTTACCATCCATTCTGTGCTCCAAGCCACATTGTCGGTAGAAGGCTACTCATTTTCTGTGCTTCTTCTCTCACTAGATCTTGCTCATTTGGCAAAACTGCAACATCTTTATATAACTCTGACTCAGTACTAAAGAAAAAAACAGTTAAAATACATTGAATAAAGCTCACAGATTATTCAGATTATAGCCTAGGTATTTACCATTGCTGCTAGTTTCTACACTGGCTTTTGAAGTACATAAGGTATTAAAAAAACAGTAATTGTGCATGAAATACAACGATACGGATGAAAACCACAATAACAATTAATTTCTGCAAGTGGACATTTACTTATAGAAGGAAATTTAGGTTCCATTCAAGCCTGGCAGTACTGCTGATATCTCTGGGGAATGGCAGAAGAGAGTCACAACATTAGGGGCACATGTTAAAAGAAACACTTATAAAAAACCTGTATGATACTTTTGCACTTGTGTGTGGAGAATGAAGATTCCTGAAGATTTGAAATACTGATTACTTTCAAGCTTCTTCTCCACTCCTGTAACTACTCACAGATTGACTATTCTGAGAAAAGAAACATACATTTGAACAACCAGTTGACTGGAAGAAAGGAGTGTAATTCTTACTTATTTTGACATCAAAATGGAATTTAAACAGGTCTCTCTAGATCAGCGCCATTCACATTAAGTCTGGGAGAAGACTTAGTGACAAACTGATAGACACTCACTACTCCATTTGGGAGGTGTCTGTACTCAAGGGGTACCAGTGCACAGACAAAAGAGTCTTTGTACACAGGTGACCCTTTCATGCAAGCAAAACACAGAGTGTTGTACTAAGACTACTTATATAAACCTCAACACACTTAACAGGAAAAAATTAGTTGTTTTGTCCCCTTGTTGTGTTCCCACACATTGTATTTCCTTTTTAAATACATTTTAAGAGGTATGAGGATTGAGACTCTGTACCTAGGCTGGTACACTGGAGATGCCTCTGTTGTATTCTGCACTCCCAGAGGATCTGTAAAGACATGCTCTGTGTAGACTCCAGTTTGTGCAATATCAGCTGTATCTTCTCCTGTCCCTGCATTGACTTCTGTAGCTTCTGTTGCCTCCTCTGCTGTTGGAATGTTCTCATCTACTGAATTACTTTCAGTTGCAGTATCTATGGAACAAAAAATTTGAAAAAAACTTAACCGCGAGAGAATTCTCAATTACTTAAAACAGCCAGAGGTTGATCCTTAAGTGAACAGCTGTAATAACCAGCCACAATCCAGATTTTATATTTAATCTAAAACCAAAATCAGAGCAGAAACACCCAAACTTTAGTAGGTTGCACCGTATCAACAAGTGTCAAATGCACTTTAAGTATCAAGTCAGTGACTGATGGCACTGATTGTCCTTTAAGTGATTAACCAGAATAGCAGTGAACAAGTCCAACCACATATCCATAAACAATCATATCACCAAACAGCTCTGAAGGGCATATGACAGAAAATATTAAGCATGCCTATAAAATAAGCAGCTTCACTTAAACCTCTAGTAAGACTTTACAAGATTTGAGGCATATATCCACATTCTCTCCATTCGTTGGCAAGATCTACATTTCAGGTACTGAATAACTTAAAAGCTCTCTTCAGACCATGCACAAGATAGAGTTCTCTTAAAAGTATTTGAAAGAAGCAATTGTCTATACCCATTTAATATCACCTCCACAAAGTTTTCAGCTACAATTATACAGTGCAAGTATGTCAGACTTACAGGCCACTTCCCACAGAGTGCTCGTTTCATGTTATCACCGCTTACAGACAAGCTATTGCATTAAACACATCATTCATTTTTCAGCTACACCTCATGGTGTTTGGCCATCCCTGGCATACTTGTAAGATTTTCATACCTGACTGTTTATCTGTCATTGGTGAGCCACCGTTTGCATCATGAGCTACGGGTGCCCCTGTGATACCCTCCGCAGTGCAGCCAACCACTGTTATTCCCCCTAGCAAGCTGTCGGTCTCCGCAGAGCTGTTGCTAGTCATGCTTCCGCACAGAGAGGACTTGTCCACTTGACTGGGGTCTGCTTCTTGAGACCCTTCTTCTCCTGCAGGATAGTCTGTTTCCCTTGCCCCTGAAAGCAATTAAACTCACATGTTTCTTGTGGGGATAAAGGTGAATCACTTTTCCATCTAGTAACTAAGCTTCAAACTGAATGTACTCTTGAGATGTAAGCCAAAGCGTCCTGCTAACTGAGATTTAACATGCAGATACCTATCAACAAGCTTAACATGATCAGCAGACATTAAAGATGCTGTCACAGAGCATAAAAAGCAGAAGTATCTACACATGCTGCACATCTACGTGTCATATGCCATACTTCAATCTGCAGATTTTTCCAACTAGCTTATTTCTATTTCAAATAAATTTTACATTAAAATTCATAACAGTGCATATATGCAGGGATACCTATCTACATCTTTCTGAAGAATTTAATGGCAATAGATCCTTTGTTCTAGAAGAAAAGCTGGTTTTCTCTTGTATAACCCTCTCAAATATTTTTAAGACTTAAAATATTTTTCTTGATTTCTTGAATTTTTTATTGTAATTTACTATATTTTATGATGTTTTGATTTTACAAGTTGCAAAGTTTCAATGGAGCAAAACCTCAAACTTCACTGAGAAGAGATTTCTTCTGAGCTTATTAAACAAAACTGCTTCACTGGAACTAGTACTGCAGACTTCTAGAAGTGCAAGCCAAGAAACAAGAAATCCAAAAGCTCAATTAGTTTTGCTCCAGCATCATAATACCCTCGTATTAAACCTCCCTCAGTACACTCTCACCATAAACTCTCAAAGTAACAAGGATTCCCCCTACAGGAAGCTCCAAGACTTGCTACTTATATTCAAGAAGCTGAAGAGGTCTAAAAAGCCAACGCATTTTTCTTCTGTGATGTTCACAGTTCCATAAAACATTGGCACTATTGCAAAATTTCTAATACAGCAGACAAAATGCTTAGTCTTGGTTGCTGACATCTCTCTACCTTTGAGATAACTGAGGGCAGGAGCCAACTGAAGGGTGGAACAGTAGAGTAGAAATCCATAGTTTTCCCTACAACACTTTTTTTTTTTTGCTGTATTACAGTAACATTTTATCATGGTAATTAACAAATCTTTGGTTTTTCATTGCATAAGAGGATCTGAGTAAGATACAGTTAAAAAGCAGGAGCTAAGCCATGGCAAGTCCTTACCTGGTACACTAGCAATACAAAGCACATGAGAATTGCAAACAATGAAACTGTCCAGAATATTTCCTGGTTGATTAGCATCAATAATGATAACTTTTGTAGCAGAATGTGTGCTAGTACAGATCCAAACTAGACTGGATAATTCTTCCTGATGTTTCAGCTCCTTCTGCTGGTCCTGAAGGAGAATAAAGGCAGAACAGAAGTCAACAACAACAGGAAGGGGGACAAGAATAGAACTGTTACCTTTGACCTTGTATGTTCTTACATTATCAGCTACAGAAATATATGTAAGTATGTGATAAGTTAAATATCTTTAATGCTATTATAAAATTACATCTAGTTACTTGTTCTCTACGTATTTGGAATATAAAACCACCTCATATTCCATGCTTGTGTAGAAAACTATAAAATTACACTGAACAGTTAATATATATAGTTATATACTATACAGTTAGACAAGTATAAAGCTACGTAAGAACACTATTTACATGCCAGCTGCCATACTCAGTATCGCCACAGATTGATCTGATGTCCCAAGCACTTCAAAAATAAGCCTTTGTTTTTATGCCCTTAATATGAATTCCATTCATTCCTTCTTCATGAAAACATGAAGACAAACACATGTTTAAACAACGGCACAGACATCTAAAACCCTTTTTCTAAATGGCAGTCAGAACACGAACAATTCTGACACAAATGTTTTTTAAAGCAGGCAGCACTGGTATAAGCAGTGCATCATCTTGATGTAAAATTGATTTGTTCCTCAGATTTGCCAACAAGCTGGCATACAGGCAAGAACCACAATGTTTTTGTAGTTGGATTCAATAACCCAAATATCGTGGGTTGATGACTACCCAAGAAAAAAAATCTATTCGTTACCAATAAACCCGAGTACAAAACAATTTATTAATCTACAGATATATGGTAAAGATGTTTAACTTTATAAACTACTCAACATGCCTTACAGTGACCTTACCTTGAGCTCTTGGTCTAGTCTATCTAAGCTACTTTGAGATCCTGTTTGCTGCTTGTTGCCATCTGCATCCACACCAGTCACATCATTGTAGAATACACTAGCACCAACCACGGACCCACCATCTCGTGTTTTCCCTCCTGATAGGTTTACCCCTACAGCACACCACAGCTGGAAAGAAAAATAAATACTTCACTTAAATGTTAAACTAAAAAAAGACACACCTATTGTTAAATATGTTAAGTAATATCAAAATTATTATGTATCTGCAGTCCATTTTAAAGAATTCATTAAGATTAAAATCATGTACATTTCTGCTGAAGTTTAAATTCTGATTCACCTATACTTTAAAAAGAAACAACTTTATTTCAAAAAGAAAATACTTGAGTCTAAAATAAAAATATTTTAGCTATAGGTTGTCCAAGTCTCTATCATCACTGTAAATATCCTACCTTCATAGAGGTATCCTTCTCATCTAAAGGTCTCAGGTAAACAGGTACAGGTAAGTTCTTCATCTTATTCTCACCCTGGCCACCATTTGCCACCTAGGCAAAAATAAAAACCAACAGAAAAGCTTTCTCCTGTAAGAGAGGTTTACAGTCTTTGAAATCAGTTGATCAGACTTTGTTAAACATGATTAAGAGTTCTGTGTTGTGGTTTTCCTTAGAAAGACTCTTAACTGCTGAAGTTCAACAAAAAAAAAAGCTAGAATCACTCAAACACAAGCTGGGCAACTATACTCTGTTCAAATTTCACAAAACGTGAAGTTGTTACCACTACATTTGAAAACATAAGCATAATACCTGTTTGTACTTCTGAGGTAGACTCCAGCCAAATGCTTGCACTCTACCATCCTCTTTCTGAACATGTGCTTTCACTTGGCGATACTGCTCCCTTTTCTGCTCTCTGCGTGAGGCTAAACTGGCTTCAGTTCTAGGGAAGAATCATTATTAAAGAACCTGTTATTTATGCTCTTTAGAATTCTTTGTGTAATGGGAACTGCTATTAAATTGAATAGACAAGAACTCTGTGGATGCATCAGGTTACCCAAGAAATCACTAGTTTTTCCACACATCACCTACAGAATACCAGGTTTCCTGTTGGCTATTTCTAAGGGACCTGTGAAAAACAGGTAAAACCAGGAAGTCTGTTGTCAGTACCATTAAAGAAAATTAAGTTGGGTTCTATGTACCTCTGATAGAAGCTTTAAAAGTTGTAAACCAAAAGGATATATTGCCAGAAAGGAGCAAAAAAAAAATATAATTACAGATACTTTTAGCCTGACTCATGTTGTTCTATTTTTCCAATGAAATTAAAAGTGAAAGTATCTGTACAGTTACTGCTTAGCTGCAACACTTGCAAATAAAAGCATACCAAGTGCTGCCTCCTGTGCCTAAATGCACTTTTATGAAAGGCAGGGATATTTACCAAATACAATACTACTGCCAGGTACCCAGAGTACTCATCCACTGCTGTGCATTTCAGTCTGCATTGTGCTGATATTTTTATGTATCAACATTCACTTCAGGAGAACATTATACTTCACTTAGCAGCATGCTATTTATCCCAGAGGATTAAAAGAGTAAATACTTGATAGTGCATATCTAGTATTATAAAACCAAAATGTCTCACTCTTCACTGAGGAATTCAAAGGCTTTAGATTTGTCACTCGGTAATTGAGATAAGGTGCTGCTTCTTTTCTTGACTGATGGAGTAATATGCGAGGTTGGAGCATTATATTTAACATTGACAGGAGGTTCTGGTTTCTTAGCTGTATTGCTAGATGAACTGAAGAGCCTGCTAAAACTAGAAGAAAAAAAAAAAAGATGAGAGTTAAGATCTGTAAGATACATCCAAATTTGAATATGCAGGCAAACCACTGCATGTGCTAGTCTGCTCAAGCTAGTTAGACTAAGAAACTGGAGCCCAACAGCAGCCACCACACACTCAGCAACACTCCCAAAGCACAAAAACTCATGTCAGTAAGAAAAATTCTTAAAGAATTATCCCATTTATGAAATTTTATGGGATCTTTATCCTGAATGAACATCTACAGGGAACCAACAAAATTAGGATGTGAACATCACACCTGGAAGACAGCTTTATGAAGCATATTAGTTCATGCACAGAGCACCTGAAAACCCCCACCACTTCCTAGGCTAGAAGATAGAATAGTTATCAGCAAGCCACAATATCAAAAGGATTATTTGACAAATATCTTGTTGTGAATAACACTGTTTTAGATTTAAAGAGCTTGAAGTTAGAATGGAAAATTTAACAATCAGTAAGCTGTACTTCATACAGGAAAAGGAAGCTGAAATAAAAGCAATCCACACGAGCTATTCAGATTTCTATTTTTCATCATAAAAAAGAATCCAGAAAAATGTTCAGAACAAAAGTCCTGGTGCATATTCAGCTAGAAAAAAATTACAGCACTTTGGCATTTAACTTCACAAAGTGCACAGCCATTCACTACGTGATGCAGCTTACGATACATTTTGTCTTCAAGAACAGCCTTACCGAGCTGGCATGCTAGGTAACAAGAGGAGAACAGTTAAGACATCTTCATCTGCCAAAAGATAATTAGCTAACATACAAAAATGTGCCAGCTAATTGGTTAGGGTCTTTTATTTATTTGTGCCAGCAAGTTGTGTTTCAATACTTACAACTGCCAAATGCTTGATCTCTTCTTTTCTTGCATGGCTGGATTTTCTCTTGATGCTCTACAAGAAATGAATTCCAAGTTTACTGAGTAAGCATTAATTAAGAAAAGGAACAGAACAGTGTGTAACTCTTATTTAAAAAACCAGGATAACATATCGAAAGTATCAAAGACTGTTTCTTCGGATTGCCACTTCCTTTCTGATCAGAGCACAGTATTGACATTCTCACTAGATGAACTGAAGTTACATAATAAACATCATCCACATTTATCTGCATCACAAACACAACTGGTGAGTGCTTTTCAGACAGAAGAGACAAATCTGTGTAACACTTTGCAATGAAAACAGCTAGAACAAAGCAGCAAACTATTTTAAATTCTTCTGCCTCCTATTTTTTAATATTTTAACCATTTCTTTTTATTTTAAAACATGTTATTCTTCAACACATCAGTAAATAAATGATGAAGTGATTTTTCTTGAAGCCATAAATGCATTAACAGAGATAGGAGAGGATTGCTATAGGAGACAATAGCTGTAGGAAAGCAAGCCATGTCTGCTTAGCAATATGTATTTGTCCTCTCACAGGCTCAGAGTCACAATGGCTCACAGGGATTGAGGACAACAGAAAAAATTAAACGTCACTGTTATACCTGACCAGCAGGCGGCACTAAATGATGCTGTTACCTCTGGACATGCCAGGCTCAGGGATGTGACAATGAGCGGGGCTGAGGTCCAAGGCAGAAGACTTGTTTTTAAAATCACACCTTCCAGACAACTCAATATTCAGGATGCAAATTAGACCAGATCTCCATCTTTATTGCTTATATGTAACAAACCTCGCAGAGCTTTAAAACCACTTTCTCCTGAACAACCTCAGTCCTTACACATGGCCTGCACGCAATCTGAAGACAGCATGTTATTCTTGTTTTGACATCTCAGCTGACAGCTGGGCCCACTGCTTTAAGGTACGTGTGCACATACCCACAGGATTTTTTCCTGCCCACCAAATGAATGTTATTTACAATTACCAAGTTTTGTAACTGTTCCAGAACACACACAGTTTCAAGCAAAGCTTATTTCACATCATATGAAGTAACACATCTTCACTGAGGTCTCACTGAGAACCCATTTTGATAAAATAACTTATGTGTCCATAATTTAAAAACAAAGTTATTCATAGGCATGTAGCAAGACAAGCAGAAGGGCAATTAAAGCTTCATACCCTAACCTATTGACCAGATGCAGCTAAGAATCAAGCTTGTAAAATCCAAGGAGCTCTATCAGAGATTTTAAGAGCCTTTTACCTTATCATCTCAGTCCATCGAACAGCTTCCTGAAGCTCCATCAACCTCTCTTTATACTGATTTCTTTCCATCAGAACACGGGCCATTTCAACACGAGTAAAACGCTTCCGCTGAGCGGTGGGGACATCACTCTGAACAGACAAAAAAGCAAACATAGGACGAACAAAGGAGCACAGTAGGGCCTTGCAGAGTCAGCCTCTGCCTTCCGGTAAGAGTCAGTTTACGGCACAACTCCAGATTCCAAATCATTTGGGGCTTTGTAAACTAACTCAATTTTACCTTCCTTTCCTCCTATCCTTTGTACGCAGTATAATCTGAATAAAAAACAGTTCTTCAAAAACAACGTGACACACAATAATGGGCAGAGAGGAAAAAGAAAACTAGACATGGTCAGTTTAAGTTTACTTGTGCTCTTTAGATCTCTGATCTTTTCTATACACGGAGGAAGTTTACCACTACTTATTAAGCAGTGAAGTTTAGTAGAACTCACTAAACACACACGAACTTATGTGCCATTGGGAATTATACATACAAAAATACATATACACCTACATCATCATCCTCTTTAGCTTTCTGTCTCGCTTCCTCTGCTTCGGCACGAGCTCTAGATACAAAATAAAAAAGAGCCGCATTAGATACCACAGTGCCGGTTTTTTCTTTCTTTTTCACAACCATGGAATTAAACTTACTTTTTCAACTCTTCTTCCAGTTCCTTATTCTTCTCTTCAAGCTTTTGTTTTGCTTGTTTTACAGCCTCCAATTCGCCTTGTAGTACATCCTTCTCACAGGTCAATTCATCCACCTTTGCAATCAAATCGTTCTTCACTACATTCAGTGCATTTCTACACAAACATTTAAAATACACCATTACAAGGATGACTATGGTCTCATAGTTTAGCTTCAGCCTGATTTTATTCTTGAATTTGAAGACCTACAAATTTCTTACGCAGAGTTGCTGTAAGAAAATACAACTTTCTAAGACAGGTCAAACCCTCTTCCCCCAAATCTCAAATCCTCAAACACATTCACACCTCTATATTAGAAAAAAGTACTGATAACTCCAAACAGTTTGCTTAGAGGTTGAACTCCTCAGCAGTGCTCCAATGCAGCTACAGCTGTGCTTAACAGCAGGGAGCTGATCTCATTAGAACATAGCCCTCCATTTCTTGTAGCCTTACAAGGCTAAAAGCAGCTTTTGCTTCTTAACTCCTTAATTTCTAGAAGAATACCAACTAGACTATATATTTAGCCAAACATACCCACAAATTCAAAATACTTATACCACCACTACTCTTAGAACTGAAAGCATATTTGTATAATTTCAACTTTATGTGTATGAAGATATAGAAGATATAACAACACAACAGAGAAGGTCAGTATTTTTTACATACACATTTTCACTTACTTTGTCTCCAACAGCTGAGTGTTTTCCAAAATAAGGTTTTCAACCTCACGACCCATTCCTTTCCAAAGGAAACACACACATTAAATCAGCAGATAAAATGGATGTTTTCATAAAACCTATGTTTTGCCGTTGTCTAAAACCAGCTTTTAGAATTTTAAATATGACAAACTTGTCAGAAAAACTGTGACCTATCTGAAGTTTCAAGACTGACCTACCTTCTACAATTAGCTCTCCCCTCCACCTTCTCCCCAGTCCTGACTTCAATTAAAGCCTAAAGGCAACCCTGGCTAACCACAGACTAGTGGCTAGTGCTACCTCCACCTACTCTGTATATTTTGAAGAGATTACAGTACTACTAAGTCAAAAACAAATATAGCATTCCTGGGGAAGTATTAGTCCACAAAAAATTAGATATAAAATGCTCAACTGTCTTTTATACCATGTTAGATACAAAAGTATATCAGTTATAGACACAAGACATGCTGAATTATAAAGCTCAGATTGTGAAAGCCCTGCAGATTTCCCCAGAGCAGATGATACCTTACCAAAGAAATTATGGTCTTTAAAGGCCATGCATTCCATGTAGAGCAAAAACAAGAACAAGAAACATTTCATGTAAGGTGTAGTATGAGTGAAGAGCAATAAAAGATTTAGACTATGAAGTAAGAGTGAATTAAAACAAAGCCACCACCAAAGTGGAATGTGATGTGATTAGAAGCAGGATTTATACGTGAGACGGATGTTAAAAAGTAATGTTTGTCACAACCATTTTTATTGGTTACACCTCTTATAAAGATCAGTGACTTAATAAGAGTCTATCTCAACTTTCTGTGAAATAATTTAGAAGCACAGTACTTGGAAGAAATGCTAAGCCATTCAGTAAAAGCTCCAAATTAGTATAGCTAGTATGGAAAAAAGTGAACTTAAGTCTTCATAAAACTACAACAATATTATTTAAATTTCTGGAAATTAAATTCTCACCCTACTGCTGGCATGCCTAAAACAACATAATTTGCAGGATTTTAAAGAGATAAACTTTCAGGCAGAAAATAATTATTTTACATCTTGCACAGCAAAATAATTACCACACTGATAATAGCAGAAATTATGCTAATTCAAGATTAGCACAACAAATGAAAAAGGTATCTTAATGGAGGAGGCCTTTTAAAATGCTCTGTGAACACAGTCTTCTAAGCAACTTTGGTAACAGAAGACTTGGAGAGATATTTGAACAACAATAAAAAAGGTATCTAAAAATAGACATGCAAGTCAAAGTTCCCTCTTTTAGAATGTCTCTCTCTGGGTTTTGGATCAAAATAAATGACATTTAGTAGTGAAGGAACTTAGATCAGCTATTGTTACTTTATTCATATCTGGGGAAATCCCCTACGCTACAGTCATCATGGCGTTTTATTCAAGTGGCTATTGGTTTTTAAATATTTTCAGTATTCACAGATAAAAGTACCTAGGATCACACTTCCAACAGGTTTCAGGATCCTTTATAATGCAAGAACAAAAACTAGAAAGCCAGAGTGCAAAGGCAAAAAAAAGTTACCAAGCAGGGAAAAAATGCAGAGAATGTATTTTATGAGAACAGCAGCCAAGAACGCCTAACTGTAGAAGCAACAGATTTCAAAGAATTTTTTTTAAAAAAGAAGCATACACACCAGAATATTCCCCTGGGTATGCAGCCCAAGAGAAAACAGATTAGAGAATCCCAATTAACTACTTTTACAGAACTTCAAACTAAAGTTTAATGCTCACTTAGAACAGATCCAAATGCTTGAAACACACTGACTATCCTGGATGTAGATGTGGCTTTTAAGTAACACAGAGTAATCTGCACTATGGTTGTGCTCACAGTGAAATGATGACTATATATTAAAACTTTTAGACCAACACATTCTGCATAACAAACACAGTTGTAACAATGTGTTCATTTTGTACACACCAGTGTTTCTAGCTGTAGTTTTATGGTAAATGGTAATGAAGTCAATGAGAAACTTTTTACGTTATATTAAAAAATATATTATTTCTTGCCCATGGAAAACAAAGCATTTATTATCAGGAAGTCCTGACTGTAATTTGATTTCTTTAAACGATTTATCACATAGCTAAGGGATGGAAGATGCTATATGTCAATATTTCTTCTCTGGTATCTACATTTTCGCATGCAGAATGTGTCATTAGTGGTCCCTGTGAAAACTGAGTGCCCGAGTTTTGGATGAAGTATGTTCCAGCAAGGATGTGGCACTCCTCACTGCTCAGGACTCAAAGCAGCAGAGAGTGACAACAAAGAAAAACCATCTCTCAGACTGGAGATAGGCCCATTACTCCCAGTGAGTAATACTTTGCAGAAATGTCATCTACTTGATATAAAATAAGTTTCGGATGGAACACTGAACAACCAGAAATCCAGATTGCACAACAGTTCTAAATAATACTACTAACAACCTGTATTTCTGCCAGGTCAGATGAAAGAAGGAAACAAACTGATGATTTTCTATATACAGCACATTCCTAAAACACACAGGAGTTGCATCTGCATTTTATGCATTCCATAGTACCAGCTTTCATTATTTCAAAATGAGGCCTGAACACCGGATATGTCCAAAAATATCTTGTTACAATACAAGACATTTGTTTATAGAAAGATACTTCTTTTAATGACCTTTTTGCTCCTGATCAACTCATATTCCCAAAACCTACATTTTGTTCAGTCAGCACACAAGCAGCAGCAAGCTGCTTAGGGAGAAATGTGGGTTCCCCCTCCCCTTTCAATTAATGGTTTGATTCTCAAATTACCAGCATTGCATTCTGCTGCAATTCTCACTTACATATTAAATTCCACAGAGAGGTGATAAAGCCAGGCCATTACAGATTGGGCACCATCTGAATTAAACTGCCTAAAACTAGTTCAAGATAAAAAACTTTCCTCAAGATAAAAATCCTTCTGTCAGAGAACATACAGGGAAAACTGAAATAGAGAACAGTGTAAAAAGTGCCCCAAAAGATTAAGGCTAATATTGTTATATTGAAAGAAAAAACAAACACTTTCTCCTGGGTTTTGCATTCCAATAACCACCTTAGGATGATACTCAGAAGATTTTAATGCAAATGAATCCTAACAGTAAATCCAGCAAGGATAATTAAGCACTCCACTAATGAGCAAAATTCCTCTTTAAATAACCTTTCTTACCCAGTAAATCTGCACCTTCATCCACATCTCCAATTAGGCCAGAACCAGCAGATGACAGTTCTTCAAAGAGTGACTCTGTATTACGGTCAAATGCTTTGTTCTCTATGCCTTTGGTAGGAGTGCTATTCAAAGAATTAAGACAAAAAAGCAGAAAGAAAACATTCCCACATTGAAGAAAGTGTTCTCCGTGTTTTTACCAGTAGTTCGTTATTCCCCCAAAACCAGTAAAATTTTCAGCAACTTTCAGTTGATTTACAGTCCTAGATTCTATTTTCAGATACTACTCTGGCATCAACATCCCAGACTTGAGGTAGCTGATGATATTGAGCTGGTCAGGAATTTAATAAATTAAAGCTTCTCAAGTTTTGGCATATAAAAATTCAGCCCTGTCAGGACTTAGTCAGCCCAAATGCCTAAAGAACAGACAGGTCAGCCAAACTGGAAGTCATTTAATGTAACAAGAATACAAGAGAACCAAATGGTCAGAGATCAAAATATTCCTCTGGCCAGAAAAGGGGCTCCTTTCACACAAAGATCTTGTACCATTAACATTCATTATATAAGGTAATTTTTTCCATCTCATCACAAGAAAGAAACACGTAGACACATAACATATTTGAAGGACTTATGGCTAGACCCTGAATTGTTCAAGGCTTGCCTGAAGATCAGGCACTTCCCCTGCTACTAAAACAGCACTTATTTTTTTAATGGGGCTTTAGAGCGTTTGAAAGAAATGTTATCCTTCACAAAAGCCTACAAGGAAGCAGACTCAGGCAAAAGCATTCTGCCAACACTGGGATTCCACCATCAGATTCTGATAAATAAATGATGTAACACTTGCAAAGTCACTCATAAGTCCAGATTTTAAAGATATAAGTGAAAACACAAAAGTCTAGCTTGGAAAATGACAGTACCTTGAAACCCAGATCTAGGGAGAAAAGGCCTCTTGGTATAGATCTTTTGCTTGAAGTGTGGAAAGAGTATTTAAGCGTTAAGTCTGCTGTAATATGAAGTGCCCTGAAAATTCATCAGCAACTGCTGTTGCACTTAAAACCTGCTGAGGAATTTGGGCAAGTAAGGTCACAAAAGTAGGAGATTTATTATATACTGCATGATCTCAGTCTGGTAAAATTTCTAAACAAATTGTGAGTTCAAAACTGAAGTCTGGTACCTTCTAAATTGGTCCTCCTACTCAAACCACAACAATTTACCTGGAACCCTTATATCCACTGAGATCTTTATCCATATCCAACTCTGGAGTTGACTCAATGATTGCCTGAACTTCAGATTTTTCTTCATTTTCATTTCCACCTAAGGAAAAGCAAGTGGTCCATCTCCATAAACAAAATCACTGTGATATATGACATTACCTACATGTAGTTGTTATTACTCAATCAACTTAGCAGCTTAAGTGATCCAACAGTAGTTATTTCCCACTACTTCTACTTCGTCAAGTAGATGGTCTATCTCATCTTGTGACTCTGTGTCTAGATGAGTCCCATGTCTGTTTACAATGAAATGTCATAATTCATTCTGATTCTAGAAAAATAAGGACTAAAGCCACTTATAAATGACAGGCTTGTATCTCTTACCACTATTCTGTATTTCTAAAAATGAGTCAAAAGCATTTCTCATTTGTGGCACAACAATTAAAGAAATTTCCTAACATTAGGTATGAGGTCATATCTAAGCATATACTAAAAAGTTAAAGCAGCTCACCAGTAGACACATTTCTTGTCTCTTGAGCTACCTGTACTTCAATATTCTTGCTTACGTCCAGCTTCTCATTTGGCATTTCTGTGTCCTTTGCAAGCCCTTCAACATCTTCCTTTTGAGGAGTTTCAGCAGGCAGTACAGGTACATCTGAAGCAGCTGTGGATGCTGGCGTAGTAGATTTTGAGCCTGCTTGGCTAACATCAGAGAGCTCATCCTAAAATTGAACATTACCATTAAAAAACACAAATTAAAGTATTATTAGAAGAGTTAGGCATATAAACTCAAGAACAAACACGAAACCCACTGTATTTTACTGAAAAATATGCTAATCAGCAGGAACAGAAAGAATACATTAGGCCAGTACTGCCAAATTCATCTTTAGACTATAGCTATGGTTTCACTTCTGTTGAGGCTAGAAGCTAGATAAAATATCCTCTTATTTTTAATACTAATATTTGATCTCAGTTGATAGAGTCATACCTTTAAGATGTTTTTCTGTTAAGTCTTCAAAACAATAGGCAGCACTCCCACATTAATAATTCTTCTAGCTGCACAATGAATTGTTGAGTCTTTCCAAAGTTATTCAAAAATTTTTAATTGTTCAAAATGTGCATGATTGTCTTAAAAAAAACCCTCTTAAAAAGTAGACATTGAAGCACTGATGCAAAACATGGATTTAACTGGTATAAACCCATAGTATTTACAAGCACTTCACTCAGACTGTTTCTATGCACTTTCCAGTCTCAACTGTAAAACCCTGGAAGACCTTGGGAATGAGACACTGAACTGCAGTGACTACTTGTCTGCTTAGATTTCAGATCAACTACAGAACACCAGTAAGTGAGGCTGATTCCTAGCAACAGTTTACATTACAGCAACACTCTATCAAGAACCACAAGTACAGCTGTTAATCCAGCTGCTGGACTCAAGATTACACTCATTACTCAGACAAGGCTGCATCAAGCTCTGTATTCAAGTGCAGGCTAGACTGTGTTTGATGTAACTAGAGGCTACTACCTGATAATACTAATAGCCCTTTCCTAGACTTTATCTCCCTTCAATCCCATTTCACTCCTCATTCATTACCAGAGTCATACCAGCATCCAGATGTCTTAACTGACTTAAACAGCAACATAACAGTGAACAAGATCTCTCAGATTTGAAAACAAATTGGTCTGTGTAGGCCAATATTTTCTAGTATACAGTGTTGGAAAAAAAAAAAAATCAAGATGAAAGATTGAAGCTGGTATGTGTAAAATAAAGGCAGAATGATGAGTTTTGATTAAAAAAAAAATTTATTTTAGGCTTTTGTTTGGGAATCAGAGGTGAAAGCAAGTCTCCTAGACCAGTCTGTGACATTTAAAGGGAACACGTCTGTTAGCTCAGGAAACCAAAACTTGTCAAGAATAAAGCAAGTTTAGTTTTTGTGAAGCATCAGTTCATTGTACTGCTAGCAACCCTTTCTGAGAAGAAAGTGAAACTGAATTTTAAGGTTATTTAAAAAACAAAAACAAACCTGCATATAGACACACACCCTCTCACTTGTACTTAGTGTAAGACGAAGAACTGTAATTTCTCAATTTTTACTTCTGGAACTTCCTGACGAGATAAGATTAATTTGTGGGGTCAGGGAGGAAAACACACATTCTACTCTATTCTATTCTGTATATCAGCATGAATGAAAAGCTTGCATCTCACAGTTACATCCCCACATAGAATTTGCAAGCCTTAAAAACAAATTCAGCACTTTCAAGACCTGCCTATCAGTTACTTGCAGTTTTCATCCTTTTTTTAGTAAATTCCAAAATGACCAATTATTAGTATGTGATATTCTGACAAAATTTTTCAGAAATACAGTCAACTAACAGACACCTCTAGAGGAATAAAATATGTACACTTACCCCTAGTAATACGATTCAACAAACACGACATATTAAGGTGTTCTATGATGTACATTGTGTATACTCTTTTTAAAAAACGTAAAAGAAAAGAAAAAGCTACACAGTTCACCCAACTGCTTTTTCCATCGGTGAAGTTCAGCTGCTGGACAATGATTCATACTTCAGCAAGCAGATACAGAAGGGAGGAAATGGTAGCCCTTACCAAGGGAATCCGGAGTTCACACAAACAGGGAATAAAACCTCAACAGAGCCATTGGCTCTGTTCAAATATTTCTACATCTTTGTATTCCGAAAGCATCCCCTAACTGATGCAGCACAGGCTGATCACTGACTTTCACACACAAAGCTCAAGAAAAACAGCTTGATAGTGCAAGAGAAAACAGTGAACAGACCTTTTCTTAAAGGAATTTCAAATAATCCCATCTATTTTACATTTCCGATTTTATTATCTACTGTATTTTTTTAGCTAACTTTTGGAAACGATACTCATTAAACTACCATGAATGTTTGTTCTAGAACTAAATGAAAATTAAATGCAATTCCATTAAGTGACAATGAATTAATCAAAATATCAAAGCCTAAGCATTTGAAAGTCAATGCTGCATTGACTTTTTTGGCAATGTTGCCAAAAGACACTTCCTGGAAAAAAAATTTAGTTAAAAAATTAGATAATTAAATCTGAAGCAGTAGCTCATCTGCAATGCTCTGCAGAAAAAAAGCAGAAGACAATGAATGGTACATAATTTTATGTTGTCTTACAGTGATACCCAGCAATGTCACTACTGTACAAGCTACAGGATACCCAGCCTTTTTAGTCTGGGTTTCTCCTTGACACCTACTCTTTGTGATACTTTTAGAGGAAACACTGACTGTTAATGAAATGCTCATGCATGAGTGGAAAACAGATGCCTGAAAGCAGCCAAGTCTTGCTTGTGCCTTGCACTTGGTGTTAAAAGTATTCAGAGAAAATAAAAGTATTAAGAGAAAAAAGTTTCAAATGCTGGTTATGACTTCAACATATTGTTATTCAACAGGTTCACTTCAGAAGTACTTTACATTCACAGCTAAAAACCAAATATGCTGCTTTGGACCTAAGGAACTTATTCTGCCTAGGTTTGAAAAATTACAGTCTGTGCTGTTTCATAAATTCTCTTTCAGCAGAGAAGTCTATTTTACAATATACAGTAACCATTGTAATTTTCTGAGGGGACAGGATGGGATCAGAGACTTCCCTTCACACCTCATCTCCACCTACACTTAGTTATAACTAAGTTTTTTTTCAGTCAGCTCCCCTAAAGTCTGTCAATTTATTGATGTTAATTGGCATAGGACAATGTGAATAGGACAAATTTAGGACCAAAAATGGTCCTAGCCAAGAGTTTGTTAAGTGACAAAGTTTTGGATCCAAACTCCTGTTGTCACTTTGATATGTTTATAATTAACCATTACTTACACTTCCCATTATCTCCATATGACCTCTAGGCAAAAAAAAAAGTCTGGGTTCCAATTATTTCTGGACAGCTTTTTAATTCTTCACTGCTAGGTATTAAGTTCACTTAAGAGGAAATTCCCCTCAAGCTATATGCTTTTTCAGAAATAACAGTACATCCACAGTCTTCCAAAAAACCTCATCAACCTAAACACATAGAGAGGCTTTACACATTCTGGAGTTCTTCACCCTGCAGATCCCTCCTGCTGTGTTGTTGGTCACCCTAGTCCCAACTGCCAGATTCATCACACTCCACCACTCCCCCATTTTTCCATTTTTGCAGCTTGTTCTATGCCACCCTCTCACTGTTGGAACACAGAACAATTGTAGGAATTACAGCCAAGCTACACGTAAGGGAAATAATAATAACAGGCTAATTTAGGAAAGTTAGGTCATTCTCAACTCTGCGGTATACCTACACTCTACGCCTCATAGTAGGCAGAGGCTGCGTTAAGAGTACTGCCTGTGCAGTAATCAAAGCTTTCCTTCTAAAACAATATTAAACCAACAGACCCATTTACACTATGTAGTTACGTATCTCGTGCGTAAAGAACAAGTGACTGACCTTTGGAAAGGGTCCTTAAGTCAGAAAGAAAAAACCTCACTCCTGTAAGACGAGAACTAGCCGGTATTACTACTCATTTGGAAAATGCAACCCAAACTCCATTTCTTCCAGTAAGTTCCTTCAAAGCTCATTTGAGTAAGCAACATACTCGGCTTACACAAAGATGATTTAAGGTTTTCCCTCCTCTCCTTCAATTTGCTTTTCTCCCCACCAAGGATCTATAATCTGTTTACGGGTTTCTCCTAACACACAAGGCAGCCAAACCAAGTGCTCACCTTTAGGCTTGTGTGGGACCGTGGCTGGCTCAGCTCATGGAATTTCCAGTGCTCTGACCCAGGCGTCTCCCCCGCTTCTCTCTGAGCTTCAGGCGTAAGTAGTGCATCTCCTGGAGGTAACGGGAAGATGCCCAGGGATATCGGACGCTCCTTTCTGTTTGAAAGAGATGCAGGTTTCATCAGTCATTTTAGTTGTCACACAATTTATTTTCCTGTACATCTCTGAAATCAGCAGGGAAGTGGTAAAATTATAGGTTCAAACATCCATACACTATGGTCTATTAAATATACAATGTAGCATACACAGTTTGTATTAACAGCACCTAATATTCCTCATTTCACATTATTTGATCGCAAATAGTCTATTCCACAGCTTTAGATAGCAGTTATTGATTGCACTCCAGCTAATCTATAGTAAACAAAGGTTTTACAGAAATAGAACACAAACAGGAGTGCAAGATGAAAGTGTTTCCTTATTTCAGACTAAAGTAGTTTTCAGCAGCCACTCTTAAAAATACTGGTTTGTGCCTTTTTTTTTTTTCCGAGATATAGCACCACATAACTTCAACAGCCAACAGCTAAACCATTAACTGAAGCATCTGCAAAAGTTGTAAACAATCAGCATAAAGTCCAACACCTTTCAAAACGTATGGTATTTTTCTTTTGAAGATCACAGGAATTACATGGATTTGTATAACTGAAAAAAACTGGGTCAAGGAATTACTGATGTTAAAACTAGCCTAGCCAAAAATTGTGCAGTTCTACTTCACCCTAAAGCTGCACAAAAGCCTGTGCCAGTAAGGCAAATTACTTCATCCCAACTCTTTACCATCTCTGCTACCTTTATCACTTCCCTATGGCAAACAACGTTTGGACATTCCAAAGCTTTGTATAGTGACCCTCCAATAAAAAAATCCCCAAGTCAATCTTGCTGTCAGTAGTGTGATCAGTGAACAAAAAGATTAATTCTTCCTGCTAGCAAGAGACAAAAACATTGTGTAGAATGCAATTCATAGGATGCTACAGCCAGCCCTGAAAAGGAAAAATATCAGCCAGGCATAGAATGGAGATAAAGCAAAGTATTTGTTCAGTCAGAACAATGAAATACAGGAAAAAAAGGACAGAAATCACAGGTTTAAGTATACTAAAGACAGAAGATAAACGTGTGTGCAAGTGATGGCAGAAAATTATGCTTCTTGAGAGAAAGCACTGCCTGTAAGTACCCCTGCAGAGATAATCCAGACAAAATATTAAGATTTGAGAGATCTCATGTTTTAGCATTATAAAAAGTCAAATCACAACCACATATACTTTCTTTTGCAAGGCTTTTCAGAAGTTAAATATAACCTAAGCTGAATTCTCTGCAAAATTAGTAACAGCATATAAGTCATATGCAAAAATATGAAAGGGAATGTTGAAAAGCAAAAGGAAAAGCTAAGCATTTTCATACATTTTTTTTTTGGCTTTGTTTTGGGGTTGTTTACTTAGGAAAAAAAGACAGTGAAGAAAGGATTGTATTTAGCAATCAAGCAGTAAACTCCTTTTGGTAAATTTTACATCAACAAAAACCAATATTCAAATAGCAAACAATTTTAACTGGCATGAACCTTTCCAGTACGGTTGTACAAAGATGCTTCTTGTCACCAAAATCTTTGCAATGAATTCTCACATAAGCA